>NC_143453.1:11144126-13663689 GCF_987193195.1 Phasianus colchicus | reverse complement strand
CCTAACCCTAACCCTAACCCTAACCCTAACCCTAACCCTAACCCTAACCCTAACCCTAACCCTAACCCTAACCCTAACCCTAACCCTAACCCTAACCCTAACCCTAACCCTAACCCTAACCCTAACCCTAACCCTAACCCTAACCCTAACCCTAACCCTAACCCTAACCCTAACCCTAACCCTAACCCTAACCCTAACCCTAACCCTAACCCTAACCCTAACCCTAACCCTAACCCTAACCCTAACCCTAACCCTAACCCTAACCCTAACCCTAACCCTAACCCTAACCCTAACCCTAACCCTAACCCTAACCCTAACCCTAACCCTAACCCTAACCCTAACCCTAACCCTAACCCTAACCCTAACCCTAACCCTAACCCTAACCCTAACCCTAACCCTAACCCTAACCCTAACCCTAACCCTAACCCTAACCCTAACCCTAACCCTAACCCTAACCCTAACCCTAACCCTAACCCTAACCCTAACCCTAACCCTAACCCTAACCCTAACCCTAACCCTAACCCTAACCCTAACCCTAACCCTAACCCTAACCCTAACCCTAACCCTAACCCTAACCCTAACCCTAACCCTAACCCTAACCCTAACCCTAACCCTAACCCTAACCCTAACCCTAACCCTAACCCTAACCCTAACCCTAACCCTAACCCTAACCCTAACCCTAACCCTAACCCTAACCCTAACCCTAACCCTAACCCTAACCCTAACCCTAACCCTAACCCTAACCCTAACCCTAACCCTAACCCTAACCCTAACCCTAACCCTAACCCTAACCCTAACCCTAACCCTAACCCTAACCCTAACCCTAACCCTAACCCTAACCCTAACCCTAACCCTAACCCTAACCCTAACCCTAACCCTAACCCTAACCCTAACCCTAACCCTAACCCTAACCCTAACCCTAACCCTAACCCTAACCCTAACCCTAACCCTAACCCTAACCCTAACCCTAACCCTAACCCTAACCCTAACCCTAACCCTAACCCTAACCCTAACCCTAACCCTAACCCTAACCCTAACCCTAACCCTAACCCTAACCCTAACCCTAACCCTAACCCTAACCCTAATCGGGGGTGCCTAACCCTAACCCTAACCCTAACCCTAACCCTAACCCTAACCCTAACCCTAACCCTAACCCTAACCCTAACCCTAACCCTAACCCTAACCCTAACCCTAACCCTAACCCTAACCCTAACCCTAACCCTAACCCTAACCCTAACCCTAACCCTAACCCTAACCCTAACCCTAACCCTAACCCTAACCCTAACCCTAACCCTAACCCTAACCCTAACCCTAACCCTAACCCTAACCCTAACCCTAACCCTAACCCTAACCCTAACCCTAACCCTAACCCTAACCCTAACCCTAACCCTAACCCTAACCCTAACACCCTAACCCTAACCCTAACCCTAACCCTAACCCTAACCCTAACCCTAACCCTAACCCTAACCCTAACCCTAACCCTAACCCTAACCCTAACCCTAACCCTAACCCTAACCCTAACCCTAACCCTAACCCTAACCCTAACCCTAACCCTAACCCTAACCCTAACCCTAACCCTAACCCTAACCCTAACCCTAACCCTAACCCTAACCCTAACCCTAACCCTAACCCTAACCCTAACCCTAACCCTAACCCTAACCCTAACCCTAACCCTAACCCTAACCCTAACCCTAACCCTAACCCTAACCCTAACCCTAACCCTAACCCTAACCCTAACCCTAACCCTAACCCTAACCCTAACCCTAACCCTAACCCTAACCCTAACCCTAACCCTAACCCTAACCCTAACCCTAACCCTAACCCTAACCCTAACCCTAACCCTAACCCTAACCCTAACCCTAACCCTAACCCTAACCCTAACCCTAACCCTAACCCTAACCCTAACCCTAACCCTAACCCTAACCCTAACCCTAACCCTAACCCTAACCCTAACCCTAACCCTAACCCTAACCCTAACCCTAACCCTAACCCTAACCCTAACCCTAACCCTAACCCTAACCCTAACCCTAACCCTAACCCTAACCCTAACCCTAACCCTAACCCTAACCCTAACCCTAACCCTAACCCTAACCCTAACCCTAACCCTAACCCTAACCCTAACCCTAACCCTAACCCTAACCCTAACCCTAACCCTAACCCTAACCCTAACCCTAACCCTAACCCTAACCCTAACCCTAACCCTAACCCTAACCCTAACCCTAACCCTAACCCTAACCCTAACCCTAACCCTAACCCTAACCCTAACCCTAACCCTAACCCTAACCCTAACCCTAACCCTAACCCTAACCCTAACCCTAACCCTAACCCTAACCCTAACCCTAACCCTAACCCTAACCCTAACCCTAACCCTAACCCTAACCCTAACCCTAACCCTAACCCTAACCCTAACCCTAACCCTAACCCTAACCCTAACCCTAACCCTAACCCTAACCCTAACCCTAACCCTAACCCTAACCCTAACCCTAACCCTAACCCTAACCCTAACCCTAACCCTAACCCTAACCCTAACCCTAACCCTAACCCTAACCCTAACCCTAACCCTAACCCTAACCCTAACCCTAACCCTAACCCTAACCCTAACCCTAACCCTAACCCTAACCCTAACCCTAACCCTAACCCTAACCCTAACCCTAACCCTAACCCTAACCCTAACCCTAACCCTAACCCTAACCCTAACCCTAACCCTAACCCTAACCCTAACCCTAACCCTAACCCTAACCCTAACCCTAACCCTAACCCTAACCCTAACCCTAACCCTAACCCTAACCCTAACCCTAACCCTAACCCTAACCCTAACCCTAACCCTAACCCTAACCCTAACCCTAACCCTAACCCTAACCCTAACCCTAACCCTAACCCTAACCCTAACCCTAACCCTAACCCTAACCCTAACCCTAACCCTAACCCTAACCCTAACCCTAACCCTAACCCTAACCCTAACCCTAACCCTAACCCTAACCCTAACCCTAACCCTAACCCTAACCCTAACCCTAACCCTAACCCTAACCCTAACCCTAACCCTAACCCTAACCCTAACCCTAACCCTAACCCTAACCCTAACCCTAACCCTAACCCTAACCCTAACCCTAACCCTAACCCTAACCCTAACCCTAACCCTAACCCTAACCCTAACCCTAACCCTAACCCTAACCCTAACCCTAACCCTAACCCTAACCCTAACCCTAACCCTAACCCTAACCCTAACCCTAACCCTAACCCTAACCCTAACCCTAACCCTAACCCTAACCCTAACCCTAACCCTAACCCTAACCCTAACCCTAACCCTAACCCTAACCCTAACCCTAACCCTAACCCTAACCCTAACCCTAACCCTAACCCTAACCCTAACCCTAACCCTAACCCTAACCCTAACCCTAACCCTAACCCTAACCCTAACCCTAACCCTAACCCTAACCCTAACCCTAACCCTAACCCTAACCCTAACCCTAACCCTAACCCTAACCCTAACCCTAACCCTAACCCTAACCCTAACCCTAACCCTAACCCTAACCCTAACCCTAACCCTAACCCTAACCCTAACCCTAACCCTAACCCTAACCCTAACCCTAACCCTAACCCTAACCCTAACCCTAACCCTAACCCTAACCCTAACCCTAACCCTAACCCTAACCCTAACCCTAACCCTAACCCTAACCCTAACCCTAACCCTAACCCTAACCCTAACCCTAACCCTAACCCTAACCCTAACCCTAACCCTAACCCTAACCCTAACCCTAACCCTAACCCTAACCCTAACCCTAACCCTTAACCCTAACCCTAACCCTAACCCTAACCCTAACCCTAACCCTAACCCTAACCCTAACCCTAACCCTAACCCTAACCCTAACCCTAACCCTAACCCTAACCCTAACCCTAACCCTAACCCTAACCCTAACCCTAACCCTAACCCTAACCCTAACCCTAACCCTAACCCTAACCCTAACCCTAACCCTAACCCTAACCCTAACCCTAACCCTAACCCTAACCCTAACCCTAACCCTAACCCTAACCCTAACCCTAACCCTAACCCTAACCCTAACCCTAACCCTAACCCTAACCCTAACCCTAACCCTAACCCTAACCCTAACCCTAACCCTAACCCTAACCCTAACCCTAACCCTAACCCTAACCCTAACCCTAACCCTAACCCTAACCCTAACCCTAACCCTAACCCTAACCCTAACCCTAACCCTAACCCTAACCCTAACCCTAACCCTAACCCTAACCCTAACCCTAACCCTAACCCTAACCCTAACCCTAACCCTAACCCTAACCCTAACCCTAACCCTAACCCTAACCCTAACCCTAACCCTAACCCTAACCCTAACCCTAACCCTAACCCTAACCCTAACCCTAACCCTAACCCTAACCCTAACCCTAACCCTAACCCTAACCCTAACCCTAACCCTAACCCTAACCCTAACCCTAACCCTAACCCTAACCCTAACCCTAACCCTAACCCTAACCCTAACCCTAACCCTAACCCTAACCCTAACCCTAACCCTAACCCTAACCCTAACCCTAACCCTAACCCTAACCCTAACCCTAACCCTAACCCTAACCCTAACCCTAACCCTAACCCTAACCCTAACCCTAACCCTAACCCTAACCCTAACCCTAACCCTAACCCTAACCCTAACCCTAACCCTAACCCTAACCCTAACCCTAACCCTAACCCTAACCCTAACCCTAACCCTAACCCTAACCCTAACCCTAACCCTAACCCTAACCCTAACCCTAACCCTAACCCTAACCCTAACCCTAACCCTAACCCTAACCCTAACCCTAACCCTAACCCTAACCCTAACCCTAACCCTAACCCTAACCCTAACCCTAACCCTAACCCTAACCCTAACCCTAACCCTAACCCTAACCCTAACCCTAACCCTAACCCTAACCCTAACCCTAACCCTAACCCTAACCCTAACCCTAACCCTAACCCTAACCCTAACCCTAACCCTAACCCTAACCCTAACCCTAACCCTAACCCTAACCCTAACCCTAACCCTAACCCTAACCCTAACCCTAACCCTAACCCTAACCCTAACCCTAACCCTAACCCTAACCCTAACCCTAACCCTAACCCTAACCCTAACCCTAACCCTAACCCTAACCCTAACCCTAACCCTAACCCTAACCCTAACCCTAACCCTAACCCTAACCCTAACCCTAACCCTAACCCTAACCCTAACCCTAACCCTAACCCTAACCCTAACCCTAACCCTAACCCTAACCCTAACCCTAACCCTAACCCTAACCCTAACCCTAACCCTAACCCTAACCCTAACCCTAACCCTAACCCTAACCCTAACCCTAACCCTAACCCTAACCCTAACCCTAACCCTAACCCTAACCCTAACCCTAACCCTAACCCTAACCCTAACCCTAACCCTAACCCTAACCCTAACCCTAACCCTAACCCTAACCCTAACCCTAACCCTAACCCTAACCCTAACCCTAACCCTAACCCTAACCCTAACCCTAACCCTAACCCTAACCCTAACCCTAACCCTAACCCTAACCCTAACCCTAACCCTAACCCTAACCCTAACCCTAACCCTAACCCTAACCCTAACCCTAACCCTAACCCTAACCCTAACCCTAACCCTAACCCTAACCCTAACCCTAACCCTAACCCTAACCCTAACCCTAACCCTAACCCTAACCCTAACCCTAACCCTAACCCTAACCCTAACCCTAACCCTAACCCTAACCCTAACCCTAACCCTAACCCTAACCCTAACCCTAACCCTAACCCTAACCCTAACCCTAACCCTAACCCTAACCCTAACCCTAACCCTAACCCTAACCCTAACCCTAACCCTAACCCTAACCCTAACCCTAACCCTAACCCTAACCCTAACCCTAACCCTAACCCTAACCCTAACCCTAACCCTAACCCTAACCCTAACCCTAACCCTAACCCTAACCCTAACCCTAACCCTAACCCTAACCCTAACCCTAACCCTAACCCTAACCCTAACCCTAACCCTAACCCTAACCCTAACCCTAACCCTAACCCTAACCCTAACCCTAACCCTAACCCTAACCCTAACCCTAACCCTAACCCTAACCCTAACCCTAACCCTAACCCTAACCCTAACCCTAACCCTAACCCTAACCCTAACCCTAACCCTAACCCTAACCCTAACCCTAACCCTAACCCTAACCCTAACCCTAACCCTAACCCTAACCCTAACCCTAACCCTAACCCTAACCCTAACCCTAACCCTAACCCTAACCCTAACCCTAACCCTAACCCTAACCCTAACCCTAACCCTAACCCTAACCCTAACCCTAACCCTAACCCTAACCCTAACCCTAACCCTAACCCTAACCCTAACCCTAACCCTAACCCTAACCCTAACCCTAACCCTAACCCTAACCCTAACCCTAACCCTAACCCTAACCCTAACCCTAACCCTAACCCTAACCCTAACCCTAACCCTAACCCTAACCCTAACCCTAACCCTAACCCTAACCCTAACCCTAACCCTAACCCTAACCCTAACCCTAACCCTAACCCTAACCCTAACCCTAACCCTAACCCTAACCCTAACCCTAACCCTAACCCTAACCCTAACCCTAACCCTAACCCTAACCCTAACCCTAACCCTAACCCTAACCCTAACCCTAACCCTAACCCTAACCCTAACCCTAACCCTAACCCTAACCCTAACCCTAACCCTAACCCTAACCCTAACCCTAACCCTAACCCTAACCCTAACCCTAACCCTAACCCTAACCCTAACCCTAACCCTAACCCTAACCCTAACCCTAACCCTAACCCTAACCCTAACCCTAACCCTAACCCTAACCCTAACCCTAACCCTAACCCTAACCCTAACCCTAACCCTAACCCTAACCCTAACCCTAACCCTAACCCTAACCCTAACCCTAACCCTAACCCTAACCCTAACCCTAACCCTAACCCTAACCCTAACCCTAACCCTAACCCTAACCCTAACCCTAACCCTAACCCTAACCCTAACCCTAACCCTAACCCTAACCCTAACCCTAACCCTAACCCTAACCCTAACCCTAACCCTAACCCTAACCCTAACCCTAACCCTAACCCTAACCCTAACCCTAACCCTAACCCTAACCCTAACCCTAACCCTAACCCTAACCCTAACCCTAACCCTAACCCTAACCCTAACCCTAACCCTAACCCTAACCCTAACCCTAACCCTAACCCTAACCCTAACCCTAACCCTAACCCTAACCCTAACCCTAACCCTAACCCTAACCCTAACCCTAACCCTAACCCTAACCCTAACCCTAACCCTAACCCTAACCCTAACCCTAACCCTAACCCTAACCCTAACCCTAACCCTAACCCTAACCCTAACCCTAACCCTAACCCTAACCCTAACCCTAACCCTAACCCTAACCCTAACCCTAACCCTAACCCTAACCCTAACCCTAACCCTAACCCTAACCCTAACCCTAACCCTAACCCTAACCCTAACCCTAACCCTAACCCTAACCCTAACCCTAACCCTAACCCTAACCCTAACCCTAACCCTAACCCTAACCCTAACCCTAACCCTAACCCTAACCCTAACCCTAACCCTAACCCTAACCCTAACCCTAACCCTAACCCTAACCCTAACCCTAACCCTAACCCTAACCCTAACCCTAACCCTAACCCTAACCCTAACCCTAACCCTAACCCTAACCCTAACCCTAACCCTAACCCTAACCCTAACCCTAACCCTAACCCTAACCCTAACCCTAACCCTAACCCTAACCCTAACCCTAACCCTAACCCTAACCCTAACCCTAACCCTAACCCTAACCCTAACCCTAACCCTAACCCTAACCCTAACCCTAACCCTAACCCTAACCCTAACCCTAACCCTAACCCTAACCCTAACCCTAACCCTAACCCTAACCCTAACCCTAACCCTAACCCTAACCCTAACCCTAACCCTAACCCTAACCCTAACCCTAACCCTAACCCTAACCCTAACCCTAACCCTAACCCTAACCCTAACCCTAACCCTAACCCTAACCCTAACCCTAACCCTAACCCTAACCCTAACCCTAACCCTAACCCTAACCCTAACCCTAACCCTAACCCTAACCCTAACCCTAACCCTAACCCTAACCCTAACCCTAACCCTAACCCTAACCCTAACCCTAACCCTAACCCTAACCCTAACCCTAACCCTAACCCTAACCCTAACCCTAACCCTAACCCTAACCCTAACCCTAACCCTAACCCTAACCCTAACCCTAACCCTAACCCTAACCCTAACCCTAACCCTAACCCTAACCCTAACCCTAACCCTAACCCTAACCCTAACCCTAACCCTAACCCTAACCCTAACCCTAACCCTAACCCTAACCCTAACCCTAACCCTAACCCTAACCCTAACCCTAACCCTAACCCTAACCCTAACCCTAACCCTAACCCTAACCCTAACCCTAACCCTAACCCTAACCCTAACCCTAACCCTAACCCTAACCCTAACCCTAACCCTAACCCTAACCCTAACCCTAACCCTAACCCTAACCCTAACCCTAACCCTAACCCTAACCCTAACCCTAACCCTAACCCTAACCCTAACCCTAACCCTAACCCTAACCCTAACCCTAACCCTAACCCTAACCCTAACCCTAACCCTAACCCTAACCCTAACCCTAACCCTAACCCTAACCCTAACCCTAACCCTAACCCTAACCCTAACCCTAACCCTAACCCTAACCCTAACCCTAACCCTAACCCTAACCCTAACCCTAACCCTAACCCTAACCCTAACCCTAACCCTAACCCTAACCCTAACCCTAACCCTAACCCTAACCCTAACCCTAACCCTAACCCTAACCCTAACCCTAACCCTAACCCTAACCCTAACCCTAACCCTAACCCTAACCCTAACCCTAACCCTAACCCTAACCCTAACCCTAACCCTAACCCTAACCCTAACCCTAACCCTAACCCTAACCCTAACCCTAACCCTAACCCTAACCCTAACCCTAACCCTAACCCTAACCCTAACCCTAACCCTAACCCTAACCCTAACCCTAACCCTAACCCTAACCCTAACCCTAACCCTAACCCTAACCCTAACCCTAACCCTAACCCTAACCCTAACCCTAACCCTAACCCTAACCCTAACCCTAACCCTAACCCTAACCCTAACCCTAACCCTAACCCTAACCCTAACCCTAACCCTAACCCTAACCCTAACCCTAACCCTAACCCTAACCCTAACCCTAACCCTAACCCTAACCCTAACCCTAACCCTAACCCTAACCCTAACCCTAACCCTAACCCTAACCCTAACCCTAACCCTAACCCTAACCCTAACCCTAACCCTAACCCTAACCCTAACCCTAACCCTAACCCTAACCCTAACCCTAACCCTAACCCTAACCCTAACCCTAACCCTAACCCTAACCCTAACCCTAACCCTAACCCTAACCCTAACCCTAACCCTAACCCTAACCCTAACCCTAACCCTAACCCTAACCCTAACCCTAACCCTAACCCTAACCCTAACCCTAACCCTAACCCTAACCCTAACCCTAACCCTAACCCTAACCCTAACCCTAACCCTAACCCTAACCCTAACCCTAACCCTAACCCTAACCCTAACCCTAACCCTAACCCTAACCCTAACCCTAACCCTAACCCTAACCCTAACCCTAACCCTAACCCTAACCCTAACCCTAACCCTAACCCTAACCCTAACCCTAACCCTAACCCTAACCCTAACCCTAACCCTAACCCTAACCCTAACCCTAACCCTAACCCTAACCCTAACCCTAACCCTAACCCTAACCCTAACCCTAACCCTAACCCTAACCCTAACCCTAACCCTAACCCTAACCCTAACCCTAACCCTAACCCTAACCCTAACCCTAACCCTAACCCTAACCCTAACCCTAACCCTAACCCTAACCCTAACCCTAACCCTAACCCTAACCCTAACCCTAACCCTAACCCTAACCCTAACCCTAACCCTAACCCTAACCCTAACCCTAACCCTAACCCTAACCCTAACCCTAACCCTAACCCTAACCCTAACCCTAACCCTAACCCTAACCCTAACCCTAACCCTAACCCTAACCCTAACCCTAACCCTAACCCTAACCCTAACCCTAACCCTAACCCTAACCCTAACCCTAACCCTAACCCTAACCCTAACCCTAACCCTAACCCTAACCCTAACCCTAACCCTAACCCTAACCCTAACCCTAACCCTAACCCTAACCCTAACCCTAACCCTAACCCTAACCCTAACCCTAACCCTAACCCTAACCCTAACCCTAACCCTAACCCTAACCCTAACCCTAACCCTAACCCTAACCCTAACCCTAACCCTAACCCTAACCCTAACCCTAACCCTAACCCTAACCCTAACCCTAACCCTAACCCTAACCCTAACCCTAACCCTAACCCTAACCCTAACCCTAACCCTAACCCTAACCCTAACCCTAACCCTAACCCTAACCCTAACCCTAACCCTAACCCTAACCCTAACCCTAACCCTAACCCTAACCCTAACCCTAACCCTAACCCTAACCCTAACCCTAACCCTAACCCTAACCCTAACCCTAACCCTAACCCTAACCCTAACCCTAACCCTAACCCTAACCCTAACCCTAACCCTAACCCTAACCCTAACCCTAACCCTAACCCTAACCCTAACCCTAACCCTAACCCTAACCCTAACCCTAACCCTAACCCTAACCCTAACCCTAACCCTAACCCTAACCCTAACCCTAACCCTAACCCTAACCCTAACCCTAACCCTAACCCTAACCCTAACCCTAACCCTAACCCTAACCCTAACCCTAACCCTAACCCTAACCCTAACCCTAACCCTAACCCTAACCCTAACCCTAACCCTAACCCTAACCCTAACCCTAACCCTAACCCTAACCCTAACCCTAACCCTAACCCTAACCCTAACCCTAACCCTAACCCTAACCCTAACCCTAACCCTAACCCTAACCCTAACCCTAACCCTAACCCTAACCCTAACCCTAACCCTAACCCTAACCCTAACCCTAACCCTAACCCTAACCCTAACCCTAACCCTAACCCTAACCCTAACCCTAACCCTAACCCTAACCCTAACCCTAACCCTAACCCTAACCCTAACCCTAACCCTAACCCTAACCCTAACCCTAACCCTAACCCTAACCCTAACCCTAACCCTAACCCTAACCCTAACCCTAACCCTAACCCTAACCCTAACCCTAACCCTAACCCTAACCCTAACCCTAACCCTAACCCTAACCCTAACCCTAACCCTAACCCTAACCCTAACCCTAACCCTAACCCTAACCCTAACCCTAACCCTAACCCTAACCCTAACCCTAACCCTAACCCTAACCCTAACCCTAACCCTAACCCTAACCCTAACCCTAACCCTAACCCTAACCCTAACCCTAACCCTAACCCTAACCCTAACCCTAACCCTAACCCTAACCCTAACCCTAACCCTAACCCTAACCCTAACCCTAACCCTAACCCTAACCCTAACCCTAACCCTAACCCTAACCCTAACCCTAACCCTAACCCTAACCCTAACCCTAACCCTAACCCTAACCCTAACCCTAACCCTAACCCTAACCCTAACCCTAACCCTAACCCTAACCCTAACCCTAACCCTAACCCTAACCCTAACCCTAACCCTAACCCTAACCCTAACCCTAACCCTAACCCTAACCCTAACCCTAACCCTAACCCTAACCCTAACCCTAACCCTAACCCTAACCCTAACCCTAACCCTAACCCTAACCCTAACCCTAACCCTAACCCTAACCCTAACCCTAACCCTAACCCTAACCCTAACCCTAACCCTAACCCTAACCCTAACCCTAACCCTAACCCTAACCCTAACCCTAACCCTAACCCTAACCCTAACCCTAACCCTAACCCTAACCCTAACCCTAACCCTAACCCTAACCCTAACCCTAACCCTAACCCTAACCCTAACCCTAACCCTAACCCTAACCCTAACCCTAACCCTAACCCTAACCCTAACCCTAACCCTAACCCTAACCCTAACCCTAACCCTAACCCTAACCCTAACCCTAACCCTAACCCTAACCCTAACCCTAACCCTAACCCTAACCCTAACCCTAACCCTAACCCTAACCCTAACCCTAACCCTAACCCTAACCCTAACCCTAACCCTAACCCTAACCCTAACCCTAACCCTAACCCTAACCCTAACCCTAACCCTAACCCTAACCCTAACCCTAACCCTAACCCTAACCCTAACCCTAACCCTAACCCTAACCCTAACCCTAACCCTAACCCTAACCCTAACCCTAACCCTAACCCTAACCCTAACCCTAACCCTAACCCTAACCCTAACCCTAACCCTAACCCTAACCCTAACCCTAACCCTAACCCTAACCCTAACCCTAACCCTAACCCTAACCCTAACCCTAACCCTAACCCTAACCCTAACCCTAACCCTAACCCTAACCCTAACCCTAACCCTAACCCTAACCCTAACCCTAACCCTAACCCTAACCCTAACCCTAACCCTAACCCTAACCCTAACCCTAACCCTAACCCTAACCCTAACCCTAACCCTAACCCTAACCCTAACCCTAACCCTAACCCTAACCCTAACCCTAACCCTAACCCTAACCCTAACCCTAACCCTAACCCTAACCCTAACCCTAACCCTAACCCTAACCCTAACCCTAACCCTAACCCTAACCCTAACCCTAACCCTAACCCTAACCCTAACCCTAACCCTAACCCTAACCCTAACCCTAACCCTAACCCTAACCCTAACCCTAACCCTAACCCTAACCCTAACCCTAACCCTAACCCTAACCCTAACCCTAACCCTAACCCTAACCCTAACCCTAACCCTAACCCTAACCCTAACCCTAACCCTAACCCTAACCCTAACCCTAACCCTAACCCTAACCCTAACCCTAACCCTAACCCTAACCCTAACCCTAACCCTAACCCTAACCCTAACCCTAACCCTAACCCTAACCCTAACCCTAACCCTAACCCTAACCCTAACCCTAACCCTAACCCTAACCCTAACCCTAACCCTAACCCTAACCCTAACCCTAACCCTAACCCTAACCCTAACCCTAACCCTAACCCTAACCCTAACCCTAACCCTAACCCTAACCCTAACCCTAACCCTAACCCTAACCCTAACCCTAACCCTAACCCTAACCCTAACCCTAACCCTAACCCTAACCCTAACCCTAACCCTAACCCTAACCCTAACCCTAACCCTAACCCTAACCCTAACCCTAACCCTAACCCTAACCCTAACCCTAACCCTAACCCTAACCCTAACCCTAACCCTAACCCTAACCCTAACCCTAACCCTAACCCTAACCCTAACCCTAACCCTAACCCTAACCCTAACCCTAACCCTAACCCTAACCCTAACCCTAACCCTAACCCTAACCCTAACCCTAACCCTAACCCTAACCCTAACCCTAACCCTAACCCTAACCCTAACCCTAACCCTAACCCTAACCCTAACCCTAACCCTAACCCTAACCCTAACCCTAACCCTAACCCTAACCCTAACCCTAACCCTAACCCTAACCCTAACCCTAACCCTAACCCTAACCCTAACCCTAACCCTAACCCTAACCCTAACCCTAACCCTAACCCTAACCCTAACCCTAACCCTAACCCTAACCCTAACCCTAACCCTAACCCTAACCCTAACCCTAACCCTAACCCTAACCCTAACCCTAACCCTAACCCTAACCCTAACCCTAACCCTAACCCTAACCCTAACCCTAACCCTAACCCTAACCCTAACCCTAACCCTAACCCTAACCCTAACCCTAACCCTAACCCTAACCCTAACCCTAACCCTAACCCTAACCCTAACCCTAACCCTAACCCTAACCCTAACCCTAACCCTAACCCTAACCCTAACCCTAACCCTAACCCTAACCCTAACCCTAACCCTAACCCTAACCCTAACCCTAACCCTAACCCTAACCCTAACCCTAACCCTAACCCTAACCCTAACCCTAACCCTAACCCTAACCCTAACCCTAACCCTAACCCTAACCCTAACCCTAACCCTAACCCTAACCCTAACCCTAACCCTAACCCTAACCCTAACCCTAACCCTAACCCTAACCCTAACCCTAACCCTAACCCTAACCCTAACCCTAACCCTAACCCTAACCCTAACCCTAACCCTAACCCTAACCCTAACCCTAACCCTAACCCTAACCCTAACCCTAACCCTAACCCTAACCCTAACCCTAACCCTAACCCTAACCCTAACCCTAACCCTAACCCTAACCCTAACCCTAACCCTAACCCTAACCCTAACCCTAACCCTAACCCTAACCCTAACCCTAACCCTAACCCTAACCCTAACCCTAACCCTAACCCTAACCCTAACCCTAACCCTAACCCTAACCCTAACCCTAACCCTAACCCTAACCCTAACCCTAACCCTAACCCTAACCCTAACCCTAACCCTAACCCTAACCCTAACCCTAACCCTAACCCTAACCCTAACCCTAACCCTAACCCTAACCCTAACCCTAACCCTAACCCTAACCCTAACCCTAACCCTAACCCTAACCCTAACCCTAACCCTAACCCTAACCCTAACCCTAACCCTAACCCTAACCCTAACCCTAACCCTAACCCTAACCCTAACCCTAACCCTAACCCTAACCCTAACCCTAACCCTAACCCTAACCCTAACCCTAACCCTAACCCTAACCCTAACCCTAACCCTAACCCTAACCCTAACCCTAACCCTAACCCTAACCCTAACCCTAACCCTAACCCTAACCCTAACCCTAACCCTAACCCTAACCCTAACCCTAACCCTAACCCTAACCCTAACCCTAACCCTAACCCTAACCCTAACCCTAACCCTAACCCTAACCCTAACCCTAACCCTAACCCTAACCCTAACCCTAACCCTAACCCTAACCCTAACCCTAACCCTAACCCTAACCCTAACCCTAACCCTAACCCTAACCCTAACCCTAACCCTAACCCTAACCCTAACCCTAACCCTAACCCTAACCCTAACCCTAACCCTAACCCTAACCCTAACCCTAACCCTAACCCTAACCCTAACCCTAACCCTAACCCTAACCCTAACCCTAACCCTAACCCTAACCCTAACCCTAACCCTAACCCTAACCCTAACCCTAACCCTAACCCTAACCCTAACCCTAACCCTAACCCTAACCCTAACCCTAACCCTAACCCTAACCCTAACCCTAACCCTAACCCTAACCCTAACCCTAACCCTAACCCTAACCCTAACCCTAACCCTAACCCTAACCCTAACCCTAACCCTAACCCTAACCCTAACCCTAACCCTAACCCTAACCCTAACCCTAACCCTAACCCTAACCCTAACCCTAACCCTAACCCTAACCCTAACCCTAACCCTAACCCTAACCCTAACCCTAACCCTAACCCTAACCCTAACCCTAACCCTAACCCTAACCCTAACCCTAACCCTAACCCTAACCCTAACCCTAACCCTAACCCTAACCCTAACCCTAACCCTAACCCTAACCCTAACCCTAACCCTAACCCTAACCCTAACCCTAACCCTAACCCTAACCCTAACCCTAACCCTAACCCTAACCCTAACCCTAACCCTAACCCTAACCCTAACCCTAACCCTAACCCTAACCCTAACCCTAACCCTAACCCTAACCCTAACCCTAACCCTAACCCTAACCCTAAC
Source organism: Phasianus colchicus (assembly GCF_987193195.1). Classification (NCBI taxonomy): domain Eukaryota; kingdom Metazoa; phylum Chordata; class Aves; order Galliformes; family Phasianidae; genus Phasianus; species Phasianus colchicus. Next base: position 13,647,964 of record NC_143453.1, on the reverse strand, counting down.
CCTAACCCTAACCCTAACCCTAACCCTAACCCTAACCCTAACCCTAACCCTAACCCTAACCCTAACCCTAACCCTAACCCTAACCCTAACCCTAACCCTAACCCTAACCCTAACCCTAACCCTAACCCTAACCCTAACCCTAACCCTAACCCTAACCCTAACCCTAACCCTAACCCTAACCCTAACCCTAACCCTAACCCTAACCCTAACCCTAACCCTAACCCTAACCCTAACCCTAACCCTAACCCTAACCCTAACCCTAACCCTAACCCTAACCCTAACCCTAACCCTAACCCTAACCCTAACCCTAACCCTAACCCTAACCCTAACCCTAACCCTAACCCTAACCCTAACCCTAACCCTAACCCTAACCCTAACCCTAACCCTAACCCTAACCCTAACCCTAACCCTAACCCTAACCCTAACCCTAACCCTAACCCTAACCCTAACCCTAACCCTAACCCTAACCCTAACCCTAACCCTAACCCTAACCCTAACCCTAACCCTAACCCTAACCCTAACCCTAACCCTAACCCTAACCCTAACCCTAACCCTAACCCTAACCCTAACCCTAACCCTAACCCTAACCCTAACCCTAACCCTAACCCTAACCCTAACCCTAACCCTAACCCTAACCCTAACCCTAACCCTAACCCTAACCCTAACCCTAACCCTAACCCTAACCCTAACCCTAACCCTAACCCTAACCCTAACCCTAACCCTAACCCTAACCCTAACCCTAACCCTAACCCTAACCCTAACCCTAACCCTAACCCTAACCCTAACCCTAACCCTAACCCTAACCCTAACCCTAACCCTAACCCTAACCCTAACCCTAACCCTAACCCTAACCCTAACCCTAACCCTAACCCTAACCCTAACCCTAACCCTAACCCTAACCCTAACCCTAACCCTAACCCTAACCCTAACCCTAACCCTAACCCTAACCCTAACCCTAACCCTAACCCTAACCCTAACCCTAACCCTAACCCTAACCCTAACCCTAACCCTAACCCTAACCCTAACCCTAACCCTAACCCTAACCCTAACCCTAACCCTAACCCTAACCCTAACCCTAACCCTAACCCTAACCCTAACCCTAACCCTAACCCTAACCCTAACCCTAACCCTAACCCTAACCCTAACCCTAACCCTAACCCTAACCCTAACCCTAACCCTAACCCTAACCCTAACCCTAACCCTAACCCTAACCCTAACCCTAACCCTAACCCTAACCCTAACCCTAACCCTAACCCTAACCCTAACCCTAACCCTAACCCTAACCCTAACCCTAACCCTAACCCTAACCCTAACCCTAACCCTAACCCTAACCCTAACCCTAACCCTAACCCTAACCCTAACCCTAACCCTAACCCTAACCCTAACCCTAACCCTAACCCTAACCCTAACCCTAACCCTAACCCTAACCCTAACCCTAACCCTAACCCTAACCCTAACCCTAACCCTAACCCTAACCCTAACCCTAACCCTAACCCTAACCCTAACCCTAACCCTAACCCTAACCCTAACCCTAACCCTAACCCTAACCCTAACCCTAACCCTAACCCTAACCCTAACCCTAACCCTAACCCTAACCCTAACCCTAACCCTAACCCTAACCCTAACCCTAACCCTAACCCTAACCCTAACCCTAACCCTAACCCTAACCCTAACCCTAACCCTAACCCTAACCCTAACCCTAACCCTAACCCTAACCCTAACCCTAACCCTAACCCTAACCCTAACCCTAACCCTAACCCTAACCCTAACCCTAACCCTAACCCTAACCCTAACCCTAACCCTAACCCTAACCCTAACCCTAACCCTAACCCTAACCCTAACCCTAACCCTAACCCTAACCCTAACCCTAACCCTAACCCTAACCCTAACCCTAACCCTAACCCTAACCCTAACCCTAACCCTAACCCTAACCCTAACCCTAACCCTAACCCTAACCCTAACCCTAACCCTAACCCTAACCCTAACCCTAACCCTAACCCTAACCCTAACCCTAACCCTAACCCTAACCCTAACCCTAACCCTAACCCTAACCCTAACCCTAACCCTAACCCTAACCCTAACCCTAACCCTAACCCTAACCCTAACCCTAACCCTAACCCTAACCCTAACCCTAACCCTAACCCTAACCCTAACCCTAACCCTAACCCTAACCCTAACCCTAACCCTAACCCTAACCCTAACCCTAACCCTAACCCTAACCCTAACCCTAACCCTAACCCTAACCCTAACCCTAACCCTAACCCTAACCCTAACCCTAACCCTAACCCTAACCCTAACCCTAACCCTAACCCTAACCCTAACCCTAACCCTAACCCTAACCCTAACCCTAACCCTAACCCTAACCCTAACCCTAACCCTAACCCTAACCCTAACCCTAACCCTAACCCTAACCCTAACCCTAACCCTAACCCTAACCCTAACCCTAACCCTAACCCTAACCCTAACCCTAACCCTAACCCTAACCCTAACCCTAACCCTAACCCTAACCCTAACCCTAACCCTAACCCTAACCCTAACCCTAACCCTAACCCTAACCCTAACCCTAACCCTAACCCTAACCCTAACCCTAACCCTAACCCTAACCCTAACCCTAACCCTAACCCTAACCCTAACCCTAACCCTAACCCTAACCCTAACCCTAACCCTAACCCTAACCCTAACCCTAACCCTAACCCTAACCCTAACCCTAACCCTAACCCTAACCCTAACCCTAACCCTAACCCTAACCCTAACCCTAACCCTAACCCTAACCCTAACCCTAACCCTAACCCTAACCCTAACCCTAACCCTAACCCTAACCCTAACCCTAACCCTAACCCTAACCCTAACCCTAACCCTAACCCTAACCCTAACCCTAACCCTAACCCTAACCCTAACCCTAACCCTAACCCTAACCCTAACCCTAACCCTAACCCTAACCCTAACCCTAACCCTAACCCTAACCCTAACCCTAACCCTAACCCTAACCCTAACCCTAACCCTAACCCTAACCCTAACCCAGATCCCTAACCCTAACCCTAACCCTAACCCTAACCCTAACCCTAACCCTAACCCTAACCCTAACCCTAACCCTAACCCTAACCCTAACCCTAACCCTAACCCTAACCCTAACCCTAACCCTAACCCTAACCCTAACCCTAACCCTAACCCTAACCCTAACCCTAACCCTAACCCTAACCCTAACCCTAACCCTAACCCTAACCCTAACCCTAACCCTAACCCTAACCCTAACCCTAACCCTAACCCTAACCCTAACCCTAACCCTAACCCTAACCCTAACCCTAACCCTAACCCTAACCCTAACCCTAACCCTAACCCTAACCCTAACCCTAACCCTAACCCTAACCCTAACCCTAACCCTAACCCTAACCCTAACCCTAACCCTAACCCTAACCCTAACCCTAACCCTAACCCTAACCCTAACCCTAACCCTAACCCTAACCCTAACCCTAACCCTAACCCTAACCCTAACCCTAACCCTAACCCTAACCCTAACCCTAACCCTAACCCTAACCCTAACCCTAACCCTAACCCTAACCCTAACCCTAACCCTAACCCTAACCCTAACCCTAACCCTAACCCTAACCCTAACCCTAACCCTAACCCTAACCCTAACCCTAACCCTAACCCTAACCCTAACCCTAACCCTAACCCTAACCCTAACCCTAACCCTAACCCTAACCCTAACCCTAACCCTAACCCTAACCCTAACCCTAACCCTAACCCTAACCCTAACCCTAACCCTAACCCTAACCCTAACCCTAACCCTAACCCTAACCCTAACCCTAACCCTAACCCTAACCCTAACCCTAACCCTAACCCTAACCCTAACCCTAACCCTAACCCTAACCCTAACCCTAACCCTAACCCTAACCCTAACCCTAACCCTAACCCTAACCCTAACCCTAACCCTAACCCTAACCCTAACCCTAACCCTAACCCTAACCCTAACCCTAACCCTAACCCTAACCCTAACCCTAACCCTAACCCTAACCCTAACCCTAACCCTAACCCTAACCCTAACCCTAACCCTAACCCTAACCCTAACCCTAACCCTAACCCTAACCCTAACCCTAACCCTAACCCTAACCCTAACCCTAACCCTAACCCTAACCCTAACCCTAACCCTAACCCTAACCCTAACCCTAACCCTAACCCTAACCCTAACCCTAACCCTAACCCTAACCCTAACCCTAACCCTAACCCTAACCCTAACCCTAACCCTAACCCTAACCCTAACCCTAACCCTAACCCTAACCCTAACCCTAACCCTAACCCTAACCCTAACCCTAACCCTAACCCTAACCCTAACCCTAACCCTAACCCTAACCCTAACCCTAACCCTAACCCTAACCCTAACCCTAACCCTAACCCTAACCCTAACCCTAACCCTAACCCTAACCCTAACCCTAACCCTAACCCTAACCCTAACCCTAACCCTAACCCTAACCCTAACCCTAACCCTAACCCTAACCCTAACCCTAACCCTAACCCTAACCCTAACCCTAACCCTAACCCTAACCCTAACCCTAACCCTAACCCTAACCCTAACCCTAACCCTAACCCTAACCCTAACCCTAACCCTAACCCTAACCCTAACCCTAACCCTAACCCTAACCCTAACCCTAACCCTAACCCTAACCCTAACCCTAACCCTAACCCTAACCCTAACCCTAACCCTAACCCTAACCCTAACCCTAACCCTAACCCTAACCCTAACCCTAACCCTAACCCTAACCCTAACCCTAACCCTAACCCTAACCCTAACCCTAACCCTAACCCTAACCCTAACCCTAACCCTAACCCTAACCCTAACCCTAACCCTAACCCTAACCCTAACCCTAACCCTAACCCTAACCCTAACCCTAACCCTAACCCTAACCCTAACCCTAACCCTAACCCTAACCCTAACCCTAACCCTAACCCTAACCCTAACCCTAACCCTAACCCTAACCCTAACCCTAACCCTAACCCTAACCCTAACCCTAACCCTAACCCTAACCCTAACCCTAACCCTAACCCTAACCCTAACCCTAACCCTAACCCTAACCCTAACCCTAACCCTAACCCTAACCCTAACCCTAACCCTAACCCTAACCCTAACCCTAACCCTAACCCTAACCCTAACCCTAACCCTAACCCTAACCCTAACCCTAACCCTAACCCTAACCCTAACCCTAACCCTAACCCTAACCCTAACCCTAACCCTAACCCTAACCCTAACCCTAACCCTAACCCTAACCCTAACCCTAACCCTAACCCTAACCCTAACCCTAACCCTAACCCTAACCCTAACCCTAACCCTAACCCTAACCCTAACCCTAACCCTAACCCTAACCCTAACCCTAACCCTAACCCTAACCCTAACCCTAACCCTAACCCTAACCCTAACCCTAACCCTAACCCTAACCCTAACCCTAACCCTAACCCTAACCCTAACCCTAACCCTAACCCTAACCCTAACCCTAACCCTAACCCTAACCCTAACCCTAACCCTAACCCTAACCCTAACCCTAACCCTAACCCTAACCCTAACCCTAACCCTAACCCTAACCCTAACCCTAACCCTAACCCTAACCCTAACCCTAACCCTAACCCTAACCCTAACCCTAACCCTAACCCTAACCCTAACCCTAACCCTAACCCTAACCCTAACCCTAACCCTAACCCTAACCCTAACCCTAACCCTAACCCTAACCCTAACCCTAACCCTAACCCTAACCCTAACCCTAACCCTAACCCTAACCCTAACCCTAACCCTAACCCTAACCCTAACCCTAACCCTAACCCTAACCCTAACCCTAACCCTAACCCTAACCCTAACCCTAACCCTAACCCTAACCCTAACCCTAACCCTAACCCTAACCCTAACCCTAACCCTAACCCTAACCCTAACCCTAACCCTAACCCTAACCCTAACCCTAACCCTAACCCTAACCCTAACCCTAACCCTAACCCTAACCCTAACCCTAACCCTAACCCTAACCCTAACCCTAACCCTAACCCTAACCCTAACCCTAACCCTAACCCTAACCCTAACCCTAACCCTAACCCTAACCCTAACCCTAACCCTAACCCTAACCCTAACCCTAACCCTAACCCTAACCCTAACCCTAACCCTAACCCTAACCCTAACCCTAACCCTAACCCTAACCCTAACCCTAACCCTAACCCTAACCCTAACCCTAACCCTAACCCTAACCCTAACCCTAACCCTAACCCTAACCCTAACCCTAACCCTAACCCTAACCCTAACCCTAACCCTAACCCTAACCCTAACCCTAACCCTAACCCTAACCCTAACCCTAACCCTAACCCTAACCCTAACCCTAACCCTAACCCTAACCCTAACCCTAACCCTAACCCTAACCCTAACCCTAACCCTAACCCTAACCCTAACCCTAACCCTAACCCTAACCCTAACCCTAACCCTAACCCTAACCCTAACCCTAACCCTAACCCTAACCCTAACCCTAACCCTAACCCTAACCCTAACCCTAACCCTAACCCTAACCCTAACCCTAACCCTAACCCTAACCCTAACCCTAACCCTAACCCTAACCCTAACCCTAACCCTAACCCTAACCCTAACCCTAACCCTAACCCTAACCCTAACCCTAACCCTAACCCTAACCCTAACCCTAACCCTAACCCTAACCCTAACCCTAACCCTAACCCTAACCCTAACCCTAACCCTAACCCTAACCCTAACCCTAACCCTAACCCTAACCCTAACCCTAACCCTAACCCTAACCCTAACCCTAACCCTAACCCTAACCCTAACCCTAACCCTAACCCTAACCCTAACCCTAACCCTAACCCTAACCCTAACCCTAACCCTAACCCTAACCCTAACCCTAACCCTAACCCTAACCCTAACCCTAACCCTAACCCTAACCCTAACCCTAACCCTAACCCTAACCCTAACCCTAACCCTAACCCTAACCCTAACCCTAACCCTAACCCTAACCCTAACCCTAACCCTAACCCTAACCCTAACCCTAACCCTAACCCTAACCCTAACCCTAACCCTAACCCTAACCCTAACCCTAACCCTAACCCTAACCCTAACCCTAACCCTAACCCTAACCCTAACCCTAACCCTAACCCTAACCCTAACCCTAACCCTAACCCTAACCCTAACCCTAACCCTAACCCTAACCCTAACCCTAACCCTAACCCTAACCCTAACCCTAACCCTAACCCTAACCCTAACCCTAACCCTAACCCTAACCCTAACCCTAACCCTAACCCTAACCCTAACCCTAACCCTAACCCTAACCCTAACCCTAACCCTAACCCTAACCCTAACCCTAACCCTAACCCTAACCCTAACCCTAACCCTAACCCTAACCCTAACCCTAACCCTAACCCTAACCCTAACCCTAACCCTAACCCTAACCCTAACCCTAACCCTAACCCTAACCCTAACCCTAACCCTAACCCTAACCCTAACCCTAACCCTAACCCTAACCCTAACCCTAACCCTAACCCTAACCCTAACCCTAACCCTAACCCTAACCCTAACCCTAACCCTAACCCTAACCCTAACCCTAACCCTAACCCTAACCCTAACCCTAACCCTAACCCTAACCCTAACCCTAACCCTAACCCTAACCCTAACCCTAACCCTAACCCTAACCCTAACCCTAACCCTAACCCTAACCCTAACCCTAACCCTAACCCTAACCCTAACCCTAACCCTAACCCTAACCCTAACCCTAACCCTAACCCTAACCCTAACCCTAACCCTAACCCTAACCCTAACCCTAACCCTAACCCTAACCCTAACCCTAACCCTAACCCTAACCCTAACCCTAACCCTAACCCTAACCCTAACCCTAACCCTAACCCTAACCCTAACCCTAACCCTAACCCTAACCCTAACCCTAACCCTAACCCTAACCCTAACCCTAACCCTAACCCTAACCCTAACCCTAACCCTAACCCTAACCCTAACCCTAACCCTAACCCTAACCCTAACCCTAACCCTAACCCTAACCCTAACCCTAACCCTAACCCTAACCCTAACCCTAACCCTAACCCTAACCCTAACCCTAACCCTAACCCTAACCCTAACCCTAACCCTAACCCTAACCCTAACCCTAACCCTAACCCTAACCCTAACCCTAACCCTAACCCTAACCCTAACCCTAACCCTAACCCTAACCCTAACCCTAACCCTAACCCTAACCCTAACCCTAACCCTAACCCTAACCCTAACCCTAACCCTAACCCTAACCCTAACCCTAACCCTAACCCTAACCCTAACCCTAACCCTAACCCTAACCCTAACCCTAACCCTAACCCTAACCCTAACCCTAACCCTAACCCTAACCCTAACCCTAACCCTAACCCTAACCCTAACCCTAACCCTAACCCTAACCCTAACCCTAACCCTAACCCTAACCCTAACCCTAACCCTAACCCTAACCCTAACCCTAACCCTAACCCTAACCCTAACCCTAACCCTAACCCTAACCCTAACCCTAACCCTAACCCTAACCCTAACCCTAACCCTAACCCTAACCCTAACCCTAACCCTAACCCTAACCCTAACCCTAACCCTAACCCTAACCCTAACCCTAACCCTAACCCTAACCCTAACCCTAACCCTAACCCTAACCCTAACCCTAACCCTAACCCTAACCCTAACCCTAACCCTAACCCTAACCCTAACCCTAACCCTAACCCTAACCCTAACCCTAACCCTAACCCTAACCCTAACCCTAACCCTAACCCTAACCCTAACCCTAACCCTAACCCTAACCCTAACCCTAACCCTAACCCTAACCCTAACCCTAACCCTAACCCTAACCCTAACCCTAACCCTAACCCTAACCCTAACCCTAACCCTAACCCTAACCCTAACCCTAACCCTAACCCTAACCCTAACCCTAACCCTAACCCTAACCCTAACCCTAACCCTAACCCTAACCCTAACCCTAACCCTAACCCTAACCCTAACCCTAACCCTAACCCTAACCCTAACCCTAACCCTAACCCTAACCCTAACCCTAACCCTAACCCTAACCCTAACCCTAACCCTAACCCTAACCCTAACCCTAACCCTAACCCTAACCCTAACCCTAACCCTAACCCTAACCCTAACCCTAACCCTAACCCTAACCCTAACCCTAACCCTAACCCTAACCCTAACCCTAACCCTAACCCTAACCCTAACCCTAACCCTAACCCTAACCCTAACCCTAACCCTAACCCTAACCCTAACCCTAACCCTAACCCTAACCCTAACCCTAACCCTAACCCTAACCCTAACCCTAACCCTAACCCTAACCCTAACCCTAACCCTAACCCTAACCCTAACCCTAACCCTAACCCTAACCCTAACCCTAACCCTAACCCTAACCCTAACCCTAACCCTAACCCTAACCCTAACCCTAACCCTAACCCTAACCCTAACCCTAACCCTAACCCTAACCCTAACCCTAACCCTAACCCTAACCCTAACCCTAACCCTAACCCTAACCCTAACCCTAACCCTAACCCTAACCCTAACCCTAACCCTAACCCTAACCCTAACCCTAACCCTAACCCTAACCCTAACCCTAACCCTAACCCTAACCCTAACCCTAACCCTAACCCTAACCCTAACCCTAACCCTAACCCTAACCCTAACCCTAACCCTAACCCTAACCCTAACCCTAACCCTAACCCTAACCCTAACCCTAACCCTAACCCTAACCCTAACCCTAACCCTAACCCTAACCCTAACCCTAACCCTAACCCTAACCCTAACCCTAACCCTAACCCTAACCCTAACCCTAACCCTAACCCTAACCCTAACCCTAACCCTAACCCTAACCCTAACCCTAACCCTAACCCTAACCCTAACCCTAACCCTAACCCTAACCCTAACCCTAACCCTAACCCTAACCCTAACCCTAACCCTAACCCTAACCCTAACCCTAACCCTAACCCTAACCCTAACCCTAACCCTAACCCTAACCCTAACCCTAACCCTAACCCTAACCCTAACCCTAACCCTAACCCTAACCCTAACCCTAACCCTAACCCTAACCCTAACCCTAACCCTAACCCTAACCCTAACCCTAACCCTAACCCTAACCCTAACCCTAACCCTAACCCTAACCCTAACCCTAACCCTAACCCTAACCCTAACCCTAACCCTAACCCTAACCCTAACCCTAACCCTAACCCTAACCCTAACCCTAACCCTAACCCTAACCCTAACCCTAACCCTAACCCTAACCCTAACCCTAACCCTAACCCTAACCCTAACCCTAACCCTAACCCTAACCCTAACCCTAACCCTAACCCTAACCCTAACCCTAACCCTAACCCTAACCCTAACCCTAACCCTAACCCTAACCCTAACCCTAACCCTAACCCTAACCCTAACCCTAACCCTAACCCTAACCCTAACCCTAACCCTAACCCTAACCCTAACCCTAACCCTAACCCTAACCCTAACCCTAACCCTAACCCTAACCCTAACCCTAACCCTAACCCTAACCCTAACCCTAACCCTAACCCCTAACCCTAACCCTAACCCTAACCCTAACCCTAACCCTAACCCTAACCCTAACCCTAACCCTAACCCTAACCCTAACCCTAACCCTAACCCTAACCCTAACCCTAACCCTAACCCTAACCCTAACCCTAACCCTAACCCTAACCCTAACCCTAACCCTAACCCTAACCCTAACCCTAACCCTAACCCTAACCCTAACCCTAACCCTAACCCTAACCCTAACCCTAACCCTAACCCTAACCCTAACCCTAACCCTAACCCTAACCCTAACCCTAACCCTAACCCTAACCCTAACCCTAACCCTAACCCTAACCCTAACCCTAACCCTAACCCTAACCCTAACCCTAACCCTAACCCTAACCCTAACCCTAACCCTAACCCTAACCCTAACCCTAACCCTAACCCTAACCCTAACCCTAACCCTAACCCTAACCCTAACCCTAACCCTAACCCTAACCCTAACCCTAACCCTAACCCTAACCCTAACCCTAACCCTAACCCTAACCCTAACCCTAACCCTAACCCTAACCCTAACCCTAACCCTAACCCTAACCCTAACCCTAACCCTAACCCTAACCCTAACCCTAACCCTAACCCTAACCCTAACCCTAACCCTAACCCTAACCCTAACCCTAACCCTAACCCTAACCCTAACCCTAACCCTAACCCTAACCCTAACCCTAACCCTAACCCTAACCCTAACCCTAACCCTAACCCTAACCCTAACCCTAACCCTAACCCTAACCCTAACCCTAACCCTAACCCTAACCCTAACCCTAACCCTAACCCTAACCCTAACCCTAACCCTAACCCTAACCCTAACCCTAACCCTAACCCTAACCCTAACCCTAACCCTAACCCTAACCCTAACCCTAACCCTAACCCTAACCCTAACCCTAACCCTAACCCTAACCCTAACCCTAACCCTAACCCTAACCCTAACCCTAACCCTAACCCTAACCCTAACCCTAACCCTAACCCTAACCCTAACCCTAACCCTAACCCTAACCCTAACCCTAACCCTAACCCTAACCCTAACCCTAACCCTAACCCTAACCCTAACCCTAACCCTAACCCTAACCCTAACCCTAACCCTAACCCTAACCCTAACCCTAACCCTAACCCTAACCCTAACCCTAACCCTAACCCTAACCCTAACCCTAACCCTAACCCTAACCCTAACCCTAACCCTAACCCTAACCCTAACCCTAACCCTAACCCTAACCCTAACCCTAACCCTAACCCTAACCCTAACCCTAACCCTAACCCTAACCCTAACCCTAACCCTAACCCTAACCCTAACCCTAACCCTAACCCTAACCCTAACCCTAACCCTAACCCTAACCCTAACCCTAACCCTAACCCTAACCCTAACCCTAACCCTAACCCTAACCCTAACCCTAACCCTAACCCTAACCCTAACCCTAACCCTAACCCTAACCCTAACCCTAACCCTAACCCTAACCCTAACCCTAACCCTAACCCTAACCCTAACCCTAACCCTAACCCTAACCCTAACCCTAACCCTAACCCTAACCCTAACCCTAACCCTAACCCTAACCCTAACCCTAACCCTAACCCTAACCCTAACCCTAACCCTAACCCTAACCCTAACCCTAACCCTAACCCTAACCCTAACCCTAACCCTAACCCTAACCCTAACCCTAACCCTAACCCTAACCCTAACCCTAACCCTAACCCTAACCCTAACCCTAACCCTAACCCTAACCCTAACCCTAACCCTAACCCTAACCCTAACCCTAACCCTAACCCTAACCCTAACCCTAACCCTAACCCTAACCCTAACCCTAACCCTAACCCTAACCCTAACCCTAACCCTAACCCTAACCCTAACCCTAACCCTAACCCTAACCCTAACCCTAACCCTAACCCTAACCCTAACCCTAACCCTAACCCTAACCCTAACCCTAACCCTAACCCTAACCCTAACCCTAACCCTAACCCTAACCCTAACCCTAACCCTAACCCTAACCCTAACCCTAACCCTAACCCTAACCCTAACCCTAACCCTAACCCTAACCCTAACCCTAACCCTAACCCTAACCCTAACCCTAACCCTAACCCTAACCCTAACCCTAACCCTAACCCTAACCCTAACCCTAACCCTAACCCTAACCCTAACCCTAACCCTAACCCTAACCCTAACCCTAACCCTAACCCTAACCCTAACCCTAACCCTAACCCTAACCCTAACCCTAACCCTAACCCTAACCCTAACCCTAACCCTAACCCTAACCCTAACCCTAACCCTAACCCTAACCCTAACCCTAACCCTAACCCTAACCCTAACCCTAACCCTAACCCTAACCCTAACCCTAACCCTAACCCTAACCCTAACCCTAACCCTAACCCTAACCCTAACCCTAACCCTAACCCTAACCCTAACCCTAACCCTAACCCTAACCCTAACCCTAACCCTAACCCTAACCCTAACCCTAACCCTAACCCTAACCCTAACCCTAACCCTAACCCTAACCCTAACCCTAACCCTAACCCTAACCCTAACCCTAACCCTAACCCTAACCCTAACCCTAACCCTAACCCTAACCCTAACCCTAACCCTAACCCTAACCCTAACCCTAACCCTAACCCTAACCCTAACCCTAACCCTAACCCTAACCCTAACCCTAACCCTAACCCTAACCCTAACCCTAACCCTAACCCTAACCCTAACCCTAACCCTAACCCTAACCCTAACCCTAACCCTAACCCTAACCCTAACCCTAACCCTAACCCTAACCCTAACCCTAACCCTAACCCTAACCCTAACCCTAACCCTAACCCTAACCCTAACCCTAACCCTAACCCTAACCCTAACCCTAACCCTAACCCTAACCCTAACCCTAACCCTCCCTCCCTCCCCCCCCCCCTACCCTAACCCTAACCCTAACCCTAACCCTAACCCTAACCCTAACCCTAACCCTAACCCTAACCCTAACCCTAACCCTAACCCTAACCCTAACCCTAACCCTAACCCTAACCCTAACCCTAACCCTAACCCTAACCCTAACCCTAACCCTAACCCTAACCCTAACCCTAACCCTAACCCTAACCCTAACCCTAACCCTAACCCTAACCCTAACCCTAACCCTAACCCTAACCCTAACCCTAACCCTAACCCTAACCCTAACCCTAACCCTAACCCTAACCCTAACCCTAACCCTAACCCTAACCCTAACCCTAACCCTAACCCTAACCCTAACCCTAACCCTAACCCTAACCCTAACCCTAACCCTAACCCTAACCCTAACCCTAACCCTAACCCTAACCCTAACCCTAACCCTAACCCTAACCCTAACCCTAACCCTAACCCTAACCCTAACCCTAACCCTAACCCTAACCCTAACCCTAACCCTAACCCTAACCCTAACCCTAACCCTAACCCTAACCCTAACCCTAACCCTAACCCTAACCCTAACCCTAACCCTAACCCTAACCCTAACCCTAACCCTAACCCTAACCCTAACCCTAACCCTAACCCTAACCCTAACCCTAACCCTAACCCTAACCCTAACCCTAACCCTAACCCTAACCCTAACCCTAACCCTAACCCTAACCCTAACCCTAACCCTAACCCTAACCCTAACCCTAACCCTAACCCTAACCCTAACCCTAACCCTAACCCTAACCCTAACCCTAACCCTAACCCTAACCCTAACCCTAACCCTAACCCTAACCCTAACCCTAACCCTAACCCTAACCCTAACCCTAACCCTAACCCTAACCCTAACCCTAACCCTAACCCTAACCCTAACCCTAACCCTAACCCTAACCCTAACCCTAACCCTAACCCTAACCCTAACCCTAACCCTAACCCTAACCCTAACCCTAACCCTAACCCTAACCCTAACCCTAACCCTAACCCTAACCCTAACCCTAACCCTAACCCTAACCCTAACCCTAACCCTAACCCTAACCCTAACCCTAACCCTAACCCTAACCCTAACCCTAACCCTAACCCTAACCCTAACCCTAACCCTAACCCTAACCCTAACCCTAACCCTAACCCTAACCCTAACCCTAACCCTAACCCTAACCCTAACCCTAACCCTAACCCTAACCCTAACCCTAACCCTAACCCTAACCCTAACCCTAACCCTAACCCTAACCCTAACCCTAACCCTAACCCTAACCCTAACCCTAACCCTAACCCTAACCCTAACCCTAACCCTAACCCTAACCCTAACCCTAACCCTAACCCTAACCCTAACCCTAACCCTAACCCTAACCCTAACCCTAACCCTAACCCTAACCCTAACCCTAACCCTAACCCTAACCCTAACCCTAACCCTAACCCTAACCCTAACCCTAACCCTAACCCTAACCCTAACCCTAACCCTAACCCTAACCCTAACCCTAACCCTAACCCTAACCCTAACCCTAACCCTAACCCTAACCCTAACCCTAACCCTAACCCTAACCCTAACCCTAACCCTAACCCTAACCCTAACCCTAACCCTAACCCTAACCCTAACCCTAACCCTAACCCTAACCCTAACCCTAACCCTAACCCTAACCCTAACCCTAACCCTAACCCTAACCCTAACCCTAACCCTAACCCTAACCCTAACCCTAACCCTAACCCTAACCCTAACCCTAACCCTAACCCTAACCCTAACCCTAACCCTAACCCTAACCCTAACCCTAACCCTAACCCTAACCCTAACCCTAACCCTAACCCTAACCCTAACCCTAACCCTAACCCTAACCCTAACCCTAACCCTAACCCTAACCCTAACCCTAACCCTAACCCTAACCCTAACCCTAACCCTAACCCTAACCCTAACCCTAACCCTAACCCTAACCCTAACCCTAACCCTAACCCTAACCCTAACCCTAACCCTAACCCTAACCCTAACCCTAACCCTAACCCTAACCCTAACCCTAACCCTAACCCTAACCCTAACCCTAACCCTAACCCTAACCCTAACCCTAACCCTAACCCTAACCCTAACCCTAACCCTAACCCTAACCCTAACCCTAACCCTAACCCTAACCCTAACCCTAACCCTAACCCTAACCCTAACCCTAACCCTAACCCTAACCCTAACCCTAACCCTAACCCTAACCCTAACCCTAACCCTAACCCTAACCCTAACCCTAACCCTAACCCTAACCCTAACCCTAACCCTAACCCTAACCCTAACCCTAACCCTAACCCTAACCCTAACCCTAACCCTAACCCTAACCCTAACCCTAACCCTAACCCTAACCCTAACCCTAACCCTAACCCTAACCCTAACCCTAACCCTAACCCTAACCCTAACCCTAACCCTAACCCTAACCCTAACCCTAACCCTAACCCTAACCCTAACCCTAACCCTAACCCTAACCCTAACCCTAACCCTAACCCTAACCCTAACCCTAACCCTAACCCTAACCCTAACCCTAACCCTAACCCTAACCCTAACCCTAACCCTAACCCTAACCCTAACCCTAACCCTAACCCTAACCCTAACCCTAACCCTAACCCTAACCCTAACCCTAACCCTAACCCTAACCCTAACCCTAACCCTAACCCTAACCCTAACCCTAACCCTAACCCTAACCCTAACCCTAACCCTAACCCTAACCCTAACCCTAACCCTAACCCTAACCCTAACCCTAACCCTAACCCTAACCCTAACCCTAACCCTAACCCTAACCCTAACCCTAACCCTAACCCTAACCCTAACCCTAACCCTAACCCTAACCCTAACCCTAACCCTAACCCTAACCCTAACCCTAACCCTAACCCTAACCCTAACCCTAACCCTAACCCTAACCCTAACCCTAACCCTAACCCTAACCCTAACCCTAACCCTAACCCTAACCCTAACCCTAACCCTAACCCTAACCCTAACCCTAACCCTAACCCTAACCCTAACCCTAACCCTAACCCTAACCCTAACCCTAACCCTAACCCTAACCCTAACCCTAACCCTAACCCTAACCCTAACCCTAACCCTAACCCTAACCCTAACCCTAACCCTAACCCTAACCCTAACCCTAACCCTAACCCTAACCCTAACCCTAACCCTAACCCTAACCCTAACCCTAACCCTAACCCTAACCCTAACCCTAACCCTAACCCTAACCCTAACCCTAACCCTAACCCTAACCCTAACCCTAACCCTAACCCTAACCCTAACCCTAACCCTAACCCTAACCCTAACCCTAACCCTAACCCTAACCCTAACCCTAACCCTAACCCTAACCCTAACCCTAACCCTAACCCTAACCCTAACCCTAACCCTAACCCTAACCCTAACCCTAACCCTAACCCTAACCCTAACCCTAACCCTAACCCTAACCCTAACCCTAACCCTAACCCTAACCCTAACCCTAACCCTAACCCTAACCCTAACCCTAACCCTAACCCTAACCCTAACCCTAACCCTAACCCTAACCCTAACCCTAACCCTAACCCTAACCCTAACCCTAACCCTAACCCTAACCCTAACCCTAACCCTAACCCTAACCCTAACCCTAACCCTAACCCTAACCCTAACCCTAACCCTAACCCTAACCCTAACCCTAACCCTAACCCTAACCCTAACCCTAACCCTAACCCTAACCCTAACCCTAACCCTAACCCTAACCCTAACCCTAACCCTAACCCTAACCCTAACCCTAACCCTAACCCTAACCCTAACCCTAACCCTAACCCTAACCCTAACCCTAACCCTAACCCTAACCCTAACCCTAACCCTAACCCTAACCCTAACCCTAACCCTAACCCTAACCCTAACCCTAACCCTAACCCTAACCCTAACCCTAACCCTAACCCTAACCCTAACCCTAACCCTAACCCTAACCCTAACCCTAACCCTAACCCTAACCCTAACCCTAACCCTAACCCTAACCCTAACCCTAACCCTAACCCTAACCCTAACCCTAACCCTAACCCTAACCCTAACCCTAACCCTAACCCTAACCCTAACCCTAACCCTAACCCTAACCCTAACCCTAACCCTAACCCTAACCCTAACCCTAACCCTAACCCTAACCCTAACCCTAACCCTAACCCTAACCCTAACCCTAACCCTAACCCTAACCCTAACCCTAACCCTAACCCTAACCCTAACCCTAACCCTAACCCTAACCCTAACCCTAACCCTAACCCTAACCCTAACCCTAACCCTAACCCTAACCCTAACCCTAACCCTAACCCTAACCCTAACCCTAACCCTAACCCTAACCCTAACCCTAACCCTAACCCTAACCCTAACCCTAACCCTAACCCTAACCCTAACCCTAACCCTAACCCTAACCCTAACCCTAACCCTAACCCTAACCCTAACCCTAACCCTAACCCTAACCCTAACCCTAACCCTAACCCTAACCTAACCCTAACCCTAACCCTAACCCTAACCCTAACCCTAACCCTAACCCTAACCCTAACCCTAACCCTAACCCTAACCCTAACCCTAACCCTAACCCTAACCCTAACCCTAACCCTAACCCTAACCCTAACCCTAACCCTAACCCTAACCCTAACCCTAACCCTAACCCTAACCCTAACCCTAACCCTAACCCTAACCCTAACCCTAACCCTAACCCTAACCCTAACCCTAACCCTAACCCTAACCCTAACCCTAACCCTAACCCTAACCCTAACCCTAACCCTAACCCTAACCCTAACCCTAACCCTAACCCTAACCCTAACCCTAACCCTAACCCTAACCCTAACCCTAACCCTAACCCTAACCCTAACCCTAACCCTAACCCTAACCCTAACCCTAACCCTAACCCTAACCCTAACCCTAACCCTAACCCTAACCCTAACCCTAACCCTAACCCTAACCCTAACCCTAACCCTAACCCTAACCCTAACCCTAACCCTAACCCTAACCCTAACCCTAACCCTAACCCTAACCCTAACCCTAACCCTAACCCTAACCCTAACCCTAACCCTAACCCTAACCCTAACCCTAACCCTAACCCTAACCCTAACCCTAACCCTAACCCTAACCCTAACCCTAACCCTAACCCTAACCCTAACCCTAACCCTAACCCTAACCCTAACCCTAACCCTAACCCTAACCCTAACCCTAACCCTAACCCTAACCCTAACCCTAACCCTAACCCTAACCCTAACCCTAACCCTAACCCTAACCCTAACCCTAACCCTAACCCTAACCCTAACCCTAACCCTAACCCTAACCCTAACCCTAACCCTAACCCTAACCCTAACCCTAACCCTAACCCTAACCCTAACCCTAACCCTAACCCTAACCCTAACCCTAACCCTAACCCTAACCCTAACCCTAACCCTAACCCTAACCCTAACCCTAACCCTAACCCTAACCCTAACCCTAACCCTAACCCTAACCCTAACCCTAACCCTAACCCTAACCCTAACCCTAACCCTAACCCTAACCCTAACCCTAACCCTAACCCTAACCCTAACCCTAACCCTAACCCTAACCCTAACCCTAACCCTAACCCTAACCCTAACCCTAACCCTAACCCTAACCCTAACCCTAACCCTAACCCTAACCCTAACCCTAACCCTAACCCTAACCCTAACCCTAACCCTAACCCTAACCCTAACCCTAACCCTAACCCTAACCCTAACCCTAACCCTAACCCTAACCCTAACCCTAACCCTAACCCTAACCCTAACCCTAACCCTAACCCTAACCCTAACCCTAACCCTAACCCTAACCCTAACCCTAACCCTAACCCTAACCCTA
Source organism: Phasianus colchicus (assembly GCF_987193195.1). Lineage (NCBI taxonomy): Eukaryota > Metazoa > Chordata > Aves > Galliformes > Phasianidae > Phasianus > Phasianus colchicus. The sequence goes on along the minus strand of NC_143453.1, from coordinate 13,628,728 downwards.
ACCCTAACCCTAACCCTAACCCTAACCCTAACCCTAACCCTAACCCTAACCCCCTAACCCTAACCCTAACCCTAACCCTAACCCTAACCCTAACCCTAACCCTAACCCTAACCCTAACCCTAACCCTAACCCTAACCCTAACCCTAACCCTAACCCTAACCCTAACCCTAACCCTAACCCTAACCCTAACCCTAACCCTAACCCTAACCCTAACCCTAACCCTAACCCTAACCCTAACCCTAACCCTAACCCTAACCCTAACCCTAACCCTAACCCTAACCCTAACCCTAACCCTAACCCTAACCCTAACCCTAACCCTAACCCTAACCCTAACCCTAACCCTAACCCTAACCCTAACCCTAACCCTAACCCTAACCCTAACCCTAACCCTAACCCTAACCCTAACCCTAACCCTAACCCTAACCCTAACCCTAACCCTAACCCTAACCCTAACCCTAACCCTAACCCTAACCCTAACCCTAACCCTAACCCTAACCCTAACCCTAACCCTAACCCTAACCCTAACCCTAACCCTAACCCTAACCCTAACCCTAACCCTAACCCTAACCCTAACCCTAACCCTAACCCTAACCCTAACCCTAACCCTAACCCTAACCCTAACCCTAACCCTAACCCTAACCCTAACCCTAACCCTAACCCTAACCCTAACCCTAACCCTAACCCTAACCCTAACCCTAACCCTAACCCTAACCCTAACCCTAACCCTAACCCTAACCCTAACCCTAACCCTAACCCTAACCCTAACCCTAACCCTAACCCTAACCCTAACCCTAACCCTAACCCTAACCCTAACCCTAACCCTAACCCTAACCCTAACCCTAACCCTAACCCTAACCCTAACCCTAACCCTAACCCTAACCCTAACCCTAACCCTAACCCTAACCCTAACCCTAACCCTAACCCTAACCCTAACCCTAACCCTAACCCTAACCCTAACCCTAACCCTAACCCTAACCCTAACCCTAACCCTAACCCTAACCCTAACCCTAACCCTAACCCTAACCCTAACCCTAACCCTAACCCTAACCCTAACCCTAACCCTAACCCTAACCCTAACCCTAACCCTAACCCTAACCCTAACCCTAACCCTAACCCTAACCCTAACCCTAACCCTAACCCTAACCCTAACCCTAACCCTAACCCTAACCCTAACCCTAACCCTAACCCTAACCCTAACCCTAACCCTAACCCTAACCCTAACCCTAACCCTAACCCTAACCCTAACCCTAACCCTAACCCTAACCCTAACCCTAACCCTAACCCTAACCCTAACCCTAACCCTAACCCTAACCCTAACCCTAACCCTAACCCTAACCCTAACCCTAACCCTAACCCTAACCCTAACCCTAACCCTAACCCTAACCCTAACCCTAACCCTAACCCTAACCCTAACCCTAACCCTAACCCTAACCCTAACCCTAACCCTAACCCTAACCCTAACCCTAACCCTAACCCTAACCCTAACCCTAACCCTAACCCTAACCCTAACCCTAACCCTAACCCTAACCCTAACCCTAACCCTAACCCTAACCCTAACCCTAACCCTAACCCTAACCCTAACCCTAACCCTAACCCTAACCCTAACCCTAACCCTAACCCTAACCCTAACCCTAACCCTAACCCTAACCCTAACCCTAACCCTAACCCTAACCCTAACCCTAACCCTAACCCTAACCCTAACCCTAACCCTAACCCTAACCCTAACCCTAACCCTAACCCTAACCCTAACCCTAACCCTAACCCTAACCCTAACCCTAACCCTAACCCTAACCCTAACCCTAACCCTAACCCTAACCCTAACCCTAACCCTAACCCTAACCCTAACCCTAACCCTAACCCTAACCCTAACCCTAACCCTAACCCTAACCCTAACCCTAACCCTAACCCTAACCCTAACCCTAACCCTAACCCTAACCCTAACCCTAACCCTAACCCTAACCCTAACCCTAACCCTAACCCTAACCCTAACCCTAACCCTAACCCTAACCCTAACCCTAACCCTAACCCTAACCCTAACCCTAACCCTAACCCTAACCCTAACCCTAACCCTAACCCTAACCCTAACCCTAACCCTAACCCTAACCCTAACCCTAACCCTAACCCTAACCCTAACCCTAACCCTAACCCTAACCCTAACCCTAACCCTAACCCTAACCCTAACCCTAACCCTAACCCTAACCCTAACCCTAACCCTAACCCTAACCCTAACCCTAACCCTAACCCTAACCCTAACCCTAACCCTAACCCTAACCCTAACCCTAACCCTAACCCTAACCCTAACCCTAACCCTAACCCTAACCCTAACCCTAACCCTAACCCTAACCCTAACCCTAACCCTAACCCTAACCCTAACCCTAACCCTAACCCTAACCCTAACCCTAACCCTAACCCTAACCCTAACCCTAACCCTAACCCTAACCCTAACCCTAACCCTAACCCTAACCCTAACCCTAACCCTAACCCTAACCCTAACCCTAACCCTAACCCTAACCCTAACCCTAACCCTAACCCTAACCCTAACCCTAACCCTAACCCTAACCCTAACCCTAACCCTAACCCTAACCCTAACCCTAACCCTAACCCTAACCCTAACCCTAACCCTAACCCTAACCCTAACCCTAACCCTAACCCTAACCCTAACCCTAACCCTAACCCTAACCCTAACCCTAACCCTAACCCTAACCCTAACCCTAACCCTAACCCTAACCCTAACCCTAACCCTAACCCTAACCCTAACCCTAACCCTAACCCTAACCCTAACCCTAACCCTAACCCTAACCCTAACCCTAACCCTAACCCTAACCCTAACCCTAACCCTAACCCTAACCCTAACCCTAACCCTAACCCTAACCCTAACCCTAACCCTAACCCTAACCCTAACCCTAACCCTAACCCTAACCCTAACCCTAACCCTAACCCTAACCCTAACCCTAACCCTAACCCTAACCCTAACCCTAACCCTAACCCTAACCCTAACCCTAACCCTAACCCTAACCCTAACCCTAACCCTAACCCTAACCCTAACCCTAACCCTAACCCTAACCCTAACCCTAACCCTAACCCTAACCCTAACCCTAACCCTAACCCTAACCCTAACCCTAACCCTAACCCTAACCCTAACCCTAACCCTAACCCTAACCCTAACCCTAACCCTAACCCTAACCCTAACCCTAACCCTAACCCTAACCCTAACCCTAACCCTAACCCTAACCCTAACCCTAACCCTAACCCTAACCCTAACCCTAACCCTAACCCTAACCCTAACCCTAACCCTAACCCTAACCCTAACCCTAACCCTAACCCTAACCCTAACCCTAACCCTAACCCTAACCCTAACCCTAACCCTAACCCTAACCCTAACCCTAACCCTAACCCTAACCCTAACCCTAACCCTAACCCTAACCCTAACCCTAACCCTAACCCTAACCCTAACCCTAACCCTAACCCTAACCCTAACCCTAACCCTAACCCTAACCCTAACCCTAACCCTAACCCTAACCCTAACCCTAACCCTAACCCTAACCCTAACCCTAACCCTAACCCTAACCCTAACCCTAACCCTAACCCTAACCCTAACCCTAACCCTAACCCTAACCCTAACCCTAACCCTAACCCTAACCCTAACCCTAACCCTAACCCTAACCCTAACCCTAACCCTAACCCTAACCCTAACCCTAACCCTAACCCTAACCCTAACCCTAACCCTAACCCTAACCCTAACCCTAACCCTAACCCTAACCCTAACCCTAACCCTAACCCTAACCCTAACCCTAACCCTAACCCTAACCCTAACCCTAACCCTAACCCTAACCCTAACCCTAACCCTAACCCTAACCCTAACCCTAACCCTAACCCTAACCCTAACCCTAACCCTAACCCTAACCCTAACCCTAACCCTAACCCTAACCCTAACCCTAACCCTAACCCTAACCCTAACCCTAACCCTAACCCTAACCCTAACCCTAACCCTAACCCTAACCCTAACCCTAACCCTAACCCTAACCCTAACCCTAACCCTAACCCTAACCCTAACCCTAACCCTAACCCTAACCCTAACCCTAACCCTAACCCTAACCCTAACCCTAACCCTAACCCTAACCCTAACCCTAACCCTAACCCTAACCCTAACCCTAACCCTAACCCTAACCCTAACCCTAACCCTAACCCTAACCCTAACCCTAACCCTAACCCTAACCCTAACCCTAACCCTAACCCTAACCCTAACCCTAACCCTAACCCTAACCCTAACCCTAACCCTAACCCTAACCCTAACCCTAACCCTAACCCTAACCCTAACCCTAACCCTAACCCTAACCCTAACCCTAACCCTAACCCTAACCCTAACCCTAACCCTAACCCTAACCCTAACCCTAACCCTAACCCTAACCCTAACCCTAACCCTAACCCTAACCCTAACCCTAACCCTAACCCTAACCCTAACCCTAACCCTAACCCTAACCCTAACCCTAACCCTAACCCTAACCCTAACCCTAACCCTAACCCTACCCTAACCCTAACCCTAACCCTAACCCTAACCCTAACCCTAACCCTAACCCTAACCCTAACCCTAACCCTAACCCTAACCCTAACCCTAACCCTAACCCTAACCCTAACCCTAACCCTAACCCTAACCCTAACCCTAACCCTAACCCTAACCCTAACCCTAACCCTAACCCTAACCCTAACCCTAACCCTAACCCTAACCCTAACCCTAACCCTAACCCTAACCCTAACCCTAACCCTAACCCTAACCCTAACCCTAACCCTAACCCTAACCCTAACCCTAACCCTAACCCTAACCCTAACCCTAACCCTAACCCTAACCCTAACCCTAACCCTAACCCTAACCCTAACCCTAACCCTAACCCTAACCCTAACCCTAACCCTAACCCTAACCCTAACCCTAACCCTAACCCTAACCCTAACCCTAACCCTAACCCTAACCCTAACCCTAACCCTAACCCTAACCCTAACCCTAACCCTAACCCTAACCCTAACCCTAACCCTAACCCTAACCCTAACCCTAACCCTAACCCTAACCCTAACCCTAACCCTAACCCTAACCCTAACCCTAACCCTAACCCTAACCCTACCCTAACCCTAACCCTACCCTAACCCTAACCCTACCCCTAACCCTAACCCTAACCCTAACCCTAACCCTAACCCTAACCCTAACCCTAACCCTAACCCTAACCCTAACCCTAACCCTAACCCTAACCCTAACCCTAACCCTAACCCTAACCCTAACCCTAACCCTACCCTAACCCTAACCCTAACCCTAACCCTAACCCTAACCCTAACCCTAACCCTAACCCTAACCCTAACCCTAACCCTAACCCTAACCCTAACCCTAACCCTAACCCTAACCCTAACCCTAACCCTAACCCTTCCACATAAGCATATGTACACAAACTATACCTGCAATTATACCTTGGGAAGTAGAACAGGGTTACCCATATTCATTACAATTTCTGAACTTCATTTATGAATGCTCTGCCTATCAACTCTGTATATGGCACAATGCTATTTCTAGGTGCAGCATCCATACGAGGCACAATACAGTTTACAGGCATAGCATTACACAGATTGCATTGTGCCACATATTCAGTTTACAGGTGCAATATACACTTACTCCATTCATGTAAACCATGTGTGTTAAACTATGTCAGATTAACCACAGAAAGGTCACAGAGCCTCCATACCACATTAATGACATTACATTTTCAAAAACATTATATATTCCAATCCACCTCAAAAGCAGTTCATATCTCAGCCCATCCAAAAGGAAATGCAAGTCTCAGACTGGCCGGGAAGGAAGGCAAATTGCCTCCAACGTCCCTTGGGTGTTGCTTACAGGGTTGGGTTAGCCCTGCGGTAGAAACAAACAAAGCAAAGCTAACCCAACCCCGTAAGCAAGGCAAAGCTACAGCCAATTTGGTTGATGAAAAAATGACTGCAGAGCTACAGCCAATTTGGTTGAGATTGATTGCACATGCTGAAATCAGCGCAACTCTCATCACGGCCACAAAGGGGCGCGAGTCTCAAAGTGGCCGGGAAGGAACACAGCCTCCAGCGGCCCTTGGGCATTGGTTACGGGGTTGGGTTAGCCCTGCGGTAGAAACAAACAAAGCAAAGCTAACCCAACCCCGTAAGCAAGGCAAAGCTACAGCCAATTTGGTTGAGATTGATTGCACATGCTGAAATCAGCGCAACTCCCATCACGGCCACAAAGGGGCGCGAGTCTCCAAGTGGCCAGGAAGGAACACAGCCTCCAGCGGCCCTTGGGCATTGGTTACGGGGTTGGGTTAGCCCTGCGGTAGAAACAAACAAAGCAAAGCTAACCCAACCCCGTAAGCAAGGCAAAGCTAAAGCCAATTTGGTTGAGATTAATCAACTGTACATGCTGAAATCAGCGCAACTCTCAAAATGTCCACAATGGGGCACGAGTCTCAGACTGGCCGGGAAGGAAGGCAAATGGCCTCCAACGGCCCTTGGGTGTTGCTTACAGGGTTGGGTTAGCCCTGCGGTAGAAACAAACAAAGCAAAGCTAACCCAACCCCGTAAGCAAGGCAAAGCTAAAGCCAATTTGGTTGATGCAAAATGACTGCAAAGCCAATTTGATTGATGCAAAAAGTCTGCAAAGCTAAAGCCAATTTGGTTGACATAAATGATGCACATACTGAAATCAGCGCAACTCTCAAAATGGCCACAAAGGGGCATGAGTCTTAAACTGGCTGGGAAGGAACACAAAATCACATGAGAAGGAAGGATTGGTTGGCATGGAAGTAGAAGGGCCCTAAGGAAGGGTGTGGGTGGGTTGGATTTGCTAGGCTGACGCCAATGGGGTGAACTATAATGAGAACAAGTACTGCATTCCACACATTGCCTGCAATGACCTTGGGCGGTGGTAGGGGCTTGTGGCAGAGTGAAAGGAAGACTATGGGAAGGGAAGAGACCAGGAGATATGAGTAACAGCTCAACTGAACTAAGCTGGTGGTGACTGTGGGAGGCCTGGAAAGACCATGGCATCCCAGGGGGGAAGTCATCGACTGGAAGTGTCAAAGGCATCTTTGCCTGCAATACAGAGAGACACACTTTAGAAAGAGGAACGCCAAGACACAAACAGCGCTCACCATAAGACCACCCCCCACAAAATGTGCAAGCAAAAGACCACCCCAACAAATGGCTTAAGATTAAGGTTAGGAGTATTTAACAGGAAAGATGTAGGATTATTTTTAGTATTACTAAATACTAAAAGGTTACAGATAAGTTTAGTGCACCATTAGAGGGTAGGTTCAGGGTTAATTTGGACAGCTAGTATAGTTATCTATACAGTCATGGTTACAATTAGCACTACATTTGTTGTTCAGAGCTCATTAAGGTTGGGGTGAAGATATTACAGTTAGGGTTATTAGGATCATGCTCAGAGTGACTGTTAGGGAAAGCCTAGGCAAAGGCAAGAACACTGAAGCAAACACCAAAACAGAGTGCAAAGGTATAGACAGTACCCAAGAGAGGGCAACATCAAAGGCAAGGCTAAGTCATGGAAAACAACAAAGAAGGCCGCGTCAGAGGCCGGGCCCAAAGAGAAGGCCGCGTCAGAGGCCGGGCCCAAAGAGAAGGCCGCGTCAGAGGCCGGGCCCAAAGAGAAGGCCGCGTCAGAGGCCGGGCCCAAAGAGAAGGCCGCGTCAGAGGCCGGGCCCAAAGAGAAGGCCGCGTCAGAGGCCGGGCCCAAAGAGAAGGCCGCGTCAGAGGCCGGGCCCAAAGAGAAGGCCGCGTCAGAGGCCGGGCCCAAAGAGAAGGCCGCGTCAGAGGCCGGGCCCAAAGAGAAGGCCGCGTCAGAGGCCGGGCCCAAAGAGAAGGCCGCGTCAGAGGCCGGGCCCAAAGAGAAGGCCGCGTCAGAGGCCGGGCCCAAAGAGAAGGCCGCGTCAGAGGCCGGGCCCAAAGAGAAGGCCGCGTCAGAGGCCGGGCCCAAAGAGAAGGCCGCGTCAGAGGCCGGGCCCAAAGAGAAGGCCTCAGGGAATGCCAAACCAGCACAAGACTGAAGAGAAGGCCTCAGGGAATGCCAAACCAGCACAAGACTGAAGAGAAGGCCTCAGGGAATGCCAAACCAGCACAAGACTGAAGAAAAGGCCTCAGGGAATGCCAAACCAGCACAAGACTGAAGAGAAGGCCTCAGAGAATGCCAAACCAGCACAAGACTGAAGAGAAGGCCTCAGAGAATGCCAAACCAGCACAAGACTGAAGAGACCATTACATAGAATGCCAAAACAGAAGGCAGGGCCCAAGAAAACGCTGCCAGGAACGCCAAAACAGAGGGCAGGGCCCAAGAAAACGCTGCCAGGAACGCCAAAACAGAGGGCAGGGCTCAAGAGAACAATGCACGGAACGCCAAAACGGAGGGCAGGGCCCAAGAAAACACCGCCAGGAACGCCAAAACGGAGGGCAAGGCCCAAGAAAACACCGCCAGGAACACCAAAACAGAGGGCAGGGCCCAAGAAAACGCTACCAGGAACACCAAAATGGAGGGCAGGGCCCAAGAAAACGCCACCACAGACACCAAAACAGAGACCAAAGAGAATGCTGCAGGAGATAATCAGGCAAAGAGGAGAGGAAAGGGGAACGCAGAAGGAAGAGAACGGACAGCCTGTAAGGCACGCTGAAATGCAGAAATGAACTCCGGGTACCCTACCTTGTGTCTTACTAAGTAATGGGTAAACATTGCCCTTACCTCTTGGGCAGATTATTACCGTCAGCAAAGTTGGCTTCCGGGGCATCGCAGGAAATGCAGATTTCTGTTCCTGGCTGTTGTCATGAAGAGCCACAGATTGCTCTGTGCAGTTGTTATGGCACTCAGGAGTGCCACAGCTCCCCGCTGCCATCTGTTGGACACAATACAGTAATGAAGGCACTATCCCACATATGCAAGGGCTGCACCCTGTGCACACTGCTCTAATGATGGCACAAAGGAGCATTAGGGATAAAATTAATGCTATTTGTTGGCTTGAATTGTTAAACTAACTACAACTTCTTTTCTGCACTACGATTGGGATGAAGGTTAATTTGACAGAAAACAAGGGGTGTTATTTTTATTGCTGCATTTCGGGTTAGAGACATTTTTTTTTACATCAGACTAAGGGTTAGGTTTACAGATGCATTGCAGGTTAATGTAATTATCATTAGAGTTCCCATTAAGCTAGGGGTTCAGGTCAAGATCAAAATTAACGCTGCCTCCCAGCCAATCCCAGAGAGCCAAAGGCAAAGGCGTGCCAAACTCCCAGGACAAGCAAAGGGAAATCTGAGGTAAAGGCAAAGCAAACAGCAAAGGCTAAGGGAAGGGCAAAAGCAAGGAGAATGCCCAATGAAAGGCTATGGTGAGCGCAAGGGCAAGGAGAGCACAGCAGGGAAGGCCAACGGCAAAGGCCAACAGAACACAGCAAGAAATGCCTAGGTGAGGGCTAAGAGCACACGGCAGGACGTGCCAAAACAGGAGGCCGAGAGGACGTGGCAGGGAACGCCAGAACAAGCAGCCAAAGAGAACATGGCAAAGGAAGCCAATGCATGAGGCCAAGAGAAGGTGGCTAGGTAGGCCAAAACAGGAGGCCAAGGAGAATGCCACAGGGAACGCCAAAACAGAAGGCAAAGGTATAGACAGCACCCAAGGGAAGGCAACATCAAAGACAAGGCAAAGTCATGGAGAACAACAAAGGGAAGGCCTCGCCAGAGGCCGGGCCTCAAGGGACAGCCTCGGGAATGCCAAAATGAAGGACAAGATCAAAGAGAATGCCGCAAGGAACACCAAAACAGCACAAGACTGATGAGACCATTGCACAGAACACCAAAACAGAGGGCAAAAACCAAGATAATGCCACAGGCAATGCCAAAACAGAGGGCAGGGCCCAATAGAACAATGCAGGGAACGCCAAAACGGAGGGCAAGGCTCAAGAGAACAATGCACGGAACGCCAAAACGGAGGGCAGGGCCCAAGAAAACACCGCCAGGAACGCCAAAACGGAGGGCAGGGCCCAAGAAAACACCGCCAGGAACGCCAAAACGGAGGGCAGGGCCCAAGAAAACACCGCCAGGAACGCCAAAACAGAGGGCAGGGCCCAAGAAAACAATGGAGGAAATGCCAAAACACTGGGCAAGGCACAAGAGAATGCCACCACAGACATCAGAACAGAGACCAAAGAGAATGCTGCAGGAAATAACTAGGCACAGAGGAGAGGCAAGGGGAACGCACAAGGAAGAGAACGGACAGCCTGTAAGGCACGCTGAAATGCAGAAATGAACTCCGGGTACCCTACCTTGTGTCTTACTAAGTAATGGGTAAACATTGCCCTTACCTCTTGGGCAGATTATTACCGTCAGCAAAGTTGGCTTCCGGGGCATCGCAGGAAATGCAGATTTCTGTTCCTGGCTGTTGTCATGAAGAGCCACAGATTGCTCTGTGCAGTTGTTATGGCACTCAGGAGTGCCACAGCTCCCCGCTGCCATCTGTTGGACACAATACAGTAATGAAGGCACTATCCCACATATGCAAGGGCTGCACCCTGTGCACACTGCTCTAATGATGTCACAAAGGAGCATTAGGGATAAAATTAATGCTATTTGTTGGTTTGAAGTCACAGTTAGTTTATTAGTTTAACAATTGCTTTCTGCACTACGATTGGGATGAAGGTTAATTTGACAGAAAACAAGGGGTGTTATTTTTATTGCTGCATTTCGGGTTAGAGACATTTTTTTTTTTTACATCAGGCTAAGGGTTAGGTTTACAGATGCATTGCAGGTTAATGTAATTATCATTAGAGTTCCCATTAAGCTAGGGGTTCAGGTCAAGATCAAAATTAACGCTGCCTCCCAGCCAATCCCAGAGAGCCAAAGGCAAAGGCGTGCCAAACTCCCAGGACAAGCAAAGGGAAATCTGAGGTAAAGGCAAAGCAAACAGCAAAGGCTAAGGGAAGGGCAAAAGCAAGGAAAATACCCAGTGATAAGCTATGGTGAGGGCAAGGAGAGCACAGCAGGGAAGGCCAACAGCAAAGGCCGAGAAAACACAGCAAGAAACACCAAAACAGAAGGCCAAGAGAACATGGCAAGAAATGCCTAGGCAAGAGCTAAGAGAACATGGCAAGAAATGCCAAAACAGGAGGCCGAGAGGACGTGGCAGGGAACGCCAGGACAAGCGGCCAAAGAGAACATGGCAAAGGAAGCCAATGCAGAAGGCCAAGAGAAGGTGGCTGGGTAGGCCAAAACAGGAGGCCAAGCAGAATGCCACAGGGAAGGGAACGCCAAACAGGACGCCGAGGAGGACATCACAGGGAACGCCCGGGCAAGGGCTATGAGATGGCAGGAAGTGCCGAGGACAACGGCCAAGAGAACATGGCAAGAAATACCAAAACAGAAGGCTAAGAGAACACAGCAGTAAATGCCTAGGCAAGGGCTAAGAGAACATGGCAGGAAGTGCCAAAACAGGAAGCCAAGAGGATGTGGCAGGGAACTCCAGAACAAGTGGCCAGAGAGAACATGGCAAAGAAAGCCCATGCAGAAGGCCAAGAGAAGGTGGCTGGGTAGGCCAAAACAGGAGGCCAAGGAGAATGCCACAGGGAACGCCCAGGCAATGGCTATGAGATGGCAGGAAATGCTGAGGACAACAGCCAAGAGAACAAGGCAAGAAATGCCAAAACCAAATGCTGAAGAGAATGCAGCAAAGAAAGCTAAGTACAATGGCCACGACAATGGGGCACAGAACACCAAAACAGGACAGCAAGAAAATGCAGTAGATAATGTCTAGGGTAAAGAGAAGGAGAACACTGCAGTGAAAGGCCAGAGACAAATAGAATGTGGGAAGAAAAGGACAGGCAGCCTTTGGGGTACCCTAAAATGCAATAAAGAGCTCCGGGAGTGCTACATTGTACCACGCTACATAATGGGTAAACATTGGTGTGCGTACGCTGCCCTTACCTGCCGGGCAGACAATTACCAGTCAGCAAAGTCGGCTTCCAGGGCATCCCAGGAAAAGCGGATTTCTGTTCCAAGCTGTTCTTATGAGGAGCCACAGATCTCTCCGTGCAGTTTTTATGGTGCCCGGGAACACCGCACCTCTCCGCTGCCACCTGTTGGACACAATACAGTAATGAAGGCACTATCCCACATATGCAAGGGCTGCACCCTGTGCACACTGCTCTAATGATGTCACAAAGGAGCATTAGGGATAAAATTAATGCTATTTGTTGGTTTGAAGTCACAGTTAGTTTATTAGTTTAACAATTGCTTTCTGCACTACGATTGGGATGAAGGTTAATTTGACAGAAAACAAGGGGTGTTATTTTTATTGCTGCATTTCGGGTTAGAGACATTTTTTTTTACATCAGGCTAAGGGTTAGGTTTACAGATGCATTGCAGGTTAATGTAATTATCATTAGAGTTCCCATTAAGCTAGGGGTTCAGGTCAAGATCAAAATTAACGCTGCCTCCCAGCCAATCCCAGAGAGCCAAAGGCAAAGGCGTGCCAAACTCCCAGGACAAGCAAAGGGAAATCTGAGGTAAAGGCAAAGCAAACAGCAAAGGCTAAGGGAAGGGCAAAAGCAAGGAAAATACCCAGTGATAAGCTATGGTGAGGGCAAGGAGAGCACAGCAGGGAAGGCCAACAGCAAAGGCCGAGAAAACACAGCAAGAAACACCAAAACAGAAGGCCAAGAGAACATGGCAAGAAATGCCTAGGCAAGAGCTAAGAGAACATGGCAAGAAATGCCAAAACAGGAGGCCGAGAGGACGTGGCAGGGAACGCCAGGACAAGCGGCCAAAGAGAACATGGCAAAGGAAGCCAATGCAGAAGGCCAAGAGAAGGTGGCTGGGTAGGCCAAAACAGGAGGCCAAGCAGAATGCCACAGGGAAGGGAACGCCAAACAGGACGCCGAGGAGGACATCACAGGGAACGCCCGGGCAAGGGCTATGAGATGGCAGGAAGTGCCGAGGACAACGGCCAAGAGAACATGGCAAGAAATACCAAAACAGAAGGCTAAGAGAACACAGCAGTAAATGCCTAGGCAAGGGCTAAGAGAACATGGCAGGAAGTGCCAAAACAGGAAGCCAAGAGGATGTGGCAGGGAACTCCAGAACAAGTGGCCAGAGAGAACATGGCAAAGAAAGCCCATGCAGAAGGCCAAGAGAAGGTGGCTGGGTAGGCCAAAACAGGAGGCCAAGGAGAATGCCACAGGGAACGCCCAGGCAATGGCTATGAGATGGCAGGAAATGCTGAGGACAACAGCCAAGAGAACAAGGCAAGAAATGCCAAAACCAAATGCTGAAGAGAATGCAGCAAAGAAAGCTAAGTACAATGGCCACGACAATGGGGCACAGAACACCAAAACAGGACAGCAAGAAAATGCAGTAGATAATGTCTAGGGTAAAGAGAAGGAGAACACTGCAGTGAAAGGCCAGAGACAAATAGAATGTGGGAAGAAAAGGACAGGCAGCCTTTGGGGTACCCTAAAATGCAATAAAGAGCTCCGGGAGTGCTACATTGTACCACGCTACATAATGGGTAAACATTGGTGTGCGTACGCTGCCCTTACCTGCTGGGCAGACAATTACCAGTCAGCAAAGTCGGCTTCCAGGGCATCCCAGGAAAAGCGGATTTCTGTTCCAAGCTGTTCTTATGAGGAGCCACAGATCTCTCCGTGCAGTTTTTATGGTGCCCGGGAACACCGCACCTCTCCGCTGCCACCTGTTGGACACAATACAGTAATGAAGGCACTATCCCACATATGCAAGGGCTGCACCCTGTGCACACTGCTCTAATGATGTCACAAAGGAGCATTAGGGATAAAATTAATGCTATTTGTTGGTTTGAAGTCACAGTTAGTTTATTAGTTTAACAATTGCTTTCTGCACTACGATTGGGATGAAGGTTAATTTGACAGAAAACAAGGGGTGTTATTTTTATTGCTGCATTTCGGGTTAGAGACATTTTTTTTTACATCAGGCTAAGGGTTAGGTTTACAGATGCATTGCAGGTTAATGTAATTATCATTAGAGTTCCCATTAAGCTAGGGGTTCAGGTCAAGATCAAAATTAACGCTGCCTCCCAGCCAATCCCAGAGAGCCAAAGGCAAAGGCGTGCCAAACTCCCAGGACAAGCAAAGGGAAATCTGAGGTAAAGGCAAAGCAAACAGCAAAGGCTAAGGGAAGGGCAAAAGCAAGGAGAATGCCCAATGAAAGGCTATGGTGAGCGCAAGGGCAAGGAGAGCACAGCAGGGAAGGCCAACGGCAAAGGCCAACAGAACACAGCAAGAAATGCCTAGGTGAGGGCTAAGAGCACACGGCAGGACGTGCCAAAACAGGAGGCCGAGAGGACGTGGCAGGGAACGCCAGAACAAGCAGCCAAAGAGAACATGGCAAAGGAAGCCAATGCATGAGGCCAAGAGAAGGTGGCTAGGTAGGCCAAAACAGGAGGCCAAGGAGAATGCCACAGGGAACGCCAAAACAGAAGGCAAAGGTATAGACAGCACCCAAGGGAAGGCAACATCAAAGACAAGGCAAAGTCATGGAGAACAACAAAGGGAAGGCCTCGCCAGAGGCCGGGCCTCAAGGGACAGCCTCGGGAATGCCAAAATGAAGGACAAGATCAAAGAGAATGCCGCAAGGAACACCAAAACAGCACAAGACTGATGAGACCATTGCACAGAACACCAAAACAGAGGGCAAAAACCAAGATAATGCCACAGGCAATGCCAAAACAGAGGGCAGGGCCCAATAGAACAATGCAGGGAACGCCAAAACGGAGGGCAAGGCTCAAGAGAACAATGCACGGAACGCCAAAACGGAGGGCAGGGCCCAAGAAAACACCGCCAGGAACGCCAAAACGGAGGGCAGGGCCCAAGAAAACACCGCCAGGAACGCCAAAACGGAGGGCAGGGCCCAAGAAAACACCGCCAGGAACGCCAAAACGGAGGGCAGGGCCCAAGAAAACACCGCCAGGAACGCCAAAACAGAGGGCAGGGCCCAAGAAAACAATGGAGGAAATGCCAAAACACTGGGCAAGGCACAAGAGAATGCCACCACAGACATCAGAACAGAGACCAAAGAGAATGCTGCAGGAAATAACTAGGCACAGAGGAGAGGCAAGGGGAACGCACAAGGAAGAGAACGGACAGCCTGTAAGGCACGCTGAAATGCAGAAATGAACTCCGGGTACCCTACCTTGTGTCTTACTAAGTAATGGGTAAACATTGCCCTTACCTCTTGGGCAGATTATTACCGTCAGCAAAGTTGGCTTCCGGGGCATCGCAGGAAATGCAGATTTCTGTTCCTGGCTGTTGTCATGAAGAGCCACAGATTGCTCTGTGCAGTTGTTATGGCACTCAGGAGTGCCACAGCTCCCCGCTGCCATCTGTTGGACACAATACAGTAATGAAGGCACTATCCCACATATGCAAGGGCTGCACCCTGTGCACACTGCTCTAATGATGGCACAAAGGAGCATTAGGGATAAAATTAATGCTATTTGTTGGCTTGAATTGTTAAACTAACTACAACTTCTTTTCTGCACTACGATTGGGATGAAGGTTAATTTGACAGAAAACAAGGGGTGTTATTTTTATTGCTGCATTTCGGGTTAGAGACATTTTTTTTTACATCAGACTAAGGGTTAGGTTTACAGATGCATTGCAGGTTAATGTAATTATCATTAGAGTTCCCATTAAGCTAGGGGTTCAGGTCAAGATCAAAATTAACGCTGCCTCCCAGCCAATCCCAGAGAGCCAAAGGCAAAGGCGTGCCAAACTCCCAGGACAAGCAAAGGGAAATCTGAGGTAAAGGCAAAGCAAACAGCAAAGGCTAAGGGAAGGGCAAAAGCAAGGAAAATACCCAGTGATAAGCTATGGTGAGGGCAAGGAGAGCACAGCAGGGAAGGCCAACAGCAAAGGCCGAGAAAACACAGCAAGAAACACCAAAACAGAAGGCCAAGAGAACATGGCAAGAAATGCCTAGGCAAGAGCTAAGAGAACATGGCAAGAAATGCCAAAACAGGAGGCCGAGAGGACGTGGCAGGGAACGCCAGGACAAGCGGCCAAAGAGAACATGGCAAAGGAAGCCAATGCAGAAGGCCAAGAGAAGGTGGCTGGGTAGGCCAAAACAGGAGGCCAAGCAGAATGCCACAGGGAAGGGAACGCCAAACAGGACGCCGAGGAGGACATCACAGGGAACGCCCGGGCAAGGGCTATGAGATGGCAGGAAGTGCCGAGGACAACGGCCAAGAGAACATGGCAAGAAATACCAAAACAGAAGGCTAAGAGAACACAGCAGTAAATGCCTAGGCAAGGGCTAAGAGAACATGGCAGGAAGTGCCAAAACAGGAAGCCAAGAGGATGTGGCAGGGAACTCCAGAACAAGTGGCCAGAGAGAACATGGCAAAGAAAGCCCATGCAGAAGGCCAAGAGAAGGTGGCTGGGTAGGCCAAAACAGGAGGCCAAGGAGAATGCCACAGGGAACGCCCAGGCAATGGCTATGAGATGGCAGGAAATGCTGAGGACAACAGCCAAGAGAACAAGGCAAGAAATGCCAAAACCAAATGCTGAAGAGAATGCAGCAAAGAAAGCGAAGTACAATGGCCACGACAATGGGGCACAGAACACCAAAACAGGACAGCAAGAAAATGCAGTAGATAATGTCTAGGGTAAAGAGAAGGAGAACACTGCAGTGAAAGGCCAGAGACAAATAGAATGTGGGAAGAAAAGGACAGGCAGCCTTTGGGGTACCCTAAAATGCAATAAAGAGCTCCGGGAGTGCTACATTGTACCACGCTACATAATGGGTAAACATTGGTGTGCGTACGCTGCCCTTACCTGCCGGGCAGACAATTACCAGTCAGCAAAGTCGGCTTCCAGGGCATCCCAGGAAAAGCGGATTTCTGTTCCAAGCTGTTCTTATGAGGAGCCACAGATCTCTCCGTGCAGTTTTTATGGTGCCCGGGAACACCGCACCTCTCCGCTGCCACCTGTTGGACACAATACAGTAATGAAGGCACTATCCCACATATGCAAGGGCTGCACCCTGTGCACACTGCTCTAATGATGTCACAAAGGAGCATTAGGGATAAAATTAATGCTATTTGTTGGTTTGAAGTCACAGTTAGTTTATTAGTTTAACAATTGCTTTCTGCACTACGATTGGGATGAAGGTTAATTTGACAGAAAACAAGGGGTGTTATTTTTATTGCTGCATTTCGGGTTAGAGACATTTTTTTTTTACATCAGGCTAAGGGTTAGGTTTACAGATGCATTGCAGGTTAATGTAATTATCATTAGAGTTCCCATTAAGCTAGGGGTTCAGGTCAAGATCAAAATTAACGCTGCCTCCCAGCCAATCCCAGAGAGCCAAAGGCAAAGGCGTGCCAAACTCCCAGGACAAGCAAAGGGAAATCTGAGGTAAAGGCAAAGCAAACAGCAAAGGCTAAGGGAAGGGCAAAAGCAAGGAAAATACCCAGTGATAAGCTATGGTGAGGGCAAGGAGAGCACAGCAGGGAAGGCCAACAGCAAAGGCCGAGAAAACACAGCAAGAAACACCAAAACAGAAGGCCAAGAGAACATGGCAAGAAATGCCTAGGCAAGAGCTAAGAGAACATGGCAAGAAATGCCAAAACAGGAGGCCGAGAGGACGTGGCAGGGAACGCCAGGACAAGCGGCCAAAGAGAACATGGCAAAGGAAGCCAATGCAGAAGGCCAAGAGAAGGTGGCTGGGTAGGCCAAAACAGGAGGCCAAGCAGAATGCCACAGGGAAGGGAACGCCAAACAGGACGCCGAGGAGGACATCACAGGGAACGCCCGGGCAAGGGCTATGAGATGGCAGGAAGTGCCGAGGACAACGGCCAAGAGAACATGGCAAGAAATACCAAAACAGAAGGCTAAGAGAACACAGCAGTAAATGCCTAGGCAAGGGCTAAGAGAACATGGCAGGAAGTGCCAAAACAGGAAGCCAAGAGGATGTGGCAGGGAACTCCAGAACAAGTGGCCAGAGAGAACATGGCAAAGAAAGCCCATGCAGAAGGCCAAGAGAAGGTGGCTGGGTAGGCCAAAACAGGAGGCCAAGGAGAATGCCACAGGGAACGCCCAGGCAATGGCTATGAGATGGCAGGAAATGCTGAGGACAACAGCCAAGAGAACAAGGCAAGAAATGCCAAAACCAAATGCTGAAGAGAATGCAGCAAAGAAAGCTAAGTACAATGGCCACGACAATGGGGCACAGAACACCAAAACAGGACAGCAAGAAAATGCAGTAGATAATGTCTAGGGTAAAGAGAAGGAGAACACTGCAGTGAAAGGCCAGAGACAAATAGAATGTGGGAAGAAAAGGACAGGCAGCCTTTGGGGTACCCTAAAATGCAATAAAGAGCTCCGGGAGTGCTACATTGTACCACGCTACATAATGGGTAAACATTGGTGTGCGTACGCTGCCCTTACCTGCTGGGCAGACAATTACCAGTCAGCAAAGTCGGCTTCCAGGGCATCCCAGGAAAAGCGGATTTCTGTTCCAAGCTGTTCTTATGAGGAGCCACAGATCTCTCCGTGCAGTTTTTATGGTGCCCGGGAACACCGCACCTCTCCGCTGCCACCTGTTGGACACAATACAGTAATGAAGGCACTATCCCACATATGCAAGGGCTGCACCCTGTGCACACTGCTCTAATGATGTCACAAAGGAGCATTAGGGATAAAATTAATGCTATTTGTTGGTTTGAAGTCACAGTTAGTTTATTAGTTTAACAATTGCTTTCTGCACTACGATTGGGATGAAGGTTAATTTGACAGAAAACAAGGGGTGTTATTTTTATTGCTGCATTTCGGGTTAGAGACATTTTTTTTTACATCAGGCTAAGGGTTAGGTTTACAGATGCATTGCAGGTTAATGTAATTATCATTAGAGTTCCCATTAAGCTAGGGGTTCAGGTCAAGATCAAAATTAACGCTGCCTCCCAGCCAATCCCAGAGAGCCAAAGGCAAAGGCGTGCCAAACTCCCAGGACAAGCAAAGGGAAATCTGAGGTAAAGGCAAAGCAAACAGCAAAGGCTAAGGGAAGGGCAAAAGCAAGGAGAATGCCCAATGAAAGGCTATGGTGAGCGCAAGGGCAAGGAGAGCACAGCAGGGAAGGCCAACGGCAAAGGCCAACAGAACACAGCAAGAAATGCCTAGGTGAGGGCTAAGAGCACACGGCAGGACGTGCCAAAACAGGAGGCCGAGAGGACGTGGCAGGGAACGCCAGAACAAGCAGCCAAAGAGAACATGGCAAAGGAAGCCAATGCATGAGGCCAAGAGAAGGTGGCTAGGTAGGCCAAAACAGGAGGCCAAGGAGAATGCCACAGGGAACGCCAAAACAGAAGGCAAAGGTATAGACAGCACCCAAGGGAAGGCAACATCAAAGACAAGGCAAAGTCATGGAGAACAACAAAGGGAAGGCCTCGCCAGAGGCCGGGCCTCAAGGGACAGCCTCGGGAATGCCAAAATGAAGGACAAGATCAAAGAGAATGCCGCAAGGAACACCAAAACAGCACAAGACTGATGAGACCATTGCACAGAACACCAAAACAGAGGGCAAAAACCAAGATAATGCCACAGGCAATGCCAAAACAGAGGGCAGGGCCCAATAGAACAATGCAGGGAACGCCAAAACGGAGGGCAAGGCTCAAGAGAACAATGCACGGAACGCCAAAACGGAGGGCAGGGCCCAAGAAAACACCGCCAGGAACGCCAAAACGGAGGGCAGGGCCCAAGAAAACACCGCCAGGAACGCCAAAACGGAGGGCAGGGCCCAAGAAAACACCGCCAGGAACGCCAAAACGGAGGGCAGGGCCCAAGAAAACACCGCCAGGAACGCCAAAACAGAGGGCAGGGCCCAAGAAAACAATGGAGGAAATGCCAAAACACTGGGCAAGGCACAAGAGAATGCCACCACAGACATCAGAACAGAGACCAAAGAGAATGCTGCAGGAAATAACTAGGCACAGAGGAGAGGCAAGGGGAACGCACAAGGAAGAGAACGGACAGCCTGTAAGGCACGCTGAAATGCAGAAATGAACTCCGGGTACCCTACCTTGTGTCTTACTAAGTAATGGGTAAACATTGCCCTTACCTCTTGGGCAGATTATTACCGTCAGCAAAGTTGGCTTCCGGGGCATCGCAGGAAATGCAGATTTCTGTTCCTGGCTGTTGTCATGAAGAGCCACAGATTGCTCTGTGCAGTTGTTATGGCACTCAGGAGTGCCACAGCTCCCCGCTGCCATCTGTTGGACACAATACAGTAATGAAGGCACTATCCCACATATGCAAGGGCTGCACCCTGTGCACACTGCTCTAATGATGGCACAAAGGAGCATTAGGGATAAAATTAATGCTATTTGTTGGCTTGAATTGTTAAACTAACTACAACTTCTTTTCTGCACTACGATTGGGATGAAGGTTAATTTGACAGAAAACAAGGGGTGTTATTTTTATTGCTGCATTTCGGGTTAGAGACATTTTTTTTTACATCAGACTAAGGGTTAGGTTTACAGATGCATTGCAGGTTAATGTAATTATCATTAGAGTTCCCATTAAGCTAGGGGTTCAGGTCAAGATCAAAATTAACGCTGCCTCCCAGCCAATCCCAGAGAGCCAAAGGCAAAGGCGTGCCAAACTCCCAGGACAAGCAAAGGGAAATCTGAGGTAAAGGCAAAGCAAACAGCAAAGGCTAAGGGAAGGGCAAAAGCAAGGAAAATACCCAGTGATAAGCTATGGTGAGGGCAAGGAGAGCACAGCAGGGAAGGCCAACAGCAAAGGCCGAGAAAACACAGCAAGAAACACCAAAACAGAAGGCCAAGAGAACATGGCAAGAAATGCCTAGGCAAGAGCTAAGAGAACATGGCAAGAAATGCCAAAACAGGAGGCCGAGAGGACGTGGCAGGGAACGCCAGGACAAGCGGCCAAAGAGAACATGGCAAAGGAAGCCAATGCAGAAGGCCAAGAGAAGGTGGCTGGGTAGGCCAAAACAGGAGGCCAAGCAGAATGCCACAGGGAAGGGAACGCCAAACAGGACGCCGAGGAGGACATCACAGGGAACGCCCGGGCAAGGGCTATGAGATGGCAGGAAGTGCCGAGGACAACGGCCAAGAGAACATGGCAAGAAATACCAAAACAGAAGGCTAAGAGAACACAGCAGTAAATGCCTAGGCAAGGGCTAAGAGAACATGGCAGGAAGTGCCAAAACAGGAAGCCAAGAGGATGTGGCAGGGAACTCCAGAACAAGTGGCCAGAGAGAACATGGCAAAGAAAGCCCATGCAGAAGGCCAAGAGAAGGTGGCTGGGTAGGCCAAAACAGGAGGCCAAGGAGAATGCCACAGGGAACGCCCAGGCAATGGCTATGAGATGGCAGGAAATGCTGAGGACAACAGCCAAGAGAACAAGGCAAGAAATGCCAAAACCAAATGCTGAAGAGAATGCAGCAAAGAAAGCTAAGTACAGTGGCCACGACAATGGGGCACAGAACACCAAAACAGGACAGCAAGAAAATGCAGTAGATAATGTCTAGGGTAAAGAGAAGGAGAACACTGCAGTGAAAGGCCAGAGACAAATAGAATGTGGGAAGAAAAGGACAGGCAGCCTTTGGGGTACCCTAAAATGCAATAAAGAGCTCCGGGAGTGCTACATTGTACCACGCTACATAATGGGTAAACATTGGTGTGCGTACGCTGCCCTTACCTGCTGGGCAGACAATTACCAGTCAGCAAAGTCGGCTTCCAGGGCATCCCAGGAAAAGCGGATTTCTGTTCCAAGCTGTTCTTATGAGGAGCCACAGATCTCTCCGTGCAGTTTTTATGGTGCCCGGGAACACCGCACCTCTCCGCTGCCACCTGTTGGACACAATACAGTAATGAAGGCACTATCCCACATATGCAAGGGCTGCACCCTGTGCACACTGCTCTAATGATGTCACAAAGGAGCATTAGGGATAAAATTAATGCTATTTGTTGGTTTGAAGTCACAGTTAGTTTATTAGTTTAACAATTGCTTTCTGCACTACGATTGGGATGAAGGTTAATTTGACAGAAAACAAGGGGTGTTATTTTTATTGCTGCATTTCGGGTTAGAGACATTTTTTTTTACATCAGGCTAAGGGTTAGGTTTACAGATGCATTGCAGGTTAATGTAATTATCATTAGAGTTCCCATTAAGCTAGGGGTTCAGGTCAAGATCAAAATTAACGCTGCCTCCCAGCCAATCCCAGAGAGCCAAAGGCAAAGGCGTGCCAAACTCCCAGGACAAGCAAAGGGAAATCTGAGGTAAAGGCAAAGCAAACAGCAAAGGCTAAGGGAAGGGCAAAAGCAAGGAAAATACCCAGTGATAAGCTATGGTGAGGGCAAGGAGAGCACAGCAGGGAAGGCCAACAGCAAAGGCCGAGAAAACACAGCAAGAAACACCAAAACAGAAGGCCAAGAGAACATGGCAAGAAATGCCTAGGCAAGAGCTAAGAGAACATGGCAAGAAATGCCAAAACAGGAGGCCGAGAGGACGTGGCAGGGAACGCCAGGACAAGCGGCCAAAGAGAACATGGCAAAGGAAGCCAATGCAGAAGGCCAAGAGAAGGTGGCTGGGTAGGCCAAAACAGGAGGCCAAGCAGAATGCCACAGGGAAGGGAACGCCAAACAGGACGCCGAGGAGGACATCACAGGGAACGCCCGGGCAAGGGCTATGAGATGGCAGGAAGTGCCGAGGACAACGGCCAAGAGAACATGGCAAGAAATACCAAAACAGAAGGCTAAGAGAACACAGCAGTAAATGCCTAGGCAAGGGCTAAGAGAACATGGCAGGAAGTGCCAAAACAGGAAGCCAAGAGGATGTGGCAGGGAACTCCAGAACAAGTGGCCAGAGAGAACATGGCAAAGAAAGCCCATGCAGAAGGCCAAGAGAAGGTGGCTGGGTAGGCCAAAACAGGAGGCCAAGGAGAATGCCACAGGGAACGCCCAGGCAATGGCTATGAGATGGCAGGAAATGCTGAGGACAACAGCCAAGAGAACAAGGCAAGAAATGCCAAAACCAAATGCTGAAGAGAATGCAGCAAAGAAAGCTAAGTACAATGGCCACGACAATGGGGCACAGAACACCAAAACAGGACAGCAAGAAAATGCAGTAGATAATGTCTAGGGTAAAGAGAAGGAGAACACTGCAGTGAAAGGCCAGAGACAAATAGAATGTGGGAAGAAAAGGACAGGCAGCCTTTGGGGTACCCTAAAATGCAATAAAGAGCTCCGGGAGTGCTACATTGTACCACGCTACATAATGGGTAAACATTGGTGTGCGTACGCTGCCCTTACCTGCCGGGCAGACAATTACCAGTCAGCAAAGTCGGCTTCCAGGGCATCCCAGGAAAAGCGGATTTCTGTTCCAAGCTGTTCTTATGAGGAGCCACAGATCTCTCCGTGCAGTTTTTATGGTGCCCGGGAACACCGCACCTCTCCGCTGCCACCTGTTGGACACAATACAGTAATGAAGGCACTATCCCACATATGCAAGGGCTGCACCCTGTGCACACTGCTCTAATGATGTCACAAAGGAGCATTAGGGATAAAATTAATGCTATTTGTTGGTTTGAAGTCACAGTTAGTTTATTAGTTTAACAATTGCTTTCTGCACTACGATTGGGATGAAGGTTAATTTGACAGAAAACAAGGGGTGTTATTTTTATTGCTGCATTTCGGGTTAGAGACATTTTTTTTTTTTACATCAGGCTAAGGGTTAGGTTTACAGATGCATTGCAGGTTAATGTAATTATCATTAGAGTTCCCATTAAGCTAGGGGTTCAGGTCAAGATCAAAATTAACGCTGCCTCCCAGCCAATCCCAGAGAGCCAAAGGCAAAGGCGTGCCAAACTCCCAGGACAAGCAAAGGGAAATCTGAGGTAAAGGCAAAGCAAACAGCAAAGGCTAAGGGAAGGGCAAAAGCAAGGAAAATACCCAGTGATAAGCTATGGTGAGGGCAAGGAGAGCACAGCAGGGAAGGCCAACAGCAAAGGCCGAGAAAACACAGCAAGAAACACCAAAACAGAAGGCCAAGAGAACATGGCAAGAAATGCCTAGGCAAGAGCTAAGAGAACATGGCAAGAAATGCCAAAACAGGAGGCCGAGAGGACGTGGCAGGGAACGCCAGGACAAGCGGCCAAAGAGAACATGGCAAAGGAAGCCAATGCAGAAGGCCAAGAGAAGGTGGCTGGGTAGGCCAAAACAGGAGGCCAAGCAGAATGCCACAGGGAAGGGAACGCCAAACAGGACGCCGAGGAGGACATCACAGGGAACGCCCGGGCAAGGGCTATGAGATGGCAGGAAGTGCCGAGGACAACGGCCAAGAGAACATGGCAAGAAATACCAAAACAGAAGGCTAAGAGAACACAGCAGTAAATGCCTAGGCAAGGGCTAAGAGAACATGGCAGGAAGTGCCAAAACAGGAAGCCAAGAGGATGTGGCAGGGAACTCCAGAACAAGTGGCCAGAGAGAACATGGCAAAGAAAGCCCATGCAGAAGGCCAAGAGAAGGTGGCTGGGTAGGCCAAAACAGGAGGCCAAGGAGAATGCCACAGGGAACGCCCAGGCAATGGCTATGAGATGGCAGGAAATGCTGAGGACAACAGCCAAGAGAACAAGGCAAGAAATGCCAAAACCAAATGCTGAAGAGAATGCAGCAAAGAAAGCTAAGTACAATGGCCACGACAATGGGGCACAGAACACCAAAACAGGACAGCAAGAAAATGCAGTAGATAATGTCTAGGGTAAAGAGAAGGAGAACACTGCAGTGAAAGGCCAGAGACAAATAGAATGTGGGAAGAAAAGGACAGGCAGCCTTTGGGGTACCCTAAAATGCAATAAAGAGCTCCGGGAGTGCTACATTGTACCACGCTACATAATGGGTAAACATTGGTGTGCGTACGCTGCCCTTACCTGCTGGGCAGACAATTACCAGTCAGCAAAGTCGGCTTCCAGGGCATCCCAGGAAAAGCGGATTTCTGTTCCAAGCTGTTCTTATGAGGAGCCACAGATCTCTCCGTGCAGTTTTTATGGTGCCCGGGAACACCGCACCTCTCCGCTGCCACCTGTTGGACACAATACAGTAATGAAGGCACTATCCCACATATGCAAGGGCTGCACCCTGTGCACACTGCTCTAATGATGTCACAAAGGAGCATTAGGGATAAAATTAATGCTATTTGTTGGTTTGAAGTCACAGTTAGTTTATTAGTTTAACAATTGCTTTCTGCACTACGATTGGGATGAAGGTTAATTTGACAGAAAACAAGGGGTGTTATTTTTATTGCTGCATTTCGGGTTAGAGACATTTTTTTTTACATCAGGCTAAGGGTTAGGTTTACAGATGCATTGCAGGTTAATGTAATTATCATTAGAGTTCCCATTAAGCTAGGGGTTCAGGTCAAGATCAAAATTAACGCTGCCTCCCAGCCAATCCCAGAGAGCCAAAGGCAAAGGCGTGCCAAACTCCCAGGACAAGCAAAGGGAAATCTGAGGTAAAGGCAAAGCAAACAGCAAAGGCTAAGGGAAGGGCAAAAGCAAGGAGAATGCCCAATGAAAGGCTATGGTGAGCGCAAGGGCAAGGAGAGCACAGCAGGGAAGGCCAACGGCAAAGGCCAACAGAACACAGCAAGAAATGCCTAGGTGAGGGCTAAGAGCACACGGCAGGACGTGCCAAAACAGGAGGCCGAGAGGACGTGGCAGGGAACGCCAGAACAAGCAGCCAAAGAGAACATGGCAAAGGAAGCCAATGCATGAGGCCAAGAGAAGGTGGCTAGGTAGGCCAAAACAGGAGGCCAAGGAGAATGCCACAGGGAACGCCAAAACAGAAGGCAAAGGTATAGACAGCACCCAAGGGAAGGCAACATCAAAGACAAGGCAAAGTCATGGAGAACAACAAAGGGAAGGCCTCGCCAGAGGCCGGGCCTCAAGGGACAGCCTCGGGAATGCCAAAATGAAGGACAAGATCAAAGAGAATGCCGCAAGGAACACCAAAACAGCACAAGACTGATGAGACCATTGCACAGAACACCAAAACAGAGGGCAAAAACCAAGATAATGCCACAGGCAATGCCAAAACAGAGGGCAGGGCCCAATAGAACAATGCAGGGAACGCCAAAACGGAGGGCAAGGCTCAAGAGAACAATGCACGGAACGCCAAAACGGAGGGCAGGGCCCAAGAAAACACCGCCAGGAACGCCAAAACGGAGGGCAGGGCCCAAGAAAACACCGCCAGGAACGCCAAAACGGAGGGCAGGGCCCAAGAAAACACCGCCAGGAACGCCAAAACGGAGGGCAGGGCCCAAGAAAACACCGCCAGGAACGCCAAAACAGAGGGCAGGGCCCAAGAAAACAATGGAGGAAATGCCAAAACACTGGGCAAGGCACAAGAGAATGCCACCACAGACATCAGAACAGAGACCAAAGAGAATGCTGCAGGAAATAACTAGGCACAGAGGAGAGGCAAGGGGAACGCACAAGGAAGAGAACGGACAGCCTGTAAGGCACGCTGAAATGCAGAAATGAACTCCGGGTACCCTACCTTGTGTCTTACTAAGTAATGGGTAAACATTGCCCTTACCTCTTGGGCAGATTATTACCGTCAGCAAAGTTGGCTTCCGGGGCATCGCAGGAAATGCAGATTTCTGTTCCTGGCTGTTGTCATGAAGAGCCACAGATTGCTCTGTGCAGTTGTTATGGCACTCAGGAGTGCCACAGCTCCCCGCTGCCATCTGTTGGACACAATACAGTAATGAAGGCACTATCCCACATATGCAAGGGCTGCACCCTGTGCACACTGCTCTAATGATGGCACAAAGGAGCATTAGGGATAAAATTAATGCTATTTGTTGGCTTGAATTGTTAAACTAACTACAACTTCTTTTCTGCACTACGATTGGGATGAAGGTTAATTTGACAGAAAACAAGGGGTGTTATTTTTATTGCTGCATTTCGGGTTAGAGACATTTTTTTTTACATCAGACTAAGGGTTAGGTTTACAGATGCATTGCAGGTTAATGTAATTATCATTAGAGTTCCCATTAAGCTAGGGGTTCAGGTCAAGATCAAAATTAACGCTGCCTCCCAGCCAATCCCAGAGAGCCAAAGGCAAAGGCGTGCCAAACTCCCAGGACAAGCAAAGGGAAATCTGAGGTAAAGGCAAAGCAAACAGCAAAGGCTAAGGGAAGGGCAAAAGCAAGGAAAATACCCAGTGATAAGCTATGGTGAGGGCAAGGAGAGCACAGCAGGGAAGGCCAACAGCAAAGGCCGAGAAAACACAGCAAGAAACACCAAAACAGAAGGCCAAGAGAACATGGCAAGAAATGCCTAGGCAAGAGCTAAGAGAACATGGCAAGAAATGCCAAAACAGGAGGCCGAGAGGACGTGGCAGGGAACGCCAGGACAAGCGGCCAAAGAGAACATGGCAAAGGAAGCCAATGCAGAAGGCCAAGAGAAGGTGGCTGGGTAGGCCAAAACAGGAGGCCAAGCAGAATGCCACAGGGAAGGGAACGCCAAACAGGACGCCGAGGAGGACATCACAGGGAACGCCCGGGCAAGGGCTATGAGATGGCAGGAAGTGCCGAGGACAACGGCCAAGAGAACATGGCAAGAAATACCAAAACAGAAGGCTAAGAGAACACAGCAGTAAATGCCTAGGCAAGGGCTAAGAGAACATGGCAGGAAGTGCCAAAACAGGAAGCCAAGAGGATGTGGCAGGGAACTCCAGAACAAGTGGCCAGAGAGAACATGGCAAAGAAAGCCCATGCAGAAGGCCAAGAGAAGGTGGCTGGGTAGGCCAAAACAGGAGGCCAAGGAGAATGCCACAGGGAACGCCCAGGCAATGGCTATGAGATGGCAGGAAATGCTGAGGACAACAGCCAAGAGAACAAGGCAAGAAATGCCAAAACCAAATGCTGAAGAGAATGCAGCAAAGAAAGCTAAGTACAATGGCCACGACAATGGGGCACAGAACACCAAAACAGGACAGCAAGAAAATGCAGTAGATAATGTCTAGGGTAAAGAGAAGGAGAACACTGCAGTGAAAGGCCAGAGACAAATAGAATGTGGGAAGAAAAGGACAGGCAGCCTTTGGGGTACCCTAAAATGCAATAAAGAGCTCCGGGAGTGCTACATTGTACCACGCTACATAATGGGTAAACATTGGTGTGCGTACGCTGCCCTTACCTGCCGGGCAGACAATTACCAGTCAGCAAAGTCGGCTTCCAGGGCATCCCAGGAAAAGCGGATTTCTGTTCCAAGCTGTTCTTATGAGGAGCCACAGATCTCTCCGTGCAGTTTTTATGGTGCCCGGGAACACCGCACCTCTCCGCTGCCACCTGTTGGACACAATACAGTAATGAAGGCACTGCTCCACATACGCAGGGGCTGCACCCTGTGCACACTGCTCTAATGATGGCACAAAGGAGCATTAGGGATAAAATTAATGCTATTTGTTGGCTTGAATTGTTAAACTAACTACAACTTCTTTTCTGCACTACGATTGGGATGAAGGTTAATTTGACAGAAAACAAGGGGTGTTATTTTTATTGCTGCATTTCGGGTTAGAGACATTTTTTTTTTTTACATCAGGCTAAGGGTTAGGTTTACAGATGCATTGCAGGTTAATGTAATTATCATTAGAGTTCCCATTAAGCTAGGGGTTCAGGTCAAGATCAAAATTAACGCTGCCTCCCAGCCAATCCCAGAGAGCCAAAGGCAAAGGCGTGCCAAACTCCCAGGACAAGCAAAGGGAAATCTGAGGTAAAGGCAAAGCAAACAGCAAAGGCTAAGGGAAGGGCAAAAGCAAGGAAAATACCCAGTGATAAGCTATGGTGAGGGCAAGGAGAGCACAGCAGGGAAGGCCAACAGCAAAGGCCAAGAAAACACAGCAAGAAACACCAAAACAGAAGGCCAAGAGAACATGGCAAGAAATGCCTAGGCAAGAGCTAAGAGAACATGGCAAGAAATGCCAAAACAGGAGGCCAAGAGGACGTGGCAGGGAACGCCAGGACAAGCGGCCAAAGAGAACATGGCAAAGAAAGCCAATACAGAAGGCCAAGAGAAGGTGGCTGGGTAGGCCAAAACAGGAGGCCAAGCAGAATGCCACAGGGAAGGGAACGCCAAACAGGACGCCGAGGAGGACATCACAGGGAACGCCCGGGCAAGGGCTATGAGATGGCAGGAAGTGCCGAGGACAACGGCCAAGAGAACATGGCAAGAAATACCAAAACAGAAGGCTAAGAGAACACAGCAGTAAATGCCTAGGCAAGGGCTAAGAGAACATGGCAGGAAGTGCCAAAACAGGAAGCCAAGAGGATGTGGCAGGGAACTCCAGAACAAGTGGCCAGAGAGAACATGGCAAAGAAAGCCCATACAGAAGGCCAAGAGAAGGTGGCTGGGTAGGCCAAAACAGGAGGCCAAGGAGAATGCCACAGGGAACGCCAAAACAGGACACCGAGGAGGATGCCACAGGGAACGCCCAGGCAATGGCTATGAGATGGCAGGAAATGCTGAGGACAATGGCCAAGAGAACATGGCAAGAAACGCCAAAATTAAATGCTGAAGAGAATGCAGCAAAGAAAGCTAAGTACAATGGCCACGACAATGGGGCACAGAACACCAAAACAGGACAGCAAGAAAATGCAGTAGAGAATGTCTAGGGTAAAGAGAAGGAGAACACTGCAGTGAAAGGCCAGAGACAAATAGAATGTGGGAAGAAAAGGACAGGCAGCCTTTGGGGTACCCTAAAATGCAATAAAGAGCTCCGGGAGTGCTACGTTGTACCATGCTACATAATGGGTAAACATTGTTGTGCATACGCTGCCCTTACCTGCTGGGCAGACAATTACCAGTCAGCAAAGTGGGATTCTGGGGCATTCCAGGAAATCCAGCTTTCCGTTTCTAGCTGTTCTCATGAAGATTCACACATCTCTCCATGCAGACATTACAGCACCTGGGAGAACCACAGCTCCCAGTAATGCTGCACAGTAACGAAAGCACTACCCTGCATACATTGGGGGGCTGCACTCTGTGCATGATGCTGCTCACCAGCAGCACAGTAGCTGAGAACAACACACAAGAAAAGGCTCAAATACCCAATAACACTTTTGCTTCCATCTCCTCTGATAACTGCTCATTATATACAGCCCTCACCTTTGGCTGTGCAGGTGGGGATTGAGAAAGCAATGCCACCCCCACCAACAACCTCCCTGCCCCACACTGAGAGTCAAGATAGGGTTTGGGATCACCTGAGGAACCTGAACATCCAGGAGTCTATGGGTCCCAATGAAATGCATCCCAGAGTCACGACGGTATTCACTGATGCAGTCAACAAGCCATTCTCAACAGTATTTGAGAAGTTGTGGCAGTCAGGTGAAATCCCTGGTGAGTAGAAAAAAGGCAACAGCACATCTGTTATTATGGATAAAAAGGATGACCCTGGGAACTATCAACATGTCAGTCTCACCTCTGTGCTGTGAATGATCGCAGAGCAGATCCTCCTGGAAGTGACTCCAAGGCACATGTTCCAGTGCATCACCACCCTGAGTGAAAAACTTCCTCCTAATATCCAACCTAAACCTCTCCTGTCTTAGTTTAAAACTACTCCCACTTGTCCTATCCTGATCCACCCTCATAAACAGCTGTTTCCCCTCCTGTTTATCCACTCCCTCAAGTACTGGAAGGCCACAATGAGGTCTCTCCAGAGCCTTCTCTTCTCCAGTCTAAACAAGCCCAGTTCCCTCAACCTTTCCTCATAGGAGAGGTGCTCCAGGCCTCTGATCATCTTAGTGCCCTCCTCTGGACCCACTCTGAGAGTTCCAAGTCCTTCCTGTGCTGGGGGCTCCAGGCCTGGACGCAGTTAAGCAGATGGTGCCTCATGAGAGCCGAGTAGAGGGGGAAAAGAAAAAAAAAAAAAAATCACCTCCCTCTCTCTGCTGGCTGTTCTTCTTTTAATGCAGCCCAGGATATAGTTGTCTTTCCAGGATGCAAGTGCACACTGCTAGCTCATGTCCAGCTTCTTATCCACTGGGATCCACACGTCCTTCTCTTCAGGGCTGCTCTCAAGTGGTTCTTTGCCGAGTTTGTATAAACATCTGGGATTGCCTCTTCATCACTGACATTGACAGTGGGGGTCAAGTGCACCCTAATGACACCGAGCTGTGGGGTGCAGTGACACACCAGAGGGATGGGACACCATCCAGAGAGACCTCAATAGGCTGAGTAGTGGGCACTCAGCAATGTACCTTCCCAGCCCAGAAAGCTAACTGTATGCTGGGTTCCACCCAAAGATGCGTGGTCAGTAGGCAAAGGGAGATGATCCTGCCCCTCTGCCCTATGCTGGTGAGGCCTCACCTGGAGTGCTGTGTCTGGATTTGGATGGCTGCAGTGTAGGACACAGACATAGAGCTGTTGGAGTACATCCAGAGAATAGCCACAAATATGAACCGAGGGATGGAATGCCTTTCCTATGAAGAGAGAAAATTGGGGCTGTTCAGCCTGGAGAAGTGAAGGCTCTGAGGTGACCTGGTAACAGCCTTTCAATACCTAAAGGGAAAAATGAGAAAAAATTTAGGTTAGATATGAAGAAAATCTTGTGAGGGTGGTGACACAGTGTAACAGGTTACTCAGACACATGATGGATGCCTTGTCCCTTCCAAGGTGAGGCTGGGCCAGGTTCTGGGCAACCTGATCTAGCTGTATCACAGAGCCTCTCTGGACCAATCCCAGTACTCAGCAGACCAGGGACCTCACTTCATCACACTGTTGGGAACCAGAGCTGTAGAGCTATTGAATGGGGGACAGGGGATGGAAGGAAGAGGGATGGGGGTTTGGGTGTCATAGAGATTAGGAAACTAATAGGATCTCCAGACAATTAGGATGGAGATATCTGGGGTGATGCTGAGTACAGTGGTCCAAAAGAGGACAATCCTTGGCCTTCTATAAAGATGAAGTCAGATCTGCTGTTCAAACAGAAAGGACTGTAGGATCCCAAGGTGGTCAGTCACAATGTGCTCTTAGAACAATGCCTGGGGATCCATTACCATTGACAAATTTGTAAGGGAGATATGGGAGAGAACCAGACAAAATAGGAACAGAATACCTGTTATCACTATGCTCGAGTGGTGCAGACCATATTATGCTCAGTGAGGATGAAGCAGATGGCCACTACGTTCTGGGAGTGTTCTTCAGGTCCTGGCCAAAGCACCTCACTCTATCATCAGCCGTGTAGTGCAGCAGGCTGGGAGAATAGACCCCATGGAGAAAGGTGAGCCGCCTGCAACCCATTTGATCCCTAAGTGAGCTTCCCACAGCCATTAGAAACCTGCCTGCATACAAGCTAGTGCACAAACACGGGGCTTGGAATGCTCTGTTACCTGCTCAGTAGATCTCAGAGTGCTTACACCCCTGATGAGACAAACTCCAGCAATCCCTAAACACCATCAAGCTAAAAAAAAAAAATGAGATCAGCTGATTTATTACATGTAAGGGTGCACAGAATGCCTTTAAACAACTTTGTATGCTTGGAAGCAGTGCATAACACTCTTAACTACAGTCATGAAATGGGATGATAGAGGTGTACACAAACCATGTTTGGAGCCCCAGGTTTGAGATCATGCTGTAAGAACCATGAAATGGTGAACAGAGATGGAACCAGAAGATAACAAGCTCAGAAAGATTTGCTTAAAAGACCTGGAGAATGAAGAACCTCTTTATGGAAAAGGATGTTAGCTCTGGGCATTCCCACAACAGCAATGCTCAGTCAGCTAACCAGCATTATCCTGAGGCTGATTGAAGCATTCCAGAAATGAGGGAGCAATGAAAGAAAGAAACATGTGTCAGTCCTTCAATCACCATATCAGAGAAAGGGAGATAACACCTTCATCTCCCTTAGAGAAGAAAAAAGGGCATTGTGATGACAAACATGCAAATACAGCTGCTCTAATCCAGTTTGGTATCCCCCCCAAAAAGGTGGAGCTCACAGCCCTGAAATAAAGAAGAAATTACATGCCCCGTTCCAAATACTCACCCCACTCTCCCAGGGAAGCTGCCGCCAGGATGCTGCACCTATGGCTGCCAGGCCTTAAATGTAGTCAGGATACCCCCAGAAGGGGATATCACAGCCCTGAAATAAAAAAAAGAATAAGTTACCCCATTCCAAGGATGAACACTCAGCCCACACTGCCAAGGAAGCAGTCTCCAGGTAGAGATGCTGCCCTTGTGGCTTCCACCCCTTAAAATGTGGTCAGGATACTAGAGGAAAAAAAAAAAAAAAAAAAGAGAGAGAGAGAAAGAGATTACAGCCCTGAAATAAAGAAACCACTTACCCCCTTCTCAAGAACCAACACTTGCCCATGCTCCACAGGAGACAGTCTACAGAGATAAACGCTGTCCTTACAGGTGCCAGCACTTAAGTGTGGTCAGGATGCCCCCAAAATGGGAAAAATCACAGCCCTGAAATAAGAAGGAATCACTAGCCCTTTCTCAAGGACCAGACCTCCCCCCACACTCCCAAGGAGACAGTCGCCTAAGATAGATACCACGTTTAAGGCTGTCAGCCCTTAAGTCGGGGCGAGATCTACCAAAAAAAGGAGAGATTGCAACCCTGAAATAAAGAAACACTCACTCTGTTCTAAGGGTTCACTCCATGCTCTAAAGGAAACATTCACCAGGTACAATAGCTGCTCATCCTGCTGCCAGACCTTAAGTGTGGTCAGGAACCGCCCAGAAGGGAAGATTACAATCCAACAATGAAGAAAGAATCAGTTACCCTATTCCAACAACAATCACCCCACACCACAGAGAAAGCAGTCTCCATGGAGAGATGCTGCCCTTATGGTTTCCACCCCTTGAAAGCGGTCAAGATGCCAAAAAAAGGGAAAGAAGGCATGGCAGCAACTTCAGTAAAAACAAGGCATGGCAGCAACTTCAGTAAAAACAAGGCATGGCAGCAACTTCAGTAAAAACAAGGCATGGCAGCAACTTCAGTAAAAACAAGGCATGGCAGCAACTTCAGTAAAAACAAGGCATGGCAGCAACTTCAGTAAAAACAAGGCATGGCAGCAACTTCAGTAAAAACAAGGCATGGCAGCAACTTCAGTAAAAACAAGGCATGGCAGCAACTTCAGTAAAAACAAGGCATGGCAGCAACTTCAGTAAAAACAAGGCATGGCAGCAACTTCAGTAAAAACAAGGCATGGCAGCAACTTCAGTAAAAACAAGGCATGGCAGCAACTTCAGTAAAAACAAGGCATGGCAGCAACTTCAGTAAAAACAAGGCATGGCAGCAACTTCAGTAAAAACAAGGCATGGCAGCAACTTCAGTAAAAACAAGGCATGGCAGCAACTTCAGTAAAAACAAGGCATGGCAGCAACTTCAGTAAAAACAAGGCATGGCAGCAACTTCAGTAAAAACAAGGCATGGCAGCAACTTCAGTAAAAACAAGGCATGGCAGCAACTTCAGTAAAAACAAGGCATGGCAGCAACTTCAGTAAAAACAAGGCATGGCAGCAACTTCAGTAAAAACAAGGCATGGCAGCAACTTCAGTAAAAACAAGGCATGGCAGCAACTTCAGTAAAAACAAGGCATGGCAGCAACTTCAGTAAAAACAAGGCATGGCAGCAACTTCAGTAAAAACAAGGCATGGCAGCAACTTCAGTAAAAACAAGGCATGGCAGCAACTTCAGTAAAAACAAGGCATGGCAGCAACTTCAGTAAAAACAAGGCATGGCAGCAACTTCAGTAAAAACAAGGCATGGCAGCAACTTCAGTAAAAACAAGGCATGGCAGCAACTTCAGTAAAAACAAGGCATGGCAGCAACTTCAGTAAAAACAAGGCATGGCAGCAACTTCAGTAAAAACAAGGCATGGCAGCAACTTCAGTAAAAACAAGGCATGGCAGCAACTTCAGTAAAAACAAGGCATGGCAGCAACTTCAGTAAAAACAAGGCATGGCAGCAACTTCAGTAAAAACAAGGCATGGCAGCAACTTCAGTAAAAACAAGGCATGGCAGCAACTTCAGTAAAAACAAGGCATGGCAGCAACTTCAGTAAAAACAAGGCATGGCAGCAACTTCAGTAAAAACAAGGCATGGCAGCAACTTCAGTAAAAACAAGGCATGGCAGCAACTTCAGTAAAAACAAGGCATGGCAGCAACTTCAGTAAAAACAAGGCATGGCAGCAACTTCAGTAAAAACAAGGCATGGCAGCAACTTCAGTAAAAACAAGGCATGGCAGCAACTTCAGTAAAAACAAGGCATGGCAGCAACTTCAGTAAAAACAAGGCATGGCAGCAACTTCAGTAAAAACAAGGCATGGCAGCAACTTCAGTAAAAACAAGGCATGGCAGCAACTTCAGTAAAAACAAGGCATGGCAGCAACTTCAGTAAAAACAAGGCATGGCAGCAACTTCAGTAAAAACAAGGCATGGCAGCAACTTCAGTAAAAACAAGGCATGGCAGCAACTTCAGTAAAAACAAGGCATGGCAGCAACTTCAGTAAAAACAAGGCATGGCAGCAACTTCAGTAAAAACAAGGCATGGCAGCAACTTCAGTAAAAACAAGGCATGGCAGCAACTTCAGTAAAAACAAGGCATGGCAGCAACTTCAGTAAAAACAAGGCATGGCAGCAACTTCAGTAAAAACAAGGCATGGCAGCAACTTCAGTAAAAACAAGGCATGGCAGCAACTTCAGTAAAAACAAGGCATGGCAGCAACTTCAGTAAAAACAAGGCATGGCAGCAACTTCAGTAAAAACAAGGCATGGCAGCAACTTCAGTAAAAACAAGGCATGGCAGCAACTTCAGTAAAAACAAGGCATGGCAGCAACTTCAGTAAAAACAAGGCATGGCAGCAACTTCAGTAAAAACAAGGCATGGCAGCAACTTCAGTAAAAACAAGGCATGGCAGCAACTTCAGTAAAAACAAGGCATGGCAGCAACTTCAGTAAAAACAAGGCATGGCAGCAACTTCAGTAAAAACAAGGCATGGCAGCAACTTCAGTAAAAACAAGGCATGGCAGCAACTTCAGTAAAAACAAGGCATGGCAGCAACTTCAGTAAAAACAAGGCATGGCAGCAACTTCAGTAAAAACAAGGCATGGCAGCAACTTCAGTAAAAACAAGGCATGGCAGCAACTTCAGTAAAAACAAGGCATGGCAGCAACTTCAGTAAAAACAAGGCATGGCAGCAACTTCAGTAA
Organism: Phasianus colchicus; assembly: GCF_987193195.1. Taxonomy (NCBI): domain Eukaryota; kingdom Metazoa; phylum Chordata; class Aves; order Galliformes; family Phasianidae; genus Phasianus; species Phasianus colchicus. The sequence continues at coordinate 13,592,463 of NC_143453.1, read as the reverse complement.
AAACAAGGCATGGCAGCAACTTCAGTAAAAACAAGGCATGGCAGCAACTTCAGTAAAAACAAGGCATGGCAGCAACTTCAGTAAAAACAAGGCATGGCAGCAACTTCAGTAAAAACAAGGCATGGCAGCAACTTCAGTAAAAACAAGGCATGGCAGCAACTTCAGTAAAAACAAGGCATGGCAGCAACTTCAGTAAAAACAAGGCATGGCAGCAACTTCAGTAAAAACAAGGCATGGCAGCAACTTCAGTAAAAACAAGGCATGGCAGCAACTTCAGTAAAAACAAGGCATGGCAGCAACTTCAGTAAAAACAAGGCATGGCAGCAACTTCAGTAAAAACAAGGCATGGCAGCAACTTCAGTAAAAACAAGGCATGGCAGCAACTTCAGTAAAAACAAGGCATGGCAGCAACTTCAGTAAAAACAAGGCATGGCAGCAACTTCAGTAAAAACAAGGCATGGCAGCAACTTCAGTAAAAACAAGGCATGGCAGCAACTTCAGTAAAAACAAGGCATGGCAGCAACTTCAGTAAAAACAAGGCATGGCAGCAACTTCAGTAACACATGAATCACTCACCACTTTCCAAAGGTCTGCATTCACTCCCAAGGAGACAACCCCCAGGTAGAGATGCTGCCCTTACTGTTCCCAGCCCTTAAATGTGGTCAGGGAGGGGGTGGAGCCAAGGTCAGCCCTATCCGGTCCCATAGGTGAATTGCTTCCACCTGTGCTCACAGGGCTGGCTACACCCTTCACCAGGTGCTCAATCACTGCTTCTGGCTGTGAACTAACTGTTCCCATAAGGCCTGAAGCAAAAAAAAAAAAAAAAAGACTAGTAACAAGCTGGCGATTGGATCTGCCTGTCTGGCAAGGGGAGTTTTATCAGTGGATGAGCAACAATGGCACGCATATTTTGATTCAACTCTGTCCTCAAAGGCAATTGGTAAAATTGCCTGACTTTCTAAAATTGGTGACTCTGCTGGTGACACTGGGGTGACACTGGGGTGACATTGGGCTAGGATGATGTGGGGGGGTGATGCTGAGGGGTGATGTTGGAATATCATGGGGGGACATCAGGGAGTGATGTTGGAGTGATATTGTTGGGGGGAATGTAGTGGAAACCCTAAGGTGTGGCTTGAAACAATAATTGAGAAGGGACAAACCAGAGGAGCTCAGGTGCACGAAACGCACCTGAGTGATGAAAGGGGTGGATCCTGGCTCCACCCCCTCCCAGGCCTCATTTAAGTGTTGTCAGCAGGAATGAGCAGCTTTTGCTGGAGGTCCCTGCTTGCTTGAGATCTTCTAAAGTTAAGTAGATTTTGTTCCTTGTTTTTGTGTTTATAGCTGCCGTGTTTAAGCAAGTCTTCACTTATTGCAACCTAGGACTTACTTTTTTGCTATTGTTGTTGCATTTTCCATCATGTTGTAGCATTACAGGAGATAATTATTGGTGGGGGTGATGTTGGGGTTTTTTTGAGTAGTATTGTTGGAGTGAAGCTGGGAGGTTACATTCCGATAAGACTAGGATGGTGTTGGAGTTTCACTGGGGGGTGACATAAGGGAGTGATATTGGGGTTACACTGTTGGGGTGACACTGGTGGGGGCACACTGGTGTGACACTGGGGTGAAACTGGGTTGAGGTTGTGCAGTAATGTTGTAGGGTGATGTTAGAGTATCTCTGGGGGATGAGATGAAGGAGTGACGTTGTTGGGGGGGTGACATTATTGAGGTGATGCTGGGAGGGAAGTGAGGGAGGAATCAGGAAATGACGTTGGGGTGATGTTGTTGGGGTGACAAGGGAGAGACGTTGGGTGGTGATGTTGGGGTATCACTTGGGGTAACATCAAGGAGTGACATTGTTGGGGTGACATTACTAGGAAGGATATTGGGCTATCCCTACCCTAAGAGGGGTTTCAACAGGGAGTGACGCTGCGGTGATGTTTGGAAGTGATACTGGGGAGTGCTGGTGGGGTGTGGCTGGGATTGACATCAGGAAGTGAAGCTGGGGGGGTGACACTGGAGTGAAATTGGGATGATACAGGGATGATATTAAGGGGTGACACTGGGGGTGATGTTGGGGTATCACTGGAGGAAGTGATGTTGGGTTGATGTCGGGGAATGAAGTTGTGGGTTGATGTTGGGATATTACTAGGGTTTAACATCAAGGAGTGATGTTTTGGGGGGATGTGGGGGTGACGCTGGGGTGATGTTAAGAGTGACGTTGGGGGAGACATTACTGGGGTGAAATTGTTGGGGTGACACTGGGTTTATTTTGGGGAATGACATTGAGAGGTAATGAGTATGACTGGAGGTGACATCAGGGGGTGATACTGGGGGAACGTTGTTGGGGTGATACAAGGAATGACACTGGGGTGGCACTGCTGTGACAGTGGGGTGATATTAGGGAGTAATGTTGGGGGGATGAGGTTGGGTTATTGCTGGGGGGGGGTTCAACAGGGGGGTGACACTGGGGTGATGTTGTAGTATTACTGGGGGCTACCATTGGGGATACTGGAGAATGTTTCTGGTGTGTCATTCTAGTGACAAGGGTGATGTTGGGGCTTTTCTGGAGGGAGTGACATCAGGGAGTGAATGCTGGGTGGTGATGTTGTTGGGGTGTTACGTTGGGGATCTAAAGGCCCCTGACTGAAGAATGATCCTGGAATTGAATAAGGTATTTTGGCAGTTTTAAGGGAGTTGATATTTGTGGCTGTGGCTGCAAATGTTTTGTGGAGAGTGCTATCCTTGGTATTTGGTCTTGTTCTTGCAAAGACTTGTTTCCCAAGTTGATGTTCCACTTGGGCTCTGTATCACACGCTGGCCGCGTGGGTACAGCATGCAAGCGGAACAAACCCTACAGACCCTGGGGAGAATGAAGGCAGGAGAAAGCACGGAAGTGCACTTTGAAGTGGGGGATGCCGTGCTGGTGCTGCCAATCGAATCTACCGCTGGCATGTTCCTTCTCTCTCCTCTTCGGTGACTTGCCATCTCTCAAGGGTCAGATAGTAATAGCACACCTGCTTAGGGAGATTCTGCTTCCCACTTAATGGAATTATCTAACATTTCAGAGAGCGACACTGGAGGAAGTGACACTGTGGTTGTGGTGGAGTGATGTTGGGATATCAATAGGGTTGACATCAGCCAGTAGCACTGGGGTGACATCATTGGGGGTGATGTTGGAGTACCACTGGGATTTAACATGAATGACTGATGGTGGGGTGAGAGCGTTGGGGTGACACTGGGGGATGACAATGTTGGAGTGACACTGAGGGTTGATAGTGTGGTGATGTTGGAGGGTGACATTGTTGGGTTGATGCTGGTGGGTGATGTTGGGATGACAGAGGGGTGATATTAAGGAATTACGCTGGGGGAGTGATGCTGGAGCATCCTTGGGGGGTGACATTGGGGTGTTGGGGCTGATGTTTGGGGTGAAATAGGTAGGGTTTGGGAGTAGAGTTTGGGGGAAAATAGTAACGATTTGGGGCTGATACTTGGGATGAAATAATGAGGTTTTGGGAGCTCAATTTGGGGTGAATTAGCAAGGACTTGAACCTGGAGTTTGGCGTGAAATACTGATGGCTTGGGGCTGGAGTATGAGGTGAAATGGGCTTTGGAGCCTATTCGGATGGCAGTTTTCAATGTAAAAAACATGTTCTTTACAGTTTCCTTGCAGGAAGAGGATAAAGAAACTCTGCTTTCATGCAGGAGGGGATACAATATACCTTCAGCAGACTCCCACTATTGCTCAAGCCACCTCACTGAACTTTGACAGAAAGTTTCACTGCCTTAGAATGTGAAATTGTATCCATGTGTAGATATTTTAATTGCAGGCACAAACCTTGGAAAGGTGGGGGAAGTGGCAGCAGCACTAGATGACTCAGAAATTGAGATTCCACCTGCAAACTGTCAGGGACTAAGTAAAGAAGTAAAATTTTAATGCAGCAAAGACCAGCAAAATTGTGCAGACTTGACTGAACCAAAGTGAAGATATGTGAACTAGTGTGAACAGAAGTGAAGCCGTGCAAAATTTTACAAAACCATGTGAACTTCATGGAACCTCAGTGAAGACCAGTGATCCTGTAAAGTCTTCAGTGAACCAGGGCGGACTTCTGCAAAGCCCAGTGAAGACCCACAAACCTGTACAAAGATAACATGAATTTGCACAGACAATACAAGTAAACCAAGTGAAAACCCACAAAATTGGGCATCCTTCGGTTTATTTGGGTTTGGAATTCTGGCAATGCAACCCAACTGGATAAGTCCCTTGTAGACTGGTAGTATTTTCTTCACAAATAATGAAATCTGAATCAGTAGGACATTGTTCATGCCCTATTACCTGACTCTTACCTTCTCCTCCCCTGGTTTCTCATTGCCTGAGTACTTCAGGTTCACAAAAGATGAAAATTAAGAAAAAAAGAAAGAAAATAAAATAAGGGGAAAAGAAAAAGAAAAAAGGGAAAAGGAAAGAGTAAAAAAAAGATGTAGAAAAAGAAATAGAAAAAGAATAATAAGAGGAAATAGAAAAGGAAATAATTAGAATTATAAAAAGAAAAATTATTAGGAAAAAAAAGAATTAGAACAGGAATAGGAAAAAGACAAAATAATTGGAATTAGGAAAATAAATAGAAAACGAATTGGAAATAAACTAGAAGAAGAATTGGGAAAGGTTGTGGAAAAAACTGGAATTAGGAAAAAAAGAACTGAAATTAGAATTACAAAAAGATAAAGGAAAAGAAAACTAATTAAGGAAAACAATTAAGAATTAGAAAAAGATAAAAAGTAAAAGAATGAAAAAGAATTAGAAAGAGTAAGAAATAGAAAAGAAACAAGAAAAAGGAAAAGGGAATTCTAATTATAAAAATTATTAGAAATAGAAACAGAAAAAGAAAATAGAATTAGAAAATGAAAGAGAAAAATAATTAGAAAAAGAAAAATGAAGAAGAATTAGGATTAGAATTGGAAAAAGAAAAAAAATAGAAAAAGAATTGGAAAAAGAACTAGAATTAGAAAATGAAAAAAGAGTGAAAAAATAAAAAAAACCATTGGAAAACGAGTGAGAAAAAGTCTAGAAAAAGATAAAAATAGAACTATGAAAAATAAAAGAATAAAAAAAGAAAAGAATTAGAAAAAATAGAATTAGAGAGAAAAACAAGAATATGGAAAAGAAAATGAAAAGAAAAGGAATTGGACAAAAAAGAACTGAGAAAATAAATGGAAAATAAAATAGATGAAGAATTGGAAACAGAACTGGAAATGGAATCAAAACTGAAAAAAGAATTGGAAAATGAAAAAGAAGAGAAAGGAAACAAAAGCACTAGAGCAAGAGAAAGAATATGAAAAGGAATTAGAAAAAGAAAAACGAATGGATAAAGAAAAAGAATTAGAATGATAATTGGAAAAAGAACTGCAAAAACTGAAAATGCAAAAAGAAAAACCTGGAAACAAAAATAATTAGAAAAAGATTGAGAAAAATAAAATGAATTAGAAAAAGGAAAAATATAAAGAAAAAAATAGAAAAATATCAAGAATTACAATGAGAAGTAGAAAAAGATTTAGAATCAGAAAAAGAAAAGAAACTGATTCAGGAAAAGGACAGAAAACATCGAAAACAAATTTTAAAAAAGAATCAGAAAAGAATTAGAAAATGTAAAAGAAAAAAACTGAAATAGAGAAAATGAAAAGGATGTGGATTGGGGAAAAGATTTGGAATGGGGAAAAGAAAAAGAACTACAATTAGAAAAAGAGTTGGAGCTGGAAAAAAAATGAAATAGAAAAAAGAAAAAAAAGAGTTGGAAAAAGAATTAGAGAAAGAAAAAAACAAGGAGTAGAATAAGAATTAGAAAAAGAATTAGAGAAGTCATTAGAAAAGGAGAAAAGAAAATGAAACAAGTATTAGAAAAAAAACAAAGTATTATAAAAAGAAAACGAAGAATTAAAGTTAGAATGAGAAGTGGTAAAAGGAAACGAAAAGGAATTGGAAAAAGAAAAACAATGAAAAAAAGGAAATTTAGAAAAAAAAACTAGACAAATAATTAGAATTAGACAAAGAAATAGGAAAAAAATGGAAAATTATCCAGAAAAAGAGAACGCAAGAACTACAATTAGAAAAAGAACTGGGATTCAAAAAAGAAAAAAAGGAAATAGAAAAAGGAAAAAGACTTGCAACAGGAAAAAGATATAGGAAAAGAATTAGAAAAAAAAAATAGAAAAACAAAATAGATTAGAAACAGGAAAGAAAAAACAGATTTAGAAAGAGAAAAAGAGAGATTTAATAAAAGGAATGGAAAAATAATTGGTAAAGGAAAAAGAAATGGAATGAGAATTGGAATGGGAATTGTAATATGATGAAGAAAAAAATATGGAAAGGAATATGACAAAGAAAAGGAACATAATGAAGAAAAAGAAAGAAAATTGGAAACGGAAACAGAATTGGAAACAGAATTAGCAAAAGAAAGAATTAGAGGAATAGAAAAAGAATTCAAAACAAAAAAGAATTGGAAAAAGACTTGAGAAAAAAAATTAGAAAGAAAAATAAAAGGAAGTAGAAAAGGATATAAAAGAATTAGAAAATGAAAAGGAGAAAAAAGAAAAAGGTAAAAAGGAAAAGAAAGGGAAAAAACAAATTAGAAAATTATTCAGAAACAGCAATGAAAAAAATACAAGGAACTGGAAAAGGAATCAGAGAAAAGGAAAGCATTACAATTAGAAAGCGAATTAGAAAATGAAAATAAATTAGAAAAAGGGGGGGAAATAAAAAAAAAAAACACGAAAGAGAACTGGAAAAGAAGAAGTTAACTCTAGAAACCCCAAGTCATACACGGCCCTCACTGGAAGCCTGTTTTGGAGCCTACCTCTTCTTTTTGCATCTCACTTGGTCAAAGCAGAGCAGTCAGCATTTGGGTCGCTGTAGCTCCAATGAGGCACAGATTGACAACATGAAACACTAGAAAAGAGAAACAAGAAACACTGCATAACGGCAAGAAATGATATTAAACCCAAAAAGAAAAGAACAAACCCATGTTTGGTAGGAGTGGCAGAAGCCGCAGACATCCCATTGGTAACTGGGAGCCTAAGCCAGCTACTGTGGACGTGATGAGTGTTGGTCAAGCTAGAGTTGAACTCCATCAGGGTACGTTTGGACTTTGTGAGCCCTAGAAGACAAGGAGAGAGAAGGAACCAGGCGGCGGATGTGAGAGGCAGTGCCAGTGGAGCATCCCTTCAAGGGACACTTCTCCTGTCTCACCCAGGACAGCTTCTCTCCTGTTTTTTTTTTTCTTCTCAGGGTCTGCATGCTTTGTTTTGTTGGCACACCGCATCTGCCTGGCCAGAGAGAGATATGGAGACCAAGTGGAACACTTGCTTGTAAGTATATGGTGGGGAAGATGGTGTAAAATAAAAACATCTGGTGAACACAAAGTGAGCACGAGGGACAACCAATGCCATGAATATAGAACCTCTACAAGCATGGGAGTGGCCTCAGGGGTCAACATAGCTAGTCGGACAAAATAAGGAGTGCATCTTGGCACCCATCTATGGCTCTGGTTTCCTGCTGTAACCACCAAGAGCCTCAGTACTGTCCTCACACGGCTCAGAGGGCCACAGTTCTCCAATGCTACCTGTTGAACACAAGACAAGATCTTCTAATAAGGATGAAGGAATCACCCCTTCGAAGCATGTGGGCATGTCTAATACTGCAACCCAAAGAGATCAGGAAGGGCAATAGCATCTGGAGTCTCTAGTCCTGGAAGGAGAAAAGAAACCTCCACATGAGATACTAAACAACACGGGTTAGAAAGACTTAGGTGTCATTCTAGAAACCACAAGTCATACACAGCACTCACCCGAAGCCTGTTTTGGAGCCTACCTCTTCTTTTTGCATCTCACTTGGTCAGTGCATAGTAGTCTGTGTTTGGGTCATTGTAGCTCCAATGAGGAGTCAATTAACAGCCTGGAAAACAAAGGAAAGGAAGAGAAACACTCCATAATGGCAAGAAATGATACTGAACCCAAAAAGAAAAGAACAAACCCATGCTATTTGGGAGAGACAGAAGAGCTATTAGTACTGACAAACAACACAAGATGGGAGCAGAAACAACGACATAAAATACTCACGTTATTAGTTCTAATGCAGAAACAACATTCCATTCCTACATAAGTACACAAACACTGTGTAACTGCACAAAATGACCATGACCACTTTTGAGGAGCATGCTGCTCCATGAGAGCTCATGCAGTGGGAGAATGAGGAAAGGCTGAATCCAGGTCCATGATCTCTTTTGGTACCATGTGGGGTAGCTTCTGGAGACTGCAGGACTCTGGCATGACAAGCAGCCCACAGGCAGGAACAGGATAGCATCAAGATCTGCTAGCGAGGAAGAAAAGGAAATCCCTGAATCTTCTTTCTCCACAAGCATTTGGGATTCTTTCTTCTTTGCAGGAAAAAAAAAAAACAACTCCATTGTTATTCAGTCCCAGCACAATTATTAGGTATATGGTATGTACCAAAACATTGCATATTGTTAGGACAAAAGCTGTGGCATAGTTAGTGAGAGGATCACAAGTAAAATTAACTAGATGTCACCAAGATTAAAATTCTCTTTGAAATTTGTTTGCATTGTCCCAAATCACCTTTCAAAATTCAGTGGGTAAAGCATTTCTTTTACCTTCCACAACTTAGAGCTAGGGAGACATTATTTGAATTATGGCAAGTGCATCTACAATTAACTGGTGGACTTTTTATATTAGTTCTTTTCCACTGAGATAATACACTAGATAATAACTGCTGATTTGTTCCCAGTGCTGATAGGGAAAACTGCAGGGGTGTAGCAATGCACATAGATCACTTGTTAATCTGACACCCTAGTTTTATTCTTTATCCTGCATCTCTCCGGAGTTGGGGGCAATCGGCCAGTGCTATCCTGGCCCCATTCATTTCCTGAATGCATTTAATCACTGTGTTTAACCATGGTTGAAAGGGTTAAGCCTCTGTTAGAATTAGAATTCAGTCCCATATGCCCAGTACAGCAAATATGGGCATGGCCCCATGAGCAGCCAGTGACTGTGATAAGGTCATCATAAGCAATTACAAAAATTAAACTGAAGAAGATTCCTGTCCAAAACAGTGACTAATGATACCATGGGGATCCCAGAGAAAGGAACAGAGCGAGAAGGGAACATGTGAGGCACAGAAATAGGATCAGCATTCATTAGCATTTGGAAAACAAGAGAGAACTTCCCGGTTCCAAAGGAACCAAGGTTAGAGGAAGCATAACTGGAAAAGAAAACAAAACAAACATGAAACTTCCTGGTCCCAAGTGAAGCAAAGTTAGAAGGTAGGTGAAATCCAGATAGCTAATTATGTACATTTCCTCCTGATCATCTTGAGCCTTTCAGATGTATTTGTTAAGAGTCTGCCTGAGGGTTAAAGGGACAGGACCAGTGTGGGGCAAATCAATCAACACTAGTTGTCCTGGGGAGTAATCATCCCAATAATCAGCTCTTTGAGTAAGGGACCACAAGGCACAGTGGTTGCCAGTGGTGGTCCCCAGTAACCCTCTGATTCCTTTTCAATCAACAGGATCTGATCTCCCACTGTTAGTGGCACTTTCCACACATACTGATTTCCTAGGTGTGTAACCAAAATCCTTCCTTTATTTGGCTAGTTCTGTAGCAGAATAGGGAGACCTTCTCGATACAAACATCAGAATACCCACTTTCAGTCTCTTCATATGCATGCCCAGTTTCTATCAGAAAGCAGAGAAGGATCACCAGGTTTTCTGATTTGTCTTTGTAATTAATTCCTGCAAGGACTGAATAATTTGGGTTTCTGCCGTGTGCTGTTCATTGTGGATCTCTACGGCAGCAGTAAGAGCAGCTCCTGGAACTGCACAAGTGATTGATTTTCCCTTTTCCTCCACCATACGAGTTTGCTTGTGGAGGGAATCTATATGATCCACAACTCCCTCTAAGTTGGGCCAATTATTCTGTGCCCAATTCATCTCCATGGGGGAGAATTTGGCACCATGCTTTTCTAAGAGGTCAAGGAGCGGATTCCTGCCCTCATTCCTTTTTTTTCTTAATTTCCTTTTTTTTTTTTTTTTTTTTTTAAATGATCATGACTCAAAATGAGGAGCAATCTCTTTGGGGGGGCAAACACATACTATCAAAGTCTCAACAATTTACTCCTTACACCCCCAAAGTGTACACACATACTCTCTTCTACCCATAGGACACTTGCTGCTACCACCTGGACACATTCAGGCCAACCTCGAGATACGGGGTCTAGTACTTTGGACAAATATGCAATAGGCTTTCTCTAGGATATTTATAAGCATTGTTGGAAATAGCCAAATAATTTTCCAGGACAGTATCTCTTATCTTTATATCTATCTTTATTTGTAATGGCGGGCCTCCTGCAAGCAGGAGAGCGCAGAGAAAACAGTGTTACATCTTTTATCCCCTACTGCCCGACCCTTATCTCTGTCTTCTCTGGCTCTTCATTGGCTGAGTACTGCAGGTTCACACTCTTTCGCAACGCTTCACTAATCGTACCAATACCAAATAAACACAAATCCTTACCACCCAACCACAAATATCTTAATTGGTCGACTGCCTTCTAACAACTGCTTTCTTAACAAACATCTGGTCGTAACTTTTGGATGTCTGCTTTACAACATAGACATAACCTCTTAACTGCTTCATTACCCCCCAGCATTTGTGCCCTTTGCACTGGGTCATTGTTCAGGTCATCCGTCTGTCCTTGCTTAGAGATAAGCTTGGAAGGAGGACAGAGGGCAGTATCTTGGAGCCTGCCTACGGCATCCTAACGTTCCCACAGAGTGGGACAGTTCTGCTTTGTGTAAAGGCCCCGACTACTTGAGAGTTTGTTCAATGGACTTCACTTCTGCTGGCCTAATGAACAACCTTACAGTACGTTTCCCAGGTCAGAATACTATCTCTCGGTGCTGCCCGGACAGCTCCAGAGATCACTGAGCCCAAGCCCCCTGCAAAACGGGCTCCCTAGAGTAGGAAGCACAGGAAGGGCGCCCAGGAGGGCCTGGAATATCTCCAGAGAAGGAGAATCCACAGCCTCCCTGGAGAAGACACCCACGCAGACTTGGGCCCTGAGAGAGAACCGTGCCCTGTAAGGGAAAGCCACAGGTAAGAGCGAGGATCACAAAGCAGCACCACAGCCATCACAGTTCTGGGGGAGATGCTATAGTTTTCTCAGACCTGCTTATCTGAGCCACTAGAAGAAGAGGAGGTCAGAATAAGCATGTGGTCAGAGGTATGTTTAAGGCAGAGGACAGAGTCATAATTAATAAGAGCAGCTCACTGTATCGAAATGGGCAAAGAAAAGCCCTAGAAAGCGGGGGCAGGGAACTCAGAAAGCTTCACTGCCACACTTTCATCAAGCTTCACCTGCATGCAAAACATCGTAACGACAGTGACGTTTTTTTTCTCATTGTAAAGTTTGGACTTGGACATTCTCAGCATCCAGCAACAGGATGCCAGATTCTAATCTAAGCCCAGAAGTCTGCTGTCCCCTCGATAGAAAAAGTGTATTTCAAAGATCTTGGAGAAGGCCTGGACTTGATCAAGGTGTCTGATCAAGATAAAGCTCATGGAGGAAGACACTCACCTGCTCCATCTGCCATGTCTGATCCGGATTTGGAGCAGAAGAGGACATCTGCGTGGTTGATGATGAATTCCACCACAGCCGACTGCGTCTGCAGTTCCATGCAGGCGGCTCTTCCGCTGGCGCAGGCAGACTCGTTCTGCTGTGATCTGTAGAAAAGGCAGATTTTAGCAGTCATTTATCCAAGATCCAAGTTTCCCCAAGTCTGCATTGTTGCAGCCAAAAGCTGTCAAATTGGGCTCCGGAGGCTTCCGCGGTGATGCCGCTGAAGAAATTCTCCTGGATGGTCAAGGACACACCAGTCCCATCTAAACAAGAGGGCAGAAATTGTCATCTAGAAATTGTGCCCGTGCGGTTGGAGAACAGCCCAGGCTCTTGCTCTGCCGTCAGCCACTTACTACAGTGTACAGGAGAAGAGCACATTCGACGGAGAAAAAGGTAGATTGCATTTTTTGCCGGAGAACAGATCCAAGCAGTGTGTTGAAATGGAGAAAGAAGTTTACCTTAAGAGGTTTGGAGCCCACACAATCGCTAAGTTCTTAGCGTGCATGTTTGTCACGGAACAGTTCCCGGCTAGACGAGCCAAGTGTCTTATCAGGTATTCCAGTGTCCTGGAAAATCAGAGAGGCAAATATTCAGCACCAATGAGCACGCGGTGCTGCGGTTCACAGAGCAAAGCCTCAATGCATGTTATTGCTACTGTCACTGAAGATGAAGTAGATCCAACTTGACTAAGTGCCACACTGTGGCACCAAGCCCCAGCACAGCACAGCTGCAGCCACCAGCTGCACCAACTGTGCCCCCGTGCCCAGGAACCGACCCAATAAATTAACCCCGTGTAGCCTTAAACTGCTTCAACATACGCAGGCATCATGTTGCCAGCATGAGACAAGCCTGGAATCACACCACTGCCCTCTGAAGTGCAGCATGGCTGAGCTCAACAGAGTGAGGGCAGCACTGACCTGTAGTGAGGAGCGGGCAGCTGCTGGATGACGTCCTGCATTCTGACCAGCTGCTCCTCATCTGTAGCGGCACCAACAGCCTCCTGGAATAGTGCAGAAAGGGACTGAGACACAAATCAGGCTAGATACCTGCCACAGGGTCGGGAACTATGGGGACAGCGTGCTGTTGGTCTGCGCCGAGACAGATTTTACGCCTTCCAGGAGGCATCTGGGGAACATAGCGGCACGCAGCTGGTGCCATCAAGGCCAAGGAGTCCAAGCAGCGGGCCGGTTTACAGCCTGATTGCGCAGCTCAGCTCCTCAAGCTTCAAGTGCACTTTGCTATCAATCCCACTCCCATTCTATAAATACTTGGGGAATAGAAAAACAAAACAAAAGAAAAAACAAAAAACATGAATTCTCTCAAGCTTTGTGAATATGGAAATAACCGCCTCCTGGGACCACCGAAAATGGCATCCATATGATGCATGATGTGGCAAAGACATACGAGTAAACCCCACGGGGCTAACAGAAAAAGGGCCTCAGAGCTGGGGCACTGCTGCAGCCATCTCCCAAGAGGCCCAGGGAAGAGGTAAAGGAAAGACGTTGCCTTGTGCTTACCGAGAACTTGTCATACAGCTGGTCGGTCAGCAGAGGGTTCGGGAGCTCCCTGAAGTACATTTTGCAGACGGAGCTCACGCTGTGAGTGTCGCGGATGGTTAGCTCAGGAATCTGCTCAGACTCAAATTCTTGGCTGGAGAGAAGGACACAAAAACGGGCGGGGGGGTTGAGAAAGAGGAAAACAAGTCAAAAGCCACACCAAATATAATCAAGCATTGGAAGGGCTTCCCGATTAACAGGAGAAAATGAACACTCAGTCACCAGCACCACACGAGCCATGCTGGATGAGATGTTTCCAAAAGGAGACCTTTTCGTTTTGCTAAGGCATTTCCCGTGACTCTGACAACTGGCTGCCTAGTCTACAATCCTAAGCCAGGAGCCCGGAGCAGCAAGGAGGAGTGTGGGCTGCTCCAAAGGGCTCTGCAAACAGGAGGAAACGGGAATGAGAGCTGGCAGCGGTGACACCGCAGTCCCCCACAGCCTTCCAGTGCTCCGAAGGACAGAAGGAGAACTTCCTGCTCCAGCAAGTCTGCTGAACGCCCCGTGTTCCTATCAAACAGTGACAAGCCTGGCGCACCACTGCTGAGCGCACGCTGCCTGCACAGAGCTGCCCCACGGCGCAGGCCTCTGAGCACCCACAACAGGGCACGCGCCCCTACTGACCGCTGTGTCAGTCGCAGCACTCTTACCGCAGTCTCTGGATGTTGGACGCGACGCCGGACAGCCGGTATATCCCTTGCACTACGCCGTGCTGCTCAATGAACTCGGCGCAGCTCTGGAGGACCTGGGGGACTAAAGAACACGTGCCAGCGGTTACTTGAGCTCCTCATTCAAGTACTGGTTCAGGCTGTGCTCCTGTCAAATCTCATCCACTAAGCCCAGCCAGGCTACTGCTTAGTTCTTCCTTACAGAAGAAAGCTGTCCAAGACGAGGAAACTGGACAGACGTGTTCCTTGCATTCAAGAAGTGTAAGGACCTAGGAATCAGCCTGGAGAAAGTAATTCTGGGGAAGCCGGAGACACTGCAAGTCCCACCACAGCTCCCATGGGAATGAAAGGAGGTGGGAAATCTCATGTCCAGGAGAGCAGGGAAACATATGCAGGACACTCTCCTTGGCCAAAAGGCTTCCCTTCTTTTCAGGCTAGCGTGGGATTGGCTTACAGGCTTTGGTTTAAGCAAATACAAACGTGCTTGTCTCTTAAGAGCATTAGCCTCAGTTTATCTTTCAGCCATCAACTTCCATTACACGTTTCTCCACCGGTACCAACCTGCCCCTTTGCTAGATATGACCTCCCTTTCATCTTTAGATGCCCAACAGAGGAAGATCTCAGGAACGGGCTGTCCCTTACCATCGCGACCAGAGTGGAGAAGATGCTCTCCCAGGTCACAGCCAAACACCCTTTCCTTCTCCACCTCCCGCTCTTTCGGTTTCTTTGGGCGGGCCTTCACCAAGGAACGAAGGAAGGTGACGAGCTTGCCGCGTTTCTTTGGCACTGCACAACAGGAAGAAACCAGTTCATTTCAGGTTTGGCTCAGTTGGACAATGCCGAGCATAACACATTCTACAGAGCACGTCAAAACGGGAAGAACATTAACAAGTACATAGAAAAAACGGATTTTCTCCCATCCCTGCAGGAGGAGCCAAAGGCCAGGTTGGATGGGGCCCTGGCCAGTGGGGTCTAGTCTCACATTAGATGTGGAGGTTGGTTGGCAGCCCAGCCTGAGGCAGGGGGGTTGGAACTTGATGATCCTTGAGCTCCCTTCCATCCCAAGCCATACTAGGAGGATTCTATGATTTCCCCAAGTCCACTCATAAACACAGGAGGATCGGGCCAAATCTCTGCGCGTTCCGATGGAGTTTAATGCACTCCTCTTGCTTGGCTTGCTCAACTTGAGGATTAAGGATCCTCTTGAAAAGTCACGTTCTGATCAAGCATATCACTAGCACAACCAGGCCTCTAGCTGTCCACCAGGGACACTGGCTGTTCTCAACCTCGTACTGACTCGCAGAAGAACTGCCTTTGCCCTCCTTCATTCTCATTGCCTACAAAACACCAGCCATATGCCCCATGATATGCCTGAAGGATCATCAGCACAGACTATAACACGGGATGGATAAAGGAGGTATTAAACACAGAACACACCCAAAAAGAGACGCCATTTTGCTTCCCTGCACCATCAAATGTAACATCTGTACCTGGCTTTGGCACTGAACTGAGGAGAGACTCCGGAATTTTTCCATTGATGAGCTCCACGCACTCACTTGGGAAAAATCCAACCTGTAACAAGAAAAAAAAGAGAGGTGCAATACTGAAGGCAGCATTTCTCAGGCCTGAACTGTTCAACCAAAAGCCACCTAACATTTTCCTCGGAACGTGCTTGCCTGACGCTCCGTAAGACTATCCAACAAAAAGTGGCCTGCATAAAAGTAATAATTATTCAACATTTGCAGCCAAAAGACCTACAAAACAAATAATTGCTTCTGTAGAAGATGTAGAAGAAGAAAGTTCTTGCTGACTGAGATGCAGCTGCAATAATCCCCAGCTCCGAGCTACCCAGCGTTCTGCAGCCAGCAGCAGCAACAAGCACGCGGAGGGTCTGTTACCCTACCTCAGCTGACAGGCAGTAACTTCCTAAAAGACACTAACTTCACGTTCTGCATGGGTGCAAGCAAAATACTCTGAGACACTGAAACACTGTCTTAGCTGCTGCATTTCCAAAGGTGGGGTTCAGTGGCCGTGACCTGATGCATATTGTGAAGGCTCTTGCTTCTAAGTGAATTGAGGAGACAGTTTCCTACAAAGACCATCTCTGACACCGACACAGGGAAAATGTTTACATCCATGAGCCATCCTGTGCAGGCAGCGCAGCTCTTAGCCGAGATTCCCAACCTGACCGAAGTTGCTCTCTCAAGTCTGAAGCTTGTGCCTACCTGAAAGCCATGCTTGCCTCTCCACCAGGGGGTCAGCTCCTTTGGTGGCATATCAGTAACGCACACGATGTCTCCCACCTGCAAAAGACTGCAACCTCACCAAACATTCTGAAGGTATCTGAGAATATTCCTGATGCGTTCACACCTTATACTCTCCTGTACATGACAACTAGGAACGCCCTTAACTGCTTACCTCAAAGGAGAGTTCATCCGGTGCCTGGGCAACGTATCTCTTAAGAACATGGGCAGCAGCAACAGCTGGAATATTTACAGGAGACTCCTCGTGGATCAGCAGGGGCTTCCCATTGTTCTCAGTCTGAAACAGAGAGCACAGGCCATGGTGAGGAGCTGAGGACAAACGAGGACAATTTCAGAGCAAGGAGCACATCTGCAGAGAAAGATCCTTATCATGAGTGCTTAACAAGAAACTGCAAGTCTAATAACAGCTGTTTCTCTTCCTGGTGTGCAGCAGTATCGCCAGGCAATGTAAAGATGCGTCTCTCTCTACCCAGACTAAGAGGACAAACACCCCAACCGAGAGGACTCCTGGAGTTTTATAAACTTGCCACGCTTGCAGTACTGTCTTGCCAAAGAGGAGCGTAAGAGTCTGCTTGCTTCCTGTAACCTATTGCTTGGAGACCTCAGCCATGGACTGGACACAGGAGCTGGTCCACTGACCCAATCCTTGGCTCACTACAAGTGCCTGCTTCCCTTAACTTACTGAATATGAGAACTTGGTCTTTGGGTGACAAAATCCAAGCAGGATGGGGGAAAAGCTTCTGCATGTTTATAACGCTCTATCTGATTCTGTCGGTACTATAACGTCCACGGCCATCTAGATGCTCGTAGCAAGGACATGAAGCTTTTCAGGCAGCTTTTCCGTGACACCGATAGAGCTGGAAGGATTCTCCCTCTCTTGAAAAGCAGGAGAGCTCATCTGCAGCTCACTCTGCCGGCTCAAGTCAGCAGAACAAAGACCAATCAGAGCTTCATACTCTACCTCCATTTGTGCCAGGTCAGGCCCACAGCTGATCTCGCTGCACGCGATGCCCATCACAGCAGGCACGACAAGCTGGAACTGAAAAGAAACACACTTCTATTTTCTCTGTTCACACACCACGGTATGGAGAGACTTCTTCAGAACTACCCTCAGTTACCCACTGGCATAGGCAGGTGTTCTAGAAACAACCACTTTGTTCAGTCACTTCAAACGAGACAGCCTATTACGCAGCAGTTTACCAAGTCGCTATCCCTCTGCTAGCAGATGGGGACTCCGGCACAAAGCAGCAGATGCGCTTGCTCAGAGCACTCCGACAGCACAGTAGCAGGGCAGTGAGAGGAGTCACTGCTGGGGGTGGATCTGCTCCCTAGCGCCCGGCTCCCACCAGTTCACCTCCAGCGCCGGCCGCAGCCTTCCACACGGATTTCCTCTGCTTGCATCTCTGCTGTGCTCCCCACAGCTGTCGTGCGCACACGCAGCCGAAGCACGCATGCTCATGGTCACGTTGTGCAGCCCTGCACAAACCGGGACTAGGACTCCTTGCCTAAGGGATTGGTTTCCTAAAGACTAGCTGGTCACAGCATCACAGACAGCATCCTTCTGAGGGCTGAGCTGGAGGGAAAGTGGAATAACTCTACACGTGACCAGTGTCCTGTCAAGGCTGGATGAGGCTGTGTTACTAAACACGGTGCAACGCAGGCTGCAAAACCACATGGGGGGGGACAACGTGTGGCACATACCAGGCAAGAGATCAGAACAAGTTCCTTGAAGCCGCAGCCGTTTCTTGTCACTTTGCTCTGTTCTTCCGCGAGCAAAAGCTGCATCAAAGGAGAAGGCAGAGGGCGGGGAGAGGAGAGAGAAAGAGCTGATCAGTGAGCTTGCACAATTTAACAAAGAAGACAAGGAAAAAGCCCTGAGACAAATGCCACCTCTATGCTTTGGAATGTAGCTACTGAGTGAAAATTATGTCTGATGGTCAAGAGTAAGCAGCATGACACTACCAGCTCCGCCAGCCAGCAGCTTTCAACACCTCACTGTCCACCTGTCTATCTCACACTGTCTCAGCTTACCTACAAGATGCTGCACAAGACGGTGTGAAAACGAAGGTACTCAGTCGATGCACAAGTGCAACAAGCTAGCTACTCAGTCAGAGCTCAAGCGCTCCAATGAAGGGACGCAGCAGGCACTGCTCCTCCCCTCATTCTAGCTGCTTATGACATCACTAAGGGCCACCAGGCTGCTCCACCATGACAGACAAGGTGGGGAAGCAAGACCACGTCACAAGACCAGAAGATTCCAACACTCCAACATTCTAGAATCAGAGGGCGGTTGGAATTCTACCTCAGCCAAATCCTGGAGAAGCTGGCACGGGGTCATCATGACCAAAGCGCAGGACCCGGCGCTTGCTCTTGTTGAGCCTCGTACAACCGGCCTCAGGCCATCCTTCTGCAGGGCCTTCCTACCCTCGGGCAGATGGACACTTCCTCCCAGCAGCATACCTTGCAGTGCAGGGCCTACATAAAATCCACACTAGAGTCCTTTGTTTCATTCAAGAGCACGTTACAGCACGTATCTATTTCACTGTAAGGAAATCAAGGAAGAGACGGGAGAAACACAGAACTGCTACGAGACTGCTATATATACATTTCTTTCCCAAGTGGATTTTTGCCTTTTTGCTTCCAGGATGACCTCATTTTGTTCTCCCCTTCTTGTGGGGAAGCTGCCTCCAGTGCCTGAGGTTCAGGAGACAGCATGAAACACGACACTAAGACAAACGCTTGTCGTGGGCGAGGGGTGGCTGTGCTTTGCCAGGCATACGGCGGGGCAGTAAGTGCCACACGGCAGCCCCAAGCCAAGCCCTGCATTCAGTCACTGTGGCCACAGCTGGTGCATCGCTGCCAGAACGTATCCCAGGATACAGGTGGACGCAGGCACTCCTGCTCCTTCTGCAAAGCCATCCTCTGCAGAGCCCATTAGGTGCTGCTCAGTGCTATGCCAACCAGGCTCCCGTTTACTGCAGCCCTGGGATAAACACGCGTGTACTCTTCTGTGCAGCAGTGAGCTCCAGGGATGAAGCACAGAGGGTAAGCCAACAGAATCTACTGCTGACTCCATCAGCTCCTTCTTCTACCAACCATGGGCAAACACTGTGAGACAGAACATAAGGGGAAAAGCACTTCTGCTCACACGCCTGCAATGGAATTCAAAACAGCTATTGCAAGAAGAGCTCGTAGGGTAAACCTAGCCTCAGAGACACAAACACACCAGGTTCCAGGAAATAGCATGGCACATTGTTGATGAAACGCTGCTTCGTTGCTTGGAGAGCACGCAGCATGCCGCTTTGACAGGCACAGCAGTGCTGCGACGTCCAAGCTGGGCACCAAAACCTCTCCAGCATCCCTGGCCAACGCTGCCAGGGAAATGCAACACCTGCATCCCTATCTGGCTTACGGCACACACACTGGGGGGCTGCCTTAGTCTCAGGTGGGAGGGATTTTTCTTCAGAGTATCTGGTATGATGCTATGTTTGGGTTCTAGGAGAAAAATCACACTGATAACACCCTGATCTTTATAGTTTCTGACAAGCAAACTTGCACAGAGCCAAGGCCATTCTCAGCAAAGCTCTCAACAAGGAGCTGGGAGGGAACTGAATTAAGACAGCTAACGTAAACTGGCCAAAGGGATATTCCATACTATATGCCATCAAGTGGAAGGAGTTTTGAAGGGGATGAGAGTACATCTCACTCTCTTTTATTGCTTGGCGGCTAACTGGACAGTGGTTGGCGGGTGGTGAGCCATTGCTTGTACATCACTTGCAATACATTCATATATATATTCAGAACTACTTTTATCTCAAAAACATGAGTTTTACTTCTCTTTTTCCACCCAACACTCTCCCCCATCCCACGGGGAACAGGGGAGTGGGCAAAGGACTGCGTGGTGCTGAGCCACCCACCGGCTTCAACCACAACAGGGCCGCGGGGCAATGGGAGCAAGCACAGAAATAAAACACAGAAACTCGCTGTTCCTTGGGCTCGTGGCTGCCACAAAGCTCGTGTTTTAGTGATGCAGAGTACTGTATCTCCAGCTATTGTGTGTCTTGTTAACCACAAGCTCAGCTATGAGCTGTCACCACAAGCAAAAGATAAACGTAAACAAAGGCTTATATCCACACGTACCAATCTGGGTGTGAGCAATAAAAGCCCATTGGGCCATGGACAAGGCAGGCAGCACATAGGCAGGAAACAGGAAGGAGTTGAACTCCAGCTCTCCTACACAAAAGAAAGGGAGAGCACCACGGGAGGAGTTACGACACAGCTTCAGAGCTTACAGAGCCCTGAGATTTCCAAAGAACGGTGCCAGGGTAACTCTCACCATTCCCACGCAGGGGTCTTCCCAGACACTTCAGCTGCTGACTTCCACTTCCTCTGTCATGTGTAGAAAGTCCAGGTGACAAATGCTCATTTCGTCTGGGTAACGCTTCCATGGTCATGACTGAAAAAAAAAAAAAGCAGCATGCAACCCCATAAAATGTACCTTTCTGCTCTTTCTGTCAGCACGACATCTAAGATGAGCATTACACGTCCCTGCTACTGATTGAAAATTCATCCAAGCCTATGTTCCACACAGCTTCATCTCAGTGCCAAAAAGAAACACGTAAACAGATGTTCAGAGGATTCTTTGTGCAGATAAAAGTGCAGGGTGCATATGTATTCTCTTCAGTAATAAATATTAGTTTAGAATCCAAAGGTAACTTTTCAAGAAGCAGTATGAAAGAAAGGTCAGTCAAAAGGAAATACGTGATTTTCATCTATTTTCATCTAAAAAATCCTTGCTAAACCTCTTCCCATCAAAAAGAAAGCATGCTGGGCATTCTTAGCAGCAGCTCAGAGGACATCTTGCACCACAAAATGCAGCACATGCTTTTTGCTCACAGGCCCCTCATGTCTCTAATTTGTGTCAGATTCACTCAAAATGACCACGTGGACCAGAACAGCCATTTGGTTCTGCTGAGGTAGGAACCCACTGCTGGGATGTCCCACAGTCCCGTTTCCCCGCTACTTCCAGCCCTGGGGGGAAAAGGAAGAGCAACTGACTTCACCTACCCAGACTTCTGCATGGTCTCACATCACACAGAGAAGCATGGTGGAGAGCTCTGGTGGCTGAAGAAATCAAGGTTGCCTCTAAGATCCTGCTTTAAATCCACATGACTTACTGCCCATAAGATGTGAAAGACAAGGTTAAGGTCCATCCAATCCCTGTGGATGTGGCTGCCTGCAAAGACAACAGTTGCCTGCTCTTCAGCAGGGTGATGCTCACCCAGCAAAGCACTCACCAGCACATGTCTTTCATAGAAACATAGAATTAGCAAGCTTGGAAAAGATCTCCAAGATCATCCGGTCCAACCATCCACCTTCCACCAACATTTCCCACTAAGCCACGTCCCTCACGACAACATCTAATGTTTCTTGAACACCTGCAGGGATGGTAACTCTATCACCTGTCTGGGCAGCCCGTTCCAGCGTCTGACCAGTCCTGTGGAGAAGTTTTTCTTAACATCCAACCTCAATCTCCCCTCATGCAACTTCAGGCCACTCCCTCCAGTCCTATTATCACTTACACAGGAGAGGAGGACAACGCCCACCTCAACATAACCTCTCTTCAGCTAGTTGTAGAGAGTGAGGAGGTCTTCCCTGCGCCTCCTCTTCTCCAGACTAAATAATCACAGTTCCCTCAGCCGCTCCCCATAAGACTTGTGCTCTAGATGCCCTGCAGCTTCACTGCTCTTCTCTGGACACATTTAAGGCTTTCACTGTCCTTCCTGTAGTGAGGCACCCAGAACTGAACAAAGTACTCAAGGTGAGGACTCACCAGTGCTGAGCACAGGAGGATGACCGCTTCCCTGCTCCTGCTGGCTCCAGTTCTTTGCATTGCACTTCCAATCTAAACCGTTCCTTCTGCGGTAGCGCTTGCATCCTCACTTAGGGCTGGAGCTCAAGAGGTCAACACAACAGAAAGAACACAACGTGCAACTGGAAGACATGACTCAAAGCTCACAAGAGTCAACTCTCTGACCTTGGGCACAACTCACAAACCATGAGCCAGGCCTTGCCAACTTGGCTGATCTGAGCATGCCAGAGGGGATCAGATCACAAAGTGTCCATTTCAATTGCAGCTTCATGTAGGAAAGAAAACCAGCTAACAGGCGTGAATGAATTCACTCACAAGCTGCACAATGAGTCTGTTCTTCATTAAAAAAAACACATGGATTCCTAATCCAAAAAGAGAACGGCAAGAGTTAATACCGATGGAAGAGGTTCCTGGTCCGAAGCCTCATCCTCTTACCCAACTTTCCTTGCCTTGTACTCTTCCCCAACTCCTGGGCGATGCCCACAGGCTTAAATTCAGACCTCAAATTCATAGGACTACTGTATAATCAATGAAAATTATATAAAGGAATTTTATATAATCAAATAATATTAAGATGTTATAATAATGAAATCAGCAAGAGAGTTAGGCACAGCAAGACAAAGAGAATAAATAGGATGCTTACCCGTGTCGTGGGCTCGCTCAGGAAAGACCAGTGGAGTGGATCTTCCGAAGAGAGAGAGATCCTTCCCCACTGGTAGATTGTATTATATTGTATTATTTTGCATTCCGATATCATAGTTAGTAAAATAAGTTTACCTCCATAGATTGTTGCCGCTGTTTTTTTCCTTTTCCCCCTTCCTTCCCATTTTGTGGGGCCAGGCCGGGGGTGGGGAGGGCAGGGGCCTACTGCCCCCTGTCACGGGCATAAACTGATCTAGTTAATTCCATGACACTCATCAAACCAGATTGTCTCAGTCGAAGGATGGTATGCTATCGCTCTCCACTTGCTCGGGTTGCCCTTGCTGGACCCATCTGTATACCAGGCATCTTCAGGGATAGGATATTTCCTCTCCTGAACGGGACTCTTCTCTGGTGGAGCGACCAGTGTTTCTTTTGGTGCATCACAATGATAGGTCACTGGGCCTAGGATCTTCTGAAGCTCTTCTTTTAAGGATGATGAAGACAGACTGCTCCTTTGGCTGAGGTAAGTGACCCATCATGCCACTGTTTGTGCTTGGGCCACCCCTGTCTTAGGAAGGTGGGTCAGATCTTTCACCCACCCCTGAATCTGCAGAGTGGTCTTCACTATAACTTCAGCCGTCTGGGTTATTGGCTCTACTGCCTGTAATGCTGAATAGGCAGCCAATAACTGTTTTTCAATCATATTATATCTTTCTTTTGCTCCATGCCAGACCTGAAACCAAAAACCAATGGGGGTCCGAACAGAACTCTGGCGTTGCCACAGGCCCCAACCAAAGCCATCTTTGAGTAACGTGGACATCCAACTCAGCTGGGAGGGTAGCATCGAATATACCCAATGCCTGGGCTTGTTGTAAAATTAGGTCTCTCATCCCTGCTGAGAATTTGACCAGATCCGGGCCATCAAAGGCATCTTCATAAATCGCTTCCCTTACACCTAATTCACAGATGTAATTTTGAAGGTTTTCCATGGAGGACCACATCCCTGTATGTAAAGGAATATCAGATTTATTGGGCCATACCATACAGCAGGCCGCCATTAACCATTCTATTATAGAATGGTTTTCATCATTGTATTGATTACCTGCATATAATCTCTGTCTAAGAGCAGGATGGACGGTCATTGTGGCCAATTTGGCTATTTCCGGGCCATTCATCAGAACACTTTCTGCCCCAGAATCCCATAGTCCAAGCTGGCACACTTTCTCTAGCTTTCTGCTTAAATCGTTGGACTAAGTCCATCAGTTCTGTTGCTGTGTACGGTCGGGCTGTTACATGCAAGTGGGTTTGAACGGGGGGCCACTGATCAGGCGGCACCCCCGCCGATCTGTCCTGTACCTTTTTTGTTTTTTGAGTTATAACAGGACGGACTTCTAGTGCATCCGTCAAAATTGGAGATTCAAGATCAGATTTAGATTGTTTATTTTCCTGATCAACACAGTCCGTTGATTCAGGAGCCTGGTCATTGTTTATTGAAATATTACAGACTTGACCTATTGGAAGATGTAGAATTGGGTTTTTTCCTGTTAATATGCCAAGTTCCTGTTCTAACTTTTCAATATGATCTTTTAAAAGTTCATTTTCGTTCACTAAAGTATTATTCCTTATTTCAGCATTATTTAAAGCATTTAACAGTGGCCATGCCACTGTAGAAGCAGCTAATTGTCTTTCTCTTGTGACTAATGTATCATTGCCTAGTCCCGGAAAGTCATCTGCTAGGCGATATGGGGAAACATTTCCCACAACACGTAGAGGACCCCATTTTTCAATGATAGTTGACAATTCATAATAAGGGGATCCCGCAAATCCTGGCATCTGCCCTGGAATTATTTTATCTAGGGGGGTAGCGTTCTCCCCCTTGAACATTTACAGAAATTCCAAAGAAAGGACATAGTGTAAGTTTTAGTATATTCGGCTTGCCTGCCTGGCTCACCAAGTGTATAATCAATGAAAATTATATAAAGGAATTCTATATAATCAAACAATATTAAGATGTTATAATAATGAAATAAGCAAGAGAGTTAGGCACACCAAGACAAAGAGAATACATAGGATGCTTACCCATGTCGTGGGCTTGCTCAGGAAAGACCAGTGGAGAGAATCTTCCAAAGAGAGAGAGAGATCCTAACCACTGGTAGTCAGCTCTTAAATGGGTCTAGGAGAGGTGGAGCCATGCTCCACCCCTTCCTGCAGCACAGGTGAATTCCTTTCACCTGTGCTCCCAGGGCTGACTCATTGCTCGCCTCAGGTGATAAATCAGAGGTTCAGGCCGTGACTCAGCAGTTCCCATACAGACTCCTTTCACAGGACTCAGTCAAAAAGGATGTCACACTTGTTCCACACACTCAAACTGACTGAGCAGTGGTATCACAGTCACTTAAAACACACAGAAGCATCCAAACCCAAGCATGCACATTCCCTCTTGTGTTACTGGTGCCCACAGCTCACCTTCACACCTCTGGGGATTTCTGGCGTTTTACACTGATGCAGCCTCACTATAGCTCCATGGGTGTCACACAAGGCCTGCAGGACCTCTTTCTCCACAAACCCCATCTGCAGGCACTGGTTCATAAGGCTCACCACCCACCCTCCTGAGCAAAAGCAAGCACTAAGAATGAGAGCAAAGTGCACTGGATTTGACCTGGCCTGGTCCCCAAGCCTCAGTCCTGCCAGACATACCCCGGTGCGTAGACTCATCCCCAACATCTGACTGGACATTGTCATTCTGCAAACGCCCCATCCCAGCAGCAAGGGATCAAAGCATTGGGACAGCTGAAACAAAAATGTCATGAAAGTTTCCTATTAGCACTGATCAAGAACACGTCTACCCCTGAGCAACAGGATGGGAGACAAACAGCAGAAGACAACCAACCTGCAGAACCCGCTCCGTTGGGGTTGGTCCAGATGTTTGTATGCTCCCTTCCATGGCCCAGGCCAAGCTTGCTGAGCTGCTCCTCCTCTGTGCAGGGGGAGAGCGGCGCAGATGCTACGTGGTGGCTATGCACAGCATGCCTTTGACTTGACTCTCCTCTCTCCATCTTCCATTAGCAAGCAGCATTTCAAATCTCTCCTTGCAAAAAATCACCTAGGTAAAAAAGAACTGGCAATCTTGCTTTTAAAGTTTCCTTATTTATACAACTTGATGCTTTAAAGCACAAGCTCACCTAGCAATCACCTACCTTAGACAAGCCCAACCTGCAAGGAAAAGTTATTCTTCTGTGTCTGCAGACTTTGCACACATTTCCAGGTGCAGTAGTCAGCCCAGTTCTCAGCACAGCTTTACCAACCACAGAAACCCAGTTTACGCCCGCCGTGCTTTTCTCTCATCTGAAACGCTGCATTGCTGCAAGAAGCAATGAATAAAATCACAGAATCACAAAACTGGGGTTGCAAGGGAGCTCCAGAGATCACTGAGCCCAAGCCCCCTGCAAAACGGGCTCCCTAGAGTAGGCAGCACAGGAAGGGCGCCCAGGAGGGCCTGGAATATCTCCAGAGAAGGAGAATCCACAGCCTCCCTGGGCAGCCCGTTCCAGCGCTCCGTCATCCTCGCCGTGAAGAAGTTCCTTTGCATTTTGGTGCAGAACTTCCTGTGCTCCAGTTTATGGCCATTTCCCCTTCTTCTG
Source organism: Phasianus colchicus (assembly GCF_987193195.1). NCBI lineage: Eukaryota > Metazoa > Chordata > Aves > Galliformes > Phasianidae > Phasianus > Phasianus colchicus. The sequence continues at coordinate 13,566,140 of NC_143453.1, read as the reverse complement.
TCACCACAGATCGCTGAAAAGATTGCAGCCGTGTCCTTTTGACTCCCACATCTAAGATATTTATAAGCGTTGTTGGAAATAGCCAAATAGTTTTCCAGGACGGTTCTCTGATCTTTGTATCTATCTTTATTCCCAATTGCAATGGCGGGCCTCCTGCAAGCAGGAGAGCGCAGAGAAAACAGTGTTACATCTTTTATCCCCTACTGCCCGACCCTTATCTCTTTCTCCCCGGCTCCTCACTGGCTGAGTACTGCAGGTTCACACTCTTTCGCAACGCTTCACTAATCGTACCAATACCAAGTAAACACAAATCCTTACCACCCAACCACAAATATCTTAATTGGTCGACTGCCTTCTAACAACTGCTTTCTTAACAAACATCTGGTCGTAACTTTTGGATGTCTGCTTTACAACATAGACATAACCTCTTAACTGCTTCATTACCCCCCAGCATTTGTGCCCTTTGCACTGGGTCATTGTTCAGGTCATCCGTCTGTCCTTGCTTAGAGATAAGCTTGGAAGGAGGACAGAGGGCAGTATCTTGGAGCCTGCCTACGGCATCCTAACGTTCCCACAGAGCGGGACAGTTCTGCTTTGTGTAAAGGCCCCGACTCCTTGAGAGTTTGTTCAGTGGACTTCACTTCTGCTGGCCTAATGAACAACCTTACAGTACGTTTCCCAGGTCAGAATACTATACCCACATTGTTTAGAACATTTAAAGTCTGTTGCAGCTTTGGGAGAAAGAATTGGTCACGTAATTCGGTAACTATGTCTCTAAAATATGTTACCTATATGCATATGGTAATCTTCCTGTCCACGTCAGCTATTACTAAGGATATGTGACAGCTTCATTCTTTAGATCAATTGCCCTTTTTCAATGTTCAGTGCAGAAACAACACTTTCACTTTCCACAGTATACTGTATTCTTACTTTGCACATCAGCTATTTCTAAGGACGTGCTACAGCTCACTTCTTTAGATCAACTGCCCCTTTCAATATCCAATGCAGAAACACCACTTTCACTTTCCACAGCATTTACCAGAACCACAGAACGGCAGGGGGGCTGAAAAGGACCACAACGATCATCCAGCTGCCCAGAACCCCCACACCCCCTCGCAGCCGCCTACAGCCTCAGATCTCGCTAGATCCCCCCCCGTCGCCTCCCTGCAGCTTCCTGGAGCCCCGCACGGCCCCCCTCCCCGTCCCGGGACCGTTCTCCCGCACACCTCCGGCACAGCTGTCCTCAGCACTCGCTCCCGTCGCGCCGCGGCTTCCCTCTCGGTGCTGCCCGGACAGCTCCGGCTGCCGCCGCGCTGTCCTGCGGGGCGGCCCAGGCGGCAGGAGCGGCGCTCTGCGAGGAGAGCCGCGCCTCCGACAGCCGGCTCCCAACGCTCGCTCCCGCGCACGGCGGCTCGGCCAACGGCAGCCGGCGGAGCTACCGCGGACCAAGGAGACCCCGGGGGCGGGGCGGCGCCGCCGCTGCCCAATCAGAGGCAGGGGGCGGGGCAAGGGAGATGCTGCTCAAGGTGAGCTCCTCCTGCCGCAGCGTGATGACGACAGGTCTGCACGGCCAGCTCCTAGGTCGGGAGCCAGGAATGGACACGGCAGGAGGAGAGAGGCGTTAGGGAGCAGCCGAGGCTTCGAAATGCATCAAAAAGCCCTGAAAAGCATCACAAAGCCACAGCCAGGAAGCTCGGGATTATCACGAGCAGCATCCAGGATGCTAAACATCATTTGCTACCATACCAGATGGTAGCTGAGCTCTCGCTGCAGACGTCCCAAAGCCAGACAGAACGGGAACAAACCCAGAGCTCTGCTGCACGCACCCCACAGCCATCGCGTTGCAAGCTGGCGTGCCTTGCTCTTCGTTGCATTCGTCCCAGTCTCTGTGAATGAAGACTCAGAAGGCAGTCAAGGCGTTGATTGAGCACGAGCGTGCTTTTATTATTATGTAAAAGACAGGAGGGCGTGAGAGGTCCAGGGTAAAGATGGGACTCATCCTCTCTTGTCACGGAGAGAGTGGCTCAGAGCTCTCAGTGCTGCTGCCCGGTGCCTGGGGCTGGAGGCCTGATTCTAAGTCCCCCTCCAAGAGGCTCGGCTTCTCCTCAGCGACGCTGACCTGCTCCTGCGTGGAGGTGCTGCTGTCGGGGCACTCGGACTGTGCTTGGGCTGGGCTGCACTGGAAAGGCACTGGGTCACAGTCCAGGCTGGTGACTGTGGTGTCCAGCAGGCTCAGGTCAGCATCTTCAGCACAGCCGGGAGAAATGAGGGCGTGAACTTGGATGAGCTCCTTCTCTCCATCGCTGTTGTTATGTGGAAGGCTGTCATCTGAACCACAGTGACTCGTGCTTCCTAAGAGCCCTCCATCGATGGAAGCACACAGCGCACCATCGCTACTTGCCCCGGCTCTTCTGGGTAGACAAGGGCTCGATTCACCTAGGAAGGATACACAGGCGTTAGTGTCAAACTTTCACAAGCTGAATTATGAAAGTGGCTCTTGATCAGGGGTGATCTGAAGATGCTAGGTATAGGTTGGAACGCTAGGAGGAGATACAAGTCCACTTGTATTGCATGAATTCTATGTCGCTGAAAAGCAAGGCTTTGAAAGCTGGATTCGCACCCTTACCTGCCAGCACCACGACTTCCGTCTCTGAGGGCTCCCTGGGACTGCGCTGCAGTCGGCGTTTGGCCACAGAGGATGGTTTCCGCAGGCTGAAGCAGGAACGCCAACTGCCAGCTGGTGATTCCTTCATCTTGCTGGGTGGACGTTGTCTGGAGAGAGAAAACAGCGACTGGTGTGAGTCGTGCGTGGTGCAGGGTGAGGGAAGAGCTGCACTGAGCTCTTGCCAACAGTTGCTTGTTCCTGGCACCGCCTGGTTTCTGCTGAAGCACAGCTTAGAAACTCGCTCTCTTTCAAGCAGTTGAGGACGGTTCCACTCCTATAGCTCAGCCCTGAAGTCTTGCTGGCTAAATTCCCCTAAACTGTGTCAAGCAAGATGCAGAGCACGTGAGCAAAGGCTCCGCGGCTGTACAGGACAGCATCTAAGGGATGGCTCTTCTGGAGCCAGCAGGCGTAACTGCTTTCTGAGGAACCGTGCAGCCATAAAGGAAATTCAAAAGCACCTCTGACTCTGACATCAACACCTCGTCGGCCCCATCTCACCGCCAAGTTTAGTTTCTAGTGCCAGCAGGTCTGACCAACAGCTCTGCTTAGAGGAGAACCGGAACTGGTTTCAGGCATGTGGCCCCGACAGCTGGAAAACCCCAACGTTTCAAGGTAGAGCCAGCTCAGGCCAGGGTAGACGTCAGCATGGCTTTATACATCTTGTGACTGCGTGCCCAGCAAGGAAGGAATGGCAGCCTCGTGTGGCTAAACCAAATATGTTAGTTGAATCTCAGAGTCCAAAGGGAGCAGAGATTCACTGCAACAATTCACTTCAGGCACCGTTACTTTAATTTAGCTTCCACATGTTTTGGCGCAAGAAATAATGGGGGAAAAAAAAACAACAACACAACCCACCCAAACAATGATGACGGTTGCTGGAAAACAAAGTCCTCTTTACCTTTCAGATGGAAAGTTGATGATTGTGTGGAATTTCCCCTGTACAGCTGTGGGGCCTTCTTCCACTTCTATGTCCCTGCTCTGTGTCACAACGGAAGAGCTGCTGTGGCCTCGCCTCTGAGCCTGTGCCTCCTCCAGGGTGAGCAGCTTTGTGGCAGGAGAAGACACCCACGCAGACTTGGGCCCTGAGAGAGAACCATGCCCTGTAAGGGAAAGCCACAGGTAAGAGCGAGGATCACAAAGCAGCACCACAGCCATCACAGTTCTGGGGGAGATGCTATAGTTTTCTCAGACCTGCTTATCTGAGCCACTAGAAGAAGAGGAGGTCAGAATAAGCATGTGGTCAGAGGTATGTTTAAGGCAGAGGACAGAGTCATAATTAATAAGAGCAGCTCACTGTATCGAAATGGGCAAAGAAAAGCCCTAGAAAGCGGGGGCAGGGAACTCAGAAAGCTTCACTGCCACACTTTCATCAAGCTTCACCTGCATGCAAAACATCGTAACGACAGTGACGTTTTTTTTCTCATTGTAAAGTTTGGACTTGGACATTCTCAGCATCCAGCAACAGGATGCCAGATTCTAATCTAAGCCCAGAAGTCTGCTGTCCCCTCGATAGAAAAAGTGTATTTCAAAGATCTTGGAGAAGGCCTGGACTTGATCAAGGTGTCTGATCAAGATAAAGCTCATGGAGGAAGACACTCACCTGCTCCATCTGCCATGTCTGATCCGGATTTGGAGCAGAAGAGGACATCTGCGTGGTTGATGATGAATTCCACCACAGCCGACTGCGTCTGCAGTTCCATGCAGGCGGCTCTTCCGCTGGCGCAGGCAGACTCGTTCTGCTGTGATCTGTAGAAAAGGCAGATTTTAGCAGTCATTTATCCAAGATCCAAGTTTCCCCAAGTCTGCATTGTTGCAGCCAAAAGCTGTCAAATTGGGCTCCGGAGGCTTCCGCGGTGATGCCGCTGAAGAAATTCTCCTGGATGGTCAAGGACACACCAGTCCCATCTAAACAAGAGGGCAGAAATTGTCATCTAGAAATTGTGCCCGTGCGGTTGGAGAACAGCCCAGGCTCTTGCTCTGCCGTCAGCCACTTACTACAGTGTACAGGAGAAGAGCACATTCGACGGAGAAAAAGGTAGATTGCATTTTTTGCCGGAGAACAGATCCAAGCAGTGTGTTGAAATGGAGAAAGAAGTTTACCTTAAGAGGTTTGGAGCCCACACAATCGCTAAGTTCTTAGCGTGCATGTTTGTCACGGAACAGTTCCCGGCTAGACGAGCCAAGTGTCTTATCAGGTATTCCAGTGTCCTGGAAAATCAGAGAGGCAAATATTCAGCACCAATGAGCACGCGGTGCTGCGGTTCACAGAGCAAAGCCTCAATGCATGTTATTGCTACTGTCACTGAAGATGAAGTAGATCCAACTTGACTAAGTGCCACACTGTGGCACCAAGCCCCAGCACAGCACAGCTGCAGCCACCAGCTGCACCAACTGTGCCCCCGTGCCCAGGAACCGACCCAATAAATTAACCCCGTGTAGCCTTAAACTGCTTCAACATACGCAGGCATCATGTTGCCAGCATGAGACAAGCCTGGAATCACACCACTGCCCTCTGAAGTGCAGCATGGCTGAGCTCAACAGAGTGAGGGCAGCACTGACCTGTAGTGAGGAGCGGGCAGCTGCTGGATGACGTCCTGCATTCTGACCAGCTGCTCCTCATCTGTAGCGGCACCAACAGCCTCCTGGAATAGTGCAGAAAGGGACTGAGACACAAATCAGGCTAGATACCTGCCACAGGGTCGGGAACTATGGGGACAGCGTGCTGTTGGTCTGCGCCGAGACAGATTTTACGCCTTCCAGGAGGCATCTGGGGAACATAGCGGCACGCAGCTGGTGCCATCAAGGCCAAGGAGTCCAAGCAGCGGGCCGGTTTACAGCCTGATTGCGCAGCTCAGCTCCTCAAGCTTCAAGTGCACTTTGCTACCAATCCCACTCCCATTCTATAAATACTTGGGGAATAGAAAAACAAAACAAAAGAAAAAACAAAAAACATGAATTCTCTCAAGCTTTGTGAATATGGAAATAACCGCCTCCTGGGACCACCGAAAATGGCATCCATATGATGCATGATGTGGCAAAGACATACGAGTAAACCCCACGGGGCTAACAGAAAAAGGGCCTCAGAGCTGGGGCACTGCTGCAGCCATCTCCCAAGAGGCCCAGGGAAGAGGTAAAGGAAAGACGTTGCCTTGTGCTTACCGAGAACTTGTCATACAGCTGGTCGGTCAGCAGAGGGTTCGGGAGCTCCCTGAAGTACATTTTGCAGACGGAGCTCACGCTGTGAGTGTCGCGGATGGTTAGCTCAGGAATCTGCTCAGACTCAAATTCTTGGCTGGAGAGAAGGACACAAAAACGGGCGGGGGGGTTGAGAAAGAGGAAAACAAGTCAAAAGCCACACCAAATATAATCAAGCATTGGAAGGGCTTCCCGATTAACAGGAGAAAATGAACACTCAGTCACCAGCACCACACGAGCCATGCTGGATGAGATGTTTCCAAAAGGAGACCTTTTCGTTTTGCTAAGGCATTTCCCGTGACTCTGACAACTGGCTGCCTAGTCTACAATCCTAAGCCAGGAGCCCGGAGCAGCAAGGAGGAGTGTGGGCTGCTCCAAAGGGCTCTGCAAACAGGAGGAAACGGGAATGAGAGCTGGCAGCGGTGACACCGCAGTCCCCCACAGCCTTCCAGTGCTCCGAAGGACAGAAGGAGAACTTCCTGCTCCAGCAAGTCTGCTGAACGCCCCGTGTTCCTATCAAACAGTGACAAGCCTGGCGCACCACTGCTGAGCGCACGCTGCCTGCACAGAGCTGCCCCACGGCGCAGGCCTCTGAGCACCCACAACAGGGCACGCGCCCCTACTGACCGCTGTGTCAGTCGCAGCACTCTTACCGCAGTCTCTGGATGTTGGACGCGACGCCGGACAGCCGGTATATCCCTTGCACTACGCCGTGCTGCTCAATGAACTCGGCGCAGCTCTGGAGGACCTGGGGGACTAAAGAACACGTGCCAGCGGTTACTTGAGCTCCTCATTCAAGTACTGGTTCAGGCTGTGCTCCTGTCAAATCTCATCCACTAAGCCCAGCCAGGCTACTGCTTAGTTCTTCCTTACAGAAGAAAGCTGTCCAAGACGAGGAAACTGGACAGACGTGTTCCTTGCATTCAAGAAGTGTAAGGACCTAGGAATCAGCCTGGAGAAAGTAATTCTGGGGAAGCCGGAGACACTGCAAGTCCCACCACAGCTCCCATGGGAATGAAAGGAGGTGGGAAATCTCATGTCCAGGAGAGCAGGGAAACATATGCAGGACACTCTCCTTGGCCAAAAGGCTTCCCTTCTTTTCAGGCTAGCGTGGGATTGGCTTACAGGCTTTGGTTTAAGCAAATACAAACGTGCTTGTCTCTTAAGAGCATTAGCCTCAGTTTATCTTTCAGCCATCAACTTCCATTACACGTTTCTCCACCGGTACCAACCTGCCCCTTTGCTAGATATGACCTCCCTTTCATCTTTAGATGCCCAACAGAGGAAGATCTCAGGAACGGGCTGTCCCTTACCATCGCGACCAGAGTGGAGAAGATGCTCTCCCAGGTCACAGCCAAACACCCTTTCCTTCTCCACCTCCCGCTCTTTCGGTTTCTTTGGGCGGGCCTTCACCAAGGAACGAAGGAAGGTGACGAGCTTGCCGCGTTTCTTTGGCACTGCACAACAGGAAGAAACCAGTTCATTTCAGGTTTGGCTCAGTTGGACAATGCCGAGCATAACACATTCTACAGAGCACGTCAAAACGGGAAGAACATTAACAAGTACATAGAAAAAACGGATTTTCTCCCATCCCTGCAGGAGGAGCCAAAGGCCAGGTTGGATGGGGCCCTGGCCAGTGGGGTCTAGTCTCACATTAGATGTGGAGGTTGGTTGGCAGCCCAGCCTGAGGCAGGGGGGTTGGAACTTGATGATCCTTGAGCTCCCTTCCATCCCAAGCCATACTAGGAGGATTCTATGATTTCCCCAAGTCCACTCATAAACACAGGAGGATCGGGCCAAATCTCTGCGCGTTCCGATGGAGTTTAATGCACTCCTCTTGCTTGGCTTGCTCAACTTGAGGATTAAGGATCCTCTTGAAAAGTCACGTTCTGATCAAGCATATCACTAGCACAACCAGGCCTCTAGCTGTCCACCAGGGACACTGGCTGTTCTCAACCTCGTACTGACTCGCAGAAGAACTGCCTTTGCCCTCCTTCATTCTCATTGCCTACAAAACACCAGCCATATGCCCCATGATATGCCTGAAGGATCATCAGCACAGACTATAACACGGGATGGATAAAGGAGGTATTAAACACAGAACACACCCAAAAAGAGACGCCATTTTGCTTCCCTGCACCATCAAATGTAACATCTGTACCTGGCTTTGGCACTGAACTGAGGAGAGACTCCGGAATTTTTCCATTGATGAGCTCCACGCACTCACTTGGGAAAAATCCAACCTGTAACAAGAAAAAAAAGAGAGGTGCAATACTGAAGGCAGCATTTCTCAGGCCTGAACTGTTCAACCAAAAGCCACCTAACATTTTCCTCGGAACGTGCTTGCCTGACGCTCCGTAAGACTATCCAACAAAAAGTGGCCTGCATAAAAGTAATAATTATTCAACATTTGCAGCCAAAAGACCTACAAAACAAATAATTGCTTCTGTAGAAGATGTAGAAGAAGAAAGTTCTTGCTGACTGAGATGCAGCTGCAATAATCCCCAGCTCCGAGCTACCCAGCGTTCTGCAGCCAGCAGCAGCAACAAGCACGCGGAGGGTCTGTTACCCTACCTCAGCTGACAGGCAGTAACTTCCTAAAAGACACTAACTTCACGTTCTGCATGGGTGCAAGCAAAATACTCTGAGACACTGAAACACTGTCTTAGCTGCTGCATTTCCAAAGGTGGGGTTCAGTGGCCGTGACCTGATGCATATTGTGAAGGCTCTTGCTTCTAAGTGAATTGAGGAGACAGTTTCCTACAAAGACCATCTCTGACACCGACACAGGGAAAATGTTTACATCCATGAGCCATCCTGTGCAGGCAGCGCAGCTCTTAGCCGAGATTCCCAACCTGACCGAAGTTGCTCTCTCAAGTCTGAAGCTTGTGCCTACCTGAAAGCCATGCTTGCCTCTCCACCAGGGGGTCAGCTCCTTTGGTGGCATATCAGTAACGCACACGATGTCTCCCACCTGCAAAAGACTGCAACCTCACCAAACATTCTGAAGGTATCTGAGAATATTCCTGATGCGTTCACACCTTATACTCTCCTGTACATGACAACTAGGAACGCCCTTAACTGCTTACCTCAAAGGAGAGTTCATCCGGTGCCTGGGCAACGTATCTCTTAAGAACATGGGCAGCAGCAACAGCTGGAATATTTACAGGAGACTCCTCGTGGATCAGCAGGGGCTTCCCATTGTTCTCAGTCTGAAACAGAGAGCACAGGCCATGGTGAGGAGCTGAGGACAAACGAGGACAATTTCAGAGCAAGGAGCACATCTGCAGAGAAAGATCCTTATCATGAGTGCTTAACAAGAAACTGCAAGTCTAATAACAGCTGTTTCTCTTCCTGGTGTGCAGCAGTATCGCCAGGCAATGTAAAGATGCGTCTCTCTCTACCCAGACTAAGAGGACAAACACCCCAACCGAGAGGACTCCTGGAGTTTTATAAACTTGCCACGCTTGCAGTACTGTCTTGCCAAAGAGGAGCGTAAGAGTCTGCTTGCTTCCTGTAACCTATTGCTTGGAGACCTCAGCCATGGACTGGACACAGGAGCTGGTCCACTGACCCAATCCTTGGCTCACTACAAGTGCCTGCTTCCCTTAACTTACTGAATATGAGAACTTGGTCTTTGGGTGACAAAATCCAAGCAGGATGGGGGAAAAGCTTCTGCATGTTTATAACGCTCTATCTGATTCTGTCGGTACTATAACGTCCACGGCCATCTAGATGCTCGTAGCAAGGACATGAAGCTTTTCAGGCAGCTTTTCCGTGACACCGATAGAGCTGGAAGGATTCTCCCTCTCTTGAAAAGCAGGAGAGCTCATCTGCAGCTCACTCTGCCGGCTCAAGTCAGCAGAACAAAGACCAATCAGAGCTTCATACTCTACCTCCATTTGTGCCAGGTCAGGCCCACAGCTGATCTCGCTGCACGCGATGCCCATCACAGCAGGCACGACAAGCTGGAACTGAAAAGAAACACACTTCTATTTTCTCTGTTCACACACCACGGTATGGAGAGACTTCTTCAGAACTACCCTCAGTTACCCACTGGCATAGGCAGGTGTTCTAGAAACAACCACTTTGTTCAGTCACTTCAAACGAGACAGCCTATTACGCAGCAGTTTACCAAGTCGCTATCCCTCTGCTAGCAGATGGGGACTCCGGCACAAAGCAGCAGATGCGCTTGCTCAGAGCACTCCGACAGCACAGTAGCAGGGCAGTGAGAGGAGTCACTGCTGGGGGTGGATCTGCTCCCTAGCGCCCGGCTCCCACCAGTTCACCTCCAGCGCCGGCCGCAGCCTTCCACACGGATTTCCTCTGCTTGCATCTCTGCTGTGCTCCCCACAGCTGTCGTGCGCACACGCAGCCGAAGCACGCATGCTCATGGTCACGTTGTGCAGCCCTGCACAAACCGGGACTAGGACTCCTTGCCTAAGGGATTGGTTTCCTAAAGACTAGCTGGTCACAGCATCACAGACAGCATCCTTCTGAGGGCTGAGCTGGAGGGAAAGTGGAATAACTCTACACGTGACCAGTGTCCTGTCAAGGCTGGATGAGGCTGTGTTACTAAACACGGTGCAACGCAGGCTGCAAAACCACATGGGGGGGGACAACGTGTGGCACATACCAGGCAAGAGATCAGAACAAGTTCCTTGAAGCCGCAGCCGTTTCTTGTCACTTTGCTCTGTTCTTCCGCGAGCAAAAGCTGCATCAAAGGAGAAGGCAGAGGGCGGGGAGAGGAGAGAGAAAGAGCTGATCAGTGAGCTTGCACAATTTAACAAAGAAGACAAGGAAAAAGCCCTGAGACAAATGCCACCTCTATGCTTTGGAATGTAGCTACTGAGTGAAAATTATGTCTGATGGTCAAGAGTAAGCAGCATGACACTACCAGCTCCGCCAGCCAGCAGCTTTCAACACCTCACTGTCCACCTGTCTATCTCACACTGTCTCAGCTTACCTACAAGATGCTGCACAAGACGGTGTGAAAACGAAGGTACTCAGTCGATGCACAAGTGCAACAAGCTAGCTACTCAGTCAGAGCTCAAGCGCTCCAATGAAGGGACGCAGCAGGCACTGCTCCTCCCCTCATTCTAGCTGCTTATGACATCACTAAGGGCCACCAGGCTGCTCCACCATGACAGACAAGGTGGGGAAGCAAGACCACGTCACAAGACCAGAAGATTCCAACACTCCAACATTCTAGAATCAGAGGGCGGTTGGAATTCTACCTCAGCCAAATCCTGGAGAAGCTGGCATGGGGTCATCATGACCAAAGCGCAGGACCCGGCGCTTGCTCTTGTTGAGCCTCGTACAACCGGCCTCAGGCCATCCTTCTGCAGGGCCTTCCTACCCTCGGGCAGATGGACACTTCCTCCCAGCAGCATACCTTGCAGTGCAGGGCCTACATAAAATCCACACTAGAGTCCTTTGTTTCATTCAAGAGCACGTTACAGCACGTATCTATTTCACTGTAAGGAAATCAAGGAAGAGACGGGAGAAACACAGAACTGCTACGAGACTGCTATATATACATTTCTTTCCCAAGTGGATTTTTGCCTTTTTGCTTCCAGGATGACCTCATTTTGTTCTCCCCTTCTTGTGGGGAAGCTGCCTCCAGTGCCTGAGGTTCAGGAGACAGCATGAAACACGACACTAAGACAAACGCTTGTCGTGGGCGAGGGGTGGCTGTGCTTTGCCAGGCATACGGCGGGGCAGTAAGTGCCACACGGCAGCCCCAAGCCAAGCCCTGCATTCAGTCACTGTGGCCACAGCTGGTGCATCGCTGCCAGAACGTATCCCAGGATACAGGTGGACGCAGGCACTCCTGCTCCTTCTGCAAAGCCATCCTCTGCAGAGCCCATTAGGTGCTGCTCAGTGCTATGCCAACCAGGCTCCCGTTTACTGCAGCCCTGGGATAAACACGCGTGTACTCTTCTGTGCAGCAGTGAGCTCCAGGGATGAAGCACAGAGGGTAAGCCAACAGAATCTACTGCTGACTCCATCAGCTCCTTCTTCTACCAACCATGGGCAAACACTGTGAGACAGAACATAAGGGGAAAAGCACTTCTGCTCACACGCCTGCAATGGAATTCAAAACAGCTATTGCAAGAAGAGCTCGTAGGGTAAACCTAGCCTCAGAGACACAAACACACCAGGTTCCAGGAAATAGCATGGCACATTGTTGATGAAACGCTGCTTCGTTGCTTGGAGAGCACGCAGCATGCCGCTTTGACAGGCACAGCAGTGCTGCGACGTCCAAGCTGGGCACCAAAACCTCTCCAGCATCCCTGGCCAACGCTGCCAGGGAAATGCAACACCTGCATCCCTATCTGGCTTACGGCACACACACTGGGGGGCTGCCTTAGTCTCAGGTGGGAGGGATTTTTCTTCAGAGTATCTGGTATGATGCTATGTTTGGGTTCTAGGAGAAAAATCACACTGATAACACCCTGATCTTTATAGTTTCTGACAAGCAAACTTGCACAGAGCCAAGGCCATTCTCAGCAAAGCTCTCAACAAGGAGCTGGGAGGGAACTGAATTAAGACAGCTAACGTAAACTGGCCAAAGGGATATTCCATACTATATGCCATCAAGTGGAAGGAGTTTTGAAGGGGATGAGAGTACATCTCACTCTCTTTTATTGCTTGGCGGCTAACTGGACAGTGGTTGGCGGGTGGTGAGCCATTGCTTGTACATCACTTGCAATACATTCATATATATATTCAGAACTACTTTTATCTCAAAAACATGAGTTTTACTTCTCTTTTTCCACCCAACACTCTCCCCCATCCCACGGGGAACAGGGGAGTGGGCAAAGGACTGCGTGGTGCTGAGCCACCCACCGGCTTCAACCACAACAGGGCCGCGGGGCAATGGGAGCAAGCACAGAAATAAAACACAGAAACTCGCTGTTCCTTGGGCTCGTGGCTGCCACAAAGCTCGTGTTTTAGTGATGCAGAGTACTGTATCTCCAGCTATTGTGTGTCTTGTTAACCACAAGCTCAGCTATGAGCTGTCACCACAAGCAAAAGATAAACGTAAACAAAGGCTTATATCCACACGTACCAATCTGGGTGTGAGCAATAAAAGCCCATTGGGCCATGGACAAGGCAGGCAGCACATAGGCAGGAAACAGGAAGGAGTTGAACTCCAGCTCTCCTACACAAAAGAAAGGGAGAGCACCACGGGAGGAGTTACGACACAGCTTCAGAGCTTACAGAGCCCTGAGATTTCCAAAGAACGGTGCCAGGGTAACTCTCACCATTCCCACGCAGGGGTCTTCCCAGACACTTCAGCTGCTGACTTCCACTTCCTCTGTCATGTGTAGAAAGTCCAGGTGACAAATGCTCATTTCGTCTGGGTAACGCTTCCATGGTCATGACTGAAAAAAAAAAAAAAGCAGCATGCAACCCCATAAAATGTACCTTTCTGCTCTTTCTGTCAGCACGACATCTAAGATGAGCATTACACGTCCCTGCTACTGATTGAAAATTCATCCAAGCCTATGTTCCACACAGCTTCATCGCAGTGCCAAAAAGAAACACGTAAACAGATGTTCAGAGGATTCTTTGTGCAGATAAAAGTGCAGGGTGCATATGTATTCTCTTCAGTAATAAATATTAGTTTAGAATCCAAAGGTAACTTTTCAAGAAGCAGTATGAAAGAAAGGTCAGTCAAAAGGAAATACGTGATTTTCATCTATTTTCATCTAAAAAATCCTTGCTAAACCTCTTCCCATCAATAAGAAAGCATGCTGGGCATTCTTAGCAGCAGCTCAGAGGACATCTTGCACCACAAAATGCAGCACATGCTTTTTGCTCACAGGCCCCTCATGTCTCTAATTTGTGTCAGATTCACTCAAAATGACCACGTGGACCAGAACAGCCATTTGGTTCTGCTGAGGTAGGAACCCACTGCTGGGATGTCCCACAGTCCCGTTTCCCCGCTACTTCCAGCCCTGGGGGGAAAAGGAAGAGCAACTGACTTCACCTACCCAGACTTCTGCATGGTCTCACATCACACAGAGAAGCATGGTGGAGAGCTCTGGTGGCTGAAGAAATCAAGGTTGCCTCTAAGATCCTGCTTTAAATCCACATGACTTACTGCCCATAAGATGTGAAAGACAAGGTTAAGGTCCATCCAATCCCTGTGGATGTGGCTGCCTGCAAAGACAACAGTTGCCTGCTCTTCAGCAGGGTGATGCTCACCCAGCAAAGCACTCACCAGCACATGTCTTTCATAGAAACATAGAATTAGCAAGCTTGGAAAAGATCTCCAAGATCATCCGGTCCAACCATCCACCTTCCACCAACATTTCCCACTAAGCCACGCCCCTCACGACAACATCTAATGTTTCTTGAACACCTGCAGGGATGGTAACTCTATCACCTGTCTGGGCAGCCCGTTCCAGCGTCTGACCACTCCTGTGGAGAAGTTTTTCTTAACATCCAACCTCAATCTCCCCTCATGCAACTTCAGGCCACTCCCTCCAGTCCTATTACTACTTAAACGGGAGAGGAGGACGACCCCCACCTTGACATAACCTCTCTTCAGCTAGTTGTAGAGAGTGAGGAGGTCTTCCCTGCGCCTCCTCTTCTCCAGACTAAATGATCCCAGTTCCCTCAGCCGATCCCCATAAGACTTGTGCTCTAGATGCCCCGCAGCTTCACTGCTCTTCTCTGGACACCTTTCAGGCTTTCATTGTCCTTCCTGTAGTGAGGCACCCAGAACTGAACACAGTACTCAAGGTGAGGACTCACCAGTGCTGAGCACAGGAGGATGATCGCTTCCCTGCTCCTGCTGGCTCCAGTTCTTTGCATTGCACTTCCAATCTAAACCGTTCCTTCTGCGGTAGCGCTTGCATCCTCACTTAGGGCTGGAGCTCAAGAGGTCAACACAACAGAAGGAACACAACGTGCAACTGGAAGACACGACTCAAAGCTCACAAGAGTCAACTCTCTGACCTTGGGCACAACTCACCAACCAAGAGCCAGGCCTTGCCAACTTGGCTGATCTGAGCACGCGGGAGGGGGCCACACATCCGACCACAAGCGTCCACTTCCATTGCAGCTCCATTTAGAGAAGAAAACCAGCTAACAGGCGTGAATGAATTCACTCACAAGCTGCACAATGAGTCTGTTCTTCATTAAAAAAACCACATGGATTCCTAATCCAAAAAGAGAACGGCAAGAGTTAATACCAATGGAAGAGGTTCCTGGTCCGAAGCCTCATCCTCTTACCCAACTTTCCTTGCCTTGTACTCTTCCCCAACTCCTGGGCGATGCCCACAGGCTTAAATTCAGACCTCAAATTCATAGGACTACTGTATAATCAATGAAAATTATATAAAGGAATTTTATATAATCAAATAATATTAAGATGTTATAATAATGAAATCAGCAAGACAGTTAGGCACAGCAAGACAAAGAGAATACATAGGATGCTTACCCATGTCGTGGGCTTGCTCAGGAAAGACCAGTGGAAAGAATCTTCCAAAGAGAGAGAGAGATCCTAACCACTGGTAGTCAGCTCTTAAATGGGTCTAGGAGAGGTGGAGCCATGCTCCACCCCTTCCTGCAGCACAGGTGAATTGCTTTCACCTGTGCTCCCAGGGCTGACTCATTGCTCGCCTCAGGTGATAAATCAGAGGTTCAGGCCGTGACTCAGCAGTTCCCATACAGACTCCTTTCACAGGACTCAGTCAAAGAGGATGTCACACTTGTTCCACACACTCAAACTGACTGAGCAGTGGTATCACAGTCACTTAAAACACACAGAAGCATCCAAACCCAAGCATGCACATTCCCTCTTGTGTTACTGGTGCCCACAGCTCACCTTCACACCTCTGGGGATTTCTGGCGTTTTACACTGATGCAGCCTCACTATAGCTCCATGGGTGTCACACAAGGCCTGCAGGACCTCTTTCTCCACAAACCCCATCTGCAGGCACTGGTTCATAAGGCTCACCACCCACCCTCCTGAGCAAAAGCAAGCACTAAGAATGAGAGCAAAGTGCACTGGATTTGACCTGGCCTGGTCCCCAAGCCTCAGTCCTGCCAGACATACCCCCGTATCTACAGCCTCCCTGCGCAGCCTGCTCCAGTGCTCCATCATCCTTACTGTGAAGAAGTTCCTTTGGTGTTGGTGCGGAACTTCTTGTCTTCCACTTTATGGCCATATCCCCTACTTCTGTCCCCAGAGTCCTCTAAAAAGTGGTTGGCCATGTCCTTTTGACTCCCACACTTAATATAATAAGCATTAATCAGATCCCCTTTTAGTCTTCTTTCCTCAAGGCTGAACAGACCCAGGTCACCCAGCCTTTCCACACTGAGGAGGTGCTCCAGGCCCTTTATCACCTCCATGGCCTACTGCTCGACTCTCTCCAGGAGAACCCTGTCATTTTTGTATCAGGGAACCCACAACTGGATGCAGTACTCCAGGTGAGGCCTGACCAGAGAGGAGCAAAAGGGGATGATCAGCTCCCTTGCTCTTTTTAATGCACCCCAGGATTCCATTGGCCTTCTTGGCTGCCAAGGCACACTGCTGACTCATGGCCAACCTGTCATCCACCAGGACACCCAGATTCTTCTCTGCAGAGCTCCTCTCCAGCATGTCACATCCCAGCCTGTACTGATACTTGTGGATATTCCTTCCCAGGTGCAAGACTCAACACTTGCTTTTGTTACAGCTCACCTGGTTTGATACTACCCAGCTCTCCAGCCTGTCCAGGTCTAGCAGCACAGCCTTTAGGTGTGCCAACCACTTCACCCGCTTCGTCTCAGTGTACTTACTAAGGGTGGACACTAACCCCCTCACCAAGGGAGGTAACAAACATATTGAACAAGACCATGTGAGAAATACTCAAAAATTACAGGTTAGGCAAGAAACTTAGTGATAGCAGCAAAGTTTATTTGTTATTGCAATACTGGGCTCACATCCCCCATTAGCAAGGGAGAAACTGTGCACCAGTCAGCGAAATTCATTCCGTTCTATACTCTAAACCGAACGCAGGTAATGCTCTCCTGGCACTCGCTCACTGGTTGAGCATCTCAGGCTTGCAATCTCCCCGATGCTGTTGCTATGATACATTTCCAATGAGGTCCATTATACAACCTGCCGTTTTTCGGTAAGTTTTGTACTTCTCCATGGAGATATGAGGGCCAGATTTCCAAGAGTTCTTAAGAAACTTATCCTTGGTCTCGAGAGTGAGCATCTCACCCCTCCCTCTCAAGTACAGCAACCCAAACAGCACTTCATACGGTGATACTCCCAAGTCTTTTCTGGGAGCGGTTCGTATTCTGAGAAGGGCTACAGGTAAACGCTTTGGCCGTGGTCATTTAGTCTCTAAAATCCATTTTGACAAGCGCTTTGTCAGCATCTGACCGATCCATCCTACTTTCCCTGAAGAAGGAGGGTGCCAGTGAGTACGGAACTCCCGCTTGATTTCTAGAGTTCTCATTAGCTCCTGTAGGACTTGTGAAGTAAAGTGGTTTCCCTTATCTGAGACGATATTCTACGTGATCCCATATCTAGGGATCGCGCCCAGGTGTAGAGTCCTTAGTGCAGAAAAGACAGGGACCTGTTGGAGCACCCAGAGGACCAAGGGTAAATCCTGCCTGACCAATCTAGCAGCCGTCTGTGATGGTGTCACTGCATCAATAGCCAAGTGAAGAACCACTGATATCATCCACCTGGACTTCAGCAAGGCCTCTGACACAACATCCTTCTTTCCAAATTGGAAGGATACGGATTCGGTGAGCGGACTGTTCAATGGACAAAGAACCGGCTGCAGCATCGAGTCCAGGAGCCAACGGCTCCGTGTCTGGATGGTGATCGGTGATGAATGGCATCTCAAAGGGGTCCGTGCTGGGGCTGAGACTCTTCAGTATCTTCATCAGTGGCATCACCAGCGGGATCGAGCGCACCCTCAGAAAATTTGCTGACGACACCAAGCTGTGGGGAGCAGTGACACGCCAGAGGGACGGGACGCCAACCACAGGGACCTCAACAGGCTCGAGCAGCGGGCACAGACAAACCTCATCAGGTTCAACAAATCCAGGCGCAGTGTCTTGCACCTGGGACAAGAGAACCCCCCACTACCGATACATGCTGGGGGATGAAAGGGCTGAGCCTAGGCCTGTCCCAAAAGACCTGGTGGACGGCAAGCTGTACACGAGCCAGCAAAGTGCCCTCCCAGCCCAGAAAACCAGCCACATCCTGGTCTGCACCAAAAGATGTGCGGTCAGCAGGTGAAAAGAAGTGATCCTGCCCCTCTGCTCTGTGCTGAAGAGGCCTCACCTGGAGTACTGTGTCCATATGAAGAGCCCTCAGTGCAGAAGAGACATGGACCCGTTGGAGCACATGCAGAGGATGGCCACAAGAAAAAAAAAAAAAAGAACCGAAGGATCAAACGCCTCACCTGTGAGGACAGGCTGAGAGAGCTGGGGCTGTTCAGCCCGGAGAAGTGAAGGCTCCGAGGTGACCTGGTAACAGCCTTTCGATACCCAAAGGGGAGCTAAAGGAAAGAAGAAGGGAAAATTTAGGTTAGATATCAGGAAAATATCTTTCACAGCAAGGGACAAGGGGAAACATTTTAAGGTGGGGGAGGGAAGATTTAGGTTGGACGCCAGGGGGAAGTTCTTTACAGGGAGAGCGGTGAGGTGCTGGAACAGCTGCCCAGAGAGGCTGTGGATGCCCCGTCCATCCCTGGAGGTGTTCAAGGCCAGGTTGGATGGGGCCCTGGGCAGCCTGGTCTAGTATGAAATGGGGAGGTTGATGGCCCTGCATGTAGCAGGGGGGTTGGAGATTCACGATCCTCGAGGTCCCTTCCAACCCGGGACATTCTGTGACTCTGCGCAGTGGACCAGGTTGCCCAGAGATGTGGTGGATGCCCTGTCCCTTCCAAGGTGACACGCAGGGCAACCTGATCTAGCTGTGAATGTCCCTGCTCATTGTGGGCGAGTTGGACTAGACCATCATAAATGGTCGCTTCCGACTCTAAGGAGTCTCTGGTATGATACCTGAAGCCATGTCCACAAAGAACATCGATGGCCTGGTGAGCAATCAGGGTAGGTGGGGAAGCCTGTGTGCTCAACAGCTCTGGGGAAACTCACCAAGTAGTCCAGTCAGGAAGATTCACATCAGCCATAGAGCCTCTCTGTGCCAGTGCCAGTATTCAGCACACCAGAGGTACTGCTTCATCACACTGGTGGGTCCCATAGCTGCAGAGCTAGCTATTGAATGGCAGTCAGGGGATGGAAGGAAGAGGGGTGGGGAGATTGGCTATCATACAGACTAGGAAACTAACAGCATCCCCTGACAATTGGGATGGAGATACCTGGGGCGATCCAGATGAAGTGGTCCAGTAGAAGACAATCCTTTGTTTCCTATGAATACGAAGCCAGGTCTGCCATAAAAACAGAAAGAACCCTAGGACCCTGGGGTGGACAGCCACAGCGTGCTCTGAGAACTGTGCCCTGACATCTGTTACTACTGACAAATACTGTATTACACTACGTGCGGATGAAGAAAACGGCCACTGGGGCTGGGGGTTTTCTTAAGCTCAGGTCCCAGCCCGATACATGCACCTCACCCTACTACCAGCCACGAAGCTTATTGGGACGGAAGCTTATTGGGCCCAGCGAGCAAGGCGAGCCCCTTGTGACCCCCATTCCATCTTTAAGTGAGCGTCCTACAGCCATCGCAAAACCCACCTGCATACAAGCAATGCACAAACAAGGGATTCGCGGCATTTCATTATCCGCTGCACAGATTTCACAGTGCTTAAACCACTAACCAGGGGAGCCCCGAGAACCCTTAAACCCCATCGTGCTGCAAAACAGAACGGGATCCAAAGAGACATGGAACATAGTTTAAATACGTGCCCTTAAACAATACTCAGCATGGGCGGAATTAATACGTGGCACAGGAGACACAGAGGGGACGTGGGCAGAGGACACAGGGAGGACACAGACGGGACACGAGGTCACAGAGGGAACATGGAGGGGGATGCAGAGGGTACGCGTCATGAAATGGATTGGGACAACGTGGTAGCAGACAAACCGAGTTTGGAGTCTCAGGTTGGAGATTAGGCAATGAGAATCATGAAAGAGGGAACAGAGACTTCACAAGAAGGTATTGAACTTAAGAAGAGTTACAGAGGAAACCTGGAGAGCACAGGATCCCTTTACGGAAAAGCGCATTAGCTCCAGGCATTTCCAGAGTTGCAATGCTCAGTCAGCCAACCAGCATTACCTTGGGACTGACTGAAGCATTCCAGGAATGAGACAAGAGCAAAAGAAAGGAATGTATGTCAGCCCCTCCATTACCAGTTCAGAGAAAGGGAGATAACCCCTTCACTCCCTTAAGCAAAGAACTGAAAAGAAAAATAAGAACAAGCATAGCAGACATAGCAGCTCCAGTCCAGCTTTGGATCCCCTCAGATCAGAGGGCAAAGATCAAAGCCCTACAGCATGGAACAAAAATCAGTTGCCTCTTTCCAGGAAAGAGCACTCACCCAACAGTCCACAGCAGGCAGTCTCCAGCAAAAGACGCTGCCTTGGGGGCTGCCAGCCCTTAAATGAGGTGAGGGAGGGGTGGAGCCAGGCTCAGCCCCACCTGGTCCCACAGCTGCATTGCTTCCACCTGTGCTTGCAGGGCTGCACCACCCCTCACCAGATGCTCCATCACTGCTTCAGGCTGTGATCTCAAAGTTCCCATAACGTCATGAATTAAAAAAAAAAAAAAAGTGAATTAGGTCTGCCTGTCTGGCAAGGGGAAGTTTATCACTGAATGAGCAAGGATGGCCCACATATTTTGATTCCAGTCAGATGTCCTCAAAGGCAACTGATAAAATTTCTCATAGGTAGGAGAGCACAGATTTTCATACTGATGCAGCAAGATGCTGAGAAGCCGCATGTGCAGCGAAAAGGCTGTGATTACGGTGTGAGTGGAGCGAGTGCTGTTTGACAAACTGTCAGGGTCAGCTTATGGCTCCCCAGTGAGAAATGTGCATTACCTACTCACGCAGTGATTAAAGACCATCGTGAAAATATTTTACGATTTGGTGTCCTCAGTGGGTGAAGCTGGCACCTGCCTGTAAGGCACCGTGTAGCCATTGGGCTCCAACATCAATCCCAAACCCCAAAGAAGTAGGGAGGCTTCAGTGTGCGTACTTCGTGCAGCCCCTGCGCTCCTCAAGTCACAGATCACTGACGTACCGCAGGACCCATTTCTGCTGCGGCACGACGTGGGATTGCTGAAGTCACTGCAGATCTGGAGAACAGACAAAGCATCTCCAGAACGCACTCCCCATACAACTTGCCCACATGCAGGGGGCACAAGCCCCATTTTGGGGGCAATGATCCCCACTTGTGGGGTGCTACCCTCACCCCACTGTCACAGCCATGCCCCGAGGACACCATCACCCCACTGCGCATGGCCAGCAACGTCTCCCCGGCCTCCACTCCCACAGGCATCCCCGTCCCTGTCCTCAAGTCGACAACATTGGCATGGAGCAAAGCGGGGCACGGGGCGTGGGAGGACTTGAGGGGACATGAGAGGGCACATGGGGACACAGGGACATGGGGGGACACGGAGGGACATGGGGTTGACGCGTGGGGTCAGAACTACAGAGGCAAGAGGAGGTGGCACGTGGAGGTGACACAAGGAGGTGGCAGGCTGTGCCAGGAGTTTGAGCAGCAGTGCGGGGCAGATGAGCAGTGCCAGCCCAACGTGGGGGTGATGGTGACACTCCAGGATGAGGAGCTGCTACTGTTTTTCAAGCAGGTAGGAGTTTGTTATCCATACATAATACTGCACTTGTTGTTTTCTTTTTTAAATCAGTGACAGTATGCGATCTGATCCAATGTCTTTGAAAAGTGTGGTTTCAGGATTGTCAGCTGAAACAGCAGCAGAACACAGGCCGTTGCCTGTGGGGGAAGGGACGGGGAAGGAAGTGAGGAAAGAAAGGAGGAAGCCTGAAAAAGGAATGGGGATGGCACGGGGCGAAGGAAGGGGGCGAGACATAGGGGAATGAAGGGAAAAGGACAGAATAGCGGTGGAGCAGCCTAAAAAGCGGCAACAAGCTCTGGGAGGACTGTAGAGTGCCAGATTCTGTAGCGGGTGTGTATCTGTGTGTGTATGTTGTCATTACCTGCCTGGTTTGGGGTCGGGGCTGTTGTCGCTTCTGAGCTCCTGCAGTGGGAAGAGCTTGAGCAATCGGTGCCCATGCAGAACTGCAGCATGGGGGAGCGCTTGGTAAGGACAGCCCTGCAGCCCTCAGCTGGACGAACTTCTTCCGTGTGTCCAGACTGTGAGCTGTGCAGCCGTGCCTGGCTGCACCGCTCCAGCTCAGAGTCCGCTGCCTGAAGCTGCATCTTTGCTGCCTTCCCTCCTGCCCAGAGCCTCGAAGCTGCTCCCACAGTCCTCTGCCCACCCCCAACATGCCAGAGAAGACATCTGGCAGCGGGCTGGAGGAATCCCAGCACCCTGTTTTCCTTCTGCCCGCAGCTCTCTCCTCCTCTGCCACACAGGGCACCAGCCTGCAAAATGGGAATGGTCGGGAGGAAAGGGAGCGCTGGCAGGAGCGACTGCTGCAGCTGGCCGGGGGGGTCTGCGTCCCCCGTGCCCTTGTGGGCTATCTGTCCAGCTGCAGGAGGACCAGAGAAGGGCAGATAAAAAGGTGCAGCTGAGCAAGCAGTGGACCTGCACAACTCTCTGGCCATCCTGCCGATGGCAGCTGTGACACATCGATTCTTTCCATGCAGCTGAATTCATGTTTTCCATCTGTAAACTTAAGTGGAGAACTGCAGGTTTTGTTAATCTTTGTGGAAATGATGTAACGGTCCCCAAGAATCTCAGAACTGCAACTTTGCCTCTGCCTGCGTAGACCTGCTAGGGCCTAAAACTACCCGTTTTATGGCATTAAAAAGAATAAAAAGCCAAAAATGAAACCTGGAGTTGAAGAAAGACCTTGGAAAAAAACACATTAAAATGTGAACAAGACAGAGGCTGAGCAAACGTTAATATAGCCCTGTGCTTTCTGCCAAAGTGCTTTATTTCGTTATCGTTAAATTTGCCGGGCAGTCACATTTCGGTATGTGAATATTTAGAAACAGTGCAATGGATGCTGGCAAAAACGAGTCTGTTTTCTTTTTTAACAGATATTCATAAGCACTTAGCACAGCTTTCCGGGGTCTGGAGTAGTTTCCCTTTGTTTTCTTCGTCTTTTCCCCCCGCTTCTAACTTCGCGCTCTTCCCCCGTCATCACAACGCAGAACGGATCGCCACGGCCTGCGCCGCGGGTCCCCGGCAATGCCGCCGGAGTTCTTCCCGCGGTCTCTGCTGCCACCTCGTGGCCAATGCGCGGAACTGCCGCTGCCCGCTGCTCAGGCCGGCAAGCTGTACAACGCATGCGCGTAGAAACGCGGAAGTGGCGTTTTAACCGCTCTGCGCCGCTAATCCGCCGCTCTCTATGGTGATCAGTCCTCCAGATAATAGCGAACACGCGCGCGTCAACTGAAAGATAGCAATTGTTTCGACAGACCACTGCGGGGACGGGCAAGCAGCCGATTCTCGGAGCGCCGGCTCAGCGATAATTTCCCCTTCTAATCCAGGATGCCCCTCGTCTATTTCCGCCGATTTATGCCCGAGCCCACCCGGGAACGGACCGGGTCGGCTCACGGCTGCCCCTCAGCGCCTCGTGGCACCCAACGTGCTTGCCGCCGCGGCGGAGGAGCAGACGTTTGGGGCTCCAGCCCCAGCCCTGCACCGCAGCGTTCCTGGAAAAGCAAGTCTCGCGAGAGCAACGCACACGGGCCAAGCTAGGCACCGCGCACGCGGCAGTCTCCGCACCGCACTACGCAGGCGCGGTTCTCGAGACAACAGCACGGAGTACGGACGCGCGATTCATGAGAAAGCACGACGCATGCGCCAGTGGTTTAAAAAAAAAAAAGAAGAAGAAGAAAAAAAAAAGCGCTACGCACGCACTGGATTCTGTTCCGAACGGGGCATGCGCCGGACTCTGCCCGCCACGGCGCATGCGCCTGGCTGTGCCCCGCAATGGGCGTGTGCCACGTGCTCTGCGCGCGCGCCAGCCTCGACGCCGCAATACGCACGCTTTCCTCACGGCCGCAAAACGCACGCGCCGTCGTTTGCAGCGCGTTCAGTACGTTCTCGAAGCAGACCGGGGCATAAAACCGCCCGAGGAAACAGACGAGGAGCATTCTGGATCGGAAGAGAGAAAAGTGTCGCGGAGCCGGCGGTCCAAGTATTGACTGCTCACCTGCATCTCAGGGCTTCGAAGAAATGTGTGCGATTGGAAAGCTTGTGGCGCATGCGCACTACTTCCCGGGGGGACCGAGCACCACTTCCGCGTGCCTGCGCGCACGCGCCCTGCTGCCTGCGGCGACGTAGCAACGCTGCCGCAATTCTGCCGATTGACCGCGTGGGGGCACCAGAGACAGCTGAAACAACCTCGATGCAGTTCCCCCGATTGGCCACGAGGGGGCGCGAGAGATCGCGGACACAACTGCGACGCACTTTTGCCGATCGGCCACGCGGTGGCACCAGAGACCGCGGAAATCACTTCGCCGCTAGGACTGCTGTGGGTCTGCACCAAGCCATCGCCAGCCCGTTCTCTCTTTTGATGGCAGAGGAAAAACACAGAAGGGAGAGGGGGGAAGGGAAGACGACAGAGACAACGAAGGAAACCTTCGACAAACCCACCAAACCTGCGCTCAGTGCGTAGGGGTACTTGTCAATAAACAAATAACCAGCAAATTGATGTTGTCAAGATTTTTATTACTCTATTTTTTGCAGCCAGCGTCCGAGGTAATGAAAAACCTCGTATGAAGCGGGCAGATGCGTGCAGCCAAGCCATGGCTTGGAACGATTAACCACATTTGGTTTTGGCACCACGTTTGTGAGAAACACTCAAAGCCAAAAAATTCAGGTTAGGCCAGGATCTCAGTGATAGCAGCAAAGTTTATTCGTCATTGCAATAACAGGCTCATGTCCCCTATTAGCGAGGGAGGGACTGTGCAACAGTCAGCGAAATTCATTCCGTTCTATACTCCAAACCCAACGCAGGTAACGCTCTCCTGGCATTCATTGGTTGAGCGTCTCAGGCTTACACTCTCCCCGATGCTGTTGCTATGATACATTTCCATATAAGGTCCATTACCAACCCGTTGTTCTTTCGTATGTTTTGTACTTCTCCATGGAGATACGAGGGCCATATTTCCAAGAGTGAGCACATGCGTTCTGTCCTGTGCTGGGCTCTCTTTCTCCACCCCGCATCTTTGCCTTGTTTTGCACCTGGCTCACTTCTACCCCAGTCAGAACGCCCCCAATCTTTAACTTTCTACTCTGTTCAACAGCTTTCTTAGTGGAAGGAAAACAGCTATTTCACAAGAGGGTTATAAGTTCAGTGAAGGTCAATACTACGTACCGAAAACACTAAAAGCTTCTACTGCAAAAACACAACCTACCTTTCACAACCAGACCCAGAACCAACCCCCAAGGAGCACCGCCACTCACAGCTCTCCACCCGCACTCTGCACCGCCGATCACCGCCCCCTGAGCTCAGCCAGTAAGCCAGTTCTCAGCCCACCTCGTTGTCCACTCATCTATCCCACGCTTCCTCAGCTTCATTTGCAGGATGTCGTGGGAGACTGTATCAAAAGCATTGCTGAAGTCAAGGCAGACGACATCCACTGCAGCAGCACCTGAAATGGTCCATCCCACTCGGGCTGAAGCTTTGATTCCTTACACGTGCGTGTTAGGACCCAGCCTCCAGCACGGAATGAGGGCACTAGAAATTCCAGAGGTGGAGCTCGAGACAGCAGTCCATGTCCCTTGAGGGATAACAGAGAAGCAGACAACCCGAGTATGTAGTTCTTAGGAAACTTATCCTTGGCTTCAAGAGTGGGCATCTCACCTCTCCCTCCCAAGTACATCAACCCAAACAACACTTCATACGTTGATACTCCCAAGTCTTTTCTGGGAGCGGTTCGTATTCTGAGAAGGGCTACAGGTAAACGCTTTGGCCGTGGTCATTTGGTCTCTAAAATCCATTTTGACAAGTGCTTTGTCAGCATCTGACCGATCCATCCTACTTTCCCTGAAGAAGGAGGGTGCCAGTGAGTACGGAACTCCCGCTTGATTTCTAGAGTTCTCATTAGCTCCTGTAGGACTTGTGAAGTAAAGTGGTTTCCCTTATCTGAGACGATATTCTACGTGATCCCATATCTAGGGATCGCGCCCAGGTGTAGAGTCCTTAGTGCAGAAAAGACAGGGACCTGTTGGAGCACCCAGAGGACCAAGGGTAAATCCTGCCTGACCAATCTAGCAGCCGTCTGTGATGGTGTCACTGCATCAATAGCCAAGTGAAGAACCACTGATATCATCCACCTGGACTTCAGCAAGGCCTCTGACACAACATCCTTCTTTCCAAATTGGAAGGATACGGATTCGGTGAGCGGACTGTTCAATGGACAAAGAACCGGCTGCAGCATCGAGTCCAGGAGCCAACGGCTCCGTGTCTGGATGGTGATCGGTGATGAATGGCATCTCAAAGGGGTCCGTGCTGGGGCTGAGACTCTTCAGTATCTTCATCAGTGGCATCACCAGCGGGATCGAGCGCACCCTCAGAAAATTTGCTGACGACACCAAGCTGTGGGGAGCAGTGACACGCCAGAGGGACGGGACGCCAACCACAGGGACCTCAACAGGCTCGAGCAGCGGGCACAGACAAACCTCATCAGGTTCAACAAATCCAGGCGCAGTGTCTTGCACCTGGGACAAGAGAACCCCCCACTACCGATACATGCTGGGGGATGAAAGGGCTGAGCCTAGGCCTGTCCCAAAAGACCTGGTGGACGGCAAGCTGTACACGAGCCAGCAAAGTGCCCTCCCAGCCCAGAAAACCAGCCACATCCTGGTCTGCACCAAAAGATGTGCGGTCAGCAGGTGAAAAGAAGTGATCCTGCCCCTCTGCTCTGTGCTGAAGAGGCCTCACCTGGAGTACTGTGTCCATATGAAGAGCCCTCAGTGCAGAAGAGACATGGACCCGTTGGAGCACATGCAGAGGATGGCCACAAGAAAAAAAAAAAAAAGAACCGAAGGATCAAACGCCTCACCTGTGAGGACAGGCTGAGAGAGCTGGGGCTGTTCAGCCCGGAGAAGTGAAGGCTCCGAGGTGACCTGGTAACAGCCTTTCGATACCCAAAGGGGAGCTAAAGGAAAGAAGAAGGGAAAATTTAGGTTAGATATCAGGAAAATATCTTTCACAGCAAGGGACAAGGGGAAACATTTTAAGGTGGGGGAGGGAAGATTTAGGTTGGACGCCAGGGGGAAGTTCTTTACAGGGAGAGCGGTGAGGTGCTGGAACAGCTGCCCAGAGAGGCTGTGGATGCCCCGTCCATCCCTGGAGGTGTTCAAGGCCAGGTTGGATGGGGCCCTGGGCAGCCTGGTCTAGTATGAAATGGGGAGGTTGATGGCCCTGCATGTAGCAGGGGGGTTGGAGATTCACGATCCTCGAGGTCCCTTCCAACCCGGGACATTCTGTGACTCTGCGCAGTGGACCAGGTTGCCCAGAGATGTGGTGGATGCCCTGTCCCTTCCAAGGTGACACGCAGGGCAACCTGATCTAGCTGTGAATGTCCCTGTTCATTGTGGGCGAGTTGGACTAGACCATCATAAATGGTCGCTTCCGACTCTAAGGAGTCTCTGGTATGATACCTGAAGCCATGTCCACAAAGAACATCGATGGCCTGGTGAGCAATCAGGGTAGGTGGGGAAGCCTGTGTGCTCAACAGCTCTGGGGAAACTCACCAAGTAGTCCAGTCAGGAAGATTCACATCAGCCATAGAGCCTCTCTGTGCCAGTGCCAGTATTCAGCACACCAGAGGTACTGCTTCATCACACTGGTGGGTCCCATAGCTGCAGAGCTAGCTATTGAATGGCAGTCAGGGGATGGAAGGAAGAGGGGTGGGGAGATTGGCTATCATACAGACTAGGAAACTAACAGCATCCCCTGACAATTGGGATGGAGATACCTGGGGCGATCCAGATGAAGTGGTCCAGTAGAAGACAATCCTTTGTTTCCTATGAATACGAAGCCAGGTCTGCCATAAAAACAGAAAGAACCCTAGGACCCTGGGGTGGACAGCCACAGCGTGCTCTGAGAACTGTGCCCTGACATCTGTTACTACTGACAAATACTGTATTACACTACGTGCGGATGAAGAAAACGGCCACTGGGGCTGGGGGTTTTCTTAAGCTCAGGTCCCAGCCCGATACATGCACCTCACCCTACTACCAGCCACGAAGCTTATTGGGACGGAAGCTTATTGGGCCCAGCGAGCAAGGCGAGCCCCTTGTGACCCCCATTCCATCTTTAAGTGAGCGTCCTACAGCCATCGCAAAACCCACCTGCATACAAGCAATGCACAAACAAGGGATTCGCGGCATTTCATTATCCGCTGCACAGATTTCACAGTGCTTAAACCACTAACCAGGGGAGCCCCGAGAACCCTTAAACCCCATCGTGCTGCAAAACAGAACGGGATCCAAAGAGACACGGAACATAGTTTAAATACGTGCCCTTAAACAATACTCAGCATGGGCGGAATTAATACGTGGCACAGGAGACACAGAGGAGACGTGGGCAGAGGACACAGGGAGGACACAGACGGGACACGAGGTCACAGAGGGAACATGGAGGGGGATGCAGAGGGTACGCGTCATGAAATGGATTGGGACAACGTGGTAGCAGACAAACCGAGTTTGGAGTCTCAGGTTGGAGATTAGGCAATGAGAATCATGAAAGAGGGAACAGAGACTTCACAAGAAGGTATTGAACTTAAGAAGAGTTACAGAGGAAACCTGGAGAACACAGGATCCCTTTACGGAAAAGCGCATTAGCTCCAGGCATTTCCAGAGTTGCAATGCTCAGTCAGCCAACCAGCATTACCTTGGGACTGACTGAAGCATTCCAGGAATGAGACAAGAGCAAAAGAAAGGAATGTATGTCAGCCCCTCCATTACCAGTTCAGAGAAAGGGAGATAACCCCTTCACTCCCTTAAGCAAAGAACTGAAAAGAAAAATAAGAACAAGCATAGCAGACATAGCAGCTCCAGTCCAGCTTTGGATCCCCTCAGATCAGAGGGCAAAGATCAAAGCCCTACAGCATGGAACAAAAATCAGTTGCCTCTTTCCAGGAAAGAGCACTCACCCAACAGTCCACAGCAGGCAGTCTCCAGCAAAAGACGCTGCCTTGGGGGCTGCCAGCCCTTAAATGAGGTGAGGGAGGGGTGGAGCCAGGCTCAGCCCCACCTGGTCCCACAGCTGCATTGCTTCCACCTGTGCTTGCAGGGCTGCACCACCCCTCACCAGATGCTCCATCACTGCTTCAGGCTGTGATCTCAAAGTTCCCATAACGTCATGAATTAAAAAAAAAAAAAAAGTGAATTAGGTCTGCCTGTCTGGCAAGGGGAAGTTTATCACTGAATGAGCAAGGATGGCCCACATATTTTGATTCCAGTCAGATGTCCTCAAAGGCAACTGATAAAATTTCTCATAGGTAGGAGAGCACAGATTTTCATACTGATGCAGCAAGATGCTGAGAAGCCGCATGTGCAGCGAAAAGGCTGTGATTACGGTGTGAGTGGAGCGAGTGCTGTTTGACAAACTGTCAGGGTCAGCTTATGGCTCCCCAGTGAGAAATGTGCATTACCTACTCACGCAGTGATTAAAGACCATCGTGAAAATATTTTACGATTTGGTGTCCTCAGTGGGTGAAGCTGGCACCTGCCTGTAAGGCACCGTGTAGCCATTGGGCTCCAACATCAATCCCAAACCCCAAAGAAGTAGGGAGGCTTCAGTGTGCGTACTTCGTGCAGCCCCTGCGCTCCTCAAGTCACAGATCACTGACGTACCGCAGGACCCATTTCTGCTGCGGCACGACGTGGGATTGCTGAAGTCACTGCAGATCTGGAGAACAGACAAAGCATCTCCAGAACGCACTCCCCATACAACTTGCCCACATGCAGGGGGCACAAGCCCCATTTTGGGGGCAATGATCCCCACTTGTGGGGTGCTACCCTCACCCCACTGTCACAGCCATGCCCCGAGGACACCATCACCCCACTGCGCATGGCCAGCAACGTCTCCCCGGCCTCCACTCCCACAGGCATCCCCGTCCCTGTCCTCAAGTCGACAACATTGGCATGGAGCAAAGCGGGGCACGGGGCGTGGGAGGACTTGAGGGGACATGAGAGGGCACATGGGGACACAGGGACATGGGGGGACACGGAGGGACATGGGGTTGACGCGTGGGGTCAGAACTACAGAGGCAAGAGGAGGTGGCACGTGGAGGTGACACAAGGAGGTGGCAGGCTGTGCCAGGAGTTTGAGCAGCAGTGCGGGGCAGATGAGCAGTGCCAGCCCAACGTGGGGGTGATGGTGACACTCCAGGATGAGGAGCTGCTACTGTTTTTCAAGCAGGTAGGAGTTTGTTATCCATACATAATACTGCACTTGTTGTTTTCTTTTTTAAATCAGTGACAGTATGCGATCTGATCCAATGTCTTTGAAAAGTGTGGTTTCAGGATTGTCAGCTGAAACAGCAGCAGAACACAGGCCGTTGCCTGTGGGGGAAGGGACGGGGAAGGAAGTGAGGAAAGAAAGGAGGAAGCCTGAAAAAGGAATGGGGATGGCACGGGGCGAAGGAAGGGGGCGAGACATAGGGGAATGAAGGGAAAAGGACAGAATAGCGGTGGAGCAGCCTAAAAAGCAGCAACAAGCTCTGGGAGGACTGTAGAGTGCCAGATTCTGTAGCGGGTGTGTATCTGTGTGTGTATGTTGTCATTACCTGCCTGGTTTGGGGTCGGGGCTGTTGTCGCTTCTGAGCTCCTGCAGTGGGAAGAGCTTGAGCAATCGGTGCCCATGCAGAACTGCAGCATGGGGGAGCGCTTGGTAAGGACAGCCCTGCAGCCCTCAGCTGGACGAACTTCTTCCGTGTGTCCAGACTGTGAGCTGTGCAGCCGTGCCTGGCTGCACCGCTCCAGCTCAGAGTCCGCTGCCTGAAGCTGCATCTTTGCTGCCTTCCCTCCTGCCCAGAGCCTCGAAGCTGCTCCCACAGTCCTCTGCCCACCCCCAACATGCCAGAGAAGACATCTGGCAGCGGGCTGGAGGAATCCCAGCACCCTGTTTTCCTTCTGCCCGCAGCTCTCTCCTCCTCTGCCACACAGGGCACCAGCCTGCAAAATGGGAATGGTCGGGAGGAAAGGGAGCGCTGGCAGGAGCGACTGCTGCAGCTGGCCGGGGGGGTCTGCGTCCCCCGTGCCCTTGTGGGCTATCTGTCCAGCTGCAGGAGGACCAGAGAAGGGCAGATAAAAAGGTGCAGCTGAGCAAGCAGTGGACCTGCACAACTCTCTGGCCATCCTGCCGATGGCAGCTGTGACACATCGATTCTTTCCATGCAGCTGAATTCATGTTTTCCATCTGTAAACTTAAGTGGAGAACTGCAGGTTTTGTTAATCTTTGTGGAAATGATGTAACGGTCCCCAAGAATCTCAGAACTGCAACTTTGCCTCTGCCTGCGTAGACCTGCTAGGGCCTAAAACTACCCGTTTTATGGCATTAAAAAGAATAAAAAGCCAAAAATGAAACCTGGAGTTGAAGAAAGACCTTGGAAAAAAACACATTAAAATGTGAACAAGACAGAGGCTGAGCAAACGTTAATATAGCCCTGTGCTTTCTGCCAAAGTGCTTTATTTCGTTATCGTTAAATTTGCCGGGCAGTCACATTTCGGTATGTGAATATTTAGAAACAGTGCAATGGATGCTGGCAAAAACGAGTCTGTTTTCTTTTTTAACAGATATTCATAAGCACTTAGCACAGCTTTCCGGGGTCTGGAGTAGTTTCCCTTTGTTTTCTTCGTCTTTTCCCCCCGCTTCTAACTTCGCGCTCTTCCCCCGTCATCACAACGCAGAACGGATCGCCACGGCCTGCGCCGCGGGTCCCCGGCAATGCCGCCGGAGTTCTTCCCGCGGTCTCTGCTGCCACCTCGTGGCCAATGCGCGGAACTGCCGCTGCCCGCTGCTCAGGCCGGCAAGCTGTACAACGCATGCGCGTAGAAACGCGGAAGTGGCGTTTTAACCGCTCTGCGCCGCTAATCCGCCGCTCTCTATGGTGATCAGTCCTCCAGATAATAGCGAACACGCGCGCGTCAACTGAAAGATAGCAATTGTTTCGACAGACCACTGCGGGGACGGGCAAGCAGCCGATTCTCGGAGCGCCGGCTCAGCGATAATTTCCCCTTCTAATCCAGGATGCCCCTCGTCTATTTCCGCCGATTTATGCCCGAGCCCACCCGGGAACGGACCGGGTCGGCTCACGGCTGCCCCTCAGCGCCTCGTGGCACCCAACGTGCTTGCCGCCGCGGCGGAGGAGCAGACGTTTGGGGCTCCAGCCCCAGCCCTGCACCGCAGCGTTCCTGGAAAAGCAAGTCTCGCGAGAGCAACGCACACGGGCCAAGCTAGGCACCGCGCACGCGGCAGTCTCCGCACCGCACTACGCAGGCGCGGTTCTCGAGACAACAGCACGGAGTACGGACGCGCGATTCATGAGAAAGCACGACGCATGCGCCAGTGGTTTAAAAAAAAAAAAGAAGAAGAAGAAGAAAAAAAAAAGCGCTACGCACGCACTGGATTCTGTTCCGAACGGGGCATGCGCCGGACTCTGCCCGCCACGGCGCATGCGCCTGGCTGTGCCCCGCAATGGGCGTGTGCCACGTGCTCTGCGCGCGCGCCAGCCTCGACGCCGCAATACGCACGCTTTCCTCACGGCCGCAAAACGCACGCGCCGTCGTTTGCAGCGCGTTCAGTACGTTCTCGAAGCAGACCGGGGCATAAAACCGCCCGAGGAAACAGACGAGGAGCATTCTGGATCGGAAGAGAGAAAAGTGTCGCGGAGCCGGCGGTCCAAGTATTGACTGCTCACCTGCATCTCAGGGCTTCGAAGAAATGTGTGCGATTGGAAAGCTTGTGGCGCATGCGCACTACTTCCCGGGGGGACCGAGCACCACTTCCGCGTGCCTGCGCGCACGCGCCCTGCTGCCTGCGGCGACGTAGCAACGCTGCCGCAATTCTGCCGATTGACCGCGTGGGGGCACCAGAGACAGCTGAAACAACCTCGATGCAGTTCCCCCGATTGGCCACGAGGGGGCGCGAGAGATCGCGGACACAACTGCGACGCACTTTTGCCGATCGGCCACGCGGTGGCACCAGAGACCGCGGAAATCACTTCGCCGCTAGGACTGCTGTGGGTCTGCACCAAGCCATCGCCAGCCCGTTCTCTCTTTTGATGGCAGAGGAAAAACACAGAAGGGAGAGGGGGGAAGGGAAGACGACAGAGACAACGAAGGAAACCTTCGACAAACCCACCAAACCTGCGCTCAGTGCGTAGGGGTACTTGTCAATAAACAAATAACCAGCAAATTGATGTTGTCAAGATTTTTATTACTCTCTTTTTTGCAGCCAGCGTCCGAGGTAATGAAAAACCTCGTATGAAGCGGGCAGATGCGTGCAGCCAAGCCATGGCTTGGAACGATTAACCACATTTGGTTTTGGCACCACGTTTGTGAGAAACACTCAAAGCCAAAAAATTCAGGTTAGGCCAGGATCTCAGTGATAGCAGCAAAGTTTATTCGTCATTGCAATAACAGGCTCATGTCCCCTATTAGCGAGGGAGGGACTGTGCAACAGTCAGCGAAATTCATTCCGTTCTATACTCCAAACCCAACGCAGGTAACGCTCTCCTGGCATTCATTGGTTGAGCGTCTCAGGCTTACACTCTCCCCGATGCTGTTGCTATGATACATTTCCATATAAGGTCCATTACCAACCCGTTGTTCTTTCGTATGTTTTGTACTTCTCCATGGAGATACGAGGGCCATATTTCCAAGAGTGAGCACATGCGTTCTGTCCTGTGCTGGGCTCTCTTTCTCCACCCCGCATCTTTGCCTTGTTTTGCACCTGGCTCACTTCTACCCCAGTCAGAACGCCCCCAATCTTTAACTTTCTACTCTGTTCAACAGCTTTCTTAGTGGAAGGAAAACAGCTATTTCACAAGAGGGTTATAAGTTCAGTGAAGGTCAATACTACGTACCGAAAACACTAAAAGCTTCTACTGCAAAAACACAACCTACCTTTCACAACCAGACCCAGAACCAACCCCCAAGGAGCACCGCCACTCACAGCTCTCCACCCGCACTCTGCACCGCCGATCACCGCCCCCTGAGCTCAGCCAGTAAGCCAGTTCTCAGCCCACCTCGTTGTCCACTCATCTATCCCACGCTTCCTCAGCTTCATTTGCAGGATGTCGTGGGAGACTGTATCAAAAGCATTGCTGAAGTCAAGGCAGACGACATCCACTGCAGCAGCACCTGAAATGGTCCATCCCACTCGGGCTGAAGCTTTGATTCCTTACACGTGCGTGTTAGGACCCAGCCTCCAGCACGGAATGAGGGCACTAGAAATTCCAGAGGTGGAGCTCGAGACAGCAGTCCATGTCCCTTGAGGGATAACAGAGAAGCAGACAACCCGAGTATGTAGTTCTTAGGAAACTTATCCTTGGCTTCAAGAGTGGGCATCTCACCTCTCCCTCCCAAGTACATCAACCCAAACAACACTTCATACGTTGATACTCCCAAGTCTTTTCTGGGAGCGGTTCGTATTCTGAGAAGGGCTACAGGTAAACGCTTTGGCCGTGGTCATTTGGTCTCTAAAATCCATTTTGACAAGCGCTTTGTCAGCATCTGACCGATCCATCCTACTTTCCCTGAAGAAGGAGGGTGCCAGTGAGTACGGAACTCCCGCTTGATTTCTAGAGTTCTCATTAGCTCCTGTAGGACTTGTGAAGTAAAGTGGTTTCCCTTATCTGAGACGATATTCTACGTGATCCCATATCTAGGGATCGCGCCCAGGTGTAGAGTCCTTAGTGCAGAAAAGACAGGGACCTGTTGGAGCACCCAGAGGACCAAGGGTAAATCCTGCCTGACCAATCTAGCAGCCGTCTGTGATGGTGTCACTGCATCAATAGCCAAGTGAAGAACCACTGATATCATCCACCTGGACTTCAGCAAGGCCTCTGACACAACATCCTTCTTTCCAAATTGGAAGGATACGGATTCGGTGAGCGGACTGTTCAATGGACAAAGAACCGGCTGCAGCATCGAGTCCAGGAGCCAACGGCTCCGTGTCTGGATGGTGATCGGTGATGAATGGCATCTCAAAGGGGTCCGTGCTGGGGCTGAGACTCTTCAGTATCTTCATCAGTGGCATCACCAGCGGGATCGAGCGCACCCTCAGAAAATTTGCTGACGACACCAAGCTGTGGGGAGCAGTGACACGCCAGAGGGACGGGACGCCAACCACAGGGACCTCAACAGGCTCGAGCAGCGGGCACAGACAAACCTCATCAGGTTCAACAAATCCAGGCGCAGTGTCTTGCACCTGGGACAAGAGAACCCCCCACTACCGATACATGCTGGGGGATGAAAGGGCTGAGCCTAGGCCTGTCCCAAAAGACCTGGTGGACGGCAAGCTGTACACGAGCCAGCAAAGTGCCCTCCCAGCCCAGAAAACCAGCCACATCCTGGTCTGCACCAAAAGATGTGCGGTCAGCAGGTGAAAAGAAGTGATCCTGCCCCTCTGCTCTGTGCTGAAGAGGCCTCACCTGGAGTACTGTGTCCATATGAAGAGCCCTCAGTGCAGAAGAGACATGGACCCGTTGGAGCACATGCAGAGGATGGCCACAAGAAAAAAAAAAAAAAGAACCGAAGGATCAAACGCCTCACCTGTGAGGACAGGCTGAGAGAGCTGGGGCTGTTCAGCCCGGAGAAGTGAAGGCTCCGAGGTGACCTGGTAACAGCCTTTCGATACCCAAAGGGGAGCTAAAGGAAAGAAGAAGGGAAAATTTAGGTTAGATATCAGGAAAATATCTTTCACAGCAAGGGACAAGGGGAAACATTTTAAGGTGGGGGAGGGAAGATTTAGGTTGGACGCCAGGGGGAAGTTCTTTACAGGGAGAGCGGTGAGGTGCTGGAACAGCTGCCCAGAGAGGCTGTGGATGCCCCGTCCATCCCTGGAGGTGTTCAAGGCCAGGTTGGATGGGGCCCTGGGCAGCCTGGTCTAGTATGAAATGGGGAGGTTGATGGCCCTGCATGTAGCAGGGGGGTTGGAGATTCACGATCCTCGAGGTCCCTTCCAACCCGGGACATTCTGTGACTCTGCACAGTGGACCAGGTTGCCCAGAGATGTGGTGGATGCCCTGTCCCTTCCAAGGTGACACGCAGGGCAACCTGATCTAGCTGTGAATGTCCCTGTTCATTGTGGGCGAGTTGGACTAGACCATCATAAATGGTCGCTTCCGACTCTAAGGAGTCTCTGGTATGATACCTGAAGCCATGTCCACAAAGAACATCGATGGCCTGGTGAGCAATCAGGGTAGGTGGGGAAGCCTGTGTGCTCAACAGCTCTGGGGAAACTCACCAAGTAGTCCAGTCAGGAAGATTCACATCAGCCATAGAGCCTCTCTGTGCCAGTGCCAGTATTCAGCACACCAGAGGTACTGCTTCATCACACTGGTGGGTCCCATAGCTGCAGAGCTAGCTATTGAATGGCAGTCAGGGGATGGAAGGAAGAGGGGTGGGGAGATTGGCTATCATACAGACTAGGAAACTAACAGCATCCCCTGACAATTGGGATGGAGATACCTGGGGCGATCCAGATGAAGTGGTCCAGTAGAAGACAATCCTTTGTTTCCTATGAATACGAAGCCAGGTCTGCCATAAAAACAGAAAGAACCCTAGGACCCTGGGGTGGACAGCCACAGCGTGCTCTGAGAACTGTGCCCTGACATCTGTTACTACTGACAAATACTGTATTACACTACGTGCGGATGAAGAAAACGGCCACTGGGGCTGGGGGTTTTCTTAAGCTCAGGTCCCAGCCCGATACATGCACCTCACCCTACTACCAGCCACGAAGCTTATTGGGACGGAAGCTTATTGGGCCCAGCGAGCAAGGCGAGCCCCTTGTGACCCCCATTCCATCTTTAAGTGAGCGTCCTACAGCCATCGCAAAACCCACCTGCATACAAGCAATGCACAAACAAGGGATTCGCGGCATTTCATTATCCGCTGCACAGATTTCACAGTGCTTAAACCACTAACCAGGGGAGCCCCGAGAACCCTTAAACCCCATCGTGCTGCAAAACAGAACGGGATCCAAAGAGACACGGAACATAGTTTAAATACGTGCCCTTAAACAATACTCAGCATGGGCGGAATTAATACGTGGCACAGGAGACACAGAGGGGACGTGGGCAGAGGACACAGGGAGGACACAGACACAGGCGGGACACGAGGTCACAGAGGGAACATGGAGGGGGATGCAGAGGGTACGCGTCATGAAATGGATTGGGACAACGTGGTAGCAGACAAACCGAGTTTGGAGTCTCAGGTTGGAGATTAGGCAATGAGAATCATGAAAGAGGGAACAGAGACTTCACAAGAAGGTATTGAACTTAAGAAGAGTTACAGAGGAAACCTGGAGAGCACAGGATCCCTTTACGGAAAAGCGCATTAGCTCCAGGCATTTCCAGAGTTGCAATGCTCAGTCAGCCAACCAGCATTACCTTGGGACTGACTGAAGCATTCCAGGAATGAGACAAGAGCAAAAGAAAGGAATGTATGTCAGCCCCTCCATTACCAGTTCAGAGAAAGGGAGATAACCCCTTCACTCCCTTAAGCAAAGAACTGAAAAGAAAAATAAGAACAAGCATAGCAGACATAGCAGCTCCAGTCCAGCTTTGGATCCCCTCAGATCAGAGGGCAAAGATCAAAGCCCTACAGCATGGAACAAAAATCAGTTGCCTCTTTCCAGGAAAGAGCACTCACCCAACAGTCCACAGCAGGCAGTCTCCAGCAAAAGACGCTGCCTTGGGGGCTGCCAGCCCTTAAATGAGGTGAGGGAGGGGTGGAGCCAGGCTCAGCCCCACCTGGTCCCACAGCTGCATTGCTTCCACCTGTGCTTGCAGGGCTGCACCACCCCTCACCAGATGCTCCATCACTGCTTCAGGCTGTGATCTCAAAGTTCCCATAACGTCATGAATTAAAAAAAAAAAAAAGTGAATTAGGTCTGCCTGTCTGGCAAGGGGAAGTTTATCACTGAATGAGCAAGGATGGCCCACATATTTTGATTCCAGTCAGATGTCCTCAAAGGCAACTGATAAAATTTCTCATAGGTAGGAGAGCACAGATATTCATACTGATGCAGCAAGATGCTGAGAAGCCGCATGTGCAGCGAAAAGGCTGTGATTACGGTGTGAGTGGAGCGAGTGCTGTTTGACAAACTGTCAGGGTCAGCTTATGGCTCCCCAGTGAGAAATGTGCATTACCTACTCACGCAGTGATTAAAGACCATCGTGAAAATATTTTACGATTTGGTGTCCTCAGTGGGTGAAGCTGGCACCTGCCTGTAAGGCACCGTGTAGCCATTGGGCTCCAACATCAATCCCAAACCCCAAAGAAGTAGGGAGGCTTCAGTGTGCGTACTTCGTGCAGCCCCTGCGCTCCTCAAGTCACAGATCACTGACGTACCGCAGGACCCATTTCTGCTGCGGCACGACGTGGGATTGCTGAAGTCACTGCAGATCTGGAGAACAGACAAAGCATCTCCAGAACGCACTCCCCATACAACTTGCCCACATGCAGGGGGCACAAGCCCCATTTTGGGGGCAATGATCCCCACTTGTGGGGTGCTACCCTCACCCCACTGTCACAGCCATGCCCCGAGGACACCATCACCCCACTGCGCATGGCCAGCAACGTCTCCCCGGCCTCCACTCCCACAGGCATCCCCGTCCCTGTCCTCAAGTCGACAACATTGGCATGGAGCAAAGCGGGGCACGGGGCGTGGGAGGACTTGAGGGGACATGAGAGGGCACATGGGGACACAGGGACATGGGGGGACACGGAGGGACATGGGGTTGACGCGTGGGGTCAGAACTACAGAGGCAAGAGGAGGTGGCACGTGGAGGTGACACAAGGAGGTGGCAGGCTGTGCCAGGAGTTTGAGCAGCAGTGCGGGGCAGATGAGCAGTGCCAGCCCAACGTGGGGGTGATGGTGACACTCCAGGATGAGGAGCTGCTACTGTTTTTCAAGCAGGTAGGAGTTTGTTATCCATACATAATACTGCACTTGTTCTTTTCTTTTTTAAATCAGTGACAGTATGCGATCTGATCCAATGTCTTTGAAAAGTGTGGTTTCAGGATTGTCAGCTGAAACAGCAGCAGAACACAGGCCGTTGCCTGTGGGGGAAGGGACGGGGAAGGAAGTGAGGAAAGAAAGGAGGAAGCCTGAAAAAGGAATGGGGATGGCACGGGGCGAAGGAAGGGGGCGAGACATAGGGGAATGAAGGGAAAAGGACAGAATAGCGGTGGAGCAGCCTAAAAAGCAGCAACAAGCTCTGGGAGGACTGTAGAGTGCCAGATTCTGTAGCGGGTGTGTATCTGTGTGTGTATGTTGTCATTACCTGCCTGGTTTGGGGTCGGGGCTGTTGTCGCTTCTGAGCTCCTGCAGTGGGAAGAGCTTGAGCAATCGGTGCCCATGCAGAACTGCAGCATGGGGGAGCGCTTGGTAAGGACAGCCCTGCAGCCCTCAGCTGGACGAACTTCTTCCGTGTGTCCAGACTGTGAGCTGTGCAGCCGTGCCTGGCTGCACCGCTCCAGCTCAGAGTCCGCTGCCTGAAGCTGCATCTTTGCTGCCTTCCCTCCTGCCCAGAGCCTCGAAGCTGCTCCCACAGTCCTCTGCCCACCCCCAACATGCCAGAGAAGACATCTGGCAGCGGGCTGGAGGAATCCCAGCACCCTGTTTTCCTTCTGCCCGCAGCTCTCTCCTCCTCTGCCACACAGGGCACCAGCCTGCAAAATGGGAATGGTCGGGAGGAAAGGGAGCGCTGGCAGGAGCGACTGCTGCAGCTGGCCGGGGGGGTCTGCGTCCCCCGTGCCCTTGTGGGCTATCTGTCCAGCTGCAGGAGGACCAGAGAAGGGCAGATAAAAAGGTGCAGCTGAGCAAGCAGTGGACCTGCACAACTCTCTGGCCATCCTGCCGATGGCAGCTGTGACACATCGATTCTTTCCATGCAGCTGAATTCATGTTTTCCATCTGTAAACTTAAGTGGAGAACTGCAGGTTTTGTTAATCTTTGTGGAAATGATGTAACGGTCCCCAAGAATCTCAGAACTGCAACTTTGCCTCTGCCTGCGTAGACCTGCTAGGGCCTAAAACTACCCGTTTTATGGCATTAAAAAGAATAAAAAGCCAAAAATGAAACCTGGAGTTGAAGAAAGACCTTGGAAAAAAACACATTAAAATGTGAACAAGACAGAGGCTGAGCAAACGTTAATATAGCCCTGTGCTTTCTGCCAAAGTGCTTTATTTCGTTATCGTTAAATTTGCCGGGCAGTCACATTTCGGTATGTGAATATTTAGAAACAGTGCAATGGATGCTGGCAAAAACGAGTCTGTTTTCTTTTTTAACAGATATTCATAAGCACTTAGCACAGCTTTCCGGGGTCTGGAGTAGTTTCCCTTTGTTTTCTTCGTCTTTTCCCCCCGCTTCTAACTTCGCGCTCTTCCCCCGTCATCACAACGCAGAACGGATCGCCACGGCCTGCGCCGCGGGTCCCCGGCAATGCCGCCGGAGTTCTTCCCGCGGTCTCTGCTGCCACCTCGTGGCCAATGCGCGGAACTGCCGCTGCCCGCTGCTCAGGCCGGCAAGCTGTACAACGCATGCGCGTAGAAACGCGGAAGTGGCGTTTTAACCGCTCTGCGCCGCTAATCCGCCGCTCTCTATGGTGATCAGTCCTCCAGATAATAGCGAACACGCGCGCGTCAACTGAAAGATAGCAATTGTTTCGACAGACCACTGCGGGGACGGGCAAGCAGCCGATTCTCGGAGCGCCGGCTCAGCGATAATTTCCCCTTCTAATCCAGGATGCCCCTCGTCTATTTCCGCCGATTTATGCCCGAGCCCACCCGGGAACGGACCGGGTCGGCTCACGGCTGCCCCTCAGCGCCTCGTGGCACCCAACGTGCTTGCCGCCGCGGCGGAGGAGCAGACGTTTGGGGCTCCAGCCCCAGCCCTGCACCGCAGCGTTCCTGGAAAAGCAAGTCTCGCGAGAGCAACGCACACGGGCCAAGCTAGGCACCGCGCACGCGGCAGTCTCCGCACCGCACTACGCAGGCGCGGTTCTCGAGACAACAGCACGGAGTACGGACGCGCGATTCATGAGAAAGCACGACGCATGCGCCAGTGGTTTAAAAAAAAAAAAGAAGAAGAAGAAAAAAAAAAGCGCTACGCACGCACTGGATTCTGTTCCGAACGGGGCATGCGCCGGACTCTGCCCGCCACGGCGCATGCGCCTGGCTGTGCCCCGCAATGGGCGTGTGCCACGTGCTCTGCGCGCGCGCCAGCCTCGACGCCGCAATACGCACGCTTTCCTCACGGCCGCAAAACGCACGCGCCGTCGTTTGCAGCGCGTTCAGTACGTTCTCGAAGCAGACCGGGGCATAAAACCGCCCGAGGAAACAGACGAGGAGCATTCTGGATCGGAAGAGAGAAAAGTGTCGCGGAGCCGGCGGTCCAAGTATTGACTGCTCACCTGCATCTCAGGGCTTCGAAGAAATGTGTGCGATTGGAAAGCTTGTGGCGCATGCGCACTACTTCCCGGGGGGACCGAGCACCACTTCCGCGTGCCTGCGCGCACGCGCCCTGCTGCCTGCGGCGACGTAGCAACGCTGCCGCAATTCTGCCGATTGACCGCGTGGGGGCACCAGAGACAGCTGAAACAACCTCGATGCAGTTCCCCCGATTGGCCACGAGGGGGCGCGAGAGATCGCGGACACAACTGCGACGCACTTTTGCCGATCGGCCACGCGGTGGCACCAGAGACCGCGGAAATCACTTCGCCGCTAGGACTGCTGTGGGTCTGCACCAAGCCATCGCCAGCCCGTTCTCTCTTTTGATGGCAGAGGAAAAACACAGAAGGGAGAGGGGGGAAGGGAAGACGACAGAGACAACGAAGGAAACCTTCGACAAACCCACCAAACCTGCGCTCAGTGCGTAGGGGTACTTGTCAATAAACAAATAACCAGCAAATTGATGTTGTCAAGATTTTTATTACTCTCTTTTTTGCAGCCAGCGTCCGAGGTAATGAAAAACCTCGTATGAAGCGGGCAGATGCGTGCAGCCAAGCCATGGCTTGGAACGATTAACCACATTTGGTTTTGGCACCACGTTTGTGAGAAACACTCAAAGCCAAAAAATTCAGGTTAGGCCAGGATCTCAGTGATAGCAGCAAAGTTTATTCGTCATTGCAATAACAGGCTCATGTCCCCTATTAGCGAGGGAGGGACTGTGCAACAGTCAGCGAAATTCATTCCGTTCTATACTCCAAACCCAACGCAGGTAACGCTCTCCTGGCATTCATTGGTTGAGCGTCTCAGGCTTACACTCTCCCCGATGCTGTTGCTATGATACATTTCCATATAAGGTCCATTACCAACCCGTTGTTCTTTCGTATGTTTTGTACTTCTCCATGGAGATACGAGGGCCATATTTCCAAGAGTGAGCACATGCGTTCTGTCCTGTGCTGGGCTCTCTTTCTCCACCCCGCATCTTTGCCTTGTTTTGCACCTGGCTCACTTCTACCCCAGTCAGAACGCCCCCAATCTTTAACTTTCTACTCTGTTCAACAGCTTTCTTAGTGGAAGGAAAACAGCTATTTCACAAGAGGGTTATAAGTTCAGTGAAGGTCAATACTACGTACCGAAAACACTAAAAGCTTCTACTGCAAAAACACAACCTACCTTTCACAACCAGACCCAGAACCAACCCCCAAGGAGCACCGCCACTCACAGCTCTCCACCCGCACTCTGCACCGCCGATCACCGCCCCCTGAGCTCAGCCAGTAAGCCAGTTCTCAGCCCACCTCGTTGTCCACTCATCTATCCCACGCTTCCTCAGCTTCATTTGCAGGATGTCGTGGGAGACTGTATCAAAAGCATTGCTGAAGTCAAGGCAGACGACATCCACTGCAGCAGCACCTGAAATGGTCCATCCCACTCGGGCTGAAGCTTTGATTCCTTACACGTGCGTGTTAGGACCCAGCCTCCAGCACGGAATGAGGGCACTAGAAATTCCAGAGGTGGAGCTCGAGACAGCAGTCCATGTCCCTTGAGGGATAACAGAGAAGCAGACAACCCGAGTATGTAGTTCTTAGGAAACTTATCCTTGGCTTCAAGAGTGGGCATCTCACCTCTCCCTCCCAAGTACATCAACCCAAACAACACTTCATACGTTGATACTCCCAAGTCTTTTCTGGGAGCGGTTCGTATTCTGAGAAGGGCTACAGGTAAACGCTTTGGCCGTGGTCATTTGGTCTCTAAAATCCATTTTGACAAGTGCTTTGTCAGCATCTGACCGATCCATCCTACTTTCCCTGAAGAAGGAGGGTGCCAGTGAGTACGGAACTCCCGCTTGATTTCTAGAGTTCTCATTAGCTCCTGTAGGACTTGTGAAGTAAAGTGGTTTCCCTTATCTGAGACGATATTCTACGTGATCCCATATCTAGGGATCGCGCCCAGGTGTAGAGTCCTTAGTGCAGAAAAGACAGGGACCTGTTGGAGCACCCAGAGGACCAAGGGTAAATCCTGCCTGACCAATCTAGCAGCCGTCTGTGATGGTGTCACTGCATCAATAGCCAAGTGAAGAACCACTGATATCATCCACCTGGACTTCAGCAAGGCCTCTGACACAACATCCTTCTTTCCAAATTGGAAGGATACGGATTCGGTGAGCGGACTGTTCAATGGACAAAGAACCGGCTGCAGCATCGAGTCCAGGAGCCAACGGCTCCGTGTCTGGATGGTGATCGGTGATGAATGGCATCTCAAAGGGGTCCGTGCTGGGGCTGAGACTCTTCAGTATCTTCATCAGTGGCATCACCAGCGGGATCGAGCGCACCCTCAGAAAATTTGCTGACGACACCAAGCTGTGGGGAGCAGTGACACGCCAGAGGGACGGGACGCCAACCACAGGGACCTCAACAGGCTCGAGCAGCGGGCACAGACAAACCTCATCAGGTTCAACAAATCCAGGCGCAGTGTCTTGCACCTGGGACAAGAGAACCCCCCACTACCGATACATGCTGGGGGATGAAAGGGCTGAGCCTAGGCCTGTCCCAAAAGACCTGGTGGACGGCAAGCTGTACACGAGCCAGCAAAGTGCCCTCCCAGCCCAGAAAACCAGCCACATCCTGGTCTGCACCAAAAGATGTGCGGTCAGCAGGTGAAAAGAAGTGATCCTGCCCCTCTGCTCTGTGCTGAAGAGGCCTCACCTGGAGTACTGTGTCCATATGAAGAGCCCTCAGTGCAGAAGAGACATGGACCCGTTGGAGCACATGCAGAGGATGGCCACAAGAAAAAAAAAAAAAAGAACCGAAGGATCAAACGCCTCACCTGTGAGGACAGGCTGAGAGAGCTGGGGCTGTTCAGCCCGGAGAAGTGAAGGCTCCGAGGTGACCTGGTAACAGCCTTTCGATACCCAAAGGGGAGCTAAAGGAAAG
The DNA here is from genome assembly GCF_987193195.1 of Phasianus colchicus. NCBI lineage: Eukaryota > Metazoa > Chordata > Aves > Galliformes > Phasianidae > Phasianus > Phasianus colchicus. The sequence goes on along the minus strand of NC_143453.1, from coordinate 13,521,571 downwards.
AAGAAGGGAAAATTTAGGTTAGATATCAGGAAAATATCTTTCACAGCAAGGGACAAGGGGAAACATTTTAAGGTGGGGGAGGGAAGATTTAGGTTGGACGCCAGGGGGAAGTTCTTTACAGGGAGAGCGGTGAGGTGCTGGAACAGCTGCCCAGAGAGGCTGTGGATGCCCCGTCCATCCCTGGAGGTGTTCAAGGCCAGGTTGGATGGGGCCCTGGGCAGCCTGGTCTAGTATGAAATGGGGAGGTTGATGGCCCTGCATGTAGCAGGGGGGTTGGAGATTCACGATCCTCGAGGTCCCTTCCAACCCGGGACATTCTGTGACTCTGCACAGTGGACCAGGTTGCCCAGAGATGTGGTGGATGCCCTGTCCCTTCCAAGGTGACACGCAGGGCAACCTGATCTAGCTGTGAATGTCCCTGTTCATTGTGGGCGAGTTGGACTAGACCATCATAAATGGTCGCTTCCGACTCTAAGGAGTCTCTGGTATGATACCTGAAGCCATGTCCACAAAGAACATCGATGGCCTGGTGAGCAATCAGGGTAGGTGGGGAAGCCTGTGTGCTCAACAGCTCTGGGGAAACTCACCAAGTAGTCCAGTCAGGAAGATTCACATCAGCCATAGAGCCTCTCTGTGCCAGTGCCAGTATTCAGCACACCAGAGGTACTGCTTCATCACACTGGTGGGTCCCATAGCTGCAGAGCTAGCTATTGAATGGCAGTCAGGGGATGGAAGGAAGAGGGGTGGGGAGATTGGCTATCATACAGACTAGGAAACTAACAGCATCCCCTGACAATTGGGATGGAGATACCTGGGGCGATCCAGATGAAGTGGTCCAGTAGAAGACAATCCTTTGTTTCCTATGAATACGAAGCCAGGTCTGCCATAAAAACAGAAAGAACCCTAGGACCCTGGGGTGGACAGCCACAGCGTGCTCTGAGAACTGTGCCCTGACATCTGTTACTACTGACAAATTTGTAAGGGAGGTCTAGGAGAGAACCAGACAAGACAGGAACAGAATACTCGTGTTCACTATGCTCAAGTAGTGGAGACTGTATTACACTACGTGCGGATGAAGAAAACGGCCACTGGGGCTGGGGGTTTTCTTAAGCTCAGGTCCCAGCCCGATACATGCACCTCACCCTACTACCAGCCACGAAGCTTATTGGGACGGAAGCTTGTTGGGCCCAGCGAGCAAGGCGAGCCCCTTGTGACCCCCATTCCATCTTTAAGTGAGCGTCCTACAGCCATCGCAAAACCCACCTGCATACAAGCAATGCACGAACAAGGGATTCGCGGCATTTCATTATCCGCTGCACAGATTTCACAGTGCTTAAACCACTAACCAGGGGAGCCCCGAGAACCCTTAAACCCCATCGTGCTGCAAAACAGAACGGGATCCAAAGAGACACGGAACATAGTTTAAATACGTGCCCTTAAACAATACTCAGCATGGGCGGAATTAATACGTGGCACAGGAGACACAGAGGGGACGTGGGCAGAGGACACAGGGAGGACACAGACACAGGCGGGACACGAGGTCACAGAGGGAACATGGAGGGGGATGCAGAGGGTACGCGTCATGAAATGGATTGGGACAACGTGGTAGCAGACAAACCGAGTTTGGAGTCTCAGGTTGGAGATTAGGCAATGAGAATCATGAAAGAGGGAACAGAGACTTCACAAGAAGGTATTGAACTTAAGAAGAGTTACAGAGGAAACCTGGAGAGCACAGGATCCCTTTACGGAAAAGCGCATTAGCTCCAGGCATTTCCAGAGTTGCAATGCTCAGTCAGCCAACCAGCATTACCTTGGGACTGACTGAAGCATTCCAGGAATGAGACAAGAGCAAAAGAAAGGAATGTATGTCAGCCCCTCCATTACCAGTTCAGAGAAAGGGAGATAACCCCTTCACTCCCTTAAGCAAAGAACTGAAAAGAAAAATAAGAACAAGCATAGCAGACATAGCAGCTCCAGTCCAGCTTTGGATCCCCTCAGATCAGAGGGCAAAGATCAAAGCCCTACAGCATGGAACAAAAATCAGTTGCCTCTTTCCAGGAAAGAGCACTCACCCAACAGTCCACAGCAGGCAGTCTCCAGCAAAAGACGCTGCCTTGGGGGCTGCCAGCCCTTAAATGAGGTGAGGGAGGGGTGGAGCCAGGCTCAGCCCCACCTGGTCCCACAGCTGCATTGCTTCCACCTGTGCTTGCAGGGCTGCACCACCCCTCACCAGATGCTCCATCACTGTTTCAGGCTGTGATCTCAAAGTTCCCATAACGTCATGAATTAAAAAAAAAAAAAAGTGAATTAGGTCTGCCTGTCTGGCAAGGGGAAGTTTATCACTGAATGAGCAAGGATGGCCCACATATTTTGATTCCAGTCAGATGTCCTCAAAGGCAACTGATAAAATTTCTCATAGGTAGGAGAGCACAGATATTCATACTGATGCAGCAAGATGCTGAGAAGCCGCATGTGCAGCGAAAAGGCTGTGATTACGGTGTGAGTGGAGCGAGTGCTGTTTGACAAACTGTCAGGGTCAGCTTATGGCTCCCCAGTGAGAAATGTGCATTACCTACTCACGCAGTGATTAAAGACCATCGTGAAAATATTTTACGATTTGGTGTCCTCAGTGGGTGAAGCTGGCACCTGCCTGTAAGGCACCGTGTAGCCATTGGGCTCCAACATCAATCCCAAACCCCAAAGAAGTAGGGAGGCTTCAGTGTGCGTACTTCGTGCAGCCCCTGCGCTCCTCAAGTCACAGATCACTGACGTACCGCAGGACCCATTTCTGCTGCGGCACGACGTGGGATTGCTGAAGTCACTGCAGATCTGGAGAACAGACAAAGCATCTCCAGAACGCACTCCCCATACAACTTGCCCACATGCAGGGGGCACAAGCCCCATTTTGGGGGCAATGATCCCCACTTGTGGGGTGCTACCCTCACCCCACTGTCACAGCCATGCCCCGAGGACACCATCACCCCACTGCGCATGGCCAGCAACGTCTCCCCGGCCTCCACTCCCACAGGCATCCCCGTCCCTGTCCTCAAGTCGACAACATTGGCATGGAGCAAAGCGGGGCACGGGGCGTGGGAGGACTTGAGGGGACATGAGAGGGCACATGGGGACACAGGGACATGGGGGGACACGGAGGGACATGGGGTTGACGCGTGGGGTCAGAACTACAGAGGCAAGAGGAGGTGGCACGTGGAGGTGACACAAGGAGGTGGCAGGCTGTGCCAGGAGTTTGAGCAGCAGTGCGGGGCAGATGAGCAGTGCCAGCCCAACGTGGGGGTGATGGTGACACTCCAGGATGAGGAGCTGCTACTGTTTTTCAAGCAGGTAGGAGTTTGTTATCCATACATAATACTGCACTTGTTGTTTTCTTTTTTAAATCAGTGACAGTATGCGATCTGATCCAATGTCTTTGAAAAGTGTGGTTTCAGGATTGTCAGCTGAAACAGCAGCAGAACACAGGCCGTTGCCTGTGGGGGAAGGGACGGGGAAGGAAGTGAGGAAAGAAAGGAGGAAGCCTGAAAAAGGAATGGGGATGGCACGGGGCGAAGGAAGGGGGCGAGACATAGGGGAATGAAGGGAAAAGGACAGAATAGCGGTGGAGCAGCCTAAAAAGCGGCAACAAGCTCTGGGAGGACTGTAGAGTGCCAGATTCTGTAGCGGGTGTGTATCTGTGTGTGTATGTTGTCATTACCTGCCTGGTTTGGGGTCGGGGCTGTTGTCGCTTCTGAGCTCCTGCAGTGGGAAGAGCTTGAGCAATCGGTGCCCATGCAGAACTGCAGCATGGGGGAGCGCTTGGTAAGGACAGCCCTGCAGCCCTCAGCTGGACGAACTTCTTCCGTGTGTCCAGACTGTGAGCTGTGCAGCCGTGCCTGGCTGCACCGCTCCAGCTCAGAGTCCGCTGCCTGAAGCTGCATCTTTGCTGCCTTCCCTCCTGCCCAGAGCCTCGAAGCTGCTCCCACAGTCCTCTGCCCACCCCCAACATGCCAGAGAAGACATCTGGCAGCGGGCTGGAGGAATCCCAGCACCCTGTTTTCCTTCTGCCCGCAGCTCTCTCCTCCTCTGCCACACAGGGCACCAGCCTGCAAAATGGGAATGGTCGGGAGGAAAGGGAGCGCTGGCAGGAGCGACTGCTGCAGCTGGCCGGGGGGGTCTGCGTCCCCCGTGCCCTTGTGGGCTATCTGTCCAGCTGCAGGAGGACCAGAGAAGGGCAGATAAAAAGGTGCAGCTGAGCAAGCAGTGGACCTGCACAACTCTCTGGCCATCCTGCCGATGGCAGCTGTGACACATCGATTCTTTCCATGCAGCTGAATTCATGTTTTCCATCTGTAAACTTAAGTGGAGAACTGCAGGTTTTGTTAATCTTTGTGGAAATGATGTAACGGTCCCCAAGAATCTCAGAACTGCAACTTTGCCTCTGCCTGCGTAGACCTGCTAGGGCCTAAAACTACCCGTTTTATGGCATTAAAAAGAATAAAAAGCCAAAAATGAAACCTGGAGTTGAAGAAAGACCTTGGAAAAAAACACATTAAAATGTGAACAAGACAGAGGCTGAGCAAACGTTAATATAGCCCTGTGCTTTCTGCCAAAGTGCTTTATTTCGTTATCGTTAAATTTGCCGGGCAGTCACATTTCGGTATGTGAATATTTAGAAACAGTGCAATGGATGCTGGCAAAAACGAGTCTGTTTTCTTTTTTAACAGATATTCATAAGCACTTAGCACAGCTTTCCGGGGTCTGGAGTAGTTTCCCTTTGTTTTCTTCGTCTTTTCCCCCCGCTTCTAACTTCGCGCTCTTCCCCCGTCATCACAACGCAGAACGGATCGCCACGGCCTGCGCCGCGGGTCCCCGGCAATGCCGCCGGAGTTCTTCCCGCGGTCTCTGCTGCCACCTCGTGGCCAATGCGCGGAACTGCCGCTGCCCGCTGCTCAGGCCGGCAAGCTGTACAACGCATGCGCGTAGAAACGCGGAAGTGGCGTTTTAACCGCTCTGCGCCGCTAATCCGCCGCTCTCTATGGTGATCAGTCCTCCAGATAATAGCGAACACGCGCGCGTCAACTGAAAGATAGCAATTGTTTCGACAGACCACTGCGGGGACGGGCAAGCAGCCGATTCTCGGAGCGCCGGCTCAGCGATAATTTCCCCTTCTAATCCAGGATGCCCCTCGTCTATTTCCGCCGATTTATGCCCGAGCCCACCCGGGAACGGACCGGGTCGGCTCACGGCTGCCCCTCAGCGCCTCGTGGCACCCAACGTGCTTGCCGCCGCGGCGGAGGAGCAGACGTTTGGGGCTCCAGCCCCAGCCCTGCACCGCAGCGTTCCTGGAAAAGCAAGTCTCGCGAGAGCAACGCACACGGGCCAAGCTAGGCACCGCGCACGCGGCAGTCTCCGCACCGCACTACGCAGGCGCGGTTCTCGAGACAACAGCACGGAGTACGGACGCGCGATTCATGAGAAAGCACGACGCATGCGCCAGTGGTTTAAAAAAAAAAAAGAAGAAGAAGAAGAAAAAAAAAAGCGCTACGCACGCACTGGATTCTGTTCCGAACGGGGCATGCGCCGGACTCTGCCCGCCACGGCGCATGCGCCTGGCTGTGCCCCGCAATGGGCGTGTGCCACGTGCTCTGCGCGCGCGCCAGCCTCGACGCCGCAATACGCACGCTTTCCTCACGGCCGCAAAACGCACGCGCCGTCGTTTGCAGCGCGTTCAGTACGTTCTCGAAGCAGACCGGGGCATAAAACCGCCCGAGGAAACAGACGAGGAGCATTCTGGATCGGAAGAGAGAAAAGTGTCGCGGAGCCGGCGGTCCAAGTATTGACTGCTCACCTGCATCTCAGGGCTTCGAAGAAATGTGTGCGATTGGAAAGCTTGTGGCGCATGCGCACTACTTCCCGGGGGGACCGAGCACCACTTCCGCGTGCCTGCGCGCACGCGCCCTGCTGCCTGCGGCGACGTAGCAACGCTGCCGCAATTCTGCCGATTGACCGCGTGGGGGCACCAGAGACAGCTGAAACAACCTCGATGCAGTTCCCCCGATTGGCCACGAGGGGGCGCGAGAGATCGCGGACACAACTGCGACGCACTTTTGCCGATCGGCCACGCGGTGGCACCAGAGACCGCGGAAATCACTTCGCCGCTAGGACTGCTGTGGGTCTGCACCAAGCCATCGCCAGCCCGTTCTCTCTTTTGATGGCAGAGGAAAAACACAGAAGGGAGAGGGGGGAAGGGAAGACGACAGAGACAACGAAGGAAACCTTCGACAAACCCACCAAACCTGCGCTCAGTGCGTAGGGGTACTTGTCAATAAACAAATAACCAGCAAATTGATGTTGTCAAGATTTTTATTACTCTCTTTTTTGCAGCCAGCGTCCGAGGTAATGAAAAACCTCGTATGAAGCGGGCAGATGCGTGCAGCCAAGCCATGGCTTGGAACGATTAACCACATTTGGTTTTGGCACCACGTTTGTGAGAAACACTCAAAGCCAAAAAATTCAGGTTAGGCCAGGATCTCAGTGATAGCAGCAAAGTTTATTCGTCATTGCAATAACAGGCTCATGTCCCCTATTAGCGAGGGAGGGACTGTGCAACAGTCAGCGAAATTCATTCCGTTCTATACTCCAAACCCAACGCAGGTAACGCTCTCCTGGCATTCATTGGTTGAGCGTCTCAGGCTTACACTCTCCCCGATGCTGTTGCTATGATACATTTCCATATAAGGTCCATTACCAACCCGTTGTTCTTTCATATGTTTTGTACTTCTCCATGGAGATACGAGGGCCATATTTCCAAGAGTGAGCACATGCGTTCTGTCCTGTGCTGGGCTCTCTTTCTCCACCCCGCATCTTTGCCTTGTTTTGCACCTGGCTCACTTCTACCCCAGTCAGAACGCCCCCAATCTTTAACTTTCTACTCTGTTCAACAGCTTTCTTAGTGGAAGGAAAACAGCTATTTCACAAGAGGGTTATAAGTTCAGTGAAGGTCAATACTACGTACCGAAAACACTAAAAGCTTCTACTGCAAAAACACAACCTACCTTTCACAACCAGACCCAGAACCAACCCCCAAGGAGCACCGCCACTCACAGCTCTCCACCCGCACTCTGCACCGCCGATCACCGCCCCCTGAGCTCAGCCAGTAAGCCAGTTCTCAGCCCACCTCGTTGTCCACTCATCTATCCCACGCTTCCTCAGCTTCATTTGCAGGATGTCGTGGGAGACTGTATCAAAAGCATTGCTGAAGTCAAGGCAGACGACATCCACTGCAGCAGCACCTGAAATGGTCCATCCCACTCGGGCTGAAGCTTTGATTCCTTACACGTGCGTGTTAGGACCCAGCCTCCAGCACGGAATGAGGGCACTAGAAATTCCAGAGGTGGAGCTCGAGACAGCAGTCCATGTCCCTTGAGGGATAACAGAGAAGCAGACAACCCGAGTATGTAGTTCTTAGGAAACTTATCCTTGGCTTCAAGAGTGGGCATCTCACCTCTCCCTCCCAAGTACATCAACCCAAACAACACTTCATACGTTGATACTCCCAAGTCTTTTCTGGGAGCGGTTCGTATTCTGAGAAGGGCTACAGGTAAACGCTTTGGCCGTGGTCATTTGGTCTCTAAAATCCATTTTGACAAGCGCTTTGTCAGCATCTGACCGATCCATCCTACTTTCCCTGAAGAAGGAGGGTGCCAGTGAGTACGGAACTCCCGCTTGATTTCTAGAGTTCTCATTAGCTCCTGTAGGACTTGTGAAGTAAAGTGGTTTCCCTTATCTGAGACGATATTCTACGTGATCCCATATCTAGGGATCGCGCCCAGGTGTAGAGTCCTTAGTGCAGAAAAAAACAGGGACCTGTTGGAGCACCCAGAGGACCAAGGGTAAATCCTGCCTGACCAATCTAGCAGCCGTCTGTGATGGTGTCACTGCATCAATAGCCAAGTGAAGAACCACTGATATCATCCACCTGGACTTCAGCAAGGCCTCTGACACAACATCCTTCTTTCCAAATTGGAAGGATACGGATTCGGTGAGCGGACTGTTCAATGGACAAAGAACCGGCTGCAGCATCGAGTCCAGGAGCAAACGGCTCCGTGTCTGGATGGTGATCGGTGATGAATGGCATCTCAAAGGGGTCTGTGCTGGGGCTGAGACTCTTCAGTATCTTCATCAGTGGCATCACCAGCGGGATCGAGCGCACCCTCAGAAAATTTGCTGACGACACCAAGCTGTGGGGAGCAGTGACACGCCAGAGGGACGGGACGCCAACCACAGGGACCTCAACAGGCTCGAGCAGCTGGCACAGACAAACCTCATCAGGTTCAACAAATCCAGGCGCAGTGTCTTGCACCTGGGACAAGAGAACCCCCCACTACCGATACATGCTGGGGGATGAAAGGGCTGAGCCTAGGCCTGTCCCAAAAGACCTGGTGGACGGCAAGCTGTACACGAGCCAGCAAAGTGCCCTCCCAGCCCAGAAAACCAGCCACATCCTGGTCTGCACCAAAAGATGTGCGGTCAGCAGGTGAAAAGAAGTGATCCTGCCCCTCTGCTCTGTGCTGAAGTGGCCTCACCTGGAGTACTGTGTCCATATGAAGAGCCCTCAGTGCAGAAGAGACATGGACCCGTTGGAGCACATGCAGAGGATGGCCACAAGAAAAAAAAAAAAAAAGAACCGAAGGATCAAACGCCTCACCTGTGAGGACAGGCTGAGAGAGCTGGGGCTGTTCAGCCCGGAGAAGTGAAGGCTCCGAGGTGACCTGGTAACAGCCTTTCGATACCCAAAGGGGAGCTAAAGGAAAGAAGAAGGGAAAATTTAGGTTAGATATCAGGAAAATATCTTTCACAGCAAGGGACAAGGGGAAACATTTTAAGGTGGGGGAGGGAAGATTTAGGTTGGACGCCAGGGGGAAGTTCTTTACAGGGAGAGCGGTGAGGTGCTGGAACAGCTGCCCAGAGAGGCTGTGGATGCCCCGTCCATCCCTGGAGGTGTTCAAGGCCAGGTTGGATGGGGCCCTGGGCAGCCTGGTCTAGTATGAAATGGGGAGGTTGATGGCCCTGCATGTAGCAGGGGGGTTGGAGATTCACGATCCTCGAGGTCCCTTCCAACCCGGGACATTCTGTGACTCTGCGCAGTGGACCAGGTTGCCCAGAGATGTGGTGGATGCCCTGTCCCTTCCAAGGTGACACGCAGGGCAACCTGATCTAGCTGTGAATGTCCCTGCTCATTGTGGGCGAGTTGGACTAGACCATCATAAATGGTCGCTTCCGACTCTAAGGAGTCTCTGGTATGATACCTGAAGCCATGTCCACAAAGAACATCGATGGCCTGGTGAGCAATCAGGGTAGGTGGGGAAGCCTGTGTGCTCAACAGCTCTGGGGAAACTCACCAAGTAGTCCAGTCAGGAAGATTCACATCAGCCATAGAGCCTCTCTGTGCCAGTGCCAGTATTCAGCACACCAGAGGTACTGCTTCATCACACTGGTGGGTCCCATAGCTGCAGAGCTAGCTATTGAATGGCAGTCAGGGGATGGAAGGAAGAGGGGTGGGGAGATTGGCTATCATACAGACTAGGAAACTAACAGCATCCCCTGACAATTGGGATGGAGATACCTGGGGCGATCCAGATGAAGTGGTCCAGTAGAAGACAATCCTTTGTTTCCTATGAATACGAAGCCAGGTCTGCCATAAAAACAGAAAGAACCCTAGGACCCTGGGGTGGACAGCCACAGCGTGCTCTGAGAACTGTGCCCTGACATCTGTTACTACTGACAAATTACTGTATTACACTACGTGCGGATGAAGAAAACGGCCACTGGGGCTGGGGGTTTTCTTAAGCTCAGGTCCCAGCCCGATACATGCACCTCACCCTACTACCAGCCACGAAGCTTATTGGGACGGAAGCTTATTGGGCCCAGCGAGCAAGGCGAGCCCCTTGTGACCCCCATTCCATCTTTAAGTGAGCGTCCTACAGCCATCGCAAAACCCACCTGCATACAAGCAATGCACAAACAAGGGATTCGCGGCATTTCATTATCCGCTGCACAGATTTCACAGTGCTTAAACCACTAACCAGGGGAGCCCCGAGAACCCTTAAACCCCATCGTGCTGCAAAACAGAACGGGATCCAAAGAGACACGGAACATAGTTTAAATACGTGCCCTTAAACAATACTCAGCATGGGCGGAATTAATACGTGGCACAGGAGACACAGAGGGGATGTGGGCAGAGGACACAGGGAGGACACAGACACAGGCGGGACACGAGGTCACAGAGGGAACATGGAGGGGGATGCAGAGGGTACGCGTCATGAAATGGATTGGGACAACGTGGTAGCAGACAAACCGAGTTTGGAGTCTCAGGTTGGAGATTAGGCAATGAGAATCATGAAAGAGGGAACAGAGACTTCACAAGAAGGTATTGAACTTAAGAAGAGTTACAGAGGAAACCTGGAGAGCATAGGATCCCTTTACGGAAAAGCGCATTAGCTCCAGGCATTTCCAGAGTTGCAATGCTCAGTCAGCCAACCAGCATTACCTTGGGACTGACTGAAGCATTCCAGGAATGAGACAAGAGCAAAAGAAAGGAATGTATGTCAGCCCCTCCATTACCAGTTCAGAGAAAGGGAGATAACCCCTTCACTCCCTTAAGCAAAGAACTGAAAAGAAAAATAAGAACAAGCATAGCAGACATAGCAGCTCCAGTCCAGCTTTGGATCCCCTCAGATCAGAGGGCAAAGATCAAAGCCCTACAGCATGGAACAAAAATCAGTTGCCTCTTTCCAGGAAAGAGCACTCACCCAACAGTCCACAGCAGGCAGTCTCCAGCAAAAGACGCTGCCTTGGGGGCTGCCAGCCCTTAAATGAGGTGAGGGAGGGGTGGAGCCAGGCTCAGCCCCACCTGGTCCCACAGCTGCATTGCTTCCACCTGTGCTTGCAGGGCTGCACCACCCCTCACCAGATGCTCCATCACTGCTTCAGGCTGTGATCTCAAAGTTCCCATAACGTCATGAATTAAAAAAAAAAAAAAGTGAATTAGGTCTGCCTGTCTGGCAAGGGGAAGTTTATCACTGAATGAGCAAGGATGGCCCACATATTTTGATTCCAGTCAGATGTCCTCAAAGGCAACTGATAAAATTTCTCATAGGTAGGAGAGCACAGATTTTCATACTGATGCAGCAAGATGCTGAGAAGCCGCATGTGCAGCGAAAAGGCTGCGATTACGGTGTGAGTGGAGCGAGTGCTGTTTGACAAACTGTCAGGGTCAGCTTATGGCTCCCCAGTGAGAAATGTGCATTACCTACTCACGCAGCGATTAAAGACCATCGTGAAAATATTTTACGATTTGGTGTCCTCAGTGGGTGAAGCTGGCACCTGCCTGTAAGGCACCGTGTAGCCATTGGGCTCCAACATCAATCCCAAACCCCAAAGAAGTAGGGAGGCTTCAGTGTGCGTACTTCGTGCAGCCCCTGCGCTCCTCAAGTCACAGATCACTGACGTACCGCAGGACCCATTTCTGCTGCGGCACGACGTGGGATTGCTGAAGTCACTGAAGATCTGGAGAACAGACAAAGCATCTCCAGAACGCACTCCCCATACAACTTGCCCACATGCAGGGGGCACAAGCCCCATTTTGGGGGCAATGATCCCCACTTGTGGGGTGCTACCCTCACCCCACTGTCACAGCCATGCCCCGAGGACACCATCACCCCACTGCGCATGGCCAGCAACGTCTCCCCGGCCTCCACTCCCACAGGCATCCCCGTCCCTGTCCTCAAGTCGACAACATCGGCATGGAGCAAAGCGGGGCACGGGGCGTGGGAGGACTTGAGGGGACATGAGAGGGCACATGGGGACACAGGGACATGGGGGGACACGGAGGGACATGGGGTTGACGCGTGGGGTCAGAACTACAGAGGCAAGAGGAGGTGGCACGTGGAGGTGACACAAGGAGGTGGCAGGCTGTGCCAGGAGTTTGAGCAGCAGTGCGGGGCAGATGAGCAGTGCCAGCCCAACGTGGGGGTGATGGTGACACTCCAGGATGAGGAGCTGCTACTGTTTTTCAAGCAGGTAGGAGTTTGTTATCCATACATAATACTGCACTTGTTGTTTTCTTTTTTAAATCAGTGACAGTATGCGATCTGATCCAATGTCTTTGAAAAGTGTGGTTTCAGGATTGTCAGCTGAAACAGCAGCAGAACACAGGCCGTTGCCTGTGGGGGAAGGGACGGGGAAGGAAGTGAGGAAAGAAAGGAGGAAGCCTGAAAAAGGAATGGGGATGGCACGGGGCGAAGGAAGGGGGCGAGACATAGGGGAATGAAGGGAAAAGGACAGAATAGCGGTGGAGCAGCCTAAAAAGCAGCAACAAGCTCTGGGAGGACTGTAGAGTGCCAGATTCTGTAGCGGGTGTGTATCTGTGTGTGTATGTTGTCATTACCTGCCTGGTTTGGGGTCGGGGCTGTTGTCGCTTCTGAGCTCCTGCAGTGGGAAGAGCTTGAGCAATCGGTGCCCATGCAGAACTGCAGCATGGGGGAGCGCTTGGTAAGGACAGCCCTGCAGCCCTCAGCTGGACGAACTTCTTCCGTGTGTCCAGACTGTGAGCTGTGCAGCCGTGCCTGGCTGCACCGCTCCAGCTCAGAGTCCGCTGCCTGAAGCTGCATCTTTGCTGCCTTCCCTCCTGCCCAGAGCCTCGAAGCTGCTCCCACAGTCCTCTGCCCACCCCCAACATGCCAGAGAAGACATCTGGCAGCGGGCTGGAGGAATCCCAGCACCCTGTTTTCCTTCTGCCCGCAGCTCTCTCCTCCGCTGCCACACAGGGCACCAGCCTGCAAAATGGGAATGGTCGGGAGGAAAGGGAGCGCTGGCAGGAGCGACTGCTGCAGCTGGCCGGGGGGGTCTGCGTCCCCCGTGCCCTTGTGGGCTATCTGTCCAGCTGCAGGAGGACCAGAGAAGGGCAGATAAAAAGGTGCAGCTGAGCAAGCAGTGGACCTGCACAACTCTCTGGCCATCCTGCCGATGGCAGCTGTGACACATCGATTCTTTCCATGCAGCTGAATTCATGTTTTCCATCTGTAAACTTAAGTGGAGAACTGCAGGTTTTGTTAATCTTTGTGGAAATGATGTAACGGTCCCCAAGAATCTCAGAACTGCAACTTTGCCTCTGCCTGCGTAGACCTGCTAGGGCCTAAAACTACCCGTTTTATGGCATTAAAAAGAATAAAAAGCCAAAAATGAAACCTGGAGTTGAAGAAAGACCTTGGAAAAAAACACATTAAAATGTGAACAAGACAGAGGCTGAGCAAACGTTAATATAGCCCTGTGCTTTCTGCCAAAGTGCTTTATTTCGTTATCGTTAAATTTGCCGGGCAGTCACATTTCGGTATGTGAATATTTAGAAACAGTGCAATGGATGCTGGCAAAAACGAGTCTGTTTTCTTTTTTAACAGATATTCATAAGCACTTAGCACAGCTTTCCGGGGTCTGGAGTAGTTTCCCTTTGTTTTCTTCGTCTTTTCCCCCCGCTTCTAACTTCGCGCTCTTCCCCCGTCATCACAACGCAGAACGGATCGCCACGGCCTGCGCCGCGGGTCCCCGGCAATGCCGCCGGAGTTCTTCCCGCGGTCTCTGCTGCCACCTCGTGGCCAATGCGCGGAACTGCCGCTGCCCGCTGCTCAGGCCGGCAAGCTGTACAACGCATGCGCGTAGAAACGCGGAAGTGGCGTTTTAACCGCTCTGCGCCGCTAATCCGCCGCTCTCTATGGTGATCAGTCCTCCAGATAATAGCGAACACGCGCGCGTCAGCTGAAAGATAGCAATTGTTTCGACAGACCACTGCGGGGACGGGCAAGCAGCCGATTCTCGGAGCGCCGGCTCAGCGATAATTTCCCCTCGTCTATTTCCGCCGATTTATGCCCGAGCCCACCCGGGAACGGACCGGGTCGGCTCACGGCTGCCCCTCAGCGCCTCGTGGCACCCAACGTGCTTGCCGCCGCGGCGGAGGAGCAGACGTTTGGGGCTCCAGCCCCAGCCCTGCACCGCAGCGTTCCTGGAAAAGCAAGTCTCGCGAGAGCAACGCACACGGGCCAAGCTAGGCACCGCGCACGCGGCAGTCTCCGCACCGCACTACGCAGGCGCGGTTCTCGAGACAACAGCACGGAGTACGGACGCGCGATTCATGAGAAAGCACGACGCATGCGCCAGTGGTTTAAAAAAAAAAAAGAAGAAGAAGAAGAAAAAAAAAAGCGCTACGCACGCACTGGATTCTGTTCCGAACGGGGCATGCGCCGGACTCTGCCCGCCACGGCGCATGCGCCTGGCTGTGCTCCGCAATGGGCGTGTGCCACGTGCTCTGCGCGCGCGCCAGCCTCGACGCCGCAATACGCACGCTTTCCTCACGGCCGCAAAACGCACGCGCCGTCGTTTGCAGCGCGTTCAGTACGTTCTCGAAGCAGACCGGGGCATAAAACCGCCCGAGGAAACAGACGAGGAGCATTCTGGATCGGAAGAGAGAAAAGTGTCGCGGAGCCGGCGGTCCAAGTATTGACTGCTCACCTGCATCTCAGGGCTTCGAAGAAATGTGTGCGATTGGAAAGCTTGTGGCGCATGCGCACTACTTCCCGGGGGGACCGAGCACCACTTCCGCGTGCCTGCGCGCACGCGCCCTGCTGCCTGCGGCGACGTAGCAACGCTGCCGCAATTCTGCCGATTGACCGCGTGGGGGCACCAGAGACAGCTGAAACAACCTCGATGCAGTTCCCCCGATTGGCCACGAGGGGGCGCGAGAGATCGCGGACACAACTGCGACGCACTTTTGCCGATCGGCCACGCGGTGGCACCAGAGACCGCGGAAATCACTTCGCCGCTAGGACTGCTGTGGGTCTGCACCAAGCCATCGCCAGCCCGTTCTCTCTTTTGATGGCAGAGGAAAAACACAGAAGGGAGAGGGGGGAAGGGAAGACGACAGAGACAACGAAGGAAACCTTCGACAAACCCACCAAACCTGCGCTCAGTGCGTAGGGGTACTTGTCAATAAACAAATAACCAGCAAATTGATGTTGTCAAGATTTTTATTACTCTCTTTTTTGCAGCCAGCGTCCGAGGTAATGAAAAACCTCGTATGAAGCGGGCAGATGCGTGCAGCCAAGCCATGGCTTGGAACGATTAACCACATTTGGTTTTGGCACCACGTTTGTGAGAAACACTCAAAGCCAAAAAATTCAGGTTAGGCCAGGATCTCAGTGATAGCAGCAAAGTTTATTCGTCATTGCAATAACAGGCTCATGTCCCCTATTAGCGAGGGAGGGACTGTGCAACAGTCAGCGAAATTCATTCCGTTCTATACTCCAAACCCAACGCAGGTAACGCTCTCCTGGCATTCATTGGTTGAGCGTCTCAGGCTTACACTCTCCCCGATGCTGTTGCTATGATACATTTCCATATAAGGTCCATTACCAACCCGTTGTTCTTTCGTATGTTTTGTACTTCTCCATGGAGATACGAGGGCCATATTTCCAAGAGTGAGCACATGCGTTCTGTCCTGTGCTGGGCTCTCTTTCTCCACCCCGCATCTTTGCCTTGTTTTGCACCTGGCTCACTTCTACCCCAGTCAGAACGCCCCCAATCTTTAACTTTCTACTCTGTTCAACAGCTTTCTTAGTGGAAGGAAAACAGCTATTTCACAAGAGGGTTATAAGTTCAGTGAAGGTCAATACTACGTACCGAAAACACTAAAAGCTTCTACTGCAAAAACACAACCTACCTTTCACAACCAGACCCAGAACCAACCCCCAAGGAGCACCGCCACTCACAGCTCTCCACCCGCACTCTGCACCGCCGATCACCGCCCCCTGAGCTCAGCCAGTAAGCCAGTTCTCAGCCCACCTCGTTGTCCACTCATCTATCCCACGCTTCCTCAGCTTCATTTGCAGGATGTCGTGGGAGACTGTATCAAAAGCATTGCTGAAGTCAAGGCAGACGACATCCACTGCAGCAGCACCTGAAATGGTCCATCCCACTCGGGCTGAAGCTTTGATTCCTTACACGTGCGTGTTAGGACCCAGCCTCCAGCACGGAATGAGGGCACTAGAAATTCCAGAGGTGGAGCTCGAGACAGCAGTCCATGTCCCTTGAGGGATAACAGAGAAGCAGACAACCCGAGTATGTAGTTCTTAGGAAACTTATCCTTGGCTTCAAGAGTGGGCATCTCACCTCTCCCTCCCAAGTACATCAACCCAAACAACACTTCATACGTTGATACTCCCAAGTCTTTTCTGGGAGCGGTTTGTATTCTGAGAAGGGCTACAGGTAAACGCTTTGGCCATGGTCATTTGGTCTCTAAAATCCATTTTGACAAGCGCTTTGTCAGCATCTGACCGATCCATCCTACTTTCCCTGAAGAAGGAGGGTGCCAGTGAGTACGGAACTCCCGCTTGATTTCTAGAGTTCTCATTAGCTCCTGTAGGACTTGTGAAGTAAAGTGGTTTCCCTTATCTGAGACGATATTCTACGTGATCCCATATCTAGGGATCGCGCCCAGGTGTAGAGTCCTTAGTGCAGAAAAAAACAGGGACCTGTTGGAGCACCCAGAGGACCAAGGGTAAATCCTGCCTGACCAATCTAGCAGCCGTCTGTGATGGTGTCACTGCATCAATAGCCAAGTGAAGAACCACTGATATCATCCACCTGGACTTCAGCAAGGCCTCTGACACAACATCCTTCTTTCCAAATTGGAAGGATACGGATTCGGTGAGCGGACTGTTCAATGGACAAAGAACCGGCTGCAGCGTCGAGTCCAGGAGCAAACGGCTCCGTGTCTGGATGGTGATCGGTGATGAATGGCATCTCAAAGGGGTCTGTGCTGGGGCTGAGACTCTTCAGTATCTTCATCAGTGGCATCACCAGCGGGATCGAGCGCACCCTCAGAAAATTTGCTGACGACACCAAGCTGTGGGGAGCAGTGACACGCCAGAGGGACGGGACGCCAACCACAGGGACCTCAACAGGCTCGAGCAGCTGGCACAGACAAACCTCATCAGGTTCAACAAATCCAGGCGCAGTGTCTTGCACCTGGGACAAGAGAACCCCCCACTACCGATACATGCTGGGGGATGAAAGGGCTGAGCCTAGGCCTGTCCCAAAAGACCTGGTGGACGGCAAGCTGTACACGAGCCAGCAAAGTGCCCTCCCAGCCCAGAAAACCAGCCACATCCTGGTCTGCACCAAAAGATGTGCGGTCAGCAGGTGAAAAGAAGTGATCCTGCCCCTCTGCTCTGTGCTGAAGAGGCCTCACCTGGAGTACTGTGTCCATATGAAGAGCCCTCAGTGCAGAAGAGACATGGACCCGTTGGAGCACATGCAGAGGATGGCCACAAGAAAAAAAAAAAAAGAACCGAAGGATCAAACGCCTCACCTGTGAGGACAGGCTGAGAGAGCTGGGGCTGTTCAGCCCGGAGAAGTGAAGGCTCCGAGGTGACCTGGTAACAGCCTTTCGATACCCAAAGGGGAGCTAAAGGAAAGAAGAAGGGAAAATTTAGGTTAGATATCAGGAAAATATCTTTCACAGCAAGGGACAAGGGGAAACATTTTAAGGTGGGGGAGGGAAGATTTAGGTTGGACGCCAGGGGGAAGTTCTTTACAGGGAGAGCGGTGAGGTGCTGGAACAGCTGCCCAGAGAGGCTGTGGATGCCCCGTCCATCCCTGGAGGTGTTCAAGGCCAGGTTGGATGGGGCCCTGGGCAGCCTGGTCTAGTATGAAATGGGGAGGTTGATGGCCCTGCATGTAGCAGGGGGGTTGGAGATTCACGATCCTCGAGGTCCCTTCCAACCCGGGACATTCTGTGACTCTGCGCAGTGGACCAGGTTGCCCAGAGATGTGGTGGATGCCCTGTCCCTTCCAAGGTGACACGCAGGGAAACCTGATCTAGCTGTGAATGTCCCTGCTCATTGTGGGCGAGTTGGACTAGACCATCATAAATGGTCGCTTCCGACTCTAAGGAGTCTCTGGTATGATACCTGAAGCCATGTCCACAAAGAACATCGATGGCCTGGTGAGCAATCAGGGTAGGTGGGGAAGCCTGTGTGCTCAACAGCTCTGGGGAAACTCACCAAGTAGTCCAGTCAGGAAGATTCACATCAGCCATAGAGCCTCTCTGTGCCAGTGCCAGTATTCAGCACACCAGAGGTACTGCTTCATCACACTGGTGGGTCCCATAGCTGCAGAGCTAGCTATTGAATGGCAGTCAGGGGATGGAAGGAAGAGGGGTGGGGAGATTGGCTATCATACAGACTAGGAAACTAACAGCATCCCCTGACAATTGGGATGGAGATACCTGGGGCGATCCAGATGAAGTGGTCCAGTAGAAGACAATCCTTTGTTTCCTATGAATACGAAGCCAGGTCTGCCATAAAAACAGAAAGAACCCTAGGACCCTGGGGTGGACAGCCACAGCGTGCTCTGAGAACTGTGCCCTGACATCTGTTACTACTGACAAATTTGTAAGGGAGGTCTAGGAGAGAACCAGACAAGACAGGAACAGAATACTCGTGTTCACTATGCTCAAGTAGTGGAGACTGTATTACACTACGTGCGGATGAAGAAAACGGCCACTGGGGCTGGGGGTTTTCTTAAGCTCAGGTCCCAGCCCGATACATGCACCTCACCCTACTACCAGCCACGAAGCTTATTGGGACGGAAGCTTATTGGGCCCAGCGAGCAAGGCGAGCCCCTTGTGACCCCCATTCCATCTTTAAGTGAGCGTCCTACAGCCATCGCAAAACCCACCTGCATACAAGCAATGCACGAACAAGGGATTCGCAGCATTTCATTATCCGCTGCACAGATTTCACAGTGCTTAAACCACTAACCAGGGGAGCCCCGAGAACGCTTAAACCCCATCGTGCTGCAAAACAGAACGGGATCCAAAGAGACACGGAACATAGTTTAAATACGTGCCCTTAAACAACACTCAGCATGGGCGGAATTAATACGTGGCACAGGAGACACAGAGGGGACGTGGGCAGAGGACACAGGGAGGACACAGACACAGGCGGGACACGAGGTCACAGAGGGAACATGGAGGGGGATGCAGAGGGTACGCGTCATGAAATGGATTGGGACAACGTGGTAGCAGACAAACCGAGTTTGGAGTCTCAGGTTGGAGATTAGGCAATGAGAATCATGAAAGAGGGAACAGAGACTTCACAAGAAGGTATTGAACTTAAGAAGAGTTACAGAGGAAACCTGGAGAACACAGGATCCCTTTACGGAAAAGCGCACTAGCTCCAGGCCTTTCCAGAGTTGCAATGCTCAGTCAGCCAACCAGCATTACCTTGGGACTGACTGAAGCATTCCAGGAATGAGACAAGAGCAAAAGAAAGGAATGTATGTCAGCCCCTCCATTACCAGTTCGGAGAAAGGGAGATAACCCCTTCACTCCCTTAAGCAAAGAACTGAAAAGAAAAATAAGAACAAGCATAGCAGACATAGCTGCTCCAGTCCAGCTTTGGATCCCCTCAGATCAGAGGGCAAAGATCAGAGGGCAAATATCAAAGCCCTACAGCATGGAACAAAAATCAGTTGCCTCTTTCCAGGAAAGAGCACTCACCCAACAGTCCACAGCAGGCAGTCTCCAGCAAAAGACGCTGCCTTGGGGGCTGCCAGCCCTTAAATGAGGTGAGGGAGGGGTGGAGCCAGGCTCAGCCCCACCTGGTCCCACAGCTGCATTGCTTCCACCTGTGCTTGCAGGGCTGCACCACCCCTCACCAGATGCTCCATCACTGCTTCAGGCTGTGATCTCAAAGTTCCCATAACGTCATGAATAAAAAAAAAAAAAAAAAAAAAAAAAAGTGAATTAGGTCTGCCTGTCTGGCAAGGGGAAGTTTATCACTGAATGAGCAAGGATGGCCCACATATTTTGATTCCAGTCAGATGTCCTCAAAGGCAACTGATAAAATTTCTCATAGGTAGGAGAGCACAGATTTTCATACTGATGCAGCAAGATGCTGAGAAGCCGCATGTGCAGCGAAAAGGCTGCGATTACGGTGTGAGTGGAGCGAGTGCTGTTTGACAAACTGTCAGGGTCAGCTTATGGCTCCCCAGTGAGAAATGTGCATTACCTACTCACGCAGCGATTAAAGACCATCGTGAAAATATTTTACGATTTGGTGTCCTCAGTGGGTGAAGCTGGCACCTGCCTGTAAGGCACTGTGTAGCCATTGGGCTCCAACATCAATCCCAAACCCCAAAGAAGTAGGGAGGCTTCAGTGTGCGTACTTCGTGCAGCCCCTGCGCTCCTCAAGTCACAGATCACTGACGTACCGCAGGACCCATTTCTGCTGCGGCACGACGTGGGATTGCTGAAGTCACTGCAGATCTGGAGAACAGACAAAACATCTCCAGAACGCACTCCCCATACAACTTGCCCACATGCAGGGGGCACAAGCCCCATTTTGGGGGCAATGATCCCCACTTGTGGGGTGCTACCCTCACCCCACTGTCACAGCCATGCCCCGAGGACACCATCACCCCACTGCGCATGGCCAGCAACGTCTCCCCGGCCTCCACTCCCACAGGCATCCCCGTCCCTGTCCTCAAGTCGACAACATCGGCATGGAGCAAAGCGGGGCACGGGGCGTGGGAGGACTTGAGGGGACATGAGAGGGCACATGGGGACACAGGGACATGGGGGGACACGGAGGGACATGGGGTTGACGCGTGGGGTCAGAACTACAGAGGCAAGAGGAGGTGGCACGTGGAGGTGACACAAGGAGGTGGCAGGCTGTGCCAGGAGTTTGAGCAGCAGTGCGGGGCAGATGAGCAGTGCCAGCCCAACGTGGGGGTGATGGTGACACTCCAGGATGAGGAGCTGCTACTGTTTTTCAAGCAGGTAGGAGTTTGTTATCCATACATAATACTGCACTTGTTGTTTTCTTTTTTAAATCAGTGACAGTATGCGATCTGATCCAATGTCTTTGAAAAGTGTGGTTTCAGGATTGTCAGCTGAAACAGCAGCAGAACACAGGCCGTTGCCTGTGGGGGAAGGGACGGGGAAGGAAGTGAGGAAAGAAAGGAGGAAGCCTGAAAAAGGAATGGGGATGGCACGGGGCGAAGGAAGGGGGCGAGACATAGGGGAATGAAGGGAAAAGGACAGAATAGCGGTGGAGCAGCCTAAAAAGCAGCAACAAGCTCTGGGAGGACTGTAGAGTGCCAGATTCTGTAGCGGGTGTGTATCTGTGTGTGTATGTTGTCATTACCTGCCTGGTTTGGGGTCGGGGCTGTTGTCGCTTCTGAGCTCCTGCAGTGGGAAGAGCTTGAGCAATCGGTGCCCATGCAGAACTGCAGCATGGGGGAGCGCTTGGTAAGGACAGCCCTGCAGCCCTCAGCTGGACGAACTTCTTCCGTGTGTCCAGACTGTGAGCTGTGCAGCCGTGCCTGGCTGCACCGCTCCAGCTCAGAGTCCGCTGCCTGAAGCTGCATCTTTGCTGCCTTCCCTCCTGCCCAGAGCCTCGAAGCTGCTCCCACAGTCCTCTGCCCACCCCCAACATGCCAGAGAAGACATCTGGCAGCGGGCTGGAGGAATCCCAGCACCCTGTTTTCCTTCTGCCCGCAGCTCTCTCCTCCGCTGCCACACAGGGCACCAGCCTGCAAAATGGGAATGGTCGGGAGGAAAGGGAGCGCTGGCAGGAGCGACTGCTGCAGCTGGCCGGGGGGGTCTGCGTCCCCCGTGCCCTTGTGGGCTATCTGTCCAGCTGCAGGAGGACCAGAGAAGGGCAGATAAAAAGGTGCAGCTGAGCAAGCAGTGGACCTGCACAACTCTCTGGCCATCCTGCCGATGGCAGCTGTGACACATCGATTCTTTCCATGCAGCTGAATTCATGTTTTCCATCTGTAAACTTAAGTGGAGAACTGCAGGTTTTGTTAATCTTTGTGGAAATGATGTAACGGTCCCCAAGAATCTCAGAACTGCAACTTTGCCTCTGCCTGCGTAGACCTGCTAGGGCCTAAAACTACCCGTTTTATGGCATTAAAAAGAATAAAAAGCCAAAAATGAAACCTGGAGTTGAAGAAAGACCTTGGAAAAAAACACATTAAAATGTGAACAAGACAGAGGCTGAGCAAACGTTAATATAGCCCTGTGCTTTCTGCCAAAGTGCTTTATTTCGTTATCGTTAAATTTGCCGGGCAGTCACATTTCGGTATGTGAATATTTAGAAACAGTGCAATGGATGCTGGCAAAAACGAGTCTGTTTTCTTTTTTAACAGATATTCATAAGCACTTAGCACAGCTTTCCGGGGTCTGGAGTAGTTTCCCTTTGTTTTCTTCGTCTTTTCCCCCCGCTTCTAACTTCGCGCTCTTCCCCCGTCATCACAACGCAGAACGGATCGCCACGGCCTGCGCCGCGGGTCCCCGGCAATGCCGCCGGAGTTCTTCCCGCGGTCTCTGCTGCCACCTCGTGGCCAATGCGCGGAACTGCCGCTGCCCGCTGCTCAGGCCGGCAAGCTGTACAACGCATGCGCGTAGAAACGCGGAAGTGGCGTTTTAACCGCTCTGCGCCGCTAATCCGCCGCTCTCTATGGTGATCAGTCCTCCAGATAATAGCGAACACGCGCGCGTCAGCTGAAAGATAGCAATTGTTTCGACAGACCACTGCGGGGACGGGCAAGCAGCCGATTCTCGGAGCGCCGGCTCAGCGATAATTTCCCCTCGTCTATTTCCGCCGATTTATGCCCGAGCCCACCCGGGAACGGACCGGGTCGGCTCACGGCTGCCCCTCAGCGCCTCGTGGCACCCAACGTGCTTGCCGCCGCGGCGGAGGAGCAGACGTTTGGGGCTCCAGCCCCAGCCCTGCACCGCAGCGTTCCTGGAAAAGCAAGTCTCGCGAGAGCAACGCACACGGGCCAAGCTAGGCACCGCGCACGCGGCAGTCTCCGCACCGCACTACGCAGGCGCGGTTCTCGAGACAACAGCACGGAGTACGGACGCGCGATTCATGAGAAAGCACGACGCATGCGCCAGTGGTTTAAAAAAAAAAAAGAAGAAGAAGAAGAAAAAAAAAAGCGCTACGCACGCACTGGATTCTGTTCCGAACGGGGCATGCGCCGGACTCTGCCCGCCACGGCGCATGCGCCTGGCTGTGCCCCGCAATGGGCGTGTGCCACGTGCTCTGCGCGCGCGCCAGCCTCGACGCCGCAATACGCACGCTTTCCTCACGGCCGCAAAACGCACGCGCCGTCGTTTGCAGCGCGTTCAGTACGTTCTCGAAGCAGACCGGGGCATAAAACCGCCCGAGGAAACAGACGAGGAGCATTCTGGATCGGAAGAGAGAAAAGTGTCGCGGAGCCGGCGGTCCAAGTATTGACTGCTCACCTGCATCTCAGGGCTTCGAAGAAATGTGTGCGATTGGAAAGCTTGTGGCGCATGCGCACTACTTCCCGGGGGGACCGAGCACCACTTCCGCGTGCCTGCGCGCACGCGCCCTGCTGCCTGCGGCGACGTAGCAACGCTGCCGCAATTCTGCCGATTGACCGCGTGGGGGCACCAGAGACAGCTGAAACAACCTCGATGCAGTTCCCCCGGTTGGCCACGAGGGGGCGCGAGAGATCGCGGACACAACTGCGACGCACTTTTGCCGATCGGCCACGCGGTGGCACCAGAGACCGCGGAAATCACTTCGCCGCTAGGACTGCTGTGGGTCTGCACCAAGCCATCGCCAGCCCGTTCTCTCTTTTGATGGCAGAGGAAAAACACAGAAGGGAGAGGGGGGAAGGGAAGACGACAGAGACAACGAAGGAAACCTTCGACAAACCCACCAAACCTGCGCTCAGTGCGTAGGGGTACTTGTCAATAAACAAATAACCAGCAAATTGATGTTGTCAAGATTTTTATTACTCTCTTTTTTGCAGCCAGCGTCCGAGGTAATGAAAAACCTCGTATGAAGCGGGCAGATGCGTGCAGCCAAGCCATGGCTTGGAACGATTAACCACATTTGGTTTTGGCACCACGTTTGTGAGAAACACTCAAAGCCAAAAAATTCAGGTTAGGCCAGGATCTCAGTGATAGCAGCAAAGTTTATTCGTCATTGCAATAACAGGCTCATGTCCCCTATTAGCGAGGGAGGGACTGTGCAACAGTCAGCGAAATTCATTCCGTTCTATACTCCAAACCCAACGCAGGTAACGCTCTCCTGGCATTCATTGGTTGAGCGTCTCAGGCTTACACTCTCCCCGATGCTGTTGCTATGATACATTTCCATATAAGGTCCATTACCAACCCGTTGTTCTTTCGTATGTTTTGTACTTCTCCATGGAGATACGAGGGCCATATTTCCAAGAGTGAGCACATGCGTTCTGTCCTGTGCTGGGCTCTCTTTCTCCACCCCGCATCTTTGCCTTGTTTTGCACCTGGCTCACTTCTACCCCAGTCAGAACGCCCCCAATCTTTAACTTTCTACTCTGTTCAACAGCTTTCTTAGTGGAAGGAAAACAGCTATTTCACAAGAGGGTTATAAGTTCAGTGAAGGTCAATACTACGTACCGAAAACACTAAAAGCTTCTACTGCAAAAACACAACCTACCTTTCACAACCAGACCCAGAACCAACCCCCAAGGAGCACCGCCACTCACAGCTCTCCACCCGCACTCTGCACCGCCGATCACCGCCCCCTGAGCTCAGCCAGTAAGCCAGTTCTCAGCCCACCTCGTTGTCCACTCATCTATCCCACGCTTCCTCAGCTTCATTTGCAGGATGTCGTGGGAGACTGTATCAAAAGCATTGCTGAAGTCAAGGCAGACGACATCCACTGCAGCAGCACCTGAAATGGTCCATCCCACTCGGGCTGAAGCTTTGATTCCTTACACGTGCGTGTTAGGACCCAGCCTCCAGCACGGAATGAGGGCACTAGAAATTCCAGAGGTGGAGCTCGAGACAGCAGTCCATGTCCCTTGAGGGATAACAGAGAAGCAGACAACCCGAGTATGTAGTTCTTAGGAAACTTATCCTTGGCTTCAAGAGTGGGCATCTCACCTCTCCCTCCCAAGTACATCAACCCAAACAACACTTCATACGTTGATACTCCCAAGTCTTTTCTGGGAGCGGTTCGTATTCTGAGAAGGGCTACAGGTAAACGCTTTGGCCGTGGTCATTTGGTCTCTAAAATCCATTTTGACAAGCGCTTTGTCAGCATCTGACCGATCCATCCTACTTTCCCTGAAGAAGGAGGGTGCCAGTGAGTACGGAACTCCCGCTTGATTTCTAGAGTTCTCATTAGCTCCTGTAGGACTTGTGAAGTAAAGTGGTTTCCCTTATCTGAGACGATATTCTACGTGATCCCATATCTAGGGATCGCGCCCAGGTGTAGAGTCCTTAGTGCAGAAAAAAACAGGGACCTGTTGGAGCACCCAGAGGACCAAGGGTAAATCCTGCCTGACCAATCTAGCAGCCGTCTGTGATGGTGTCACTGCATCAATAGCCAAGTGAAGAACCACTGATATCATCCACCTGGACTTCAGCAAGGCCTCTGACACAACATCCTTCTTTCCAAATTGGAAGGATACGGATTCGGTGAGCGGACTGTTCAATGGACAAAGAACCGGCTGCAGCGTCGAGTCCAGGAGCAAACGGCTCCGTGTCTGGATGGTGATCGGTGATGAATGGCATCTCAAAGGGGTCTGTGCTGGGGCTGAGACTCTTCAGTATCTTCATCAGTGGCATCACCAGCGGGATCGAGCGCACCCTCAGAAAATTTGCTGACGACACCAAGCTGTGGGGAGCAGTGACACGCCAGAGGGACGGGACGCCAACCACAGGGACCTCAACAGGCTCGAGCAGCTGGCACAGACAAACCTCATCAGGTTCAACAAATCCAGGCGCAGTGTCTTGCACCTGGGACAAGAGAACCCCCCACTACCGATACATGCTGGGGGATGAAAGGGCTGAGCCTAGGCCTGTCCCAAAAGACCTGGTGGACGGCAAGCTGTACACGAGCCAGCAAAGTGCCCTCCCAGCCCAGAAAACCAGCCACATCCTGGTCTGCACCAAAAGATGTGCGGTCAGCAGGTGAAAAGAAGTGATCCTGCCCCTCTGCTCTGTGCTGAAGAGGCCTCACCTGGAGTACTGTGTCCATATGAAGAGCCCTCAGTGCAGAAGAGACATGGACCCGTTGGAGCACATGCAGAGGATGGCCACAAGAAAAAAAAAAAAAAAGAACCGAAGGATCAAACGCCTCACCTGTGAGGACAGGCTGAGAGAGCTGGGGCTGTTCAGCCCGGAGAAGTGAAGGCTCCGAGGTGACCTGGTAACAGCCTTTCGATACCCAAAGGGGAGCTAAAGGAAAGAAGAAGGGAAAATTTAGGTTAGATATCAGGAAAATATCTTTCACAGCAAGGGACAAGGGGAAACATTTTAAGGTGGGGGAGGGAAGATTTAGGTTGGACGCCAGGGGGAAGTTCTTTACAGGGAGAGCGGTGAGGTGCTGGAACAGCTGCCCAGAGAGGCTGTGGATGCCCCGTCCATCCCTGGAGGTGTTCAAGGCCAGGTTGGATGGGGCCCTGGGCAGCCTGGTCTAGTATGAAATGGGGAGGTTGATGGCCCTGCATGTAGCAGGGGGGTTGGAGATTCACGATCCTCGAGGTCCCTTCCAACCCGGGACATTCTGTGACTCTGCGCAGTGGACCAGGTTGCCCAGAGATGTGGTGGATGCCCTGTCCCTTCCAAGGTGACACGCAGGGAAACCTGATCTAGCTGTGAATGTCCCTGCTCATTGTGGGCGAGTTGGACTAGACCATCATAAATGGTCGCTTCCGACTCTAAGGAGTCTCTGGTATGATACCTGAAGCCATGTCCACAAAGAACATCGATGGCCCGGTGAGCAATCAGGGTAGGTGGGGAAGCCTGTGTGCTCAACAGCTCTGGGGAAACTCACCAAGTAGTCCAGTCAGGAAGATTCACATCAGCCATAGAGCCTCTCTGTGCCAGTGCCAGTATTCAGCACACCAGAGGTACTGCTTCATCACACTGGTGGGTCCCATAGCTGCAGAGCTAGCTATTGAATGGCAGTCAGGGGATGGAAGGAAGAGGGGTGGGGAGATTGGCTATCATACAGACTAGGAAACTAACAGCATCCCCTGACAATTGGGATGGAGATACCTGGGGCGATCCAGATGAAGTGGTCCAGTAGAAGACAATCCTTTGTTTCCTATGAATACGAAGCCAGGTCTGCCATAAAAACAGAAAGAACCCTAGGACCCTGGGGTGGACAGCCACAGCGTGCTCTGAGAACTGTGCCCTGACATCTGTTACTACTGACAAATTTGTAAGGGAGGTCTAGGAGAGAACCAGACAAGACAGGAACAGAATACTCGTGTTCACTATGCTCAAGTAGTGGAGACTGTATTACACTATGTGCGGATGAAGAAAACGGCCACTGGGGCCGGGGGTTTTCTTAAGCTCAGGTCCCAGCCCGATACATGCACCTCACCCTACTACTAGCCACGAAGCTTATTGGGACGGAAGCTTATTGGGCCCAGGGAGCAAGGCGAGCCCCTTGTGACCCCCATTCCATCTTTAAGTGAGCGTCCTACAGCCATCGCAAAACCCACCTGCATACAAGCAATGCACGAACAAGGGATTCGCGGCATTTCATTATCCGCTGCACAGATTTCACAGTGCTTAAACCACTAACCAGGGGAGCCCCGAGAACCCTTAAACCCCATCGTGCTGCAAAACAGAACGGGATCCAAAGAGACACGGAACATAGTTTAAATACGTGCCCTTAAACAATACTCAGCATGGGCGGAATTAATACGTGGCACAGGAGACACAGAGGGGACGTGGGCAGAGGACACAGGGAGGACACAGACACAGGCGGGACACGAGGTCACAGAGGGAACATGGAGGGGGATGCAGAGGGTACGCGTCATGAAATGGATTGGGACAACGTGGTAGCAGACAAACCGAGTTTGGAGTCTCAGGTTGGAGATTAGGCAATGAGAATCATGAAAGAGGGAACAGAGACTTCACAAGAAGGTATTGAACTTAAGAAGAGTTACAGAGGAAACCTGGAGAACACAGGATCCCTTTACGGAAAAGCGCATTAGCTCCAGCCATTTCCAGAGTTGCAATGCTCAGTCAGCCAACCAGCATTACCTTGGGACTGACTGAAGCATTCCAGGAATGAGACAAGAGCAAAAGAAAGGAATGTATGTCAGCCCCTCCATTACCAGTTCGGAGAAAGGGAGATAACCCCTTCACTCCCTTAAGCAAAGAACTGAAAAGAAAAATAAGAACAAGCATAGCAGACATAGCTGCTCCAGTCCAGCTTTGGATCCCCTCAGATCAGAGGGCAAAGATCAAAGCCCTACAGCACGGAACAAAAATCAGTTGCCTCTTTCCAGGAAAGAGCACTCACCCAACAGTCCACAGCAGGCAGTCTCCAGCAAAAGACGCTGCCTTGGGGGCTGCCAGCCCTTAAATGAGGTGAGGGAGGGGTGGAGCCAGGCTCAGCCCCACCTGGTCCCACAGCTGCATTGCTTCCACCTGTGCTTGCAGGGCTGCACCACCCCTCACCAGATGCTCCATCACTGCTTCAGGCTGTGATCTCAAAGTTCCCATAACGTCATGAATAAAAAAAAAAAAAAAAAAAAAAAAAAAAAAAAGTGAATTAGGTCTGCCTGTCTGGCAAGGGGAAGTTTATCACTGAATGAGCAAGGATGGCCCACATATTTTGATTCCAGTCAGATGTCCTCAAAGGCAACTGATAAAATTTCTCATAGGTAGGAGAGCACAGATTTTCATACTGATGCAGCAAGATGCTGAGAAGCCGCATGTGCAGCGAAAAGGCTGCGATTACGGTGTGAGTGGAGCGAGTGCTGTTTGACAAACTGTCAGGGTCAGCTTATGGCTCCCCAGTGAGAAATGTGCATTACCTACTCACGCAGCGATTAAAGACCATCGTGAAAATATTTTACGATTTGGTGTCCTCAGTGGGTGAAGCTGGCACCTGCCTGTAAGGCACTGTGTAGCCATTGGGCTCCAACATCAATCCCAAACCCCAAAGAAGTAGGGAGGCTTCAGTGTGCGTACTTCGTGCAGCCCCTGCGCTCCTCAAGTCACAGATCACTGACGTACCGCAGGACCCATTTCTGCTGCGGCACGACGTGGGATTGCTGAAGTCACTGCAGATCTGGAGAACAGACAAAACATCTCCAGAACGCACTCCCCATACAACTTGCCCACATGCAGGGGGCACAAGCCCCATTTTGGGGGCAATGATCCCCACTTGTGGGGTGCTACCCTCACCCCACTGTCACAGCCATGCCCCGAGGACACCATCACCCCACTGCGCATGGCCAGCAACGTCTCCCCGGCCTCCACTCCCACAGGCATCCCCGTCCCTGTCCTCAAGTCGACAACATCGGCATGGAGCAAAGCGGGGCACGGGGCGTGGGAGGACTTGAGGGGACATGAGAGGGCACATGGGGACACAGGGACATGGGGGGACACGGAGGGACATGGGGTTGACGCGTGGGGTCAGAACTACAGAGGCAAGAGGAGGTGGCACGTGGAGGTGACACAAGGAGGTGGCAGGCTGTGCCAGGAGTTTGAGCAGCAGTGCGGGGCAGATGAGCAGTGCCAGCCCAACGTGGGGGTGATGGTGACACTCCAGGATGAGGAGCTGCTACTGTTTTTCAAGCAGGTAGGAGTTTGTTATCCATACATAATACTGCACTTGTTGTTTTCTTTTTTAAATCAGTGACAGTATGCGATCTGATCCAATGTCTTTGAAAAGTGTGGTTTCAGGATTGTCAGCTGAAACAGCAGCAGAACACAGGCCGTTGCCTGTGGGGGAAGGGACGGGGAAGGAAGTGAGGAAAGAAAGGAGGAAGCCTGAAAAAGGAATGGGGATGGCACGGGGCGAAGGAAGGGGGCGAGACATAGGGGAATGAAGGGAAAAGGACAGAATAGCGGTGGAGCAGCCTAAAAAGCAGCAACAAGCTCTGGGAGGACTGTAGAGTGCCAGATTCTGTAGCGGGTGTGTATCTGTGTGTGTATGTTGTCATTACCTGCCTGGTTTGGGGTCGGGGCTGTTGTCGCTTCTGAGCTCCTGCAGTGGGAAGAGCTTGAGCAATCGGTGCCCATGCAGAACTGCAGCATGGGGGAGCGCTTGGTAAGGACAGCCCTGCAGCCCTCAGCTGGACGAACTTCTTCCGTGTGTCCAGACTGTGAGCTGTGCAGCCGTGCCTGGCTGCACCGCTCCAGCTCAGAGTCCGCTGCCTGAAGCTGCATCTTTGCTGCCTTCCCTCCTGCCCAGAGCCTCGAAGCTGCTCCCACAGTCCTCTGCCCACCCCCAACATGCCAGAGAAGACATCTGGCAGCGGGCTGGAGGAATCCCAGCACCCTGTTTTCCTTCTGCCCGCAGCTCTCTCCTCCGCTGCCACACAGGGCACCAGCCTGCAAAATGGGAATGGTCGGGAGGAAAGGGAGCGCTGGCAGGAGCGACTGCTGCAGCTGGCCGGGGGGGTCTGCGTCCCCCGTGCCCTTGTGGGCTATCTGTCCAGCTGCAGGAGGACCAGAGAAGGGCAGATAAAAAGGTGCAGCTGAGCAAGCAGTGGACCTGCACAACTCTCTGGCCATCCTGCCGATGGCAGCTGTGACACATCGATTCTTTCCATGCAGCTGAATTCATGTTTTCCATCTGTAAACTTAAGTGGAGAACTGCAGGTTTTGTTAATCTTTGTGGAAATGATGTAACGGTCCCCAAGAATCTCAGAACTGCAACTTTGCCTCTGCCTGCGTAGACCTGCTAGGGCCTAAAACTACCCGTTTTATGGCATTAAAAAGAATAAAAAGCCAAAAATGAAACCTGGAGTTGAAGAAAGACCTTGGAAAAAAACACATTAAAATGTGAACAAGACAGAGGCTGAGCAAACGTTAATATAGCCCTGTGCTTTCTGCCAAAGTGCTTTATTTCGTTATCGTTAAATTTGCCGGGCAGTCACATTTCGGTATGTGAATATTTAGAAACAGTGCAATGGATGCTGGCAAAAACGAGTCTGTTTTCTTTTTTAACAGATATTCATAAGCACTTAGCACAGCTTTCCGGGGTCTGGAGTAGTTTCCCTTTGTTTTCTTCGTCTTTTCCCCCCGCTTCTAACTTCGCGCTCTTCCCCCGTCATCACAACGCAGAACGGATCGCCACGGCCTGCGCCGCGGGTCCCCGGCAATGCCGCCGGAGTTCTTCCCGCGGTCTCTGCTGCCACCTCGTGGCCAATGCGCGGAACTGCCGCTGCCCGCTGCTCAGGCCGGCAAGCTGTACAACGCATGCGCGTAGAAACGCGGAAGTGGCGTTTTAACCGCTCTGCGCCGCTAATCCGCCGCTCTCTATGGTGATCAGTCCTCCAGATAATAGCGAACACGCGCGCGTCAGCTGAAAGATAGCAATTGTTTCGACAGACCACTGCGGGGACGGGCAAGCAGCCGATTCTCGGAGCGCCGGCTCAGCGATAATTTCCCCTCGTCTATTTCCGCCGATTTATGCCCGAGCCCACCCGGGAACGGACCGGGTCGGCTCACGGCTGCCCCTCAGCGCCTCGTGGCACCCAACGTGCTTGCCGCCGCGGCGGAGGAGCAGACGTTTGGGGCTCCAGCCCCAGCCCTGCACCGCAGCGTTCCTGGAAAAGCAAGTCTCGCGAGAGCAACGCACACGGGCCAAGCTAGGCACCGCGCACGCGGCAGTCTCCGCACCGCACTACGCAGGCGCGGTTCTCGAGACAACAGCACGGAGTACGGACGCGCGATTCATGAGAAAGCACGACGCATGCGCCAGTGGTTTAAAAAAAAAAAAGAAGAAGAAGAAGAAAAAAAAAAGCGCTACGCACGCACTGGATTCTGTTCCGAACGGGGCATGCGCCGGACTCTGCCCGCCACGGCGCATGCGCCTGGCTGTGCCCCGCAATGGGCGTGTGCCACGTGCTCTGCGCGCGCGCCAGCCTCGACGCCGCAATACGCACGCTTTCCTCACGGCCGCAAAACGCACGCGCCGTCGTTTGCAGCGCGTTCAGTACGTTCTCGAAGCAGACCGGGGCATAAAACCGCCCGAGGAAACAGACGAGGAGCATTCTGGATCGGAAGAGAGAAAAGTGTCGCGGAGCCGGCGGTCCAAGTATTGACTGCTCACCTGCATCTCAGGGCTTCGAAGAAATGTGTGCGATTGGAAAGCTTGTGGCGCATGCGCACTACTTCCCGGGGGGACCGAGCACCACTTCCGCGTGCCTGCGCGCACGCGCCCTGCTGCCTGCGGCGACGTAGCAACGCTGCCGCAATTCTGCCGATTGACCGCGTGGGGGCACCAGAGACAGCTGAAACAACCTCGATGCAGTTCCCCCGGTTGGCCACGAGGGGGCGCGAGAGATCGCGGACACAACTGCGACGCACTTTTGCCGATCGGCCACGCGGTGGCACCAGAGACCGCGGAAATCACTTCGCCGCTAGGACTGCTGTGGGTCTGCACCAAGCCATCGCCAGCCCGTTCTCTCTTTTGATGGCAGAGGAAAAACACAGAAGGGAGAGGGGGGAAGGGAAGACGACAGAGACAACGAAGGAAACCTTCGACAAACCCACCAAACCTGCGCTCAGTGCGTAGGGGTACTTGTCAATAAACAAATAACCAGCAAATTGATGTTGTCAAGATTTTTATTACTCTCTTTTTTGCAGCCAGCGTCCGAGGTAATGAAAAACCTCGTATGAAGCGGGCAGATGCGTGCAGCCAAGCCATGGCTTGGAACGATTAACCACATTTGGTTTTGGCACCACGTTTGTGAGAAACACTCAAAGCCAAAAAATTCAGGTTAGGCCAGGATCTCAGTGATAGCAGCAAAGTTTATTCGTCATTGCAATAACAGGCTCATGTCCCCTATTAGCGAGGGAGGGACTGTGCAACAGTCAGCGAAATTCATTCCGTTCTATACTCCAAACCCAACGCAGGTAACGCTCTCCTGGCATTCATTGGTTGAGCGTCTCAGGCTTACACTCTCCCCGATGCTGTTGCTATGATACATTTCCATATAAGGTCCATTACCAACCCGTTGTTCTTTCGTATGTTTTGTACTTCTCCATGGAGATACGAGGGCCATATTTCCAAGAGTGAGCACATGCGTTCTGTCCTGTGCTGGGCTCTCTTTCTCCACCCCGCATCTTTGCCTTGTTTTGCACCTGGCTCACTTCTACCCCAGTCAGAACGCCCCCAATCTTTAACTTTCTACTCTGTTCAACAGCTTTCTTAGTGGAAGGAAAACAGCTATTTCACAAGAGGGTTATAAGTTCAGTGAAGGTCAATACTACGTACCGAAAACACTAAAAGCTTCTACTGCAAAAACACAACCTACCTTTCACAACCAGACCCAGAACCAACCCCCAAGGAGCACCGCCACTCACAGCTCTCCACCCGCACTCTGCACCGCCGATCACCGCCCCCTGAGCTCAGCCAGTAAGCCAGTTCTCAGCCCACCTCGTTGTCCACTCATCTATCCCACGCTTCCTCAGCTTCATTTGCAGGATGTCGTGGGAGACTGTATCAAAAGCATTGCTGAAGTCAAGGCAGACGACATCCACTGCAGCAGCACCTGAAATGGTCCATCCCACTCGGGCTGAAGCTTTGATTCCTTACACGTGCGTGTTAGGACCCAGCCTCCAGCACGGAATGAGGGCACTAGAAATTCCAGAGGTGGAGCTCGAGACAGCAGTCCATGTCCCTTGAGGGATAACAGAGAAGCAGACAACCCGAGTATGTAGTTCTTAGGAAACTTATCCTTGGCTTCAAGAGTGGGCATCTCACCTCTCCCTCCCAAGTACATCAACCCAAACAACACTTCATACGTTGATACTCCCAAGTCTTTTCTGGGAGCGGTTCGTATTCTGAGAAGGGCTACAGGTAAACGCTTTGGCCGTGGTCATTTGGTCTCTAAAATCCATTTTGACAAGCGCTTTGTCAGCATCTGACCGATCCATCCTACTTTCCCTGAAGAAGGAGGGTGCCAGTGAGTACGGAACTCCCGCTTGATTTCTAGAGTTCTCATTAGCTCCTGTAGGACTTGTGAAGTAAAGTGGTTTCCCTTATCTGAGACGATATTCTACGTGATCCCATATCTAGGGATCGCGCCCAGGTGTAGAGTCCTTAGTGCAGAAAAAAACAGGGACCTGTTGGAGCACCCAGAGGACCAAGGGTAAATCCTGCCTGACCAATCTAGCAGCCGTCTGTGATGGTGTCACTGCATCAATAGCCAAGTGAAGAACCACTGATATCATCCACCTGGACTTCAGCAAGGCCTCTGACACAACATCCTTCTTTCCAAATTGGAAGGATACGGATTCGGTGAGCGGACTGTTCAATGGACAAAGAACCGGCTGCAGCGTCGAGTCCAGGAGCAAACGGCTCCGTGTCTGGATGGTGATCGGTGATGAATGGCATCTCAAAGGGGTCTGTGCTGGGGCTGAGACTCTTCAGTATCTTCATCAGTGGCATCACCAGCGGGATCGAGCGCACCCTCAGAAAATTTGCTGACGACACCAAGCTGTGGGGAGCAGTGACACGCCAGAGGGACGGGACGCCAACCACAGGGACCTCAACAGGCTCGAGCAGCTGGCACAGACAAACCTCATCAGGTTCAACAAATCCAGGCGCAGTGTCTTGCACCTGGGACAAGAGAACCCCCCACTACCGATACATGCTGGGGGATGAAAGGGCTGAGCCTAGGCCTGTCCCAAAAGACCTGGTGGACGGCAAGCTGTACACGAGCCAGCAAAGTGCCCTCCCAGCCCAGAAAACCAGCCACATCCTGGTCTGCACCAAAAGATGTGCGGTCAGCAGGTGAAAAGAAGTGATCCTGCCCCTCTGCTCTGTGCTGAAGAGGCCTCACCTGGAGTACTGTGTCCATATGAAGAGCCCTCAGTGCAGAAGAGACATGGACCCGTTGGAGCACATGCAGAGGATGGCCACAAGAAAAAAAAAAAAAAGAACCGAAGGATCAAACGCCTCACCTGTGAGGACAGGCTGAGAGAGCTGGGGCTGTTCAGCCCGGAGAAGTGAAGGCTCCGAGGTGACCTGGTAACAGCCTTTCGATACCCAAAGGGGAGCTAAAGGAAAGAAGAAGGGAAAATTTAGGTTAGATATCAGGAAAATATCTTTCACAGCAAGGGACAAGGGGAAACATTTTAAGGTGGGGGAGGGAAGATTTAGGTTGGACGCCAGGGGGAAGTTCTTTACAGGGAGAGCGGTGAGGTGCTGGAACAGCTGCCCAGAGAGGCTGTGGATGCCCCGTCCATCCCTGGAGGTGTTCAAGGCCAGGTTGGATGGGGCCCTGGGCAGCCTGGTCTAGTATGAAATGGGGAGGTTGATGGCCCTGCATGTAGCAGGGGGGTTGGAGATTCACGATCCTCGAGGTCCCTTCCAACCCGGGACATTCTGTGACTCTGCGCAGTGGACCAGGTTGCCCAGAGATGTGGTGGATGCCCTGTCCCTTCCAAGGTGACACGCAGGGAAACCTGATCTAGCTGTGAATGTCCCTGCTCATTGTGGGCGAGTTGGACTAGACCATCATAAATGGTCGCTTCCGACTCTAAGGAGTCTCTGGTATGATACCTGAAGCCATGTCCACAAAGAACATCGATGGCCCGGTGAGCAATCAGGGTAGGTGGGGAAGCCTGTGTGCTCAACAGCTCTGGGGAAACTCACCAAGTAGTCCAGTCAGGAAGATTCACATCAGCCATAGAGCCTCTCTGTGCCAGTGCCAGTATTCAGCACACCAGAGGTACTGCTTCATCACACTGGTGGGTCCCATAGCTGCAGAGCTAGCTATTGAATGGCAGTCAGGGGATGGAAGGAAGAGGGGTGGGGAGATTGGCTATCATACAGACTAGGAAACTAACAGCATCCCCTGACAATTGGGATGGAGATACCTGGGGCGATCCAGATGAAGTG
The DNA here is from genome assembly GCF_987193195.1 of Phasianus colchicus. Taxonomy (NCBI): domain Eukaryota; kingdom Metazoa; phylum Chordata; class Aves; order Galliformes; family Phasianidae; genus Phasianus; species Phasianus colchicus. The sequence continues at coordinate 13,485,599 of NC_143453.1, read as the reverse complement.
GTCCAGTAGAAGACAATCCTTTGTTTCCTATGAATACGAAGCCAGGTCTGCCATAAAAACAGAAAGAACCCTAGGACCCTGGGGTGGACAGCCACAGCGTGCTCTGAGAACTGTGCCCTGACATCTGTTACTACTGACAAATTTGTAAGGGAGGTCTAGGAGAGAACCAGACAAGACAGGAACAGAATACTCGTGTTCACTATGCTCAAGTAGTGGAGACTGTATTACACTATGTGCGGATGAAGAAAACGGCCACTGGGGCCGGGGGTTTTCTTAAGCTCAGGTCCCAGCCCGATACATGCACCTCACCCTACTACTAGCCACGAAGCTTATTGGGACGGAAGCTTATTGGGCCCAGGGAGCAAGGCGAGCCCCTTGTGACCCCCATTCCATCTTTAAGTGAGCGTCCTACAGCCATCGCAAAACCCACCTGCATACAAGCAATGCACGAACAAGGGATTCGCGGCATTTCATTATCCGCTGCACAGATTTCACAGTGCTTAAACCACTAACCAGGGGAGCCCCGAGAACCCTTAAACCCCATCGTGCTGCAAAACAGAACGGGATCCAAAGAGACACGGAACATAGTTTAAATACGTGCCCTTAAACAATACTCAGCATGGGCGGAATTAATACGTGGCACAGGAGACACAGAGGGGACGTGGGCAGAGGACACAGGGAGGACACAGACACAGGTGGGACACGAGGTCACAGAGGGAACATGGAGGGGGATGCAGAGGGTACGCGTCATGAAATGGATTGGGACAACGTGGTAGCAGACAAACCGAGTTTGGAGTCTCAGGTTGGAGATTAGGCAATGAGAATCATGAAAGAGGGAACAGAGACTTCACAAGAAGGTATTGAACTTAAGAAGAGTTACAGAGGAAACCTGGAGAACACAGGATCCCTTTACGGAAAAGCGCATTAGCTCCAGCCATTTCCAGAGTTGCAATGCTCAGTCAGCCAACCAGCATTACCTTGGGACTGACTGAAGCATTCCAGGAATGAGACAAGAGCAAAAGAAAGGAATGTATGTCAGCCCCTCCATTACCAGTTCGGAGAAAGGGAGATAACCCCTTCACTCCCTTAAGCAAAGAACTGAAAAGAAAAATAAGAACAAGCATAGCAGACATAGCTGCTCCAGTCCAGCTTTGGATCCCCTCAGATCAGAGGGCAAAGATCAAAGCCCTACAGCACGGAACAAAAATCAGTTGCCTCTTTCCAGGAAAGAGCACTCACCCAACAGTCCACAGCAGGCAGTCTCCAGCAAAAGACGCTGCCTTGGGGGCTGCCAGCCCTTAAATGAGGTGAGGGAGGGGTGGAGCCAGGCTCAGCCCCACCTGGTCCCACAGCTGCATTGCTTCCACCTGTGCTTGCAGGGCTGCACCACCCCTCACCAGATGCTCCATCACTGCTTCAGGCTGTGATCTCAAAGTTCCCATAACGTCATGAATAAAAAAAAAAAAAAAAAAAAAAAAAAAAGTGAATTAGGTCTGCCTGTCTGGCAAGGGGAAGTTTATCACTGAATGAGCAAGGATGGCCCACATATTTTGATTCCAGTCAGATGTCCTCAAAGGCAACTGATAAAATTTCTCATAGGTAGGAGAGCACAGATTTTCATACTGATGCAGCAAGATGCTGAGAAGCCGCATGTGCAGCGAAAAGGCTGCGATTACGGTGTGAGTGGAGCGAGTGCTGTTTGACAAACTGTCAGGGTCAGCTTATGGCTCCCCAGTGAGAAATGTGCATTACCTACTCACGCAGCGATTAAAGACCATCGTGAAAATATTTTACGATTTGGTGTCCTCAGTGGGTGAAGCTGGCACCTGCCTGTAAGGCACTGTGTAGCCATTGGGCTCCAACATCAATCCCAAACCCCAAAGAAGTAGGGAGGCTTCAGTGTGCGTACTTCGTGCAGCCCCTGCGCTCCTCAAGTCACAGATCACTGACGTACCGCAGGACCCATTTCTGCTGCGGCACGACGTGGGATTGCTGAAGTCACTGCAGATCTGGAGAACAGACAAAACATCTCCAGAACGCACTCCCCATACAACTTGCCCACATGCAGGGGGCACAAGCCCCATTTTGGGGGCAATGATCCCCACTTGTGGGGTGCTACCCTCACCCCACTGTCACAGCCATGCCCCGAGGACACCATCACCCCACTGCGCATGGCCAGCAACGTCTCCCCGGCCTCCACTCCCACAGGCATCCCCGTCCCTGTCCTCAAGTCGACAACATCGGCATGGAGCAAAGCGGGGCACGGGGCGTGGGAGGACTTGAGGGGACATGAGAGGGCACATGGGGACACAGGGACATGGGGGGACACGGAGGGACATGGGGTTGACGCGTGGGGTCAGAACTACAGAGGCAAGAGGAGGTGGCACGTGGAGGTGACACAAGGAGGTGGCAGGCTGTGCCAGGAGTTTGAGCAGCAGTGCGGGGCAGATGAGCAGTGCCAGCCCAACGTGGGGGTGATGGTGACACTCCAGGATGAGGAGCTGCTACTGTTTTTCAAGCAGGTAGGAGTTTGTTATCCATACATAATACTGCACTTGTTGTTTTCTTTTTTAAATCAGTGACAGTATGCGATCTGATCCAATGTCTTTGAAAAGTGTGGTTTCAGGATTGTCAGCTGAAACAGCAGCAGAACACAGGCCGTTGCCTGTGGGGGAAGGGACGGGGAAGGAAGTGAGGAAAGAAAGGAGGAAGCCTGAAAAAGGAATGGGGATGGCACGGGGCGAAGGAAGGGGGCGAGACATAGGGGAATGAAGGGAAAAGGACAGAATAGCGGTGGAGCAGCCTAAAAAGCAGCAACAAGCTCTGGGAGGACTGTAGAGTGCCAGATTCTGTAGCGGGTGTGTATCTGTGTGTGTATGTTGTCATTACCTGCCTGGTTTGGGGTCGGGGCTGTTGTCGCTTCTGAGCTCCTGCAGTGGGAAGAGCTTGAGCAATCGGTGCCCATGCAGAACTGCAGCATGGGGGAGCGCTTGGTAAGGACAGCCCTGCAGCCCTCAGCTGGACGAACTTCTTCCGTGTGTCCAGACTGTGAGCTGTGCAGCCGTGCCTGGCTGCACCGCTCCAGCTCAGAGTCCGCTGCCTGAAGCTGCATCTTTGCTGCCTTCCCTCCTGCCCAGAGCCTCGAAGCTGCTCCCACAGTCCTCTGCCCACCCCCAACATGCCAGAGAAGACATCTGGCAGCGGGCTGGAGGAATCCCAGCACCCTGTTTTCCTTCTGCCCGCAGCTCTCTCCTCCGCTGCCACACAGGGCACCAGCCTGCAAAATGGGAATGGTCGGGAGGAAAGGGAGCGCTGGCAGGAGCGACTGCTGCAGCTGGCCGGGGGGGTCTGCGTCCCCCGTGCCCTTGTGGGCTATCTGTCCAGCTGCAGGAGGACCAGAGAAGGGCAGATAAAAAGGTGTAGCTGAGCAAGCAGTGGACCTGCACAACTCTCTGGCCATCCTGCCGATGGCAGCTGTGACACGTCGATTCTTTCCATGCAGCTGAATTCATGTTTTCCATCTGTAAACTTAAGTGGAGAACTGCAGGTTTTGTTAATCTTTGTGGAAATGATGTAACGGTCCCCAAGAATCTCAGAACTGCAACTTTGCCTCTGCCTGCGTAGACCTGCTAGGGCCTAAAACTACCCGTTTTATGGCATTAAAAAGAATAAAAAGCCAAAAATGAAACCTGGAGTTGAAGAAAGACCTTGGAAAAAAACACATTAAAATGTGAACAAGACAGAGGCTGAGCAAACGTTAATATAGCCCTGTGCTTTCTGCCAAAGTGCTTTATTTCGTTATCGTTAAATTTGCCGGGCAGTCACATTTCGGTATGTGAATATTTAGAAACAGTGCAATGGATGCTGGCAAAAACGAGTCTGTTTTCTTTTTTAACAGATATTCATAAGCACTTAGCACAGCTTTCCGGGGTCTGGAGTAGTTTCCCTTTGTTTTCTTCGTCTTTTCCCCCCGCTTCTAACTTCGCGCTCTTCCCCCGTCATCACAACGCAGAACGGATCGCCACGGCCTGCGCCGCGGGTCCCCGGCAATGCCGCCGGAGTTCTTCCCGCGGTCTCTGCTGCCACCTCGTGGCCAATGCGCGGAACTGCCGCTGCCCGCTGCTCAGGCCGGCAAGCTGTACAACGCATGCGCGTAGAAACGCGGAAGTGGCGTTTTAACCGCTCTGCGCCGCTAATCCGCCGCTCTCTATGGTGATCAGTCCTCCAGATAATAGCGAACACGCGCGCGTCAGCTGAAAGATAGCAATTGTTTCGACAGACCACTGCGGGGACGGGCAAGCAGCCGATTCTCGGAGCGCCGGCTCAGCGATAATTTCCCCTCGTCTATTTCCGCCGATTTATGCCCGAGCCCACCCGGGAACGGACCGGGTCGGCTCACGGCTGCCCCTCAGCGCCTCGTGGCACCCAACGTGCTTGCCGCCGCGGCGGAGGAGCAGACGTTTGGGGCTCCAGCCCCAGCCCTGCACCGCAGCGTTCCTGGAAAAGCAAGTCTCGCGAGAGCAACGCACACGGGCCAAGCTAGGCACCGCGCACGCGGCAGTCTCCGCACCGCACTACGCAGGCGCGGTTCTCGAGACAACAGCACGGAGTACGGACGCGCGATTCATGAGAAAGCACGACGCATGCGCCAGTGGTTTAAAAAAAAAAAAAGAAGAAGAAGAAGAAGAAAAAAGCGCTACGCACGCACTGGATTCTGTTCCGAACGGGGCATGCGCCGGACTCTGCCCGCCACGGCGCATGCGCCTGGCTGTGCCCCGCAATGGGCGTGTGCCACGTGCTCTGCGCGCGCGCCAGCCTCGACGCCGCAATACGCACGCTTTCCTCACGGCCGCAAAACGCACGCGCCGTCGTTTGCAGCGCGTTCAGTACGTTCTCGAAGCAGACCGGGGCATAAAACCGCCCGAGGAAACAGACGAGGAGCATTCTGGATCGGAAGAGAGAAAAGTGTCGCGGAGCCGGCGGTCCAAGTATTGACTGCTCACCTGCATCTCAGGGCTTCGAAGAAATGTGTGCGATTGGAAAGCTTGTGGCGCATGCGCACTACTTCCCGGGGGGACCGAGCACCACTTCCGCGTGCCTGCGCGCACGCGCCCTGCTGCCTGCGGCGACGTAGCAACGCTGCCGCAATTCTGCCGATTGACCGTGTGGGGGCACCAGAGACAGCTGAAACAACCTCGATGCAGTTCCCCCGATTGGCCACGAGGGGGCGCGAGAGATCGCGGACACAACTGCGACGCACTTTTGCCGATCGGCCACGCGGTGGCACCAGAGACCGCGGAAATCACTTCGCCGCTAGGACTGCTGTGGGTCTGCACCAAGCCATCGCCAGCCCGTTCTCTCTTTTGATGGCAGAGGAAAAACACAGAAGGGAGAGGGGGGAAGGGAAGACGACAGAGACAACGAAGGAAACCTTCGACAAACCCACCAAACCTGCGCTCAGTGCGTAGGGGTACTTGTCAATAAACAAATAACCAGCAAATTGATGTTGTCAAGATTTTTATTACTCTCTTTTTTGCAGCCAGCGTCCGAGGTAATGAAAAACCTCGTATGAAGCGGGCAGATGCGTGCAGCCAAGCCATGGCTTGGAACGATTAACCACATTTGGTTTTGGCACCACGTTTGTGAGAAACACTCAAAGCCAAAAAATTCAGGTTAGGCCAGGATCTCAGTGATAGCAGCAAAGTTTATTCGTCATTGCAATAACAGGCTCATGTCCCCTATTAGCGAGGGAGGGACTGTGCAACAGTCAGCGAAATTCATTCCGTTCTATACTCCAAACCCAACGCAGGTAACGCTCTCCTGGCATTCATTGGTTGAGCGTCTCAGGCTTACACTCTCCCCGATGCTGTTGCTATGATACATTTCCATATAAGGTCCATTACCAACCCGTTGTTCTTTCGTATGTTTTGTACTTCTCCATGGAGATACGAGGGCCATATTTCCAAGAGTGAGCACATGCGTTCTGTCCTGTGCTGGGCTCTCTTTCTCCACCCCGCATCTTTGCCTTGTTTTGCACCTGGCTCACTTCTACCCCAGTCAGAACGCCCCCAATCTTTAACTTTCTACTCTGTTCAACAGCTTTCTTAGTGGAAGGAAAACAGCTATTTCACAAGAGGGTTATAAGTTCAGTGAAGGTCAATACTACGTACCGAAAACACTAAAAGCTTCTACTGCAAAAACACAACCTACCTTTCACAACCAGACCCAGAACCAACCCCCAAGGAGCACCGCCACTCACAGCTCTCCACCCGCACTCTGCACCGCCGATCACCGCCCCCTGAGCTCAGCCAGTAAGCCAGTTCTCAGCCCACCTCGTTGTCCACTCATCTATCCCACGCTTCCTCAGCTTCATTTGCAGGATGTCGTGGGAGACTGTATCAAAAGCATTGCTGAAGTCAAGGCAGACGACATCCACTGCAGCAGCACCTGAAATGGTCCATCCCACTCGGGCTGAAGCTTTGATTCCTTACACGTGCGTGTTAGGACCCAGCCTCCAGCACGGAATGAGGGCACTAGAAATTCCAGAGGTGGAGCTCGAGACAGCAGTCCATGTCCCTTGAGGGATAACAGAGAAGCAGACAACCCGAGTATGTAGTTCTTAGGAAACTTATCCTTGGCTTCAAGAGTGGGCATCTCACCTCTCCCTCCCAAGTACATCAACCCAAACAACACTTCATACGTTGATACTCCCAAGTCTTTTCTGGGAGCGGTTCGTATTCTGAGAAGGGCTACAGGTAAACGCTTTGGCCGTGGTCATTTGGTCTCTAAAATCCATTTTGACAAGCGCTTTGTCAGCATCTGACCGATCCATCCTACTTTCCCTGAAGAAGGAGGGTGCCAGTGAGTACGGAACTCCCGCTTGATTTCTAGAGTTCTCATTAGCTCCTGTAGGACTTGTGAAGTAAAGTGGTTTCCCTTATCTGAGACGATATTCTACGTGATCCCATATCTAGGGATCGCGCCCAGGTGTAGAGTCCTTAGTGCAGAAAAAAACAGGGACCTGTTGGAGCACCCAGAGGACCAAGGGTAAATCCTGCCTGACCAATCTAGCAGCCGTCTGTGATGGTGTCACTGCATCAATAGCCAAGTGAAGAACCACTGATATCATCCACCTGGACTTCAGCAAGGCCTCTGACACAACATCCTTCTTTCCAAATTGGAAGGATACGGATTCGGTGAGCGGACTGTTCAATGGACAAAGAACCGGCTGCAGCGTCGAGTCCAGGAGCAAACGGCTCCGTGTCTGGATGGTGATCGGTGATGAATGGCATCTCAAAGGGGTCTGTGCTGGGGCTGAGACTCTTCAGTATCTTCATCAGTGGCATCACCAGCGGGATCGAGCGCACCCTCAGAAAATTTGCTGACGACACCAAGCTGTGGGGAGCAGTGACACGCCAGAGGGACGGGACGCCAACCACAGGGACCTCAACAGGCTCGAGCAGCTGGCACAGACAAACCTCATCAGGTTCAACAAATCCAGGCGCAGTGTCTTGCACCTGGGACAAGAGAACCCCCCACTACCGATACATGCTGGGGGATGAAAGGGCTGAGCCTAGGCCTGTCCCAAAAGACCTGGTGGACGGCAAGCTGTACACGAGCCAGCAAAGTGCCCTCCCAGCCCAGAAAACCAGCCACATCCTGGTCTGCACCAAAAGATGTGCGGTCAGCAGGTGAAAAGAAGTGATCCTGCCCCTCTGCTCTGTGCTGAAGAGGCCTCACCTGGAGTACTGTGTCCATATGAAGAGCCCTCAGTGCAGAAGAGACATGGACCCGTTGGAGCACATGCAGAGGATGGCCACAAGAAAAAAAAAAAAAAGAACCGAAGGATCAAACGCCTCACCTGTGAGGACAGGCTGAGAGAGCTGGGGCTGTTCAGCCCGGAGAAGTGAAGGCTCCGAGGTGACCTGGTAACAGCCTTTCGATACCCAAAGGGGAGCTAAAGGAAAGAAGAAGGGAAAATTTAGGTTAGATATCAGGAAAATATCTTTCACAGCAAGGGACAAGGGGAAACATTTTAAGGTGGGGGAGGGAAGATTTAGGTTGGACGCCAGGGGGAAGTTCTTTACAGGGAGAGCGGTGAGGTGCTGGAACAGCTGCCCAGAGAGGCTGTGGATGCCCCGTCCATCCCTGGAGGTGTTCAAGGCCAGGTTGGATGGGGCCCTGGGCAGCCTGGTCTAGTATGAAATGGGGAGGTTGATGGCCCTGCATGTAGCAGGGGGGTTGGAGATTCACGATCCTCGAGGTCCCTTCCAACCCGGGACATTCTGTGACTCTGCGCAGTGGACCAGGTTGCCCAGAGATGTGGTGGATGCCCTGTCCCTTCCAAGGTGACACGCAGGGAAACCTGATCTAGCTGTGAATGTCCCTGCTCATTGTGGGCGAGTTGGACTAGACCATCATAAATGGTCGCTTCCGACTCTAAGGAGTCTCTGGTATGATACCTGAAGCCATGTCCACAAAGAACATCGATGGCCCGGTGAGCAATCAGGGTAGGTGGGGAAGCCTGTGTGCTCAACAGCTCTGGGGAAACTCACCAAGTAGTCCAGTCAGGAAGATTCACATCAGCCATAGAGCCTCTCTGTGCCAGTGCCAGTATTCAGCACACCAGAGGTACTGCTTCATCACACTGGTGGGTCCCATAGCTGCAGAGCTAGCTATTGAATGGCAGTCAGGGGATGGAAGGAAGAGGGGTGGGGAGATTGGCTATCATACAGACTAGGAAACTAACAGCATCCCCTGACAATTGGGATGGAGATACCTGGGGCGATCCAGATGAAGTGGTCCAGTAGAAGACAATCCTTTGTTTCCTATGAATACGAAGCCAGGTCTGCCATAAAAACAGAAAGAACCCTAGGACCCTGGGGTGGACAGCCACAGCGTGCTCTGAGAACTGTGCCCTGACATCTGTTACTACTGACAAATTTGTAAGGGAGGTCTAGGAGAGAACCAGACAAGACAGGAACAGAATACTCGTGTTCACTATGCTCAAGTAGTGGAGACTGTATTACACTATGTGCGGATGAAGAAAACGGCCACTGGGGCCGGGGGTTTTCTTAAGCTCAGGTCCCAGCCCGATACATGCACCTCACCCTACTACTAGCCACGAAGCTTATTGGGACGGAAGCTTATTGGGCCCAGGGAGCAAGGCGAGCCCCTTGTGACCCCCATTCCATCTTTAAGTGAGCGTCCTACAGCCATCGCAAAACCCACCTGCATACAAGCAATGCACGAACAAGGGATTCGCGGCATTTCATTATCCGCTGCACAGATTTCACAGTGCTTAAACCACTAACCAGGGGAGCCCCGAGAACCCTTAAACCCCATCGTGCTGCAAAACAGAACGGGATCCAAAGAGACACGGAACATAGTTTAAATACGTGCCCTTAAACAATACTCAGCATGGGCGGAATTAATACGTGGCACAGGAGACACAGAGGGGACGTGGGCAGAGGACACAGGGAGGACACAGACACAGGCGGGACACGAGGTCACAGAGGGAACATGGAGGGGGATGCAGAGGGTACGCGTCATGAAATGGATTGGGACAACGTGGTAGCAGACAAACCGAGTTTGGAGTCTCAGGTTGGAGATTAGGCAATGAGAATCATGAAAGAGGGAACAGAGACTTCACAAGAAGGTATTGAACTTAAGAAGAGTTACAGAGGAAACCTGGAGAACACAGGATCCCTTTACGGAAAAGCGCATTAGCTCCAGCCATTTCCAGAGTTGCAATGCTCAGTCAGCCAACCAGCATTACCTTGGGACTGACTGAAGCATTCCAGGAATGAGACAAGAGCAAAAGAAAGGAATGTATGTCAGCCCCTCCATTACCAGTTCGGAGAAAGGGAGATAACCCCTTCACTCCCTTAAGCAAAGAACTGAAAAGAAAAATAAGAACAAGCATAGCAGACATAGCTGCTCCAGTCCAGCTTTGGATCCCCTCAGATCAGAGGGCAAAGATCAAAGCCCTACAGCACGGAACAAAAATCAGTTGCCTCTTTCCAGGAAAGAGCACTCACCCAACAGTCCACAGCAGGCAGTCTCCAGCAAAAGACGCTGCCTTGGGGGCTGCCAGCCCTTAAATGAGGTGAGGGAGGGGTGGAGCCAGGCTCAGCCCCACCTGGTCCCACAGCTGCATTGCTTCCACCTGTGCTTGCAGGGCTGCACCACCCCTCACCAGATGCTCCATCACTGCTTCAGGCTGTGATCTCAAAGTTCCCATAACGTCATGAATAAAAAAAAAAAAAAAAAAAAAAAAAAGTGAATTAGGTCTGCCTGTCTGGCAAGGGGAAGTTTATCACTGAATGAGCAAGGATGGCCCACATATTTTGATTCCAGTCAGATGTCCTCAAAGGCAACTGATAAAATTTCTCATAGGTAGGAGAGCACAGATTTTCATACTGATGCAGCAAGATGCTGAGAAGCCGCATGTGCAGCGAAAAGGCTGCGATTACGGTGTGAGTGGAGCGAGTGCTGTTTGACAAACTGTCAGGGTCAGCTTATGGCTCCCCAGTGAGAAATGTGCATTACCTACTCACGCAGCGATTAAAGACCATCGTGAAAATATTTTACGATTTGGTGTCCTCAGTGGGTGAAGCTGGCACCTGCCTGTAAGGCACTGTGTAGCCATTGGGCTCCAACATCAATCCCAAACCCCAAAGAAGTAGGGAGGCTTCAGTGTGCGTACTTCGTGCAGCCCCTGCGCTCCTCAAGTCACAGATCACTGACGTACCGCAGGACCCATTTCTGCTGCGGCACGACGTGGGATTGCTGAAGTCACTGCAGATCTGGAGAACAGACAAAACATCTCCAGAACGCACTCCCCATACAACTTGCCCACATGCAGGGGGCACAAGCCCCATTTTGGGGGCAATGATCCCCACTTGTGGGGTGCTACCCTCACCCCACTGTCACAGCCATGCCCCGAGGACACCATCACCCCACTGCGCATGGCCAGCAACGTCTCCCCGGCCTCCACTCCCACAGGCATCCCCGTCCCTGTCCTCAAGTCGACAACATCGGCATGGAGCAAAGCGGGGCACGGGGCGTGGGAGGACTTGAGGGGACATGAGAGGGCACATGGGGACACAGGGACATGGGGGGACACGGAGGGACATGGGGTTGACGCGTGGGGTCAGAACTACAGAGGCAAGAGGAGGTGGCACGTGGAGGTGACACAAGGAGGTGGCAGGCTGTGCCAGGAGTTTGAGCAGCAGTGCGGGGCAGATGAGCAGTGCCAGCCCAACGTGGGGGTGATGGTGACACTCCAGGATGAGGAGCTGCTACTGTTTTTCAAGCAGGTAGGAGTTTGTTATCCATACATAATACTGCACTTGTTGTTTTCTTTTTTAAATCAGTGACAGTATGCGATCTGATCCAATGTCTTTGAAAAGTGTGGTTTCAGGATTGTCAGCTGAAACAGCAGCAGAACACAGGCCGTTGCCTGTGGGGGAAGGGACGGGGAAGGAAGTGAGGAAAGAAAGGAGGAAGCCTGAAAAAGGAATGGGGATGGCACGGGGCGAAGGAAGGGGGCGAGACATAGGGGAATGAAGGGAAAAGGACAGAATAGCGGTGGAGCAGCCTAAAAAGCAGCAACAAGCTCTGGGAGGACTGTAGAGTGCCAGATTCTGTAGCGGGTGTGTATCTGTGTGTGTATGTTGTCATTACCTGCCTGGTTTGGGGTCGGGGCTGTTGTCGCTTCTGAGCTCCTGCAGTGGGAAGAGCTTGAGCAATCGGTGCCCATGCAGAACTGCAGCATGGGGGAGCGCTTGGTAAGGACAGCCCTGCAGCCCTCAGCTGGACGAACTTCTTCCGTGTGTCCAGACTGTGAGCTGTGCAGCCGTGCCTGGCTGCACCGCTCCAGCTCAGAGTCCGCTGCCTGAAGCTGCATCTTTGCTGCCTTCCCTCCTGCCCAGAGCCTCGAAGCTGCTCCCACAGTCCTCTGCCCACCCCCAACATGCCAGAGAAGACATCTGGCAGCGGGCTGGAGGAATCCCAGCACCCTGTTTTCCTTCTGCCCGCAGCTCTCTCCTCCGCTGCCACACAGGGCACCAGCCTGCAAAATGGGAATGGTCGGGAGGAAAGGGAGCGCTGGCAGGAGCGACTGCTGCAGCTGGCCGGGGGGGTCTGCGTCCCCCGTGCCCTTGTGGGCTATCTGTCCAGCTGCAGGAGGACCAGAGAAGGGCAGATAAAAAGGTGCAGCTGAGCAAGCAGTGGACCTGCACAACTCTCTGGCCATCCTGCCGATGGCAGCTGTGACACGTCGATTCTTTCCATGCAGCTGAATTCATGTTTTCCATCTGTAAACTTAAGTGGAGAACTGCAGGTTTTGTTAATCTTTGTGGAAATGATGTAACGGTCCCCAAGAATCTCAGAACTGCAACTTTGCCTCTGCCTGCGTAGACCTGCTAGGGCCTAAAACTACCCGTTTTATGGCATTAAAAAGAATAAAAAGCCAAAAATGAAACCTGGAGTTGAAGAAAGACCTTGGAAAAAAACACATTAAAATGTGAACAAGACAGAGGCTGAGCAAACGTTAATATAGCCCTGTGCTTTCTGCCAAAGTGCTTTATTTCGTTATCGTTAAATTTGCCGGGCAGTCACATTTCGGTATGTGAATATTTAGAAACAGTGCAATGGATGCTGGCAAAAACGAGTCTGTTTTCTTTTTTAACAGATATTCATAAGCACTTAGCACAGCTTTCCGGGGTCTGGAGTAGTTTCCCTTTGTTTTCTTCGTCTTTTCCCCCCGCTTCTAACTTCGCGCTCTTCCCCCGTCATCACAACGCAGAACGGATCGCCACGGCCTGCGCCGCGGGTCCCCGGCAATGCCGCCGGAGTTCTTCCCGCGGTCTCTGCTGCCACCTCGTGGCCAATGCGCGGAACTGCCGCTGCCCGCTGCTCAGGCCGGCAAGCTGTACAACGCATGCGCGTAGAAACGCGGAAGTGGCGTTTTAACCGCTCTGCGCCGCTAATCCGCCGCTCTCTATGGTGATCAGTCCTCCAGATAATAGCGAACACGCGCGCGTCAGCTGAAAGATAGCAATTGTTTCGACAGACCACTGCGGGGACGGGCAAGCAGCCGATTCTCGGAGCGCCGGCTCAGCGATAATTTCCCCTCGTCTATTTCCGCCGATTTATGCCCGAGCCCACCCGGGAACGGACCGGGTCGGCTCACGGCTGCCCCTCAGCGCCTCGTGGCACCCAACGTGCTTGCCGCCGCGGCGGAGGAGCAGACGTTTGGGGCTCCAGCCCCAGCCCTGCACCGCAGCGTTCCTGGAAAAGCAAGTCTCGCGAGAGCAACGCACACGGGCCAAGCTAGGCACCGCGCACGCGGCAGTCTCCGCACCGCACTACGCAGGCGCGGTTCTCGAGACAACAGCACGGAGTACGGACGCGCGATTCATGAGAAAGCACGACGCATGCGCCAGTGGTTTAAAAAAAAAAAAAAGAAGAAGAAGAAGAAGAAAAAAGCGCTACGCACGCACTGGATTCTGTTCCGAACGGGGCATGCGCCGGACTCTGCCCGCCACGGCGCATGCGCCTGGCTGTGCCCCGCAATGGGCGTGTGCCACGTGCTCTGCGCGCGCGCCAGCCTCGACGCCGCAATACGCACGCTTTCCTCACGGCCGCAAAACGCACGCGCCGTCGTTTGCAGCGCGTTCAGTACGTTCTCGAAGCAGACCGGGGCATAAAACCGCCCGAGGAAACAGACGAGGAGCATTCTGGATCGGAAGAGAGAAAAGTGTCGCGGAGCCGGCGGTCCAAGTATTGACTGCTCACCTGCATCTCAGGGCTTCGAAGAAATGTGTGCGATTGGAAAGCTTGTGGCGCATGCGCACTACTTCCCGGGGGGACCGAGCACCACTTCCGCGTGCCTGCGCGCACGCGCCCTGCTGCCTGCGGCGACGTAGCAACGCTGCCGCAATTCTGCCGATTGACCGTGTGGGGGCACCAGAGACAGCTGAAACAACCTCGATGCAGTTCCCCCGATTGGCCACGAGGGGGCGCGAGAGATCGCGGACACAACTGCGACGCACTTTTGCCGATCGGCCACGCGGTGGCACCAGAGACCGCGGAAATCACTTCGCCGCTAGGACTGCTGTGGGTCTGCACCAAGCCATCGCCAGCCCGTTCTCTCTTTTGATGGCAGAGGAAAAACACAGAAGGGAGAGGGGGGAAGGGAAGACGACAGAGACAACGAAGGAAACCTTCGACAAACCCACCAAACCTGCGCTCAGTGCGTAGGGGTACTTGTCAATAAACAAATAACCAGCAAATTGATGTTGTCAAGATTTTTATTACTCTCTTTTTTGCAGCCAGCGTCCGAGGTAATGAAAAACCTCGTATGAAGCGGGCAGATGCGTGCAGCCAAGCCATGGCTTGGAACGATTAACCACATTTGGTTTTGGCACCACGTTTGTGAGAAACACTCAAAGCCAAAAAATTCAGGTTAGGCCAGGATCTCAGTGATAGCAGCAAAGTTTATTCGTCATTGCAATAACAGGCTCATGTCCCCTATTAGCGAGGGAGGGACTGTGCAACAGTCAGCGAAATTCATTCCGTTCTATACTCCAAACCCAACGCAGGTAACGCTCTCCTGGCATTCATTGGTTGAGCGTCTCAGGCTTACACTCTCCCCGATGCTGTTGCTATGATACATTTCCATATAAGGTCCATTACCAACCCGTTGTTCTTTCGTATGTTTTGTACTTCTCCATGGAGATACGAGGGCCATATTTCCAAGAGTGAGCACATGCGTTCTGTCCTGTGCTGGGCTCTCTTTCTCCACCCCGCATCTTTGCCTTGTTTTGCACCTGGCTCACTTCTACCCCAGTCAGAACGCCCCCAATCTTTAACTTTCTACTCTGTTCAACAGCTTTCTTAGTGGAAGGAAAACAGCTATTTCACAAGAGGGTTATAAGTTCAGTGAAGGTCAATACTACGTACCGAAAACACTAAAAGCTTCTACTGCAAAAACACAACCTACCTTTCACAACCAGACCCAGAACCAACCCCCAAGGAGCACCGCCACTCACAGCTCTCCACCCGCACTCTGCACCGCCGATCACCGCCCCCTGAGCTCAGCCAGTAAGCCAGTTCTCAGCCCACCTCGTTGTCCACTCATCTATCCCACGCTTCCTCAGCTTCATTTGCAGGATGTCGTGGGAGACTGTATCAAAAGCATTGCTGAAGTCAAGGCAGACGACATCCACTGCAGCAGCACCTGAAATGGTCCATCCCACTCGGGCTGAAGCTTTGATTCCTTACACGTGCGTGTTAGGACCCAGCCTCCAGCACGGAATGAGGGCACTAGAAATTCCAGAGGTGGAGCTCGAGACAGCAGTCCATGTCCCTTGAGGGATAACAGAGAAGCAGACAACCCGAGTATGTAGTTCTTAGGAAACTTATCCTTGGCTTCAAGAGTGGGCATCTCACCTCTCCCTCCCAAGTACATCAACCCAAACAACACTTCATACGTTGATACTCCCAAGTCTTTTCTGGGAGCGGTTCGTATTCTGAGAAGGGCTACAGGTAAACGCTTTGGCCGTGGTCATTTGGTCTCTAAAATCCATTTTGACAAGCGCTTTGTCAGCATCTGACCGATCCATCCTACTTTCCCTGAAGAAGGAGGGTGCCAGTGAGTACGGAACTCCCGCTTGATTTCTAGAGTTCTCATTAGCTCCTGTAGGACTTGTGAAGTAAAGTGGTTTCCCTTATCTGAGACGATATTCTACGTGATCCCATATCTAGGGATCGCGCCCAGGTGTAGAGCCCTTAGTGCAGAAAAAAACAGGGACCTGTTGGAGCACCCAGAGGACCAAGGGTAAATCCTGCCTGACCAATCTAGCAGCCGTCTGTGATGGTGTCACTGCATCAATAGCCAAGTGAAGAACCACTGATATCATCCACCTGGACTTCAGCAAGGCCTCTGACACAACATCCTTCTTTCCAAATTGGAAGGATACGGATTCGGTGAGCGGACTGTTCAATGGACAAAGAACCGGCTGCAGCGTCGAGTCCAGGAGCAAACGGCTCCGTGTCTGGATGGTGATCGGTGATGAATGGCATCTCAAAGGGGTCTGTGCTGGGGCTGAGACTCTTCAGTATCTTCATCAGTGGCATCACCAGCGGGATCGAGCGCACCCTCAGAAAATTTGCTGACGACACCAAGCTGTGGGGAGCAGTGACACGCCAGAGGGACGGGACGCCAACCACAGGGACCTCAACAGGCTCGAGCAGCTGGCACAGACAAACCTCATCAGGTTCAACAAATCCAGGCGCAGTGTCTTGCACCTGGGACAAGAGAACCCCCCACTACCGATACATGCTGGGGGATGAAAGGGCTGAGCCTAGGCCTGTCCCAAAAGACCTGGTGGACGGCAAGCTGTACACGAGCCAGCAAAGTGCCCTCCCAGCCCAGAAAACCAGCCACATCCTGGTCTGCACCAAAAGATGTGCGGTCAGCAGGTGAAAAGAAGTGATCCTGCCCCTCTGCTCTGTGCTGAAGAGGCCTCACCTGGAGTACTGTGTCCATATGAAGAGCCCTCAGTGCAGAAGAGACATGGACCCGTTGGAGCACATGCAGAGGATGGCCACAAGAAAAAAAAAAAAAAGAACCGAAGGATCAAACGCCTCACCTGTGAGGACAGGCTGAGAGAGCTGGGGCTGTTCAGCCCGGAGAAGTGAAGGCTCCGAGGTGACCTGGTAACAGCCTTTCGATACCCAAAGGGGAGCTAAAGGAAAGAAGAAGGGAAAATTTAGGTTAGATATCAGGAAAATATCTTTCACAGCAAGGGACAAGGGGAAACATTTTAAGGTGGGGGAGGGAAGATTTAGGTTGGACGCCAGGGGGAAGTTCTTTACAGGGAGAGCGGTGAGGTGCTGGAACAGCTGCCCAAAGAGGCTGTGGATGCCCCGTCCATCCCTGGAGGTGTTCAAGGCCAGGTTGGATGGGGCCCTGGGCAGCCTGGTCTAGTATGAAATGGGGAGGTTGATGGCCCTGCATGTAGCAGGGGGGTTGGAGATTCACGATCCTCGAGGTCCCTTCCAACCCGGGACATTCTGTGACTCTGCGCAGTGGACCAGGTTGCCCAGAGATGTGGTGGATGCCCTGTCCCTTCCAAGGTGACACGCAGGGAAACCTGATCTAGCTGTGAATGTCCCTGCTCATTGTGGGCGAGTTGGACTAGACCATCATAAATGGTCGCTTCCGACTCTAAGGAGTCTCTGGTATGATACCTGAAGCCATGTCCACAAAGAACATCGATGGCCCGGTGAGCAATCAGGGTAGGTGGGGAAGCCTGTGTGCTCAACAGCTCTGGGGAAACTCACCAAGTAGTCCAGTCAGGAAGATTCACATCAGCCATAGAGCCTCTCTGTGCCAGTGCCAGTATTCAGCACACCAGAGGTACTGCTTCATCACACTGGTGGGTCCCATAGCTGCAGAGCTAGCTATTGAATGGCAGTCAGGGGATGGAAGGAAGAGGGGTGGGGAGATTGGCTATCATACAGACTAGGAAACTAACAGCATCCCCTGACAATTGGGATGGAGATACCTGGGGCGATCCAGATGAAGTGGTCCAGTAGAAGACAATCCTTTGTTTCCTATGAATACGAAGCCAGGTCTGCCATAAAAACAGAAAGAACCCTAGGACCCTGGGGTGGACAGCCACAGCGTGCTCTGAGAACTGTGCCCTGACATCTGTTACTACTGACAAATTTGTAAGGGAGGTCTAGGAGAGAACCAGACAAGACAGGAACAGAATACTCGTGTTCACTATGCTCAAGTAGTGGAGACTGTATTACACTATGTGCGGATGAAGAAAACGGCCACTGGGGCCGGGGGTTTTCTTAAGCTCAGGTCCCAGCCCGATACATGCACCTCACCCTACTACTAGCCACGAAGCTTATTGGGACGGAAGCTTATTGGGCCCAGGGAGCAAGGCGAGCCCCTTGTGACCCCCATTCCATCTTTAAGTGAGCGTCCTACAGCCATCGCAAAACCCACCTGCATACAAGCAATGCACGAACAAGGGATTCGCGGCATTTCATTATCCGCTGCACAGATTTCACAGTGCTTAAACCACTAACCAGGGGAGCCCCGAGAACCCTTAAACCCCATCGTGCTGCAAAACAGAACGGGATCCAAAGAGACACGGAACATAGTTTAAATACGTGCCCTTAAACAATACTCAGCATGGGCGGAATTAATACGTGGCACAGGAGACACAGAGGGGACGTGGGCAGAGGACACAGGGAGGACACAGACACAGGCGGGACACGAGGTCACAGAGGGAACATGGAGGGGGATGCAGAGGGTACGCGTCATGAAATGGATTGGGACAACGTGGTAGCAGACAAACCGAGTTTGGAGTCTCAGGTTGGAGATTAGGCAATGAGAATCATGAAAGAGGGAACAGAGACTTCACAAGAAGGTATTGAACTTAAGAAGAGTTACAGAGGAAACCTGGAGAACACAGGATCCCTTTACGGAAAAGCGCATTAGCTCCAGCCATTTCCAGAGTTGCAATGCTCAGTCAGCCAACCAGCATTACCTTGGGACTGACTGAAGCATTCCAGGAATGAGACAAGAGCAAAAGAAAGGAATGTATGTCAGCCCCTCCATTACCAGTTCGGAGAAAGGGAGATAACCCCTTCACTCCCTTAAGCAAAGAACTGAAAAGAAAAATAAGAACAAGCATAGCAGACATAGCTGCTCCAGTCCAGCTTTGGATCCCCTCAGATCAGAGGGCAAAGATCAAAGCCCTACAGCACGGAACAAAAATCAGTTGCCTCTTTCCAGGAAAGAGCACTCACCCAACAGTCCACAGCAGGCAGTCTCCAGCAAAAGACGCTGCCTTGGGGGCTGCCAGCCCTTAAATGAGGTGAGGGAGGGGTGGAGCCAGGCTCAGCCCCACCTGGTCCCACAGCTGCATTGCTTCCACCTGTGCTTGCAGGGCTGCACCACCCCTCACCAGATGCTCCATCACTGCTTCAGGCTGTGATCTCAAAGTTCCCATAACGTCATGAATAAAAAAAAAAAAAAAAAAAAAAAAGTGAATTAGGTCTGCCTGTCTGGCAAGGGGAAGTTTATCACTGAATGAGCAAGGATGGCCCACATATTTTGATTCCAGTCAGATGTCCTCAAAGGCAACTGATAAAATTTCTCATAGGTAGGAGAGCACAGATTTTCATACTGATGCAGCAAGATGCTGAGAAGCCGCATGTGCAGCGAAAAGGCTGCGATTACGGTGTGAGTGGAGCGAGTGCTGTTTGACAAACTGTCAGGGTCAGCTTATGGCTCCCCAGTGAGAAATGTGCATTACCTACTCACGCAGCGATTAAAGACCATCGTGAAAATATTTTACGATTTGGTGTCCTCAGTGGGTGAAGCTGGCACCTGCCTGTAAGGCACTGTGTAGCCATTGGGCTCCAACATCAATCCCAAACCCCAAAGAAGTAGGGAGGCTTCAGTGTGCGTACTTCGTGCAGCCCCTGCGCTCCTCAAGTCACAGATCACTGACGTACCGCAGGACCCATTTCTGCTGCGGCACGACGTGGGATTGCTGAAGTCACTGCAGATCTGGAGAACAGACAAAACATCTCCAGAACGCACTCCCCATACAACTTGCCCACATGCAGGGGGCACAAGCCCCATTTTGGGGGCAATGATCCCCACTTGTGGGGTGCTACCCTCACCCCACTGTCACAGCCATGCCCCGAGGACACCATCACCCCACTGCGCATGGCCAGCAACGTCTCCCCGGCCTCCACTCCCACAGGCATCCCCGTCCCTGTCCTCAAGTCGACAACATCGGCATGGAGCAAAGCGGGGCACGGGGCGTGGGAGGACTTGAGGGGACATGAGAGGGCACATGGGGACACAGGGACATGGGGGGACACGGAGGGACATGGGGTTGACGCGTGGGGTCAGAACTACAGAGGCAAGAGGAGGTGGCACGTGGAGGTGACACAAGGAGGTGGCAGGCTGTGCCAGGAGTTTGAGCAGCAGTGCGGGGCAGATGAGCAGTGCCAGCCCAACGTGGGGGTGATGGTGACACTCCAGGATGAGGAGCTGCTACTGTTTTTCAAGCAGGTAGGAGTTTGTTATCCATACATAATACTGCACTTGTTGTTTTCTTTTTTAAATCAGTGACAGTATGCGATCTGATCCAATGTCTTTGAAAAGTGTGGTTTCAGGATTGTCAGCTGAAACAGCAGCAGAACACAGGCCGTTGCCTGTGGGGGAAGGGACGGGGAAGGAAGTGAGGAAAGAAAGGAGGAAGCCTGAAAAAGGAATGGGGATGGCACGGGGCGAAGGAAGGGGGCGAGACATAGGGGAATGAAGGGAAAAGGACAGAATAGCGGTGGAGCAGCCTAAAAAGCAGCAACAAGCTCTGGGAGGACTGTAGAGTGCCAGATTCTGTAGCGGGTGTGTATCTGTGTGTGTATGTTGTCATTACCTACCTGGTTTGGGGTCGGGGCTGTTGTCGCTTCTGAGCTCCTGCAGTGGGAAGAGCTTGAGCAATCGGTGCCCATGCAGAACTGCAGCATGGGGGAGCGCTTGGTAAGGACAGCCCTGCAGCCCTCAGCTGGACGAACTTCTTCCGTGTGTCCAGACTGTGAGCTGTGCAGCCGTGCCTGGCTGCACCGCTCCAGCTCAGAGTCCGCTGCCTGAAGCTGCATCTTTGCTGCCTTCCCTCCTGCCCAGAGCCTCGAAGCTGCTCCCACAGTCCTCTGCCCACCCCCAACATGCCAGAGAAGACATCTGGCAGCGGGCTGGAGGAATCCCAGCACCCTGTTTTCCTTCTGCCCGCAGCTCTCTCCTCCGCTGCCACACAGGGCACCAGCCTGCAAAATGGGAATGGTCGGGAGGAAAGGGAGCGCTGGCAGGAGCGACTGCTGCAGCTGGCCGGGGGGGTCTGCGTCCCCCGTGCCCTTGTGGGCTATCTGTCCAGCTGCAGGAGGACCAGAGAAGGGCAGATAAAAAGGTGCAGCTGAGCAAGCAGTGGACCTGCACAACTCTCTGGCCATCCTGCCGATGGCAGCTGTGACACGTCGATTCTTTCCATGCAGCTGAATTCATGTTTTCCATCTGTAAACTTAAGTGGAGAACTGCAGGTTTTGTTAATCTTTGTGGAAATGATGTAACGGTCCCCAAGAATCTCAGAACTGCAACTTTGCCTCTGCCTGCGTAGACCTGCTAGGGCCTAAAACTACCCGTTTTATGGCATTAAAAAGAATAAAAAGCCAAAAATGAAACCTGGAGTTGAAGAAAGACCTTGGAAAAAAACACATTAAAATGTGAACAAGACAGAGGCTGAGCAAACGTTAATATAGCCCTGTGCTTTCTGCCAAAGTGCTTTATTTCGTTATCGTTAAATTTGCCGGGCAGTCACATTTCGGTATGTGAATATTTAGAAACAGTGCAATGGATGCTGGCAAAAACGAGTCTGTTTTCTTTTTTAACAGATATTCATAAGCACTTAGCACAGCTTTCCGGGGTCTGGAGTAGTTTCCCTTTGTTTTCTTCGTCTTTTCCCCCCGCTTCTAACTTCGCGCTCTTCCCCCGTCATCACAACGCACAACGGATCGCCACGGCCTGCGCCGCGGGTCCCCGGCAATGCCGCCGGAGTTCTTCCCGCGGTCTCTGCTGCCACCTCGTGGCCAATGCGCGGAACTGCCGCTGCCCGCTGCTCAGGCCGGCAAGCTGTACAACGCATGCGCGTAGAAACGCGGAAGTGGCGTTTTAACCGCTCTGCGCCGCTAATCCGCCGCTCTCTATGGTGATCAGTCCTCCAGATAATAGCGAACACGCGCGCGTCAGCTGAAAGATAGCAATTGTTTCGACAGACCACTGCGGGGACGGGCAAGCAGCCGATTCTCGGAGCGCCGGCTCAGCGATAATTTCCCCTCGTCTATTTCCGCCGATTTATGCCCGAGCCCACCCGGGAACGGACCGGGTCAGCTCACGGCTGCCCCTCAGCGCCTCGTGGCACCCAACGTGCTTGCCGCCGCGGCGGAGGAGCAGACGTTTGGGGCTCCAGCCCCAGCCCTGCACCGCAGCGTTCCTGGAAAAGCAAGTCTCGCGAGAGCAACGCACACGGGCCAAGCTAGGCACCGCGCACGCGGCAGTCTCCGCACCGCACTACGCAGGCGCGGTTCTCGAGACAACAGCACGGAGTACGGACGCGCGATTCATGAGAAAGCACGACGCATGCGCCAGTGGTTTAAAAAAAAAAAAAGAAGAAGAAGAAGAAGAAAAAAGCGCTACGCACGCACTGGATTCTGTTCCGAACGGGGCATGCGCCGGACTCTGCCCGCCACGGCGCATGCGCCTGGCTGTGCCCCGCAATGCGCGTGTGCCACGTGCTCTGCGCGCGCGCCAGCCTCGACGCCGCAATACGCACGCTTTCCTCACGGCCGCAAAACGCACGCGCCGTCGTTTGCAGCGCGTTCAGTACGTTCTCGAAGCAGACCGGGGCATAAAACCGCCCGAGGAAACAGACGAGGAGCATTCTGGATCGGAAGAGAGAAAAGTGTCGCGGAGCCGGCGGTCCAAGTATTGACTGCTCACCTGCATCTCAGGGCTTCGAAGAAATGTGTGCGATTGGAAAGCTTGTGGCGCATGCGCACTACTTCCCGGGGGGACCGAGCACCACTTCCGCGTGCCTGCGCGCACGCGCCCTGCTGCCTGCGGCGACGTAGCAACGCTGCCGCAATTCTGCCGATTGACCGTGTGGGGGCACCAGAGACAGCTGAAACAACCTCGATGCAGTTCCCCCGATTGGCCACGAGGGGGCGCGAGAGATCGCGGACACAACTGCGACGCACTTTTGCCGATCGGCCACGCGGTGGCACCAGAGACCGCGGAAATCACTTCGCCGCTAGGACTGCTGTGGGTCTGCACCAAGCCATCGCCAGCCCGTTCTCTCTTTTGATGGCAGAGGAAAAACACAGAAGGGAGAGGGGGGAAGGGAAGACGACAGAGACAACGAAGGAAACCTTCGACAAACCCACCAAACCTGCGCTCAGTGCGTAGGGGTACTTGTCAATAAACAAATAACCAGCAAATTGATGTTGTCAAGATTTTTATTACTCTCTTTTTTGCAGCCAGCGTCCGAGGTAATGAAAAACCTCGTATGAAGCGGGCAGATGCGTGCAGCCAAGCCATGGCTTGGAACGATTAACCACATTTGGTTTTGGCACCACGTTTGTGAGAAACACTCAAAGCCAAAAAATTCAGGTTAGGCCAGGATCTCAGTGATAGCAGCAAAGTTTATTCGTCATTGCAATAACAGGCTCATGTCCCCTATTAGCGAGGGAGGGACTGTGCAACAGTCAGCGAAATTCATTCCGTTCTATACTCCAAACCCAACGCAGGTAACGCTCTCCTGGCATTCATTGGTTGAGCGTCTCAGGCTTACACTCTCCCCGATGCTGTTGCTATGATACATTTCCATATAAGGTCCATTACCAACCCGTTGTTCTTTCGTATGTTTTGTACTTCTCCATGGAGATACGAGGGCCATATTTCCAAGAGTGAGCACATGCGTTCTGTCCTGTGCTGGGCTCTCTTTCTCCACCCCGCATCTTTGCCTTGTTTTGCACCTGGCTCACTTCTACCCCAGTCCAATCTTTAACTTTCTACTCTGTTCAACAGCTTTCTTAGTGGAAGGAAAACAGCTATTTCACAAGAGGGTTATAAGTTCAGTGAAGGTCAATACTACGTACCGAAAACACTAAAAGCTTCTACTGCAAAAACACAACCTACCTTTCACAACCAGACCCAGAACCAACCCCCAAGGAGCACCGCCACTCACAGCTCTCCACCCGCACTCTGCACCGCCGATCACCGCCCCCTGAGCTCAGCCAGTAAGCCAGTTCTCAGCCCACCTCGTTGTCCACTCATCTATCCCACGCTTCCTCAGCTTCATTTGCAGGATGTCGTGGGAGACTGTATCAAAAGCATTGCTGAAGTCAAGGCAGACGACATCCACTGCAGCAGCACCTGAAATGGTCCATCCCACTCGGGCTGAAGCTTTGATTCCTTACACGTACGTGTTAGGACCCAGCCTCCAGCACGGAATGAGGGCACTAGAAATTCCAGAGGTGGAGCTCGAGACAGCAGTCCATGTCCCTTGAGGGATAACAGAGAAGCAGACAACCCGAGTATGTAGTTCTTAGGAAACTTATCCTTGGCTTCAAGAGTGGGCATCTCACCTCTCCCTCCCAAGTACATCAACCCAAACAACACTTCATACGTTGATACTCCCAAGTCTTTTCTGGGAGCGGTTTGTATTCTGAGAAGGGCTACAGGTAAACGCTTTGGCCATGGTCATTTGGTCTCTAAAATCCATTTTGACAAGCGCTTTGTCAGCATCTGACCGATCCATCCTACTTTCCCTGAAGAAGGAGGGTGCCAGTGAGTACGGAACTCCCGCTTGATTTCTAGAGTTCTCATTAGCTCCTGTAGGACTTGTGAAGTAAAGTGGTTTCCCTTATCTGAGACGATATTCTACGTGATCCCATATCTAGGGATCGCGCCCAGGTGTAGAGTCCTTAGTGCAGAAAAAAACAGGGACCTGTTGGAGCACCCAGAGGACCAAGGGTAAATCCTGCCTGACCAATCTAGCAGCCGTCTGTGATGGTGTCACTGCATCAATAGCCAAGTGAAGAACCACTGATATCATCCACCTGGACTTCAGCAAGGCCTCTGACACAACATCCTTCTTTCCAAATTGGAAGGATACGGATTCGGTGAGCGGACTGTTCAATGGACAAAGAACCGGCTGCAGCGTCGAGTCCAGGAGCCAACGGCTCCGTGTCTGGATGGTGATCGGTGATGAATGGCATCTCAAAGGGGTCTGTGCTGGGGCTGAGACTCTTCAGTATCTTCATCAGTGGCATCACCAGCGGGATCGAGCGCACCCTCAGAAAATTTGCTGACGACACCAAGCTGTGGGGAGCAGTGACACGCCAGAGGGACGGGACGCCAACCACAGGGACCTCAACAGGCTCGAGCAGCTGGCACAGACAAACCTCATCAGGTTCAACAAATCCAGGCGCAGTGTCTTGCACCTGGGACAAGAGAACCCCCCACTACCGATACATGCTGGGGGATGAAAGGGCTGAGCCTAGGCCTGTCCCAAAAGACCTGGTGGACGGCAAGCTGTACACGAGCCAGCAAAGTGCCCTCCCAGCCCAGAAAACCAGCCACATCCTGGTCTGCACCAAAAGATGTGCGGTCAGCAGGTGAAAAGAAGTGATCCTGCCCCTCTGCTCTGTGCTGAAGAGGCCTCACCTGGAGTATTGTGTCCATATGAAGAGCCCTCAGTGCAGAAGAGACATGGACCCGTTGGAGCACATGCAGAGGATGGCCACAAGAAAAAAAAAAAAAAAGAACCGAAGGATCAAACGCCTCACCTGTGAGGACAGGCTGAGAGAGCTGGGGCTGTTCAGCCCGGAGAAGTGAAGGCTCCGAGGTGACCTGGTAACAGCCTTTCGATACCCAAAGGGGAGCTAAAGGAAAGAAGAAGGGAAAATTTAGGTTAGATATCAGGAAAATATCTTTCACAGCAAGGGACAAGGGGAAACATTTTAAGGTGGGGGAGGGAAGATTTAGGTTGGACGCCAGGGGGAAGTTCTTTACAGGGAGAGCGGTGAGGTGCTGGAACAGCTGCCCAGAGAGGCTGTGGATGCCCCGTCCATCCCTGGAGGTGTTCAAGGCCAGGTTGGATGGGGCCCTGGGCAGCCTGGTCTAGTATGAAATGGGGAGGTTGATGGCCCTGCATGTAGCAGGGGGGTTGGAGATTCACGATCCTCGAGGTCCCTTCCAACCTGGGACATTCTGTGACTCTGCGCAGTGGACCAGGTTGCCCAGAGATGTGGTGGATGCCCTGTCCCTTCCAAGGTGACACGCAGGGAAACCTGATCTAGCTGTGAATGTCCCTGCTCATTGTGGGCGAGTTGGACTAGACCATCATAAATGGTCGCTTCCGACTCTAAGGAGTCTCTGGTATGATACCTGAAGCCATGTCCACAAAGAACATCGATGGCCTGGTGAGCAATCAGGGTAGGTGGGGAAGCCTGTGTGCTCAACAGCTCTGGGGAAACTCACCAAGTAGTCCAGTCAGGAAGATTCACATCAGCCATAGAGCCTCTCTGTGCCAGTGCCAGTATTCAGCACACCAGAGGTACTGCTTCATCACACTGGTGGGTCCCATAGCTGCAGAGCTAGCTATTGAATGGCAGTCAGGGGATGGAAGGAAGAGGGGTGGGGAGATTGGCTATCATACAGACTAGGAAACTAACAGCATCCCCTGACAATTGGGATGGAGATACCTGGGGCGATCCAGATGAAGTGGTCCAGTAGAAGACAATCCTTTGTTTCCTATGAATACGAAGCCAGGTCTGCCATAAAAACAGAAAGAACCCTAGGACCCTGGGGTGGACAGCCACAGCGTGCTCTGAGAACTGTGCCCTGACATCTGTTACTACTGACAAATTTGTAAGGGAGGTCTAGGAGAGAACCAGACAAGACAGGAACAGAATACTCGTGTTCACTATGCTCAAGTAGTGGAGACTGTATTACACTACGTGCGGATGAAGAAAACGGCCACTGGGGCTGGGGGTTTTCTTAAGCTCAGGTCCCAGCCCGATACATGCACCTCACCCTACTACCAGCCACGAAGCTTATTGGGACGGAAGCTTATTGGGCCCAGCGAGCAAGGCGAGCCCCTTGTGACCCCCATTCCATCTTTAAGTGAGCGTCCTACAGCCATCGCAAAACCCACCTGCATACAAGCAATGCACGAACAAGGGATTCGCGGCATTTCATTATCCGCTGCACAGATTTCACAGTGCTTAAACCACTAACCAGGGGAGCCCCGAGAACGCTTAAACCCCATCGTGCTGCAAAACAGAACGGGACCCAAAGAGACACGGAACATAGTTTAAATACGTGCCCTTAAACAATACTCAGCATGGGCGGAATTAATACGTGGCACAGGAGACACAGAGGGGACGTGGGCAGAGGACACAGGGAGGACACAGACACAGGCGGGACACGAGGTCACAGAGGGAACATGGAGGGGGATGCAGAGGGTACGCGTCATGAAATGGATTGGGACAACGTGGTAGCAGACAAACCGAGTTTGGAGTCTCAGGTTGCAGATTAGGCGATGAGAATCATGAAAGAGGGAACAGAGACTTCACAAGAAGGTATTGAACTTAAGAAGAGTTACAGAGGAAACCTGGAGAACACAGGATCCCTTTACGGAAAAGCGCACTAGCTCCAGGCATTTCCAGAGTTGCAATGCTCAGTCAGCCAACCAGCATTACCTTGGGACTGACTGAAGCATTCCAGGAATGAGACAAGAGCAAAAGAAAGGAATGTATGTCAGCCCCTCCATTACCAGTTCGGAGAAAGGGAGATAACCCCTTCACTCCCTTAAGCAAAGAACTGAAAAGAAAAATAAGAACAAGCATAGCAGACATAGCTGCTCCAGTCCAGCTTTGGATCCCCTCAGATCAGAGGGCAAAGATCAAAGCCCTACAGCATGGAACAAAAATCAGTTGCCTCTTTCCAGGAAAGAGCACTCACCCAACAGTCCACAGCAGGCAGTCTCCAGCAAAAGACGCTGCCTTGGGGGCTGCCAGCCCTTAAATGAGGTGAGGGAGGGGTGGAGCCAGGCTCAGCCCCACCTGGTCCCACAGCTGCATTGCTTCCACCTGTGCTTGCAGGGCTGCACCACCCCTCACCAGATGCTCCATCACTGCTTCAGGCTGTGATCTCAAAGTTCCCATAACGTCATGAATAAAAAAAAAAAAAAAAAAAAAAAAAAAGTGAATTAGGTCTGCCTGTCTGGCAAGGGGAAGTTTATCACTGAATGAGCAAGGATGGCCCACATATTTTGATTCCAGTCAGATGTCCTCAAAGGCAACTGATAAAATTTCTCATAGGTAGGAGAGCACAGATTTTCATACTGATGCAGCAAGATGCTGAGAAGCCGCATGTGCAGCGAAAAGGCTGCGATTACGGTGTGAGTGGAGCGAGTGCTGTTTGACAAACTGTCAGGGTCAGCTTATGGCTCCCCAGTGAGAAATGTGCATTACCTACTCACGCAGCGATTAAAGACCATCGTGAAAATATTTTACGATTTGGTGTCCTCAGTGGGTGAAGCTGGCACCTGCCTGTAAGGCACTGTGTAGCCATTGGGCTCCAACATCAATCCCAAACCCCAAAGAAGTAGGGAGGCTTCAGTGTGCGTACTTCGTGCAGCCCCTGCGCTCCTCAAGTCACAGATCACTGACGTACCGCAGGACCCATTTCTGCTGCGGCACGACGTGGGATTGCTGAAGTCACTGCAGATCTGGAGAACAGACAAAACATCTCCAGAACGCACTCCCCATACAACTTGCCCACATGCAGGGGGCACAAGCCCCATTTTGGGGGCAATGATCCCCACTTGTGGGGTGCTACCCTCACCCCACTGTCACAGCCATGCCCCGAGGACACCATCACCCCACTGCGCATGGCCAGCAACGTCTCCCCGGCCTCCACTCCCACAGGCATCCCCGTCCCTGTCCTCAAGTCGACAACATCGGCATGGAGCAAAGCGGGGCACGGGGCGTGGGAGGACTTGAGGGGACATGAGAGGGCACATGGGGACACAGGGACATGGGGGGACACGGAGGGACATGGGGTTGACGCGTGGGGTCAGAACTACAGAGGCAAGAGGAGGTGGCACGTGGAGGTGACACAAGGAGGTGGCAGGCTGTGCCAGGAGTTTGAGCAGCAGTGCGGGGCAGATGAGCAGTGCCAGCCCAACGTGGGGGTGATGGTGACACTCCAGGATGAGGAGCTGCTACTGTTTTTCAAGCAGGTAGGAGTTTGTTATCCATACATAATACTGCACTTGTTGTTTTCTTTTTTAAATCAGTGACAGTATGCGATCTGATCCAATGTCTTTGAAAAGTGTGGTTTCAGGATTGTCAGCTGAAACAGCAGCAGAACACAGGCCGTTGCCTGTGGGGGAAGGGACGGGGAAGGAAGTGAGGAAAGAAAGGAGGAAGCCTGAAAAAGGAATGGGGATGGCACGGGGCGAAGGAAGGGGGCGAGACATAGGGGAATGAAGGGAAAAGGACAGAATAGCGGTGGAGCAGCCTAAAAAGCAGCAACAAGCTCTGGGAGGACTGTAGAGTGCCAGATTCTGTAGCGGGTGTGTATCTGTGTGTGTATGTTGTCATTACCTGCCTGGTTTGGGGTCGGGGCTGTTGTCGCTTCTGAGCTCCTGCAGTGGGAAGAGCTTGAGCAATCGGTGCCCATGCAGAACTGCAGCATGGGGGAGCGCTTGGTAAGGACAGCCCTGCAGCCCTCAGCTGGACGAACTTCTTCCGTGTGTCCAGACTGTGAGCTGTGCAGCCGTGCCTGGCTGCACCGCTCCAGCTCAGAGTCCGCTGCCTGAAGCTGCATCTTTGCTGCCTTCCCTCCTGCCCAGAGCCTCGAAGCTGCTCCCACAGTCCTCTGCCCACCCCCAACATGCCAGAGAAGACATCTGGCAGCGGGCTGGAGGAATCCCAGCACCCTGTTTTCCTTCTGCCCGCAGCTCTCTCCTCCGCTGCCACACAGGGCACCAGCCTGCAAAATGGGAATGGTCGGGAGGAAAGGGAGCGCTGGCAGGAGCGACTGCTGCAGCTGGCCGGGGGGGTCTGCGTCCCCCGTGCCCTTGTGGGCTATCTGTCCAGCTGCAGGAGGACCAGAGAAGGGCAGATAAAAAGGTGCAGCTGAGCAAGCAGTGGACCTGCACAACTCTCTGGCCATCCTGCCGATGGCAGCTGTGACACATCGATTCTTTCCATGCAGCTGAATTCATGTTTTCCATCTGTAAACTTAAGTGGAGAACTGCAGGTTTTGTTAATCTTTGTGGAAATGATGTAACGGTCCCCAAGAATCTCAGAACTGCAACTTTGCCTCTGCCTGCGTAGACCTGCTAGGGCCTAAAACTACCCGTTTTATGGCATTAAAAAGAATAAAAAGCCAAAAATGAAACCTGGAGTTGAAGAAAGACCTTGGAAAAAAACACATTAAAATGTGAACAAGACAGAGGCTGAGCAAACGTTAATATAGCCCTGTGCTTTCTGCCAAAGTGCTTTATTTCGTTATCGTTAAATTTGCCGGGCAGTCACATTTCGGTATGTGAATATTTAGAAACAGTGCAATGGATGCTGGCAAAAACGAGTCTGTTTTCTTTTTTAACAGATATTCATAAGCACTTAGCACAGCTTTCCGGGGTCTGGAGTAGTTTCCCTTTGTTTTCTTCGTCTTTTCCCCCCGCTTCTAACTTCGCGCTCTTCCCCCGTCATCACAACGCACAACGGATCGCCACGGCCTGCGCCGCGGGTCCCCGGCAATGCCGCCGGAGTTCTTCCCGCGGTCTCTGCTGCCACCTCGTGGCCAATGCGCGGAACTGCCGCTGCCCGCTGCTCAGGCCGGCAAGCTGTACAACGCATGCGCGTAGAAACGCGGAAGTGGCGTTTTAACCGCTCTGCGCCGCTAATCCGCCGCTCTCTATGGTGATCAGTCCTCCAGATAATAGCGAACACGCGCGCGTCAGCTGAAAGATAGCAATTGTTTCGACAGACCACTGCGGGGACGGGCAAGCAGCCGATTCTCGGAGCGCCGGCTCAGCGATAATTTCCCCTCGTCTATTTCCGCCGATTTATGCCCGAGCCCACCCGGGAACGGACCGGGTCGGCTCACGGCTGCCCCTCAGCGCCTCGTGGCACCCAACGTGCTTGCCGCCGCGGCGGAGGAGCAGACGTTTGGGGCTCCAGCCCCAGCCCTGCACCGCAGCGTTCCTGGAAAAGCAAGTCTCGCGAGAGCAACGCACACGGGCCAAGCTAGGCACCGCGCACGCGGCAGTCTCCGCACCGCACTACGCAGGCGCGGTTCTCGAGACAACAGCACGGAGTACGGACGCGCGATTCATGAGAAAGCACGACGCATGCGCCAGTGGTTTAAAAAAAAAAAAAGAAGAAGAAGAAGAAGAAAAAAGCGCTACGCACGCACTGGATTCTGTTCCGAACGGGGCATGCGCCGGACTCTGCCCGCCACGGCGCATGCGCCTGGCTGTGCCCCGCAATGGGCGTGTGCCACGTGCTCTGCGCGCGCGCCAGCCTCGACGCCGCAATACGCACGCTTTCCTCACGGCCGCAAAACGCACGCGCCGTCGTTTGCAGCGCGTTCAGTACGTTCTCGAAGCAGACCGGGGCATAAAACCGCCCGAGGAAACAGACGAGGAGCATTCTGGATCGGAAGAGAGAAAAGTGTCGCGGAGCCGGCGGTCCAAGTATTGACTGCTCACCTGCATCTCAGGGCTTCGAAGAAATGTGTGCGATTGGAAAGCTTGTGGCGCATGCGCACTACTTCCCGGGGGGACCGAGCACCACTTCCGCGTGCCTGCGCGCACGCGCCCTGCTGCCTGCGGCGACGTAGCAACGCTGCCGCAATTCTGCCGATTGACCGTGTGGGGGCACCAGAGACAGCTGAAACAACCTCGATGCAGTTCCCCCGATTGGCCACGAGGGGGCGCGAGAGATCGCGGACACAACTGCGACGCACTTTTGCCGATCGGCCACGCGGTGGCACCAGAGACCGCGGAAATCACTTCGCCGCTAGGACTGCTGTGGGTCTGCACCAAGCCATCGCCAGCCCGTTCTCTCTTTTGATGGCAGAGGAAAAACACAGAAGGGAGAGGGGGGAAGGGAAGACGACAGAGACAACGAAGGAAACCTTCGACAAACCCACCAAACCTGCGCTCAGTGCGTAGGGGTACTTGTCAATAAACAAATAACCAGCAAATTGATGTTGTCAAGATTTTTATTACTCTCTTTTTTGCAGCCAGCGTCCGAGGTAATGAAAAACCTCGTATGAAGCGGGCAGATGCGTGCAGCCAAGCCATGGCTTGGAACGATTAACCACATTTGGTTTTGGCACCACGTTTGTGAGAAACACTCAAAGCCAAAAAATTCAGGTTAGGCCAGGATCTCAGTGATAGCAGCAAAGTTTATTCGTCATTGCAATAACAGGCTCATGTCCCCTATTAGCGAGGGAGGGACTGTGCAACAGTCAGCGAAATTCATTCCGTTCTATACTCCAAACCCAACGCAGGTAACGCTCTCCTGGCATTCATTGGTTGAGCGTCTCAGGCTTACACTCTCCCCGATGCTGTTGCTATGATACATTTCCATATAAGGTCCATTACCAACCCGTTGTTCTTTCGTATGTTTTGTACTTCTCCATGGAGATACGAGGGCCATATTTCCAAGAGTGAGCACATGCGTTCTGTCCTGTGCTGGGCTCTCTTTCTCCACCCCGCATCTTTGCCTTGTTTTGCACCTGGCTCACTTCTACCCCAGTCCAATCTTTAACTTTCTACTCTGTTCAACAGCTTTCTTAGTGGAAGGAAAACAGCTATTTCACAAGAGGGTTATAAGTTCAGTGAAGGTCAATACTACGTACCGAAAACACTAAAAGCTTCTACTGCAAAAACACAACCTACCTTTCACAACCAGACCCAGAACCAACCCCCAAGGAGCACCGCCACTCACAGCTCTCCACCCGCACTCTGCACCGCCGATCACCGCCCCCTGAGCTCAGCCAGTAAGCCAGTTCTCAGCCCACCTCGTTGTCCACTCATCTATCCCACGCTTCCTCAGCTTCATTTGCAGGATGTCGTGGGAGACTGTATCAAAAGCATTGCTGAAGTCAAGGCAGACGACATCCACTGCAGCAGCACCTGAAATGGTCCATCCCACTCGGGCTGAAGCTTTGATTCCTTACACGTGCGTGTTAGGACCCAGCCTCCAGCACGGAATGAGGGCACTAGAAATTCCAGAGGTGGAGCTCGAGACAGCAGTCCATGTCCCTTGAGGGATAACAGAGAAGCAGACAACCCGAGTATGTAGTTCTTAGGAAACTTATCCTTGGCTTCAAGAGTGGGCATCTCACCTCTCCCTCCCAAGTACATCAACCCAAACAACACTTCATACGTTGATACTCCCAAGTCTTTTCTGGGAGCGGTTTGTATTCTGAGAAGGGCTACAGGTAAACGCTTTGGCCATGGTCATTTGGTCTCTAAAATCCATTTTGACAAGCGCTTTGTCAGCATCTGACCGATCCATCCTACTTTCCCTGAAGAAGGAGGGTGCCAGTGAGTACGGAACTCCCGCTTGATTTCTAGAGTTCTCATTAGCTCCTGTAGGACTTGTGAAGTAAAGTGGTTTCCCTTATCTGAGACGATATTCTACGTGATCCCATATCTAGGGATCGCGCCCAGGTGTAGAGTCCTTAGTGCAGAAAAAAACAGGGACCTGTTGGAGCACCCAGAGGACCAAGGGTAAATCCTGCCTGACCAATCTAGCAGCCGTCTGTGATGGTGTCACTGCATCAATAGCCAAGTGAAGAACCACTGATATCATCCACCTGGACTTCAGCAAGGCCTCTGACACAACATCCTTCTTTCCAAATTGGAAGGATACGGATTCGGTGAGCGGACTGTTCAATGGACAAAGAACCGGCTGCAGCGTCGAGTTCAGGAGCAAACGGCTCCGTGTCTGGATGGTGATCGGTGATGAATGGCATCTCAAAGGGGTCTGTGCTGGGGCTGAGACTCTTCAGTATCTTCATCAGTGGCATCACCAGCGGGATCGAGCGCACCCTCAGAAAATTTGCTGACGACACCAAGCTGTGGGGAGCAGTGACACGCCAGAGGGACGGGACGCCAACCACAGGGACCTCAACAGGCTCGAGCAGCTGGCACAGACAAACCTCATCAGGTTCAACAAATCCAGCGCAGTGTCTTGCACCTGGGACAAGAGAACCCCCCACTACCGATACATGCTGGGGGATGAAAGGGCTGAGCCTAGGCCTGTCCCAAAAGACCTGGTGGACGGCAAGCTGTACACGAGCCAGCAAAGTGCCCTCCCAGCCCAGAAAACCAGCCACATCCTGGTCTGCACCAAAAGATGTGCGGTCAGCAGGTGAAAAGAACTGATCCTGCCCCTCTGCTCTGTGCTGAAGAGGCCTCACCTGGAGTATTGTGTCCATATGAAGAGCCCTCAGTGCAGAAGAGACATGGACCCGTTGGAGCACATGCAGAGGATGGCCACAAGAAAAAAAAAAAAAAAGAACCGAAGGATCAAACGCCTCACCTGTGAGGACAGGCTGAGAGAGCTGGGGCTGTTCAGCCCGGAGAAGTGAAGGCTCCGAGGTGACCTGGTAACAGCCTTTCGATACCCAAAGGGGAGCTAAAGGAAAGAAGAAGGGAAAATTTAGGTTAGATATCAGGAAAATATCTTTCACAGCAAGGGACAAGGGGAAACATTTTAAGGTGGGGGAGGGAAGATTTAGGTTGGACGCCAGGGGGAAGTTCTTTACAGGGAGAGCGGTGAGGTGCTGGAACAGCTGCCCAGAGAGGCTGTGGATGCCCCGTCCATCCCTGGAGGTGTTCAAGGCCAGGTTGGATGGGGCCCTGGGCAGCCTGGTCTAGTATGAAATGGGGAGGTTGATGGCCCTGCATGTAGCAGGGGGGTTGGAGATTCACGATCCTCGAGGTCCCTTCCAACCCGGGACATTCTGTGACTCTGCGCAGTGGACCAGGTTGCCCAGAGATGTGGTGGATGCCCTGTCCCTTCCAAGGTGACACGCAGGGAAACCTGATCTAGCTGTGAATGTCCCTGCTCATTGTGGGCGAGTTGGACTAGACCATCATAAATGGTCGCTTCCGACTCTAAGGAGTCTCTGGTATGATACCTGAAGCCATGTCCACAAAGAACATCGATGGCCCGGTGAGCAATCAGGGTAGGTGGGGAAGCCTGTGTGCTCAACAGCTCTGGGGAAACTCACCAAGTAGTCCAGTCAGGAAGATTCACATCAGCCATAGAGCCTCTCTGTGCCAGTGCCAGTATTCAGCACACCAGAGGTACTGCTTCATCACACTGGTGGGTCCCATAGCTGCAGAGCTAGCTATTGAATGGCAGTCAGGGGATGGAAGGAAGAGGGGTGGGGAGATTGGCTATCATACAGACTAGGAAACTAACAGCATCCCCTGACAATTGGGATGGAGATACCTGGGGCGATCCAGATGAAGTGGTCCAGTAGAAGACAATCCTTTGTTTCCTATGAATACGAAGCCAGGTCTGCCATAAAAACAGAAAGAACCCTAGGACCCTGGGGTGGACAGCCACAGCGTGCTCTGAGAACTGTGCCCTGACATCTGTTACTACTGACAAATTTGTAAGGGAGGTCTAGGAGAGAACCAGACAAGACAGGAACAGAATACTCGTGTTCACTATGCTCAAGTAGTGGAGACTGTATTACACTATGTGCGGATGAAGAAAACGGCCACTGGGGCCGGGGGTTTTCTTAAGCTCAGGTCCCAGCCCGATACATGCACCTCACCCTACTACTAGCCACGAAGCTTATTGGGACGGAAGCTTATTGGGCCCAGGGAGCAAGGCGAGCCCCTTGTGACCCCCATTCCATCTTTAAGTGAGCGTCCTACAGCCATCGCAAAACCCACCTGCATACAAGCAATGCACGAACAAGGGATTCGCGGCATTTCATTATCCGCTGCACAGATTTCACAGTGCTTAAACCACTAACCAGGGGAGCCCCGAGAACCCTTAAACCCCATCGTGCTGCAAAACAGAACGGGATCCAAAGAGACACGGAACATAGTTTAAATACGTGCCCTTAAACAATACTCAGCATGGGCGGAATTAATACGTGGCACAGGAGACACAGAGGGGACGTGGGCAGAGGACACAGGGAGGACACAGACACAGGCGGGACACGAGGTCACAGAGGGAACATGGAGGGGGATGCAGAGGGTACGCGTCATGAAATGGATTGGGACAACGTGGTAGCAGACAAACCGAGTTTGGAGTCTCAGGTTGGAGATTAGGCAATGAGAATCATGAAAGAGGGAACAGAGACTTCACAAGAAGGTATTGAACTTAAGAAGAGTTACAGAGGAAACCTGGAGAACACAGGATCCCTTTACGGAAAAGCGCATTAGCTCCAGCCATTTCCAGAGTTGCAATGCTCAGTCAGCCAACCAGCATTACCTTGGGACTGACTGAAGCATTCCAGGAATGAGACAAGAGCAAAAGAAAGGAATGTATGTCAGCCCCTCCATTACCAGTTCGGAGAAAGGGAGATAACCCCTTCACTCCCTTAAGCAAAGAACTGAAAAGAAAAATAAGAACAAGCATAGCAGACATAGCTGCTCCAGTCCAGCTTTGGATCCCCTCAGATCAGAGGGCAAATATCAAAGCCCTACAGCATGGAACAAAAATCAGTTGCCTCTTTCCAGGAAAGAGCACTCACCCAACAGTCCACAGCAGGCAGTCTCCAGCAAAAGACGCTGCCTTGGGGGCTGCCAGCCCTTAAATGAGGTGAGGGAGGGGTGGAGCCAGGCTCAGCCCCACCTGGTCCCACAGCTGCATTGCTTCCACCTGTGCTTGCAGGGCTGCACCACCCCTCACCAGATGCTCCATCACTGCTTCAGGCTGTGATCTCAAAGTTCCCATAACGTCATGAATAAAAAAAAAAAAAAAAAAAAAAAAAAGTGAATTAGGTCTGCCT
The DNA here is from genome assembly GCF_987193195.1 of Phasianus colchicus. NCBI lineage: Eukaryota > Metazoa > Chordata > Aves > Galliformes > Phasianidae > Phasianus > Phasianus colchicus. The sequence continues at coordinate 13,448,923 of NC_143453.1, read as the reverse complement.
GTCTGGCAAGGGGAAGTTTATCACTGAATGAGCAAGGATGGCCCACATATTTTGATTCCAGTCAGATGTCCTCAAAGGCAACTGATAAAATTTCTCATAGGTAGGAGAGCACAGATTTTCATACTGATGCAGCAAGATGCTGAGAAGCCGCATGTGCAGCGAAAAGGCTGCGATTACGGTGTGAGTGGAGCGAGTGCTGTTTGACAAACTGTCAGGGTCAGCTTATGGCTCCCCAGTGAGAAATGTGCATTACCTACTCACGCAGCGATTAAAGACCATCGTGAAAATATTTTACGATTTGGTGTCCTCAGTGGGTGAAACTGGCACCTGCCTGTAAGGCACCGTGTAGCCATTGGGCTCCAACATCAATCCCAAACCCCAAAGAAGTAGGGAGGCTGCAGTGTGCGTACTTCGTGCAGCCCCTGCGCTCCTCAAGTCACAGATCACTGACGTACCGCAGGACCCATTTCTGCTGCGGCACGACGTGGGATTGCTGAAGTCACTGCAGATCTGGAGAACAGACAAAGCATCTCCAGAACGCACTCCCCATACAACTTGCCCACATGCAGGGGGCACAAGCCCCATTTTGGGGGCAATGATCCCCACTTGTGGGGTGCTACCCTCACCCCACTGTCACAGCCATGCCCCGAGGACACCATCACCCCACTGCGCATGGCCAGCAACGTCTCCCCGGCCTCCACTCCCACAGGCATCCCCGTCCCTGTCCTCAAGTCGACAACATCGGCATGGAGCAAAGCGGGGCACGGGGCGTGGGAGGACTTGAGGGGACATGAGAGGGCACATGGGGACACAGGGACATGGGGGGACACGGAGGGACATGGGGTTGACGCGTGGGGTCAGAACTACAGAGGCAAGAGGAGGTGGTACGTGGAGGTGACACAAGGAGGTGGCAGGCTGTGCCAGGAGTTTGAGCAGCAGTGCGGGGCAGATGAGCAGTGCCAGCCCAACGTGGGGGTGATGGTGACACTCCAGGATGAGGAGCTGCTACTGTTTTTCAAGCAGGTAGGAGTTTGTTATCCATACATAATACTGCACTTGTTGTTTTCTTTTTTAAATCAGTGACAGTATGCGATCTGATCCAATGTCTTTGAAAAGTGTGGTTTCAGGATTGTCAGCTGAAACAGCAGCAGAACACAGGCCGTTGCCTGTGGGGGAAGGGACGGGGAAGGAAGTGAGGAAAGAAAGGAGGAAGCCTGAAAAAGGAATGGGGATGGCACGGGGCGAAGGAAGGGGGTGAGACATAGGGGAATGAAGGGAAAAGGACAGAATAGCGGTGGAGCAGCCTAAAAAGCAGCAACAAGCTCTGGGAGGACTGTAGAGTGCCAGATTCTGTAGCGGGTGTGTATCTGTGTGTGTATGTTGTCATCACCTGCCTGGTTTGGGGTCGGGGCTGTTGTTGCTTCTGAGTTCCTGCAGAGGGAAGAGCTTGAGCAATCGGTGCCCATGCAGAACTGCAGCATGGGGGAGCGCTTGGTAAGGACAGCCCTGCAGCCCTCAGCTGGACGAACTTCTTCCGTGTGTCCAGACTGTGAGCTGTGCAGCCGTGCCTGGCTGCACCGCTCCAGCTCAGAGTCCGCTGCCTGAAGCTGCATCTTTGCTGCCTTCCCTCCTGCCCAGAGCCTCGAAGCTGCTCCCACAGTCCTCTGCCCACCCCCAACATGCCAGAGAAGACATCTGGCAGCGGGCTGGAGGAATCCCAGCACCCTGTTTTCCTTCTGCCCGCAGCTCTCTCCTCCTCTGCCACACAGGGCACCAGCCTGCAAAATGGGAATGGTCGGGAGGAAAGGGAGCGCTGGCAGGAGCGACTGCTGCAGCTGGCCGGGGGGGTCTGCGTCCCCCGTGCCCTTGTGGGCTATCTGTCCAGCTGCAGGAGGACCAGAGAAGGGCAGATAAAAAGGTGCAGCTGAGCAAGCAGTGGACCTGCACAACTCTCTGGCCATCCTGCCGATGGCAGCTGTGACACATCGATTCTTTCCATGCAGCTGAATTCATGTTTTCCATCTGTAAACTTAAGTGGAGAACTGCAGGTTTTGTTAATCTTTGTGGAAATGATGTAACGGTCCCCAAGAATCTCAGAACTGCAACTTTGCCTCTGCCTGCGTAGACCTGCTAGGGCCTAAAACTACCCGTTTTATGGCATTAAAAAGAATAAAAAGCCAAAAATGAAACCTGGAGTTGAAGAAAGACCTTGGAAAAAAACACATTAAAATGTGAACAAGACAGAGGCTGAGCAAACGTTAATATAGCCCTGTGCTTTCTGCCAAAGTGCTTTATTTCGTTATCGTTAAATTTGCCGGGCAGTCACATTTCGGTATGTGAATATTTAGAAACAGTGCAATGGATGCTGGCAAAAACGAGTCTGTTTTCTTTTTTAACAGATATTCATAAGCACTTAGCACAGCTTTCCGGGGTCTGGAGTAGTTTCCCTTTGTTTTCTTCGTCTTTTCCCCCCGCTTCTAACTTCGCGCTCTTCCCCCGTCATCACAACGCAGAACGGATCGCCACGGCCTGCGCCGCGGGTCCCCGGCAATGCCGCCGGAGTTCTTCCCGCGGTCTCTGCTGCCACCTCGTGGCCAATGCGCGGAACTGCCGCTGCCCGCTGCTCAGGCCGGCAAGCTGTACAACGCATGCGCGTAGAAACGCGGAAGTGGCGTTTTAACCGCTCTGCGCCGCTAATCCGCCGCTCTCTATGGTGATCAGTCCTCCAGATAATAGCGAACACGCGCGCGTCAGCTGAAAGATAGCAATTGTTTCGACAGACCACTGCGGGGACGGGCAAGCAGCCGATTCTCGGAGCGCTGGCTCAGCGATAATTTCCCCTCGTCTATTTCCGCCGATTTATGCCCGAGCCCACCCGGGAACGGACCGGGTCGGCTCACGGCTGCCCCTCAGCGCCTCGTGGCACCCAACGTGCTTGCCGCCGCGGCGGAGGAGCAGACGTTTGGGGCTCCAGCCCCAGCCCTGCACCGCAGCGTTCCTGGAAAAGCAAGTCTCGCGAGAGCAACGCACACGGGCCAAGCTAGGCACCGCGCACGCGGCAGTCTCCGCACCGCACTACGCAGGCGCGGTTCTCGAGACAACAGCACGGAGTACGGACGCGCGATTCATGAGAAAGCACGACGCATGCGCCAGTGGTTTAAAAAAAAAAAAGAAGAAGAAGAAAAAAAAAAGCGCTACGCACGCACTGGATTCTGTTCCGAACGGGGCATGCGCCGGACTCTGCCCGCCACGGCGCATGCGCCTGGCTGTGCCCCGCAATGGGCGTGTGCCACGTGCTCTGCGCGCGCGCCAGCCTCGACGCCGCAATACGCACGTTTGTGATACGCAGTGAAGACTCCGAGGTGACTTGGTAACAGCCTTTCAATACCCAAAGGGGAGTTAAAGGGAGTTAAAGTAAGGAAGAAGGGAAAAATTAGGTTAAATATAAGGAAAATATCTTTTACAGCAAGGGACAAGGGGAAACATTTCAAGTTGAGGGAGGGAAGATTTAGGTTGGATGTCAGGGGGAAGTTCTTTACAGAGAGAGTGGTGAGGTGCTGGAACAGCTGCCCAGAGAGGCTGTGGATGCCCCGTCCATCCCTGGAGGTGTTCAAGGCCAGGTTGGATGGGGCCCTGGGCAGCCTGGTCTAGTATGAAATGGGGAGGTTGATGGCCCTGCATGTGGCAGGGGGGTTGGAGATTCATGATCCTTGAGGTCCCTTTCAACCTGGGCCATTCTATGATTCTGTGATTCTGTGCAGTGGAACAGGTTGCCCAGAGATGAGGTGAATGCCCTGTCCCTTCCAAGGTGAGGCTGGATCAGGTTCTGGGTAACCTGATCTAGCTGTGAATGTCCCTGCTCATTGTGGGGAAGTTGGATTAGGTCATCATAAATAGTCACTTCTTACTCTAAGGAGTCTATGGTATGATACCTGAAGGCACGAGGCATGATGATACAAAGGACATCAATGGCCTGGTGAGCAATCAGGGTAGGCAGGGAAGCCCATGCGCTCAACAGCTCCAGGGAAACTCACCAAGTAGTCCAATCAGGAAGATCCACGTCAGCCATTGATCCTCTCTGTGCCAGTCCCCGTATTCAGTGCACCTGAGGTATTGCTTCATCACACTGTTGGGTTCCATAGCTGCAGAGCTAGCTATTTAATGGGGGTCAGGAAATGGAAGAAAGGGGGTGGGGAGGTTGGCTATCATACAGACTAGGAAACTAACAGCATCTCCTGACAATTGGGATGGAGATATCTGGGGTAATCCAGACAAAGTGGTCCAGTAGAGGACAGTCCTTTGTTTCCTATAAATACAAAGCCAGATCTACCATAAGAACAGAAAGAACCCTAGGACCCTGGGGTGGTCGGCCACAATGTGCTCTGAGAATTATGCCCTGACATCTGTTACTACTGACAAATTTGTAAGGGAGATCTAGGAGAGAACCAGACAAAACAGGAACAGAATACTTGTGTTCGGTATGATCAAGTAGCGGAGACTGTATTACGCTACAGCCACTGGGGTCCAGGGGTTTTCTTAAGCTCAGGTCCCAGCCTGATACATGCACCTCACTCTCTCACCAGCCACAAAAAGGCAGAGGTCAAAACACTACAATAAAGAAAGAATCACTTACTTCTTTCCAAGAACCAGAGCTCACCCAACAATCCACAGGAGGCAGTCTCCAGGAAGAAACCTTACCTTTGGGGCTGCCAGCCCTTAAATGAGGTGAGAGAGGAGTGGAGCCAGGCTCAGCCCCATCTGGTCCCACAGGTGCATTGCTTCCACCTGTGCTTGCAGGGCTACACCCCTCACCAGGTGCTCCTTCACTGCTTCAGGCTGTGATCTCAAAGTTCCCATAAAAGCATGAAGGAAAAAAAAAAAAAAAAAAAAAAGTAATGACTGGCAGCCAATTGGTGACATTTCTAATAAATAGAGGAGCACAGATTTCAATATTGATACAGCAAGCTGTTGAGAAACTGCATGTGCAGTAAAAGAGCTGAGATTACCGGTGTGAATGGAGCGAGTGCTGTCTGCCAAACTGCTGGGGTCAGCTTATGGCTCCCTAATGAGAAATGTGTGTCATCTACTTGCACAGCAATTAAAGACCTTTGTGAAATTATTTTAGGATTTGGTGTCCTCTTTGGGTGAACCTGGCACCTGCCTGTATGTCAGAGTGTAGCCTTTTGGCTCAAACATCAGTCCCAAATCCCAAAGAAATAGGGAGGCTGCAGCGTGCATACTTCATGCAGCCCCTGCTCTCCTCAAGTCAGGGATCACTGACGTACTGCAGTACCCCATTTCTGCTGCAGCATGATGTGGGATTGCTGAAGTCACTGCAGATGTGGAGAAAAGACAAATCATCTCCAGAACACACTCTCTGTATAACCTGCCTGTCTGTCCAATTTGGAAACCAGATGGAAGGTGGTGATTAACAATTGATTATCGGTGCCTGAACAGTTATACAGCCCCGCTAGGAACTGCTGTCCCAAACACTGCCAACTTAACAGCTGCTTGGCAATCATGTCAATTCCCTTAATGTCCCCGCAATGTTCCCAATGTCCCTACATCCCTCAAAGATACCAGTGTCCCCACAGTGTCCCCCAGTCTCCCCACAATGTCCCCACAATGTCCCTGGTGTCCCCATATTCCCTCCAGGGGATGTCCCTGGCGCCCATCAACTGCCAAGAGGCAAGGGCAGCACCGGTGACAATGGGGACAGTGACAGGGATGGCGTTGGTGACAGTGGTGGCCACACTGTTGTGCCATGTGAGCCACCCCATGCTGGGTGCCAACACCACATTGAGATCATGGGGACATGGGGGACACAGGGACATGGAGACATGGAGACATGGGGGGGATGTGGGGACATGGAGAGGACATGGGGAGGATCACAGAGACATGGGTGGGACACGGGGACACAGAGGGTACATGGGAACATGGAGGGGATACGGGAATGCGGAGGGGACACAGAGAGGACACAGTGACATGGGGGTACACAGTGACATGGGGGACACAGCGCTGGACTTCCCCTATAGGTGCTGGTGGATGTGACAGTGGAGGTGACATGTAACCACTTGTGGGGCACTATGCTGCAGCTGGAGGCCAATGTCAGCAGGTGGGCACAGGGGGACACGAGGGAACAGGGGGGTGTACAGCAGGGAATGGGGGGCAGGGAGAGATGGAGGGACAGGGGCAGCAGGGAGACAGCAGGGGGGTGGGGGGATGTACAGAAGGGGATGGCATGTGGGGAGGGATGGAGAGATAGCGGGGACAGTGTAGGGGGAGAGCAGGAGTGATGTTGGAGTTATGCTGTGGGGTGACACCAGGGATGAAGCTGAGGTGATACCAGGGAGTGACAATGGGGTAACACTGTTGGGGTAACATTGGTGGGATGATGATGAGGATGTAGTGGCAATGCTAAGTCATGGCTTGAAGCAGTGATAGAGTGCCTGGTGGGAAGGCAGGGCCAATCCAGGGGAGCTCAGGCGCATGCAATGCTGCTGAGTGATGAAAGGGTGGAGCCAGGATCCACTCCTTCCCAGCCCTCATTTAAGGGCTGGCATTGAAAGCAGGGGGCTTTTGCTGTGGGTTCCTGTCAACCTGAATTCTTCCGGTCTGGAGCAGTTTTGTTTCCTTTTTTGAATGCACTTACTGATGTTGCATTAGAGCTGACCTTCATTTGCTGCAACCTAGAGCTTGATTGCTTTGCTATCTCTGCTGCACTTTCCAGCTCATTGTGGAGGTGATACTGTAGTGATGGTGGGGTATTACTGAGGGGGACATCAGGGAATAATGCTGGTGGCTGACGCTGTTGGGCTGATGGTGGGTGGGGATGATGGGGTCATGTTGAGGAGTGATGCTGGGGTGTGACATTGTTGGGGAGACATTGAGGGGAATATCAAGGAGTGACAGTGGGGTGAGGTGGTATTGGGGGGCAAGATTTGTTACTGGGAATGAGGTTGGTTGTTGGAGGTGAGGTTGTTAGGAGTTCTCTTCCACGTGGGCTCTGTACCATGCACTGGCCATGCTGGTACTGTGTGCAATGGAACAAACCCTGCAGACCCTGGAGAGAATCAAAGAAGGAGAGAGGCTGCAGTGGGGGTAAAAGGCAAAGTGCCTTTTGAAGCAGGGGACACCCTGTTGGCACTGCCTATGTTATCCACTGCTAGCATGGTCTTTTTCTCACCTTTTAGCAGTTTGCTGTCTCTCAAAGGTCAGAAAGTAATAGTGCACTTGCTAAGAGAAGCTCTGTTTACTGTTCATGGGGATTATGGTGACACTGGGGTGATACTAGGGAGTGACGCTGGGGGCTGACATCAGGGAATGGCGCTGAGGGGAGGCACTGGAGTGATGGTTATGGGTGGGGAGGTGATGGGGAGTGACAGTGGTGGTGAATGGTGGAAGGGGTGTGGGGGGCAATGGTGATGGAGATGATGGTTATGATGGTGGTGGTGGGAGGGTGATGGGGGTATAGAGGGCAATGGTAGTGATGAGGAAGTTAACAGTTATGAGGGTGGAGGTGGGGAGGTGATGGTGGTGGTGGTATCACTGGGGGGTGACCTCAGGGAGTGACGCTGGGTGGTGGACCTGACAAAACGCAGGACCTGACACTTGACTTTATTGAAAATAAAGCTGTTTGCCTCAACCTATCTATCCAGTTTGTTCAGCTTTCCCTGTAGTGCCTTTCTACCCTCTGACAGGTCAACACTCCCTCCCAATGTGGTGTTTTCTGTGAACTTAGTGAGGGTGCACTCAATCTCCTCATCAAGATCATTGATAAAGATGTTAAATAGGAGTGGCCCCAGTACCCAGACACTGCTTGTGACTGGATGCCAACTGGATTTAACTCCACTGAGCACAACTCTTGATTTACCTTTACTTGATTTACCCCACTGATCCCCCAGCTCCTCCCCATAATTCCCCCTCACTGTCCCCTTTCCTCCAAATTCTGATCCAAGTGTAGACAGTGCTACTTCCCCACCTCACGGTGCCCTCCTTCCTGCCTTCATTGTCCTGCCCCACACATTGCCCCTGGCCTAGTTGCCTGACATCTCCATGGATGGGTGTGGGGTCTGGGGTTGGTGCCTGGGGTACAGAAATGGGATGGGGAGAACAGGCATAGTGTTTGACGGCACGGGGAGGTGTTCTGGGGGTTGGATGTGAAGTTTGAGTCACATCCCATCCAGATGTGGGGCTGTAACCAGGAACCCATGCCCCAAACCACATAAGCAGACTTCTCAGTTATGATAACACAAAACCCAAACCCTAAATTCAGAGCCAGCACAGTATGGCCCATCGCACTCTACCTCGGTGTAAGCCTCATGGACCCAAAGACAGCCCCAAATCCCCAAAATGGCCAAAAAAGCCTGTGCACAAAGTACAAAGCACGCGCTACTGTCGACAGAGCAATGCGCACGCGACAGTTCCGGCACCATTTCAGGCACGCCAAAACGCATGCGCCATTTCAAGGACATCACTACGCATGCACCAGTCATGGCACGTTACTACGCATGCGCCATTTCAGGCATGCCACTACGCATGCGCCGCCTCAAGCATATCAATACGCATGCGCCAGGTATGGCACATTACTACGCATGCGCTCCTTCCGCTACGCTACTGCGCGTGCGCCTAGTAGGTACTGCACAACGCGTGCGTCGACTATGGCACATCACTACGCATGCGCCATTTCAGGAACGCCACAACGCATGTGCCAATTGCGGCAATACACTACGCATGCGTTTATTATTGCACGCCAATACGCATGCGCCAATTGAGGCAATGCACTACGCATGCGCCATTTCTGGCACGACACTACGCGTGCGCCGCCACAAGCATATCAATACGCATGCGCCAGGTTTGGCACATTACTACGCATGCGCTCCTTCCGGTGCGCTACTGCGCGTGCGCCTAGTAGGTACTGCACTACGCGTGCGTCGACTATGGCACATCACTACGCATGCGTCTTTTCAGGAATGCCACAACGCATGCGCCAATTGCAGCAATACACTACACATGCGTATATTATTGCACACCAATACGCATGCGCCAATTGAGGCAATGCACTACGCATGCGCCATTTCAGCACGACACTACGCATGCGCCATGTGCTGCACATCATTACGCATGCGCCATTTCAGGCACGACACTACGCATGCGCCAAATGAGTCAATGCACGACGCACGCGCCATTTCAGGCATGTCACTACGCATGCGCTGCCTCAAGCGTATCAATACGCACGCGCCAGGTACGGTACATTACTACGCATGCGCTCCTTCCGCTACGCTACTGCGCGTGCGCCTAGAAGGTACTGAATACGCGTGCGTCGATTATGGCACATCACTACGCATGCGCCATTTCAGGCACGCCACTATGCATGCGCAAATACCGGGAATCTACTAGGCTTGCGCCAATAATGGCTCATCAGTACGCATGTGAGTTTTGAGATAGGTTTCTACACATGCGCCAGCTCTTCCAGCCCCACTACGCATGCGTCAATTCAGGTACATCGCTACGGATGTGCCAAGTAATACACATCATTACCTATGCGCCAAGTGGGGCACTGGACTACGCGTGTGCCAATTCCTGCACGCCACTACGCATGTGTCAATTAACGCACGGCACTAGGCATGAGCAATTTTCAGGCACGCCACTACGCGTGCGCCATTTCAGGCACTGTACTACGCATACTCCAATTGAGGAACGGCACTACGCGTGCGCGATTTGAGACTCGCCGTCACGCATGTGCGACTGGCGTCTCAGCGCTGCGCATGCGCCAGCTGAAGTACTCCACTATGCATGCGGCAGGTCTGGTGTGGCACTGCGTTTGCCCTGATTCTGTTCAGCAATACGTATGCGCCATTGTCGATACTCCATATGTCTGTTCCGGCACAGCACTATGCATGTGCCTTTTTTTTTTCGCCTGAGCACTACACTTACGCCATTTAGCGCACTGCATTACGCATGCGCTGTTTTCAACACTCCAATACGCGTGCGCCTTCTTCAACTGTGCACTGCGCATGCGCCAACCTCAAGGCTGTACTTGGCATGCGCCGGTGTCTGCATCTCAATGCGCATGCGCTTTGTGGTATTGTAATACGCATGCGTTTGACTCAGTTCGCGCATGCGTCTTGATTTCCGCAGTGCCAAATATAGACGTCACAGTTCTGCATTTTGGCCACTGGGTGGCAGCAGAGACCGCGGAAAAATCTTTAATGGGCTTGGCGCTTCCCCGCGTCATCTTCTGTGGCCATCCGTTCTCTCTTGCTGGCAGAGTAATAACTCAAAGTTAGAGGGGGAAGGGAGAATATAGGGAAAAAAAAGGAAAAAACTAAGAAAAACAAGGAAAATTTCTCCAAACCCAGAAAACCTGTTCTAAGTGCTTGTAAATTAATCAATAATTCATGTTGTCTTGCTTTTCTTTTTTTTTCTCACAGCATCTGTGAATGATGAACAAAACTGTTATCGATTGGACAGATGCATGCAGTGAAGCCAAGAATGGTTTAAAATGATTAACAGAGCAGCACAAAGCAGCCAAGCAACTTTTAGAAAAAACAGCTTCCGTACCTGGCTTCATCACTCTAAGATTCCATCCTGTTCATATGAAGGAGCATATAAACATGAGGGGGAATGACTGATTACAAGGGAGGATAGTAACAGGACAAGGGGGAATGGTCTTAAACTGAGAAATGGGAGGTTCAGCTTGGATATCAGGAGGAAATTTTTCACCCAGAGGGTGGTGATGCACTGGAACAGGTTACCCAAGGAGGTTGTGGATGCCCCATCCCTGAAGGCATTCAAGGTCAGGCTGGATGTGGTTCTGGGCAGCCTGGTCTGCTGGTTGGTGACCCTGCACATAGGTGGGGTTGAAACTAGATGATCATCGTGGTCCTTTTCAACCGAGGCCATTCTATGATTCCTCTTTCAGACCAGGCAATCAGAGCACATTGCTGCTTCTCCACCTTTTCAGCCTAAATATCATAATGGACTTCTGCATCCCATCCTTTTCAATCCAATTAATCAGAGCGTGGCATTGCTTCTAGGCCTTTTCCACTCCACCAATCAGAGAGCAGTGCATCCTTACACCTATTATAGTCCATCCAATCAAAGCATGGCACAGCAGCCAACATTTATCAGACCAACCAGAGAGAGAATGGTGTTGCATTCTATCCTTTTGAGCCATGCCAATTAGAACAGTGTCCCATTCTGCCTTTCTCATCCCCAGCAACTAAAGCAGTGTTGCTTCCCTTTCTTTTCTGCCCAACCAATAAAAACACATTGCTGCATCCAGTGCTTTTCAGCCTAATCAATCAGAGCATGATGCTGCTTCCTGCTGCTTTGCTGATCAGCTAATCACATCTCAGCACAGCTTCTCTCCCTTTTTAGCCCAACCAAAATGCAGCAGAGCTTCCTTCTCTTTTCAGAAGAGACCCTACCAACCATACCATATTAACATATCCAGCCCTTTACAGCCCAACCAGTCATAGTACAGCACCTCTTCTTGTACATTATATCCTAACCAATTAGAGCGCAACACAGATTCCCATCTTTTTCAACTCAATCAATCAGAGCCTGATGTTGCTTCCCACTCTTTTCAGCTATCAATCAGAGTGCATTGAGGCATCAATCCCTTTTTAGACCAACCACTCAGAGCACAGTGCTACTTCCTGACTTTTCCAGGCCAACCAATCAGAGCATGATATTGCTTTGGGCCTTTTCAACCAACCAATCAGAGAACAGCATTACCACCAGCCCACTACAGCCCAACCAACTAGAGCATAGCAGAGCTTCAATCACTTTTCAGGCCAACCAATAGAGAGCAGTACAGCTTCCCACTCTTTTAAGACTAACCAATTAGAGTGCATTGCGGCATCCCACCCTTTTCATCTCAACCAATTACAGCACAGCACAACACCCTTTTCAGCCCAAAAAGTCAGAATGCTGTGCTACTTCCTCCTTCTCATCCTAATCAATCAGAGTGCGGTTTTGCTTTCTGCTCATCCAATTAGAGCGCATGCTGCTTCTCAAGTAGAGGGAGACTTCTTTGTTTCTAAGCAGAGGAAAACCAGGAAGCTGGGACTTCTCTGTCCTATTGCCAAAGGTCTTACCCAGCATTTTGGGGGTGAACACGGACCTGCAGGATAACCCATGGGGCTTTGTGTGGGAGGAAAGGAAGCAGGGATGCAGCTGCAGTGCAGGCAGAGGGCTCTCGCTGGAGCAGGGCATCCACGCACAGCTGCACAGCCCACAGTCTGGGCACACAGAGGAAGCTTGTCTAGTCACAGCCTGGGGCTAGGGAGCTGTTCTTACCAAGCACTCTCTGATTCTATAGGTCTGCATGGACTGCACCAGTTGCTCAAGTTCTTCCCATTGCAGGAGCTCAAAATGCCCTCCCCCCTTCCTCCTTCTTGGTGCTTTCCCTCTTTCTTCCCCATCTCTTCCCCCTGCACTGACCCAGTGTTCTGCTACCATTGTCACCTAACAATCATGAAATATTTTCAAATGCATTGAAACAGACTGCATGCTGCCACAGACTGGGGGGGGGAAGCTGAAAAAGGAACGCTATATTATGTGTTAATAAAAGACTCCTACCTGTTTGATGACCAGTAACAGTTCCTCATTTTGGAGTAACTCCTGAATACAACTCAGATGATCACTGTCATAAGTCACTATCAACAGTGGCTCTGGGATACTGGATCTAATTCTTCTCCTTTGAGGTGTAGTATGATTCAGTACACAAAAAACTCTGTGACCCAACATACTCTAGGGCACATTAACAGATTCCCAGAGCCCTACAGGCTTTCAACTGCATCCCAGAGGCTTACGAGAATGCCAAAGTGGACTCTGGAGCACTCTACAATATTCCCTGAGTTCCTGAGTGCGCTCTAAGGGTTCCCCAGAGACTTTCCAGTGTAGCCTACTGCACTCTAAGCACACCCCAGAATGGCCTGGGCCACAATAGATGGCTTACTGAGCTCCCTGACAAGTCCAGGTCACCCTAGAGTGTAAAGAGCACCTCTGGGCTCATCCTGCCGTGTCACCACATACAGTGTGTGTGTGTGTGTGGATGTGCATGCCCCCCATACCTCCCTGGGCACTCAGCAGCCCATCAGCAAAGTTGGGTTCTGGGACGCTGCAGGAAACGTGGTTTTCCATCGCTGTGAAGCATGAGGGAAAAAAGAGGCACACAGTGAAGTTTTCTTTTCCCACAGCAATGGCACAGGGTTGATTTTCCGGCCCCTTTCATGACTTTTCTGGGAGGGGGCCACAGCACAGCCTCAGGTGCTCTATTCTCTTTTTTCCTTTTGATTACATGTGAAGAACACAATATTACAGGAAAAAGTAAATAAAAAGGAAGAAGAAAAGAAAGGAAGAATTCTCAAAACCTAGGAAGCCTGTGTTAATTGCTTACGTATATCTGTAAAAAAAAAAAAAAGATCTGATGTTGTTGCACTTTTCTTTGTCAGCATATTACATTTTTTTTTAAATATTCATGCACCAAAATCTAACTACTTGACAAATTCAATGATAACGAAATGAAGGCACATCAGCAGAAAGCACAGAGCTTTGTGTTTTTTCAGCCTGTCTTGTTCATAGTTGTAGTGCTGTAAAGTGATGTACAGTGATAGTGGCAGGGTGGCACAATCCTAGGCTGCAGCAAATGAGAACACGCGCAAACGCAGCAGCAGTGGCTGCAGAAACAAAAGAAAAAAAGCTGCTTACCTTTGGAAGTCCTCAGGTAGGCAATGATCTCCAGCAAGTTACCCTCACCTCCTTTGCCAGCCCTTACATGAGGGCTGGGAAGGGATGGATCCTGGCTTCACCCCTTCATCACTCAGTGGTATTGCATGCACCTGAGCTCCCCTGAGTTGGCCCTGCCTTCCCACCAGGTGTTCAGTCAGTGCTTCAGGTCATGACTTAGCATTTCCTCTATAATATTTTTAATGTATTTTTTTCAATAAATGCTTTTCTTGCATTAAAAAAAATGCCAAAAATTAAACTTGGCTTGCTGAAAATATAGATGGTGGTTCTGTTTAGAATGATGGAGAATTTGCAAAGTGATTAAAAGTGTTTTGCAAAAATCAAATGAGTCTAACCTAATCAAATCAATTAAATGTTATTATTAGAGAGGTAACATTGAGATAGTACCTGGAGACCTTAACCCCATTGTGCCAGGTGAGCTGTGTACAAAGGGAGTGGTGCCACTGTCATCCTCAGGACCTCTCCAACTACTTTCTAGGGCATGTATCTTGCTGTGCTCTCCTTAAGTCAGGCCTGGCTGGAGGGAGAGAGCATACACACCATGCTCAAACTCTCCCTGCTGCTGAGCACACAGTAGATGTTGAAACCCATAAGCAGTCACCTGGGGCTGCAGCTCCACTGAAGGTGTGGAAGGGTTCTTTTCTCCCCCTCTGCTTTCCAGCAGCTCCTGGCCTTGCTGCAGGCTGTGGTGTGCACCCATGCTCTGTGCCAACCCTTACTTCTGCACTGTACTCTGACTCTCACGTTCATCTGTTTTTTTCTTTTCTCTGTTTTAGTATGTGGCTTTTTTCTTGCTGCAGATGATGTAGGGTGTTACTGACACTGTGGGCGACCCCAGTCATCTCTGTAGCATCTGCTTCTCTGGAGGAAATTCCCTTTGTTGTGGCTGGAGCACCCTAGTGAAGGTGTAGCTGTGGAGGATCCCCTTTCCCAGATGTGGGAAGTACATTTCCTTCTGCTTCAGTGACCTGGCACCCAGCTGGCTGTATATCCCATATCCCAGCTCAATAATGAAGCACTTCCCAACCTCCATGGCCAGCAATGCCCCATGCACTGCACCCACTGAAGCCAGACTGATTTTATTCAAATTGCGTGTGAAACAGAATAATAATTAAAAAAAACAACAACAACAAACAAGCAGCCCTCACTGGCTTCAGAGAAGAAAGCCAAAGGAAAATTGCTCCCAGGCTCTTTTTCTTCCTTTGTCCTCCCATGAACTAGTATTAATGCTGCACATGTTACAACACGATGAGGGGGGGGACATTTCCAGCTCTGCATCTGCTCCCCCCAGGGAGCTTTTGGCACAAAGGCAGGAGTAGCATGGGTGTTAGTACTGGGTCTGAAAGCGACTGGGGCAGGAGCTGCCCCGGAGAGCGATGAGAGGGGAAGATGGGAATGTGGAAGAAGGGCTTTGTGTTGGAGGTTGTCCCCCACCAAGGGGACACGCCAAGGGGCCAAGTCTGAGACAGGGGCTGTGCCTTTGCACCCCATCTCTCGCACACGTCTCAACTGTAAACTGCAAGTGGGGGGCACCTGGTTCACCCAAATGCTGTCCTCACGGTAGGGAAAATTAAGGATCTGGGTAATATCAGGAATCGGCTGTGCTCAGGACCCCAGGATGAGTGACACCTGGGGGGGGGATGTCAAGATTGCAGCCTTGTCTGAGGGCATAGCCTGGGGTGCTGGCAACAGCCTCTGTCCTGCTCCTGGGCCATTTTCACACACAACTGATTATGTAACTGCTCCTCAGCTCACTGCTATAAATAAAGGGCACGGGGTGTATGGGGGCACTGAGTGGTGCTCCCAGTCCACGGACGCGTACAGTAGACTTGGACCCTTGGCCGCGCTAATGGCATCTCTGCGCTTGGTCATCAGTTTCCAGCTGCAGCCCGGCAGTACTGGCAGAGCCACTCAGTCTGTTTTCCAGACCTTGTTGAGGAACTTGACCACCTCATCATAGATGACAAAGACAATGGCTACGTCGAGGCAGACACGGCCCAGGCGGGGTATGGTGCCCTTGTAAAACCTGTGGGGATGAAGAGGGCTGAGGGCTCAAACAGGATCACGGGAATGCACCAGCAGTGCCTCAATCCTTCCACATGCAGTCACTCCTCACTGCTCTCATCCTTGCTTAGAATCATAAAAACATTAAGGTTGGAAAAGACTTCTAAGATCATCTAGTCTGTCAATCCATCACCACCACACCCACTCAACCATGTCCATCAGTTCCACATCTGTATTTCTTGAACATCTTCAGGAACAGTGACTCCACCACCTCCCTGGGCAGCCTCTTTCAATGCCTCACCATTCCAAGTTTTTCCTAATATCCAACCTGAACTTCTGGTGCATCTTGAGCCATTACCTCTCAATCTATCATCATTATCTGAGAGAAGAGACTGACTCCCAACTGAACACCATCTCCTTTCGGGTAGCTGAACAACAAGTTGAAGAGGTGAATAAGATCACCACTTAGCCTATTCCTCTCAACTAAACCATGCAAGTTCCTTCAGCCACTCCCCACAAGACTTGTGTTCCAGACTGAGACTCATCACCAGCTTCTGTGCCCTTTTTGGACATGCTCCAGGGCCTCAATGTCTTTCATGCAGCAAGGGGCCCCAAAAAGAATGCAGCAGTCCAGGTGCTGCCTCATCAATGGCATGTACAGGAGGACAATCACTTCCCTAGTCCTGCTGGCCAGACTATTTCTGCTACAAAAAAAAAAAAAAAAATTCACACCATCCTTCTGCATGGCCCATGCTAATCTGCTCTGTATCATTCACTCTGTATCTGCTTGTCCCCACTATTATCCCAAAACACCCTCTGACCCAGCCCCAGGTCTATGGGAGCACTCACGCCAGGGGTCCCTCATATTTCATGATCTGGTAGGCGCAGTCCCAGGTGCTCTTGTACTTATGTGCCTCCAGCCCCTGCAGGAAAGGAACAGAAGGGTTGGGCACTGGAGCTGGAGTATGCTGCAGGGATTAGGGTTAATGGTGGAAACAGTGAGTGCATGGCATCTCCATGCCACAGTGCTGCACCTGCATCCTGGTCTTAACCACATCCAAGGGTGTGTTGCCAAAGACACTCGCAGCTCCTGCAAGGGCTCCAAATACGCCTGTGACGAAGGGATTGATGACCTTGTTGGGATCATCTCCTGGAGAGGAAGAGATGTCTGGAAATAGTGACAAAGCCTGGAGCTGGAACACCCTGTCCCTGGCTTTCACTTCACTCCACTGTGAGAGGCCTGGGAAGCCTGGGGGCTTGCAGGGGGAACTCAATCCAGGGACTGGAAGCACAGCCAGCGCAGCACTGTGGGAACATGGGGACATAGTACCTTTGTACCAGTTCTTGAGAGACGTCATGACAAAGAAGCGAATGGCTTGGTTGGATCCTTGCTTGAGGACAGTTGCAGTTAGGCCTTGGTAGGTCCCCTTCAGCCCTACAGCAATGAAAGGTGTTGAAGGAGAGCACCAGCCCTGTCCACAACTCCTCCCATTGGATCCACAGCCCCATGCACAGACCTGTCCCGCTTGATGGGCTCCTGCAGGACCCAAGCCCTTGGCCACTACTCCCATCACTCACCCTGCTCTCGAACAATCTCCCTGACACCATGGAAGAAACCACGGTACTTCGGCTTGGAGGAGCACTGGTCATGGATGAACTTCACCTGTGGGGAGATGATGAGTTGGGCCCAAATAAAATGATGCGGCCTGGGACTCTTCTGGGGGAGATGCCACAAACAGGGGGCCCCTGTCCACCTCCCACCTTGATGGTCTCCATGGGGCACACCACCATCACAGCTTCAGCCACACCGGCACCCAACCCACAGACAAGGCCCCGCGTGCTGTCCAGCCGGCCCTGCTCATCCCTCATCTGGTTGCTGAGGAACTCGAACATGCCAAACCTGTGGAGAGGCCACGGTGACAGTCCTGGGGTGCCCAACAAGGGACCAGAAGCTACTGGGGATGCTGAAACCAAGGTCATTGCCAGGGGAGCACAGTCCAGGGACCTCCATGACACACTCACCTGACGGCAGCCTTGGGGATGGAGCCATACACCAGTGAGCTGAGCCCACGGTACAGCCCTCGGACACCATGGTCACGGACGGTCTGCTTCACGCAGTCCCCTAGGGCAGAGCACAGCAGTGTCACTGTCACCTAGCACACACTAAGGGACACCCATAGCCCCCCCAAGATGCCCCCAAGCTCCTTGGTCTCACCAATGCCCTTGTAGCGTGGCGGGTTGGCCTTCTCATCTAGCTGCAGTTGTGTCTTCACATATTCAGTGGGGAAAGTAATGCAGATCTCAATGCCTCCAGCGAGGCCACCTAGAAAAGAAGAGGTGGAATTGGAGCTCCAGTAGTGCTGCACTGAGCCCAGACCTCATGGGTACTACAGACTCCACAGATGTGGCCTCACAATGCTCAACCCAACGCCTCACAGCACATAGGCTAGGCCAGGATGTGGCATCCTCCTCCTCACCAGGGCCCTGTGACTAGTGTTAATGCAAAGGCACCAGGCAAAATGGTGGGGAATACACACAGAAAACCCAGTTAGCACTACAGTGCCCCTACTCAAAGGCACTGCTCCCTTTGGAGATGCAGAGGTGAGGAACCAATGCAGCCATTTACAAACCTGGCACAGCCACCTCAACTTACTGCCAAGCCACACCTGGCAGGAGACCACTCACAGAAGCACCAGGCACGTATGGAAGCACAATTGCAATCAGCCCCCTTTGGCTGGCCCATGCTGATTACAGCATTAGGACAGTCCCAATGCACAGCACAGCCAAGGCCATGGCAGCATTCAGCTATCAGCAGCACCAACCCCAGGAGATGCAAGGCACTGGGTGCATGCTCCCAGGGTGGGAGAGCCAAAGCAGAATGCAATTCCAAGGCTGTAGACTGGCAGCATCTTGGGTGCATCATTCCTCACGGAACCCTGGCACACCTCATTTCCCTCACAGAGCTGTGCCACAGAGCCTGCAGATGCAGAGCAAGGCAAAACACAGGTCCTGCACCGCTGCCTCAGCTTCCCTTCTTGGTGTCACTCAATTCCAGCAGAAGCGGCATTCTATGCAAATCAATCACCCCATCCCCCGAGGCAAGCCTGGTTCCAGCTCCTTCTCATGTGCCACTTTTGCAGGGGTGCAGCGACCTTGCAGTCTGTTTACCTGGACTTTACCCAGCAGAGCTTTGGTGCTTGCAACACTGCTGACTAAGCATGAGCAGCCAGCAAGCGCACACAAGGTGAAAGAGCAGGGGCCCCAACCTGTGCTGCCGAGCCAAGGCCCTTGGCCATGAGCTGATGAGATGGAGGAAGCACAAGGATGTCCTCCAGGGCTGCTCCAGGATTTCGTGTCCAAACCTCCCCCCCCCCCAGCCCCACATAAACCTTGCAGCACAGCCAACATAGAAAACGCTGCTGCAGAGGGCAGATGGGCACCTGAAAGCCATTCAGCATTACTTCCCTAGGATAACTTTGATTGTGCTTCGCTGGTCACAGCTTCAGGACTCAGCAGGAAGAAGAAGGAGGATTGTGAGGACAGCACAAGAGCAACTACCCCAAGGGATTTTGGGGACAGCACCAGTAGCTCCTCAGGGCATGTAACCACATTTCCCAGGACAGGTGCTGAGGGCAGAATAACAGCCCTCAGGCTGCACCTTTAAGGAAGGTGAGTGCTACCCCTGCAAAGCCACAGGCAGTAGTGCCCTTCAGGGAACTAGGGAACAGGAGGTGGCAATAGGTCTCTGCCACCCCTGCACACAGCGCGCTGCTCTGCTCCATGCTCCTGCAAGCATCAGCAGAAGCAGCAGGTGCCTGCACAGCTCTGATAACAAGTGGGCACCTGGAGAGCAATCTGAGCCTCTCCATTCTAAGAATTTCCTATATAGACACACAAGCACATCATTTCCAAACAAAGAGCTCTTCCTGCCTTCAGCTTTCCCAATATCCTTTCTTGAGAGACATAATTGCTAATGGCCCACCAGGCAGTAGGAGCAGGGTTAGTTCATGCCCAGCGCTGCTGATAAGGAGTGGGACCTCTATGGAGCGCCTGGTGCACATCTGTGCCTTGAACTTTGCCCTACACACTAACTATGCACCCAGAGCGTGTGGCTTGTTTCCTTGCCAGGGGACTTTTGTGTCCTTCCCTGTGAGTCCAGATAGCCTTTACAGCTGGGAAAAACAAGCAAACAAACAAAAAAAACACACAAAAAAGCACAAAGTCCAGCAGCAGGGTGCTACAAATCAGGAATCGCAACCAGGGCTCATCCACTCCTGCAGCCACAGAGCCCTCCATGTGTCCCGCATCTATCCTCTCCACACCAGTAACACTGCATATACCCAGTGAGGCAGTGAATCACAGAATCATAGAATTACAAGGTTGGTAAGGACCTACAAGATCATCTAGTCCAGCTGTCCTCCCATTACCATTACTGCCACAAGCTACTAAACCGTACCTCGTAGCTCCTCATCCAGACACCTCTTAAACACTGTCAGGGACAGCGACTCCACCACCTCCCTGGGCAGGCCATTTCAGTGTCTGACCACCCTCTGAGAGAAAAAGTTTTTCCTTATGTCTAATCTAAGTCTCCCCTGGAGCAACTTGTGCTCTTCAAGAAGAGGAATTTTCAGTGTCTTTGGTGGTAAAACAGGCTCCACAGGCTGCTCCCTGTTGTGCAACAGGCTCCCACAGTTCCTACATCAGCACCAGGCACTCAACAGTGCCAGTTTGCTCTAAGGCTGTGCGTGGGATGGCAGCAGTACCTGGCAGCCCTCCCAGTGCTTGGCCACCTCCTCCTGCAACATATCCCCATTGACCAACACCTCCTTATCTTCCCTGTTGCACATTGTCTGGAGAAAGGCAACACCGGGCTGCTCAGTGGGTGGGGTGGAGAGGGGATGTGCTGACAGCATGGCCCCTTCCTCAAAACCAGATCACCCAAAGATCACTCCTACAGTATTATTTGAATGGGAAACACATCCTGCAATGGGTGAGAACCTCAGAACACATCCACTTATAGCATGGGGTATGGAAGGGCTCCTATCTGATAGGTGCAAGGTCAGCTGGGAATGCTGCATTTCATCATGCGGATTGGGAAATGCTTTCATTGCAGCAACAGCCCCATGCCTGACAGGAGCCCTGCACCTCACAGGCACACACAGCAGTGCCAACACTGAGTTCCCCTGCGTCACAGTGGGCTGTTTGTCCCTAGGGTGGACAGCCCTAGGGACAGGGAGCCCAGACCTTCCCTGAACTACCACAACTCGTTCACCTTATCTTTGCATTTGCTTCTTAATGGGCTAATATTATAATAAAATGTTTTATAGTGCATTTAAAACTCCTTGACTACAAGTATAATAGCAGGATCCACTGTCCCCTGCTTCGAGCCCCAGCACCACCCAGCCTCATCTTAGTGCAAGTTCAGCCACCCTGAGCACCCCAAGGGAGCAATTCCATGCTGGTGTCACCAAAACTAAGCGCAAATAGAAAAGCACTGCTAGGCTCAAGGCCCTGGGGACAGTCCACAGTCCTCAGCCATCAGCACAGGGCACCAGAGCACAGCAACAGCAAAACACAATTGCAGAGTCAGCCTTGAGAACACAGCATAGGAATGAACAGGGTCACCAC
This sequence comes from Phasianus colchicus, assembly GCF_987193195.1. Taxonomy (NCBI): domain Eukaryota; kingdom Metazoa; phylum Chordata; class Aves; order Galliformes; family Phasianidae; genus Phasianus; species Phasianus colchicus. The sequence continues at coordinate 13,427,533 of NC_143453.1, read as the reverse complement.
ATCCTGGCTGAGTGTGAGGGGGGCCCTTGCATTGGCATGCTATGCACGCAGCCCTCAGCAATGAGAGGCACCGCAGCATCCCAGAGCTGTCAGCATGCTGCTGAGGCTGCCAGGAGGATGGATGGCTCCTTCTGACCCCTGATGTCAGCCCTAAGATGATGCTGCCCTGTACCCATTGCCAATGCTTGGGTTCAGAGCCTGAGCACCTCAAGAAAATTTTGCAGCCTGGGGAGCAGTGGACAGCACCCATAAGCATCGCTCCTTCCCTGCCAGGAGGAGCAATGTCCTGGGCTTAGAACACTGGGGAAGGAGCCCGGTTCTGCAAGCAGTGAGCTGCAGGTTTCACACCTAGGCCTTGACTGCTCTCTTCAACAGGTATATCATTTCCTAAAAAAAAAAAAAAAAAAAAAAAAGAATCACATCAGGAGATTATCAAACAAGAGGAAACTGAAGTTTTTACTGCTGGTGTTCTCCTCTTCTGACCCTGAGGCTCCCTGCCCTAAGCCACAACCCTCTCTCTACCACCTACCCTCTCTCCCTGTGCATTTGCTGCTCCCTGCAGAACTCACTGCTCTGGCTCTTCCAAAGCCAAGCACCCTATAGGACAGCATCAAAGAACAGAAAAGCATGGAGACCACCAAGGTATCTGCAAGCAGAGCGGAGCGGCAACAGCTTCTCTGTGAAAAGGGGCAGACTCCAGGCTCCTGGCCTCAAAGCCAGCTAAAAATTGAGCTGCACTTAGCTCTAGCCAAACATAGCCTCCCACCATAATCAAAGGCCTCCCAAGCAAGGCATTCACCTGCTGCACAGGGCTCCAGAGAGCCAGCCTCAAGCTGTGCAGTGCCAGAAAACCACGCAGGAAGGTCTCCAGGGCAGCCTCGACAGCTCTGCAGCCAGATAACTAGAAAATGTCCATCTCAGCACAGAGCCTGCTTGTTTAGCAGGATTTTAACCAAGTTTAAGCAAGCTAAAGCACTGTCATGCAGCAATGTGGAAGGCTGCCCTTGGCCCCCTGGCTGTGGCACTCTCACCAGCTTGATGGCAGGCAACAAAGTGACTGCTGCCCTAGCACCCAGCAGCCTCTTGGACAAACAAGAGCCCATTTGCAAATTATTATATATATATATATTTTTTTTTTTTTAACATTTTGTTTGTCTTCAACGACAGTGAGAATTCTTGGCAGCAAGAGCTCTGCTGGCATCCTCCAAGGACACCAGACCCACACTGCCAAGCTCAAGGTGCTTGGTGGCAGTGGCACAGTGCTGGCTCTGGCAGAGTGCCAGAGATGGCCCAGGATGGCAGTCAGGTACCTAATGCAGAAGGACCACAGCCCCACAGCCTCCCAGCCCCTTCAACTCCTCGGACAGCAGAGCTGTGAGCACAGCAGGGAGGTCCCTGAAAAAAAAAACAAAAAAAAAACAAAAAAAAAACAGCAAATGCCTTCAGGTCAGCACAGACCCCAGAGCCTCACTGCGCGCCCCAGAGACAGACAGTAGGAGTTACAGACGGCACAATGAGTTAACTGCAGCTCTTGCCCATTTTTTGTGCTTTGTAATGTAATTAGGTGCTACAGAGCCCACTGAACGTACGCCCGTTCACTAATTGCTCTGATTCGCTGCGAGCGAGGAGCAGACTCGCATCCCAACGCTGCTCTTCCTCCACCCCCACACGGCCCCGCGACGACTACCCCAGGCCCAGGCTCAGTGCCGGGGGCACAGCCCTCTCCCTCGGCCCGGGCCGCTCCCAGGGCTGAGGGCCGGTAGCGGGCGGACGAACAAAGCGCCGGCCGGAGGAGGAGGAGGAGAACGGAACGTCGGTTGCAGCGCAGCAGCTAGGGACGTGCCGGGCAGGTCAGTCGGCGGGAGCACGTTTCAAAGGCGAGCGCTGAGCTCCGCTCTGGGAGCCGTCATGCGAGTGGGGAGCGGACGAGCAGTCACAAAGAAGATGAACGAGCCCCCGCCCCAGCTCCGTTCCGCTCAGGGCAGGCAGAAGGAAGCGCGGCAGCTCTCCGGCGTCCGCCGCGATCCCACGGACACGGCAGGAAGGCGCGTCCCGAAGCGGGGGCGCGTCTCTGGAGCAACGCTGAGGTGCCCCCACCCCCAGCCCAACTACCGGGGCTGCTCCCCACTCCCGCGCAGACGACCAGCGCGCCCCCGGCTTCGCACCCCGTCCCGCGGGCACTTACCCGCCAGGATGGCCTTGCCGGGGTGCGTCAGCTTGGCCTTGCCGGCGGGGGCAGCGGCAGCGAGGCTGCGGGGCGCGGCCGGGACGAGCATGGCCGCGGAAGTCCGCGGCTGCTACGCTGCTCGCGGCCACCGCCGTATTTCAGGGCGGAACGGCGGAGCCGCGCCCACGGAGAGGCGGCCCCGGTGGCGTCACATCCTCATGCTGTGCTGCGGGGCGGGAGCGGACCCTCCGCCCCAAGGGAGGTGCAGCCTTGGCGTAGTCGTGGCACCAGTGCGGTTTTCTCCCCCTCCTCCCCCTTTAAACTATGCGAGAAGCGTCCGACGGGCGGAAGGAGATGTCTGCCGGGCAGCAGTGAGTCACGCTGCTGGCGTTGCCTTTGTCCCGCTGAAGCAAAGCAACAAACTGCTCTCTGCAAACAGAACCCCCCGGAGCTCACTGCAATCAGGCCTTGCTGTAAAATACCCTTGTAAGTCAATCAATGAGGTTTTCCTAACACTGCACTGTGTCTGAATGAAGACAAATTTGGCCTTCTCTGGAAAGGGTGCTTTAAAGTAGTTTTGCTCCTCTAGAGCCAGTTTCACCTCAAACAACGATAAAAGACGACCCAAAGCAGCAATCACATGAGTCTTACCATTTAGCTTTGAAGAGAAACCTAAACATTCTCAAGCTAAAAGAGGGCCTAGGAGCACACAGGAATGTGGGATTCTTTCAGGTCATGTTGAGTTATTTCACTGGGGAACCATTATCTGCCACTCATAATGCACTTGCACACACATTGCACCATGTGTGCTTGTGTTCCATGCACAATACTGAGTCCACAGCTCTCCAGAATGCAGAGATGAAAGCTGGGTTTACAGAAGTGCTGTCTTCCTTCCCACCTGGGAAAGCAGGGAGTGCTGCAGGGAAATGAGGCAGGAAGGAGATGCATTCTGCACTGTGCTAGAGCAGCCTCTTTGCTCCAAACTGGGAATGCTGTGCAAGAAATCTCCCCAGCTGTACAAAGAGAACATTCCTGTTGAGACTTGCATTACGTGCATTCTGAGAAGTGATTTCTGCCTCATTAAGTCTCCATGCACAGGCAGCGAAGTCAGTCAATGAAAGTTAACTCCCAAGTGCTAGAGCTGCAGTTCTGTGGGCAGAACACCTGCAGGAATACCGTTCAGGAAACTGAAGCACCTTTCTTCTGCCAGAAGTAAAAGCACAGGAACATGTCCTTCCACTGCAGAACACTTCCGGAGCTACGCGTGGTATCACAACAGCTGCGGCATGTCCACTGAAGTGATCTCACAGCAATGGCCGTGATACCACCTTAGCCTGCTTGATCTGTGGGACTGCAGCAGACAGACCTCTCCCTTGTACACATCTTCAGCGCAGCTGACCCTCACAAAGGACGGCAGCCAAACAGCCCATGCATGACATGCCTGCTCCCGTTGTGCACACCCACCTAGTACACTGATCAGTTCTCCCAGAGAAAGCCACCATGTCTGGTAGCTAGAGACCCCTTTCAGCATGAAAAATCACACCTAGGCTCCTTTGATTTACAGGGAGGCTCTTAGCTCCAAACTTCAATACACCTGACTGCTGTTTCCACTGCAAATGAAACTCAGTGCTACTGAGTTTCAAAACCACCAGAGAGACCTTTGCACTCCTCCAGCGGTATGAGTGCCTCACGTCCCTGCTTTCCATGAGCACTGACTCCCTACGCAAGCACAGAGCTGGGGGCTGAACACCACCACGATGCTCACATTTATGTCCATGCTGACTTCAACTCAGTTATATGGTTACATACAGTCACCCCCATTTGAAATCCAGCACAGGAAAAAAAAAAAAAAGCATGTGAAATATACACAAGGACTAAAGCCCATAGTGCCCATCCCAGATGCATAGCAGCTTCTCAGTGCTCTGGCTTGTAGTGGTGGTATGGCAAAAAAAAAGAAGAAAAAAAAACTTTCACAAATGGTAAGCAAAGAAATTATCATAGCATTTGTGCATCCGTGTCTACACACACACCTACTGTTGTGACCCCACAATTACCCTCACAAAAGACACCTACTGTCACAGATTCCCAGACAATCAAATCAGCAAGGCTGGTGCACAATCCCATCCTGTCCGAGGAAATACTTAACCACATGCTTAATGCTCATAATGCACAAAGGTGCTTACTTCGCTAATTTAAAAGAAAGGATTATTCATATTTAATCATATACAAATTGCAGGTCATCTCATCTCAGCCTGACCTCCAGGAAGCTGCTAACAACAATTGTTAGCAGCCAGCCAGATGGCGGACAGTGTTTAAGGAAGATAAGCAATCTCTGAAATATCAGATGCAGCAAGAGGTGAGCTCTAAATCCCTACAACTTTCATGAAAGTGAAATCTTGATCAAACTTAAATGATCAGAAGTATCCTGTCTCTAACGGTTCCTGTGAGATACCAAATCCTCTATTTTACAGCTCTCAATCCCGGAATTTTCATGGAAACAACCATCTGGTCATCAGACACTACTTTCTCTGCTATTGGCTGGGATTTGTTTCTGCTGTCACAGAAGCAGAGAGGAGAATCATTAAAGACATAGCCAAGTGCTACTATAGCCTGTACACCTTATGGTATTCCTTCCTCAGATACCAACAACTGAGGAACTGAGAAGAGAACTACTGCAGATGAAAGCAACATTCATAGTTTTTTATTTATTTAAAACACAGTGATTGCAGAAATAATATTCTGGATTCTAGAAAGCCCATAAACAAAGACCACGCTTGAACAGCTCCGACTTATCCCTTCTTTGACCATACTGACCCTCTCTCAAATTTTTCATCATTGGCACAACTTGGAAGCACACCATGGTTTCAAAGACCAGAAATGACTAATAGTTTTCTATTATATATCCTTGAAGCAGAAAATTTCTTCACCTCACTAAATAAACAGCACTACCATCAGAACTATTACAACTCAAACCACTAGAAGTTTCCTCATGCATTATTAATTCACATCACTTGGAGTTTTATAGTACATTAATAAATGTTATTTCTTTTCAGGTTCTCTTAGGCATAAAAAAAGATCTTACGAATAACAGACTTCAATGAGAAATGATCATATTGAATGTTTGTGAGTAAATGTTTCACTAGCTTTCAGGCGTGTGCAGCAGGAACCTCTGTGACTATGAGAAAGATTATACTCTTCTGAAACAACTTGTGTCATTCCCACTTGAACATACATGCAATTATCAATACTGTCTCTGCTAACAGCCCATTAGAAATCCTTGTTAAAAAGATTTTGAAGTCTTGGTTAAAACCACAGCAGACAGGGAAAAAACAGCAACACCTCTCCTCTTCTCAACTCACCAAACCATGCAGGAGAACACTTAACTGAATAAATAAATAAATTCTATACACATAACAGGAAGACAAGATTTACCTTCCACTGACTGCATCTCAAATTCATATGAATATTTAAAAGGCTGACATTATCTATATTAGCAAGAAAGAAAACTGAAGGTTTCCTGCTACCTTTCTGAAAGATCTAAAAGGCTCCAGACTGCAAGACCTAGACTGAACCATATGCATGCTAACAATTTTACGGCACTTTAATAGCAAAACATGAGTCAGGATCTATCCTTACCTTTGGAAATATACCCACAGAAAACATGCAGTATAGAAAAACAAGAAAGCTATACTAGCAAAAAAAAAAAAACCAACAACAAAAAAAACACAACTCTTTGAAAGCTTGTTGAAGTAAAAATAATATAAAAATTTTTAAAACTCCAAGTCCATTAAGCTGGTACACCTGCAGGTTGCTATGGAAGTACTAATTCACCCTGCAAAACATAATTGCACACCCATGTTACAAAGCAACTCTTCTGTTGTTAATCATTTTTCAGCTTTACGTTCCATGACATTTTATCACAGATTCAAGATGACCAAATTTGACTTTGTGGGAACAAATGAGAGTGAAGCACTCTTGGCGTACACTGTAAAACAAAAGGAGAAATATATTCAGACTGGAAACAGTGACAAGCGAAACTATGTAGAACACAGAGGAGAAAGAAGTATGGAAAGCAGTTCTACAGATAAGAAATATACTCTATCAAAGGTTTATGCACACTTTCCAAACTGTTTATTACAGAAACCTGTTGCATACAATTTTACCTCTATGCCTCTATTTTTTTCCTCAGTGAAAATCAGATCCACTGACAACACTGCTTTAATCAGTGACAGTTTCCCAATGGCTAAGTTCCAGCCTGTCAACTAAAACGTCACAAACACAAGCAGAAACTTTAACCATGCAGAAGCATAAAAAGCAGCTTTGCCTAAGCATATTGTATGTTCAAATACAAGTTATTTGAATTTCCTTGTCAGTTTTATAGTTGAAGTAACTAAAGAAAATTCAGTTTCACATCTTACAGCCACTGCCATCTTTCCTGTATCACTTTATATATTATTAAATATATTATTAAATATAATTAGTATTCATTTGAGTAGACTTTATCTACCTATATATTTTTTTTTTTAATGCAGCGAAACAACTTAAGAACATTTTCTTCTGTTACGCTGCCATCTAATTGTATAGTTCTCTAAAAAGACTAAAAAGAAGGGTGGGAAATAGAAGTTTTGTAAAACACCACAACTTAATTTAGACAGTAAGAAACAGAACTTACCCCAGTGATGAATTCCTCCTTAGTTTCCAGGGCTGGCTTATTTGGCTCAACAGAGCAGACAGCGGCAGCTATAAAAGAATTCTGCTTCCAAAAGTAGCTCTTTGACATTCTTCTTTCCCTTTCCTTTTACTTGGTGTTTATACCAAAAGAAACCAGGAACACTTGAAAATGTGAGGGAACAAAAGATATCAGTAAGTGCCAGCTCAGAATGAGCAACTGAACACAGGTTGGAATTTTATGCCAAGATAAGCACATGTCCTTATAGTTATTTGATGAGAGGTCTGTTTCCACCTAGGTCACAAGACATTAAAATGGCTGCAGTGCAATGCTTGTGAATTGTTTGTCATCTGATGCCAGATCCATAGTCATCCAAAGTTCATTTTGGGGAAAATCCCCCTAACATCTGAGAAATCACAAAAGCCTGCTTTCTCAAAAAAAAAAAAAAAAAAAAAAAGCATGTGTGTTAAACACACTATGTAGATTCTTAAGCAAATTACTATTTGGCAGTATCACAAGCTTATCACAATCCATTTTGCATGATAACACTCAATCTCAGAAAAGCCAAGGAGTTAGTGATTGGAGATTTGGTGCAGTAATGAGTGTTTTTTTTTTAAAAAAAAACCATGGATGAACACTACAACTTTGTAAACTGTATTAATTCTTCCACTTAGCCCACTAAATGATGGGCAAGAATTTGTTGCATATTTTAGCCACAGCCACACAGTAACTGTCGAGAGTATGCTTCTGGATGCATTTTAGAACAGAACACAATCACAGAACTTATAAAAGCCATTATACACATATCAAGACCTTCAGATACCAGGAGACCAACTGAAGCACAACTATTTAAGATAGCTGACAGCCTTGCCCTTTTTGTGAACCCAGTCATTCCCGTAGTTAAATTTCTAGACTAAAGCAATTAAAGATTGTCAGGCTAGTTCAGTTCTCTATAGGTCATGTGCTGTTCTAGTATTTAATCTAGCAGTTTACTGTATTCCAACATGAGCTTGTAATTGTTACTATAAAGTTGTACTAAATTTTCAATTTGAGGAGAAGGAAACTTCTACAGTCACACTAATTTTAGAGTTTGTCTTCAATTCCAACTGCCTTACCAAACTGCTGTTGACTCACAAGAAACTGATTACAAAGTATAAGCACTGTTTGTCTGGAAAGTAGCACTCTATCCAGCTAGCTCCTGCTAGGACTAAGACTGGATGAAGCGCAGATTTGCTTGAAATCATTAGCTGCTCAGCATTTCAAGCTTAGCCATTAGAGTGCTGACCAGCACAAAACCAAAGCATTACATCAGCACTTGGAGCATTCTGGCCTTCATTAGAAAGGTAGATATCACATTTCTTTGCCATTGCTGTAACACAGTACAGCAAGCAAGAGACAACATAATAGTTAGAATTGTGCCAACACAGTCTACAGTTACTGATTTTAAAACATTCCAGGCTGGATGGGGTTCTGAGCAACCTGATCTAGTGGGAGGTGCTCCTGTCTATAGCTGAGGGTTGGAACTAGATGATCTTAAAGGTTCCCTTCAACCAAACTATTCTATGATTATATGATTAATTCTATACTTGTTGGCATTTAAAGACGATTTGCCCCATTCAAGTAGAATATGATATGAAAGTTATAGCTCACTGCTATTGCTGTGAAATTAATGCATTTCATTGGAGAAAGCATAGAAAACTAACAGTAGTGTCTCCTCTAGCACAGGACTGTGCTTATAATTTTCCAGACCAATGAATGAAGCTACATAAGCACGTGACTGCCTCCTGCAGCATTACTTCTGCACGTGACAAAGTGTGCTGATGTGTCCGATGAAGAGACCGCTACTCCCTCTTTAAATCACTTACTGAGCCCTCCATATTACATGCTTTGGCACAAGTTTCCCTTTTTCCTGCCTGGCATCCTTAGTTATCAGTTTAAGATACCTGATGTGGCAGATTATTACTAATAACCAGACCCCACCCCCAGAATACGAAGACTAGAGCCACACAATAGATACTGCAGATTTACATTTATAGTTGGACTTTTATAATAAAGATTAGCACAAGATTCATAACCATAAATTATACATTATCATCTAAGTACATAAAATGTTAATGATACAGGTATTTGAAGAGTGGCACAAAGTAGTAATACAACCTCATAGGCATTCAAAGAAAGATGTGGGTGGTAGACACCACTGATGCTACTGCAGCACAGCAGAAATGAATCTCTGAATCTTGTTGATTCAGAGAGCTGACTGCCCATCAGACGAGGTCAGAACATAGTGTGGCAGGAAGCCAATGCCAGAACCAACTAAAGGTGCAAATAAAGAAGGATCACGTCTCTACTGCCTCATTATTGTAGTAATGTATCCCCCTTCCTAGTTCAGATATTGTGCTCTTGCACTTCAACAACTTCAGCAGGCCATATGCACTCCCACACTCACTTGCCACACATAGTGGAAGTTTCCTTTAGTACCATTAAATGTCAACAAGTAACACAGTCTTGCTCTTGTTAAACAAAAAGGATCTGGGAAATATTTGCTCTCTGGCATCAGAAGATTTATTTTCTTTGAGTTTCAGATTTACTCCAGAAAATATAGAACAGACTCAAACAGCATCGAACCCCAGCAGCACTATTGTCCAGAAAAGGAAACTTTCCCATTATTCCTCTAAACATTCAGAGCACAAGTATTAGAAAGCTCTTCCCCCCCCCCCCCCCCCCCCCGCACATAGGACTGCAAACAAAATGGGGGTAGTCAGATGAATTCATTAAGGAGATGCTTCACTGAATTGTTAACAACCCTGCTACTTCAGTAGCTTCAGCTGAAGCTTTTTAACAACTTGGTACCAGGCAATTTCCCAGCTACCTTTAATGGGCTTCGCAAAAGAAAAAAATGCTCTCTTGTCCCTGGCCTCAAGCAGTTATTGCTATACGAGTTAGTGAAGCAATGCCTTAACTTCAGACAAGAGTCTCACAATGTCATTAACAAAAGCTGCCTTTCAGAGGTTGAAATGGAATTGGACAGTAATCAATAATAAATAACAGTAACAGGCATCCTGTTGAAGTCTCCTCACTGAGCAGGGCAGCTAGTGTGTTAAGACAACAGAAGGTCATCTGTGCCTTTAGAACCATCATACACTCCTTAGAGAAGTTAAAAAGAGAAGGGAAGAAAGAAGAGACAGTGAAGGTCTGTCAGAGAGCTAGTTACATATTGAAACCATAAACAGGTGGCTGGGTGAATCCTGGTGCTGTGTATCCATACGGAAAATTTGTCTGGGGAGGTACTGCACTGGGGCCTGCTGTTAACATCAACTGCTGCCCTGGAAAAGCATGAGAAAAAGAAAGAGTTAGTTTATATACCCAAGCTTTCCTAATACTAGCTGTAGTATGGGACAAGATTATGAGACTTTCAGCTAAAAATTGGCCACAGTGCAAGCACACATTAGCAAGTTACACTGTTACTCAACATGCAGCAGAGTGGGCATTTAGGCCATCTGCTCTTGCTGTCAAAAAACTAAAAGCAAGACAGGACTCAGATGAAAGAGGAATATCAACTGCTTTTGAGGGTACAATAATGATGGCTTGTTTTGAAGCGACCATATTAAAAGCCAAACTGATACTATTTAAACACCATGCATAGTCAGAAATGAATAGTAAAGCAATTCAAGCAATTAGTTCAGTCTGTTAGGTCTCAATCCAGAGAGTGCTGCAAAAGGTCTGAACACACCTCAACAGATTTGTCTTTGTAACTAAGAGCACACATGCTTCATGCATATGTTAGATTTAAAGTTAATATCAGACAGTGAACCATTCACATCCTTCCCTTACCAGCTACTTCTAGACGCTTGTTAGCAGAATGCCTCTTCAGAAGGGCTTCTAAAATAGCAGCACACTTGAGGACAGCTACATTTTTTTTGGCTGCTTTTGTCTCAAAATGAATGAAATAGAAAGCCAGTCTGCCTTTCAGCTTGGAAGAGCAGAAAGCAGACACATTCCTCTCTGACAGGAACAGTAGGAGGAATTAGCATGCTTTATAAGTTATTTCTGGAACTGGGGACACCTTGGTATCCCCTCTCCTGTTATTATACTAAAAGCCTATTCCTAAGCTAGTGTTGTGAGCCATGTAAGAGAAGTAGGTCTTTAGCTGTACTTTAAGAGTGAGATGTCCCTTCAACTGGCACAGCTTTTCTAGCAGAGACAACCACTTTACTAGCTTCTGGAAACCAGCTTACTTTGGAGGTAAGTCACTTAAGTTACCTCCACAAAGAGACTAGAGTGACAAAAGGTTCTCAATTAAAACCAAGTATTTCACGTACCAAATACTATTGGAGTAGGTTCAGTTACTTGTTCCTCTTCTTTTCTTAGGCTTTCAGAAGCATCAAGATTATCCACCTACATTGAAGCGAACAGGAGATGTATGAAGGACTTGTCTAGGAACTGTACCATCACATGAGCATTTTCATGTCTGGTACCTTAGCTATCAAGGAATCCTTTCATTATTAATCTAGGTTGGAGACTGGCTGGGAACACAAAAACATGCAGACTGATTCCGCACATTTGTAAACTTGCCCTCCCAGTTTATTTAAGTTTACTGCAATTGCTGTCACAGGTAGCTGAGAAAAGCCACCATTGTCTTTAAAGTGCATGGCTTTTCATAGTGCTGTTCTATTCACTGTTAACTCAGTGACCCAGAAAATAAGCCAACAGATTGTAGTTCCAAGGATCATCTCAAACGGGCCTAATCTACAGTTACCTATTAACCTGCAAGCCCTCTCCGTTTCAAAAAGAGCACCCAGATATGTGCAAATATTCCAGATCCATTAAGATCTTACCTACAACTAGAAATCTGTGTTAGAGAGCACTGGTTTAACTGCATCAATATTCACATAGACTCCTCTTAGAGGAAACTCTAGAAGCTGATACTACTAGAACACATGACTCTATATAGAACCCAGAGTTGTGAGAAACAAAGCTGTTCATGACAAAATCTTTTGCCAAAGTGTTGCAGTAGTGCAAGAAATCTTAACGCAGCTTTAAACTGGGAAAAGAATGAAAGGGTGGGCAGAAAAGACAATAGTACTTTCCTTCCTTCCTTCAGGTTTAAAAAGTTACGTATTTCATAGGCAAACCACTGAGAATGAAGGCTGCAAAGCCACAGAATCATACAAATCCATACCCAGATGCAGGCAGTACTAGCATCCTGGAAAACATTTCAGTTAGCTTAGTGCTTTTTTTTTTTTTCAGCTGCTCCTCGGCCTCCTTTCCCACTAAAAGAATCACATCCAGCTTGACAAGTGCTGCAAAAGGGGTTTCTAATATACTTCAAAGAGGTTACCTAGTTCTTAACAGTTCCCTGAATTTTTGAAGCTTGCTCCTCAAAAACTTAAGCAGCCATAGGTCTTTAACTCATTCAACTTTGTCTTAGTTTCAGCTGGGATGGAATTGATTTCTTCAGAGTGTCTGGTATGATGCTATGTTTTGGTTCTAGGAGAAAAACAGTGTTGAAAACACACTGATGTTTACAGTTGACTGTTTAGAGCCAAGGCCATTTTCAGTGAAAGGCCCAAGGAGCTCGGAGGGAACAGGATTAGGACAGCTGACTTAAACCAGCCAAAGGGATATTCCATACCATATAACATCAAGAGTTTTGAAGGGGATGGGAGTTCATCTGGCACTCTTCTGCTGCTCAAGGGGATATCAGGGCATTAGTCAGGGGGTGGTGAGCAATTTCTTGTGCATCACTTGATATATACACACACACACACACACACACACACACACACACACACATATATAATCATAACTATATTCCTTCTCCCTATCTTAGTAAATAGTTTTAACGCACTAATTCTACTTTGTTGTTGGTTTGGAGTTGCTTTCTCCTTCATCCCAGTGGGAGTGGGGGGAGTGAGCAAACAACTGTGTAGTGCTCAGCCATCTGCAGGGTTAAATCACAAACTTACAGCTGTCAACCTAACAGTGTTTTAGAATGACATTAAATATTAGCATTATGAATACTATCCCTATTAATATGGGCCAAAGTAATCAAGAGATACCATTTTCAAATGAGGTGTATTGTTGTACTTATGACCACTAATTCCCACTCCTGAATTAGTCTTGACTCTTTACAGCCCCAAAAGCACTAAGGAGCTTGGAACAAAAGTTCAGTTACTCCCTCTGCTGGAAAAAAACTGCAAGCATACTGAAAGCAGACACCTTGAAGAAGGGACAAATGTAGCAGGTCTTCAGCAGAGGCTAAACACCTTTCTGGTTTGCTGCCTGAAAGTGAAGTTTTTCAAGAGGTTTCCAAATGAATGCTATCATACTGTGTGCCTAGTTCCTTCTGGGGCACAGGCTAGCCTATGCTTTCACATCTTTCTCTTATGCATTAAACCAACGGTAAGTTCCAGAAGACATATATACTCCGCTGATTAACAATTTCTTTTGGGCTTTTAAAGTTAGACACATTACAAAATATTAGACATACCACACTCAAAACCAATCTCTAGTACTATGACTGTAGTTAATTCAGACTAAATTAGTCCCAGTGTAAACCATTTTCACCACACACATTTTCCTTCTGGCAAGTTATCCAGTGTTTAGTAAGTAACCGCTTGTAAATCCAACCAGCAATTTGAAAACCATGATCTTAACCTAAACCTTATATGGAAGAATACGAGTGGACTTCTGTGGCAAGTTTTTCTTCAGTAGAATATGAGGATGAGGAGTTTAAGATCTGTACAAAAACTTTTACTGATGCTTTAGGTTGCTAGTCAAGCTCACAGTGCTTGGAAAGCTACAAACTCTAGTAATTTATATTTTAACAAGCAATTTGCACTTAGAACACATCATATTATGTGATAACTGCTTTCATCTTATGAACGTCATCCTCCCTGCCACAAGGTATTTGTGATATAATAATCATTAGTCCCAGTGGTCAAGTTCTCAATCACTTGCTTTCATTTCCCGTGAAAAAAAGAGCAGAGACCGGTTGGATTTTCAAGTTACTTGTGAACAGTCATCTTTGTAGCATTAGAAAGTGAACAGAAAATGAGTTAGAGCTAAATGACACTGCTCTTCTGGCAGAAGCTACAGCTAGATTCTTGTAAGAGAATCCTAGGATATTAAGAGACGCAAATGAACACAAAGCGTTTGAAATCAGAGTGTCACCTTATAGAACAGCCCATCAACCTGCAAGAAAATTCAGAGGGGAATTCTTAACATGACTGATTAGAGGCAATCTGAAGCAATCACTTCTAGAGTACTGATTTCAATAAAGTTCTTAATTCTGATGATCTAAGAGCCTTTTAAGGAAGAATCTTAGTTTAATATGCTAGAGCTGTTTGAGACAAGCATTTCAAGACTGCACATGATCAGAATCTCTCCTCTCTCAATTCAGGACTAATTACTGGTATCAATATTGTATAGATTATGCACCTGAAATTCTATTTTCAATGAAAATTCACTTTCAGCAGTCTACTGTTATGGCTAGTGTACTGTTAGTCACACAGAAGCTATGCTTTCTGTAACAAAAAAAACTGAGTACTTTCACAGTTACATCAAGCAAAAAGCGATACTAGTTCTCTCTAGCAAATTCATAGTTTAATCAACTACGGAGATGCTCTAAAAAGCAGACCATTGCTTATGTCCCCTGTTGAAAGCAGAAGTTAACTGCATCTCTTTCAAGTCCCAAGCTGCCTATTAAGAAGTTTAGCTATTTAGCCTGAAGTGACTGAACTCAGAGAAATTCCCAGAGGATTTAGTGTGATGAATAATAACATTCCAAGTACTTGCAGAGAGCTTTACTCAGTTTACATAAAACTAATTGTACAGTGAACTAAAAGTTTCAATTTCTTAGCCTATGAAATACTCACTTTGGTGAGGTACTCTCTCATCACTTGGATGAAATAAGGCATTGCGAAGTCCATGATATTATGCCTCCATGCCAATTCAAGGACTACATCTGGGTGCAGCAAGTCGTAACATGTGAAAAGGCAGGCTGCAAAACACTCCTGCTTGCCTTCTTCCAGGAACCACTGAAGCAGCTTTTCTGCTAGTTCTACATCTTTGGACTCTGCAGCATACTGCATAGCATCCTGCAGAAAAGGACAACAGTTAAGCTTGACCCTTGCCTGTCAGCTTCTTGCTTTCTACCTTACGTACATGCTACTACTAGCTAGATGAGTGGGGTATTATGCAAAACATGAAGTTAGTCTTTCATATCAACACACATGTTGTGTAGGAGCTAAGTCAAAACATATGTGCTCAGTTAAGTCCTCTTATTTTGAGTGAAAACTGTACAGATGCAACTGGTAGATACTGAGTGATTTGAGTACAGGATAACATTATCAAGCTAGATTTAAGATATAAATTTGAAATTGCAAGCTATTCTACTCTAAGATTCTTTCCTTAAATTCCAATTGAAAGGCTAAGATTTATTAGAACAAACTAAAGATATGGAAATAACAGAATTCATTCAATTTCCAGAAGATCTATGCTTCACAGATCAGACTTTTGACGGTTAGGAAGAAAGGCTGCATTAACTCACCTTATACAGATGGTCTTTCTTGCATAGCTCCACGCTCTGCTTCCAGCGGTTGTTACCCTTATACAAGTATGCTGCAATACGCCTAAATTCAATGAGCTCATGCTTTTCCAGACGCTGAGCCAAAGCTATGTTATCAAAGTTGTCATAGGCATCAATGGAAGTTCTCAAACCCTGTTTGAGAGAGAATTGTTACCCATGCTTCCAGATGGTAGTAGCACTACAGAAGAAAAGCATAGCTCACAAATGCTTAGGTTTTTCCAGCTGGATGTTGATGCTATGGCTGGCTACCGCTTGTTTGCCATGCACATTTCAAGCTTTTCTCTTGAAGGCTGTCCTTAATATAACTGATATCTGCTTCATTTTCAGGTTATCATATTGTGACCCATCCATGCCCCCAAAGGGTCTGATTATACAACTCCATTACTGTTGCACTGCAGAAGATCCCTTCTGCTCAAGGAAAACATGCTTTATCAGCTTAGAAACAATCAAACTATGTCTTCATCTCATTGAAGAAGATGCATGCCTCAGAAGCACTGGTACCTTTTCTGAGGCTTACCTGGTAGTCCTCCTCCTGTGTTAAAAGGTTGTTTAGAGCTTCATTAACTCCTTTATTATTGTGGTTCTGCACTGAACGCAAATAAGGCTTTACTAGAAGCAGCTGATTAACCTGGAATTGAGATATTTTTAATACAAGATTAAAACAGGAATATTGAGTGTCACAACAAATTCCCATTCATTATTACAAAAGTTTATGCCTATTTTCAGAATCCTTCAGAACTGCCAGCATATCATTTTGTGTTGCCAGAAGTAAAATCAAACGGCCTCTTAGGGCAGTTATGCTGACTCTTCTAATGCTTCCCATATCAAACTAGGATTGGACTGCTTCTCAGTCCTTTATGCTGGAGGTAAAACCACCTGACAGATACCAGCTCTTTCTTCCCAAACAGAGGCTGGACTTCCTGTTTATCCAGTATCTCCCAAACTAACCTTCAAGAAAAAATTGACTGTCCTGGTGTGATCCAGTCGTGGAGATAATACAAGCAGAAGATCGTTGATCAGCAGAGGTTTGTAGTCTAAGTAGAACTGCAAGGCTTTGTAATACAGCTCCACATTCGCCACCTGTGTGGTTACACACTAGTTAGTACTTCAAATACAAGTAAATTTAAGTTGCTTAGTTTGGATCACTAAACTCAGTACAAAGTTTATCTAATTCTTAAAGGAGTAGAAGGAAACTTACAAGCCAGAAGCTTTACACTTGCATTCAGAATTCCTGTTCAATTTTAGAGTGCTCTTTGTGTCATCTGCTTCCAGATGGTGAAGTCACAACCTACCAGGAGTAGTCCAAACCAATACGAACTCATCTACTGTTAAGAGATCCTGGTATCGGCATCCCAGTAGACTTAGAGGTAATGTGACCACGTGTTGAACACCTAAAGACTGTAGTCTTAACCACTCAGTTATATACATATATATTTTTGCCTTGAAATCTGTAAAACCAGTAAGAATAGGAACACAATCTGGAATCTTATCTAAACTATTCATCATCCCACTATTCTCCACTACATTCATAGGACTGGCCAGCCCAGTTCTCCCACTGAAACAGCTAGAAACATTTGCAAAGGTCTCTCAAGAACTGTTACACCCTCAGACAAAGACAGTGGTCAGGTCAAAGAAACTAAGGAGGTTATACCTCCTGCCTGTAATCTATGATCCTGAACAGACCCTGAAAACATTGTCCTACCTGATGTTACTCAACAGGATGTGAGGCACAACAGAAAATGAAGGATACAAGCTTCTATTAACATGTCTTTATAAAAAATTTGTAAGTTTTAACTACAGCAAGAAAACATGGAAAAAATAGCTTAAGCAAGTCTTTCTAAATGGGGATTCATTCTGTTGTGCAATTTTGCCACAGTTCTGAAATAATCCTTCAGCACCTTAACTCAGTTAACTAGTCATACCAGACTGTCCTAACTGAAAACAGAACACTTACCTTGGCAATTATATCTTTAAACTGTCCTTCCTTCCAGGCATCAGTAGGATGATTCATCATAGTAATTATTGCATTATCATACTCCTCGTATTTGTCATAGAGGAATACAAGTTCTGCCCAGAGATGAGCCTGTTCTGCAGCTCTGAGCACCTGATATAAAAGAAGAAAAATAAAAGAAGAAAATAGTCAATCCAATTTACTGACATCTTCCTTTCTTCACTTGTATTCACTAACATCATCCTAACTTTGCTTGCAATGTAGTTGCTGAATACCTTTGGAATATTAACTCTAGACCAGAAGAGCTCCAGATGTTCCCTCATTTTCTGGGGCTTAAATTTGGAGTATAAGATGGCGAGTTCAGTAAACATTCCCATGTGAGCACGCTCTAGGCCCAAAGCAGCTTCCAGAAGGGCAATCAGTTCTTCAAAGTAGCCACGATCCTGGATGTTAAGAAAATAAGGGTTAATTGCAAATTGCAAATTTATGGCCAACTACCACTTAAAGCTTAATTCAATAAACTCTCCTTCCCAAATGAGTTTTCTAAGACACTATTCCAGTGACGCAATGGAATTGTAAAAGATGGGAAACTGAAAACTACCATCCTTACATTTACTATAAAAAAAATTGCATGCAACTATTGCGAAATGAAAAAAAGTGTATTCAATTCACTTCTTCAGTCATTAAAAATCAGTCTCACAGGTTGTCAAGTTTTAGCTGTGACTATTTTATTAGCAGATATAAGCAAGCCATATAAATTTTCTAGGGCATAAACAGTGACCTAACCTGATAATAACTAATCAGCTCTTCAAGTTCATCAGCATGGATGACTATATGCAAGCCACATATCTGTGCCAAGCGGAATTCTCTTCCATCCACACAGGCAAAACATACCTGCAATGAGAGGTAACAAATGGCGAGTTCACAGCAGAATACTGCAATGCTTATGTCAATTCCTCATATCAAAGAGCAAAGTTGATTAACAAAGCTTTACCAAATTCAAGGCTTACTCCAGTTCCAAACAGATATTACTATAATGATTGTTCTATAATTAAAGTATGCGTCATTCATTTCACACTGTTATAAAATCCAGCTCTATAATTTTGGGGAGGTGACAGCTGATAGATACAGACATGCTCTGTAGCCAGAAACGATTAGCAAGCCACAACCAGAGATCATTGTAGATGGACACAAATCAGCTGTTCTTTAATTCCCACATTACTGACAGAGCAAAGGAGCCCAGTTATGCTCCAAAGAACACATTTTATAAACAAAAAACACAAGTTTCAAATTACCTCCTTCCAAGTCCTTGTGCTGTTGGCTTTGCGGCCACTGTCCACTGCTGCCTGGTACTCTCCAAGGTGCACCAAGGTAGATGCCAAGCGAGCAAAGTTAGAAACATTGTTATAGAGTAGTTTTGCTGCTTCATACATATCCTCTTCATAACAACGATCACCAACCTGGATTAGGAGTCCAAAGTAAGCAGGGGTAACAGCAAGAATCAAGTCAGCTAAGCAGCAAGTCAGACGTGGGAACAGTGATCAAGGCATACCTGCTGTATATGGGCATTATTAGGGCCGCTAATAAATTCCTCCAGTTCTGAAAGACGATTAGTTTTTGCAAAGGCAAAAATAAGTTCTGTCTCTACATAAGACTCTCTAGCCTTCTTCCTGGCCATCTGCAAGAACTTGACTAGGTCCTCCCAGTTATCTTGAAGAAAGAAGAAATATTTAATGCCCTTTATTTAGTTATTCTGTATTGCGCCCCTTGCCCATGTTAGGAACAGTTTCTACTAGAATACTCCGTGACACTGATACTAAACCACTCACATTTTAGATAAGGTATTCCCCACTAAACAACGGGCCACTGTCACGCAGCCATCAAATTCTGCCACATACAGTTAAATCAATACACTATACTTGGCTATAATTAGGCCATAACTGTCTAAATTATCTCTACACAAAGGTCTCTCTTCAATGTAGCAATACAGACAAGCTTTTTGACAGGAATCTCACTAATCTATAGATTAGCTGATCCAATTTACTCTGAAACATAATTTGCAAATCTCAGGAATCCTTACCACTTCAGGTAGATGAAATAACCCGATTCATATCTGAGCATCCTTAAGTTTGAGGATGATTTGGCTTACCGTTTCTATTAGCTGCTTGAACAACTTCCATGTAGGCAGATGGATCATCTGCCTTTATATAGGAGTCAATGGCTTCTTTTACCAAGTCTTTCTGCAGCTGTGCTCTGGCTAGCTGGCTCCATACTGCTGGCTCATTACATCTCTCTGCAAATTCATAAGCACGGTCTAAATTCCCAATGTGCTCAATCAGCACCTGTTTGAAGTCAAAGTGGCAAGTTAAAAGAAAAATTAAAAAAAAAAAAAACAAAGCCTTAGATTGTCCTTCAAATATACAGGTTGTTTTAAGCAAGCAATGCAAAGCTAACTAACTGCCTCTAGGAAAGGTTATTTCCATCCAGTAAAGTAGAGGCAGCAAGAATAAAACTCCTGCTGCTATCATTTCTCTTCTGCCTTGAAATCAGTATGCTGTCCTGCAGATACTATTCAGTTCTCCTATCCCCTTCAAGAGTGATTCTTAGTGGCTACTTCAGAATCTTAAACTCAGCACACATGCAAGCAAGTAGCACAACACACAAACATTCTTAATTAGTTTGAACAGATATGCATCTGAAGTTATTACTTTGAATTTGTTCTGCTATTCTTCACACTTATTCCCCTTCTCCTTACAATTTGATATCATGTAGGAACCATACTGTTACATTTCAGAGATTTAAGTTACAGTTGCTCTGGGAGAGTCAATAACGATATACTTCTTCCCATTCTTTCTATTACTAGCATTCTATACCTTCATGAAGGAATCACGCCTCACCTGAACTGCTGAAGTATTAACATCAAACTTTCTGAATATAGCAAAAGCTTCCTCATACAGCTCATTACTGATGGCAATGTTCGCAATATCTGGAGCATCATAGTTATCCAGTCGATTAATGTATTCCATTACACGAGTGCGGTCAGCCTTAATGGCAGTCAGGATCAGCAGATTCTGGAGATTCCTTTGGTTAACAAAAGGCATAGGCAGTGCAAAATAACATCTACTTAAGTGACGCATATTGTACATGCAACAAAAGCTACATACAGCTACTTGCTGTTGATAGCAACAACCTTTCATCCCCAGATTGATGAGTATTGATATTTGCCTTGCAAAAGAAATGGCTTGCCAGTGTTGGTGCTGTCTCCTTTCAATAATTCATTGCAAATTGAATAGCATGAATGAGCTTTATATTTAAAACACACAGCACCTCAAATTTTCACCTGACAATTCACATTTAGGAGTATTTTGGTTGTATATCCAAGAAATCCACAAATAACCTGGATTACTTTGCAACCTAAACAGACATACTTAAATGTGCTAAGTTTTGGGGGGAAATGCTCTCCTCTTACCTGTGTTCACTGAATACAGAATTATCCAAGACAATTTTTTCCAATAACTCAATTAATTCATTCGGAAGGTCTGCAGTCATGAAAGCTTTCACAGTGACAGAAACCTCCTCTGGATCCTGTGTCTCTGATAAAGCTGTTTGGACAACCTGGATTTGAAGGTGGGAGAGTATAAGCCTTTCCAAAATGAGATTTCAGTGAGCAACAATGTAAGGTTTCAGAACTGTCATCCTCAGCAAGAAAAAGCTACTTCTGAAGTGGATATGGCTATTAAAATCGCACTTTCAAAGTGCGTAGCAAATGAACTAGAGGCACATCACTTCTTAGCAAGATACTGCTCTTTCCTATGTTTTCTGACCATGAATTTCTGAGCTAATACTTGACACTCAAACTTTTAAACTTCCACACAATTGAGATGAGGCCTCAGGGGACCTTGTGGGAGAAGCCAGTTACTTTAACGTTCCATAGTAGGTCTGAGTAATTCTTATACTGAAATAGCTTATCCTTTGCAACATACTTGGTCAATAAGCTGGCGCCGGAATGGGTTGTTTTCTTCTAGAACATTTGCCCAGAGTTCAGGGTCCTTCCTGCGTACTAGATAGCGAGCCTCACTCTTAAATAGTGAGTT
Source organism: Phasianus colchicus (assembly GCF_987193195.1). NCBI lineage: Eukaryota > Metazoa > Chordata > Aves > Galliformes > Phasianidae > Phasianus > Phasianus colchicus. The sequence goes on along the minus strand of NC_143453.1, from coordinate 13,406,062 downwards.
CTCATTGCATACCTGAAGGAGAAGATTCAAATATTAGAATTAATATTGAAGGTAAATATCACATTACAGGGTTAACTAGCTATGAGTCAGACATTCTAAAAGACTGACTAAAACTAGTTGCTGATCAATGCTAATGCCACAAAGTTCTTACCCAACCTTTGATCTGGAAGGCTCATGGAGAAGGTCTCCAGAAGAATTCCTATAGCTTCTCTTGGTTTTGCCCGACACACAAATACTGTGACAGTGGCTTCACAGTAACTATTTACTTCTGTTTGAAGTGAAGACCTGCAGAAGCCTGAAGAACTTAAATTTTAAATCTAGAAAGGGAGTCACTTACTTGGGCAGTGTTAATAGTGAATTGAGGAATGGTGCTTGTTTTTAAAGCCAGAAATAGTTACATATTTGGTGTCATTAATTTTACTCTAGAAGTGTTCAGAGTAATGAAATGTTCAAAGTGGCTAGGTTTTCCCTGTTAAAATGCAAATAAATGTGGGATTTCCTACAGAAGTGCAACAAGTAGCTATGAATTATGACCTTATTAGTGCCACTAGTTTATATTTCCAGCTGAAAGAGTAGAAATCTGAAGGCCTATTCACTTTCTTCTACCAACAGGTCATATTTTGTTAGTACCACAATTAGCTCTTGAAAGTACTTTGCTGTAAGAAAAGAAGTAGTAGCTCACTTTTATTTTTCAATATACATTTATGAGTTGCCTAGTTACAGATGTTGAGCCCATTCCCAGGAAAGAGCAATGTTACAGGAGGAAGAGTTTTCATACATATCCAGAAAGTTAAAACTTATCCTAGCAATATCTCCTATTAAAACAATTGAGAGCCACCTTCGTATCCTGAAGTAAGAAATGAGCTGAATACAGCTAGCTACACATTTTAACTTTACAGTTACAGAGAAGGTATCACTTCAAAAATAGTTGCTTCAGACAGGGAAGTTCTCTCTTTTCAGAGAAAAACTAGATAATACCACCATTCCAACTGCCACAGTGCGAGTCCTGTCAGGAAATAACATTTACTTCCTTTTTTAAACAGGGTAAAAACAAATCAGTTCTTACCCCTACGCAGCTGACAATCTTTGCATGTACTATCATAGAAGCGCAGGTAGGAGAATGCTTTCTTTCACAGCAGTCACTAGCATTGCAGTCTGACATTAAGCTCGAACGCTCAGTATAAGACACTACGTGTCTGGAGAACCACACAAATTTCATTTGCCCCTGAACTTCTAAGGGAAGTTTGAGAAATGAATAAGTTTTAGATAGGAGAGTAATGCTATCTGAACTGGTCCTTGCAGTTCAACTGTTAACATTTATTTTTCCTTGTTCTAGCTGTGCATCAGAGCATCTCTCTGAAGGTCAAACACGACAAAGGAAAACCACATCCCCTTTCTAGTTTCAAACTGAAGTTTCAGGGAAACTCTTCTTCCTCCTGTAGTCCTATGTTAAATTAGGTTGCAACTTGTCCCTTCTGCTGATCAAGTGCTCAAGGCTCAAAAAAAAAAAAAAACCAACCTAAAGTTAACAAAGATTTAACAGTTGTCATACTTATCAGCTAAGCCCAGCAAACTTGATCTAGTTTTGAGCAGTCTGTGGATGAAAAACATGAATGGTCCCTTAAATCTGCAATTACATAATTTTAGTTGGACATAGAGCATTATAGTTCCTCGTTATGATAAATGTTACTGCCTCCATGCAGAAGATTCATGTCTACCTCAAATCCTGAGTGAGACTGCAAGACAGGATTCTGCAAATGTTAGACAAATTGCTAACTCAGCTTTCACCTCAGGCAGCAAGTACATTCTTTAACATGTTTATAAAAGCAATTTTGCTAACCTTTATGAGTTCCAGATCACACTGGCCCCTCTCATATGCAACGCAGGCCAGATGAGGGTCTCTCTTTTCACAGTATTTGCCAACTACACGACTGTCATAGTATGGATTCTCACGAAGGAACCGCTCTGGATTATTATTACTGTCAATGTAGATTTTGGCCAAGGCATTATGAGTTGCAGGTTCTTCACAGCCTTCATGAATCCTTGATTCAAGCCATGGCAACAGCAATTTAAGCCTTTGAAGAAGCAAACATTTGAGGTTTGTAAATTGGGCTAAGAAAGCCTGACAGGTACCAACTAATATTCAGCTGTACGTGAAGACAGGACAAGGGGAAATGGCCGAAAACTGGAGCATAGGAAGTTCCGCACAAATGTGTGCAAGAACTTCTTTAGGTGAGGGTGATGGAGCACTGGAACAGGCTGCCCAGGGAGGTGGTGGAGTCTCCTTCTCTGGAGATATTCAAGACCCGCCTGGATGCCTACTTGTGCGACCTGGTGTAGGGAACCTGCTTTGGCAGGGGGGTTGGACTCGATCTCTAGAGGTCCCTTCCAACCCCTACAATTCTGTGATTCTGTAATATCTGGCCATACCTGACCTTCAGTTAAATGTAAGAGAAGCCTGCAGGTTCCACTAAGTATTGTCATCTTTCTTCTCAACTTCTGTTCTATTACATGGCTCTCAACACTTAAAATCATGTTTTTCATTTTACAAGTTGCTGCAAATCGATTACACAAGACACTGTGTGCCAAAAATGACACTGTGAAGACAATTTTATCTAGATTTACTCCAAAGGCACATCTCATGGATGGCTGTACAGCAAATTTAGAGTTCAAATGCTGTATGTTCATCATGTAGTGCTGTTGAGCATTCCTATATTGCTGAAACAACCAGGAGACTTGCTAGCAAATCTAAGCTGTTTCTCTATAATAAAGACACAAAAAAACAATATTAATATTGTATCATTCAAAAAAACTGCATCCAACTATATATCAGGGTCAGAAAAGCCTGTGAATGGTGTTTACAGGTGTATCTTCATTACCGATTTCTTTTTTCCACTTCAGCCACCAGCTCATCTGTTGAGAACTGGCCTCTAACCACCATGATCAAGTTCTTAATGACATCTTCAGAACAATCCACATCAAGAAGTCCTCCAACTACTGCTGGTATGCGGCTGGGGTTCACCTAGAATAAGCCACCACTATTAAAATCAGTTATTAGTGCTATTAATAACCCATCCCCTGTCTTCCACACAAAGTTCTACTTAAAAGTTTAAACTATGCTTTAAGAGCTGTGAATTTTAAGTTGCTAATGCATTTTTATGTGAATTCTAGGAAAAACTCTGCTTGTAGGTTTGTGATAGACTCAGTAAAAAGCATCTGCATAAGTGTGAGCATGAAATATGCAGACAGATCTGCTTTAATTTTGGGTCTGTTTAGCTTGGAGAAAAGAAGGTAATGGGGAGACCTCATTGCATCCTTTCAGCACCTGAAGGGAGATTACAAGCAGGAGAGGGACAGACTTTTTACACAGTCTGATAGTTACAGGACAAAGGGGAATGGCTTTAAAGTAATTGAAGGAAGATTTAGGTTAGATGTGAGGAAGACTTTTTTATTCAGTGGATGTTGAGGTGCTGAAACAGGTTGCCCAATGAGACTGTGGATGTCCCACTTCTGGAGGCATTCAAGACCATATTGGATGGGATCCTGGGCAATCTGATCTAGTGGGTAGCAATCCTGCTGATGGTTGGAATTAGGTGATCTTTAAGGCCTCCTCCAACCTAAGCCACTCTAAGATTCCATGATTAACAAACCAAAAGGTTAAATTTCTTAGAAAGAAGGAAAGGGCAACAACTTAAAAGTGCATTTGTCTTACCTTCTGTACATAGATCTCTATATACTTCTGCAGGCTATTGCGATATAAGTAGAGCACCAGGTCATGAACAAAGTCAAATCGATCACAGACAATGATCAGAGGAAGCTGGTCTGTTAGCTTTGCCTCCTATATTTTGTGTAGAAAAAAAATGTGAGAAAGCATTCACCGTTTGTTAAAGCATTTTCAAAGTAGTATAGCATAATTGAGTTGTTTCAGAACTAGAAATGGCAAAACATTCAAATTTACGACTTCTGAGCAAACAATTAACTTCAAAAGCAAGTTAACCACTATGAAAATCATATGGTCAGTCTAGCAGTTGAGTTTTAAATTTAAGCTCTTCAACAAGTCACACATTAGGCCTACATCCCTAGCTTCAGCAGGACTATCTATTCAAATATTCATCCAGAAGACCATTAATGGGCCAAGAACTTAATGCAAAAATAAAATGGCATTAAAATCCCACTTTACCAGTCACAAAGTATGCAAAGCATCATGACAGTTGACTCCGGTTTTACTAAGCTTTGTCTAATCAATGCCTTTGCTAAAGTTTCAGCTGAATACTTCAGCATATTACTTCCTTCTGCCAACACTGATCCGTCTACTGTTAGGTGACGATAGCTTGTAACCAACTCAATCTCTGTACACCAGTTGAAGGAGGAGAGTGGTGGGATTGGGATGCTTTCAGTCCACTTCAGTCACAGCTCCAAGCTACTCAGACACTGGAGCTGTGTCTACACTAGCAAACAAGAGGCATGAAGGCTGGTATGCAACAGTCCAGCTGTTTAAACAGACGTGTTTTGGATCACGCCAATTCAACACCATGAAAACGACCGATGAACAGTATGTGGGCATAAGGGAAGGTTGATGGTTGGACTAGATAATCTTTCTGGTCTTTTCCAACCTTACTGATTCTATGGGTTAATTTTACAGGAACTGTGGTTTTTCCAGAGATAGCCAAGAAGGAGCTCCTGCATGCCTGGAAAAGGACTGGATTCCTACTCCACTTACATAGGTGACTATTTATAGCCATGTCAGTTAAAACTTGAGTTGGTTTTCTCCTCCCTTTAGAAGGCTGAAGTTCTGCTACTCTACAGAGATTGATTTGTTGGACAGAGAATTTACCTTCAGAAAGTTCTTCACCCGTTCTGGGTTATAGCAGTTACTTTCACGGCAGATTCTTTCTACTTCCTTTATCTGACCAGTTTTGCAAGCTGCCTGGATATATTTGAAGTGAACATCTGGATCCTGGCTGAAGTTTACAATGGAACCCAAGAAATAGAACAGTCCTAGAAAGAGTTACATTTTTGATCCAGTTAGAAGGACAAGTGAAGTAAGTACAGACTTATGAACTTCATTTTATAACTTAGTTCAACACTGCTAAGAGTAGTTTTCATTTAACTACAGGAAAATCAATTTTGTTTTTTTTTTCCTCCTTTCCAGATTCTTCTGAGAGAGAGCTAAAAAACTTCCTAGAACAAGAGTTATCCCAAGAATGCACTTGAATAAATGCATTCTAGGATCCAGCCAAGTGAAAGTACCTTTCCCATAAAAGCTGAGGTCCTTAATATCTGCTCTTCCTTTTAATACTGTACCTTCATAGCTTTTGAAAGATTCAAAAAGCTCCACAAGAGACTGGGTGCCAAGCTGCTCATGATACTTAGAAGCAACCTGTACACAGAGTTGTAAGTTTTGCCTAATGTTGGCTGACAGCATAGCACGCAAGCATTCTACAGAGTCTTCAACAGAGAGAGAGCCAAAGAAATTCACAAGCCACTGCGAAAAGAAAGAAGCTTTACTCAGTAAGTTATAGAGGATTCAACCAATTTTTAAAAATGTGACAGTTGGCCAGAGTTTCTACCCCAGCTACCGTAGGTAAATCTTTCACACATTAAGACCAAAGACTTGAAATGAAACAGACTGACAGCCTCATTTTTTTACAACTAAAGCAAAAAAACAGCTTAGAAGATTTGAAATGCCCACCCAGGAAACTGAGGGCAAACTTAAGCCAAGGAAAGTATAGACTGAGGTCTAACAATTAACTGGATAAACGTTGTTGAGTCAGTTACATGTGCTGCTTAGGTACCTATAAAACATCTTAAAGCTGCTGCAGGAATTTTAGCAGCTACTGCAGTGCTAAGCAGTGGTCACTTCAACTACAGAAAACCTCAGGCTTTCATTTACACAGACTCACCTCAGGATTCAAGAGATGAGTATGAACAACAGCACGTTTAATATCATAGAGATCAGTGTAGTGTTCCAAAGCTCGCTGGAGCAAGCCTGCCTTTTCACATAACTGGGCAATATGAGCACGATCATAGTGTGTAAACATCTGGTTTCCAAGGATGGCATCTGCAACCTAGGAGATTAGATTTCATATGCAGACTGTTAGAAAACCACAACAGCTCAGACTAAAAGTTGTTGAAAAGACATAGCAGTGACTCACTCATAGTCTTTCATGTTAGTAAAATATATACACATCAGTATCAGATATCAGATTGTAAGAACTTTAGATGCAGAATACCAGCATAAGCCTTTTGATTTTTCTCCTTCATTTTTTGGAGGAACTTGGTTAAGAGTCTTACCTGTGGGGCATGAATCAAATTCATTTCCAGGAGACGAGTCTGAAGGTGACCTTCTGCTGGGCGGTTATTTTTCAAAGCATCCAACAGAAAGGACGTGCATTGCTGAATAAGACTGTTCTCCATGAACACATCCACAATCTGTTGAGAATCATCAAGTTAGAAAAGGGAGTCCATATATACATTTTTATATATAAATACATATACATATTTTTATCTGTACACACTAATAGCCTGTCTAGAAAGGCAGCTCATCCCAGCACTTAATATGCTATATTTACTTTTTTATCATAAGATAATAAAGATGACAAATTTCACACTTCCTTTTTCTCTAGAACTTAAGGTGTGCACTACTTTGACCTGTTATGCCAGACTTTGCCACCAACTATTTAGTTTTAACAAAGCAAGCAAAGCCCACCCCTTCTTTTCAGATAGGATAGTTTCTGCAAGAAAAGTTAACGCTTTTTCTAAATAACTTCACTTATTTAATAAAGTAAGTTGTTGTCTGATGATTTGATCACAAGTGGCCTCTGTGAGCAAGTGCTCATTTTAGTGCTCATTTATCTTCCTATAAATCCTCTGCTACCGTAAGAGTTCCCACGCGCTCTATTAGAGTCAGCAGGAGCCTTCTAAACTGACAGTAACATTCTTTATTGCTTAGACTAAGACTGCGGCAGATTCAGGATCAAGATTACTGTAATAGAGCCAGCTTGCACAAGAACTTTAGAGAACACTTGCCTCTAATGGCAACCAAACTTGACTAGTTTAGTCCCTTTTCTAACCAAGCCAACTAAAGATCTGAACTGGCCTTACCAGTTCCCAAAATGGTACTATGCTATTACCTCTGTCTAGAAAGAGACCAGTGCTCTTGTTGTAGGCATCACCTGGTTAATGTTAGCCAGTGGCTCCTCATCCTGTACCAGCATCTGAGAGAACTGCAGGCCCTGCTCAGGACTGACTCTCATCACACTTCTCAGCAAGAAGATCCAGTCTGGGGTATAGCCAACCTAGAGATTTCAGGAAGAGTCATCCATATCTTGAAAGCTTTAAAGATTTTAAGCCTTCTAAATCTGTAGCATAAGTGCTATGAGCCACACCGAAGCTTGTAACGCCTATTCTCCATCTTCCAGGAATTCTCAGACAAAAGCATTTGTATGTTAACACAAATTCAGTATTTGCTTATTTAACAACTGAACTTACTCTAGGGCAATTTTCTTGTTGACTCAGAAAATTACTAGAAACAAATCAAGAGTCTCAAGGCATTATCATACACAGTCCTAAATTTATAAGTGCACATCACACAAACTACTTAAATTCTGTCAAAAAAAATCTCTTCCTTAACAATTTAGGAAGAGTCATTTTTTATAATAAGCTTGAGCCAGTTCATAATTTGATAGTATACAGAATTCTGGAGGTTCTGATTTTAACTTTCATAGACCATACCATTAGACCTTAGTCACATACTATGAATTCTGCTATTTCTTAATCTTTGCTACTTATCCTGTTTTTGAGTAAGAGAAATCAAACTTCCCATGGAAGATAACTTGAGAATGTACACATTAAACATAAGATAGAATCCAGCAGCTTTTGATAAACAACTTTACCTTTTTAGCATACAGTACTATTTTCTGGAATTGACCAGTTTCAGCAAAGCACTGAATCACTTTGTTTGGCACATTAGCACGAAGATAGACACTGAGCGCAAGGGTTGGGTCAGCTGTCTTCACCAAGTCTCCCAGCTCCTCCGAACACTCCAGCTGAAGACAAGTGATATTTTGTCAAGCACAACTATCCATATATGTAGTATGAACAAAAGAGTAGTTCACACTCAACTGTTACAAGGCAGCTGAACTAAGTTAGCATCAAGATCAGGCCTACCTTGTCTTCCTTCAGCCATTTCTCCAGAAGTTGCTTGCGGCCTTGCTGTAGAACAGGGCGACAGAGCTCCAGAGACTCAAACTTGTTCAGCTGTCCCTGGTCAAGTAATATTCCAAAGTACTGGAGCAGTGGAGAGGCATGCCCTGGCTGAGCTGGTACACTCTGGAACTTCCTGATTGTATCACTGGTACGTAGAATTCCCTGTAGAGGCACACGATACGGAGAAGTAACATTTAATTTGTTAAAGCTGAGTAGTGTTAGAGAAAACAACCACCACCACCACCACAGCAGGTGTTAAGTTCATCTACACACTGAAGAATTTACTCTTAATCTTTCAGGGTGGAGATTTTAGATCAAACCTAAACCAAAGACCTTCTAGAAAGAAGTCAGTGCCCACAGCAAGTCTGTGTTAGAAAAGTATGGCAGATGCTCCTTGATGGTATACAGGAGAATATATTAGACAGAACAATGAAGTAAACTAGAGACAGCTTAGGTTAGTATTGAAGCATTTTAGCTCTTGAATGTCAAGTGCTGAAGTGCAAGTCAACTAAGCTAAGGCAATCTAGATGGATTCTAACCTCTACCCTTAGAATAACTCACCTTTGGTGCAGATGCAGCTACTTTAGCAGCATCCGCATAGCTTCCTTGAGCAAACAGTGTGTTAAACTTTCTGGCAAATAATTCCTCTGCACCAGCAAGATTACTACGTATAGCCATACGCAGACCCAAGTCAGGATTCTGGAGAACATTTGTAGCATAGTTCACAATGTTGTCTTCCTCAACACATACAGAAAGCACCTGGAAAGGATAAAAGGTGTACCTAAGACCTACTGTCCTTTCCAATACTACTGTATATAACACAGCAATTGAGTATCTATTCAGCCTGCCAGCAAAGCAGCAGATTATCCAAAAAGAAAACAAGTCAGTTTCTCCTTTCAAGCAGTCTGTGCTAGGAGAGGTTAAAAAAATGGATAAAAATCAAGTAGTTACTTGATCCCTGCAATGATGTTTGTTGTATCAAGTCACTCATTAGGTTTAATTACATTCCATCTCAGCCTTAGAAGACTTAAAAACAGACTACTGGACTAGTTACCTGTCCTTTTTTGTTGACACCAATAATGCCTGAGGTAGGTTCATAAGAAGCTGTGACAAAAATAGTGTCGGCACTAATACGGTTCATGTAGATGCAAACTCCAGACTCCAAGTCATACATGTGAATATATCCATACTTTGTGATCAGGTAGATAACACCGTGCTTAATTCCAATCTGTCAAAAGATAATCTTTTACTAGTATAGACTAACACAGCAACAGTTAAGACAACTGCCTTTACCCTCGTCACAAGACAGTAGTGCAGTGACATGCCGTTGCACTAACGCTAGGAACAAATACAGCTTCAGGCTTCTCCATTACAAACTCAAAGCAATGAATGGCTCTGCTAGCCATTCAGAGCCACACCTCCACTGAACACATGCAGAAGGAAAAGTAAGATTCATCTGCAACAAAGACCATACTATTGTAATGAATGAGGATGAGGGATATAACTTGGGCATAATCAGTATTCAGGTCAGATATGCCAGTACAAGTTTCTTTTCAGAAGTCTTGTGTGATAATCCCACTCTTTTCCAGCAAGAACCAATCAAAACACCAGCAGAACCTGAACCAGGCTCAGCTGCTGAGGACTACTGTTTAGCTGTCAAGTCTCAAAGCCAAGGAGGCTTTCAAGCCAACACTGTATTTAGACAGAAGTACTTCTACTTTGGACCAAGTCTTCAGAGACCATGAAACCTGTCATGCACAGTTTGCATTGTTTACCTCAGTTCATTAAGGCTTATCTTGGTTTATTCACAAAGCTGGTATATTAGATTGGACAGCAGTTGCAAGATGGTTTGTTTTTCATATGCTAAGTGAAGTTTGGTCTGTTAAAGTAACCAGTCATGTTCTTTTCCTAAAAAAAAATTTCCTGTTAATATCCTAAAGTATCTTTTTCTCTGTTGCTACTATAGGAGGTAGACTAATATAAGGCTCTCCACTCTGTCTTATGACATTAACTGTAGATGAAATGCCAAGCACTGTAACACTCATATCTAAAACCCTAACAATTAGTAGACAATTCAATAGCCTGAAAAAAGCAGAATTATCCTGCTATCAACAAGCGTTATCAAATTAGACAAGAACTTAGAGTACAGCTGTTCTGACAGACTGCTTTCAATGCTTGGTATCTAGTTACTTTCAAACTCCCGTTATTAAGACAAAGCAAAAGCTCGTCAAACTTTCTAGCTATTCAAAAAGTTCTCACCGATGTCAGAGACATTCTACCAGAAGGCAAATGATTTTTTTTTTGTGTGTTTTTTTGGTTGTATTAAAAAGAAAAGACAAAACTTCACCTATTCAGATAAATACAGCCTACATATTTATGTGAGAGTTACTGTTTTAATATCTAGTATGCTTCCCATAAATCCATTAACACCATTTCCAAAGTTAGGAAGAATAACAGCAGAGCAATTGTAGAAAGCGTGTTTGTGTTTTTTATTTTTAATGACAGATGCCTGCTATTTGCCAGGCTATTACGCTGATTTGCTTTTTTGGTCAAACATTTACCTGCATTGCCACAGGAAAGTCTGTCTGTGCCTCAGGTGGGAAAAACACATCAACAGCTTTCTTAACAAATGGCTGATTTCCAGTAGCTGGTTGACCCACTTCAATTATGTGAAGCTAAGAAGAAAAAGAGTACATGTCACAAGATCACTGGCAAATCCAGTCACATGAAAGAAGTTTCAATCTTCACATAAGCTGATTAAGTCATCTGTCACACTTGGCCACTAAGTATCTGTCCAATCCTGAAGAAATACACTGGGGAACTGTGCTCCAGATTTTTATGAGAGGAAAAAGAATAATTTAACCAGAACTTAATAATGCAAATACCAGGAAAAGCTAAATAATGTTTTCTATGAAAGCATACTGTATATTTCTATTTCAAGGCACTCAACTTGTTCCAGATGTTTTGAGTGAGACTTGTCAATTTATCAACAATTTGTAAAATATAAGAATAGAAAGAATAAAAAAGTTGTGATGTGACCTCCGCCCTTTACAGACTGCTAACAAACGTTGTAGGATATTGAACTGTGGTTGAGTCTCACTATCAATTACATGCAAACCTACCCACGCTGCTAAGGCTTACCTAGTCTCTTCTATACTAAATTTTAGACAAAAGGCTGCTTGATTACTTCATTTCATTACATAAAAACGTTCATGTATGTGAGCATAACTCGATGCTTTGATCTCAGTTCTCATTATATCTACATTGGTTCTTTTGCTTAAGTTTCACTAAAGCAACTTAGATTTTTAGCAGTTTCTATTCTATTAAAATAAAGCATTTACATACCAATTGAATATACTGCATATATGGTTCACAAGCTGTTCTTCAGTCAGCTGAACAATGCGATTGCTGAAGTTCTACTAGTAATGAGCTGTGCTATACCAGAACAAGAAAACAGATGCAAACTTTACCTTGCCTCCTGCAGGACTCCTCACAGCAAAACAAAAGAGGGTGGAAGGTTTGGCATTTCCCTCTATTTTGAATTCCGCAAAAGCTGCTGCATGGCCCTCTATAGGTTGGGAGACTTTTCTATCAACAGAGTAGAGCTGCATTGCACCAACCACGCGATTTTGCTAGGGGAAAAAGGAAAAAAAAGACAGCTTTTAGAGATAAAATTTCAAATATTTATAGAACAAGACCTTAGGGACACTTAACTAAGAAGAGACAACTGCCTCTCATCCCCTCCACCAATGTTTTAATCATGTTAAAGGTCAGGTTATTCTTCCAAAATAGGAATTTTTGAAGCTTTGATCTAAAGAATATAAAGTTAAGAAATAACAGCTATAAGCAAAGGAAAACAGAACAAAGCTCTCCTGACCATTTTCATAGCATGATAATTCCAAGTAACTTACCTGTGCTGAAATTCCTATCAGCAACAGCCATTTTTGATGTTCATCAGTTCTGTAATTGATGATTTGGCAGCCTGCAAGACTAGCATGCCTGTCAAACATCTTTTGGGGCTGAGATTCTCCCTCCATGCTCCAATGGTAGACTGCTGTCTCTGTCACCAAGGCAACTGTATTCACAGATATCCATTTCCAAAAGATCACCTCCTCCGCCATAGCGTGGGCTTTCATTTTACTTTTCATTTCAATGTTAAAAATCTGAAGTGTTTTTCCAGCTGGTATGACAAAACCCAAGAAACATCATTGATCAATTACTGTAATAGCCATCCTGTAGTTTGCCTACTTACAATTCTGCTTAACCTGCTATTCTAGTTAGTGATCTTACAGGCAGAGTTACTGCCATGTCACACCCAAGTGTCCTTTGATACTTGACTCGTACCAAAACGGAAACCCATCCCAACCCTTAACTTTCTCCAGCCACAAAGCAAAAAGTGTCTTTATGGACACTTACATGACATTCCAACCAACAACTGACAAGCAAAAACATTCTGACTAACTACAAGGTGTAGTTATAAACTATCTAAGCACACTGTTTGAGTAAATTCTGGCTTACGTAGCAGCACTGGGATATCAAATTATAGTCATCTAATTGATATAATTCAGTATAATAGAAAGAATGGCTCTAGTTTGCGTCAATTTAGTAGCTTTTGTAGATCACCCAGACTGAAGCCAACAGCAACAGACTTGCGACAGCTCTTGAAATAGCCAGACCATGGCTTCCATTTCTTTTTTTTGCTGGAACCAAACAGGCTCTGCACTTATCTGGGAAATGGATGGGCTCTGTTGGAGAGGGCATTAAAAAGGTTAGAAAGTTTATAAAAAGGCTTGGAGCTTTAGTTCTATAAAAGATTATTGTTTCACAATTTGGGCAACCACACTGAAGCTTTAAGCTTGACTTCAGCGTTCCTCTGAATCACCAGAAGAAACAAGGGTAGAATTACAACTAAAATAACTGAGCCAACTCTGAATCACCAGAAGAAGCAGGGGATAGACTTACAACTTATATAACTGACACAACTCCTTTTCAAAGAATAAGGAATTCTGTGTCTTGCAGGAAGTCAAAGTGTTATTTTACTTAGCTGCAAATGAGAGAATTTAGCTCTAGGAAATACCATTTGCTGTTCACAAGACACCCGGCTCAGACTGCTAGAGTATTGGTTTGCATTTCCTTTACTTGCATATTTCTGAAATGTCCTTTCTGGGTAAAGAACTGGCTGGATGGTCAGGTGCAGAGTGGTGGTGAACAGAGTCACATTCAGCTGGTGGTCAGTCATAATTAGGGTTCCCCAAGGGTCAGTACTGGGGTCTGTCCCAATCAAAATCTTTACTGATGTCTTGGATGAGGACACTGAGCATACCCTGAGTAAGTTCACAGATGACACCAAGTTGGGAGGAAGTGTCAATTTGCCTAGGAGTCAGAAGGCCCTACAGAGGGATGTAGACAGGCTGGATAGCTGGGCCAATGGGATGAACTCCAACAAGACCAAATGCTGGGTGCTGCACTTCGGCCACAACAACCCCAGGCAATGCTACAGGCTTGGGGCAGAGTGGCTGGAAGATTGTTTCTAGAGGAAACAGACCAGGTGGTATCAGCTGACACTCAGCTGAAGATGAGCTAGCCATGTTCCCAGCTGCCGAAGAAGGCCAGTGGCATCCTGGCTTGTATCAGAAATAGCATTGCCAGCAAGAGCAAGGAAGTTACCAACCCTCTGTACTTAGCACTGGTGAGGTGATACCTCAAGTATTGCATTCAGTTGTCATGTTTTTTTCCTCCTTTCCTTCCTTCCCATTCTGTGGTATCAGGGGGGGTGGGGGGGGGGGGCAGAGGCCTACTGCCCCCTGTCACAGGCACAGATTGATCTAGTTAACTCTGTTAACTAAATTTTGGTGGAGAATGGGGGCATAGCTGCTTTTTAGCTTTTAGAAAAAAATCTCTCTCTCTGGTCTTAGAGAGCTTCGTTAGGGAGCATTATCAGTTCAGGTTTTTGTGCTGGAAAACTTGACCTTGAAAGACCAGGCATACTGCCAGTATTCTGGGATATATGTAAACTTTGAGCATTGCTTAGTCTGGGTAGTGCCTTTTTTTTTTCTCCCCCTTCTCTCTTGTTAGCTTCAATTCATTAATCCCTTTTTAGCAGATACCAGCAATGAACCCACTCTTTATCATGGGGGCGCTGTGTAAGGGATTAAAAGCTATGGTGTTACTCGCTACCTACTGGCCAATCATCAATGTCATCATTACTTGTTGTGGAATTGTGTTCATATGTAACCACATAAGGGCACTGATGGAAGCACCTGTATGGTACCTATATGCAATGTGGTATGATTTAAATTTTTACATTTGCATCCCAGGTGGAATGGCTAATTTTACAAACAACTACATCCCAAATGGAATAACTAATTTTACAAACCACACAATGTTCAGACCAGTTTCCAGGCTTTCCTCTCAGTTTATCAGACGTTTTTCAAATACTATGCTCACGTTTGTGGGCGTAGCCCTGTTCATATCAATCTCACTGAATGTATTCCAATACAGGCATGGTAAGCGGAAGGAATCTCCTCCAAAACCAGACAATGCTGACTGGCAGGGAATATGGAGAGGTTTAGGAAAAATCTTAGAAGCATGGGGACCCACAATGTCATGGGATTTCACTCTTGAACACCTGTGGGATCCAGAGAAACTAAGCCAATATTTGAGTCAAGCACAGTGCAGCTTACATAAATCTAAGGAGGTACAACTTATTTGGGGTTTGGCTTGTGCTTACCGCGCCCTACATAACACTATTCTGGAGAGAGAGAGTTTCCGAACTGAGGTTCAAGCCAAAGGGGAGAATCTCCAAGTCAAATCTGATCAATTACAGGAGACACCAGTAAAAATATCAGTTGCCCCTATGGAAGGCAAGAAATGGAAACGAGTGGCTTCACGTCTAGAACGGAAAAAAGAAGCAGTGGAGGAGGAAGTGGAGAAAGATCCAGGTGAGGGGCCCTCCTCAGAACCACCATCATCGAGAAAGGCAAAAGGAAAAACTAAGAGACATGCAGAAGAGAGTGATGAAGAGGAAGTCTCTATTACTACTCGTCGACCTCTGAAGATGACTGAAATCCAAGGCTCAAGGAGTTTACACTGCGCCCACATGAAACTCTCGTTTCCTGGTTAGTTAGCTGTTGGGACGGCGGAGCCAGTAGCTTGTCTCTAGATGGTAATGAAGCTCACCAACTAGGAGCCATTGCCAGAGATCCAGCTATTGACAGAGGAATTAGTCGATGTTTGGATGCGGCTGCCTCCCTCTGGGAACGAGTGTTAATAGCCGTGAAGGAAAGTTACACCTTCAAAGTTGGCTTAAAGCCTGTGATGAAAAGGTGGGATACAGTTGAAAAGGGTATTCAGTATTTTAGGGAAACAGCTGTGGTGGAAATGTTGTATGACCCTAACTTTGTTCCTAACCACCCATGCCAAGACAATGACCCTGAGAGAGTGAGGACAATGCCTGATATATGGCAGAAACACACAACACCAGCACCAGACAGATACGCTGGTGGCATACAGATACACTAATGGCAACGTTTGACAGATACCAGGACCAACAGAGAAGACCCTTAGTTTTTGAATTGATTTTTACGCCCCAAAGCTACAAACAACAGCTATCCCCAGCTCACGCTTCCATTCCCACCATCTCACAAATAATGGACCAACTGAATGAAATGCAAGAGTAAGTGTCTTTACTGATTAATCATGACAAACCTGTAGTAGTATCAGAAACGCTTGATGAAGATCAGGATAATCAAAAGAGTCTAATGAAGGAGCTAATCAAATTAATGCGACTCCAACTAACTAAAGATGATGAACCCTCCTTCTCATGTGCACCATCAAAAAATCTCAGCTGTTAGAGGCAAACGCTTTCCAGTAAGGAATCCTACATCACAAATTGCCTTATGGCGTTACTGACGTAACCATGGAGAAGACATGAGGAAGTGGCATGACCAAGCTACTCCTGTACTACAAGCACGGGTGAGAGAATTACCAAGCAGATCAACCACCAGTGCAGTAGCTCCGGTTACCACAGGTAATGAATAGAGGGGCCCTGCCCTCAGTCAGGGGGGGAAGGGATAATAGAGTTTATTGGACTGTGCCAGGCCATCGAATCCACACATCAGAACCACTGAAATATAAGGCATTGGTGGATACCGGTGCACAGTGCACTCTGATGCCCTCGAGTTATGAAGGAACAGAATCAATCCATATTTCTGGAGTGACTGGGGGCTCTCAAGAATTGCCTCCAACACAGTCAAGTCTAACACTGGCAAGAAAAAAGTGATATTCTTACAATCTGATGATAATCTGTTCAGTTAGCATGAGTGAGTTTTAAAAAACAGGTGATCTTGTTTCCTTAAGAGCTAGGTGAAGTTCTGCCAGTACAGAAAAGGCACTTTCCCTGCCAATAAGGGTTGTTAAAAAGGATCTGAGGTTAAGGATAGTGAAATCAAATCCGAAAAAGATCTGTTCATTGTTGACTTAAACCACATCCCAAGTAATTCAGTCCTTTGCAAGATGTTAAAACATCTCAACTGAACCACAATTACAGCTAAAGTCAAATGTTAACACATCAGTTCTCACCTAATATCAGTGTAAGTCTGATATTATAGACAGCAAGTTACAGTTTGTGTCAGTTTGAGGAATGTTTTTCTTAGACCCCTAAGGAAATTCATCACAACTCTTCACACTGAATATCACATTTAGGAAGAAATGAATAGCACACAGGACACGCTAACAGAAGTCTCTCATAGAAGTATCACAACACATGGTTTTGTCTATCAACTGTACTTCCATTATATATATATATATATATATATAAATAAAATGGAATATGTGAATATATATATATAATGGAATATATATATATTTTCACACACAGAACACTCTTCCACTTGGTACAGTCAATAGTCAAAACAGACAAATAGTTAGCAAGATGCCAATGGAGAACACTTCCGCTATAATACCAGTTGAGGATTAAGATCCTCTATATGGCTACAAAGTGAACTGTCAAATGGCTATCTCAAAGTTCAGTACTTTTTATGAGATTAGACCAGTCTGTGGTACTAAACATGAAATAACAAAGTACACTCACCATCTGTTTACACAAGATACAAGAAGAAAAGTACATAGCCAGTAACAAATAGTTATTGAAATTAAGTACTAGAAATTACTCATCTAAGAAAAGAAATATAGTAAAAAATACTTGGGGGGGGCTCAGAGCACTACCTAAAGACAAAATAAACACCACGTATGAGGTCTTTCATCTGTAGGTTCTCAAGGTTATCAAACTAAACAAGTCCATGCATTCAGACTTTTATGCTAACTCATATAGTTACTGGCCAGCCATATAACAACTTGTTGGTATCTAGTAAGCACTTACAGCAAAGGTAAGTAGAGAGCAGAGGGCACGAGCGGTTTTAGTCTTCCCCCCACTCATCCCTACAAGTGTCCATTGTTCTCTGAACATTCACTTATACTCAGCGAAAGCAGTAGGCAGTAGTGCCAAGCATCTCTCACCTAGTGGTAGGCAAACCATCCAAAGATTACTGAAATATTCACAACCAAAATATAGCAGGCAAGATATTATTTTACTATACTTTCTTCGTATAAATCTTACACAGCTCTTACGCTTCAGAGCATACATGAGCAGTAATAAAGCTAAATAGTAGGTTTCATATTACAAGAATAAAGGGTTACTCACCTTTTAGTGCAATTACTTTAGAGGCAGGATTCATGATGGCACTTTCAGCAGAAATTGGACGTCTGATAGGTGATGTTGGATCACTCATGTCAATTATTACTACTTGTGCCTGCTCGCCCACTTTCTCCCTGATGCAAATGTACTTGTCAGATTCCATTGTTAGGGTGCTGAATCCAATGTTTGCTGGGTTAATGCCCAAATTTTGGAGCTAGAAAGAGGGAACAGTCCTTTATTATTCTTATCATGAAGATTTCTCTCTCTAACTTAAGTTCCTATACGTAAGATCTCTTCCTGCTATCTCATCTGATCCCTTGTTTCCGTTGCTCGCATCATACATAGAGACAGACTTATTTCCTTCTCCCTCTAGATGGAATCAATATTGCAGAATTCCCATAACATTTAAGGGAGCATCAGTAATTCAATTACAAGTCTAACACAGACTGTTACATTGATCTGAATATACACCAGAACTGGTAAGTACTAAGTTAGTACCACTTATCTTCACAGGTTTTACCTCAGCTTATCTGCTCAAATAGATACTGTAACAAGCATACCAAGGTAAGGTTGTAATGCTAAGTTCCTTCCCAAGGAATGGCCTGAAGACACCAGGAATACCCAACTGCAACATCTACAGCATTTATAGTACTATTAGAGAAGCAGTCTTAATCCTTTAACATCCCTCCCAGCCGTCAACTCCACATCACCTCTTTAGGAAAAGGAACACAGAGAGCAATAGATAGATGAAAAACATACTTCATTCCAGGGCCTGTCCTTCACTGCAAAGACCACACCACGTCCACCTTAGCAAAGCTAGACCACCACGTTCTATCTTCATAGTACTGCCAGGACTAAAAATCTGGACGTAAGCCAACTCTTATTTTCATCTGAAGACAAAGTTCATGATTAGCAATGCCTTCTTTATATCCATCTTTAAAAGCCAGAGCAGTTATCCTCAGGGTACCCTAAGCCCTGACAGGAAAGACTTGAATGGGGAGCAGAATAAAAATGCCCTGACTCAGGTGGAAACTGTTAGAGACCTGCTGCTCCACCTGGGCTGCAACAAGTCCATGAGGCCAGATGGAATCCACCTGAGGGTGCTGAAGGAGATGGCAGAGGTGACAGCAAAGCCACCAACCCTGGAAGTGTTCAAGAAACGTTTAGATGTTGTACTGAGGGGCATGGTTTAGTAGGAAATATTGGCAGTAGGTGGACAGTTGGACAGGATAATCTCAGGGGTCTTTTCCAACATTGGTGATTCTGTGATTAGCAGGTCCAGGCATCCCCAATTCGGATTAGAATATCTCAGACATCTTTCATCCTTTCCTTTGAGACTAGCACCAACTACTTCCCTTGAAGCACACAATAACCTTGAATGCATTGAAATTGCAGTCATAGCTTATGTTTATATAGCATTTATGCTACCTTTTTTTAACCAGCTAACAGCTACCATGGCTTGTTAAAATATACCTTCCATTACATCAACCAAAATGTGAATGCTACCATAGTGATATTTGCTGATTTAGGTTTCAGATAAGCCTCTAGACATAGTCAATATAAAGCTGTCATGAAACAATAAGAACTCCTATGTCACAGTCGCACCAAATTCAACTGTTTTTGTTTGGGTTTTTGTGTGTGTTTTGTTTGCTGTTGGGTGTTTTTTTTTGTTTGTTTGGGGTTTTTTTGTTTGTTTAATTCGCAACTACTTCCTGCTATCCAGCCTCTTCCTTCTTCTCCCATAGCACCAAAGAAACCAGCACTAAAACCTCCAGGTTATTTCACAGCTTTAGTATAAACGCTGTGTGACTGCACAAATACAGTTCAGCACCATTTTCAATGGCCTAATTTTATAAGTGGACTTGTTCATCTCGCTCCTCTGAACTTAACTCTTTCTATTGCAAGCGAAGAAAGATGTGTTAAAATAACCACTTATTCCATCTTTCTTTGCCCAAGAAGTCACCTCACTTAAATTAACAGCACAAGCAGAGATTTCAATGCCGGCTCCTCCTCACCACTTCTGGTCAATTCAAACATCACTTGAGTTCAGGCACATGACAAAGTAGCTATTCTTAAATCAACTTCAAGTCATTCTGTATCACTAAGCAGATGCCTAGATTTCTCACTTTCATCTTTCTTCATTAACTTTGTCTCCCTCCATTTCCAGTGTCTGATTAGCCAGAAGAGGCAACAGTGAAGGTGGATCACTGTTTCAACTGGTCTGTAATATCTCAGATTTAGCGGTGCCTCACGCAGCAACTTGGTATGGTTGTAAGCTACATTTCATGCAACAGTGACAAGCCCAAGGACCTGCTTCATGCCCCAGAGCACAGATTTTTCAAGCAAAGCAACAGCAGCTTCAGTTTTACTGAAGCTTCTTAAGAGATTAAC
This sequence comes from Phasianus colchicus, assembly GCF_987193195.1. Classification (NCBI taxonomy): domain Eukaryota; kingdom Metazoa; phylum Chordata; class Aves; order Galliformes; family Phasianidae; genus Phasianus; species Phasianus colchicus. The sequence goes on along the minus strand of NC_143453.1, from coordinate 13,385,769 downwards.
TCCATCCTACAGTCCAAACTCCGCTCTGCACCATCATGGCAGCAGCTATTCCCTGCTGAACAAACAGCCTGGCCCAGCCCCAGGCACACACCCATCACTCAGCAACAGCCAAACACCGGGGTACAATTGGCACTGTCTAGGCCACAGGGAGGATGCAGTGTAGTGCTAACTCAACTTATGGCAAATAACTTTGCATTTTGATAGATTGGCTAAATACAGACCTGGGAAAAGTGAGAAATATGCACAAAAAAAATTATTGCTTTCTGTTTTGATACAGGAATTTGGAAACCGTTTCAAGAGGACTGCTCCAAAAGTAATGCCTATTTTACTATATTGGCTCACAACATCAGAGGCAGATGTTGATGCCATGGCAGTAGAGTTTGAACCTTCCTGCCAATATTCCATTACACTTCATTGCTGGGTGACAGATGGCAGCAGAAGGGCAATCTCACAAAATGGTGCCTGATGTGGAATTGCATATGAAGCAAAGGTGTGGAATTTAAGTCCTCTATGGAGGAAAAAAAAACCACCTACTGAAGCATTAATCAATGCTTCCTGAACATTTATCGAGACCAAACAGTTTACGTGAGTGCAGTGTGGGAGTGGGTGGCGCATTTCAGCAGTGACAACAGCAACAGTGGTTCAAACCTACAGGTGCAGACTTTTACAAGCATAGCATGCAGGCTCTTCATCACTGGCAAAGATGCATTATGCTGTGATTTTGTTAAAAACAGATGTTCTGTAGTTCCAAATTTGCTCTCCCAAACACTGTTACTATGCTCACTGTATCTCTGGTAGTTTTCATGGACTTCAGGAGCAACCTAGTGTCACAAGCTGTTCAGTATGTTCTGATCTGGCTGATTGTTTCAGGGTACATTTGAATCTGAGATAGGATGTCTCAGGAGCAGAGGCAAGCAAACTATGCTCTCAGAGCAGCACAGAGGGTTTTAGTCAACATATACACGCAGGCATTCATTTTTAGATAATCCCCGCAAGCAGGAAACAGAACCTCCCTAAGCAAGTGTACTATTACTTTCTGACCCTTGAGAGACTGCAAACCACCAAAAGGAGACAGAAGGACCATGCTGGCAGTGGATGCTATAGGCAGCGCCAGCAGGGCATCCCCTGCTCCAAAGGGCACTTTGTCTTTCATCCCCACTGCAGCCACTCTCCTGCTTTGATTCTCTCCAGGGTCTGCAAGGTTTGTTCCATTGCATGCTGTACCCATGCAGCCAATGCATAATAAGGAGCTCAAGTGGAACACCTGTTTGCAAAACAAGACTTTGCAAAAACAAGATAAACTACCAAGGTCGGCTCTCTCTACAAAACAAGACACTTGCAGCTACAGCCACAAACATCAGTTCCCTTAAAACAGTCAGAATACTTCGTTCCATCCCAGGATCATTCTTCAGTCAGGGGCCTTGAGGTCCCCAACACACTAACCATGGCTTGTTGCAGCGTATGTAAAGCTGCTCACTAACCCATAAATTGGGTATGTAACTGAGATGCTTAGAAATGCAGCACTGCATTGGAGCCACACCCAAGAAAAACCTCAGGAACAGTTTTCAACTTACTAAAGAAAAGCTACTCAGCTTAGTAGTTGCTAATTTTGACATACATAAGTTTCAGTAATGCAATACAAGCTAAATGTATGCATATGTAAGATATTTGGAGGAGGAACAAACACGTCAGCACAGTAATCAAGACCCATTCAGCTGTCTCCTCAGCTTATAGGTACATACTTCTATAGAAGCTAGTAAACAGAAGTAGGTGCCATTCATGCCAAAAGGTTATCAAATTTTAGACACTGAAGTATCAGAAGCAACTTGTAACTAGAGCTTCAAGAACTGTACAGAGAGCATGTAGCTATTACAGGCTTCTGTATCAGAAAGGTAAAATGTCTCCATATTAAGAAGATTCATGTAATACAAAAGTTTATTACCCAATATACAAGTTGTAGCCAAGTCATCTATGACCCTGAACAAGGAGGATAAGCGATAGTCCCTTAGATTCAGTGTTCCCGATTATATGCTCTAGACTTGAAAACATACACTCACTGAAAATTACACATTCACACCTCAGTGTTGGGCATGAAATCAGTTCACTTACCAAAATATAACCTGTTATGAAAGACTGATAAAGCAAAGCATCACAAGTGACTTAATCACAGGATAGCCAAGCTTGTCTTGATTTAATTAGCCCTAACTCAGTGCAATGGCATAGAAGCACAGCTCTCCAATGCCTCTTCTCAGACACCGTGCTCCAGCTTGACACCCTCTTCATGACAGCCACTTGACACTCACTCTGTACAATGAGAATCTTGAGGTGTTAGTCTAGTTCAAGTTCAGCTTTAAGCCCAAGCTTATCCCCTGCAAAATCTGGTCTCTACTGAAGAGCCATAATACTTAAGGTATCTTCACTAAGAAATAAGTTTTTGCCTCAAATTCTGGCGTAACTTCCAGTTCTAACTGCCATAACATCTACAGAAAGTTTCAGAAATTAACTATACATGGTGCGTGACTATTGCCGCCATCCTCTTATTAGGCTAGTCAGTAAACTTCTTAAGCCAAAAATATTACCACTTCCTAAAGGATGGTCATGTAATTACTGCCTCAGTTAATAATAAAAAAAAAAAGCTTCCTATTTTAGCAATTTGAAAGCACTGAAGATTTACTTCCACCAGTGCAACAGTAAGCATCCATATCAGAGGGCATGTGCTCCATGGAAGCAGTTCAACAAGCATGTTCCTTATGACCACACATAAGAACAGGAGCAGATACTCTTTACAACCATAAGAAAGGAATATTTAGCCAGCATTCTTCTTCACTATCAGGCGGAATTACCCAGATAACACATCTAATATTACTACAGACTAGATTAGATCATTGCCTATCAAACATAATTTTAAGGACGTTCATATACTGATAACCCCTGTAATGATTTAAAAAATTAGCCAGAGATATATTATTTAAATGCCACAGGTAGGATGAAATGTGACTATTCATCTGAAATTTAATAATCTCCCATTCCAGTTTACTGATGCTTGTATACAAGAATTTTAATAAGCATTGGGCTTTTGAGTGCAACTCTTTCTGCAGAAAAACAGTGATCAAGACCGAGCCAGCAAAGACCAACTCAGACATTGGCACAAAGTCTTCAAGCTAAACCCCTTTCTCTAGTGGTAAGTTCTTAAGACTAATCTACTGTCTGCTCAGTACTACCTCCAAATACTTGGGACAAATCATCAGTTAAATGCTGGAGCTCACATAACTTGATGGGGTTCAGAAAATATCCCATTTCAGTTTAGTGCCACTCAGCTCTAATGGAAATACTTTTCAGAGGTTTCAATTAACAGTTGCTTCAATCCCACTACAAAAGAGTAAGGCTTGGACAGGGGCTATGGGTATCTAAATATTAAGCACTACCTCCTAGCAGCTCTGTAAGAACATATCATTTAAAGCATAATACAAACTAAGAACACAGTAGTAGTTTCTCAGAGCATTTATGTAGCTCACGTAGCAATATAATGTTAAACCAACATGCTCAATTAGGAACTGTATATAGCCATTGGACATCCTGTCCCCACTGCCAGCCCTCCTGTTGTTACTCCTCATCTTGGCAGGCAAGGGACATAGAGGAAGTACACATCAGCTGAAACATGCAAGACCACAGGATCACAGTGTTTAGTTATAGCTACAATTACATTTTTGTCTTAAAAAAAAAAAAAAAGAGCCACTCCCTGTACAAATCCATTCCTGCATGTCAATGATGGCGATTAGACCATCTGTTCAAAGAGTCTCTACCACACACAGGGTAATCCCAATCCATTAAGCAAATACGGTCTCCTCAACACTAAATAGCTGAGTCACCATGATATTTAGCTCCACCTTCTGAATACAAGTCCAAGAAGTTATTTACAGCTGGAAACATCCTGAATGCTTTACATTCACATATGTCTAGCCAAAACAAACTTTGGAAATCCATTACAGCTCAGCTCAATCATGTCTATCGGACAATAGACAGTAATCCTTAAGAGGACATCTCAGACTAATCAAAAGAAGAAAGTGGTTTTGTCCATGAAGTGACAGAAGTAAATCTACATCACTTTAAGACCAGACTTAAGCTTCTCAGTACCAAACTAGAATGTATAGAATTCACACATAAAGGACAAATAAGCACAAACAACTAAAAAAAAAGTGTGTGTGTGTGTGTGTTAAGAGTTTGTATTACTCACTCCAGAGAAAGCAGAAACCTGCCTACTGATCATTGTGCCTGTCCATCTACAGGACAAAGAGCCAAGAAATCCAAGACTTTGCATAACTGTTGTTTTCCCTACAGAGCTAGCTGAGATTTTTACCAGTGAGAGCTGAAAAAAAACCCACAACAAAACGTGATGAAATTAAGTTTTTAAGAACAAGCCTATGACTAAGTAAAGTTAATTTCAGATCAAGAACATTTTGTTCACTGAATTCCAGTAATGTAGTCCCAGTCTGTTTGCCAACATGTTTAGTCTTTTATGGCATTCCCATTCATAGAATCATAGAATTGCTCAGGTTGGAAAAGACCTTAAAGATCATCAAGCCCAATGGCAAACCAAACACATGGTAAACTGCAATCCAGTAAATTTATAATTCACTGCTCCAACGGAAGCACTGGAATTAGAGATCCAGTTATACCCTAATAGTACATCCTGGCAGTTCATCATTACAGTAGGGCTGCAGTAATCTATACTTCTGCTACAGATGATCAGCTATTAGCTTATTGCCAACCCTTGTTGTAGGACTTTAACTATGATAGTCTCTGAGGGAAGTAAAATGCAAGTTCTTTGGGGAACTACGAACAGTTCACAGCTAAAAACAGTATCTTAAATGTGTTATGTGGACCTAAACAGTAAGACTTGAGGCAGTATTAAGCTGATCAATATCTGTATCTCTTACAGTAGCTACTGTTTGCTCATAAGTTCATACCAGGGTTGAAGGTACAAGCTGTAACAACTTGTAATTTCACATGCACTGTGACTAGCAGTCATTCCTCCTGCACAGCCTTGGAGGTACAGTTCAGTTAGAAAAATGATCAATATAAAACAAAACAAGCTGCACAAGGAATGTAAGCAGTCTACCTAATACTCCTTCAATTTTATGTGAACCAAGATCACAGGGTTTTTTTCCCCCCCCACACTTGTTTATCCAGATAGAGACTGGGAGAGTTCAGTACTTAGCACCACAACTTGTTTAGCTTCCCCAAAGACCACTTTCTGCATACTTCATTCCACCTTTTAGCCTAGTATAGAGTAGACTTAGTATAAGTGAAATAAGGTTCCATCAGCACCAGGCCGAATTTGAAATTGAGTAGAGTTAACAGCTACTCTAGCTACTTACAGACATACTAATTAAAATATCTACAGATAAGCAGTACAGTTTGAATTAAGATGCAGAACAAATCAATATAGAATCACTGATACACAGCAGTTATAAGAAACTGTTTCTGATTTAACATCATAAAGCAGCGTAGTAGATCCGTCATACTACTCATTTCAAATATGACAATTTAACTGTAGCCAAACCTATTCCTTGGAAGAAATCCGAGAAGAAAAAAAAGGATTAAGCTGGATGATAATGAAGCATTATGAACAGGAGTGAAGGCCTGTTCTTACCACAAGAAAGCTCTCTAGTGGCCAACAACAAGGAGCAAGGAGTTAACACACCTAGAGCAGAGACATACAATGTAAGTTAGAGTTGATAAAACCATACTTCAGATATCCAGCCAGAACAAACACTACCAGCTCCCACACTTCTTCTGATCTTCCTCCCCATTTCACCTGTCATGTAAAGACAGATGCTGAAGTAACACTGAGGAGGCTAATGAATTCCTGTCCCAGTCACTAATCTCAGTTTCCTAGTGTGGAACACTGCTTTGGAGCCACTGCTCTCAGACTGAGGGAGTGGAAGGGGAGCAGGAAGGAGTGAATCCCACAGAACAATCCAGTTCCACACACTAGTGGCATGGTCCTAAGGTTTCCCACGATCCCCTGTTCAGTCTCCTCCAGCACAGGCTCAGTCCTACCAGTAATATCATCACATTTAGGAGCAAAAGCAGGTGGTGGCAAAAAATAGCATGTGACTTCAGTGGGACTCCCTGGGGAAGTTACTAGCCCCTGACTCAAACCAGAAGTACTCTAATGCTCATACGGACAGTTTTGCAAGACAGAACTAGCCCTCAGAAACAGTCATGTAACATGCAAAGGAGGACACTGCACCTATAACATCAAGCATAACATCCACTTATCATCACTGCACAGCCAAAGACAACCAGCAAGATCAGTGACACCTGCTAGCTTTAAGTTGTGAGAACCAAACGCTTCTCCCTAAGGTGAGTCTGACATGAAAAATGCCCTGATCCTTCACTTTCTTACTCAGACAGCTGCCCTGTAGCTACCACGAATTAACTGTATTACAGCAATTGCTGCTATCCTGTAGGGGGGAGGAGGAGTAATTCTTCACTATATTAAACTCTCAGCTTCAGCGAGTAGGCAGGTGTGTGCTCCCACTGGGGCGGAGCAGATATTTCTGGAACTCACTGCCCAATCATTTTTTCCAGCCTTGGTCTCCTCCCAGAATGACCAAGGCAGTTCTCACAGTCACCCGAAACCCCTCCCCAAAAAGGAGCTGCAAGGCCTGCAGCAGTACCAAGTCTCCCAGAGGATGGGTCTACAGTTCATATTTTGAGATGGAAGACTGATTTGACAGAAGGAGGCCGTGCAGAGACAGCAGGATGACTTACCAACTCCACTTCCTGTTCCCTCATTCATTTAGCAAATTCCTTTAATTCCTGCCTTACACTGCATGCTCGCTGGCTGCTGTTCTCCCACCCCGTTTCCAACCTTTCCTTAGCACCGGGTTATGAAGGAACAGAGAAACCGCCTTGGCTGCACGGCATCCATTAGCGATGGACCTCTTCCAGCACCGATGCTACTCACAGGCCATCAGGACAGAACCGTGTCATTTTGAAGAAGGGCTTTCTTTCTTCTCCACATCGTCGTGTTCGGAAGGCAGGCAGAGGCCCCCAGGCCCTCGACCCCCAGCCCGCAGCCACACGGCTCCCCGAAACCCGGAGGCTGACGGTCGCTGCGGTGACGAGCGAAGCCCCGCACACCCCGAGAGCCGACGGCCCCCCAGAAGCGTGGGGAGCCACCCTCCCTTCCCGGAGCGGCCCCGAGTGACGGTGCACAAATCGCGCCGGCGGTGGATGGGGGCGCTGCGCCCCGCGGTCCCGCACCGCGCGCTCCCCCACCCGGACCAGGCCGCGGCCGCCCCTCCCCGAGGCCCTCGGGGAGACAGAAGGGAACTGCCCGCGCCCCGCGTTCCCTCTCCCCTTGAGCTCACCTGAAAGTGCTCCTGGAAGCGGATAGGCAGGATCTGGGCCATGGCTAGGGGAGAACTCTTCGGGGACGGGCGCGAGGAACGAGAGATGGAGATAAGGCGGGTGAGAGGGCACCGCCGCACCCCGCGCACGGCGAAGAGAAGCGCGGGGGGAGAACAGGGGAAGGGGAGGGGGGAGAGCTGGAAACGCAGAGCGACGCAGGCGCGCTATCCTCGCAGAGAACGCGCCCCCCCGCCCTCTTCTGCCTCGCGGGGCCGCTCACTCCGGTGGCGGGATCACTCCGCTCACCACGAGCTCCGCCAGGGTCTTCTCAAATAGTCCCGTTCCGCCGTGCCTCCTCTCACCCCTCGCCTCCCGCCCGCCCCGCAGCCCATCACCGCCGTTCCGTCCCACGTGGCTCCCGCTGAGCAGCGGGGAAACGACTGCGATGACGGGGGGGTTCCTCCGTTTTGGACTGTCAAAGTGCGATATTCTTCCGCAGCGCCCCGTGACTCGGCCCCCTCCCCGGCTCCATACGGCGGAAGCGGGCGGGGGTCTGTCCCGTTGCCTCCTCACCCCGCCGGTGGCGTGGAGGTTCCTCTGCAAGGCCGGGCCGATAACGGTGTTTCTCTGCTCTCCGCGCTATCCGCCGCCGCTGACCAGAAGGGCGAGGGGCTGACGGGAGCTGAAGGACGGCCGCCGGGTGTGTTGTGGAGCCCCCGCCGCTGAGCTTTGAAGTGGAAACACGGATCTTTCCACGAGATGACGTCGTGAATTGGAAAGCTGTTGAGGAACTGAGGAGTGAGGGGTCCGACGCAAGCCGTAAATCAGAGCTTTCTGGTATTTAAAACCTTGATCCCCATCGGCGACCCATCAAATGGGGGATGCCCCACGCAGCCTAAAGGGGAACCCGGAGGGCTGCAGGCGCTGGGGAAGCCCTGAGCAGACGGCACAGGGACAGAGGTGCCGCTGAAGGAAGAATTAGGAAATACTTCTCAGAAGGAGTGGCGATGTGTCGGAACTGGCTGCCCAGGGAGGAGTTAGGGTCACCATCCCTGGAAGGTGCTCGAGAAGCATGGAGGTGTAGCACTTGTTAGATGCAGTTCAGTGTGCGTGGTGTGACAGTTGGACTTGATGACCTTAGAGGTCTTTTCCAACCTCAGTAATTCTGTGGTTCTGTACAGCCAAATCCCTCAGGAAGTCCACTTTTTATGTCCCTTGCTGGTGGTAGGCACCGAGGAAAAATCGAGCCAAGGTGGGGACAAAATGTTTTTTTTTTCTTTATAAGGTCACACAACTGAATTGCCTTCACCTGTGCTCCCAGGGCTGAGCGGGTCCTTTCCCCAGGTGCTCAATCAGTGGTTCAGGCCAGGACTCAACAGTTCCCACACATGCCCACTGGCCAAATCCTGCTAATTACAGCGTCCCATCCTTTCCATGATTAAAAAAAAAAAAAAAAAGGCATCTTACTTTATATATACATTTTTTGCACTCTATTGTCCACTCATATTTTCCTCCTCATTTTTGCCTTCTCCATCCAGTTCTGCATTTAAAGATCTGTTCTTTTAACATCTTGCCAACCTTTGCGATTAGCAAATCTTGTTTGAAGCCTGATCAGCTCTGAAACGTTTGTTGATAGTGTTTGAAATTTTGACACAAATCAAAAATATTTTGCTATATTTTTCTCCGCTTTGCAAATGGCTGGTCTCCCACAGCTAATTAAGTTGACCTCTTTACAGCTAGCTGAGCGTATGAGTGTTTTAGCTGAGTCTTCCAACCTTGTTTACTCCATTTAGTTTGGAATGATTCAACTGAAAAGCACTGCTGGCCTTACGTAAGGCATTTCTCCAACAGTTTGAAGTCTATAAAAAGAAAATATAAAGGGTCTCAGGTCTCTATGTGTATGTTGTGCTAGTGATTAAATAACCCTGATTAAATAACACCTTTCTTGCTTCTTTATAAAAGGCAGAGCCACAGCACTAAGCAGCCAAGAACAGCATAATCTCTAGTTATCCTTTCACAACAAAATGGAAAAGGTCCTAGAAAACATTTGTCTTTTTCTTTCTTTTTTTTTTTTTTTTCCAGAGGTTTGGTTTTCTAGCTCCTCCTATGAATAGCAGCCGATGTTTCTTTTCAGTCTTTGAGAACAGCCCTGAGAAATGCTGCATTACTTGCTCTTACTTAAGTGGAAATACATTATGTGTGTTGTGCATATTCCTAGTCTTCTTTCTACAGAATCAGCCATAGTAGTCTCATGGAAAAGCAAAATGTGTTTCTCTTAAAACATTCTTCTTGAAGTCTTGCTCCACAACATTGGTTGAATTCACAGTTTAACTACAGAAGAGTTCAATTTGCAATTGTTTAGCTACTTTAATTTTTGTAAGTAAACAAACAAACAATTCCCAGCACTAACATGTATCTTAGCCTACAGGAGAGACCGCCCGCTCATTGACAGCAGAGCTTGTGATTGGGGAACAAAGCCTCAAGCAGTAAGGAATCTGCAGGTTGGACCTGCATGTTCTTGTTGCTGATCAAACCGTGCAGCATGACAGCAAAAGCAGGATTTGATGCACATCTGTTTCCAGCCATATGCTGACTGGAGCAGTCTGAGTGACAATACTTTGCCTAACAGGTGAAAGCAAATCTTAGGAATGCTGTGTCAGCAGTCATAGCATGAAGATGTGGCAGAGCAGCAAAGACAGCAGAGCACCTTCAGAAGACCTGATTTAATCTCACTAAGAAAAAATGACATTTCATGCATCTCAAGGTCCTCACTGACTGCTCTGTTTGCTGTAGGACCTGGTTTGGAATTGTACTCTTTGATTTTCAAACGACACTCTCACTCCTCAGACATTTTCCTGCTTGTCTCCTGGAGCCTATCCTCTCTCCTTCCAACAAGCTCCTTGCTACTGGGTCAATAATCATCTCCTCTCATTTTCTCTTATCCAGAATTGACTCCTTGTATGCGTCCTGTAGTCATTCTCCATTGTAGCGTAAAATTCCAGTCCAGCACTGTCCCTTTTCCATTGGAAATCCACTCCTCTTTCCACATCTGTTGTTGTTATAATTGAATGCATAACTCCAGATTGTACCATGCAGTTTGAGGCTCTGGATGCATTCTGTGTTTTTCACCTGTCATTGTGCACATTCCTGGCAGCAGGTTGGTGAAAACAGTAAATACATCATTTTTCAAAAAGTAATCTGAAATATAAAGATTTTGCTGCAGTGCTGTTTAATAGGTGAATATTTCATGCTTAAATTCCTTCTAGTTTATTCTCTGGCAGAAATATGAGTTTTTACACACAGCATTGAAAGGAAATCTTTTATGGTGGATTTACCACTGATATTTTCTTCATAGAGGTCACTTCATGAATTTATAGGTTGGTATGTGAAGTCCCATTTTGTATTCCCTATGCATAGGAAGCTAAGCTGGAGATGATAAATTCTGATGGTATTTTATGTAAAAATGAATAGAAGTGTTGAGGGCTAATAGCAATGAGGCTGGGGGTCTTCAGATTCCCCACTATGAGCTCATGCCACAATGATAATTCACTTGTGACTTGCAAGCAGTGTGTCTGTCTTTCCTCCAGAAAACATTTTCATTTAAAGAAGCCATTTCTGTCTCTCTCTGCATAGAACACTGACATTTATGCTCCTTGTGTCTTAACATCATCACTTGGTTCTTCTCTGTACATTTGCACTCTCCAGGACTTGCAATGCAGGTGCTGAATCACTTGCATGGTAATGTATTGGGCATCTGAAATTGCAGCTTCTTCATCTTAGCCTTGTAAAAACAGAGGTCTACTGGTCAGTGATGCAAAGCAGAAGAAAGGGTGTGAGAATCAACATGTCTTCAAAATCAAGACAGAGGGGTCAGGGCTGCTTGCTATGCAAAACTTTTTTGAAGCTGAATTCCTTTAGAGAATTTTCTCGGGCAATATATCCATGACATGGATAGAGATTATATGTTCTTAGAAAATACAACCGGTGAAAAGAAAGGTGGTAACTAATACAAATCAAATGTGCTTCTATCACTAATTTCACTAGTTCCGGAATGACAGAAACCTAACTGTACTTACAAGTAGACAAAATAGAATCTTAGCCTAAATGGGCTTAGTGGTTGAATGCCATTCGGCAGAATAACTAGTAAGCATGCATAAATAGACTGTTGGAATAAAAGGCTGGAAACGGTCTAAAGAGGTCTTTGGTTATTACCTCTGCCCTACAGCAAGAATTAGCGAGCCAATGTTTTCCAATCACAGATTAATAAAGTGAATTAGGAAATACTGATTATATTGATTGTTAGGGCCTTTTAGCAATTTACTTCAAAATAGATCCTTGACAAGTAAACTTCAGAGTTCATTTTCTTAACATAATTCTATTTTCCAGGAAACAGAATAAAGCCAAGAAAAGCAAAAACCTAATTATATTTTATAGTGGTAAAACATGCAGATGGTAAACAGACTTTTCATTCTCTGTAGGGCCATTACAATATTCTTCCTCTTCAATTAATCCGGGAAAGAAACATTTGCTAAAAACATGAGCTATGAATTCCCCCTCATCCCAAGAAGCAGACAAGTTGTTTATGGCTACGCTTTCACTATGTTTTCCTGTTTCCTCTTCTTCATCATAGCAAGTTTTCAGACCAGTGGCCAAATTCAGCCATGTGATGGAGAGGAATAGACTCAAAGTTAGAAGATTTCTGCAAGTTTCATGAGAATAGGCAGCCAAAGAATGGAGACTTCTAATTAGACAGACTAGCTGGTAAATCTGTGAAAAAAATGAACCCAAATCATGGAAAAATAAAATCTTTGATCAACGCTTGCACCCTTTTGCATTAATTTTATTATTAAGGAAATGCTTTGTTCACTTTATGCCCGAATTCCTGCTTTTGTAGAAACCTGTACGTTTTTCTGCATTAACTTGAGAGACAAATAGGTTCAGAAATCCCCAACCTCTTCCTGAAAACAGCATTATTTTCTCAAGTTCACCCTCTTCAAAAACAGGTTCTTAGTAGACCGTGTAGTGCTATCTCAGGTAACAGAGCACCCATCCACCTTCCTTTTTACTTCTCCTGTTACCTTGTAGGATTACAGAAAGCTGAAGATGAAATCACGAGTTTTCTTACTCTCATCTTTCTCAGTTGAGAACTGTTAGTGGAACAGGTTTCAATAGGAGTTCTCTGCACCTCATAGTTCTTCATGATATATACAACCTAAAAGTAATAGACTGGCTTCTCTGGAACTTTAGTCTTAAGTAACATTTTCAAGACACAAACACAGATGTTTCCCAGAGAGGTTCAGTAGCCATACACATTTGCTATCTTCCAGATTTCTGAGAGAAATAACTGGCAAGACTACCAACATAGAATAGAGTGTAGGATTTACACAGATTTACACAAAGTCATCAGAACAGAATGTCTAAACCACCTTTAAAAATATTCCTACCAGTGCTAACAGAAGCAATATGTAAGCATTTTTTGTCAACTGCCACTAGAATAAATTTAGATGACACAGTGATTAAGACAGTTGTGCCCCTTTATGCCAGTGCTTTCAGTGTAACTGATACTTCTTGTATCGGGCATATTAAGCAAAGGGAAAAAAACTCTTACGCAGAGGCAGCCTTAACAAATAAGAAAGGGAATTTGTAATCCTGTCTTTTTAGCATATAGTTAATCTTCTTAGAGATGCGTATCTTTTAGGAAGATCTGCCCAGATTAAAAAAAAAAAAAAAGTGTTTGGTACTTCCTGCTTTTTCTATACGCCTACAAGATGTCTACAACATATAAAAGCAATATAAATTTCAGCAAAATATACTATGCCATATAGGTATCTTTAGAAAATGAAAAGAGAAAAAAGGAAAGGTGAAAACATACAAAGTACTAGTTGAAACATATATTTAGCATTTTGTTGCCATAATTTGCAGATGTTTGGTGTTCATCATAGAGTAATATGACTGGATAAAGCATTAATTGCAAAAGAATGTGTGCAGGTCCAGATATGCAGTGGCTTTTATTTGTCACCCTCTTTCTGCACAAGAAATACTGCATTCAGGAAGTAAATAAGGGTCAGAGTTCTCCCCCTTCTGTATTGGCTATCTGCAAATCATTTGCTGAAATTCAACGAGAGCTTGGTGTGGACACTGGATCAAGTAAGGTTGCATTATCAGAGCAAATACAAAGCCTTTGTGCATTTCTTTCTATTGTCATTTTATGAAACATAGATGCTAATAATAAGAAGAAACTCTTCTTTTGTTTCTTTGGTTATGCTGGAATGTGAGAGCTAAATAAATGAAAGAACCACAATTTTTGTGTGCCCTCCCAAAGATCTTTAAATATCTACATGCTTCTTACTTAGCCCAGAATCTCACTGAGGTAACATACACTGTGTTGCCCAATGCAAGAAGTATGTTCGGTTAACAGATATTGCCAAGTTTGTGCCTGCAAACAGGAGCTTGGTTTCGTCTTTTCCAACCTGAGAAATTCTATGATTCTGTCTGGATTGTGACTGATCATACTCATTTACAAAGCGAGAGAACAAATTGTTGCTAAAAGACTGGAAATTCTGTTCAACCAATGATATCAAAACAGAGATAGCCAAATATAGGCCATAGGATTAAAACACAAAGCAGACTGAATCCATCTTCATTTGTAATATAAAGTTGAACATTGAACATTCTGGAATGGTCTGTCCCTTTCCTGTCCAACTGCTCTTTTCAAAAACAATGCAGCTGCACTTGCTGGTGATGCTAAGACTCTGGTAAGCGAGCGGTATGGTCCTGCTGTGGTTAGTCAGGGTTCTCTGACTTGTTTGGATCAGTATGTTGTCTCCTCAACTTATTAGTTGCAAAGCAACAAAACAGCATTTCTTATACTGCTTATCTCAGACATCACTTCCTCTCTAGTCTCCTTTTGTAGTTACATACGACATTGTGGTATTATTTTCAGGTGTATTTGGTTTGCACATAGTCCAACCTTCCAGCTCTTGCCTGAATCATATAAATATAGCAGCAGGAAAAAGAAGCCTTTTGTTCTCCCCCTTGTGCAGGAAGGTATGATGAGCATCAACATGGACATGTTCCCAAAGAGCAAGATGTTCCCTGGAAGTCTGCTCACAGACTTCATAATCCATTTGATTTCTGTAGAATACAGTTATTTAAAGCAGCAGAATTTGCTTCAGAGACTTTGTAAAGTAGCAGCTGTTTATGTTGATATTTCTGATGGGAATGGAAAATAGACAATATTGAGCCTATCTCAACATCACCTTTAATTCTTCTTTCCACTAGTTCTACATATTATCCCTTCCAGCTGTTCACACAGAGACTTTTCTTTTACCCAGCAACCTTCCAGTCTTCATATTTCTTTCATACTACTACAGAGGTACTAAAATAGCAGAACAGTTAATGAGAGTCAAAATAAAAATAAATTATATATTTATACTACATGGCCTATGAATAATTGAATAAATAAATCACAGAGCATCTGAGACTGTCATCAGAAGTTCCTTTCCTTAAGAACATTCATTTTAAGTAGTTCTGAACAGGCATGTAAAAGGTTGTAGAGGCTTAAGAAATATTTCCAAATGTTATCAATTCCATAATTTATCACTGATCCATGGAAGGGTAAATTGGAATGAATGGTTCTCTCAAATAGTAAATGAAAATTGTTCTTTCAGTACTTACCTTTTAAATCCTGACATGTGAGACCCAAGGAAGCAGACTACCCCTAGAGATTCATGAAGATCATTAAGTAGTATGTTTACATGT
The DNA here is from genome assembly GCF_987193195.1 of Phasianus colchicus. NCBI lineage: Eukaryota > Metazoa > Chordata > Aves > Galliformes > Phasianidae > Phasianus > Phasianus colchicus. The sequence goes on along the minus strand of NC_143453.1, from coordinate 13,370,646 downwards.
GCCTAACCATAACAGTGAAAGGAAGTTAAACAGTTTTAATGTGATTCTCAACAACACAAAAATACGTCTATATTTAAGTTCATTTCTGAATTAAGGTCTTAGCTCTTTAATTCATTCTAATACATCCAAACCCCACTGTTCTGTCATTGCCACTGGCTGCCAGTGTCTAATGATACCAGGAAATAAGTGATGTTCTACTATATACATCACGGTGAAAAGTTGCCTTGGTTGAGTTGCTCATCTTATCTCATTTGGTCACTCATTAAGTCCTCAGGCTTCTGACAGGTTGCCACTGTAAACTCAGCAGAATGCACGTTACCTTGAGAGGGGAATAAGACCTCAGTGCTGTATCTCAAACCCTGATTTGTAAAGCTGGCAATTGAAAAAAAAAATAAAAAAATAAAAAAAAAATGTTTCTTTAGCTTATGTATCTATGCAGAAAGGAAATAGTTTCAGAAATTTGAAGCTGAAAATGCTAGAGCATTCAGGTGCTTCAGAGTCCTAATGAGCTTCCTCTCCACTACTTTCAGCTGCACTGAGCAGGACAAGCATTTGAAATGCTGCTCAATAGAAGACCCATGCAAGAGTCAAGAGCAGGGATTCAGCCAATAGCAAATAACCCACCTGGATGTGGATATGGCTCCTGCTGTGCCATAAATGTCAGTCTGTAGTGAATTTGAGTTGTTCTATGTCAGTGATGACAGGCCCCTGACAAGCTAAGTTTCCCCACCTGTGCTTTGCTTACAGGCACAGCTCAGTTTCAGTGCATTAGCTCTTACTAAACACACACTAACAAAAACTAACAAATCACTGAACTATTGCAACTGTGTCCTTATGGAGAAAATACCCACCTACCCATATCTGCCTGGTGGCCTATTGATGGGAGGTCACAGGTGGCCATAGCAAAGCAGGTGTCCGCATTGTTAACAACTATGTCTGTGGTGCTGTTTTGAACACATACAGTGAAGTGGGCATAATCCCAAAGGCCAGGATTGACGATCAGCATCCCCAAATTCTACTAGCTCCTATCAATGCTACATTGTTGCATGCTACTTCAGGAATAAAAATAAAATCAGAAAAGTCAACTGCTGTAATCCAACAACACACAATGTAGCAGATGAAATTACTCACATCCCCTCCGTGGCACAGTTAGTGGCACAAGAATTTTCAGGGCAGGTTGCAGAAGTTTGAATTGGCAATTGTCTCAAATTCTCACCTTTTAAGAGTTCTTGTCTTTCCACGGGAGTCAAATTACAAGAAACAAGTTCTTGGACACTCAAGTCCAGGTCATCCTGCCTGCACAAATTATTCCGGTAGGCAAAATAGAAAGTGATGCTATTCCTCCCTCACAAAGCTCTCTCCATAGACAGGTGAATACAAATCAGGTTTAATCAGGTAATTTCTGAAGGCAAACAGTCATACTACCCATCAATCCCTGTATAGCAGATGAATATTTCATAGATGCAAACAAATACTGGCGTTACACATATATTCTAAGAGATGTCTAAGGCTCAAATCCCAGGGTAAGCAAGTCAGATTTTAGTGCTCACATTATTTGAACTCAATGCACAATTAGCTGTGAGGGTTGTGAGACACAATGAAGCCAAGCAAAGATTTTTTTCTAAGCAACAGAAAATCTAGCAGCTTTTAAGAGTACTGCCATGCAGGCAGAACTCATCATTGGCAAATGACTGTTAATTGTTAAAAGAATTACAATTAACACACAGGAAAATGAAAGATCATCAAGAATCAATCCAGCTGCCAAGGAGGACAGCTATTTTCCCCAAAATATACACAAATGGAATTGGAAGGCCATTTTCTATAAAGTTCTGTCTTGCCATCAACAAAGTCACAATCCATCTAGAATAGCTGAGACAGGCCTCCAAAGTCATTGTACTTAGAAATCCCTGCCTGACATCCAGAGATCTTCCTAATTTGGCAGTCCACTCATTCTGATGGCACCCTTGTTTTCTTTCAAGAGTCTTACAAACCCTTTAGTTCAGGACCCTAGTGCAGTTGTTCTTACTTTCCCATTTCAGGGATACATTTATTTGAAAGCAAACAAATCATCCAATCACCTAGCAAAAGAAAATGCAAACTGTAGGACTTCCTGCTTAAAAAAAAAAAAAACAAAACAACACTTCAGAAGTAGGGGAAAGAGAAAAAAACATCAGACAGAAGCCCAGGTCCTACTCTTTCCATCTGTACATACTTGCACGAGCAGCTTTTTGAGAAAAAAAGTGAATTGCTGGACCAGCTAGAAACAAAGCAGTGTGAAGCACCATCTTCTAAGTCTCAGAAACTGATTTTCCATGCAAGCAACAAAAGATAATAACATTCTTGGCAAAGATTCAGTATTCACTTCCCTACACCACTCTCTACATTCTCTGCTATACTCTTGACTTTGAGATTTCTGTATACAATAAAAAGGTGCATAAAAGGAAGAGCTCTTAGTTCCTGTTTGTTGGAGAACTGCAGAGGCAGCAAAACAGTTCTCTGGATTTTTAGAATCTGCCAGCCTATCCAGTATAAAGATTCCCTTTCCAGAGATTCTGCAGTAGCACTTCTGAATCTCTGCGTCACAACTTCAGAAAAAATTAAACTTCATTATGAAAAACAAAAAACACAGAAGCCAAGTTCCTGTCCTCATACACAGGTAAGAACCCAGATAACACCAGGACATTTTGAAGACTTTTGCCAACTCAAAATTTGGGACCATACAGGAATATTACATACCTGTTGCTTTTAAGTTTTCAAGACGGTACAATTATTTGCGTCTTATTCCTATCCTAGTTGTCTTCTTCATGCATACTGTTTATTATATTCTTGATAATACCAGGAACTATGGCTACATTACTCCTCAAGTAACATCTCAGATGATTTCCTCTTTGCCAGTAAAGGCTTTACACAAATTAATGTTTATCTGCATTCCACTTTCACTATCTAAGAATATCTACTCAAGAGTCAAGTAAAACGCAATGTCGTCTTTTTATGCTCAGAAAGCAAAACCCACCAGCTCCAAACTAATTTCCATTTTGACTCAAAATTTACAGAAAACGTTGAGGAATTTAACAGATTTTACTACAGGAAAGAATTATCTGAAGTTGTAATTAAAAAAAAAAAAAAGGGAAATAAATAGAGGCAAAATCCCTCTATTAACAATAAACACCTTTATTAACCTGCTTACCACTCAGTACTTGTTTAATTCAATCTTTCAAATTGCAGTCCATTTTAACATTTAAAGAAAAGAAAAAGCAAGTGATATACTTGGGTGGTATAGACATAAAGTCTGGTTTAAACAAAAAAGCTATACTTTTAAAAATGCCTATAAAGATCTATTGGTTCAGAAGGCAGAGCTCGTATTACCTATTTCACCATTTATCAAACAACATTACTTCAGAAAAGCTATTAGGCAGCAAAATATTTCAGGTAAATTCCACATATTAGAAATCAAAGCAACAACAAAAAATACCACCAACTGTAAAACCTTCTTCAGGTAAAGACCAGATTCATATAGAGAGCATTTACATATAACCCAAATAAAGGCAGTAGTTTCTCTTCGAAATGTTGGATAGCACACGTGGTACACTCCAATAGGGCACAGAACGGTGTCCGAGTAATTTCAGTAAGATGAGAGTTCAGACGCAGCAACGCATCTTCATAGCACGGACTAAAATTCAGCTATGCATAATTTGTTACAGTATTTAATTCAACAGTCAAGCAGCTTCAAATCACACACACAGAGGAAACTAGTAAACATATCTGACTATTCCCACTTTTTTTTTTTCCTCCTTCCTGTTTTTAGCATATATCTTATTACACACGTTAGAAAGTGTATGCTAGTTCCCAGTGTTTAACAACTCTTCAACATTTATTAGCAAACTTTCTGAGAAACAATACGTATCCTTTTACAAATTAGACTGAAAATAATATTTTTCTCTCTTACTCTGACCTTAGTATTAGGTCTCTACTCAAGTCAATAGGGATAATACTAATTAGAGCTATTTTGCTGCAAGAACATCAACTTCTTATGCCAACACAAACACATAGACAAAACAATTTAAGTTATCAAGTTAGCACTTGAGTCTTCTGAAAGTCCTATACTTCATACAAAGTAAGTTTTTCAATGTTATCCAAAAAGAAATAAAATTGTACTTCATCACAGAAAAGAGTACAAAAAGTTACAGAAAGTTTGTCATTACAAATATAAAGTGGCATTTCTTGGAAAGGCAAAGATCATGGTGCTTTTTTTCCCTACCTTGGAATTTCCACCTTCCTGCAGGAGAAAAAGTTACTCTAATGAGAAAAAAATATTACATGTACAAAATACTGTTGTAAATCAGCAAAAAACATAAAAACATGAAAGTTGAGAAAGGTAACTCAGTTAGTAGCAAATATTAATCATTCCCATCACCATTTTTCTTCCCCTAAGAAAGAAAACTCAACATGTGAAACAATCATTCAAAAAAGGCTATTTAACAAAACAAAATTAATAAATAGAACAGAAAAGCCTAAGTAGTAAGAAAATAATCACACACAGTGCACATAAATCACAGGTTGAAGCAGTGATAGAACACCTGGTGGGAAAGCAGAGCCAGCCCAGAGGAGTTCAGGTGCATACAATGTACCTGAATGACCTGAAGAGTTGGAGCCAGGATCCACCCATTCCCAGGCCTCACTTAAGGGTTGGCAGTGGAGGCGAGGGTATTTTGCTGAAGATTTTTTTCCTTCCTGAGGCCTTCAAAAGCAGCTGTTTTGTTTTTTGTTTTTTTTTTTCTTTTCCCCTCCTCCTTTGTCTGCTGCTGCTGCATTTAGGCTTGTTCTCATTTGCTGCAGCTAAAGACTTTGTCACCCTGCTATTGTTGCTGTGCTTTCTCCATCACCTTGTAGCATTACAACATGTTACTGAGACAATGAATTAAATTGTTAAAGACGTGAGAAGTCAGACTCCTGTATAATCTCTGCATGTTGGAGATTGTAGTCTGCTTGGATTATAAGGCTCTCAAAGCAGAAACGGATTTTTAAAATTTCTTTTTATTCCCCTTCTTTGCCTATGTTTTCAAGGCCAAAGACATTCAGAATGTGCAAAACATTTAGTAATGCTGATACAACTAAGCTGTTGACCAAAACAATTGAGTTCATCCTGTAAATTAACGTAAAACTAAAAAAAAAGGAAGAGCTGACTTCAGAAAGACAATATATTGTTAAGACAACATTCAGTTAAATAAACTAAAATTTTAGCTGGGAATCAAGCTCTGCATTTATTTCATGTAACACAACAAGATCTTCTAGCTACACTTTTCCTCCACTAACCCAAACTTAGTGGGGAAAAAAACCTCAATCTACATCCAAGTTACTGAAGTCTGACTTTGGAAAAAACTTAATTTTGAAATATCTGCATATAAATGAGGGCAGATTTCAACCTACACCAAATTATTCACTGTGGTGGTTTTTTGTTGTTGAATATCCTATGTTCTTGACAGATATTACAAATCCTTTTGAAGATGCAAATGTTTCCGTTAATCAGCACTGGGATAAGTAAAAACACTCTTCTTTATACCCTATTACTAAAACGGGAAGTAAGTAAAATATATAATCAGTACAAATACAATCATAATTGCAATATTCCTTCACTGACATGCTTAACAGATTTTGATAACTAATGACTAGTATAACAAATAAATCTCTAAACCTTCTCAAGGCATTAGATCATATAAGTAATGACTATTCTAACAGTTAAAGAGAATTAATTATGACATTGACAAAGAAGGGAGATCATAACATTGACATTAAGTTTCTTCAAGACTTCATATTAGTATAAATGATATCTTAAAGCGAAAGCAAATAATACTTTTCATGCTCAAAAGCTCATGCAGTTATAAGTTTCTGCAAATGCTATTTTTTTAGGGACTAAATTAATGATAGTAGCAAGGTTAGGAGAAACAGAAGCACACCTTCAATCTAATTCACAACTCTATCATGTACTTTTCATAACACTATGCCTTAGAAGCGTGTGGTTTTTGTTTTTGTTTTTTTTTGTAATTCATTTGTCTTTACAGTTGAATTCCCCAGAGACATAGTAAATCAAGAAATCGTCAAGTTTTCTTAGATATCTTTAGCCTATTGGGTGAACTTTATAGCAAGTCAATGTAACGAATTCCCTTTAAAAAAGAGCATGAATGTGACACTCATGAAAGGTACAAGCCTGGTAGTCCTAAACACCTCCGTTACATTAACTTGGAAGAGAATATTGCACCAGCACAAAGTGACTCTCTTCTTGGCTTTTCACTGTCAGTTTTGATAGCAAGTATTGCAATACTGACACAGGTTCCAAACTGAAATTACTTGTTTTCAAGAGAGACATCTAGTTCTCATTGTCATGTCTTCAGGTTGGAGCAGAAGTGTAGTTATTCTACAGTAGTATTTACAAATGAATAAAATGAAATAGAAGACCCAGCTTGTATCTGGAAGACTCAAAACATTTTGAACTTTTCTTCATCCATGAGAACTTATCTTATCTGCTAAAGCTAATGCAGGAGTATGTGCATCATAGTTGAGCTTCTTAAAAACAGTCAAGGTGTGTTCAAGGAGAATGCAGTATCTGCTTGCTCCTGAATCACCTCTATCAGGAATAAATATTAAATTAAAGAATGACTTGCCATCACCTGTTTGCACAGTAGCAGACCAACTCTCCATTTCTAAAATGGAAACTAACCACCTACATAACTAAGTTGAGAAAGGGCAGAAAATGAGAGCAGATAGTGACAATTGCTACATAAGAATCTTAGGAAGTACATATGCATGAATTGTGACTTTGTTACCCAAACTTTCTGGGTACTTGCCAATCAACATTTCTTGCAAACCATAACATACCTTTACTGATTTTTTTTTACTGAAAATAGCATAAAGCTGATAGTATCCAGTGATCCACTCATAAATACCACTGCTCATCGGAAAAAGTCATCTTAGGAACAAGAACAAGCACAGGATTTTATCATTCTTGCATTACGCTCTTGACAGTTTACCTTTTACACCTTCCATTGAACAGTTAGCTCCTTAAGCCCCAAAAATGCCAGAAGGAAGTCACCTCAGAATTATTTGTACAGCTGGAAATTGGCATTTTTTTCAGCATATAAAATAGCTGTAGGTAAACAGAATTTGCAATGCTTGATCTGAACAAAGGAATATATTCTGTTCTCCCTGCCCCTCCTGGAACTAAAAAGGCAAAACGTAGCTAATTTTCTCATCACAGCTTTCAGGCCAGGGATACCGAAGCTTTGTAGACCCTGGACTCCTCCATGCACACAATGCACAGTAATACACAAAAATTAACAGAGTACTAAGAGATTTTACTCAAAATGCACTTTTCCGATGTACACTGGAAAGAAATTTAAGGTATGCTATGCTTTTAATGTCAACAAAATCAATAGCCTAATGGAGGGGAAAAAAAAAAGAAATATCATCCAAGGTTGTTTTTCTTTTTAAAGAGAACTGCTGAGAAAAGACAACTGAGAAGAACTAATGCTGGACAAAAATTTGTTAGATCTTTAAAGTTGTCGGATTTTTTTATCGGTGCTTTTAATACCGACGTCCAGAATCTCTACTTTCTTGGTTAGCCGATCCAGCATATCATCTTGCTCTTCTATTTCTGTCTGCAGACCAAGAGCTAGGTTTTTCAGACGACTCAATCCGGAAGACATCTCATCTGTCAAAGGAAAGATTGATCATAAGGATTCAAAGCAGTAGAAAGCATATTGTTTTAAATGGATACTACCAGGATTTTCTCTCCTCCAAAACCTTGAATTAGAAAAAATTATTTACAACTGCTCATATCCAAGTACTCTCTAACAATGCAAGAAGCAAAATTTAAATGCTTCTACTGCAATACAATCAGAAAGTAATTTGTATTTATTTCCATTATAAGTCAAATACTTAAAATCAAATTCAACCTTTATAATGATACTCTACTGTATGTAACTCTAATGTAGTTTTCACTTTTTAAAAGATCTTGTTGAAAACTGGACTGTATCTTTCCTCAGCTCAGTATTAACAATAAGCTATTTTTTCCCAACTGATCTGCATGCAGAGATATTCTAAATATTCTGAAGATTCTGAAGATTTAAGCAGTTAATTATTTAACATAGATGAGAAAATTAAATTTCCAGAATTTGACTACAAAAAAACTATGCTGTTGTGTGCACGATTGATACAGATGCTTCTAAAGCTAGTAAGTTTTGCATGATTTGTGAGTAGAAAAATGTGTTTCCACTAATTCTTATGCTTGATTATTTCTCTTTGATCTATTCCTTTCTGATTTCCTCCCAATCTTTTCTTGTTAGGTCAGCTAAATAGTGACATATGTATACACTTTGTATATACGCTACAGCAAAATGAAAAAGTCAGCTGAATATTTTTGGAAGTACTAAAAGAAATGGAGCAAATTCACTAATTATTCAGTACCTTTCAATTGTTCTATTTTCTGCAAAACATGTTTATTTCAAAAGATGCAGTTTTAAGTTAGAAGTTTTAAGTTCTCTTGGTCCAAATCGGTGTGCAATTTAACACATGCATGATACAGCTGTCAGTCTGATAAATTTAATATGTCTTTCAAGATAACTGGTAAACTTTACATAATGAGGTAATAAGTACCATACTACTCTAATCCAGATGTCAAGTAGAGTCATTACTATTTTTAACACTACTAGTATCTTAATAAGGTTGTTTTGTTATTGTTTTTTTTTTTTTTTCCCTTGAAAATGGAAGGATTAGCCTGCTTGTCCTAATGATATTTCAGTCACAGGATGATTGAAAGAAATATTAACATATCCTGGGAATTATTTTCATATCCTGGGATACATCAGCAGCATTTTCTCATTCAATGACCAGAGATTTACTTGCATATTCACATTTAGTAAGACTGCTTTTCTTACGGTCAATATATGATCTAAGAGGACTCATGCTTTTGGTGTAGATGGTTTGGAAAGACAATCTACAAGCGTTGGTTTTTTTTTGTTTTTTTTTTTATATCAAAGCTCACATGAACTATGCAAAAAAAGTTCTCGGGGATATATTAAGGTTTCTCTGGCTTGAGAACAGAAAATTGAAAATGGTACTATGTCAAACAGCTTCAATTTTCTCACTTACCTAAGTTGTTATCAATTTTTTTGTGGTAAGCTTGCAGACATTGATTCTTTGGATAGGCATCCCGTTGCACTGAAGAAATTGAATCTATGCTGCTGAAATCACTATCTATTAAGAGTACAAAATAAAGTATATAATAAAGAAACAAGAATCAAGTTTTGGAAAGCTATCAAAACTTAATTTGACTATAGTTGCCATGTAATTATACAACCAGTTAGCAAGAGCATCAAAAGCAGTCCAACACCACTTCCTACCGGACACACTCAAAATAAACAATTATAAAGCTATAATCACCCTCTTGTTGTCTTTTGTAACTCCACTGTGTAGCTAAAAAAAAAAAAGACACCAAACAAAAATAGCCAATAAATCCCACTACCAACAAAACAAGTTTACTACCTTCTATCAGCTAACATTCGCTCAGGTAAAGCCACTAGAGAGTCACTTCTACCCTCTGTTGGACAGACTCAATGTTTTGTGAAATGTAATGGAGATTGATGTTACCAGAAAGCATTTCTTTTCTCAAAAAATTACAAATCAGGAATGCTAGAATACCAGCCTCCAGAAATTAGGTAGCAACACAAGTCAGCAGTTGGTCCTACCTTCACCACTGAGCAAGTTCCCTCCACTTTGACAACAGGCATTCAGTATAAAATAAACAAACCTGAATTATCTAGGCGCCTTAAATTCGGATGACTTTCCTGATATTTTGGGTCTTGATCTTTGCTAGACATCACTGCTTCTTTTAATCTGGTAATAGAAATAATAAAACTAAAATATTCTTACGGATCAAAGGCTTCATTCTGAATCAATTAAAGAACAGGCATTGAAATCATCCAGGAAAAGAGAACTTACTACACCTGATCCAACATATCCCTTTACAACTAATTATTATCACATCTTCAGTGAAAACAGAATTGGTTGCTCTAGTGCTGAAAATAGTGTAAGCTTTGATATCAAGCACAAAACCACATCTGCAGTCTTGGAGGCAACCTATTCCTTTCCTCCAACTGAAAATGAAAAAGGGAAGCAGGAAAATCAATCCATACAGCACTACCATGCTTTACATAAATTTCTCAGCTGAAGACAGACAAGTACTGGAAGACACAGTAATTCATTTCTGTTTACAGCTTTTAATAAAAAAAAAAGTTGAGAAAGATGCATAATATTTAAGTAGAAGCATGCCAATGCTGCAAAATCGTAATTTCCTCATACAACTGAATTAAGCACGATGATTCGGGGACTCTGAAAAATAACTTGCGAATAAACTCCTAAAAATCTGAAGTTATTCTTACCATTACAAATATAAGGAAAAGTATATTTTTTTCAGAGTTAAAGCAAAAAGGGAACCAGACACCATCTCAGGAGTTTACAGAATCAATAAATAATTTTTAAATTCTGATTTTGTGGTGACATTTCAGAGATGCTGTGGGGAAGAAAGAAAAAAAAAGAAGATTGAAGAGTTAATTGAAGAGTTTAGGAGAAAGACACATGAATGAAAATAGTGACGCTGTGAGGAAACAGAGAACACTCTCTTTGTAAGAGTCAGGTAATTGGAGAGGGATCAAAGAGCACAGAGAAGACAGCTAAGGCCCTGGTAACAGAATGAGAAATATATGACAGCACTACCCCACTTTAACATTTACTTTAGAAGAACTGCTCTAGATCCCGATTCTCTCAGAAAAATTCTGATGACAGCCAACTCCCCTGCTTGAGCCCAAGAAAACAGTACCACGCCCCAATACAGTTTTCATTTGACTTACCTATTGTTGCCATAATATTCAGGCATTCCATTTTGTTCTGGTTTGCTCTCGGGTGGTTTGGCTTTGAAGTAGTTAACCAGGCCTCCAAAAACACTCTTAATGCTATTTATGTGCCTTTGACTAGTCTTCAGGTCCTGGTCCATCTTATCAACCATTTGTTCTGTACGCTTCAGTGCCTCTCCTTGACGTATGAGCTCCTAATGGACATTGACAGATAAAATGAAGCTAGTAAAGCCAAGGTAAACTGAAAAATCAAGCATTTTTAATAAATGTGCTTAAAAAAAAACCCAAAACAACAACTCTTTCAACTGTGCAGACTACTCCTAAAGGCTTGCAAGCCTTTTCACTCACTCCTGTTGTTCTATGTCTAGTTCTGAAACTGGAAATTAACCAGGGACGCTATTTTCACATCGCTGGGTTGTTCTGGATGATTTGTAAACAAACTAGCTGAAGAAAGTAAATACAGCTAGAATTTTTTTCCTTACTGCAGGATTAGCTTTAAGGTAATGCTAACAGTGCAGGAGTTACAAATCCTGATATGCACAGCTGTGTTATTTCAGTGGCATTGCGCTAAAGCAATCCAAGGATTCATTCTGATAGAAGACCTGCCCTCAGCTAATGCCGGTGCAAAACCAAGGGCTATGCTAAGACTCAATTCTTGGTCTCTCATCTCAGCCCTTCATAACACAGAGACCACAGGGCAGAGCTCGGTCACTCTGGCGGTCACGCTGCTGCGCTCAGGCGAACTCCCAATTACTGGATGACATCACGGCAAGGCCCTCATTAGTGATGTCTGAATATAAACTGCACTCCAAAACAAGTACGTGAGAATGAAGGAAATGATTAATAGAGGTGGAACCAACAGTATGATCAACGACTAAGTGCGCAGACGTCTCATTTTATTAGAGAGTCGCTGAAAACTAAGTATATGCGCTGTTAATGAAACCCAGTAAGAAACTGACAGTAAGAAGCTGAGCTCTGCTCTCGGTGTAAAGAGACTCCAACTGGGATGTCACGCTTTAAAAACCAGCCCTCTCCAGCAGCAAACCGCGATACGGAGGGATGCGCTGCCTCCGAGACGCCGATGGATTCCGAGAACGATCGACGGCGCCCAGAGGACGGGAAAACGCCAGAATCAAAACCCACACCGGAGCGGGGCAGCGGCGCGTCCGGGCCGGACACGGCCCAGCCCGAGAACAGGGGCAGCCCCGCCGTCGGGTTGCTGCCACGGGGCCCGGACCCACCTCGGAGGCGGCCACACCGACGCGCTCGGACTCGTAGAGCAGCGAGAGGGAGCGCGCGGTGCTGTCGGCGGCGGCGGCCGAGCGGCGCAGCACCTCCTGCTGCAGGCAGCGCTGCCGCTCCGCCCCGCACACCTCCCCGCCGCCCCGCGTCTCCTCTTCGTCCTCGTCGAAGGGGTTGCAGCTCCTCGAGACGGCCGACATGGCGAACCTCCCCAGCTCACGAAGCCTCAGACGACGCCGCTCTTCCGCCCGCAGGCACCGGGCGGAACTACCGCTTCCCCGGAGCGGGCCGGCGCTCCGCTGAGAGAGGGGGCGGTTCGTCGGCGGGGCGGGGCGGGGCGGGGCGCTCCGAGCGGCGGAGCGAGGCGGGCCGCCGCCATCTTCTCGGCGCGATTGGTGATCTACAATGTCGCGAGATAGGCACTCTCGCAAAAGGGGCCTAGCCGCTCTCTGACTTCTCTGGCGCAATGGCGGCCGCGACGGTTGCGGCGGCGGCGGCGGCGGCAGCTACGGCGGCGGCCGCCGCCGCGACCGCCGCCGCCCCCTCTGCCGCCGCTGCGGCTCCTTCGGCGGGCACGGGCCGAGGGACCGGCGCGGGCACCGCGCGGGGCTTCTACTTCAACACGGTGCTGTCGCTGGCGCGGTCGCTGGCGGTGCAGAGCCCGGCGCCGCTGGAGAAGGTGGGGCCGGCGTGTGGGGCGTGAGCCGCGGCGGGCTATCACGCGGGTGGGAGCCGTGTGCGAGGCGCGTCACGCGAGTGAGACCCCCGGGTGCTGCGAGGGGAAGGCTCGGGCCCCGACTGCGAGGAGCTGCGAGGACGCTGCGCGGGGTCTCGTCGCAGCGTGTGCCGGCGGTCTGAGCCGTGCTCCGGGCCGGGCGTGCCCACGGGCGAGAGGGCGCTCTCGTGGGCTCGCGGCGAAAGCGCTGTGCTCTGAGGAAGCCTGGGCTGGGGCTTGTGGGTCGTCATTGGTCCTGGCCTTGTTGGAGCTGGTCGCGATTGCGGTATTTGGTGAAGTCGGAGTAGTGTTATCTGCTCAGGGTGGGGGAAAAAAATAGCTGAGGTAAACATCTGCCGAACGTAGTACTCGGTAGGAGGGTCTCCGTTCTGGGAAGCTTCCTGCTGCGATCTCTGCTCCGCGTGGAGCAGCGGCTGTGAGGAGCCGGCATCTCAGCTGGGTGCCTGTGCGCTGGGTGGCACAGCTCGGTTCCAAGAACTGCAGTTCGTGGGTGTTCTCACTCGGATGCTACAGCGCCTTTATTTAGTTCTTCTGAAGTCCTGTTGTTGGTTGTACACCTAGCTGCATATCATAAAATCATAGAATTGTTACAGTTGGAAAAGACCTCTGAAACAGTCTAGACCAACTGTCAACCCTGCCCCACCTGGGCCGTGCGCCCCAGTGCCACATCTCCATGTTTCCTGAATACCTTCAGGGACAGTGGCTCCACCACCTCCCTGGGCAGTTTCTTAATGTCTTGCTGTTGGCTCCCTGTTACCCACTGTTAATTTTTTTTTTTTCTTCCCACTGTGAGAAACTACAGTAGGAGTTGAATGATATCAGTAGATGAGCCTTTTAATTGTGATGGTTTGAAAAGTTTCAGAAATTTGAAATACAAAAAGAAGCTTGTTCAAGTGTTGAAAGAAACTGAAATCAACCTATGTCAAATAGTTGTTGATTTTCTCAGTATCTGCTGTTCGTTTCTTTTTCTTGGCCCTTAGATGTTTTCGTTCACACATTGATGCTTAAAGGAGGGCCGTGTGGCCAGCAACTGGAAAGAGCACTGTCCCCTTCAATTATAGGAGCTCTGGATGAGTCCTGAAATCCACAGCCCCTGAGATTGATTCTCTGCTGTGAAAATACTTGCATGTGTATTCGTGCAGCCCTAACCTTCTGCTTTGGGGTGCTGTGCGACATGGATGTGATAAGTAGAGCTGGTCCTTAAACAACAACAACAAAAAGACAGCTGGGATTTTCCCAAGGTCTACTGAGTTGTTTTTTTGCTTTTGTTTTTCTGTTATTGTGTTTTGTTGTTGTTGTTTTTTTTTTGAAAGGCAGTTCTAACACTCATTTGTTTTTGTTTTTCTTTTTTTGCATTGCTCTGACTTTTTTTTGGCCTTGCTCCCCCATTCTTTTGCTTCACTGTTCTTCAGGTACAAAAACTGCTCTGTATGTGTCCAGTGGATTTCCATGGAATTTTTCAGCTCGATGAACGTCGCAGAGATGCTGTGATTGCTCTGGGAATCTTCCTAATTGAATCTGGTCTTCAGGTATTTTTCCTGTTAGGCTTCCTCTACTGAACTTGAAAGATATTGGATTAATTCAAATGCAGTCGTTCAATTAATGAAAAATTATTATTTATTCTAAAAAATTGGCATGATAAAAGATCAGAGATAACAGATGGAGCAGTCAGGAGAGACAAGGAAGTAAAAACAGTGCTGATGCATGTGACAGCAGTTGTGGTACTGCCAGAGCCAGACTGCTGTTATATTTTTCATTCATTGCAGATTAAGGAGAGACAGAAAAGATTAAGCCATTTTATATGGGCTTGCAGGTGGTGGTAGACAAGACAGAGGCACTTGTTTACAAATTTTAAAGGGTGGGTGATGAATCAACCACATAGCGTTGAATTTGAGGTAGTAAAGGAGGGAAGTGTCTTCTGAGGGGAAGCATGAGTTGTACTGTCAGGTTTATAACAGCCTTGTTATGCCTCAGCATTAGCTAGGATAGAAGGACAACCAGTTTATGTAGTTGGCTTTGTGTTCAAGCATCCATGTTGTATCTAATTATGATAGGCTGGTTCTTTTCTCCTCCAACGCTGCATGCGGTATTGTTTCTTGAAAGAGAAAGGAAGTATATACTGACTTCAGGGTCTAAAGACATTAGACTTCTTCAAGCTTTTCAGTTTTGCCAGGGTTTGAATTGTTTCCAACTGTTTACTGTGATTGAGCTTGTATACATAGTGGACTTTTTTTGAAGTGTGAAATTTAAGGCAGTTGTATTCATTCCTCTTAGCATTTTTGTGATGTTTTCAAAGCCAGCAGTTTAATTAATCCAGCTCTGTGAGTAAGGAAAACGTTATCCTTTGATTTGTAGATTTAACTGAGTTGTTCAATGGTGGTGCTAGGTGATTTGCATAATACTTCTAAATAGCTAACTGAATAACTTCTAAATATCTAACTGCCTTAAAATTATTTTGTGACTTTGCTGTAAATCAGTACATGAATTGGAAAAAGAAGATCCAGAAACTTAATTAACCCCAACTTTTATTGAGAATAAACTTGTTAAGTAGAATGAAATACTTGAGTTTATAGCACCGAATTAATTTGTTTACTTTCCTTTGCCTATATTGAAATCTGTTTTGCAATGTTCAAGAAGAGTGTGGAGTAATCGTTAGGAGTTCTGTGTGTGATTAATGTGGTGCTTTCATTCCTTTAAAGTAACTGGAGATGATATTTTTCAGCATTTTTGTCTCTATTTTAAATATAATATTTTGCTTTTTAGCACAAAGATAATGTGGTTCCTTACCTCCTTCGGCTTTTAAAGGGACTTCCCAAGGTCCAGTGGATAGAAGAAAGCAGTGCACGGAAAGGCAGAGGTGATGTTTGTTGTATTGTGTTATTTTATTATTATTTTTTTAAAAATTATCATTCTCAATAAATAACAGCCAAGAAATAGAAATAAGTCTCTTTAGGGTAAGGTATAAAGGGAGGTGAGAGTTGTGATGAGGTTCTCATCTGACAAGCTTTAATATTAATTATTCTTTAGAAATGGAGAGGAAGCTGAACACCTCCCAGCTTTCCTGCTTGACTGCCAAGTGATAAATTAAATGATAAATTGCATTTTCCGAACGATTCAATATATCTTAGTACTATATCAGGGAAGATTACATAGTAATTTAGAGCAAGAGAGTGGAACCTGAGATTTTTATACTTTGCTTTTGTTAGATACTGAGTTAGATACTTAATTTCTTGCTCCTTTAATACCTCTTAGAATTAGTATAAGAATAATTCTGTTTCACAAGAGATATTAAATATTTTTTTTATGTGTTTGAAAACCTGGAGAAGGTTTTACGAATTAAAAATATTATTTTAATACTTCATGCTGAAATTATGATGGCTAGAATATATTTTTAAATTTTGTTTGTACTATATCTGAAATCTGTCTCAGAACTGTATGACATGAGAGTCAGTCGTGTTGTCTTTATTATGTTTGCTCTTACTATGCTCCCTCTAGCAATACTCAAGTGTTTGATATATTACTTTGTAGGCTTGCTTCCAGTTGCAGAAAACTTCAGCTTCTGCTTGGTAACGTTGTTATCAGATGTTGCTTACAGGGACGCCTCCCTCAGAGAACAGGTAGAATTTAAGTTTGTGTTGACATTTATCCTGTTGCTTTACTTTGCTTGAGTTAGTTAACCCTCAGGTACACAGTAGATATTCCTAAGTTTCTATTTATTTCTGGGTTCCAAAGAATGACAGTCATCGAGTGCAGAGTTTTAGTATTTAAATTTTGGTACTGAGACCAGGACTACTGCAATTTTCGTTCTTTGTTTGTGCCAGTTAGCTGAAGGCTTTACAAAGGAAGATCTGTAAACTGAGCGAGAGCAATATACTTCCAATCATGCAATGTTACAAAATCTTGCTTACAGAGATACTTACATTTCTAAGTTCATGAGCAAGTCTCACCTGTGGTGCAGATAAGATATTATATTTTTTACCAAAATGTGTTTTTATATGTCTGTCTTGATTGGTTTAGATTTTGGATGCAGTTCTACAAGTAATGCAGTTTCTGCTGGGAATGTGTCAGACTCCACAAATGCACGACAGAGGTACTGTTAAAATATGTCTTAATATCATTTCTGTATCTGAACTCCTGTTCTCTGAAGGTGTCTTGCATTTTCTAATTATGAAGATTGCTTCTGAGATGTGAGCAATTCTCTTATCACACACTAACCCTGTTGCTGTCTGTCAAATATGGCAGCTAGATAAATTATCTTCCATGATTTTTCCTCTGCTTCCACAAATAAATCTTTCTATTTATTGCTGAGCTGAAACAGTTTAATGAACTGATAGCAAAACTTTGGAGTTGTAGCTTAAAGTTGCTCTTAATACTGTTGTCTTTTTTCTTTTTTTTTTCTTTTTTTTTTTTGTACAGAATATTTATGCAAGTATGCAGTGCCCTGCTTGATAGGAATTTCTCGAGCCTTTGGTCGCTACAGCAATTCAGAGGAGGCTCTCCTTTCAAAGCTTTTTCCCAAAATTCCCCCACATTCCCTGAGAGTTCCAGAAGAGCTTGAAGGAATTCGCCGACGATCCTTTAATGATTTCAGATCCATTCTTCCCAGTTCTCTACTCATGGTTTGCCAAGAAGGAACACTGAAGAGAAAGGCTAGCAGTGTGTCTAGCATCTCACAGGTTTGTATAACTTGATCTGTTTTGGAACTGATTCTATGAAGATGTCCATAAGCTTTAGCCCTGAATATGTAGAATTTTCTCTTAACGCAGCGTTTTACTACATTCAGTGATCTTTATTTTGGTTCCATGACTAAGCTTCAAAATAATTAGTGTCAGTTAACCTAACAACTGTACTAGTGTTTATATGGAACAGCTGACAAATTCTGTTCCTCTTGTTATACAGTGTTATGTTTCATGTTATTCTCATGAGGAAAAAAAGCATTATGCTTTGAGAATTAGGGGAAACTGGCACTACACATCTAGATTTATGCGATGTGCTGGGTCTATATGAGCTCTCACTGGTTCTACCAGCAGCCGAGGGTGTTTGTTGTTAGGGGGAAACTTACTGTGAGAACTTACTGTCTGGAAGTCTTCTCAGCAGTTTTTAAAGTATGCCTTTTGTGTGGCATTTCAGGTTAGTCCTGAACGTGGAATTCCCCCACCTAGTTCTCCTGGAGGATCTACAATTCATTACTTTGAAGGTAAATTATTTGGCAAATCAACAGCGTGTGATTTTTATTATTTTTCTTTCTTTACAGAAAATTGAGAACCAAAATCGTTTTGATTTTTATTCTCTGCCTTCTAGGATTCTTTTAAGAAATTCCCAGGGACGTGTGTTAGAGTTCAGAAAAATTGTAGAGTAAAAAAACAATCATTCTGCTGATTTCCAGGCTTAGTTATTTCTGGCAGACTTAAGAAGCATGATTTCTTGATGCTAGGCAGTGCATAGCACTGCAAAGCTTAATTCAACTATGCAAAAAATATTTCTGGAGATTATACAGAGTAAATTTCAGAACCAAATCTTAATACACCACTAAACAAGTAAATTGTGGACTAGTGTCTGGAATTTTGAGTCCTCTGTCACACTATCTAACCCTAAACAGCTCCGCTTGAAGTAAACTTGATAGAGGTCACTGTTCAAGACCTAGTAATTTGCTGAAGTTAAAAATGATGATAATAGAGGAAACACTGAAGCTGATTCTTAACTACTGAAGTATGATATAGTTCTAGCTTTGAAGTTTTTATGGTGTGACGTGCTTTTCTAGGACTTCACTAGGACTTCTAGTAAACCAAGACTTGGACACGTCCAGTGGCAAACTCGTTCTGTAACTGAGTGTTTTGGTATCTCTTTATTTTTATTTTTTTTTTTTGTCTGGCCATTTGAGGTTTTTAAGTGTGTGCTTTTTATATTTCTAGGTCATTTTCTACTCTGGAACTGTGGCTTAAATTGATTTCTTACATGTTAAATTTTCCCTTTCTTCATACTACTATTTGTAGTGGCATCTGTCTTCCTTCATTAAATCACTGGGGTGCAGGGTAGTTCAAATATGATTCTGGAGTGGCCAAGTAAGAAACAACCTGTTTATGCTCTATCTATCCTGTTGAACCAAGCTTATTAGGTTTACTACTGGGCTCTAGGTTCTCTGTGTTTTGAATGGGGCTTTTTTTTGGTGATTTTTTTTGTTGTTTTTTTGTGCTTTTGTTTTTAAGGAAAAAATGCAGTAGGTTAGAGTGAGACTGTACACAAAACATCTTAAAACATGAAAACATGAAGGCAGGTCTTACTATCACAAACCACATTACTGGAAAAAAGTCTTATTTTTCTGAAGATGATGATTAATGGCCTTGGTTGTTTTTTTTGTTCTCCCCTTTACCCAAGACTGGGGCTTTAGGGGTAGGAAAAAAAAAAGACGACTGAAAACATTTATTTTTTTTTTTAATTATTATTAATAACCAGTGCTGCTTGAAAGCCTATTACTCATAGGAGTGTTACTTTAGTACAGACAACTGAGTACTTTGAAAAGACAAAGATGTCATTTCAAAGTGCAAGCAGTGCCAAAAGCACTATAATTCGCGATCTATTTGCTTAACAGAATACCTGGATCTTTAAAAATATTTAATTTCAAATTGCAGTAATGAATTTACTTCTTTTCTAAGATGAAGGGCTTTTCCACATGCTTATCTGGACTAATATAGGGAAAAACTTTGCAAGATAGTTTTGTCTCTGCCTATTCTTCTTACCACTATATTCATTAGTAACACGGCATTTACCAAAAAATTTCCAGGTAAATGGACATCAGTAGTATGGTAAGACTTCTTGTGAGCCATGTCTGTGACACGAACATGAGAAACTGAAATCAATTCTGTCTGCATGATTGTTGCTTTCTAATGGATATTGTAGTTTTGTGCCTTGATTTACCAACAGAATAACTGAATTGAGCCTCCAAGTAGTTTGCGAGTTAGTGACTGTACACATGTTGCAAAATAACTCTTCTTAATGGTGATTCAGCATTGCCATTAAACAAAACTTGTATTTCCTTCCTCTCCCTAAACTTTTTTTTTATTTTCTGATCAGGTTCTTATCTTCCTGATGGTAGTGCACTGGATCCTGATTATTACTTCACTACCATCAGCTCCAGTTTTTCAGTTTCTCCTCTCTTTAATGGCATTAACAATAAAGAATTTAATATCCCATTGGAAATGCTCCATCAGCTCTTGAATATGGTATGTGATGAAACACTATGCAGGCTGCAGTGATTCTAGATATCCTTATTAGAGAAATACGCAGTTTAAGTTTTAGAATTGCAATTAAAAAAACTATGCTTATCTTCCAAGCTTTATGTAACATTATTTTTATGGCATTAAACATCATAATATTCCTAAAAAATGCAAGGGATACTGGCTCCAGCTGCTTCACACACCAGCTGTTTTGCTGTAGTGCACACAGACCAAAATATGTTAAATCTTGTTGCAATTGGAAATTCTTGAATTTCATCTGATGCTTTGCAGTTGTGATGGGTGTTTCTTTCCATGTGCAAAATTGTATCATCTCGTATGTAGGAAGATTTTTTTTTTTTCCTACTCTGCAGGTAAAACAGATCGTTGAGGATTCTCTGCTGAAGACCTTAGATGCAGTTGTAGCTGAAGTTGCAGAGGTATGTTTTTAAAATCCCCTTCTAATGATTATTGCACTTCATTTTTGTCTTAATAGTTAATACTTGAAAGTTATTTTTAAAATGTAAGATATACCTTGCCTTTGCAAAAGGATTCTAGTTTCCTCGTTCATTTATTTCTTTTAGTTTTTTTACATGTATTTTGGATTTTGTAAAACTGGGGAAGAATATTTTTCACAAACATAAATGGAAGTAGTTGCTCTCTTACAGATGAAGTACTGAGCTACTTGAGCTCTTTTATCTTTCTAAATTACATTAGTTTCCCAGACTGGTTTCCTATATTGTCTTTTCTCATGGTGATAGAATGTAGATTTTTGCTGATGGGCTTTTATTTCTCCCTCCCCTTTTTCTGCCTTGGTAATCACAACTGCTCTGTTTCAAGAAGTGTAATAGTGTAACGCTCCTTTGACCTTTACTATTAGAGATAGCATGCTTGTTTTTGTAGGCCCGTGACTAGTTGTTCCCCTCTTCTCTTTCCCCACAGTGTTTTCTGGAGTTAGCCCTATTTCACTGGAGGTGTAAAACTGAACTGGAAGGAGTGCGTGTTCAGTTTTGTGAGAATGTGTTTGTCGTTCTCTCCTTCCGTTGAGTGCTGCTGTATTTTGATTTAGGCCAAAGTGGAGACAGCTTCTATCTCTCCTTTCTCAGTAAAATGAAAGATTTGATTTTTAGTATTTATTATTATTAAAAGACAGAGAACATGCATGCTGTCTTCGAGTCAAAAGACTGACTGAATCTTATTTAGTACACTGAGTTCATTTAATGCACATAGTAGTTGTACTTATTCTTCTGCTAAATATAGCAAGGACAACAAGCTGTGAGGTTACTTTTGATAGGTGTTTTAAATGTTTGCTTATGTTGCAGAGGAAGACAGTTATGACTTGAATGTGAAGATTTATTTATCCATCTTATGTAAAATACTTCATTTTTATTTTCTGAAAGCATGCTTCTCTTTTGCAGATGGGCACTAATACAGATCTCTATTATAAAACATTCAGTGATCCTCTTTATCTTGCTCAGTTCAAAATGCTGAGAGACACATTGTATTACATGAAAGGTATAGTATATGTGTATTTTGTGTAATTTAGGATGTGTTTTTAAATGTTTCCATTTCCTAGCATCATCCTAGGTGCCAGGGAAGGAAAGGAAAAAAACTTAGTGTACAACAGATGGCATTTCAATTGTCTGATTACTTGTGTACTTTGCTATGAAGTTTATCTTTTATGTAGAGCATAAACTTCATGAAATAATTTCAATCATAACATGGCAATGAATTTTATTTGTGCTCTCTTTCTGATCCAGTGGATCTCTTTCTTCTATGCTAATGCTATCTTCTTTTATTTCTTTAGACCTTCCCAACTCATTTGTGAAAGAAATCCATGATTTTGTGCTAGAACAATTCAACAGCAGCCAATCAGAACTTCAGAAAATCCTTCATGATGTTGATCGACTGCATAATGAACTGAGTCCCCTAAAACTGCGCTGTCAAGCTAATGCTGCCTGTGTGGATCTCATGGTGTGGGCTGTGAAAGATGAGCAAGGTGAAAAATGCTCTCCCATCTCTGCAATGTCTGTCGTCTTGATTTTTAACTTGCAGAAATATTTATAAACTCTGATGTCAGAGAAATATGAAATAAATTTGAGCTGAATACTCTTTGTTATTGGAATTCAAGAGTCAAACTTCAATCAATAAATTGTTTAATTAGATTACCAGCTGCTTAGACATCTCTGTACATAAATAAAATTAAAGCTTCTGATTAGTTCGTTTAGAAGGAACAGTATATGTTGTTGAAATTTTCAATTATTACTTTTACTGTTTTAGAAGTTTGGTCTGACTGAAAATGTGTTTTCTTCATTGCTGTGGGTATTGGGAAACTCCTAACTTTTTCTAGTTTTCTTTCTTGTTATATAATTCTTATGCATTCTCTGAATGCCTGTGATTTTTTTTTTTTCTTTTAATCCTTGTAATGCTTACTTTCTGTCAAATATGAAGTATGCTCAAACTTAACTTTAAGTACAGTTATTCTTTCAGCCATAGCGTTTGGAGGGGCTAGATAGTGAAGATACTAAGATTCCTAAACATTTTATTTACAGAAAAAAGTGCTAAATATCTTTGAGGAATTGTAGTATGAGGAGAGTGAAGCTGATAAGTTCTCTGTGTGATTTAGACAATCCAGTAAGCATTGGGTTATGTGTGGCCTAGTAACAGGACTAACAAACTTACTGATTTTTGTTGGATTTTTGGTACTAAGGTGCAGAAAATCTGTGCATCAAGTTATCAGAGAAGCTGCAGTCAAAAACTTCCAGCAAAGTCATCATTGCTCATTTACCACTGCTAATTTGCTGTTTGCAGGTCTGTCTTTACTTATTTTACTCTACTATATGAGTGTGTAAGAGTTGGGGGGGGATTATGAGTTGCTAGAAAGCGTTTTACATCTGCAGTTTGTGTTACTTTTCATTTGGACTTCAGAGGTCTGGTGTAGAAGCTGAATCTGCAACAGAGAAATGCATTCAAAATGTTCTTAGCTCTACTTGATCTTGAGGAATAATATTGAGCGTTTTTAACTAGTATGTTGTTTCTGAAATGGTATTGTAGTTGTTACATAAACTGGGACGGGTGAATTACTGACCTTCAAGATTTGGTTATTCTGATCTTCATGTCATCTTGTTGGATACATTTTTGCAAATGTGTTATTTTCCAGAATTAAGATAGGAAATTATCAGGATTCTTTACACATTGGAACTTGTCCAGTAACTTTATTTTTAGAGTATGCAGCTCATTTCATATGCCTCATGTGAACTTAACCATGAAGAAGGCAGCAAGAGTTGACTGACATACCACAATAAAATAATTTAAAAGAATTAGAAGCTTGAGGTCTAGTATTAGAGTTGGAGATTGGTGGCCCTGCATGCGGCAGGAGGGTTGAGGCTTGATGGTCCTTGAGGTCCCTCTCAACTCAAGCCAATCTATGAAACATATAGGTCTTCCTCTAAAAATTGAATACTTTAGAACTAGCTTTTTCTGTGTTGTGCTGATGTTGCAAGCTTACAGTTGAAATAAAAACCTATACTGAAATTTCTTTTTTTTTTCTTTTTTGTTTTTAGGGTCTAGGTCGTTTATGTGAGAGGTTCCCTGTTGTGGTTCATTCTGTCAACCCATCTTTGAGAGACTTCCTTGTGATACCTTCCCCAGTGCTTGTGAAACTTTACAAGTATCATAGCCAGTATCACGCAGGTGATTGGTTGAGGTGGGAAGGGAAAGGCTGTGTTAGAAAGAATATGCTAGTTATTTTGTTACTTTATGGTTTATTGAGGCTTTTAGATGTTCTGTGGTGATGCATCTGTAGGGGGAAAATGGAGGTGAATTACTGCTTTTTTTGGAGATAGAGAAGAGGAATGCAGATTGGGATAGAAGTGTATCTATCAGTTGAGATAAAATTAGTTGTACAAATACTGTTTATCTTTTGAGCAGCATCACTGTGCCTGCTTTGTTAAAACAGATAGGGCAAAAGTTCTTGAGATAAGACTATGTGAGATCACTAGCCATTGAAGTGTGAATATGCATTAGTTTGCCCTATATTATGTGAGTCTTATGACAAACTTATTGGTGATGTCAGTTTCTTTTATATGTAGGTTAAAGCAGAACTAAAGAATTGTGTTCCTGATCAAGAAAAACAAGTGTGTTGAAATACCATGCTGTTGTGTAGGCTGTGCAGCATGTGGTGATAAGCAGAGAATGGCTACTTTGAGTTTGCAGGTTGTGTTACATTTGCATTAGCGTGTGTAGCAGAAATACTAAGTCACAGCCTGAAGCAGTGATGGAGCACCTGGTGGAAAGGCAGGGCCAACCCAGAGGAGCTCAGGTGCAAGCAGTGCACGTGAGTGGTTGGAAGGGATGGAGCCAGGATCCACCCCTTCCCAGGCATCATGTAAGGTTGGCAGTGGAGGTGAGGGTATCTTGCTGGAGATCCCTGCCTACCTGAGGCATTCAAAGGGTAAGCAGCTTTTTTTCTTTGTTTCTGTGTCCACAGCTGTGCACTTGGGCTTATCTTCACTTGCTGCAGCCTAGGACTTTGCCATCCTGCTATTATTGCTGTACTTTCCATTGCACTATAGCATTACAGCATATAACCAAGATAAGATGGATGAAAGAATGTGAACTTCATGAGGAAAATCATAACTGAATGTGCTGACACGTTGGCTGTATTTTGATACTTTTTGATCATACATTTGTATGCAGTAGGATGTGCTTACTTGCTCACGCAAGTGAGCAAGTGTTGTGAATTGACTTCTTAATCCTTTTCAGGTTTGTTTTCAGAGTTAATGTTGGAAAAAGTGGATAGCAGTATAGTGTTCCGTTTTTGTTCTGTGATTTCAGATTGCCATGGAAAATATTGTTTTCCTGGCTTGACAGCCATGTGGAATCTTCCTACTTTAGGCTTGAAAGACATGAAAGTGGCATTAAAAATATCAAGAAAATTTTTGCTTAATGACCAACAGGGAGCAGGTTTTTCTGTGCAGTGTTACTGAAAGACAATCAGTAGGTAGGATTTGGGTTAGGGTTAGGAGGATACTTGATGGCATGTTTATTGTTGTTTTTCGATTATACTATGAAGTTGTGATTTCCCAAAAGAAAGTGTACAATGTAAATTACTTGCTCATGCGAAAGTACTATCGTAATGCAAAGGCAGAACAGATAAAATGAGAAGTGAAGGTGATTAAATTTAGGAATAATTAAATGCAGTGATAACTTGCCAAAGTAGTGAATGCAGTTTCAAATTTCTTCAGCTGAACTCTGACCTGTCAAGTGACCTGTCTTACACTTGCCAGTTGTAGCTCTGCCTGTATGCTCACGTCTCAGGTGATGGGGCAAGGATGTTTTGGATGGTGTTGATTTCTGTACTGTGTTCGACTAGGTGCAAATGACATCAAGATTAGTGTAACCAATGAGCATTCGGAGTCCACTCTAAATGTAATGCCTGGCAAAAAAAGTCAGCCATCCATGTATGAACAACTTCGTGACATTGCCATAGATAATATCTGCAGGTAAGAAGTGTGTGGTAACAGAGAAGACGTACGCTATTTGGAACGTATTTTCTCTTTCCCTAGTAGGAAAAGTACTGGGACCATTTAGAAGGCACTGCACAGTGCCCTTTTCTGTTATGACCTTTTTTTTCTTTAGACAATCCCGTGGTTCTGCATGCATCCTAAATTCAGAATGGTAACTTAGTTTCATTGTTGTGCTTCCCACATACCTAACTCATGCTATTCACATTTTGATGCTCAGGCAGGTTTTTGTTTCCTCTAACAATTGTTATTCTCTTCCCTACAGCTTCACAGTGCTGTAGGGAAGACAGAAGGTTGCTGATCAGAGACAAGGAGTTAAGGGTGCTAAGCAAATCTAAGCGGTTCTAAATTTATCTTTTACATGTCCCCATCTTTGTTGCTGGATAAAGCAGTAGCAGAAGTTCCACCCATGTTTTGGAATATATCTGTAGTACATTTAAACAATTTGTTCTTAGACTTCAGTATAGACTCCTCTTCCTTATTCCTGGTGCATGTGTACAATTGTACAAACTGAAATACTTGTTTTTTTGTTGTTTTTCCTCTACCTGTTGTAGCATGTTCTCTACTCATTTTTATTCCAGGTGCTTGAAAGCTGGCTTGACTATAGATTCAGTGATTGTTGAAGCCTTTCTTGCCAGTTTGTCTAACCGTCTGTACATCTCACAAGAGAGTGATAAGTAAGCTGTTAGTTATAAAACCAGTTTTTTTTCCTTCACTTAACCAGCCTGAAACTTACTCTAAGACATAAGTACTGGTGGCATTACTTTAGAATTAAATGTCTGAGATGAGTGTGGTTAAGTCCTATAGTAGCTGGCCAAACCATCTTGTCCTGTTGCTTTGCATGTCGCATTTTCTTCCTTTCTCTATCGTTTCTAGAGCAGTTTACAAACAGATTCTTGTGTAGTGCATTTATAGGTTGTAGTTTCTGGTGGGTTGTGTTTTTGTTTTTGTTTTTTTTTTAAACCTGTGCATGTATGTCTCTAATGCTACATGCTGAGGGTAGGTGCGTGTGTAGAGGGCAACAGTAAAGTTTAATGATGCTTTAACTTAGTATACTGGTTGTTTCTTATATGGAATGTAAACCTGCTTTGAGGGCTTATTGACAGCTGGACAACTACATGTGTGACTGGATGGGTTTTTTTTGTTTGTCTTATAACAGAGAAGCTCATTTGATTCCTGACCACACAATTCGTGCTCTTGGGCACATTGCAGTGGCACTGAGAGACACACCGAAAATGATGGAACCCATCCTACAGATCTTACAGCAGAAGTTCTGCCAGCCACCTTCTAATCTTGACGTACTCATCATTGACCAGCTAGGCTGCTTGGTCATCACTGGAAATGTAAGGAAAGAACTGGTCAAAAGAGTTCCGGTTTATACTCTTTTTCATTTAGTTTCCTTTAGAAACTGCATCTGCAAGAATTATTTTGAAAGGT
Source organism: Phasianus colchicus (assembly GCF_987193195.1). NCBI lineage: Eukaryota > Metazoa > Chordata > Aves > Galliformes > Phasianidae > Phasianus > Phasianus colchicus. The sequence continues at coordinate 13,343,591 of NC_143453.1, read as the reverse complement.
TTTCTTGACTTACTTATGCATGCTTGTGCAGTCCTAGTCTCAGTGACATCAGAAAACAGAAGGTAAATAATAATGTGTAAACTGCGTGTAAATGTGCCTGTAAACAAGATTCATCCCTACAGAAAATTATGAAAGTTTAGAAAATAAATTCCATGTTTTTAGAAATTAAGTAGTTTCTAAATGTCTGCATCCCCAACAGGTGCACATTATCATTTTTCATATCAGCGATTAGCTTTTGAAGTCTTGTAAGTATATACCTTTTAAAGCAATTAAGAGAACATCCAAGCAGTGAGAAATATTAATGAAAACACTTCAACTGTGTGCTCCTTAGAAGCTGAAGCTATTGTTCAGGTTACAAGTAGGTGCTTGAAGAACTTCTGTAATACTTAAAATGTACTTTACAGGGTCATTCATCATAGCAGAGAGATAGTATTCAGTAAGCTCTAATTAGCATTTTTGTTTTACAGCAATACATATATCAGGAGGTGTGGAATCTGTTTCAGCAAATCAGTGTTAAAGCAAGTTCAGTTGTTTACTCTGCTACAAAAGATTATAAGGATCATGGATACAGGTAAGACTTAGTTGCGTCCCTTAAATGCGTGCTGATACTATGTAGAATATTGTTTTCTCTTTCCAGAAACACAGCCCTCTGCTGGTTTTTTTTTGTCTATAGTCATATCTGTAACAAGAAAGTAATTTCTTCTTGGCAATGACAAAATCATAAACAACAACACATCATTCATAGACAAAACTGACAAATAATTTTTCACTTAAATAGTGACTGTAGTAGCTTTATTAGAAGAATTACTGGTCAGAATTACGAAGAAAGGACTGGAATTGGAGAAATGAGGGGTTTCTTGTTCATAATTTCTTTTTTCTTTTTTCTCAGACACTGTTCCTTAGCAGTCATTAATGCCCTAGCTAACATCGCTGCTAACATTCAAGGAGAGCACCTTGTGGATGAATTGCTGATGAACTTGCTGGAACTGTTTGTTCAGCTTGGGCTAGAAGGAAAGAGGGCTAGTGAGAGAGCAAGTGAAAAAGGTCCAGCACTGAAAGTAAGATAATTATGTTTTGTTTTTTCCGGTTGTGTGCAGTAAAACCACATTTTTACATATGGGTTTCATGAAATTTCATATCCTTAAACCTAAGAGTGTATTTTTGCCCTGGAATTAGGGTACAGATCTGGTATGTCTTCCAAACGCCTGGCTAACCTGAATATTGTATCTGAGATAAGGCAGTGGTAATTCCTATTGTACAGCTTCTCCTGAGTTTGTGTTAGCCTTGGTATGACTGTCTGAAGCGTTCAGTTGTCAGAGGTGGAACTCCAAAGAGAAACTGGGGGTACTGATCTCTGAATATTTCTTACTTAGTGTGTCTCAAAATTTAGCAGAACTATTCTCCTAATTTTAGCAGTGTCATAGGATCATAGAAAATCTCAGGTTGGAAGGGACCTCAAGAAATCACCTAGTCCAGCGCTTTTGCTCAATGTAGTCATCTGTGTCATTCTGTTAGTCCTTTACTACTGTTATGACAGGTGCATCTTTAGCCTTCGAAGATCTTCCACATCCACGCAGGCCTCTCAGTCTAAGCTTATCATGGTAACAGTGAGCCCTCTCTGGAAGGAAACTGGAGACCTGGTCACAAGTGATATGGAGAGAGGCCTGTCAAGGCCTTTGGCATGGTCCCTCACTACATCCTTATCTCCAAATTGGGAAGATGTGGATTTGATGGGTGGACAAGTCTGTCTTGGGACCAGTGCTTTTTAACATCTTTATTAGTGATATCAATGATGGAATTGAGTGAGGAACCCTCAGCAAGTTTGCTGATGACACCAAGAGGAGTGGTGCGGTCGACACAGTGGAAGGAGGGGATACCATTCAGAGGGACCTCAGCAGGCTTGAAAGGTGGGCCTGGGTGAACTTAGTGAGGTTCAACACAGCAAAGTGCAAGTTTTTTGTACTAGGGCTGGAGGAATCCCAGGCATCCATACAGACTAAGAGCGGTCCTTGAGAGCAGCCCTGCAGAGAAGGAGCTGAGGGTCCTGGTGGATGAAAAACTTAACGTGAGCCAGTAGAGTGCTTTTGCAGCTCTGAAAGCAAATGGTATCCTGAGTTCCATCAGGAGGAGTGGCCAGCAGGGACAGGGAGGTGACTGTCCTCTCTACTCTGCCCTCATGAGGCCCCATCTGGAGTACTGTGTCCAAGTCTGTGGGCCCTCAGTACAAGAAAACAGGGAGCTGTTGGAGAGGGTCCAGAGGAGGGTCACTAGGATGATGAAAGGCTGGAGTACCTCCCCTACGAAGACAGGCTGAGGAAGCTGGGCTTGTTCAGCCTGAAGAAGAGAAGGCTGTGGGATGACCTAATTGCAGCCTTTCAGTACCTAAAGGGAACCTATAAGCAGGTTAGACAATCGCAGGACAAATTGAAGGAGGTAAGATTTAAGTTGGATGTCAGGGGGAAGCTCTGTACTATGAGAATGGTGAGGTGCTGGAACAGGCTACTCAGAGGTTGTTGAAGCCCTGTCCATCCCTGGAAGTGTTCAAGGCCAGGTTGGGCGGTACCTTAGGCAGCCTGGTCTAGTATGAAATCGGGAGGTTGGTAGCCCTGACTGTGGCGGGAGGGGGGTTTGAGCTTCGTGATCCTTGTGGTCCCTTCCAACCCGGGCCATTCTCTAATACTATGAAAGTTGGGGTGCTCAATGACATCTTTGCCTCAGTCTTTACTGAGGCTCTAGCCGTACCATCCAAGCTGCAGAAAGCACAGGTAAGAGCTGGGAGAATGAAGTTCTGCCTGCTGTAAGTGAAGATCAGGTTCAAGACCATCTAAAGAACCTGAAGGTGCACAAGTCTGTGGGACACAGTTAGATCCATCCATGGGTTCTGAGGGAAGTGGTGGATGAAGTTGCCAAGCCCCTCTCCATCAAACTTGAAAGGTCATACCAGTCTGAAGTTCCCACTGATTGGAAAAGGAAAAACATAACCCCATCTTCAAAAGGGGAAAAAAGGAACATCTAGGGAGCTAAAGGCCAGTCTCACCTCTATGCCTAGCAAGATCATGGAGTGGATCCTTGTGAAGGCCCTACTAAGGCACATGGAAAATAAAGATTAGGTGATTGGAGGTTCACCAATATGGCTTCACCAAGGGCAAGTCATGCCTAACAAATGTGGTGGCCTTTTATAGCAGAGTTACAGTGTGAGTGGATAAAGGAAGGGCAAATGACACTGTCTACCTGGTTTTGTGCGAAGTGTTTGAGCTGTCCCACATGACATCCTGGTTACCAAATTGGAGAAAAATGGATTTGATGAATGGACCAGTCACTGGATTGAGGAATTGGCTTCAGAGTCGCACTCAGATTGTTGTGATCAATGGCTCGCTGTCTAGGTAGAGACCAGTGTAGAGTGGTATTCCTCTGGAATTGATGCTGGGATTGGTGCATCTTTCTGGATGATGTGTACTGTAGGATTGAGCGTATCCTCAGGAAGTTTGCAAATGGCACCAAACTGAGTGGTGCAGCCTACTTGCTAGAGGGAAGGAATGCCATCCAGAGGAACCTGGACAGGCTTCACAGGTGGGCCAGTGCCAGCATCATGAAGTTCAACAAGGCCGAGTGCAAGGTCCTGCATCTGGGTTGGGGCAATCCCAAGCAGATACAAGTTGGGTAGAGAATGGCTTGAGAATAGTCCTGCGGAGGTAGATTTGGGGTTTCAGTTGATGAAAGACTCAACATGAGCTGGAAATGTGTGCTTGCACCCCCAAAAGGCCAACTCTATTCTGGGTTGCGTTAAAAGATGTCTGGCCAGCATGTCAAGGAGGTAATTCTGCTCCTCTTCTCTGCTCTTGTGAAACCCTACCTCTCCAGTTCTGGAGCCCCCAGCACAAGAAGGACATTGAGCTGTTGGAGCATGTCCAGAGGAGGGTCACGAAGATGATCAGAGGGCTGAAACACTTCACCTATGAGGACATGCTCAGAGAACTCTCCAGCCTGGAGAAGAAAAGGCTCTGAGGAGACCTTACAGTGGCCTTCTAGTTCTGAAGGGGCCCTGCAGGAACATGAAGGAGAGCTGGGGAGGGACTTCTTATAAGGGCGTGCATCAACAAGATGAGGGGAAATGGTTTAAGTTGAAAGAGGGGGGACTTAGGCTAGATATTAGGGTGAAATTCTTTCTGTGAGGGTGGTGAGACACTGCAAAAGGAGAGGTTGAGGATGCGTCCTTCCTGAAGGCGTTCAAGACCAGGCTGGATGGGGCACTGAACAACCCCCATATATTAGGGGGTTGGAACTAGATGATCTTAAACGTCCCTTCAAACTCAAACCATTCTATGATTCATTCTGTGATTTAACATGGGCATTTTTCTTGTGGTTGTTGGATATCAGAAAAAAGGTGATATCAATGAATATTTTCCACCTTAGCTCAAGGCGTAGTATCTAATTTTGAAGTTTAGATTCTGGAAGGTTTAGTTTAGTTCTGAAAGGGAAAACATTTCCTTCAGGAGCCTGCAGGAGCAGGCTGCTTGAAGAATCTTGTTGAAAAGGCTTCTGGCTCTCTGCCCAGTGTTGTGGATTTCAAAAGTGTTCTTTTGGCCACCTTACACACATCCAGCTGAAAGGTTCAGGGTTGTAATTGGCAATGTATGTTTTCATTTGCATAGGTGTAGGAATGCTTGATGCTTGAAATGTTATTTAGCAAGTATTAGAAATATTTTTGCAGAGGCTTTTGATGATAATTTCCTTCTTCTTTCCCAGGCTTCCAGTAGCGCAGGGAATCTTGGTGTGCTTATTCCTGTTATTGCTGTGGTAAGTACCCAGTTGGGTAGCTGAATAATCTTTCTCACTTATATCAAGTATCAGTACTATTGCAAAGTCAAATGGTTTGATTAACAGCTAGTGAACTGGTGTACAAGTAAGCATCCAGTATACAGTAGTATAGTTATTAATTTAACTGTGAATCACAAAATATCGCTAAACATGAATTTAGAGAGATCTGTGGACTAAATAATACCATGTTATACTCTGTGTAACGTTTGATGTGCAGCATAATAAACAGCACTTACCTAAAGATAAAGTGATGACCAAAAGTTATAAATAAATCTTAGTTTGGCAGTGCAGCAAATTCTGCCTCTTTTTAAAGAAAAAAAAAAAACCACAAAAAAAAAACAAGTAGGAGAGGAAGTGTTACCAATTATCCCGTGTATCCTGAAACTAGAATTGGCTGTCATGCTGATAGCATTTTAGGATTCTGGTGGCCATTCCAGGCTCACATATTCTGTTTATCTGCTTTTTGTTGTATCCAAACTTTTTCTTCTTAATGAAGTGTAACTTCTAATCCATCCAAAAATTGGTGTGTGACCTTAATAGACTCCAAACAAAAAGCTTATGTCCAAGCTGGGTTCCCAGGTCAAGAGGACTAGTCAACTAACTGTAGTTTCTACAGAACTTCTTGATGTAAAAGATCTAAACAATCTTACTAGAAGACAAAAAGCATCAGGTCACTTCCCCCCCATGAAGTTGAATTTCTGTGGCTTTTTTTTTTTTTTTGCACACCTAGTGGGATATATATTTGTATAGTATGTTCGTAAATTCTACATCTGTTAAGGAGAAAAATTAAATCATGCTTTTCATATTCTGCACTCACACTGTTTACTGAATTTTTTCCAGGAGTAGAGCCCTAAACTAGCACTAATTACATAGAACCTTCCTCTGTCTTTTCCATCAGTTTCCAACGTAACCAAATCCTAGATTTGCAGAAATGTATTTATAAATGCCTTGGATTACTATTCAATAGCTGCTTAATTTTTGAATGAAGAAGCAGATCTTGAGGTGTATAATCTAGTGGGTTGTATTTTTAACTTATCAGTTAAGTGGATGTTAGTGTCATCACTGACTAGAGTGTAAGATCATTCCTTACATAATAGAGACAAAAAAAAAATAATGTTTGTTAAAGACTTGATGTAAAAATTATGGAAATAGTTTTGTTTCAAGTTTTTATTGATGATATATTTGTTTTCTGAATAGCCAGTGAAAACTGCATTTTTCTTAACTAATGTGACCTTTAAATAGAGTCGGTGCCAGAATCTGTAGTAAGAGTTAATGGTTACTTATGGTTGTTGAAGCAAATATTTGACTTTCTTGCACAATGTACGAAGAGCGTGAGTTTTGAACAGTAGCTGGTTTGCCTTTATGCTTGACCTCTTTCCCTTGAATAATTCTGGTTATTTAGGTTGCGAAGACAAAAGGGAAAAATCAGATCCTCCAGCTCATTTAACCTGTGATACACTGATTATATTTGGGGTGTGAATATTTAGTCCTTTGAATGTAGATAAAAAAGATGAAATGTTTACGTGAATTGTATTGATTTGTGCAGTGAAACTTCAGTACTAAAAAATTAAGTTCCCAGTATTGACTTTTGAGTAAGCGCAGTGTAAGCTAGAAATAGAAACATCTGGGTTTTCATTTGATGTTAATTTCTTTGTCTAGTCTGTTAAAAATGACTTTATGTATGGGGCAAATAATTGTTGACATTTGTAATTATTCATCTCCTACAATGTGCAATCAGTAAGTTAGTGTTGAAACATACCTTCTAGAGAGCTGCCTTACTCCTTAAGCTGTTTAAAGAGTTTGTTTATGGCTTTTTTTGTAGCTTTTTGTGTTTTTGTTAACATGAGGGAAACTTAAAATACAAACATACTTAGATTTATACAATATTTGATATTAGATATAACAAAAAAAAAATCACTGGTTTGAGAAACATGTTTTAGGTGTTAAGATGCAAAGGAAAGTGTATGACATGGATATGTTCAGGGGCTGTAGTAGTTTGTATGTAAGGTGTAACTCTGTTTTTGATACCAGGTTGGTAGTAATCTACAGAGTGCAGGCAAACTTTCAGTTTTTCAGATGTGAAGCAAGCTTGTTTACAGTCTTAGTGCATGACTTCAAAGGTTTTGTCTGTTGAATTAAGTACGAAGAGTGCATTTGAATTCTTAACAAACATTGTTTTTGCTATAAATCAATTTTCATAAAGAGAATTAGGTGATACTGAGCTGAAAAAAAGCATTTTGCGAGCTGCTCACAATACGTAGGGTATTCTAAGGAATTACTTGTTTGGCCTAATTCTGAAATTGTTTATACGGGTAGAGATTAGAGAACTGTGTTGAAACCAACAAAGTCAGACTGGGGGAAGGTATTGGATCCATTAGGATTTCATTCCACCAGGATATTGTCTCCTTTGTTCTGCTGATCCGTAAAGCTCATGGTTGATGGCATGGTCTGCTGAATGTTAAATGGTGCAAGCAAAAGCAAGAACGCTGTCACCTACTCTCATTAGAGTATGTAAAAGTATCCAGGAGAGACATAGATTTCTAATGCCAGTCAGGTACTTAGGATTTTCTTTTTCTTATTTATTATGAATAGGTTCACCAGCAATAAAACTTAGATCTGAACTTCAAGAATCCAGATAGTCTTCATATTTTATTGATTACATTTTATAAAGTAAGTAAAACACAAAGTTACTTTGAGATATTTCTTAATATACTTGTATTGATACGTTGCACTGCAGTCAAATCAGCTACTATTGAGTCCATTCACATAGAACTACTTATAGATACTATATATTTTTTTTATACCGGGGCTTTTGTATTAACTAATACGACAAGAAGATTGCCTTTTGTGATACTTCTATGATATATTAATACGTAATTATACAGCCTGTGTATGAAAGCATGTTGGTGTTGCTCTCTGCTCTATGGCTTGGCAGGGTTGACAACTCTACCCATGAAGAGAAGGCAACTGGTACGGTGTTCATAGATCAGAAACAAAAAGGGGCGGTCGACAATAAAGCGAATCTGAGTAGAAAGAGGCATGAATCCAACGTTGGTTATTGCTCCAGCTTCTGTGCCTTCCTCATTCACGGTTATTGTGCCTTGATGATTGAACTGTGAAAAATAAAATAAAAAAGGAGGGTCTCAGTATACGCAAATAATGTGCTCAAAGCCTTCTCCCTCCCAGCGAAGCTGTGTCCTGCATGTGGCTGCCTTGTGATGCTCCTGCTGGTAGATCCTGTGGGGCAGCAATCATTTGGGCTTGGCTTCTGAGTAGCCCTGTTACTGATTGACTGATCAACCACAACACTTTAAGTTTGGCATCTAATTAAACATATTTCTCTTAAAAGAAAAAAAAAAGAAAAAATGAGGACATGTAGAGAAACCCACAACCTGCCCTCTATGTTCCAAGAAAGACTATATAAAACTATATTTTAGATTATTAAACTGTGAATTATTACTATGGTGCTTTGTTTTCAGATGATATTGCTTAATCAGAAAGGAGATGAAGACAAGGAGAGTTATAAATACTCTGTCAATGGAGACTTTCTCTTCTGATACACCACAGTAGTTGCCTTTTTCACTGAACAGTTCTTCTATTCCCATGGATCTTAGAAAACCAATCAAGTCGTAGTTCTTCTCCAGCTTAAATTTAGGCAGAACTACTTCTCTGGTTCTAGTAAAAAGAAAAATGGAAAAAAAAAATAGTTGAGAAAATGCAAACTTGCATAATTTCTTTGCTATGTATTTGTTTTAAAAATAGGGCATGGATAACACAGGAACTTGTACCATGCTTTTACAAATTAGGCATTATTAATTTTTAAGCTATGTTCTTTATAATTAAATAACATACTCTTAGTTTGTTGACATAACATGATGCTTTGATTTGGTTGTGTATATTATGTAGGCTCTGGGCATTCTGATGTCTGATTGGGTATGCTTGTAATGAACTGAAATTTTCTGGGGTTCTAAGCTGGCGATTTGTCGCTTCTGTATAGATTGCATTAAGCTTAAGCTGAATGCTTTAAGTCAAAATATTTTATCTTCTATGCTCCCTACTTTCCTTGCCAATATGACCAGGAAAGTATTTTGAGATTTTAACAGAACGTATTTTTCAGCAGATACCTGTTTGTCATGCTCTTCTGCCATTTTTCCACCACCTGAGGGGTTATTTGCTTTTCTAGGGCTTTCATGCCAGAGAGCTTGTGTGGAAGTACAATCAGCATACTGATGTTCCCCACAAATGGCAGCTGGATCACTCCGCAGTCCAGCTCAGGGTCTGCAGCGGCTAGGAAGTTCCCTTTAGTCTGCATCATAGGAACCTTTATTGTTTGCTTTTCATTCAGTCGAAAACTTCTCTTGGTTGTCATTTCCACCGGAAACTTATTCTCCCATGTTCCTGGTAATGCAGAAGACAGATAAATAACAAAAAAAAGCCAATATTCTTATTTAGAAAAATATTCCCAGAGTAAAAACATATATTATACTTTCATTCATGTGAATTTGAACTTGCTGTAGGTGAATGTTAATTTTAATTAAGTCCGAATGAGAACACAAGTTTTAAAGCTTTAAAATTTGTCTTTATTTCCAGTTTAATATTCATCTGATCTTAATTTTCTGAATTACAGAAGTAGAACACGAGTTAGGTATGTGGAAAGGCTTCACGTGCCCTTTTTTCCATAAGGAATCTAGAAATTAAAAAATACATGTAAAACACTTGACAGGGCTTTCACCTAACAGTACGGCTGTATTTTTTTTGAGATCTAATACTTGAATCCAGTACTGAAGTAGACTGCATCAGGCGTGTTATTGATGCATCAAGCTATGTAATAGCTGTTTTCATTTTGCATAATACTTCAAAGATATTATGCTGAAGTCATTATCTTGATTTAATCAGTCCAAGTCAATGAATGTACCATCTTAGGACATTCTGAACAGTTTGGGTGTTTACTAGTTAATTGTATGATTCATTTTGATTCGATTTCAGTATGCTTGTTGGTCGTCTAATTTATTCCCAAAGAATGCAATTCAACACATTCGGCAGCTGAGAAAACATGATTCAAACCCTGATGGTGAAGCTGTGTGAAGATTTATTTGGTATCCAAAGTATTTATTGATTGAGTTTAAAAAGAAAAGAAAACCAAAACCAACCAAACATACAAAATAAACAAAAAAAGCCAGCACTTATTTAAGCAGTACTTCTTTATTCTCTTTAGAGCTGTAGTTCTGTGAAAAACATTCTTAATAGGCAGACAAAGCTAGAATTTTGTAGTGGGGATAGGGCTACTGGGTACTTCCTGTTGAAGTTTTGGATTCTAGGTTGCCATTGGCAAGCAAATATATGGGAAGTATGACTGCAAACATGTGGATAGACTACAAACTTTGTCTACTTCAAAATGTTAGATAAAAGTTAATGATTCTGAGCCCCTTAATTTGACTTCTAAATTGACTGTGTGGTAACAAAAAGCCTTGAGTCTGACTTCCACTCTGATGTGTTTTTGATGTGTTAGGAGCAGTCAAAGTGATCATCAGACTTAGTTATTCTAAGACAAGGGAATATATAAAATGGATTATGCTATTCCCAAATGAATTGCCTCAGTTGTCAGGAGAAAGCACCATCTGGATTTCTTCAGGGAGCAGAATTAGCAGGCATGGGACTCAAGCTAGGTAACAACTCCAAGCCATTGTGGGCGGTGGGAGCTTCGGCAGCTCTGTTAAGGGATAAGAGCAGTCTATCAGCTCTTCTTAGTAAAAGAGGGGAGCTGAGAACTTTCTCTTGGATTCACATTGGCAGGTGCATTTGTTTTGGTATAAAGTACTGTTTCTCCAATAGGAAGCATGTGGTCTGGGTCTAGTAGAAACCAGTTGGCACTGTGCTGACTTTCTTAACTGTTTAAAGTCCTCCCAGGATTATGTTTTGGATTCCATCTGGGTGATAGAACCAATCAGTTGTCTTCACTAATAGGCTTTTTTCTGGTATTCGCGACTAGAATATCAGAGAAGTGATTTTGAACCTGTTAAAATTTTTTAGTCATCAAAAGCTGCTGTGGTCATGGCTAAAATAACTGACTTCTTTTTGATAGGAGGAATGGAGAATAGGTCTCAGACGTATGCTGGATACCTACCCAAGATAAAACTTCTTTCTTACCAGGACTGAATAGCTTCCAATTAATTCTTGATGGATTTTGCGTAGGAGAAACTTAAGACTTCTTGGAATCTGGAGCTATACTGTTGCTCAATGACTCTTGTACTGAGCCTCTCTGCATACATGAGAATACTCAAAGGTTTCTTGGCTTTGAGGGCTAAACACAGCTTGTCTGCAGTGATACAAACGGTGTAAATGTTGTAATTTGAAAGATGTGGACAAAATGTTGTGTTTCTCAAAGAACTATTAAACACACTGGGTATGCAAGGAGCAGAACCTGCTTTTGAAAAGTTATTTCACTTGAAACAGAATTACCAGGAGACTGTTACTGAAAAATAAAGGAATGACGCATCTCAATATGGAATTGATTGGTTTTGATTTTATGAGTTAGAAATTTACAATGTTCAGCAGAGATACAGTGGTAATTCAAACTAACAGGACTCCCCAGAGGAAAGGGAAAAAAAAGTTTTTTTTATATTGATGGCTCATGTTTTTTGAGATAGTGCAAGTACTTAATGATTTCAGAGTACATATTTTAAAACAGAAGATATTTAAAATATGACCACATCATGAAAAATAATGCATCTGCTTCACGTTGTGTAATCTTTTTTTTTTTTTCTGGGTAGTCTAATGGATAGTAAATCAACACCTTCCTTATGGCAAAACATTATCATCAGATATGTATTTAAGGATACAAATATTTTGATTTTGGATGGTACTTCGAAATAGGGGATTATTTGGATCTTATGCTTATTGAGAGCTCCAGATATTTTAAAGAGAAAAGCAACGTTATTCTAGGAAATAATGCCTTTGTTGTACTCAAACTTTGCTATCCATTTGTGGTAATCTCTCTTTCCCCCCAGTGCGTTACTTGACTTTTATCTGATTTCATCTTATGCAGTCATTAACAGGTTTTGACTTTTTCCTCAGTTCCTCTGTTGCTTGCACCTCCTGTCTCTTTTTGCTCCTTTAATATTGTTCTTTTTTTTAACTAGAAAAATAGTAAAAAATAGCCAATAGCAAATAAAATAAAATAAATAAAAATAGCAAATAGCCAACGTTGAAAATCTTACTGGGGATTCTAAACTGAAGTGTGAAGAAATTGAAAATAAGAATTAATATTAAGAGAATATTTTGTATACATATATTTATTTCTAATTGTTCAGTCTGTAGTGAAGTATATAGAAGCTCATAGCAGCAGACAGGCCATGCTGAATTTCTGAAAAACTCCAAGTAGTGAATGTCGTCTTTTTTAATTTTAGAAGAGTGTTTTGATTACTGTCTTTAGCTCTCTGGATAGACTCATTGACAAGGATCATACTCTGATTACATAAAAATGTACCTTAAGCTAGAAGGTCTTAGAGTCATTCCTTTGAATCCATAGTACTTCAGGAATGTTAAATGTTTTAGCCGAAATCAACCTCTGCAATTTCAGTGAAGTCGATAACCTGAAGTAGGACTGAATCTGACTGGTAACTTGCATGTAAAGTACTTCCTTGCCACCCACAACTCATGCTTTTCATACAGAGTCCATGCTTTCTTAGGCTGCTCTGCATTTGTGTGCTGTTTTTAGTCTCAATTTTTGGACTATAAGCATTTGTCTGTAACAAGTTCTTGCTGTTCTACTACAGTATGCACTAATTTCAGGGCATAACTAGAACATTAATGTGCTACAAAGACATGCAAACTAAGGGGTTAGTAATAGAGAGTGTTCTTGATGAGAGAATCAGTTGTCTATTTTGAGCTATAGAATCTATTTAAGTTTAGTCTGGGATTACTTACCTTTGAAGTAAAGACAGTTAAGAATCATCATAAGCGTTGTGGGGTTTACATTCACAAGGGCTTCCTTTATTAATCCTTTGGTCAACTTCAAGATGCGTTCATTGGTTTTGGTTATGAAGTTAGGATCTGAAAAATCAGCTGGTTGGGCATCAGCAAAGTAGTATGTTTTCATATTGTTTCTGAAATCATTCAGAATAGAAAAGTCCTTACGAATATAAAGATCATTGACAGACCTCAGAGTGTAACCAAAATTGCGCCTGAAAAGCCGATGGGTGAGTTTCCGAAAGAGGTTATGGACAGTCATGAGCTCGTATTTGGTGCTGGCATTAATGAAGTCTTCAAAGCCGAGAACAGATAATACTTCCTGCTGAGTTTGACCCTTCAGACCCAGAGAAATCATAGCCATTGCAGTGGAAATACCAACGGGAGCCATGAGAATATTGTCTGAGGAGTTGGCTTTGTCTGCTACGCTCCGATAAAGGTTGAAGCCAAAGTTTGCATTGAGGATATTAAGACGCTGGATTCTGGTTTTGCCTTGGAAAAGTTCCAGAATATTTCCTTGCTGAATTTCAGAAACTATGTGTGGAGCAGCATCAATAATGTCACTGTAGTCGTCTTCACCCAATATCTTGTCAAGATCTAGATAGTCCTCTTCCTCCTCCTCTTCAGGAATCAAGTCATTGGTGATAGTGTTTTCTCTGTGGAACTCCAGTGGTAGGTCTGGCATATCATAGGTTCCATTTTCGTGTGTATGTGCATCTTTGAGGCTTTCAAAATGGTCGCTGAAGTCCTTGATTCCACAAAATGTGGAGGTTATGATGATAGCCAAGGCAAGCAAACGAAATAGGAACTTCATTCTGAAAACCTGGAAGACAACAAAGTTGAAAGAAAGAGGGTAATTGAATTTCAATTGTGTGTTCCAGAATTCTAGGTCTTCAATGGATTCTGTCAGACCACAAAGTCTGCAGTTACTTTATTCAGTATATACAGTATTTATCTGTCTTAGGTAGATAGATAAATCTGTTTTACTGGTAGCCATTTTTGCTTAAATAATGTCTCCATCCTGCTGGATAATTGGTTAAACTCCTCCTGCTTAAGTAATAGTTATTGACATATCTCATATAGTGATAACAAATTCATTGCCTGAAATACACTGATCTATTTATGTATAAAATACAATTGCTTAAAAAGTTTACAAACTGCATTACTGAAAATATGAGTTGAAGAGAAGTTGAAAGATCTGAGCTTGGTAGAAGGAGGGACTGGGGATCCACTGAAGGAGCTCACCAGAAGACATTTATCTGCACTGCATGCCGTTAGTGGGGCTGCAGTGTGTAAAATGCTTAAATGTTCATGCTGGCCTGTTTGTTGTCTTGTGTGTTACTCCATGGGTGTGCTCACTTTTTACAACTGTGGTACAACTATCTGCCTCTTCTGTTTGGATTCTTGATTGTTTCTTATTTGGTTGTATTTAGTTTCAGTTTACTTTTGTGCAGCACTGCACAATATGTAGTGTTGTCTATTTCCTTCATGATGCGAAGTCCTGTAAGTTCCTGCTTGCAACCGTTCTTCCAGTCTTAGTGTGATCCTGATGATAGATTTCTAACTTCACTTACTGTGTCTGTGAATATATTTAAGCAGAACCTGTTGTTTTTTTTTTTTTCTAAAAGGAGTTTGGTCTCTGGAGCAGTGCACTGCTGCTTTTTTTTTTGGGGGGGGGGGGTCATGACTTCAAAATCAAGAACTTTTTCTAGATACATAACTTGAAGTTAATCCATCAGCCTTACTCATCTGACAAGAAGTAGGTCTGAGGACTTTTCACCATAATTCTGACTTGCAGTAATTATAGTGATCTTAAAAAGGTATGGAAAAGTTTAATTTCTTCCTGCAGTAGTCAAAGACCAATACATGAGCATTCAATAACTGTGTCAGGTGACACTGTAAAATGGGTGCCTGAATACCAGGGTCTTGATTTTTTTCTAAAAAACCATTGTCAAAGTTATTTGGGGACTGTATAAAATCAGTTTCAATTCATAGCACTTGCTTTGAGTAAAGGAAGATAACCACGAAGATTTATAATATTAGAAAAAATGTTGAATGACGAAAGTAAAATTTTACTAAGAAGTTGATTAAAATGTTTTGCAAATTAGCAAATAGGCCAAGGAGCTGTAGAAGTAAAATACATAGATGCACAAATTTGTAAACCATTGCTTGCAGTGCTTTTCAGGCTCGTAACAGGACTGAAGTAACTAAGCTAAGACTTAATTTTTTGAACTCTCCCCTGAAAGTAATTAGCTTGAAATCTTAAAACGGGATGATTATTCCATATAAAAAATGAATTGTTTTTACAATAATGATCACTAAAAGATTTACATTGTGATTAAAGGACTTGAGTCGGGAGTACTCATTTCTTCAGAAATTCATCTTTCTTTCTTTTTTATTTCCCCTACCCCCAGAAGAGAAAAAGATGATTTTTTTCTCTCTCAGCTGACATTCTTTGTCCAGTAACTACTGAAAAATATTTTCTGCTTTTGCTGTATAAGAATTTGCTGTCGGTAGTTCCCAACTTTACATTTTCATCTTCACTAAAGCTTAAACAATGCTTATCTCCACCTATACAAACAAAGCATTCCTCGCTCTGCAATATACATGCATTTGATTCAGATCTACCTAAAATAACAGAAGATGTAAATGAGGCTTACCTTTAAGTCACAGTATGGAAAAGATGTGTTAAACAGCTCAAGTGAGGGGAATGGCAAGTTTTAAATCTGAACTTTGGTGCTAGTTTTTTTGTATATCTCCCAAAGTAAACATTTTCTAAACCAAACACTGCTAAACTTACTTCGTCAGCCAAAATCCCTCCCTTGCCCAGTGATCTCTGCTGGATTGCTTTGTTTGTTGTTTGTTGAACTACTTTTATGGCTTTGCAGGTACTTGCTCATGTTTGAGGAAAATCTTTGAGCAAAAATTGGTGTGTATGTGAAGTTTCACAGTGAAGCACACACACAAACTTGGCTGTTTAAGACTAATAGAAACCATGTCACTGCTGTTTTGTGCTGAGATGAGTTTGTTATTATTTGTATGTCACCTCAAATGTGGTTGAGGCTATCGGGTTTGTGAGGCTACTTCTGTCACTGTGCTTCAGGTGCAGACATTTGCTGTCAACTCAGCAGTGCTGTTCACCAGATAGGACTAACGTTAATTTTACTGCAGTATAGGAATTTTTAGTTATTTGTTTTAATGGCAGATTGCCTTATGATCTATAAATATGTCCCAAGTTAGCTTTATGTAAGGTTTTACTGAAGTCCTGTGTGTTTTCATACCACAACGGAATTATTTTACAGTTAGGAAAAAATCTCTTCAGGATAGATTAGATACACTTCTGAAAATGAAGTCTACACTAATAATATCTGGTCATATTAGATAAAGTTCACAGTTTAGCGAAGCTTTCCTTCAAATTTTTTCAACGTTTTCTGTGCTGCTAACAATTGTAGGGTAAAAGACTGTCAGGTTTCTATGTAAATTTGTAAGAATTCCACATCATTTTGTTGTTTGAGAATATAAACTGCTCCAGTGGTAGCAGCTGTCTGTGAAAAGGCTATCAGCTTGAATAGATGTGTTGAAAATGATGTTCCTTTACTTGCTTGTTTAGATAGTAAATTCTCCAGGACTGATGTCATTATGTGTGTGGGCGAAAACAATAAAAGATCCCCAACTGGAGCCTCAGTGTATTCCACAGATCCAATAAACAATAGCAACCAGAAGTATGTTTGACTAATATTTTGATTTTGAGTTCCTCTGTGCTAAAACAAAGCTTAAAGGTGCTGTCTTTAGCTCACAGTTTGAAAGACCATGTGGTCTCTTCTTCTCTACAGTTGATGTATACTAATATAAGGTATTCTCTTTGGATTACTGTATCAGTATGATGGTATTCCTGTGTGAAACCACAGAAATTTAGTTTTGGCATTTTGAATTTGTGCTATTCTAAAAAAAATAGTTTTCTTCAGTTAGTAATATTATATTAGTTTCTTTGGATGACAAAAAATACTCTCTTTGTAAATCATAGTAGATGGAAGTGCAGAAGTTGTTTTCTTCACATGGAATTAGGCTACTGTAATTGCCACCATTTTCTGATTTTTTTTTTTTTTTTTTTGTTAGCTCACTAGACGCTTGCCACCCATCAAGGAAGCCAAGCCCAGATTGCAAAAGCTGTTCCGTGACTTCTGGTTGTATTCAGTGCTCATGGGATTTGCTGTGGAAGGATCAGGTAATGTAAATTTGAAGAGAGAAACATTGCTGCTTGTATTTAAACTTCTGATAAGCAGATGAAAACTGTTCTGTTTTGCTGTGAGATTCAGCACAGTACAACTTATTGTTGAACCTGACTTTTTTTTTTTTAAGCTAATACAGCAATTATTTGTAACATAGGTATTAATGTTGATCACCAAGTTCCTGAAGTGGATAATCAAACGTATGGGGTACAAAGGGAAAAGAAGTAGAAACTTATGTCTTTTGAAGTTTCACTTGGAATCACTTAAATGTGTGTGTTATATTTGGAACAGGAACCTTTGTGTTTGTGTTGAAGAGCATAAAAAATTCATCCAAGGAAGTAGTGTAGATCTTGATAATGCTGATCAACTTTGGGAGTATTAATACTGTTTTTCTCCCTTGCTCCACTTTCCATTTTTTTTTGTTTCAGGTCTCTGGCCAGAGGAATGGTATGAGGGTGTATGTGAAATTGCTACCAAGTCTCCATTACTCACATTTCCTAGCAAAGAACCACTCAGATCTGTTCTTCAGTACAATTCTGCCATGAAGAATGATACTGTGACTTCTGTAAGAATTGGTTTCTTCTATTGCCTCCTTTCTTAATGTCAATCAACTGTTAACTCATTTATTAACCAAGAATTACCATGTATTTCAAAGGCAGAGTATACATTTAACCTGCCTCCTCTTTGCAAAAATACCTTTTTACACAGCGCTTCTGACAGCAGTATATAGAAATGTTTTAGGTTGTTTTGCTGTGTGTTAATATAGTTTTTTAGGCTGGCAGCTATACTATTTTCATTAGCTGTAGAAATCGAGTCTTCGTGGAGGTGGAAGCCTTTTAATAGTTAGTTTCATCCATTCTATATCAGACAGAGGCAAAACTTGAACTGTAGGGAGAAAAAAAAAGAAACAGCTTTGGAAGAAAACAGCACATTCATTTTTAATTCTTGTTCAAAGAAATGCATTTTATTTGAACTTTCTTTTATTCTCCGGCATAGTACTAGTATACTCTCTCTAGTGTTTGCAGGGTAGGCCATTTATGGTAACCGTGTATGGTGAATTAATTTGCAGCAGCGTATAAGATGTCTCTGGCTCCCAAACAATACAGAAGTCTGCATGTGCCTATATACTTAATTCTGTGACATCAAAGCAATGGTTCCATGAAGTTTCAGAAGCTGAACAGTATCGGTATTGATCAAAATTACATTATGTTAATTAGAGGAATTGTATTTCTTCATGGTCTAATTGCATGGAAACTAGTAGTTATTTTAACAAGGAGCTTGACTCCAATATTCTATTTAATTCTGTATACTAAGAATCTGACCTGCTGTGTTAGAGCGTGTTGGTCCTGGTCTGCATACAGAGGTATCCTGGCATATTATTTGTGAACATTAAAAAGTAAAGAAGACTAATAGCTAAAAGTGAATATTTTCAGAACATAAACTAATATAGTCCTCCCACTTCACATAACTGCATGTATTCATCTCTAGGCTGAATTAAATGAACTGCGGAGTACCATAATAAATCTCTTGGATCCTCCTCCAGAAGTATCAGCATTGATCAATAAATTGGACTTTGCCATGTCTACTTATCTCCTTTCTGTTTACCGTCTGGAGTACATGAGGTATATACATATGTACCTTTCTTCTGACGATTTTTTCAAAATTTTTGTGTTCAAGTCAGATTTGCCAGACACTGTGGCAAATGAGAATCAGTAATTTGAATCAAAATAGCTGCACTGGAGATTCTGAGACTAAGAATTCATCTGTACAGAAATCATGGCAGGTAAAAAGATATGATAATATAGCAGAGTCACAAGAATGAGAGCTCCTCTGTGTAGGAATTAACAGAAGATGGACAAAAGTGTTCTTCATGGGAGCATCTTACAAGTATAACGTATCTCCTGCACAGAGTTAAAGTCCCATTCTTGCATTGTAGAAGGATTAAAATATCTGAAAAATAATCTATTCTGTGAGATTAATGTAATGTAGATGCTGTGAAAATGTGTTTTGTTGGTTTTTTTTGAAGTGAGTGTTTTTTTGCTTCAGTAGTGTGTGTTAGCTTGTACTGATGTGACTTACTAAATTCATGTATTTTATTTCTATAGACATATATTCATTGCTGCTATGCAAACATTGTGTAGCTGAAAGCTGAGATGAAATCTAGTAGTAGGGAAAGTAGGTAAAAACTTCCCCATCTTATTTTTACTTTGACAATAGCTGACAATACATACAGTTTTTATCAAAAACATATTGGCTGTATTTTTAGAAACATTTTTTTTGCTAAGTGATATTTCCATTGTACAAATTCAACACAGACAGAACCTATAGAAATCTCAAAGATTATATATTTTTTTGGAATTGTTTGAGATGCTTTTATAAGTGCATTATCATCAGATTTTCTATTCCTAAGGTGTGAAAGTTGTTCTCTTGATGGCAGACATTTTTTTCTACTAACATTAGGGTCCATTTGTAGCAACAAATGGAAGTATCACATTTATTAGAAACTTAAAGTTAGTATGGAATGAATCATTACTATGTTTATGTAGTATGTAATGTGTTGTTGGAGTATGTAGTTTTGTGTTGAAGATGTTTAAATAAAACAGGAAAAAAAAGCATGCAAAACTCTTCCTCTCCAAGGGTACTGCGTTCAACTGATCAAGATCGCTTCCAAGTCATGTTTTGCTATTTTGAGGATAAAGCAATTCAAAAAGACAAATCTGGTAAGTTTACTAAGTTGAGATGGATGGAAGTTATCTATAGGCATGCAAAATTATACCAAATCCAGCAGTTAAAACAAAAACCGAATCTCATTCACAAGATCGCTTGTCTTATCCTTGCCAAATATTCTGTATTAGTTTTGAAATGCTGGCTTGGTAAACGTGAATGCTTTTTAACTGTTAAGCATAAAGAAAACTCAGTTCTTATCAAACCTGTAACTTCTCTCAATTCTTCAGGAATGATGCAGTGTGTGATAGCTGTTGCTGATAAGGTGTTTGAAGCTTTCCTGACAATGATGGCTGATAAAGTAGGTAACACGGCCTCTGAACTTTAAAATTAGTCTGGAAGTTCTTATTCATTTTAAGAGAATGTATTTGGCTTTATACTTCTTTGGCTTCTTGGTTTTAGCCTAAAACCAAGGAGAATGAAGAAGAGCTGGAGCGACATGCTCAGTTCTTACTGGTGAATTTTAACCACATTCACAAGAGGATCAGGAGAGTTGCAGACAAGTACTTATCTGGTCTGGTAGACAAGTGAGTATAAATTTCACTCTGCTGTTCTTTTCACGTTGTCTGCTTTGTGAATACTCACACAATTAAGGAAAGCAGATGTGTATTTGGTGGCTGATACTTCTGCTGAAACATCACCTTGTAAACAGTATTTTTAATCTAGTCTCTTAAATTGTTTCTGCTTAACATTCCCATGGATGGAGCAAAGTGCCCATGAAATAACTGCAACATCTTTTTTGATGGAATAGCTTTACTTGGCTTGCTTTTCAGAGAGTTTTCAAGCATGTCTTGAGCTAGCTAGTTGTGAGCCAAGGCAAACTGTGATTTCTGTAGAGTATGAGTTTACCTAGCACTCTTTGAGGAGCTCCATTTCTTGATAAAAATAATTTCCTTCCAATTCTGTCTTGCTCTAGATTTCCCCACTTGCTGTGGAGCGGAACTGTGCTGAAGACTATGCTTGACATTCTGCAGACATTATCACTGTCTCTTAGTGCAGTAAGTTTCTTTTATAATGGTGTTATTAGGAATACAAGATGCATGTCTTTTTTTTACTTTCATAGAACTGAATGTTTTGCTTTGTTTTGCAGTTATATGGCATTTCATTGTCCATGAAAGTTGTCAGATTCTCAGAAAATCAAATTCAGTAGTAAAGGAAACAGTATTAACCATTTTGGATAGTTTATCATTTTGCATAAAAATTTGTTGATGGCTTGTTTTGGTTTTTTTTTGAACGATAAAGGTTGTCAGCATATACAATTTCCAGTGTATATCCTTTTTATTTAGTACCTATTACTAATCTGTAATATTTCAATTATTACCTAATAAAGTATTTCCATCCTTAGAAATACCAGTAAGTTTTATTTTCATCCTAAATTTTGAGAAGATTTTTGGTATTCTGGAATTGCTTGTACTGAAAACCTTACTGGAATAAAATCCATCTCTTAGAGCAGATTTACTCCGGGAGCAGTTATTTAGGAAGAGTGATGTCTGTAATATTCAAGTTAAGTGATGATGTATTTTAGTTTGAGAACTGATTACTGTTTTTGATTAGGATATTCACAAGGACCAACCATACTATGACATTCCTGATGCTCCTTATAGAATAACTGTCCCTGACACACATGAAGCCAGAGAGGTAGGTAGCATCTGATTCATCAAACAACCAAATAATGCTTGATTTTCTTTGTCTCAGATGTGAGTTACTCTGAGCTACTCTAAAAGGACAATAATTTTGTGGGTAAAGTTCTCTATTACTATCTGACACATCTTAGTACCGTTTACTTATTACACCATTAAAACCAGTGCTTCTTGTTCAATATCCTGTAATTCATTGTTGTTGCTTTGTTATTCTAGAGTATAGTCAAAGACTTTGCTGCACGCTGTGGGATGATTCTGCAAGAGGCAATGAAGTGGGCTCCTTCTGTTACAAAATCTCATCTACAGGTGATGAGCTGTTCCTGTGAAAGATTTTGATCATTGTAGATCTTCAAAATTAGAATTAATTTGTGTTGTTTTTTTTTTTACTTTCTCGGACTGTTCAAACTTCATTTTAAATTTTGTTTCACTAACATTTCCCTCATTTTTTTTGCCAGAGAGCAACTACAATTGTTGCTTTGATCTAAACTTGACTGACACAACAGGTTTGAAAACAGTTGATCATTCCAGACTCAATGACTCAATTCAGAGATAAAAATTTGTTATAATTTTCTACCTACCAAAGATTAGGTAGCTTAAAAAAATACCAGCTGGACTGAAATGAGTAGTTAGGTTGTCTTATTTTTTGGGAGGATGTTTTCTTCCATTCTTGCTGTTTATTTTTCAATTAAAGAAAAAAACATTACATATGAATTCTGTGGCAAACTGTAGATGTTAACTAAGCATGGATGAAGTAGATGCTTGCATATGGTAAAGTTCAGTAGAAAGTGTTAAAAACAAACAAAAAAACCCCACTATCAACTTAGCAAAAACTTTTTGTGAAGTATTAATAAATAAAACACTCGATGTAAATAAGAAGTCTCACTACTTCTTGTATAATGGAGTTCTCTTTTTGTTAACCCATTGCTAAGTAGCAGAAGAGATGCAGTCCAGATTAGACTAATGTTCTGACTACCCAGAGGTGAAAATAGAATTTCTGGGATGACTCAAGACTGATCCAAAGCATTTCATTTTGTAGGGCTTCTTATGAAAACTGATTCTATTTAAAAAGAATCTCAGATTTGAAGTGTTACCTTGTCCACGTAATCATTTTACAAAATGAAACAACTCTTTCTCTTTGCAAATTTAGGATGTGACTTTTTTTTGCTGGGGAGCAGCACCTAGAAGAGGTAGACAGTCTACTTGTCCTCACATACATCTGAAATTGTTTTCTGCAGTTATACAGTGTTAGCCTGTGTGCTGCCTTGTTTTGAAAAATATAGTAGTCTTCTAACAAATGTTTTTTGATGCATCAGGAGTACCTAAACAAACATCAGAACTGGGTATCAGGTTTGTCCCAGCACACAGGACTGGCTATGGCTACAGAAAGTGTTCTTCACTTTGCTGGCTACAACAGACAGAACACAACTTTGGGAGTGAGTATTTTCTTGTTTGCATAGCTGTCATGTTAATTTTATAACATGAAGTTTAGCCAGATAATATGAGCCTCTAAATCATATTTGACATAACTATGAAAATTACTCAGATACCTCATTTCTTTCCAGCTCAAGTCAAAGTATCTTCCAGTCACGCTATTGTTACATAAGTTAATAAGAAGTAGGCTGCTAACAAGCAAGAAAGTTAAAACTATCTATTTCCTCTAAAAGAAACATTTAGGGATGGTTTTTGTTAATTTGAAAGTAGAATCTTTGTATAAAGCTGAAATGCTTTTTAGAATAGAATGCTCATTTGCTCTAATTCATTGTAGGTTCACTCAAAATATGCTTTCACATCACATATTTCATTTCATTCAGTTTTATGCAGTTTGTCCTTTTCTTAAATATGTTTGATTCCTGAAGAAATCTGTAGAATCTGTTCTGTCATCAGCCAGCTTGTTTTCTAGCAGCAGCTTTGAAACTGTCCTCATTCCAAGCTATAGCAGGATTTTCTTTTCATTCTCTCTTACTGTCATCCTTCTAGATAATACTAGTCACTAAATGTAGACAGGATAAAGAATTCCCCCCAGGATGCAGGAATGCTGTGACATAGTTCCCTGAAGAGGGAAAGTTTTTTTTTTAAAAAAAAAAAAAAAAACAAAAAACAAAAAACTTAGAATCAAGAATGTGCTGGAAGAAACTTTAAAACTGTAAAGGAAATAATAGAAGAAGCTTCTTCATGTTCACGCTACTTGTTTTGATTGACTTGTCTACATGTCAAGAACGTTATGGAAAAAAATGTAAGGATTGAGTGACAGAAAACTGTCATATTATAGAATTTCATTACCTTTTCCATGCTTTTTTATCTTTCAAAAAGTGCATGTGTGTAAATTTTGAAAAATTTCAAATTGTATACATGTAACTAATGCACATGTTGCTTGTCTCACCTGTATCCATTCTGGTACTTTTGTACCTCATAGTCCTGATACTATTCTGATTATAAGCACAAAGGAAATTAAGCTTAAAACATAGGTAAAGATGTGAGAGGAAAAAAGATAAGTGATTAGATGCGAACAATATAAATAGCTGTATATGATTTGGTCATAGGCAACCCAGCTAACTGAAAGACCTACTTGTGTGAAGAAGGACTATTCCAACTTTATGGCTTCTCTTAATTTGCGTAACCGCTATGCAGGGGAGGTAAGTACACACTTTTACGCAGTGTGTGGAGTGTTCACCAGTCTGGTGTCAGGACATTGTGACTTCCAGCCTAAATTATTCTGTGATTTTATGTTCTTTTAAGCATGGACTCTAAAGTTAAATTCCTTCAAGACAGAAGAGTATAATTTTGCTAGGTTATTAAGCAGCTCTTTTGCTGTTGATCACAGAATGGCCAGGGTTGAAAGGGACCTCAAGGATCATGAATCTCCAACCCCCCTGCCACATGCAGGACTACCAACCTCCCCATTTAATACTAGACCAAGCTGCCCAGGGCTCCATCCAATCTGGCCTTGAACACTTCTAGGGACGGGGCATCCACAGCCTCATTGGGCAGCCTGTGCCAGCATCTCACCCCTCTCATAGCAAAGAACTTCCCCCTGACATCCAACCTAAATCTTCCCTCCCTCAACTTCAGACCATTTCCCCTTGTCCTGTTGTTATTTACCCTTTCAAAAAGTTGATTCTCCCTCCTGTTTATAGGCTCCCTTTAGGTACTGAAAGGCTGCAGTTAGGTCACCCTGCAGCCTTCTCTTCTCCACGCTGAACAAGCCCAGCTCCCTCAGCCTGTCTTCATAGTGGAGGTGCTCCAGTCTCTTGTCATCTTTGTGGCCCTCCTCTGGACCCTCTCCAACAGCTCCCTGTTTTCTTGTACTGGGGGGTCCAAACTTGGATGCAGTGCTGCAGATGGGGCCTCACAAGAGCCAAGTAGAGGGGGACAGTCACCTCCCTGTCCCTGCTGGCCACCCCTCTTCTGATGGAGCCCAGGATACCATTTGCTTTCAGAGCTGTAAAAGCACACTGCTGGCTCACGTTAAGCTTTCATCCATCAAGACCACCCAGGTCCTTCTCCACAGGGCTGCTCTCAAGGACTGCTCCTTCCAGTCTGTATGGATGCCTGGGATTCCTCCGGCCCAAGTGCAAAACTCTGCACTTAGCCATGTTGAACCTCATCAGGTTCACCCGGGCCCACCTTTCAAGCCTGTTGAGGTCCCTCTGAATGGCATCCCTTCCTTCAACCGTGTCTACCGCACCACTCAGCTTGGTGTCGTCAGCAAACTTGCTGAGGGTGCACTTGATTTCATTGTCAATGTCATTGATAAAGATGCTAAAAAGCACCAGTGCCAAGACAGACCCCTGGGGGATGCTGCTTGTTACTGGCCTCCACCTGGACATAGAATCATTAATTACCACCCTCTATCTGTGGCCTTTGTACCTATTTCTTATCCATTGAGTGGTCCACCCATCAAATTCATATCCCTTTAGTTTGGAGATAAGGATGTGGTGGGGGACCATGTTGAAGGCCTTGCTTGAGTCCAGGTAAATGATATCAGTCGCCTTTCCCTTGTCCACCAATGCCATCACTCCATCATAGAAGGCCACTTCATCTTGTATGAAATTCTTAAATTACAGGCAAAACTAAGGTGCATTGGCAAAATACAAATAAAAGAGATCTGTTTGTGTTGAGTTTCCTTACTCAGCACACGACCAGTACCAAACTAGACTAGAAATATTGTTCTTCGTTTAAAGCCTCATTGTATTTTTCAGGTTTCTGGAATGATTCAGTTCTCAAATGCTACAGGACGAACATCTGACCTGAATAAACTGATGGTCAAAGAGCTGAACAATGCTCTTGAATCAGGCCAGACTGAATTCTACACGCAGGCCATGTTTAAGTTGACTGCACTATTAATAAGCAGCAAAGGTAATGAAAACCAAGTGGGCTTCTGCATTCTGGATGTGAATGCCATATATAGTAAGGACAGAAGGTATCTCCATACTAACTCTGTATGCATCAGCTTGAAGTGAAACTGTGTTTGTATTGGGGAAAATGCTCTTAAACTAGAACCTTCTTATTAGCTGTTTTTATGTTGATTATGCTCGTCTTTATTCTGCTGTGGAAATCTGTTTGAATGTTTGCTTTCAGATTGTGATCCCCAGCTCCTTCATCATCTGTGCTGGGGACCTTTGCAGATGTTCAATGAACATGGTATGGAAACAGCAATTGCTTGCTGGGAGTGGCTGCTTGCTGCCAAGAATGGAATAGAAGTGCCGGTAAGAAGCAATTTAATTACTCTTTCTCTGTCACTGCAAGAGGGAAGGGAAAGAAGAATATATGGAGAGATTCACAGTTGTTGTGAATCCATGTAAAATAAGAATAGTAAATGCGTTGTTAATCATTTTAACCTGCCAGGAAGTTTCTCTTGATGTATTGTTGGGAATCTGAACACCCTCACTATGTGGACTGTGGGAAATGGATGCTTCTTAGCAGCAGGAATGATAAAGCAAATAAAGGCTGTTAGGATCTCAGCTGTACAACTTACTTTGCTGCTTGAGGTACCTGTGCTTCTCATGAATTAGATCTTGAACTACTGCAATTTATAGTATGATATTTTAAAACAGTCATTAATATCTCTGCTCATCATTTGGTGCCTGTGGTATTTGACATTATTCCCTCGCAATAAAAAATAGGCTTGTTACAGTTATAATCCTGTAGCAGGATGTAGTAACACCATGTGCTACTGATAGTTTGGCATCTTCAATGAAATACAGCACTTGTCTGCTGTTGCCCTTGGTATTTCTGTTATTAACAGAACTTCAGAACAGGAGGAGTCTTTTTTTTCTCGTTGTGTACCTTGTGGAGAAATATTGCACTTTCCATACAAGAAGATGCTCTTCAAACAGGAAATCTTACGATCTTGCTTTTGTAGTTCATGCGGGAAATGGCAGGAGCCTGGCAAATGACAGTGGAGCAGAAAGTTGGCCTGTTTTCTGCTGAGCAGAAAGAAGCAGATCCATTAGCAGCCTCAGAGGAAAGCCAGCCAAGACCTTGTCCGCCAGAAGTCACCCCACATTACATCTGGATAGAGGTGTGTATTTCTGAAATGTTCCCCCTATGGTGATTTTGGAATAGTGCTATGATTAAGCTATTCTGTGCTGTTTGTTCTTGTGATTTGAAAAGATAG
This sequence comes from Phasianus colchicus, assembly GCF_987193195.1. Taxonomy (NCBI): domain Eukaryota; kingdom Metazoa; phylum Chordata; class Aves; order Galliformes; family Phasianidae; genus Phasianus; species Phasianus colchicus. The sequence continues at coordinate 13,316,595 of NC_143453.1, read as the reverse complement.
TGGAGTCATGATGGTAGTCCCTCTGTCTCAAAGCTCAGAGGTATGCTCTTTTTACAGGAGCGTGGTGATTATGAAAGTGTCTGAAACAGAAGAGACTGGTTTGTTTGATTCTGAGATTGAAAATAAAATTAAAGGATGCATAGCGTCTATGTCTCTTTCTCAGTTTCTGGTGCAGAGATTTGAAATAGCCAAGTACTGCAGTTCTGACCAGATAGAGATCTTCTCCAGCCTGCTCCAGCGATCTCTTTCCTTGAACATTGGAGGGGCAAAGGGCAGTTTGAATCGGCATGTGGCAGCAATTGGACCCCGTTTCAAGTGAGCACGGTTTCTTTTCCTTGGTGGCAGTAGCATGGTTATGAGATGTAGGACAAAATAACTAAACGTTAAATGTTTATTTTGTCATTGGCTTCAAGTGGTGGAAATTGTTTTAAAAGCCTGGAATTATGCAGAGTTGAAGCTCTGTTTTCAAAGTAGAAGTATTAACTTTCAAAGTAAAGTCAGCTCTGGTGCTTCAGAAAAACCTTATGAGATAATTTTATATAGTGAATCATTGACATCAGGAATCAATTCTGTGTATCAGTTAGCAATAATTCTGCTCTATCAATCAGTTTCTCTTCTATGACTTGAAGGCTTCAACTTTCTATGGTTCAGTCATCACAGCTTTAGGAACAGGCTGATGATAAAAGAATGTTCCAAGAGCTTTGAAACAGGCACTTTTCAACAAGTTGAATGGAATTGTAGTATAGTGTTGCTTTAAGTATTGTTTGTATGGTGTTGCATTAGTCATTGTTTTAGGAACAGCAAGGTTTTCATTCTCTTAAATGTATTAGGTTGCTGACATTGGGGTTGTCTTTGCTGCATGCTGATGTGGTTCCAAATGCAACTATTCGAAATGTTTTGAGAGAGAAGATTTATTCAACTGCCTTTGATTATTTCAGGTACTGTCTCATACTGAAAGTGCATGTGTAACATTTCCTAACAGTTCAAAGAACAAGCTGTTTTTCTCTAGCAATTTAACTTCCTTTCCTTTTTTTGTTCATTCTAACAAAGGCTTTTGTTTGTGATTCTTTGTGGTTCATAAACCATCTTGATGATTTTTAGATAGAATTTCAATTTTTTTTTATATGCAGTTTATAATGTATTATCTTCAGGAATGTTGCACTTGTTTTCTTTGTTCTTTTTTTGGAGTTCATTCAGTGCTCAAAACTGTACCTAGATGTAAGATGTAAAGAACTGCTATTACAGAACGTGGCTGAAATACTGTTTTCAGAAATCATTTTGAGAGTACAACCACACTGAATTTGATTCCAAGATCTGACATGAACACAGCAGAACATAATGTAGTAATGGGAGTGTGTGACAATGCGAGGGAACCATATTAAATCATAATATTAAATTTCAAGTGAATCCAAGATGCTGACAGGCTACCGCCTTAATTTTCAATTATAATGGAAAGCTTCAGGCAGACAGAATGAAGAAATAAGAATAAAATACAGTATAATGTTTGGTCTCATCTCTTTTAGACTGTGGTCAAAAGGAGGAAAAAAAAGATCTTGTTTTTTTGCTTTTGTTTGCTTTTTTTAATACATTCAACATTCTTTGTATGATTTTCTTGAGTTGGCCATCGAAGTTCCCTACGCAGGGGGAAAAGAGGCTTCGTGAGGACATCACCATATTGATCAAGTTTTGGACAGCAATGTTCTCAGACAAAAAGTATCTCACAGCAAGCCAGCTTGTGCCACCTGGTGAGATCCTTCATCTGCAGTTTCAAAAGCCCTTTTTTTTTTTTTTTCATTTGATTGCATTCTATATCAGATCTGTGTTCTGTTGTTAGATAATCAAGACACCAGGAGCAACCTGGACATCAATGTTGGGTCTCGGCAGCAGGCTACGCAAGGATGGATAAATACCTACCCTCTGTCCAGTGGCATGTCAACCATATCTAAAAAATCAGGTATATTTTTAATTGTAACCAGCTGATTATACCCAACTTTGCAGTATATTTTATGTTGATTGTCTACAGGCAATATTCAACATTAGGCTAGAGTTCTCCTGGCGAGGTATTTGATTATCAATGCCAAATTGTGGAGGGGTAAAAAACAACAACAACAAACTCAAATTATGCCACTTGGAGCAAGCACCATGAGTAGCTGCATTGCTGACTTTCTGAGATCATTCAAATGTAAATTTACAGTTGTCCTATGGTGATTCAGTTCTTAAATGTGGAAGTTGCCAGGTGTGGACAGTTTAAAAATAGACTTAAACATACTGAATAAAAAACACTGAAAACGTTTTTAACCTTTATTTGAGGAATGTCTAAGAAGACTAACAGAGGTACGCAGCTACACAAGTACTACATGAAGCGAAGGACGTTACTGCTCTCATTGCTGGTGAGTTTGTAGGGAAGCAGTATGAGTTTTGAAGACAGTTGTTTTTGGATGATGTATTGACTAAAGTACCATGAGAGAGTAAAGTAGAAGTATTTTTCTTTCAGAGAATATGTATTTTTTTCCTTGTTTCCCTCAGGCTACTGAAATTGAACGCTTAATCACATGGTACAATCCACTCTCCTCCCCTGAATTAGAGTTGGATCAGACTGGGGAGAGCAGTGTGGCAAACTGGAGATCGAAGTATATCAGTCTTAGTGAGAAGCAATGGAAGGATAATGTGAATCTCGCTTGGAGCATCTCTCCTCACCTTGCTGTACAGCTGCCTACCCGGTGAGAAATTTCAAAAGGAAAAGCTGATGTAATTCCTGCTGCCTTTCTTAGAAGTTGAGTGAGTACAGGCACAATAAGTATGGATGGTACTTGCTCCTGCTTACAGCCTCCTTGCATACTTCCATAGCTGGTTGAGACTTCTGAAATAAAAAAAAAAAAGTGGATTACTTAAAAATATATTAACTTGGCTCAATATCTAGCGGAGTCCAATTTCCATCCCTTCCATCTGTTTGATGCTAACATGTAGACAGTATTTTGTTCAGCAGAAATTATGTTCATTTTTTTTAATAGTGTTTAAACCATTAGCAGGCATAACATTTAAGCAGTTCTAAAAGTATCTTTGAATGAAGTGTTCTAACTGTATATTGGCTTGTACTTCAAAAAGTATGCTAGGAGAATTAGCATAGTTGGCTTTGAAAGGGAAAGGAAATTCTTTCCTCCTTACAACAGTGATAGCTTTTGCAAAACAGCAGTAGTATGTATGAAGCTTTCTGTAGAATCTCAGACATTATATTTCAACCAATAACTCAATAATGGGCCAAAATGCTAGGCATTAGTACAAAAGCACTGGATGAGGACCAGTTGTTCCTGAACCTGAATCCTCTCTTTGACAACATATTCTTCCCTCAATGTGCATTGTTTGATGGTTGGACTATTTGTTTATTAAGCATTTACTTTCCTGCCCTTTGCTGCTTTCATCTTGATGTAAATAAAAGAGGCTTTCAAAGTTTTATGATAAGGTTATTGTATTCCTGATTATACATAGATTTAAGAACACTGAAGCTATTGGAACAGAAGTAACTCGTCTGGTTCGGTTGGACCCAGGAGCTGTTAGTGATGTTCCTGAAGCAATAAAGGTACTAGTGAATATTTATGTACAGGGCCCCAGAGTGGCTATTTAGTTCAGTTATACTGGAAATACAGCCTTAGCTGTAGTGTATGAACAGTGTATGTTCTAATGCTAAGCATATTTCTGTAGGAGAGAATGACAAAACAGCTGTGGAAATAAGATGCTGAGGCAAAAATCACAGGAATAAAAGTAGGTGGCAAGTTAGTGCTTGCTTGCTCCCAGATGTGCTCTCACTATACGTGGAATATCTCAGAACTCATAAATTGCAGTACACCTACTATTTCTGCTCCTTTTGAATAATGCATAGAAAGACTATAGGACCAAGTTATGGTGAGCACTGCTGCTGAAGTTATTTTAAGCTTAACCCGCTCTCTTGAGATGCCAAGCCTCTTAAAACAGAAGAGGCTTGTTATGTTCATCTGCAGTAAAGCATTCTGTACATCACCTCTAAAACAGACAAGATAACTGCACCTTTTTTTACTCATCTGTTCTTATTTTTTCCCATACTTCTCTACCGTGCTTTTAGTAATTTGACGTCATTAACTTCATGCAGTGATCTAGAAAGTGGAATGATTCCAATAGTTAGATTTCCAAAGGATATAAAATAGCTGTGGTTCCGTCAAATAAAATATAGCATGTTTTTTTTTGCCCTGCTTTAATAAGCTAGATTATAGCATTACCACCTGATGTGCATTTCCTAGATATTGCTGGGTGCTGTAAGCTCCTAATGTGGTCTGACCTGTTTTTTCAGTACCTGGTTACCTGGCACACAATTGATGCTGATGCACCTGAGCTCAGTCATGTTCTGTGCTGGGCACCAACGGATCCACCAACTGGCCTTTCCTATTTTTCAAGCATGTATCCACCTCATCCTCTAACAGCTCAGTATGGAGTTAAAGTCCTGCGGTCTTTTCCTCCGGTGAGTTTTGGTATAGTTGCAGCCGTAGTCGTTGTTGCCACAGGCTTCATTTTAGTACTGTGGAAAGACATGTATGCAGAATGGGCTCACCTTGTTGGAGGACATGAAGAGACTGGGATGAAAACTTAAAGTTGATTGTTCAGCATAATACTGGCTTGTGTACCTGGTAATTATTTTGTCATAAATTGCACCTACTTGAATTCTTCAGTGTTCCCCTTAAATACTACCAAATTCTCCTTTCAGCAGAGAACTTTTAATACTAGTCAGACTTGCATGAGGACTATAAAATACATTATTGTTAATATTTTTGAAGTTGGACGGGGCAGAAAAATGCTTGTATTAAAGGAGAGGGCATATATGCAGTTTAAAATAAAGAGGGGGCGGTATTTGCAATTTTATTCTATCACATAACTGAAGGAAACTTTTCACTGTGCGTGTGACCTGTCTTCTCCTCTTGAGTACTAAAACAATAACAATAAAAACTCTGACATCTTTTCAGGATGCCATTTTATTCTACATTCCACAGATTGTGCAGGCACTGCGGTATGATAAGGTGAGGATATGAAACAGCTGTGCATGAACCAAGCAAACTTTGAATAATGGCTTTCAGACTTAAAACTGCCAAACAGACTAAATTTAAGGTTAAAATAGTGCTGCTTATTATTATGGTATATCTAATACATAAAAGACAAACGCCTCTAGAGGCTGGCTTGCTTTGGATGCACCTCTTTTATGCCGTCCCTGGGATGAGTAGAATTCATCTGTACACTTCAACTTCTTTTTTAAGTTTGTTCTTATTGCCTAGAAAATTTCTGTGGAACTGTGCAAGCGCTTAGTTCTTTACACCAAATGTGCAGTCTATAAGATAGCACATGCATTTCTGATAATACAGGAGCATTTAGTGGTGCCAGGCAATACCAGTGTTTCCACTGCATTTCCTCTGGTTTGTATATGTAGTATGAGCTACCCAGATTTTAAAGAGATTTGAAAACCATGTAGAACATAGAGAAAATGGCACAGATGTGCAAAGCTAGTGATGGAATATGTCAGTAGTAAAGCTAAAACATGTTAGGTCAATTCCTTACCTTTTAGAGTACACTGTCATTCTTCAGAGGCCTTTTAGCAACATGAGTGAGATTGCAGCAGTCGTCTTTTCATGCGTTAAAAACTTTTGACTTTTAAGAATCACTGTTATTAGGAGTAATATTGAGTCTGCTTGATTTGTAATGATCTTTTCTTATTGGACTGGCTATAATTGCAGATGGGTTACGTTAGAGAATACATCTTGTGGGCAGCTGCCAAATCCCAGCTCTTGGCTCACCAATTCATCTGGAACATGAAAACTAATATCTACCTTGATGAAGAAGGACACCAAAAAGATCGTGAGTTCTTTGAAATATAGTATAGTTTAGCTCCTTTCTTGCCACAGTTCAGGCTGAATCTCCTTCTTGCTTTCTCCTGACAGGAGAGAATCCTTTTAGCTGGAAACTTCTTTAGTTTGTAGAGAGAGGGCACATTCTGTTGAAGTACTCTACCTGACAGAAGAGATGCAGCAATGTTTGCATTGCTACTTTTTTTGTACCCATCACATGTATCACTTAGCTTTCTGAAATAAGCTTCTAACACAGATGTTTTCTTTTTCATGTGCAGCTGACATTGGGGAACTTCTGGAGCAGCTCGTAGAGGAGATAACGGGCTCATTATCTGGCCCAGCTAAGGAATTCTACCAGCGGGAATTTGATTTCTTTAATAAAATCACTAATGTTTCAGCCATTATCAAGTAAGTGTTACACTACAGAAATTGTGTTTTTTTGGGGGTGCACTTCTGGAAATTGTCATAGTTAATAGGCTAAGTTGCTTTTAGTCATATTGAAATAGTGTCTTTTGTGAAAGAGAATTAATTACTTTTATGATAAGATGATGATTTTTCCTTTCTTAAGTGTAACTTAACAGTCATAGTAGAATGAAAGGTCTCATTTTACTTTGATTCTCAGAGATAATTTATATCTGGCCTAATCTCTGTGCTTGAAATTAGCAGTTCTGTCTTAACCAGCTGTTGCTTCTTATTCTGGAAGCAGATGATTGTAAACTTCAGATTTAATTTGATTTTATAAATACGTTGTGGTTACTAATAGTGAAATGAAGTTCCATAGAAGAGTGCTCCAATATGTGATTGGAATTGGAAAAACAATGCATGCTCTTATATAGGTTGAAATTCTATCAGTCTTGTCACCAACATTGTTAATTTGGCTTGGTAAAGCACTTAGCATTCTCCTGAAAAGTTTGGTTCAGGAAAAGCAGTACTCCTGCATTTAAGTGTGGCAGGTTGGCTGTCATTTTTTCTGCATATTGTAACATGTTACCACTTCTTGGGTGGATATGAAACATGAAGAAAACTCAATCAACAAAAAACACCTGAAGTACTGGTAAATAACTTACCTTCTGTTAAAACTGGGTGGCACTTTTCCTCTTTACAAGGAGATCTCATTATGTGGTAAAATGCCACATAATCTCTTTTATCTTTTTTTATACATAAGTATTTTCCCTTTGTACCTAAATTGTGGTTAGAGAGAAAGATGCACTGTCAAAGTAAGCAGATTGTTGATCTTTAAAAGTGAAAGTCTTGCTTATGGAGATTCTCACTGCTGACTGCAAGATACTCAATTTAACTTCTATAAATCTTGCCAGTGGGTGACAGCAGCCCAGCACACAAGCTCTAAAATTAGTACGTGTGGTTTTATTGCATATTTTCAGAACATTCTCAAGTGTTAAAATATTTAAAAGTCATATAATATATATTTCTTAGAACATACCTCCTTTAAAATGAAGCTTTGCAAACCAGCAGTATAAAGGCATCAGGTTAAAGGACACTTGCTTCACGGAAACTTATCAAATACTATGTCTTTCACCCAGCAGGATGAGTTAAAAGAGGGCTCTTGGGCATGAATACCTTGATATTTAGGATGATATTTAGGATGATATTTTGTTAGCATGGAATCATAATTAAGCAACTGTTAATAACTGTATTTGCAAGCATTTCATTTTGCACCTCAGGTACTTAAAAAAAAAAAAGACGTTTTATGCATTTCCTATGTAAAGACAACAGAGAGGAAATGCTGTTTGCTTTGTAGATGGCATAAATGAGTAAATTTATAATCTATGATTATGTAAGTGTTATGTTGCTGCTTCAGTGATCTACTGTACTGCTTAAAATTAGAACATAAGTAATAACTTTCAGTTCCGTGGTGCTACACCAAATGTGTGCAATTGCATGGCTGACTTCAGTAGATGGTTAACACAAGTGCCTGTGCAAATTGGGTAATTGCATGTAACTAATTGTTAACCATGTTACCAATTATCCAGTTGACACCTGCAGTCATGCAAAGTATGTGAACAAATTAGGTGTGTAATTGCATAGATATTTTGTTGGCTTGTCCTTTTTCAGTTAGCTTATACCACTTCCAAAGCAGCGTTCTTATTCTGGTGTAAGTTCCACAAAGGAGAATGATATTGGCAGAACTATAGCACTGTTGACAAAAGCGTACTTTATGTGCAAACTTCTCTGCAAGGAAGTGTCTTCATATTTAATTCACTGCTCTTATGGTGTTTGGATTTGACAGCTACCTATACTCCAGTTAATGTTGTATCTACAAAACAAGGTCTTCAATAAGACAGTGGTGCAGTAAGACATTTTTGTCATTGTATAAATTTGAAACAAAACACCAGGGAAGTACACACTAGAATATAGAATATAGTTATATAAAATATTATTAATCTTTCTAGGCCGTTTCCTAAAGGAGATGAAAGAAAAAAAGCTTGTTTGAGTGCTCTGTCTGAGGTGAAAGTGCAGCCTGGTAAGAAGTGATTTCATCATATAATGTAGTGGTCTTCTTGCATTCAGTGTCAGTGCGAAATTTTCTGTAAGCAAATGCTAAATGTCTGGCAAGTTCTGGTGCTGGTGACAAAGTAGCTGTTCGTCTTACAGTTGGATTGTTTCTCTTGAATCAATTTGAATATTTTTACCAGCTGTTAATTTCTATATTGTGCACCAAAGCTTTCCCCACAGTGCTTACAGTCAAATTAGGTAACACAGGTAAAAACAGCAAAGTATATCTAAAGAGGGGAAGTAAACAGTTTTCTTTTGGACCACCTTTTATTAAAAGAGATTAAATATCTTAAAGAATTTATCTCAAGAATAAAACATGTCCAGTTGCCTTCGTTATTGTTTTTCTTGCTTCAGACATGCCCTTGAAACATGACTATCTCAAGGTCCTTTTATTTGTGTGTGTGTACACACACATACATAGACATATATTTTAAACATATTTTCCCCATCTGAATCTTCTTTTTAAAATGCACTTTGACCTCTGTCTGATAGGTTTCAGTTCTCCTACCGTTTTTCTTTTGCTAAAAGTGCACTGGAATATGCAGCTAAATCTTGCTAGAAACTCTTGTAAGAGAAGTCCTATCTATACATTTCTATGGTAAAGATTCTGCAGTATTAGTTCAAAATTATATTCCATTAAACTTTGACCAATGGGAAGGGTACTGCATTCTTTGTGACATACAAACCGTATCCTCCAGTTTATCATCTCTAGCATTCATTTGATTCAAAAGTATGTAGTGAAGCTGTAGACAATAAGAACAGTTGTTCTCCAAGTATCATTGTCACACTGGCCAATAAATCTTTTCTTTGTTCTCTGCTCCATTTTGCAGGCTGCTACTTGCCCAGCAATCCTGAAGCTATTGTTCTGGACATTGATTACAAATCAGGAACTCCTATGCAGAGGTAGTGTGCTCTTGTATTCTTCCATTAAGTTAATTCATGATATTTAGTTTTTCTATAAATCCTCATTTGGCTAACTTGCACTCATCATCTTTTTATTTATTACAATGTAGTGCAGCAAAAGCACCCTACCTGGCCAAATTTAAAGTGAAACGATGTGGAGTTAGTGAGCTTGAAAAAGAAGGTTAGTAAATGGGTTTTAATCACTGATGCTACTAAGTAAGAGTCAGCACTTTCTTTAAAATTGCCTGCTTTTAGTGACCTGTGCTGCTGCATTAAAGAAACACTTCCATATTGAACTTTATCTGCAGTGACTCAGCTCAAAAATAAAAATGCATACAATGGAAAGAGAAGAAAATTTTTTGAAAACTTAAGTTCTGTTTTTTTCTGTTTTTCTTTTTTTTTTTTCAGTCCCTGGAAGCATGCCACAGAAATATCCTGAAAAAATGTGTATGGTTACTTTAGACTAACATATAAATTAATTGCTTTTCTGTGGTCTTTTACAGGATAATCTAAGTGACTAGCTTAATGTAATTTGGGCATTTATCAAGTAGATCATGAAGATAATTTTTGATGTATATGTTCCAACTCTAATACAGAAAGGAAACTGCCTTATGAAATTCATCTTGCAAAGCAGAAGTACTTCAGTGTGAAATGTGGTTTTGAATGTAGGGTGCTTGTCATGGTATGAAAAATACTAACTGAAGTGTGCATCTGGGTTTTGCTTTTTACTCTTTGTGCAGGTCTGCGATGTCGTTCTGATTCCATAGATGAAAGTGCAGAAGAAGGAGTGGACAGTAAGAAAATCTGTTGGCAAGCAGCTATCTTTAAAGTGGGTGATGACTGCAGACAGGTACAAAGCTACTATGCAGTTATATAAAACAAATTTGTAGGTGACAATATAAAATAAGGAAATAATTTTAGCTTGGAAATGTTTCTTCTTTGGAATTTTGAGAATCCCTACCAGGTATGGACTAGGGGAGAGAATTGTGATATACTATTCTGGAAAATTTGACTTGGATACAAATGTCGTTCTTACAAGATAGTTCGTGTAATGCCATGACGTAAAAATCTTTTTTAGACTTCATTTTTCAATTGAACAGTTGGTAATGTCAGAGTAATTTCCAAGGTGATACCTTGTACTATCTTGTACATTGAAGCTTGGTCCTTTTTGATTAAAGGAGAATGCTAGCTATTATCTCTGAAGTTATTCGTATCCCTCTTAATCAGAGAATGATATAGAAAGGTTTAAATGTCAGCAGTTAAATCTTTGGTTTTGTTTGCTACCCATTTGAGCATCTTCTCCTTTTTTGATTTTCCCCAAAGCCACAGTGTATGTACAACCTTCTGGGGAAACTTACGTTCACTCTGGAGTTCTTCAGAGCATTTCTGTCATCTGACTTATGATCTGTAACCCCTGTAATGCTTGTGCGATTTTTTTCTTACATAACAGGACATGTTAGCTTTACAAATCATTGATCTCTTCAAGAATATATTTCAGCTGGTAGGCTTGGATCTTTTTGTGTTTCCATATAGAGTGGTGGCCACAGCTCCTGGGGTAAGTGAGCAGTTTACTGCTGTAGAAAGTAGTTCCTAATTTAAAAACAAAACAAAAAAATCTTTTCCTGCACATATAAGTTAACATTTCTGCAAAGAAGTACTGTGCACATCACACCAAATACTTGGAGTACCATTGACACAGTCATTCTTCTCCTACTTTCTTCTTTTCTAAAGCTTTTGGTCAGAAATTTTACTGCTTTTGGTTATTCATGTTTGTTTGGTTTTTGGGACAGCATTGTGCAAGTCTATGGAAAGTTATAAATTGTTTGTGTCTTATGTTGCATGGAAATTCTCAAACGTTGGATGTAGTTTTTCTTAATGAACATACTAGAAATTCTGTATTTGGTGATGTGCAGTCTTTCCCAGATCTCTTGGGAGACCTCTGACTGCCGAGAGCCACGTAGAAAATGTATGTTGGGAGTATGCTGTACAGACCTGTTTCTCTTCTTCCCTTTCAGTGTGGTGTTATTGAATGCATTCCTGACTGTACGTCCCGTGACCAGCTGGGCAGGCAGACAGACTTTGGGATGTACGATTACTTTACAAGGCAATATGGAGATGAGTCTACTCTTGCATTCCAGAAGGTAAAATAATAGTTTGCAGATATAGTACAGTTTCAACTGAGTGATGTTCTAGCCATAAGAAATAATGACAAATAACTAGATAGTTACTACTTTAATGGTGTACCTGGCTTCTGATGTAGATAATTCATTTTTAGCTATGAGTAAGCTAGCTAAAGAAATTACTGCAGCTGTAGCTATGTGGAGAATATTATTGAACATAAATTCAAACTAATCATTAATGGATGAAAAAGAATGTTCAGCCGTATCTGCTTCTGGGATGAGTGAGTTATTAAATTATGTGTTCTTATTTGCTTTGACTTCTTGCTTGTACAGGCTCGCTATAATTTCATCCGCAGTATGGCTGCGTATAGTCTTCTCCTTTTTCTGCTCCAAATTAAAGACAGGCATAATGGCAACATCATGCTGGACAAAAAGGGACACATCATTCACATTGGTCAGTCATAGTTATCTTTTCCTTCTGCTGTAAAATACTGCTAATAGAATTTCAATTTGAGATTAATCAGATTTCAACTTTTAAATACATATGGGACGTTTTTCTTGCCAGTTTAGTATTGTGTGTGTGCTTGTGTTAGCTGCTTCTGCATAATTTCAGTTTTACAAGGTTTTACCAGCTTTGGGAAGGAATATACATATGTGGATTATGTATGTATATTTATATATGTATTCATACGTATACAAGCGTATATAAATGTGTATGGATGTATGAATACATATACATATTTCTTTCCTGCTTGGGTGTGAACTAAACCTGATGAGTAAATTCATATAATTGCATAAGGCTGTAATGTCTGCTTTAGCTTTGCTTTTTTAGAACTGCAGATGTTTTAGCCCTGTTTATCTGATGTCATCATCCTTGAGTATTGTTTAATGTTAAATAATTCTTTTGTTTTTACACTTTATCAAAGCTTTTTTTCCATTTGGAATTGAAATGCTGGTAGGAAAATAGATATTATGATGTGAAATGCACCTCCTTTCTTCTGTCAGCTTTGACAGAAGAAAGCACAACTAACCACCAGAATGTCTGAAGCAGCTTATCTTTTGTGTGCAGATTTTGGATTCATGTTTGAGAGCTCACCTGGTGGTAATCTGGGTTGGGAGCCCGACATTAAGCTGACTGATGAGATGGTGATGATAATGGGAGGAAAAATGGAAGCAACTCCATTCAAATGGTTTATGGAGATGTGTGTCAGAGGCTATTTGGCAGTCAGGTAAAACATTATTAACTGCTTAAAAGTGGAAGTGCTTGCACAACAAAAACCAGATGGAATGTTAAATAATAATAAACAGTACTCTGTACTCTGTAGAGGGTCTGAGTCTGTCAAACTAGTGCATGAAACAAATTTTGCAGCCTAACTTTGTGATTTTTTTCTGATCTCATGACCGTGACAATTTGAGAAGATTATATATTATATTCAATTTATAAATGTGATCATCATCTTTCTTCAATTTAGCATGTTGCTAATTAAAACTTTGCAACAAGAAGCTACAGGAGAATCATAACCTTTTTTCCCAACTGAGACAATGATATTAATCACCATTTCAGCTAAAGTTAATTATGTGGAAAAAGCATTACTATTTCTCTTGTAAAATATTAGAGATTTTGTAGCTATGCTTTTCAGCAGTGATTGCCAGCCAGTAGCATTAGAGATCTTTACTATGCTTTACATCAAGCAAACAAGAATCATAGGAGGAGGACAAAGAGGAGGAAGATGACGAGGAGCTGAGGGTCCAGTATGAATGCTTGTAGGCCACAAGAAGTTCCTGTGGCTGCGCTCGCTTGGGCTCCCACTTGGCATCGCAAGTTTTGCTTTTACATGGAGAATGAGTAGTAAATGGATGTGGATGTTGCATATGGTTAGGAGGACAGTATGACAGAGCCAAGATAAGGGATTGTTCTATCATCATCAGTGTGAAATATTATTGTTATCTTACAGAATTAGTTTACTCAGCAAGTAGCCCTGGAAGGGGCTGTCTTGGAGTTGAGCACAATTTGCTTCCTTGAAATGGTGCAATCTAGGGAGATTTATGTCAAGCCAGAAATGTCACCCAAGTAGCAGAGTAGTGATAGATTTAGTGGGAGCTCCTCTGAGTGGGAAAAGAGGAGGAAGAAGGGAAGCTGGGCTGATGTAGCAGACAATTATGTAGTAGAGTAACGATTATCTTCTAATTCCTAATTACTATAGTATCACTTTTAATGCACTGGTCGACCTTTCTGTTGCCAAAATAGTATTATTTCCCAAAGTATTGCTTTATATAATCTCTTTTGAGGGCTCCTCATCTTGCAGCATTTTAAATCTCTGATAGTCCAGCATAAAGGAATGAAATTTAATTAAAGTAAGAGATCACAGGCAATGATGTAGCTCTGACAACAAATGTGAGAGGATTACATGTATTGTTTTAATTACAGAAAAAAAGCGTAGTCCAGCTTCAGTCTTCTCAACCTGCCTGCTTTACCTACTAAAGCTGCAGAAGTTCAAGTGCTGTAACCTTTTTGTCCTCTTTTTTTATTCTAGGCCTTACATGGATGCTGTAGTCTCACTTGTTACATTAATGCTGGATACAGGGCTGCCATGTTTCCGAGGGCAGACAATCAAGCTTTTAAAGTAAGTTAGCATGTATATGAACTGGAAAATGTTCATAATGCTTGCTCTTCGGAGTGTGTATATTGTCACAATTTCTGCAGCAAGTGTTGTTGTCATGCTACTCAAATATCTTACGTTTCTCAGTGTTATAGAAATGTAAGATTTTTTTGGAGATATCTCAGAAAGCAGGATTTTCAGAGGCCTTTTCATATGATTTGGATCAAAATATTACGTGACTATGTGAGTACATGTTTTATTTTAAAGTTCTAAGTGCTACCAAAGCAAGACCGTAAAGGAAAAATCTGCTTTAATGAGAGGTAATGTGTTCTGTCTAAAGTGGTGTTGAAATCTGAGGAGCGGCATGCAAACACATTATATATTTTAAACAGCCCTTCAGGCTAATGCTTCTGGAATAGTTCTGCAGTCAGTATTTCCTGTATATAACTTAACTACATTTTCCTAAAATTAAACACAAATTCATGAAGTATAATGGGCTGGAACTCACAGTCATTGCTAGGTACTAAGGTATTTTAGAAACAGTGGCTGTCTAGAAAGAGAGACCCGCTGTTATGTTACCACTCAACTGGTCAAAAGCTCGCAGCCTCAGTCTCCACTGTAAGAATAAAGACAAGTACTTTTAAAATATTACTATTATGTACATGTTGTCTTGAAGGAACTATGTACTTGCAACAAGTGATATCAACATGGGGCTAAGCTTTTGCAGAAACACATTTGTGTCATGCTTAAAAGAAACCTCACTAATTTGTACTCCTGTTTTTTTGTTTTTTTCCTATATAGACACAGATTCAGCCCCAACATGACTGAACGGGAGGCTGCAACTTTCATCATCAAGATCATCCAGAATTGTTTCCTCAGCAATAGGTTTGGCATTTATGTATGTCTTCTCTCTATAGTTAAAGGAAAGGTGAACCCATAAGTTGGCAGAACAGTGCAGCAAAAACATAGAGTTCTTGTGCTTCAGCCATAATTTATTTCTGTGGGATCTTGATGGTTGTTTTTCTGACAGTGGTTGCAGTGTTTTGGTTTTTCCTTAACTATCATTTACCTCTGGCTTTGCTTTTCTTCTCTAGGAGTAGGACCTATGATATGATTCAGTACTACCAGAATGACATCCCATACTGAGTGATGCTAGAGATTCACTGCTGATGTGACACAAGCAACCCAGTGCTCTTGCTCTGGACCTCTAATAAATAAGAGATGTTCAGTCACATCTTACCATCTTCCACCTTCTTTGTATGTATGTGCGTGTGTGGGTACCTGTTTCCTGGACACTACAACAATCAGTCTGATTGATTACTTTATCAGGTTCTATTTATTTTTTTCCCTGGATTTTTGGAGTTGGGCTGCAATCATTATGAAAGAAAAAAAAAAAACAACTGTACTCTAATCGTGAATGTGTGAAAGAAGTAAAGTTGTAAAGTTCGATAATTTTTCATGTGATCCAAGGATTTCTATAATACCTTTAAAAAGTTTAAAAAAAAAAAACAAACTTCCCTGCATGATCCCACAAAATAACATGGAAGTGAAGGGCATGCATTTCTCTTTGGAAGCAGTAATGTTGAATTGCTTAAATTTTACTGCAGGAAAAAAACCTGATAATTGTCCACAGTGTTGATATCTCGTGTAGCTATGTTCATACTTTGCGCTGTACATGGTCCCTGCTATGTGGTATTTCGTATGTACATGAAGAATGTATTTTTTTCCTTCTGTGTGTTTTAAAAAAAGAGGCTTCTGAATATATTTAATCTAGAAAATGTAATAAAAGCCCTTATACTTTGTTGCAAGGTTTCTGACATGTACTGAGTTTTATTTCATACACCATATTGTTCTGGCAATTTGAGTACTGGGCCCTATTCATTATAATGTGACCTTTTTTTTTTTACTGGAGAAATATGTTTTTTCTTCAGATTTTCATCTGTCTCTGTGGTCACGTTGTACTCATGAGAGAAATGGTTTGTTCAAGCTTCGTGTGTAGAGGAGCACACGCAACCCCTCTGCTTCGTGCTAAGAAGGCCGTAGAATGTTCTAGGCACTGCTCACTGCACTTCAGCTCTGCGTGCTTTTCTTTGTCGGCTTCGGGGAGTCGTGATAACTACAGTATTTTGTCGGAGAACAGCCCTACCTGGGAGGCGGGGCAACGCTATACGCGTAGGGCTTCCTTTCTCTCACGGACTGCCGAGAAAGCAGCGGTGTGTTTGCTCTTCTATTAAGGGTTGGCTACGACAGGACACTTCGCTCTGGCAAACAGCAGAGACTGAGCTGAAGGCGGGGACCGCCTCGCGCCCGGAGCCCGCGCCGCTGCTCGCGGCTGAGGGAAGCCTGCGGTGGCGGGAAGCGGTGAGGCGCGGCTGCGGGGAGCCCTGAGGAGGAGTTGCTCTGTGCGCGAAGTAATTGAGATCAGAATTAAGGTACGCGAAGGTACTTCGAGTGTTTTTGTCCCTGATCGTTATGTTAGAACATGTTCTGGTGCCTCCACAGCCCTGGTAGAAAAGAGGCACCAAAAAGAGGTAAAATACTCTCTTTGAAATAATAATAGCAACGAATCTGTGTGTGTGTAAATATATTTACCGAAGGTGTTTCTGTCATTTCTCCACTGTGAGAAACCCCAGGTCGTGGGAGAACCAGATCTCCCTTTCTTCAGGCCACATCGGCTGTTCCTATAGAAACTCTTAAGTAAGGAGCAGAATTTATAGCGCCTCATTTCCATCCGATGGACCCACGGTTCAGTGCTGCTGGCGCCTCTATCAGCGCTATTTATATGCTAATATCCCGCGCCCTGAGACTGAGGCGGCAGTCCGACCCCTCGTGCCACGTGCTGCGGCACGCGCTCCCCGGGCGCTGCTGGTGGAGGCGGAGCAGTGCGCGCTGGGCAGCCGATGCTGTGAGCAGGCGGCAGGGAGGAGCCGATTCCTCTTGGTAAAGTGCCTAACAGTTATTTCCTTTACGGCGTATCTATGCTTCTGGGATCCCCCGGGTTCCAGTCCAGTCTGGAGGTGCTGCCTTATGGTGCCTGGTGTAAAGGAGGCCTGGGGGAAAAATATGCCTGTGTTTAGCAAATCTGGGAGATGATACAGTTTGCGTGTACTGGTTAGGAGTGGACGTGCAGGGTATTAACCTTGCTTCTGACATGAGAAGGGATGAGTGTACATCTGTGAGAAATTTCATCTTCATAGCAGCATCAGAGTGATGCTTTAGAGTGAAATATGTCTCTGGATAGCGGAAGAGGAAAAAAAAATTCCTATATTGTGAAGCCATTGTGAAGTTTTCTCATGTGAGACTCGGTGAGATACTTCATTTCATCTGAGCTTTTTAAGATGCTTGGTGTTACTGTACAGGTGAAAAAAAATTTGTGTGCGTCTTCACACACATGCTGTCAGTTTCCTTACTGAGAACTTGCTTTATGGTTAAAAATGCAGAGCTAGCAGCTTCACAATGCCTGGCATCCTGTGCGTGTCACAAAGCTGTCTCTTGCATGAGACTGGTCTGTGTGTGTATGGTAGCCAAATGTACATGAGTGAACAATCCAATAAAGTCACCTATGGGAGTTGAGCTTGGAAGAATTTTGTTAACTTAGGTAATTAAAAATTTGCAGGAATATTTTTCATTCTGAGCACCTTATATTCTGACACAGAGTCAAACTTTAATCCTATTGCTGGGCCTGGCTGCCTGTACTGTCTTGAGCTACCATTACGCAAGGCAGAAAGATTATTGGGAAAAGGAAGGTGAGGACTCTTGGAGCTATTAGAGTACTGGACTGACTGTAAACAGTTTGGCCACCATATTAGAAGTTGCAAGTCAGTAGAAACTTAAACATGAACAAGAGCCAGCGGTGTACCCAGGTGGCCAAGAAGGCCAATGGCATCCTGGCTTGCATCAGAAACGGTGTTGCCAGCAGGAACAGGGGAAGTTATCATTCCCCTGTGCTCTGATCTGGTGAGGCCGCAACTCGAGTACTGCGTCCAGTTTTGGGCCCCTCATTGCAAGACAGACATTGAGGCCCTGGAGTGGGTTCAAAGAAGGGCAACAAAGCTGGTGAGGGGTTTGGAGCACAGATCTTATGAGGAGCGGCTGAAGGAGCTGGGATTGTTCAGTCTGGAGAAGAGGAGGCTCAGGGGAGACCTTACTGCTCTTTATAACTACCTGAAGGGGGGTTGTAGTGAGCTGAGGGTCGGCCTCTTCTCTTGTGTAAGTAGTGCTAGAACTAGAGGGAATGGCTTCAAGCTGCGCCAGGGGAGATTTAGGCTGGACGTTAGGAAATACTACTTTTCTGACAGAGTGGTCAGGCACTGGAATGGGCTGCCAGGGAGGTGGTGGAGTCGCTCACCCTGGAGGTGTTCAAGGAACGTCTGGATGTTGTGCTGAGGGACATGGTTTAGTGAGTACTATTGGTGATAGTTGGATGGTTGGACTGGATGATCTTGAAGGTCTTTTTCAACCTTGGTGATTCTGTGATTCTGTAAAATATCTGACCTTATTCTACCTAGACAGAAATTTTATGTGCACATTTCAGAGGACCCCCACTACCAAAAGGGTTCCTGGGTCTGGGTCGTGTGCCAGGCCAGGGTGAACATCGACTTCCCTGTTCTCCTTTGGAGGCTGGAGTTACTTCTTCCTTCAACTCAGCCCAGTGAAGAGTAAAACTGCCTCCTGTGGCAGCAGAGGAGGGACCCCAGCACTTGCATGAGGAGCAACTGTCCTTTTCTGACCCAGGTAGTAGTGATAAGAACAGGGAAGAATTCTGTGAGGTGCAGGTTGTGAGCTGAAATATGGCTCCCCCAAAAAGTGAACACAGACCTGCAAATCCATTGTCAGTGCAACCCTGGCAGATGGTAATGCTTTTTTCAGACTCATTGCAGTTAGAGCTCTGGCAGCTGGGACCAGACCCTGAGCTTGGATCTCACTACTAGCATGAGGCCTCGGCACTGATGTGAAGCTGTATAATGCTGAGTGTTGCCTCTCCTTCTTGGCATCCTGCTCGTTTTGTTGGCCCCATGAACCTGAACCATGTGACAAAGTAGGCTGGCAGCACAAGGCATTGCAAAACAGACAGTGGGACACACTGACCAAGCAGTCAAGGAGAGAAACAAATCTTCTGCCTTTCCCTTAAGGTGAGCAGATCTGGCAGGAAAAATCTTGATGTGACCTTTAGTTGTGACTTATCTGTCATGGCGGACACTGAGTGGTAGAGCTAGTAAAGTAGTTGCATATCAGACATGAAATGGCTCAAAAGCCTGGCAGTTTGTATTTTGATGTATTCAACTGGGGGCAGTGGGGCTTGACCTTCCAAGGGACATAAGGGAAATGCATTTTACTGACTCTGCTTTATTGTCTCAAGTGAAGTCTTTAAATATAAGGGTCTCCTCCAATATAGTAAGTATGCAGAAATCCATAGTGTGTTCACTAGAAAACAGGTTTACTGTGGACTGTGCAATAGTTCTTGTTGCTGTTTGTCCAACACAGAATGACAGCTACATTCAGCTCCAGACATGACTGTTTCTGTGGTTTTTTGTATGTAAGTTTTTGGAAAGCTGCTTTTTTGAATTTTTGGAGAGGTACTCAGTATGTGGGTTCAGATGAAAGTTGTCTTATTTTGGTTAAGATTCATGGGTACGTACTGGAAAAAATACAGCGCTCTCCAGGTAACATTATCTCTTACATTTGAGGGCTTCATCTTCATGGTAGACATAGTGAGTAGATGGGCACTGTGTTTAGTCTTGCAGAGTAAACAACAGAGGCAGATGGAGGAAGAAATGAGGTCCGCAGGGGGGAAGGAAAAAAAAAAAAAACACAGGAACAGTTCAGCTGTAAGCAAGATGATGGCAAATAATTTCTGTGGTTATTTGGAATTTTTGCCCAGAGGGGTTGTGGATGCCCTGTCCCTGGAGGTGTTCAAGGCCAGATTGGATGGGGCCCTGGGCAGCCTGGTCTATCATTAAATGGGGAGGTTGGTGGCCCTGCATGTGGCAGGGGGGTTGGAGATTCATGATCCTTGAGGTCCCTTCCAACCCTGGCCATTCTGTGAAGTCTGTGGAATACAGGCAAGTAGCAGTTAGTCCTCCCTTTGCTGTTTGTGTCAAAGGTGAGATCAGTTATCTGGAGTCCTCTGCCTCAAAGGTAGTCCTGATCTGTGCTGCTGTCAGGCTTAAAAAACACTTTCTAGGGGTAGATCCCAATAGAAACCTAAGCTCTGAAAAGTGCTTTCTCCCTTTTTCCTCATGTAAACTGAGATGTAAATTGAATGCTTTCAGCATCAAGCCTACCTTTTAGGCTCCAGCCCCAGTTGATAAAGAGAGAAATCCAGCTACAGCTGAGGTTGTATCACAGATCAGAGCTCAGAGGGGGGCAAATGAGTGTACAGTAATTTCAGGCTCATTAACTCACGGACAGAATGACTGAAACAGAGGAAGGATTATACTCTAGTTAAGAAGACAAACCTGCCAAGGAAACACCTGCACTAGATCTAGAGAACTAAAAACTTCACAAACACCTCCAGGAACCTGAAAGACCAGCTGCTTTTCAGGACAATGCTGAAATTGTATTTTTCCCTGCCTCTCTGCACTGTAATCCTTCTTTCAGTCTGAATAGATGTCTCTCCTCTGAGATGCAGCTCATATCTGCTTGTAGGAAAAGTGACTCAGTGCATAAGAACAAGAGTGGTGGTAACTGCATTGCTACACATTGGCTGAGCTGTGGTAACCAAGTTCGTGTTCCTGCTTTGCCTTGGCTGAAAGGTAAAACTCACGAACTTAAATGTCACTGAAGGCTCCTTGAAACCAGAGCAGTATTTAGAGCAGGAACACCAGTTGCTGCAACTTCACCAAGAAGCAGGAATTCGTGTTGCCCTAACCCCATCACACGGGGCATACAATGAGCTGAATTCCCTTAGCAGTGTTTGAAGTGAGGCATAAGGAGCTTGATTTTTTTATTATTTTTTTTCCCCACAAAGCTTGTGATTTAAATCTGAAAGTTGCTTTGGTTGCTCAGTACTTATGAAAACTACAATACAAAGGAATACAATATGACATAAATCAGGAATCCAAAAATCTGTAGCTAGTTCCTGAGAACTAAGTGCATTTGTATTGCTGTCTATGGAAGGGAGCTCTCAAAATACAAAGTGAAACCTGAGTCCTGTTTCCTCTAAAATCAGTTACTGGGACATGTTGGTATTACTGATAACAGTGGAATTAAAAGTGAAATTTCAGCAGCTGCCAGTTTTATTCTGAAAATGACTTGAGTGTAAAACCAGTTCAATGACTGACTGCTGCCCCTCGAAGGTGCTGTGGCTCACCCTTTCACAGGAGATTGCTCACCAGTTCTGTGGAAGTGATAGGAAAGTTAGGGCTTGCTCTTCACTTTACTAGGGACCCTTTGAAAAAATTCTCTTTGGGATGTGAATGGCTTTTGCTGAAGCACTGTGGCTATTCTGCCTCTCAAATAATTGATGCACTTCGGGAGAAAGATGTTCACTGGACTTGGAATTACACTGCGTGGTTAGGTGTATGTTTGGGAAGTGGAGGCGTGTTTGTTCGTACAAGCTGCTACCACTAGATGGCACTATGGCTCTGACAACAAGGTCCAAAATAGCCCTAGAGCCGTGGGTATTTTGTCTGCTTTGGAGGTTTTGTTACAAACCCAAAACAGGATTTGCAAACCTTTCAGTGAACCGAGGTCAAGTTTCCCCCAAATGTAGGCTGAAGTTGGAGGAGGGATATGGCCAGTTCCAGTTTACGGAATGGGATTTAGGATTTGAGGTGGAAACCATGTGAATATTTGACTTGCAACCTGGCTGTTCTTTTTCTGTGGTTCTGTTTGGAGGGCCTGTGTGTATTTGAAACAATCTCAGACCAAATGTTCAGGGAATATGTGCCTGCCTGCCCCAAACTGAAAGGGGTTTGAACAACCCTGCTGTGAACTGTTGTGAGGAGCTTCATGTGACCTCGCTGCTCACTAAGGTGGGCCTAGGCATGAACTAAAAGCAGGAACTAAATGTGGTCAGCAGTAGCACCACTTCCTTTTTAACTTGCTGTCACTGTGGGTGACAGGTGACTGAGCACGTGACAGGATGTAGAATTTTTTTTGGCAAGGGAAATTCTTAGCTGTTGCCTAGCTTGAAAAAGCTTCTTTTTCATGTAGTTACTCTTTTTTCCATTCCTTTCAATGGGACTAAGAAGATGCTCGCATGATACGTGTTATTAATAAACCAACCTTTGTGTCTTTGACTCTTGCAAAGGGTATTTCTGCTTAGCAGAATATAGCAACTGTCCTGTAATTACATGGCTCCAAGGATTGATTCAAGGAGCTGATTATCTAAGAGATGTTTGTACAGTGCTCTGTCATCTCCTTTGAAACTCATCTTTCCACCTCAGCAACAATCCTCACATGCAAACTGGCTGAATGTCTTTTAGCAAGGAGTCAGGGCAGAGACAGATGATCGCCTAATGAGCACATTGTGTGCAAGCAGCCCAATGCCTGATGTGCTTGTGTCAGCCACACTTGTCATGACCTAGAGGGATACCAGGGGTGTGAGAGACAGGTCTTTTTAGCAGCACTAGGGCTCTCAAAAGTGCTTGGAGATTTGGATTTTATTTTGGAAATCTTGTAGTATGTGAGAGTATCCTGAGGTATTGATATTGATTGGTATTTTCCTCTGACACTCAGATCACTGGCTAAAACACACTAGCCATATTAATATAGTTCTCCTATCATAATTTGTTTTTCTCTATGTAGAAACTGCTTTCAAAACAACATTCATAAAAGCTTCATCACTATTGTAAACTTAAGAATCATAGAAATCCTCACTGCAAATATTTTGGTTTGCTGTTTGTTTTTATAGACAAAACAGCACAGTGTTTATCTTGGATCATTCCAAAGGGATCATTCCAAAGTATTGCTCAGGTTGGAACATTTTTATGAAAGTCAGTTTTTAATGTAAAGACAAAATATATATTTCTATTGCTTCACAATACTACATCTCTTGTTCCCTATATTCACTGATGACACTAGAGAACTCAAAAGGATTAATAGAATGAGGCTTTCCTTTACAAAGACAGCTCATGCCATCATGGAACAGCACTATCATTATTCCTGTTTTTAAATGAACATCTAAACGAATTCACCAGCATACATCCTTTGAGACTGTAGCTCTCCAGAAGACCCTGAGGGCATTTTAGAAATATAGGTAAAACACTTGTTACCATGCAAGTAGTTGATTTTCTAGAAATTGTCTATTTTCATTCATAGATTAAGCACTTCGTTCTCATGATCCTTCACATGATTAGATGTTGTTAGATGAGAGGACTCTAGGAACAAGAAATAAGAGGCCAACTCTTTTCTTTCTACATTGCAATGGTTAAGCCTGACATACTGTACCATAAGTCTTATGCAAAACTAACACCATGACCATTCAGAAGAGATAGCAAGTGATAGATGTAAAACAAATACTCATGTACTAGAATACCTAGCGCAGTATGGCTGTGTTGTGCCATCACGTTGTTCCCATCCAGGCCTGAAACAGGAGTGGTATTCAGGTGTTGGCCAGACTATCAAAAGGAGAAGGTAGTGGGAGTTCAGTCAGTTAGACTCACTCCAGACACGGTATCAGGTAACTTCCATCTCTTCTTTCTAGTCTAAATCTACCCTGGTCTAGTTTAAAGCCATTTTCCTTCTTCCTGTTGCTACATGCCCTTATAAGAAGTCCCTTCGCGGCTTTCCTATAGGGCCCCTTCAGGAACTGGAAAGCTGCTGTAAAGTCCCCCTGGAGCCTTTTCTTCTCCAGGCTGAAGAGCTCTCTCAGCCTGTCCTTGTAAGTGAGGTGTTCCAGTCCTCTTGTTGTTTTTGTGACCCTCCTCTGGACCTGCTCCAATGGCTTGATGTCCTTCTTGTGCTGGGGGCCCCAGAACTGGATGCAGTGCTCCAAGTGAGGTCTCATGAGCAGAGTAGGGGGCAAAATCACTGACTCATGTTGAGTCTTACATCAACCAACCGACACCCCCAAGTCCCTCTTTTTTTTTTTTTTCTGTACAGCACTGACTGCTCCAGAATTAATGGGCTGAGTTCTCTGTGAATGTTAAGATTGGTCTTAGCTGTTCCTTCATACCTTTAACCCTTCCCCACTGCAATGTACCAAGAAGGAACAGGGAAAAGAATATATATTTTTCCACCCATGCAACCTGCTCTACCAGCTTTTTTCAGTGGTGGAACATTGACAGTCTCTGGCAGACACGAGAGTGAGGAAACTCCAAACCTCTGGTGAGAACATTGTACACCTTGAGCTATGAAAGGTCATATGCCTTGCAGGAAAGAAGTGTTTTTGAAACGCTGTCAGAGTGCTTGTAAATGTGAATTTCTTATGTATTCAGTGATTCAATGACTGACTTTTACTTAGGGATAGGGACTTTGAAAAGGCTGACTGTCATGTTGAAAGACTGTGACTAAATTGAACTGTTGAAGAGGATGAAATGTCCCTGCAGAAAGGTTCTTTGCTGTAGCTACCTGTAATGCTTGTTGCTTTCTGCTTGGCTTGAGGTGGGGAATTTCTTGCCTGAGAGTTGACAGTTCTGGAAGTTGGTGCCTCCTGCCTCTCTACTTTCTGCATGCTGATGTGGTAGAGAAGCAACCCATCAAGCTGATGTGAAGTTGGAGAGATGTAGTTTGGAGGAGAGATGATTTTGAGAATCAGTGTGATCTTCCCTCTGTTCTGCCACCTGTGCCTGGTCATTGCCACATTTATACAGAGGATGGCAAAGTGAGTAACTTCTTGGCCTTGTGCTGGGCTCTTTTGATAAAATCTGAAGTTTGAAGTGTTGTCTTTGCTAGCCAAACTTGATGGGCTGCGGTATATCGGGAAAGTCAGCAAAACAGCTTGGATCTGTGTATGTACTTGTAATGTAGGATAACATGAAGAGCCTGCTGTTAAAAGTGCTCCGTGACCCCTGGACTGGAAGTGCCAAGGCTTGGTCTTTCATCAGAACTGTCAGGCTTCTCGAGCTGCTCCTGTTTGGTGTGCTAAACTCCATTGGAAAGGATTTTTAATCTTCTCTTCTACAGCTGGGAGAACAGAGAAGAGACTTGATTCAGTGATGCAGGCTCCCGTATATCCAGCTCTAGCACAGCTGCTGCTGGTGCTGATCATGGAGGGATTCCAAAGCTAAAGTCCTCTTACAAGCTAAAAGGCTGAGTTCAGAAGGACCCCAATCAGTGAGTGGTCAGCTGGTCATGGAGCATCAGGCTCTCTGCTTCTTTAGGGGATGAGGGTGTGACTGTAGGGAAGGAAGAAGCACTGCTTCTTGCCTGAAGTCCTGCATGTAGAAAAGGAGCTCCAGCAAAGACTCAGTCTCTCTCTCAATCTTCCATCTCTCTTTTGGGCTATTTATGCTGCCTGCCAGTTTGTTGGCTGAGTGAGTGCTGAATTATTTACCAGCCTGACTGAATTAAGCAGCAGCAAATGTGAGTGAATCCCACCTGAGACTTTTAAGGAGGGCGGAGGTTGGGGAAGGAGTGTGTGTGTGTGTGGCTGTTGGGGAGCTGAAACACAGTGCTTAATTAAATGCACCAGTCCCTTCGAGGCAAAACCCTAGGGGAGGGAAAACTATTCTCTTGCTCTCCAACTTGGCAGAAGGAAGCTGGGTGCCTGACTAACATCAGCTCAGGTAGCAGTGGAACCCCATCCCCACTATGAGAAGGATCCTGCTGCTAGGAGTTGCCTGCAGCCTGTGCCAGTACCAACATCAGCACACTGGGGAGTAGCAGGGCTGTCAAGTGGCTGTTTCCCTCCAACGTATCAAGTTACTCCACACACCCTTGTTTGTGATGGTTATTGTGCTTTATAGAGTTGACTGGGTTAATGAGTGCATATTATTAAAGGTTGAATCAGCTAATTGTGCTAATTATTATCTCCCTAAGTGCAGCAGTTAGTGAAGATATTTAAAAGGACAAGCATTCTCCTAGCACGTTCTAGATCAGAGTTGAGTACCTAGGCTGCAGAGAAACTCTCTATCAAATGGTAGTGCTCTAGCTGTTTGTTATGAGGTAGTACCTCCTTGTTGGTATATCATTTCTGGAAAGGAACCTCAAGCTTAGCACACAGTCCTTGTCTCATGCAAGTTCTATCCTCTCTATGCATCTCCCAGCTATAAAATTTTACAGATGGGCAAACTGAGACATAGATCATTCTGTGATAGATCTGGTTTGATTACTCTCTCCCTAGAGTATGTGTGCTTCAGTCTAGTTGCACATGTACAGTAGAGAATATCTTTATCTTAGGCCAGCTGATTGAGGACTGGTTACTGTCAGTCCTTCCTACATGTGTGGATACACATAATGAGTATATTAGGAGGTGAGACTTAACTTCTTCAGTTAGCCTGCTTGTGCTACTATCTCCCAGACTTGTGAATTCTTATGGCATCTGTTCCCTTCCAGATCATAGTGTGTCACAAGAGCCATCTGTTGCAGGGTAGTTCCTGTTATCAGTATCATCCATTTACTGTGTGAGGTAGAAAACTCTCTAGAAGCTTGTGAAAGATGGAGCTGGAAACAAGACGTGAGAAGAGCACTGTGGTCAAAAGCACATGCCTCATGAATTTATCGTGACCCATCTCTGAGGGACACTTGCTGCATAAATCACCTAATAACATACCTTGTAAAAGATGATATACAACAATTCTGCATTTCCTTCCTACTTCTGCCATATCTCTGTTGCTGAAATTAACTGTACAATTGGTGTAAATGTGCTCACACACTGCTCTGTTGCAGCAATATGTATGCAGTGCATCAAGGTAATTAATTTTTCTTGAATAGCCTATGCAAGTACTGTCATGTTTTGCATCATCAGTAAGTGATTTCATATTGCATATAGTAATTTAAAAGAGTTGATGACGCCTGCTGGCTTTACTCTAGATGGGAGTCATGTCTGGGTTACTACTCAACCTTTTCCAGTAAGTTTTCCAGTAAGTCCTACTCTTAGAATTGTCATCGCTGCATTGAGCTGTGCTTCCCTCTATGATTAGTAATTAAAGAGAAGAAAAAATGCTGGACTTCACCTTCTTTTGTGGAGGTGCCTTTGTTTTCCACTGCTGTGAATAAAAGAGGCACTGGGTCTGAAAATGATGCTGGCATGAGCACACATCACATTCTGATGTTCTGCAGCAGTGCTTGAGTCAACCTGTTCTATACAGTATTCATATGTACAACTAACTAAATGTATTTCTGTAATAAGAAAGCTTGATTGTCATGAATAATCAGAAGATGGTGTCTAGATGGATTTCAGCAAAGCACTCTACAAGGTGTCTCACAGGAATATTACTCTCCTAGGCAGAGAAAAGGGAAAGTGTTAGCATGTGGCTTGTATGGTGGAAAAGGGGCAAGTGTCAGGAAGCTGCACGGAGAAGAAAGTCACAAGGATGGAATTCTACAAGTGCAAGATTGAGCCTATTTATGAATGTTAAATTAACTGCTTATGTACCAATTCACTGAATAATTATTTATTCCCCAGAAGCATCCATATACGCAAACACATCAGAAGAGCTGAGGACCCTCTCCTTTAGGCTTTGTACCCATTAAATAGTACTGTCCTGCTGTAACTTTGGCAGGAGGAAATGACTCTTTCTGGTGTTACAGTCCCCTGCTGAGTTTCATGGAGTTTTAGTACTCTCTGCTCACTGACTGCGGGAGGGAGACTTGTGTAAAAGTAAATACATAAAGAGTACATTTCAGCAAAACTTGGTTTCCCTGATCACTCAAGTGAAGCCAGGCATAGGCTTTCTATCAAAGGAAGGATTATAAGTCTGGATCTATTCTCCTCAGGCTGGGTCAGAGTTTTTCCCTGCTTCTGACTCCTTGTCTGAGCTTAGAAGGGGAAAGGGACAGTATGCCTTCCACGTCAAAGGAGAGACAACGTTACTAGCTGATGCCAACACCGGTGTAAGAGGGAGATTTGTTTCTGTACCGTTTGTAACCAAGTGGATAGCAATGTGTGAGCATTAGGGTTATTCTGCCTTGCACTCATAATACTCTGTGCAACTGCTGATGCTGTATAGTGGCAAAGTAAAGGTCATTTCCCCACTTGGCAGACTTGTCAGCGGGATAATGGAAAAGATGCATCTAGGCGAGGAGGAACAATGGAGGGAGGCCCAGGCACAACAAGGAGGAGAAAATCAGAAATGACAATCAAGATTGGGAAGATATGGGACTGCAAGAGAAGTGAAACAAACAAGATGAAAACAAGTGTGAAAGAGTACTGTGGCATGACACAGACAAGGACTAGCCTTGGCATCAGTATTGAAGAGGATGTTCTTTTTCCTTTCTGCTTCCCCGACTCTACCCTTTCTCAACTTTCTCACATATGTACCTTAACCAGATTCTCACACAACAAGCCAGTCCAGTGTGCATTCCACTGCTATGCTATCAGTGACTGCCTCTCTTTGTTGAGATGCTGTTTTCCCTTTTCACAGAATCATAGGAGTTGGAAAGGACCTCCAGAGATCATCGAGTCCAACCCCCTTGCCAAAGCAGGTTCCCTAGACAGGCTTGCACAAGTAGGTGTCCAGGCGAGTCGTGAATATCTCCAGAGAAGGAGACTCCACAACCTCCCTGGGCAGCCTGTTCCAGTGCTCCGTCAGCTCACCGTAAAGAAGTTCTTGTGCACATTGGTGCGGAACTTCCTATGCTCCAGCTTCTGGCCATTTTCCCTTGTCCTGTCTCCACACGCTGCTGAAAAGAGTCTGGCCTCGCCACTCTGCCCCCCACACCTCAGATATTTATAGACCTGGATCAGGTCCCCTCTCAGTCTTCTCTTCTCAAGGCTAAACAGACCCAGTTCACTCAGCCTTTCTTCATAGGGGAGATGCTCCAGGCCCTTCACCATCTTTGTGGCCCTCCGCTGGACTCTTTCCAAGAGATCCCTGTCCTTTTTGTACTGAGGAGCCCAGAACTGGACACAGTACTTCAGATGAGGCCTTACCAGGGCAGAGTAGAGGGGGAGGATCACCTCCCTCGACCTGCTGGCCATGCTCTTTTTAATGCACCCCAGAATGCCATTGGCCTTTTTGGCCACAAGGGCACACTGCTGGTTCATGGCCAACCTGTCGTCCACCCAGGTCCTTCTCTGCAGAGCTCTTCTCCAGCAAGTCATCCCCCAACCTGTACCGGTGCATGCAATTATTCCTCCCTAGATGCAAGACTCTACACTTGCTTTTGTTAAACCTTATCTGGTTTCTTACTGCCCAGCTCTCCAGCCTGTCTAGGTCTTACTGAATGGCAGCACAGCCTTCAGGCGTGTCAGCCAATCCTTCCAATTTCGGATCATCAGCAAACTTGCTGAGGGTGGCCACTGCCCCCTCACTGATGAAGATTGAACAAGACCAAACCCAGCACCGACCCCTGAGGAACACTGCTAGTTACAGGTCTCCAGCCAGATTCTGCACGGCCAACAATGACCCTCTGTGCTCTGCCAGACAGCCAGTTCTCAACCCACCTCACTGTCCACTCATCTATCCCACGCTTCCTCAGCTTTATTATAAGGATGTCATGGGAGACAGTATCAAATGCCTTGCTGAAATCAAGGTAGACTACATCCACTACTCTCCCCCCATCACCCAGCCAATGACAACATCTGTTTCTATTTCTGTTTTCCTCTGTGTAAATCTGATGCCAAGAGCAAACGTTTGCATCTGTTCCACCAGCAGGAGGTGATATGTTAGCAGTGCGAAGTGAAGGAAGACTTCAGTGCGTGGGACTTGAAAGCTGTTTCCTGTCCTGCTCATGGATGATCACTGAAGAGGTATTTTGGTTTAACTTATTATTAGCTTATTGAATTATGTGATCATGGCATTTAAATTCTTTATTAGATCTTTTCTATTGTGGTCTCTAGGGTAATGAGGGACTTGTTTCTGGCCTTTGATGTGCTCAAAAAGTCAGGCTATTGGTATCGCTGTTCCTTTGCTTTGATTCTTTGACTCCTCCTACGGGGAGCATTTTCATGTGCAGAGCTCAGCTTTCTGAGCATCTACTATGTGTCTTTATGGTTTGTTTTTTTAATGGGCACAAGTCACCCCTCCTACTTCCTTATTTGTGAGTTGTCTTGAAAGCAGACTGTTGCTGACTGGTTCTGTTAGAGAACCTGTATTTGCTGAAAGCTGTACAGAATATTTGGTAGTTCACGGCAATGACAGTAGCTTTGCTCAGAAAGGATGGGTGGCATTGAAGCAGACTGCTATTGCACTGTGCTTTTCCAAAGTGAGGGCTTGGTTTAGACCACTGGTCACTGAGCTGCCTCAGTAATACAGCACTACAACAGCGCTCTGATTTCCTCTTGTTCACTTTCTTCTGTGTAGAAAAAAATTTAATTGTTACAGTTCAGTTATCAAAAGAATATTCTCCACAGTCTGCTGTATATGCTCTGTCCCAGTGATTTTGGCTGCCATGCCAGGAGAAGACTCCTCCCAGCCTTGCAGTGGGAAGTGAAAAGCTTCTACTCCAGTGCCTATCCACAAAGCAGCATCCCATGATCAGAATATCAGAGAAGGGAAATTTGCTTAGCATGCAAAAAAAGGTCAAGCCTAGCCTGGTATACCCTGCCAAGAAGGGTCAGTGTGGTGAACCAACTTACATTTCATTTGTCACCTGTCAGTGCTGAGCATGCTACAATTAATAGTATGGTAGTGCGAAGGACAAAGGGGATTTCTGATGGGGAGAAGTGAGGTAAGCTGTAATTAACTAGAACAGTGAAGGAAGAAGCTCTGTTGTTGGGCTGCTGAGTTTCTCTTCTGAGCTCAACATTTTTCACACATGCTTAGCCACAGACTTATGCCCCTAACATCAACCCTGGGTCACATTCTCCTGGTGTGTCATATCAGATAATAAGATCTAAATAAAGGGATGACTGAGCCTTTGTTGACATAAGTAATGAATGTTGTATGAAGATCCAAGATGCTCAACTTCTCTGCCAGTGCACAGAACAGGCTAAAGCTGAGGGACAAGCTGAGGCAGCAGAGAGAAGCCTCCCTTGCTTCTGCTGGTTCTGGAGTTAACCTCCTCATGCAGACTGAGTGAAAAAGGGACTCACTGACCCCTGAGGAGAACGAAGTTGTTGTTAATGGTGACCTTTGGCAAGAAGAAGCAAGGGATTCTTTCTTTCCATGTAGTTTGAGCTTAATGCCTGTGTCTATAGTGGCTGGTCTATGTATAATGCCATCTCTCCTGCTCAAACAGTTATTGCTGCATTCCTGCTTTTCCCAACCCTGCGAACAGTGCATGTCTTTGCATGCTTTTTAGTTTTTGTTTTAGTGGTTTTCAGTCAGTGCCATGTCCCCAGGTAATATATGTATATATATACCTGACTGTACTCCATGAAACAGGCTTCTTCAATCTCAAAGCATATGTTAGCCAGAAACAAGCGAGTCAGTGATCTCTTTTTTTTTCCCAAAGCATGTTTTGAAAATAGCTTTACAAGGACTTCCAGTGCCCAAGCAGTTATTTAGTTCCCACATCCCGCTCATCACATATGAGAGAGCTGCTCTTGTTTTGCATGCAGACAACTGGCAGAGCAGATTGTGGAGGCAGGACGCACATTCTATCTCACCCCCAGTGCTGAAGCTTAAATGGTCCTGAACTGTTTTTAAAGGAAATCTTTCAAGTGTCATTAACAATGAAGTCATAACAGCGGCCTCTGATACAGCTGGGAAACATCTGCCAACACTTGGAGCAGGTGACTGTTTGATGAGGGTACAGTTGGATCAGACAGCAACCAGCTCAAGGGGATAAAAAGCCAAAGCTGGTAGAGTTAACATGGCCTCTGATTTGGCTTGGAAGCACGTTGTGTTCAAGACATGTTGGTAAATCATGGCACCTCCTTGCTTCTAGAGAGAATTAGGATGTAGAATACTAAACATAAATACTGTTTACCTTATAAATGCACCTGGTGTGTCTGGTGATGCATTTACATACATATACATAAGGGGTGAAGAGTTGGCTTTTCAGATTGTCATAGGCTTTCTCTTGAACAACTACCTGAGCTTGATAACTGTGATCACTGTGGTTAGATGACTAACATTTTACATTACCTAACCTTGAAAATAGTTATGGTGTAGATTTTGCTGGAATTAGTTTTGTTTCTGTTCCTTATGCAAGTTGCTTTCAGAGAAGCTTTCAATGATTGTCTTGGTAAAGACAATCTGTATCTGTACTCCACATCAGTAGAAGCTGTTCACATAGATTATAGTAAGAGCACAGCAATGACACAAATAATGTTTCCCAAATTCAAATGAAAATTAATTGAGATTGTATTATATTTTTTGCTGTTTTTTCTTTGAAACATGTATGGGTGAATGGTCAGAACATCATAGTCTTTGTGTTCCTGATTTTTTGGCTTGAGATCTATCTGGTGATAGACTTTAACTGAGGACCACACTGTGTTGTGAATATATGTCAACATAAAAATATAGCAGAAAGACATTGTTTTGTTCTGCAATGTCCCCACCTATCTTCCCCCCAGCATTACTATTACCTCAAGAACCAGTTTAATACTTTCTGTCTTTTAAATTGGAAACTCAGGTAGAATAGATTTGGAGATCTAGATCTTTTTCTGTTGATTGTGGAGCCATTAAGCAACACTGCAATTGCCCCATACATTATATTATTTTTGACTGTATGGAGGCCACAAGCCATCTTTTTTCTTCTCTCCTAGAAAGACACACTTCTAAATTGAAGGCATTCTCAGAGCATGGGGAATCTCCTAAATAGAAAAGAAAAAAAAAGGAAGCAGCAGAGCGTTCAGGCTTTCAGCTACAGCTACAGCTCATAATGTTCTCTGGACTTCTGTTGTGCTGTTTAGCAGAGCAGTTCAAACTGCTGCTAAATAAGATATCTGGTAGAGAAACTCTGGCTTTATGGGTCTCTTGTTTTAATTTTGTGAAATAACCTTTATGAAGAGTAAGTATTGTCAAAAGGTCTTGTTGGAAACACCGTGACAAGTACTTTATTTGCACATGTTGGAGATACTGTTGTTGAGTCAGGGTTTACCAAGAGAACTTCTGAGGATCTGAACAGAGGGAAGGTTGAGTTTTTAAGCTTAGCGAGAGGAAAAAATCAGTTAAATATTTTCTTCCATTTTCAATTATGATTTATGATTATCTAAGATAACAATACATTTTCTTTATCATCCCAACATATCCTTTTTTAGGATAACAGTAAGTACCTGGTAGTACTTTAAGTAAATGCTTTATTCTCATAGAGTAATCCACAAGGAGTCTCTTCTGGGATGTCCAGTGGACCTTAATTTGAGCATTTTGGGAAGTGGGACAATGAGACATTTCTCTCAACAAAGCTCAGGTTCAAAACTTGTTCCACTTGTACCACTTTTGTATCTGTATAAATTCTGTTGGTAAGGAGTAGGGTTCCTTATTGGAAGCACTGGGAAAGCCTCTCAGCTATTTAAAATTAGAAATATTAAAGGGCATATTAATAGGAAAGAGGTGTTAATTTATTAGTGTTGTTCACTTCCCCTGAAGAAAACACTTGATTAAAGGCAAACACTGTCTTCCAGATTCAGCTGTGTTGGTAAAAGATGAAATCACCAACTGATGTAATCTCTTACACTGGTCACTGGGAGAGCATGAGGCAAAGTTGAATATGTTAAGCACTTTTAAGTTGCTGGCTAGAACCTAGTTGTTGGCTCCACCTAAAGAAAGTTATGGAGTATTGAAAGTATGGAGTATTGAACTTATTGGAAGTGCTTCTTTGACAGTTTGGTGGGATCACAGCCTCTTTCTGTAAGGTGAAGAGATGGAAGGAATAGGTAGCAGCTGCAGGAAGTAGGTTTTGGTTTTGGGTAATGATGACTGGCCATGTCCTGAAATACTGTTGTACCACTGGAGCGATAGTAGAGGGCTCTATGTGTGAAGACAAATCTTTTACTATTGCTTATAAAAGAAAGTTTCCATAAATTTTAGAAAACATCTTTACCTACTGTAAAAAATCAAAATATGGTAGGTGCTGTTTTTGTGTAATTTTTAAGACACTTCCTCGAGGCTATGTTCAGTCAGTGATAGACCTAGAAACAGAATGTAGGTGTCTTGGCCTTTTAGCTATCTTCACTAACCTTTACATGATACTTCCTCCAGATGTTTCAGTAAGGGATACTATAAGAAGTTCTCTGTGTTGCTGTTCCGATTCCTTGTTTCCAAAGGACTGCCTGCCTTTATGTTTTTAATATTGTACTTTGAAGCACCATAGCTAGAAGTGACCATGCCAGAAATAATAATAATAATAATAATCTGTGTAGCATAACAGGCATTTTACCAGCATGTAGGAAGACAAAGGTCTTTCTGTGTGTTTAGTATTAGCACACCAAAAGTCTTATTGAGTCTATCTGGAATGCATAGGTGCGAACCTGAACCCCTTATATGCTGAGAAGAAAATTGCATGCAGACGTGAGAGCAGAGTGAAAATGAACAAACAGGCTCATGAGTTTCATTTCTTTGGCAGTGGGAGGTGTTTCCCAGCCATATGGCTCGACGGCCCCATTCAAGCTTATGTATATTTAAATACATGTAAAACTGAGTAGTCAGTTTACATGTATTTTTTGAGTTTCTTCAGTCATATTTAATTACTCTTTACTACAGATCAGAAAAATGGAAGGAAAAAGCTAACCTAAACCTTATTTTTTTTTTCCCCTTTGCAGATTCCGTGTTTATTTTTGCCATGGCCTACATTCAAAACCCAAACAATAAAACATACATCTATGACATATGGGAATTGTCCAAAAAGGATAATGTCTGAAGGTTTATGGTTGGGTTTTATATTCCCTCTGTCTACAGAGTAGCACTTCCTGAATGTTTCTGTGGTGGGAAAAGCATCCTAGCCATTTCCCCTTGTGGATGATGGTGTAATTAGAGCTGTAAAAAAGAGCCCATGACACTAAAAGCACTAAGTACTGCAGGTTTAGGACAACAGGTTACTATGGAAACTGAAGTGAAAATAGGACCATAAATGAGTGAATAACGATAGCATAGAGTTCTCAGTTTGGATCGATCTGCAAGTTTCACTATAATACAGCCTGCTTTTCTGTCAGTTACTTGCATAACCTTTTGCTTGGTGGTCTTAATGAAGCCTTGGTACTTCTTCCCATCAACTCTTCTTTTCTATATAGAAACATTCTTTCCTTAAAAAGAAAGGTAATCAATTTCTAATAGATGCTATCCACCCTCTTACAGATAATATCAAAATAATTTGGACTTAATACAGGTAAATATGCAATATACTAAGCATAATGTCACTGTCTTTACTAGTACTCTTCTACTTCTCTTTGGGAGTAGCTAAAAATTCTTGTTTATCAAATGGAATATGAAGTCCTCTTGTATTCTAGATGAGTAAAAGTACATTGGAAAGATGGGGCAATGCCGGTGATACCTTTGTGTAATTCACTGTGTGCTGGATTTGGCAGATTTCTATAACTAATTTTCTTTTGGAATCACTGGAACTAAGGTTTTGCAGTTTGAGACTTGTTCTAGTGTTTGTAATAGAAGATCCTGTCTTTGGCTCATCCATTTCTGAGGAAATTCCCTCCCAGTAAAGGATGGTTCCCAATCTTTCCAGGATTTTCAGAAGAATATGGCATCTTATATCGGTTGTACCATGCTTTAAGCAGCATTAAAAAAATGCCGTTACAATAAATGTCCCAGGAAAGAACAAAGGAGGGGCCGGTATTCTTTGCATCATGATTTTTCTTGCTGAGCATTTAACAAAAGCAGAAGAAATAAAATTGCAAGGAAGTAAAGATTGAACTGCTGGTATCAGAGATACCCATGTGGTCCTGTTTGTTTCTGTAGAAGCAGCTGTGCAAACTTTGTAGTAATAAATATACTAAATGTATACATCAGGGATGTTGAGGAAAAAACATTGTATGGACTCACTGCAACTAACCTATATAAGTTAATTATATAGAAATATGAATCGTATAATTATAGAATGGTTTGGTTGGAAGGGACCTTTAAGATCACCTCATTCCAACCCATACTAAAGGCAGGGACACCTCCCTTCAGCCCAGGTTGCTCACAGCCCCATCCAGCCTGGTCTTGAGTGCTTCCTGAGAGGGGGGCATCCACAGCCTCTCTGGGCAACCTGTTGCAGTGTCTCACCACTGTCATAGTAAAGAATTTCTTCTTAATATCTAGTCTGAATCTCCCCTCTTCCAATTTAAAGCTATTTCCCCTCATCATTTGGCTACATGCCCTTATAAGAAGTCCCCCCCCAGGTGGGGTCTCACAAGAGCAGAACAGAGGGGCAGAATATCCTCCCTCCATCTACTGCTGGTCATGCATCTTTTGATACAGCCCAGGATGTGGTTGGCTTTCTGGGCTGCAAGCGCACATTGCCAGCTCATGTTGAGTCTTTC
Organism: Phasianus colchicus; assembly: GCF_987193195.1. NCBI lineage: Eukaryota > Metazoa > Chordata > Aves > Galliformes > Phasianidae > Phasianus > Phasianus colchicus. Next base: position 13,280,186 of record NC_143453.1, on the reverse strand, counting down.
ATCAACCACCACCCCCAAATCTACCTCCTCAGGGCTGCTCTCAGCCATTCTCTGTCAACCTGTATCTATGCTTGGGATTGCCCCAACCCAGGTGCAGGACCTTGCACTTGGTATGTGGAATTATCACTAAATTCAGTGGCAACTCAACTGGGACACAGCTTTGCAATAACTGACCCTAAGAGCATATCATCCTCCCTGCACCCTGAATGGTTTGCCTGTGGCAAGGGAGTTGCATATTCATGATCCTTGAGGTCCCTTTCAATCCGGGCCATTCTGTGATTCTGTGAGTTAATTTTGCAAGCTGCGATCCAAAAGTCACATAAGGTGCCACTTAATTCTTTGCAAACCATCATGGAAGAAGAGTTAACCTCATAAAAAGTCTCTTTCTTTGTACGCACTGGCATAGTTCCCCCAAAACCCCATAACTGTTCCAAATGAGAACCAGTGAAACCAGTTGGTTGCCTATCATCAGGAGCAAGTCAGGGTCTGGATTTCTCGAAGTGGGGTTTACAGCAGCACTGTGTCCAAATGCCTGGGATTTCTGGTCTGAAGCTTATGCCTTACTGTTTCAGTGAAATAATTCAGGATTCTCTGATTTTCCAGGTTTTTGTTGCCATGAGAGAGAAACTGCTTTTTTGTACATTTCTAAAATCTACTACTGCATGGCAAGCCAGGCACATTCCTGATTCTGGCTGCTTTGCTTGTGTGGGCTTGGGGCAGCATCCAGATGCTGACCTGCTGGCTCCAGAGAGCCTCCCCACAGAATAAAAGCTGTTAAATTCTTGATCTGATTGGCAGCTTTGAGAATTCAATTCAATTCAGGTCCCTGGGGAGAGGCAGGAGACTACTTCCTTTCTCTGTGGCTATTGTCAAGAAAATGAATAAATCCCTCCACCCCAGTCCTCAGGTTGTCACTGTCCTGGATTAATTTTGTTTACATTTTTCTTAATTCTACCCTAGCTTCATCTTGAGGAGAGAATTGTCCAATTCTCTGCCTGAGTTCAAAGCAAAGCCAAGCAATCTGGTATATGTAAATCCAGAGAGAGATGACAAGAATCCTGGCTGAAGTCACTGCCTGACTGCTGCTCGAGGAACACCTTCTGCTGGGTCCTGGTATCCCTGGGAAGAGGGAGACTCATCAGGGCAAGACTGCTCACGCTGTTTTCTTTGGCACAGCTCCTCGTCATTCTTTTCTTAGAGTGTTACCAGATGATTTGCCCATGGCTTTAGCCATTTTTCTAGGCCAAGTATAAGTTATTCCAGGTTGGGCTGGGGCCTAGTGTGCTTCCCTTTGTGGGCCTGCTCTTCACCTGCATGATATCTAACATGGGATATCAGCTCATGGTGCTCACATGTGAAGAGCGCAAGTTCTGTGCTGCAGTGTGGGTTAGGTCTGGCACAACTGAACTGGAGGTGAGCAGCAGCTGGGATCCTGTGAAGGGGCTGCTCAGCAGTCACAACATGCACTGGGGATGGCACTGGAGGTGGGTAGCCTTGTGCAGGATCAAGAGCAGGGTCTGCAAGGTCTGGCCCTCAAATGCCTAGCTGAGGGATCCCTGTCTGGCCTTTGTTTCAGCGCAGTAAGCATAATTAAGCTTCAGGCTTGTGGAAAACTTGCAGCGGAAAAATGGAAGCATAGATTTTTGCACTGAGTTTCAATTTCTGCTCTCTATCCTCCTTCTTGAAAGGAAAAAAGTAATTCTGTTTTTGAGAAGAAACATTTCAGCTTTGAAAATATATTTGAAAGACGTGTTTAATGGTTAGTGAAGGAAAATGCTTTAATGCAAATTATAAACTCTGCCAGAATTTTCTTTAGAAAAGCAGCCAGTATTTCTCAACTAGCTTTATTTATATGTCTTAAATTACACTTGTAAGCATCTTCCTGATTCAGAATTTTGAAACAAAAATCTTATTATCTCAGCTACAATACCTATTTTAACTTATGTAGGATATTAACTGTGATCGTTATATGCTCACTCTTTTATCTTATACTTACAGGTCTTTAAAATACTTTTTTTTTAACTATAGGTAATCATTATAAGGGTTGGAAATTTTACCTTTCAATGTTACAATTTTGCATGAAAATTTCCATATAGTAAAGCTAATCAGTGCTGCAGGAAATGAATCAGAATTTCTCTAAACCCCCTGCTTTGACTTAGGATTCTCCAGCTTCAGAGATCTGTCTGGAAAACACAGATGAGCCCAGCTAAATCTTCCTGCAGTTGCAAAACTCTCTGATGTTTCTGTGAGTCATCATTCCTTCAGATCCACGAAGAGTGCTGGCACACTTGGTGCTGAGCTGTAGTGTTAACACCTTGTTGAACTAAAGGAAAAATTTGTACCTCTTTTCAGGGCAATTGATTTAGTTATTTATTAAATCTGTGGTTTGGAAGCTCTTCTAAGCATGACCAAGGAAAGCAAGCCTCTTCTCTGTCTGCTTAGATTTGCTATACAATGTGTAATATTTAGGATCTGCAACATGGAAAAGGTTAGTAACTATTGATTTTGGACTGCCAGCAGTCTCAATAGTAAGAACTGCTCCTGGTTAAGATCTGACAGTTTCCTCTCTAACATCAGATGCAGTGTAGGTTGGGAGAACATCGTCAGCTGGGAGCCCGGCTCTGTTCTCAGTCATTCTGCATGCAAAGAAGCATTATGGGAATAAAAGGTCTTAAGGGACAAGTGATTACTCTTTTAAATATGAGGTAGCTTTCATATAAAAACATTGTTTTGGTACTGTAAATTGGCTAATAAGGAAACTCTCTAAGACACAGTTTGGAGTGTTAGAAAGCAGGCATTCTTTTATTCTTGGCACTGGATGCATGAGGGGATCCTTCCACCTACTTGCGCATACATGGTACAAAAGATCTTTAGCTTATATACATTACTTGTGTTACATATGCAAAGATTTTCATGGACAGTACATATTCAGTACTTCCACCCAAATCCCAAATCATTAACATAGGGTTCTGCCTTCTTGCTCATGTTCAGTCTTTTTGTGGTACTGTCCTGACGCACTCTAGATGAAGTTAGTTGTCCTCTTCATTGTGTTTGCTGGTTGAAACTGGTCTTCATGCATGGTCAGTTATCTCTTTGCCTTGGTCTTATAATATCTGCTTTCACAAAATTAGCTGATTCAAGCAGAACTTCCTTATCTGCCTGGCATAAGGGAGTCAGTATATCATGTCATCTGCTTAGTACAAGGGCACAGATTCTTCCTGTTTTCTAGAGCAACTACAGGGCTATCCATCAATGAGCATTAGCAGGCTTAATGATGTCGCTACATCTTGTATCAGTTTAATATGGAGAGTGAGGGAATGATGGAAGATTATCCTAGAAGCATGTGAAATTAAGACTAATATGATGATGCTGAGGAACTCCCCTTTATACATGCCACAGAAGAAAAGGAAGGAGATGCTTCATGATTTGAAAGGCAAATTTTTTATAGTACATAAAGAAAATGGTGTGTCCCCTACTGCAAGATGTCCTGTCAGATATAGTAGTGGGATGAAAGTTAGCAGAATCCAAAGAGGAATTGAAGAGAATTTTTAAAGGCAGAAAATACAAGCTGAGAATCTAGCTCCCCGTGGAAATTGTGAATGATGAGCCTCGAGACTGTCTCTTTGTCTCTCTGTGCTGAGAACCTCAACACCTGCATCAAAGCGGATAAAGTAACATAAAACAATAAAGCTCTAAGAACCATGTATGCCAAGGCATAAAACTCCAACTTGTGCCAATTAGGAAGAAACATTCCCTCTGGGCAGATTGTTCTGTAATTTGCCTGCTGTGAAGCTCTTCACGTTTAAATATTTGCTGAGGATTGTTTAACAAAAAGGAAAATAAACAGAAAAATTCTAGATTTTGAAGTACTGAAATCCCAAAGTGTGTGAGATCCTGAGCTGCTGAACAGAATTGTGACTCCAAAACAGGAAGAATCCACTGCTATTGGCACGGGTGGAGCTGTGTGAAGCTGGCTGCCTCACTGCAGCCGTCTCACGTGGCACTGGATGTGCTGAGTTCGGAATGGGAAGCAAAAAACAAGTGTTTTGCTTCCAGGGGAAGTTATTTTTTCTGAACTTGTATGAATGTTGATGCTAATTTGACTTGTTTTATAATAAATGCCTAAGTATCTGGAAGCTTTTCTCAAAAGTGGAACAAACCTGCTCTGGCACAGAGCAGCCTTTCCCAACAGCCAATTGCTTTCCTCTCACATCTGAACTAAATGAGCATTTTCTTACTTAGGAAGTAACTTATTTATGATGGGAAAGGACTGAAAAGGACAATGGAGATACTGTAGCCAAGTTGTATCAACATCCAGGTACAGCTTTTCTATCTGTAGATACACAATGATGTTACAGTGGCATCTTCTACCTGTCTGTGTGAAGTGAAATTACATATGTAGGCAAGTACATGGAAGGGAACTGAGCTATTTTCATTGAGACCTGCCTTTGTGCTACTTTAAGATGGCATCATTTTCTAACAGCAATTGAGACAGGCTTGCTGTGGTCTATAAACTCAGCACTGATCTGGAATGGAAAAAAAGCCCACCTACTTGTATAAAAGTCATCCCCCTGCATTGTGCTTGTAGTTTGAATACTAGAAATACAATGCTCTTAAAGCCAAGTTAATATGTAAAAGCTAAGCTATATTCAGCTGTGAGACATCTAAGGCAATTTTAGTGTCAGTCTTTGGGATTATGATTCACACCATGTATGCCTTTTGACTGCACCATAGAATAGCTTTTAAGTATGTTCTGATTGAACATGTGCTGCTGCTGTCTTTGGACTAGTATAGGCACAATCAGAATCCACAGGCATCTAGACCAGAGCTTAGTGCCTTTATTTGAAAGTGCTTTTTTTTTTTTTTTTTTTCTTTATGGCTTTGATATACGGTTTTTTCTCTCTGACTCATGATGGAAGAAAAAAGACTCTTTAATTTTTGATAAGTTCGAATTTTCCTGGAAAAAGGCAAAAATCTGTCATCTCTTACAATCTGTATTAATTATAATTGTAAAAAATAAACAAATGTTTTGGTACAGACTAGACCAATACGTATTAAAAGAACATTTCAGAAAGTTCTTTGCTTAACATTAGTTTATGGAGCGGAAAAAAGATAAAGAAATGTTTTCCACAACTTCTGTTGCTATTAGCTGATCTGATTCTGCAGTTGCTGGCACTAGTTCTGTCCAGAAGGACTGTGGGAGAAGTGTGTGTGCCACTGTGCTTATACCTGAGATGAGAAGAATAGAATGATTTCTGGTGAATGCTGAGTTAGGAAAAGCAGCATTGGTATTGTGTTGCAGGGAGGCTGTCCTAAGCTTATAGCTTGTGTTGACACATAGATTGTACAATATACTGCAGAGGCTTTGTGCATGCCTTGGATATAAGCATTAATTGTTCTCACTGCTATACTAATTTGCCAGGTGCATAGCAGTTGTTGCAGACTGCACTGGCATCTGAACAGATTATTAGGGCTTGCATTTTGCTGCAGAGCAGCAACCCATGTGGTAGAGATTAGGGGTCAAATTCTGCTCTCCCATATACTGTTGTAAGTATCAATAATCAGAATTATTTTATCAGAATGATGCTGAGTTTAAACTGGTGTGGTTAAAGGCATCTGACCTCATTGTTCTGTCATGTTTGATAATATATCCAGTATTCTATGGAAGCAGTCTTTATGGATAGGAGAGTAATCCATAGGTTTTAGTAGTTGCTGAGATTTTTAAAGGAATCTAAACAACTGTAACATGATCCCCTCATTGATTTCAGTGGTCCAGTGTTTAAATATCTGAAAATCTCATCCATACATTATAATATGCAGATAATAGTCTAATGCAGTTTCATGCATCATCTTCCAAAGGGAATGCCCTCACTTCAGACTGAGCTGTTGGGAAGAACAGCATGTTGCAAGATGTTGCAGTGACAGCACTGTCATGAGATATGTGATGCTGATTAAATTACATGAACAAGCAAGTGAATGCAAGAATCATGGAATCATAGGGTTGGGTTTAAGGGACCCTAAGGATCATCAAGTTGCAACTCCCTTGCAAAGGCAAGGCCACATACTTCCAGATCTGTTACTAGACCAGTTTGCAAGTAACATAAGTGATTACTTATGGACTTAATACTTACTACTGCCGAAGCTTATGATAAAATTTTCCTCAGTTCTACGGGAAGAACAACCAAATCTTGCTGTTAACACCGATGTGACACAGCGTCTTTGTACGCACTGCAGAGAGTGCATTGTAATGCACATTGCATTGATTTGCTGCAGCATCAGGAAATCTCGTTATGGTTTGTGCTCTGTGATAGAAATGTCACTTAGCTTGACTGTTTTTACAAGTGAGTGTTGTTATTTTAATACTGCTCTTGTTAAATTCACTGCTGCTAAATAAAGTCTAGAGTGGCAGAAGTCAGCCAGCTTCATCTGCAGCCATCCTGGGAGACTGCAGGATTGTGATGCTTGCTCCTCCATGGAGGGACAGCAGTTTTATTCTCACACCTCACTAAATCATGTGGGTTCTGCTCCAAAAGTAATGCCTCCTATTTTATTATGTGGGCCCACAACACCAGAGGCAGGTATTAGTGGTATGGCAGTAGGGGTTGAACCTTCCCAACAATATCCCATGCAACAAATGGCAGCATAGGGACAGTCTATCTGAATGGTGACTGACGTGGAAGTGAGAATGGAGCTAAGATGTGTTTTTTAATTCCTCCTTGTGGAAAAAAATGGCATCTGTTGACCTTCATCGATGCTTGAAGAACATTTATGGAGACCAGTGTCAGACAGTGGATGTTAACACACTAGGCAGTGGGTAGTATGTTTCAGTAATTATGCCATTGTCATAACTGTGAAACAGTAGGTCACCTCATCAGTTGCCTTCCTTTATCTGCTGAAGCCATCACTCCATCATAGAAGACCGCAGGATTGGTCAGGCACAGTTCACACTTGGAGAAACCATGCTGAGTGTCTTAGATCACCTCCTTGACTTGCATGTGCACTGACAGTAGCTTTCAGCTCCTGCCTCCCACCTGACGCTGCAGTTCCCTCGACAGGTTGGCCATGAGCCAGCAGTGTGCCCTTGTGGCCAAAAAGGCCAATGGCATTCTGGGGTGCATTAAAAAGAGCATGGCCAGCAGGTCGAGGGAGGTGATCCTCCCCCTCTACTCTGCCCTGGTAAGGCCTCATCTGAAGTACTGTGTCCAGTTCTGGGCTCCTCAGTACAAAAAGGACAGGGATCTCTTGGAAAGAGTCCAGCGGAGGGCCACAAAGATGGTGAAGGGCCTGGAGCATCTCCCCTATGAGGAAAGGCTAAGTGATCTGGGTCTGTTTAGCCTTGAGAAGAGAAGACTGAGAGGGGGCCTGATCCAGGTCTATAAATATCTAAGGTGTGGGGGGCAGAGTGGCGAGGCCAGACTCTTTTCAGCAGTGTGCGGAGACAGGACAAGGGGAAATGGCCAGAAGCTGGAGCATAGGAAGTTCCGCACCAATGTGCACAAGAACTTCTTTACGGTGAGGTGACGGAGCACTGGAACAGGCTGCCCAGGGAGGTTGTGGAGTCTCCTTCCCTGGAGATACTCAAGACCCGCCTGGACGCCTACCTGTGTGACCTGGTGTAGGGATCCTGCTTTGGCAGGGGGGGTTGGACTTGATGATCTCTGGAGGTCTTTTCCAACCCCTACAATTCTGTGATTCTGTGATTCTGTGATTCCCTCCCTAAGGAAATGCTGTAGGGAGTCAGGATTAGGATGTGGGACAGATGGATTTCTTGTGCTTACAAGGGAAATAACTTTTGCCCAATGTTGCTCTGCAGTTCTGCCACTTGCTATGTCTCTGTGAGTGGAAGGAGCCAAGGACAAGTGCCTGTCTTGACCTGTTGGGCTTCTTTTGGTTTTGGAACCATTGCTGACAATATGAGTGGCTGCATGGGAGTCCGAGCATCACAGAAAAGAGAACAAAGCCCCATGCTAAACCTGGCCTGGACTCACACCCCCAGAGTGACTCATGAGCTGCATGTGTCCTGGTGAATCCTGCTTGAAAACTGTTTGTGCTGTGGATAGGCCTTGGTGGCCAGAGCCATTGACTGACTAATGATTCCATCAATAATGCATATGCCAGAGTTTAACTGGATTTTTACTAGGTCCTGTATCTGACCCTGTCAACAGTTTATGGGCTGATTTGGCCCAGTTCTGTGACTAATTGGGATGGAGGGACCTATGGACCCATGCTAATAAATAAATAAATAGAAGAGAGAGTCAAAAACCAAAGGCATTACTCTAATGCTAAAGGCAGACGTCTAGGGAGCATACACTGCAGTGGTGAGCAGTAAAAAAAGGGGCAGTCTCATGACTTGTGAGCAGTTTTATCTTTCCCCCTAAATGGGAAATGGAAACAGACCAGTGAAAGTCGTCTGGGTTATGTAGCTCTTCTGAGAACCAGGCACCTGGAAATATCGATAATCCGTGGAACTGAAGCATAAACTCTTTAACTCCTGGTGCACTACATGATGTTATGAATTTTAGAGTCACATCAGATACTGATTCTTCTATAGGTGACTATCTATGGGAAAGCCAATCATGAATCTGGTAAGTAGTGATTATTTTTTCCTGACCTGTTTTTCATGCCCCCTTTTTCCACTGATGAGCACAGGCTGGACTGGTTGGAGGAAGCAGTGACAGTACTTTGTGCTCTGTAAGACAAAATGTTGGTAAGGCATGATGTCTTGGTGAAACCTGGTGCTACTTGAGGTCTTTTCCAGTCCTTTTTTTGATACATTTTATTGCCTTTAGCACTCCTGTCTGAGCAGGAGTTCGTATCTTTTCCAGCAGCAAGCATGACAGTGGTTCTCTGATGTGGCTGTAGATGTTGTCATACAAACAGCGAATAGGTCTCATGGATGAACTCTGCAGGAGGGCTGCAGAAAAGGTCCTTGTCAACCTTAGGGTGTAGGGAAATGTGGTAACTGCTTAAAATGCAAAATGCTCTAATTTACTTCATTGCCTTGTCTCCTTTTCTGCTTCCTTCTCTTTTAGCCATATATTGTGCCTGCCATTAACTGAGAGTAAAATCAGTTCAGGGCAGTTCTTGCTTAAGTAAAAGCAGTTGTAAATGTTCATAGAATTTCTAGCATAATAGGCAACAAATCACTACTTTTTATATGCAATTGTAGCTAACAGAAAGAATAAAAATAAGCTTTTACTCTTACCTTTTATCTCTGCATTATCTGTGAATCTGGACTGTATTCTGCTTCATGATCATCAGTAGAGATCACAGTGTCCATGCTCTCTGGTATTTCTGCCACTGAAAGCGATGAGAGTTACAGTCATGTGTTAGCTTAGGTTGAGGGATGTTCTGTTAATGGTGCTGATGCAAAGCTGAAGCAAAAACTCAAAGCTGAGCATGTGGCTGAATTTGCCTCACCAACTGTTTGTCTTGATATAAAAAATGGGTGCGTTTACATGTTAAGAAAGCTATGTGGAGCCTTGTGCTGTTGATGTTAATTAGCTGAGTAGAACCAGCATCCAAAGGGAATTGAGGCTTCAACATCATTGTGAGGAAAACTGTTGTGTGTGCTGTGGAAGGGATCAGTGTGCCAAGCCTGACTCAGTTTGCTGATCTGAGGAGTGTCTCAGATTCTCATTCATCTTTCTTGTATTCAGTCCTAACTCTCCTTGTTAAATGGCATTTAATCCACAGCATTCAGAACAGAAATTTTGAAGCATTCACTTTAATTTGTTTTCTTAAGTGTCCCATCATGTCAGCTCACTAGCAGACTTACTAGGACTGTTAGCCCTCAATGCATTGGTCTCCCTGTTTTTGTGCCCCTAGGAGTTAGGCTGGGGAGGTTAGAAAATCTGGGCAAATGTTAAATGCATTTATGCAGCTTTTACACCACCAGAGACACTGTTACTCAACCCTATTATTATTACTATAACAACTTAATTATTTTATTTCTACTTGCTATTATATTGTTGCTATTGTATTGTAGGCAGTGTACAAACATACAATAATTATGGCCTCTGATCTGCACCCCTTAAAATATTGAATCCACGAAGAGACAGCAGACTGACACAACAAACGAATCACCAGCCAATTAAAAGTATAAAGAAACAGATAGGTTTTACCCTCAGGTCCTTGTGGCTGTCAGGTGATGGTCTTGTGGTTAATTTTGAGTTTGCTTTGTCCTGCATGGAAAGGGGCAGGCTTGCTTGTGTATCGATTTGTAGAAGTGTTTATACTCTGGTTTGTCTTTGAGCAATGTAAAATATTTTAGTGCACAACTTCAATGAGACAAGGAACCTGAGATAACTGCGGCAAAGGGGACTGTCATATACCAGAAAGAGCTGTATGGCTGCTTACAAAAGCTACTGATGGATAATTGATGGTTTTCAGTGCCCCATCTCAGTTGCTATGCAGGATTTGGTTTAAGCTATGAAAACATAATTGCCATCATACCCCTGACTTTCTCTGTTGCCTTCTCCTCAATGCTCTGTCATGGTTTAGTTTATAAAGATGCTGGAGAAAAGAGAGCCTTGTAGATACTTGTGTTAACTCTGGGCATATGCAATTTTCATGTTGAAATACTCCGTGGCTACTTTGAAGGCTGACTTTTATCTTGGGAGGCATCTGGGAAAACATCAAAGCCAGAAACATGACTTAGACCATTGTCACAGTAGACAGTTAATTCCAATAAAGAACACTCAAAGTCAACACTTGCAACAAGTTGTTTGTAAATATTCCAGATAAGCAGGGGGTTTCAGGAAGTATTGGAACCATTCTGTTGTGTAATATGTTTGCATAAGCCATCAAATAAGGTTGTGCTATACTGTTAAAGCAATGGTTGGAAGCATCTATTTTTTATTTTCTTTTAAATAGCTTGACTTAAACCCGATTTGAAATATTAATAATTTATCTAAATATGGTTAGAAAATATTCTTTGCATGATTGTGGTGATAGAAGTTGTGATATAAAGGTAGACACAGTGATACGTAGGCTATTAGTAGCCAATGTTATGAGCTGGGTAATAGGAGGTAAAGGTGCTGTCTGAGCTCAGGAGCAGCCAGGGGCATTGTCTGGCAGGAGGCAACATTAGCAGTGAGCAGCCGCTCTCCAGGCAGTGACTTCCTGGAGCTGATGGGTGGTGGTTTGCTTCTGTGCCAGACAGCAACCCCTGCGAGGTCCTTGCAGGTACTTAGCATGCAGCTGTGTGACCAAAAAGGAGAGGGGAAGGGCAGTGTGGTGTTGGGAAGGAAGGAAAAAGCATTGTGTAACTCTGCATGTCTTTGCCTCTGGGCAGTGCTGTAAGAGATAACTGTCCCAATTTCCCTGCAGGAATAGTGAAATCTGCATAGAACATGTTTAAGACAATGTCTGTCTGGGGACATTTGTAGGGATCTTAGTATAACAAAGCTTTGCAATTTTCTAATGCAGACTGAGCCCCAGGCAAAGCTCTGGACAAGGGCAGTGGTGTCACTGTTTTACATTGTGTGACTTGCATTTAGAGATGTGTGGGAAGCCACAAGCCATGTGGGCATCTGCTTCCTCCATAAAACCTAATGTGCTCTATGTTACATCAGTGAATGGGGTTAATCATTTCTGGGGGGCAGCTCTACATGTATCAGTACCTCAGGGCTCTGAAATCTATCACTGAAATTGAAGTCAGCCGTTCTGACTCTTGTCTTTTAGTGTCAGTGCTAGAGTATTGTAGGTCATATTTTTATAAAAAGTCTCCTGATCAGGAATTGCCTTTCTAACCTTATTTTCAGCATGCTAGGCTTTCTGCCTTATCAGATCTTTGTTTGTGGTCTTACTGGATTTGTGTTATTTTCTTAATCCCTCTTTGCTGACACTAAGTGTTTTGATATATTTTTCTTTTGAAGTATTAGTACTTATTGCCTATTTTGTTCTACTTCTCTGCCCTGGTTTTCTTGTTACTGATAGCCTTGCAGACTGTTGTCCAGTTGCTTTTAATGAACCTTTCTGAAGCTCTTTCAGAAATGATGTTTCATGAGGTATGAGATTACAGGTAATGAGGAATCTTTGCCTATTGAGAGACCTGCTTTTCTGTGGAGCACATCTGTGGCTGGGCTTTCCAAAAAAGCCATGAATATGGAGCTACTTGTGAATCTTAGGTATCTAATTGCAGTTTTGGATCTTGGTGGAAAAAACATGGAAGGTAGGTAGTACCATTGCAAAGAGATGTGTGCAAAAGCAATTGGTGAGCCTTTTCTTATCCTGAGCTGCATGTGACAGTAGTTCTTGTTGAAATCAATACCGTAGCTACTGTACTTGCCTGTGGCATGGAAAAACAGCAGAGCTGGGACCATAAATTTTACAGGAGCTTGAAAAAACCACCCCCTGAACTAAGGAACCTCTTTGCAAGTGGCCTTTTCAGGTGAGCTTGTGCAAGATAGTCCATGCTTCTTACAAACCTAATTAATTCAAGCAGAACACCATATATAAGCAGAACTCAGATGAATTTCTGCTAGTACTTTGCTGGTGCTGAGCAAACTTACATGCAGTTGTTTGCTTTGCTCTGTATGGCAGAGGTTCATCCTCCTCTCTTCTCACTGCTTTAGCCACTTTTGACTCAGTTCAGAAGTGTGGCTTCCTCTGTAACGCAGAATACTGGGACGTCCATGCTGCTCCATATTGCCAGTCCACCTCTGATTTTGAGCCTAGCAAGAATGATGGGTATCAGCAGAGCCTTAACTGCTGTCTTTTGGAACATTACTGCTCTCAGACTCTAAGAAAGGAATACAAAATGGTGCTTCTATGCTGCTGTTAAAGAGTAATAGCAATAATTAGATTTCTCCTTTCTTGTTGCGGTGCTACAAAGAGATGTTATTTTAAAAAGAAATCATTCTACATCTGGAGCACATATCTCACCAATTTAGTAAGAAGGTGAAACTTAAAGACCTGAACTCCACTTTGATGAAGTCTTAAAGAACAAACTCGAGTAAATAAATGGTTAACCAATAAGTCTGAGTGTAGAAATAGGGAAGAGAAGTATGATTATCATGGGATAAGCAAATGATTAGAGTTATGATGCTCAAAGTATAGCCCTGGAGTCAGGTGCTTAATTATTAATATTGTTATTCATGGATGAGTCTTGATGATGTGGGAAATGAATATTGCTGGCCATGGAATGAGATGTAGGCCACCAGTTTAATATGCCAGGCAGGGCTTACAAGAGTACAGCATGCTTCATATGAATTAAATCTACCCATTAGCCACGTGCTTTCCATTGGGGATGGAGTCTTCATCAACTTGCTTCCTAAACCTGTTTATGCAGTATGAATTTTAAAAGAAAGAAAAAAAAAAAGATAGAAACAATGAACAGCACATTCAACAAAATAACAACCTTCAACTTTATTCCTTTAATATTTTTACAGGGAAATCAAAATGCCCAAAATGGAGGAGGGAGATAGGGGGAGGAAGAGATGAGTGAAGACTCTGGGCTTAGGGAAGGTATGGAAGGGGCCTGGTCTTGGTGATGAGCCCAAGTCTGTTTTTCTGGAATCATTGGCTGGATTCTGCTTTCAGTTATGCGCTTCATAACTACACAAATCCACAGTGTGTGATTAGCAGCACAAGTTGGAGCAGAGAGCAAATGGCACTCACGTGGCTTTGATGCTGACGTAAGCATCATGTGCAGCATCCCCAAGCCCAGGCACTCTAATCTTTGTTTTTGACCTTGTGTCAAACAGGATGTTTCAGAGAATGTGTTTGCTGCATTCCTCTGCTAGACTCCTCTGTAGAAAAGGCTCATTTACATGGCACGTAGCTGTATATCATAGTGATTGGGCTAATGTTCAGTTTGGGGACTATTTTGTAAAGGGCTGTGTTAATTCTTATTGAACAACAACAGTACAAACTTGATTCAAATAAGCATCCCAACACACCCAGGAAAAACAGCAAATGAAATTGCTGTAGTGAAATAAATGGAAAAGATTTTCTTTGCCCTCTAGTCAGTGAGGGCCAGCATCAGCCTCTGCAAAATCCAGGTGGTGAGTTGCTGCCTCCTGAAGCAGAGTTGGACCATCTGGATAAATATGCTGTTTCACTGCCCTTAGTGGAAAGGACCTGGGTCTTGCTAAGCCTAAGGGGTGCTAGATAAAACCTTGTCTTTGGATGAGTAGTGCATCATTCAGCAGAGGGAGAAGTGGTGCATAAAGCGTTCCAAGGGATGAAGGTTATTTGCATGCTGTGTATGCTGACACACTTGTGAATGAGGGATGCCTATTTTCTTCCCTGTGGGTGCTGCTTATTGACAGTATGGCTGTTGAAGCTATGTTCTCACCTTCCACTCCAGTCCCCAGAAGTTGTGTTCTTGTAAAGAGCCAGTCTGGTATGTGGTGGAATAGAATAGGAGTGGAAAAGATGCCTTTCCTCCTTCGCTCGCTTTTCTTTTTTTTTTTGTCTTTATTTACAATCCATCTTTTTTCATATTACTTCCTACAATATGACAAGGACTCCAGTGGATTGCTATGGCAACTGGTCAGCCGTGCCTGCATACTGAATGGAGGGACCTCCATGAAGGCTCACAGAGGAAGGAGATAAGTGATAATGATGCAAACAAAGAGAACAAACTTACACTAACAGCAGTAGCACCACTTGGCTTCATTATACTGTGGAGTAAGATGGGGAACATGAAGAATGAAAGCTGATATTGCTACTTAGGGCCAGAAATGTTTGTGGAGCACCAGGAGAGAAACATCACACTTTCCTACTCTGCCCTCCCTCTGCAGCCTTAATTACAAGCAGATATATAGCAGATATATTGGTGTGTAAATATAGGTGGACTGCTAATTTGAGGGGAGTTGGGGGAACTACTGTGGGAAATCAGGGATGCAAATGTTCCATTATTGGAGCTTGACAGTGATGAATGGAGAGGGGAAGAGGGGCTGCACGATTGGGTTCCTCCTCTGGGTACTTCTGTTAGTTGGTCTGAGACTGTGCCTGTGGCTTTGGGGAGTGTGGGGCTGGAGGGAGTAGTGTAGCACAACAAAAATGCCTCTTTGGCTTGGGGCAGTAAGAGCTGACAATAGGTTCATCTTGTGTTTAACAAAACTGAGCAGGAATTCCTAAATATCTGGCAGAAGAAGTAAGGGATGGGGAGAATCTGTTCTTCCCTGCGTGATTCAGCCTCATCTGTCTGCTATGTTGAGTGTCCCTCTTGTCTCCTAGTGGCAAGCCCATATGGTAATTGCTCCTCCTTGTGACTGCAGGAAGCCAGTCGTTTTGCCAGAGATGAAGGGGAAATATGCAGTAGGAGGGAGGAAGGAGGAAGGGGGAGGATAGTGTGGCTCTTAGGACCAGATGTCCCTGAGCAGGCTCCAGCCTCCTGGGGTGGCTTATTGTGTACCACCCTGGGTCAGACCTTTTCAGCTCCTTTTCTCTGCTTTTTTCAACCCAGCTCAGTGGTTAATGTCCTTGTATCAGGGCCCACTTGAACCTGGCGCCACTGTTAAAAATTCAGTGCACTTTGATCCCCCTTGAACTTTAGGATTAACTAGGTGAGTGGATGTTCCCAAGGCAGGGGCAGGGGAGGCCGTCTGGCTGTTTGTGATGTGGCTGGGTAGCCTGTCTGAATGTGCCCGTGGCCCAGAAAGATGTGCTGGATACAGAGGAGTTCAAAGGACATGTATGTCTAGCTCAGGTCCTGAGCTGAAACATTCCAGGATCTGGCATAGAGAAGATGACAGCTACTGCCTTGGTCATGCCTTTCTTCTGAAGACCTCTGTGAACCATCACCAGCTGGCTTCTGTAATTAATGAGAGTAGATTTTCCCTAGTCTTCTCTGGGGTTGTGTTGGTACACAAGGATGAGAATTTCACACATCACCACTTTGTTAAAACAACACATTTCTTACAAGCCAGGAAAAGTGCTTGCCCATGTGTCAGGCAGCTTCTTGAAAGTGCACACAGAGACACTCACCTGGCACAGGAGCAAGACCACAGAGCAGAAAAGGTGACAATGAATACTAAGAGGCAGACTTGCTCTTCTCTTAATCACTGCTGTCTTTGTAAATGATTGAAAGCTGCTGATGTTGTGTTCCCGTGAAATTTGGCATCCTTCCAGAAGTGGACTTCAACTCTGTGGCCCTTCTACAAAATTATTTTCTTTTGCCAATTTCAGTATGTTATTCCATCTGTGAGGCTGTACCAGGTTCCCTGTGGTTATTAATTAAACATGCTGGAAATTCTTGTGCTTTCATTTTTGACCAGAGATCTTGAGCTGGCTAGCACAAATTGATGCAATTTGCTGACTTTGGTGTAGGAGGCCGCGAGTTCAGGTTCTGTTCCCTTTCTCATCCTTTTTCTCTTTCTAATGAAAATAATAAAAAGAAGAGAGTTGTGATCAGAAAGCACTTTAGAAATACAGAAATACTGAAAATGAGGTGTTTGCTGCAAAAATGAAATGAAGTTAATACAGGCAGAGCCTTGAAATGGGCCAAGTTAAATAAGCCTCAAGTACTGATAACTTGGCCCCTTTTTTCTTAGGTTTATACACCCATATGTGGTATCTCAAAAGGGTGAGCCAATGTAACTCTAATTGTGTCTTATTTATCTTGGCTGTTTAAACAGCTCACTATGCTGTAACTTGGCCCCTTCTACAGTGATTGCATCTTTATACAGTTGACCTTTTCTTCCCCCTCCAGTTTTTTTTTGTTTTTTTTGGTGGTTTTTTTTGGTATATGCTACAAGTTTTCATGTCAGATATAATTATCTGAACCCCCGTAGGCTGTAAGGATAAGGTTTCAGCCGTTTTTGGCAATAAGGTTCTTTCCCAGGGCTGCAGATGGTTTAGGTGAACCAGATGTACTCAGATAAGTTTGTTGCAATTTCTTTGTTTTTCTGGTTGTGCTTCAAAGGATGGCCCTTGTGCTTCGGGGTTAGTTGCCTTATAAATTATAAATTGGAACTTACACTTTTGTGTTTGTGATGAGTGCATTTTTTGTTTCACTGAAGCTTGTCATAAACCATCCTGTTCTTGCAGGTTTCTCTCTAGAACTCAAGATGTGACAGTTCTGTGCGTTTGATTGTATGTGAGTGCTTGGACTAAGGTTGAAAAATAAAGTATTACAAGATGTTTGGGATCTGCTGCTGCAATACCCTATCACTGCATCCAGCTCCATGTAAGGGGCTGCACTGTGCTGGTACCACGCTTACCTGAGGGGTAAGGACTGCCTGGGTATCAGTCCATCTCTGTGTAGGCAGCCCTCCCAACTCCACCCAGCTGCTCCTGCAATTGCATCTTAGCCTGATCCTTACAGATTACTGATAGTCTGGGAAGTAGACAGATTGGTGAGCTGGTTAATTCATTCTCAATTATTTTTATTGTTTATACTGAGAAACTACAAAGAGCTGTCTCAGGTCAACTTCTCCCCTCCCCCCAGGCACTTGAAAAGCCTATGGGCAGGAGGCTTTCTGCTTTAATTTGGCTTCTATCTCACTAGAGAAAAAGAGAGAAAAAATGACTTGTTGTGACTCCAGTTTTGCATGGGGCTAGAAGGTAAGGGCAGAGTGAGTAAGGGATTTGGCCAGAGCTGCACAAACTGGCTGGGTGGGAAGTATCATCTCTCCCAAACCTGCTGCAGGGCTTGTATCTTACGGAATCCTTATTTCTCCATCTTAGTATTCCCATGATTAGTTACAGCAGCCTTTCTTTCCTTTCTGCTGCACTCACTCTATCTCCCTGGACTTAGAGCTAGAATACTAATATCCACTAAGAACAGCAGCATCATTTTGAAGCAGAACACAAAATATGGTTTAGTGGCAGCCCTGTTCAGCTGCACTACTTGAAGGGGTAAAATGAGAAGTGTGAAGAGCTCTCTAGCTTCTTTTCTTCTGAATGAATTGCTCTTTTTTCTGTGGCAAATGCCACAGAGGAGCATACCTAGTTTCCGTTAAAGCCCTGTTCTCTGGCAGATCCATGGCCCACTGAGCTGCTGAGCCCAAACTGTGCTGACTGAAGGCGGTCAGACCTCTGGTGCTCAGACCCCTCAGGAATTGGCTGCTCTCCCCTCCCCCCCCCCCCGGTTTCATGGTTTTTTTTTTTTCTATTTGGGCAATGACCAGTGGCACTTAATATGGGTCAAGCCTGGCAAACTCATCTCCATGGCAACCCTTAATGAATGCCATTGGCTCAGTGGTTCCATCCCTGCATCTCATTAAATTTCAATGACTTTCATGGGGCTTGGACATGTAATTAATATCAAACACATGGTATTCAGCAGGATAAGATTTAACAGCAGGCAACTTGTGCAGTATCAGGAGACTGATGTGGGGAAGCAGGGGAAATATCTGGGCTCTGTCCCCAAACTCCCCAGGAACAAAGCAGTTCATGGAAAAGAAGGGGAAGACAGAGCCTGGCTGTTGTGCTCACGGCTCACCAGAGCCATAGATGGGCTCCTTAGCCCTTTTTGCTGTGGTGCAGACTGGGAGACAACTCCATGACAGGGGCCAATGCCAGCATGTCATGGCAGTTCTTAGCTGCTTTGTGACCAGTGGCCATCTTTCTAAAGGCAATCTAGTCCCATTGCTACAGGAAATAAGGAATTATATCATATGTGCTGGCCGAAAGGGAGCTCTCCAAAGGCCAGGAAGAGTGGAGGGGACTGCACAAGGCAGGCAGAAACCTTCAGTTGCATACTTTTTAATTTATTTTGATCATGTGTCGGTACAGCTTTGTCTGTGGTTTCTGTGGTGTATATCAAACTCTCCCTATCCCCTCCACAGCAGCACCACAGAATAGCTTCTGAGTTCTCATGAGAAACTACTTGTGCTTATTATTAGGCTTGAGAGAATGACACGGTACTGTGATGGCAGTGCAGAAAACACCTGACCCTGTGCCATGCAGCTGTGCAGGGCCCAGAGCAGGCCTGTTCTCTGGGGGAAGGGATGGATGCCAAAGTACAGGACAGAGTGGTGAGAAGCGATTTTTCTTGTTTGCCAAATTGAATTTGAATTTCCTAGAGTTTGTCTGCCTCTAGCGAAGATCCCAATCATTTCAGCTGTATTAAAATCTTAACAGCATCTTATCTCCCATGGACTAATGTTATCAGACATTAAATGAAACAAAAGGGAAGAGGAGAATGGAGGAAATAACCTCTGCTAATTACTAATGCAAAATGAGTAATGAGATGAAGAAATGATGCGCTATCAGATACAATCCTGGGGTTTTAAAAACAAATTATTTCATCTTTAGCTGTATTGCTGCTATTCCCAAGGGAATAATATACAATTCTCACAAGGATATGAGGGTATAATTCAGCAGCAGCTCTGATGAAGTTATATGCACTTCAATGAATGGTGGGAAGCTAAGATTGAGTTATTGCTTGAGTGCTCTGTCAGGTTGCCTCATATTGTTACTCAGGATATAAAGAAAATTATTATTGACAATACTAGGGAGATTCATTTTGTCTGAGTGAAGGAGGTAAAGAGGTATACTGAATATGTGACATAGTGGGAGAAGTTAATCTTGACTGTAATGTGGGATGGGGAGATCAATCCTGTGGATCACAGGGATGGATATTTAATGTGTACGTGACACAGCAAGGGAAGGTTTACCAACTAGGATGCATGGAAAGGACTGGGTTGGAGGCAATAACAATGGCTTACTGTGTGATTAGTAAATAGTGGCATGGAAAGGGTGGTATTCAGGGATCCATATACCCACTAGAAAGAGAGCAGTGGCCAGAGAGCTAATGGAATTTCCCACAGAGTTAAGCTTAAGTTCAGTTCTTCTCTAAGTCTTCCAAGAAAACCCAGACCTTTATGAGTCTTGTAAATGGTAGTCTGTCTTACCCAACTGCTGCTCCTCCTTTCTTGCCATTAGGTGGCAGCATCTTGATGTGCAGCAGGGCTCCTGGAGCATTTACTGAGCCCTTTTATTCCAGGAGTCTCAAAAGCATCTGCAGAGGTTTGTGAGCTCAAGCTCATATCACTTACTCCAACCAGGATGTACGATGCCCAGGTTCCTGATGGGAAGTCTTAAGGGCAGTGTTACATCATTATGAGAAAAAAAAAAGGCTCAGGGGAGACCTTACAGCTCTCTACAACTGCCTGAAAGGAGGTTGTGGTCAGGTGAGGGTCAGCCTCTTCTCCTTGGTAACTAGCGATAGGACTAGAGGGAATGGCTTCAACTCAGCTTAGATGTTAGGAATTTTTTTTTTTTTTTTTTTGAAAGAGAGATCAGGTGCTGGAATGGGCTGCCCAGGGAGCTGGTGAAGTCACCATCCCTGGAGGTGTTCAAGAAACATTTAGATGTTGTACTGAGGGACGTGGTTTAGTGGGGAATATTGGTGGGAGGCGGATGGTTGAACTGGATGATCTTGGAAGTCTTTTCCAACCTTGATGATTTTGAGCATGTGGCATGTGGCATGTGGCATGTGGCATGTGGCATGGAGCTGTGAGTGAGGCATAGTGAAACTGGAACTGAGACTCTGTGTTTTTAGGTCCCAAAGCTGTGTCTCTGTTTTCCATCTGTGTTACAGCCGAAGACTTCAGTCACTTGCTGGAAGGCAGATTTGAGGCTGAGAAAGGTGGGTGATATGGGGACACAGTGACAAGCATCAAACAAATGAGGACAGGGTCTCTGGGTATGCTAGAGCTATATGGACAGTTGAAACTTGGAAGTTTTTGATATAAACTGGAGGGATGGCAACAAGCAGGATGATGGATTTTTTTCTGAACTGGCCTTGTGCTTGGTCTGCACTCTCATGTCCCTTACTGGAATAGGTACCGGGCCAGCAGCTGTGGTTACATATAGAATCATAGAATGGCTTAGGTTGGCAGGGACCTCAAGGATCATCAGGTTCCAGCCCTCCACAGGCAGGGTTGCCAGCCACAAGACCAATTACTATATTAGTCTGCCCAGGGCCTCGTGCAACCTGGCCTTAAACACCTTCAGGGACAGGGATTTCTGCAAAAAGATTTTGCAAAATAGTTTTTGCTAAAACCAGATTTGGCATTTGTCCAGTTTAGTTGACATTGGCAAATGAGTTCAGCTGATACACAATCTGTAGTATGTAGGTATTAATAAATCTCATGATTATTAATGAAGAAACTTGCACAAACATGTAAGAGAGCAGAATTGCATAGGACTTGTTTTCTTAGGAAACCAGCCTATAATTAATGGGTACTTTGGAAAGAAAGATTTTAAGTTTTTCAAACTTTCAAGAAATGTTTGCTCAAAAATAAACGTGAAAAATGCTTTTCAAAGTTCCTATCAAATATCTTTCTAATCTTGCCCATTTGTCCACAGGAAATTCATGATTTATTTTTCAGGATTCTTTGTCATAGAATTCTAACCAAGATCTCAGTTGCACACACTCAGAATATAGAGGTCATTGACTTGGGTTTGTTTGATTCATCATACTTTCCGTGTTGCAAAATGAAGCCTCTAGTTTTGAGTACCATTGGGTAAAGGGATGTTTGGATCTGGTGTACTGGCTGAGGCCCATTTTTAGTATGAAACAGAGTTGGTAGCTATTTGACAGAAATGAATGTATTGGAATCCAGTGCAAAATACTATAAGCAAAGTAACTGGTGATCTTGTTTCAGCAAATTCCTTTAGCTTGCAAAATAGAAGGAGATCTGTCCAGGAATTCTTTTCACGTTTATTCTTGCCATCCACAAACAACTTCAAAAGCAGATTAAATTCAATCTCTTTGGACTTGTCCACTACATGTAACTTTCATATTTTCTTGGAGAAAAAACTGTTCAACAAAATATGGAGATTATTTTTTCATTTTCTTAACCTGTGTTAACACAGTATTTGATCTGCCTGTTCAAAGTGTAGTCACTTAACTAACAGTCAGCACATTACAGACAGGAGGAGGGCCTGATCCAGACTATCTAGAACTTTCGCAGTGGAGGGATTCACAGCAACTTGAATCATTCAGTTGGTTTCTGCTCTGTTGAATGGTAGATATAGATACAGTGACATAAATACAAAATACTCTCATAAACAGAAGATAATATGGGTTAGAAGAGACCGTCTTGTCCAGTCTTGTCCTCACACTCCTCATCATGCCTTGAATTTTGATACTGTAGACCTCAGTGTCACATTCCTAGTGTCTTTTCTAAAATTTGCCAAAGATGGATAGCTTCTTTCTAAGTGCAGTTCTGCTCAGAATGTCTTCTATTCTTGGTATTTCAAATAGCAAGGGTGTCCTCAGATGCAAAGTTTGGATCTGCATTCTGA
Source organism: Phasianus colchicus (assembly GCF_987193195.1). Classification (NCBI taxonomy): domain Eukaryota; kingdom Metazoa; phylum Chordata; class Aves; order Galliformes; family Phasianidae; genus Phasianus; species Phasianus colchicus. The sequence goes on along the minus strand of NC_143453.1, from coordinate 13,257,974 downwards.
ATCAGTCAAAGGAAGTGTTTGTACTAAAGGGAGAATCCATATCAGTGGCTGAAGGGCAAAACATTGCAGATTATGTTATATTATCATTCCAGAAGTGGACATTGTATGCCCAGGGAATTCAGATAAAACTTTGAAAGTATTCAAATAAAATAAGGAATGAAAAATAATTTTTAAAAATCTAACTTGCCGTTGCAGAGACGCAGATTTGTTACTGTGATAAAGATACCATAGTGCTTGTGGCCAAAACTAAATTGATTTTAAAGAACATTAGATTTATGTATCGATTTTTAAAATTATTATTATTATTATTATTATTATTATTATTATCATCATCATCAGTTGGGATGACTGTGTTAATGAGTGATGAGGACAAGAAGGAACTACATGGTGAATGGCAGTGCTCTGCAAGATTTGTCATGCTAACACTGATCTCTGGGCAGAGATTTCTGCAGCTCGATCATGAGAATTCTGTCCTCTTCCTACCTGTGACTGTTCCAGTGGCCCTAAAAGCAAGAACTGGGCAGCCAAGATGCAGACTGCAGTCTCACTACCAGGAAGGCACATACTGACACCAAGTGATCTGTGGAAGAGAGGTTTATCTTGAAATTTGGCAGCAGAGAGAAGGAGATAATATTTGAATCGAACTGTGAAGAACTTGCCAAAATGCCCTCAGGGCCTTAGCAAATTGCAGCTTTTGAAGGACTGAGCTACTTTTTTGGCTTGTGATTTAATTTGGAGAAACCCATTGGAAATAAAAATTCATTTCTAATTGGCCTTGCAACCTTAGACTGCTAATTCAGATCTGATCAGCATAGTGAAGATAGACTCCCCTGAACTGTTGTTCACAGACAGCCCTGAACATCTGTCTGGAGGAGCAGGTAGGAAGAAGCCTGCAAAGCAGACCCTTTATGTGCAAGATATATAGTGTGGCATACTTCAAAAGCAGGAGCTTCTGGCAGACAGGAGCCAGTGCCAGGAGCTGCCCGTTTGGGCTTTGCCTGGTGGCAGCAGGGGCTGCCAGCTCTGAACACCCACAGGCAAGGACTTTCTGAAGGGCTGTTTCTAAGTTTGGGGACTTCTGTAGTCTGATTTCAGCCAGTTTGCTTTTCTGCTGCAGTTGTAGCCACGAGGACCCGCGCTCGATTAAACTAAATTGGTGCTGATTGTACTGCTAGCACATGGCATATTCTGTGCCTAATTGCATGGTGCAACAAGGTTTCCCACATGACTGTTCTCTTGCATGAAGTGCAGGTTTCTGCAGTACTGAAAAGCCTTTTTCTTTTCCTCACTAGTTTTGCGTGTCTGCACTCTGTTCCTATGTGAGCTGAACCCATCTTGCTTGTGCTACGTTTTAACACCTTTAAATAGTAATGCATCACAATGTAGGTGGTTGCTCTTGCCTTGAATGGCCATTTGCTAAGCAAATTTTAAACACTAAGAGCAAGAAAATGGCAAATGGAGAGGATTTTTATTAATTCAAGAAGAGATATGCTTATGTGGCATGTGTGCACAGACATATTTGAGGATCTCTGTTGTGTCTGAATATTTATATTTATTATTTTAGACCCAAATGTTTAGTTTTTCCTGCTTCTATTAGCTCAGCTTGCTTTTTATGCATGCCTCATGACATTAAACATGCCAATTGATGTCAAGTGGAACACAGATACACTTATGTGCCTACAGCCTTTGAGGACAGGGCTTTTCTGTATCCTGTGAATGAAATAACTGGCTTCAGGCTTTTTTTTTTTTCTTCTGTGAAGAAAAAAATATATTTTTTTAATATACTAGTGTTGTTTAGTCAATAGTTTTTCAGCTGTATTTTGCTGCAATCTGTCCTACTCAGAGTAAGCATGCATTCAGAGTTGTAGAGGGGTAGATAAATTGCTGCCTTGCAGTCATCCTACAGTCTGTATCTTTTCCCTGGCTCCAAATGACTAGTGGACACACTAGATTTTGATTTCCAGAAGCACCTCATTCCTTAAAATGCTGGGAACAGAGGAGAGATGTTTGCCAGCACAGTACTCTCTAGGATAAGTAGATTTTGAGCCAGCTCCTTCTCTGCATTTTCATGCTCTTCTTTGATGTGGGCTCAGAGGAGCTGCGTCTGTGCCAAGCACTCAGTTCCCTGGTGGCCCAGGAGTATACCAACATCTTGGAGTAACCCTTCTGGGGCTGTCTGCTGCCCAAGTGTGTCTTCTGATAGGCTTAGAACAGACACAGGAGATAGGTTCCTACAGATGTAGCAGGAGGATCATCGGGATTGTCTGCAGCTCTGGCTCATCTGTAAGAGATGTGTACAGAACCTGATCTCCATAAGACCTGGCTTAAAAATTTGGCCCTGTAGAAACCAGCTGAGTTATTTAATTACTTAAGCTTGTCTCTGGCCAGTACCAAAGATGTATTGCTTTATAGATGCCTTTTCAGCATATTCTTAATGCATTTGCAACAAACTTGTAACAGGACCATTGTTTCATTATAATCTTTTTATAGTCAGTACAGTTGTTCTTCTTTTGAGATAACTAAAAGCTATGATTTAATTTAATTTAATTTAATTTTTTTTTAACTGGACTTGGGTGTTATATTATAGGCATGTGTGGGAACTGCTGAGTCACAGCCTGAAGCACTGATTGAGCACCTGGAGAAAGGACCCGCTCAGCCCTGGGAGCACAGGTGAAGGCAATTCAGCGGTGGGGCAGGAAGGGGCGCAGCCTGGCTGCACCTCTCTTAGACAGCATTTAAGGGCTGAGTGCCTCTGGGGAAGGATCTGTGATTGGAGATCTCTCCTTTGTGGAGTCTTTCCTGTGAACTGAGATTTTCAAAGATGGGTGAGCATCTTTTCCTTTGAAATACCATCCTATCTGTGCTGGTCCCTTTGCTGTTATGTTCCTGTATCACCCTTCCACTGTGTTAATCTTTCTAATTATATGCTTAAAAATACCTGGCTGCATTTATACACCTTTGCAGGTGCAAAGCATTCTTTCAGGACCATGTGGAAATGTTTAAGGAATATAGGGACAAACAATAGCGTCTGCTTGTGAAAGTGGAGTTCTGAAGTAGGTTTTTCAGTAGGGTTGTTCAAACTTGAGAACGTGACAGTTGCTGTTTATGCAGCAAATTCCTTAATAGAAATGTAAAGAGACAATACACAGTGAAGAGTGGGAACAGCAGTGAGTCTGTGCTACTTAGGTGCACCCTTAGCTTGGATGAGAAACTGGTACTTGCCATTTTAGCACCATTTTAGCACCATTTACACAGTGACCTTAAGGACTTAGCACTCAGACGTTAAACAGATCCTTCTTGGCTTCTTCTACCTTTCTTTGATAGTTTTGCATGGAAAAAATATAGCTAGACATGAGAAGGATTAACCTGCTATGTATCTGCATGGGTTATTATGCTGCCACTAGAGGCAGAGAATTGCATTCCAGTAATTTACTGAATTCTTCTGATGGGCCATTGTGATAGTGTTAAAAAGTAGGTCATTTGAGTGCGTTGCTGATAACAGTAATGGCTTCACACATCAGCTGGCTGCTCTGTGCATGTGTAACCTCTGCCCAGTGTCACCTCCAGAGTGGTTCACTCCCCTTGCAGTGGATGTGCCATCTTGCTAATGCACACGTGCATAGCTTGCATTTCAAACCAGGAAAAACTAACAGCATACAACATGCTGTTTATGTCTGTTCCTCATAGAGATCTCATACCTGGGCTCTATCACAAGCCATCTGAGAAGGCTGCACTGCTGAGATTGTAGAAGGTGGTCTCAGGGTTAGAATTTGCTTTAAAAGTTCTTCCTGTATGTGTTGCAGAGGAGCTATTAAAAACACATATATATATATTTAAAATATTACACCCCCTCGCTACCTTCCTATCTTTCTGGAGTACCCAGCAGCATACGTTCAGTCTGTGGGCTGTTCAGTTTGTGCAGTACCCTGTGGAACACCCCTTCTGCTTCCCCAGCTGCGTCATAATGAGTGTGGGTGTGCAGCATGTGCTCCAGTCAGTGTGCCATGGAAGGGACTGGGAGCACAGTGCCTGAGGAGCTGCAGGCCCTGTCACCAGCGACTCTGCATCACTCTGCACGTGTAGCTGTTCCTTCATACTTCTAGAACAGCTGAACCAGGCTTCCAAAGGATGGAATCTTAAATACTGTACTGATACAACTTGTTTGTTGTTTTTTTTTTTTTAAATTATTATTAACAAAAAAAAAAAACTGGTTTTCTAACACTCCAACTTGAGTCTTACGCAGTTTCCTGATTGGTAGATTTACACTATCAGTACTTCCTTCTCCTGTCCCCACCAAAGCCTTGAACTGTTGGCAATAAGTAGGCACAGCCAGAAGCTTTTGGTTATGTTTGAACATGTGCCCTGTTCTAATTGTAGCTCAGACACACATGGCAGCAACATGCCGCTGCCTTCTCTGTGCTAGCTCAAGCATCACTGAGTTAAGGAGCAACTGTAACTGGAGTTGCTAACAGATCAGACTGGCTGTGGCAGGACCTGCACCAGGGAATTAGCAATGTCATTTGTCAGCTGTGTGTGGAAGGAGAGGTGTGATGAGAGTTTAAGATGCACTGCCAGCCAGTGCACCCATCCTCTGCTGAAGTGGGCTTTACTTCCTGTGGACAGAATTCGTTCTTGTGTGATCTCTTCTAAGAGAGCCAGAATAGTTTTGTGCTTACCATTCAAAATGAGGTTAACTATGGAAACAGTGCAGAAATCATGTGCTTTTAAACTGGATAAAGCAAAGCAAAGTAAAATAATTCTAATCGCATCTTAGAATTCACTTGCTTGTGAGTTTACAGAGCTCACAGACTGGGGCTGCAGTGGGAGTACTTTGAAATGCAAGTTAGCAAAGCCTCAGAGCTGAGCTGACTGTAAAATATATCTCTCAATTGTTTCATTGTGCATTTAATGCTGGACAGTACAAAACCAGGCTCAGTGGGTAAAAGTTATCTGGTTTGTGTATCCTTTGCCTTTCTCACTCAGTTCAGAGGTGTGGTTCTGTTGTCTCTTAGCTACTTTAAAATACTTCATGGTTGGATTCACTTTCCAAGGTTCTGGAATTGCTGATGAGACCAAAACCTACAACTTCAGAGAGAATGTATCTGAAGAGTCAGCAGCGATATGCTACTGAAGGCTTTCTGCTCATGCCTGTGGTAAGAGGTTAGTTTTTCCAGCCCAGCGTAATGCAGCGAGTTGATGGAAAGCTGAGAGAGATGCAAGCTTGGCTAATTGGAACACTCCTGGGAGGATGTGAATTGCACAGTTTCCATAATGAGTAGAGAAAAGATAGTGTACGTCCCCTAATGTAACAGCGTTGGGATAAGATTAATAGCAGGAGTGCAGCAGCAGTGTCTGTCAGACTCTTTTTTTATTAAAGGAACTGAATTTTACAGATGATATTTTGCTGGTGATGGGTGCTGTTAGTCAGTAGACAAAATCCCTTCCCTGGGTCTCCCCCAACTTTCTTCCCAACAAAGCCCAAGCTTATAATGGTCCCAAGAATATAGGCTTTTCTGTTATGAGATGTAATGAAGTTTTAGTTTGGCTTCAGAACTAAGCCAGAAGTGGAGTCATCTAAACGTACCATAGTCCACAGATCTTTTCTTCAGCGGCTTCTTTACACAGGGCTATCTGAGAGAAGTTAATGAAGAGTCACTGATGTGAGGCTTGGGGAAATTGACTAGATTTGTGTAAATGTATCAATTTCTTCCATGTTTTGAGTGCACTGTACAGTCTGCCCTTGCTGAGCTGTGTCTCAAGCCTGGACAATCCTTGTTCTTTCAACCGGGACAACAAAAACTTGGAAACGTGTTACCTTTGGCAAATGTTGCCCTGGAATGGGATAGCAGAAGGTGCTGCAGATCAGCGTGCACGCACCAAACTTGACTGGGAAACCTTAGCACAAAGAAGCATTGTAGGATCAGAAACAAAATGGTAATTTTGCCATTAGCTATAGGAGATTTAAGGGCCCAAAATTCTGAGAGTTACTGTGTGTCATTCTATTGTCTCAATCTCTTGTTACTTATTAGAATATAATCTGTGGTGTTGTTTATAGCCATGGAGGAAAAGGATCTTTGAGTCTCCACTGCTCTAAATAAGATATATATTTCCTCTGGTTTGGGGGAAAATCACAAACAGCCACTTATGATCCTGGCAAAAAGGATGAGTATTTTTTAGCAGTCCTGTTGGCAGGAGATGCTTTTTTCATATAAACTTTTTTGGACTATCGCTAGATGCCAGCACACAGCAGCTAAAACCTGGTTACAGGCCTAATTCCATGCTGACAAAATTAAACTTTTAGTGCAAAATCAAATGAGTTGTATATGTGAATCTGTATCCACTTCCTGAACAGGTCTGTGTTTGGTAGATGTGGTACCTACAGCACAGATTCTGGACACTTCTTGTGCCAGAATAACTGCCATTTCTGATGGTTAGGTAAGGTTGGAGGCCTCATTTTGCTCTGTCCTGTTGTTACAGAGACTTGAAATACTCCGGACTTAGCTTGGATCAAGTCAGGAGGTGATTTTAATATGCAGTAACTGTCCCCGGATAATCCCCGTAGATACTCTGTCATTATTCAGGGAGAACTCAATGGCAGTTGTGTTGCATCCAGTAACTGTGTGAAGGAAAACATTCAAAGCCAAAATTACAAGAAGTCCCGAGTCTGACAGAAACAAAATACATGCAGTCATCTGAAGAATTTTTCAGTGCAGTTACAATGATTACACACCTATCGAGCAAAGAAACTGAGGCTCTGGGGATGCTTTGAGCATACAGACATCTCTCCATGTCTGTTGGCACTCCATGTGTGTCTCCAGGGATAGTCGTTTGACCACGTACCTGTAGTTTTTTCTTATGAGTTTGTTTCTTGCTGCAATTGCCTGAGTCATCTCAGTCTTCTAGTAAACTGAGCATGTTTCCTTCTTTTATTTATTTTCTTTAAAAGAGTGAACCACAACTCAATATTTATATCACTCAAGCTCAATTAAAATCACACAGGAAAAGTTCATGAATAGTCAGCATCTAATGAAGAGGCACACTTTCATAACAGCCCATGTTCAAAGATACTTTTAACAACAAGAGCGAAGGGTTTACGATGTAAGTATTTTAGTCACTGGAAAATTGGAATTGTTTCTTTGGAGAAAACAAACAGGCTCTGGGCTCTTCCTAAGAGCAGTATGAACTCAGCAGCTGGCAGCTAGTTAGCCCCCCTGCAGAATGAATTAACGATGAAACTGCTTTCGTTCAGGAGGGAGTTTTATTGGGCAGGATGCTGGGTACCAACACAATGAAGTCTCCAGATGCCCCTCCCCCTAGGGGTCTTCAATTACACTTCATAATGAGCACTGTTTCATTAGCGAGGGAAGAAGTCAGCACTAATTAAAATTAAATTAGGGCACACTGAAGTTGTGTTGCACGATGTGCTGAGATATTAATAATAAAGAAGCTATCTTGAACAAGCATGGACTAAAGGGTCAAGCGATAACAATTAAAATAATGAATGTTATGTCAATGCTGGATTTTTAACACTCCAGTTTTGGCTGTGCATATGGAAAGGTGATGTCTGGACTGGTTCCTGTAAGTTGGAAGAGGAGTCGCATCTACATCTGTCAAAATAATGTCTGACAGAACATTTTCCTAAAGCTTGCCAGAGTATTTCACAACACGTACGTGTGCATGTGTGCCTGCAATCTGATGTTCATACATGCATTGCTGAGCTTGTGCATGAAAATAAGATGTACATTGCATATGAAAACCCAGCATAAAGTACTGCTGACATACAAAAGGTGTCTTGCATGAGTACTCATGTAGAGAAGCAGGGCATCTGCAGTTACATATGTACACTATGAGGTGAGCATGTATTTTTGTGTGTATGTAGAATCATAAAATTGTTTGATTTGGAAGAGGCTTTAAAAGGTCTCTAGCTCTGGTGCTCGTGCTGGATGGCTTTGGAGCCCGTAGCTGTTTTTACAGCAACTAGCCTGCAAACATTTCTGAGGAAAACTTGCTGTCCAATTTAATTGAGGTGTTTAATTAGATTGGTTCCAAAGATATTTGTGGAACTACTAAAATATGATTGAGCTTCAAAACTGATTAAATGCATATGATGTTCATTAGGCAAATTACTGTGAACATCTGTACGTTTTGGGTATGTACATACGTTGAACTTGCTGAACTGGTGAATGGATATGAAATATTCAGCACAAATTGTCATCTGGAAAAGAATTTGTTCTTCTCAACAAATATATTCCTGTGCATTAATAAAATTCCGTCCAAGGTGCTTTGTGCAACACACATCTGTTTGCCAGTAGAACACTTACCAGTGTTCACTATGGTACATCAGTAGATTGTGCATGAGGGTTGGGTGGAAAACACTACAAATATTTTCCTTCTGTTGAAGTAATATCCTGCCAGGATATTATATCAGGCCAACAGTGCACCCAAATACCTATTTCTAGATCAATGTATTTCACGTAATTCAGGAGGCTTCACCTTTGGACAGTATGACTTTTTGTGTGCAAGTTCTTTTCTAACTGTTAAGATAGTTGGTTCCTTTAAGCTTGCTGCTTCCATAAGTATTTCCTGTACTTTGTAAGTATTTCCTATAGTGGCAGCTACAGGAATTGGCATTCAGAAGAACCTCGAGAGGCTAGAAAGGTGGGCCCGGGTGAACCTGATGAGGTTCAACACGGCTAAGTGCAGAGTTTTGCACTTGAGCCTGAGGAATTCCATACAGGCATCCATACAGACTGGAAGGAGCAGTCCTTGAGAGCAGCCCTGCAGAGAAGGACCTGGAGGTCCCAGTGGATGAAAAACTTAACGTGAGCCAGCAGTGTGCTTTTACAGCTCTGAAAGCAAATGGTATCCTGGGCTCCATCAGAAGAGGGGTGGCCAGCAGGGGCAGGGAGGTGACTGTTCCCCCCTGCTCTGCTTTTGTGAGGCCCCATCTGGAGTACTGCGTCAAGTGTGGAGCCCTCAGTGCAAAAAAGACAGGGAGCTGTTGGAGAGGGTCCAGAGGCGAGCCACAGAGATGATCAGGGGAGTGGAGCACCTCCACTATGAAGACAGGCTGAGGGAGCTGGGCTTGTTCAGCCTGGAGAAAAGAAGGCTGCAGGGTGACCTCATTGCAGCATTTCAATACTTAAAGGGAGCCTACAGAGGGGAGGAGAATCAACTCTTTGAAAGGGTAGATAACTGCAGGACGAGGGGAAATGGTTTTAAGTTGAGGGAGGGGAGATTTAGGTTGGACGTTGGGGGGAAGTTCTTTACCATCAGAGAGGTGAGGTGCTGGAACAGCTGCCCAGAGGGGTTGTGGATGCCCCGTCCCTAGAAGTGTTCAAGGCCAGATTGGATGGGGCCCTGGGCAGCCTGGTCTAGCATTCAGTGGGGAGGTTGGTGGCCCTGCATGTGGCAGGGGGGTTGGAGATTCATGATCCTTGAGGTCCCTTCCAACCCTGGCCATTCTGTGATTCTGTGAATCTTGTAGAGGCTGTCTCTGTTTGTCTGAGGTAGAGCTGGCAAGTACTGAAGGCTCAGCACTCAAAGTTGACTTCTAACATTTCCTTAGTATATATTTACAGGCTTCATGATGTATTTTGTAAATACATGTTATAATAAAAACATCCGTAATATGTAACTGGTTATGGCAGAGCACTCATTTCACATGGCTGTAGCTTCCTGTGAGACCAGTAACCAGCACTTCAGCAATTTCCTAACGTATGTCTTCACAGTCATTTATTTACAATTCTGTAAATGCTCTACCTCTTGAGTATAGCCAAAACATGTGTTTGCAGATCTTGTCGGTTTTTTTGTTTCTTTACTGGTTGTATTTGATTGTAATGATGTGTATTTGCACTGTGCTTTCTATCCAGGAGGTAGAGATGCAGTTCAGATAAAAAGTGTGTGACTTCACTACCAACACAGAAGTAGCTTAAAAGTGGGGCACAGCATCCACTGAACTCTATACTCAGACCAGATTGAAGAATTTTAAGAGCTGCTTACAACCCTGTATCCTGCAGAGAAAATCTCAGCTGACAATCCCGGGGTTAGTAGAAGCAAGTGTTAAATCTTTCAAGCAGGGTATTGATCCCCTAGGGAAAGACGCAAAGGGAAAAAGTTACCAAACAGATCACCAAAAAGCACTTTTTAGCACCTGAGCTTTCTAGATGTCTCCTTTCATATGAAACCTATCCTTGAGGCAGGACAGTTTGTGAGGCTAATGATTTTACTCAAACCATTATTTAGTACATTTTGAAATTTGTACAGCCTTAAGTCAAGTACTAGCCCTACTGCTCCTCTACGGAGCCCCAGTCTGCAGGAAATGAACAATAAAATAAAAATCTGCAATCCTACACTTGTGAGGTCAGCAATAAGAAGCTGCAGAGTTCTCAGGGTGGTTGATCACCTTGAAGGAAGTGAACTTGGCAACTCTCCGTTCTCCATCTCCTGAGAGTACCAGTATTAGAAGATGTCCCCACATCTGTTCTAGCTGGGTCTGACTGAGGGAAGGTGCTCACATTACCTGCAGCAAGTGGCCTCCAGATTTCCAGCTCTACAGCTGTTAGTTGAGCACTAAGGCCACCAAAAAGAAAAAAAAAAAAAACAACCACGTATCTGTACTTAAGTACGTTTCTAGTCCCATTTACTCCCTGTGTTTTAATCTCTGCTGAGTGAAGGTGCAAGCAGTCTGCTAGGGGATGAGTAAGCAGGCAGTACACTAACATGCATGCACAGCACTTATTACATTGACATGCCTTGCACAGGAATTTTCTTGCTAATTCCTCATGTCTTTTGCTTAACTTGCTGGGAATTGCAAAGGAACTCGCTTTTGTATTTATATTTATTATTTATATTGAATCACTGGATGATACAGATATTTTGGTCCCATTTAGTAGCACAATTCCTTCTTGTTGTACAGGAGTGCTTGCTTTTGCCTTTGCTGCTTTGCTGCAGCCCTTTCTTAATGGTGAATAGAGGCTGTGTGTGTGTGCCTTACAAATCCCGTTATGTGCACCCCTTTGGCAACCTCTTTTATGAAATTTTTATTAGTATGTTCAGCAATGTGCATGTCCTCAGGAATAACAAACAGTATGGAAAGAATATATAGCCACTCAGATGGTCAAGGGGCTTTTGAGGGGAGGAGAACAATGCTACTTAAAATATTGCAGGATGGCTTACAACCCTGAGGGAGGAGGTGTGGGGGAGGAGAGGAAAAGCAGATGGGCACGGTGTCCATTTAAGGTGGTCTGGCACAGTTATTGGTCAACAACAATGAGATTTTTATTTGGAGGTTCTTTTCAGTCCCTTGCAGCAGAGCTGAAGGTGGAGAGTTTATGCTGATGCTGGCAGCCTTGACTTGGAAAGAAATCACCAGGCTGTGCTGTTTGTATATCCCCAAATTACATTTATGAGTTCCCTGCTCCTTTCTGAATACAGATCTCTGAAGTCTGGGAGGCACAGATCTTGTAGATAGGTTCCATAAGGGAAAAGGATCCTTGTGTCTACAGCAGTGTAGGTATCTGTGTTCAGTTAGATCCTGGTTTATCTGCTCATTATGTTTGTTGAATAGGATTGTATTTATCTTTCTCAGTTCTCCACTCTGAGTTACCCGTTAAATCAAGTTAGCTCATTGACTCTAGTCTGCTCTCTATTAAAATCCATGTCTTCCTGTAAGTTGCTTCTCATAATCCGCCCATATGCCTATGCTCCCATCTGAGGTGGAGGATATTCAGTCCAGTATCCAGTAAAGGGATTGTGTAGACTAGAGATATGTGGTTGTTCATGGCTGTGTCTTTCACTTGCCACGTGATCCCTGTGAAAAGCCTTTGGCTCCTTGCCTCTGTTTCCCTATCCACAGAACTGTATATCATATTGCAGTGTGGTGTAAAGCTTAATGCAGCTCCTTGTGGGAAATGATATATTAAGGCTGAGTAACAACATTTCTACACACATGAACCTTGATATTGATAACAAAACTATAACCTCATTCCCCTTGTTTTCTACCATAATGGTATCAAACTCCATAATAAATTAAAAGTGCCTGTGTGAGAGTTCTAGTTTGTTTGCACTACAATTACTCTGTTAATTAGCATGGCAGCATGATGTAATATCACTTAGGGGAATTAGAGATGAGCTGTTTTCTTAACTTCAGTGTCTTCAGGTACGTGTGAGAAAAGACAGGCAATGATCTTTTAATGACAAAGAGAATGGCCAATATTTGTAATCCCTTAAGTGTGAAATGGTAATATGCTATTAAGGATTCAGTTCTTCATGATGTTACAAGAATAATGTAAAATGAACATGACATCAAGCTGAACTGAGATGGAATTTTTGGGGAGGAGCCATCACTTTATAATGTATGCACCATCTATAGCATGCTAAGTGGTGTGTCCCTGAGATTATTAAGCATTCCATCAGAAAAAAATGTCAAAAAAATTGTCAACCCTGACTGCCTGTGTGATGAGATCTGCAAAGAATGGTCTCATAGTTTAGGGATATACATGCAAAATATTCAACAGCTGATTGTTGAATTTCATCCTTATTTGCTGACCTCAGGAGTCCTTCAACTGTTCTGGGTTCCTTAGGCTGTGACAGCGGAGGCTTTGTGACAGCAGGGCCTTGCTGTTTTTTTGTTTGGTTGGTTTGGTTTTTCTGGTGCCTGGAGCGTGCAGAGACAATGAACTCAATGGGGCATAAGGATACATCCAGGAATGTGCAGTATCCAGCCACTAGAGTAGTCAAAATGGGCATAGCCCAACAAGAGACTGGAAAACTGCCTGACGCATTTGGCAAGTGACATAACTCTCCATTCTCAGGAGGAAATTATTGAACCCCTCTAGCAATGAACTCCTGGCCTGAAGCTGGAGCTTGGATTGCACAAGCTCAATAAATGTGTAATTATCAATACCAGAGACACACCAAGCCCCTGTACAAGTAGGACCTGTTTCAGGAGTCAGGAAGAAGCAAACATCTAGGCAGTGAACCCTCTGCAGGAGCCAGCTGCTCTGGATGAGAGCAGGCTCTGATCAGGGTGTGGGCCCTGTGGGAGATGGCTCCTGTCCAAGAAAGTGTCATCGGTCATCCTGGGCATCATGGCAGCCAGTCAAACCAGAAAAGCTATCAAGCTTTCAGCCTCCTTCTCAGGTCTTGCTGCTTTGAATTGGCTGCTTGACAAGTGTGTATTAATTCTGCTTTTATTTGAAGTCTAGTTTGTAACTTTGCCATATAGGAACCAAAGCTGGATGGGAAGCTCACAGCTATTGGGCTTTCTCTGAGGTGGTAAATGATATCATGCAGAGAGGGTGTATCTCAACTTTCATAAAACATCAGTCTCTGATTTTATTTTTTCCACTATTCTTAAATTAGAGTGACTACTATGTAGTGCAGAGATACCAGAATCACTTTGATGATAGAAATCTATCTACTGCAGCTTGAAGCTCAAGATTTGGTAGGCGTGTCCTACTCTACTAACTCCAAAATAAGAATGTAGAATTCGTGGTCCACTTCCACACCTGTAATGCAGCAGAAAGCAGTCACTTAGATGTGAATGATTTCAGACAAACTATGTGATATTACAGACTAAGTGTATGTGTACAAACCAGTTCCAAAATGAACACCCTGATGTGCAGAGTCTGGCAACTGGAACTAGCAGTGATTCACATACAGCTATAGAAAGTAGAATGAGGCTAAGGTAGATGAAAATTGTTTACAACTTCATTGCATCTGTGTCTGCTCAGCGTGTTAGAGGAAGCCAAGACTGCTTGAAAGCTGGAGATGTAGCTTTTAGTCTTTCACATTGCTGTCACCACTGCCTAAATGCACCATCCACCATTTCACTGTGCTGCCATCCACTCTTTGGTCTCCAGAAATGTTCAGCAAGTATCAACAAATGTCAGTGGATGCCGTCTTTTTCTTCATGGAGGAATTAAATTCCACATCTTTGCTCCATACACACTCCCCTCTGCAGTCATCTGTCACGGTAACAAAATGCAATGGGATATTGGTGGAAAGGTTCAACCTTGATGCCATACCACCAACATCTGCGTCTGACATTATGAACCAACATAATGAAATAGGAGTCATTACTTTTGGAGCAGCCCTTCTATGTTGCTTTATAACCCTCCAGACGTTCTTTTACTTCCAATTCTATAAAGTGATTTCCTTTGCCTATTGCTAGTTTTGCTGGTCTTCTCCCTTTTTCTCTTTGAAGCATGCTGGTCTCACAACTTCCAGTTTCCTTTCGTTCTGCCTGTGAACTTGAATTTGTTTTGGTATATTTAGCAATTGTGGAACTTGAAATCAAGATAAGATTTTCGAATGTGCTAACAGTTGATTTATGAGTGGCTGAGTAGAGGAATGTGAAAGTGTCATACACGCAGTTCAACATAATATTTGTTTTAGCTGTAATCATAGTGCGATATTGAAATATTATAGACTATAGTTTATTATGGTGTGTTACTGCAGCTAGTAAACAGTGCTATCCAGCATAACTGTTATATCAGTATGACTTTAAGGGATCTACCAATATTTGTACTAGAAAACTAGATTTCGAGGGTTTACAATCATCCATTTTATATTGCTTGAAAGTGGAACTTAACATAATACATATCAGTATCAAAGAAATCCTTTTCTTTGTACTGTCCACAGGTTGGATGCCTCATGCTTGGAGCAACATCTAACTTCTAGAGCTAAGGCTGTAGAGGCTTATCTTTATGGGTAGGAATCTGTGCCGTTCTCTGCAATAGCAGATAGACCTGTCCAGCTTCTAATAAACATATCTTCCTTTTCTTTTTTGGTTTTCTACATAGTTGACTCATTTTACTCTTAAGAGAGGAGGTAAGTAATAGAGGAAGAAAGAAGGCAATGTTTAAGAGAGAAATTGATCTGCTAGTCAGCAAAGTAGTTAGAGTAAGAAATGCCTGGAGACTGAATCCCAGTCCCAAACTGGTAGGAGCTCCCTGCCAGTCAGCGTTGATTCTTTAGTTTTCTGAGAGAAGGAGGTATGATGTGCTTGAATTAGTCATACTATTTCCCTAACCCCAGGGTGTGTTGTGAGGAACCTTCTCCTGCCCTAATCACAAGGAACGTAAATGGTATGTCCATTGGAGTTTTCTTCTCATAGATTGGCCCCCAGAACTCTATTTCAATCATCCTACTTAGAGCCTGGCATTATTTTCGTTAAGAATGAAGCTATCTTTGTCAATATCAGTGTTCAACCCTTGCTAAGGGCCATTGGACCCACTCTTCCTTTCCTGAAGACTGCCAGCATCACAATGTCAGATGCATGTTTGAAATATTAAAGTATAAGTGTGTACATGGATGTGTACATTTATAAATTACAGATGAAATGCTTACGAAGAACCAGCAGAAAACATGAGAATAGACAGCGAGTCACAGAGAACATCACTGAGGAATGAGATTCCTGATGCGAGGGGCTGATGTCAGTGTTGGGAGTACCCTGAGGCAGCGTGCTGTGAGCATGCTGGTCTCTGTGCTGGAGGTTCCCTCAGTCTAAGAGCTGTATCCAAGTGACTGTTTGGGAAGGAACTCTGATCTATTTGTATAGCTGCACTAGAGGTGAGATTTGGGATCCACTGGATCTGTATGTTCGCAGTGGCATGTACTGCAAACTTACTATGAGAGTAATAATGGTTATTACATGTAACAGAGTCCCCAGTGAAAGAATTCCATAGAAGAACTGCTAGGATGTTTTTAGTCTTTGTTGTGCACTGTGTGTGCAGTCATGCACAGGTGTGGGTAAGTGTAAGAGTGCAAATCCAAGCACGGACACTACAGCCATGTCTTTTCCCCAATCCATGTGCAATCAAGAATGTAATGACACTGAGATCCCTGAACAGAGGCAAAACCAGTGAGCCTCTTTGGCCTATGGTAGACCTCAGCATAAGCAAGAGCTTGCAGCTACTTATAGGAGCAGAGCAGTGTGGGCCAGTATGCATAGGGGTGAGCCGAAACCAGCTGTTCCCAGGTTGGTTCAAGGGAATATTCTCATGGCTCTCCTTTAACCTATCCTCCCTTCCCACAGGTTTCATGTGGGAGAGAGAAACCCAGCTTTGCAATCAGAACATCGTCAAATTAGTAGTAATTGGCAGTGCAATAAATAATCTGCAATAATAGGAACAAGTGCTAGGGGGCGCAGAAGAGCTGTTGGTCAGACAGCCATCATTTAAACAGTAGGTGTTGCTAGTGGCTTGTTGCAGTGATTAGTAAAAGTCTTTAGACTTGGAAAATGTAGCGCTAAATGTATTTGAAAGAGACATGAATGTGTTTTAAAGCTTCCTGGGTGACTGGACATATCTTCCCAAATTTTACCTAACCGTTTGCACTTACCTTAAATTATATGGTCTATGGTCTTGTGAAGTGCTGTTTTCTCTGTAGGAAACAACACAGAGTAATGGATTAACTCAGTTATTCACACTCTAGTCTGATGCAGCTGCCCTGGGGGTGAAATACATAAGTTAGTTCACCAATAGGATGTCACAGCAGAGTTTGTTGAGATTTTTTTTTTATATCAACTGTCCTGGTGAAATCTGGAATAATTCTGTCAGCTGGAATTCTTTGATTTATATCATGTACAAAGCCTAGCCTTAAAAATGTCTCCAGTAGAAACTACTTCAAAATATCAGAAGTGATTTGGCTGGAAAATGGGGTCTAAGGCAATTTTTGTTGGGAGCACAGTTCAAGGAGATGTATTTAAGCCAGCTGCCTATACTGGCTTGGGTCCACATATGTGTCACTGGGTTGCACTTGCAGCAGAGAGGACAGTATGCTTATAAGCTATTTTGCTGCACTGAAAAGCATTATGGAACCAGAAGGAGACAATACAAAGCCTTCCTATCTCATCCCACCATTGTGTGAGACTTGCATGTATTCACCCAGAAGGCATTCTCCTTCACTGGTCTGGCTGGTTCGGTCACTGTACGGTTGTGATACCTGCAATCACAAGAGAATACTGGGGATTTAAGTTTGCTGTGGTACGGTTTCATGATTTCATACATGGAATTACTAGAGCTGTCTGCTGAAAAGCAATTTTAGTATAAAAATTTTGGGAACATTTGTGTTTTTTTTTTCTACTCTATAGGAAAAGTTCATTCTACTGCAATCCATCATTGGTTTGTTGCTTAGGGGCTTGCTCCTAAGCAGTATTAGGTCTCTCCACATGCCTGGAAGTTAATTCTTCTTTATTCTGCCAAGTGCCTATTCTTTTCTCTTTTGAACAGCTCTCAGTACCATCCACCTTATTCTTCTGTTACCTTCTGTATACTCAATCTGTCTGTTGCATCAGTAATCACTGTTGTGATAGCACTTCATAGATTTTTCTTCCTGTGTTTGTTCTATTGCAAAGCACTCAGTATAGCAATAGAGCATTCATTCATTTGAGGAATGTATGATGTACCTCTTCAGTGCCATGCAAAAAGGACCGTGCTAATGTAAAAACAAAGCTCCCCGCTCGGATACGGAAACTGGACAAATACAGACTAGCCTACGGCAAAAGTAAATATAAAAGCCATCAGATAAGTCTATGCTCAATTTGTATTGCAAAATGAAAGGTGGAGAGAATCTCTATAAATACACCAGGGCTGGAGAGGGGGAGAGGGGGGCAGTAAATGACCAAGGAAGGAGGGCAATATGATCCATCAGTGGAACACCTCTCCTATGATGACAGGCTGAGAGAGCTGGGGCTGTTCAGCCTGGAGAAGAGAAAGCTGCGAGGTGACCTGATAGCAGCCTGTCAGTATCTAAAGGGGAGCTACAGGAAAGAAGGGGACGGACTCTTGAGCAGGGTCTGTGGTGATAGAAATGATTTCAAACTCAAATAAGGTAGTTTTAGGTTAGATATAAGGAAAAAACCTTTCACAGTGAGGGTGGTGAGGCACTGTAGCAGGTTGCCCAATGATGTGGTTGATGCTCCGTCCCTGTAGGCTGGATAGCCTGATCTAGCTGTGGTGTCCCTGTTCATTGCAGAGCAGTTGGACTAGATGGCCTACGGAGATCCCTTCCAACTCTAAGGATTCATGAACTGCTTAAACTAAAGGCAACACTGGTAACACAAGAACAGATGAGTACCATCTAGCCAGTAGTAACTTTAGACTGGTAATTAAGAGGTTCCTAACCATCAGAGGAGACAGATTCTGGAACAGACTTCCAAAATGAAGCAATGTTTTTTGTTGTTTTTCTTTGCCCCTCTTGCTTGGAAATGAGTTTAAGAGAACTCATGTACAGCAATGTTTGCATGTCCTCATCCTGTGTCCCAGCAGTTCTCAGTAGCACGTGAGTAAATGTCAGCATCTGTGCAGCATGAGTTCATCTGGTCTGTTTTCATCATTTCTATCTTGGATGATAGGAGAGGAAAAAGCCAAGGGCTCTGCTTTGTGTCCATGTGGCACAAGTGATTGGTCCTAGGACAGTGTTTGCTGGTCTAAAGGCCTAAAGATAGAAGAGGGCAGAAAACCTACATCAGGGCACCTGTCCCTCTACAGAGCACTGTGGAAGGGTTCTCCCTTGTGCTCAGGGGAAGACGCGTGGACCAAATGTCAGATCTAAGCAGCTTTGCAGCATGTCAGCTATGGAGATAGCATAAGCCTATCTCCAGTACTATCTCACTGATTCTGAATTACTTCTGCTGCTGCTCATGTACAACAGGCAGAGATGTGTATTCTCACACCCACTGCTCACCTGTTTTTCTGTTTTTCTCTTTAGTAATTGTGCAAGTTTCCTGATAATTCGTCTAAAAGCCCTTACGAGACATTACATAATGTCCTTGGAGAAACCCTGTCTGCTGTAACATTGGATAGATTATTATGTAAAACTTTCTTTTTCTCAGTTTGCTTTTGAGTGGGGAGTCAGACTGGATTTCCACTTGGCTGAGCCTGAAAGGCTTTGGGCTTACTCTGGATTGCTCCACTATTTTATTAATCTCTGTAAGTTGTGCTGGAATTGGCCTTAGTATCACAAGTGAAACAAGTTTGGCAGGGCTCTCTGGAGCACACCTGCCTGTGCTGTGAGGTATGATTTGGCTCAAGTGGCAACACTTACTCAAGAAAGCCCCCAGTTCTACCCTGTTGATTTAATTAGTATCACCGGACCAGCTCCATGTGATAAAACCTTCCCCAGTGCGTCTCAGGAGCACCAAGCTTTCTGTATGCTGAACAGATCATCAGGCAGGATTGCTGTGAGCTGGTCTTTTCTGGGGAGAATTAGTACAAAAAGACAGACAGCAGCTTACCTGCTGTATCCCCTGCCTTTGGCTTGTGTTGGAGTGGCTGCTGAAGGTTGGGGGAGTGCTGGCCCACTCTCTCCTCCCTGTGTTGCTCAAGACTCTGTAGTAGCCCTCTTTTCTCTGAGGTCCTGATTGCCCATGGATGATGTTGAGCTTTCAAGGAGGTCTGAAGACAGCTTAGAGATTAACTAGTAAAAGGAGCAGTTAGGCCCCTCGCATTCCTGAGCATCCTGTGGCTTGAAAATCTCCAACTCCAGCTACACGGATGGATGGCAGCAATTCTGACCTCTGCCCAGTTTTCCTGGAGCTGAAGCAGTAGCAGAATAAGTATCAGCAACTACTGGCACCACCACATCATTTTGTGAGGAGCAGGGGAGTTGCTTAATTTCTGTGAATCTCCAGCACTTGTCTGCACCTTGCACTGTTGTCCTGTCCACTGTTCCGTCTGGGATCCGCAGCAGTGCAGTTCATTATCTGCGCCTTGCGGAGAGACCTGGAGCTTTCAGGGCTATGCTTCAGGCAGCATTCTGTTACAGAAATGGGCAGAGCACAGATGAGAGCTTGAGGTGATGTCCTGGGCAGGGGCCATGCCCAGGAACTTGCCCCTCAAAGCTCCATGGCTGGGAGCACAGCCAAGGAGGACAGGGTTGTCTAGGTCAGCAGAGCTAGCCAGGAACCGTTTTCTTTCCTGTTCAGAACTTCTGAATGGAAGTACTTCTCTGAAACACTTCTTTTGGCTGGATGTTTCAAGGCAGAATGAAAAATTTTGTTTCAGCTCGTAGAGTTCTCTTTGAACTGGAATTGAGAGAACGTTTTCTTCTTGAAAACTGAGATTAAAGAAAGTTATCTACTGCAAAAGAGTTTCAGTTGAGAAGTATATAAAAAAAGGCAGAATGTTAGTTTAAAAAATCCCCTACACTGGGGGGGACAACAACAATTATTTCTAACAGCTGTGTTTTTCAAAGGGAATTTTTTTCAGTGAAAAAAGTATCAAGCAGCTCAATTAAAATTGTGTTTCCTTCTGCTTGTTAACTTCTCTTTTTTTTCCCTTATTTGGGACATCCTGTAGCAACTCAAAATCCAGAAAGCCTTTTTTTTTCCCCCAAAGATATGCAAACCTCCCTCCATGAACAAGTTTCAGGCTTGTCATGAAACCTGAACCCAAGGAAGGTTTCCTGGCTTCAGCTTTCATTCTGATGTTGCACATGGCTCTGGCTCAGAGGATCACTTTAGTCTTGGAACAGGGATGAGAAATTCACTTGTGTAGAGGGGAATAAGATGGAAAGTGCATGAGCTGAAGTGTGGAAAATCCAGCAGTTAGGACAGCTTCTCTGTCTCTGCTCCTAAACCTCAGACTGGTGTTATGCTGCATGTACTTCTCACCATCTCTGGCAGTAGTACTGGATTGCTGTGGACCACCTTAAATATTTTCCATGCCAGCTGAGCACAGAAAACTTCTGAAATGGGTCTCTGCTGTGCAGTGCATTCTCTCTTAGCAGTGCCCTCATGGTGACTCAGTCTCATTCCCTGCTTCTTTTAACCCACAGCAGGTCAAGAGTTTAACAAAGTGACTAGGGCTGGAAGCCAAGTCCCCAGAGTTGCAATCTGCAGCCAGCATGCCAGCATCTGGAAAGCGTTTGTGACCAATAAAAAATGAATGTGCAGACTCTGCCAAAGCAGCAATCATTTGGCATCTCAAGCCCAAATCTTTACAAGATGATTCTTCTGAGACTTGGAAAGGCTTGCCTCAGTGTTTTCTAATAAAAACAATTTTGGGCTGGGCCAATAGTCAGTGAACAGTACTATATGTTGCCACGTGGGAGACAGCCAGCCAGGGATGGGAAGACTTTGCTGGAGCCTAACCTTGGGCTGGCTTGGGCTGAATGCGTTGCATCAGCAAGGTGCTGATAGCTTGGGCTGGGGACAGGGCACTATGGATGCTACAACAGCTTTCCAGACAAAGCATGCTGTGACCTTGGGCTGTTTTATCTGGTGCCACAGGACCCCCAGGGAGGGGGAGGAAGGAGAACAGGGGAGTAGAAGAGTGCCCTACTATTAGGGCATGAAGCTCTTGGTCAGTCTGACAAGAGCTGCCTTAGTCCTCTCTATGGAAATAGAGGCCTCCAGCAGTCAGCATCCACCTTTCCAGATGGTGATCTGGAGTGCTGTGCACAATCTCTGTTGAGTACAGCAGCAGTCCCACCTGTTTGTCAGATCCTGACTGCAAGAGATAGTGAGATTCACATACAGGCAACAGGGGAGGTCCATGTCCATTCCTGAAGAGACCTAAGAGAAGAGAGATAGTGCACGTGTAGGCTTTGATACCTTAAAAAGGCACAGGTCTGCTGGGGTCATTCAAAATGGAGGAAGGAGAAACAGGATGTGTGAATGCTGCCACTGATGGTTTTTGCCAGCAGCTAGCTCAAAGGGCTGTTGCTGAGCACATCCAAGCACTTCTTGTTTCCAGTCTCTGTTCCTAAGGATGCACTGAACTCAACACCCTGCTCCTCCTTGCAGCACTCATCTGGATGGCTTTGTCCATGTGAATGTTCTTTCCCGCAGCTGCCTTCCTTCTTTCTCGTTGCTTTCTCTTTCTGGAGTGGCTGTGACTGGCAGTCATGTGCAGGCCTCTAAGTCTGTTTAGACTCCACCACCACATACTCTGAATTCCACTGTGAGGAAACAAACACAAATGAGTGGAAGGTTAGTAATCATCTTAGAAGTTGCCAGAATAGTTTATAGAATATAGTGCTGGAGCTATATGGATGTTGTTCTATTGGTGTCATCCCTCTGACCACAGAATCAGTATGGTGCCATAGCTAAAGCAGTGCAGCTGGGGTGCAAGTAACCCCACAGCAAAACCCTGGTATTAATTCTCAAACAGTGAAAAAAAGCTGATGTTTGCTTGATCTCCTTTTTCTGAGCATGAATTTGCAGATGGATTTCTACCACAGAAGAGGAAGCTGGCATCTGAACTGCAGGATTAGAGCACAGATACGATCCAGATGCTCTAGCTTTGTACATTTGTTCTTGCCTTTGAGGAGCATCAAAGCTGAAGTTTGAGTTAGGAGAATGTGGAGTCCTGTAAGTGACTTGGTTTTTACATTTCAAACTGCAGATATTCAAAGTAAGGTCCATCTGGGACAGCTAGGGTTAAATTTAATACTGCCATTTTACTAATTTTGATTTTGACTCTACTGTTTGTTCCCACCTGGTTCCTGCTTGCAGTAGGAAGTTTAGTTGGAATTATCATGTGTTGGCTAATGCATGTCAGTTTGCTTTTTCAGATGTTTACAAAGAATAGGGTAGGGTAACTGCCCTAGGGTGGGTAAAAACATCATCACTTGAAGAGATGTTAGTGGTTTTGATCAATGTACAGTGTTGGTGAAATTCCCCTAGTCCTGGCATGATTAACAAAACGTGCAAAATCCCTCCAAAGAAAACTCAGCCAAATCCACTTAATTTGCCCTGATTTGAAAATTTTAGTTTGGGCTGTATTGGCTTTAAAAGCTGAGTAATCTTGGCCAAAACTTAGCCTGAGTTTAGTTCTCAGAACCAAGAGAAATCCAGATACTTAGTTTTGCTTCAGAGTGTTTCTTGAAGCCCTTGAAGTTACTGCTGGTTTAAAATGAGTCCTTGGGAGATGACTGTTTCGTAAGGGCCTTGTTCTCCAGAAATGGCAATTATGTTTTCCTTTTGTTATTTTTCACACTCTTTTTGTGAAAAGTGTCTTATTAGCCCTAGTAAGAGATTATTTAGAGCTTGCAAAATACATCTTGTGACTACTCAGCACTTTCCACGTGTCCCTGAACAGTGCTTCTACTTTCACTTGATGGAGCCTGGTTTCTCTGTCTCTATTGTCCATGCAGCACTTTCCTCACAGCATTAAAAATGTTCCACTTCCTACAGATGCTCAGATATTCTGGTCTGGGGTTGCATTAACTGTAGGAGTGCTGCTGCACTGATGTATCTGTAAAATCTACTGTAAAAGAGCAAGGAGGTACTGGGCTGTGGCATCCTGCACAACTGGGCAGTACAGCTAGCATTGTTGTGAGTGCTCCGTGTGTAGGTAGGGAGGCAGCTGGAAGGGTGGAGGCCTGAAGGTAGCAGAGGGATGTAAAGGAGCTCTGCAGCGATGCAGGATGTACATCTCACAAGTCAGCCAGCGTGCATGCTGCTGCGGCACAAGCTGTTAGTGCACCCACACCATGAGGTGGCATGGTATGTACATGGGACATTTCACCCTGTGATGATCCTGGGACTGGAAATCTTTCACCATTTTGATTTCTGGAGACTTCATGCTGAAGCGGGTGGCTTAAGATCATTAACCCTCTTGCACGCAACAGGCAAAGAATGCTTCTACTGTTTGTCCTTAAACATATTCAAACAAAGGCGTCTGTTATATCTAAGCATTCTCCATGGTTGCTGCAATGCTTTCTTCTACCCTACTTCTCTGATAGCGAAGGGTTAAATTCATGAGCCTGCTGATGAGCTGTGAATATGCAGCTAGGACCTGTTCTCAGGCATGTGTCCATTTCTATAATCCAATCTTCTCCACTGTGGCACAGACCTGGAGGCTCTTCTGCAGCCTAGCATGGCAAGTCTGCTGCCATGGGATAAGAAATGGTAGGATGATTTACATAATCACATATGCAAATAAGCCAAAATCAGGGTCCTTTCATTCAGCTTTGATTTTAAGGAGACTATGTCCATGGGCTTGAGAGCAAAGGGATTTGAAAGCATGGTTTTCGTCTCTTGAGCTCTTGCAAAACAGAGCACACCCCCAGAGATGTACTGCTGTTACCAGACATATACAGCCCAATGGGCATAAATGATTAATAATGCAGAAACACTTGATAACCCACGCCATGCAAATGCACCCTTAGCCTCTAGGCCTACATCATCTGTTCCCTCTACTGGAAGTGTGGACTGCATCCTTATGCAGGAAATGAAAGAAACTCCATCTCCGAGGAACAAAGGGAATTCATTTCTTCATCTGGTAGAACATTTAAAAGATGTTAAGAACAGCAACAGCCTCACACCTGTTGCATACCAGATGAGCACTGGTGGAGACACGTGGAGAGGTCATTTTAATGTGTGCCCTTAAAAAGGTTACAGAGAATAAATCAAAGCACAGCAGTGTCCATCAGTACTCAGAATGAGGATTCCAAACATTTGTGCTCTCACTTGATTCAGTTTCTTAGTCCTTTGTGCTATCTCTGTCCTGTAGCAATGCTGGCCAGCTTGGCCTGGGCTTCAGGAAAGCTCCTGAAGGGCTAGTGAATGGTATGGTCTGAACAATTCATGATGGTTTCAACAATTCAATGATCAGCTCAGTGATTTTTTCCCAGCAGTCAACTGTGTAGGGATTTCATAGGAAAACTCCAGAACAAATAAGGCTAATGAGGTAGCAGTTTGTGAAGGCTGTAGATGTTCTTAACTTGAGTGACTAGGACAGGTCCTAGTGGCGTCATGTATTTTAGCCTGGCTAATGGAATGCTCTGAAAAAGTAATGAATTAGTTATCTGAAGATACTAACTTTAATCAAACTTATTTAATCCTTAAAAAAAAAAAGTTAGATATTCAGCTTTTTCTTGCAGCAGTGAGACTTGTGGTAAATTGTATGTGTTAATTAAACATTGCATTTAAAAAATGTTAATTTTTTCAAGTGAATGTGCATCTTTGTCAGCATTTCTATTTGAGTGGCCTGCTCTTGCTTGAACATACGTAGAACTTAGCAGTTTGCTTTAAAACTCTAAGGAGAGAAAATATAACCAGTCACCCCAGGTGCATGCCACAGATGAAACAAACAAACCAAAAAAAGTAGATGTTTTCACTTTTGTCCATTACAAATTCTGGTTGCTTGAAGCATAACACTGGCCCTTCAGAGGTAGGTAAATCTGTGTCTTGAGCTGTGGGCAATCTTTTCCATGAGAGAATATTTTTTGCTCCAAGTCTGCTAAACAGCTTGATCATCCTGGGTTTTATAGTTGCAGACTCAAGGCTGCTGTAGGAGTGCAGTGCAGTAACACTTGCTACCCAGAGGTTGGCAGAGCTCTGTAAATAGCTACTGCCACATCCACTGTTTCAGGGGTTGAAGGAATGAAAAACTGCCAGATGGATTGCTCTGGAAGACTCCTCTGGGGATCTTGTTAGGTAGTGTCTGCAGTCTCTTTACCCCTTCAGCAACACAAAGTTACCACAGGTAGGATCAGAATTGGCTCCTTAGAAGTATGTAAGCTATTCCTGCCCAATTGGGCCTTCCTTGTGCACTCCACTGCATCCAGCAGACCTTCCAGTTCTTCTAAATTAGCATTTCTTGCAGTGATCTAACACTAGCATCTACACTAGCAGGACATTTCAGAAGAGCAAAGAATAAAAGATCTTGTGCTTTTTCTAGGAACCAGCTAGTACTAAAGAAAAAAGTGCATTTCTGCATTCCTCAGAACGCAGATATCACAGACAGTAATGAAGCTGTGTCTTTGGCCAGGGCAGCACCCATATAATGACAATATTGAGGACATTGTGCTTTCTCTGAGTCTTCCTCCCAAAATGAAGCTGAGTACAATTACTGCTAGGAAACAGCACTACTGTTAAGACTTATCTGAGTCCTGTCTTTGATGCCTGAAAGCGAGGCCATTATTACTGAGATGTATTGAATTTGTATAGCATTTTGCAGCGCCAGTACAGACCAGGCAGAACTAGTTAGGTGATTTGATATATCATGGACAAGGGTCATTACAATCTCTTCTTGAATATGAGCAGCTAAACATCATGGCTACTGCCAGCACCACCTTTCTCCAGCAAGCCTGCTAGCAGCTGAGGCAGGAAGGGTGGGGAACTGAAGGGTACTGGTGTTTTTTCCTTTGGAAGGTGAGCTGCTGCGTGCTAAGCTGAGTTTGCACATTTGGCAGAAACTGGGTGTGCCTCTCCTGTGGTTCGTGGAGAGACTGGAAGGCTGAGGTTGCAGCAGCCTTTAAAAATGCTTATCCATGTAATTTGATTCTGTGCATTGTATCTACAAGTCACTTAGGATGTCTCTGCCATCTCTTGATATGTATCCTAATGAGAAGTTGACCTGGACTGCAGGTGTCACCCGGCATCCAGATTTGCAGGTCTGACCAAACTCAGGCTAGGTGAGAAGGGTGGCATGCTGACCAGTTCTGCTTGTGGAAACAGAGGTATTAGCCACAGCAGAGTATCTTGCAAGTGTGAGTATTTATAGGGAGGCAGATGTAAACCACATTTGTCCTGTGTTTCTGGCAAAGAAAGAGCGTGAAATATTTGTGACCCAAGTCATTGGCTTTCTTGCCATTTGTATAAAAATTTCCAGATGTGATTGTTGATGCTTCACCTGGGACCAATTAAAGGAAGAAGGAATATCCAGAACCAATTGTATACATGTGGATACTTAACTTGTATGTGTGTGCGCACACATCTCTGTTGCAATATGTCTGTTTTAAAATAAAGCAGAATTTCAGATCAAAGAACTTCTATTTTCTCTTTCCAGGGCCTTCCTTTTGTCTACAGAACCCTTTCCTTCTCAGATTGTCCCTGTCCCAAAGCCCAGGATCTATTTGAAATCCTTTGATGCTTATATTCATCACACCTGTTCGGTTGTTTTACCTCCAAATAGCTGCTCTGTGGCTCGTCTTAATCACAGTGCTCTTCTGTGCAGTCACAGGAATTCTACTGGGGAAGATTCCCGGATATTGTAAGCTTGTAGAAGGATAGAGCGATGTCCCCAGTAATGCAGCAGAGACTAACCACAACAGGCTCCGGCACAACATCACTAAGTGAGTCCGGTTCTCTGTCTCCTGCACTCTCTTTCCTCACTCATCACTACAGCTGTCAGCCTTCTGGGTCCTTATTGTGTTGTGCCAAGGGATTAAACTTCTGGTTCTTCCCTTCCAGGATGTGTCCACAAAGTTTTTCTTCACTCCATTACTATCTAGAAACTTTCCTTCTTGCTCTTTTTCTGTTGAATTTCTCCATACTTTTTGTCTCTCCCCATAAGTCTCTCTGATGGCATTCACCAGGCTGCCTCCTGCCATAGTCATACCCTGCTGGAAAGTAAATCACGAGTCACCCAATTTTCTTCCCTTTTTATTATTCTTGTTTTTGCTAGGGGAGTTCAAGTGAACGAACAACCCCTGCAGACCTGGTGCTTTTCAGGAGCCTTATACTCATGGCCAGAACAAGTACATAGGACAGGATGAGAACCCAGCTAGACTGCAAATATTAGCCATAGACCCAAAAACACAGACCTGTTTGAATTCAGAGTAGCCAACAACACAATTTGAAATTATTTTTCTGTGTCTCAGTCATTCTCTTTAGCCATAGTCAAAACCATTTTATGTACATCCTTCTATGGCTGCTGGTGTCACTCACCTTGTGTAGTGGGTACAAAGCCTTCCTCGTGTAAGCGCTTCTTTTGAAGGGGGAAGAGTGCAGGGTCTGGTGTGCAGCAGGAGTTATTGAACAGAAGGCCTCGAAACAGAACTGTTGCTGGAGGGCTGTTTCTCTGAAACTTCAAACCCAGTGTGGAAAGCATCAGGTCCAAAGTGAACTTTGTTTTCTTCTGTTTCATATTTTAGAATTCCCTAATTCTCTTCCAAGTGGATTTGGGTATGTTTATGTTTCTTTTCAGCAGAGGGGATAATTAAAATGCAGTTGTGAATGCTAGTAAACATTTTACACAATCATTTGTTCATTAACAAGAAGTTTCCAAGGTAGTTACGTTTTAGCTCTAAATTTTCAGCTTCTCTACCACCAGATTCACAGATAGACTAGGATCAACAGTCTTACTAGTTGACATGTTGAAACAGGACTACAGCTCTAGTGTAGCTTTATCTTTTCTGTACCTTTTTGGGAGAAGTATACACATGCTCCTGAGCAATTGATTATAATCTTTCTAGAAGGGATACTTTTGTTTCCTTGAGATGTGGTGACTAGAGATGATTTAGTGTGTTGCTGTGCCCTGGAAAATGTCTTAAAAGCTAAAAGTGTCCTGCTTTATTTTTTTATTATTATTTCAGGAAGGACACGTTTAGAAAATCAGGATGTGGATGTCATTTCTTCACTGAAATTTTTAGGTGTCTTGTCTTCTTATTTGAAGTGGTATTCTCTTCTTCAAGTCCGGGCTCTCAGACTGCCTTTATGGCTTATGCTGGCACCACTAGCCCTTGATGCAAGCAGAGTCCTGCAGTATAGATGGCTGCAGTTCTACTGTATTGTGACATGTAGGTGCCACACTGCAGCTGGCAGCCAGGTGTCTGGTAGGCAGGCTGCTATTAGTTCCCTGAGCACTGGGATGGCCGCAGGGCACTGCAGGAAGACTGGGACTGTGAGGAGCTGAATAAAAGAGGCCAAATGGAAGATAGAAGTGGATAGAGGAGATTCATGGCTACGTTAGAGCAGAGGAGTTGAGTGCTAATATTCTGATGGCATGATCAAGTAGCTGGCAAGGTTGGTTTGCAGTAAGGCCAAGCTGAATATTCTGCTGCAGAAATGATTCCTTGCTTTGCAGAGGAATTTCTGCCAAATCCTTTCTTTTTCTGGCTCCCAGGGCTGAGTATCTTGCTCGAGTCATGGGGCTTCCAACCAGTTTTCCTGGCTACTGCATACTAAAGTGGTACTCACACTTCTAAAAAGAGCCTCTGCTCACTCTCTCTCTCCTCCTCCTCTTTGCTTTGGTGAATTCCTGCCTCCTCCCTTTTAAGCATTGCTTATTCAACTTTCCATGCTGGATTCTCACCCTGGAGCATACTCACGCTCTGGAGCATACTGAACCCTGATCTAGGAAGTGGAGGAGAGGCGATTTTAGGAAATATTCAGTCTTCCCTGCTATTATGAGACAGGTCTGACTCCTTTGAGTTGTTCTATGTCTCCAACACTGGCTTGTTTGTCCCAGAGATGGTTAAATGAACTCTTTGAAAGTTTGGATTTTTTTTCTGTCTGATGGAAAACGCATATCGTTGAGGATCTGCCCGGTTCCTGTTTAATCAGCACTGGGCTGTGCCAGGTGCAGGTCATGGGGCTTTGGCTGGGTACATGCTGAGCAGAATGGGTGAGGGCCAGGGGGCAGCAGTGGTGCCATGGGGCTGGCGTGAGCAGTTCCACTGAGGCAGCACTCCTGGGGCTGGGGGAAAGCCTGAGGGTGAGTGGAGGCGGGGGTGCCTATGGCGGGTGGCCGTCTGCCTTGTCTTGTCTGTCAGACCTGATTAGATGTGGCTGGCGCTCTGCGAAGGCCTCCACGCTGCGAGGGGTGGAGTCTGGCTGGAGGGGCAGAGCTGGGCCCTCCTTCCTTTATGTGCTGCTGAAAAGTAGCCTTTGTTGCAGGGTTTGTGGGCTTTGTCCTATCCTGGAAGCTGTGCCCCTTTCTCTGGGCTTCAGCTCCTGAATGAGGTGAGCAACTCTGGCTTTTCATGTCAGATCTTAGCCCTGTCTTGCATCTGCGCTTGGGTATCTCACTGACCCCCCAGGGGTCGAGAGAAGTATTTTTCCTGCTAGTTCAGAGTTCTTAACGTGAAAATGTATTTGGCGAGGATCCAGCAAGGTGTTAAGCTACTTTCAGTCTGGAGTTCCCCCCAGGTCCCTCCCCAGCTTCATATAGCCTTTTGAAAGAGTTAGAAGAACAACTGGAGACAGAAACCAAAATAAAATCCACTGTTCCGGGGCTTTCTGCAAACAAGTCCTTCTCAGCCCAAGTGATCTGCAGTTAGTGGTTTCCCATATGGTTTCTATCATTAGGTTTTGTCATGATAGTATTAATTTCAAGCAGCATAACAGACTGGACATAAGCAGCCCTCAGTGGACTTCATGGACACTGAGCTCAGGTGTGGATCATTGTCCAGCCCTACAGACTGCATCCCAAAATCTCCCTTCCTAAGAGCCACAAGATGTATAGATCCTGCCAGCCAGCTTGGTGAGTGGGAAGGTAAAAGGTGGATGTTCCAGGAAGCAGTTTGCAGCCCAAAGATAACTGGGACCCAGTGGTCTTGCCTTAAGAGTGGGGTGGAGATGGACTAGACATGCACCAGTGTCCAGGGATAGTCCGGTGCACTGCTCCTACTGCTTTCCCAGCAGTCCCCATACCACCCCTTGGTGTTAGTCATTAGCTACAAGTGAAGTGCCCTCGCCTGTATGGAGCATAACCAAGCACTAGATCTTTAAGCCATTCCTCAGCTCTCTGTTGGCCATTCACTCTGTCACCAGGACAGCACCAGAACCGCTGCTGCAGCCTCTGGAGAACAGACAGGCTTGCCACCACTAGATCAGGCTGCCCAGGGCCCCATCCATCCTAGCCTTAGGCACCTCCAGAGGTGGGACTTCCCTGGGCAATCTGGGCAACAGTTGACTTTGCTATATTTACTATGTGTTTTCATAGTTTAGATTAGACTAATTTTCAGAGCATAGTATCTGGAGAAGCAGCTATCTGTCTTTAGGCAAAAGATCTTTAATAGGACCTGACCCTCTCCTGTGGTGCCTTGGGGAACAATGACAGAGAATTCTTCAGAGAAACCTTCAAACTAAGGTTTTCATTGCCACGGGCATGCACAAAGCTTTGGCACTGCAGGAGTTAAATAGCTTGCACAGGGTGGAGGATTCTTCAGCCAAACCCAAACTGATTGCACCTGGTTTGTTCAACCTGTGTGTAAATGACACCATGGTCTTCCCACCCCCACCCCAGCAAATGCCATAGGGGCTGCCAAGGTCTACGTGCAGGCAGGGCTGTGTGAGCAGGTGTAGGGCCTGCAGCGGTAGGAGGCTCCTTGCTGGGCTGGGAGCAGCCGTGTTGGTCACACGTAGGCTGCAGTCGCCATAAGTCACTGAGGTGACAGTGAGTAGAAGTAAAAAGTCCACACTGCTAACAGCTCAGCCTCTTGTTGAACATACTTGTCAGTTACTGTCAGGGTGCAGTAGGGTCTGTTCCTCCTGAGGAGGAAAACTGCAAATTTTGCTAAGTCTTGGTCAGGCAGCTTGCTCGGGCCATCTGGCTCTGCCTGCTGCCTTTGCACAGAGCACAGGGCTGCGTGCTCCAGCCAGGCGGGGCTGCGGCCAGGCTGGCTCCTGCCCGTGCTGGGTGAATTGCTCCTGGGACAGGCTGGGGCGCTGCTCGCTGAGGGCACCATTGCTCTCCCATGGTGGGGAGATTTGCGGCTGCAGAGCCGGGACTCAGAATTTAAATGTACTGATTTAGAATCTTTGTGAATTCAAAGGAATTCTTACTGAATTCCTTACAGGAAACTAGGCTGGAAGTGTGTGAAACTGCTTCACTTCATGTGGGTGCCTCATGCAGCTCTGAAAATGATCACTATCGTGCATTAGAGAGAGGCTTAAATTATTCCCATCTTTCTCTCCTCCCACACTGACTCCAGGCAGTCCTTCCTTTTCCAGGCCACGCATGCAGACAGTGAATGTCACCAGGTGATCCAGCTCTGGAGTAGCCCATGCGTTTTGACTTGTTGCTGGACGTATTGCTTATTTCTTGCTTTGTGTTCACCATTAAGACCTAGCCTAAATCTGTGGATGTAAACAATGCCACTCTGCTGATTTTAGTAAAGTTTTACCCAGCTACAGTGCAAAGATACTGGCCCAAAGCTCCTGAAAGCTGACCTGCATGGGTGGGGCTTTTTTTTTTGGCTTTCCATAAAGGCTCTGAGGTGAGGCTGGGGAGATTCCATGTTGTGGCCCAGCTGGCGTGTGCAGCCACAAATAATAATTAATTGGCTCTTTAAGGAGTCTTGCAAACTTTTTTTTTTGTCTGTCTGTCTTAAGCTCCTTTTAATTAACTTCAGTCATGTCCCAACACATCATCTTGGCTGAATCATAAACCTCACTGTGCCAGTTTTTCGCATTCCTGAAATACACAGGCCGCCAGTGTTGCAAATGCAGCTCAAAGGCAGTGGCTCAGAGGAAGCTGGGCAGCTCTCCTGGAACTCAGAAATTTTCAGGAACTGTTGTGAAATAGAGAGGCTGAGTGGACCAGCCTTCCACTTCCACCTCCATTGCTGCCCAGCTCCCAGCAGTGTTTCTGTCTTGCACTTTATGCACTGACGAAAGGAGCAGCAATTGTAGCAGGCACCTGTGTACAAGCAGCTTTGTCCCTTTAGAAAGCACCTTTATTCGGGTTACAATGCTTGCGGCATGCAGCTTTTTTTTCCTTGAAGAGTTTGTTTCTGTGTCACGCTTCTTATTGCAAAGGGTCAACTTTCAAGATTGTAGAGCTTGTTAACAAGATATTCAGGCATACTTAGTCACCAAAAATTTTCATGTGGCAACAGGACAAAGTTTTGTGCTTCTTTACTAGAAAGCTTCAAGACTGGTCTGAGGATTATAAGGATTGTTTCCATCTTTTCAGAAATTTGGGGTTTGAGACTGTCTCCTTACTGCTTCATAACCTGGCCATTCTCTCACTATTGCCTGGTAGAAATAATTCCCATGTTTTTATTGATGCAAAGTTGTATCAATGCCTGTTGTCCCTTGGTCTGTATGTTGTGTTTTGAGCCAGAGAATTCTGCACTTGGTAAGCCCAACTCAATCTTAGCATCCGTATGTTCAATTTACTGAAAAGAAGGCAAATCTTACTGTAACCTTTTGATGTTTATTTAGAGAGTGCAGCTTTTATAATGAAATGGTCCAACCAGAACAAAATAGATGTGTTATATGTGGTAGTTTAAAGCTGAAGCTCAGTGAATACAGGTGAGAAAGAAGTTGCGGCATTACAGTGGTGAGGATCTTCATCCATTTGAATAACTTATCACTGAGTTCTTAATTCCTAACTGTTTTAAAAAAACATTTGGAAGCGTGGTCTAGAAGGAATAAGCATATTTAAGAAAATAGTTGTGTCAGGGTTCTCTGTACTGAAGTCTATAGGATTGCAGTCTGTCTTCTGCCTTAGATGAGTAGGAAACAGCACCACGACAGCAGGTTCAGGTGGTGTGCCCCAGGCTGCAGGTGAGGAGCCAGGAGTTGCCCAGTGACCTCTTTCAGCAATACTTGTGATTCCACAGCAGCTCAGGGATTGTTGCTGTTGCCACAGCAGTCGCATATTGCACCTCTGTAGCATATTGGTGAGTTTTGAATAAGTAGGAGGAAGATGAATATTATAGCTAATTAAAAACAACAGAGAAAAAAAAAGCCTCTTGGGAAAAGGATAGGAAAATCAGGAAAGATGATTACAAACAAGCATCGGGTATGAGCATGGAAGCCATGCCTGGATTACTGGGGGAGTACAAATGGTCTAAAGATGTAGACCCATTGTAAAAGGAGAAGAAGCAAGAGCAGCATTGGATGACAAGAGAGTAAAACAAAAACACTGATGAAGAGTGCCACGTAATTCACATGAAGATCAAGCTAATTCCTACTGCATCTGGTATGTGACACTTCGCTGTGTATACAGTCTCTGACCTAGCAGCAGCAGCAGTCACTAATATGATGAAGAAGTTGTTCATGCTGGGGAAAAAACTTTATAAAGTCAGCAGCAGAATATCTTGACAATGAAAAACAGAGAGCTTCATGAGCTGTTAAGGGACACACTCAATTCTGTTGCCTGTTCAGATTCAAATGTCTGCTGAGATGCAGAGGATTTGGGTCTTCCCAGTTCCAACCATCAGGAAAGACAGATATGCTGCAGTGGGTAAGTTAAGGAATATGTTTCCTGTGAAATACTTTAGTCCTAACTGTGTGGCTTTGAGGAATGTTTTAGTAACAATTTCCCAATTGATTGTTCTAGGAAGAATACTGCATTTATCTGAGGAGCACCAGATGCAAGGCAATGCACACTCCAGAGAGCTGCAACTAACGAGAGGGTTGGACTCTAAAAGAGGGGCATGTAAAATGCTGGCGTATCAAAAGTGCAAGACTGTCTTAACAGTGATTGATATTAAAAACAAAACAAAACAACAACAACAAACAAAAACAAAAACAAAAAAAAAACAACTCATGGATGTTGTGGTGTTTTTCCAGAAATTATTCCACTTAGGAATAGTAAACACTGGTTTCTAAAGCTCTTTACTGGGCGCCTGTCCTGGAAGAAATGCTGCAACAGCAGAACTAAAGTGTGTTTTTAGAGAGGGCTAGACTTGGCCATGAACCATTGAAAACCTGTTCAATTCACTGAGTGAGGTGCAAGAAGAAAAAAGGAAAACTGAGTCACTTGTTAGAAATGAGGAAAACAGCTATCAGGGCATGCTCAGTGGATCCATTTGTAGGCATCGTGCTTTTTCTATGAGTAGGTCAAGGCTTCAGGAAATCTCTGAGGAGTACACTTAAACAAATTGTCATGATGATGATGTATTATTTTCAGCTATGGATTTCTTTCAGCAGCCCTCCTTTGCCTAGGCAAACTATAATTTTTCAAGTGCTGATAGTAAGGCTGTTTGTCCTAAGTATCTGCTGTTAGGATTCGTATATGTGTTTATGAGTAGAAATGTCGTTTTGTAGCAGCTTTAATATTACCTATCCCTGTTTTATCAAAGTCAGTGCATTTGGTTAATACAGCTCTTTAACAACTGTTGAAGATGTGATCCCATGCCTCACACTGATGCAGAAAGAGAAAAGGAACCTTTGAAAAGAAAAGCTTCAGGATTACATAACCTGGAAAGTAAAGCAGTGAGAGAAACAGAAAATGGCTCAGATAGCATTAGTCAAAAACTGTGGCCTGCAGATGAGCCACTAGTTGTCTTCAGAGGTCTGACCAGGCAGCTACAGGCTTGCTGACCTCTTCTAGCTAGTCAAATAAATATATAAAATATTCATTGACTTATCTCTATTCCCAATGACTTTAGCTCCCAGTGGAATTTTTCAGCACTGTGTGTAGATGTGACAGAACAGAAAAGACTGAAGAGCTTTGCTTCCAAGTGTTATTTTGTGTGCTTCCATCGTGAAAGGGTGGTTCTCAGCTTTCTACGTGGATACGTACCAGGCATTTTCAGCCTACGTTTCCAGTTCCATTGGACTTCAAAAGAGGAAACTACTCCCATTAATGTTTTGCATGATAACAAGTTAGGCAAGCATCATTTTTGGATCCAGTTTGTGGAAGACTGCTTACTGCCAGTGCCAAGTGGGCGTCATAGTTGAGACTATCAAATGATGTCTGCTGTGTTAAATGCTTTGTTGGATTTCCTGCTTGGAAAGTGATGCATGTGCCAGACAAGCAGTATTTTCTGTTTTGGCATTAAAGCAATCTTGGCACACAGTGCAAGCTGTTTACTTTAAAAGCTTTATTTTAAATATAGTTTTGGAATGCAGAACACACTTAAAATGTCTGCAGATGAACAGCAATGGAGAGGACAGCAAAGCATCCTTTTTTTTACTCCCGTGTCCCTTAGAAATACTTCAGTATGCTTCGTTTATGGGAGCTGCTTCTGATTGGTGTGTAATTTTTCATGCATTGTCTCTTGCTGGGTTGGACAGACAGTAGAGAACATGTAACTGGAAGATAGCTAAAACTGAGAGCATAGAAGAACATAATGGACAGCAAAATTTAAATTCTTTGTAGTATTGTTTAATTTTCTTGTGATATACCGCTGGTGGAAGGACAACATGCTCCATTTTGCTGAGCAGTCAACAGAAATAGTCTGTGCCAGGATATGGAAGGGCACTCTTCCTAAAAGGACACTGCAGAGCCAGTGGTCATGCTGACATGCAGTGCCACTGTTTTTCACCTAGCAAAAAGGTCCTTCAGAATGGCAAGCATAGCGCCAGAATACAAAACACTTATTTATCAAAGCCATAAGTAAGAAATGCTGTGTTTTTAGTTTTAGAAGTAACTTTTGTACATTTATGACTTTTTCCACATTAAACATCATTTATGGCTTGGAAATTATTCAGGCAAGAGGCATGTGGTTTCTGCTCCTGAACATCAGCAGCAGTTTTGCTAAGTTGAGTCTCTATTTTATGTTGACTTTTTTTGGTTTTCATTTTATCTTTTGGGTGGACCTTCATGGAGCAAGCTGCCTCAAGGAGAACCCATAGCCTTCTTTCTAAAGAGAAGACTACATGCTCTGCTTAATGTGAAGAAGATGGCATCGATAGAGGGAATTTGATTTTGGAAGCCAGACCTGTGCAAAGCAGACTTGTGAAACAGTGTGTTTTCTGAGATGTTCCTTCATCAGAGCAGTTGCTGGAATAAGTTGAGAAGTAGGAATTTCACACCTGGTCTTTGAGACACCAGTTGATAGGTTTTTCCATATGCTATGTGAGAAGTTATGGAGTAGGTGTTGAATTTTCAGTTAATCCTATTCCTGCAAATAAATGGTAAACGGTTGATGCAAGATCTTGGTTTATGACCTAGGAGCTCCATTTTACAATTTCTACTGAGACTTCGAGGGCCTTGTTTTGCAGGCTCTTCTGTACATACGTGCAATGTTTGAAGTGGATGGAATTACATATTCTCTGTGTGTATCAAAGCAGAGGAAACTGTATGGGTTGGGTATGATCTTGTGCCTTTAGCACTTTATATTCTAGCATTAATTCTTTAGCCAGCCAGGCAGGACAGATTTAGAAATGAATGCCAACGTTTTGGCTTTTCTGTATTCAGTATTCTGTCCTAGAAGAGCAATGCTCCTTCCCTGTCCAAGCCCAGTTCTGCTCAATGCTGCATCCCATTACTCCATAGAGTTACTCATGACAAATACATGCTGCTATCTTGGGGATATGATGGTGCAGCTATATTTTTACCTTTGTTGCCTTTTTTATGTCTAATTATTCCATTACCAATTGTGTTTAACCATTTATCTGTGCTGGGTGACAACAGTGCAAAATTTT
Source organism: Phasianus colchicus (assembly GCF_987193195.1). NCBI lineage: Eukaryota > Metazoa > Chordata > Aves > Galliformes > Phasianidae > Phasianus > Phasianus colchicus. The sequence continues at coordinate 13,220,965 of NC_143453.1, read as the reverse complement.
AAGGAGAGAAAAATGACTTTGGTTTTGTTCTCTCACTTGGCTAGATGTGCCTACTTTGTATCCCAGCTGCTTCTGCAAGTCTAATATGCCTCTGTTTCCAGAACCAGTCTCTTTCCTGGAACCCTGTCGCAGGGCTCAGAGCGATTATCTCTGCCTCCCTCAGTAGAGTGGCCTGTAGGAGCAGCTTGTCACTCCCTTTGTCACCGAGTCAGGACTGTGAGCTTACACTTGGTTATGCAGGCCCTCCTAGCTTGATGCAGAGAGTAATATGTGACAGTTTAATAATGGAAAGAGATGATGAAAGCAAAGAAATAGGCACAGATGGGAAGAGATATCTGAGGGCTGCCAGGGCAGCTGTTCGAGATCTCTGAATGAGATGGAGAGGGAACTCCACCACCCTCAGTTTCCCAACTCTCAAACAAGCCATCTCCCATGTGCAAAGCAAAATGAGCTCCACCCCAGCCCGACCATGTTAGCTGAGCTCTGATTAATATGTGGCAAATTCCAAAGGTAACCCTGTCAGTCTTGCTGACATTCCCATTGGTAATACGAACCACAAAAGTGTTGATTAATATCAAAATAATTCTGCTTGATTAGATCAATTAGAATTATTGAGAGGAAATGTAGGAAAAGCATAAATATTCCAGGGAAAATGCAGACTTTAGACAAGAGGCAAAATTGCAAGTTTCCATGGTATGTAAAATTTTTCACCTGAGAGGAGAAATAAGGCCTGTGAATGCTGTTCTCCAACAACCCTCCCAAGAACGTGCTTATCTCAGCCTTCCTTCTTTGTTTGTAGCTCACTCATCGTGTTGGAATGAGCAGCTCTAAGCTAATCAAGTGCATGCATCTTTGAAGTGTTAGAGACTTTGAATGGAGGACCCAAAGGCAGAGACCCATGTAATTGTTTCTTTGACAAGTCTGGCAAAGTAAAATTAGTGGAGTTTAAGATCTTGGCACGTCACTGGGGCACTGAGAGTGGAGGGAGAAGCAGTTTCTTTAAATCAACCCTACCGTGTATTCCTGTGCCATTCTCTGCTGAGGCAGAAAGCCTGGTGTTTGCCTTAAGGTATGAGAAGAGGATCTGGAAGTTTAGATGAGAAGAGCAGAAAGAGCCTGAAGCTCTTAAACAAGAAGAATGAGGGAGAAATGTGATAGCATCTTGAAGTGGTAAAGAGCTGGAGGGGCAATACAAGTAATACAAGGATGATGGGTATTTATTCTCCATATCCAGGGCATAAGGGACAAAATGTCAAGATTTTTAACTACAGTATGACTTAGGACTAAGGCTAATGAAGGCCTGGAACAAAGTGCAACAGTGACTATGGGGGTGTATGAAGGCAATCTTTAAATCTGTAAAAATTTCAGTCTAGGATTGTAGACTTGGAGCAAGGAGAAGGTACCTTTCTGTCCAGTTTCTGTGCATCCCTGCACCAGTAGGAGTTAATACGACACTGAAATTTCTGCTACGGGATATGGTTTAGTAGCTTGTGGTAGTAATGATGATGGGAGAACAGTTGGACTAGATGATCTTGTAGGTCCTTTCCAACCATGTGATTCTGTGATTCTGTGATTCTATGAAAGCTAGCCTGTAGCAAGAAGCTCCCCTTGCTTTCCCTCACTTAGATTCTAACTTACAGGGGAAGACAAGAGACAACAGAGATGTATTTTATCCTGTGGTTTTCTTGTCTCTAAACCTTCCCAGATCATGGGATGCACCATCTTCTGTATGGCTATTCACACCCGAAGTTTGACTTCAACTTCAAAGTTAGTTCTGGGTCCAGCTTCCCACTTTGCAGAGAATGCTTCGTACCAGGATTGGCCTTTATGTTATGGTAAACACTGTTCATTCTTCTCAGTCAATAGCCTTTCTAGAAGATCTGTGCACAGAGTAGTCTAAAGCCTAGCATGATATAGTCTGGTTAGCAGTAGGAATCAATGTATTACCAATATATTAGTTTAGCAAAAGGAATCAATGAGCGTGGATTCTGAAACTTTCCATTTCAACTTGCTTGGTGTGTGAACAGCCTTGTTTTCTCATATCACTTGTTGCCAGTATCAGTGTGTGTGAAGATATCAAGATAGATATCAAGATATCTTCTTAACATGGAACAGTACCTGAGGAGAGGGAGTGATACTGATCTTGTGGGAGGAGTGTAAGAGAAGTGACAAAACTTGAATGAAAGATCTTAACCCAGAGCAATTTGGGCACCAGTTTCTGTACAAGAAACATCTCTAATCCAGTGAAGGACTTTCAGCCCTGGTCTGACACATCCACAGGGAATTTCCCATCAGATATACCTTGTTTGTGCTACTGTGCCCCATCTTAGACCACAGATAACTCTTCTAAGCATGCTCTGGGCGAGGACAGGGGACTGGATCCTACTGGTAAAGCAGGCAGTTGAGGAGATGAAGCTGCTTGCTTTGAAATGTCTTCTCCAGAGCCTCCCTGGCTTCAAAATGGTGTTGGGAATTCATTGGCAGTTCAGCAAGGATTTTCAGGCTTTTACTGGGTTCTAAATGTGGAAACTGAAATCCCTGAGAAGTGTCCAAATCCCTGTGTGGCTCCAGGTTATAGTATGTTTTCAGACTCTCATTTCTCCATTCAGTGGAAGGCACTGGCTTCAGCAGTCTTCTGCCTTTTTCAGCCTGCCCTTTAGAAGAGGGCTTCTCAAGTGTGAGTTAATATCATCCTGAATAGTTGAAACTCTGTAACATGCTGAGAGACCCAGCTCTCCAGTCCTGGCATTTTGTTGTATTTGAGACCGCAATCGTTCCCTTTCTGAGAAACCTAACCACTTTGTCTCCTTTATTTTCTCCCTCTCCGCTCTCTAGACACATCTGCTGCCATGAGATGCCTCAGCCAAGGATTTTGAGCCAAGATATGAGGGAAATGATTTAACCAGATGTGTGCCCATGTCTGCAAAACAGAATTTTAAATGCTGAAATTTAAAAGCTTGCCATCATCTCCCCTGCCTCCCAGCAGCAAGGTAAATAATGGGTGGGACAGCAGCATATTCATTAAAACACCTTTTTTCAAGGGAGAGGATAGGAGGTTATAATCTGACTGTAAAAATTTGCTCCAGGCTGAAAACTTGGCAAACAAAAGCTTAGCTTAGAAGTGATTAAAAAGGAAACAATGAAAAAAGAATAAAATAAACCAAGGCAGTGATTTTGGGTGGAGATGAGGGTCTAGAGCTTAGAGATCATTCTTTAGTGGGGGAGGAGAAGGAATGGCTCAAGTTGTATTTGGCTCTAAGCCCTACTATAACTAAGTGTTTCAGAGCCAGTAGAACATACTGCAGCATCTGAATACATGTGCAATCCCTGGCCTCTCCCTTCACCCATTTATCAGAGGAAAGTTGAACCCTCCCATATTCTTAAAAGCACAGGGGATGCAGATATGGTGGCAATAACTGAATTCTTCCTACTGTTACTTTCTGAGTGTGGATTTCCCTGTAACTTAAATTGTAAAAGTAAATAAAGAAACTGAGATTCAGCTTGCCTAGAGAAGAAGAGGTGAATATGTTACTTTCAGCACTGCGGAGCTTCTCAGACCTCTCTCACTCATTGCTGTGAGCCACACCTGATGCTCAGGATCCATTCCTTGCTTTTAGCATCACGTAGAGCCACTCCTGAACAAAAGGATGATCCCTTGAAGCCTCTTAATGTGGGCTGACTTCTGCACAATTTCAGTTACAATTCCAGAGCTAAGGAAGAAGGAAAGCTGGCTGGATGCATAGCAGCAGAAACTATGAGCGCAGAATGAGCCTCTAGAGGGAAAACTTTTCCAAAGTATTATCTAATGTGCACACCACATATGTTTGGCAGCATGGTTTGTACAGACCTTGGGAAACAAACATAACGCCCAGCCAGTAACCAGTTGTCTTTCTTCATCTCAGGACCCCTGGGCCTCTGCAGTCAGTGTGCCCACACATAATTACATTGTTGGCTCCCCCTGTAGTAGGGTCATTGTGTATGAAAGCTTCATACTTAGAGATTTTCTAAACTTGATTGGATAAAGCCTAGAGCAGCCTGATACAAGTTTGCTAACTCTCCTTACTGCTATGCGCACTTCTAAAACAGCTATCCCCTCAGCTGCCTTTTGGAATGCTTCGGCTGTAGCAGGCACCAAGGCACAAAAAGCTAAATGAATGATCAAGGGTGTATAGATATAAAAGACCCTTTCTGAAATTTTCTTAACCAACCCAGGTTTCATAAATGTTTAGTTCCATCAGCATAAGGGCAGTCCTAGTTTAGATGGAATGTTACCTGTCCACTCCCAAACAGGCCTCCATCATGGGACAGCACAGGTTGAACTTTTTTTGCTTTTGTAACAGGCTTCATCATTTACTTGTACATATTTTCATATATGTTTGCAGTTCCTTTGTTTAAGTACCTAAGTGCTGTTTGAAGAACTTAATTCTCTCCAACAGCAGACACTGCCAGGCTTTGCTTTTTATGCAAGAAATGCACTTTAATTCTGTCCTTTCTCAATCCTTAAATGAGGCAGGTGGAAAAAGCCAGTAAAGGAACATACAGGACTAGGTCTATTGGTTAAGAAGGCTTGGAGAAGTTTTGCCTTTTGCTACTACCTAGCCAGGTAACATTGCAGTATTAAGAGATCTCTTATCTGTGCTAGTGTACTGCATAACTTGAGATCAGGCTGTCAAAACACTGTCTTTCTGAATGTCTCAGTAGGATCAACTCTACTGAGGAGTGGGGGAAGGCACTTGTTAAAGATCTTGTTAAAGAGCAAGAAGCAGCCTGGCCTTTTAGTCTGCTCTTGTATTTCAGTGCTGACATTGTCTGTATTTTCCTTTTTAGGGAAGACTGAAATCACTGAGAATGGAATCCAGTCCATCTTCTGCTCTCCAAATGCAGCGACATCATTTATGGACTGATCTTCTACAGCTTCCTTTGAGCACTAGAATTTCCAGGTGCATGTTTTCAGAGCACAAACAACCCCAGAAAAGCTGCTTTTCAAAAGGTATGTCATCTCTTGTTTAAACCAAAAAAAATGAAAACTGAACTGTGAAAAAATGAAAAAGAAAAAAAGAGAAAAAAAAAAGGCCTTTGGCATCAAAACAAAGTAGTTTTATTCTTTTCTATAAGTTTCTTTAACTTGCCTAATACAAACAAAGTGGAACTGTAACAATGAATTGAGGAGATGTGGATGGTAAAAGCAAGGTACTGGCAGTGGAGGTAAGGTAAAATCAGATCCCAGCAGAAAGAAGTTGGGGGAAGAAGTTTAACAAGTTTGCTTCATGTGCCACTGTGTCATGCTTCCTTTTGTTGCTCAAGAATGTTGCCTCACTGGTTCCTAGGGTGTAAAAGGGCTACGCTACTGAGAGGATGTGCCCCACAGACCACCATATGTGAGCCACTGTTGGGCTCATTCTGACAGAAGGAGTGATCCTTCTGAAAGCTGTTGTTTTACTTCTATTGCAGTTGTACTACAGATCAGGAACTGATCGGGGCTTTGTGGTCAGAAGACTTCTGTAGTAAAGTATTTTGCAGAACAGTACTGTGCAGTGCAAAAGCATAATGGGAGGTAGGTAGGCACTTGAACTCATTAAAAGGAAATTAAAATGCCTCTCTAGAAAGTGTTCACAGTGGTCAGGAGGTTTGGAAAAGATCTTCAAAGGAGTTTAGGAAAACAGGCTAAATAATCTCTAAAATAATGGAGTTCTCTCTCACCTTTGCTGCTTCCAAAGGAATGAAACAGGACAAGAGCACTCATAAACTGTTATGCATATGCACACAAAGCAAAGCACAGGAGGAGCTTGACAGACCTTGTCAGGAAGGGGTGAGTGCACAAGGAGCGTGTGACAAGTTCTATCACATGTATATCTCACCAGTGTGATCAGTGCCTTGAAGCCAGCCAGGTCAGAGTTTACACCATGAACTGACATTTCTCCTTCCTTCGTACACATCCTAACCTGCTGTTGCATAATCTGGTGTGAATGGCACACTCTGCTCAGAAGAGACCCAAGACTGGAAAAGCAGGCTGCATCTTTCTGTCTGTTGGGCAGGACTGGAACTTACTGCTAGAGGCATCTGAGCCTCCTGCTTTTTCTTCCCTTCCCCCAGTTCCCACCCGGGCCCCACTACTGAAACAAAGACTCCCACAAAAGCAAAGAAATAGCTCTAGCGGGAGATTCCCTAGTTGCTTCCCACATGTCAACTACTGCTGCTGCAGTCTGTGGCTTGTGTGATGACAGTACTGATTCAATTAACTGATTTTTGAATCCTTCCTTTCATAGCCCTTGTGTAGACAGGCAAACTAGTTAGAATGGCCAGGAACAGATCAAGTGTAAATTTTATAAAGAAAAGGAGGTAGAATGCTGCTTCCCTTCTCCTTTTCTATATGTTGCCTCTGCCTATTTGCAATCTGGCAGTTTGGTGAGAGTGCCCAGCTGTTTTGTCTTGGAAGTGGTTGTTAACTCCTTCCAGAAAGAAAGTGATTAGCCATCTGCACTATTTGTCCTACTCTTGTTGACCTCAAATCCTATTCCAGAGCAAATCGTTGTGAGCTCCAAGGCTGTTCTTCGTAACTTCCCATTCAACCCATTCCAGCCTAAAGACATGCAAGACCTGATACTTTACAGGCCTTTACAGTAAAGGACGACTCTTCACATGTAAAGTCAAAGTATGATTTTACAGTATGATTCCCATAACAGTTATAACTCTGACCTTTTTGCACATATATTATTTTTAGTTAATATAGTTGGTGTTAACTTTAATGCCTTTCCTTTAATCCTTCCCTTGATGCTGGAACAGCTGCCTGGAGAGGTTGTGCATACCCCATCCCTGGAGGTGTTCAAGGCCAGATTGAATGGTGAGGCCCTGGGCAGCCTGGTCTAGTATTAAATGGGGAGGCTGGTGGCCTTGCATGTGGTGGGAGGTTGGAGATTCATGATTCTTAAGGTCCCTTTCAACCCTGGCTATTCTGTGATTCTTCAGGAAGCTAGCTAATTTCCAGGTTAATATGAGCTGGCTAATTTCCAGTGTTTTGGGGAGACAGCTAAGATGAGCAATTCCAAGGTGTTTCTGGCTGCTGGTGTTCCTAAGTGGAGCACATCTGGATCTGTGGTTCATCCCAGGCCTCCTCCCGTTGTCTGTCACTCCCGTCATCCTCTGCCTGCACTGTTGGCTAAGTGTCTGTAATGGCAGGGCTTCAAGTTAGGAAGCTGCAGCCACATGTCATGTTACCGTCAACCAAGATGCTTATGGGGCCAAACCTAGTCAGGCAGGGCTGGTGTCATGAGAAGATAAAGCCACCTTGGTCTAGGAGTTGTGAATGAGTAACATGTAGCAAAAAAAGTGATACCATCACCCATATACCCACTCACTATTAATGAAATGTGGGTCTAGATAGGAAAAGACTGTGGCAGGCAGGCAGAAGGGGAAAAGGGAGGAGGGAGTTCAATTACCATGACGCAGAGAAAGTAAACCCTGCGTTCATGCTTGTGTCAGTAGCCTGTCTGTGTGTTGACCCCAGGCTCACCTGAGCTTTGGCAAAGCTCCCCTTTGTTCTGTGCTGGCTTTCAGAGTAGTTATCCCGTAGCCACTTTGTGACCTGTTCCACCCAGACAGCCTGCCCATGATTGCTTCATGAAGCAAGACCTAGGAATCAAAAACAGGGCATGCTTGCTGAGCAGAGATGGAAAACATCTGTGCTGGAAAAAAGGAGGGGTTTTCTGGCTGAGCAGTGGAAAATACAGATCAAGGCCTGGTTGTGCAATCTTCTCCGGCTGGCCTTTGGCTGCTGTTGTGGCACAGAGACTGGCTGAAGTTAGCAGGAGACTTGTGCCAGGCAATGGAATAGCAAGCGCCTCTCATGACTGGAAGGCTGGAAACCCAGAGCTTAGTCCTAAATGTTTCAGAGTCAACTGAGAGGTGACAAGTGCCATCTGGTAGTGCTGTCCTCTCCACTCTGCTGCAATCAGGCTTGTCTAGCCAGGCCCAGATGGTGGTTGAGTGGCCAGGATGGTTACAGTAAAAGCACACAGATTGTAGGGCTACAGGAAGACAACACTGCCCAGGTAGGAGCTCAATTCCTGCCTAGTGCTCATAAAGTGCTCACTGTGTGGCCACAGTGAGGGATGTGGTTAACTAGTCCAGCCAGGTTCCTGCATATGAATCCTCCATACCCATATTGGGGTGTGGGTGCATACCAAAGAAGACAGTGCACACGTGTTGTGCAGGGAAGTTCAACAAACACTAAGCTAGCAACTGCCATCACCATCCTCCGATGGCAAGGGAAGGCAATACCATATGTTCACTAGCCTTAACTGCTGGTTGCTTTGAGTCAGGCTCCTGAAACAGTTCTTGATTTGTATTAAATTCAAAATCTCAAAACAAAAGGAAATGAGCCTATAGCTTTAATGTGACATTTGGGTCTGAAGCTAGGAGAAAGGGGTATGGGACTCCATTGATTTATTTATTTTTAACAGTTTAATTGTGTACAAGAAGGAGAGGATGGGCAAGAACAGAGAGGGACATTTAGGCCCTTTATCCAGATTCTCAAAGACCTTGCTACTACCTACCAAGAGAACCCTGCAACATCTCTCTTCTCCCAGTGCTCCTCTCTGTAACCAAGGAAAAAACTAAGGGAAGAGGTAAAATGGTGAGAAGGCAAAAAGCAAAGTAAGCTGGCAGAACCATTAATCACCTCCTGGGTTGATACATACCAGCTACACTGGCCTTTCTTCTTAGCACATGGGATAGGAAAAGACAGTATGATGAATATTTTTCACCATCTAGTATTGCAGCCATGGATTCACCATAATCGACAGAGCACTGGTACAGGTTGTGGCGTCCACTTCTATGGAGACACATGTCTGTGCGACCTATTGTGGGGAACCTGCTTTAGCAGGGAGGTTGGTCTTGATGGTCTCTTGAAGTCCATTCCAATCCCTGCAATTCTGTGATTTTGTAATTGTAGGGAGATCATGCTTTTTTAGAACTGGCTGAGCGTACAGAGCTGAAACATGGGGATTCAGACCTTGCTCTACAGCACTTTTCAATTGTGCTCAACAGTAAGACATAGCTCAGATTTGGAGGAAAAACAACAACAACAAAACCATCAGTGCTGCAAGAGCCCATGGAGGGAAAGGATGAAAATGTGATCTGGTGACCTGCAGAAGGGAGGAAACTGCACAACTGAGGCAAGAGCAGTGCCCAGAGTAGTGCAAAGGGAAGCAGTTTTATCCCAGATAGCAAACTTTGGAATATTTCTGGCTCTCTGTGCCAAGTTTTTGAATCAAGGAACTTCAAGGTATTGGATAGGATGGGTGACGGCCTCAGATGTTACACATCTTAAGGAAACCAGAAAGTAGTACCATGACCGGAAGCAGGCTGTTACCTGCTGACAACATGCAGACATGGATGAAAACAGCATTAAGTTTGCAGTTTCCAAATGAATGCAACCACTGCATTTTGAGTTTTAGGCATTTTTCTTCCTGCCATAAAGGACCATCGTCCTGAGTAGGGGGCTGAAGACACCAGATGGGAAGGAGTGAGGGACCTATCAGCTCTGCTGACAGCAGCCAATCTCTCCAGTGGGAATCCTTTCACTTGGATTCTCAGCGTGCAGTGTATAGAAGTCTGCTGGAGGTGGCCCTCACTGGCAAGAATCTTGCCTTTGCTTAGATCTTTCTCTCATGCCCCTGTATGAAAAGGGTCTGAGAGCATATTTAAGATATTTTGAGAACAATTCCTCTCTCAGAAGAGAATTAGAAAAATGACATGCTTAGATTTTTGTTCCTGTAGCGCTTTTAAAAAGTACTTTGTAGACAAAGAACAGTGACTTTTGCAAGGGCAAATGATTAATTTTAGCTATTACAGGTAAAATCAATTTGTTTAAACCTGGGCAACTTTGTAATAGATCCAGAAATAGAAAGCCCAGACAGATACACAAAACTAATAATAATAGCTTCAGCATTCTTAGAGCTGTTGAGACTTTGGGATTGCTTGCAGATAAAACCCTAGTTCTTCAAAGTTTATTTTCAATACAAGACAGGTGAAGGCGTATTTTAGAAATAATTGCAAAGTGAGGTGTTAGTCTTTTGGCTTATGCTGACCTGAAATCGTTCTTTATTTTAAAATAACGTCCTTCTGTTTTAACTTCCTAAGATGAAGTCTGTCATTGCAGTTCTTATGAAACAAACATTCTTTATCTGTACATACTCAGCAGGGTCAGAACTGGATTTCAATATTGGTGAAACAAAATTTAATTTAACAAAAAATTGTAAGTTTTGTTCCCGTAGAAGAATTTGAATTTTGATAAAATTAATTTCCCTTTGAAAAAAGCAACAACAAACCTATCATTCAAAGTTTTACCTGATGACTGTTTGCTCTTCAAGAGGGAGAAAGGCAGTGGAGAGAAAGCAAGTGTGTGTTTGTGAGAAAATAAGTAAGTCCTACCAATAAATGGTGGCAGTGAAAGCAGAGGAAAGAGAGTACAAATTCCCAGGCATTCCAAGCATATCTGCTATCCTTTACATCCTGCTCTGGGCACATCATTTGTACATATCTGTGTTCCACCACAGAGTTTTGGATCACTGTCACATGAGACAACTCATACTATGAGATGAAAAGCAACTGACCACAGCAACGAAAGCAAAATAGAACATGCAATCTATTAAATATGCTGGAAACCACTCATGCCGCAGAGAAATGGAGGCCAGGAAGGAAAAACTTCCAGAAGAAATTAAGCAGGAAAAAAAAAAAAAAAAAGAAGAGAGAGAAAATGGTCATTGGTCGCTGGGAGAAGAGTATAGGCTGGTTACCACATCTGAGCTGTTCAGAAACAGCCGTTGGCTCTCTGTAGCTCTTCATCTGTTTTTTTGTTCATTTTAGTCCTTCTCTTTAACCTTGCTGGGTAAAACACATCTCCAAGGACAAACAAAAATGATTTTCTTACCAGTGCTGCTGACTTTGCAGTCTGTCAGAAAACTGACCAAACTTGAAACTCCCTCAGTCAGTCACTTTAAAATATAGTCAGCATTGTGTTTTAAAAAAAAGAAAGAAAAAAAATACATGAATTCAACAGCAGAATCATTCTGCAGCCTGTTAATGCTCTGGGAGAAACAGCAAAACTCTTGTGATGAGTTGTGTGACAAAAGGAAATGTTGCATAAAGCTAGACTTGGTTCTTGCATTATGGTGCAGATACTTAGTTGTCTTCATTAAATATATATTATATTGAAAGATCTTGAGATCCAGAAAGATAGCCTGGTAACTGGAAGATGCTGTTAAGAATCCAGATCAAGGAAATGTTAATTAATTTTGCTAGGTTCACACTTAACCCGTCCAAAGAAAAATGTCTGGTTCTTAATCAACTCTTTGAAACAGTAGATAACAGCAGGACAAGGGGAAATGGTTTGAAGTTGAGGGAGGGAAGATTTAGGTTGGATGTCAGGGGGAAGTTCTTTACAGAGAAAGTGGTGAGATGCTGGAAGAGGCTGACCAGAGAGGCTGTGGATGCCCCGTCCATCCCAGGAAGTGTTCAAGGCCAGGTTGGATTGGGAACTGGGCAGCCCAGTCTAGTATTAAATGGGGAGGCTAGTGGCCCTGCATGTGGCAGGGGGGTTGGAGATTCATGGTCCTTGAGGTCCCTTCCAACCCTGGCCATTCTGTGATTCTGTGATTAATATCTGAGAGGTTGAAATCTGCAGTGAGTGCTTTTGTCATTACTTACAATCATCTTTCCTGGAAGCACTTCCCTTTTTTTTTTTTTTAACCTGTATCACATGTAAACAAAGAACCATAGTTTCTTTTGGGAAACCTTTCTGCTTCAGATGTTTCTCTGATCCTCAAAGATGTGCTGATAGAGTTAGACTTACAGCCCAAATAGGCTGAAGGAATCTGCAGATCTGTAGGTGCATCTACCATCTACTGTCTCTGACAAACATTGCTTTTAAACTGTGATTAGGACATGAGAAGAATAAAGCAGGAGAAGCTATTCAAAAACAGCCTCAACTTACTGAGGATCATAAGAAAGGATAATGGAGGTATTTCACCTTTGCCTGCACGTTTACTGTATGCCAACCTGTCTAGTTGTTCATCCTTTCTTACATTCTAACAGGCAGAGATTTTGGCTTGTGAGCAGTATGAAATCAAATACTAAAGCTGAAATGAAAAGTTATGTGTGGCTATTTAGACTTAGACTGTTTGTGGGAAGGGTTGTGCTTTGTGATATAGCTCATTCAAATCCCTGAGCAAGAATAAATGAGGGAGGAGAAAACATAGACACGGTCAGATAAAGCAAAAAATGTAATTTTTCAATCAAGCTTTTAATGAAAAGATCATAAAATAACAGTTTCTCATCACTGTACATTAAGACTGCAAATTTCTGAATGCTGAGATCATATTATACTTTCTGTATCTTTTTATATGACACTTGAGTTGAAGCCACAACTACATGTGGCTCTGACCTGAATTCAAGCTCTTGAAGGAAATGAACAGAACACTGCAGCAGGAGTGTCGGCCTTTCCCTTATCCTCCCTTCTTCTCCCCTTCCCCAGGAAACATCCAGGGCACCTAGACTGACTGACAGTTAAGGCTTAAAATAAAAAAAAAAAAATAGAGTGAGAGAGATGGTACATCCCTCTTTTAATTGCATTTAAAATAGTAAAATAAAACAGGAGAAAATATCCAGCCAGCCACGTTAAGGTCCCGTCCTCATTAGGAAAGTTATCTTCAGCCAGTTAGAACGCTTGTGGAAGTTGGAACAGCTGACTTAGGTGCTTCAATTGATAACTTGTGAAGGAGAAGTCTAAAAAACATCCCACCCTTCAGGAAAAGCAAGCACTACAAAGCATGGCCCCTAAGTGCCAGCAAATTTCATTGCATGAAATATTGTTTTAAACCCTCCTTCCACATGGCATCCTGCAGGGTCTGTTCCATTCAATAAACGCTGATCTGCTGATCCCTATGTGTTCAACACTAGGCTTCACAACGCATAGGAAAACTGGAGAAAGGGGGAAAGAAGAGGATGATTACAACAAGAAGAAAGATAAGCTTGCCTGTTTGTCTCCTGCACTAAAATCAGGGCAATAAGGTACAATGGAGCTTACAACAGTGCAAAAAAAAATCAGGAAAGGTACCTGCAGAATTTCTTCTCAAGATTATGGCCAGTTCTTGAGCACAAGAGTAAGCTTATGAAAAAAAACTTTTCAAATACAACAGTATTTGAAGAAACTTTGTTCATGCTGAGAAAATCATTAAATTCAAATAAAAATAAGAAAAAATGCTGGAGTCCACTTAAATCCTCCAGGATCGCAGAAATCAACAAATATCCCCTTTCTTTATACTAATTTTTAAGACTGTTGCAGGTCCGTAACTGTTAACTCTACCAGTACTGGAATGAGAGGCTTGTGAAGTACAGCTTTTCCTAAGGACTCTAGTCACCTTACACGATTGGGAATCTGATGCTTCTGATCTGATGTTTATGAGGCCCATCACAAGATGGCACAGATGCTGTTGAGTTTGGCACAAAGCTTTCTCTAGCTATCTTAGGCGTTGACTCCCTACTTTTGAGAGCCTTATTGCTTCCATGGTAAACAGTAAGTGGAGGATGAGAGGGAGTTTTAAAAAGAAGCTATATTTTGATCTTCAGGCAGGACGTTAGACTCATCTCAGTCACAAGCTGCAACTGGAAGCACGCAACTGTTCCTCTGATGACTTTTACATTCTCCAAATTTTGCCAACATTCACCTCAAAATTTACTTGGTTGCACTGAGTGCACTGGATGTTTCCCCTGGTCGAGACCCATACTCCCACTTTTCAGAACTGAAGCAACAAGGTAAAATACTGCTAACCCAGACTGAACCTGCACTGCTTGAAAACAATGCTTTCTACACACACAACAGAGAGGAAAATAAAAACAAAAACAAAATAGGAATCTTAGAAAGAGTGACACTGTAACTGGAAACATTTAAATACAGCAAAACATAAATTCCTCTTCTATGCAAAGCTACAAAAGTCCAGTCTTTGTATTGTCTTCACAGGTTATGGTTTATGGCTATGCTGAGAGTCTCTGAGATTCTTTTTTTTTTTTTTTAAATATATTTTTTTTTTCATTTTTTTGAAATCCTGTAGAGTAGATCCTGCAGACACATCTTTGTGTTTGCAACTTTCTGAATTACATTGCAAAACTGTGCATACAGAATCTGAGAAATAAATACATTCATTACTGCACATACATCTTGATACAAAAACAACACTGTCAAATAGTGTTTGCACCATCTTTGTTAGATATTAAGACCAGGCAAAATTAATATTTCATTTTCCATCAGCCCCCCCATCAAATGTTTGAGGTGGCTTTGGTGTAGAAGGTAAAAGCTACAAAGGGTCAAGACTAATGATGGAGAGGTTTTCAAAAAAAAAATCCTTTTTTTTTTTTTTGGCTTCAGCAATATTTTTGCAAACCATCTTCATTGGTCATCAGTAGACTCTTCTAACATGCAAATCTAGCTTAAGTTTCACCTAGAAAGCCTTATGGTTTTTGGTTGGTCTCTTTGCACGTGACTGCAAGGAATGGAGTGAATCACTCCGGCTGTTTAATTAAAAGGTGGCTTAGATAGTCAGAACAACATAGCTCAGGCCCCAGGGCAGCTCTGGGTAGAAGAAGGGAGCTATGTGCCTGTGCTCGTGCCCTCACCCCAGACCAGTAAAGCTTCCCTGGCCACCATGCATTTCGCAGGGAGATGCTGCCTCTGCGCAGCCCATGCTGACACAGAGTGTGGCACAGAGTTGTGCATACTCCTCCACATCAGCAGCCACAGAGCCTCACAGAAGCTGCGTGTCAATAGCTCTTTGGTGTTTTCTGTGATCTTTGTGGCTCCTGCTAACTTCCCCAAATGCACAGAGCTGGGCTTTCATTTATTTTTGCCAGGAATTTGGTTTTGGAGGTCTTGCAGTAAGGGTTGGAAAACAGCTAAACCTAGCTCAGCCATTGCTAGCCCTAGGGAGATGAGCTGGGTACAGCAGCTCCCTCGTTTCTGACAACACTCTTCTCTGATCCCCAGAACTTCTCCCATCCCTCTACCCTCTCCTGGGGCTTCTCTACCCTCCCACTCAAGCTCCTCTGAGGAAGAAGTTGGCTGCTCCCCACGGCTGCAGGCCGTGGCCTTAGCAGCTGGGCCTGCACAGTATGAAGGCCTGGGCCTTGCCCAGCAGCATCCCTCATGGGCTGGAGATAAAAAGTCCTAAACCTACATGCCGTAGTTCTGACTGCTCTCCCTCTCTACCTTCACTGAGCAGTGTTGGAATGCAGGCTGGCTTGCAGTTCCCCCCTCCCGATTTGGGGAATCTGCAGTAGCCTTCAGAAGAAAAACCAATGGAAAAAGCAAAGATTAATTTTGACTGGCCCCTAGATCTGTTGAGGTCTGAAACTGTAAAAGTTTATGTAAACAATGAGATAAATATATTAGTACTTTTCTGAGCCAAGTGAGGTTCCATACTCATTCAAATGTGCTTTGGTTTAAAAAATAGTTTTGTGAATTTGGGTATGAGCTTCTTTTTTATACAACTTTCACTATTTTATCTTTTTTTTTTCCTGTTACTCCGAAAACATTCTGGAACTAAGTGACTAAAGCATATGCTTAAGCTGCCAGGCCTCTTATTTTTCTTTTTTTTTTTTTTCTTTTTTCTTTTTTTTTCTCTTTACATGTTTTATTCCTCTTGAGGCTCTCTGTGTATCTTGAAAAAAAAAAAAAAAAGCAACTCCCTCCCCCCACCCTAAAACTCTTAAAATCTTAAATATGAAACTAGTGTTTTGCTTTCTCATTAAAATACAGAAAAATGTTTGATACAATACTATGTCGTACAAATGCAGTTGAGTGTTCAGGCCCCAAGCAGGCCTTAAACAGTCCCTGAAGTTTTGAGTATTATTAGTTATTCATTATTACTGTCACAATTTGGAAAATGTTTATACTCAATCTACGGAACACAACTTTACACAGCTACTTGAAAAAAGAACAAAATTTCCTTTTGTACAATACTCTTGCTGTACACAGACTTTATGTCGTATTGTTTAAGTGCTGGGGGAGAGGGATAAAGTAAAAAAGCCATTCTGGGGAAAAAAAAAAAAAAAAAAAAAGCATTGGGTCCTGAAATTTCAAAATGATTTTCGAAACTTAAGAAAGAAATGAAGAGGGGACCTAGAAGGGGAAGGAGAGGCTACATCACTCACACGCATGCCTGTAAAATGGAATTAAATGGGGGGGAGCAGGTTGGTTGCCCACTTTGGATCTGACCGTGCTTCCCTGAGCTGTGGGTGCTCCGTGCCTTGGCTCAGCAGCCCCAGCTCCAGCTGCGTCCCAGGGCCTCTGCACAGCTGCCCTCCCACTTACCCCATCACCACAATAAACTGTGGGGCTATGAGCAGAGGGGAGAAAATGATGCCCAAAATCTACTGCAGAGGCAGAGCTTACTGCCAGCTGTATGTTTCTCACTAAGAGAGCTAAAGATTATTGTGAAAATCGGGACTTGGTGGGTTCTGAGCCAGCCAGCAGAAAAGGAGGCTCTGCTGTGGCAGCAGCCAGAGCCAGCATGAGACTGAGCTCAGCTTTCAGGCTGCTGGAGGGAAGGTGAAGGCAGCATGAAAGTGCCTTGGAACCAATTTTGCATGGCTGTCCTTACACCCTGCTGGGACTTACTTCGAAAAGAAGGTAGATGGCAAGGCCTTCCCTCTTTTCCCCAAAGATGATTCTGGGGATGTTCTTAGGGAGGGGGTTGGCAGGGAACTGAGGGAAGAAAAATTCAATATAAATTCAAAATGTGGAAGTGCTAAGACACTAAAAACACACCTAGTCCCCCAAAAGAAACAGCGTGCCTCAGCACGATGAGAAATGAAAAGTCCGTGCTCCCCTCATGCCCCAAGTCACAGTGGGGCCGGAGCAGGCAGACAATAGCACGAGCAAACAGCACAGCAGAGCGGGCAGGAGAGGGGCAGCGTGTTCCCTGTAACGTGACACCAGGCCAAGGCGCAGCTTGGTTAGTCTATTGCTTGGAGCCTGGATTCCAGCTTCCTCAGTTCATTCAATTGACCCAAAAACTTCTTTTGGACTAGTCCATCTTAACAAAAAAAAAAAAAAAAGAAAAAAAAAAAGAAATTTATATTTCTTTGTTTTAGACAAACATGCTCACTTTTTTTCTTTTTCTTTCTTTCTTTCATTTTTGGTCAAAACTTAAAAAAAAAAGTTTATTTTTTAAAAAAGATAAAATGTGAGGTTTGGAAAACCCTATGCAGAGACTATACTGGTTTGAGTGGGAAAAAAAAAAGAGAGAGAAAAAATACAAGTGTAAACTTTTCTCAATTCAGAAGGGATGATTCTACTGGCTGTGAATTTTTACCACCACAGTCACGGGAGGCTTGAAATAAGCCATAGCTTTCCACAAGGTCACGCCAACAAAGTCAAGGGGGCCAAGAATTGGTGAGCTGAGTTCTCTGTCTCTTCTCCTAAACCAATAGCAGCTGTTGGCTGTGATGTCTTATGCAGATGTTGCAAGAACATTTTGTTTCTTTTTCTTTTCATTTTTCTTTCTTTTTGTGTGCGTGTGTTAAACTATGTAAAAAGGAGGATATGAAACACTTTGGTTTGCTTTTTCCTCCTCTCCTCCACCTTATTGCACTCTGGATTCTAGTAAATTATAGGCTGCTATGCCCTCACCCTCTGTCCTGCCAGGTGTTTACAGACTGACCCAGATGTGCTGGGGGAGTGGAAGATGAGGGGGGCATTTTCCTCTCCCCATAGTATCCAGATTCAATAAACAAAGCTGGAAAGGGCCCAGAAAGCTCAGAGAAGTTTTCTTCTTTTATCTAAAAGTGACTACAAACAGCCAAGAGACTGCAAGCAAGCCAGGCCGAGCAGCCAGCACAGCTTCTGGCTCAGCATATTTTTTGCTTTGTCTTTGGCCAAGCTTTGCTTTAACATTTCTCTAGCTGACTTTTGATGGAAGGACAGGGTGGTAAAAATCCCTTAATTTAATTTAGCTTCTACTTTTATACTTACAATAAGAAAAAAAAATGCCTAATCTTTCACTAACCATCTTATTGTTCTCATGAATTCAAGAGGTAGCAAAGGTAACAAGTCTGTACACACAGACTTGTTCTTTAGTGAGGGAGGAAAGCTAAAAACATACACACACACACACACACACAAAAAAAAATAAAATAAACAATAATAAAAAAGTACCTAAGGAACTTGTAGCAAGTCCAGCCTACATCAAACCCCCTCCCTACCCACCCACCATAGAATTAACCTCAGACCTTCCAGTTCAAACATTCACATAAACGTTACAATGGTTTTTCCTTTAATAAAAGTACCTCTAAGCAAAGAATATTCATACGAAACTACTAGAAAAGTAAAGACGACCCCCTGCTCACTGAAAAATTCTCAGGGCATCCAGTCCCTGTTCAGTCATGGGTAAGGCTGAAGAGGTTTGCATGTTTTGTGGGAAAAGGTGGTGTGTGATTACTCATGCCAAGGATAAAGATTAAAACCAAATGAGCGAGGGATGGCAAGGAAAGCATCACCAGCTCTTTAAGCAAAGCACCCTGGCACTGCATGCCCAGGTGGAAGGCTGTCCCCACCATGGCCAGCCCAGCAGGGTGGGTGGTGAGTTCCACCACTGCTTTGGCTTTACCACAGCATCCAGAAGGGCTGCCAACCCTGCAAGATGGTCCACAGACACAGCTTCCGTGTTTGTGAGGGCAGTGCATTGTTTTTTCACAGATGTATGCTATTTCCTTTTGAACGGCAAGAAATACCCTACTGAGTTTGATTTTAAGTGAGGACATGACTAGGGCCACAGCATCGCATAGGAAAGAGGCAGGGAGGCTGGATCCAGCAGAGACAAAAGTTCCCTGCGGTCCTCCTTCTTGCTTCAGATTACCAAAATGACAGTGAAGTCAGTGCACATGGAAAGAAGTGACATTTCATGCTAGATCACCAAGATTTTGAGGGAGAGTTGGACTAAATGCATCAGCTTGGCTGTGGACCTTTTTTTTTTAAAAAAAAAAACAACTTTTTTAAAAAATGTTAAAGCTACATTTGTTTCGGCCTCCCATGACTGAACAGAGTGTGGGGAGTTGCCCCCTTTTTTGTTTGTTTGTTTGTTTGTTTTTGTTTTTTTTTAAGCAGCAAGTCTTACAGAAAGGTAAATCACTGCGGATGGGCTCGAAGCTCATTCTGGAGTCTTTGGCTTATGTGGGAGAGGTATGCATTCGCAGGTGGCTGATCAGATTGCGCTGCTGGGTGAACTTCCCACCACACAGTTGACATTCGTAGGGTTTTTCTCCTGAGTGGACACGCATATGCTCTGTCAGTCGGTACTGCCGGGTAAAGCGCATCCCGCATTCCTCACAAGCAAAGGGCTTGAGCCCCAGGTGGCTGCGCATGTGCCGTGTCATGGTGCCCCGCTGTGTGAACATCTTGCCGCAGATGTTGCAAGGGAAAGGCCGCGTCAGCCAGTGAGTCTTCTCATGCTGTCGCAGTGTCGCTGGATCCTTGTAGCTCTTCTCACACACCGAGCACTTGAAGGGCCGGGACTCTGCAGAGTAGGACTGGTTGGGGTTGGACAAATCTTCAGCTTCATCCTTGCCACCATATGTGCCTTCCTCCTTGATGTAAAGGTCTTCCTCGGTGTGTGTCTCCACGTGGGCATTCAGCTGCTCAGAGCTGGGGAAGCCTTTGCCACAGGGAATGCAGACATACAGGTTGTCACCATACGCCACTGGCTCAAACCCCTCCTGTCGGTAGACGTAGTTGGCACTGGTATGCCCACCACTCTCGCTCTCACTCTGGCCACTATCATCACTGTTCTCCTTACCATTTTCTACCTCCTCCTTACACGAGTAGGGCAGGTCTGCGCCATAAGCCCCAGCCAGGCTCCGCTCCACAGACTTGGACAAGGGCCCCAGCAAGATCCCATTGGGCAGCCCTTCACCTTCATCCCTGTCTTTGCCTCCATCCTTTCGGTCAAAGGCATTATCTTTCTTGATCCACTCCTTCTTACGGGACGAATGCCGGAGGCCCTTGCGCTGGCTGCTCTCTGTCAGCGAGTGGTGGCACTCTTCGCTCAGATCCATCTCCATGGGGTCACTGCTGTCCGCTATGCTGTGAGGGGCTCCAACTCCAGACTCGTCAAACGATGAGGCACTGTTGGCTGCAGGGGCTGAGGCAGATTGAGGAGAGCCATGCTGGCTTTCGCTGTGCTGCGTGTCATCGTGAGAGGCTGCAACAGGGAGTGATGGACTTTTTTTGGACAAATCGAGGCCTAGCTCCTGGTCACCAGTGCTCCCATTTGCACTACCACCCCCACCACAATTCTTACTGGCTCCCCTGCTTAAGGAGTGACAATTCTCTTGATTGGAGCTGCTGATAAAGACCTCATCATCAGAGAGCTTTCCCTTTGACAGCTCCTTTGTATGCGAGCCCTTCAACCCCTCATTTGACCCTGAATAGCGAGCTTGAATGACAGAAGCAGCGGAAAGTCTCTGACTCCTGGCAGATCTCCCAACACCAAGGCCACTGGCCTTGCCAGAGAAGGACTTGCTGTTCCGCTTTAGCTTCTTTCTGCAGAGAGCTGCCAGGTCGTGCAGTTGGAGGTAGCTTGCTGCGGTGAGGAGAGCACTGAAGTTCTGTTCACCGGGCTGGTCAGTCGTTAAGAGCTTACCAGTATAAATAAAGTCCAAGATCTGACGGAACACGGTGGGGTTCACCATGTCCGTGTCTAAGTTAATCAGGTTGTCATGCAGGACAAGGGATTTGAAATACATGCTGCTGGCTGCCAGGATGTTCTTATGGGCACGAAACAGGGCATTTTCTACCACAATGATCACATCACAGAGGAAACCTTTGGCTCGTTGCTGGTTCAGCTGCAGTAGCAGTTGTTTGGCATGATTTGGCAGTTCCATCTCCACCTTCTCTTCCTTTCACCTTCACTTTACCACCTGCAAAACAGGATGATGGGAAGTGTGAACCTGTTGTTTCCACTCAAACAAGTCTACATTTAATAGACTGGCTTAACAGTGTGCAGTCTTTGTTCAACTTGACACTGACTAAGGAGCTCTGGGTATGATCCAGCCTTGCAAGCTGTGATCCGTCCTGGATTACGGAGAGAAGTATTACTCACACTAAGATTTCAAGTCTCAAAAATCAGATTTTTACAAAATAAATCATCATTGGCTGGAATTGCTATTCAAAAGACACTAGTGAGAAAACAAGTTAGGTATAGGGGAAAGCTTTTTGCCTTTCCTAACACAAATCTGAAGGGGGAATAAGGAGAAAGATAAAAAGGAAAGGAAAAAAAGCATCTATCTCTCTGCCATTTGTATATCTGAGCACGTAAAATAACTAGCATAAGCTTCAGCTTCCCTGCTTTAATGTGTAGTTTGTTTCTTGGCTTTAATATGTTGAAGTCTTACAACATATTAAATCCCAGCAGCTCTGGGGTTGAGAAAATGACATATAGCAACTAAATCCAGTGGAGATGGAATTAATCACACAGAGGTGTCAATGGGAAATCTCCTTACGAAAGGCTATTTTAAAAATCACCCCCCAGGCAATGTCCATATCCTAATCCACTAACATTAAGTGTTACAATCCTGGACTGCCTGAAATTCAGGATGCTGAGCTAGCTAAATGCCACCAAGTATATTTAACAATCTGAAACTGTTTTCTCAAGTTAATTCCTCCCTTAGTTTTGAAAGACTTTTGTCTAAACAAATAGAATTCAAGTAACCTATCTCAGATTGCAGTCTCTCAACCCTGAAATACTGGTAAGAGAGTAAGATTGTGGTTACCTCTGTGTAGTTCATGTATTTCAGTAATGGTATGTACAGTGTAATTTATTTTAGATATTTATATTGATGGCCCTTATTAAACAGCTGGTTTGAGAAAGATCCAAACTAACTGCCACCTGCAAATTTGGTAGATATGAGAACATATAGAAATTAGAATTTAAAATTGGGGCTACATTCAGAAATCCAAGATTAATTTTGTTTCTTTCGTTGTTGTTGTTGATATTTTTGTTTGAAAGTGTCAGCTACTACTTGTAATAGGCATTTATCTGTTAATTTAAAATTCATTTAAAGTAATTTCTGAGCTTAAACATAAAACAGCTACCTTCAGCTTTCCCCTTCTCCCTTTCTTTCCCAGTTCATCTTATTATTGAAATAGATTTCTCCTTTTGAAGGAGGGGCAGGCCCTACATCCATAGAAATGAAGATTGTTCTCTTAAAATCATCTTGACTTAATGCTTTTATTGCTTGTGTGTTCCATTCTTTCACATCAGATTTCAAATGATAAAGCATTAGGCTGATCTAGGCTTATCTACTCTCTGGGTCAAGTATGTGTACTCAAGAAAAAGAAATAATGAGTGATACCTCCATAGTTTAAAAAAAAAAAAAAAAAGCCTCTTTCATACCTTACTTATATACTTACTGGTGATGAATAAAAAGTTTTCATTTTGCAGAAAGGTGTTAAATTTACATCATCTGTTTCTGTACAAAGCAAAAGGATTTTCCTTTATGAAAGAAGCAACCAGAAAGTAAATTATTTCTCTTCCCAAACCGCTGACTTGCTAGAATGGCACTTCTGCAGTTACCAAACAATCTGCCAAGCAAGTGCCTCCCTTCTTCCACAGGACATATTTTTTCAGTTGACCAGCCTGCAATTTGCCTTTGCATTTGGTAGAATTTTGTGGCCCCTGTTCTGTGCACACAGATCACAGTGGCTTTTCACCTTGATCCACAGCTAAAGTGGCTGTTCTACTTTTCTGTTCCATTCCTATCCATTTCACAATGGATGGGATCCACAATAAATGGTGGATTCACTGCTCATTAATACTGCTTCCCAAGATGGCCGGCTTTAAAAAGGGTCCCAGCCAAAGAAGGAAATACAGGCTTGCCATGGTTTTAGACAATTATTTCTTCTCTCTCTATAGTGTTTCTGTCATAGAAATTCATTCTGCTGCTTCTTGAAAACATAAAAGGATTACCACCAGTGAACAATGTTTAGCACTTTAAAAACAAGTTTTGCTGGATATGATTACAGCAGAGCAACAGTGCACAGGCAGTGCATCTGGCTGTAGTAGCTTGCTTCCAGAACTGCCAATTAAAAGGAAGAAGCAACAAGAGAGGCACCAAATGCCCACTTTTATCTGACCAGACCTGTAAAAGCACTTACTTCTGGGTCACCAAGATATATTCATAGGGAAGGACAAAAACTTGGCTTGCAACATAACACTCTGTCTCTAGATATGAATGCATCCTGCTTAGCAGTAGCAAGAGACCACCTATTACTGCACTGCAACTATAACAGTGCTTCTCCTTGCATATAATATGCAAAATCCTTCAATATAATTTTTAAGTGTTCTATAAAGAAAAATGCAGGAAGAGAAAGGAAAGATCATAGCCAGCATTTTTTTTCCTGAACAGACTAATAAAAAAAATATGTGTTCCTGAACTAGAAGTGAGCTTGTTTCCCATTCTTATGGCGCTTGAATCAGAGGTCTAGAAATTTCTGCAGACATGTTTGTCTAAGCCTTTGCAAAAAGTGAAGGCTTGTTGCAGCTACAAATGGGAACCCTTCTGCCTTAAATGATCTTGAAATGAGGTAATGAGGTAATGAGCCTGCAGGGAAAGCCCTCAAAGCAGACCCAGAATTATATTTTGCTTTTTACTGAACTCTATGAGGAAGATAATGTTATTATTAAAACATAGTATGTTCTGCAGCAGAAAAATTACCATAGTACACGTTGTTTAAATTACCTATATTTATCTCAAATGTCAAATTTTACAAAAGTAAAATTTCAGGACAGAAGTATGAGATAGGTTGTTACCCATAGTAGATTTTAAATGCAGCGGTCAAGTTTAAGCAGTACAACACTATCTGTCGAATTTGAATTTGTTAACTGAAGTCTAACATGGATTTAGCAACACCAACAAGATGAATGTAATAGAACAGGGCAGGCAAAACCTTCAGCCAGGTTTAGATCTCCATATATAAAAGTTTGTCAGGAATTGCCCACTGAGGGTTTTTACCAGGACAGCAACATGGGTCAGAGAACACACCTTTGACTGACACACCTTTGTTGGCATACCTGGCTTATGTATCTTGTACAGTCCTGGCACAAATAAATTCATTCCAGATGTTTTCCAGAGTTGACCAATTATAAACCCTTCTTTAGCAGCGATGCATTTTGTGAGTAGGGGAGTGCTGGAAATCTTGTTAGCAAAAGGAGAAGCATGCATTATTCCTTGACCTCTGGCATTCCTAAGTTCTCACTTCTAGTGGAAAGCGTGGGATCAAAGATAACTACAAGGTTAAGTCCTGTATAAAACTGAGCAGATCTTCCCAAACAAATGGCAGGTGCAGCCTTACAAAAGTCTTCCTATCCAGTTTGCAGAGAATGGTTCTTAACAAACCTTGAAGATGTGCACAACATTACCACCAGTATTAACAATAAAAGCCCCCAAAAGACCTGGAAAAATCACAGTGGTTTATATTTTGTGTATTTCAGTATAATTTTTAAGAACCCTTCCTTTTCTGTTTTCTGCAAGAAGATTTAAAAAAAACCCAACAAACAACAACACAAATTCCCCATTCAGAGGGAGTTCTCTGATAAAACAAAAAATAACAACAACAAAACCAAGAATATATAAATATCTCACTGAGGGTCACAGTCTTTCAGTATTGAATTTGGTGTGCAAAATTTCACTCCTTTGCATTTAAACAGGATCACAGAAGACTTTGATCAAATAGCATTAAAGGTGGCTTTTCAAATTTAGGTTGCTTCCCAGTCATTCAAGACACAGTTTTCAAAGCAGAACTTGCTTAAGTATTCTTGTGCAAGTAAGGAAGAAAGCAAAACTGAGGCTCTCCACTACTCCACCATATCCATGTCACTGCGACACAGCACATGCAAAGATATGGAAAATACAGAGCACAAATCACAGATTACAGCAATGCTGCAAGCAAATGCCACACATTGAACAAAGCTACGCGAGCTAAAAGCATTTTCACAAGCAATAATGCCCAAGGAGCTGGGTAACTGTGAGCTGCTGTGCCCAGGTTTGAGCATGCATCGAGTCATCGAGTGTGCGTGGAGGGCATGCAGAACACACCAACAGCTCCAGGAGCTTTGCTGCTCTCACTACAAAGCAGGAAAAATGTAATTTGCTCTCAATTTCTGTAAAGACTTTGGAAATCGCTGAAAATTAGGTTGCCAAAGTACAGGAGAAGAGGAATCCCTTCACTACCTGTAAATAGTATAAAATCTACTATTCATTACAGATTTGAGTCTCTTTAATATTCCTAAATCTTTTCCTAAAAGTAATTCCTGAATAAATGCTGTGTTATCTTAGCAGCCTCTAGTAGGAGATGCTATTTGATTTCACCTGCGTTATAGATTTTAGCATCTGAATACTGTTCACCTTTTAAGAAGAAACAACAGTGAAGCAAAGAATCAATCAAGAACAGATTTAAGGAATCACTCATTTTGTGGAGAGAATTTGTGGATGAATGAGAAGGCTATATACCGAGCACCTGAACAGTGAACTAACAGTACTGCAGATAAAAATCAGCAAACAATTAGATGTGATGTATCAAATTAGATGCCAGTAAAGCACTAGCCTAGCATGCATGTTATATCTAGGAAAAAATAGGGTCCTGCTTACTTATGACCTTCCTTGCTAAGCAGTTCTGCTGTACCAAGTAGACATGCAGTAGTGAGGATGGGAAAGAACAAGACAAACAAAACCAATTGCTTTCTTTATTGCTTTTTCCCACCAAGTTCCCACCAACACTAAAAATGCTGTGTCCAGCTACTATCATATCTAGGTGAAACTGAAACACGGATTCTTCACCCTTCAGTTTCAGAGGAACTAACTTTTTTAGAGAACTGGAAAATCCTAACGGGAAGGGCTTTCCTACTGTTCGCTGGCTCATCTGATCTTTCTTTCCCTACACCCCTAGAGAATTTAATTCCATTATTTTCCCAAGGTATTGGTGAGGTGGTCTCTCAGGGCTGCTAACCTTCCCCCCAGGAGCTGCAGTTGGCAGGTCATTAGCCCATACCTTGTGAATGTATTCACATTCCAGAGCAGCAGAGGCAGACAGAGGAATGCATGAACTGTGTTAGCTCAAACCGTTCTCTATCCCCTGTGAGAAGGCAGACAGCAGAACACTGAAGCAGAGGCAAGAACATGCACTTTTTCATCATTGGCAGTAGAGCAGCAAAAGCTCTTTGAGATGGTCTCAAGCAGAAAACTGGATGCAACACCGTTGTTTTTCACACTAGAGTATCTCACACTTCAAAGTAGGACCAACATGTCAAGTTACAGGGGAGAGGTCTGCAGAACTGGGGAAGGAAGAGAAAGCAACATGCAGGAGAAAGCAGGATGCGCAGCGGCTGTTGCAAGCGTAGACATGGAGAGGAGGAGAATAGAGGATTATTTCACAGATAATACCGTATCAGCAAACATAAAGTGGTCCTTATCTTGTTTGTTACATTCCATTTAGTGCCAGATAGAACTGCCATCCTGTCTCCCTCAAGCAATTTGCAAGACACCCGCAGAAATGGTATAGCTTGGCTTATGGTCACAAGCACCTCTTTAGTACCTTTGTGCTGCAATGTTTGGACATTTTGTACGTGGGCAATACATGCTCAACTGCTACCAGCTTCTGACCCAAAAAGGAGAGAAGACAGAGTTAGATGATGTCCCTAGTCCCTTCCTTTTCCTGTCCTAGAATAACAAGCAGAGCCTGACATGGCTAGTTCCTTCCCCGCTGCATGGCAGACTGTATAGGCAACGGAGATGTCCATGGGTGAAGAGGATAGAAGCCCTGTGTGCATGAAAGCACTAACATCAGGAGAGCAAAGTGATTTCCAGTCATTGCAAGGCTATAGCAAAGCAGGAACACCTTGCTATAAAAGCCAAGACTAGGAGCAGTAGAATGCAGATTAACCACTTGGTTGCCGCTTACCATGCCAGGTACATTGGGCTAAAGGCACCTCCATCCAGTGCTGCCCGACGTGCCAGGTACATCCCATGATGTTCCATTGAAATCACAACAGGCCATCAATAGAACGTGGCTGCACGGATGCAGAATGGAGAACCAGGCGCTGTTAAATGCAATTAAAAAACGGCAATCAAAATTGTACATTTTAAAATGGCCATCTGCCTTAAAAATGTAACTACTAAAACAACCTCCCCTCCACCCATCTCCCCCGAGCTGATCTGTGACAGAAAGAGCGGAAGGCCCTTCTGCAATTTTCCTGATGACTTGCTCTGTCCAGCTCCATTCAGGATTCCAAGGGCACTGAGCTTCAGGGATACCAGGGAACACATATCCAAGAACAGCAGATCCCAGGCTATCTGCACCAGCTTCCCCACTGCCCAGAAATACAGGCAGGTAATATCACCATTAGAAATACTTCTGTAATAGAAAAAAAATAAATAAAATGCTGCCAGAGCTTCATAGTCTTGTTACCCATACAGGCAATGGAAGTAGTACTTAAATGCTGATCCTTCATGTTGTTCCCTTTTCCCTGTTCCCCTTCCCAAGCTCTTGAAATCCTTCTCTCATAACATCTCTGATGTTATGGCATGGATCCAGGCTGAGTCCTTTGGCTTTTGTTACATCTGTGGAGCAAGGAGGGAGGAAGGAAAAGAGAATATTGAACCCTCCCGTTTATAATGATGCTTCACTAATAACTTTATTATCCATTCTTGGAGACTGGAAATGAGATTGATTCATCATGAACTGCAGCTCATAAGAGAGTCATGAAACTTAAAACGTATAATTCCACCCTTCCCTGCCCAAAAGAAGAACAACATCCGTCTCATGCCAAAAAAAGCACATCCCACTGATGCACTCAGCTTGTTAAACCTAGAGTATCCTCTGCAGTGCATATTGTCCTCTTCCAAGAGTCTCAGCAGTCAGCTCTGACAGGGTTATCAAGGAGGACATTCTCAGGAAAGATGCTAAGCACAGGCCTCTCTTTACAATTGTTGCTACTCTAAGCAGGTAAAAAACCCAAACCACCAGAAATAAACTTGCAGCTTCACAGGGATTTAAGACAGGACTTCTGACCCTTTTGCATAGCTCATATCACATTGATGGCTGCATGTCTCCATCTGCGCTACTGCAGATAGAAAACTTACATTTAAAAAGTTAGAAGAATATTGATTACCATTTCAACCTTAAAAGATAAAAGGCTGAATGGAAAAGACTGACAGTAATGAATCTTATCTGTATTAGAGTGAATGGAAGGGACAGCAGTGGCTTGGCAAATAGAAAGCGTTTTCATGAAAAGGGCACCGAATGAGGAGGTCTTCATTCTTCTTGGGCATCTGCTGGGCTCAGGCACATCCCATCGTTCCTATCTGCATACTTATCCTCACAGTTCTGTTACTTAATCCCTTCCATAATGAGTAGGGCTTTCGTACTCAGATTGTCCTGTTTTGACTGCTCTGTACTGTAGAATTTTAAATCTTGTCGATACAGTGAAGAAGTGAAATGTGTTTGCTTCCTGACCTGGGCTATACTGAGCCAAGAGCATTTGCTGAACCACAGATCAGAGCTCCTGCTTTCCAAGAGCTCACACCTTGCATAAAAGCAACACATTACCGGCTGCACTTGCAGCATCAGGGCTCTGCAAAACACTTAGCAATACTGGCAGTACTCAGTTTAAGAAAGACTGAATGCTGCATGAAGGTATTTATTTGACTGGTTTCGAGACAGTAGCTCTAGTGCAGATTTACACCCAGATTACAGTAATTCTTGCTACTGTGAAGCAAGAAACTTCTCTATGGTTGTGTTTTCCCTCTAGGGCAGAGATTAGCAGAGAAGGCTTAACACAGAGGTGTTTTCTGCTGCTAGAGCAACAGGCTGCAGTCAGAAACGAAACTTCCTGTAATTCCTAAACAGAGCTTTTGTATATTATACGTTTATTTTCACCATTGACACGAAGACTACCGAAACGTTTACATGGGAGGAGAAAGGAAAAGCATAGACATCAGAGATCTTGTCAGGCAGAGCCAGGCACTACAATTTCTGGCAAATCTGCAGAGTACAGTTGATATTAGCATAGTAGTGGCACAAAACACTTAAAGGCTCAGAAGCAGTAGATGTTGGTGCTCCTGCAGCCCTGCAACAACTGACAAGGCTCAGCCCTGGCTTGATACTGTGTTACAAGTGAGACAGGTGTACCTGATGCTGATCTAATAACTCCCCATTCCAATAAAATAGCCACATATTCAGTAAAGTAGCTCAGTCCACCTAAGAGGAATAGTATCTGTACCCACTCAGCAGGTACAGGCCCTGTGGTCTGCAGAATTCCTGTTTCCCACCTACCTTTTAGCATTGGTGCATAGAATTCTCCCTTCACAATGCAAGAATTTAGGATGTGACTAAAGGACTGTTGCTGCCTCCCAGCTAATTCTAGAGAGTTTTAGGCAGAATCTACCCCCCAGTGAATTACTGGAAATGGAATGAGAAGATGCTCAAGGTCCTAAACCCTGGGATCTGTTCCTCAGTGTGATAGGCCAGGGTTTGCAGGTGGTGCTTGGGGTGGTAGCTTTGTGCTGGACATTGCTTTGGGAGAAAGAACACACTGTGTTGGAGAAGGAATGTCATGACCCTTTTCTAACCGAGACTGTCTTACAACAACCTTCCAGTTGCAGCACAGCTTTAGGGCTCTGAGTCACCACGGGTACAAGCTGATAGCTGGGTTGTGAAATGCAGCAATTCTGGAACAAGTGCACAGTTCTTTCAACTGTTCCTGTGACTGGAGAGGGATCTCCAGGACAGGGATGAGATAGATAACTAGGAGTGCTAAATCCACCAGCTATTGTGACTCAGACCCATCAACAGGGTTTGTTAGAGCAAACAAGGCCTCACAGCATTGGAAGAAATGGGAGAGTCTGATAAAGATCCTCCCAATTGGCCTGCTTATTTTTATTTCTTCTGTGGACTCAGCAATTTTTTCTGCAATTAGAAGCAGTCTGTGCAGGAGCATCTGCATACTGCTAATGTTGGGAACTTGTTGCAGTAGATTACACTAAGCTCCAGGCCAAGGGGGGCAGGGAGGACATGGGCAGTAAAAGTCTTGGACCAAAATGTTATCTCTCTTGCCATATGCCAGATGCCAGTGAAACAAACTTTGCCATCTCATTTTCTCTACAAGACCAAGTTTCATTCACTTATTTCATCTGTGCCTGTGGATGCAGCAGCAGTTCTCCTTAACACAAATAATCAATGCCTTAAATATGGCACCTTTTGCACTTTATCCACCTTTTATTTCTCTCTCTCTCTCTCTTTTTTTTTTTTTTTTTTTGTCCCAAGAACTGATTATGTGCTCCAGCCTCTACTTCCAGATAAATATTTGCCCCTAAGCACTAACCTGCCCTCAGATTCTTCCTGTGTGCTTCACTCCTGTGAAGTTTTTCAAACAGATTAGTTTAAGAATTGGCCCTGGCAGTGTCAAGACCCTACCCAGCACCCTTCCAAATTGGATGTCTAACTTACCATCCTGAACCTCATACATGGGGTGCTTTGTGACCACATTGTGTTTCTGCCGCTCTGAACCTGCCGAATGAGAGGATGCCAGAAAGCCACTGTTGCTTGTGAAAGCAGAAGACCTTACAGGCCCAAGGTCTTGCAAACTATCTGCTTTGCAGCCAAATCCATCCAGATGAAGATATCCTAAGGGGAAAGTAGGGCTTGTGGTGAGATACTTGAATGCTTTGTGTAATTTTACCATGTTCAGAGTTTTTCATGTTTCCTTGTTTCCTCTTTAGATGTGAGTGGTGCCTCAAATTCTCATTTCGTCTGTCATTCCTCTTTCATCTTCACTTGAGACTACAGACTTTTTTTAAACTCCACTTACTAGCTGCAAGGAGGTCACTCTACTATGCTTCCAAAGTCCTCTTCTTCTCAGAAAGGCTCCCATGCACAACAGTGGTCCAGGGCAACAGATATCTCAGGCACATTTGGCCAACCTTCTCTGTCAGAGTGTTTATCAGCTTCAGTGATTACAACTCCAGGCAGTTACAAAAAGTGGCCCAGCATTATGGGATGTTGAAAACTTTGAAACAATGCAAAGTATCTTTCCTTCTCTATGCAGTATTCTTGTCAGTGTCGAGGATTTTCTGGCAGTTCTCAAGACACACGAATTGTAGGTTCTTGTCATAAATCAAGACTCAAGACATGTCTCCATTTAAAAAAAAAAAAGTGAAAGAGAAGGGGCAAATCAGAGAAAAAGGTAATTCTGGCCAAGGATTTGGTTTTGAAAAGGAGATTGGCAGCTTGTGCGTGTACTTTTATCATGAAATCTGGAAGCTCCTCAGAACAGGACCCCCTGAGCACATCATACTGAACCATACACACACCTCACAGCAAAAGAACCAGCAGCTCTCTCATCAATTCCAGACTGCTCAGCTTCTAACTCAACACTGCCAGAAGGCAAGACTATAACAAATTAACACCATTCACAATTCATTGAAGTTGCTGTTCCATTGTTTATTTAAAACATGCGAACACACACTCACAAGTTGACTCTCTGCTGCCATCATCCAAACTCAAGATTTGTAGTCACAGAGAGACAGAGAGACGAGCAAAGGCAGTGGATGAAATTCATACAGAGCAGCAGTCACTGCACTGGAACTCTGCTTGGGTGTTGCTCTTTCACTGCAAGCAAAGCAAAAGAATGCCCACGTTGTTCCAGCCTTGAAGACAAAGGTGTAAAAATCCTTATTTCAGCAACTTGACTAGAAAAGTTACAAAAAAGAAAGAGCCCCAGGTTTGAAAGGACTCGAGCACAAATATGGGTTGGTTGGAGAATGGCTTGAGAGTAACCTTGGGAAACATTTAGGAGTATCAACTGATTAAAGACTCAACATGAGCTGGCAGCGTGCGCTTGCAGCTCAGAAGGCCAGCCATATCCTGGGTTGCATCAACGGATGTGTGACCAGCTGGTTGAGGGAGGTGATTCTGTGCCTCTGCTCTGAGACCCCACCTGGAGTACTGCATCCTGTTCTGGGGACCCCAACACAAGAAGAACATGGAGCTGCTGGAGCAGGTCCAGAGGAAGGTCACAAAAGTGATGAGAGGGCTGGAGCACCTCCCCTGCAAGGACAGGCTGAGAGAGCTGAGGCTCTTCAACCTGGAGAAGAGAAGGTTCTGGGGAGACCTTACAGCAGGAGATCTTTCCAGTACCTGAAGTGGTCCTCCAGGAAAGCTGGGGAGGGACTTCTTATAAGGGCATGTCATGAAAGGATGAGGGGAAATGGCTTTCAACTGGAAGAAGGTAGAGTTAGACTAGATATTAGGAAGAAATTCTTTATTATGAGTGTGGTGAGACACTGCAACAGGTTGCCTGGTGATGTTGTGGATGCCCCCCTCCCTGGAAGCATTCAAAGCCAGGCTGGATGGGGCTGTGAGCAACCTGGGCTAGAGAGAGGTGTCCCTGCCTACAGCAGGGGGTTGGAACTAGGTGATGTTAAAGGCTCCTTCCAACCAAACCATTCTGTGGTTCTGTGACCAACACTAATAAAACTCATATGAACATCCAAGGGACAATCTGCATTCCATATCATCACACAAGATGATAACTGCATTAAAATAGGAAACTTGTCTTACTTCATAAAGCACTAATTTCGACAATATTCATGATAGTAAATAGTTGTCAGAGTAAAGCAAAGAGGTGGCTGTTAGACCTGACAAAGTACTGCTGTTCCCATTTCTGAACTCTGGGTAGTAAATGCTGTAGGATGAGACCAGTTCTTCTGACATGGTTTACTCTGATGCATCAGTCTGTTTTTATTTTAAGAGATTATCCGGGAGGTGTGTTATGCTTTTATTCACGCTGGAGAAATTAATATTTTATCATGAGATGATCATGATAAGGATGATGTTAAAAGCTGTAGGAGAGTCTTATCCTCCTACCAAATATAGTCTGGTTTGCCAGCATGTATGTGTGTGTCACTAATGATTCCTTTACACAGCATTTGTATCTGTAGGCACTTACTGTATGCAGAGCACCTCAATATCTGTTGTGCTGCTCACCAGTCGCATCACATAGTCTATAGAGACAGATTCTCTTTCATTTCTGTTGATCTATATTGCATTAAGCCTTGGCATGCTGCAAGTTAGTTTAAGGCATAGTAAAATTGAAACTGAAACCCTTACTTGCTGCCTTTTTTCTCTGCTCATTTTAAGAATGCTTTCAGGTTCATGATCACTCTAACACTGTGCATCCTCTGGCTTCTGTGTCACACTCCAAATGATAGCTGCATCATCCAAAGCATCTCTCTTAGCTTGGTGTGAACACAGTTTTGGTTTCTGGACAGGTGAATGATAGACTCCAGTTATCTCCAACAAGCCAACAATAGTTAAGGATCGACTGCATTTTGTACTGAGATTGAGACAGGGTCACAGAATGGCCCAGGTTGGAAGGGACCTCAAGGATCATGAATCTCCAACCCCCCTGCCACATGCAGGGCCATCAGCTTCCCCATTTAATACTAGACCAGGCTGCCCAGGGCCCCATCCAACCTGGCCTTGAACACCTCCAAGGATGGACGGGGCATCCACAGCCTCTCTGGGCAGCTGTTCCAGCACCTCACCTCTCTGATGGTAAAGAACTTCCCCCTGACATCCAACCTAAATCTTCCCTCCCTCAACTTCAGACCATTTCCCCTTGTCCTGCTGTTATCCACCCTTTCAAAGAGTTGAGTCCCCTCCTGATTGTAGGCTCCCTTTAGGTCCTGAAAGGCTGCAATGAGGTCACCCTGCAGCCTTCTTTTTTCGGCATGGAACTGTGGATTGGAAAAATTTTACAGATTTTAAACCCATGATTTACCTAAATGTTTAAATACTTAGGTTTAATTATTTCAAAACTTCACAGATGTCACGTAAGGAAATTGCTATGTCATTTGTGCATTTACTTCCTGTCAGAACAAGTCTAAAAGAGAACCGCAGACTGGATCACCTTCCTTCTTTCAGCACTACTAAAACCTTCTCATTTGGTAATTATTCTCTTCAAGATGGGTGTGAGGGACTGAAAAGCTGGAGAAGATTATATTCATAGCAGATAACCCTGGGAGAAACAGGAGGTACCAGAGAAACAGGCATGAGGGGTGAAGCTGTGACAATACTGAAACTGTCAGGACACACAGGTGTACCAAGTGTCTGTTCCAGAGACCTCTGAGAATACAAATGTGGCCACACCTCGTGCAGTATTTAGGCTTGACTGGCAGGTCTCATAGGCACTCAGATGAGAATTCACAAGGAGAATTCACATATTTAAAACCTTGAGCAAGAGTTCTAAAAAAACACTAGAAGGTTTTAAAAGTTTGCTAGATCACTTCCCACAGAGCACTCCCCTATTAGTGAGAAATTGGTCAAGGAAAAAACAAAACAACAACAACAAGCAAACAAAAACCCCACAAACAGAATCAAAGCAGCAAAACCAAAACAGCCAGAGGGACTGCAACCTCCCTTGCACAGATGCAACAACTCAGTAGTTTAACAGCTCCATAAATATGATCGGGATCTGGCCAAAGGAGTAAAGCATGTGCGAACTACTGCTAACAGCCACAACAAACACTGATTCTAGAACTTAGACTGGAAGGAAAAAAATATCTGTCATTATCACTTTCAGCAGAATCCGATATCATAACCAGCATCAAGACTCCCATGTGATGCTAGAAGTGTGCTTAGCGTGGATATGTTTGGAATAAAACCTTTCTTTTGGCACTCTGCTTTCCCCGACACCTGTATTCACTCTTATGCCTTTGGATGCACATTACTCAGCCATATTCAATTCTTTCTTGGAGAAGGGCTAAATAAATCATAGCATTGTTATGCCATAGTGCAGGTGCTCCAAAACATGCACCTCCTGAGGCTCTTGAACTTGACAAGACATATGCTTCATCTTCCTCATATGACGTGGTGCATTTTGATGCCATCTACTCTCTCTGACTCATCAGGTCAACTAATCTGGGATTAACCTGTTCCCTTCATGCATTTTCTTGGCAGACACCATGGTAGTTGTTTTTTTTTAGCAACAGGAAATGCAACCCCCAAATCCAAAAGCAAACAGTAGTCATCTCCTGTAGAGAACTTGAATTTGTAGCATTGATGGCATTCTTCTTACCATAGGGATTCTCCATTATAGAATACTGTAGAATACATCTGTTGTCTAAGAAGCTGTTCTTCTGTAGGCTTTCTGTCTCTGCTACCTCAGCATAAGAAGACTCACATAAAAACCCTTTTCAAGTTGTGCAGAGGAGAAATAGCAGGCACTTGCCCATAGAAAAAAAACTATATAGTAATTTATTAAGTTTATGTAATACAGCCCAGCTGCATGTGAGAATGCAGGCCCTTGCAGAGATAGTTCCAGAACTATGTATTTGCTTTCAAACAGACAAGGTGATTTGGTACAACCACCACATCCTTTGAAAAGGTTGGTTTTGACATGCTGGGAAAGGACTTCGATTTTCCAGCCCTTCTCTAAGTAGAAAGCAATTCAGTGAACACACCCAAGATCCTGCAGCAGACAGCACTCTAACATTTGTCTTCATTATATTCTAATTGTCACACAACTTTCTATTATTTGCACTTTCTGGAACAGCCAGAAAGTGATGATTAATTTTTTGTGCATTTATAAAAACAGAGGAAAGGTCAAGAAAGCACTGTTACACATGATTTGTTCATTCTTTAGCAGCAGTCTTTGAAAGTGCTGGCCCTGGACTATTGCTCATATTTTCCTGTTAATCTTGAACCAAAAAAAAATCAAATATGGGTAACAGGTTTGGTGGGTTTTCAAACAAAAAGTGTATGAAACTAAGTTTTGCTAGTTTTTTTCTGTGTATGTTTATTATTACTTTTATAAAACTTCCATATGATTTTTAGAAGCTATGTGAAGCATACCAGAACTTCAGAAAAAAGCCCCAACTCAGAGCATCTCTCATTTGAAATGAAGGATGATTATTACAATCCACATTTTTCTTTGAGTGAATTTTATTTTCCTCATATGAAAAAGCTTTTTTGTTCATTTGATTTTTCATTAATTTTACTATTCATAGGAATGACTGAGGAATAAATAATCTATTTGTTGGGGGTAAAAATCCTCATGACAAGAATCCCCCCCTCCAAACACCGGACTTCTTCCTCCTGCCACACACTCTCCCTGAATGCCCTTTTGCCTTCCTATGAGGGAAGCAAGTCCAAAAGATCGGCCATGAAAGCTTGGAAGGCACCACGGTCAGCTGGGCACACGGTGGGGTGGTGCTGGGAAGAAATAGCTGAAGTTATCTGGGAATAACAAGCTTCTCTTAAGTTCCCCTTGGGCAGAGGTTAGCGTGTGAGAATGATGGGTTAAGATGGAGTGTTTAACAGCAGGACAAGGGGAAACATTTTAAGTTGAGGGAGGGAAGATTTAGGTTGGATGTCAGGGGGAAGTTCTTTACAGAGAGAGTGGTGAGGTGCTGGAACAGCTGCCCAGAGAGGCTGTGGATGCCCCGTCCATCCCTGGAGGTGTTCAAGGCCAGGTTGGATGGGGCCCTGGGCAGCCTGGTCTAGTATTAAATGGGGAGGCTAGTGGCCCTGCATGTGGCAGGGGGGTTGGAGATTCATGATCCTTGATCTGTGATTCTGTTTGCCCAGTCAGATGCAAAGATATCAATGCTGGCACACTTAGATGTTCTGGTGATCCTTGGAGGGAGTCTCCAACCATCAGAACTGTATGTGCACAGGGCTCTCCTTCTTGTAAGTCTCTCTCTTCAGTAGCACATGTATTTTTAATTTTTTCTAATCTGTGATCTAGATTAGTGCTCACAAATGCAAAGGATTAACAGCTACAGCCCAGCACAGGAAGCTGAGCACACTCTGCTCTCACACCCTGCTGACACCATCAGCTCCAAACCCACACTGCTCCCACCCATACATAGCAAGCATAGTGGTCAGCATGGAGGGGCTGTGTGTTGTCACCTCTTCTTCCAAGAGACCGTCAGAGCTTTTGGTCCATTGACACCTGAGCCATCAGGGTGCATCCTGTGTTGGACATGCGTTTTAAGATGTTGCACTTCTCTGTCACTGTCCTCCTCAACAGACATCAGCACTTTGTGCTTTTCTTTTTTTAAAGCCAGCATTAACATTGCAAGTTGAAAAGACAAGTGCATTATTTCCGAATTTGCAGGTCAGGGAAAAATATGGGACAGAGAAATAGATCCATAGCTACAGACGATGAGGGATCCAGATCTGTTATAGCCCATCCAAAGCAGAGATGCCAGTGAAGAGGTTAGGTCTTGCCCTCCTCTTCCATTGAGCCTGGGCTTGCTCTGTTTTACAGCCTCACGGCTCATGGTGTCACACTGTGCTGCAGCTAAGCATGCAAGTCCAGGAACACTTATCAGAGCTGGTTGTAAAACCAAATCCTCTTTGTTGGAGATCACAGTAGTAACTGAGGATTCTGCTTAAACTCCAAAACATCCTCCACTATTCAGAAAGGTTGCTGGTGATAGGTGGAATATGGTGGTGAGACAGAGGAGCACTGAAGACAAGAAAGTCAGTGAAAATTTTTGCTAGTTCTCTATGGTGCCTGTGCAGTGAGAAGATGGAGCAGAGCAGCACTCTGGAACAGGAGGGACATGGAAGGACTCCTGCCTGCCTTTGGGACTGGAGTTCTCCTCTGACACCCGTAAGAAGTGAGATCAGTGCCTAACAACACGAGATGCTTCCCCTTCATAGTGATCATCATTTCTAGATGCTTAATATTTGCTGTCCTCCTCCCTTGGAACTTTCTAACAGCCCAGCAAGAATGAAAGTTTGGAGGTTCTCCCAAAAGTCCTCAAAATGCATCAGAAACCCTGCTGCAGGGCTGCAGGGTGTTGTCTCAGCAGATTCAGTGGATAACAAGAGGTCTTAAATAAAATGTAATACTCTTTTCTGCCCAGACTTGCCAGAAGATCTTAATGCAAATAGAACTCCAGGAAAATTAGGGTGGACTCTAGTAGCTGCCTCTCCCTCAGGGCTTTTTTTTTTTTCTTCAATCCAGCCTGATGAAATTCATTACAGTTGCATTTAAACTGTGATTTAAATTTTCCAAAGCAGGCAGGGCAGGTTTGAAAGCCTGATATATCAGAATTTATGCCTTTCCTGAAGAACTAAGGTAAATAGCAGAGCCCTTCCAAAGGGATGCCTAATTGGTCCTCTCAGCCCTTTGACAAGTTTGCTGTCAGACAAGGCCACTGGATTCCTGGCAAGTCCAGCAGGCTTGTTCCTTGATACCTAACAGCCCTACATTCAAGCATGCCAGTGCTTTCCTTGAAGGTATTTACAGTTTACTTTTTAGTGCTACTTTAAGTTCAAAGGGGGTAGTAAAGCCCCATTAAGCCATTTACATCAAACTGGTTAGTTAATTATCCTGTTGCAGGCTTTAAATTAGCAATTTATAACCCCTTCGCTAGAGATGCTAGTATTTGGAAACAACTGAGCAGGGACAATTTGCAGTGGGGTGAAGTTAAGGAACCAAAAACAAAAAGAAACTGAATAAATCCCTGTTTTAGTTGGAAGTTGATTAAGTGTTTGAGAATCCAGTAGGGACAGGGGTGGGAGAGAGCCCAACATCACCAGCTAGCAAGGCTAGGGAGGCCACATCTTGCTTAGGGCTGTGTCTGTGCAGCAGAATTCAGTGATGTGCAGAGTTAAAGTGCTAGACCAAGTTTTGGGGAGGCACCACACCTAGCTGTGGATGAGTCTTCCCTTACAATGGGATATTCTGCTTCATAGTGTCATAGTCAAAGGTATTTTCACATTAATCCATACAAAAATGTGCCTACACAAGACTGAAACCAGTATCTGCCCCCAAGGAAGGAAATGCATTTCAGACTTTGGAGCTGGCAAAACTGAACACCAGCATGTGGGGACTAAAAACCATGGGTTTTAGTCATCAGTTCTGCTCATCTGTGCAGACAGGAAGGTCCTAGGCACACTGCAGGCACCTTAAGGATAAGGATTAACAAGATTCCAGATGTACATCCCCATGCCATGAGAGTCGATGTCCTGCTCACAGTGAGGCTATCCCATAGGCCAGGTGAGGCTGGAGCCAAGGAATCTCCAGTCCCAGGGCCTCCTCCCTTGCCGACAACATTTCATTTATGAAAAGGAGAATTTGATGTCCCCTCAGGGTCTGGTTATTCGAGCTCACCTTCCTCAGAATTGAGAGCTTTTACAGAAAGGTTAAGTTAATTGCCAAAACTAACCAAGTTCCAAAACAAACCATGCCTTTCACTCTGTCTTCCATATTTCCACCAGCCACTGTTAGTTTAAAACCTGCTGGCATACTGGATGTTTACTGGCAACTTTGATTTAAAACAAAGATGTTAGGGAAAGGCCCTCCAGTTGCTGCTATTTTCATACAACCGTCTATTGGGTACAGGAGAAATCTTGGCCCCAATCCTAGATGCTGTCCCATATCAACAAGCACTTCAAACACCAAGGGCTAGAATACGTGGAAAGAAGTGGCATAGAGGGTGGGACCAAGACAAACTGGGAGATTCCACAATGACATCCAAAAAAGCAGATAAAAAGAAGTCTGAGAGAAAAAAAAATCATTCTACTTGAAAGACGAAAAAAGCAATAGCTATAATCAAGTCATATGGCAAACTCTGCAGCTTTTTTCTTCATCTTAATACATCCCCTTTTCAGTGGGAAAAAAAAAAAAAAAA
This sequence comes from Phasianus colchicus, assembly GCF_987193195.1. NCBI lineage: Eukaryota > Metazoa > Chordata > Aves > Galliformes > Phasianidae > Phasianus > Phasianus colchicus. The sequence goes on along the minus strand of NC_143453.1, from coordinate 13,181,212 downwards.
AAAAAGAACCCAAAAAAAAAAAAAAAAACCTTCTACCAAACAACTGCCAAATTAACTTTAAAAAGAGATAAAAATGTAGGCAGTTCAATTTCTTTATACTACACAGCTCTGGGACTTATTTTGCATTTGCTCTCTTTTTCATCTCTATCAAACGTGGCCATTTCACAGTTTTGGGGTTGGGAATGTAATGAGAGAAGAAAGTCAGAGGTTTCAAAATAAAGGGGCAAAATATTTTTGTACAAAATTTGCTAAGTTTATATCAATTTTATATGTTTTACTGCTCCAAATTGCATGACAGAAATCTTATAATAAAAATACAAGTAAATGCAACATGAAATCTAAATCATCTAAAGGACTGAAAAACCCAGCCCCACACATAGATGACATTCTCCAAATTCTCTGCCCTTTCTTGGGAGTGGTTACACCCAAATCATCACTCAGTCCAGAAGCTGTTCTCTCATGCTAATCACTCTGGAATTGCACACTAAGGTAAAAAAAAGTTCAGATGCAAACACTATCCTGGTTTGAAAACAGCCCTTGAAACAGACCAGTGCTAACAGGCCACAGGAGTGCAGGATATTGGGGTCTTATAAAATAATGTGAGCTGGGGAGGAAGAAGAAAGAAAAGCCCTCCTGTGGATGAAATGGAAGTCCTTCCTGCTCCACCAAAACCTCCCATTTCCTAAGCACGCAGTGCCCAGGACTGTGCCTAGAACAGGTGTCTCCCCTTAAATACCTCGCATGTCACACTTGTGTCTCATGGACACAGTCCTAGGGGATTATATTAGTACCAGTGCATACCAGCTGGAGCTGCCCCCGGCGGTGTCCTGTAACTCCTTGCATGGGGGGAGCTGCTCTCCATGCTGTGGAGCCCTCGCCACATAGCTTTCTGGAGAAAGACAGAAACTCTGCAACGCAGCCTCCAGCATTCATGCTCCAGTGGCTGAATCAGTTCAGAGGTGAGCAAAAGACCTCCTGTGAGAGCAGTGACAAGGCACTACCAAGGAAGAGGAGAGATACGGGAATTCTTTTCTTCCCTTCATCTGCACTTATTACTAGCAAATTCTCAACTGATTTATGCCATACAGACACTCTTAAAAGTCTTCTTTAACTAAAAAAAAAGATACATGTCTAACAGAGAGAAGTCCACTCAGCCATTCCCAAGCAGAAAATGCTGACTGGGCGCACAACAGATGTGGCTAGCGCAGGATGAAGGAAGGACAAAGGAGAGCGAGCCTCATACATCTCTTCAGGTCAGTGTGGGAAGAGGCACCCCTGGGCAATTTCTACCTAATTCTTCATTGAGCCTTAGAGGATACTAGCTGCTGGCCTGACCAGTTGAAAAAGCCAACACAGAAGTTTTTAGGACAGCAAATGCATTAATGGCATTCCCTATATCACATTTTAGTGATTGGCACAGATAATAAAAAGAGAAAAAGATACTTGATTTTGCTATAGCTCAGCATGAAGAACTGCTCCCCTGCCACCTATCTCCTCATGAAGGGCATCTTGCCCTTGACAAGAAGACTGAACAAGGATGGAGGCAAGAAGCTGTTGACCAGCAGATGGGCACATAGGTAGACGGCTGCAGAGCCCTGCAGGATCCTCCTGTCTTATTCCTCCCTAATTTTCCAGCGAGTGATTCTTATATTCAGGGAACAGCTTTTAGGAGAGAGCGCCTGAGTTATTCCAGATTTCCAGGTCTGAGTGCACATCAGGTTTGTCTGCTCATCCCTATGACAAATGTCACCAGGCATTCTGAGCCGCTGGAAGCAATCACAGAATTGTAGGGGTTGGAAGGGACCTCCAGAGATCGAGTCCAACCCCCCTGCCAAAGCAGGTTCCCTGCACCAGGTCGCACAAGTAGGCGTCCAGGCGGGTCTTGAATATCTCCAGAGAAGGAGACTCCACCACCTCCCTGGGCAGCCTGTTCCAGTGCTCCGTCACCTCACCGTAAAGAAGTTCTTGCACACATTGGTGCGGAACTTCCTATGCTCCAGCTTCTGGCCATTTCCCCTTGTCCTGTCTCCACACGCTGCTGAAAAGAGTCTGGCCTCGCCACTCTGCCCCCCACACCTCAGATATTTATAGACCTGGATCAGGTCTCCTCTCAGTCTTCTTTTCTCAAGGCTAAACAGACCCAGTTCACTCAGCCTTTCTTCATAGGGGAGATGCTCCAGGCCCTTCACCATCTTTGTGGCCCTCCGCTGGACTCCTTCCAAGAGATCCCTGTCTTTTTTTGTACTGGGGAGGTGGCACTAAAAAGCACGTTTTTCTGATGTAGGGAGGAGGTGACATAGGTAACTTTTTCAGGCCACTTCTGTTCTGTAACTCTTTGGAGGGCTGGGTTTTGCAGCCCAGCTGGGTTTGATGCACCCAGCTCAACACTGGAAGCAAAGAGTGATTCTTGTGTTCTCTGTTCAGCCTGCTGGCCAACCCTGTTCAAATGAATCCCAGAATAAGGCCATTCCATGATTCACTCTTCTCAGATAAGCAGGACCTGAAACCCCCTAAATCCGTCTACCCCTAGTAACATGTACAGTTCTCACTAGAGCCACTTCTCATTTTCAGGAGGTCTCAAGTCCATAGCTATAAAAGTCTGCATTAAAAGGCAGACTTCAACCATTTATTCCACCAGGTCTTTGAATACAAGGCAAACATCTGTTAGAAATGCTGCTTCATTCTCAGACAAGAGGAGTCTATAAGTTGAGCAGTTTGTTATAACCAAAATTTAACATTTCTGTATTTTCTTTCTATTTTGCAACTGTAGCATTAGTGACTTTCTAGGCAGTGAGCAGCCAGTCTGGTAGGAGCACTTAATTCTACACATTTGTCATAAAATATTACACTGTCATGTTTTTCATGAGCAACTTGAGACCAAACTACAAGGGCAGATCTGTGTCACCAACAGGCAAATGGAGGTCCAACTGTATTTTATAATTGCGCAATATATGGGGCATACACTTTGAGAAATGTTCATAGTTAATGATGAGTCTTATATGGAAACCAAGAACTAAGAAGCTGAGTGTAATACAGGAGTGCAGTAATTCATTTTACTACAGGTAAACATGTCAGAATTTGGGAAAACTAGAGGGTAGCAGTACTTGCATTTTCTATGAGGGCTCAGGAAGTTTGAATTTCTCGGTGAAACAAAATAGCTGGTTTCAAGTAGGAGTAGCTGAGAGCTGTCCACACAGACCTCATCCAGTGCTCAACTCCCACTCTTGTCAGTACTTGGAGGCTTTTAATCCAGCAGAGGTTCTTCACCAACCTGAACTTTATTTCGTGACATGCCTTGCCTATCGGGGGGGCACAAAGTCCTAGACAGTGTCCCCTTAAATGAAATGCTTGCCTTACATAATTGAAGTTTTACAGGAGAAAATGGCAAACATCTCACTATTAGTAAGAAGAAAATCAGCTATGCGAGTGCATAGCAATGATTAACCAAATAACTCTCCTTTTTTGAGGAACCAGATGATTTTTTTTCTTGATATATGTAAGCAAATCATTGGAAAGTTTTACACAGCTTTAAAAAGCAGAATTTCAGAGTTCAAATAAATTACAAGCTATTTCACCATTGGACTGTCTGCCTCTAAGTTCATAATTAATTTTAATTTTCTGAAGTTACAGTACTAACACGTGACCAGGAGTAAAATCAGAAAAACCTCTCTTGGGCTCTCCCGCAGTTTGTCTCAAGCACACAGCAGACAGGAGCATGAGGCCAGGTGCACTCATCTCCAGAGGCAGCTCACACACCTTCAGAAGTATGTAAAGCATGACAAATTTAAAACTCAGTTGCCCATTTTTAATTTTTGGGGGTGCTAATGGAGATGAGAGAAACAGGAAGAGGAGAAAAGGGGGACCAAAGTGTCACTGACTGAATGCATGAGCACAGAGGGAGTTCTCTGTGTCTGTCGCAGAGCAGCAGATACAGGAAAATCAAGGCAGTGCCATGCCAGCAGTTAATGTGCTTTTACTTGTTTTTTTTTTTTTTCAAATAGCATTAAGTGATGGGGGAGGGGTGGATTTAAATCAAAGTAATTTAAAGCTACCGATTTTAATCTTATTTTACATTCACACTCTTGTTATTTTCATAAAGGATGATCAGTGACTGGTAACTGCTAAGCCATATGATTTGCAACTAAATATAGGCTGCTCTCTGTTTGGTATTAGTTTATGCTAACCAGAGGGCCACACGAGCTCCAGCTGAAACATGTATTCTGTTTTACAGGTACTTATCCAACTGGCGTTTTCCTTCTTTTTTATTATTTTAATAAATGGCCAGTGACATTTATTAGACATTTTATTTTTCACATTTGAATCACACTGCTTGAAACTTCAAAAAATAATCATCCATTGAGAATTTTCTGACTTCATTTCCTTATCTGCTGTACTAAGTGTTTGTCAGAACACATTTAACATTTAAAGCAAACTGATTTATTAAAGTGAGCTGCAGCTGAGGATTTAAAACTGAATTCTCATTTCCTCATGCTTCAAAATTTGGAGCTAGCTGATATTTGCTTCTCTTCATACCTAGTCCTTATTCGCCAATTTAGAAAAGGAAAACAAGCATCCCAAGTTCCTTGGTCTCTTAACTTTTAATGAAATCCTTTATGACATTAAAGAGACAGAAATCAAAAGAAGTATCTCAGCAAAAGCAGATTTAAAAGTCCATACATATACTGTGTCCCTGCCATTGCATAAATGTCAAAGCAAACAACCATTTGTTCCTGAAGTCAGAAGACACCAATCCTATGAGGAAGGCTTTGTCTAACAGTTGTCAGTATGTGAAATAAGTGCAAACTTCACCTGACTGTCCCCTGGCTGCTAGAGGGCTATCAGTGACTCACTGTCAGAACACACCTCAGGTACATTAGAGTTGTTAAGATCCCTCTTGCGCTACAGCTGATCCATCAGTCCTCTCACCATGAGAGAAGTCTTTCATATGTCCCAGCCTGGCTCTGAGAGCTGGAGCTCATCCACAGCCACAGACTGGCCGTCCAGTAACCCACCTATTGGGATATCAGCAGGAGAAGCAGTGGATTAGGATTAGACACGGTGCCCTGGTCCTACATCATGCTGGACGGCCCTCACAGATGCAGCCTGGCCACTGAGAGATCTTCCTGATCTCCCAACCACAATGCTAGATTTTAGGTGGTGGCTAGAAGAGCAACCATGCAGGAGTTGTTGCGTTCTTATGGATTTTTGAAAATGGGAAATCCTGATGTGCTGCAGGAGTGAAGCCTCTTTGTTCCTCTGTATAAACATCAGTTATTTTGCTGTTGTAGGGGTAGAAGTAAGCAGAGGTAGTACAGTTGCATGTCCCTGCCTTAACATAGCCTGGTAAGAGCACCATTTCCCTTCCCTAATGAAGTATCTTGTCCAATATTAAAAGAAAAGAATCTTTCAGTAGCATTTCAGCCACCTCAAAGGGCAATTTAAAAAATAATGTAGGGATCTGATGTTTAAACAAGCTTTCCCAGCAATTACTTGTTAATGGCATCCAGAGGCTGCAAGTAAGGAGCTGGACCTATCATCCCAAGCAATTTATAGTAGCAATACATGGAACAAGGCAGAGGATTTGAAGGCAAGGAGAATGCTGGGAGCAGGAAAAGGGGAGAGGCTTTAAAACCGCAAGTATGACTGTTAAGTTTATCCAACAATTAAACATTGGAATAAAAGCCAGTGCCGTGCTCCAAAGCCCTCTGGAAATACAAACTTGAAAAAAAAGAGACTCATTACTTCCTTGTTTGCCCAATCAGATCAGACAAAGCAGTTTTCCTGCCGCCTGGTGTAGTGCCCAAGCTGTTTGCTGCCTCTCTGGTAGCCCAGTGCCCCCAGGTACCTGGATGTGGCAGGCAATGACAGCTGACAGCTACAAAATTTTGCCCCAGAGATGGCTGGCATGCAGACTCAGAAGGGCTCCATGAGATGCAAAAGAAATACAAAACTCCCCAAAGGAGACAAAGCTCAAAAGAAGAAAGAAACTCTTGCTGTTTTGTGTTAAAAAGTGTCTTATTGCCCTCCTCTGTGGAGCCAGGTTGCACTGTGTCTAAGGTGCATCACTCAGCTTGTGCTGCAGTCTGCACTCACTGGGGCAGAGGACTGCCATGCTGCAGTGTGCACCCAGGTTCAAGTGGAAGCATTCCAAGCTGCTGGGTTTCTGACAGTTCTCCAACTGCTCTACCATGCTGTAGTGCTTTACATTACATTGCTTTCCCTGCCAAGAGGTACTGCTGGATTAAAGTACAGTTATTTAGCAAAATACAAAACTGATTTTTTCACCTCCAAAATACCAACTGTTGCCACTGCGGCCACAACTATATGCCCTGCTCTGTATTAGACTTTCCTGCTTTTATGCATATACAAGAGATTTTAGGATATCCTTCCCAACTCACTGCTCCTTTTCCTTGCTGTGCTCCCCAAAGCATCTTCAGCTTCCAGCCGAAGGTGTCACTGCTACAGGATTCCACATGGCATCTCATTAGGTACATAGTCAGGCAACCTGATCAACTGTAGCAGCAAACACAGGGGTGGGAAAAATAACTAGAAACATTGCAGTGACTCACTGCTTCGTTAACCAGACAGCTTTCTGTTAAGTCAGAAATTGCACGAAATAAGCAAGCTGTAGAGACATTTCATAACACAGAGAGATTTTTAAGGTATTAGGAGGCATTTGGCTGCTAATTCTCTTCATTTTGGTGTGCTTTTCAGCACAGGCTGCAAGACAAAACTAGTTCACTGCACTGCAGTGTAGCTAGTTTCCCTTCTACTTTTTAACTATAAAAATAGCCATATTATAATAGGGCAAAGGATTCACTTTCTGTTCTTCAGGAGGAGCCAGAATAGTGTCAGAAAAATGCATTTTGATAAGGTAGAGTATAGGCAGTCTTTTCCCTTCTTAAGCCCTCCGCAATTGTTAAAGATTCGCTGATCCTGAAGTTGCAACCTGGCCATCACTTTTAATAAGAATTTATCTGTCCTTCCTTGATTTTTGCATCCATTTACACTTCTGCTGTCCATAACACCCTTTGACAATGAGTTTCACATGATAACTGCTGCTTGAAAGCATGTGCTGTGCTTGCCTGCTTTGATTCAGCTTAGTTAAGACAACACAAGAACAGTTCACAAAAGCAGAAAACAGCTGCAATTTCTATAATAAGTCATCTCTTTTCTGTGGTGAAGAAAGAAATCCTGTTGCCTGACCTGAGATCCATCCTTGACAATCTCTGGATCCTCTACCACCTTTGAGATATGGCAGTCAGAATTGAATAGTGTGTAAAATATTAGCACTTCGTGAATTTAGACAGCAGCATACTGGTAGTTTCTATTTGGTTTACCAGATGGGGTAAACACCAGAGAGTTTGCTGATGGCTCACAGAGTGCAGTATTTCCTCCCAGCTGGCCTTCAGAATGTTTTGGGGGATTCACTTCAGAGAGAACTCTAAAACACTCTGCTGAGATGGCAAGGGAAAATTTGCATCCCCCAGTAACTGCTACCACAGATCTCTTAGCTTTTTACCAAACTCAAGACAGATTAAAAAAAAAAAAAAAAAAAAAAGGAGCTTTTTTTTTGTATGTGTGGGTATGTTTTTATTTTTTAAATATGTGGGGCCTAAAGTAGGAAAAAGGAACTTGGAAGATAACGTACAGTCATGAAGAGGAGAATGGCATTCTGGAACTGTTGTGGAAGAAACAGCTTGCCATGATCTGTCTAAGGATGCATGCCAAAATCCTTCCTAACTTCCCTCAGGTCACATGAAGCCTTCTTTGTCTAATTTAAAGAATTACACTTTTATCCAGACGTGAATTTTTTAGAATCACCACCACCTACCACAAGCTCTCCACCTGTCACTACCTCTGATTTGATTTGCAGACAAAGCTTGCACATGGGGTGCTTACCGGGAGCTCCCCCAGGGGCTCAGGTGGTCCCTCTGGCCCTGGGAGAGAACAGCACAGCACAAGCCAGTTCTGACTGAGCTCCTTCTGTCACCACTGGCCAACACCAAGTAACTCAACCAGCGCTTTACTGCGTTCAGCTCTGTAGCCTGTAGAAGAACATGTCCTCCTGAAAACATTCCCTAGTTTTGCCCTTTATCGGATCTCTTCATCTTGCACTTTCTTAATTCTTTGCTATTTATGTACAAATTGAATGTCCCTACCTGATTTGGTCACTCTATTAGTTGACCTTCTTATGTAAGACTTTCCAACAAACCTTGCCTTCCTTACCTTGCTAAAAAACAAATAATAACAAAAAAGGTGATAAGGTTGTTACCTACTGTTTTTTTTCTAGTTTAAGTTCATCTTTGATGCCACTTAGCAGGTTATTTAATCAATGTCCACATAACCAGCAAAGTAAAGCTCCTCCTGTACTGTCAAATATCTACCAAAAAAATCAACAAAGGACGCTCCACTCCCCATGCCCCCCCACTTCCTCATCTGCAGTTGCTCAGTACTATGGCTACACTAGGCTTAGGGCTGCACAAGCAGCAGCAGAAGGCAAACACCCTCTTGCATGTTGAGGGGTGACTGGTCCCTTCTCTTCCATCTCCTGTTCCTCTGTGAGATCATTTCCAAGTTCCCCACAAAGAGACTTTTCTCCCATATTACTTGGGAGAAACAAAACTCAGAGTTTTCAAAACCTACTATCTCCACTTCCTCACTCCCGGAAGTCTTCCCCAGAGCATGCCAGTTTGCAGCTCTTTGAAGCTCACAGCTCCTTTCTCCACTTGTGCACTCAAGATGCCCCACAAACCAGAGAAGCAGATAGTACATAGTTCTCTCTAGCAGGCAGGGAGAAAAACTGATGCATTGAAATCTACTTCCCAACCAAGGAAATGTTTTTAAGCTCATCCCAGCAAATATTCAAGCCATTAGAAGTTTCCCAGGCATCCCCTTTCTAATGAGTGCCCTGCAAAAATCAGTCAGACTTGGCACAGTGATACACAATTCACTACACAACTTCATGAGTCTCTGCTAATCCCAAGAGGCATGCTTCCCCAAATATAGCTGCTCCATATAATTGCTTGGCTTATCTCCCTTCTCTTCTACCATGGATCCTAAAGCCCTTAAAATTAATGACAGATATGCTTGCAGATCACAATCTTGTGTAATGCTGTGTTCATCACTTGTTCACAACAGCACTGTCAGTCACAGTGCTCAGATGCAATTTCTCCATGCTTCTTAGTAGCTGCTCAGATGCTGCCAAATTAGCAAATGCTGGGAGAAACATCAGAGAAGTTTTTTTTTAACCCTATTTTAGAATTTCTGGGAGGCATTTTAACACACCATGAGAAAGATAACAGAAAGCAAAGTTATACCTCTCACTCCGAGGCAAGCCCTGATTGCTGCCTGGCAGGCACACATGGTGATACACTGGGCCCCATGATCTATCCACGGGGTTTGGCAGAAAGTAGTATCCAAGGTACCTATCCTGGCAACATCTAAATGCAAGTAGCAGAGCACTTTGCAGGCAAAAAGGTCTTTCCCCAAGGCTGTTTAAAATATGCATGTTCCTGAGTAGCACTGAAGATAGCAGCAATGGTGATTCATTAAGATAATGATTTAAGTAGGAGGCTTAAGAAAGCCAGGGTGGATTAACATCCAAAGGTTCTCCATTCCATCCCACCACCTGCCCTTTGAAGAGAAAGGACAAATTCCAAAAGTCCAGAGAGCTATGAATTAACAACAACTATATCACAACTACAATGCATTGAATTACAGAAGTACCACCTCTGCTCCAGCCCATCCTCTTTGGCAGGGTCAAGCACAAAATGTTATAGTAAAGGAAAATTTCCTTTGGTTTTAAAAATTATTGGGTTTTACTTTTTTTTTTTTTTAATATTATTTATTGGTTTGTTAGTATAAGTAATCCTCAAAAAAGACAGTTGGTTTTTTTTTGAACTAAAATAATTTTCTGTCCACCTTAAAAAAATAAGTTTTCCTCTGACAAATTGTCTTTCGCCACAATTGAATAATGAGACTGATTGCTCTCCACATAATACTGTAAGTATACACAATGAAAAAAGGCATACAGGTCCTTCCCACACCCCAGTATTTAATCCAGTTGGGATAAACTGAAGTTGTTATAAACTGAAATACACTTTCAGTCCATAACATGGAGTTAGTGTTCAGACTGCGACAGGTAGCAAATACTTCACCCTGCTAAGGGAGAGGCCTTTGTACAACAGTTCTGATAGAATACTTTCAGTTGCCTACTGGAGAGATGCACAGGCAACCAGTTTTGCTACTCTCTTGCTCACTCATTTTTGCAACAGGGCATCCCAGTGTATATTGCCCCACTCACCGCTAGCTGTGCTTGGTCTGAACATCTTCTAGGCACTCTATCCCATGCTGATTCAGTACAGAATAGCTTCCTAGAATGCAATCATAGAAAGAGTAAGGGTTTGTCTTAAAAAAGGATCATTCCAGAACAGTTATTCCCTATTAATCATTCCCAATCACCTCTTTGTTAGGATGATGAAGTTAATTGGGAACAGCTTGTCCATTCAGACTTGTAACTTATCTTGGTTTGAATCAATGACCCTGTTTAGATGTAGCCTTAGTTAGTACAGCATCATGCAATCATAGTGATAGATTCATCAATAAAAATAGACTAGCAGTTGCAACAGAAGTAGAGCTGCTGTATGGACTCAACTATTTGTTGCAACTTAGGCAGGTGATAGTTGTTCCTATAATGTTAGATCTCATCAGTACTTGCATGTGACATTTACCTTACAATGTGACATGTACCTTACAAGTTTCTGGATCTGCTTTGTTCAAACTTGGTTTATTCCTTAGATATATGGAGACTTTAATACCAGCAAAGATTTGAGTTCTGTAGCTTCTTTGTTTATTAAGTTCTTAGCTTGCAAGATTTCTCATCCAAAAGGGCTGAGAAAGTACCTGGCACATCTTGGATGCTTATTGAATACATTAAATAAATCAAACAGTTTTATGATAAAATTCCACTCCCCCACACCTAACAGATGTAGGTGTAAGTCAAAGAAGGTTGAAAATTGTACTGCATTGATTTTGCTGCAGTTTTCCCCAAAGGAAAAAAAACTGCACGTAGCTTGAGACAAAAACGTGGAAAATTTCAGCTGTCACAAACAACTGGAAAGAGAAATGGAGGAAAGACAGAAGTCAAAACCTAACTTCACAAGCAGACTGCATAATTTATATACTCTCTAGTGTTCTGCGTTCCTGGACTTAAAGTGAAGAGTTTTCCTTGGGTTCATCACATTTACAGAGAAGAGTGCCAGGTAGCTTAATGCTGGAAGCTTCCAGCTTACTCAGGGGAAATCACAGATCCATGGAGAAGGCTCCTTGCTTGATTTCAGATTCTGAGATGCTGGAGAAGATAAGACTCCTAGGATAGGAGTCCTAAGATAATCTAGTGAGGATGACTGACACAAGACTGGGCAGAATGTTACTTAAAGGTATACATGGATATACATTATACATGGTATACATTTAGCACAAAAATCCAAGAAAAATCTTGTTCATCTGCCATATCCAGCAGACCATTTCTTGTACCCCTGTAATTCCTTGTTCATCTCTCACCTCCCATGTTCACACTGACAAAGCTGCTCCATCCCATGCATTGGGAATCAGGGATCCTTTGTCAAAACCTAACAGGTGATCCAGCCTGCAATACTTGGTCATGGTATCTGGGTAACTTTCTCTCTGCCCTTGCAGACATGCAATCTTAGTCCACGTATGTAGTGTTTTGTAAGCAACTTCTATGGGTTCTTTTCTCCGTGGGTGAAAAAGTAAAGAAAAAAGTGAAAGAAAGGGAAAAGGACAATTATAAATATACACAAGACAGATGAGGAAAAACAATAACAACGAAACAATTGAAACCGCTTCCAGTCTCTCTATCCAACTCTCATGGTCTCTGGCATCATTTCACAGTAACTCCGTAAGATGTTCACCTGCTCCTGAAGCTATAAGAAACAAACAGTGAAACAGGAACAGAGAAGTTCCCACCTATGACCGGTGTAATCCCCCAGCAGCACATCACAGAGAGAAAACATTTTTATTGTTAAAGCTGAGGAAAACCAAATGCATGTACACGCACACAGCTCCACTGCTGTGCAGTACTAGCACCCTCCCCGTTTTCTATATGCATCTAATATCAGGAGATTTATATTCAGGTCAAAAGCTCATGCTGGCAAGAAAGTACTTTGGAGAAGAGAGAGGAAGACAAAAAAAAAAAAGAAAGCCTACAGTTTCTTGGCTTGTGACCAGCAGGCTGGATGCATTCTATGGAACTAGGCCAAAGTGTTAGTTATTATATTCAGGAGAACATCTGAATCCCAGCTCAAGGGAGCCGAGTTTGTGGCTCTCATTTGTGCTGTATATCAGTTGAATATCAAACCACATTTTCTACCTTCTGAATAACGAAGCTTAATAGTTTGGGAGTCCCATATGGTCTATTGTTAAAGTATTTCCAAACACTGGCTGCTTCTTTATTTCTGAAGGAAAGATTTCTCTCTGCTCTTCAAGCTTTACTTTTGTAAAAGATGCTTGTTAATAAAAGCTGAATATGTTCATTTTCTAAGTATTTCCAACGATATAAGAAGGTCCGAAAAATGAGGGAATAAGGAAAACAAATACATTTTTGAAATTGGATTATTATTTTTTTAATGTCACGTGCAAATGTTTGTTTTAGTCAGAAGCAGCTGGTACCACCGGGCTCTGCTGCTCAGAACAGTGGATGCAGGAGCTTTCAGGAACCACGGGCTGTTCAAACAAAGAAGGACCACACAGGCTCAAACCATTCACAAAAGGACCCAGGCCGATTATTTGACTATTACTTACAGGGAAGCTTGACCAGTAATGTAGGCAGTAAATACTGGAGAAACCTGTTCTGTGCATAACACGGGTTCGTCTTTTCACAAGTCCTGCTCTATAATTAGCTACTCATTCCAGGAAGGCATTGCTGATGGACAGAGTATATCAATTTGGCATACTTCAAAAAAAAAGTTAAGAACCTTGTCAGATAATAAAATCATCAGCATAATAAACACTGCAGTGTCTTAGGAATAGGAACCGGTGCTTCTTCCCAGTCACACCAGAGATGAGTATTCTGTTCCATTTGCAAAAAAAGATTTAGTAGCAGAGAGACTCTCCAGCTTGCAAGGGCTGTGGTGCCCCAAGCAGCGCGCTCACTGTCCGGCCCTGCTTCCCCGCAGCTCTATCAGTGTGGAAGGGCTTGGCTGCTTTGTAAAGCAGAATTGAAACTGCATGGCACTGCAGGATGGTCGCCAGGCTGAGCTCGGGTCTTGTCTCTCGCCCTCACTGCAGGGAGCCCTCAGTGTAGCACCGGCTGCATTTCTGCTGGTCACTCAGCAGAACTGAAGGTGCTGTGCTAGGCACTGGCCAATAGTGAAACGCCAAAACAATGCAGCAGTTCCTACAGCCCAGGCAGCTAAGCAGAAACTTTTGCTCTCTCCTTTCTCTTCTGTTATAGCCTGTGTTGCAGCTTCTCATTGCCATCTCCTGCTGTCTGCCCACTCCCCCTCCCCATCATCTATCTGCTCGCCATCACCTTCCCTGCTCCAATGTGCAAATCTTCGGAGTCAGCTGTACTAACTCTGAAAATAGTTACTCATACGCATCAGCTGCCTTCTCCCTGGGCAGGAAGAAATTCATTCCAGTATTTGCTCTCATCCCAAATCAGGGAGAAAAACTGAAATTAGAGACTCATTGTAGATTGAACTTCACAAGTTAAAAAAAAAAAGAGAGAGAAACCTATTCATGAACTCATGAACTTTAGTGCATTTTGTCTCCACTTGAAATGGAATATTTTAACTTTACTGAAACCAGTGTTGGCTCATTTTGGTTTGGTGGCCTGACCCGAGAAATTTTGTTCTGAGTCAGTACGCTTGAACTGTTTTTATTCCCACCGTTGTGCACAGCCTCACAGACACTGCAGTTTGACAGCCTGATAACCCTGCTTGCATCTCTGGCTCAGTCTCCCTGGAAGGCAATTGCCATAGCACAGAGGTGCCCATGGTTCCAGAGACAGCCATAATGGCATATGGGAAGGCGAAGGCTTGGAGTCTGGAAGAGGATGGGTCTGTCAGACCACTGCTCTCTGAGCAGCTGTGCACTGCTACAAATGCAGCACAAGTTTTTGAACAGATTCGGAGTGAGACCTTTTAGACCAGCTGAAGAAAAGCAGAATAAAGAGGTATTCCATTCAGTTAGCGAAGACCCAGTAGTGTAATATTTCTGCTAAAGAGCATGTTTATTAATTCCACAGATGAATTAGATTTTTCTATGAAAAAAAACACCTGCTATTTCAAAGAAACTGTTTTTTTTTTTTCCCCTGAAAAAGCCACTCCAAAGGAAAACTCAAATCACATTACAGCAATATCAGCACCCCTCTGCCTCATACACAGCTCCTGCAGTGACCCAAGGACTGCAGGGTGGAGTTCATCAACCAAGTGTAACATCTAGTTCAAACAAGGATTGAAGTAGAGGTTTTGCAACAGATGTCTGAATCTTGCTGCTTCTAGCTGAGGAGTGGGCATGGTTCTTACACCAGTTAGGCAGAAACAAGTGCTGATGGAGCTGAAGGCTTTGAATTCTGCCCCAAATGTTTGGAGTGCCACCCACTCATGCACCAAACAAAGGGGAAGGATTCACTGTGAGGTGAAGTGTGCATTCACAGAAAGTTAATTTAGCAGTTTTGCTGCAGAATCTATAGCAATTGTCTTGTAATGTGTTTTTACTCTAGGTCGGTGTATCTGTGAGAAGGTTGAGTGCATGTGCATCTGTGGCTTTCATTTACTTTTTGAGAAAAGAGAAACACTTCGCCGGTAGTTTCAGTGTTGGAAACTGCAAGAAACCTCTTTTTAAAACGCATAACCTTCTGACTGTTTTATAGTTAGATGAAATCATAACCAAATAAAGATTTAACCCAACCGTGATCTGCCCTCAAAGACATTAATCTGTCACACCTGATAGAAGGGGAATAAGGAGACAAACCTTTTCTCTGAAAGATTCAAACAGATGGTGCGTGGCTGTGATGGGAACTCGCTACAAGTTGCCCCTGTAACAGGGATAGCTGTGCAACCAAAGAAGCTGGACTCCAGCGTGAAAAGTGTCTGTCGTGCTTTACTTGTGTTTTAAAACCCGAGCTCTTTATGATCATATCTCATCACTTCTGTGGTTGATACATCCAATCAGCTTTCCACTCACTTTTTATAAAGGGAGCCCTTTTATGCCAGTAAGATCGAATCTTGTAACTTTCACAACTTCTCAAAGTAGTTCTTTTGGGAAATCAGCAGAAGATAAACGAATTCATTATGACAACACATTAAAGCTCATTTTCCTACCAAGACTTCAAGTATAACCTCATTTGTCTGGGCTTCTGGCATTCTTTTGTACCACACACTTCAGTGTGTGTTTCTCTTCTTCTTTCCTTCCTGTGAGTTATGTGGGAAATAAAGGGTTTATTTTCTCTTCTCTCTTCTCCTCCCAAACCTCAATCCCAACTTTCTCTTTTCTAGTTTAGTCAGTGGAGTTCTCTCCTTCCTTGTTTCTCTGGACACAGGTGAAAAACATTTCTGGATCATTTCGCTCAGGGCTCTTTTTTGTCCTCCAAAGAAGCAACAAATGGCTTCTGGGACAATTTGCTTCGTTTCCTCTCCTGGAAGAAAGCCAAAGATTACTCAACTCTCTTTTCCTCAGATCTGCCACTGAGCACACTAACCTATCCCCATTTTCCACCCACACTGAAGGAGCTGTGAGATTTCCAAACTTGTGTGAAGAGCTTAGCCCTAAATTCAGCTCGTTGTCCTACAGGAGACCAGACGTGAAACTAACACCAATGCTTAAGAGTTTTCATGATATCTCAAAGCAGGTGAAGACCATTATTGTCAGATTCCTAACATGCAACAAGACTAGTAGGGAGCACTGAGAGATGTGAGGTAGCAAGAGACCAAATTCACTCACAGTTGCAGTCCACAAGAGCATACTGAACTCAGAGAGCAATAAACCTAGCCGCTGGTTTTCCAGACCAGCCAGAAGAGGCCTGGTGTTGGAAGGCCTGAGATAATCCGCAGATTACCCCTCAGCACAGCTAGTGGAGAAAATGTCACTTTGCATGGAGAAGCCAGGGAGTATGCTTTGATTTCATGTTAATGAACACTACCATAGAGACCAATTTCATTCCCCTTTCTATTTTTGATATATTTAAGAACCAGAATGAGCATTTTATTTTGTGCCACAACAGCAGCATACCACAGCACTGTGCAATAACAGGAGAGGGAGAGAATGAAGAAAAAAAATCCAGGTGGGAGACACTGCTCCAGCCACTGCACAAAATGAAGGCTTGAGTGCACATTTTTGCCTGATTGCATAGCTGTCTCTGCTACCCATCTAATCTGCTTAGAAAACTGGTTTTGAAGGATATGGTTCAGACATACCATACCACTTGCACAGGGGGTGGAGAAGGGGGTGATGAGGGGAAAAAAAAGTGCTGCAGCTGCAAAAGATAAAATAGAGACAACTAATTTTCTCAGAGATTGCAACACAACCTCTCCCCCTCCTCCACATGCAGTCACTGCACTGGCAGGATAAGCTGGAGATTCTCCAACGTAAGCAAGAAGGCACAACAAGGTGTGCAGGCCCTTCTCCACCCCGATACCCACAGCCCTTGGGGGTACCACAGAAAGCAAAGGCTGACAACCAGCCGAATGGTGACATTCCTCCATCTGCTCGTTTCAGTTGCATTACCATTTTTAAGGGAGGGCACGTGAGAAATGCTCTTCACTAGATGTTATGCCGAGACAACAGTGAACACAAGGAAACTGCGAAGTCCTGTTGTACGAACTGGTAGCTGGGTTCTGAACTTTCATTGTGTGATCCAATTTCCCCTGTCATCCAAGCCATTTGCAAACTCCATGCATACGCTCATTTAAGCCATGTGTCCTGAAATTGAGACAGCTGAAGGGGATGGGAGGGGCAGGGAGAGAAGGGAACCACTGAATTTCTGGTGACAGTGTCCAAAATACGCATTTGCAAAAGGAACTCTCATTTTAGGTAGTCACTTAGCAAAACAACTGTTGCTGATAGGCAAGAGGTACAGTTTCAATTGACTAGCAGACAAAAAATAGGCCAAATAAATAACTGCAGTGCAAAGGGAGTGGGTGGGTGTGCTCCCACAAAAGTAACCGAAAACACATGGATTACCAGTGGGCAACCCAAAGTCAAGAATAGCAGACCCTGATTTCGGTTACACTGTAGCAATAATACTACCTAGCAGAAGCAAAACTGAAATCAGAGTCCGACCCAGGATGTCAGGGAGGCAGCTGCTTTGGGAATTTAATGCCTAAAATTTCAATGTCGATTGCTTTGTTTCAGTAGTTTGAGCTGCCTTTGCAGAAGGGCTAGCAGCTTTGGCCTGTTGGCACATGATCTCTAAGGGTGTCTTTTAAATGGAATTGGACTTCTTTGGGTGAGGGAAAGGAGGTGGGGATTGTTTATTATGTAGGCAGACAGCATGATAAGTTTATTGGCACTTTTTTGTCTCTTTTGACAAAGGTATGTTTTCCTTTTTTTTCTTGCCAATACATACGCTTACCCTCTCCTTTGTGCTTTCCTACACGTAGACCCATCCGCTCTTTGAAAGTATCAGAAATGCCAGTTGTGGTCTTTGTGGGGACTTTGAGGTTGCATTGTGCAAGTGCTTACTCCCTGACTGAAGTGAAATACAAGGGTTTCTTCCATACATATAAATAATTTTTCAGCTTTCCAGAATAATAATTGCTTACGGAAATTAAACATCTGCAAGCAATAAAATCCCCATACAAACAAGAAGACAGTTTCAGTCTGACTAAAATGCTTTTCTCTGTTAATTGCTAAGAATACCACTTTCTTGTCATTTACAATTGTAATTTCATTAGTTCTCTAATTACCAAAATATTTCAGTTCTTTCTCTTTCATGACAGAAAGGAATAGGTCCAATTCCCATCTCCACATCAACTCATTTGGTTTATCATTTGGTTCTGCAGGACCAAATGAGAAACAGGCTGTTACATCTAGCCAGAGCAGAGCTCAACTGTGTGGGTAGCAGAGTCCACCTGCAGACCTTCTCTCCCTTTATCGCCCACAGTCTTCCCAGGACTCTGCCAAATTTTCTTAAGTACTATGCTATGGAGCACAGCTGCTGTGTCAACTAGGTACTGCAAGTGCAAAGAGGGGCCGAAATGCTGATAACATGAGAATGCTTAGAATAGCTGATGTCAGGGGAAGAGAAGGGGGACACCAGCTGAATGTGCATCACACAGTGAAACAAGTCAGCTGGGAAAAAAACCATATATGATTGCTTGGGGACATAGAACTAAAAGAGCTTTTGCTGTTTTGAGAATTGCAGATCGTCTCTCTCTCTGCAACTTGGTACAAAAACATGGAGAACAAAATTTTAAAAATGTAGTATTTTATCATACAGGAAAAGCACTAGTCATTTGCAAGTATGTTTTCTACATTCAAGAATCTAAGAAGTTAGTCACAGTACTTGTCCTCTATCCACTGAAGGGAAGAAAGGCCAAGCCCATCTCACTCAAGGTCAAATAGCAAGTTCAGCAGATAACGATGACAAGGACTTGTTTACATCTAAATCCCATTCGACAGATCTACCCATTAGATGGAAGAGATGTTAAACAGCCCCATGATCAAAAATTACTAATGCCCTGCCAGGCTGACTGTGATATAGAGCTGAGAACTTACACATCTCCTTCCTCCCCACTCTTCCCATTCCGGTGCCATTCCAAAGCCCACGTGATGAGATTTTCCTAATCAGCAATTAAATAGTTAATGCTTACATTACAGCAGATGGAACAGGAGTTGCTGCAGGGAAGGTATGCAGAGGGAAGGAGGAGAAAAGCAAAGAGGAAAAAGCAGGCGCAGAAACAATCCTGAAGCAAAGCAGTTTTCCTATTAAAAGGAGTGATTGGTTGACTAGACAACATAACCCTTAATACTTAGTCTAGACTAGGATAAAATGCTATATTGTTGAACGTGTTTGAAAGGCACAGCGTACGCAAGGCTCACAGCCTTTAAGCATGTGGTAGCCAAGGTAGATGCTAATTAAGACATGTCCACTAACACATCTTAATGTTCCACTCTTAAATCCTTGCCTGGGAACTAGTCTTGAGAACTCAAGACTATGCAAAGCAAAAGTCTCTGATGTTGTCCCAGTGATTGTAAGTGCAACTGTATGACATATGACACGGTGCAAAGAAATTAGGATGCCAAGGAATATCTCATGTCTTACACCCATTATTTTCCATATGATTGTTGAATGTCCATCAACATCTCCATTGTAAAATATTCAGTCTATATTGTACTGAACAACATGCTATGATACTTTTCCTCTAAAAATCTAATCAAAGCTCTAAATGCCAATAGGAAGAGACTCCAGACTAACAGCATACACTCTTGTGAAACTTCTTTTGCTCAGTGTTTGCTCAGGCAGACTTGGGAAGGAGGGGGTGGGGGAAAGAAAAGAGGGCAAAGAAAAGTGTGCCCAGGGCCTTAGCAACACCATCATTTTGACAAACCATTGCCAGATCTGTAATTGAAAACAAGTCCCACTTCACTAGGGGAGCCAGATGCATCCACAGAGAACTTGTTCAGAGACATGCTACAATAAATACCAGGAGAATTACGAATGCTGTAGCTTCTTCTTAACCCTTCAAGCAGCATTTTGGGAACCGCCTGTCAATTTGAAAGACTGATCGTTTTCCTCTTGGCTTGTTTTAGGCTCTAGGTGTGCCCCTAACCAAATAGGCTTACCACTTAAAAGCTTAATTGCACCTGTGGCTTAAACCTTATCCCAGACAGTATTTGGGAGCATTTGGATTTGGGCGTTTCAGGTGTGGGACTGGAGCCTGCTTTCACAAGCAGAGCTAGACAAGTCAGAGTAGGAGCCCATGGTGCATGCAGACTACACCAGGCAGCAAGGGATGAGGAAGGAAGAAGTGCCTTTTCCATTTTGATCACATTTATCTGTATTTACATTTCCAAAGTTGGGTTTGAGTAATGTCCACCTCCTTGTTTGTAACTGAGGGCAGGTTTCGCAGTCTCAGATTTCTTTTCCTCAGCATAAAAGATCAAAGTTTGAGCCACTTGTGCAACTTAGGTGTTTACAGTGAACTGGTTTAATCGCGTGGCAAGCCCTCGCTCCATTATCAAAGTCACGCTCAGCCAAGCTCTTTCCTTCCATATGCACCAGGAAGGACCAGGAAGAGAGCACCCATGTCAGGCTTGGATTATACCCTCCCCATCTCTTCTGTCTGTCCTTACACTGGAACTAAAACACAGCATGCCAGCAAAGGGTCTAATGCATTCCCTTGTCTGCATGGCTGGCAAGTCATTCCCAGGCTGTGTTTTTAAAGAAGCCTTTAAAAAGGGACCAAACAGAGTGTGAAGAACCAAAAAGAAAGAGTAAGTTCCCTTGGCTCACCCTTTTTGTATTGCCAAGGTACTACAGATACATGTGCATCTTACTGCCCCAGGAAATATAAATAAATATAGCATGATAAGAGTCCATGCTCGCAAGCTTCGTCTTTCCTCATCTCATTCTATCCTCATGAAAGGACGTACAGACTCACTGGGTCTCAGTTTTTTGAGCTATAAAAATTGAGTTAAATCTCAGGGATTTGTGAAATAGTTTTAATTAATAATCGCAAAGCGCACATCTTCAGATGGAAGGCATCATATAAATATTAATGAGCACTGCCTATTGGCAGTGTGCGTGTCCCTGAGGAATCATAAGCATCATGGATGGATCAAAGAGGGCATGTAGCTCTGAGAGACGGAGTGGTGGGAGTTGCCTCTGTGTTTAACTATTTGTTAAAGTAGATCCTCAAGACTGTTGTGGATATTCCCTATCAAGTTACAGCAGCTTTCAATTAAAATTACATTTTATCCTTAGGCAAAATTCCACAATGTACCTTTTAATATTAGCAGGGCACATTTTCAGTCATGTAGATCTTTCTTCTATGTACATATACCAATAGATCTTTGTAAATAGGGGTCAAACCAACTGGGAAATGGAGATTTTCGCTCAATTCTGATCTAAATAAATCCCCCTTACCTAGCTTCATTACCAAACGATTTCCTGCCCTAGTGGCAGTGCCTTGGCAAGAAGTGGGATGGGGATGTGGCAGCTGTTTCCTTCGTGATGTTAATGAGATGGGGATAATCTGGCAAGACTTCAGCTATGGAGCAGAATGCTGCATGGGAAAGGTGCTGGTTCTGTTTTCCTAAGCATCTCCCAAGCACACCGAGCACAAAGCACGGCTCTGGATGGGCTCGAGGAGGGCGCAGTGCTGGCTATGTTGGCGCAGCCCCATGGCGTGAGTCCCTGCCTGGGAAGCGTGACCAGGCCCAGCAGGAGCAGAAGGAAGCCACAGCCTCCTCAGAAATGCCGGATGGCCGCGGGCCTCTGCACTGTTTTCCAAAGAGGTGCTTATCTTTGTTTCTCCTGAGGGTTCAGTAAACCCATGGGGCTTGTTCCTGGGAGCAGTGGTGGGGAAGGGGGAACAGTTGCTTTGTTAGTTTTTGAGTTTGTTTGTTTGTTTGTTTTTGAAACATTAGAAGACAACAGGGAGCAGGAACTAAGGATCCTGAGGATAATTTAGTCTCATTGGCTGACTTCTCACCTCTCTCAGTCTAGTGAGATTTCACAGACACTTTCTGCCCACTGTGCAGCAACCAGGGCTTCCTGGAAGCTTTGCAAGCTGGAGATGTGGCCAGGTTCTGCCTGCTCTGTGAGGCCTGCATGCAGCTCAGTTTCTCAGCAGGCGAACACCATGGTCCCGAGTCCAGCTGATCCCAGCTAGGTCTGCACAGCTTCTGCTTTTCACAGTTGCTGCTAAGGCTATGCTGTGGCTACCTCTGGATTTGTCTACACTGGGGCCACTGGAACACATTCCTCAGTACTGGTAACGAGAACAAAAACTGAATAGCATTGGTACCCTCAGGATGGTTGTAATTGTGTTCCTGAACCGCTCAGAGGGAGTGCAGCAACCAGATAGCAAGATGAGGTTAAGGATACTTAACATTTACTTGTCAAAAAGGGGAGGAATTTGGAAGATTCTGCCCAGGGCAGACAATATCTTGATATTCAAGGGGAAAAAAAAAGCCCCCAAAATGAATTTCCTCTTGGGTGCAGGAAAGTCTGGATGCTCACAATATAAACTGAGTGGTCACGAAAACAACAGCCTATAAACACTTGGATCTACTTGCTATGTTCTGCTAAAAGATAAGATAGAAAATAGAACTGTATATTGACATCAAGTATTGTAGATCTTGCCACAGTGCCACCAATCTTTAGGCAAGGAAATGTGAACCGAAACCAGAGGGACAGATCAATTTCTTCCTCAATCACTCTAGGGAATAAGGAGTGTTTTTGTAGGAAACTTGGGCACCAGGTCTAGTAAATACTTCTCCATAAACTCTAGCCTGAAAGAATTGCTTTGGAAAAGGTCATACCACCTCCTGTTCCCAGAATTAAGTTAATTAGCACTTGTTCCTCTCTGTATAAGTTCAGGGATCCTCCCACAAGGAGGCACACAACCAAATCATTAAAAGATGTACATATGTTGTCTTAAGCAAACAGATTTATTTGTAATATCACTAAGATTACTTCGGTCATCCCTATAGAAAAACATTTCATTGGAAGGAAAGCATACTGGGGGATTACCATAACCAATGCTTTGCCAGGTACAAGGAGCACAGTACTGCTCAGTGGGTGTGCTGATATTTTTGTTTCTCTATCTGGATGACTTTTATCAGGTATAGCATCAGCCTTTCATGCAGAAGGAAATATTTGAACTATAGAAATTTTCACGTATTGATTTTGAAAGATTTGCAGTGCTTTTTCCCTTCTGACACTTTGTTTTCCTTATTCCATCCAGATATTTCTGCTGCATACATTTCTGAAGTATTTCATTTCCTCTCCATGTGACCAGCTACGTGCATTGAGAGAAAGTAAATCCAGGTAAGACCTGCTATCAGTTATATCTGGGTGCAACTGAAGTTTGATCAGCAATGAAGGTCAATACACTGCTCTGTATTTTCTGTCCACAAAAAAAGTTACACAGTTCACTGACTGAAAGAAGAAAAAAAAAGCCTAGTCTACCCTGTGGTTCTTTGGCACAGAAACATTGTCGTAGATGCCTGCCACAATACTCACTGCTGGTTTGCAACAGTTGTTTAAAGACAGAAACTCAAACCCAAGTGTTTAATTACAGACATGTCGAGCATAATCTAACTTCAGCATAGCATAAACTACGCAGGATGCTAAACCCTACTTCTTAAGCTGGGAGCTTTTCTGACAGCCATGATTGCTTGCGCTGAAAACAGCCTTGAACCTGCTAAGCAAGAAATCAAGGAGGATAGGCTCCAGTTCCCTGAGCAGAACTCTGCTTTGCAGGCCCATAAAAAGGGTCCAAAGACTATTTGTGTCAACTCCCTAAACCACAAACCACAGCTAGCCCTCCCTCTGAAGCAGTTGCACACTGCTCCTTGCAAAGCTGAAGCAAGATATTTTAGCACACAGATCACCTTCTCTGGGGGCCCACCCACCCTTTTGGGTCTCTTTCCATTCCTTATCAAAGACTTTCAGACCTTCTGCCTGGGAAGCACCAGGAAGTGGGGCATGTTTGCCTCCACATTTGGCACCCTTCTGTTTCACTGTTGCCCTGTTCTTCTGACCAGGGTGCAGCTTACCCAACCAGACTGGTTTCTCTGATACCAAGAGAGGGGTAATACATAGAAAATTACATCTAAAAAATGACAAAGTGGCAATTTTGGCATTTGAAACAGAATGGCAATTCAGGGTGCACTCAGTATTTCAGCTTTAAACTTCAAAATAAACAAAGCAAATATGAACTGTAGCAAACTAATAGCTTATGGGCAGCTCAGACTTGTCCTACACTTTCAGGGTAGCCATTTCCCATAAATACTCATCATTTCAAACATGGGAAAGGGGGAAAGGAGACAAAACAAATTGAGTCAACTGCTTACTGTCTTTCTGATTCAGAGTCCTCAGTAAGACAGAAAACAGTTCTCTGAAAAAGTTCCTTTTTGTGTATCTGGGACAGCCCCCAAAATTTTTACCAGAGGAGGACAAGAACTAAACTGCGAAGTTGTCCACACCTTAGCAGGAATTCAGTCATTTTTCACCTCCCACAGGTATCATTAGCATGCTACTGAGAGCAGAAAAAAAAGCAGCTGAGATCAAACACAAGCTAGTAACAAAGCTCTTCCTCTTGTCATCCTGCAATAGGCCAGAATTTCTGGCTGCAGCTAGCCTTCTTCTGAAAGGCTGGGCTAATAGAGTCCCTTTTTAAAAGAAGTGCGACACTACAAACACACTACAGCTGTGGCACAGAAAGTGCAGAAGGCAGGAAGTCTGACGTTCACACCAACCTCGGCCCCTTCACTCACACTTCTTTTCAAATGTGCTTCAGCACATGGAGCCCACATTTTCACATTCTCAGAACGAACTTTATCTATCACGTTGCAAGCTGAAGAGAATTTTTAAAATTGTACAAATCCCTCTTTTCAAATTCAAAGAATCACTCTACTGAGATAAACTTTTTAATTATAAAGATTACAATCTGTTCACCTCTCTGATTTTTTTGTAGTAAGTTGCTAAACTCTCTTTTTAAATAATCTAAGTTTTATAAACTAAAATACAAGTGGAAACACCATACCAACTGTTGTCACAGTCTAAAAATGTCCGGATTTTCAAACTTAAGTCCACCCCTGTATAAAAGGGCCACACACATGTAGGTGTCAATCAGATGCTGTGGCAAAACAGAGGGACCCAGGCTGAGATTTCAGAATAGCGCAGACTTTCCTGGACAGAAACAGAGTGCCCGTACTCACCCATCTGGAATGATTTCTGCATTTTAAATTTCAGACTCTTGAATTTGACCTGAAAGGCAACTTGCTTGATTTTTGCATCAACTGTTTCGTAATGCTGATGATATAAGTGGGAGAAGAGGGAAATAAAGACAAGCACAATATATACAGTATATAGGGCTACACCGTATTTATACCTAATAATATGGTTGGGACTGCCTTTGCAGACAACTGAGGAGGTCTGTTCTGTGACAGGAAATTCTGTAGCCAACACTGTGCATTTTTATTCCATTCTTTTAAAGAATGAATCTCCATTCCCCTCTTCTCAGCAGCAGGATTAAAATAAAATTTAAAAAAAATTAAAGTATTTGTAGGAAATGGCTAATAAATGGGTAGAAAAGTCTGGAGATTGCTCAGCAGAAGAAAACCACAGGCAGAAATCAGCCATGGCAAGTAAATGAGGATAACAAAACACAACATTGTCGAGCATTTGGACACTCAGCGAAAGGCTGATGATTGGGTGGAAAGAGCCAACCCACGTGGTACTGCAAGGTCTCGAGTACTATTTTGAATCAGGTAAGTTAATACCTCTCCTGTACCTGTTCTAAACCATGCAGTAATACATGGTCTCTGTTTCTTTTGTTTTCTTGTTTTCCCTTCTGGCTGCCCTCCTCAGAGTAGCATCTATCTTGGAGAATATTTTGTATTTTCTTTTAGTCTCTGAAAAAGGACCCCAAACATGTGGCAGGGGCACACAGATTTGGAAGCCTTTGCATGTTTATCTTTACTGATAAGCCTGCAATCTTTGCTGCAAGCACATCAGTTTGTGTCTGCAGCATAACTTTATTCTAGTCAATGCCTTCCTAGGAACAGGCTTCCTCAGAACTGGGCAATGTGTTAACCTTTTAGAGGCTGATACAAACAGGCTCCAGTGTGGAAAACATATTTTCCCTCCTCAGAGATGTATGATGTTTTGACACATCTTTGAAAAACAAGCAAGCAATCAAGACTGACCTGCTCTGAGTCAGCAGCAGTGCAGATTAAAGATACTACCAGGGAAATTTATACCCAAAAGAGCTCCATCTTCCCAAAACCCTGTGGTTCTGTGCAGATCAAAAGTACTGTCTGTTTAACATAAAGAGATGCAGCTATCTAAATTGCAGATTGAATGTATGAAAATTCATTAAGATGATAGGACTTGTTGAAATTATATTGTCTTATTAATTGGAGACTGTCATCTGGAGATATTTGGATTTCTAGAACTGGAGAATCAACCACAATTCTAAAACATCTGATCTTATTCTAGTAGGTTGAATAAATGTGTTCATACAGCTTTGTTGACACTTGTATTCTCAATTCACACACACCTATGCATGCCAAGGACAAATATCCAGAAAAGTCAGCAGGGATTTACCAAAGCTGAGATGTGAAGAGCTTGGACAGCCTAAAAATCACAAACAAGTAGCTTTTCTCTGGCAGCAGGTTCCATTTATTTCCTCCCACTTGCTCTTTCCCCACCTCCTTCCTACATCCCTGAGTCAACCTCCACAAGGCAAGTTTCAGTTAAGCATGTACTTTGCCAGAGGTGTTTGTAAATCAGGTTTTTAAGTTTATTTATAGCACACACGCACAGTGCCTTCATCATTTCAGGCATGAAAAACCAGGTAGAAGGAACATGGATACATCAACTGATCCATAGAAAACTGTCTCCCCTGTATTTGTCTTCTTCTGTAATCCAGCTCAAATTTGGATTGAAAGAAAATACTTTTTCTCTTTTATCTCCTCCTTATTATTCATAACATACATGATCACTCTACTGAATTTCCAAGTGAAAAATTCTAGAAGAAGCCAACTTTTGGCAAAAACAGCAGTCCATGAGACAATACAAACATTCTATGAAAAATATCCCAACAGTTGGAAAATAGTGCAGTAAATAGAACTGAGTGAAATTTGCAGGCAAAGTTCACATGGTACAGCACTCCTTGCATCTGGCAAGTTGCAAGTTTCATTAAGCAGTGTTTGTCCTAAATGGACATACCTGACCTAGCTGAACAGTTTGTCTTCTCATAAGAAAAGTGTAACATGACCACAAGATGGTTTCCAAGCAGAAAACGTGTGTACAGAAGCAAATCCCTGAGCCCAATTCCAACCCAAGAAAATAATTTTGCTGAAGGTTTGGTTTTTCCATCTAAGTGCAACTCAAGTCAGGTTTTACTGTATAAACTTTCGCTATTGCACAGAGATACCACATTTTGCTTTTCATTCTGTATCTGGCCTGGATAATAAACATCCAGTAGCCAGGCCTTTCAAATCAAAGAGTATATTTGTGGTCAGTTTTAACATGAGTTTGACTGTCCCTATTCTTAAATAATGGAAGTTCCTGAAAAATTTTCCTCAGCTTCAAGTAAAAACAGAGCAAGTACTCAGAGTAATGGCCCAGAAACTTCAACATTAGGAGGTAGCACAGAGATGTTCTTGAAGGAGAAGAAAAGGATGTGCTAGACAGTTTGCTAATACCCAGAAATTCTCCCGGAAGAAGCTAGCTGCACACCCAAATGCCTCGGGACAGGGCTGAGTCCATCCCTCTTTCCACAAGAGCAGCTTTCTAAAGAAAGACTTCTTTACACGCAGGACTTAGGAAACTTAATTCAGATTAACTAAAGTTGTGAAGTTAAAGTGAATTAGCTAAACCCCATTATATCTCTGTACAGGAACACTCATTCAATATTAAAAGGAACTTTAATTTTATTTAGTTTTATTGGATTAGAAGCATTTTAATTCTAAGTAAGAGTGTCCATACAGAGATGAATGAGCTGAACAAAGAATAAAGTTACTTGTTATGTTGGAGTTCAGTGCGGCATAGGAATTACTATGCTGAAGTTCCTTCAGCCACTCACACTTTAAAATAAGCTAACTAAAATTACATATTCAATTTTTCTAAATATCCATGTCTACAAAACTCAAACTACATTAAAAACAGGCCAAAATAATAATAATAATAATAATAATAATCACAGAAGAACTCTGGCTCTAGATTTTTCTTTTGTTTCAATTTACAAGAGCATCTGTGTTGATCGGAATAGAAGTATTAGCAGGAAAACATGAGGAAAAAGACACTGATATAATAAAAAATGGAAAAAGACAGCAGCACATGAGAAACATTCATGGCATTACTTCATGTAGTAAAATGACTGACAACGGATCCCAGCTAGAACTGTGCAACAGTTTGCTTGTGGACCTGGATCTAGGTTCAATTTATGCCATTTCCTTGGTCTAAATCTACCCCTCTACCAGAAAGAATTGTTCTCAAGTTTTAGAAGCAATGTTGTGGTGTTTATAAGTAATTTGGTTTGTTTCCTGAGCAATCCAAACCTCTTACAGCTTCATGCAGCACCATACTGAGTTGCAACACTGCAACTCAGCTGCACAGACAGAGCAGTTTTTCATCAAAAGTACTCAGCAAAGATCATTTCACAGAAGAGAAATGGCAAGTCATGGTAAAGTCGTATCTGTACAATGATACCACTCACATAGATGGACTACAGAGGTCCAGCTAGCAAAAGGGATACTGATCAATTGCTCTTCTGCTCTGGCGCTTACAAGGGAGGAGTAGGGAAGAATACAGTCACACTTCGCTGAACAGGATAAATCCTATCATTCGGTAATATCACCTGAAATACAGCCTCTCAGTATCCCCTCCAGGAAAATGTACTGAAAGACCAAGGACATTTACTACATTCACTAGGCATAGCAAGCAGGGAAGATATGAGATAACATAGGACCATGCACAGTGCAGAAAGACTTCTGTTCAGACAGAAGTGGAAAGAACCAAGAACAGAAGATAGAGATATGTAACATTGAGTACTACAGAAAAAGTGCACAGAAAACCACTATTTATACTGGGAAGGGAAGGGAAGGGAAGGGAAGGGAAGGGAAGGGAAGGGAAGGGAAGGGAAGGGAAGGGAAGGGAAGGGAAGGGAAGGGAAGGGAAGGGAAGGGAAGGGAAGGGAAGGGAAGGGAAGGGAAGGGAAGGGAAGGGAAGGGAAAAGGGAAAAGGGAAAAGGGAAAAGGGAAAAGGGAAAAGGGAAAAGGGAAAAGGGAAAAGGGAAAAAGGAAGGAAAAGGGATGGGGCACGATAAGAAAAATGGGGAGAGAGGAGAGGAGAGGAGAGGAGAGGAGAGGAGAGGAGAGGAGAGGAGAGGAGAGGAGAGGAGAGGAGAGGAGAGGAGAGGAGAGGAGAGGAGAGGAGAGGAGAGGAGAGGAGAGGAGAGGAGAGGAGAGGAGAGGAGAGGAGAGGAGAGGAGAGGAGAGGAGAGGAGAGGAGAGGAGAGGAGAGGAGAGGAGAGGAGGAGGTATGAATGACAGCTGCCTGGAGTGATTGCTGGTCTGTAGACAACAGTGTCAGTGAAGCACTGAGGAGCAATACCACACCTCATCTTCCCTGACCCACAGAAAGTTCAAGACAGAGCCACTGGAGTACAGTGGTGCAGCTGACCTGTGGGGCTCCTCAGTCCCCAGTTCAAGATTTAGGGAGTCAGGAGTCAGCAAGAATGGATTAACTGCAAATATGTTGTACATGAAGGAAATTACCCAGCTAACGTATAACATTCATGTAAAGGCTAAAAACTCTTCTGCCTTAGGGCATAAGCCAACCACTAACTTCCTTTATGGGCAAGTTATTCCTTGATTGTTTGTTTTAGAAGTTGTACCTTTCCCTCAAGCATCTGGTGCTTGCCTGTCTTGGAGAGAGGATGCCAGACTAGATAGACAGATCATGGCTTCTTTCTGGTATGGCAATTACTGCATTCCACCCTGAAAGGGGGAGAACACACTGAGGAAAGTAAGGAATCAACAGTAAGAGGAGGACTATCAACAGTAAGAGGAGGACTAAGGAGAATCTCCATTCTTTACTGGATGAAGCCGGGAATGTGACTACTGAGGATAAAGAAAAGGCAGAGGTCCTGAATGCCTTCTTTACGTCTGTCTTTAAAGGTCAGACCAGTTATCCT
The DNA here is from genome assembly GCF_987193195.1 of Phasianus colchicus. Lineage (NCBI taxonomy): Eukaryota > Metazoa > Chordata > Aves > Galliformes > Phasianidae > Phasianus > Phasianus colchicus. Next base: position 13,151,309 of record NC_143453.1, on the reverse strand, counting down.
CAGGATATTCCACTTTTCGACCAGGTGGTCTCGGCTGGAGACCAGACTAAACCACCCATGATTCAGAAGGAAACGGTCAGAGACCTTCTACTCCAACTGGACTGTCACAAGTCCATGGGGCCGGATGAGATTCACCCGAGAGTGCTGAGGGAACTGGCGGAGGTGATAGCCGAGCCGCTTTCCATCATCTATCAGCGCTCCTTGTTGACTGGTGAGGTACCAGAAGACTGGAGGCTTGCCAATGTGACTCCCATCTACAAGAAGGGCTGTAAGGAGGACCCGGGGAACTACAGGCCTGTTAGCCTGACCTCGGTGCCAGGGAAGGTTATGGAGCAGATTGTCTTGAGGGAGATCACGCGGCAAGTGCGGGACAACTGGAGCATCAGGTCTAGCCAGCATGGGTTCACGAAGGGTAGGTCCTGCTTGACCAACCTGATCTCCTTCTATGATCTAGTGACCCGCCTGGTGGATGAGGGAAAGGCTGTTGATGTAGTCTACCTAGACTTCAGCAAGGCCTTTGACACTGTCTCCCACAGTATTCTCCTGCAGAAGCTGGCAGCCCGTGGCTTGGACAGGTACACTCTTGGCTGGGTAAGGAACTGGCTGGAGGGTCGAGCCCAGAGAGTGGTGGTCAATGGAGCTAAATCCAGCTGGCGACCGGTCACGAGTGGTGTTCCCCAGGGGTCGGTGCTGGGGCCTGTCCTTTTCAATATTTTTATTGATGACCTGGATGAGGGCATTGAGTGCACCCTCAGTAAGTTTGCAGATGACACCAAGTTGGCTGGAAGTGTCGATCTGCCTGGGGGTAGCGAGGCCCTACAGAGAGATCTGGACAGGCTGGAGAGCTGGGCTGAAGCCAATGGGATGAGGTTTAATAAGACCAAATGCCAGGTTCTACACTTTGGCCACAGCAACCCCAAGCAACGCTACAGGCTTGGGGTGGAATGGCTTGAAGACTGTGTAGAGGAAATGGACCTGGGGGTGTTGGTTGACGCTCGGCTAAACATGAGCCAGCAGTGTGCCCGGGTGGCCAAGAAGGCCAATGGCATTCTGGCTTGTATCAGAAGCAGTGTGACCAGCAGGAGTAGGGAAGTAATTGTTCCCCTGTACTCAGCTCTGGTGAGGCCGCACCTTGAGTATTGTGTCCAGTTCTGGGCCCCTCACTGCAAGAAAGACACTGAGGCCCTGGAGCGTGTTCAAAGAAGGGCAACAAAGCTGGTGAGGGGTCTGGAGCACAGGCCTTATGAGGAGCAGCTGAGGGAGCTGGGATTGTTCAGTCTGGAGAAGAGGAGGCTCAGGGGAGACCTTATTGCTCTCTATAACTACCTGAAGGGAGGTTGTAACGAGCTGGGGGTCGGCCTCTTCTCTCGTGTAACTGGTGATAGGACTAGAGGGAATGGTTTCAAGCTTCGCCAGGGAAGATTCAGGCTGGATATTAGGAAATACTACTTCTCTGAAAGGGTGGTCAGGCACTGGAATGGGCTGCCCAGGGAGGTGGTGGAGTCACCGACCCTGGAGGTGTTCAAAGAACGTTTGGATGTTGTGTTGAGGGATATGGTTTAATGAGAACCATTGGTGACAGGTGGATGGTTGGACTGGATGATCTTATAGGTCTTTTCCAACCTTAGTGATTCTGTGATTCTGTGATTCTGTGATTCTGTGAATGTTAGATGGCAAGTTCCAATAACACACAGCTCCATTAAATAGCTTTTCCTCTCCATCTGGCCCTGCACTCTCACGACAGCATTACACTGGAAGCACACAGCAACAGGGCCTTTTACATCTTCAAAAAGTTCTGTGTGCAGGGTTCAGCTCTCATCCTGGTCTTCATGCATACAAGAAGCAGGATGTTCTCATATAAGTTTGTTTTACAAAACAAGGGGACAGAGCAAAACTGGTCTGCAGCCCAAGTTAATATAAAATGCAGTGTTTTAAGAAACAGATCTCACTAGACACAATTGTGCCTCCACATCAGGCTAGATCACTCCCTGTTCTGTATAATTTGTGCTAAAAAGAGTCCATCAGAGTTTACCTACAAAACCTATTCTGTACAACCTCTGAGTAAGCCATCACACTCCCAGTAAAATAGTATAATAAATGCTTGTATCAGGCTATAACTAGAGGCTTGGGATAGCATATATACTTCAGATGGGCATTTTGCAAGGTCCTTTCTTCCTAGAATGTGTAGGAGCCAGAAGGCTCGCAAGTTCCTCAAGACAACTGTAGTCTGGGAAAACTTAGATCCACCATTCTGACAGAGAGAAAATAATTCTCTCTGTTGATTTTGGCATTCTGCCAGTTTAACCTTCAAATCCAGGTCTCTCAATCTGTGTGTTAGCAAGAATTGCTGATAGATGTCTATGCAGACTAGCTGCCCAAGCACTATCTCACTTGTAACCTACTTCACAGATAGTCTTCTTGAAAACAGCAGCAGCTGTTGCTGCTGATGCTGCATTTATCAACTGGAGCCCTCATTTCTTCACTGCCAATCTGCTGCACAGAAGGGAGAGCTAAACAGAGAAGACACAAATAGCCAACAGGGAAGACCTTGCCACACTAAATAACAAAAAAAACCAGGAAGCCCAAAGCCTACACCTACCTATTGTATTTGTGCTGGTTTTTAAAAGCAGCAGAAGAATGTGGTTAAGGTACAGATGAATGACTTACCTAAGTTTAGACAAGTGTTATCTAAATAATGCTATTTTAGCTTACTAAAGTAACAAATACGAGAATCGATTTAATAACTTAATGTTGGCTTTGGACAGTAGAGGTCTGCATCAGTGGACCAAAATGCTAATTCTATAATCTTATCAAATCACTGTATAATAATAGAACTTTTCTATGCATTGATAGAATGTGGTTTGGCGCTGCATCAGAAAATAATCCCTGAAAGACAGAAGAGGTACTGTTTAGCAGGAACTTTTCATGACTGGGTGCATAGTTGTTATTTTCTTTCCTTTTCAAAATATTACTCAGTATCATCTTAAGGTATCACGTGACAAGAGATTTCTTTTAATAATCTTTTATTTTGTGTTATTTATACTCTCTTTATGTTTCTGAGAGGTGGTCAATACGATACTCCATAAGACTTGAGTAAGAGGGAAGTAACTACTGGTGCACATGCAAATATGTTCATTGTAAGCCTCCATGAAAGTTTTTTTTTAACAAGGTTCAAGCAAAATAACTTACTGACTTTAACTGGCAAGTACTTTGTATTCAAACAGTATCTTTCATCTACAGACTTCAAAGTATCTGACTGAGGCAGGCAGTTGCTTCTCCATCAGTCCAAGGAGGAAGCCAAAGGACAAACTGGCAAGGTCTCCAGGACAAGGTAAAACCATTAGCAGAAATCTAAATTAACTGATTCTCAGACCTTAAAAATAAACTGCATGGCTGGCAGTACAAGTTACCTTTGCACCAGAGGGCAAAAATACCACTCACCCACACTAAGGATTCTTTAAGAATTTAAATCACATTCATTAGAAACTAAATAAACATGGAACACAGTACTCTTCTCTAAACAGAGAAAGGATGAAGATCTGAAACCATTCCAAATCTTAAGCTCTGTAGTGCACCAAGGAGAACTCCTTGAATGACCTGCAAAAGCACAGGTCGTCATTCATGAGGAGAGGAATGGAAATCCTGCTTCATAATGTAGCAAGTGTTTAAATAAACTTGTTCAGATGAAGATCTCTCCTCTCAGGAGGAAATATAAAGCTATGAGAAAGGTCATGGAAATCATTTCAAAACTGGCATGTTAAGAGAGCTTTGTTTCAGCCCTTCACCATGTTCTTGTGACTGAAGAAATGCTGACTGTGTAGCGCACTCAATTGATCAGCAGAAACTCCTTTTAAGTATGAATGTAGAAGGAAAAAAAATCCCTGGACAGTGCTGTTTTAAAAGAAACTTATGGATTCCTGTAAGTTTCAAAACAAACAAACAAAAAATGGTGCTGAGGCAATCTCTAGAGCAAGCAGTCTTTTAACATCTAGACTGCAAAAGAAATATTTTAAAATACACTCCTTAGATATCAGAACTCCCATGGCCTACAGAGGTGAATAATATTAGAGGCTAGTAAAGTTTATTTTTCTTGAAGTTTTCACTTCAAATAAAGCTTTGTTTTAAAATGTATAAGGGCAACTGTTAGTGCATTGAGGTCCTGGTTACTAGCCAGCTAGAGCCTATGAATTATGTTTAGTGAGAAGTTTATTGGCTCAGTAAACACCATTCCAGTTCCCCTCACCCCCGAACTGTGGAAGCCAAATCAAGAGATATTCAATGCCATGTTACTGCTAGAACTAGAGCAGCCATTATCTGATTACAAGCATTTTATTTTTTGTGAAAAATTTGCTATTGCATCATTTAATTGAAGGAAGTCTTTAAATTTACCAATGCAACACACAGAAAGTAAGTAACTGTTTGCTCCTGCTTACCACCATCTGGAGCAGAAATATTTGTTTCCGTCTCATAGCTTTCTTAGTGCAGGCACTACAATAAATGCAATCCCTCAAATGCTTGGTAAGACAGGAGTCTGGCAGGAACTTCAAACTAACAAGATTAGAGTAGACAACCACAAGACCTTTCTGAAAAACTATCCCATGGACCCAGAGCTGAGTATGGGTTGGTAAGAAGTTATTCATTTAATCTCAATATAACTTTGTCTCAAGGGAGACACACAAAAAGTGGATCCACTCTGTGCAAGTGAATGATGTTGCTTTTTGTAAGATAAACAGTCCAGAACAGCTTACAACATCACACCTTAATCAGAAAGCTGGCTACAGCTCAGGTAAGATGCACATGCAAGCCCAAAAACAGAATTAGGGCAGATTCATATGACATTAGCACTGTCTTGTTTTACCCTTGTTGTGGGAAGCACCAGGGACCAAAACAGAAGGCAAGCATCTCCAGAATTAGCAAGTCTGACATGTAGCTGTGCAAAACCAGAGGCAGCTTCTGTTTGCGTGGCTGTCATTGTCCTGGGCACAAAGCTGTCTTATCTGGTTACCTTCCACTGCCATGAGCTAAAGACATGCATACTGAGAGTAAGCAATGATTAGTCAGTGTGCAGTAACTTGTTAGTGTGCTTGTTGTTCCAGTTCCCTGGAATACCTAACATATACCATAAGACTACACAGGGATTGTGTCAGTCCTTGAGGCAAGGAAAGTTAATTTAGTTGGAATAATAAGGATGTAAAAGAGAGTGCTATGATAGCAGTAGCCTGTTCTGGTAGCAAAGTAAACTGGAACACGAGGAATTTAGGTTCTCTTCCTATTCCTTTCCATCTGTCACACAACCTTGGCTTCTTAGTGCAGCTCTTCACGGCTCTGCTTCCTTTCTCACTTTACCTATTCTGTCCTCTTACAGGGAAGAGATGGTGTTGTACAGCACCTAGTGAAAGATTTAGGGCTTTGAAGTCCCTAAATTAAACAGTGCTTTTGTATAAAGTCTTTGTTATAGACCAGTTTATGTGTACCACTAACTACAAAATCTCATATTCTTATGTAAACGGTTCTTCTGATGCCCTGAGAGTCATAATGCCAGAATCTGTCCATCTGAGAAGAAAGGATCTGTGCAATATATTTAATACATCCTTAATGTCCAGGCAATCTCACAAGGACATGCCAAGGCCATATTATCACATCCATAATGAAGCACCTCCAGGGAAAAGGCACAGTTAAAATCTTTCTACCCCAGTGGTGGTGAAAGACAAGATACCCTTCTCTTTAAACTTAACCCTCTCCCTTCCAAAGAATGCCTGGAATTTCTACTATTTCCCAGCAGAGACTGGAAGGCAAAGACTTGGCATAGGGCGAGACAGATAAGAGCATTTGCCTTCGTAGATTTTAACTCCACCTAATTGCTTAGGGCATGTGATGTTTAGAGAAAAAAACATACACATCTGTCAGAGAGACTTCAAATCGCTAGTATAATTCCAAGAAAACAATGGCTAGTTTACATGTGGCTGCAGTATATAAAACACATCTGTAAAATTATAGTATAATTCAACTGCTGCAGGTTTAATTTCCAACGCAGTGATACTGTTTTCCCTCTCAAAGACTGCCATTTAGGATCACTAAAATATTGAATAAAGTCTTAGCTATCTTCTGAGACACATGGTTAAGGTTTATTGCTATTGGAAGCCTCTCTAAGCAAGCCACATTTAAACACCATGTTTTGCAAAAGCGCTTATATTATCTTGCATGCGAATTCAAGTCCTTTTACCAGTTTAAAAGTTGGGTTGGGACAATTTGTTTACATTTGGAGTTCTTTTCCAAAACTAATGCTATGTGGGATTGAGTTGTAGATATAAGACAACTGGATAAACTGCTATTATCTGCTTTGCATTGTGCACGTACCATCTATAGTATTCCTTCTAAGCTTTGTTCACATGTACAACCCACTTCTACAGCAGTTGCACATTCAGCATGCTAACTATATTATTCTTGGCCATCCTGTTAAACTCCCAGTATAAGTTAAATGCACAGTAGATGTGACCGTGATGGATTTCCAACAGTTTCTAGATGGCTACAGATGATAGTTGGGCAAGGGTGGAAGTTTTGATATGTAGTCATGAAGCTGAGAGCTTTTCTATTCAAATAGGGTGTTGGCTGGTACTATCTCTGTCGCTTATCTGGTGAAACTAGATTACCAAAATGTACTATGCTTAGGGCTACATCAGACTGTCACCTGGAAGCTCCAGTTAATATTACATACAGCTGCCAGATTGCTTAGCTAAATTTCACACCGAGATCACATGGAACAACTGTGATTGTTGATGTACTGTTTGTTTCACATTGCCATTCAAGGAGATATATTTGCATTATTAATACCTTGTATGACTTGAGTGATGGCTATTTCAGAGACCGTGTATTTCACTGTATACTGACAGGCAGCTGTTAGCAGTATCCTAACCCTGCACTGGACAATTTTAAGTCTCTCTGATCTGCAAGTTTGGGTGGTGCAATATCTGCTTAGGATTCTCACACAGGGCTAGGACCCTGCATAAATTATTTTGGTGCCTCTTGAAAGAAGAGAGGAAGAAAGGAAGAACGAATTAATCCTAAAGCATAACAGAAATTTGTGGAAAGCTAAGCTTATTGGCAGAACTGACCTGCAAGGTGCAGAACGTTAACAAAGAATGATGATCTTTAGTTAGATCTCATAGTGTTCCTCTAGGCACATATCATATTTTCTTAATGCAAGCCACTTAGGAGCAACAATCCATGAAATAAATGAAGTACAGTAAAAATACTGGGTTTAGGATAAAAATGTGGTTCCTTCCTATAGGCTTGTAAGGAAAACTCAGCACAGTCTTACACTTCTCATAGGTAAATTCTGAATTTTCATCCCCTTGTTCACAAGCCAGGCAGAATAAAAATATCCACCTACATTAAACCAAAGGGAGCCACTCATAACCCAGACACAACCACAGTAGACATTCTTGACAGTCACTGGCTTAATAGAACACTGCTTTGTGGTTATACCCACCACTAGGATTTCATGTTGCAAGTTCTAGCACACTTAATTTATTCCAGGCCATACATCAAGTATGGATATTAAAATTTAGGATGGCATTTGAGATTGAAACTTTCTTTTGCAGGGTGTATAGAAGGAACACAGTCGGGACTGTGGATGCATGAGTATATGAGTGCATAAACACAAACTTGTAACCATCACTGAAGAAAAACAGTTGGTCTTTAAGAAGGGAAAAAAAGTTGTAAAAATAATCAATTCCATTAAACAGCTCTATAAATCAATTCCACAAAAATCAATGGGTACCTACATCCATGAAGTGCCAGGTACCTCCCACACATCAGGTGCAACTGCTCGTGACAGCGGCCCTGCAGCAGCCCTGTCTGCTGGAGATTCAGACAGTCAAGGGCTGGAGCAAGAGCCCCTCATTGCCCATGCTCCTCTACTGCACTCTGTCCCCTCCTGAAGGGAAGTTCTCTTATGTACAGACATAAAAGAGGTGGCAGAGGGACTGCCCCATTTGGGATGCAAGGCCCAAAAGCCACCAGCACATAGTGAGTGGCATACTGGCTAAACAAATTACTTCTTTTAAGTACAGTTCATGAGTTCCACTTTGTATCAGTCTTGACTGTTCAGTGACTCCCCACTGTCTCTGCCATGCCACTGTCCTCTCACTTTCAAAGTGTAGCTTGGTTGCATTTTCACATTTATAGGCAGTGGGTGCCCCTGCAATGACTGGAGAAACCCTTGGGGCTTTCATTTTGCACTGGCAGCTCCCAGATGACTTTAGAAACAAACCCCCTGAGGCCATGTGGCAAAGAAGGCATGAAGGCACAGAAGATTCTGGCTTTGTTAAAACTTGCAGAAAAATGCATGTCCTCTGTCTTCCCCTTCAAGTGTTCCACGTGTGCTGTCATGTCTCTGGGCCTGTTATAGACACACACTATTTAAGAAATTCAGGCATAGCATTTTAGCAACAGAAAAGCTTGATGAGTTGGCATCTGCTACTCAACACTAAGTACTAGAACCTATTTTTTCCTGTTGTAGCTGAACACCAAGCATAAATGAATTCAGTTATTCCACACAGCGACATTCGTGTCTGGTATTATTCTCTAACATTTATATTAGAGAAAGAGGGCGTACAATAAGTAATAATGTAGTGAGAAGAGTCGGTGTTATCCATGGCAGGAAATGAGACGACATGGCTTTGCTCCATTCTTTGTAACCCAACTGCAGCAGAGACTAATCTCATCTGCACATTGCATCTTGGCTGTTGTGCTTGAACTTAGCAATGAGTACTTTTAACCTACTAATTTCAATAGGATTTAGAGTATTTGGTATCAAACTCTCCATTAGTCACAAGTTCCCCTCAGACATAAGGGCATGTAGTCCTGGAGAAAAAGACTTTGACATAGGCCGAAGGTTCGAAGCTGAGAACAAGCAGGAATTGTACAAGCAGAAGCTTCAATCTAACCACTGGTATCTAGCAAGACAAAGCAGCAACACATCCAAGTTCATCTCTTCTAGAATTTTCCTTAGGACTTTATCATATGACTCTTCTGCTCCAGCAGAATCAAACATTGAAAAGTACACTAAAGGAAACAGAAGGACACATTCAACAGAACTGCCAGATTTTCCTGCATGTCACAGAATCACAGAATTGTAGAGGTTGGATCCTGTAGTCCAACCTCCCTGCTAAAGCAAGTTCTCTACAGCAGGTTACACTGGAAGGTATCTGGTTGGGTTCTGAATATGTCCAGAAGATACCCCACCACCTCTCTGGGCAGCTTGTTCCAGTGTCCTGTAACCCTCACAGTTAAGAAGATTTTTCTTATGTTCAGATGGAACTTCCTGCATTCCAGTTTGTGCCCATTGCTCCTTGTCCTGTCGCTGAAAACCACTGAAAAGAGCCTGACCCCATCCTCCTGACCCCTTCCCTTTAGATATTTATAAGTATTGACCAGACCCTCCCTTAGTCTTTTCTTCTCCAGGCTGAACAGTCTCAGGTCTCAGCCTTTCCTCATATGGGAGATATTCCAGGCCCCCAGTCACCTCTGTGAATCCGTCTAAAAGTTCCCTGTCTTCCTTGAACTGAGGAGCCCAGAACTGGACACAGTATTCCAGATGTGGCCTCACCAGGGCACAGCTGAGGAAGAGGATCACCTCCCTTGACCTGCTGGCCATGCTCTTCTTGATGCGCCCCAGGATACCACTGGCCTTCTTGGCACACTGCTAGCTCATGGTCAACATGTTGCCCACCTGGTCACCAGGTCCTTCTCAACAGAGTTCACAGTAGATGTTCTTCACTTTCCATCTCTCTAAGAGCATCTACAGTGATGCTTTCTTATTTACTGAGATCTCAGTTTGATACAATTCAGGAAAAAATAATTGTCCCAAGTTTCCTGCAGGTATCATAATAGACATATGTTTGCAGACACCTTTTGGACTCAGATCACGTTCTAAAGGGAGTCTTTGTACATGAACAGATGCTACATCAGCATTTGCATGGATGTAGCTTGAGTCTATTTTGGTGACTCTATGAATTTCTGGAGTACCTTCAAGTGAGGAGATGTCCTTCATAAATATAACAGCCCAGAACATGGTGCAAAATCTGTATGGAAAGAGATATAGAAAACAGGTAGGAATGGGCATGCACCAGAGAATTAACTGATTACAAGATAGGGCAAATATGTAGAAATGGTGGAAAAAAGCAAGTGTGTGCACAACTGAGAATTCTCAAGGAAGTAAAGAATCCAGCAAGTTATAAAACCAAAGCATAAATTGAAATAAGCAGGCTCTACGGACTGAGAGTTGAAGCCAGCACTGGGATCTAAAGCATCAGCTTGCATTTAAAGACCATCATGGTTAGCCATACACCAAATTGCATAACAGATAAACAATATGGGTGGAAATAAGATTAGTCTAGGGAAATAGAGGGAGGATTGTAAGGAATTTTATTATCGAAATCCTGCTCCTCAATTCTTCTATACTCAAGGAGAAAAAAAAAATCTTAAATCCCTTTTCCTGCCTCTATAGGCTAAAAAGTTAACACCATATTTCATAGCAGTTGACATAGGATTGAATGAAATAGGATTATTGCGCTGACTTGTTCTTGAAGAGAAAGTGCATTCTAAAATCTCGACTGGGAAGGGGTTGACTTTTTTTCTACCAAATCCTCTAACAAGAAGCTGAAGGATGATTCCTCTGTAAGACTTCGGGGGGATGAAGAGAATGTAAAAGCTTGTTGCCCTCAGTAGGTCTGATGTACTCTCCCACTTGGATTTTTTTGTTCAGTCATTTACTGTAGAGATCAACTTCCTATGAATAATCATTCTGCCCTACTCATATGAAGCATTTACTCTACCTTCAGTGAAACCACAAGAAAAGCTTGGTTTAGTCCTTAAGCATTAAGCTTTTTAAATAAGCCAGAATAGGCTTTACAAAGAAGATCTGAAGAATAACTTCCTGATGCTAGCTAACAAACTGCTTCGTTACAAAAGGAAAGATTCAAACCCCTGTGCAAGCTGGCATCCCAGCCACAGGCTTTCTCTGGCACGGGAGTATCAGAGTCTGTCTGGGACTTCTACACAGGGAGCACCAGGCAATGAGCAAGTGACACACATCCCACTAGACTCATAAGGTCCTGCCCATTTTCTCTTTGAGAACTCTGACCTCACAGCAAGTGAATCTGAGAAGAAAATACATTAATCAGGCATTCACTCAGTCAAGGTTTTTAACCCACGGATCTGAATCAGCTCTCTCACCTCCCACTTCTTTCCAGATATAATTAGTCAGTATCTGCCCTTGCAGCTAGCCTGCTGCCTGGGTGGTGGTGCGGGGAACACGGGATGAGCAGCTACAACCCCCTTGCCCAATGTCACATGCTGTCCTGCTGCCTGTTTTCCTAAAGGCTGCAGAACAGTGGAAACAGCTTCTGGAACACTGCCTTGCAGGAGCAGGCATCCCCTCATTACAGGTGGGGAGGGAATGGAGCGGAGAGCAGCTACCCCGTGCAGCCTCCTCCTTCCCTGAAGCAGCCCAGGCAGGTTCAGACCTATCCCAGCCACACCTCTCCCCATTTAGACCCAAGCCATGCCAGCTCCACACACCTGTTGGAGGCTTCCCCACATTTTAAAGGAATCCCCAGAAGGAGATTTGCAGGTGCTCCACTCCCTTCAAATTGTTCAGGCAACAAATCAACTTGGGGAGGTGGATCCATAGTACTCAATGTGGCCCTCTGACCTTTTCCCAAATGTTCTCAGCCCATCAGCCTGACAGAACTGAACATGATAGCCAAGCATTTTCAGAGAAGCGTGTGTTTTTTTAACTGAGTTAGGTTTTGATTTTTGTTTGATTTTTTTTCTTGTTTTTTCCCTAGAGAAACTTTACAAAGGCATCACTAGCATACCTACAGGAGTTTTGCAATTCTAGATTATGGGTGATTAAGAATATCAACAAATAAGCAGGCATGCAAGTCAGGGTTGGAAGTAGGCTTTTACCTAACACCATCCTCACCAGGCGCTTGAAAAATAAATAACCTCTCCAAGCAGTTTTACTTTACCCAGCAGCTATAAGGCTCTAGCCCTATGCCTCAGGCTGAGTTGTGCAAGCTCTTACTGCAGCAGTCACACTGGGTTCAAGCAGACTGCCTAAGTAAGCATTTGCAGAATCTGACTCCCCTCCACCCCAGTCAGTTATCTGTACGGCACCTACTTGTGCCTTGTATTGCAAGCTTCTTAGCTGGGGACGTGGTCTGGAAGTATATTGTCAGCTGCAATGTGCTTTATCTTCATTTATAGCATTAAATCTAATTTTTGGTGCCAAGTGTAGCATTACCTTTACAATTACATCTATTAGAGACAGTTTTCCCTTAGGATCTGATCTGACCAACAACCAGTTTGCACTGCTTATTATTTTATTTCAAAACCACCATATTCATATTACCTCTCCACTTCTTTAATTTCAAGTATTTTGTTGAAAAATTATAACATAAGCACTCAATTATGGAAATCCTACACCTTGGCACTATACTGACTTCCTTTCAGATGCTTACATCCTTTTTTCCTTGAAAAATTTAAAAGAAAACTGGGAACCAAAACGAAAATAAAAGCAACAAACATGGCTGATCCATCTCCAGTAGTGTGAGGTGAGCAGGAGCAGATTGCCATCCCTGAGCCACTGGGAATGTTCTTGCTGGGCACCCTAATGGAGACAAGGCAGAGGGATAGGACAGCAACATAGCACAGCATGAAGTGGTTCATATGGAAAAAAAAATCTGTAACTTCCCCTGAAGCCTTGCATCCTGCATGTCACAAAGGACAGCTGCTACCTTCTCAGTTAGAAAAACGTGATCCCACCCAGTCAGTCTGCAGACCTAATGCTGGCAGATAGCCTCCCACACACCACTTTTGGTGGTCATAGCTATTGCAGCGAAGCAGCTCCCTGACCATCTTGGAAGGGGCCATGTTGGTTTGGCCTCAGGAAGGCTCAGGGTAAGTGTTGGGTGGGATTTTTTTGTGTAGTTTTTGTTTTGTTTTGTTTTGTTTTAACACATAGCTTTGGTTTGCTTGTTTTTGTTTTTTGCTTTTTGATGAGGATGCAACCCAAGCTGCTTCAGTTGAACATAGAGGTAGCACAGGTCCACGTGTAATCACGGAGGAAGCGAGCACAAATAGGCAAATATTCTGAATAATGTCAGAGTAGACACACATGGAAACGTGCTTGGACTCACCTGGACTCTTTTTCCTTTTTCTTGTCCAACCAGTTCAGGGCTGGGGAACATCCCAAGCCTCTGGCATATGTTATTAGATGCTCTGGGTATTAGGTATAAAACTACTGATAAGTCTCTTGAGATGGTACAGCTGGTGTCACATAGCCCATGTTCCATTTCAAGAGAACTTCCCAAAATTGGAAGGGAGCAGGATATTTTGTTCTTTAGAAGCAACAGAAACTGGGATGCTTTATCAGTCATTTGTGTCTACTGAGAGTGTGTCTACTTGTTTGGTCATGGGTATTGTTCTCCTAGGGGAGAACCTCAATGCAGCTTTCAGAAAGTCATAAAAAAGGTATCAAAAAAGCTGGACATAGCATCATTACATGAAGATACCAGAGACTGAACTGTAGAGCAGAGCACAGTTTACTAATTAGGAAAGCACTGTGAGATACTAGAGTGGAAGGGATCTTTTTGCAGATTAGGTAAATATTTTAATTCCGTATTCCAATGATCCCTGTTCTGGCAGGATCCTTACAATATAGTTGCCTCCCATGACTATCTTCTGTTGTTAGTTATACACCATAGAGCTTTTAAATAACAGCATGGTTTAACAGCATACTGTTTTTCTGTGCTTTTTGTTCCTCTTACAAGTCACTGAATGATTAGTGCAGCATTCAGCATGAAATCCTCCTGCACCATTAGCAGGGTAAAATATTAGACCATAGTGGCTACTACAGTTATTCACTGTTTGTTAAACGCTGATGGAAATTCAGCCCATCTTCAAACACACATAACAATGGAAAGGTACAAAGGGATGAGATTATTTTTCCAGAACCAAACAGCAAACCAATGGCAAACATACTGAAGCCCTTGTTTTAGTCCTGGTAATACAGATCGTCAGAATTAAGACAATGGTGAATAGTCCTCTCAATTACAGCCATCACTTAAAATTAACAACCAGAAACTGGAAGGTCTAGCAAAACTGGGACAAGACAGTTGCCTGCAGCTCCTAAAAAGCCCACACTTGGGGAAATACTGGAGACATTCCCTTTCCAGAGACACCACCCATAATAACAGGCCAACACCTCTGCATCTTGGAAGGGTATGCAGAACTGCATACATTAAGCTACTCTGAGTTCACTTATGAATGCTGCCAGCTTGTAAACAGCAGAGTCAGTTTTGCTGCCAATATAATTTTTACCTAGAGCAAACGGAAGTGCTTTTCCAAGAATTTCCAGGACTGTGGCATCATGCTGTATACTGGCACTGCACCATGCAACTCAAGGAGGAAAGACAAAAAAAAAAGTAAAAGCTGCTGCTCAGCGCATCCCAAAAGTGATTATGTAGAGGGATTTATTTACTTCCAGGAAGAGACTGGTGGTGCAGAACAGACCTTCCAAAAAATACCAGTGTTCACTGCAGGGGAATTTATAGCTGGCGTGTTTTCATTTTTGTGACAATTTTGAAAGCATTGCTGGAATAAGTACAGTAAGAAAGAGAAATGTAGCTTATTGGAAGGACTGGAGAGCTATCTTCTTTATTCTTCTTTGCCCTCCATGATTACTGCATAACCTTTGGCAACTTTACCATTTTGAAGCTCAATTAGAATTAAGTGTAAGATGACAGCATTTACAGTCCCTAGTAAGGTCAGGGCCCAATTGTACAAACATTTAAATATGATGTGCATTTATAAGATAAATACCAAGGACATTGTATCCTCCATTCTTTAAACATGAAGAAGACTTAAGTTGTTTAACTTTCTTTATGGCCATAGCATGAAAAATTTAAAGAAGTGATGCAAACCGAACCCCGAGTTCCTAGTCCACAGCTCACTCAGAAGAATTAAATGCATGCACATGTTCATTCACCGTTGTGTACAATTCATGCATACATGTTCAGTTCATAACAGTAAATATTTAAAACCAAATTTTCAGGGTAAAACATTTCCCAAGTCTTAAGTTATTTCACTTTTAAAGCACCCTCGGCCAAATACCAGTTTGCTGCCATCTGTAGAACTACAAGACAGCTATCATTCTCATGCCAAAATTCCTTTTATTTAGCATGCTGGTACTTCAGTCCTGGCTATGCACACTTCTTTAACATTTTTAGTGGATTCTCTGCCAGATACAACTTTGGTAGATACTTTTCCTACCTAGGACATCCATGTTTTTCTTTGAGCATCTGAACTTCCAAGAAAATGGACACAGAGCCTTTTTTAAGGACTTGAGAAGTTTGATGCAAAAAGTTCCGCACAAGAACCATTCTGAATACATTATAAGGATGAACAGAAACTAAGAATAGCAAAGCAATTCTCCCTTCCAGGGCTAGGGAAAAAAACATTAAGTAAAAACAGCACAAGTTCAAGTCTGGTATAATTTCAAAAGTTCTCCTAAATAGCTCATGTTTAAAACAATACCAGTTTTCTGTGTGTGCACGCACACACACAGTGTTTCCTAGTGAAGTCCAAACTTAAGCAGAGAAAGCCACTACTTTTTTTTTTTTTTTTTCCCATCAAATTCTGGTCACTTAACTTTTTGCATCAGAACCTTCTTGCTAAGAGACAGAGGGGATGGTTTTGTTCAGTTGTAGTTCAAAGTTCAATAACTTGTTCTTCCAGAGCGGAGGAAGCAAGTGAGATTTGGGAAATGGTAGGAAAGCCAACTTCATTCCAAACTGAAACTAATTGTTAGAGACTAATAAGTGCTAGTTCTAAGTTTGTAAAGAAAGCATAGCTAGAAAATAATCAATTCCCTTTTGTTCAAAGAAAATGTAATTTGTTTTGCACTTAAAACAGCTGATTAAGAATCACAGAATAAGTGAGAGAAGGAGGAATCTTAGGAAGTATTTTGATTTAAAAAGTATTTTCCGTATATTGTTTTTATTTAGCACATCAAAATACTTAGTTTTAGCATCAATTGAAATCAATGCTATATGAGAAGTTGCTTGATACATTTATCAGAAACAGCACAGTAAAATAATTGTGCTTCTGGTTTGCATCTCAGGTCTTTACTTTGTCCTCCTATCTAACAGGAAAAATGCCAAATTTACTAATTTTATTTTAAGTTATACGTCAACATGCCTTAATAGATACAAACCAGAAAGATCCTACCACACAGGCAAGCAAGCAGGCTTTAAAACAAGGTTTTTTGTTGGCTAATTTCAATTCCTAGCTTAAACTGGCAACACAAATCGTCAATTCTGTTCCGTTCTTTGTTGGACAGAGAAGACCTCCCAACTGTCAAACTGGCTGGTGGCATCTTGACAGCTATGGAATTGTGATAATTGGAGTCCTACATTACAGTGTCTTTATGGACATTTATATGGGTCTCCTGGAAAACTGAATCCATGCACTGAACACTTTCTTACACAATAGGAAGTGAGTTCACATTTGGGGGGAGGAAATCTGTTGTACACCCTTGTCATCTTAAACCAGTTCTTGAATAAATGGGACTAGCCCAGTATGAAGAAGATATTAACATTGCTTGCCCTATGAGGCTTCTTTTCCAGTCATTGTGTCATGGCTCTCATTTCAAACCCATGACAAAAGACCGATTTGAAGATAATTTTATCTTGCATATTGTTTGGTTCAGTGAGTGAAGGGAGAGTATAGGGCAAACTGATATATTATTGAAAGCTAGCCCTCTGCCTTTACCCAAGAGACTGAAGGACAGCTAAAGCCTCAGACCAGCACAATGAAGCAAAATGTTTTCTGCCTCCCATCCAGAACTGAATGAGGACACCACTGGCATCTTTATTCATCCAATAACTAAAACTGCAAGAACACGAAGTTACTGTTCTTAGTTCCAGCATTGATCTCTCAGGATGTTTTACAAAAGCAAGTATATCCCATTCTCAAGGCCATTTTTATGGCTGACTGGTGACTGTTTAGAGCAGGAATCTCCTTGCACTTCTATGAACTCTCCTTACTGTCTGCTGAAGATTGGGCCTTTCATATCCCTGCTTAGGTGTCTGTGCATGTTAAAGTGTGCTTTCTGGAGAAGAACTGAGCAGTTTTGTCCTTTCTACATTAGAAGGAAAGCCCACGCTGAAGGACATCCATTGCTGAAAACCATTTCCCACAGCAGGCCCATTTCCAAACATCCTCTTGAAGTTTCCAGTTTATAAGATCGTTCTTTCACCCTTTCATATCCTATGCATGTAAGAAAACGTGATACAGCTCATATGTGATCCTGGATAGACTAGATTCCCCACCTCTTTCCATTAAATAAAATCAGTAATTAGAATCCCTGTTCAGGATTTGTGATTAGAAGGATCGCTCTCCGTCTTGCCCTGATCAGACAATACAGGCTCTAGGGAAGCATGAGAGCTGTCATTTCAATAATGCAAAAACGCTGTTGCTTCCACTCCAGAACAGCTGACTTGAAGTGCATGCTAGGCTGTGCTTATTAACAAAATGAGAAATTTGATATATAGAAAGAAAACACTATGTGAGGATTAATCCTGGATTGCAGTGTGTGGCCAGCACTGGGCCGTCATCCAAACACAGATGCAGAACAAAACTTCTCCCACCTGTCAACAGAGGTACAGCTATTGCAATGTTGTAGTCTCCCTCTTACAGCTACTGTAACAATCCCTTTTATATTAGCTTAAAATGCAGGATTGACCTCACCATTTTGTTTCTTCCTTGTTTCATGGGAGCCGGCACTGGAGGGTGAATTTTCTTTCCAGGAATTACTAACAAGACACATGAGTAACTTACAAGTTTGGACAGCTAGCTGGTAATACTTGTACACTTCAAGGAAAGAAACCCGGCTTCAAATTGGCATTCTGTTGGAAGCTGGAGATGCTAACAAGAAAATTCAACTCTCAGGATCTTTTTTTTTTTTTTTTAAACATTGTTTCTGCTGCTTTTGAGAGGAGTAAGCATACTGCCATAGCTGATTACAAAAACACAAACAAACAACAAAAAAAAAACAGTAGACAAGCCAATACAGCTGCTTTGCCTTAGAGCTACAGCACAGCAGTCTGAAATCGCTATTGCAATACACTGTTCTTGCTCCCGAGACTACAGCAAGATAAAAACCTATTTAATCAGCTGTAGTGGCTTAATCACTGGTGTTCAATCCACACCAAAGCAAAAGAGAAGTCATCTTTATTTTTAAAAGACATCCTCTTGGTTATGGTTGGGTCGGGACTCTGCTGTTGCAATTCCACAGCTGAGCCCTGTTAATTTTTCTCCCAGTCCAGCAGGGTGAGTATGCCCGCTGATGCTGAAAGAGTCTTCCTTCCCACTGCGCTTTGCCTGTCACTGTACAGCAGATGTAGTGCCTATGTCACAGATGTGTTCTGTTCTCTTCCATTCTAAGAGCACATTTGCTGCTATAAGAAATGCCACTTTGTGGTAAAATTCTTCCACTGATACTGTCAGGAACTGCAGCTTTGTTCAAACACTTCATCAGTCTGAATTGTGCAGGGGACCAGAAGACTGGCTTTCTGTAGATGAAACATGACAACCTCGTCATACCAATACCTTCTGTCTTTCAAGCTATGATACATTCCTCAGCCTGAATTAGAAGGTTGAACACTGCACTCAGCACACATAACAGTTCTGATATGAAGGTAGATGTGCTTCAGTTTTCAAATATTATCCTGTTTCACTACATTTATCATCAAAGGTAACAGGAGCTCAAAAATAACCATGTGCTATACCAGGAATGCAGGCATACAGTTTATGTTTGAGAATTCTTAATTACTGTGGGCTGTAAAGATGCTGGAAATTATGAAGCCCTGTTGCAAGAACTACTGTTCACCTCAAATTTTATACTGTGACCATAGATTTTTATAGTTATAGTGTTAGGGGTATAGTGGCTCTTTTAGATAGTCTCAATGACACAACCAAACCAACTAGCATTAGATTCTAGTTGTTCTAAACAGTTAACCAGAAAAATTGGAAGATGTACCCTCCTAGAATAAGGCTTCCAACCTCCTCTTTCTCCTTCCCCCACCCCTTGTCATACATTGACTTCTGCCAAACAATTTGGCACTGACACAACCACGTGCCATCAGCTACGTCTTTATGCACTAAAGATTTAGAGCTCACACAGGTCCTTGGAAGAAGCCTTCCCCCCAAACATTGAAAAATCACCCCTTTTATGTACGTGCATCTCATCTGCATTTCACATAATTAGGAAGCATCATGAATGAAAAACCTAGAGCATCAGATTCTCCCATTCCTCCTGCTTGCACCCCTCCAGCCACGTGAGTTTGCCATGATTAAGTGATGCATTTCCAATGCGAAAGAACAAACCATTGATGTATGGCTCCCTTACCCGTGTTAGAGTGGAAAGTAACAAATGCAAGAGGCAGCTTATTCCTAATGCTGATCTCCTCCGGAGCTAAAATGATATGTCAGTAGCAGGTGGCAAGTTTGAAGAACCATCCCCTCCCCTCTTTTTTTTTTTTTCTTCTCCCCCTAAATAAATACAACAAAGGGCACACAAAATTGACCTGATGGGTCAACCATCAAAAGTTAAACTGATTTAAATAATTAGACCTACAATGTCAGGCGCCACTGCAAATAATTGCTCCCACTGCTTTTAGGATTAGATTGCTATTGAATAGGTGCGAAAAGGAAGCCACTTGCAGTTGTGGAAATAAGTCAATTTTCTTTTTATATGTCATTTTCTCCATGTATATTTCCTGTTAAATCCTAAGGAGCAATTTACAGCTTTCTCTTCAGAGCTGCTGTAGCACATACAATGATTCTGAGTCATGAAAAAATAGTAATAAGTCATCTCGAAATACTGATGTTTATACACTATTTATCAAGCACAGTGAACATCTGCTCATAGTTCTGACATTTTCCAATGAAAGTTACTATTGCGTATTGTTTTCCCCTTTAATTTGTGGAAAAACATGGAAGCCATTCAAATATAAACAGCATTCCACAATAAATTTAAACCAGCATTGGTCAAAGGACGGTTTATTGCCAGAATGCACTTTCGATGATCTTACTGCTCCCAGGTTTATTCTAACTACGCAACATCTAGGGAGATTTCGGTAGCTGCCTGCTTCGACACTCGCTGCCGTACATCATTCATTCATTCTATGGAGAGGCACACCCTCGCCCAGCTCGCGGCTATCGACCCCGAAGTCGCGCTCCTCCCGGCACATGGCACCGAGTTTGCGGCGGGTTCCGCGGGGCGGCAGCGGGCACGGAGCGGCGGCGGGGCCGGGCGCAGCGCAGCTGGCGGCCGCGATAACGGGCAGCGGGGGGGGACGTGCCGAGAGCCGCCCGCCCACCGCCGTGCCCGCTTCCACCTGGGCCGCGGCCAAGCAGAAGTCAATAATTCACTTCTCCCGCCCTATACAAAAGGGGCCGGGAGCAGGCAGGGGGCTGCGGGCACCGCGGGGCTCCCCGAGTCGCCCCCCGCACCCTCCGACTTTGCTTTCCTTTTACATGCAGGCAGACAAACAAAAAGCAGAGCTGGCACCGCCGGGAGATGCAGAGCGCGGCCGGGTACGCTCCGCTCTTGCACACGGGACCGGGCAGCCCGCCTGGCCCTTACACTATAGCAGTGCGCGTTTCGCAGCGATATTGCCAGCTTGCGCATAGAGCATTCATTATTTTACATTTATACACGCACACATACATATATATTTTTGTTTGTTTCTTGAGCGGGGCGGACAGCGCTGCTCCGGCATGGCGGGGCCGAGGCCATGCATTTCCTCCGGGGGCACAAAGCCGGAGGCAGGGTCCTGCCAGCCCCTTGCCGCGGGAGGATGCGCGCTGCCGCCTCCGAGCGCTGAGCCCAGACGGAGCTCTAACAAAAGCCGGAGAGCCGCGGCCGCAGGCAGGGCGAAAGGAGCTGGCGGCTCCGTCATCCCAAAGGGCCGAGGGGGACAAGAGGGAGCTGGGGCAAAAGTTCACCGCGGTCTCCGTTGGGGTGCCCGGTGGGGCAGGGGCTGGCAGTGTGCCCGGGGTCTGCCGGCCTGGCTCGGCGCCTCTCAGCCCCGCGGAGGGACGGAGGAGGGGGAAGGAGGCGATGCGAGTACCGGGAGCCACTTCCCTGCCCTCTCCTCCACAATACGGCCGGATCCCCGGCGCAAACACGCCCCCCCGGCACCCCGAGGCTCCGCTCCGACCCTTCGGAAGAAAATAATAGAAAAATTACGGCTCACTTGCAGAGGGTGAATGGAGATGGAGAGAGGCTGCTCCGGGGCTGCCGCTCGCTCCCACGCCGGCCGGCCCCAGCGGGCAGCAGCTGCGGCCCCCGCCCCGAGCCCAGCACCGCGAGGAAGGGGCAGCGCACACCCGTGTGCGCGCACACACACGCGCGCACACAAATATCACGACAGGAGGGGGAAAGTTTCTAGCCGCTGCAGCCGAATAGCCCGCATTTGCGATCCCCAGACCCGCACGGTGGCAGAGGCGCCGCACGCAAGCCCCGGCCCCAAAGCAACGGGGCAGCGCGAGGGGAAGGGGCCCCGGGGCACGGAAAGAGGGCGAGGGGAGAGCAAAAATACGTATATCCCATTTTGTTTTCCCCGGGACCTGCCGCCGGTGCTGGGCAGGGCTACCAAAGAGCAGGGAGAGAGGGGCCACCACCGCGGCTCTCCCGAGCGGCCCCGTGAAGATGGGCAAATAAACAGGGCTGCAAATAAAGAGCGGGCAGAAGGGCTGGGCTGCAGCGAGCCCCGCAGCGCCCGAGCGGGACGCGCGGCCCATCGCCCCCCCCCGCCCCGCGTTACCTTCTTAGTGCATCTGGAGCAGCGGCTCTGCTTCCCCTGCCCCTCTCCTCTCCCTCTCCTGTCCTCTCGGTTTATACCAGCCTGTTCCTCATCTCACAGCCTTCCTCCCAGCGCCATCTTGCAAGCTTGTGACGTTGGGAGCCGCTCACCCCTGACCCACATTTGAATAGAAGCCAAAATGAAAAAAAGAAGAGGAGAGAGAGAGAGGGGAGAGAGAGAAAGAGGGGGAAGAAGAAAAAGAAAGAACGGAATGAGGAGAGGCAGGGAAAGCAGCAAAGTAAGTGCTGTGCCAGTGTGGAACAGCATCGGCTCCCACTCCCTTGCCAGCTATTTAATAATAAGCAATTTCCTGCTTTTGCGATAAATGTTGCCGCTGTGGGAGCAGGCAATTCCCACCGAATGACACGGGCTCCCCCACCCCGAGCCGCCCCTTCCCTGCACCCACACAGTCAGCCCAGACACGACCACCGGCACCCAGCAGCCCCGCCGAGCTTTTGACTGATGAAAAAGGCATTTGTGAAGATTATCTCCCCCATCACTGATGAGGTCTCAAGTGCGTGTTAAGGAACATTGTATAGATTATAACTTGTACATATATTGGAATCTTAAATGAGCCTCATACACAAATTAAGAAAACACGTTGGTGTATAACGCAATTTGCATATTGGCTTTTTATCACTCTTGTCTGTTTGTTAAGGACTGACTGCGCTTTGTGCCATCCGTGGCACAGGTGAAGACACGGCATTTACATTTGTAGAATCAGTAGAAATCTGAAGTTTTGTTCTGACTTTTTTTAATGCACCTATTAGAAGTATGTTGAGGGGAAACGCTATTTGAATTTTGCGTCCCTCCTTCTGCAAAGACATTAACTTTACACATTTAACTTTTTACACACTTAACTTTAAGCACTTCAGTAATCACACTGAGCAAGCAGGGGCTATTCAGATGCCCGCACGAATCATGTGCAGAGCTTGCCAGACCAAGCTGCTGTTTGGTAAAATGCAAAGTGATCTGAGATCATTTCGATTTACTGACCATTTCCACAAAATACATCTGTGCAGAAATCTAGGCTGTATCTTCGTTCTGTTTCCCCCTGGCAATGTTATAAAGACAGTAGCCAGTTCATCTGCAGTAACAGTATCAATGAACGTAAACATTTTTATTGTAATTATACAGAGTTCTTCCTTTGTCCATGTAAAAATCACTGTATTAGCTGCAAGCTAATAGCTAATAGCTCGTTTTTTCTTTGCCATCACTGCCAACTATGACCAAAACTCTCTGTAGCCTGAGCAAGGTGATTAATTAGTGAAGCGAGCCTGCCATTTAACACATCCTTAAGAATTCCCTAATAGCTTCAACACCAGTGACCAGTGACTCTCAGCTACTTTCTGTGCAGATATCTGCAACTTGCATGCACTTTAGCTGTATCCCAGCTGCATCTTAAGCTCTCTGTCTCCGATAGTAAAGGTATTTGCTAGTTGCTCTTCCAGAGTTCAAAGTTGCTTTTTTTTTTTTTTTTCCAGAAGATGTCTTGTCCAGCCTTACCAAAGTGGCTCGAGGAGCAAATAAAGATAAGGTAGATCACAACAGCTGTATCAGAAAGGTCTGGACTGATGGCTTGTTCACAGTACACCCAATAAAGAGAAGAACACTTTAACAGTGGTGAGAACAGCAAACCTGACTGTCAGCACAAGACCCAGTGAAGTAGATAAGGAAAAATTCAAGACTCTTCCCCCACTGGGAAAGTTAATTTAAGATTGGTGGTGCTGCTCCCAGCTGTGTTTTAAGGCTAAGTAGCCTTGCAAATAGCCAGGGAGGTGTAGGTAGCCATTTGCTTCATGCTGCGTGAGAGGAATGGGTAAGCAAATACACAAAAGTCCTTGTGCTATGTTATCTAAACAGGGGAAAATGAATCCTGGAGTTATTTCAGGCAGGTTTAGGCAGTTGGGTTTAGAAGGACCTGCTTTTGTAAATCTGTGTGTCATTTCGAGACCTCAACAAAGCGCCCGCCTGCCCTCAGTCTTCCTTCCTTCCTTCCATGGAAGCTCACCACCCTAGGAACAGAATCAGCAGAAAGACTGTGTGCCCCTGCCAGTTCACAGGCACACATCTTAGTTCAAACCCACTTTGATCAGACATTAGAACAGAGGTGCCAGGCTTTGTACAGGAATGGCTTAATGCACAAGCGTTTCAGTCTGTCTGCCAACTTTGTTATACAGATTATAACCTCAGAGCGAACAGAGTGAAAAGGTGGGAACATGAGGAGAAACATCCTAAAATCTCACAACAAGATTTCTCAGAGCTGGTGTGCATAAAAAGCTCTACTTGTATTTCAATCCCTCTAAGGTTTGGGGGCAGTCAGTTCCAAGCATCCCTAAGGAAATTGAGAGATACACACATTCTCAATGAAGACAAAAAAAAAAAAAAAAAACCACAGAAATTAGGTGTCTGGCACCTGGAAATAATATGGTAGGATGTAACACCATGTTCAGTTTCATGTGTGCATGATAATTATAAGGCTGAAAAAAAATTAATGAGAAAGCTAGACCTGGAGTTGTCACTGGAAGCATGGACATCTGGGGAGAATCTGATGAGCCAGGTAGGAGCATAACCACACCTACCTGGAAAACATCTACAGGCATGCAAGGAAGATACTGTGACACCTGCATTGTCTTCAAGCAACCTCAGCCAGGGAGCTTGCCATCTGAGCAGAGAGTACACCCTCAGCTTCCAAGAAATCACACCCATGTGTGCATGCCTGGTGCTGGGTGAGACCTGTGCCCATGGATGTGAGAAGCAGACATGCTGCTGCATAAAAGACCAGGCTGAAGGGAGATGGGGGCACACAAAGTGTAGCCAGAATGGTTTGAACCATGGATACTTAGAAGAAAGGCACTTCTGTTTCCATCTGTGCCTAACTTGGTTTCCAAATTTGGCTTGATGGTGTTATTTTTTTTTACTTTGGACAGGACACAGTGGGGACACAGCAGTAGGGCTGGGTGCTCTGCAGATAGGAACAAAAGCTTCAGCTTCCTCCTCCATGCATTGGTGGACACATTTTTATGTACCATCTTCATGTATCACCCCTCAGTGTCTGCTCAGAAACAGCTTTTTAATGCTGCTTTCAGGCAGAAAAGTTGAATTACACTTCACCCACCTTCATAGAGTTATTGTTTGGAAAATACTGGTACTCAAACTAAGCTGATCACAGAAACCCAAAGAAATTGTAGGGCTTCTGTTTGTTTTTAATTGTTTTTGACCAACGGATGGATTCAGAAGTACCTGGTCCCCTGTAGCTATGCTAATAGCAAGTTGATACTCCTCATAACGTAGGAAGAGGACATGAGTAGAATTGTTAGTGTCAAGTCAGTGCTGTGGATAAGGAATTAAGTAATCTGAGCAAAGAAAATGCCATTGCAGAAAGTAAATAGAGTGACGAGCAAAGGGTGGCCATGTGCCCTGATGGCTCTTCAGTGCCACCTGCCTTCGGGCCGGCGCTGGTGGCTGGCCAGTGCCACCTAGCAGGCAGAGCGGTGGTTTACAGGGGGAACTGCCGGGTGAAGGTGGGCGGAGCGGTTGGAACGAAAAGGGAGAAGCCGTGATCCGAGGAACTCAACAAAACTCAGGGCAGAAAACGGCAGCGGTCCGTGTCTGAAAGCAAAGTGAAGGTGAAAGCCAGCCGGCCTGCTTTTCCAAATGTAAAAGGGGTTTCGCTCCAATGATAATCATAGAATCACAGAATCACAGAATGGCCAGGGTTGGAAGGGACCTCAAGGATCATGAATCTCCAACCCCCCTGGCACATGCAGGGCCACCAACCTCCCCATTTCATATTAGATAAACCAAGTTTCTTAGCAGTAGTTTGCAGTTGTTACCTCTGCAGTGGGGTAGTCCCGACTGCCTGAAAATGCAGGGCACCAGGCATCGATAAGAGCCAAACCAGGCATCAGATAAGAGCCAAACCAGGCATCAGAATAAGAGCCAAACCAGGCATCCTTTAAGGCATTTCAGTGATCCAAGTGAAGCTTTGGAATTCTGCTTAAATAGGAACAAAGCAATTGGTGCAGCTCATGAGATGAACTTGTTTTGCTTCCTCTTCTATAGAAATGTCTCCCTGCAGTTAGACCTATGTCTGAAAGGTCTTCTCCAACATGCTTCAAAGTGTCAGTGGAGGAGACCAAAATTTTATGCTGATGCATTTTGAACATAGAATCATAGAATCCTTAGATTTGGAAGGTACCTCTGAAGGCCATCCATCTAGTCCAACTGCCCTGCAGTGCATAGGGACACGACAGATCTTCTTATTTCATAGCTGCAGATGCTCCTGTGTATGAATATACTGTCTGCAGCAAAGCCTCCATACAGTGCTTGGTGAGATGATTCCCCCACTGTTTTTCTGTGGTCTTTTGGCTACAGATAGTGGATGGACACAGAGAATATTATATTCTGACCTATCTATAATAATACTTCAATTCCTCCTACCACCTCCTGTTCTTAGTAATTCAAAACTTGATAGTACACAAATTCTGCAATGAGTCTTTCCACCATTTTATTCTAATGTAGCTGAAAATCAAACTGCGGTCTTTTAGGAAACTTGCAGGTAATCAAGAAAAATTAGGATCTGTAAATGTAATCTGAAACCTCAGTGTCAAAACTAACACAAAGGTCCCCAAAGCAGAGTTAGAGCTATGCTGCGACTTGCCTCAGATTCACTTAACTCTGTACTGGTTTGCATTTTAAAAGTTTTTTTTCAAAATCACGGGATTAGAAACTCAGTATCAAACCGAACCAAACTAAAGCAGTACTAAAAACCCACAGCACAGAAGTTAATACTGTGAAAAAAGAGGCTGGTAACGTAGTGCTTGTACAAGTTACTCTTTGGTACTCTTCTGCTTCTGTTGTATTTTTAGTGATAGAAAGTTTTAATTTTCTTGAAAGAGAAGGAACATACAACATTTTTATTGCTACACGCTGAAGCTCTTTGCCAGGCATTCTGGCATGCACAGGGCTGATGCAAGG
This sequence comes from Phasianus colchicus, assembly GCF_987193195.1. NCBI lineage: Eukaryota > Metazoa > Chordata > Aves > Galliformes > Phasianidae > Phasianus > Phasianus colchicus. The sequence continues at coordinate 13,124,391 of NC_143453.1, read as the reverse complement.
TTTTTTGCAACTCTAATCAGATAAAAACATTGCTTCTATTATAACAAGATCTTTGATTTCTGTTGGCCCATGAATTTCATTGCTAAATATGTTTGCTCTGTACCTACCTACAAAACATCTGTATTTAACTATGTCTCCCCATTAGTTAATGTAATCCATGCAATCACATAATTTCACTACGCTGTGGGAGAGAAATAAAAACTAAGGAAAACAGCAGAGGAACAAAAACATTGCATTTTGTGTTTGGAATTGAGTGAGGTTTGGCAATCACTAACACTGAAATAGGTGTCAAAAGGAAATTAAAAGAAAAAGGAAACATTTATTCAGCCATGTAAATAAACTGGGAACAAAAGAAAGAACCGGTGCTACTATGAAGTGTGTGAACAAGTAGAAGATTAAAGGTACGAGGACTGCTCTAAAAGTAATGCCTCCTCTTTCATTATGTTGGTCTACAACATCAGAGGCAGCTGTTGGTGGCATGGCAGCAGAGGTTGAAGCTTCCCACCAATATCCCATTATGTTTTGTTGCTGTGTGACAGGTGGCAGCAGAGCAGCACTCTGACAGAATGGCGTCTGACATGGGGGTGTGTATGGAGCAAAGGTGTGGAACTGAGTTCCTCCACGTGGAAAAAACAGCACCCACTGACATTCATCGATGCTTGCTGAATGGTGATGGAGACCCAGCAGTGGCTGTGAGCACACTGAGGGTAAGTTTCAGCCGTAGTGGCAGTGGGTCACCTCTGCTGGTGCAGATTGTTACAAATGCAGCAGGCAGGCTTTTCTTCATCTCTGGCAAAAATGCATACCTAAAGGTAGTATTTTCTGTTGAAAAAATGTGTCTTGTAGCAGAAAACTTGCTCTATTAAATCTGAAAGAGCTCAACATTTTCAAATGAGAAAGAGCAGACAATTTCCACCCCAGAACTCCAAAGAAACAAGTACCAGATTGATAACAAAGTTTTAAAATACATGTTTAAGTTGAGGAGGTAGTTCTTGCATGTTTTGGAAGTAATATACTTTTTTCAGTTTGAAAAATAACAGTAAATGATCTAAAAAGTCACTGAGCTAATTAGCTGACTTAGGAAGTTTGGAAGGAAAATGCGGTTACAAGAAAAGAAAGCAAAGCAAAGCAAAGCAAAGCAAAGGAAAAAAAAAAGAGAGCACAAGAGAAGATAAACGGGATAATATGCAACCACAGAGCTGTTTTTGCCAGGTATACTGAACTATTTCTTTACTGAGATAACTGATTTTCTAGGCAAAAGGAAATGTAGTAGATCTAATCTGTGTGGATTTTGGTCTAGCATATGATAAGACACCACATGGGAAGTTATTAATTAAGATGAAGAAGATGGGGATTAGTGCAAAAAGAGTGAAATGCACAGGGAATTTTCTGAGGGAGAAGTGCCAATAGATTACTATTGGGATAGAGAGATTACTAGTGATTCAAGACTGAACTTGTTTGATTTTATAATGATCTATTGTCATTTAAGATGGAGAGTGCTAAATATATTTTCTGATGCTATGAAGTAAAAAAAAAGGAAAAGCTAAATGCATTGGTTTGTCAGTGATTGACTGGAAGCCATCAGCACAGGAGGCAGTCACAGAAGTGACGAATGGTGAGGCTCATCCAACAGCAGCAGAGAGGCATTGCTGCCTTTGTACCAGGCACTGCTGGGCCTTTGTGCCTGTTGTGTGTTCCCAGCACAGGGTTAAGATGGGTATGGATCTATTAGGAAGCCCTGGGAAATCATGAGAGATGCTGGCTTTATAAGGAGAATAGAGAGAGCTGAAAAGTGCAACTTTTTCACAAATGCTGATCCATCGGTATGAGATAAATTCAGTATGTGCTGGTAGTGGCTGGGAATTTCTCAGGTGCCAGGATCTTTTCCAGTCTTACATTGTAGTGTTATAGGCAGGAAAATGTTTACAATCCAAAAGCGTGTGTAATTTTTACTAGCTGTAGTCCCATTTTTATTTTCTTCAGTTGATGTATAGGGACTTATATGTGCACACACACAGACACACATTCATAAATACCCATATGAGTGAAGTTTTGGTTGTATCTCTTACTGGGTAACAAAGAGACACTAACCTTTATTTTGTATTGTTTGTAATAATCACAAAACTTGTTAAAATGCTGTATTTCTGAGTATTTCTGGTGTTGACTTTCAAGCTACAGGTATCTTAAAAATCTCTTCATTAGATACCAATAATGGGGAAACTACCAAACAACCCAAATTTGGTTGCACATAATCTTCTTGCGTTCTAAAAGTCTATGCACTCTGGATGGCAGTGTGTACTGTATGTAGAAGGAATTAATGTTGCAGGCTGGAAGAATGACTTAGTGTCAGATGGAGGTAAATCACACAATATGGGTGAGTAAGCAGTTCCAATAATAATGGTGCTTATAGAAGGAAAATATAACAGAGAGTAAACTCTACAGGTTGCCAGAATGGTGCTGAAGCACAGCTTTGTTGCCAGTTGGCAACCAGGGGACAGCAAGATTGATTTTATCTGAACGCATCTGAGCTTACGTGTTTACCACTGCTACTGAGAGTGCTTCTCCAGCAGTGGCACTTAAGCAAAGAGCAGAGGCTTGAATTAGCATGCTTTGGGCAGTGAAGATCTAACTAACAGTCATCTTTCCCTCCCTCCCCAGCTTGACGTTTTCTCGGTTGCATCTTGGTGCACTGTCACTGCTGAGACAAGCTCATAGTAACATGCTCCTCTCCGGCACAGAATCTGTCTGAAAAAAAAAGCACAGCAGAATTGTCTTGGAGCAGCTTGTCAGTGTGAGCTCCCCCAGCTGGCACTGCCTCCTGTAACATAGAAACCCAGGAAGGCTCCAGGTTTGGTCAGTTCACTATGCTGACTTTAACATGGTGGGGAAGGTAACAAGATAGAAAGGCAACAAAAAGATCAATTTACATAGAAAGTGGAGAGCAGAAAATCCGGACTTGTAGCCCATCTGAAGGTCGTTCCTTAAAGCCAATGGATATGCAAAGATATCTTTCACTGTTTATGTTACACAGTAGAAATTACATGTACCAGACAAAAAAGGATGTTACTTGTGGTTGTCAGTTACAGGTTGGTGCCATCTCCATCTTTACATGAACACAAATGGATGTGTGGCCCCATACGTGGTGTCTGCACACGCACCATGCACACAGGGGTACAGTCCCCACAGGGTGCTGCTGCTGTCCTGCTCTCCTATTTGCAAATAGATAAAGGTTGGCATGGAAGGGCTGTGGGCAGCTTGGCAGCACTCTGTAGCTGCTGGTATCAAAGGTCACTGAGCGCTAAAAAATAAATATGTTCCAGTGCCAGCAGGGCGCTGGGGAGCACAGGTTTTTCTGCTTCTCTGCCACGAGAGAGACATTTTTTTTACTTTGGTATCAGTGTGGACTGTATTTACTGTGATTTTTTGCATACTAATGAAAAGACAGGGGTGGAACATACTTTGCTTTACATGGTAGGAGATCTGCCTTACTCTAGCATATGCAACGCTGTTTACACAGAAAGTGGCTTTTCTGTACACCTGAGCTGCAAAGAAAAGAAATTCACTGTGTTCTAGGACTTCAGATTCTTTTTATTATTTTTCAAAAATTGTTGTTGGATTTCTCCTTAAAAAATGCTTTTCTGCCCCAGCTTTACTGGAGCTGGTGTGAATGAGAAATAATGACAACAGAGTCACTGGAATTATGTGGGGGAAAGGAAGAGGAGAATTCAGACTGATGCCTGACATTGCTGAACAAGACTATAAATGCCGTTGCTCACAGAATCACAGAATCACCAAGGTTGGAAAAGACCTACAAGATCATCCAGTCCAACCATCCACCTATCACCAATAGTTCTCTCTAAACCACATCCCTCAGCACAACATCCAGACGTTCCTTGAACACCTCCAGGGTGAGCGACTCCACCACCTCCCTGGCAGCCCATTCCAGTGCCTGACCACTCTGTCAGAAAAGTAGTATTTCCTAACGTCCAGCCTAAATCTCCCCTGGCGCAGCTTGAAGCCATTCCCTCTAGTTCTAGCACTACTTACACAAGAGAAGAGGCCGACCCTCAGCTCACTACAACCCCCCTTCAGGTAGTTATAAAGAGCAGTAAGGTCTCCCCTGAGCCTCCTCTTCTCCAGACTGAACAATCCCAGCTCCTTCAGCCGCTCCTCATAAGATCTGTGCTCCAAACCCCTCACCAGCTTTGTTGCCCTTCTTTGAACCCACTCCAGGGCCTCAATGTCTGTCTTGCAATGAGGGGCCCAAAACTGGACGCAGTACTCGAGTTGCGGCCTCACCAGATCAGAGCACAGGGGAATGATAACTTCCCCTGTTCCTGCTGGCAACACCGTTTCTGATGCAAGCCAGGATGCCATTGGCCTTCTTGGCCACCTGGGTACACTGCTGGCTCTTGTTCAGATTAAATTCAGTTCAGATTCATCTCCTGTGATTCACAGTGATGGCTGTGGGAAGCCTGGCCAGCCATTTCATGTCATGTAATGCAAGATGACTCTAGAGCACAAAGAGCAAGAGATTGGTATTTCTTTCAGGAAGGGGCAGAAGACTGGTTATGAGGGTACATACAGATAGCAGTTTGGTTTCATTGCTCTGTATCAACATGGATGGCCGAATGGGGCTTTCTTGTGAATTTCTAGATATGGTAGCAGTTCAGCAACTATATATGGGAATGCAGACACTCTGCTTCTCATTTCTCTTTTTAATGTTTGTGTGGCTTTTTTCCATTTGTTTCTATGAAGGCACATTAGCAATGTTTTCATGCTGTTTTAGTTTAAAAACAATGCATGTAAAAAGCAACACATCAGAAACGTAGATGAAAATGGAGCTGCAGGTGTTGTTCTATTCCCTCTGATCACAGCATCATTTACAGCAGCTTTTAGCCTGCCCTAATCAGTGATGGGTGACACAGATGGGTGGTGTGGTGTAGGACAGAGAACTGTGAATATCATTGACTGAGAAAACCAAAGATGGCATTGAATCTTCTGTGCTTCTTCCTTATCTGTTCTTGTGCATGGTTTCCAGCTATCATTGCATCTGTTATGAAGCACTTGTCTTAGGATAAGATCACTGAGGAAGCTGTGGCAAGACAACCCTGACAGGTTTCTGGATGCTGCAGATTTTCATGGCATTTCTTTTGATTACAGCCCTGAATATGCAACAGAAACCACATTTTCCTGCTCTTTTATGGCTACTGAAATTTCACTAGTGTGTGTTCCCAGCCACCAAAATTTCAGTCTCCTTCTCAGAATATGTAACAGTGAGCAGTAGGAGATGTTCAGGTGATAGAACAAGGAATTTGCTTGTTTTGTTCCTGTGATTGCATGGCGGATCTGTATTGCTTTCAGCAGCTTTCCTGGCTCTGCTTGGAACAAAGTGTGACTTCTGTGGGACACAAATGTTTCCAGCAGCACCAGATAAGAACTTCTATGGCCATCTTAAAATTATAGTAAGCATAAACAGTTCATCTGTTACTTTTGTTTCTCTGCTGAAAAAGCAAGAATGAGATAGAAAGCAAAAAAGTTAATGTTTTTTAAATGGTTAAAATACCCATATGTGTATTGCTGTTGCTGCTTTAAATGAATGGCCGTATTTTGTTCTTAATTAAGAATTTGAGGGTTTATATACACACATCTACTGTGGAGACCCCTGAGTGATTCCAAGATGAGGGTAAACGGTAGGGTTTTTTCTCAGCTAGTTGGGTTGAAATTGCTTACCACTTGAATAGCATCTGCAACAGCGTAAAGCACAGAAGCAATTTTTCTTTTGTAAGAAGATGAAAAAGAAATAAAAAAGGAGTCAAAGAGTAAGCAGGCTGAATGGGCCATTAGCACCAAACTCTAAAGATGTGGGAGTCAAATAGGATAGAAGGGCACCATAAATTTTTACAACTCCTTGGAGAAAAACACCATGATTATTAAAACATGAAACCTTGCTTTTCTAAAATGCTTAAAAGATTAATATAGAAATGTCATACTGTGGCTGCTGGAGGGATTATCCTTAATGGGAATGTTAGAAGTTATTTTAATGTAAAGCAAACATAGCCACTGAAGAAAGATCAAAAGTAGAACAAATTCAGGGCACTTCGTTTCAGGAAAATGAAGTTTGTCAAGAAACTATTTCTACTTTATTAATTAGAACGAGCAAATTCTCCATAAATACTGCATATATGTGGCATAGAAAGTGATGACCTCATCTAATTAGTCATTACCTAATCCAATCACTAGCACAGGAGCGAAGCTTAGGTCTCCTTTAAGAAAATTTCTGTTTTCTTTCTGGCTCGAGAAAAAAAGTGCGTGTTTCTGTGAAGCTGTGTGTGTCGCCTGGTGCACCGCCGTGTGGGCACGGGAAGGTCGTGCGGCACGGTGCCAAATGCTCTCAGAGTTAGTGGTCTTTTCCGTGGAAGAGTAAATTCAGCAGCTTTTTGTTTTCTTTTCAATCCAGCATTGTTACTTTTCAATGTAAACTCACCTCAGAGCAACGCACTGCTTTAGCCTCAATATGCACCTTTGAAGTCTAAAGGAAAATTTCAGTGTTGTTAATTTAGAGCAAGAAACATAGAAATTTCCTTTGCAGTCCGGAATAGCAGTTAATTGGCTGCCTGTCCCTGCCTGGTCCCTGCTGCAGTTGGACACCTGAATCTGTGGTGCCCTCAGTTAGCAGCATGAGCCTATCAGCTCCAGAAGCACTAATTGGTTTACAGATTGCACTGCCGTCAACTTGGGTTTTTTTTCCGCCAACGTGAAGCACAAAACCACACCGAGCAGTGGTCTTCACACATTGCTGCCCTTGTCTCCCTGTGAAGGAGTCGGCTGTACTGAACACAGGTTCTTTTAACACTCGGATCTAAAAAGTTCCATCGTGTCCCAGTCTGCCAAATTTTGTAAAAAAAACTTGCCTGAAGAGTAAAAAAGTGCTAAATCACTCCCAGCAGTGCACAAGTTTATTGATTCAGATGTGTGGTGTCACACATGAAGCAAGATATTTCTTGCAAATAATTGCAAATATTTGTAAGGAGGTTATGTTCAGCTTCTCAAATCTTCTGCCCCTTTTGCTTGCCTTATCCTGAGCACAGAAATAGATTCCACTGAAATTAATGCCATTTTTTACCTGCTTGCAAACACAGAAACAGCCTGAAACTTCTCTATTTTCAAAATAGCTCATTTTCATGACTGACTTGATAATAAGTTTCTTGAATGTTACAGCATTCAGTGCGTGAAGATAACCCGCAAGCCAGTACCTGTGCTTTGCAGCTGTGTTGCTTAACATCCACCTCTTTGTGCAGCCTCAGCATCCATGACAATGACTCTTCCTGAATCTGGAGCAAAACAAGCTGGTCCTTTATGTTGTATTTCTTCATGTTGCTCTGGCAAATGAGCTAGCATCAATATTCTTCATTTTTCTCCAGCCTTTTCTGATTTCCTTACGTCTTAGCAGATGCCACTCCATGTCAGTAGAGAGGCTTCTTTGCATCTGTCCAGTACTCAGTCAGGAACATCTGTGCTGCCATGTGGCATACAGTAACGGGTCTCCTCAAAATCACAGGAGATGTAACTGGTGTAAAGTGGGACAGTCATTTGGGTAATCACATCTAACATAGCATAAACTGGGAAGTTTCTTAACAGTGGAAGTTATCTAAAGCAATTGAGCTTTGAAGCATTTTCCATACAGGGATATACAGTTGCTAGTATGGTAGAAGGGACTGACTACCTGCAGCAGAGCATTGTTTCTGTTGCACGTGTTCATGGAGGATCACAGGTAGTTTCTGATTCAGGCAAGGAACAGCTTACAGCCAACACAAGGATATGAGAGCAGCAACCAAGAAAAGTGGTCCCTGAAATTCTCAGTTCTCTTGACACAGTGCAGATCTTGACCAAATGTATCCTCATCAATCCTGGACTCATCAATCCATCGGGTAGATATTGGCTGTACACCAGACTGGATCTGAAGGAATGTTTTAAGGAATTGCATGGAGGTGCTGTTTCTCAGAAATCATGTGCACCCTGTGTACCACCTGCTGGAACTGAGCCATGTGGAATTGGCATTGTTACATTTGCACAGCTGTGGTCTGGCAGTTGGGTGTGCAGAAGCTAGCACAGTGATGTGTTCTAAGTGCAGGAAGAGGATTTCTCCTTCCATCACGTTCCTGCAGGATCTGTACTCAGCATGCAGATAGTGCCTGGTGATCAGGCATTTGCTGGAGAAGTGCACACAGCAAGTATGAAGTGCATTTTATAAACATTCTTTTATATTAAAGACATAACAGTGTGTGGATGCAGTTCCAGGCACAGTTCCATGTAAGATCTTGTTTACCCTTTAGAATGTGAGCATTCTTGAAACCCACTCTTTTCTCATATGTGAGTGGTTTTCAGTTTTACATGGGGGACTGGTAAGGTGGATGTCTGGAAACAAGGAGCAAATCAGTGACCTCGTGTGCTGCAACCACCAAAAGCCCCGTGGAGAATACAAACACAGCTAACCAGATACAATGAGATATAGCAGAGGAAGCTGCATGTAGATATGCAGCGAGTAAGCCAGCAAGCAGTAACACAGGGACCTCGGGAAATTTATTAAAAGAGGGAGGATCAATCATTTTCTTGCTCACACCTTTTCATCAAGAAATGAAGGGGCACAAGTAGGAGGCTGTGTAGCCTAGGAGAGAAGCAAGCTGGACCAAAAATGACAGCCAGAACTTGCAGTCTGCTCCTGGCCCGTGTCAGCGCAGCAGCAGCACAGCAGCAGAGCAGGAGCAGAGCAGCGGCAGCACAGCAGCACAGCCATCTCCTGACATCTTGTGGCTCTGCTGCAGAGTACAGCAACCCCTTCCCCCCGCAGCCTCAGTCAGGGTGTCAGCTGGAGCTGACCTTGGCATTAACCACAAGCACTGGAGATCCGTATATATAGCCACATTACTCTCACAAATGCGAGACTACTTTTTCTCTCCAGTGCAAGAATGAATGCATTGCGAGTGAGCCTGTGTTTTCAGAAGTGCTTGTGTATCAGGCTCAGGGTGACTTACAGCAGAGGAACCTGAATTTGCAGTGAGCACAGATAAACATAATCTAAATCCCTGATTCTGCATTGGTTATCCTCCCTGTAGCAGGTGGAACAAAACCCAGATCCAAGCCCAGGTTTGCTGTTATCTCTCCCAGCCCCACATGTCCTCCGGTGCTCAGATCCATGCCTGCTTTCAGCGCAGTGATTCTCTTTGTGTCTTTGCTGGAAAATCACTACTTTCAGTTGCAGTGCTCACCATGTATGATCTCCAGGGGAAAGAACGGGAATTTTAAGTATTCCATAAGATACATTTATTTTTGCACACTGATTTTGTTTTTTGAAAAACATGGCTATGAAGAATATTAAGTGTACACGCATACAGACATCCATGCAATGCAGTCCCAACCTCTGTCATCTGAAAAATGTTGCCTGTTCTTGAAGAGTCTTTTGTCTCTTCCTCCAAGTACCTGTGGCTGACTGGAATTAACCTCAATTCATTTCAGAACTGGGAAAAAGATGAACCACAGTGAATTTTTTAAGCAGAAATCAAGTTGTTTTCTGAATGCTGGGTCCTGTCGAATCTCCTCTGGTTCCTCATCATACCAGGCTCTTGCTCTGTCTGGAATCACTTTGGCAGGGCAGAAGACAGCAGGGATGGAACTGGAACTTTCAAATGCCACCCACCAGAGAATGGTGGAAGGAGCAGACTTTGCTGTTAAAATGGCAGAAGAAGATGTAGCCATCTGGCTGGGAAACCCTTCAGGGAGCTGAAAGGTCATTTTCTTCTGTGTCTGTGGAGTCCCACTAGACCTGTACCTCAGGGAAGCAGGCATCCTGCTTTGCTTACCATAGCAACCTTCTGCTTTACCATATACCCATCTGCAGATGTACAGTTACACATATCCGCAACAAAGCCCATGATGGGAAATTCAAGGTATTAAAAAAATCCAGCTTCTGAAGAAGTGTGGAATGGGTGAAGTAGCACTAAAACATGGGAGTATTTTCCCAATCTTCACTATTTTTCCAGTGCACTTAGGGCTTGTAATTTAAAATAAATGCCGAACAAAGAACAAAAGACTTTCTTGCTCTTCATACAATGTCTTTGAATTTGTCATGCTCTCAACTGAAAATAGAAGTGGTTCTAATGTGCAGGTGCTATATTCTGTAATGAAACTTGCACTACCATCTTATAAGATAAATTGCCCCTGAATATGTGTTACCAAAATTATGGCTGTGGTTCTTGTAGCAGTGACTGCAGGATACACATACCATTTCCAGTTCAGCTCTTTCAGCCCCTTTGTTAAAGTCTGCTGCTGGTATACAATTGACTGGCTGTGGCTTGTGGCGAAGAGAAGTTATAAGCTGAAAGTGATACCAAGTGTTACATACAATGGGGAAACAAGTCACAAAATAGAAGGTATCAAAACCTAAAAAATCCCCTTTTAAATATATATAATTAATATGTGCACGTGTAATGCATACACACAGATGCACACACACACACAAATGTGTTTCCTTCAGCAGAAGAGAATAAATTTCGGAAAACAGAATAGTTTCAATGCAGTATTTCGCTGCTGAAAACCAAAGTCATCTGTTCCTCTTGAATGCTAACTGGAGAAAGCAGCTGCAATCTGAGCTTCTCTGCCTGGCCAGCTGGTTGCTTAATGCAGCAAATAGGAGGAGGAGGTGGGTTACCCCTCTGGCTGGTCTCAGGAGTGGTCACTGGAGCCTTGAAATGACGTGAGCTGTGGTTCACAGAGCTGCTGGGCTAACATTATCATTATTACAGATTTTGTTAAGCGAGACTGAGCAGTGGCTGGAAGCTCAGCACTAGGTAACTCCAGTTCCATACACTTACTCAGTGCCCTTGTATGGGAAGAAATGTACCACTTTTTCTATACTTTCCATTTGTTTCTCTCAGTTATCTTTGAATGATCATAACTGTCAACTTGCTGTGAGTGGTACTCATTTACACAGACCAGAAGTATAGGACCGTGGTTAAGAACTGGGAACACCAAGCAGGCTGGGTACAACTCCTTACAGCTCCAGAGTGTATTTAGAGCATTTCCTGCACTTGGTGTGTAAAAAGGAGAGAAGTGTTACCTTGCTTCAGCAGCTGCATGCAGCAAACTGGCACAATGGCATGTGTAGGGGGCTCATTTGAATGAGTAACAAGAAGAAAGAGATGGGGGGGGGGGGGAATGTGATTTATATCCATTTCATTATTTTCAATGACAAAACACTACATATAAGCAGGCTGCAGCTGGATTTCTGGGTGGTGCAGCACATGGGCTGCCCTGTGTGATACCTGCAGGGACTGAGCCCCTCATAGCAGCGCAGTGTGTGACCTGTCTGCCACCACTCTGAACTGGTCCCAGTGGTTTCTGTTTGCATCATTTCCAAACCTCAGTGCAAGAGCCATATGGCTCTTAACCAGCCATGTGGAAAAACAGCGTGAAGTATACACACGCAGTGTGTCTGGAAGCATAGCCATATCTTTCTCCAAATAATTTGTTTAGGTTACACAAAAGGAATAGGCAGAAACCCATGGGTTTTCCTTTGGTGGTTCTCCCTCTGTTCTGCTTGGCTTCATGGCTTTCAATAGATCCCAAGGTCAGGATGTTATTTGTTGCTAGGCCAAAGTGGCAGCCTCCCACCCTAACAATGCCACTATCTTCATATCTTCGCAGCTATGGGGGCCACATTGTGATGCTTTGGCAATGTTGCTAGGGAGGTTGCTAGGTTAGATTGATGTCACTATGTGGGTTATAAATTGCCTTTACCCTCCTGGCCCTAACTTGCTCCCATAACACAGTGATGTAGTAGATGGCATCGAAGTGTTCAGATGATGCATTGGAGCAGCATCTTCAGACCCTGAACCTGGCAGCAAACACGTGGCGTATCTTGTCAGTAAAGGAACCCACTTGTAATCTAGAGAAGAAAATAATTGCTTTGGAAAGTACAACTTAAAGAAAAATGCATTCTTTTATGTCCAGAAATTAACTAAACTTGGGTGAAAAATCACTGACCCGCACACATGCACCAAAACCAAGCTTTCCCTTAGCACAAGCTATGCACACCCTGCTGTTCAGAAGAGGGAAGTTTTATAAACGTGGAAGTGAGAGCTGGGAAAACGAGGTGATCTGAACTGAGGAGTTCCCAGCTTTGAGCAGTGCATGTCAGAACCACAACTCGACCAAAATATACCACCAGCGCCTTTATTATTACCTCTGTTTTTTCTAGCACAGAAGTGCCATGCCACATAGTGAAATTATTTGCATGCTTCTGGTTTGTGTCCCCAAGGGTCACTTTTATGCAAAGAAATACTAATGGCTGAAGAATTATTTAAATCATTTTTCAATATATTAATATATCAAAACTTAGAAATACTGTGTTCTGTAGGATATTGAAGCACTTGTATGTGTGTGCATGTGTGTGTGCATTTCATTTCATTTGAAAATGAATAAATAAAAATAGATAAACATGCATGCCCTTCAGAGCTGTTGTGGTTTAATAAGTAAATACATCATTAGGGAGTCTTTTCTTTATGCATGATATCGATATTCAGGGCTTTAGCTCCACACCTCTCATTAGTGCTAATGAAATTTATTTGGCTAAATCCACATGCATTGTGTTGAATGTACACCTTAGTATATTTGTAATTATTTTTTAAAGACTACCTTCATTTCAAGACAGACCAGAACACAGCTCCTGCAATGCCGTGTGTGTCCATAGGGTGTATACATATTTATAAATGTTTTCAAAATGCAGATCATATTTTGCCAACAGAGCATAACATCTCTGCTGAGTGGAAACATATATTAAAGAAGGTAACAAAAATCCAGTGGAAATGTCTTTGAAAAAACAGTTAATACACATGAGATACAGCTGCCTTTTAAAGATTAATTTCTTGTCCATTTTCAATGTGTTTTTTATTATCAAAAGCCACTGGACCATATTACAGAAAGTCTTGCTCTGCAAATGCCTTTTGTGCTTCTTGGGCCTGATCCTGTCACATAAAACTCAGTGATTTTCCTTCCAGACTGAACACCATTGCAAGCCCCAAACTGGACTTAGGCTGTCACAGGGTTAACGCCTGTCCTTCATTGTCACTGTAGCAAGCAGTGCTCCTTGTGCAAGTGTCCCTGCTATTAAAAGAGGTAAAAGATAGAGATCTGTACCTTTGTTTAAATGTGGCTTGTAATGCTATAAACACAAGCATGACTTTGTAAAGGTAAGTCATAAACATGGATGTCAGTACTGCATAAATTAAATATGTAAGAGATTTTATAAAGATGGGGTCATACTTTTAAAATGCGATCCTAATGAAGATGCACTAGTTTGGACTGGATTGCTTATAATTTCTTTTGGTTGTTGATTTCCACAAATATTTTAAAATTAAGTAAGGACTACCTTGGCAGCGCAGATACCTCGTTATTTCTTCTGCTGGTTTTTGCCTGTTTTTTTCCCAAGACACACAGAGTTTATCTCAGTGCCATACACTCCTCTGTTTCAACGTGGGACTGGGCAAAATGCAGAAGTACATAACGCTGCAAACTCTGCAAATCCTGACCTCCAAACAGCAAAGGCTCCAATAGGCAAAGGATTTGTAGAGTCCATTTTAGTGTGCAGTGTTCAAAGGTGTCCAGAGATACTGATGGAAGCCCTTGTCTGGTGATACAGTGTCTGCATTAACAGTGAAATTTGCATTTCTTGGGAAGTGTTAAAATCTAATACATAAATGTTGGTGTTTTTTTTTAATGTGCTCCTGGGGCTTTTTCTTCTTTGTCAGAATTAAGCGCAAGGGGAATTTTTACAGCCGACTTGTAAATTCCTGACAAGAGGAGTTTATAATAGATGTGTTGACATAACCTCAGCTACAGTGACAACTGAAGCTGGTTTGTTAGGAAAACAGCAAATAATTTTCTCACAGGACAGCAGGAGCTGGGCAGAGAACATGAGGCTGCTAAATTTTTTTTTTCCCTGAGAATCCCCAGAGGCTATTGTGTGAGACAGCATGTGAAATGAAGCTGAAGCAAATCGCAGAGCAGGCAGGGGAAGAAATGCTTTGGAATTTGTTCATTTTCATGAAGGAGAAGGTGCACTTATCCACTTCTAAATGTTTTACAAGCCCACCTCTGAGGTAATCACGAGGAGCTGATAGCAAGTCAGTGCTTGCTTTGGTCTTACCACTGGTTCCTGCCTTGCTTTGTCCTGTAGCAGCCAGGAGTGAATTCTTGCTCAGGAGCAGGGAGCATCCCTTTGTCTGCCCTCTGTGTCTTTTACAAGCTACTTCTCCTCCTCTGTACCACTACTGCTTGGTTGAAAAGGAAAGCATTGTAGCTACATGTATACAAAGGAGGGTAGAGACTTCTCCAGGTGACAAATGAAAGAGCCATAAGGCTGGCAGAGTCCTTGAGAAGTTATCTAATCTGGCATCATCAATTTGTTTACCCGAAGACTGCACTGGTTTGTTGTTAATTCCTGTTCCATTGCAGAGTGTCATCACAATGGTTTAAGCATAGAAGTTGTATTTACTCTTTACGTTGGGAAAGACCAATGTTGAGCAGATGATATAACACAAAATTAAAGCCACATCTACTTGTTCTTTAAGATAGGCACGAGTTCCTTTGTCCTGATCAGTTTCATCCTGACACCCTTTGTTTCTATAGATGTTTATGGGTGTTTACTTGTTAGTCCAGCTCTGTTGAAATGTAGTGGAATCAAAACATGAAGGTTGCACACACATCTCACAGGCTGTGGGATTGGAGATCTCCCAGAAAAATTACCAGCTCCATCCAGATCCCAAACATTGCTTCCTTCATTAATCACCAAAATATCATGATGTCAGCTGTAGTTTTATTTTCTCCGTTCATGTGGAAGGTCATAGAAAGTTCCTCTATCCAAACAAACCTACACTGCAAATAACAACAGCAATTATTGCTCTGTACTTAAAAGCATAGTTATTGGGAAGAACAGTTAGAAGGAAGCCCTGTAAGGGATGTAATTACAGAAGAAAATACCAATCAAAGATCACACTTTTTCATGATTAATTTCTGTGTGCCTGAGCAGAGGATTGCATTCATCTACCTCTCCTTGGCTGAGCCTGCTGAAATGTGCAAAGTAATGCACTGCCACAGCTGTTCCACTGGCAGCAGAACTCCAATATGGTTTTGTAATGATGCTCCTATGTGGTCATCTTCTTCGCACTAACTGATTCATGTCCTGTACATCCAGGAAGCACTGAGCATTTTATGAGAGCTGATGAATGTACATTGGCCACTCAAACACAGTATATTCACAAAGACGTGTTAATGTCGTTTTGCTCTGCTTCAGACAAATGAGAAATAAGGGTGAAAGGGCAAATAGGCAGTGTCTTGATCAACTTACCAAGTAGTCGATAATGTTCATTATTCCAATCCATATTCTAGTCTCACTAAAACTTTAATTTGATAGGAATAACCAAGAGAAGACTGAAAAAGTGTCAGACAATTTCTGAGTCATAGAGCATAAAAACAAACCTGTGTTATTTCATACCTGAAATAAGAACCTGAGCTTTCCTTATGCACCTCTTGGAGCTGAAATTGCCATACTTCTTCCAAAATGTGATCCTTGATATGTTTAATATATGTCACAAAAGAAGAAAATTCTCCATAGCTGTTTATGTTACAGATGCGATAAGATCCTTTATCTCTGGAAACAAATGGAGAAACATCTTGTGATTTCAGCTTTGGAGGACTGATTCTTAGTGATGAGTATGACACTGCAGCATCCATAACAACTCCAGTGTCTGGAATGACTCCAGTGGTTTAAGTCTAGTAGAGAAACAGAGGAGAGCAAGTTTTAAGAGGCAAGTGAAGTTCTGCTAATTCAGAAAATGGCATTTTATCTAGGAGTAATAGAAACTGAGAGAAATTACTGAAATAATGTCACAATCAGTGTTTGTGCCCAGTTGCACATTTCTACACTATAGAATGAGAGCAGTGGAAGGCACATCTTCGCTCATTAGTTTACCTCAGCTTTCTCTGCAGTACAAGATCCAAACCAGCAAAGAAGGCAGTGAGCTGTGGATTGTCACCAACTGGCTGTACATGGAAGTTAGACTGAGTTTTCCTCTCCGTAAGCCAGCTGCCAGTGGCAGAGCTGGGCTGAGAAATCCAGATGGGAAGTGTTCCATGTGGCAAAATCCTGAATCTGGTCTGGTCAGGAAGAAAAATCCGTTCCTAACCATACTTTCATTATGACTGTTTTTTTTCACTTAAATGTTCCCTTGGTACCCTCCACTTTCCCCTCTAATTCTGTTGTTGCACAGGGGGAAAAGCAATAACATTTTGTGCATATGACCAGCAGCCAGTTCCTTCTTGAAAACCCCCACTAAGGATGAAGCACTCTGAGTGCTTCCTAAATCCACCACCCTAGTTTGAAAAAGATTTACACCGAGATGCAGAGATATAATTTATCTGGAGAAACTAATAAAAGTGCAGTGCATCACATGCACACGTAAGCACAGCCTCCCTTTGTGTGCTCCCGGAGAGTGTACCCCCACCTCAGCACAACCCCCACTGTGAGAGTTGCACTTTATAGATTCAAGGACAGCTCTCTCCAAGAGGAGCAGAGATGTTGCCAAGATACCAGATGTGGTTCTATTCAAGACCACTCATAGGAGCAATTCAAGATGAAATCAAATTAGATGTGTTGGTTATACATAGCGCAGCCTGCTCGGGCTACTAAATGACAGAGTTTGCCAATAATTAAGTGAAATCTCAGAGATGATGAGTCCCCAGAGCTCTCTAGGTTATGTCAGCCTAATTCTAAGTGTCATCATTATAACAGCAGAGCAAAATACTCTACATAGGCCACTGAGATGGAATTTTTACTGTGAATATTAGTTTTTCATAGCCAGTGCTACAGGGCAGCAGTGAGCTTCATTACACGTCTTCTGCTATTATACTTGCTTAACCTTTCCCTGTTATAAAGCTCCTGAAACCTGATTCCTGCTTAATAATTGATAGTTAGCACTTACTGTCTGTAGCAGTATTCATATTCAAAGCACTTTACAAAGAGCTCATTAATCTCTTCAAGCCCTCTCCCATCGAGATGTCCAGCTAATTACTCTAGTTCTGCAGAAGGGGAAACTGAGGCAGAAAGGTTATGACTTAGCCTGGGGCTAGAAAAGAACTAGCTGAATTTGTGTTGTCATGAAGCAGATAATTCTCAAATTCACTTTGGTGTTGGATGTGCAGGAAGCTTCCCTAAAACTGCAGAACTGCTGAACACCCTGTGAGCACCAAGAGAAGGCTGGAAGGTTCCACAGATGGTTGGGAAAAGTGCCACCTCCTGGTGGCACTTCAGCTTCACTGGCAGCCTTACTTGAGATCACCAAGATGGGCCCACTAGAGATACCTCTGCCTCTTTCCATCCCTATAGCCAGGGCTGGACAGATCTGCTCAAGGAACACAGTGGCCCACTTTGCACAAGGATTCAGAGCATGACATTGGCCTTTCATGGACAACAGTGGCATGGAAAGGACCAGACCAACAGCACTGCAGAGCCTCTGCCGGCCCCATCTGGCCATGTCTTCCTTCTCCCTGTGGAGTGACACAGGCAGCCCTGCTCCCACTGCTCAAACAACACGTGGGCAGCAGAATGCAAAACAGCATCTCCAAGATGGCCAGGAGGAAGCTGTGAAATGGATAAAAGGTTCTGATAAAGATCTTGGATAGATACGGTCATTTTGCCAGAAGATTCAAATGTAAGAGGCTTTTAAAAGACTGGGGCACTCGAGGCTGTCTTACCAAAGAGGTAATAAAGTTATTGACTCGATCACTAATAAAAGCACCCAAAGCAAAGAGTTTAAATGATTTCCACAGACTGTTCTCCAGGTGAAGGTTATAGTTAGAGAGTCAGGAGAGCAGCTAAGCCAAGTGAGGTCAAGCATGTTGGGCCTTAAGGCCTCTGACTGCTTTTCAGCTTCCTTTTGTTCTTACAATTCAATTATAAAGACACCTCCCCCTCAAGAACCATTTAACTGTCTTGTAAAATGGTTTGTATTATTTCTCTGTAAATTGTCTCCTAAAAGCACCTTTCAGCATTTCAGGCAGTGTGGATTGTGTGCAGGCTTCCCCATGCCTATAGTTCCCACTTGTACACTGCATGTATGTGGGATGCACCAGAGATCTCCCACAGCATCCCCTACCTGTGCAAAATTTGATGGCTGTAGGTGGTAGCTGGTGGAACTGTGGGATGGGAGCTGGGCCTGCAGTGCTCTGCCTCTCAGTCACCACTGTTCCCTCAATTTTCCCCAGGTTTTCTTTATCCCATTTCTAAGTGGGGCAAAAAGAGGGAAACTTTGTGTGTGGCCACTTTCCTGCACACTGAGTCCAGATATCCCAACCCCTTCTGTCATAAATGAGCAGGAAGTTCTGCTGGCCTGCAAATGCCTGTGTGGGTTCATATAATTAAATGCTTCTAAGTATAGAGATTTATTTATTTATTTATTTATTTTGGCAGACATGTAGTTGTAAAACAGGAACAGGTAGAAGTTGGTGCTGGCTTCCAAATGCGAAACTTCTGCAGCATGCAGTCCTGCTGTTCGCAGCATCCACTGACCAAAAGGAAAACGCCCGTAATTTGGAGATCTTGTAGGGCTGGGTCTCGTGGTGCAATCTTCCAGTCTGAGTAAAAAGGCAAAAAAATGTTACTCTCTCCTTTCAAGAAAGAGAGAATTTGAAGAATGAAACCATTCCTCATTCACAATTGTGTAATTGCCCATGAAAGAAGATAGATGTCCAGAAGGAATTAATAAACTTCTAATCAGTTTAAGCAAAAAACTCCGTATCATGGCTTTAGGGTCTTAGAAACGACTTAAGGATCTTGGATTCCTGTCTGCATCATGAGGGCCTTGATACCTTTGTAAATCAACCCCGGTGCGGCAGCATTCAGAAGCGAGAGTCTCAGCATCATAGCAGCAGCATTCCCATTTGGAAATGAAGCTTCACAGGTGTCACGTGAAGTCCCAGGTAACAGATCAGTGCTTGGAGATGAGCCATGGAGCACAGTGCCTGGGATTCTTCTCTATAGGTTCACTTGTATGTGTCTGAACCAGCTGCAAACCTGGTGGCACTTGCTAGATGGCAAGGGGGATTTCATCTGAGAAAGTGCTTTTATTACGGTAAAAAATTAATGCAAAATGTCAAATATTTCACACCCAAGCCGATACTGGCAAAAAGCCAGAAATAGTCTGGTTTCGCTTGGGGTGTGAATATGTTTGATCATCTGTAATTCAGAAGCTTTGATTTCAAAGGAAAGAGTGTGTTGCAACAGACTTTGTAGTGATAAATATCATCTGTGCCACTGCTCTCCCAAAAGGGGTTTCCCACAGTTCTATAGTAATGTACAGTTCAAAAGGCCATGCTAAGATTTATAGAGCGATATATTCAAAAAATGGCATACAAGTCACTTCGCTCAGCTAACGTGGGTTTGACTTGCAGCCTTTGCAGTTCTGCAGGAATGAAGAAGTAGCCACAGGTCCGGGTTGCCAGCTGGCCCTGGTGATTAGTGTATGTGTGGTAGTTGTGGTCACTCGGACCTGTACCAGCCCTTAATCTAGCAGCTCCTCGGCTGTGTCACTGGAGAGTCTGTAAGCGTTGAAAAGTACTTGACCAGGAGATCTGGTCAGTTTGGAGGAAAGGACAGAATTTGATTTAAACCAAGAGAGTCCAGGCAGCTGGTGACAGCAGTGAATTTGGCCCTCTGTGTGGATTTATGCTTGTGACAAACTGTTCTTGCACTCTTCAGAGAGCATCTTGATTTCTTTCTGCTGCATTTTAAGCCTCACTCAAGTTCCAACCTACTGTTAAGGCAGTAGTTTTTCCTTGTGAATTTCTACTAGATGCCCCAAAATTATTTCTCTGAAGACAGGAAGAAAATCTCTACTAATTTTATTAGGGACACTCTTGGATCCTTAAAGAAGGAAATTCATACAGTAAGATACGTTCTGTGGTAGTCTTAACAAGTCCGTCTGTGTTTGAAGCCTCTAGATCAGGCTCCACCTATAGACATGTCCTGAAGTCATTGCCCAGTGTCCATTTAGAGATTTAGATATGTGCAGTATCTATCCATAATATAAAGCCTTCCCATCCAATTTTCAGCATGCACCCTGAAGGACCTTGAGGTACAGAAATTTGGGAGCCATGTGGAAACGTTAGATTTGTCAAATGGTTTGGAATTACCAGCAGTAAGATTCATTATCAAATGTGGGACTTTTCAAGCATCTGTAAATAAAAGCATGCACCACAGATTTTCTGTCTGTAGATCTTCAGAGATTGGAACAGCCTGCAGAAGAGCAGCAGAAATTTTGTTATTGAAGAGCTTTCCAATAATTTCAAGCATAAAAGACAAGACATCAAATAAGGCTTCACAATCTCTGACCCTTAAGATGATGGAGCCTGCCAAGAACTTTCTTTGACCCATCATAATGCTCTAGTAAACAGGCTTCTCTGGACTGCCTTCCTCAATGAACTGTATGTAGCACACAGCTGGAATGATGTTGAGCCTGCCTGAGATTTGCTAACTCTTAGTCATTTCATTAACTTTAAAATGAAGAATGATTTTTCTATTTTTCCTCTTGGTTACTTGCTGCAATAATTCAGTTCTCTGTGACATAAATGCACGGGAATGCAGTGCATGGGTAGCTGGCTGGCATGAAGGGCTGTCATCTGTTACAAACATAACGTGTTTACAAAAAGGGACAAACGGAAATACAGCGGAATTGCTCTGCTGGGCTTAGTGCCTGTGAGAGTTCAGCCAGGTTGCTGTATCTGGTTCTGGATTCTGCAGATTGAAAGGAACAAAATTGGAGAGAGAAGAGAGCAAGAGGGAGAACTGGAGTGTTAAAATGTTAGAAAACACGACCCAGCAGGGAAGGCTGAAAGAGCTGTCTTTTCTGACTTTAGAAAAGTGATGAGGGAAGCAACACTGTGTAAATGCTGTTTTTATTTGACATTCGAAGTGTCAGTCACTCACTCTTCAGGTTCAGTGACACAAAGCAAAAGACAGTTGTCTCATTTTCACCAACTAGACCAAACAGTAGGGCTTCCTTTCTGAGCGCACGGAGAGCTAAGCAGTGCAACAGGTTAGTGGGGAGGATATGGAACTGTTGTCTAACATTATAAATGAAGCCTGCCATGAAAACTCCAAAGGAATGAGATAGTTGATGTTTGAATCTGTGCTTAGAAAAATATATTTTAGAGATGTGTGTCACCCTCAAAAGCACAGTGAGCAATACTCTGTCTGCAGTTGAAAGAAAAATGAGATTGTTTGATGACAGTATCACTGCTACAACATTCCATCTCTAGATGCAGTCCCATATCTATTGGTTTTCCTGGCCTGTCCTGATTATGCTCTATGAGCATCAAAAAGATGCCTTACTTACAACACATGCACATCACCATTTGAGAGCATATACACAGATATGAAAAATGCTGTCTAAAATGGTTATTACCTTAAAATGGAGCTTATTCTCACTCCTCAATAACAGGTGTTATGTAGAAAATGCTTTCAAAAATTAATCTATCAATTAGCTTTATTTTTGTAGCAGCTCTGAACATTTGAGGTCATTAACAAACTAAAAATGAAATGTCTTGCAAAATCTACTTTACAAAAGAGTTTTGACATTCTTATCCAGAGTATCTACGTTTTCTAGAGCTGTACTAAAAGTTGTTCAGACAAATACCAAAAATTTAACAGTGCAGGACAAATCATATTGGATGCAGATGCACAACAATTAAAACAAATTTGCTGTCCTTGCAAGCAATTAGGATGAATTCTGGTCTGAAGTTGCAAGGCCCCTGGATTTCAATGAGATGAAAATAATTTAATCCGTGTGATTGCTTCTGTCTTGTTCGTTGATATTGCTGTGATTGCCTATTCTTCTTTAGTCCAAAACAACTGAGACAAAAAAGAAGTGTCACACACATTTTTATAAAAAAAGAACAATACAGGATGTTAAAAAAATGTTTCATCAAAGGTGGTACCATTTAAAATGCTAAGCAGGTACTGGAGAGGTGACAAATTCAAGTTCGTACTCAGTGTTTTTATGTCAGATCTTTCAAGTTTTCATTTGCCAGGCACTTGTTTAATTTTTTTATGTGTTCAGTTAGTCATATTCAGTTCTCTTTTATGTCCACTTCTTGTGAATCACTTGACAGATGGTCTTCTATAAGCACATCCCTTTGGGGAAAGTAAATTTTAAGTCATAATAAGAACATAAGACCTGCCATGCTGGATCAGAGCAAAGGTCTATCAGTCCGTTCTGATTCTGGCAGTAGCCCAGAGTAGTATGTTAGGTTTTAATGGTCAGGGATTTGATCTTTCAGTGAGTACTAAGCAGAAAATGAAAAGGAATTCCAAGAGCAGAAAACCAGAAGAAAAAGCAAGGATTTCTCCCCGTGCCTCAGACATAACTCGAGGTCTCTGTCCCCCCAGCAATACAAATCACGAGCATGCTTTCCCTCACAGGGGGCACTGAGATAGTGAAACTTGCATACCAATGGCAGTTATGTTCTGAGGCCCCACCACATACAGCTACTCTGGAGGACTGCCTTCAGATTTTATGTTGTAGAATGGAAGTGTATAATCAGACTCTAGCAGCGTGAAAAGAACTTGTTGGAGAAGGATGAGAAGAAGACAAGCAAGTCGCTATAGGTGCAGTTTGAACCCATACTGAACACTTAGAAATTTGGATTTGCACAAAGTACACCATCAGTAGCTGAAACATTTCTTTTCTGTTACTTGCAGCAGCTCTGTACTTAAAAGTGCTCAGGATTTATCTCATCTTTTTAATTGCTGCTGTTTCAATTAAATTTTGTCATAACAGCCCACCTGGAGACGCAAAAGGAATTTGAACAGGTTGTGAGCAAATTAAATAATTGTGGAAATTATAAAGTTTACCCCTACTGGCCATTGCAGGAAAAACTGCATACAGGGTGCATGTTTTTTGTAACCTTAGTGCTTTTGGGAAACTTCAGGAAAAAAGGAGTTTTCCTGCCAAAAATCTGTGAGGATCACTGATAATTTGTTGCTCAGCATTAGGTTCATTAGATCTATGCGCTTCATTATCTGATTAATTCAGAAGCAGGTTTGTAATCAGTGATGTTTAAGATTCTTCTGCTCTGGCCTCCACAACCTTCTGCAGCTCATTCGATAAGCTCATCAGATTGAATTTTCCACCATGCTGTTTATTGTAGCTCTAATGGAAGACAGTCACTGCAAAATTACACACTCAGCAGGTAATTTCTAAAAGCCATAAGTTGTGGAATCACTGCTCTTTCATTGCCTTTCTATAAAAAGGTAAATTGCGGTGATTTATGTTAGAATTTGCAGAGCTATTTTGCAACATAACATGTAATGAAATGCTACTGAAAATATTGGGTTTTTTTTGTCTTTGCCATTCTTCCTGTCACCTACCTGCTCTTTCAGAGTTGCTGTGTGATGAGCTGACTTTAATACTCATACTTTCCCATCTTTGTGATTTGTTTTTGTTTGTTTGTTTGTTGTGTTGTTTTTGTTTGGTTGGGGTTTTTTAGAGCATTAAGTGCTTTCTTCTCCTGCTCTTATCTTGGGATAAATAATAATAGTAAAAATACCAAGACACATTTTTGGTCCTCGTGTTTCACAGATTGGTTGCTATAACCCACATAGTGCTGAAGGGCATGGTTTTGGTCATACAGTGGGGAACCAGTCATCTGGCATGCCCTGAATGTGCCAGCCTCAGGCTAGATCCTCCTTTGGGGATTTGTTTTCAGTCACACTCATTTCATGAATAAGCAGCAAGCTGCATAATGCCAGCTCTGCTTCCTCCACCTCCATGGATGTGACAGCTTGAGTAGGAAGCGCCACGTGCACCCAGGTCATGGGAGTGAAATGTCCTGCTCAGGAAAAGGTCAGGGGTAAAAGTCATAGCAAAATATATCCCCTTAAAGTGGATGGCACTCTTGCTTCTCATTGCTTAAAATAATATTGGGGCTTTTGAAATACTGAAATCTATTAAAACTAATCTGGTCTTCTGTGACATCATTTCACAGGGTCTACTCCAGTGAAGGTGCATGAAGATAACTGAGCTCAGAACATAGGAATGCTGTAAGCACTGCTTGTGAAGTGCAACAACTGGTGCCCAGACTGTGTCTAACGCAGTATTTCTTGGAGGAGATGCTTCTCAAGTGACACATCGTGGTTTTGGATGAATTTTGTATGTGGACTGCTCTGTCTATCAGTGCCACCCCTCCACCAGTAGTGCTGTGTACCTGCATGCCTGTAGGGCTGAATTTACCTGAGCCCATGTGTAGGAGCTCCCTTTCATTACTCTGAAAATCTACTGCCAAACAATACCATCTTTGTCCTTCAGCGATCCAGTGTTTCAGTGAGTTTGCAGGTCCCTTGCAGGTGGTGAGATTCAGGACAACTGTACGGAGTTGCAGTCATATGTCACAAGAAGGGCAGTATTACACCTGTTGCTGCATTGCTCTCTGTTTCATCCGGCTCAGCACCGCTCGCTGTGAGCTCCATCCCTTGACCCAGGTTTGCCCTCCCAGTGGCAGGCAGCCCAGCTCCACACTGTGGGGCCTGGCTCACTTTCCTGTTAGTTGCTGCAGGCTGATAACTGGCCTGGAGATTGATATGGATAGGGCTGATCCAGGCTTTCAGCAGCTATACAGCACCACAAAGCCACCCCCCAAGCTGTCCTGCACCCTTCTCCACCTGGCCTGAACTTCAGAACACATGCTTGCTCTATACCACTGGATTATTCCATTGTTGCTGTTATCTCCCAAACTAGTAGCTATACATCTAGAGAAACAGATTTTTGATAGCTTCCTCAGCCCTTTCTACACTGCTTGAGCTCACATCATCTTTACTAAAAATTTACTGTGGTTAAAAAGATTCTCTATGCTTTATCTTAAAATAGAGATCCAATTATTGTTCAAATTTCTGCAGCTGTGAGAAATATAAGAAGTGATGTAACACAGGAATGAAGAACAAGGCTTTTGATTAGAGTTCCCCTTAAAAAATACATTTGTAAGTAGCTCTAAGACCCACTTGGGACAGAAGTGGTATTTAATGCAGACTCCCTCCCACATAGGGTGCTCGTTCCATGGGCTCTGCTGCCATCTCATGGCTTCATCACCAGGTTCTGAACTCGGTCATTTGAAGTGGCTTGCTTTTTACGGGGGTAGTGCTACTTTAGTGGCATGTGTTCTTTGGTTTGGATTGGTTTTCCTGTTTGATTTTCTTTCTGGTTTGGTTTTATTTCTTACAGAAGTGTAGGACATTACTGAAGTAGTCTTTTGTCTGGCTTTTCTTTTTTCTCCTCCAATCATGGAATAAATTGATTATGATAGAGAAAGGGGTTATGGACTACTTCTGAGGCATCTAACCAACTGAGAAAAGCAGCTTTATACCAATAGTAAGCTTAAGGTTTTTGTGTTCTCTTTTTAAATTAGCTATAAAATGAACTGTTTAGTTGCTCTTGAAGATGAACTTAACCCCTGCTGATCACATGTAGCTCCCTAAAGTGTGTTCTAAATGAATTAGAATCACTTTGAAATCTGAGTTTTGTTTATTCTGTGAATCAGCATGTCTAGAAATTCCAGATGCAAAAATGTCAGACCAGGACAGAAGTCCATCTAGCTCACTGCCCTGCCCATGGCAGTAGCATATGCCCTATCTGGGGGCAGTGTGCAGACCCTGGTCGTTCACCTCATCCTTCCAAGCATCCATAATTACACCTCGGCATCAATTAGAGATTGGTAAGGATTATTCCCTGTTTATTCTTTTTTGTTTCTGTTTATGGACCTGTCACCCATCTCAATTAGTTCATTTTTGAACTTGCTGAGTTTTGCGTTTTCTACAGCTCATGGTAGGGAGCTCCACAAGGGAAAGGTACTGCTTTGGCTGTTACTGATTTCTTATTAATTTCACTGTATGTAACTTAGTTCTGTGTGCACCTTAGCTGCTGCCTTTATGATTTTTGTAAGCTCAATCCTATTCTTTCTCAGCCTCCACCCCTGCAGGCAGAAGAGCTCTGGCCATTTCAGCCTCCCTTAATATGGCAGATATTCCATCCCCTTGATCACTGCCCTTTTTACCACTTCTTATTCTGTTGCATTTTTTCTCAATGTGTAGACCCATACTTTGTATTCAAGTTGATGGCATGATCAGGTTTAATCTACCAACAAATTATTCTTTTTCTTAGTTCCTCCCATTCAGATTTCCTGACATATTTTGCCTCTTTTCAGCAGTCTGTATGGGAACTGCCTGAACCACTGATTGAACACCTGGGGAAAGGACCCGGTCAGCCCTGAGAATACAGGTGAAGGCAGTAGACCTGTGCGATCAGAAGGGGTGGAGCCTGGCTGCACCTCTCTTAGACCTCATTTGAGGACTGAGCCCCACTGAGGAAGGTTCTCTGCTTGGAGATCCCTCCCTTATGGAGTTTTCCCTGTGAGCCAAGATCTTGAGAGATGAGTGAGCACTTCCCTTTTTTCTTTGTAACACCCTTCCATTGTGCTGGTCCCTTTGTCATGTCACTTCTTGTATCACCATTCCACTGTATTGATCTTTCTGGTTGTTACGAGTCCATTTCATGACAGAAGTTATGCACAGAGATTTTTATTTTTATTTTTAATTTTCAAGGGTCAGGCTATTTTGTTATTCACCTGTTTGGAAAGTTTATGCTATTTTTTCTTTTTTGAACAGTTATGGTCCTAAAATGGTGATAGAAAATGACCTTTGGAAGTGAGCAGACATAGACAGGATGTCTTCAAGGGACTGGCAAGCCCTACAAAATAGACACCAAAACGTGTACTTTGGATGCTCTCCACTGTCAAATAAAATAACGGATGTGACCCGGAAACAACAACAACAAAGTTCAAAAATGCAGAAAGGTCTGCAAAACTTCGTATAACTAGCAGCCTGTGTCCTGTCACTAACAGGGAGGTAAGAGTTATAATTGAAATTCTGTCTGGAAGTAAATTCTTTTTGCTTTAATATCAGACAGTATTTTATTATTACCAGTGAATTATATCCGGGAGAAATGCAGCAGTGTGGCCATGGCTGCACAGCCCTTGCCAATAAATAAGGCACTGCTCATCAGTGCTGGCAGCAGGTATGTGAGCTGTGTGCGATTGTGTCAACTTCCTTCAACACCTTGCAGTAAGAAAGGATGTCAGCTTCAGGTGGTAACTTGTGAGGACAGCTGCACCCAGCAGTGATTTCTTAAGAGCTGGCTGGGCTATTGTTAGTTAGTTGGTGTAGGCGGTGTTTTTTCTTGTCGAAGGAAGTGTGGATTATCTTACTAATTATCCCAGGTACTTCTGACATTCTCTTACAAGCTATAAAAACCATGGATTAAAATTACAGATAGTAACTCAGATTTCCCTGCAGTTCTTTTAGTATTGCCTTTTGTGTGTATCTCAGTGCAGATATGGGTGAGAGCCTGAATGAGTTCTCTGAGACTATACAGCTGAATAAAGATGAGATGAAAACACGGATAGAGTTCTTACAAATACATAAATACAGATAATAGCTGAAGCAGCTCATTTTTCATATCTGTGGATATCTTTAAGATAAGAACCATTCTTCCAAGTCACTGCGGTATCAGACATAGGTATTTCTGAACTTCAGCAGCACGTAATCTGAAGTAGCCCACTTAGCCAACATCAGTTCTTCAGTACCAGTGCCACATCACAAGTCCTCAGCCTCTGCCACTCCTGTTCTCACACTGTGTGCATCTGACTGACATGTGGAGCTCCCCAGCTGCCACACACTGTGTATGTTACCTCTCCTGCTTTCAGGATGACAGAATAAGATCACAACACGAAATAGTTATGATGATACAGTCTCAAAGATGTTAACAATTTCACAACACCCACGTGAAGAGGCGAGCATTAAGCTGGCTTCTATGTATGCTGTATACTTCTTAACAAATGCTGAGATTTGGAGCAATAAGCACTATTGTAGATGTAAAATCTTGATTACCAAAGAGCTGTTCAGGGAGTTGTGTGCTGACTGTTGAGTCACGGCCTGAAGCACTGATTGAGCACCTGGGGAAAGGAGGCGCTCAGCCCTGGAGTACAGGTGAAGGCAATTCAGCGGTGGGACAGGAAGGGGCGCAGCCTGGCTGCACCTCTCTTAGCATTTAAGGGCTGAGTGCCGCTGAGGAAGGATCTCTGGTTGGAGATCCCTCTTTGGTGAAGCTTTTCCTGCGAACCTGGAATCTGCTGATAAGGTGAGCAACCTTCTTCCTTTTCCTCACGGCGCCGTTCTGTCGTGCCGGTCCTTCTGCAGTCCCGCCTGTGCTGAAACACGTTTCCCGTCGCGCAGATCTGTGCAGTTGCTACAGAGCGACACTAATGGGTGCTGTAGTCCTTGTTCTTCGTAACCAGTAACTTCTGTTGCGTCCCCACAAGCCTCTTATAATACTTTATGTATTTTACGTTTACTTTGTTTCTCCGCGTTCCGTGTCTGCAAGGCTTATTTTCAAACACAGAACTTCTTCGGATGACAGCAGTGACTGCGGGGCAGCGCCCTGGAACGGCGTCCGACGGCGTTTCAGATGCGAAGCGGCAGCCGAAGGCCAGAGGGTGCGGGCGCAGCCCAGCGAGGCTCCCGGCCTTCCGCGACGGAGCGCCGGCGGGGACCGGAGCCCAGCCGGGAGCTCGGCGACCCGCGGGCCGGGGCTGAGGGCGCGGCCGGGCCGTCCCGCGGCGGGCAGCCCCCCGCCCCCTCTTTTCCGGGCAGCGCTTCGCGAACGGACGGCCCCGCTCGCGCCCGGACAATGGGCGAAGCCCGCCGCCGCGCTCGCCCCGCCCCCGCCCCGCCCGCCGCAGGAAGCGCGGCGCCGAGCGCCCTGCCCGCCGCCGCCATGCATTGTGGGGCGGCAGCAGCAGAGCCAAGATGGCGGCCAGCAGGAGGCTGATGAAGGTAACAGCGGCGCCGCGTCGGGAAGGGCCGCGGGATGGGCGGCTGTCGCCCTCGGCGCTCCCGCGGGACCGGGCTTTTCGCCTCCCCCCGCCGCGGGCCGCTCGAGCGGCCCCTTCCCGGCCCCGGCCCGGGGCGGCCGGACGGGAGCGCTCGGCGCTCGGGCCTCGGCCGTGAGGGGCCGCGCCGCCTCCCCGGCCCCGCGCCGCGCCCGGCCGGCGCGCCTCGGCCGCCGCTCGCCGCCCGGGGCGGCCCGGGAGGGGCTCGGGGAGCGCCGCGAGGCCGTGCGGAGCGGGCCGGCCCCCTCCCTCGGGGGGCTCCCGCGGTGACTAAGCAAAGAGGAAGGGCCGAGGGGGAAGGAAACGGCGCGGCCGGGACGCCCCGCCGCAGGCCGGTCCCCGGGGCGGTGTGACGGCCGGGCCCTCCCGGAGGGCCGCGCTCGGCCGGGCGGAGGAAGCGCCCGGAGCCCTCGCCGTCCCTCGGCCGGGGGGTTCCTCTCGCCGCCCCCGCGCTGGGGGGGGCGGGGGTTCGGCGCCGCGGTTTGGTGGGGGGACCGCCGCGCCCGCGTGAGTCAGAGGCTTATCGAGGTGAAGCGTGGACCCGGGTTCAGAAGTTGCCTCGCTCGCTCCGGGCGCGGTGATGGTTTTGTCTTCACTGCGATGTGCAGACAGCCTTGAGTGTGAGTTTCTGCGAAGAGAGTGCATTCGCTTTAAAATACCGTTTGGATGAAAATTGGTGCATAACGATGCTGCTAACCTTCTCCTTCAATAGCAGAGTTAGAGGTGCCCTTAAAGCTGTGAGCCCCGGTAGTGTTGGGGGCTGTAGGTTGTTTGAGGCTATGTTTCCATGGCTGATCACATCCACGTGCATGTGAGCAGTCGCTTTTGAGGAAACCCATAGCT
This sequence comes from Phasianus colchicus, assembly GCF_987193195.1. Taxonomy (NCBI): domain Eukaryota; kingdom Metazoa; phylum Chordata; class Aves; order Galliformes; family Phasianidae; genus Phasianus; species Phasianus colchicus. The sequence goes on along the minus strand of NC_143453.1, from coordinate 13,094,502 downwards.
CAGCATTGCTTTCGCAAGACTCTTTTTTGTGCCATGTAGGCATCAAAAATTAAATAGGTAAATATATTATGTGCGGAGTCATTCAGGTATGTATTAGATCAGCAGGCGTAAGGCCTTGGTTCTCCTGAAGGCTTCTGAGGAGACGGCATTTGGTTTCTATTTCATTTCTGATAGCTGTTATTTTTTTGGTCATAGTTTGAGAGCCATCAGCATATCTGCTGCTTTGTATTTGAATTAGATTCTTTGTTTGGGATAGGTGTAGCTTCTTGCAAGGCAGCTTTAATGCCTGCTCTGTTGTTCAAAAGCACATCAATATTTTAGAGGAAAAATATCTAATTCAGCATCAAAGTATTTAGTACAGAACATGAAAATGTGAGAGGCAAGGAAGTTCGTCCTTAAATTTACAGAGCCCTTGTGCTTTTCACCCTCTCAAACAGTTCCCTGTGCTCCTAAAGCATCAGATAGTGCCTTGGTCTTCCCCTGAAATACCATAGAAATGGTTTTGAGGATGTGACCTTTTCTAGAAAAACAGTGGCAGTTTCTTTTCAGAGGGAGTGGTGTAGGAAGGTAGGAGACATTGATAACTTCACTCTTACATTTTTACTTTCATTTTTATTGCCTTCTGTTTGTGGACTGTGCACATCATGTGCTTTTTTTTTATGCAACTCCAACAGCTGCGAGATGCTTTATCACATAACTTGTGCAGGCTGTTCAACAAGCAGCTTCATTTGTTCTTTTTGTGGCATCAGATCAGCCCGTTGTGCTTTAAGTTTGCCATTCGTCTGGGTAGAAACGGACTGTAGCTCTTATAACTCACATATGCCAGCCTGATACTGTTGTTTAGGTTATAAAGTGAAAATTGACTGATCTCAAGTCTTTCACTATCAGAATTTTGCATTATGGAACAGCCTGTGGGATTCCTTTCTCAGAGGATGATGGGTGATTCTGTGTGTCACTCAACATCCAAAACAAAAACAAAACAAAAAAACAACCAAACTAATAAGAAGGTAGGATAAGCATTAATTGGATTGGTCTCTTCCAACCCAATTAGTTCTCTTTTTTTTTGGGGGGGGGGCTAAACATCAACTTTGTCTTTGGTAGCTGAGAATGAATCTTTTATAGGTCAGATAAAATAAAGACATTTCCATTTCCGTAAGGTCTTGCCAACATTTTGAAGTGCTGTAATCTTTCCTGAATACGTGTCACGCATCATAGTCACTCATGAGTCACGATGCCACAGAGACTGGGTGAAGTTGATTCATAATAACATGCAGCCTGCCCACAGACAATGGGAATGTTATTGTAGTTGCCACCTTTCAGGTGGAAGTGGGTTTCCTTTTTAGGTTGTGGACTCTTCAATTTGCAAACCTCCTTGTGAAAGAAGCACTGAAATTTTGCTATCATACAGTTCAGTTTTAACATTTAAGTCAGGTCATAACATGCATAAGATTGCCTTGTTATTGCATACTCGTGCAAGAGGCCTATCTTAGGCCAAGGCCGTAATTTATGGCCTCTCTTAGCAGGGCTTTATGTGATGGTCTGGTCTAACTGTTTTCTCTTCTGTTTGTTCAAGTCTTTCTGGGAGCACACCCAGGTTGGTAAAAATGTGAAATGTTCTTAGCTAATGAATTGTGCTCCAGCAGCATTTGAGGTGGAGTTTTGATCTCTGGCCCACCATTATACCTCTTCAAAGAGCCACAGCTGTCAGATCTCCACTCTTTGTGGAATACAAGAGGTGAGAATAAGGCAGGCTGCACTGAGAGTGTGTTGTTGTGGGTTATCCCTTGCAGGATGGGACTGAGAACTGGGCAAACACAGCATAGTTCAATTTAAGAAAGCAGCTCATTCTTTACTTTTGGGGAGCTGCTTTGCTTCATGACTGTTTCTTGTGAGAAGCCACTTTTCCCCAAACACACACGGTGGGCAGTACATCTGCAAGAGACACGTGAGAGATTTCACTGAAGGGCTTGCAATTTCCACTCGCTGACGTGAAACAAGCTCTTTTCTGGAGTTAAATGATCTGTGGGGAGGCAGTGCGTAGCTGCAGAAGGGGAGGCTCTCTTGGTGCTGAGTAGTCACGGTACCCACTTAGTGTCAGCACTGTGTGGTGCAGGCACAGACAGCGCTCACTCTCAGGTGGTACTGAGCTGTCCTGGGTCTGCAGCTACTTCCTCCAGTGCTCATCTGCAGTACGATCTAGCTGAGGTCTGTGTTTTTGCTTCCTGGCTTTTACGTGTTACAAGTATTTATAGCATTAAGAATTGAGAATAGATTTAAAGAGGAGGTAGCAATTCTTTAAATCTCTCTGTTTTCAATCTGCCTCCATGATTGCATAGTCGGATGTGTATGCCACCATTGAACTCAGTGATAAAACCCAGGGCTGCCCTGCTGCAGGTGGCCTGCAGAGTGCTCCAATCTCCTGAACAGCAAAGCCATCCTTAGGAAGGGTGTTGGAAACAACTCTGTGTGCATCCAAGCACTGCTTCTCAGTAATGAGGGATGGAAGGCCTCGTGCCATACGTGGTTGTCTGCATGTGAGTGAGAGCACTGATTCCTTCTTCGAAAACGAAAATTGAGAAAAAGGTTTGTAATCAAAACTTTAAGAGAATGCTTCTGAATAAAAACCAGATGTAAACATTTTGCCAAAAAGTAGAATTAGTCAATAAAAAAGCATGTGAGCATATGGATCTGCAGTGTCACAGCCGCTTGGTTTCAGAAACTCTGTAACAGCTCCTAAATGAGCTGGTATCTGGTTTGTTTTGTTTGTTTTGTTTCTTTGTTTTTAACATTTCTCAGCAGTATGCAAGATTCAGAAAGTCAAGTTGGAGCTCCTTATCTGTGCCTTGGAGCCTATTTAGCTTTGTTGCACATCTTGTAGGTAATGTATGAACAGATAAACAAATTGTAAATGTTATGTAAGCAAAGTGTGCAGTCATTTCAGTAGACCTTTGTTTTCCTTTATGAATTTAATAGCATCTGCAGCTTAATGCAGAACTTCCTGAAGTCAATGAACTTAACCATTTCAGTCTTCACTGCATTTTCCTATCCAGTTTGTTTCTTTTTAGCCAAGTCCCCAGACTTCAAAGATGTGTAAGCAAAACAGTTTCAGGATTGTGCTGGGCACCTGGTGGTTGGTGGCTTGGTTGTTTTTTTAACCTTCAATGAATTTTGAGGAGCTAGGAGTTCTAAAAATTATTATAATCTATGGATGTAGGTATGAATCTGGTATCTCAGCTTTCTTCTAAAAGGCAGGTACATTTTACTCAATGATCTTTAGGGTCTCTTCCAACCCAAGGCATTCTGTGATTTTTAAGGTGATGTCACTTCATTTTCTATTTCAATCATTTGATTTTTTTCAGTAGCATACAGTCATTTGTGCTGTTTCAGTTTTTTACTTCGAACTTTACGTATTGGTTATATATGAGAAAGGTAGCGTGTGCATCCAGGCCTGCTGCCAGCGCTCTTCCTGAAGGCTGGACGTTTCCCCTGGAACAGTGTTTTCTCCTTCCCGTGTGCAGGGCAGAACGTGTTGTCTGAACGAACCCAAACTGCGGTGGCGTGGCCCGAGGGAGAAACGAGCAAACACCACCTCTGTAATAAGTGGGGAGCAAAGCAGCCAGGTTGTGTGCAGTGCTGATAACAGTGGGAAGTTAAAGATGACTTAAACTCTTCTGCAGCATTCTAACCTTTGGTTGTGCTGCTTCTGTGTGCCTTTAATAATGTTGCTTGACAAAGGGGTGGAGGACAGAAGAGGAATTATTCTATTCACTGCCTGCCTAGACTATTAGGATTTATTTTAAAATAAATATACAGACTATATTCTTATACCCTATAAAGTAATTTTTGACCCGTTAAGCTTAGCTCTCATCACTGAAGCATTAACTTCTAATCTAATGCTGTTTGGTGATATTTAATAGTTCATTCACTTCTTCTAACTGTGTCTGCTGCTGTAATTCTGAGGCTATTTAGGTCTTTATTGTGAGTTCCCACCCCTTTTTAATCCTGAGTGCTTAATGTCCTATCACTCCTGATGATTAGACAAAAACACTAAGAATATGAATTAGAAATAAGAGTAATACATTGCAAATATGTTTCTAGGATAAGAAAAGTCCCTGCTAGGATAAATTGGCACCTGTCTTAAGCAAGTTATTCAGGTGAGTCGTATCTTCATGTGAGGAAAAGGACTGCCTGCTTTATCCTCCTGTTCCCTTTTTGGTTACTTGTTACTCCTGCAGGACCCAAGGCAGCAGGGAAGAAGGCACAGAGTCTGGGCCTGACACACTGCAGTCATTTGCTGCTTCTCTCACTGTGAGAGTGAATTCCAGGATCGCTCCACGTGTCATTATGAAAGAAGACGGACGGAGTTTCTGCTGGCTCTTCCCTGTATTGTCTTCCAGGCTGTTTAATTCCCTCTGCCATATGATGCACTTGACAAAAAAAAAAAAAAAATAGGGAACAATTTGTTTATTTGGATTTTTTCCTTTTGTGCAATTCTTTTTACAACTTTATAATGATTTGTGCCCTGCTTGATTGCATTTCTTAAGTAATCATTTTTTAACCTGAATCTACTTATGAAATACAGATACTTCGTTTTCCATTAATGTAAAGCCATTCTATCTTTTTATTAGCTTAACAATAGTAATTTTCCAGTCAGTATACTTGGGGGTTTTTTCTTTTCCTGTTTTAGAGACAAGATATTTGTGTTGCATGTTTATTCATGCTTAACTACATGGCAGTAAACTTAGCCTGATTTGTTCCTGCTGACTGGTGCGTTGCATCTGGTGTGGAATGGGATTTATCCCTTGTGGAACAGTTGGTTTTTGGATTTGTGGCAGTTCTGTGTGTGGAGAGCTCCATCCTTACAACAGCTGCAGGAGGGGACTGAGCTGCTCCATGATTTCCAAGCAGGTGCTCTGTGCCTTCAGCACTCAGCACCTCCAATGCTCTGTGTGCATTGTGGTTTCTGTGCTGGTAGTTGGTGTTTAATTGAAATATCCTGCCCAGGTTTGCAAATGTGGTTGTCTCCAGTGGAGATCTGTGTGCTGGCAGCATGCACCTCACAGTGCTTTTTCCCAGTGTGTGTGGGCATACAGTCATGTACCTCATACTTGCAACCCCATGGAAAGTTTTACATTTCGTGTCAGGAGGCTTGAATTTGAGTTCAGTTACATTGTCTGTGCAGATAAAACTCTTGAAGGACTGTCATTATTGTGGGAAAAGGTGGAGTCTTGAGGTTTTGCTTTTTTTTTGGTCTTATGGCTTCCTGATGAAATAAATACTCAAGGAAACAGCTGCTGCAGTAGGGCTTATAGTCATTTTAATATAAAAATAGCATAAATATTGGCTTTGGTGATGCCTACATCACTAACCAAGAAAAGGTAATTTTACTGGTGGTTGACAGGTACAGAAAGATACCTTGTTTCTATTCCTTCTTGTTACAGCTAGAGAGAGTGGCATCATAATAAATGCTGTAAGCTGTGATGAATGAAACAAAGGTAGAGTTGTAACAGCTCAAGTTTATTGATCTAGATCAGATGAGCATTGCTTAGATATTCATTAGCGTTTGCATCATTTAAGTTGATCTTGCAGGAATTCATTACTTTCCAGCTGAGAAAATTGGTCTGTTCAGTGACTTCATAAGTTTCTAAAACTGTTATGAACTAATTCTTCCAAATCACTGGTTTTCATTTAGGTGAGTCCCATTTTATATATATATATATATATATAATATATATATATATATATATATATATAATGATCTTATTAACAAAGTATTATTGTACATTTGTGACATCAAAACATAACCCTTTTTGAACAGCTTGTCTCAGAATTTTACTTCTCACAGGGACAATGCTTTGTTTTCTGTGGGTTGCTGCCACTGAAGCCTCAGGTCTCTTTAGTGTTAGAGGAGCTCACGCTGACCTCCAAGCGTTTTGCTGAAACAGAGCTGAGCATTGTGCCTCATGTCAGTATTAACTGTTGACTTACTCTGCTTGTTTTCCAGGAGCTTGAAGAAATCCGCAAATGTGGAATGAAAAACTTCCGTAATATCCAGGTTGATGAAGCTAATTTATTGACCTGGCAAGGGCTTATTGTTCCTGTGAGTATGAAATACTCCTTATTTTAATGAGCTTTAAAACATGATCATTTTTTTTACCATAAATCCCCAGTTTAGCATTGCTGTTAGTGACCATCAGATAGTTTTTGTACATTGACAAGATTTCTTCATTTTAGGGAAGCTGGCTTTCAGAGTTGTTGCTTTCTGGGCAGTGAAGGGTGGAGATATGGATTTGATTCTTGGCCCTCTTTAGACTTCTCATATAGTCTCAGGCAAATATTGTAATCTTTCTTTTCACTTCATGTGAATGTCTTGTGTGGTTTTATTAGTACCTGATAATGTTAGTAGGTGTTTGTTGTAAGTAGTGTGAAGAAAAATCTATACGTAATTGATAGGGGCTCTAGACAACTCCGAGGAATACCTGGCTGAATGCTGTGTAACTGTGGGTCCGATCCAGCAAATGGCTGCCTCTGGAAAGGCCGCAGACCCAGTGATGGCACTGGGTTGCTTGGGAAAGGTCCTGGAAAGGGGAAGCAGGTGAGTTCTGTAGTTTGTTATCTCAAGCTGAAAGTACAAAATTTACATCATCATAGGAGAATGCCTGAGTTATGAAATACGTTATTTACTCCTCAGTAAATTTCAGTGTATGTTGTTTTCTTGTGGTTTTGGTTAGTTTGGGGTGCTTAGTTTGTAAATCATTGTAGTCATTTCTAGGGAAAAAATTAAGTATTGGAAAAAGTCTGCAGGGAAACGGTTTGGATTTTTACAAGTGAGCTTTTTTAAAGAAAGTCCTTAGGCATTAATTGTTTCCAAAAACACACAAGCACTGTATTAGTCAAATAGAAAGGGACTTGTTATGAAGTGGATAGCAGGAATTTAGTATGTTAAATTCCTTGGTTGCGTGGATTTTCACCTTCCTTTATTTTTGCACTGCTACGGCTCACGTTCATTTACTACATCAGCTACTTTTAAGTCTGGGCCTTTGCTGCTTCTTTTCCTTGGGTGCTACCTAAAAGGTCTCCTGACCAATGTAAATTATTTTAAAAGAAACAAGCATTATTTTGGCACTGCCTTTGCTTTCACAGCTGAAGGCCATTCACAAACTTGGGTCGTGTCATCTCTGCTAAGATCTTTGTGAGGCCTTTGATCTTGAAGTGCTGTAGAATAGATTTAATTTACTCACATTCTGTGAGCAATTCCCTCAAGTGATTGAGTCTACTATTCCTAATAAAGTAAGCAAGATTTGGTGCTAAAATTTGACATAACTGAGAAACAGTGCTTTGCAAGCCATTCCAATACGCGTGGTTCACATGTGCCAGGTTAGCATTTTGGCAGTACTTTGAAGTGGTGTATGGGTGGTAAACATGGCTAATAAAGCAAAGCACCAGAATGTTTGCTGCTGCTAAAGTTAGAAATATGTGGGGTACAACATCTATTTATTGCAAGGGAAATAAATACACCAGTAAGGATTTAAGGTCAAGAGGGAATTTTGTTATGAAATCTATGCTTATTAGAGCAATTAATATTTGTCATAGCTGTTTTGAAGAGTAGTATAAATTACTGTTTTGAGGAAATACTATAAATGATGCTTCTTCTGAAGCATCACTTATTTTTTTTAGCTGGGATAGAAGGCTTGAAAATATCAAATATAAACTGGATACAAGTGAGGTGTGCTGGTTTTGGTTGTAGTGGTGGTTTCTAGGTTTTTTCCGAAGTTTTTCTTTTGAAGTTTTACATGCTGTTCCCAGTTTTGTTCTTGTTGAGGGTTTGAGATACAAGTACTGTGTCATTTGTAGACTAATCAGTTAGCTGATTATTGAACTCTGTAACTAGGCAGTATTATGGCTTGCTTCTTAATTAAAATATTAAAGATAGGAAGGTTAGTATTTTGACAGTGTTTGTGCAGAAGTAGTGCTATATGAACCTTTATGCATCATATTTTGTTTTTAGCGTTTGTTCAACTGAGAAGCCTGTTGAAGGTAGTTTCTCAACATATTTTCCTGTTCTAAATTGCAGAATAGGGTGTAGCTGAAGTTCTGTATGTTGAAAAAGCACTGTTTTGATTTTTTTTGAATGCCAGTATGAGGCTCCTGGCTGTTGTAAAAGGTGCTGCTGGTTTACACTGAATTTTATTTCACTTTGTCCATAGCAAACACTTCTGATAAACTTGTGCAGAGCAAAAATACGTCAGGTGAATGCAAGTCAAGTGTTAGCTATCTATATTTCAGCATTTATAATTCAGACTGTCTAACTTGTCAGTATAAGAATAAATGTAACAAGTTACTGGAAATGAATTTCTTGAATATTCTGTGTTCTGTCTCTTGAAAAGATGAGCAGCTGCTTTACATGCATTTTTAGCTAAAATTTATTGGTGAGTTATGGTGAAAAACTGTTCTGGCTGAGAGTCAAGCAGAAAATGAGTATTCTTAAGCCAGGTCTGATCCTGTAGCATTTCATTGAACGTTCTAGCAGGTGATGGAGATAAGAACAAAGTGAACAATGTGAGAAGCAGGCATTAATGTAAATTGCTACTACAGACAGAAAGTTATTTGTTAAACTTGAAAAGCTTTTAGCTCAGCTAAAAAGTGGTCTTAAGCTACTTGAGTTATTTCTTTCTTTGACTCAAAAAAATCACGTGTCACTTCTTAGAAGCACACAACCAGACTTCCCTGTATGGATAAAAACAAAATGTAATGTTATGTGTTGAATAGCATCTTAATAGAGCGTTTCCCAATCCTAAGTATCTGTAAAAGTTTTTTAACCTCTGGAGTGGAATTGAATGAAGGAAATGGCCTGGTAGGTAATGCAGAATAATTATATCTAACTCAAACTGGAAACACTAATTCTTCAATTATTGTGTCCTGGTTATTATCGCTTACAGAATGTCATTTTCATCATCTTTAAACATAGCAGTAGCTTTTTTCTTGCCTTTCTTCTGCAGTTAGCATTTGAAATGGTAGCAGTGGTCAAAAGATCTTTGCCTACTTCACAGTTCTCTCATTGTACTCCATCAAAAATGATCTGATAGCAGTGGGTGCTAAAACTGCATACGAATTCAGAATGTTCTCATCAGCAGATGCAGTGGATATCTATCTTTAGTACAAATTAATGCTCAGCAGATTTTTATGCAGTCAGCACAAAAGGGTTCTCAGAATGCTTATGGGAATGTGACAAATCAAACTGCTTTGCTGTTTGAACCACCATGTTGTATGAGATACAAAATAAGCAGGTTTAGAGAAACCAATATCCTTGTGAGGTTTCCTGTTTGTGTATCAGAAAGGGTTTACAGTGTATTTCAAAATATTAATAAATGTGGGAATAAAAATACTTGTTAGATCTCTGAGCATGGAGTAAATGGGATTGGTTGCTTTCCTACTAGCAGGAATGTCAGCCAGCTTCAGAACAGCGGTAGCCTGCCTTTTTCATGGTGAAATACAAGGGTGATGGAGGTTATATTGCCTCTTTGTTTCTGCATTAGTTTTGATGTTCATAGATTTAGGAATGTGTTTGGAAAAAGTGCCTTTAAAAGAGGTCATTTAGTAGACGGAAGTCTGAACATGCTTTTACTTAAAGTTCATGTGTTATAGAATGCTAGATTCTTTATGTTCTGTCATCTCGTTGCAGGACAATCCTCCATATGACAAAGGAGCCTTCAGAATCGAAATCAACTTTCCAGCAGAATATCCATTCAAACCTCCGAAGATTACATTTAAAACAAAGATCTATCACCCTAACATCGATGAAAAGGGGCAGGTTTGTCTGCCAGTAATTAGTGCTGAAAACTGGAAGCCAGCAACCAAAACTGACCAAGGTAGGACTCCTTGTGGAGGAAAAAAAGGGTATTAAGAGATTAGGCATTGTGTGTTTGAAGCAAACAGTATTTTAGCTTGTCAACCGGTTTATCCATTTTCCTAAGGTTTGCCTCATGAATACATGTTGTGAGTAAAGCATGCAGCTCTTTCGGAATGTTGTTTTGTTATTAGAATACAAAGTAATGACACTGACTTGTGGCATTTCCACCTCCAGGAAACCACAAGACTCTTAATGGCTGAAGAGTTCATTAAGGTTGTGTCCTTGGTATATTTAAATTCAAAATGGGAAGAAGAAAAAAAGCATTTATGTTGGTGTTACTCTATGTTTCTTTTTAAACAGTAACTATATACATGTTTGGCTTGTTTGCTTAAAGAAAAAGCAAAATCATGACACAGATTAACTCTTAGCTATTAAAAGATCACTGCTGTGAGGCTTACTGCGTGGAGTGTCTTTGGATAAAAATTTAAATATTTTAAGGAAATCTCATTAGGTTCACTACCAGACTTGAGAGCGTGACGAGTCTTGCCTCTTGTTGCTTCTATTAGTTAGGGTGAAATTTTCACATTTTCTGGCAGGTAATGATAAACTTGATGTTAAATGCTTATTACTGTACATAAAGAGGCTTTACTGAGTGAAAAGGCATGTTACATGCTGTATTAGTTTGTTACAGTTTAAAGGTTGTAGTAAGAAATGTTCCTACTTGGCCCCCCTTCATTTCAGGTAAAGGTAGAAAAGAGTGAGAAGACTGCGCTTTGAAAGAAGCTCCCGTGATATCCTAGCATCTTCCAGGGTGATAAGCATTGTAAGCACTTACACTGCAAAACTAGGGAGAATCTAGTTAAACTGTGAGGTGGCAGACTGAAAACAAACCCTGACTTCTCATGCTCTGTTGTGGCTGTCAGCATTTTGTGTGAGTTCAGGAGGCCGCTGGCTGTAGGAATGGCACAAAGTTAACAGTTTTGGTATTCTTGTTTCGAAAAACCGTAGGGTGCTGCTTTGTATTACTCTACTTTGAGTAGAAAACTATTAACATTGGTGTTCAGGGAAATGCATTTTTGGTGTTTTCACTGTCTGTAGACTTGCTGAGTTGTGTATATACTTCATTGGGTGGATTTGACGATTGTAACCAAGCTGCCATTAGTGGTCATAAGAATGTATACAAGGAAAAAGCAGCAGTAAGTTTCATGGTAGCATACAAGACTCACTGTGTAAATGCAAAGTACACTTGTGAGAATTATTTCTGTTGAAAGTGGTGTGAGAATGCTGATTAAATGGCTGTTGTTACAGAAAGATCAATGCGTTGGAAAGGAGATACAGGAACATAACAGCAAAGGGACCAGCACAGATAGGATGGTATTTCAAAGGAAAAGATGCTCACCCATCTCTGAAGATCTCAGTTCACAGGAAAGACTCCACAAAGGAGGGATCTCCAACCAGAGATCCTTCCCCAGTGGCACTCAGCCCTTAAATGCTGTCTTAAGAGAGGTGCAGCCAGGCTGTGCCCCTTCCTGTCCCAGCGTTGAATTGCCTTCACCTGTGTTCCCAGGGCTGAGCGGCTCCTTTCCCCAGGTGCTCAATCAGTGCTTCAGGCTGTGACTCAGCAGTTCCCATACAGCTGTAAACAGTGGTATGAAAAGCACCTTACAGTTCTTACTGTATTGTCTAGTATGTCTATACTAGAAAACACATTTGGTAGTTCAAAATAACGTCAAGAGTTGTTCCCTATTTATAGGGGAAGTAAGTCACAGAAAAATAAAGCTGAAAAAAATGGTTTCCAAAAGTAGATCCAATTACAACTGAATTGCTTGATTTATTGTGAGAAGTATTCGGGAAAAATGTTCTGTGATAGAAATTCTGGGGCCCTCTTCACTTGATGCATTACAGGTGAAGCTGTCTGTAAAACTCCTTGCTTACCCATAAGGAGGGCAGGATGCTCAGTGCTTGGGAAGATACTGTCTTGTGCATTTTGGTCTTTACTCACAGGTAGTTGGTTTTATTTACAGATGTGATTTCCTAATGTATTTGCTGTCATTGAACTACGCTCTTGAAAAGAAACAAGATTTATTGAGATATATCTAAACACAGTTTAAGTTATTTTCTTATTGGGGAATTTTTCTTATATTTTGATATATATATTTTTTCCTTTAAATTAACAGTCTTAGTCTCTGACAGTGTTCTTCTTTTGACAGTAATCCAGTCCCTCATAGCACTGGTGAATGATCCACAGCCTGAGCATCCCCTGCGGGCTGACCTAGCTGAAGAATACTCTAAGGACCGTAAAAAATTCTGTAAGAATGCTGAAGAGTTTACAAAGAAATATGGTGAAAAGCGACCAGTGGACTAAAATCTGACACAGCTGATGTCAGCAACGTATGATAGAAGATCGGAGCAGTGCATTTGAGACATCCCGTAAAGCAGGACTCTATGGAAAATTGACAAGTGCCACCTTTTGGTGTTAACTTGTGGCTGTTACTAACTTTCTACAGTTTTCTTAATCAAAAGTGGGCTAGGTAACCTGTAAAGGAAGAATTAAAAATTTAAGATGTTCTAGTTCTGCTTTCTTTGTTTAAAAATCACTGCTTCAATATACTTTAAAGTATGCTGTTTTCTTTTTTTTTTTTGTCAGAATTTATCAGAAATATCTTAGACTTATATTCTGCCCTTAAATTGAAAAGGTTGTGGCTGTCATTTCTTACTTCTCCTTGCAGTTACCACTATCCTGAGTTCATTTAATTCAGCATTGAATTTTTGCCCCTCCTCAAACTGATGTCTTAGAAAAAATATCCCACTTCTGGCAGAAAATGATTGAGTGTTTGGCAGTTTTGTTTACTCTTCTCTTTAAACATTGCACTGTGCTCTGTGGGACTTGCTGCAAGTTCCCCTTAACTTCAGTTTGTAACGTAATAAAAAACAACCCAACTACAATCAGAAATGTCCAGGTCTTATGTAAATCTAGCTGATGTTACCACAAAATGTTTATTAAATGGGGAAATCCAATTTCTTGTCTGCGTTATTGAATTAGAATATGGCTTATGTCCTGCTTTTGGAAAATGCTGGAAAAAAAAAGTAGTAGTAAAATGTGATTCCAGACTCCTTTCACTTTTATTCTTAATAAAAGTTAGCGTAAGTTAGCTTGGATAACGTGCACAGAACAACTGTGCGACCAGTTTAGAAGTTTCAGAAATTGAGGACCAAGAGATACACCGAAATAATAAACTGGTATTGAGTGAATAAGTTGGTATTTTAGAAATGAATTAATTTCAAATACTAAATGTTAGCACTGCTAGTGAGATTTTTTTCATCCAAATACATATGAAACATGTTCTAGGGAATGGCACTCACGCCACTTCCTTCCCAGTTGCTGTACAGTTATTCCTGAAAATAGTACGAGAGTAGGATTAAGCAATAAACTGAATACACTTCACTGCTACTGTTCCTATGTTTTAAAAATACATGTTGGATTATTTAATGACTACTTCAAGTTATCATTCTGACTTGGGCAGAGCTGTTTTCCCTTTGCTCTAGGCACACCCACGCATGCTGAAGGATGCCCTTTCTATTCAGAATTGGGCACCCTTTACTGTGTCTATTGCTTTTTTTCTGCCTGCGTGTCCTAAGTCTGAAGTGTGATTGTAGCTCCAATCAAACTGCCATACAATCAAACTGCCTTCCCCGTTTGTAGAACCTGAGTATGTTACTGAGTAAACAGATTTCCAGAAATCCATAGGTAGCTGGGAGTACATATCACTTTGATTTGCAAGAACTTGAATTAGGAAATCCCTCACATCTGGATGGTTTGTCTACACTCCTAGAATCAGTTTTAATACAGCCTCTACCTTTGCAACCTTGCAGAAGTAGTGCACCAAGCTGTAGCTCTCTTGGTTTTTAATGTATATTGCTATACCTTCCTTTGCCCTTCTCATCTGGCTTTTATTTTGGATTTAGTGTGAACAATGACAGCCCAGTACCTCACCTCTGTTGAAAGTATTTTTTTTTTTATTAGTTAGGGAGCTAAGAAATTTCATGTTAAGTGTTCTTAGACGGATTCTTTGGCAGGTAAATGAAGTTAAACCACATTCACCTTATTTACGGAAACTTACCTTCCCTGAGTGTTTCCTGGCTTGTGAGAGCACTATTACCAAATTTTTCACATCTTTGTGTCTTCGGTTGCAGAAAGTTGGTACTGATTTTGTTTCCTTCACGCTCAATCAGATTCATAATAAAATAATGCCAAATTATCTGTTGAACTGAAGTGTGTAACTTCCGCATCAGCCGAGTCACTGTACTTTTTGATCATGTCTGTTCACAATTGAAACGTTCTTAAAATTTGCATTATTTTTATTATTATTTAAAACAACTGTAGCACTAGTTTGCTGCCATCATTACTACTAAACAATATACTTTCTGGTTGTAAGCCTCTCAGGTTAAAGACTGCATTTATTTCAGTGTGGCTTGGATGCCATTGTAAGGAAACTGGAAGAGCTGTGTAACTGAAGGAGCTTCAGCTGATTTGTAGAGGTCTATAGCAGTGCTGTATGCTAGCCTGTTCTCATTTCATTTGTAAAGATCACATAGAAGATGAGCATTACCATCGGTTTTCTTTGTGTGTTTTTCAGAGCTCAGTTTTGTAATCATAAGTGTGTAACATAAGTGATGGCTTTTGTTTGCAGGTGGCCCTCTAAAAGGAAGATAAAGATCAAATACTGTACTGCGTGGTTGAAGTCTGAGGTGAAAAAAAAATCAAATTCTTTGTTAACTCAGGAAATCAAGCTCTTGTGCTCTCTGGTTCCCTAAGCCATGCTGAATTCTGAACATGCAGTTGAAAATCCAAAATAAAAACATACTGGTGCAACTACACCCACAAACACTGGTATAGGCTTTCTGCAATTCCATTCTGCTGCCCTAATAAAAATTGCTCTCAAAGGTATTGTGGCATGGTTTTATTTTCAAAGAGATTTCATGTTTGTACCTCGGCTATCTTTGTACAGCGTTGTTTATCACAGCAGTCTGCGTGCACTTTTAATTTCAACTCCATGGTGAATGTGAAGCTCTCACAGAGCCCCTGAGAAACCTCCTCTGTGCGTTCCGTGCAAGGGAAAGGTTCCTTATTTAGCAGTCTTTCAGTAGCTCTGTATTCATTTCCCCATTTAGAACTCATTTCAGTTTAAAAATTGGGTTTCAGTTCTGTTCATCTGAAAATGAGGTGTTTATAAAATACCTTTCTTAACAATGTCTGCTCAGGTAAGACTGTTGTTGTGTTCATTTCCATGTTCAGCTAGAAGAAAATCACACAAGCTGAGCTATGTTACATCCTAACAGATGTTGTGAACAGAGCAAAGTCACCAATTATTGTGCAGTTCAAAAGTTTAAATTAAGGTTTTAAAATATCCATCATACCACGGTCACACTGCAGCCTTTTCAGGCTGAGCTGTAGTACTGGCGCATCGGCTTTGCTGCACGTGCAAGGGCACTAGATGGCACTCGTGTGTCCGACCGCGCTCTGGCACTTCAGTTACCTTCCGCAGCTCTGAGGTCTGCCGTCTTCCGCGTTTTGCTTCCACACCGCGTAAACTCCGCTCTCAGACAGCGGTGAGGCGAACTGCAGCACTGAAGGCGCTGCTCACGCTGCTTCTGCGAGGACTCCGCTGTTCTGCACAGCACGGGCACCGAGCGGAAAGATAAAGAAATTATCCCATGTCAAATCAGCTCTGTTACGATAATTAGGAAAGAGCCTGAGAAAATATTTTACCAAGGTCCTCGATGATTTTCTGTGTTTGTACAGAGCAAACATTGCCTCAGGCACACAGGAGTGGTGGATCACGCAGCTCTTGTGACCAGCACACCAAGATGCCCTGCCAGCACTGCATGGCCTTGCGTTTGGAGCAGACACCTGAGTGCTTTCTGCTCACACTGCATTACAACGGAAAAGGACCACTATTTTTTTGCTTAGAAAAGGTGGTGATATTAATTTTTTTTAGTATTTAAAATATGCTTTAAAATGATGTTAGATAGATAGCTTTTGCACAGGAAATGAACATCAACAGTCTGAAAAAGAAAGTCCCACACGAAAAGTCTACATCTTAAAATGCAGTTAAACACACCAATATGTACGGGGCTTGTTGAAGTTCAGATGCTTTCATGATTGGAATTAAAATGAACAAACAGGACAAGGACTTCCTGGCCGAAGGTTCATATGGAACATGACTGCGCTCACAGGACAATGTTCTGAAGTACCCGGATATGCACCCCCAAGTACTTGCCTGTCACTGCTCACAAACTGCTTCAACTTTCACAAAAGGCTTCATGCAACTTCCAGGCCATTGACAGCTCCTGTCAGCTGTGCTGGGAGGTATTACAAAGGCTGGCAATGGTGGTCTGGCTTATGGGGACATTAGCAATTGTGTATCCTTGAAGTACAAACATAGGTATGTATATATGTATATCTAAAGATCTTTGAATGAACAAAGCTGAATGTTCCTTGTTTTGTAATGGCTCTGCAGCTCTGGCTTGATTAATGTCTGGAGTTCATGCAGGCGCTCCCAGGACTGTGAGAAATCATCCGGTCCTTCCCCACAGCCACCGATGGCAGGGACACTTGGGTACCCTGGGTGCACCATCAGTTCAATTGTTACCGTCCTGTGCTGTGGCACTGGGTGTGCAGGCACCTTGGATGTGAAGTCCACGATGGCGGTGTCTATGGCATTCTGGATGGCACTCACAGACATGTTCTTGCCCATGGTACTCAATCCTATGTAAATATCTGGCCACCTGTAGCCAGAGGTGGGAACACAGATATTAATGTTAATGAGGTAGTTAGACAAAAGTGTGTTATGTCCAGTGGATGAGGAATCAAAAGTAAAAACATAACTACAAGCCAACAATGCTCTCTCATTCCTTGAAAAAAATCAAGATACTGTTTAGAACATCTGCTCTTCAGTCTGGCAAAAAGTCCCAGCAGAGCCCAGATACCAACATTTATGTTATTACTCTGATAATGTATGCTGTCACAGCACTGGAATTGTCTGGCATCTGAGAGCTTAAAGGAGCACATTATTAGCAGTGAAGGGACAAACAGAGCTGTAACTGAGAAATGCTGCTATCAACTAACTTAGTAGGCCAAATAAAGGCCTACGTAAAAGTTACACATTTGTTTAGTAGCAGTCGATTCTCCTCACTCTCAGCAGCAGCAGAAGACTGGAGTGCGGCCCACTGCAGCATTTCCATGCAAGAAACAGCCACAGACTTCCACTTGTCGGGGTGTGCCCACAACAGGTATAAAGGCACAGCTCCCTTAACAGCCATATGAGTTCCACCCTGAGGGCAGCAAGAGGGTCCTGGGGCAGTAGTTTCTCTGCGGTACCAAAGCATGGTCCCTGGGGTGACATGGGGATCCTTGGAGCACGCAAGATTTCCATTGAACTCCCCTGTATTGCCCCTTGCACAAAGCTGCCCTGAAAAGTTTGCTCATTTCTCCCAATTTCTCACCCTGCGTTGTTGTGCCCTTTGCTTTCTCAGAAATAGGCTGTCCTAGTACAGTCTGAGTGCTCTGCACAGAAAGAGCACAGTGAAATGCTGGCCTTCTGCTAGTTGAGAGCAAGCGATACTGCCATCCAGCTTATATCAATACACAACTTCATGTAAAAGCCAAGAAGGCAATACTTTTCAGTCGACTGAGAAAGCAAGGAAAAGTAACATCATCCAAGGGCAGGTGAGTGCACGAATCTCAGCTGAAGAGTCTTTCATCTGTAAAACTAAGACTCACAGGACACTGACGAGACTGTTTGCTTTAAAGCAGTGATCACTTGCTCTGGCACTGTATGCCCTATGATCTTCTGGCTTCCCCATAACAAATAGTGATTCTTAATTAGCTTATTTCCTGCTACTTAAAACCCTTTCTTCACAATTCAAGGATGTAAGAAGTTATCATTTGAAAACATTCCCTAAATCTTACAACTAAAGTTCCAGTGCTTGAAGCACATCTAATGCTTCTAATCAAGTGGCATTACTCTGGCATCTGAAATGGTAAGAGACTGAAAGGCTGAGAAACACCCTGAAAAGAACAATCCATTTCACATGAAAAGTGAGTCATCTCTTTTCAAAGAAATCTGCCAGTAACCCATAGCGTCTCCAGAGCTTCTGTATTCACAGAATTCCCTTGTAAGCCCCAAATCAGAAAGAGAAAGAGGTCTTATTCCATTCTGAAAATATCTTATCAGGAACTGATAACATCTTAAAGTTTTACTCCAAAAACAATGAGTAATGTCTGTCTTACCTTATTCCATGCTTTGTAAACACATCCACTGTGTTCAGAGAATCTTCTTCTACTCCCACATAGAAGTCCATCAGGGATGGCTCAATCCAGTCACAGTTATGAAGGCCTGGCTCTATTGGGACACGAGTGTATTCAATCCCATATTCCTCTAACACCTCTGCAAATACATGCCTGACCTCTGTAAATAAAAAGAAACTTTAGTCAGGAATTAGATAACCAACTCACATCCCCTGAAAGCTGTTAGCACAGACATCTTTTTCCTTCAGTGTTTTAAATATAGAACCTCATTTGGCTTTTCTGCTGAAATGGTTTTGTTCATCTGGATCAAAGCCCCCTTTTGAAGTGGAAATACCTGAAAGCATTACTCATTCAACATCTGCTACATGTGCCTTGTCTCCCCTTCAGCACTGAGTGCTTAGTCCAGTAACCTCTTCTGAGGTTGGGAGCTTTGTCCTGGAGTGCACCCAAGGTGGCTGTACTGTTGGGAACACATTCTTCACCAAGTCCCTGCCATATTTCTCAGTCAGCTGACTGTTAACACAGGGAAATACTGATTTATTTTTATTTTTTGCCAAGTTTTCTATCTCTGTACAAACAATGATCTTTGTTGGAAAACTGAGCCGCTGGTACTTGCCTATAATACATACGAAAAACAAGCTGAAACCCACAGATAAAGATTGGAATAGAAATACAACCAACAGAACAGCTTTTGTAGCACCTGATCTTCAATCTCAGAGGCTAACTTGCCCAAGGTGGGAACATAACTGCAATTGTAGAGCCTTACACAAATCCTATAAGGTTTATTGCCCAGGGAGCCATAGCAAGAGTGGGGCTTCTCATCTGCTTAGTGCTGGAAAGAAAAGAAGTGTTTGCTTACTTGGGAGAACGTGAATGTGCTGGTGTCCATCCATGTGAGGAGGTAGGTGGCCTGTTAGCTCATGGAACAGATCCACCTGGGCCTTTAGCTCCTGCTTCACCTACACAGCAGAAAAGGATTAAAGAAAAGGCTGAGAGCAGGAGGGTGCAAGGTGGGTGTTGGAGACCTTGCTTGCTAGTACTTGAGATTTGGCACTAAAAGGCACAAAGTGCTGGCTGGCTAATGGTGCTAGACTGCCTGGCATCCTTCCTCAGTACAGGTCTCCTTTCAGCTCTGGCTGAGGGGATGATGCTGCTGCTGCGATTTTTTTTTTTTTTTTTTTTTTTTTTTTAAGCTATGATATTTGAATACCCATTTCCCTTTAATTTGAAAGGCAGTTTTGATCACTAGAACACACTCATCCTTACTTAACAGTGCAAAACCAAATATCTGCCTAGAGAATGAAAGCCTCTCAAGATGACGAAGAGTCTACTGAGAAGTTCTCTGGCATTTTCCCTTTATTGATCTCTAGGTTCTTCACAGGTATCTGTTTCAATATCTCTTCTGCCTCCTCAGATAAGTAGTTAACAAGCACATTAGTGTATGTTTTAATGAAGCAGGGAGAAGTGAGTTCTCAAAGACTGCATAGACTTCAGCAGCATTACGTGTAGGACACAGAAAGCCAATTTCAGATGCCAAGGCACCACAGCCTAGATTCACCTGTAAGCATGCTCACAGATGTGACCTACAAAAAGATGTTCAGCTATTATGTGCTGGAATAAGTGTAGGCTGAGCTATATCAGGAAAGCAAGTTGCATGCGTGTAACACTACAGTATGACGGAAAGCAAAGCAATAATAGCGGGGGGCAAAGTCCTACGCTGTAGTGTACTGCATACACCTGAACTCCCTTGGGTTGCCCCTGCCCTCCCACCAGGTGCTCCATCACTGCTACAGGCCATGACTTAGTGTTTCTGCTACGTATGTGGCTTTCTCCTACCTCTGACATATTTATGAGGTCTTTTGATAGAGCTGTTCTGAATCCCATTTTCCCATGAAAAAATCCAGCTTCACTGAGCAGAGAAGAGCTTCTCTTGAGCACCTCACATACAGGGGAGCCCTCAGAGAGGTTGGCGTGCAGTCCTATGGGGATGTTGTATCTGTAATAGGAATAAAATACCTCTTAAACTTTACACCTCTACCTCCCTCACTGCATCAAAAGCATGAGGCTTCTGTGGAAGATCCGGACCACTCTAGATTATTGTGGTCACTAGTACACATCTTTGGATCTTTCTATTTTAGAAAGGAAATCAGAACAACACTCTCTAGCCCAGAGCAGAATATCTCCAGATAACAAACCTGTCCAGCCTATGATATGCCCCAACAGTGTTCTCATCCTGGCTCACATGGAGAGAGCAGCCATGATACATCTCAGAATAAATTTTATATCTGTATTAAAAACTATAACTAACTGTATGGTATTAGTATCCGTCCTGAAGTCACTACCAACCGACAGAAAAATCTGAACACTACAACCATAACGCTATAATAAGATGGAAAGCACAGCAATAATAGCAGGGCAGCAAAGTCTTTAGCTGCAGCAAATGAGAACAAGCCCACGTGCCGCAGCCATGGATGCAGAAATAAAGGAAAAAAGCTGCTTACATTTGGAAGGCCGCAGGTATGCAGGGATCTCCAGCAAGATACCCTCACCTCCACTGCCAACCTTACATGATGCCTGGGAAGGGGTGGATCCTGGCTCCAACCCTTCCAGTCACTCAGGTGCACTGCATGCACTTGAGCTCCCCTAGGTTGACCCTGCCTTCCCACCTGGTGCTCAGTCACTGCTTCAGGCCATGACTCAGCACTTCTGCTACAGCAACTCTTTCAGAAAACAATTAATAAACTCTACAGCTTATACTACTGAAAATGCTGCCTTTATAAAAGTTTAGTCTTACTTGACAACTTCATCCAAAGTTGCATGTAAGTGGAATCCAGCTGTACCTAGGCAGCTATTATAGCAACAGCAAAGGCTACAAGCTAAGTATTTTCTGAGTTTAAGGGTAACCTGGTGTGTATGGCAACTGTTGAGTCACAGCCTGAAGCACTGATTGAGCACCTGGGGAAAGGAGCCGCTCAGCCCTGGGAGCACAGGTGAAGGCAATTCAACGCTGGGACAGGAAGGGGCGCAGCCTGGCTGCACCTCTCTTAGCATTTAAGGGCTGAGTGCCACTGGGGAAGGGTCTGTGGTTGGAGATCCTTCCATTGTTAAGTCTTCGTGTGAGTCTAGGTCTTCAGAGACAGGTGAGCACCTTTTCTTTGTAACACTGCTCTATCTGTGCTGGTCCTTTTGCTGTTACACTCTATTGCCTTTCTGCCCTATAAATCTTTCCAACTGTAACACTGGTGCAAGTGGCTGCAGCTGAAGTGGCCTGTGGTGGTCAGGTCTCTGTCTAATCCTGCAGATGATCAAGCTGGGCTGTACGAAGTATCACAGAATTGCCAGGGTTGGAAGGGACCTCAAGGATCATGAATCTCCAACCCCCCCGCCACATGCAGGGCCATCAACCTTCCCACCTAATGCTAGACCAGGCTGCCAAGGGCCCCATCCAATCTGGCCTTGAACACCTCCAGGGACAGGGCATCCACAACCTCTAGCACTACTCTAGCACAGAAGAACTAGCACAGGGACATCAGTGGTTTAAGTGTGTAGAGTCTGGCTAACAACTCACAAGGGTCCAACCTGTTACTGAGTTGCATTCTGTAATGCTTAAGTGAAAAAAAACACAGAGTTCATTTATCTACAGAGCTCCTGTAAGCCACAAGGCTTTGCAGAGTGGTGGTTTCTCCTCCAACAACAGCAGGCATTACAAGTGCTCAGGTTTGTGCTGAGTGTCATTACCACGTCTGAAATTCTCTGAGGCTGGACTAAATGATGTTTTCAAATTTCTTCAGTAAGCTGCTGCTCTGAAGCTGGTTAGTGAAGTGCAAAGTTGCTGGGGACTAAAGGACTATGGATGGGTTGGACCAGGACAGGGTAAGTTAGTTCCTTCAGGTTCTAAGACCTTGCAGGATTGGAATTCTTTTCTCCTAGTTCCTCCACATCTTGTGCTCCAGAACTATGGTTTAGGCACGTGCTCTTTCTTAGTGTATGGGCAGCTCTGAGAACAGCTGTAGCAGAACATCCCTTTCCTCCCATGAACTACTGTGTACTTTGAATGAGCCCAAAGGTAGAGGGGGAACTCATTCTTCCAGAAATCTCAGGTTTTTTATCTGGTCTCCGAGAAGTTCTGACTTCGCCAGCTGATAGCACTGCTTACACCATAGCCACTGCTGTCTGGAAGAAAAGGATGCACATGCTACTATGAATCAGCAGACAGAAAACTTTCTTTCTGTTAAGCACTTGCCTTCTTGCGATGCAGGAGGGCAAGAAATGAACAGCTGGGTCCCTCAGCGTTGTCTCCCAAGGGCATCAAATGAACCACCTCCAGTTGTGCAATGCTGTTAGCAATGCTATTTTCAGGAAAAGGCAAACTCTTCTGACAGGTGTGGGACACCAAGGAGCCAGGCACTGTGCTGCACTGCATTAGAGTTGCTCCTCTGCCTGAGCTGAAACCAGCCTTGGAGCTGGGGAATGTGCAGAATGTGGAAGTGCAGAGAGCTGGCCCTGTTCTCGCTGTGAGGGGACTCTGACTGTAACATTAGAGCATATTTCAGAGCTTTGGTAAACACAGCTGAATATCCTAATAGTTTTCTCCTGGAATTAGTCTTGGCTGGTTTGAGTGACTGTTGGTGTGGAGGAATCTAAAGAGGAACTGTTAGTGTTTAATAACTCTGGGATACAGGCACTGAAACCAAAACTCAAAACGCAGCATGTGAGAAACTTCTGAAGAAGTATTGGTCTGTGGGAGATACACAGAAGCAAACATGCCAGGAGAGCTTTAAGGACATGAGAAGGTGCCCAACTCAGTGGGCACAGCAGGATTCTGCTTCTAGACTGTATTTTCCTGTACACAAATATGTGCATTTTCTCTGGATGCCATGAGTCAGGCGATGCTCCTTCCAGCACCACATGCCCAGTGGCTCAGTGTTCATCCCAAACAATTCTGACACTGCACGAGTCTCTGAAGCCCTAAGAGCAATGAGATGAAAATGAGAGCAAGTGAAGATTATGGTAACACCTGGGCTGTACCTCAGGAGACTGGGATCCAATCATGCTCTGTCCAAAGCCCTGAGGCTTGGCCTTTAAGATTGAACCTGGAGGCTTTCTTCTGCTATTAAATACACTGGACTAGCTCTTCAAAGTACTCTGGAGTGTCTCTCACCAGAGACATGTAGCTTCTGTAACCAAAGAAGAAAAGGCATGCTGTGTTGCAGGAGAGAGGGAACAAAAAGGCAGAGAAAAAAGTCAAGTTAAGGGAACTTCCCCTACACAAACATACTTCACAGCTCTCCAGACCTTCTCAAAGGCAATAAAATACCTGCTATTTTATTGGCAGAAATGCTGAAACAGAGGCTGATACCTCAGCTCAGCATGTGATGCCACACTGGAAACAGAGTTCAGCTATGGTGGGTCTGCCCTCATAACCAATCCTCTGCCTCGGACATTATGGACAGGGCAGAATTTGTGCTGATTTTGTTGCCAATCAAATCTAACTGCTAGTTGTTCTACCCAACATAAAATTTAAAAGGATGAGCACTGAGATTCAAGCAACAGTTTCTGCGATAAGAACTGCAGTAAAAGCTAGCCAACACAAAACAATATGGACACAAATCTACAAGGTGGTGTCTCTAAATTAATTCTATTTGTTGTTTTAAGTGACAAGACCCTTCTATCTCCTTTTCGGAGGCTGGAGTCTAGATGTTTGCAAGCCTCTCCTGCTGCCCTGGAGAATGCACAGATTTGAACACAGATGTGGTGACTGTTGAAAAAAGAGTGTTTTTTGGCTGAGAATTTGCTCTTTTAAGTGGAGTTATTTTGCTCTTTATATCTCTTGTAGTTTCCATAGATATAATCAGGAGACATTACTTGTGAAGCAACCAATGTAGATATGGCCCTAGGCAATTCCCCTTCACTCAGTGCAGCTCAGGCAAGCTGAAAGTTTGGACACCCATGAAATAGAGGAAATACAACCAGATGAACTGTTTCCTTTTCAAATAGTTGCTTATTTTGCCACACCAGTGCTTTGAACAAATCTCTGCTGAGGCAACAGGCTTTTGTACAGTTGCATTTAGTGGTAAAGAGTCCCCAGACTCTGTGCCTGAACTGAGTCACTTTAGAATGCTGCCAGCTTTGCTGCACACTTCTGGATTTGGTACATGGCAGCTGTGCCCCGGCTCCTGACTGGCCACTCTGTTCAGACCCTATGATCCCTGAAGCTGCTGTAATGACTGTGGGAATTAAGAGATTTCCCTAATACCAGACCCTTGGCAATTCTTTGCTCAAGGCTACATACTCTGGGATAAGTATGGCACCTACTCTTTTCCGTGATGGGTAAACAGATCCCACCTTCAACATCCTGTTTGTATCCTTATCTGGGAATTCACTGTCTCATTGGGTTTCAGACCAAGTGTGATGCAATTAAGGGCCTCACATAAATATCCAGACATCCTGTTTCAGTAAATATTCAAGTGTCAAAAGAATCCAAACAAAGCAAAGCCATGCTCTACGTGAAGAGCACATATTAGTTTTTCCAAGTGGGCATTTGCATGTTTGTTTGTTTATACCCACGGCCCACTTTCACCCTATAGCAGTATTTTGTCTAACTGCATCCTATCAAATACCATCTTGGCTTGCTCTATTACTGCTAAGGACTTATTCTTGTAGACAGAAACGCCCCATATCCTCTGTAGTGTTAAGAAGTGATTCTGTACATTGTGTAAGGCTGTACCTTTATTCTCAATTAAATTTTTGTATCAGTTGAAGATATGCTGTCCGTGATCCCACATCACCAAAAAGTGCTGTGCTCTCTGAAATTAATCTGATTTGGGATTCTAGTTTAAGGCCTCAGCACACTGTCCTGAATCCAAATGCAGTTTGACAGCAGAACTGCCTGCCTGTGATTAAAAGTGAGATAAACAGGTGATGAGAAGTATGAGGGACTTTTAGATTAATCAGACATCAGGAGGGTCAGAATTAATTCACAATTTACACACATGTTTTGCAATTAATGTTGATAGAAAGAAAGAGGAAAACATACACAGCAATTAAATGTGGTTTTGTTAGATTCTTCTGTTAAATGTACCCAGCTGTTGTGGGGGCTTCAGCTTTTGTGTAGTTGAGATTCAACATCTAAGCAGAGGAGAAGGAAGGGGGGAAAAAAAACAAAAAAATAAAAAAACAGGAAGGCTGAAGCTGTGTTCTAAAATCTGTCACTATTCAAGTGTTTGGACATAATCACCTAGAAAACAGGAAAAGTGTCCTAACAGTCACAACTGAGCTGGTAAGGGGTGGTAAATAGCTGTAGGTCTCTATTTCTGCCATCTCCATATGTGTTTCTACGGAAAAATGAAGATACCTTTTCAATTAACAAAAT
The DNA here is from genome assembly GCF_987193195.1 of Phasianus colchicus. Lineage (NCBI taxonomy): Eukaryota > Metazoa > Chordata > Aves > Galliformes > Phasianidae > Phasianus > Phasianus colchicus. Next base: position 13,068,969 of record NC_143453.1, on the reverse strand, counting down.
AACCCTTCAAGTCTATAGATCTCTTCTCTGGAAGAAGCATCAAGAGCACTGTCTCAAAGTGGGGCTTGATAAATACATGAGATTATATTATATAGATAATCAGGACATCGCTTCAGTCTTATGCCCCATCGAGAGAAAACTTTTTGAGTTACTGATAACAAAGTAATTCTGTTCTTCCTTCTGCTGTTCTCCTTGTGCACTCCTCTAGCAATTGTTATTGTATTGAATCAGGCCTCTGGTGAAACTACTCTTTTGCCTGAAATAACCAGATCCTTCCTTTCAGCCCAGTTGTGGAAATGAATAAGAAAAGCCTGAATGTTAGGAAAGGTGAATTATCGACTCCTTGGTTCTGCGATTAGTTTGCATTAGAGCTCGTAAAACCACCTGCTGACTACTGTCAAACTTCTGCCAAGTCTTCTAATCAAAACTCAGGGCAACAGATGGTATACCCAGAAGCCTGTGGGAATTACTGCGAAAATGCAGGAAATAGTAGAATTCCAGAGGAACAGTGTTTCTTCTCAAAGGATGCGGGGAGTCACAAAGAGGTTTAAGAAAAACTATCCTGCAAGAAAAGCTGCTTTATTGCTAATTAACTTTCCCTGCATGCAATTAATTGAAGACAGGGGAGGAGAACTCAAAACCTGCAATGACAGGCAGTCACATCATAGTTTATCAAGAATTACACACGACCTCCACAAGTCACCGAAACACCAGCACAATCCTGGCACCATGTGTGCAAAAGATCACAATGCTGGAACACACCACAGGAAAGCATGACCTGCTTACTTCAACCTTCTTTTCAATTGGTGATGGATCCAGCCTACCAGCTTACATTGCTGTCTAGTCACAGGCTGAAAACTCCGCTATGGAGTTCTCTTTCTCTGAAAGAGTGGTCAGGTACTGGAATGGGCTGCCCAGGGAGGTGGTGGAGTCATTGACCCTGGAGGTGTTCAAGGAACGTCTGGATGTTGTGCTGAGGGATGTGGTTTAGAGAGAACTATTGGTGATAGGTGGATGGTTGGACTGGATGATCTTGTAGGTCTTTTCCAACCTTGGTGTTTCTGTGATTCTGCGATGTGTGGGTGTGGTACTTGCTTAGGTGGGTAGTTATGGGATAACACAAACATGGAGGGGAAAAAAACAGGGCACAGAACACACAACGTTGTAAAACTTAAACATTCACAGTGAGATAGGGGACAACAACAAGTAAGGGAAAGAGGGAGTAAGAGTAGTGAAGTAGTAAAGCAGTGAGTCACACTTTTCCCCCTCCTAATGTTCTTGCATCGTGGCACTGCAAGATGAAGATTAAATGTTATTTTTAATAAGTCTGGCCTATATGTCTTAGAGGTGACACGATTTTATTTACATAAATATGTCAGATGTCAGTTTAATATAGGTATGCTAGCACCACCTGATTTGAGGCTTGCATTAGACAAATCCCTTGCCCCATGCCTGCAAACACTTTCCCCATGCATGGGCAGGATTGAACACAGCTGCAGAAAATTACAGACAAGTGAGGAATTGTAGAACCTGGCTCATTAATCTTCAGTGCTAACAGATGTTTCCAAAGTCACCCAGCTGATATTCTCAGAAATAATTTAAATATATGTAATTCACATGTACAATTCAAAATTACCCTCCAGAAGAGCAAAACTGCAGCAGCAAGTTGCAGCTTCTGCTGTCACTCACCATCCAACTTGGCTTTTTTTTTTTTAACACCCATATCAGCTGTCAGCACAAGTGTTGTGGATCTGGATTCAAAGATGTTTTTTAAACCTCTGATTACACAGCCTACATTCTAGCTATGGAAATGAGGCCAGGTGGATTCTATATTTAAAAGCCTGCTAAAGACCACAGCTAAAATAGCAGAGCTATTACCAGAGCTTTGGGGCTTAAAGGGCTTCATGGTGCCTATATGTCTGAGAGAAGTGCTGGCTTTATCTCCTTGTTTTACGTTTCATTCATTTTACTTACTAACAGGATTTTAGGTATCTCAACAGTGTTGTGCCTAGCTCTGCTGTCTTTCCCCTCATTAGCCTAGGGATGGTTCCCTTCCCAGTGTTTGTGTGCCATCTCCACCCTTGTTAACAGAACACCAATTTGCTGTTAACACCACACCCTGACTGTCCTGCACCACCCAATGTTTATTTTCACCAGAGAAGCTGCAGGTAATTTCCAAGCACCTTGAAAAGCACGGTAATAAGGTAGAAGAGATGCTCAAGGAGAACAAGGGCACCAGGACTCTCATCACACTTTGCAGAAGATGAATCCGAAGCATAAAGTCTCAGTGTTTCTAGTCCTAGTACAGCTCCTTTCCTTTTTCTGTTTTCCTAATTTTTTTTTCAGCCCTACTGCTCTGGGACACGCTCCTACTTCAAAGTCCCTGCCCATCCAGAAGCTAAAAGCATTAGCTGGGTTTTACCTTCTAAACTTTCTATTAAAAGATTTGCTGGCTAACCCAGGAGAACAACACATGCTATTTGATTTGCTACACAGTCAGATGTGCCACAAACCTCTGAAAAACGTATGAAGGAGCAAAGGTATGTACAACACAGATATGAGGTATTATGGGGGGATGGTGACATTTGGTTTTGATTTCTTTGTTTGATCGTGGCTTTTCTGTTGTTGTTATGGAGTAGGGAGTCTTATTTGATCTTGTTTGTTTCACAAATTGATTTATCGATTTTAAAATGAATAGAAATATTGATTTTATTGTTTAAGATTTTTTTGGTTGAAAAAGCCAAGTTTTCTGCTGAGCTTCTGCAGAATTATACCTTTTCCAAATTCTGAAAAGAGCCTGGCTGTCCTCATGTTCAACCTGTTCAAATGTGTTGAATTAAATTAGATGTAAGGCTTTGTACATTTGTGTCCCAATGGTTTTAGGGGTAGCATTTTGGTCTGAAAGTGTAGCACGGGCTTTCATGCCAATGGTATGTTTTAGAAGTATGGTAAAAGAAAATCCAACAAATTCAAACTATACAAGTAAAACTGTAATGGTTTTCTATTACCTTAATAGAATGGGCAACGAGGAAGAGCCACATTTGGGGTATGAATCGCATGTCAGTGGTTTAAAGATGAAGAACGTTAGTAAAGATGCCCAGAATCCAACTTTCTTATGCCAGCCTAGATTCTGATACAGTATTCATACCGGGACTACAAAACAGGCAGCTTTACAAGATTATCTTTGTTTGCGATAGCCTGAGCAGGCTGTCCACAAAGGAGCTAAAGAAAGCAGCTTACCTCCTTGCTAGTTTGGCTGCATCTGCTGCAGCACTTCCATTGACCAGAAGGGACACGTTAGATACAGCTCCAGCTAGGAAACACTCCACGATGCCTTGGTTTCTCCGAGGGCAGTAGCCGAAGTCATCTCCAGTTACTATTAGCTTTGCCTGAAACATCCTTAGAGGTCATCGCTAGTTTAAAAAATAAAAACAAAAAAATAAAAAATCAGCAATTTGCAAATTGGAAGCAAGGAGAAAAAGGCAGGCTCAGCGAGGTCAAACCCAACCGTGACAGCTCTTCGTGGACTCCCGCGTCACTTCAGCCCGCCTGCTGTCTCTCAGTTCGGACAGCAGCTGGACTGGTGCGTGGTGGCTCAGCTCACACCGCGCCTGCTTCCCGAAAGCAAGCACCAGAGCCTTCCTCTGCAGAAAGGCAGGCCGCGCTGAGCCGCGTAAAAGATCGGGGGCTCTGTGCGCTAGTTTAACAGACCGAGGGCGCATCAGAGGGTTCAAATTCCCAAGCCTCGCCCGCAGGGCCCAGAGCGAGGCGGCAGAACTGCAAAGCGCCTGTCATCCCCGCCGGCCCGCAGCGCGGCCAGCACCGGCGCGTCCCCGAGAGGACGCGGGCCCCCCGGCGGCGCGTACCTCCTCTCCCGACCGCTCCCGCGCCGGGGGCCGCCGCCAGGGACGGGTGCCCGCAGCCGCCGTGCGCGTAGCGCTCCCGGTCGCCGCCGCTCCGAGGGCGCCGGTTCTGCCGGCGGAGCTCCGCGCGCACCTCGCACGTCCCACCGCTCCTCCGGCGCCGCCGCGCGGCCCCCGCAGGCGGCTCGCCCGCGCCGAGCGGCGGCCCCGGCTCCTCCGCGGCGCTGCGAGCACCGGGACCTTCCGCTGGCGGCCCCTGGCGGCCGCGGCCCGCGGCGACGCAGGAGGGAGGCTGCGGGGAGGCACCGGGCGCCGCGCGGCGAGGAGCGGTGCCGGAGGGGCGCCTCGGCAGCTGCAGGCGTCGTGCGCGGGGAGGCTCGTGCCGGCGGCTGCGGGTGCTGCAATTCCGTTACTCTCTTTGACTGCTCCGGTACGAAGTGAACCCCCCCAGCAGTGCCGCTAATACGTGGCTCCTCGGCCCGTGATCTCCACCGTACCACTTGTATCTTTCCCCCACCTTGGCTTGCCGGCGGTCTGAACTCCCCAGTCTTAGAACTCCATTTCAGCCGACTCTGCTCAGGAAATACCCACAGCTCTCAGCTCCCGACCGGGGAAGGGCAGAGAGAACACAGTTCCGGGAAGGGCAGCTCCTAGCACGTGCTGTCGCTCGGGGTTGGATGTAAGCCAGTTCTCCATCAGGCTGTGTATAAAATCCTGCTTGCCCTCGCATTCAACTGCCGTTTTCCCTTACTGTAGAAAAATTACAGTTGACCGACCAGAGTGAAAGTGAAAAAACGCACCGAGTAGCTCAGAAATGTTGAATGGGAGATGTTATCAGCTTGCAGAAAGAAAACATGAAGTTCCAGCAAAGCAGAACACGCCCCTTCCCAGTCTGTAATGTTACTTCAAATTATTCGTCCATTCGCATTATAGCAGAAAAAATAACAATCTGATGTTTGGAGCAGGGAAAGGGTGATAGTTCAGAAAGCACTGGGATAACACGTCTGTGAATTCAGGGTTACCGTTAACCACTTCTAAGGAGCAGGGGTGCAAAAGTGGGAGGTCTGCCCACTTAGCGACTCCTTTCCCATAAAAAAGATTACATGGAATTTTTTTTTTTTTTTTAATGAGAGATATATAGTCTTCCTATACTTCCAGTTTCTATATGTCCAGTGTCTTCTGCTTACTTAGCTATTTACCTCATTCTTACATTCTACTTTTGTCTACTGAATGCAGAATTATAAATAGCTGATTTGGGGTGTTTAATCCTTAAACAATGTGAGGTAGATAATAAGCTGCAATTCTAACATTTTTGGCAAGCTACTCTTTAGTCATTTTGATTTCTCCTTAGGTAACAGCATCCTGTTGATATTACTACTGCTTACTATTTGTATTATAGCCATGCTTAGAGGTCACAGAAGAGGTCTAGTGCAAGGCATGCCAATTGATACAAATATTTGATCTGGAATGAGGTTATAACTCTCCGTTCATCAGCATGGGTGCAAAAGGAGGAGACAGAAAAAAACACAGCATGTTTACAGGCCTGATTCTCTACTGCTACTCTCTTGTACTCAGTAGTTTGTCCTTACTGCCACCAGTGAGAGGACAAGGTGCACAAAAAAGTTCATGGAAAAGCTCATGCAGACTTATTTTTGCACCAGATTCTAGTAAGGTCAGAACTGTGCCCCATATATTTTGCCTGGGGTTAGTGACAGTCCAGGAAACAGAAACCAGGCAATATTATTGCAATGTTCTTCATAAATCAGAGGCTGTCTACATGCAAAGATGCACTACTTCTTTCTGAGGTGTACATCAATCCCAGGAGTTGTCTGCCATGCTACCTTGGTTGTCACTGCATGCTATTGTTGCATGCAGCAAACAGAAAACTTAAAGCATTTTATAAAAAGGCCAATATAAAAAGAAGGAAAATCCTTTTCTGTAATACATTCCTTTGGGTTAGTGTATTCCCTCTGAAATTTTCATGTGCTACAGATCTCCTATTCCTGTACACCAAAATTACATTAAAATCTGCTTTTCAGGGAGGGCCAGGCTGTACTTAGAGGTGCACCTGAGTGGAAATTGTAGGTGCTTTTAGTCCTTGAAAATCAAGTATATGAAATAACTGCAGGGTTAAGTGTCTGAAAACAGAAGGCACTGTAGTTGCACACCATATACTTCACTTTTGCAGCACTGCTGAATTTTTCTGTGTGTGTGAAGAAGCAGCACAATGAGATTCCTATCAAATATGCTGTCGTTTCCATTCCCAACATGCACCATTAGTTAATTTCAGTGGCAAGTTTACCTGCAACTTACAGCATTCTGCTAGAAACAATGGTGGGCCCTGTAGCAATGAGGTGGTTGTTAATTGCCATGGGTGTTTGGCATTGATAGGGTTCTTTGTTGGCAACTGTTCTAACCCAATTACATTTCTAAAGTACAACCAAAAAGCATTGTAGGGAGTACCGTGTAAATAGTACTAAATGCACTGAGGCTGAGCAACCTCCCAGAAAGACAGACAGGTGCCAGCTAAAGCCCCATATGATTGATTTTCCATGGCTAAAATGGCAACTACAGACATCTGTTTTTGCTATATGCGTAACAAGTGCAAACGTGAGCTCCTGTCTTAGCAAAGTTTCTTAAAATGACAAAGAAATATAGCATTTGGCTATCGATGTAAGATTTTTTATTTTGTGTGTGTGAAGAAATGTACTTCTGGGACTACGAAGTTTTAGTCCTCAGGTAAACACACCGGGCTGGTGTGTGTGCACGCAAATGTGAACATGTGAGCGAGTTTAGGACACAGGCTTCTTTTAAAGCAAGTCTGACATTTAAGTCAGAAATTCTTCTTAGATCAGATACATAAAACAGGCCAACGTGAAAAAACCCCTGAGCATTCAAGTGAGTGGTATCACATGGGTAGGAAACAACCTCACAGATTGGTGGAAGAGATAAAGGGTCATCTGAGCATCTTATGATGTTTCTGCTAGCCAGCAGTACTAATGTGTTTTCTAAATCATCCCATGATAGAAAAGTGCAATGTTGCAGTTCTGTGCTGTTGCCAGTGCAGAATACAATCCTTACAAATAATTAAATCCCAAGGCAGGTGCTCTTCTATGTGTTACTGCATTGCTAAGAAGGTAAAAAGCTTTTCCTCTGTTAAATGATGCTGATTTTGGGAGCGTCACACCAGACTGTTCCTGAGATATGGGTCAATTCAGTGATGAGTTTCAGAGGCAAAAGCTAAAGGACTGTGTAGGAGTTCCTGTGTTCTTTGTCCATAGCTGTTCCCTACTGATAAAGGAGGCTGTGCTGCTACTATTTGCAGGGGGGGAAACCCTTCAGTCTCCAGCACTCTGCAATGAAGTACAACGCTTTCTTTATCCAGCTTCCTTTTATACAGAACAGGTCCTACTGATCTCTTTATACTAGAAGAATTTTACAAAAAGAACCGAAACACAGCAGATGAACTTTCAGGCGCAAACCAGACACGACCACACAGCCAGCCGTACAGCAGCCAGCCTCAGCTCTCCCACGGCGCTTACACCCCGGCACGAGAAGCTCTAAAGCAGAGCTTCACTATCACACAATTTGCTCTGCGTTTCCCTGCAAGGCCTGTCGCCAGCTACTGTTTCTCTAACGGTCCCGACTACGCGTTCGATGAGGACGCTGCTGTAACAAACCTGCCGGCTGTCCTCTGACCCCAATTTTCAGCAAGGGGAAGCTCCTCGCGAGAAAAGCGCACGGGTTTCCCAGTGCCCGTGGGAGCATCCAGGGGCGATACCGCTCCGCGCCCGGCCACAGCCGCAGCAGGGGTTGGGAGCCGTGCGGGCCGGTGCTGCGGTGGGCGAAACCAACGGCCCACAAAAGCCCGATCCCGGCGCACAGCCGCGCCCGGGCCGTCGCTGAGGTAAAAGCGTCTCAGCCCGCCCTCGCGTCCCTCCCCGGGAGGCGCCACGCCGCTTGCTCTGATTGGTCGCCTCTTTGCCTCGGCCCAATGAGCTCCTCCTGCCAAGCTGCGAGTTCTCTTGGTCGCGGTCCAACGCGAGATGGAGGCCGAGCGGAGGGGAGGCGGCGATTGGTTGACTGCGGTGCTGGCGGCGAGCGATTGGCTGAGCTCGCTGAGGGGCTGCGGAAGCGCGCTCCGCAGTGTGGCGGCGGTGCCGGGTGGGCCGCGGCGCGATGCGGGGTGGCTGCCGCCTCCTCCCTCTGCTGCTCCTGTGCGGGCTGTGCGGCGGAAGGGAGCTGGCGCCGGGCGCCGTAACCTGCGGCTCGGTGCTGAAGCTGCTTAACACCCGCCACAGCGTTCGGTTGCATTCTCACGAGGTCAAATACGGCTCCGGTGAGCGGGGTGGGCTGGGAGGCGCCGCGTTGAGGGGCCAGAAGCTGGGAAGTGGCGGCGGGAGCGCTGAGGTGGCGAGGGAATGGCGGGAGGGGGGCAGGGGAGCGGGGCGGGAAGTGGCCGCGGGAAGCTGTGAGGGGGTCGGGGGATGAAGCCGGAGGTTGCTCCGATCTGTTGCCGAGGCGGCGGTGGGACTGTGGTGGGGGGGGAGGGGAGAACGCGGCTGTGGCCCGGCGCGCGGCGAGGCCGTGCGTCTCCTGCGTTGTGGAGTGAGGGGATGCTTCGCCTCTCCTTGAGGTGAGCCCTGCGCTGCGCCAGCGGCCTCGGTTCTTCAGTCTGAAGGGTACGGTACCTGCATTCCCACGGCAGCCGGTAAATGGGCAGTAAGAATTAAGTGTGTCTTAGTACTGTCGTGTCTTCGTGTTTAAAGCGGCTTTCCTCAGGTCTTTCAGGACTTCCTGAACTCAAGAAGTGGGTTGGGTCTCCTGCCATTTAATTCTGTTCCAACAGGAAGTGGGCAACAGTCGGTGACAGGAGTTGAAGCTTCAGATGATGCCAACAGTTACTGGCGGGTTCGTGGGAAGGCTGATGGCAGCTGCCAACGCGGAACCCCGGTGAAATGTGGGCAGGCAATACGACTTACCCATGTAAACACAGGAAAAAACTTACACACACATCATTTCCCATCACCGCTCTCCAATAACCAAGTAAGTTTTCTTAATCATAAGTTTTTGTACAAATAGTGCATGATTGATACTGACAATACCTCTTTCCAGATTTCTTGCTTTTGAAGAATCAGGGTTAGATACCAGCTGCCATCTCTGGATACGCAAAGTTCCTGTAGTTGCTTCTGTGTATCATAGAATAATGTGTTAAAGGTCTGATAGAGACAAAATGTAATATCTACCAGTATCAGTTTGTCACTATAGTTTTTACAAACATATATTGATTTCTTTATTCTGCACCACTGATACTTTGATGATTGTTTTGAAATGTTTAGCACTTTTACAGAATAGGACATTAGCTACTTTTCTTAATGTCATAAAGACTGACGTAGAGCCAGACAGTTAACGGTGTGTTAGGACACTTAGGATTAATTATATCCAAGTTCCTTGGTGTTCCAGTCCATTAATCTCAATCATCTTCTCCCTATGTTTGTTTTAGTTCCCTCTGCTTATTTATTTGTCCTCCCTTACCAGAAATAAATGAATCCACTTTCACAATCATCTGTATTTACTATTTTATATATTTCTAGAGCAGTGTTCCTCTCTGTAACTAGGGTCCAGCCTTATCCTTGAACAAATGATTGTCCAGAATTGAAAGTCTTTCTTAAAATGTAATCCAAATGTGTTGGAAGTTTGTTTTTAGTAGTCATTTTAGTCTTCCAGTAGACTAAGTAGATAGGTCATTAGATTCTAATTCGGGAAACCAGACTATTTCTAGAAACAGTTTGAAAATAGCTGAAACAGTAAAGGTCAGTTTTGTGTAAGGTATCTAGTTTGTGTATTTATTAAGCAAAATAAGTGGTGGAAAAATAGCATTTCAGAAGAATTATTTAAAAACCAGGTGGACTCCTGAAGACTTTCCACCTTTCCTCATTTGCTAGTTTAGACAATTCATTCAAAATTATCATTAATATGAAAATATTCAGCAACTGTCATTTTTTTTTCCTTTGCATTTGCTATGTGTTTTCACAGTATCTAAGCAAAAGGAGAATTTAAGTGGTTTCCTAGAAATTGATAGGACAGTGATTTATTATCTTATTAAAGTAAGGTGTGGTTCTGAGTACAAACTTTTATTTCATCAAAGAAGTTTGATTTTCAATTGGTATGTTGTCTTTGACACTGTATAGATTATATAAGGTAGAATTAACGTGACCCTAAATTATTAGCTCAGTAGGTTCAAACTATTGCAGTTCTATTTTCAAGTTATTAATCACTTCTAGCCATCTGATTTTTAAGTCTGTGTTGAGTCTTAAACAGTTGGAGCTGAGCCTGCCACGTTTATGAAAAGACTTGGAGTTTGGGGGGCACATAATGAAATCTGCTCTCTAACTTTTGTTTTAACAGGAATTTATTTGCCTTAATGGTTGTCCATCTTTATTTTTTAATGAGCCATTCAGCTGTCTGTCCAACAGTGCAAACCAAAATAGTTGTTGACTTCTAATCTTGGTATAATAAAGTAAAAAAGGAATACAATTCCTTAGTAAGTTAGAATGTTGGGACTTTGTGATTAAAAACTTTTGCAGTGATAACTATGACGCATCATGCTACAAAACTAGATGTTTACAGTTAGAAAGTTGTTTTAGTGCGGAATTAGTGTTGTTTCTTTTTAAATTGTTTTGTCAGAAGGATTGCTCTGAACTCTGTGCTCGAGATGTCTTTAATTTCTAATGTATGTTACAGTTGGCACTTGCACTCAGGTTGTGTGTTGGATTTTGTTGGCAATTTATGTTCAAGTTGTAGTTGCAGAGTTGCTGCTTCTGGATTTGAGAGCTGCTGACAGCAGTGTAATGTTTCTTTCCTTTGCATCCTTGCCTTTAAGTTTTGCTGGCTTTGTGGCTGATATTTTTGTGTGTGCATTGGCAGCGTTTGCTTATGTTTTCACTTCAGGAGATTTGTGTCTCTAACAGGAAGTAAGTGCCTTTGGTGATGATGGTGAAGGAGATGACCTCGATATATGGATTGTGCAATGCAGTGGGACACACTGGGAGCGGGAGGATGCAGTGCGCTTCAAGCACGTAGGAACTGAGGTGTTCCTTTCAATAACGGGGGAGCAATATGGCCATCCCATTAGAGGTCAACGGGAAGTTCATGGCATGCCCACTGCTAATCATCACAACTATTGGAAAGCAATGGAAGGAGTCTTCATCAAACCCAGTATGGACCTTGCAAAGCATGATGAGCTCTGAATTGCCGGGGGATCCGATAAGATTCATCTTTCTCCAGTGTTCAGAGATGCTAATACTTGGTCTCTTAAAAAGCCCCACCTTGCCTAAGTGATTGACTTTCTGTGTTATCGAAGGGCATTAGTTCACTCTAGGAATGCTGCACTTCTGAGGGAATGACATCTGCCAGGCTAAGACATTTTACATTTATTTAAGAAATCCTTTCTAAATCTTCAAGCTTATTTGGTGAAACTAGATCATATGCGTTAGTTCTCACTGTCATTTGTTTTGTTTATTACTTCTCCAAATCAAAAGAAATGGAAAAACAAAGTAGTACATCTCTGTAGTCCCAGGTACCACAAAACTTTGTATTTTGTAATCTTTTTTTCAATTATAATTAAATATTTGGAAACTTATTTCTAGCTAGTGAGAGAATGCTATTAATGAAGAGATGGAGTAAGTCTAGAAAGGGAAAATATTTCTTGGAAAATGGTGTCTTTTGAATGAGTCAAATTCAGCTATTTCAACCTTCCAGGAAAATATTTCAGTCCATCTGAAAATTGCTTCCAATGTGTTTCATGAGTTTCATTGTGTGCTTATGGAAAAGTTGAAAGTACTGTGTATGTTGAAGTAAGAAGACAAGTTTTTATTTATTACCTTTCTCCAAAGAAATTTGTGTTTTTTCCTGCTGATTGTGATACTGCTAATTCTCAAACAGTAAGACTTTTGCTCGAGGAGCTGGTGCAGAAGGCTACTACTTGTTTAATTAATATTCAAATTTTATAAACTTTCATGTGATGTGAATAAATTTGTCTTACGTTGTTCTTGCATGTCATTGCAAGCTCAGTATGAGAGTCCAGGTGAATAAGTAGTGGGATTTGCATCCATGTGGGGTTCTTTTCTGCAAATCCAGAATAAATGGAGAAAAGAGTGAATCTTAGAAAATTGTTTGGTCCTGGATTTTTAACGGAGGGGTAATTTCTAGAGTGTTATCAAGGAGTCTTCATTGCATAAGACGTTAATTTCTGTGTTCTCCCTCTTCTGTGCGAAGAGGGGAAAAAACCTAAATATGGAACACTTTTGTTACAGTGCATTACTGGAAATACTGACTGAAGCACAAAGTACCAGACATTTTCTATTTGCTTGAAAGAGAAAAGCTCAGTAAATGAAGTCACCAAATTCAGGTGTTGGTTTTTTCATGTGTAACTAGTTTACTGATTATAGTCCTAATTAGTCAGTTAATGAAGGAGGAAAGTTATGTGCTGCTTTTACATCTCTAGTTACATGCTGTTAGAGATGTAAAAGCATGTAACTTGATGTTGATGAAGTGTGATACGTAATTTCATTTAAGTTTGATAAATGTACCTATACATGTGCTGCGTATGCTGATCCCTCACACGCTTCTGCTGCACAGAATAGCTTCAGTTTTAATTCATGGTTTAATACTAGTGAAGATCCTTCACGTTCTGCAGAACAAGATGCCTCTGTTGTTTTGTGATATTCTTCGAAGGAGGTAAGAGTGTTCTGTTAATCTTATGGTACTGAAGGATAAGGAGCATTTTGGAGACGAAACAAGCTTTTACTGTTTTGTATTAGAAGCAAACTTTTCTGTAAGTTTCACCGGTATTCCTGACTAATTGTTATTGAAGTAATAAAGGATAATTACTAAAAAAAAAAAAAAAAAAAAAATCAGAGCTGTTTAAACAAGCTACACTTTCCTTTAATAAAAAGAAGGGCTTTTCTTTTGAAGTTGGTTTATGAGAAACTACAAAAAAGCGGTAGCACTTACAAAATGAAGGAATAAATATGGCAATGAGTTCTCTAGTTGTTTTTAACAGAGAGCTAAACACTTTATGCCTAAACCACATGGCCTTATGTCCTTTATGCCTGTTTGCTGGCATGCTTGTGGAATACAGGTTTAGCTGATGAAAAGGTAGATAGATCTGTATGGCTCATCTTGGTCTGTGTGCCACTTCTGTTGGTTTCAGTTCCCACTGCAGAAGCTGACAGACTTTTGAGTAAGCCTAGTTGAAGCACATCTTAGGAAACGATTCTATTATCATCATCATACGAAAGTTATGAGTTGATGTAAGAAATGCAGAGGCTTGTAGTTGTGAAAAATGATAGCTTGTGCAATTGCAAATGTGCATTTCTTTTTATGTAACTTCTAGATTTCTGAAACCTTAATTAGTAATGTTTAGTGCCATATTGTATGTTTTTAAACTGAATTACTACGATTTCAAAATCTCAGGTGTTTTTATTTCCTCTGATTGCTTACAGTTCAGCTTTCCAGTGCACCTTCCACAGCTGAGGACTAGAGACTCTATTTTTGTATTAGGTTTTTTAGTTGCTTTTTTTCCATATGATTTTAATAATCTGACAAAAGGTATTGAGACTTAGAGTAACATATGAAATGCTTCAACATGTAGATATGAAGATTTTAAATGTTGCTTTGCTGTTTTTGTTTTTTTTTTTAAGGTGGTAACCAAAATTTTATAGTATCTCTTTTAAAAGTTCTCTATGCACTTAAATGTTAAGTAAAAACTTTTTGTTTTGCTTAGCATACAAACTGAGCACTTGTCATTTTCTTTGTCTTTTCAGTATGAATAAGAAGTGCTGACTACTCCGTCCTGCTTAGGGAACAGTGCGTTAGATTACCTGTATAAAAACTTAGGTGGCAAATAGGGCGGTTGTGAGGAAAACAGAAGGGTGCAAGTGGGGGAGAGTCTCTCTCGTTAACCCGGCGCTGCAGCCCGAAAGCCTTGCTGGAACCGGGTCGAGAGCGGCCGCTAGTGAGCGCTGCTGCCCGCCGGCTCCCAGCCGGCTGCGGTGGATCGTGGCTGGGCTCCTCGGCGGGTTTGTGCTCCTCGGAGGAGCGAGTGCCAGCCGGCTGCCCCGCCACGGCTCGCCTTAGCTGCGCCCTGCCGTGTCCGGTGCTGCTATTATTTCAAAGGGAAACAAAGCATTAGCGTAAGCTGTAAAGTGATGCTTCAGGCGTTTCTGTTCGCTATCTTTCTGTGGGATCCATAAAGCTCTGCCAAGGTTGAAGTGTGTTTGTTTAAGGTAGACGTTTAAGGCAATTAGCTGTGTATTAAAACTAGGTACGGATTTCCTTTTCAGTAGGGGGGAATGAAGGAACACAAGGATTATTAACAGGAAGAGGAAAGAGTTCCCCACCTGTATACGACAATCCCATTGCGTTTTCTGAGATTCGAAAGCAAAACCTAAAAATAAAATGACCCGTTTCCAGCTGGTGCAAGATGTATTTCACATAAGTGGTAATATTACATGAATGCATCTTGGCCCCGATGTAACTGCCTGGTTTCCCTCGGCTACTGCCTGGATCGCTTCCCTTGGAGGGTCCTGTGTAATCCGGATGAAAGCCAGGCTGTTCTCTTACCGTGCCGGTACCGGTCTGTGAGCCGCTGGGACGCGATCTCCCTGCCGTCCTGTGGAGCTGCAGGTCCCACGTTCTTCCCTGCCGGCGCGGCTGTTGTCGCGGGCTTTGCTCGTTTGCCAAGAGGGTGTAGTTCTTCCGTGAGCCTACCTGGCAGTGGTTCCTCAGCATCGACTGCCCGCTACTGTTCCTTGATGTGTAGCGAAAAGATGCACTTGGTGAGGAGCCTTCCGTGATCCCGAGTAGCAGCGTTTGCAGCCTGTTCCTGCTGACAGCGCTCTTCGGGTGATGGCCGAAGGCTTCCTCCCAGCCCCGCTCGCCCGTACCCGAAACTGTCCTTAGACCCTGCTCCACCGGGCACTGATGACATCTCTTTATGCATCCTCGCCCTCCGCAGTGGGGCGTGGAGGGGAGCGGGGAGGTGCCACCTCTGCCTCCCGCGTGCAGCCACGAGTGCTGCCGGCACGGTGCCACTGTCCACGACAGGGTTCTGGCAGCAGCCTCCCTGAGACGGGGCACGCAGGAACCCCCAGGCACCCTGAAAGCTTGTCTCGCACCTAAAGGTATCTGGAGGGCTCCTTGCTCATAGAGATTCTGTCTGCTGTTTTACGGCTTGAGAGGGGGTTTCCAGCCTTCCCCGTCTCCTGGCATTGTGGCAGAAGCACGATATCATAGTGCCCTTCTAGCGGTTCCAAACTGGTGTAGCACGGTAGCTGGTTTAGATGCAGAAGGTACGTGGGGTGCGATGTAATAACCGTGTAAGCACTTGTAGGCAATAGGCGCAGCGGGTGTGTGCCGCAGGTCTACCGGGACACGCGTTTGCTCCTTAGGGGGCTGATTCTTAGTTGGGAGATAACCTCCTTCTTTCCTATCTAAAAAGGAACAGGTAATTGTGACCTTGAAATTGGCTGTTAAAAGAGATACTCTCCTCCAGGAGAGCTGTGGAAGGAAGAAAAGCCTAAGCCTCTCCGAGACTTTCAGCTTCCAGTCTCTTCACTACCCCCGGGTTTTAACGCTTCCTTACCGTGCCTCCCGAAAGCGAGCGCCGTCTGCATGCTGTCCCCGCAGGGGACCTGCAGGGCGGTGGCTGTTGTCCTGCGGGGACAGGGGGTGAGGAGATGGAGGAGGAGGATTTCTGCTCGGTGGGAGATGGCCAGGCAGGCAGAGGCTGTATGGGACCGAGTGGCCGCCGGAACGCGCGTGGAGGAGACGCGCCGTGCGAACTGGGCTCAGGAGGACGGCTCGGCACTCCCAGCCCCTCCTTGCCCGCAGCAGCCGCCCCCTCCCGCCGCTGCTGAGCCCAGCGTCAAAGAGCCGGAGTGGAGCTTCCAATGGCTTCGTGCCACAGCGCTAGGCTGCCGCGGGAGGGATGCAGCACGGTTATGTTGAGAGGGCGGGTGTCGTGTGGGACACTGCATTAAAAGGTATTTCTGATGGCAAAATAATAATGCGAATCGACTGCTCTCTTTTCGGACTGTCTTTGCACTCTTCTCCACAGGAAAGCTGCCTGGTCTAGATTATTCTTGCCAGAAAAGCACCGTGATGCTAGATCGTATTTTATTCTATCTAGTGCCTTAATAAATAGAAGGAAAATGATTATCTGTTATTCAGTCTGAGACACTATGGTTCAGAGTGGAAGAAAAAGAAATCCATTCTAAAAAAGTGTTAGCTACAGTCGAGGGGCCTTTGGTAGAGGGAAGTATGCATAAGTGGTCAGACTGGGGACGGTGACTCGGGCAGAACTGAGTGATCCAAAGCAACGTGTTGGTACCTCTTTTTCCCACCTGGAATTACAGATTTTCTTTGCCTTGTCCTTAAGTGCTATGCTGTGACTCAGGCCAGGCATAGGAAGGGTGGGCTGCCTGGCTGAACGCCTGGCCTCACGCACTATCCTTGCACCTCAGAGCTGCCCCTAGGCCTACTCAAAGCACATTAAAATGATGATGGCCATACTTTCCCTCGAAGGCAGCAGCACACAATGGCCCTGGCCCGGCCCCCGGTGGGATCTGCAGCCAAAGGGGAGGGCTGCATGTCTTACCTGGAGCTGCGGGCTGGCGGGAATCCCCCACCCGTCTTCCTCCAGGACTGACCCACTCAGGTTGGGAGCCCCCCAGGGCTCTGCAGAAGGTAGTGGTGGGATCTCCTGGTGGTACGGGTGGAGCTACAGTGGGCTCCCTCCGTGCTGATCTCACGGGACATTCGGTGGGTTTAAGAGTCAGTGGAGCAGAGCCAGAGAAGGATGTGCTTGGATTTCAGGGATATTCTAGGCAGGAATGGTCAAAGGTGTTTGAGTGGCTAGGTTGTGCAATCCTTACTGAGCAGCCTCTCCTGCTGAGGTCCTCTTCTCTTTCCCCACCTATTTTATTGCATGCCCGTGAGTAAACCAAAATGTTCTGAGGATTGGTTTCAGTCGGAGTCCCCTTTACGCCACCCTTAGCCTTTCACCCCTACCAGGGCTGCTGGATATTTTCGGCACCCTCCCACGGACGCCTGGCGGTGCTGAGCGGAGTGTACCTTCCTGCGGTAGTGGAAAGCAGCCCGATGCTCCATCCGGCTCGACGGGTGAAACTCGGCCGCCTTCCCCCGGGACGAAGCCGCGCCGACAAAACGGCGAGGCTGGCCGTCGGCGGTGTCCTTTCAAGAGCCACGCGAACGAGGTCCCTCTGAAATCCCCAAGCCGTCGGTTTGCGGGTCCCGGTTTCCCTCGGTGGTAGCAGCCGGGCTCGGGCGGCTAGCGATGCTCTGTTCCGCACCCAGACCGTTCTTACCGGCAGGGGGAACACGGCTCGGCTGTGCCCGGTCCAGCCTCTCGAGAGCTGCCCGTGGCGGCGGAGCCCAGGCAGAGCTGTCCTTTTCCCGTGGGACGCGCTGCCCCAGGCAGGCGCAGGCAGCTTCTCGTGCCGGTGGGAGCCCGCTGGCTGTAACCCGCTTGTGAAGTGTGCTCTTGCTCCAGTGCCATTCCGCTGGTCGAGGCTTTAAAGCGTCATCACGTTCCCTCTCTTACACGGGATGCAAATGCAAAACAGTGCGGCTTCGCTTTTCCCGATTTAAATATTATTCCCCCCACTCCGTCCCAATTTAAAAGCTCTTTTGCTTTTTCAGTGTCTTTGTACTAGCTTGGTGGATTTTCTTGGTTGTATTGGTTTGATTCGTTGCTCTTTTGTAAGTGTTCACTCATAATAGGAATAGTGGAGGAGGATGTTTGTGTGTGAAGAGGGAAGGGAGATGGAATTGATTTTTATCGGAGAATGTGGTCAAAGATTGAAGAGGGAAATGGCAAAAACTGCTCTTCAGCTTGCTCCAAAAGCTCCTATAAATGCCCCCAAATGAGTCACTTAGTACTGAGGGCTACAGGGCTGGCTGTGAGGAATCTTTCATTTTGCTAGTGCTCAGCATCTGTAATAGCTTGCACATGGAAGTGGCCTCCTGTACCTCTCCGGGGCTGTTGATAGATCTGTGTTTTCTTCAGCTCTGGAGGTTTTTTTTATTTTTTTCCTTTTTTTTTTTTTCTTTTCCCCCTCAGAGCAGAGATGGTTTGTGGTGGTGGGTTTGTTTTGTTGATTTTGTTGTTGTTAATTTAGATATGTGTTTAAGATCTAACTCTGTAAAATGAAAACCAAGCAACAGACTTTCTGCTATCACCCTAAACTTATCCTGAAAAGTGATGGAAATTTATGGCAGAAGAACAAAACAAAGTTTCTCTTCTGGCATAGTGTGATGGAGGCTTTTGTACAAAGTGTAATTCCCTACTGATTTTAATGGGGTGAACTGCTGGTAAGGATGCAGCAGCTCCTGGCAAATGTGTTGCTTCCCAGCAGAGAAGTGTTTGAAAAAGGCAAAGAAGAGGTCTGACATTGTTGTTGTAGCAGGGTGATTCCTTAAAATAGTTGCTTTATTACTGGTATATTATTATCATTGTCATTTGATCATTCTTTGTGTCTAAGGATGTTTACAAGACCAAGCGAGGTTTACAAGACCTAAGGTTTACAATACAAGGCACACCCACCTCCAAGGTGAGTAAGCAGGATTTCTACAAATTAGTGTTTGATTCTGAGCGCTGGCAGTGTACCTAGTTCTGTGCAGTGCCATGTGAATGATTTTGGTTTGCCAGTAAAGAACTTCCATTCTCAATCAGCCACCTACCTGCTGTTCTGCTAGCTTCTTATGGCAGAGATCTCTGCCCATGGAGCTCCTGGTGACAGCACATTAAAGACAAAAGCACGATTCTAAAGCTGTGAAAGCTTGAGATGCTTCTTCCCATCCATTGACTTTTGAGCAGTGGGTCTTAGTAAGGATGTGGAGCTACTAGATCCAGGCCTTGCTGGGGAAGTCACTGTTCTGAGGAAGGGTTTAGATGGAGTCTGAGGAGTTGTATGCTGACTGAGTGAGGCTTCAGCTGAAAAGCTGGGTGGCTAATGCCATTGTCAAGCGTCCAGTGGAGCAGTTTGACCACCTGCTACTCTCTTTGGATGGCAACAGGATGCTTGCTAGAAGACTTATTGGGAAGAGAATATGCTTTCAGGCATCCACGTGAGTGGGATTCTCAGGAGATAACAATGAATTGTGGTTGGTGGTTTTTTTTGTTTGCCTTTGTTGTGGTTTTTTGTTCAGTTTTTTTTTTTTTTTTCCTAATCAAAGAAGGCTCTAGGATTTTTTAAGTATTATTACTAAAGTATCCCTTGCCTTCTTGCTTATCACTTTGTCATAATTGCCAGACCATATTGTGTCTTTGGTTTGTGTTGGATGAATCTTGAGGGCTGGATGTGTAACCAGTAGCAGGATACAGCCCTAAAAGCCAGCAGCCTTTGCTTTCTACAGGGAAGTAGCTGTCTATGACAGCCCTTCTACAGGCAGAGTAACACCCTCCACTGCAGGAGAATGAGCACAAGGCTTTCCAGCAATTGGGGACTGGGGTGGGGTTGGAAATCTATTGTGCATTGGTTTCCATTAAATATATTATGAGCTACCTGGTGTTATTAGGTCTAATCACAAGAATTTTCCTCTTAAAGCTGTGGCTGGATTTATGTTGATCACTTTAAAACAAATGTCACAGATATATTTAATAGAAGTATGTGTAAAACCCCAACCCCCAAATGGTATTATGTAACCAATACAGTATTTAAGTGCCCCCTGTGTAAACTAACTGAAAAGCCTGCTGTTTGCCTTCTTTGCCTCTGTTGTGTATTGGTCAAGCAAAGCCAGGCACTCTGTTTGCTGTTCTGATTACTATTTTAAAAGGCCAGATCCATAGGATCATGTTATCTAGAAAGTGAAAAAGACTTAAACCCCATTTTCTGGGCTTAGAGGGCTCTGGGACTGAGTGAGAGCCCTCTCATGTGCTGCCCAGAGTGTGAATTGCCAAGCAAGCCTGTGCTGTTTGAAAGCACGCACTCACAATGTACTTTGTCCTTTTATTTTGGAGTGTTCAGGGCAGTCCTTCTCAGTGGCTTCATAACAGCCTCAGCCATGGGGTTCAGCTAAGCTCAACAAAGGTGAAGATGTGTTAGTGTGAGGTCACGGAGGTGGTGGAAGATAGTGATACATGTCTACAGATGAAATCAGGTGAAAATTAAGAGGTGGATTTCCTCTTGCTTTTAGCCAAATAGCGTTTGTAGGCCTCCCACTAATTCATTGTTATTTATCTGCCATCAGCTCCTTGCCCAGTCAAATCCTTTATTCAAGGTGCTGGATCTCAGGAGCACAGTGGTTTCCCATTATTGTTATAATCTTTAGCCAAAGAGATGTCCCTCCTTCTCAGTAATGCACCAAAGTGGAAGTAATCGCTCTTTTTTTCTTCTTGCATTTGTCCTTTCCTGTTTCATTCACCAATTGAAAAATGGCTAAAGAGCAGCCCCCATTTCACCTCCCCTTTTCCATGATTGACTCAGCAGCTCCTGGGACAGAGAGAGGAAAGGGGCCTCGAGGTCACAACCTTCACAATCTTCAAAGCCCCTGCCGCTTCCAGCAGCTGTCACAGCTCTCACTGACCATATCCCCAGAAGGTCAGCAAAAAAATAAACACTGGGGCCCGAATGATCCCCTTCTCATGCAAACTGTCCATTTCCCTCCCCAGCTCCCATTCCATGCATAGCTCACACGTTGGAGACCCCCTTGGATTTGCACAGAGCTATGCAAGAGCAAAATGCCACAGAAAAGAAAAGCAGAAGGGCTTCCTGGGCAGGCAGAGTGGGAAAAAAGAAAAGCAGCTTCCTGAGCTCTCCATGCCCACCCACAGGCTGCTGCAGCCATTTTGTGTGTGCAAAGCCTGGAGGTGAAGCTGGGGAAGGGGCTGACTTTTCCCTGGGAGAGAGACTGCAGGGAAGGATTCAGCTTCTATATCTGGTTGCGCACGTGAGAGATGGAAGAAAGAGAGAATCCAACAGAAATAGGAAATTATGCATGGACTGGAAAAGCCTTTTCATCAGGATTAGATTGCATTCCCCTTCTCCAGCTAGTTTGCTTTCTGCACTCACCTTCCTCTGCAAAAACTCATGATGAAGCAGAAACAGGGTTGAGAAATGCAGGTTCAAAAGGCCAGAGTGGAAAGGTCCTTCACTAAAGGAAATACCCCTCCCCAGCCTTCATTTATAGAAGTATCCATTTCACCATGGCCACTAATAATCAAAGGGCTATTTCCTGGCCTTCCCAGCACAGCTCCCAGCCACACTGCCGGTCTGATGTCCGTTATTGTAAACCATTCCTCTATCGCCCCATGCTCCCCCCGGCCCCACTGCTGAACCCAGCACTAGGGCATGCCTTAAGCCTGTTTTTCAGGCTGCTCGGCTAAGGAAGACATTCATTTTCCGTTTTCACCCTCTTCCCACAAAGAACAAGCCGGCTATTAGCACGCTGGACGGCCCGACAAAAAAACCGTCGAGGGGCCGCCGCTGGGGAGGCAGGAGGGACTGGAGACCTGCAAGAAAACCCGCCCGGAAGAAAAGGCAGCGACGGGAACGTGGGAAGGCACTTTATTTAGGCGGATGGCCGAGGCCGGCCCGCTCCCTTCGCCCTGCGCGTTCCGACAGAGCGAGCAGCGCGGCGACCCCTGCCCCGCTCGAGTGGCTCTTGGGGGCCCGGCCCGACGGCCCGTCTCTTCCCCGCCCGCTGTTACACCGGCTGGGCCCAGCTCTCGCCGCTCCCCGGCGCACTGACGCCCTTTCATTATTGCACTGCTCGCTGCGACCGTGACAGTAGTGCAACAGGGAAAGAGGGGCAGCCCGCCCGGTAGCCCTGGCCGCCGGACTGGGGCACGGAGGGAAAGCCCGGGTTTTGACGGGGGGGAAAGCGGGTTGTTCCTGGCTTTGTCCCTTAGCTGGTCGCCTCCCCTCGGAGTGATGCCCGGGGGGTTAAATTGAGGGCAGGGGTCGGGCGAGCAGACGGGAGGCAGCGGTCCTGTAGGGCTTCTTGCCCCCCTGCGCCCACCGCCGCGGAGGGAACGCGGCCCCGTGCTGCCCGGAGGCGGCTAAGAAATCCCCGCGGCTGTGGCCGCTCCGCCGCACCCTGAGCCGGCCCCAATCCCCTCCCACCACCCCTCTGCCTGGGCCTCAGAGGTCCCGAAAGGGACCGCGGCGACCACCTGAAATGGAAGGCAAGGCCACCCACCCGGCCAGCCCGACTGCTGTCAGCCCCCAGCTGATTTCTCACAAAGCGGAGAGGAGATTGAGATTGAACACCCCCGGCCCTGCTCCTTTCCCACGTACCTCCGTAAGCAGCTCTCGGGAGGGGCTGGGGGCAGTGTCCAGCACAGCCGTGCCTGCACCAAGCCCGGGCTGCGGGGCCCGGCCGCAGAGGCACGAGCTTTGTTTAGATTATCAGGATTAAAGCCTCGGGCTCTTCGTGCAACGCTCTGCTTTGCACAGCATTGGTTTTCGGGCTAGGATCAGGCACAGGAACAGCCGAGTGTGGCTGTATATCTCCTCCCATCCCTTGGTGGGTGTTTACATCGTTATGTAAAATAGGCACCCTTCAAACATCTCGGGACTTGTACTGTTTTAAAATGGAAACACTATGGGTTTCTGCAGTTTCAGTCACTGCTTGTGTCTTTTAAACATAAGGCCATTTTGAATCCTCTGTGATAGCATCAAAAATATGCCCATTACTCACAACTTGAGTCACCACAATAGCATGATTATTTGTCACACATAACATCTCTGCACAATTACTTGCCTATCTAACAATGCTTGGTATTTCACAACTTTTCCCTTAACTCGATGGGCACATAGGATTAATTTTTCCTGCTGTGGCTGTCTTCTCTCCATGAAGAATACCCTCAAAAGAAAAGACCCTATAAGCAATATTGCACTACTACCCTGAGCACAAAAGCAGAGGCAATATTGATAGGGTCTCATCCTTAAGGTTAGGAAGCTGGATAATGTTTCTTGCGACAGGTGATTGGAGGGAGCTTCATTCCATGCCTGTAAATGGGGAAGGGGTAAAAAGTTAGAAAGTAGCGCAGTGCCCTGTGGATTGCAGCACCATGTGCTTCCTGGAGTCTGGGATGAAGGAATGGCTCAAACCCCTGCCCCCCGCTTTCTCCCAGGATGTACTTAACACCAGTGTGGACTTTTTTCTAAGGATTCTATACCTTTGTCTTCAGTTCTCACATTTCTTCTGCATAGTTTTCTCTCCTTCGTTAATAAACTCAGTCAATTAGATGCCTGAGCTGTTAGCGGCTGGGAAGAGCTATTTATTTGATTAACCGACAGTTGTATTTTGAACCTCTTATTAACAGGCATTGAGCACACAGAGAACTTCCTTTCCAACGCTGTCTAACTTAGAGAGCCCAGTGTTTTAAAAAATCCCACCTTTCATTAGAAATCACAGGATTGAGTACACAACCACCAAAAATTAGAAAGCAAAACAGTATCTCCATGGCTGGTTGTTTTTTTTTGTTTTGTTTGTTTGTTTTTGCTTTGTTTGTTTGTTTTTGTCTGTCTCCTCTCTTCCCCCAGCACCTTTCTGTCCTAGGCTGGATGGCACAGTCTTCAGCTGGAACTGGCTTGGTGCTAAATGCACCAACAGCCACAGAAAAGAATCCCAGGGAGAGGCCAGCACACTTCCAGCTTCAGGGCTGCTTTCTCAGCTAGGCTCTTCCTCTGCATTCTGGCTCCCAGTAAATATGCCTAGTGCTTCCATCATGTAGGAGTACTTGAGAGTACGGGAAGATGAGGGAAACTTCATTTCCAAGCCATCCCAAACCAGCTCATTATTTCAATGCTGTCAGATTCTCTTTCCTCAGCCTACTTTGCAGTGGATTAAATAAGAGCAGTAGTTGAGAGACAATCCCCTAATTCATGGTTTCCTGGCTAATTTATGCATACCACATTGATCTGGTCTTTACCATTAGAGATCCCTGGCATTTGGCATGCTGGTGTGAGGTAGCCCTGCACCCCCTTTGATGTTGCCTGACTTGCCCAAACTAAGGACATGCCAGAGAAAAGAGAACAGGAGAAGCTCCATTAATTGTTTGTTTTTCTAATGGCCTGGTACACAAAATCTCCAGTCTGCACCAGTCCCTCCCTATCACCATCCTTTGCAATGCCTTGAAATGATGTTGAAAGCAAATGGGGATCTTTCCTCCACATTATTTATTTATATTAACCTTTGCTCACACTAATTAAAAGGCCATGTTCACAGAGATTGCTGTAAGCAGCTCAGAAGTTTTATCAAACTTTATAATTTTTGTTACCTTGGCAAAATCTCAGGTTTTAATCCTGCCACTCTGCTTCTCAGCAATCCCTGCAACCTAGACTTCCAGTTGGGCTGAGAACAAAAAAGATGCAACTGGGCTTGGCCTTACCTTTCCATCTATTCCCATCCAGTCTCTACTTTGCTTATATTTACCATGTGTTTTCCACTCTTCAGCCTCGATGGTGTTTCAAACAAGACTTATGCTTAACACACACCATTTAACTTCTCCACTGGCCCACTGGTGAGTTCACAGTTGAAATGTTCAACTCGCACACCGAGTCACGTTGCTAATCATTAGTAATACTGGGGGAAAGCACAACTTGACAATGTCTACACAACTTCAGAATTGTAGTAGCTGCAGAAGCTACAGTTGTAGCAGGAAAGAGTAAGGGATGTAATTAGAAACATCAGCCAGAAGTTAAGGTCCAAGGAAAGGCAATTAAGTCACAATATGTTTCTGGGTCTGCACTGAGAGCCTAGATGCGCCTCAGGAATTCCTTTATCTCCACGTGGTGCACTGGCACAGGGCAGCCCACGGTATTTATTTATTTATTTTACAAGACAGGAAAAATAAAGGCTGCTTCCGTCAGCAGTAATATTTCCCCAGTTTGCAAACAATATGCAAAGCCCGGGTCAATCCATGTTCTATAGCAGGGAGGCATCTCTGGAATGTATATGGGGGTTATTTTAAAATAAATGTTTAAACACGAGATTATGAAATGCACGCTATTTATACTCCAGGAGGCTCAACATCTCTAGATATGTTTAGAAACCTCTCTTGCCTTTAATCACAGTTATAGAAACTGAATGGAAATGTCACCCATACTAGTATGGAAATAACACTCTATGTTGCTCAGTAATTGAAGATCTTTTTTCTTTTGGCAGTGCTGGGGGGATCTTTAATTGTAATGGAGTTGTTGCTTTCTGTTTAAGCCTTCTTTTCTGATGCAGACAGACAGACTGAAGTGTCCCTAAGACAAAGCTTTGGAATAAATATAAAGCAGTGAACTGACTCTCAGGAGCTCAGAGGCCTCCTGCTCCTTGTGAGAGTAGACCTCATCTTCCCTGGCTTAGTTTGGAAGCCATTTGCCCTTCCATTCCTTGCTGTTTGCTTTTTCTTGTGGTTAAAGGTGCCACTTTGGGCAAATGTGTGTTTTAGATATTTATCTGGGTTGCAGCTTCACATAATGTGTCAGGACAACAAAGCCTCAGTCCAGCCTTGTTTCCCTGCTCACAGCCATTTAACTAGCCCAAGGAAAGGAGGCCATTTAAAAGCCATCTTGCAATTAAATACATTACATAGTCCATGATAAATTTTCTGCAGTGGAATTGACGCTGTTACCAATGGTCAGAGCCAACACTTTGAAAGCAGCTGAGAGTTGATTTTAGACTTCTCCATTGTTTTAAAACTGGGAAGTGTTGCCTTTCTAATTCTCCCCTCCCCCCCCCCCCCTTTTTTTTTTCTGAAAGAGAATTCTTAGCATTCCAATCCGGACTCCTTAAGTCTATCTAGCAAGTTACTACAAATCCATCCATAGAAAAAGGGGATTCTTGCTTCCACGCAAGAGTCAACCTGTCCAGGTGTGAGACTGTGGAAAGGAAGGGCTGGGAGTCCTCCCTGAGCACACCGCCTGCTCTGCATGTCTCACCCGCTGGCCTGGGGACTGTCACCCACTGCCACTTAGCAGTACTTCACCCCTGATGTAGGCTGACATCTCCTCCCCTAAAATCAGGAAGGATTACACTCCAAAATGTCCTGCCATTTAATTCTTGCTTATAATATTTAGTTTGTGGGTTTCAATAACCCTTTTCTCAGCAGCAACATTTCCTCAGCTGGCAGAAGCCAGATCTGCGTCAGTGAGCTCCATTAAAAGGAACGACAGAGCTCCTTAAACAGCCTAGACTTTGTAACCCCACAATACGGCTTTTCTGCATGGTGTTTACCAGCACTCTGCTGTCTGATGGGAAAAAACAACAAAAAATACAACAACACAAAATGCCCTCACAGTATGAAATGCAGGAGCAAATAGGGGGCTAAATCCTATCTCTTTGGAAATGACAATCCCACTTCTGGCCCTGTGTGTGCAGGACAGCAGCACTCTTAGTACTTGCCTCAACCGGTGAAGGCACGGCGCGGGGCCAACCTTGGGGCTCCCCAGCCACACTGTGAGCCCCAATGGCTGTTCCCTGCAGCAGGGCATGGGCTCCCCGCGTTAAAATCCCAAAAGCCCTGAGCAGGGCAGGGGCTGTGTGTCCTCCCCAGGTCCCATCCCTGCAGCTGGGGCCAAGAGGGAGGGCACAAGAGGGGAACCACCGACCCCTGCCCTTCCCAGCCACCTCTTGTCCCTAGAGCACCCGAGAGCTGTGAGAGCGACCTTAACACAGATCGAGCACTAAATGCAATGACTCCAAAAGTCCCCCTGAAAAAAAAAAAAAAAAAAAAAAATCGCCTCTGAAAACTTAAACCATCTGATTTCACTTTCCGCTCCAATTGGTTGTGTAGTCAGGGCGCAGGTCTGGCCTCCTCCACCACACTAATACTCTATGTGTGCTGCCTCCACAGAGGAGGGGTTCTTTTAACAAGTTTATGCAACAACAGGATGGAGGCTCTGCCGGAGCCCTTCCCCCCGCAGCCCGACCTGATTCCCCGCATTCCTCCCTCACCCTCCCCCTCCGACCCAACTGGAGACAAACTCTGGCATCTCCACACACATGCAAATGGTTTCCCTTGCACAAATACAGACTCCTGAAGGGGGCCTTTGCTTCCGAATCCCCCCCGCTTTTTTTTTTTTTTTTTTTCGCTATTACATTCCTCAGCCAGGCAGGGTTAAAAAAAAAGAAAAAGAAAGAAAGAAAAAAAGAAAAAGGAGAGAGAGTGAGCAAGTGGGGAAGGGAGGGTTTGGAATGTGCAGCCTCCATCCCAGGCCCCAGTCTGCAGGGAACCCTGTCCTTTACCCCCACACCCCAGGGCCTCGCAGGGCTGCGGCTCGGTCCCAGCGGGCAGGCAGCCCCGGGAAGGTGTCCCCTAGCCCTTTGTGAGCAGGACATGGTCCTTGTCATCACCCAAGCCTTCCCCTACATCACATGCCTCAAGTGCCCTCGCCCATGGGAGGTTTCCAAATGCAGCTACCATCTTATTTGTAGAGACCTAACTTTATACAGAAAAACAACCATGCGTAGATTCCCCCCAGGATTTCTCCAGCGCCAACTGAGGCTGACATGGCTGAGAGGCCATCTTACAGTCTGGTGTCAGCACCACCAGGGCTTTTGCTGCCACTTGCTCCTGCCCACCGATGGGCTCCACACACACACATGCTCAACATGCATGTGGCCCAGCACTGCCTGCACCAGCGTGGCTCCCAGCGCCTCACTGGGCCTCCTCGTACCCTCTGATCTCCTTGGCCAGAGGCAGTGCTGGGCCCTTGCGCCTCTGCTCTGGTCTCTGTTCTGTTCTCATGGATGGTGGAGGGAAGAGCCACCACCCACAGAGCCTTTACAGATTTCACTTTCTCCTACTTCTTAATTAAGCAAAAATTAGAAGAGGAAAGCGCCTACGCTAAACAGGCCTCCTCATTCCTTAGCAAGCACAGAAATGGCAGCCATGCTACATACAATGCAGAGATGAAGGAAAAGAAGAGCTCCAGAGAAAGGGAGCCACGCAGGCTGTGTTACCTCCACTGAGGCACGGGAAGCATTCTGCAGCCACCGTCGGTCCCCCAGCCTCCACTTGGGAGGGCTCAGTACTCTTCTCTGAGCACGGAAGGGAGGCTGGCAGACTCTAACTCCCCAACAGAAATACGGGGACAGAGAAGGTATCTTTTGTTTGCTCCCGCTCATGGAGGAACAGGAATGTAATACTGGGGACGCAGCTTCCCCTCATCCTTCTCAACTGGGATCCCCCCCTTAGGATGTGCTTCTCCGTTTTCTGACTCCCTGTGGCTCGCCAGCATGCAGACCCTGGCCTGGCCTGGGGTGTGCAATCCAATCTGAAAATGCTCCTTTACCTAGATTTAATTTCCCATATGATAGCTCTCCCCACCCCCACCCTTTGCTCCCAAGGTAACAGCTCAAGGCTTCAGGAAAAAAGAGAGAAAGGTCCCATCCCCCAGCCTCCAACCCCCTTTCTTAGCAGCTGCAAGTGAAAATACCATATCTGCCTCCAACTACAGCACGAGTGACAGTCACCAACATATTGTTATTTAAAGATCAATTCTGAATGCAATATTGCTGTTCCTCGGCCTGCATCATCTCTGTGTCTCTCAGACCCACTTCATATTTGTTACTGAGATGTGCAGAGAAAGATCATCTTTTAAAATGTATTGATTATTATTAGGTGCCTCCTTTTTTTTTTTTTTTTTTTTTTTTTTACATAAATGAAGGTATCAATATTGCTTTAAACATAGCAGTAATTCCTCTAAAAGTGAAATACGATGGAATTTGAAAAATCCATTAATAGGAAGCAAAAATGAAATTGCCCATGAATGCACACGTATGTATTAAAGTCAATGAATTCTCAACACAATAACATCCTTAGGTTCATAAAACTAATTTTTAAAGCAGACACAAGATAATACTCAAACTTGGTCAGGCTATTTTTAAAGGTGGTGATTGCTCTAAAGGAGGACAAGAGGGCTTTAGGATGTGAATAGGCCAGCTTTTTATTTTACAACTTGGAAACACAAACCCACGCTAGTGGCAGAAAGGGCAATCCATTTTGTACACTAAAACAGTCAAAATGGGGAACAAAACCCAAGGAATTTCTGTACAACCTCTCAGTTTAAACACAAACCCAACAAACAAACACGAGGGTAGGGATTTTTTGGTCAATTTCTACATGATCTCAATTTTTTGCACACATTTGAGCATTTATGGCAGGGTGTGTGTGTATAAGAAATCAGAGCAGGGGGATGGTTCCCTGCCAGAATGTATTAAATGTCCACAGAATCCCATCATGTCAGGGGCTGGGTGTGCAACAGTAACTGATCATGAGGATGTATTAGGACTGGAACCAAATGCTTTGACAATATTATTGCACTGCTTTATTTGTGCAGACAGTAGTGCAACATTGTCAGAGCCAGCGATACCAGCAGCCACTGTCACTTCTGCACAGCTGCCCTGCATCCTTTTGTAAGGGACTGCTACATTACAGTGTTAACCACAATAACGTTTTTATGTTTAGCCCCCAGTAAAACTCTGCATGACAAAGTTTATTTGCAGTCGTAATTAGACAAGGTAAAAAACAACAACAACAAAAAGTTAGTAAAAAAGAAAAAAAGAAAAGAAAAGAAAGAAAGAAAGGGAGGGAGAAAGAGGAAGAGAGAGAGCACTGTTAGCCTGGCTTGTTAACCAAGGCATTCAGGGCTTTTCCTACACGCCCAGTGTATCTAGGCATGGTATGTTATGAAGGTTTTATACAATAAAATATTTTGCTACAGTAATGGAGAATAAAAGAAGGGGCCTAACTCTGCATCCCCAAATGTACACGTTTCCACAAAAACCAGACTGGTTACTCAATGAATCTCAACTCTGCAATTTAAATAAATCACTGAGTGCCAGCCCCTTCCTGTTCCTTCACAAGTTTTCTTAATTGTGCTGAGTATTTTGTAGTGGTTGACTAGCACAGACCAAAAAGCCTAGAAAGGTGTAAATACACACTGCCTGGATTTGCCACGAAGGAAAAATGTTACAGAGATGATTAGACTTTTGTATACGAAAATATTAGTATCTGTGCTTCTATCTCACAGAAGTCTGTGTGACACCACTCAAAAAAAATAATCACAGTATAAAAGCAGCAGATTCATAGAAACAAATCAACAGTCTTAAATCCCCACAGATATTGGTAAGGACCACCTTAAATACATATGGAAATGTTTCTGTAAAGGAAAAAGACTATAAAGAAATCATTGTAAAATTTCAATGTAGATATTATATGGAAGCATGTAGAAATTTAATACTGAATTACTCACAAGATATTAGTAAACAAATCAGGTAATGTGATGCCCTGAAAGCCCCCAGAAATGCCTAGAGCTCATTTTAAATAGAATGTGTTTAAATTATTCCAGCTCTTTAATATGTAAGTACATATAAAATGTATAACCCAGAATCTCTCCTTATTCAAAACCACTCCCACATGTATAAAACCTTATTTCACACACGTGCATAAATACACTGAAGGAGACATCTATTTTAGGGTTGTTTGCCCACTCTGAACAGGGTGGGCTGCTAAAGGGGGTCATGTTTCTGCCAGCCAATGCCCTTTTAATATTGCACTGCTCATCATAATTGCCAGTAGTACAACAGAAAAAGGGCTCTGGACAACAGCATACTTCAGAGACTTCCCAATAGAAATGATAAATCAGTTAGAAACTTCTCCAAGTGATGGCCTTCTGTGCAAGATTTACTCTAAAACAGATCTATTACATTTGAAAGAAAAAGAAAAAGAAAAAGAAAAAGAAAAAGAAAAAGAAAAAGAAAAAGAAAAAGAAAAAGAAAAAGAAAAAGAAAAAGAAAAAAAGAAAAAAGAAAAAAAGAAAAAAGAAAAAAAGAAAAAAGAAAAAAAGAAAAAAGAAAAAAAGAAAAAAGAAAAAAGAAAAAAGAAAGTTTCTTCAACAATCACATTGATTCTATACCATTCTTTATAATTAGATTTTCATATTTCATGACTGCATCCTGAATTAAGTTCAGCAAGAATTTAGACAAGCCTGTTTTCGGGACTTTTTTCAGTGACAAACATGCTATGTTAGGACATGTGAAGCAGAGGTCAGAACTGCAATGTCCTGCTTGCATTTTTGGACCTCAGCAC
This sequence comes from Phasianus colchicus, assembly GCF_987193195.1. Lineage (NCBI taxonomy): Eukaryota > Metazoa > Chordata > Aves > Galliformes > Phasianidae > Phasianus > Phasianus colchicus. The sequence goes on along the minus strand of NC_143453.1, from coordinate 13,037,991 downwards.
GTTTCAGAAGTAGGTGCAATGAATTAGATTCACTGTTACCTTAAAGACACAATGCAGGAGAAGTTCTCATTCCTTCTATTGCTTTTATCTGAATCATCTGCTAAAATAATTGGTATTTATTATAGCCATGCTTGCTAGCAGCTCAAATTGCTTTTATTTATTTTGGAGTACTGAGGAAGTTTTGCTATTTCACACAAGCATCCAAACAAGCTTCCAAAGCAGCTGCCAGCCAGGAGGGGCAGAGCTTTCACAGCCTCTCCTCGCACTGTGAAAACATTACTATTGAATCTTTCTTTCCTTTTGCTAAAAGAAAGTGCAGGCACTAAGGAGAAAACGCCAGTTAATAATTGCAAATTACACATCCCAAATATTTCTAGCAAAAAATAACATTTAAAAGTCAACTTGATAGTCTTTGGTTTTCAAACTGTTTACCATTTGTTTCTTTAAACAACTTCAAACTTAAAAGCTGGACAATGGAACTACTCATTAAATGAGATCACTGGAGAAATTATTTGATTGCAAACTTCAAAAAATGCAAAGAAATTGCATGCAAGCAAATCCAAACCTGAAAGCAATTTTCCATAAGCTGTACAGACCAGTCAGAATTGTACCAAGTGCTGACAGGAATTAAACTGAATTGAGCCTGGGCTGAGTGAGAAAATACACTAAATGAATTCTAATTGTCAACTTTATTGAGAAGTATTCACAGAAAGCCAATTGGTTTGGAAACATCCCAACCCAATTACAATCTTAAACTGTATCATTCTCCGATTTAAATTTTTTTTCCTCCTTTTTTTTTTTTTTTTTTGTACAGTAATTTATCCCTAACCCAGAAGCCTAGGCTAGTTTGGAGATGTTGAAAAGAGAAGGAAAGAATGAGAGAAGTGAGTGTAGAGGGGGAAAAAAAAAAAGAAAGGAAATAAAAAAAGAAGAGGGAATTGGATGAAACGATGTGCTTTCAGCTTTAGGAAGTTGGGCTTTTGTAATTCCGGTGCCCCAGGTTTGTGTCCGAGGGTGCGAAGCTCCCTTCCCCGGCCCGCAGACCACACACTGCAGGGAATCAGAGCGGAATTGGGGCAAAGTGCAAGAACGCCAAAGAAACACTTCGGGCTGCGCACCCCGGTTTACTGCAAAAACTATTTGAGCAAAGCATTAGTTTTACGAGATTTAAATATTAAGCCAATATAAATACTGGCTGGAGATAGCGTGTGACGTAGTGCTTTGCTATTAGTGGGGGGGGTTAAGCAAAAAAATTAAAAAAAAAAAAAAGAAGAAAAAAAAAAAGGAAAGCGAAGGAGATCGAGATCTGTTGGCAAATAACAACAACAACGACCCACGCGGTGCCCGCAGAGGGGCTCTCCCGGCTCGGGCCGCTGCCCTCCCCGCCGCGCTCAGCGCCCGCGGAGCACAAAGCGCGGCCCCGGCGGGAGGGATCTGACCCGCGGGCTCGTGCTCGGTTTCTCAGAAGCGTTTGCATAGGCGAAATGTTTGCGGGAGGAGGAAAAAAAAACAACAACAAAAAACCAACCGGCTCAGCCCCGGCTATCGCCGCCCAGCCCAGCTTGCAGCCCTCGCCTCCCGCGCTACTCGTGCGGCGCTCGCGGACGGACGATCCCCACCGCATCCCCGCTCCTCCCTCCGTTTTCGCCCGACCGGGCTCCGTGCCGCTCCGAATTCGCCTCCCGGCCCCGCTCCGGCTCCCTTCGCCCCCCGCAACGCTCCCGGGCCCGACGGCCCCAGCGCCGCTCCCGTGGGCGGGAAGAGGGGATCCGCTCCGGGCGGCGGGTCCGGGGCCGGCCGCGATCCCCGCCTCGCCCCGCCGCCCGCGGCCATTGTCGGATCGGCGGCGCTCCCCGCGGCCCCGACCCTCCGCTCCCTCCCGGCCGCGGCTCCCGAAAGGCGGCGCGGAGCCCGGCGGGTGCCGTTCGCCCCCGAGCCCCGCGCCGCGGGCGAGGAAAGTTGCCAAAAGAGGCGCAAAAGAGGCGGCGGGACCGGCGCTGCGCACGACCCCCGGCCCCGCGGCCCCGCGCCGCCGTCCCGCAGGGAGAGCGGGGTCCGCTCGCGCTCGGACAGAACCGCGGGCAAAGCCTCCGGTACCAACCTCATGGCCTCCCCGCTCCAGCCTCCATCTTTGACTAGTTGACATTCAGCTCCTGCCTGACCAAGTCCTCATTAGCATACCTCCCCACCATTGGCCCAGCCCTGCGCTAGTTTTTGCCACCGCCTCTCCCATTGGCTCGCGGGGAGGATATTTAAAAATATTATCCTTGCCCCCATTGGCGGGCGACTGCCGACGTCACGGCACGCTCTTTATTTTAACAATGAACGCACAAACACATTCTTCCATTCACAAATTTTTTTTTTTTTTCAGTAGTTTGCCCGCCTTTTCTCCAACTACATTTTCATTGATTTTTTGTTTCAACTGAGGGAGTCCCGGTTGTAAACAGATAAATTAAAGGCCAACAGAAGGGGGACCTGAGCAAATATTACTTTCTCTCTTTTGTTCGGTAGCGGCGGTGTTGGGGGAACAAAGCTCATCTCCGGCGGTCCCTCGGCTCAGAGGTGCGGTCGGCGTTCTCCTGCTCAGCCCAGGAGACCGCGGCGACTTCGGGCACATCGAGGAGCTCGAGCTCTTTCCCACAAACAGAACGGCCGGTCCCGCCTCGTCCAAACAAATCGCCGAATTTGTCGCGTTAGGAGAGCGATTGTCGCTGGGGCCGGGGGTGCCCGCGGCTGCGTGCCCGGCCGCTCCCCCCGCCGCACCCGGGGCCGCTCCGCGCTGGGCAGAGCGGGGCTGCGAGGCGGGGAGCCGCGGGCCGCCGGGAGGTGCGCGCTGTGAGCGGCCGCAGCCCCGCCGGGTGTGAGAGCGGCCGCGGAGATCCGGGGGCTGGGAGCGGGGGGGGCTGGTGAGGCTCTTCACTGCAAACGGTGAAACGGAGGGTTTCCTGCAAAAAACGAGCGGAGGGGCCGGGAGAGTAGTTGAGGCGCAGTCTCTCTGTCAGAGACGTGCTTGGTGAGTTTCTGGTTTTGAAAAGATTTCTTCTGTTTTGTTAAGCAAGAAACTCGGTTAGTGCAGTTGTTTTCACCTCTGAAATAAATAGCTCCCTCCGTGGAATCAGCTATTCAGCAATTGGTTTCAACAGATGTTTTAAAATAAAATGGTTTTAAAGCTCAATTGAGGCCAACTTAGGAGCAAATGAGCTGTACGAGCTTCAAGAAAGTGGTACCCTTTTGTAGGTAAAAAGTTGTTTCGTTTTTTTTCCCCACTTTGCTAACATTTTATTAAGTAGTCAGCGTTTAAAAAGGTGTTTCTCTCTAAACCGTTGGACGATTGTGTTTAAAAATCTCTTTTCCTTTCTTTTGTTAACTACCTTTATACCCAACCCCGCTAAAACACGACCCATGGACACGGGAAGTAGAATTTTACAATATGCAAGAAGGATATTCGCTTTTATTATTATTATTATTATTATTATTATTATTATTATTATTATTATTATTATTATTATTATTATTATTATTAAACGAAACTTCCTTTGTGCCTATTCTTGGGCTTGGGAGTGGTTCTGATTTGGATGCTTTCTCCATATATGTATGTACATGTCTGCATAGCCCCCACGCACAGATATTGAACCCGAGCTGTAAGCGCTGGGTCTGGGTACTAATGGGTGGGGATTGGAGCAGTGGATCTCTGGCAGTGTTTTTGGAGATGGGAGAGAAGGGCAGTGGGCTGTGAAATCACACATTCCTGTCCAATGGAGCTGAAATAATGGTATTGTTCTCTGGAAAAGAGGTTGCTTTTCTCTTCTCCATTCTTCCCCTGATCTGCAGGGACCTGATTGTGCAGTTAATCAGCAAAAAAGCGTTTGATGTAAGGCAGGGCGTGAATTCAAAAGGGCCAGGGGGGATTCAAGAGGGATTCTTGTGTCTGTTAGATTTTTTTTTTTTTTTTTTTTTTTTTTCTGATTTCAAAATGGTAGGCGTTTGAAAAGCTGCGCTGGTCTCTCGTCAGAAATCCGGGTTTGTAGTGGGTACCAGCACTAATTATATCGCTTTCTTTGTGGGTTTGACACTTTACTGCTGGGGAAATCGAAAAAAAAAAGAAAAAAAAAAATAGATATCTTACAGCAGAACAGAGAAACGTCTTTCCTGGAGCAAAGGTGAGCCCCTACATCTCTGCAGCTAATTCCTTCAGCTTGCTATCGCTCTCCAGAGTGCCTCCTTACGCCGTTCTGCTTAGTGTTTAGCACTGAACAATTCACTCTAAGATAAAGGCTGTGGGGATCAGGTAAGAACCAAATTGGTTTAGCAGCTCCTGGTGGTGACCTGCGCCCTGGGTACGACACCCCGCTCCCCGAGGCTGTAGGCACGGGAGCTTTCCTGTCCCACTCCGGCTCATGGAATTCCTCATTGCCAATCTCGTCCCAAACGCTAAGAATATTTGAAAACACCTTTCTTATTTCAGTGCGGTTGTTTCCCAAAGCTTGCAACAAAATGCTTTGTGCTGATTTCTGATTTTCTTTCTTTCCAAATCACAGCATCTACACGTACACAAATACGTAAATTCACTGAGATCCTCTTACTTCCAGCTACACAGGAAATGACACATCCCAGAGAAAGGGAGCTGCCTTGGATGTTCACGTGAAGAATGTGTGACTGTGCAGCCCGTTCCGAGCAGGTTTCTCAGGTTCATTTTGGCCACCCCGTCAAAGAAGCGCAGGACCATTCCCAGCCCCGGCCCCGTGCTCTGCACCTCGGGCTGAGCGCTGCTCCGCTGGGCGCGCTCTGAGTGTTGGGGCTGGCGGACATCGGGGAGTTCTTTGGAATGTTTTGCTGTTGTTTTGCTGCAAATGCGCGGTTGTGCTCTTTCCTCCCTTTGGAAAGGAAGGCTGACATGAAGCGTCCGTTCTGATGCATTTGCTTCAAAGAAGTGCTCCGCGCTAAACGACCGATGCTGGAGAAGAATGGCGTTTTTATCGTTTTTAAACATCGAGGAGGGGAAGGAGAAAACTGATCCCCCCCCCCCCCCCATATCTTGGGGTATTTTGCGGTGTAACTCAATCTGATGTCACTGGGGGAGGAGTCTGCACTGCGTTTGCTCAAACCGGAGCTGCCTCGGTTCAAGGCCTCGTGGCTGAAAGTTCTTAAATCTGTGGGAGACAGGCATGACTATTTCTTAATGAGACCCCCGCTGTAATAATGCGTTTTTTATTCTAATCAGCTTCTTAATGCCATTAATTATGATTTCTTTAATAACATCCTTCCCATCTGCAAGGTTAGTGCAGTCTCACATGAGCACCACCAGTACCATCTGTGTGAAAACACATGTACAAACTCGTATAAAACCCTCCTAATTAGGGCTCCAACATACATATGCTTTGTGAATGTGGGTGACAGGCAGAAACAAAGAGGAAAGAGTGGGGCAAGGGAAATTTCACAGAAGTTTCCAAAGATATTTACAGAGGCTGTTATAAATTAACTTTAAAATCCATCCTTGGGGAAGGCTGCTAAGTTTGGGAAGAATAGATTTGATTTTTTGTGTTTTCTCTTCTATTTCCAACTCCCAGGCTGCAAACATTTGCTACAGTGGACAAAACTGTACAGCTGGGTTCAAAATGAATTGGTAAAACTCCATGGGAGACAGGAACAAATGGATTCATAAAATGTTCACAGGGCAGCGCTGCCTAGTAATGTTTAACCTGAACAGCTTGGGCTTTTGGTTTGCCTCAGCATCAAAAAAAGCCCTGCACCCCCCCATATGGGCTGGGAGGCAGAGCCACCCCCGGCTGCTCTAAAATCCCAACTTGCTTCCAATGATGCAGGACTACTGCCTCTTTTCTTCTTTCAAAACACACAAACGTGAGAGATGATGTGCACCATTCCTTCAGACACCAACCTGAACGGTCCCTCAGGCTGCCACTGAATGGGTGACATTTCACCATTCCCATACTTTGGCCCACATAGTTTGCAGAAGAGTTTTGTTTTGGGCTTTGATTCCACCACAGTGTAGAATCGAACTGTTTAAAATTACTCTGTACGTGTACCCCCATCCACATATGTATCTGTGTATCACTGCAATTCAAAGCATTTTTTTTTTTCCCCTTTCTCTTTCAATGAATGTGGTTGCTTAAAGGGTTTTTAGATGAACAACATAAACAACAACAACAAAACAAAACCAAAAACAATTCACAACAGAAAGCCAACCCCGGACACGTGGGGATATCGAAGTTGTCACAAACGATTTTTAGAGGTTTGAAGTCCACCCTCACTCACCCTCCCCAAACACGTCTTTATTTAGGCTGAGCAATCGTTTTAATGAGATAAAAACTCAGTATTTTCTTAACGGCATTGTCCTATCTGCAGGATTGAAAACAAGAAAGCCAGAGGATCCCCACGTTCCTTTCGATAGAAAGAAATAATCAGAGTTGTTCCCTAGCTAGCAGATGGCCAGAAATACCTTCTGTGTTTCCATAAACATGTCCCATCGATTGCTTCGAAGTGACTGAACGTAACCAACATGCAGCACAGAGATCTCCCATCCCCGCCGATCAGAGCCACAAAGCACACACTGTGCTCGCTGACATTGGCGGAGCGGAGGGGAACATGAATGAGAAACCTGGTCAGTAAATGCGAGTTGTGAATGAGGGATTGGATGGGGTAAAAAAAGAAAAAAAAGAAAAGAAAAGAAAAGAAAAGAAAAGAAAAGAAAAGAAAAGAAAAGAAAAGAAAAGAAAAGAAAAGAAAAGAAAAGAAAAGAAAAGAAAAGAAAAGAAAAGAAAAGAAAAGAAAAGAAAAGAAAAGAAAAGAAAAGAAAAGAAAAGAAAAGAAAAGAAAAGAAAAGAAAAGAAAAGAAAAGAAAAGAAAAGAAAAGAGAAAAAAAAAAAGAAAAGAAAAGGAAAAGAAGGAAAAGAAGGAAAAGAAGGAAAAGAAGGAAAAGAAGGAAAAGAAGGAAAAGAAGGAAAAGAAGGAAAAGAAGGAAAAGAAGGAAAAGAAGAACAAGAAGGAAAAACAAGGGGATACACGGCTACACAGCTCGTGCCAAAATCCGTGTCGTTCCACAGACTGTACACGGCTGCTTTGCCCCGGGCCCGCAGCAGAGGGGCTTTGTGCGGGGCGGCTCCGCTCGCCTCTCCCCCCAGCTCTCCCCTTCCCCTTTTGTAAATCACAACGAGGAGGTTTTATAGTGAGTCTAATTCTCACTCCCTCCATTTCCTTCCTTTCTGCATTTTTTATCCCCCCGCAGCCCGCCCCTCCCCTGCCTGCAGCCCTGCTATTGATTAACCACTTCGCTGCTCCCCGCGCTGCCCTGGCCCGGCCCCTCGCAGCCCCCACCGGCGGCACCCCGGCCGTCTGCCGCGGCGGAGCGGCGGGGGGAGGCGGGCAGAGCCCCGGGGCTGCGGGCGGCCGGAGCGCGGCCCCGAAGCGGTTGAGGGCGGCGGGATGCATTGATTAGTATTGATGGCTTTGGTAGTTTTAATGGATTTGTTGTTGGTGGGAGGTGGGGAGTTTTCTGCCTCGCTTTGAATTCTAACCCCCCGGCCGGGAGCTCGCTCCTAATTGCATGCACAGCATTCCTTCGGAGTGGGTGGTATCACCTTTTACTACTGCTCCCTTCCACGGGGAAGGCCTGTAAAAAATGCCTTTCATGTGCCCGAAAATCAATACCCAGGGCTCTGGATGGCTGCTGTAGAAACAAAACAAAATCCTGTCCCTCCCCTGGAAAAAAAATAATAAAATAAAAAAGGAACAATCATAATAACAAATACGCGAACAGAAGGGCAAAAGAGCCCCTCGGAGCAGCCCGCCCCGCAACCCAACGTGGGTGAGTGGGTCCCTGTTGCCCCCAGCACCGAGCTGTTTGTGCAGCTGCCGGGAGACGGGCGGTAACAACGGACGGGGCTCGAAAACGCCTTCTGCAGGGGCAGGGAGGATGGAGGTCAGGAGCAGTGCTTAAAAGGTTAAAAAGGATGGAGTGAGTGGGAAGTTACAGAGTTATGGGTGGAGTTACCCACACTTTAAAAAAAAAAACACAACGGAGTGAAAAAAAATCATCTTTCAGTGAGTGTCACGGCGGTGTGCGGGCGCCGTGCCTCGCTGCGGCCAGCGCCGGGCTTTGGAAATGAGGAATGAGGCTTTTTCCTCGGAAACTCTTTAACCGAGTTCATTTCTCATCCTGCCCCGGAGCGTGCGGCAGCGAGACGGGCTGACGGGCGGGCGGACCTCGTGCCCACCGCTCCCTACTGGATCTTCCTTCCTTTAGCGCTGAGGGAAGAGAGAGGGGTCGTTAAGCATTCAGAAATCCACGTACAATAAATCAATGCATTTCTGTCATCTACATTTCAATTCAATGCCGTTGTTTTCACGGAGCTATTTCATTGATATGGAGTAACTCACCTGTAAGTAATTACAGCTGACTTGCTTTCTAGCAGAGACCAACACAGGAGCAGAAAGGGGATGAAGGTTAGCTCAAAGAAATCCTGCGGGGCTTTGGCATGGGTATAAAAGTGAACAGCAAAGCTGAATCGTCATTAAAAGAAAACTCATGGCTGTGCCTGAAAGCTTCGTTTCAATTAAAAAACAGAACGAACGTGACAGCGTTCCATCAGAAAAGGGTATTGAGCAGAGAAAAGCTGCAAAGCGACAAACAAGCCGAAGTTCCTCTATTAGTTTTTTTTTGAGGAATCTACCAGTCTCGGATTTCATGCAATTTCAAACAGTTTGTTTGATATTTGTTGGTGTAATTCTACTTCTCGTTGAGACTGTGTTGGCACTGAGCTACGTTTGTTTGAAATGAGTTTATCAGCATAACACTGAGAGATGGGGTTACTCGTTCAAAAGTGCACTGCTTTGAGTGAGATCGTTTAAGTGGGGCCACACCGAGAAAAAAAAAAAAAACAAAAACACAACAACACAAAGAGCCTTTTAAATGATCATTTATTTTCTGTCTAATATTTTTAAGAGAATGCTCAGATAGTTTGGTGTAAAATCCTACTTGAATCACAGTTCAAACGCTTCGTTATTTCATGCACGATTTTTAACCAGAGCAAAGTGCCCCAAATATTTTGCATTAATTCAGACTACTGTGCAGAACTATCTGCCTGATCAGAAGGTGCTTCAGCAGGGTTGCTGGGGTATTTTCTATTCAGACAGTTCTGAGTTTTTGACTAACCAAATTTTGAACAGAAAGAACCTTTTTCAGGACCAGCTGATTTTGGGCAGCTCATCCTTCCTCCACTGGAGAAGCAGTGTTTGTGTGCATTTTAAAACAGAATACTTACAAACAAAATCCCTTCCTGAAATGCCTAGGATGCACTCCTCTGTTGTGTAGCTGTTGTGGCTGTGCACTGTAACTCTTATTGCAGTACAAGTATCAAGGTTGTTTTCTTGCATCGGACAATGGAAGCGTGCTCTCGGCCGGCCAGGGAGACAGCAGGGCTGTGCTGGGACTGCAAGAGGTTTTGGAGTGTGCTGCAGTGACAAAACGCACTGCAGGATTTCACTTTCTTTTAATGTCCAGGACATTCTTTTTTTTTTTTTCTTTTTTCTTTTTTTTTTTTCCTTCCTTTATTTTTTTCTTTTTTTTTTTTTTTTTCCATATATACTAAAAAGAAAATCCAGAGAACTTCATCAGAAAACAAATCTGGGGTTCAGTTCTTCCCTCCTCTCCAAATCTGTTTCCTAGCTGTTCATTTTGAAGCAGTTGTGTTTTTTAATAGCAAAACAAAACAAAGTGAAGTGTACCACACGCTGTCTGGAGAGCACGGGATGAGGAGGGTTATTTCCTTCATTCACTGTTTTAATCATAACAGTTTAGGAATTTCATTTGTTTGAGATCTCCAGCATAGTTATCCTGCAGCCATTTCAGTGCACGGATCCGTTTGATGTTCATGAAAACGAACCAAAGAACGAAGGCAGCTCCGCAGCCACCCGGCAGCGCTGCCTGCTGCTACGGATGTGTGAGCGCCGAGCCACGGGGCGGGCAGCAGGGTGCTGTGGGAGATGGACCTGAGGGACACATCTCTGCTGCACCAAGGATTTAATGCGAGAATAGATCAGCAGAAAGGTTTCCTCTTTCTTACCTTATCTGTGAGACGAGTGCCAAGCAAGATGTTTGCAGAGGTGCAAGTGCACGTGTCTCTGGGCAGTGTTAGCAGGGGGGTTTGTTTCTCTGATGAATGTTGGAATCGTGTTTTTTTTAGCTGAAAAATCCCACCAGTAAACACTTGTGCAGATGCAGTTTGTGCTTGTGAAAGGGGCTGACTTATGCAAGTGGAATTAAGGAATTAAGGATTATCAAACAAATGGTTTCGTTCAAAAAACTTACGAATCTTCAGCCTAAACTGGGGGCTCGGGGGAAGCACGAGTGTCTGAGCATCCAGTTTGACTGTGTCGTAAACTGTCCCTCAACAGAACCTGCAGAGAAGTGCTCGCAGTATTGCCCACACGGCTGCTGCATTACAGCCTAGAACTTAAGGCTCCATTGCTTTTAGCTGTTAACCAATATAGCCTTGTTTTAAACCTGCAGCTTTAGTGAATGCTTCCAAAGTTAAATCTAATCTTTGTATTGCTCAGTAGCACCCACAAGAATTAATTTTAAATAATATTATTAAAAACTTTGTTTCGAGATTAATTTCCCATTACCTCAAAATTCATCTGGATTTCTCGTCTCATAAATCCAAAACAATTGATGCTGTCATTTAGTTCAGTCGTTTTCTCTTAAGCTGCATACCTGTTATTCAAGTGCACCAAAGGCTGGTGCTTCAGCTACACGTTCCATATCACCCGGTGGTTCTCATCCAGCTTTCCGACTGGTCAACTGAGCAGATCACCTTCCTTTAATTAGAATCAACTCTTCCTCATCATTTACAATGAGAGATAGCGAAGGAGGTAAGTGAGAAAGGTTGGCACAAGCAGAAAACGAAAACAAATGAATTAACAAGCCCTGCAAATTAGCCTTTGCAATTACAGATTTTCTTTTGTTAATATCTTGCACACATTGTGCATTTAACCACAGGGAAACAGTGGGTGCTAAGGTGTAAAAGAGCCCTTAGAAATATTTCAGCTTATACTGCTAGCTTCTTCATGTAGTTCTGTATGCCTTTCGTATCAGTGGGGAAAAGAAGCAATGATGTTTGGGTCTTAATACACCTCGAAACTGGGAAGTGCTGCTTTAATGTGGCAACGTGCAGCTGGGAGCCGTTCTGTGAGAGCTGAGCTTCTGCACCCACTGAGATCCGTACCTGGAGAACAGCAGCCCACAGGGACAGCGAACTGTGCAGTGAGCGCTCCGACCCACTGTGAGCCCATAGCCAAACCTGCACGGATCAGAGAGCTCTGCTGGAAACACTCCTGCAGAACAGCAGCTTTCTGTTGGCGAAGGTGGAATTTAGATCGTAGAAATCATCAACTAAGATCCAACAGATAGCAGCATCTTTTCGAAACATTTTAAAATAGTCCTTATCCACAACGTCATCTTTCTGACTACACGATGTTAGCAAATGCTGCAGAGAATTTGGCATTAGCTGAGTGCAGAGGGTCCCTGCTGCTCTCAGCCCTCCAGGTATTCCTCGCAGTGGACCGAGTCCACATTTAAAACATTCAAATGCGTTTTCCCAAACGACCTCAAAGACCTTTTAAATCAATATTTGGATGATCAGGGAGCAAATGTTTGAATTGGGAAAGGAAGGGGCAAATACAGCCCGCGCATGGCTGCTGCGGCAAGCCGCGGGGGGGGCGGAGGATGGGGGGTGCTGGGCTGGGCTGGGCTGGGCGAGGCGGGCGCCCCGCGGCGGTTCGGGGCTGTCAGCTCCACTGCGGACAGACGATGTGGGGGGAATCACTGCGTCGTCCGGAAAGGGCTGAGTTTTGCCCGGTTACTAATGACGCGGAGATAGAGAATAGGGTGAGAGACTTCGGGGAAGCATCATTCACCAGTTCTTCCAGGTACTTCATTTGATGTTGGCAGTGAAGTGGAAGACTTGCAATTCGTGGCAGAAACCAGAGAGAGCTCATTTTTTGTCCTAAGCTTAGAAGGAAACTCCTTTGGTGCTGTAAACACAACTGAAATCCTTTACTTGGTTGAAAAATTAAAAGAAAAATCACTCTCTTAAGACCTGATAGAGGAAGCTTCTGGCATCCTTATGTCTCAGCTCAGCTTTTCTCTTTCTCATTTAAAAATTTAGGAAGGAGAGATGTATGCCTAGCAGTGATTAAAAAAAATTCAACAACCCCATTAAGAACACCTGGATAACATTTGAAACAGACTATTAGGGTTTCTTCCAAGCATGCACGTAAGCTTTGTCCAACAGGAGCTGACTTAGATATGGTGCAGTTTGTTCACTGCTCCCAGCTGGCCCTTGGCAGACCTTGTCTTGGTTCCAGCACAACTCTCGGAAGACACTGATACTGAAAATTACTACCGGTTCACCTCCTGGAAAGAGATAGCCTGCTTTTCTGCACTGCTCACATAGAAGATGTGTGCTCCGGAATTCTCATTTGGACCTCAATACTGTGTTAAAAGAAATCATCAAAAGAAATCCCTAGAAATTCAGACTCATTACGTGACGGTGTGTGTTTTTATTAAGGGTATGTTGAACTATCCTGTTACTATTCAAGGAACAATCAAGATAGCATCTCCTTAAGCTACATTGATTCAAACTCCCACAGACTGACACAGATAGTGCAGAGGGTGCAAATTAATATGGTGAAGGATGGTGCACACTTAAACCACACTTTGAAACAACACACTGCTCCAGAAGACGGTCTGCTGAGAACACTCTCATCTCATTTAACTGAAATTAATCAAAATTAAACGAATTCTCAATATGTCAAAAGCAATTGTAAAAAGAACAATGCGCATTGCAAACCCCTCCACCTCAACAGCCATTATGTTTAAAGGAAATCTGTGATCTGCAACCAATTAGGAGCAAAATGGTTGTAAAATATTTAATTTGCGAGTAGCATTTTAAATTCAGTAACAGCTCTAGCAAAATGGGTAAGTAAATGACATTAATCACTCTTGATACTAAATTATCCCTATTTTGCTTCTAAGACAGGAATCAGAGTGGGCGATGTTTTCTATTAGTTAAATACATCCATAATCCAATGAAAGCCTAGGAGGCCATTTAACTAATAGGAATTTCAACATCCTTGCTGTTCCTTTATTTTGTGTACTTTTTAAAGGTCGTATAACCGTTTTAAAGAGTCACCTCTTGATGTTTCAGCAGAGGTAGTAAGCGTTGTTCCCGATAAGAGCTATTTCAGACAGGTAGAGCAGTGTTTCCTGCAGTGAAGACTAAACACCAAGCTCATTTGAAATGATTTTAACAACTCCATGGCCTAGAGGAAAATACTGCTCTCTAGCCTACAACACCAGCACTTTGGTTTGGTTTTGTTGTTGTTCTTGCTTTTGTTTCAAAGATGAAGAATTTTTGGTGGGTTACATAAAGCAATAAAACGTAAGTGGTTACTTTCCACAGCTGAGCTTTGGTTTTGTTGGTATCTTGTTTGTTTGAATAAATGCATAACAAGTGCAGAGTGGTGCAAGTGCTGCGCTGCTCCCCCAGGGGCTCAGCACGGCCGCGGCCTCACGCTCACCTGCTTCCCAGGCTTTCCTATACCCTCTGGCTGTGTGTTTCCATTTCTCATTCACGAACACTGAGGTTGTATTTTTAATACATTTTAAAAGAAAATAAACATATTTTTAAAGCCCATTTTAGTTCACAAACGTCTGAGGTTAGATTCAGCTTCTCAAGATGAATTATTTCCTGCTTTCTTTCTTGTAAATATCTTCCACCACCAACCACCTTCTGCAGATAAAACTTTACCAATTAGTCATTTACAGACATAAACTCACAAGGCAAAAAACAGCCTTTGCAGCTCTAAGCCTCTTTGATGATGATGATGTTTACAAATGCTTTCAGTGCTGCTCTAGTAATGTGCACTTTGCCATTAGCTCTCTGAAACTGTTCAACACACAGAATGTGCCTTTCAGTAAGTCAGATGGCAAGAAAGATTGTTCCTTTCATTACATGCAGGACACTTATAAAATAAATAGTGGCCAGGGAGAATGTACCGCAGCCTGATTTCATCAGGCTGAAGAAAGATGTCTTTTTCACAGTGATTCCACTGAATGAACAGGACACCTGTGTGAAAATCTGTCCCGGTGCGATTGCCACCATGCCTGTGTTGCCTACCAGCAGCAGGCTGTGGTGCCAGGTGATGGCTGCGCTCACTGCTCGTCAACCCCTGCCTGAGAGACACAACCAAAACCCTCTTCTTCTTTTCTGTGGTTTCTCCAGTTCCTTTGACAATTGTGGTTCTCTCCTTTTGGTGTCAATTTCACCATCAGGACCACTGGTTCCTGGCAGCGCTATCATACTTGGCAAAATAAAAGCTCTATGTTTGATGGAGATACGGGAGGTTAAAAGGGTTAAATCAGTCAAGAGAGACATGAGTAATCTGCACTGCCTGAACAGAAGCAGAAGTCCAGTTCCTGAACTGTGCAGCCCACAGGAAAAGTAAGTGAGACAAATGTCAGAACCCAGGGAGTGAGAGCAAGCAGAGACGTTTATACAGTTTGAACATCACAGGTGTTAGAGCCCTTTTTATTGCTGCAAGCACTCTCAGATAAACAGCAAAGTGTCCGTTTGGAGTCAGACTGAAGAGAGCACGAGTTATCCCAGCTCAGCTCTTCTGTGCACTCTGGTTTTCCTCCGTTTGTCTGCTGGGATCGACTTTTCCCTCTCCTGGAACTGCTTCACAGCTCAGTTCATCCCAGTACAACCAGGTTTTGCTTTACAAGTGACCTGGAAGAGGCCAGTACATGGAGAACAGGCAGCATGTTTCATTTTCATCTGAGTACCAGCCACTCTGAGGAATGCACAGGTGAGGAAGATGAATCACCTACCCTCTGCATTTGCTTCCCCACGATACTCTCCTGTAATCCACAGGATTACCTAAACATCAGCTAAGCTTTGAGTTTGCTGAACGCCTACCAAAATATTTTAATAGATAATTTTGCCATTTCGAGAAAGAGAAAAGTAGCTAAAATATACTGGATTAAATCCTTAACCCTATGCAAAATCTCCCCATCAGAGTTTTAATAACTATGTTAAAATCAAAGTCAGAGAGAGAGTAGTACATTGTAAGAATAGAATCAAACTCCTCCAGCAATAGAATATCCCTCTTTGTGAGATGATTGCAGTGTGGCTGTGCCTCATAGTCCCTGCTTGGATGCAAGAATAGGAAATGCTCTGAGTAATAGCAGACTCCTGTGAATTTGTCACTAAGGCACATATTTGCTCGTCAGGAGAGAAAATCTTACCTGGAATCCTCTCATACTTACACACTGCGGGGCAAAGCAAGCACCAGGATCTCTACTCCTCGTATCTGCTGTCTGGTTAGATGTGTGCAGGGCATGAAGCTCTCCAATCTCAAGGAAAAATGGGAGAGGGAGTTGAAGTTTTGAGCATAAATATTGAAAAGTGTCTCTAGGTCAGCAGGAAAATAAATCAGTGTATCCTCAGAACTGCTTAAATAAATGTTCTTAGTGCATGCCACTGAGATTGCTGATGATCACAGTCTATTGATGCCTACACAATCTGGTGTCCTTAGTCCAGGGTTCTTGGATTTCAATTACATTCTTTTGTCTCCTGTCTGCATCTAGAGGGGGAGCAGGTTTCCTACGGTTGAGTTCCCGGAAGAAAAACTCTGGGATTTGCTTGCTTTGTCCCCTTGAGACATTGGCTCCTCTGGGGACAGTAACTGAGGTGCTCCAGGTTCAAATGAGGGCTGCACAGAAATGTGAACCAGCCTATTTGATGACGTATTTTCTCTTGCTTTCCATTTTTTCGTAAGACCTCAGAGAATCTGGACAATAAGATTTTCCCCTGCACTGTAGTCTAACACTATCTCCACCTAGATACAGTTATGCAGCGTGGCTCTGCATCAGCACTGCTGCTGAGTCTCTGAGCACTGCTGATAGGAATGAGAGATATTTGCTCCTCCTTGGGAGGATCTGTGCACACGATTTCTGTGATATCCTGTCATCAGAGGAAGACAGGCGTGCCTCTAGCAGATCAAAAGAGCAATCTATCCAGGTTTGTTCCAGAGCAAGGCACTGACTTAATTTAATGTATTCATAAAATAGAGATGGGGAAACCCCTGTTAGTCTCTCTAGTCAAACTGCAGTTATTGGTATGCACTGAGAGACAGAGATCTCTGGTAAGGTGGGTGAAAAGCAAGAACGGCAGAAGTCAGGATCATATCCATAGTCTTTACAGATGTGGGTAAGGTCCCTGGGAGCTGACCAGGTTTAGCATTAGAACTCCGTGTAAATGAGCATCTCTCCCAGAGTGTTTGACACTCCAGGTATCGGTTCAATGCTTTTCTGCAGTTTTACTTATGCACTGTGCTTAGGAGTGGCTTATTATCCATGTTTTAGGACAAGACAGAGTATCACTCTTTTCAACTCTTTGAACACAGATGATGCCTCACATTCAGTTTTCAGATGATGGTATGTTTTGGGGGAATGAAGAATGACTGTACGTGTGCAGGGTGCTGTCAAGTATCACACCGGGTACTGGCACCCAGCTGAAAGCCAGCAGGATTTTATTTTTGTTACTTGAACACTTGTTTTTGAATGAAAGACTTCCAACGACATCAGCACTTGTGAGCAGCAAAAGAAAATGTTCAGGTGACGACGTGTGACCGATAAAAAAGCTGCTCTTCCTACAGCCATGGGTTAAAGTCTGTTTTACCGCAGTATTTCACTGGGGTTGACTGGAATTTGGCCTGAGTAAGGTGCTCAAGGTTTTTCTTCAAGTGACTTCACAGTTACTCAGCATGGAGAACTGGGAACCACATGATGCTCCTGACATCGTCTGATGTTTCCATTCTTGCTGCAGGAGCACACTTATCTGAAGATTAAGCAGAACTTGCACTTACAGAAGTGCACGCTCACGCTGAAGGCAGACAAAGACCTTGGAGCTTTTGTGTAATTGGAACTCAAGTTATTTATTCAACTGTCCACCGTGGCAGGAATTTTTCTGCTAGATATATAATTCCCTACTTTTTTTCCTCAAACAAGAGAACCAGAGGGTGAAAGGGTTGAAGATTAAAATGTAAACAGCAAAATTTATTATAATTACAAGAGTGTTTCAAATTATTTCCTTAAACTGCAACATAATTTACCTCTAGTCAAGGTCTCTATTGGTGGTGAAAGAGGAAACTGCTTGACCTTGGGGCGACCTCTGGCCCCCGGGGGTCAGCGCCCGAGGAATGCGCAGATGTCACGGTTCATAAGCAAGGACAGAAACTCTCAGGTTTCCCAGGCAGAGAGGCGCCAGTTAGGGGATGGGGCCAATATGTGCACCTCCCTTTGAACCAACCACTTGTACCTGAAATCGCGTGGAAAACAAGCGTGTGCTGGGCTAGGGATGGGAAGAGTGCAGGGCAGGATGGAGGCTTGCTCCAGGAACAGGCGCAAGCAGCAAGGAGCTGGTAGGAAATGTAAAGGCTCAAAAAAGAAGGGCCATGTCTGCATTGCCTAGCTGTGTGTGGGGGGTGCTGCAAATGTACGTGGTTTGCAGTACAGGTCCATGTGCTGCACATGGCAGACGCTTTGCAACAAACCAGTGCAGCTTGTCAGTGCAGCAAAAGCAATGTCCTGCACCTATAGCAGTGTGAAGAGAGGAGAGTGAAACAGAAGGATTGATTGCCCACGCTATGTCAAGAAAAACTGGGCATGGGCTGAGTTAATGCAGTGCAAATTGCTGTTAGGACTTTTGGAACATCAGCAAAGATCCTCAAGGTAACTCAGATCTGCTGCTCGGCTTGCCTGCTCTCTGCTCCACAAGAAAGTGGTTTGCTTTGCCAAACAGTTTTCTTTCAACAAACGAAAAGAAGCATCTGAGACAAAAAATCAAGAAGTGCCTTAAGAAAATTGTTCTTAATAAATGCCAATAAATAAAGTCTGAGCTAAAACAAATTGCGCGGTGAACATTAAGCTAAGGCAGAGAATATTATACCCACAATAATATCCAAAGAAGTAATGAGATGAGGGGAAAACACAGACACAAGGTTAATTTTAATATTGAAATCATAACTTATGTATCAAAATAAAATTTATATTCAAGGAAATTGTGAACCCAAGGGTTCCTTTTAACTATTTTCAGTCTACAAACCACAAGTCGTGCTAAGCATGATCAAAGTACTGCACAATTAGTTTGGTCTTAAATCACTATAATTGTCAGCCTAGGTTGTAATCAGAGAAACATTGTTCTGAGGCAGCAGCAAACTTGTCCTGGTTGTAATGTGGGGAAAATTCGAGAAAAATGCTGGGATGTGGTTGATTCACAGGAGCACGGCATGAGTACCTGGGGACACTGTGCTCACCACGACCAGCACCAGAGAGACCGCACTGAATCTGAGACTGCCAGGATGCCTCTGCACCGGTGCTGGGACCTCTCTGCTGGTTCCGATCAGATCCGTGCCTCAGTTTCCTTTGTGGGAAAAGTGGGGATGATACCAGAGAGCCCTTATGAAGAGTAACTCACGAACTGCTACAGAAAACGTGAGCTTCAGGTGGTGCTGCAAAGTGCCTGCACGTGCCAGTTGTGGGTTGATAGGAAGAGGCAGCTGGGGGAAGCGCAGCACAGAGCGCTTGGATGGAGGAGAATGCAGGAGTGCCAAGAATGACTGCAATGCAAGCAGGAGCCTGCTCGCACACTGCTCCTTTAATGATGCTGGCAGCACGTTATCTGGAAGCTGCAGTGGTTTTCTGAATAGATTGCTTGGAAGTTTCAGGTTGGAGAGCTCTTCTAAGGGCTTTGCCAACAACACAACAGAGTAGAGGAAAAGAGAGCTTAAATGCTTTTGTAATCAGTAACAGCGTATTTTTTTGCAATTAAAGAGATCTTCCAGGAAAACAGGAAATAAAACTGGTCTTTGAAGGAATCGTGCTTTCTAGACATTAAAAGAGAAGAGGTAGCTTTAATCTGGACTTTGCTATGGAGAAACTGAAGGACATTTCCCCTCTGGAAGCCTTGAAAAGAGAACTTGCTCAGCAGTGCAAATGAAGAAAACAACAGGGCTTTGTGTTGGAGGATCTCAAAGCGCTTTCTGATCTGCACCAGGAAATGTAATACCTCCTGGGAGCTGCACTAAATTGGAAACAGGGACACTGAAAGCTCACTCAGCTCCGCTCCGGCTGCATGCAGCCACGTTTCCACCCATGCTGGTGGACCAGAAAAGCAATGTTTTGACAACTTGAGTCTTCAGCCGTGACTTTTCCATAGGGATGCGGGAGATTAGTGGGCAGTGTAGGTTTAGTGAAGAAGCGGTTAAGAGAAAGGAATTAACTTTGCCACCTTGCATCCAGCCAAGGCTGAGGCTTTCCTTGGCCTTGGAAGAACAGCCACATTCTCACCTTGGCTGTTTTTGACTAGTGAACATCTGTGCTCCCAAAAATGAGGGTAACAGCATGGTGGCAATGACGGGGGGGCATTGGCTGAGCAGGGTTTACACTGCACAGCAAAGCTTCCCTAGCTCAGTTGCAGAAGGAACACAGATCTGAAGGAAGCACAAACACCATTCACTTGAGTCATCTTCTAGCCACTGAAATGTAGTGAAGGCAGACAAAAGGACTGTGAATGTGGAGGGAGATAGTCAGTGTGAGAGGTGGAGTCAGGGGCTCGGCCTCTTCTCCCGTGAAACTATTGGTAGGACGAAAGGGAACGGCCACAAGTTGTGCCAGGGGAGATTCAAATTGGATATTAGGAAAAATTTCTTCACTGAAAGAGTGGTCAGGTGCCAGGGCTGCCCAGGGAGGTGTTGTGGTGTCCGGCCCTGTAAGTGTTCAAGAAACATTTAATGTGGTACCAAAGGACATGGGTTAGTGGGGCAATACTGGCGGTAGGCGAACGGTCGGACTGGATGATCCTGAAGTTCTTTTCCAACTTCAGTGATTCTACGATATTAAGATTCTATGACTGAGTAAATCTTTTGGCTCCATTATCAATTAGTGTGTTTGGTGGTACATCACATCTCAGTTCTTCATCATGAAAGCGTTATGAGTGTGGCCCTGTGTCTAGTCGGCACAGTTTTGTGTATCTTAATGTGAAGCAATAGTCTCTTTTGCTCTTGTGCGGATTTGAGTATCCAGTGCACTTAAGAACAAACAAATTCCTGCACTGCTGCAACCAACATGTGTTTGATCCCAGCTTCTGATTGCATATGAGCTGGATGTGCCCTGGAAAGTCTGTCCTCATGTGAGTCAGCTCAGGCCAGGTAGCAGGATGCAGTCCATAAACTTGGTGAGGGGGAGAGCAGTAATAAAGCAAAGGAGAAGAGGTGAATCAAGACTGCTTCTGGTATTTTTTCCCCCATTTCGTGAGAGGGAATGGAGGGACAGCTTCTGGGATGTGGTGATGGGAGGGCTCTTCCTTTGAGTGCCTCGTCTCAGGAAACAAAACCCTTCCCCATGAGGAGCAAGGAAAGCAGAGGAGACAGAGGAAAAGAAGTGAGATGGCAGCGCTGCGGCCAGCCCTCTGGCAGCGCTGAGGGCTGGTAATGGAGGCTGTTTCCCAAGCAAGCAAAACCCGCGGCTGTTCTTTGGCTCTCCTTTGGCTGGTCTGAGTTTTTCATGCTGATGGCAAGAGCTGAGGTGGGAATGGTGGGGAGGGGTTTTGTGTGATTCTTCCGCTTGAGTGTAGAGAACAGAGAGCAGAAGGTGCAGACTTTCAAAGAGGTCACAGAAGTGGGAGGTCTGACTGTTTTCCAAGCCGGTCTGTCAGACACGAGTGCAGGGGGGTCACTGAGCCCTGCTGCCTTGCGG
Source organism: Phasianus colchicus (assembly GCF_987193195.1). Lineage (NCBI taxonomy): Eukaryota > Metazoa > Chordata > Aves > Galliformes > Phasianidae > Phasianus > Phasianus colchicus. The sequence continues at coordinate 13,017,155 of NC_143453.1, read as the reverse complement.
GGCTCAGGAGGCAGCAGGCCGGCAGCGGCGCTGCGCGGCCAGCAGCTCCAGCGGCGCGGCGGGAGGGAGGAGGCCGGGTTGTGCTGTGCTCTGCTGATGGCATCTCGCCACGGCCGGCACTTGTGTTTAGAATCACACCACTTGTTTGCGTTTATGCAAAGGGTGACTCTGGAGATGAGTACAGCTTTCTGGTGGGGTTTTGAGCACAGCAGCCACTTTTTTCAGTGATCAGCTAACATCCTGTAATTTGCTGGATCTAAAAATTGGGCATTTTCCCAGAGCAGAAAACCTATTCTGGACCGAATGGCAGGTATTAGCAGCTGCTCTCCTGGAGAAGGGCAGCCCTGCTGCAACCTGCAAGCCGTGCTTGCTCCCCAGCCCTTCCCAATTCACTGAGTACCTTCTGGGGAGGGGGCACCGGGGGCTCCTCGTGCAGGTTTTGATTCAATGTAAGATTTATTTCCGAGGAAGAGGCAGATTTACCTGTTTAGGTGATATTATCTTGACTTTCTTGGACAAAAAGAAAAAAAAGGCCAGATAGTCTCCCTGCATGGACACTGCTTTGCCAGCAATCGTACTACTCACTGATACTACTCACTAATATTAATAATATTAAGATTCTTGTTGCATCTGAACCAATCCATGGCATGTCTGTAATAGGCCACAAGTGAAGACAAGAAGGGACAGATATGAAAGGGGAGATGTGATAGGGTCTTAATTTAAGGCTGGCCATGGACTGTATATGACATTCTTGTAAGTAAACTGACAGTGTCCAGGTTTATAATAGCTAAACTCCTCAGTTTCCTTTATGTAAACATTTCACTCTAATGGAACATTATACCCAGGACTGTGCTTCAGCAGACACGCATGTATATGAATTGCATAAAGATAGACCAATAGATAAATAGATATCTGGATTTAATAAACACTCACATTCTAACACTAGTATGCTGCTGAAATCTTACAGAGAGGGAGCAAGAGACTGAAGGAAAATACAAAATACTGCTGAGAGTTTACAGACTGGAACAACTGGAAGCACTCAGCATCAAACGAATGGGGGGAGAGAAAGGCCGAGATGGAACAGGCAAATTCAACATTAATAATATTTTCCCATCTAGCTGCAATGGACGCCTGCTTTTTCTTCAGAGGCAAAATCACTATTCAATTCAGTTTCACTTATAAACTATGGAAGTAGAAGGATTCAGGTATGTTTTTGCCAAAGTCAGAGGATCTCTAGGGATGTATTTTCCTTGAAAGTCGGGTAGGTGCTTTTGAAGATTTTATCTTCGATGTTTCTCGGAAGCAAGAATGCTTTTCCACTGGGGATAGACTCTCTTCTGGGTGATCATTTTCCTGTACGCTCTTCTTGACGTTCTCCCTGCTGTCATTCATCTTAACATAAAGAATTAATAATAGCTGAATAAAGTCCTCCATTCCCTCTCACAAGCATTTATCTTTTCCAATACTTACTCTGCAAACCAAAGTCCTCTAACACTTGTTGCTTTCTACTGAACCTGTTGAAACTGTGCCACTTGATAGAACGTGGTCCTGGCGGCTGGCATGGAAGGCAGGAGGATTGCCTGTCTGAAAAGCCTGTGTGGGAGGGCTCATATAATCCCCTCCAATTATTTCACAGAATCACAGGCGTTGGAAAGGACCTCAAGAGATCATGGAGTCCAACCCCCCTGCTAAAGCATATTCCCCAGAATAGGTCACACACATCCGGCCAGACCTTTAATATCTCCATAGAGGGAGGTTCCACAGCCTCTCTGGGCAACCTGTTCATGCCCCATCACCCTTACCATAAAGAAGTACTTCTGTGTGTTGGTACGGAACTTCCTGTGTTCAAGTTTTAGGCCACTGCTCCTTGTTCTGTCGCTATGCATCACCAAGAAGAGCCTGGTCTCATCCATTTACCTCCAACCTCCCTTCAGATATTTATAAACACGAATCAGATTCCCCCTCAATCTTCTTTTCCCCAGGCTGAGCAGTCCCAGGTTACTCAGCCTTCCCTCACATGGGAGATGCTCCAGGCCCTCAACCATCTTTGTGGTCCTCCGCCGGACTCCTAGGAGATCCTCGTCTTTTTTGAACTACGGAGCCCAGAACTGGACCAGTATTCTAAATGCAGCCTCAGCAGGGCAGAGTAGAGGAGGAGGAACGCCTCCATCGACCTGCTGGCCATGCTCTTTTTAGTGCACCCTAGGATCCCATTGGCCTTCTAGGCTTCAAGGGCACACTGCTGGCTTGTGACCAGCCTGCTGTCCACCAGGCCCCCTGGGCCCTTCTCCATGGAGCTCCTCTCCAGTAGCTCATCCCTTAAACTGTACTGATGTATGTGGGTTAGTGGATACTTCCTATGGCTTCGGGCTTCAAAGCAGCCAGGTAAGAAGGAAGAGTATTTCCTGCCGGTAGATAAGCAACAAATCAAAGCCCCAAATGGGACTTAAACTGGGGAAATTAATTTCTAAGCTCCAGCTTGCCCACTCCAGTTTGTCTTTCAGTCTAGTGTCATCTATTACCCAAGTAAGGTGCCTCAGCCCAGGCACCCTTTTCACTCTGTTTTTGTAGACCCTGAGTTTATTTTTCTTCTCCTTATTTGACTCCATGCCATCACATAGGCTAACGTTCATGCTGGTCGCATGGAGCAGGGAATGTCCCTTCTTCGCTACATCCACGGTGTGTGAGATGTCCGTGCTGACAGAGCCCACGGCCCCCAAGGGCTCTAACTGCGGACTGTGTCTGCCGCCATAGGGATCCTTGGAATTTTGGAGAGCCCGTGACTTCAGAAGCAGGCTCCCTCCTTAGCTGTCTTTGATTGCTGCTTTGTGCTGGGCTCAAGAAAGGAGTTCTCTCCTTTACGAAGAAGCAGCAGTAAGACAGAGGGGCTGCAGGCGCAGAGCTGGGAGCACGGTGCAGGAGCAGCCCCACACGCGCTGTGCTCGCTCCCACCAGGGATCTGGCAATCTTGCATGCATGAATTGCCTTGCAACGGCCACTCGGCTGTCATTCTGTCAGGCCCATTTACAAATCACATAACAGGTTTAATTTTGAAATCTCTCTTCCCTTCCCCCCCCCCTTTATTTTTGCTGAAATGGATTTACAATGAAAGTATTTGAAAAGGAATAATTATCTATATGAGCAACAGCGGCACAATGCCTGCAGAAGGGGGGTGGGGCAGCAGGAGAAGCGAGTCCTGCAGCCTGAAATCTGCGTTTGTACATGCCTACGTATTTACAGAGCTGGGTGTTTGTAAATACCTATGAAATATCTGGTGGATGTGTGCATGACGTGATTTTAAATTGTCAGACACGTGAAACCTGATCTCAGCTCTTGTTTTGAGATAAATGCCACGTTTTCAAATAGTCTCCCACCTTACGATTGTGCACTTTATATCTGAAGTCACATTAACCAAGGGATTGGTTACCCAATCCTCAGAAATGCTTTCTGCAGCCTTTATGCTTTATATCTTAAAAAGGAGAGCAGCCCACTCCCTGCTTTATGCAGCAGTGGACATGAAGCTTGGGCTTTTTCTATAGTCTCTGTCCATTTCTCTCTGTGAATTGAATCCAGTCAAAGGTCAAACTGGCCAGAGGCACTTTTATTGTCATGGTAACCATGACTTAATCAAACAATCCTGAGATTCCAGGTTTGTGGGAACAGGCAAAGATCTGAAGAGACTGGAATTAATCAATCAAAGGGGGCAGGGAAGAAAATCCTAAGATATATGACTTATCCTGCCAAACCTATTACTCTGCCCTTAAACACACAAGAATTATGCCTTGGACAAAGCTTCTTTTCAGACCAAATACCTCTGAATTTTATTTTCTTGTCCTTTACATCAAATTTCCTAACATACCTCTGTCCTACAGCAATCGAGCCTAAGCCTAGATTGAACTAACAAAAAAGTGGAAAACAACAATTTAGGAAAGATGAAGATTATTTTGTAAAAAGCTGCTTAAAGGAATTAAAAAAAAAAAAAAAGAAAAAGAAAAACAAGAGGAAATTCTATCAGTGGAATAACCACATTTGATTTGGAAACCTACTTAAGCTTGTTAGTAGCTATCTAGTGCAGATCCACAGGCAGTAAGCGTATTTTTAAGGTGGCCTTGATTTGGGGACTTCGTTTCATTTGTCCCTCGTGCTGCATCTTTGTGGGAAGGCAAGGCTGGGGACTTGATGTTGTCCCAGGACATTCAGCAGTGCTGAGTTCATCTGACCTCTGCTCTTTCCTGAGAGCACAGCTGCTCAAAGACTGTTCTATGCATCTGGTGAGCACCAGAGGTTAATCTAGAACTCACCTGGGGATACTCTTTTATTTTGTGCATCTTCGTTATTTTTGAAATCAATCTGCTTGTGCCTTACCTCTTGCAGGAAGGGGTGGACCTGCAACTTCTGTTCTCCTCCTCTGTTAATGTCTGGTGTTTTCCTGGGACCCAACTGCAAGCAGCACCCATGTGCCATTGAACCAAGAAACGAATTATTGACTTGGCTTCTAATAAATGCGATGCACTGCTTTGTATTCTTTCTGACCATAGAGGTGACAAATAAAGCAGTAGAATTATGTTGGTATGGCAGGAGTAGGAGGGTTTGCTGAAATGTTGGTGGCAGTAGATTTGCCTTGTGAGCCCTGGTTAGGTGGAGGTGTGCCTGTTGTTTTCTGGTTTCACAGAAGAATTAGCCAGAAACCTGAGATGTGTTTGCTGTTGGAGGCCTTGCAGAAATTGGTGTCTGGCGGATGGGATTAGTTGCCCAGTGTGCCTGTGCAGGCACTTGCTCTGCAGTACAGAGTCATGTGAAAGTTGAAAAGTTATTGCCTGCTAGGCCATGCTGGGAGCTTGCTTTTGTGTCTGTGCATAGAGATCTTCATCTTTCCACCCTGCTCTCAAATGCAAGGCAGGCCAAGAGGCTACTGCCTGTCTTCTGATGGCTACTTAGTCCCTGGGAGGTTGCTACTGAAATTTTGCTATATTCATGTTATATGAGGAATGCTGTAACTTCTTGCAAACCCCAAACCTAACTATTTTAATGGCAATCAAAGCATGAAAAGAGATGATTGCTTCTTGTTCTAACTCTAAAGGGTGAATTGGCCTGGAATAAGAAAAAGCTCTTTTTTCTCTGCTAGATGATCTGGGACTCACCTGCAGAGGCAGGTGTTGGTAGTTAAAATACACAGAGAAAATTGTATTGTAGAGCATAGCAGATGGACAGAACTTAATGGAGGAGCAAGGTACTGGCAGAATAGAAAATAAATGAATGAAGCTTGAGCATCAGATAGGGAAAGGGAGATTTGGTAGCACAGGAGGTCTGGAAGGAAGAAACACTGACCCACACCCAAGGAAGATGTGAAAGGAAAAGATCCCCTTTTGATTCAGCTGTAAGGAGGGGCACTGGTAGCTCTGACCAGAAAGATGACTTGGAATGGAGACAGTTGAAGCCGTGTGGGGAGAACGGGAGAGACATTTAGCATGGAAGAATGGTAGAGCTTAGAAAGTTAGAAAACAACAACAAGGGTGAGACATGAGGCTGATCGTGGTAAGCAAAAGCCTGTTCAAAGATTTACAGCATGACTGCAAACAAAAGGAATGCAAAATAAAAGTGGAGGTGGGATGAGAGAGGATAGAGATCAGGAATGAGAAGCAGGTGGTTGGTTGAGCAGCTGTGTGAGCAGAGAAATGGGACTGCTGATGTTCAGGGAGGCTTACTGAGGGCACAGTGAGAAAAAATGCAAGGGGAAGACAAACTGTGCAGAGCCTGCTCTAGGGATAGGAAGGGGCTGCGGCAGAGAACTTGGCATTATGAGAATCTAAGAGTATTTTGATGGGTTTTGATAGATAAATCTTCTTCATTTCTTGTCCAGTGTGTCAAGGCATCTTTAAACACCAGGGCAAAGAACAATGCTGATAGAGATGAATCGCCTCCTGCAGAAGTGCTGGCACCCTCCCTATCACAAGTGCTGGGAGCAGCGGGCACTCAGCACTGCTGAGAAAGAAGCTTTAAATCCTCTTTGCTCCTAAATCTGTTGATCCTCTCAGGTCAAGGCTGAGGAAATTGGTGAAATGAGGGACCATGGGCAGGTTATGCACAGAGCCTGCACTGCACATGACCTGTGCTGAAATGAAATGCAAGTCTGGGAGGTAAAAAGCACTGTAAAACTCCACCCCCTTTGCAAAAATACACTATGAGTTAGCTTTAGCACTAAGTACCATGGTTCCTGAATGCTACCTTTAAAGGTTAGCGCTTAAACTGTAGGAACAGCCAGGGGCAAAAAGAGGCCCATTTCAATTTTATATGTAGAGATCCTGCAGAAAGCCAGACTGGGGGGTCTCAGAGCTCTCTGTGCTTTCCTTCCCTCCTGAACCTGAGATAGCTTTGAGGCTCACATGGAGCAGTGTGCCAGTATCCTTTCGTTTTCTTCCTGCATTGCAGTAAATTAGCCATTTCCAAAGGGCTCAAGCAGGGGAGCGTTCTCCACCCCTGGCTTGCATGCCACACAGGGCTGCCCTGCAGGAGGGAACTAAAAGTGGGAAGACTTCGGTGCACAGAGAGAAGAGATATGCCTCTGCTGGGAGTTCCCAGCTTTCTTTGCTGTCTGCTCATCTCTGCACATTTGCTCCAAGGCAGGGGGACCCATGGGACAGTCAGGGTGACCGGGATAGCTGTTTGCTTCAGGTGTGAGCATCTTTAGCTGGGACCTTTCTTTGTATGTATGGGTGAGCAGTTCACCTGCCTTCCCTGTCCAGCAGCTCACTATGATGAGCAGCAGAATTTTCCTGTTTCCCAGTCTTTATCTTGTCCCTGTTCTTGGAGCAGGCACAGGACTGACGCTTACTGCTGGACAGTCAGCCCTGCTCCCGGCCAAAGTATTAGGTGTTACTGCAATACAAATAGCAGAACTTTCCTAGTGTCCAATGAATGTTTAGCTTGCAGAGATATGAGAACACTCTGCAGACTTTACCCCACACTGTAATCAAAAGAGTTTATTCCAGACTAAGCCTTTCTGCAAGCTGCTGCTTTCTACTCTATTATCTGCTCCGATAGCAACAATATTAATAGCAGGAACCTTCCTTGCAAAGAACCAATTGCAGCTACAACATGGCTCCCATTGCACTCCTTGCTGGCAGTGCTATCACTCTGTGCAAGAAAACACTTCCAGGTTTACTCTGGTGGTTACAGTTAATGGAGATCTCCATTCATTTATCCTGCATCAGCATAAACAGTCCTATCTGTGGGTGGTGCCTGCTGTCAGCTTCCACCCTTTAAAACAATGCTGGAACCTCCCTGTGCTCGGAGGTATGAACCAAGGTCTCCAGCACTTTCTAGGCAAGAGCAAGGCTGAATGTGACTCTTGAGGAACAGAAGTACAAAATCTTTCTGGGATCCTCTGCCAGAGAGGGCTTCTTCCATTCTGCTTTTCTCTTTTAAAGAGGTCTCTTTGAAAACCTTTAAAAATCCCTGGGGGGGATTTGCAAGTGTTCACTTAAGGGATCAGGAAAGCCCAACCACTTGATGAAGGTCATTATTTTTATCTTCAGTGAAAGAATGTTAATACTGGGAAGCTGCCATGTGCTGTTGCAAGGTTGTCCTTACGAAGAGATGTCGTCTTAGAACAGCTACTTTCTGGGAGGAAAGAATAGCTTTATCTGGCCAGAGAAGCTTTCCAAGGGTCTTTCCAAAGCTTAGTTTTTTACAAGAACAGATAATTCTCTGAGAATCACTTCTGTTGCCATGATAGACTTCACTTCTTCTGTGACGGCTGCAGGACCAGTCCTCTTCTGGATACTTGAGCATCCCTGACTGTGAGAAGTCTGAATAACGTTGATTGCTGAATGCTTCAGAAAGTATTTTTATCTGAAATTCATTTTCAGGGGGGGAAATGTTACTTGTACCAAGCAAAACCTGTAAACTCTCTATTACTTACTTGAAAAAAAATGTGGAAAAGTACATGAAAGTGGCCACTTGGAATCCTTACTGAATGAGTTTCACTGTGCTCTCTAACAGACACTCAGTACCCACTGTGCAGCCTGGGTCTGTGGCTTTGCTGGAGAAACCTGAGTTCCACTGGTGTCTGTTTCCATGTTCCTCAGTCACACAAGTCAGAACATGATCATATCAAGAGATGCAAATTCCTTTGCCAAACTTAGTCTGATCTGTAGATTTGTAGTTCCAAATAATCTCAGATTCTCATACAACATATTGAAACCTCTTCAAACAGTTTCTAGAAAGGTCTGCAGTGGACTTTTGAGGTGCATTAAAGCACAGAAGCAACATGTGCAGATGACTGGGAAAATCTAGCATAAGGCAATTTGCTTCAATGATAAATGCTCAGAATATTCTTTTATCAATCATGAACTCCATGAGTAAGGGCTGACAGGATATGCCTAAGGAGTTTTGCTGGCAGATGGCAGATGCAAGAGGAAAACTCAAGGTTAGTTCCTGTGGTTGTGTGCAAAGTTTGCAGTAGAAAGTACTGGGTTTAGTTCAATCGAAGGGAGATGCCTAAAGCTGGATCACTTCGTCCAAAAAGCAGTGGTCACATCTAACTGAATTTGTTTAGAGAATTAAACTAGTTCTACCTCTCAATAAAATTAACAACGACAAAAGTTGTGGTTAGGAAAAAAGAATTATGCTGCTAAATGAAGCTTGGAGTCTTATTCCAGCTTCTCTTTAAAACACGTGAATATGAAGGAACTCGATAGAAGTTAATGGGTTTACATCCCTTCGTGCCCACTGGTAGGGAATGCAAGTGTTGACTCCGAGCCCGGCGGTGTTGGGCAGGCAGGCAGGCAGGCAGGGAGCCACATCACACTGCTTTGGAGCAAGTCACACTTCTCAGATAAGGATCGGTCAGCTGCAAACATTTTTCTCCCTGGGATATGTGTACTCCTCCAATGTTTAGAATAGATGTGGTGCCACAAATTGAGAGTACAGCTTTCACATATTTGATTACTTCAGCACTAAAGCAGCATGATAATATTAGTGGTACCCTTTAACGTGAACTTTGTGCTATAACTTACAACTTCCAGGCTTCAAAAACTAATGAGGAGTAAAACTGAAGAAAAAGAAGAAAAAAGGTCTTCAAACAAGGTGGTCTTCAGCACCTTTATAATAGATAACAGAACCGCCATCATCACGTATCACTGAGAATGTGTTATGACAAGACGTACAGGCTAACAAGTGCACTGCCTGCTGAGGCCTGGCAACTGGCAAAGACCAGTGAGTTACTCTTAAATTTGATCTAGGATGAATTGATTCCACTTTCACAAGATTTCAGACAGTTTTGTCTGAGAAACTTAAACCCGGAGTCTCTCAGCACTGATTTCCAGTGCAGAAAGAGCACCACATACTTCAGAAGTTGCAAAATGGTTTCTTTGCTTCTGTGAAACTTGGAAAGAACAGTGCAGAAAGTTCTGAGCTTTCAGCGCTCACAGGTAAGAACAAGTTTGGGGGAGCTTGGGACCCAGGCAGGCCACGAGATGAGTCAGGTTCTCCTCGTGCTGAGCTCCATTCCCAGAGTGCTGGTGTGCCTGGAGCGTGTCTCACCTTCATTTCCAGGCTCCAGATGTGAATCCTGGTGGATGTTCCTCAGACCTTTCACACTGCTGGCTCTGGTGTCTGCCTCATTCCCAAGTCTGCCTAGCAGGGAGTGAGTGCTTCAGGGGGTATGCAGGCATCACAAGTTGTCCCCTCCCATACAGGAACAGAAGGTAAGGTGTAAATCTAAGAGGAGTACAGGTAAAATGCTTGAGTGAAAGTTTGGTCAGCAGAATGATATTATTGGATGTGATGTGCATGCTTCTCTGCAGCAGGCAGAACTACTTCTCTAACCAGCTATTGTCAAGATTATCTCCTCTGCTCTGCTTCTCCCCTGGCTGTGAATGTCAGACCTGGAAACACATCTTACTTCCTTGACACTGTTTCACCTTATCATTCAAGAAAGTACAGTGCATGTTTCCAAAACGTTTCTGAGTACTCATTTAGCTCTTCCAGGCAGGTCAGTGGACTGCTGGAACTGGGATGACCCAGAAGAACTGAGTCATTTGCTGACTACTTTTTTCCTTCCTTGCGCCTCCAATCATTGATTTGTTTTCTGCCTTCCTTTTGATTAGCTCTATAATATACTCAGATTTTAAAGTGAACTCAATTTTCTCTCTTATTTTATCTGTAGTGCCTTATTACCCTTGGTACCACTATAACCCCTCTTTGAATCATCATTTTCCTATGAAAGTTTGACATATTGGCTGATTGTTCCTTTTTTTTTTTTTTTTTTCTTCCTTCTCTGTTTCTTCTGGAAGGCAATGGAGTTATTTCTGCTGATACTCAAATACTGCAGTTTCTCCTACTATCTCTAATGGCATAATGGCATTGTGGAGAACTCTCCTGAAGTGCATTTTTGTGTGATGCATTGCAAGCAAGGCGGAATTTAGAGAAAACGTGCTTAGAAGTTACTCTCTTTAAACTCATTCAAGAGTTTGCAAGAAGTTTGGAGCAAGCAGATATGTTTGGTTTGTTGTTGTTGTTGTTCTTTCTTTTTCAATGACTACATATTGACTGAAATATTCACAGAACAGTATTAACCAGGGCAAACTTGATATGGTAGAAGATGCCACAGTGTCTGTGTACACCTGATCACGAAGCAGGTGGAAAAACAGATGCTTCTGAGAATCAGCATGGCACAAAATGGGTCCTGTTGTCACCACTCTCATTGAGTTTGGGGAGAACAGTTTCCTTAAGGCATAGAAACATTTCTCCAAATAAATGCTAGAATAGGATTTCATGTCTCCTGCTTCTGCATATCAGATAGCCAAAGTTAAGCTCTCCTGAGCTTTCTCTTTTCTGTGTGATGTAGTGTGAGATTCTTGCATATATATTACTTTGTTTTTTGTTTCCTTGTGGCTTTATTTTTGATTTATTTGATTTTATTCCTTCCAAAGACCTTTGTACAGAGAATTGCCATCTAATCAATATAAATCAACTAAGAACACTGCCATTTTTGAACACAGGACAACAAATTCTGGCAGACTGTTAGTATACTTGGTATCCTATGGAAACTGGCATTGCTTCACAAACGTTTTCAGATTTGGAATTGGTGGCATCAGCCGCCCTGAGCTCAGCCACCCGCCTGGCACAGGAGCAACATCATGGTTTGCAGTGCTGCTCCTCAAGAGCTGAGGCCCTGCAGGGAGTGCAGATGCTGCAGTGCGGCCTTCAGCAGGCAGGACGTGCTTCCTAGCTGGGCTGGAATAAGGACAGCGAGTGAATTCGGTCTCCCTGACCCCGACAGAAATGCCTAGAAGTTTTATAGGGGCTGGCAGAGGGAAACTCTCCTTCCCTGCTCCTCTCACATCTGCCTGGGAATCCAGCTGCTCTGTGGGAGGGCCTTAGGTGGAGAAATATTACTTTGTTAATGTCTTGAAACAGTCAAAGCACGGTTGCTTTTGCAGCTTCCTACTTGAACAAGGCTGCAGTGTTGATCAGCATTGAGCTCAGCCTCTCTCCACATCTTGTTCAGTTTCTACTGGAGCCTTTTATTCATCTGTGGGTATGCAGCACATACAGCTCTTGAGAAAACATTGAATTTCTCTCAGAGTATTTCCCCTTCCTCCACTGGCTTTGCACTGACTTTCACGATCTTGTTTCACTAAATACAATCTGCATTTTTCTAATATTTTTCTTTTCTCAGCTTCCCATTCCATGTGGTCTCACTTGAGTCTTGGTTTAGCTATGATAAGTTCTTTTGTTTTCCTATTCATCTTATCTTCACAGCCATGTTTATTTTGCTAAAGGCAGGCAAAAATTTCTTATTGCTACAGAGCTGATGCAGAAAGCTAGAAAATTCTTCGCAGTCCCAAGTCAGCTGGCTTCCACACAAGTGGAGCTGTGTGCACGCAGAGCACACACTTTGCTGGGCTGGGGCTTTTTCTTGACACGGTTCTGCAATGTTTTTGAGCTGCAGCAGTGGGATGCTGAGCTCTCAGTCTGTGACGTCCTGAAAAACAGTACAGTTATGAACTGTCTCTTAAGACTACCATTCTTTTGCCTACAAGACCAGAGAAGGCCGTGTTCTTGTGGTACCTCTGCTGGGTTTCAGTTTGGCAGAATTGTGCTCTGGGTAGTAAATGTATCACCAGTACTTAGGGTTCAGGGGACTACCTGGGCAGAGAAGTGCTTGGTGAGGTCGCCCTGCCTGCGGCTGCCCTGCAGGTACACCCTGACTTGTGGAGACACCAGAAGGCTCGTTTCCCATGCACTGTGACTGGTGTATTTTCGCTTTTGAAGGGGCTGAGAATGTTTCCCTCTCCTGAGTAGTCACACTGTTAAGACGGAGAAGCTAAAAGGGCCAATTACACACCCCATGATGTTGTCTGTAAAGCAATTAGAACTGACAGTGTGATTAAAACCAAGAAGTTATTACTTCTTATCTTGGAGTGGGAAGAGTGACTGTTAGCAGATGAACATGCACCAGATCTACAGTGGGAATAATTTCCTCACCCACTGCCTAATCCCCTCTACTTCATTGCTGGCTGAATGTATGTAGGTGCATAGTGGTGGTTGGTTTTTTTTTTTTGTCTTGTTTTTTTTTTTTGTTTTTTTTTTCACATGAATTAACGCTTGTAGCTAATAGCTGTAAACTCACAAATGGACTATTACTTTTTACAGCCTTTTAGCAGACTCAGCCTAATGGAGCAAAACCGTTAACAAATTAAGACACATTTGACAGGGCTTCAAGCAGGAATCATAACCCAGGAGTCACTGTTTGGAGCTGGGATGGAAAGATCTCTGCAGAACCTGCATGTATCTCAGCACGGGGCTGGTGGCAACAGCAAAACAGTTAAGGCAACAGTTTCTTGGTCTCTCTGAGATTTCCAGAGCAAGGAACTGACTTCTTTTAATATTAGCAACAAGCTCGTCACGTCTGGAGTGCCACCAGATACAAAACAGTCGTAACGATAGTTAAAGAAAACATGGGGGGCCTTCAGGTGGACAAATATGACTTGCAGCAATGTAAATATCTCAGGCATTGTAAGACCCCGAGGCCACAGGAGCATCTGATGTGCAGGCAGTCTTGAAGCCATGGACAAAACGTATCATCAGAACGGGCACAGGGCTGTGCCGTTGGGTGCCTGAGCAAGAAAGGAGCAGGCAGTAAGGATGGCTGAAAGGGCTGCCAGATGTGCTCAGGATGAGGTGCCTGCTCTAGCAGGCGCCCTGCAGCAGCCTGACACTGCGTGGGCCTTCTGGGGAAGCACATGCCTTTGGCTGCTGGTTTTTTAGTGCTGAGCTGGAGGTGGCTCAGCCAGGGCTGGACGTGTGCTGGAGTTGACGTGGAGCAGCTGCGTGCCTCGGAGCTTTCTTCCCTTCCACCTCCAACTTTCAACCCTATAATTCTCTTCTTTTGGGGGATTTCTGTAGTGTTTAATCCCTTCTACCTCCATCTTAAAGCAAATCTTCTGGTCACCTCTAGGCTTTTGCTTGTTTTGGAGCTGGCTGATGAGGCACTTGTGTATGACACCGCTTCATTCTTCACTCAAGTTCTGTACAACTCAGCACTGTACGTGGTAGTAAGACAGAGATGTGACATAAGCGTCGAAACCTCAGCATAAGCTGTAGACTCCAGGGGTTTTTCTCCTGTGCATTCTTATTATGGGAGCTTGTTGACTGTAAGTGGCATCACAGCAGGCACCCACATATGCTCCTGGCAGGGAGTTCAGCCTGTGGCAGCAGCTCCCCAGTTGCTGTGCTAATTACTAACTCACAAAGCCCAGGCAGTAATGTTCAGACGTACTTTTATTCTTTTTTTTTTCTTCCTATTTCAAACCTTCTCTTCCTCCCTAGGCTTGCTAAAACTTCTTTCAGTGTCACGTGAAGGCTTGTTCTCCTAATGCTTTGTGAACACTCAGTGTTACAATTCCAGCATAATGATATTTTCCCCATCGGTGTAAAGTGTGACTACATCAATAGCTTATTAAAAGAGTGTAATAAAAATTATGACCCCACAATTTTGCTATTAATATAATGATACAGAGCCAAGAAAAATCCCTGATTCTTCTTCCGCATCTTCTGCAGCATGATACAAGAGCAGAACATCTTAAGTCAGTTTAATCCCTTCTTTTCATCCCCTAGCAATATATGTTGGCCCATGAGAGTAGCATGAACTAAAAGTTTAATTTATTAATATGCGATAGTGATAATGTCAAAAGAACAATATATAAAAACCCACACAGAAAAGGATTACGCAGTGCAGAGGGGAAAGCCTAGAGCTAATATTTAATACTGTAAAACAGAGCCAAAAATAACTTCTCATCCAAGGAGCAAAAGCGGGAGCAGTGTGCAGGGGATGGAGACGCAGAGCCCAGCGAGCAGCCCTGAGCCAGAGCCGCTCCTGTGGGAGCCTGCGGAGATCACAGGCTGGGGGTGGTGCTGCTGGGGCAGTGACCAAAGGCCCCAGCTGTCAGCCTGTCAACCTCAGGCTCTCGCAGCTCCGAGAGGACCGCGCTCAGGACTCCAAGCAGCAGGCACAAGTGGACACGTGGAGAGCAAGCCGTGTCCAGGGCACAGTGAGCGGGGAGCCTCGTGGCTCAGCATTTCAGTCGGTGAAGCGTGAAACCAGCTGTTCTCTTCAGCTAAATTGTTCACTTAAGCTTGGATGATTAAACTTTCACCAGCAGCCAATATAACCTGCAGCCTTAGGAGGCACACAGACACATTAGCGATTCATGATCTTCGCCTTAAAGAGCAATTTGCCCTACAGTCTTAAGCCAGTAACGTTCTTGGAAGTGGAAAATGTTTCAGCCTCCAAGAGGCTGGCAGGTTTCAAACACTTTCTAGCTTGCTTTCCTGCCACTTCCCTAAAAGGAAGAACAAGGGGAGGAGGGAACAGATGTGGAGGAATAAATCCCAGTAGTTTCCCAGCATTACTAAGTGTGCAATGTGCAGCCCCTGTCAGAAGGGCAGAACTTGCTCGAGGAAATCCGGGTCTGCGAGGGGAAGGCAGAGGGCTGTGCGTGTGGGGTGTGCAGCAGGTCTCGGTGTGGCTGCTGCTGGCCTTTGGCCTTGGTTCAGGTTCCAACCAAAGTGTGAACTCCAGACCAAAATGACTGCTGGGATTCCTTCTGAAGGATGCTAATGGGAGAGCTGAAAATACAGATATAAATGCTGGTAAGGATTGGACTCCTAGACTGTGGCAAAGCACTGGATCTTAGACCAGAGGAAGAATGGCACATCCTCAGAGGAGCTAGCGCTGGAGACTATGCAGAAAGCATTTGTGACATGAGTATCTATGGAGTGTTATTCCACGGCCTCATGGACCAAAGGAACATGAGGCTGGAGGCAGATAAGTGAGTCTCACTAGCACAGAGTTTATCTAACTTTTACATCAGTGGGTCCTCAGCTGCCTTCTGCAGAAGAATCTGGCTTGCATGGGTGCTTCTATATTTCTGTGGTTTTAAATATGTCCTTGTATAACATCAGTCAGACACAGGAGTACGGAGGAAAGAGGAAAAAGAAAAGTGAAAGAAAATGAAGAAAAATGACATCCTGTTCAGTACAAATGGTTCTTCCCTGGGCTGAAGAGGGCAGAGGGAAAGAATTACAGAAAATTTTCATCACCAGTTGAAAGGCAAACCTGAAAGGAGCTGAGAGGAAACCGGAGGGAGTGATTCTGTAGTAAAGGGGGAAGAAAAGATTAAGATCTGACCTAGATACAAAAATTGCTCCTATCCTGCCCCTCATTTGCTGGGTCAGGAGAGGTAACAAGAAGAGCAAGATGTTCCAAGCACTGGTACAGAATACCTCCTAGGATCTGAGCCCAGCTCTGTGCTAACACCAGGTTCCTGCTGCACTGCCTGCGAGCTGCTGCCTGCCTGTGTGCCTCTGGGAAGTGCTTTGTTCAACATATCCCCAGTGCTCAGCAGCTCTCAGCACCAGGTAAAAGCCAAGAGGTGGAGATGATGCATGTGGAGCGACAGGTGAGGTTAGACTGGCCCACGAGTGACATGGTTTTGCTTGGTGTTTGTCTTTGCAGCAGCACCTGAGCCCCACCGCGTGCAGGAACTGATCTTCTTTGTGTATGCTTTTCCCCTGCCCTGGGAATGGTCAGGCTCTTGCTTTGTCCACCTCAAAATAAGTGCCTGAAGCTTGGCTGCACAATCTGCCAGCAGATGGGGGATCAGAGAATACACAGGGTGCGTTAGGAAAAATGGTAGAAGAACAGGGCTAGGAGTAATCAAATGAAGTCAAAAATGGAAGAGACACCTGGAAAGTGTGCTGGAAGGTCTGCTACACTGAGGCATAGCCTTTTGGGATAAATGTGAGCCTTCCTGTGAAGTCATTCATAAATTATGTGATCTGTTTGCTTTTAAAGCTTTGCAGTGGAGACAACAGCCAGCTCACCCGTTAGCTCCCAGTACTTCCCGGATCCTTTCTTGCCTGTTATGCCAGGACCCCTATGACAAGGCTTCCTTACACCGACCGTTAAGTCTGCTTCCCCAGACAATCTTGTGCCAGCAAGGCTTCCTTTCTATGGAGCTCATTTACCAACAATTTGACACAAATATTTCTTGCTCGAAATGCAAGCTCTCTTACATGAACATTGATGCTGTGTGTACATATATATGTATGTATGTATGTATGTATTCTGGACTTGAATTAAATTTTAAAAAGTGCCCACAGTGATTGCCAAAATCTAGTTTAATTTTTAGAAGTGACCTGGGCATCTCAGCCCATGTGAATGTAGGTCCATTTAAATTCTGGGCAAGGTCTGGGTCACACATTCCTCCAGCCAGGCTTGGCTCCCTGCTGGTAACTGGATCCAGAGCTTTGTGCTGAAGCTCTCCAGTGTGAGCTGAGAAGGAAGAACACCCACGTGGACTCTGTTGATAAAAACCTTTGGGTCCTTGAATGAGATAATTAAGTAACGTGAGAGAGATTTGTGGAAAAGCGTATTTGACATTTGTTTTTTACGGACCAAGAACACAAAAATGATGCATGTAACATGAAAAACAAAGTTCTACCTGCTGGCTTTCCTGAACAAGGCACACAATGTTTTTTTTTTCCATTCCACAGTTCGAGAAAACATTGATTTGATCCACTGAAGTGATGAATGCCCACAGAATAAAACCTTTTTTTTTTTTTCTGGATGACCTTGCGCAGATTAGAGCAGCGAGGTAAGAAATGCAGCAAGTATTTATCAAAGGATTCTAAGACAGTGCAAACTCTATCGAGTTCAAAAGTGAGAGACTTTTCGTCTTCGTACAACTGACAGGGTTATAACGTTTCAAGAATGCCAGGAATCCATGTGGCTGTTCCATTAAACACCTCTGATTAGTGAATGTGCTGATAAACTTTGAGAGTCAGAGGTCAGAGCTGTGGAGCCGAAGGTACCCCAGGTATCTGAAAATGTCTCCAGGATTCCTGGTCCCCTTTCCCAGTTAACCCCTTCTGTCACTTCACCCACAGAGGCCTAAAGTGGAGCGTCTCTGACACCGTACCTCCCTGATAGTTCTGCAGAGATGTTAAGAGTTATTTTGAAAACTGGAAAAATGACCTCAGGAGCTTCCCATGGAAATGTTCTTGACAGCTGGCTGCTCTTTGATTTCAGCCCCAGTTCCTCGTTCATATATGTGCAGAATGCCATGTTGCCACTGGCTCATCCAGCCCCTCTCTCATCAGCTTCAGGTGATACAATGATGGCAGCAGGCTGTGCATTAAAATACCTCTGGAGCTATCAAATTGCAAAGAGGAATGCAATTTCAGAATGCTCAGACAGGAGCAGTCGCAGCACCCTGTCACCGCGTAAAGCTCTCCGCTTTGTTCACATTTCATCCTAGCAGCTACAGCTCTGCTCCCACCGAGTGCCTGCAAACAGCAATTGGGAAATCCAGCAAACACAGACTCTGTGCCCGACTGCTGCTCTATCAGGAGGATCCCAGGAAGCTGAGTTATCCCAGCAGGGTCCCAGACCATTTTTCAGGCCTTTGCCCTAACACGCAAGCCCATCCCGATGCAGCGTGGGTGCTGTTTTGTCTCTGTCTCCCAGATGGCAGCTCAGGGCTCCAAGTTTATCCGCTCCTGCAATATACGGCTTTTCATCCCACACTCTGGTTATGAGCTGCTGGAGGTACTGAGGATTCGTCAAAGTGTGACCCCATCAGCTTCTTTGAAAATCAATAGGAAAATGCCGAGGAATGCAAAGGAAGCAGGAACAGTCAAAGTACAGACAAGTGATGTCCTGTAATGGCCATAATGATTCTGAAACACGCAAGGTCACAGATAATTAGGAACCTAATTCTCCTTTGAAAGAATCTGTCAAGTTACTTCCCTACCTCAAAAACAATTGCTGATTGATGTTATTTCTGGGCTAACAAACTCATTGAAGGTAGTCTGAATGGGAGGTGTACGGCCCTTGCTGTCCAGGTGGGCTTAGGAGTAAAGCTTGAGTAAAAGAGATTTTCATTGTAATGGTCTTAACTGGGCCTGATTCACAGAGGTGCCAGCTCCTTCCTCTCTACAGCATTTCTACCCACTTGTGTTCTTTTTGATTTTATTTTATTTTTACTTCTAATTGTGAAGAATGAGGCATATGCTGGTCTCCTGTAGGAGAGAGGGACGGGGTTTGCTAACACCCAAGGACTGAGCTGGCTCCTTCCCTGCTGCTGTGTGCCCACTGCTGGCTGCAGCGCTGCTGGAGCTCATGGCAAGAGAGCTGTGGCCTGGGTCCAGAGCCACAGCAGCATCCAAACAGTGGAGATGCAATGTGGACTTCAGCACAAGCATGGATGTTAGCTCAAAATGTATAATACTACTGACTCACAGCTCAAAGGCCAGGGTCACAACCAGTGAAACAGCAACCCCACAGCTCCAAGGCAGAAATTTGTTACTAGAACAGATGACAGCCATAGGCAGAGCAAGGAAGAGGCTTTAGAAGTCTCTTATCTAAAAAAATGCAGTACTGATGAACAGTGTTCTGAGAGCTTTCTGGTTACAAGATGTCTTCATTTTTTCTAAGGCTGGTTCTCCAGCTTTTTCACAGCTACAGCAACCTGGGCAAGGACCTGGATGTGAGGGGAGGTCAGTGATTTCTCTGAACAAAGAGCAGTGCACCTATGGTTCTTTGGGTCATTTTAACTTCAGAGGTGTGGGACAGAGAAAGGATGAAAGGCTAGAACACAACAGTGCAGTTATGTTTTCTGCCCCAGCTCGGATGGAGCAGGATGTACAACTCAGGCAAAAATGAACTTTTGGTTTGCTCCAAATGGGGTCAGCAGGCAGAGCTCTTGGTACTGAGAGTTCAACCCAACTCAAAGCAGACATCCCAATTTCCAAACCCAATTATAAACAAAAACCAAAACTAAACAAACAGCTGAAGTTTCTGCAAAGTGACAGCAAAGAATTTACCTCACCCCTAATTTACACAGCTCAGACACTTGGAAAGCAGAGATGTGAGTAATTAGGCATACAGCAGACTTTACAAGACTGTCTGAACCTGCCTGTATGGTTCTGAATTATAAAACACATATTTGCTCACATCCAAATGTTGGTTCTGTCAAGGTATATTGGTATCTAAGATTGATTTGTTTGAAAAAGGTCTTTAAAATTGCAAATATATTTGACTGTAGCCAGAGCACATGTAAGTCTGTTCTGCCAGACCAGCATTAGGTTGTTATCAGGGCAACCTGCATGTCTCCGTGCTAAGTGTTACAGCTGGGAACACAGTGAGCATATACGTGTGGGACATGGAGCAGAGATGTGCGACTGCAAGCAACCTAGGGCATTTATCAGCCTGGGCTTGGACCCAGGATAAGGGAGCGTGGGCAGCCGTAGTGGGTCCTCAGGGTGGGGGATGAGGAGCTGGTCACAGTGCAGGAGTTTGGAAGGTAGATCAGCTCTTGGAGAGCTTGCACGTCAGTGTCCCTGTGACAGTGACTTCCCTGATGTGACATGCAGACAACGTTACCTCCTCTGGGAGGACAGGCTGTCCAGAGATGGGAAGCACGCCGAGCCTGCTGATGGGAGGTGATCTCAGAGCATGTCTGCACCAACGCGGTGAGAATGCAACCTGTGCAGATCTTTCTGCTCAGATAGGCTCCCACATGAGCTGCACTTCCCTGATCTCAGCTCCTGGCTTGGAGATGGGGCCTTTGTGGCAACGTGGCTGTACTGCATCAATTTGCAAATAACCACATGAAAATAGCTGAGGTCTGCACTGAGGTCTGCGTCTCTTATAGGTGTACCCTCAGGTCTGCAGTGCAGTTACACACACGCACGGGATGTGGGGTATGGATTTCAGATGGCCACCACCACGTTGCTTTTGATTGTTTTTGCTTTGTTTCTGTTACTGTTTTGTTTTCTTATTGCAGACTGCATTTGGAGAGGGATTATCCAACCTGAACTTTGGTTTATTGTCAGTGCCCAAATTGGGCTGGAACATAGAGGCTGGTGCAAGACCAAACCTGAACACAGTATGTGTGTTTAGTTTCTCTTGTTTCATCCCTGTGGATCCATTCCCATTCACACAGATCCTTTCCATCAATTTTAAGAAAGCCTTAAATGAGAAGTAATGCTTCAGATGATAAATGGGCACTTTTATCTCCACAGTCTCTTTAACGTGACATGTTCCCCTACCATGTCAGTAGGTGAGCCTTTCTGCCTCACCAGTACTGCACGAACTGGCAAACACACACTGGATATGTATGGGATTGAAGCCTGAGTATTTTCTAACACAGAGCTTTGGTTATCTGTGGGCTTTTCCATTTCTCTTTGAATAAGAGACTGCTAACAAAGGGAAAAATTGGATCGAGATCCTACGAGATGTCATGTGTGTGTGTGTGTGTGTCCAGAAAGTAAGAATATCCTATTGCAGCCAGCATCCACCTCCTTCCTTCTCCTCTCCCTTCTATTATTCTTTCTTTCTTTTTTTTTTAATTTCTTATAAGGAACACATAACTTTTGCTTCATCCCAAAGTACTTTGAGAGCTATTATTTCTCTGTATGCAGTTGACTCTATCTCCTGCTTCCCATCTCTGAAGTATCTGGAGACCAGACCTGTGCTTGAGATTTCAAGCACATTTTTGTGGCCTCATAGTTCTTTATTAGTTCCAAAAAAGAAGAAAAACAGTTTTTTCATCACCTGCATTTCCATCATTTCTGATGTCTATGGCATCCTTCCAGATGTGTTTCTGCCTGCCTGATCCTCCTGTCGATACTTATTAATTTCATGACCATCTCTTCAAGTGTGTTTGGAAACAAACAGGGCAAAGTTACCCTAAGGTCAGGAATGAGCCAAGAGAAGTGAAAATAGGAGTGACTGCTCTCCGCAACAGTTGGTACTTCTGCAGCTTTTCCCACCTTGCAATTAAAATAAGCTTTATTTTAAAGATCTGTTGAACACCCCCGAATGAGGGGAGCCGCTGCCCAAGCCCGGGAGCTCCAGGCACCGAGGCGTTACGACCGAAGTCGTTCAGAGACGCGGAGCCCAAGGCTCCAGGCACGGCGCAAGCTCTGCCGACGCGGCACGGATGTCAGCACGAGGGCTTTCGCCGCTGAAATAACATCCGCCGAAACGACCCAGGACAAACGGCGAAACAGGAAAACAGGGCTGTACAGGCAGCAGCGAGGGCAAGGCGGTCCCGGCCCGCAGATGTTTTCCAGGCCGTGTCCTGGCTGAGGTGGGCGCCGGCTCCGAGCCCCCCCGGCCCGGCCCAGGCCGAGCAGCCCCGACCCCGCGCCGCCACCGCTCCCTGGCGGGGAAGCGCTCCGTCCCGCGGGATGGACGCGGCGCAGCGCCGGCTGCAGCACGGCGGGCCGAGTCCTTCCGCGGCGACTTTGCGCTCCGAGCCTTTCCAGCTGCCGCGCAGCACGGGGAGCGCTTCGCGACGGTCGCGGGGAACACGTTCGGTCTGCGCCCACCGCCCGTGGTCCTGGCACGCTGGGTGTTGCCGAAGAGAACCTGTGTGTATGGGCGTGCAGAGGGTGGCCGGGGTGCCGGCGGAGTTTTTGGTGGCGGCAAACCTTCACCTGCACCCGAGCAGCCGAAAGCGGCAGTGGGGCAGCTGCTGGCGAGGATCTCCGGCCGCGGTGGTGGCTGCGGAGATGGAGCGATGCAGCGGGGCGGAGGAAACGGGCACGTAGGGCAGCGCCGCACACCCTGTCCCTGTTCTGATCCGGGAATTGACCCTTAATCAGCATCACTTTGTTAACGGGCGTGCAGGCCGCCCCGTCCCGCTCTGCATCTTCGGGAGGAGGCAGACCTGCGCCTCGCTGCCGGGAGGCACCGTTTGCTGTAACGTCCTGCGGCCGAAACCGCTCGGAAAGCTGGGCAGCTCCGTGTGCCCGCGAGCACAGCGGGCATGAGACGCCTCCAGAGAGGGGACAGAGCAACTGCGGGGTGCGAAAAAAGGAAGAGAGATGGTGGGTTTTGTAGCGGGCTTATCGTAGAGGAAATTGAAAATATGCCTGTGACATCTCTGGAGGCTTTGTGTTCACTTGCATACTGATTGTTCCAGATGTTCCCCAGATGTCAAAGGGAACCAGGCACTGAAGAACACATTTGTTTTAGCAACTCTCGGCTTTGCTTTTGCCAAGAATAAAGATGCCTGTGTTGTTTCCTTCCCTAGTAACCTGTAGATCTAACGATGTCACTAATCCGACCAAAGACGAATCCGTTCCGTTCGTTCCGGACGCGTGGCGGTGCCGCAAGTTCCGCTCCGCTCCGCTCTCTGCGCGGTGGCCGCCCGTTCCCGAGCGGAGCGCTGCGGGCCGCGGGACCCGCGCGGGGCGGGGCGGGGCGGGGCAGGCAGAGCGCTCCCGGGGCCGCACGCAGGGAGCGGGGCCGCGGCTCGCCGTCACTCCTCCACACTGCCAGGGGGCGCCGGCGCAGCGGGCGGGACGGAAGGCGCCGCAGCGCCCCCGACTTCCGGCGCCGTGCCCCGGAAGTGCGAGCGGGCGCTATGGCCGCTCGCTGAGTGCGGGGCTGGGAGGTGTTTCGGCTCGGCGGGGAGCTCCGGCGCTGCTCTTCTCAGCCTCCGTCCGACCCCGGGCTCGGGCCGTTCCCCGGGGCGCCCGCTGGAGCCGTTTCCCGCCGTGAAGCTGCGGGCTGCCCTGCGGAGCGGCGGGTTCTGGCTGCGTGCTCGTGTGATGCGTGGTTGCTGGGGCGGCTGCGCAGCGCGCTCCCGTGTTCCCTCTCTCTCCAGGCTGAGAACGAGCTTTCACCCCTGAGCGGAGTGCCGTGGGCTCCGCGAAACCGAACCGCTGTGCCGTGTCAGTTCGTGTCTCGGCAGCCCACGATGAGGACTGTGCTGATGGTGGCGGAGAAGCCCTCCCTGGCGCAGTCCATCGCCAAGATCCTCTCGAGGGGTAGGAATGGAAGCGGCTCGGTTTCGTCCTGTTTTGGCGGCGGCAGAATGGAGGCACTGCCCTGCTGAGGAAATGGACGTGGTCTGCGCAGAGCCCCGCTGGCAGCGTTTGAGATCTGTGCGGGAGCAGTGAGGTCAAGAGATAGCCAGGTGGCAAACTTGGTTGTCTCTGGGGTAGCAGGCACTGGAATAGTGGCTTGGGGCAGCTGCCCGTTCGTGAGATTACTGAGTGGTGCCTCATTTTGTTTGTTCTGTGTATTTTGATGTGCTGATATTTCTTCAACTTGAGAATCACGAAATCTGTTTTTGTTACCTCTGGGCAGCCTGATCTAGTGCCTGCTGTAGTGGTTGGCACCCCTGTCTGTGTCAGGGACATTGGAACAAGATAATCTTTGAGGTCCTTTCCAACCCAACCCGTTCTGTGGTTCTCTTTTGTATGGCTGCAGTTGTGTTAGTGCATACAGTTTCTGGAAAATGTCAGTCAAGTAGTGAACTGGTGTCTGGGAATTTCTGAAGCAACGGTAAATATTCTATAAATGATGTGGATAACAGAAAACCAACTGTATTTGCTTAAGGATCTCTTGGAGCTTGATGATCCCTGAGGTCCCTTCAATGCAAGCCATTCTGTGGTCCTGGTGGGGGAAGATAAAGGAGATTCTGGATAGTTTCAACTGAAAATGAACTATGACAGAAAAAAGTTTAAAACAATAATTGGAGCAAAACCTTGATCAAAGAGAATTTTATGATCAGGAAGATCCTAGTTGTCTGGTCTAGAGAAAAGGGGGTGTAATTATGAAAGAATAATGATTGTTTCACTAGTTGTTTTTTTATTACTTTTTATTTGTATTTGGTTGTTAATTGTGTTATTATTCTCACAGGAAACATGTCCTCTCGCAAGGGGCTGAATGGTGCATGCTCTGTGCATGAGTACACGGGGTCGTTTATAGGGCAGAGTGCCCATTTCAAGATGACATCTGTGTGTGGTCATGTCATGACTTTGGATTTCATAGGTATCTGTCTGTTTGTTGAGTGCTTTAACTGATACAGCTTGTAAAATTTTCAAGGACTTGATTATTTCCATGTATGGTGTTTTCTTCAGGAAAAGCATTAAAGAGAACTAGAGCAGAAGGGAGTTTGACAATATTGCTTGTGTCATCAGTTTTAAAGTGCTGTTTCTGGCCCCCTGGCTGCCCTGTTGTGTGACTGTGGGTGTGCAATACATCTGTAATACCTGAATTATATTATAAGTCTTAATTTGCCAACTATTAAAAATGTTTTGGTACTTTGGATGAAAGGTAGTTAAGGAATGCAGAGACCAAAGGGATATTCTCTATAGCACCATAGTATGGTACTGCAGAATAGAGATATGGTTAGGCTCTTGTGCAGCGAAACCTGTCGTCTTGCTTTGAAGTACTGAATGACTCATGGGAGTGCTCTGTTTCCTTTAATGCTAACTGCCTCACAAGTTTTGGGACTAAATTCTGAGTTAGTTATACAGTGCTTTGGGGAGTACAGTGTCATATAATCGTTAAACAATTTTATGAACAGTTATTTTTGAGAAAGGGAAATGAACAAATGCACTGATATGAGAAGGTGGTGATACAGGATGCTTCACAGCATAATAGGGCTGTGACATAGCTGGCCATGAGTAATGGTAAAAGAGTGCACCTCTTATGTGCACTGTGAAAACCAGGAAAAATCGCTCCCTAGCCCTGGCCTGATAACTGATTGCAGGAACAGGAGGCTTTTTAATAGCTCACATTAACATTTCTGAAAGATGTGTAGTACGTCTCTTTAAATTCTGTCTGTCGTGTCTCAGAATTACAGCTGCAGATCACACGGAGTTAAGAGGTCACTTGAGATCCAGTAAAGCAAGATGCATTAGGATAGAAGGCTTTCCAACACAAAGTTTGAAAGCCAAACTATTGTTCTGGGGTTTTTAATGTTTATTTACAGCTCTACTTTAATGCACTTCTGCTTTTCAGGAAAATACAACAGCTGGGACAAGGTGGATCCAGCAGAACTTTTTAGCAAAGCTCCCACAGAAAAGAAAGAAGCGAATCCCAAACTGACCATGGTGAAGTTTTTACAGGTATTCCTCTTACAAAATGTATTTGAGATTCGTGTCAAAACAATCCCTACATGTACTGGGTACGTGTTTGGCTTCTAACAGCACATGGAAGGTCTAGCCTGTAAATGGCTCCCTCAAAATATCTCTGTTAGTCTTTTCTCACATGCGCTTCTCTGGGAGGAAAGCGATAATTTGGATCCTTTTTCAAAATAATACTCTTTCTGGAAAGAAGGTGTTTGGTGTAAGACTGATTATCTGTTGGATAAGTTTAGATTTCCTGGCATCTTTATGAGCTAGAAAAGTGGTTCTTGATCTTTTTTTTTTTTTTTTTTTGCTTGTTTGATTTAATGATGTGAGAATTAAGACACAGGAAGGGAAAGGGACTGGGCTCAAGATCATGCATACAGTGTGGGGCAGGAGTCAGGAGCCTTCCACTACTGTAGGGCCATCCATGCTGATATATGTATTTTTTTCAGAAAGGATGTAGGCAGATTTTTGGTTCTGTGAAGCACATCTTTCTTTTCTCTTAAACCATTCTATAATTATATTCTGTTTTCTTGTTACTTTGCTTTCTTCTTTCAACTCTTTTTGCACCAAATAAACTGCATCAGTCTTTAGAGCTTTAAAACAGAAACAAAAGCTATACAATTGTTGAAGAGATTTTTTGTCTGAGTTGCTGGTAACTGTGCTAATTTCTCTTACAGGTGGAGGGAAGAGGCTGTGATTGCATTGTCTTGTGGTTGGATTGTGATAAGGAGGGAGAAAACATCTGTTTTGAAGTAAGATTTCTAATACCATAATGTATTAATCTGTAGCATGAGGTACTATCAGTATGTTGTTCTTTGGATGCATGGTAATATTCAAACTAAGTTAAATAAAAATTTAAAAGCATAGGGAACCTTGGTGGAAAAGCTCATGGTTTTGAATTCATAAGATGTCAGTCAAAGAGTGTAATTGATTTTGTTGATGTTGCACATCAGAGAGGAATAATAAGATCTCTTAAATGTTGAAATGTATCAGTGCTTTCTGTCAGAATCAATGTTTCTCAGCTGGTGTAGTTATTTTGCCATCCTTATAAAATTAATTTCTATTAGCCTAGCCTAGATAAGACACTTCTGAGCATAGAGACTGCTTGTAAATGTTGGCTTACAGCAGGAGTTTGGACTCTGTACGTTAAAGAGATAGAACTAAAACTTTGTGGTGTACAGAGACTTTAAAAAAAAAAAAAAGTCCTGTTCCCAGAAGTCTATATGAAAACTATTTTGTTTAAAGAAACAAAAACTCTTGTTTAAAGAAGCACATTTTATCAAGTATTTAAGTTCTTTAAATGCCACTATTTCATTACTTTGCCTTGGCAACCTAGGTAGAAACTGATACATATTCATCAGATATTCACAGTACAGCAGCTACAGTAGTGAAACTCCTTGCTCTGAGCTAAGAATAGTGTTTCACTTCCAGCAGTTGCTGTTTGATATACGAATCTTTCATTTTTTTCTAATTCTTAATATGCTTCTTAGTGTACAGACAAATACTGTTCTTATCAGTTTATGTACTGGCATGAAATCTTACTGAATGGGTTACACATCAGCAGGTGTTTTGTGGGAAGGGTTTGGTTCGTTTTTTTCTCCAGAGAAAAGAACTGACTTAAGTCCTGAGCTTTCAGTTACTTATAAAATCTGCTTCTGATCCTCATTAGGTTCTTGATGCTGTTCTTCCTGTTATGAACAAACCTCCTAGCACCGAAAGGACAATTTATAGAGCTAAATTCAGTTCTATTACTGACACAGACATCTGCAATGCCATGAATCATTTGGGAGAACCCAATCGTAATGAAGCCCTTTCAGTGGATGCCCGCCAGGAGCTGGATCTCAGAATTGGCTGTGCGTTTACAAGGTGACAGCATAGATTGCAGATGGTTTATGAAAGGTTCAGGAATACTGTCCTGTCTGCAAAATATGCCTCAGAGCTGTAGTAGCTAACTCTACTGAGTACCAAAGCAAGCAATTTTATGCTGTAAAGTGAAAAAATGTGTTATGGCTTTAACTGAGTTAGAGAAAATAATGTCAGCAGATATGGTATATTCTTATTTTGTCTTCCTCTCACATTTCCTTGGGAGTAAGCAGAATTCTAACTTCTGTAGCTTTAAGACTTGATGTTTCTGAAAATACCTTTTTTTTTTTTTTAATATATACACCTGAGTGACTTAGCAAATTATTCATACATATCTGGAAAAGTTCCTGAAAATTGTTTCTTTGCATGGGAATGAGGATATTAATATGTTTGTTGCTATATTTTATCTTTCCCTTAAGATTTCAGACCAAGTATTTTCAGGGGAAATATGGAAATTTAGACAGCTCCCTTATCTCTTTCGGGCCATGTCAAACACCAACACTTGGATTTTGTGTTGAAAGGCACGACAAAATCCAGTCATTCAAGCCTGAGACTTACTGGGTGCTGCAAGCTAAAGTAAGCCTTGTGTTACTTGTTTGATTAAAACCTGTTTTCCTTCTTAGATACAAAGAAATGCACTTAATATTTTCATTTTGTCCATTCATAAATTTGTAGCTGCTGACAAGAATTCACAATGCCTCCAATTTACTTGTGTATTTTCTGTCAGTTCACATGTGTGTCACCACTCTCTCTAGAGCAGATTTGATGATGTCAGTTCTGTGTTCAAGTGGTTATTGTATGCTGCTTGTAAGAATTCTTCAGTGCTAACCATCTAAGCTTAGACTCAGCCAGAAAGACTACTTAAAATGGCTTGTTATTGTTCCCTGGTGTCCTTGGACCAACTGTGGTGTTAATTTGAATCCAAGAATTAATTTGTCTG
This sequence comes from Phasianus colchicus, assembly GCF_987193195.1. NCBI lineage: Eukaryota > Metazoa > Chordata > Aves > Galliformes > Phasianidae > Phasianus > Phasianus colchicus. The sequence goes on along the minus strand of NC_143453.1, from coordinate 12,988,903 downwards.
CCAGCAAGCATTGGCATTGCTGAATATTGGAATTCTAAAGTAAATAAAATGTTCATTGTGTTGATGCTGAGTCCTCTGAATGCTTTGGCAGCTTATGGCAGTTTTATAGCCTTGCTGCTGTCCAAGCTTGGAGAACAAACCAATGTGGTTTTACTTTTGTGATGACGGGGATTGTGTTAATAAATAGAAGATAAATGGTAAGAAGTTGCCATTTTTAGATTTTAAAATTTAAAAAGAAAAAAGATGAAATTCAGTGTCTACTCTCATCTGTTTTTTGATATATCTCATTTATGTATATTGTGCTAGGAAGTATTTGATGCCTGTTTTCAGGGCATTTCATGCACACACATTGATTAGTTCATATTTATTTTTGTAGGTGGGACTTGGGATGTGGCCTCTGTACACTTTATTTTTAATGCAAAGAATTAATTTTGCTAAGTCAAAATGATAAACTTTGAATTTCTGCCCTTTTTGCCTTAACTATTCCAAGTATTAAAAATAAGCATAGAATTTCAGTTAACTGCAAGAATAATTCCAGTCATTCTCCTGAACTCAAATTACTCTCTTTCTCAAAAGCCACTGGAACATGAGTACAGCTGCGTGCTTGGAGCACTTGTAGAACATCTATTACTAGGGTTTACTTTCTGGATTATTGTTGGAAAAGTGCATTCTGCACTTTTATTAATAGTGTTGGTGGGAATTAATTTGTTGTTGTTTGTTTTTTCATCAACTAGGTGAACCCTGAAAAAGAAAGTTCTCTCACTTTGGATTGGGATAGAGTGCGGGTATTTGATCGTGAGATTGCTCAAATGTTCCTAAATATAACAAAGACGGCGAAAGAAGCAAAGGTAGAAGTATTTACTAGGTGTTGCTAGAGCATATTTCACATAAAGAAAATACCAATTAATAGTTCATCTACTGTATATTGGTGTTTTTTTGTGTGTGTGCTTTTGGTGAAGAAGGTTATGAAATATAATCTGTATCTTTTTTATTCAATTCAACTTTGTATAAAGGATAAGCAAAAGGTTCTTGATTGTAGTTTGTGTTGCACTAATGTATGGTCATCTCAGCAGAAGCCCCTTCTTAATATTGGCTTTGGAAATGATCATCATTCATGATAGGAATTAGCAATCTTCATTGCTGCACTTGCTGAGGAAACAGTTCAGAACTCTGAGCAGACCTCTTATTTTGCAAAGGGCACTGCAGAGATCAGAATTTATTTACTTATGTAACAACATTCCTGCAGTTAAATTTTTAATTGTGTATGGTGCAGTCTTATAGCCAACTAATTTGTAGTTCTGTTCTGTTCAATACTTGTTTGACAGTGTGTTGGGATTTAAGTGTTTACAGCTACCAACGTTCAGAGGCTGTGTGAAGTCTAAAAATCTAGATCCCTATATTTAGGGACCATGACTTGGATTGAGCACTACATCCTTGTAGCACTGACGAATGTGCTGCTGAGCTAAATGGGAGGGGAAGATAAGCAATAAGCTACTTTTCTGCATAACCAGTGGTAGGTCTGATCTAGTCCATAGTGTGAAGGGGCCCTAGGGCTGTACCTTCTGCATTTGGTAAGACTGCCTCCAGTCAGATTTCCACCAGATTTGATGGTTACTGTTCTAAGGAAAAAAAAATTAGAACAGATATGACAAAAGCAGGTAATGTTAGGTATGCCACATGATTTTAGTCAAAATGGTAATTATACATTTATCAGTTACCAAACTTCAAAACTTTTACTGGAAAAATGCTATTTTCTAGGTAGAATCTGTGAGTAAAAAAGAGAAGGTGAAGCAGAGACCACTGGCTCTGAACACGGTAGAAATGCTACGAGTGGCCAGTGCTGCTTTAGGTACGTGTAAAAGTTTAGATTTTCACACTGATTTAGAGCAAAATACTTTGGATTCTTGGCTGAAATAATCAAGCCCATATAAAATACATTTTGATAAGTTTCCTCTCCCTACAGTGTATCACTTTTGGGAAACAAGTTTAGAAAGCATGTCAGAAATGCTGGGTCAGATCGAGGTGGCAAAAGTCTTACAGAAAGGACAAGCTGTAATTTATAATTAATTGAAATGTTTTGATAAGGTATGCTTTAAGACTCAGCAACCAAAGCCATCTACAGATTGCTGTATGATTTTGTTCTCTCCTGTGCCATCCCAGGAATGGGTCCACAACATGCCATGCAAATAGCAGAGCGTCTTTATACACAGGGTTATATTAGCTACCCTCGAACAGAAACTACCCATTATCCAGAAAACTTTGACTTGAAAGGATGCTTGAGACAGCAAGCTAATAATCCTTACTGGGCAGAAACGGTGAGTACGTAAAGCAACACCTCTACTGTTCTACAGATGATTCTCTAGTCTGTGTTTTAGAACATCTCACCTGGTATGTCTTGATCTGTAGCTCTCTGCAAACAACAAATATCTGTAATTGCTTTTACTTACAGATATTGTAGTTACGGATTTGATCTCAAAAAAACTTTTAACCTGATAGTAGAGACCTGCTATCCACTTCAGCCTGTTTTCTCTCTTTTCCTTCACCCAGGTAAAAGCATTGCTATCAGAAGGCATCAATCGTCCAAGGAAAGGCCATGATGCAGGGGACCATCCTCCCATCACTCCAATGAAAGCTGCAACAGAAGTAGAATTAGGTATAGACAAATTGAATAGTTTTAGAACGCTCTGAGGAAATCTGTTCCTGAAGGTTTGGGAGCCATGCTAAAAGGCTCTGGGTTTTAGTGTAAAGTCTGAATTGCAAGAACTGGAGAGAGAGAGAGCAAACTTTGCCTTAAGTTAAACTTCTAATAACAGCAAAGATCAAAACTCTTTGCCCTGTAATGGCTTCCAAGTGCTGAAACTTTATTAAATATTTCTGCTTGAAATTCAGACTTAAGCTGAGTTTAATTTTTTTTCCTCTATGGTTTGTTTTCATTATGTTAAAATGTAAGATCTGACTCTATTGCCATGACCTGTTGAAGAGAGATTTGAAAATTATAAGGAAGTATACTGAATGTGTTGTGTTGTTTATTAGGAATAACTAAGATTATTGTAGAAAACTGGTAAATCCTGATTTTTCAGTTATCAGTGAAATCAACTCTGATACTGAAGTATGTTAAGACTTTGAGTAACCATATAGCTTGCTGAATGGCTATCTAAAACTTCTTTATACACAGTAGGAAGAAATCTGCAAGACTGATACTTAGAAGCTTAGTTTGTGTTTATAGCAATGTAACCTCTGCTATTTGATTTCCTAGCTATATATTGTGATTAAGGAAGCTGCATGTAGCTCTTGTCTGTGCTGTGCTAGTTTGTCAGGCAACCTGGTTGATAACATATTTAAAAAAAAAAACAACAGTGTAGCACAGGATTCTAACGCATGATTTTATGGGTAGGAAATCTTAAAGGGGAAGGTGGATGGACTTTTGAATCTTATTTTCTCTTGGGTACCAGTTTTCCCTGTGGCTTCTGTGGAAATCTGATATCTTTTAGTGCAAATTTTATGTAGTGCTGCAAGACTTATTTGTGGGATTAAGATATTGTTTATCCTCAGGTGGAGATGGATGGCGACTGTATGAGTACATAACTAGGCATTTTATTGCCACTGTGAGTGCTGATTGCAAGTACCTACAAACCAACATTTCCTTCAGTATTGGCCCTGAACGTTTTAGCTGTGTTGGAAAAGTGGTAACTTCACCAGGTAAGACTAACCAGGGAGTAAGTAGTTAGCTACAGTTTATTATTTTACCAATTCATGCATTAAATACATATAAAAAGTGAAGTTTTGGAGGCAAGTCAAATTTAAGACTTTTTCCTGGAGCTTATTAAGATCACAAGGACTGAATCTTTGTCTTCATTTCATTTCTGTTACCCTAGAAAAGGACGTACTTCCCATGTAGTAGTCTCAAAGTTTTAATGCCACACTTACCAGTGTAAAGACCAGTCTTTTTTTCAGGCTGTAAATGCCTTTTGTAATTTGTATTATACAAGGGCTGATTTTTTTAAAATTATTTCCTTGAGCTTCAGGAAAAGGACTGTAGTACCCTCAGTGAAATGTTCACCGCAAGCTGTCCCAGTCATCTGTTAGATTAATACAACTTAGTATTTGCATTTTCTTTTTAAGAGACTCTTCCCATCCATTTGGTAAGACTTTTGGCACTATGCTTTCATTTGAGGAAAGCCATGGTTGTTTTTTTCTTTTTCTGCAGTTTTTTTTTTCCTCTCCATATATCAGCTGGACCCAATTTTCCACAGAACAGCTTTGATGCAGTGAGAGATCCCATCTCTTGATACAGTATTTCAAATATTGTCTGCAGGGAATGGCAAACAGCCTCTCAACTTTGATGTGCATTGTGTAGCCTATGTTAAAATCAGAAATAGGAGTCTTGGCCTTTTGAAAGCTGTGAAGATAAGCTCTCATTATTTTTACCTCCAGGGTTCACAGAAATTATGCCTTGGCACAGCATCCCATTAGAAGAGAGCCTTCCTTGCTGTGAAAAAGGAGATCTCTTTCCAGTTGGGGAAATAAAATTGCTGGAAATGCAAACCAGTCCTCCTGACTACCTGACAGAAGCGGAACTCATCACATTGATGGAAAAGCATGGCATTGGTAGGAACCTGCTTAACGTACATTATCCTGTAATACATCTACTAAGAGGGCAAAGGGTCTGAATCACCTCTCTGAACTTTCTCTGTTGGTAATAACCTTTCAGTATTCATTTGAGTAAGTCCAGACATGATCTCTTTCCCATCAAACCACAATGCCTGTCTCACCTCTTAGTGTGTGGTAGATTCTGCTTTCCCCATATTTTGTTCATTTTATCTTTATGCCCAGTTTCTGACCAAAGCAAAATCAAAAATCTCTCCTTGTCACTTCTGTGTCATAGAGAGCTATTGCGTGGAAGAATGTACCTCCAGTTGTTAGCAATGGTTTTTTGTCTTTACAGCTTGCTTCAGTTTTGCTGGCTGCAATAGTCTTTAAATATTTTATTATATAATTTTTCACAGTATTATTTTTCTTTTTCAATCTGACTTGCTTCCTTCAATACGTTTTCATAAACATGTTCAGTCCAAACAAACACAGTATTTTTTTTCCACGGTATTTTTCCAGAATAAGTGATTGTGAGAATAGCTTCCTTCCATCACTAATTCCTTGGAAGAGGTGAAAGGATTAAGGTTAAAACATGTGTTTCAGCCTTCTCAGAACTGCAGAGGAACATACATGTTAATACAGATATTATCCACTGGAAAGTGGGTATTAGCAAAAAGCTGTCTCAGAAGTGCTATAATATGACATAAAACCAGAGAAGTCAGAAGTTAGTAATTCAGTGAAAACTTTGATGGATTATTTTGTCTTCCTTTGTGTGGCAGGAACTGATGCAAGTATTCCAGTTCACATCAACAACATTTGCCAGCGAAACTATGTCACAGTGGAGAGTGGTCGAAGACTAAAGCCTACAAACCTTGGAATTGTTCTGGTTCATGGTTATTACAAAATAGGTCAGTTAAATGCTCTTCTCCAAATTCATCCTCTTACCTTTTGTCCCCTTCAGTAAGTCAGGGGCTTTTGTCCTTGTATAAATAATGTTTGTCTGAAAAGATACCTCTAGGAAAGCATCACTAATTCTAAAATCTGTAAAAATTTAAATTTAATTTTGATATCAGTTTATATATGGGCAGTTTCTTACCTCTGTTTTTGGTCTACTGTTGCTGCTTCTCTGTTGCTACTGTCTTTGTTTTTTCTGGTAGATGCAGAATTAGTTCTTCCTACAATCCGCAGTGCTGTGGAGAAGCAACTCAACTTGATAGCTCTGGGAAAAGCAAATTACCACCAAGTCCTGGAGCATACCCTTGACATCTTCAAAAGAAAATTTCACTATTTTGTGGATTCTATTGCAGGTAAAAATTGTAAGGAATTTCACACGTACAACAACTACTTAATTGTTGTAAAGACATTACTAGTAAGTACTTTCAAATGAGGTTGCTTTTAGGGTTTTAGGCTCACTGAAAGTTGTGCCAGGACTGTTGCTTTACAAAGGAAATTTGATCATGTCTCCAAAATTCCACTTAAAATTTATTTTCTAACTGTGTAGTGGTGAAAAGCTTCAAACGAGCTGAAGTATTTACCCTACTGCGTTTGTGGATGCTTATTGCAAAATAATAAATTAAAAAAAAAAAAATCCTGAACAAGGAAGCTATTGTGAGTAAACCGCTTTAATTCCCACTACGTCTTTGCTGTTCCTGTAGATAGTATTGTGCAAAGTTTCCTCCTATGGGAAGAATTGTAACACAGATGGAATTTCTTTTTCTCCAGGTATGGATGAGCTGATGGAAGTGTCATTTTCGCCCTTAGCTGCCACGGGTAAACCTCTTTCCCGCTGTGGCAAATGCCATCGTTTTATGAAATACATTCAGGTAAGTTCACATTGTGTTTGGATTTTAAATTTCACTTGCTGGGGAGCGGGGATTAGAAACCCCCTTGTCATTATTGAATGTGGATTCAAATGTTGTTGTTAAGAAAGCACTTCATGGGGAGGAGGGGAAAGGGTGAAGCCTGATGCAGTTTTTCTATGCAGTACAAATCAGAGAGTGGTCACTGCTGGATTTCCTGCAAGTTTTGAACCCTGCTGGCCATACAAATGTTCTGAAGATTTGCATTCTCTTTCCAGGCCAAACCAAGTCGTCTGCACTGCTCTCACTGTGATGATACCTACAGTCTCCCGCAGAATGGTACAATTAAGCTCTACAAAGAGTTACGTTGCCCCCTTGATGACTTTGAGCTGGTGCTGTGGTCGTCTGGATCCAGAGGAAAGAGCTACCCACTCTGTCCGTACTGTTACAACCATCCTCCCTTCAGGGACATGAAAAAAGGTAAAATAAATAAAATGCAGGGGGTTTAGCTCAAATGTTAGTTTTCTTTGTAGTTCCCTCTGCATTTTCTTGAATATGAGAGGCTGCTGTTACTACATTTGCTACAAGACAGAAGAGAGAGGCTGGTGTGCTTTGAACCATTGTTCTTACTTCAGTGTTCCTGGAGTTTAGTGAAAGGTGCTTTTGAAATAGCAGCATTTTGGGCATGAATTCAGATGTTGCAATTAGCCATTTTTTGAATCCATCTTTTTCTAAAAGGGCTGACGTGGAGCATCTGGAGAAACACTTTACTGTTGGTCACACAGCCATGTCTTAAAGTTTTTAGGAAAACTCTTACTCAGAATGTTGAATAAACCACAACAGATTTTATGAAGAAAATACAATATTAACTGATCTACATGCATAAAGGTGACCTTTCTAACATTATTATATGGATGAGACTATAGATTAAGGATAGGCCTGAGAGGGGGAGAACTGTATTTTGATACAGGGATATAGATGGTATGTTAGAAATTATTGAAGGATACAAGAAGGGGCAAAAATAGTATAGCAGTTAGTATAGTAACTGTGAGATCCAAAGCTATTTAAGGTAACACTTGGAGGCTTTGAATGAGTGGCAGAAGCTTTCTGGCATCTTTTTTTTTATTACTGTCTTCTAATTAAAAATGTCTTATGCTAACAGCATACAGTGTAACTGTGAATAGCAATTAGGAGTCATACATGTAGTTGAAAGTGTATGTTTTTTTCAACACTTCATATATCCAAAGTCTATGTGCTGTACAGTGGCATTGTCTAGGAGTCATTGTAGAGTTGGGAGCAAGGGGTTATCCTGAAGAAGTGAGAAGACAAGGTCCCCTTTTGGAGCTATGTTCTGTTGTGCAGTGGTTTAGAAAATCCGTAACGTACTAAGCTGTCTTTCGGTTCTGTGTCTCACTTTCTGCAAACTGAGCAGTGGTGATACAGAGGATTCCACAGTGGTAGGATTTCACTCTTCTTCCACCAGGAATGGGCTGTAATGAGTGCACCCACCCCACGTGCCAGCATTCTCTTAGCATGCTTGGAATTGGGCAGTGTGTTGAATGTGAGAATGGAGTTCTGGTGCTAGACTCAACGTCAGGTCCCAAGTGGAAGATGGCCTGCAACAAATGCAACGTGATTGTGCACTTCTTTGAGAATGCCCACAAAGTCCGAGTGTCGCCAGAGACCTGCGATTTGTGTGACGCCGCTCTTGTGGACGTAGATTTCAACAAAGCCAAATCTCCTCTACCTGGTGATGAGACCCAGCATTCAGGCTGTGTATTCTGTGACCCTGTGTTTCAAGACCTGGTGGAGCTGAAACACGCAGCCATGAGGCACCCCATGCACCGTGGCGGACAAGGAAAAAGGCAAGGTCGAGGAAGGGGAAAAGGGCGGAGGCCTGGGGGAAGACCCAACCCAAAGAAACCCAAGGACAAAATGGCAGCTCTGGCTGCTTACTTTGTATAATGGTCACACAATGCAAAATAAATAAGTAAACTTCTTATAAAAAATTTGTTTCTCTTGCTGTCACTGTTTCCTAACTAGTTGGTGCCAGGTGGACGTAGCATCAAAATACAGATTTTAGATTTGATGGTTATGTAAAAGGAAGAGAAAGACGTCCGATAGGAGCCGTGTCTGTGTGGGGCTGGTGCTGCTCGGCGTCACCTCGCCCTGTAACTACGGCTGCGTATCTGATTCGTTCAGTTCTTAACTACGAAATGTAAAAGCACTGACCGCTCATTCTTTCTTTTCAGAGCGCTGCGCTGGTTTGGAGGAGCGGGAGGCAGGCGGTGCGAGGAGGGGGCGGGAGGGCGAGCGGCGCCGACGGCGGCGTGAGGAGGGGAGGGCGAGGAGCCGCAGCGTCAGCGCACCGAACCGCAGCCGGTGCTTCTGCCTCGCTCCTTGCCTCGCTCCTCCTCTCGGGAAGCGTTCCGTTCTGCCCGGGGACCGCCACAAGCCTGTTCTGCGAGGGAGAGGAACCCTGCGGCTGCGTCCCGAGCCAAGAGGTGCCGCTGGGGGCGCGTGCTGGAAGCCCCCCGCCGGGACGCGCCGCTACCCGCGCGCGGAGCCGCCGGCCGGGCTCCTGTCCGCCCCGCGGGCGCAGCGCCGCCCCGTCCGGCCACGTGCCGCCCGGCCCCGCCCCGCCCCGCTTAAAGGCGCCGTCCGGGCCCCGCCGTCCGCTCCGCTCCCCTCCCCGCGGCCCCGGGGCGCTCGCGGCCGTCAGCGCGGCGCCGCCATGGCGCTGGAAGCGGAGGCGGCCGGGGCTCCCCTCGGCTCCTTCCTCAGGGACTTCCCGTCCGCGCTGGGCCCGGGGGAGCCGCTGCCGTGGAGCTCGGCGTGGAGCGGCGCCCTGAGCGAGGCCGAGGCGCCGGGCGCGCTGGCCGAGTTGGCGGGGAACCTCCTGGGCGGCAGGTGAGCGGGGCGGGGCGGGCGGGCGGGGCCTCTCCTCAACGGCCCCGAGGGAGCGCGGCCGCCTCCGGCCCCGGCTCGGCCTGACCCCGCGGAGCGGAGCGGCGCCGGCACTCGGCCGGGCCCGGCCTGGCGGAGCGGTTCCCGTCCCTCGAGGGGCGGCGCGGCGCGGCCTGAGCGCGTCCGGGTCGGCGGGGCCGGGAGGGCGGGGGGAGGCCGGCTCCGTTCTCTGTGCCTCGGTTCGGCCGCGCCGGCTGTGAGCGCTGTGTCGCTGCCGGAGGCGGGCGGTGCTGCCGGCACGGCTCGCTCGGGGGATGACCTGCTGGAGAGGAGCTCTGTGGAGAGGGACCTGGGTGTCCTGGTGGACGACAGGTTGGCCATGAGCCAGCAGTGTGCCCTTGTGGCCAAAAAGGCCAATGGCATTCTGGGGTGCATTAAAAGGAGCGTGGCCAGCAGGTCGAGGGAGGTTATCCTCCCCCTCTACTCTGCCCTGGTAAGGCCTCATCTGGAGTACTGTGTCCAGTTCTGGGCTCCCCAGTACAAAAAAGACAGGGATCTCTTGGAAAGAGTCCAGCGGAGAGCCACAAAGATGGTGAAGGGCCTGGAGCATCTCCCCTATGAGGAAAGGCTAAGTGAGCTGGGTCTGTTTAGCCTTGAGAAGAGAAGACTGAGAGGGGACCTGATCCAGGTCTATAAATATCTAAGGTGTGGGGGGCAAAGTGGCGAGGCCAGACTCTTTTCAGCAGTGTGCAGAGACAGGACAAGGGGAAATGGCCAGAAGCTGGAGCATAGGAAGTTCCGCACCAATGTGCGCAAGAACTTCTTTACGGTGAGGTGACGGAGCACTGGAACAGGCTGCCCAGGGAGGTTGTGGAGTCTCCTTCTCTGGAGATATTCAAGACCCGCCTGGACGCCTACCTGTGCGACCTGGTGTAGGGATCCTGCTTTGGCAGGGGGGTTGGACTCGATGATCTCTGGAGGTCCCTTCCAACCCCTACGATTCTGTGATTCTGTGATTCTGTGATTCTTCTTCGAAGCTTTTATGTTTTTGAGAGGAGAGCGATCGCTGTTCCTCGGCCGCGCTGTGACCGAAGCGCCGTACCGAAGCAGGGCCGGCGCTCGGTGCGCGCTGAGCCGTGCGGGGCTGCCGGCCCTCAGCGCCTCGCTGCGCCGCCCGCCCACCGCGCCCAGCTCCTGTGCGAGCGCCCGGGGCCGCGGAGACGCAGGCTGCGTTCTTCGGCCTGCAGCCACGGTTTTTCTGAGGTGTTCCTGAGTTACTTAGCGGTGTTAAGAAGCGAGAGCAGGCAGAGCGCTGCTTTGCGATGCTTTCACCTCACCTGTCGCTGTTGTGTTTACGGAGCGCAGCCTGCCCTGTCAGCGCTGCATTGCTCGCATTCCTGCCCTGCAGCGCTGAGCGGCAGCCTGCTTCGTGGGGCTCCTGCAGCCGGAGGGAAAGTGTGAGCAAAGGGGGAGGTAGATAAGAAAGCAAAGCAGAATAAAAATGTAAAGATTGACTTATTTATGCTTCTTTTCACAAAAGGGACCTGGAAAACAGAAATACCAAAGGGTAGCATTCTTACACAACTCTGACCGTAACGCCGCAGTTACTGACTGAGCTGAAGGCTCGAATTTTCAGCCAGGCCAGAGAACACCACCGCCTTTCCCTTGCAGCGCGGTGGCTCCAGGCCCCACACCAGTTGGAAGACTTGGAGTGCATTGCTGGTCCTGGCTGGGCTGTCCTACCGCACCTGTGTCGCTGAGGCTGCGCGCTTCGCTTGCGTGGAAGAGCTGGGTGTCTGGAGCTGACCCTCTTGCATGTCTTTGCTAATCTAAAATGAATTATTTTAACTATCTTCTGCAAATGTAGCTAGCACTCTGAGACAGGCAACGCTCTTGCTTCCTGACCAGGTTTAGTGCCTTATCTACTGGATCTTTGCAGATACTTCTACTTTGGATAACTGAAATCAAGGAGCTGCCTGCTTCGTATGGAGTTAAATACTTACGTAGAACTCTTAGGAATTGGGCAAAACAGTCCTCTTGTTTTGCAGAATTTTTATTAATACTCTTCTGGCTAAGAGCATGCCTTACCACAGTCTGTGAAAATGGGTTGATGTGAATGAGAAGTCCATTAATTATTTCCAAACACTTAGAAATTAACCTAAAATTTTACTGTCCTGTACTGAAACAGAACACAAGATGTAATCTTAGCACTAATACAGAAATGTTTCCTTTGCCTCGGTGGAAGCTGAAGGCCATCCTGTGACACAGCAAAAGAACAATGTGGGTTTCCAGCAGGCTTCCTGTTTGAGCTGACTTCACTGCAATAACAGCTGTGAGCTGCAGCTTTCCGCTGTGGCCCTTCCTGAAGCATTTGCTGTGTTTCATCTCTTAGCTGCCTCAGCATCCTGTTCTGTGTCTTTGTGCTTTGCACTGTAATGCTTACACCCGAGGTATAGCCCTGGTGTATTTGTTTTCAGCAGTTCTCTGTTTTTGAGAACTCTTAATTTTGCAATTCTGATATTCTAACGTTTTTATGTCATGTTCACATGAAGCTGGGGGAGGAATTTATCTTGTGTCTGATTTACCCAATCTCTTCTAAAAGCAGCCTTTATTATTCTCCTCTCTGAGCACTGTTACTGACCCAGCACTTAATGAATCACCCCAAGCTTACTTTCTCACTCTTGGTTCTGGACAGTGTGTGTTACTGTGATGCACAGAGTACTGCTCGGTGCTAGGAATGTGTTCACAATCTCAGTGATCCATCTGCTTTGTGTGAATGCCTACCAACAAACTTTCTGCTTTTCATGGGACCAGTTGTGCTCAGCTGTGAAAGCAAGTGTGAGTTAGCAGGAATGCCTGCTTTCAGGAACCCCCAGTGTGCTCATTTGTTCATGGTTCATAGTGTTACAGTTGGAAACCTTGATGAGATCAATGCACAGGAAGGATGTAGTGCTTTTGCTGCTTACTGGTTAATTTTGTAAATTATTAACAAATAGATTCTAGGAATTTTGGGTGATGGTCAAAACCAACTTGTTGTCTGTTGCAACTGGGGCCTTGAAAACAGGAAAGACAGGGAGCTGCTGGAGGGGGTCCAGAGCAGAGCCACAGCGATGGTGAGAGTCTGGAGCACCTCCACTATGAAGACAGGCTGAGGGAGCTGCGCTTTGTTCAGCCTGGAGAGGAGAAGGCTGTGAGGAGGTCTCATGGCAGCCCTCCAGTCTTTAAAAGGCGATTATAAAAAGGAGAGGAGTAAACTTTTTTCTTCAGGTAGATAAGCAACAGGACAAGGGAGAGTGGTTTTAAGCTTAAGGAGGGAAGATTTAGACTGGATGTCAGGGGGAAGTTCTTCACAGTGGTGAGGTACTGGAACAGGCTGCATGGAGAGGTCGTGGATGCTCTGTCCCTGCAGGTGTTCAAGACCGGCTTGGATGGGGCCCTGGGCAGCCTGAGCTAGTGCCAGATCTGGAGGGTGGTGGCCCTGCTTGCAGCAGGGGGGCTGGGGCTTGATGATCCTTGGGGACCCTTCTAGCCCAAGCCATTCTATGATTCTGTATCTGGAGGAGAGAAACAAAAGTCACAGGCTGGGGAGAAAATACTGAATACAAGCAACTATTGTTTATCGGGAGATCTTATGACCTGATGCTATTTCAGCTGCATCAGAGACTTGCCAGAGAACTGCTGGCATTTGCAGATCTGCATTAAAAATGCTTTGCTGATGCAGTTGTAATGTGCTATGGACACACACTGAGTCTGCAGTGCCGAACTTTTGCTTCAGTGGCAGACAGTATGTGCTCTGGTGTTACAGCCACCAATGAGAGCAAAAATAGGTCTTCCCCTACTGCTGCTGAATGAAGCTAGAAGCGTTTGATGGCAGATTTAACATCCCTTCATCACACAGCTATACCTACCTCTCTCTACAGCTTTTGTGTGTGTATATATATCTGAATATATAGATATGCTGAAAGGAGAAGAGGTCTGTATGGTGGCAGCACTTTAATATTTGAGGGAAAATCTGTAACTCTTTTTGCCTGTGAAAAGTGGCAAGTGGTCTTCAGACATAGCAGTTAGTGAGCTCTTGTTCTTGTTGTCATAAGGAGATCTCCTGACGTGGCCGTGGAATAGAGCATGGTCGGGAATGTGAATTATTTTCCTCCCAAGAAAAGGGAAAGGCGGTCCTTGGGCTTTGTGTAAGCCTTGGGTGCTCGGTCTGCCCCCGGGGCTCGTAGCACCCTGCGCTGGATCATGCAGAGCTTGCTGCTCTGCTCCAAGAGCAGCTGTTTGGAGTCTGCCATCTGTTGCAGAATGCTGCTTTCTCAAAACTGCCAGAAGCTGCAGGCACAGAGCATGACAGGAGGCCTGTGTGTGTTTGCAGGCCTCTGAGAGAAACGTAGTTGGAGCTGAGGCTTTACTCTCAATGCTTTTATCTATTCTCGAGTCTTTAAAATGAAGCTTATGTTTTACCGTGGAGTAGCTGGAGGATATGAACTCTGTGCCCCAGCCACTGGTGTGCTGATTTCGGCTGGCAGTGAAGCTACAGTGCTTCATCTCCACTGTTACAACATGCATTAATTTTCGTCTAAATTTTTGTTGTGGTCAAAACACACCCTTTCTGTCGGCAAAGAAATAGCCCGTAGCAGAGGAATTCTGGGGCTGTTTACTACCAGCCTGTGTGGGCTGAGGCTAAGTAATTAGCGTTGCATGTGTCATAGAAATGGTATTGTCGTATTTCTCCTAAGGCTTTTAAGAGGATGTTGCTTCCTTCCATGAAACATACCCCACTGACTTCTCTCTTCCTCCCAACGTGCTTATTTTCTCACTTAGGAAGCAACTACAGTATTTTTTCTGATTCATGAAAACTGAATTGTGCTTGGTTCAGCCTGTCAGCAGGGTGTCCTGGGCTGCTTTGAAAAGATTTTGACAAGAAGTGACAGTCTTCTTTGCTTACAGAAAAGCTTTGAGGTTTGTTATTATAACTGCAGTGGGCTTCTGCTTTTGCGGTGGTTGCCATAGGTACTGCCTCTGCTTCCAGCCATTCTCCTGCCAAGTGAGACCTTGGACTCTACACTGAAGAAGCAGTTCTTACTCATCTTTGATTATGTATTTTGTTAGCTCTTGAAGCTCAGCTTTAGGGGCTGGGATTAGAACCAGTAAACATCTAAGCTGAATGGAAAATAGCATTGCCCTGGAGCCCCATTTACCTGAGCTTTATTAAAAAACAGGTTTACAGGCATGGTAGCACTAACACTGAGAGCTTACAGAATAATCAGGGCATGTGTTCTGTCCGGAACTGAGGTTTGACTAGATGGGCAGGATCGTGATTTTTTAAGCTGTTATCTTGTGCTGGTCCACGAGAACCAGCTGCCTGCCTGCCGTTGGGTCTGCAGAGCAAACAAATTCTCAGTAAGCAGCCGTTTTCTCTTTTAGATTTGCAAAACTGTGGAGATGGATGAAGAGAAAATATGTAGTAAGTGAAGCTCAATCAGTTGTATCAGTATTGAGGAATCTCTGAATTTCCTTCTAATGAACTGGGTGGCAACTGGACAAAGCTGAAGGATGTGACATAATAAGTTGTAAATCTTTTCTTTGTTGCAGGCTTCCTGTAAAAAGAGTTTTTATGGGGCTTGTGAATTATGGCATTAAGTACGTTGCCTTTTGGTTAAGTGTCTTCTTTGGGACCTGGTACAGCAGGTCAGGGCTTTGTAGGAAAGAAAGTGACTCTTCTAAACATATTAGTTTGGGTTTTTTGTTTTTTTTTAATAAACCAAATTTCTGGCTTCCCATGATGTGGTATGACTGCAGGCAGTGCTGCAACGACTGCAGACTTGTTGCCATCTATCTGAAGTACTGAAATGACTCATTAAAGTAGGCCATCGTTTCATAGCATAAAACGTGCTTCTGTTAGCAACCTGCTGACTAACACAGTGCTTTCTGTTTGCTGCCATGGGAGGTACTCATGTGGCTGTGCGAATATGACAGGGCCTGTCTTTGAGAAACACAGTGGCAAAATACGTTTCAGATTGTTGTCACAGGGATCTGAAAGCTCACGATCTTCCCCCAGCTTTCTGCCTCTTGTCTGCAGAGACCATTGCTCCCGCCAGTTCTTATTCCCCAGCCAGCCGATGTTTTCTGGCAGAACAACATCTTGTCCTTGATTTGCTGCAGATGCCTTAATAGTTATTTGTTATGTTTGCATAATTTGTTGCTTGGTGGGCATCAGACTCCCCATGAACAAAAGATAAACTTCTTTTTATGATTGTCCATGCTTATTTTTCATTGTGCTCATAAAAAATGTCTGGAATGGATGTCATGTACTGTAATTGTTAGTGTCAGCCAGAGGAGTAGAGTGAATATAGGAGTTATTTTCCAGTATCTCCCTTTGCACCTTTTTCCTTGGACAAAGGTTTCTTTGGGGACCTTCCAGTCAGAACAACTGAGTGTGAAGAGTTTGTAGGTTGGTACTGAGCGTGGCTTTCCTCATGGAGGGAAGGGAATTGGAGTCCAAGTAACCTTTTTGGAGAAGTGTACCGCCACACGGAGATCCTGGTCCTGCCTGCAGTGAGGCAGTTAGCTGCAAACAGGAACTGTTGCACAGTGAGTCACAACAAAAGGTTTGCGCTCAGAGCCCAGAGCTGAAGGTAGCCATTCCCATCTGAGGGCTCGAGTGTGTGGGATGCTATCTGTGGCTGAAGCACGAGGCAGCGGTTTGAAAACGTGATTCATGTGCTTCCTCCTCTTTGCATTCTTGAGAAGGTGTTTGTCCAACTGAAGATCTTTCTAAACATTTATGCGAATAAATATCAAACGTGATTTATTCTACTCGTTTACTAATAAAGTTGAAATTACTGATTGAGTACATGTTCTTAATTCTGAGTTGAGGTCAACAGTTGTAAACAGTGAGGCTGTAGTTCAGTCTAAACTAATACTGCTCTTCTTTCCCTTCCTTTTGTTACCAGCAGAGGTGTTTCGCCACTCCTTGCAGCATCAGTGATCCACACTGCGGTTGATGAAGTTCTCCGAACAGACTTGACTGAATTTAAGAGGGAAAGTGTGGAAAGACAGGGAGAAGGAGATGAGGAAAGATTCACCTGTAAGTATACTTTCTCCTTCTGTGGTTTTCTCAGAGGCTGTCTGTTGGAAGACTTCAGTGTTTTGAAACGTTTCCCAGAATATCTGGTTAGACTGTCTGGTGAGCAGCCCTGAACAGAACTTTATTTGCCCCTGCCAGGTATTTGTGGGAAGAAAGGTAGCGATGCTGGTTTTGTGGGCAAGATACAAATGTGCTGTCTGGAGCCCTGGACTCGTTGCAAGAGTTGGTTTTCTGGAAAGGGAAGAGAGTTCGTCTTTCCAAAAATAATTAATAAGTGAACGTGTCTGCAGTGCTTCCTGAATTAGTTAGTTAAGAACTTCTCACACAATGCCAAAAATCAAATCATTCAGTCTGATGAACAGTAGATTTGGATTAATTGATCTTTGGGACCAATCCAGAAATGGATTTGAGTGTCTGTCTGCAGCTTTTTGCGCTATGCTCAGTGGGTCTTTACATTTTCTGCTCTGTCATGACAAAGCAGGAAAGTTGCAGGTTCTTTTCTGTCCCTTCAGCTTTTACAGCCCTGTGTGTTTAAAAAGATAAAAACAACAGCTTAAAATTTGAATCTGCTCTGCTTGGCTATGAGTTGAGCTACTGACCTCAACAAAACTTATTCTTAGACCTTCTTGTTGTTGTAGTGGAAGTGGTTCAGTAGGACATAACCCGATGTCTGGCTAATGGTATTTCAATGCTTGTATCCAAGAGAACAATCTGTTATCCAGTTGGATGGATTTTCTGCTTACTTGATCTGTTTTTTTATTTTTCTTTTTGAATAGGAATGCACTTCTACCACCAAACGTGGTGTGTTTCACTTACATAATATCATTTGTGTCTAGTTGGACAGACAGGTTTTTTGGATCCTTATTGGGATTGCTTTTTAATGTAGCTACTTCTGTGATAAACCTATTTTTGAATGAGAGCTATGAAGTACAAGATCCTTTCCTTATCCCTAATGTCACACTGTTTTCCATTATTGCCACCTTCTTTCATGTGATTCTCTGGAGCCTTGCAGAGCTTGTAGGGGCAGAGTGCTGAGTGCGTGCATGTAGCTCTAGGAAAGACAGGGTAAATGATGGGGCACGACTGACAGTTCTGTCTTTGTGCTGTCAGTGCTGGATGGAGAGTCGCTGCAGCGCTGCTTCTTTAACAGACTTCGGGATGTCTGCTTTGAATGGCAGAAGCAGTTGCCACCGCTGAGACCACTGAAGCGTTTCCTGCTTGTTTCCATCCATGCCATCCGTAACACTCGACGGAAAATGGAGGACCGCCATGTTATCCTCATGGAGTTCAATCAGCTGTTTGGCTTAGCAGTAAGTCTGGACAGTGCTGGAGAGAGCAGTTTATTAGCTTTTCAACATTGCAATAAGCACAGTGATCTAATGATATGTGATTTGTGAAATGGTAAGGATTTGTTGCCATAAGGTATTTATCATGGCTGTGCTGGAGCAAGTACCTGCTTTGTTTGCTAAGGGCTAATTAACCTAACTAATGCCCCGATTGATAAAGAAGGATCTTGTGACTCTAGGTTTCATGTCGTAAGCGTTGTGGAAATGTAAGTTATCTGTCGCCACGTTGCTGGAGGTGTGATGTTTTTCTGACTGAGGTAAATAATGTGTTTTAATTAAAAAAATAATAATAGAATAAGAGTTAAATAAGGACAAATGCCAATAAATGAAACTGGAGTAGGACTACAGAACTAACTCTGTACTCTTCAATTCTAGAATTTTCAAGGATGTTAAATTACTAACATCTACTAAAGGAAAGTAATTCCCCTGCAGAGTATCCACTTCCTCCATTTTGCACGTGGCTTAACTGGCTTAAATTGTCCTTACCTATGCAACATCATATGGAAGAAAGCCCAGAACAGAACGTTGCTTGCTGTTACCACTGCAGGAGCTATTTTATTTTTGAACATTTGTTTTTCTTCCTTTTTCTTCCTCCCCGGAAAAGGATGACATCGATCGTGCTTACTTTGCGATATTTGATGGCCATGGTGGAGTGGATGCTGCCAATTATTCAGCAACCCATTTACATGTAAATGTGGGGCTACACAAGGAGATTGTTAAAAATCCAGCTGAGGCCTTGAAATGCTCTTTCCAGAAGACAGATGAAATGTTTCTTTTCAAAGCCAAAAGAGAGGTGAGCAGGTAGAGGTTAATTCCCTTGTATTCAAATAACAGTAAGAACCGTTGGACAACGTGGTATTATCCAGAAAATTCTGTCAGTATAGTATCTTTGAATTATTTATTAAATAATGCTACATGAAAGTGTTTGATCAAATTATTTCTTTTTTAAGGAAAAGCGAAATGACAGTCTTGCATGTGGGTGATCAAAAATAAGCATTAAGTGTCTAAATAACCAATTATTTGAGAGAACATTGCTCTTTGCCTGAATTAGGCAGTCTCTAGGTTCCATTGTCCTACTCCTTACCTCAAAAGAGATTTCATCTTCTTCCTCATTTCTCCTACCTTTAACGTAACAGGTGATAATAAGATAAAAGTGTATTCTGTAATTATAAAAATGACCTAAAACAGGCTCTTCAGGTATTTATTTGCCTTGAATCGAGTTGGTATGATGAATATCTTTTTTTGTCAAATCTACATAAAGGAAGGATGGTTTATTACAATTGTGCTTGTAATGAGAACTCTTGTTACAGCAAACTGATCAGTTTTGGAACTAATAGCAGAGAGGGAAGACAATGAAAAAGGCAGTATGAGCTATCTGCATACTGGAATAAATAGTTTATTTCACATGTATCTATATAGATCTTTATGCATCTGACATATATAGTACCTTTTTAAATGTACTTGAATTATGATCACAGGTCTACTGCGCTGCATTTAAGTTTTATTAAGCTTAAGTTTGTTGTTTTGCTATGTAACCTATTTGTTGAATATTCACCTAACACACCTGTTTCCTTCTGTAGAGGCTGCGGAGTGGTACAACAGGTGTATCTGCATTGATTGTAGGGAACAAGCTACACATAGCATGGCTAGGGGACTCGCAGGTAATGCTTGTGCAGCAAGGAAATGCTGTGACACTAATGGAACCTCACAAACCAGAGAGAGAAGTAAGTCTGAATCTTTAATTTATTTTTCCTTTTGCGTGTGCTGTCAGAATCTCTCTGAAACCTTTTGGAACCAAGCATTGTTTCATGATCTGCATACTTTCTATAGTGGGGTAGGTTTTTGAGTATGATGATTCCGTCCACTCCAGTGTTATGAAAAGGCAGTCTCTACTCCATGACACCTTGAAAGTACTGATGGTACTGGTAGTCTTAACTAAAGTTCCTATTCAGACTGTTTTTTCAAAAGATTCTTGCTATAAAATATATATTTGACTGTTTTTCAGGATGAGAGAGCACGTATTGAGGCTCTGGGTGGATGTGTAACCTACATGGACTGCTGGCGGGTTAATGGCACTTTGGCTGTTTCCAGAGCAATTGGTAAGCATCAGCACAGTTCAGATCAAACTTTATTAAAAGACTGTATAACTGTAAGTAACGTTTTGCTCAGCATTGTTCAAATAGTGAACCACTTTGCCATAAGGTTAGACTATGTCTATGTAACTTTTAAATAGTTTATACCTATCTAGTCTTATTGCTTGTACCATGAGCATGGTATGCTGTTCTGTTTTACGTACTAGACATGACATTCCAAAGTATTTAAATCCTTAGCTTCTTGAAAGTTTCTGACACTGTTCTCCATTGTTCTCCAACAAACTTAAGAGTATTTCAACTTAAGAGTGTTCAAGTGGAAGAAGTAAAAAATGTTTATCCAGGCTTCTTTGTGCTTAAATGTCTGTTGTGTTTTTGATTCGCTCTTGACTACAACTTTTAAATCAGATTGCTGCATTTTATCTTGAATTCGCTATTTTTCACTATTCCAGTCCAGTATCAGATACGTCTGGAGTATGATCTGTCTGTCCTCTGGGGCACTAAAAGTAATTATGGGTGAAGAACTGTTCATATTTGCAGTAACGAAGCCTTTGTTTTGATCATTTGTCTTAGGTGATGTGTGTCAAAAACCTTACATCTCTGGTGATGCAGATGGAGATTCGTTTGACCTGACTGGTTCTGAAGATTACTTGCTTCTAGCCTGTGATGGATTCTTTGATGCTGTCAAGCCATATGAGGTTGTAGACTTAGTCCTAGATCATTTAATGCAAACCAAAGGAGTGGGTCTCAAAGCAGCAGAAAGGCTGGTGGCTGCTGCGAAGGAAAATGGATCCAATGACAACATTACTGTTTTAGTGGTGTTCTTGAGGGATCCACAGGACATCTTGGCAGACTG
Organism: Phasianus colchicus; assembly: GCF_987193195.1. NCBI lineage: Eukaryota > Metazoa > Chordata > Aves > Galliformes > Phasianidae > Phasianus > Phasianus colchicus. The sequence goes on along the minus strand of NC_143453.1, from coordinate 12,968,228 downwards.
TCTCAGAGACACTAAGAGCCTTCCAGCTGGGGATGATGCTCGGAGCTCACCCTTTAATTTCCTCAGCTGTGAGGCAGCAGCCACACAGTGACAAAATCTGCTTAATCCAGAAGGTTTAAAAGTTCACTTAAGGAACTGCTTTCCACTGAAGTAAGCCTCCAATACAATGGGCAAAATGCGTCAGGAAAAATGACAAATGGACAAACATTTAACAAAAAGGAGAATCTCCTTTTACTGAGTTCCCATTTGTCTTTTCTTTCTCTTTCCCTCCATTCAAAAAAAAACACTGGAGAGGCATGGAGATTCGTACAGCTCTTTTGTGTGTGGGAGTGGAATTCTAAAACATGTCCCAGGACTGCTGCCATATCCTTCTGCCCTGGGTGTGGTGAAAAGTGTATGTATAAGCTAGTGGGTGAGAGCCACCGTTTGTGAATTCTAAGTGAAAATTTGAAGTAATGCTTCAAAAGAGTGCTATATGTTCTATTTGTGATATTACCTTGGGAACTGGGAGTGGAGAAGCTGTCGCTATCAAAGAAAAGGTTGTTACTTTGCGTAGTTTGTAGGAACAGGCTTGATAGCACACCATTATGCTGTGTAAGTTACTTTTGTTTTGTACCAAAGATGGTGTTAAGAGAATGATATTGCCTCTTTCTTCAAGCAGAGACATTTAATTTTGTGTGTGTGGAGAGGGGAAAATGGAACTGAGTGCTCCAGTTACAGAGCAAAAAAGCAACATCCCAAGATACTTTCTGGGATGCTATGGTTAATAAACTGGAATCCAGTATTTAACTGCACTGGATTATTTCTAACAAAAATGTTTATTGGCTGTCTGGCAGCCTGAAAAGAAAGGAACTGTATTGCTGTATATTTGAGAGAGATCTTTACAAAGTGCATGTGCTCTGGCTGTTAAGTATGTTCTGTTTCTACCATTTTGCTGTGTGCTATAACAAATGCGATTTTTATTTTAGCTTCTGAAACTTAGAGTGGAAGATTTTCTTTTTCTTTGCAGTGTTACTTTATTTTGTTATGTTTTATTTAAATTAGAATTTTAAAGTGGCATCTATAATACCTGGTTTTAAAAACTGACTGTCCTCAAGTGCCTTAAATATTTCACACAAGGATTGCTGGCTTCTCATCATACTCTGATGAGCCAGTTTATAGTGTTTTTAAAATGTGACTTTATTTCATTAATATTAATGTGTGATGCACTTAACTCTTTCACTTTTATTAATGATTTTAGTGGGAACTGGGTTTCAAGAAAACATCTCGTTTGTTATTGCCAAATTGCATAACATGTGACATAAGCTTCACAGTACTTACTGTGACTTACCCCTGCCCATGCACAAAGCTCTAGCTAGGTAATCGTGATGTGAAAATTTGATCTGTCTTGACTTTCATTTAAAAAGAAATTCACATACAACTTTCGGAAGAAAATTTAGTAACATAAACTAGAAACATTTTAGTAATGTTTTTTTGTTACTAGATGATTGATTTTGCCATACCTCTTGGACTTTGGGGATCTAAGTAACTTCTTAAAGAGATGTGAAGCTAAGGTAACAATGAAAGAGTCCTTAATGAATGTGTGTTTTGTTTTGCAACTGTTAGATCCATTACATACTAGAGCCCCTGGCCGTGTCTGCTCCTGCTTTGCTAGCCTGACTGGCAGAACTCAACAAGATCTGAAGGCTCAATGGCAAATGTGTTAGTAATTTCCATACCTAAACAAGAAGTGCTTTACATCTGGCAGCAGGATTGGATGCCTAACTTAGAAGCACATGATGTTGCAATATGTCAGTCCTGTGGATCAAAATGTGTTGAAAAGTAATGTCTCTATGGGAGGAAACTTTATATAGAAGAGTTGAGATGGCTGAACAAAGAACAGTAGAGCTGTTTCTGTCTGTGCTGTCTCTGCACTATCAGCTGGTGTGGGCAGTGCAGTCCGAGTGACTGGAGCCTTTGTTGGGTCATTAGGGACGATCATAGCGTTTAACACAGTAACTCTTCTGTGAGCTGCCATCTTCTGTAGCAACTCAGGCAATTACTTTATTGTTTTGCTGTGAAACAACAGTAGCTTTTCCACTAACAAGGTTGTAACCACTTTTCCCATCCTACATTTTACTCACCTAAAATACGTGACTGCTTTCTGTGAGGGTAACCTAGTAGGGCAGGTGTTCATTTTTGTATGAACTTACTTTAGTTCAGGAAGCCTTCTGTCTTGCATAATATACTTTGGATTTGCCATCTCCCATCGCTATGATTTCTAACCTGGATATTCAGAGTCATGCAATTCTGATGACTGCTTGTGCCTCTTGGTGTCTTGGAAACAAAGTTCTTGTTGTTAGTGTAGAAAGAAGACAGAATTGTTTGATTTCATAGCTGTCAGGTGAGGAGGAAGCTGTTGTGTTCATGAAGGGAGGTGTGACGCTTTGCTAAGTTCATAGTATGGTTCACTCTCTGAAATTGGTCAAGTTTCCCGAAACACTGGGGCTGGGGGGGCTGAACAAGTCAGATTCTCAGAAATGAGCCTTTCATTTCAATCTCTTGGTGAAGACTTACAATACTGTAGAAACAAAGTATTCCAGTGTGTGCTTACAGCTGCGTGAGAATATCCAGTCAAATTTGGAGCTGGTTTGTCTGTTTTATTGGAGGCTAAGTAAAATGCACCTCTTAGAAAGCTGTCTGTGGTAATCAGAAACCTAATTCTCAAGCTGTGCTTTAGGAGAGAAATTATGCATTCTTTTACTTGTGATGTCAATATCACCTCTAGAAGCCAGCAGCTGTAATGCATAGTACTGTTATGGGGAGTGCCAGCAGTATGAGCAATGCTCTAGCAGAAGATAGTCCACAACATGGACAAAATATGGAGGGTGCTACGTTTATTATTTTAGGGTTGTGGTGTGTGTTTTCATTTGCTTGTTTTTTAATTCATAGTGCTAATCTGCTACGCCTACAGCTTCTCTTATCATCCCTCTCAAAAATTCCTGGATTTCAAGTGGTGGGTTTGATTTGCTTTTTTATTTTATTTTTGTTCACTCTCTTGGTTTCAACACTATTAAAATATTATGTAATTTGAGTGAGGGAATGATCTCACCTCTCTAGGCCTTACCAGTGTCCTCAACAATACAGCAGTATGTTAATGCTTGTCCACCAGCTGACAGTTTGCCTCTTTGTTTGCTGATGAATGTGCATCAAAACCAATACTTGAGTCTTGCCAACATCTCTGAAGCTGTAGAAATTAGCTGACACATTCAAGACAAATGTTCAATGAAAAATTGTTTTCATATTTTACTAGATTTCAGTTGGCTGTCTGCTGCATTTTTAGCACCCAGCCCTAGAAAGTTGCCCCTTAGAGGAGCCAGACTCTTTGAAACACAGTGTGCTTAAGTTCTCACATTGTGCTTGATTGAAAACTAGCTTTAGCCATCCTGCTTAGTGGGTATACAGTGCCTCTTTTGATTATGGGTAATTCACACTTCCACCTTTCTTTCCTTTCCTACCCTGCCCTTTCTGGCAAAGGAATGTAGCTGGGATAGTGAAGTCTTGGTCTGAAACAGATGAGATTACAATTTTAAAGATTACTTCTTTTTTTTTTCTTCCTAATACTGAATATAGAAATGCAGGAACATTTTTTGAACAGAGGGAGATTAAGTAAAATCCACCCTGTAAGTGATGGAGAAGTGAAAAAGAGAGAGGAATGCATTTAAGTATTATTAATGCCTATTTTAAAAAGGAAGTGGGCTGGAATATAAAGCCACAAGCGTCAGTTCTTTAGCGTGAAGTACTAGTGCTTGAAAGAATTAGAAACACACCCATTAAAAAGGCAAAACTGAGATGTGGTAGCTCTGGCTTCAAACAGTCAAGGAGAGGATCACAGTAAAAGCATCCTGAGTGACTTACTCTGACCCCTCAGTGCTGTCTTGGAAGTTAATGCCACCAAATTGATTTTTAAGATGTCTTTACATGTAAAGTATTGCTCAGAGGGAGCATTGGGTACATTCAGTCACTGGTCACTGCAGCTGCTGCCATGAGTAAGGACGTGAAGTGTGCTAACGAAGTGATGCTGCTGGTGAGCTCTCATAGGATGAGTAATTGTGCAGAGATGGCAATTGAATCGTGTTAATCACAGTGATGACTTTAATAGCGTTTAATAGACACTTATCTGAATTCAAAGTCAGAAGAGATATTGCTGTTTTTAAAAGCATTTCCAGTGCTATTAGCTTTTTGTCATGAAAAGCCAATGAAATGTCCTTTTTGGTGGTTGTTGAATATTTGTAAAAGTGCTTCTCTTGCTTCCTGAATTCTGGAGAGAAGTTGGCTGTCTGCTATGGAAAACCTGCTCTCTGTTGACAGCTTAAAGCAGCTGTTTGGGGGTGAAACTTCTGTCCCAGCAATCTAAAAACAAACAAAAATGTGCTTCCAAAACAAGTGGCTGAGGAACGTATGCATTTCTAAACAGTGTTGCGTGAGAGACTGTATCTTTAAGGAACCAGCAAATACCTTCCATTCATAGAGAGTCAGCTAGTTGAGCTGCTTGAAGCCTGAAGTAAGATTGCAGCTCTGCTCTTTGTATAAGCAAAGTGTTCATTATTACTTAGCTTACTGGGATTCTTGTGGATGCAGATATGTAACACACGGCACAGACATGGTGTACTTCTGTTCTTATAGCACTGGAGTATCAAGCACACTCTTAAAGGAGCAAGTGGGGCAAATATTAGCCACAACGGAGCAGATTGCAGGGGCTTCACGTGCTGTCTGCTGTATACAGTTGGGCTGTGCTGTCAGACAAAATCCCACTGGGAAGTAATGGTCTGATTCCCTTTTTTGAGGAGCAGACAACTCCTGATAACCAGAATGTGTTTCAGGAAGGGCTGGAGAGGGAGAAAAGCTTTGAAATGGCTGCTAAACTTCCTCATCTACACCATTTGTGTATTCTTTCTAAACAAGTTTATAGCATGTCTGCAGTTGTGCTGAAAAACAATTCATTTTTCTGCCAAGCTAATCACAGTCTTTAAAACCGACAGCACCAAAACCATGAGGCTGATCCTCCCTGCTCCCTGAATCTAGCCACCAGAGCAGCCAGCCTTCTGAGGGACTGCTTCATAGCACTGACAGCTCCAAGAGCTAAGCCCACCGCTTTGTGCATGGCTTGTGCTTGTTTCTAGTATGTTCAGTGGATCTTACTGGAGGTACTTATCTCTGTTGATTTCAGCCACGTCAGCTGAAAAGTAATCAAATGGAAACATCTGAACAAGTATCTGTCGTAGACACTTCTCAAAATACCTTAAAATAAACTGATGGACTCTTGTCATAACCTTCTATCTCCAAATAAAACAGGAAGCCAAAACCTCACCGAGAATTGCTTACGCCTTTGTTGTGTGACCCACTAGGCTGGAGCCTGAACAGGCACCAGCCCTCCCCTCGACTTTCTCAGTGTTGGTAGATCAGTGAGTTTTCCAAGCAGGCCATGCTGCTGCTGGTAGACACGAAGGTAAAGAAAAGACAGCTGTGTTGGCAGCACAGAAGGTTTTGTCAAATAGAAGAGGAGAAAATCAATAGGGAAATAAATGTTTTCAAACTTCTTGGAATGCAAACAGTGCAGTAACAACCTAGAAGAGTTTGCAGTGGACTGTCAGCTTAAAACCTCAGCAGATGAATTTGGCTGCTTTGTAGTATTTTACTTTATTTTGTTAACAAATTCCTCTCAGTCAAGGTTTCATGTCTTATGTGCTTTTTAGTCTGAAGAGAGAAAAAATATTCAGCTGCTTAGAAAGTTACATTTATCTGGGTGTTGTGACCACTTTAATGGAGAGAATATTCAGTAATTGTATTCTAAACGATTAGCCTGATTACTAATTCCCATGAGATATTTATATATCAAGTAATGAACATCGTAGAGAGAAAATGTTTCTGGGTATCCGCACACAAAAACCTGATCTAGTGGATCACTTCCTGATTTATTATCATTTATGTGGCAGTGCCTTTGGCACATGGAGGGTTTGTCACTGTGGCAGATGGACCTTGAAGGTGTGATCATTGCTCCCAGTAGGAAGTGTTTATTCTTTTATGTAAGGGATGATTGTTCCTTTTGGATGTGTAAAGACAAACTAGAGAAATCTTAAGGGGACCTTCTCAGGAAATGAGATGCAGCAGCTCCTCTTTCTCATGTTGCCCTTTCTAATGTTAAAAGACATTCAACTAAACATTGGATGATGAATCCTGCTGTCTTTTTTTTTTTTTTTCACACCTTCAGTGTGTTTGAAGGAACATCCTGTTTAGTAATAGGCAGATGTTTATTTTGTTGTGGGTTAAAACTTTACACTGACAAAAAAGGATATTGCATTTCTTACTTCCTCTTCTGAAAGCCAGTCCTGCTATCTTCCTTCTTCCCAGTTTTCCTTTTCTTCTACCTCTTATAATCTCTTCCACTGTCAGCCCTCCCCCTGCCCTCCACTGCTTTGTCCCCCTCCCAGAAAACTGCTGCTTCATCGATAAATAATATTGGCTGTTAAATCAATTTGATTGCCTTTTTATAATTTTAATTTCATCTGTGTTATAGTGAATGTGGTCTGATCTTTGGAGGCCTGCAACACCAAGAGTATAGAAGGTACCATGTCAGCTAGGAAGGTATGAGATTAGAACAACTTGTACTTTTGGCATTGCCCAATACTGGCTGGTTAAGAAGAAAATCCTCCTATTTGCATGCTATTTTCTAGGAATACTTGAGCTTTTTTTCAGGTAAGAGTAGCTCTTGTCCCAGATATAGGGCTTGAGAGACTTTCTAGTCTCTGGTTTCTGTTCCTACAGACTGTTGGTGTTTTCACCCTTTGCACTGTGTTTAGAGGAGGCTTCTGAGTTTCTCCACTGCTTCAGTACTCTCTGTTTCCTGCCCTAGTTGGTTGAGCTGGTAACTGCAGCATGGCACGTGGCTAACCAACAGCTCTGTCAGAGTACCTCCTCAACATCTGCTCTATTATAGCTTCAATCCTTTGCTTATTTAGAAATTGGACTTCTGTAACTATTCCTGCTGACACAAAAACATGTCCTTATCAGTATTAAAATAGTCCAAGAGCAGAACGGTTGCTTTAGGCACATTTCTTGCCACTGTGTTGGCTAATGAACCTTGAATGAAAGTGAAATGGCCAGTGACTTTGAAGTAGGAGCTGTTAAGCAAGTGTTGTAGAGCTGTAGTCTTTATTTATTTTGTATATTAATCTGCACTTGTGACACAGAGCAGAAAAGCTGCAGCACAGCAGATTTTATAAGCTGTGGCTTAACCAGTTTCTAGTATCTTAAAACTCTTTATTTAAACTGACTGGTTCTGCACATAGGTCAGAAACCTGTTGTCATTGATCATTACATGCTGTGCATATTGTATGTTTGTTTATATGAATTGTTCTATTAGTGCTTGTGTGTATTATGCTACATTACCATATTTTATATATATATATTTGTATGTATGTATTGCATGAGGTTTAATTGTTGGGGTTTTTTTTGTATTGTCACTTTTGTATTCACACAGTGCCTCATGTATCTACTTGCATATTTCAAGAAATTGCTTCAAAGCAGTGACTGGAAACAAGCGAGGAGAAGAACTCTGCTGTAGGATTTGATGTTTCTGAAGTATTAATAAAGCATACTGATTTCAAGTGTCGTTTGTTTATTTTCTTCAATGTATTTTTTTCATTTTTATCCTTCAAGTAGCTCGATGCACAATGGTCATATTGCATCATCTTTGGGGGGTACTCCTGTCATACTGGTGACCATCACCAAGTCCTTTCTTCCATGGGGTCTTTACAGGAGAGACTAGCAGAAGTACTAGAAGGAAATAACCCTTAGGATCACAGAGGATGCTTACTTGAAAACATGATGCTAATAAAGCCATCATAGAAATCACCTGTGTACCTTTAATTTGTTGATCTAAGTTTTCTTTTGTTTTTCTTAGCAGCTAACAACAGTAATAGTGCAAGGTAAGTTTGGCCCACTACCTAATGTCCTACAGTAATGGGATAATGATCAGAAAATCCCTGTTTCAGAAGAGATAGTAACAATTTGTTGTTTACTTGTCTACTCATTAAAGAAATAATCTGGAAGCATGTAGGATTAATTTACTACAGTAGGGAGATAACTTTCAAAATATAAGAATAGCTTGGAGCTAAATAATCTGTTACGGTTTCTGAAGTGCTGGTTTTCATTTTCTCAGGAAAGGAAGATGTAAGGACAGCAGGACAGTGATAACACTTGCTAATCTGAAACAACTCGTGGGAATCTGAAGTATGCAGCCTTTTAGGCAGTTTGCCTAAATGCAATTGTATTTATCTTAGTCAAGAAGGAAAATGAAGTCTAGCAAGAGACCAGGATGCTGTATCAGAGGAAAGCAGATAAGGTACTTCTTGAAATACAAAAATAAGTATCAAGTAGATTCTGTTTGAAGTGCTGTGGGCATGCTTGAACATACTTCAGATCAAACCTTAGATCTCCTGAAAACACCTTCCATTTCATGGTTCTAAATGTTGGGTTTCTATTTTTTTTAACTATTTTCTTAGTAAGAATGCCTGTGAAAATGCACTTTGTAATAGTCTCAGAGAAGTAGTATCTCCAATAGATCATGTCTTCAAAGTAGAGCTCATAGCCACCCTTCTGCTCTGGAATACCATTTTCCACAGTTCTCCACTGCTGGTTTGAATTTGAATACAAAACAACCAATGAGCCCATGAAAATGAATATAAAACTTTGATTTAAAGCTATATTAAGTTAAACTTGGATGCCATTTGAGATTCGATTCATCTAAATATACATCTCGTGACACAGAAGCATTATCCCTACCAGTTGTTTGACCAAGCAATAATAATGATGTCCCTTTTAACCATTCCCATTTAATACATGTTTCTCTGCAGTCAATTGCGGAAAAACCTGCTGCAGCTCATTTCCCAGGCTGGAGGAAGTATTGAAGTAATAGTGTTGATGGGGCAGATGTTTCCATTTCAGCCTATATTACAGCCCAATTGTTACAAATGAGAACTACTCAATTTTTGTAGAGCAGATCAGTTGACCTTGACTAGGACTTACTGGTGTCATCTAGGTTCTTTAGGAAACATTGCTGGGATTTGCGAAGCAGAAATCAATTCTTCAGCTCTACCAGATCAGTCTGGAATTGCCGGTTCCCTATCCCTGGGAAGCAGAACGAGCAACAGTGTTTCATCAGAGCCTAGAAGAACTTCAAGAAATATGGGATTTCCTGTAGGAATGCAGGAGATTCTACATTTCTATTCATTATCAAGCACCAGGCAAAAAATTTTCCTGCATCTGGATTAAGATGCAGGGGGAGATCTTACCACTCTCTACAACTACCTGGAGGGAGCTTGCAGTGAGGTGGGGGTTGGCCTCTTCTCCCATGTAACTAGTGATAAGATGAGAGGGAATGGACTCAAGTTGTGCCAGGGGAGATTCAGGCTGGAAGTTGGAAGAACTTCTCCGAAAGAGAGGTCAGGTGCTGAAATGGGCTCCCAGGGAGGTGGTGACGTTTAGATGTTGTACTGAGGGACGTGGTTTAGTGGGAAACATTGGTGGTAGGTGGATGGTTGGACAGGATGATCTTGGAGGTCTTCTCCAACCTTGGTGATTCTATGATTCTAAGATGACTCTTACGTTAGCTCTAATTTTATTATAGGCTTTATATTCATGTCTCTGTATGTGAGTATGAATGTGCATGTACATATATGTTTAAAGAAATCAAGGATAATCTTCATTATGTTACGCAGAAAGTCACTTGTAATTTGTGTAGAGATTGTAAGGGATATTGACTACCTGTTTCAACAAACTAATCGGTAGCAATTTTGTAGATGCAGCCATGCCAGTATCTTATGGTCAGCAACCCAAACATAATCTGTTTTTTGGTTTTTTGTTTTTTTTTTGGTTTTTTTTTTTTTGTATGTTAAGTTGCTCTTGAACTTTTCTGTCTCGGATATCTTACCTCTTGCGCCCTGTTAGCTCCTAAGGTCTTGGCAGATGCCTTTTAATACTTTTTAACTCCAGCTTAAAAGTTTTGTAGTTTGTGTTTGCCACATTCTCCCGTTACTATGTTGAGCTGTTTGGAAAAAATCGTAAGTTCTCATTAGAAGAAGAAAATATTTAAATCTGCAGCTGTTATCAGGCACTCAGACAGAAGTAGCTCTTTGAAAGAAATATTTTGAACATGCCTTGACAGATGCAAACCTGCTTGCTGTATGTATGAAAGAGTTCGTTGTGTGCTCGAGGCATATAATAAGGCAAAAACAAGTATTTTGCATAGCCTAGAAGAAAAATCCTAACTATGCTGTGGTGGGCCAGCCTAGCTACAGTACTTGAATCTTCAGTTTGGTGGATGTCTTATATACTCTGAAAAAGACTGCACAAGCAGTAAGGAAAAGAACAAGCCTTACTTTCCACACATTCTAGGCTGTAGAGTAAGCACTTCCAGGAAATAGCTTGTAATCTTCTCCTACCCAGCCTGGCTTTTCCGCATAAATCTGTGGGTCAGAGTCCTGCTCAGCGACACAGACCTGTTCCTATCTCGAGGAAAGGCAGGAGGGTCTCAGTGTGGAGACCTGCTGGTATCTGAGTGCTCTTCCAAGGCTTTGTGTTTCTGCCTCTAGAGGGCTCGCTCTTTCCTTTGGCCAATGCAAAACAAAGGGCATAGAAGATACGTGACGCTGTTCAGCACCAGAAGTTGCTCAAGGGAGCCCGCGGCGTGCTGTGTCATTCCCGTAATACTGCAGTTAGCCGCTGGAAAGCTGAGCCAGAAAAAAATTCTTTGCATTGTGACGCCTTTCCAGCTGCACATCTTTTAAGAAGTTGCAGCGGTTCGGACACCAATCCTGTGTTTTGTTTCCTTGCTGGCTAAAATTCAAGTTGTTGGTTCAGGCTGGGATGCAGCTTGTCCAGCACATGGCCAACAGCAGTAATCTGGGGAGAGTGCAAAAAGCCAGGAGAGAGGTAATTCATATAACTGGGGTGAGACAACTGCGGGTTAGAATAATGTTCTTTTTTGCATCTCTTAGATGAGATTAAAAAAAGTCATCGTGTTTCTCCTTATATGAAGTATAAAAGATATCTGTGTGCGTGTGCTTATCAGCCTATCTAAGAGGCCTTTCTTTTAGTTGAGTTCAGCTCCTTTACAAAAGCAAGTTCTGGTGTCAGCACAGGGAAAGAAAAACAACAGCGCAACAATGGAGCAGGAGACACTTCAAGCTTTCTGTACAATTAATTACAGTAATTTAAAAATCTTGTGCAAAGTCTGTGCTTGAAGAAGTTCTAAGTTACAATTAAGCCAAGCTGCTAATGATAGATCTAATTGTTGGGTTACATACAGGCGCAGGTAACACAAGTTGGGCCACTGACATCAGAGATTTCACCTAATTGCTTTCTGTTGATGCTTCTAATTCCACACAGCTGTTCCAGCAGCTGGAATGACCGGCACGAGGTAAGCCTGGATGACCATCAAGAGTTTGCCCTGGCAAACTTAACTGTCCAAATGTCGCTGGTCTTTAAAGGTACCATGTCCTTACTCTGTTGGCTCTCCAAAGCTTCTGGGGAACACTGCTTCTTTAGCACCCCCAGCACCAAGGGACTTGAGATGGGAGAAAGAATTAGATGCTCTGCAAAGTATCCCTTTCTATAATGGCAGTCAGGTGAAATCTCACGTGTTTCTGAAGAAACAAAATGTGCAGTTGAGGCAAAGGTCACATTCAGCAGTTGTCAGGCTTTGTTGTGGTATTGGTGAGCATGCTTTTAAAAATGAAAGTGGATCCTTTCTTCTTCTCTCTGTTCCATCTTTCAGAGAATTCTCTTCTCCAAAATATTAGAAATGTTGCATCATGCATGGAAGGACCTTTCTTTTACTGCAGATCTAAGACTGAAAGCCTTGATTGATAAAAGGATACCAAGATAAACATCCGCTCTTGGACATTCACTATTAAGGTTACATATAAAGTCTAAATACAGAGTGCATGGAAGTTAGCAGCCTTCCCGCTGTACAGGGCAGTGTGTAAATACCAGGGGATCTTGAGGAGAGCATTTATGTTCTTATTTTTGGACTGACATTAAAAGCTTTGAAGAATAATTTCATCTAAATTTATTTTTGCACTATATTCTTCCTCATTGTAACACTGAAAAGGTTGTTTCTGTCTTAACTGTAGCATCTCTGTTTTATATTCCAGTTTTGTCTGCTTTCTGAAGTGTAGGAATTAGGGATCTGTACCCTTGGTCTTAAATCTCTTTGTAACTTCTAGCTGTTACTTATTTATTCATTTATGTATTTGGTAGTGCTAGATAGAGATGAGAAAGTGGCTAGCTTTTGCAGAGTAAGAAAGAGAGGATCCGGCAATTTTGCATCTTTTAAGTAGTTTAAGGAAAGGCTGGTGGATAAATCCTGGCAGAAATACTTATGAAAGCTGTTCATTTCTTCCCTCTTCACTTCTTTTAATGATATTTTTGCAAAGGCTTGTCTTTACCTTCAGAAAACTGTCTTTCTAGTATTTTCTTGTTAATGAAATTTTAAGCCAATGAGCTGTTCCCAAATAGTAATAGACCAAGCCAGGATGTGCATTAGCGGGCTAATGGCAGCCATCCTCCCTTGCTGAAGGCAGTGCGTCTCATGGCAGTCCTCTAGGAGTTGGCTGCATCACTTGGAGCACTTAATGTTGGCTCTGCTAAAGCACTTCTTGTCCTCCCATCATCTCCTTTGGGAGACTTCTCTGTTGACTAATAGATCTCACTTGTCAGGAAGCCTTTCCTGTTCTTCAGTCTTACTGATCTGAGTTCCAATACATTTAACTGTAATTTCTTTGACTACTCTTTAATGAAATATTAATAAAGAGAGGCAAAAAGCCATCCCATTTATATTCATATAAAAAATGGGAACTGATCTGTAGTTTGGTCTTCACTGTAAGACTTGCAGAACTAACTGTTCAACGGTGGTAGTTCAGCGCTGCCTGCATACGTTTCAGGCTGATAGCGGCAGGACCTGAAGTTGGCTTGCATAAATCCACCTCCAGATAAAACTATTGGACTTGCAATCTGTCAGGGACCGGTCTGTGTGTGTGCCTGCGACGTGCGCAGAAGCTGGCAGCTACTGAAAGCAAAGCTGACCTTCCTGGGGCTCCTGGGACGTTTGCGAGGCGGCACAGCGCGCTGGTTGAGATGTCGTGGGTGTGGGAGGGGAAGCACCGGGGCGACGTGCTGTGCTGCGAGGAGGATGGTGTCGGTGGGCAGCAGCCTGCATGGCTCCATGCCGTACGGTGGAAGCTGCTTGCAGCCGGCGTTGCCACCAAGAGATGCTGGTGTGCAGGAAGCAGCTGGGAGAGGTTTGCACAAGGACTTGTTGTTTGGTTGCTCACATTATATCAGTGTTTGGGCTATTGAAAGGGATTTGGCCTTTGGGTCTTGCTTGCATCTCTATTTATTTTTGCCCATTCGCAGTTCTCTTTGTGAATGCCAATTTTCTGAGTCACTCAGAATGATTCCTGCCTTCATTAGGGATTCCTTCCAGCTTCCCTTTAACTGCCTGTAGGCTGCTGCCTGCCCCTGCCTCCCCCTGTGCACTTGGCTGTATGGATTTAGCTCTCAGTATTCTGTAACTCGTCTCCTGCAGCTCCGGCAGCTGAATACCTTCATCCACATGGAACTGCACTGTACCTTTGGCTCTTTGCACAGTTTGCATTCTCCACCTGACCTGTTCTGTGCCATCCCTGCAACTTCTGGCATTTAAGGTGTGGTATGAGGCCATAGTTTATTTCAGGCCTACAGTAGCTGCACTTGAGGCTATTCAAGTGAAATGGTTAAACCAGGAAACTGAGCATCCGGATCCTTTAATCTCTTTCTGTTACACTGTGTCCTTCTGTGTCATCCTGGATAAACCCATTTTACCTACTGGTGTCTTTATTTCTGTGATATTCCTTAGTGTTTAAATTGCCTGTGATATCTACACCACACAAACAGGACTGCTTTTTTAGAAACCTAAATTAAAAGATGCAATATAAATAAGAAGTAATCGTATGCTCTTTAATGGGTATTCTTACGTGAGATGCTGACCTCTGTGGTACTCAAAAGCTTGTCTACATGAAATCAAAAAATCAATAAGGAAAATAACCTGGGATGGAGGATGGGTCTCTAATTGCAGCACCGAGTGTCAATAGAGTAGATGTCTTAATGCTGTTTAATCACTGTCCATAATGGTATTCAAAAAATGTACATTTGCTGTAGCTTTTTCAAAGTCCAGATGAGCTGCTTGGAGCTCTGCTAATGATGCGAATTATTTAACGCTCATTTGTATGCAGTATGCTCCTGCTCTGAAAGTACTTCGCAGAATTCAAGCCAAATTCAGCCTTGCAGCTCCACTGAAGTCAATGCTTGTCTGTGCATCTGTTGATTGTTTTTCTTCCTTTTTTTTTTTCCTTCCTTGAAGAGTTATTTTCTTGTTGCACTAATTTTATTTTCTTAAAGGTATTTTCTGCAATGGGTTTGTAGTCACCCCTCCCCAGTAAAATAGCTGCAAGTACAAATGCAGTTCTATTGATTCTCCCATCTCCTTCGTAAGCCCTACAAATGAGGACAAGCGATGCAGAAAATAGCGTTTTGTGTTCTTTCCTTTATACTACTTTGCACCTCCTAGGCACAGTTTTGGTGATACATGGCACTTTTCCTAAAAAATGTCCTGCAAAGAATCTCTGCCTGCCATCTGACGTATCCAAGAAACTGAGTTCCTGTCTGTTGCCTATTTCTGGATTAACCCAACATGAACTGATGAAGGCCCAGGACATGCACAATTAAGCAGGTTAGTTATGCTCAGCCATAACAACGCCAGGATGCACCTTGTTATGGCTGACAGCAATATGGTAACGGAGTCTGAAATGATATGTAGAATAAAATTAGCTGCTGGAAGGGAGAACAGGCATTCGTACTTCAGATATATATCTTAGTATTTGACTTTATAACTGAAATATTCCTTTAATGTAGTTTTTAACTTGACCCAGCTATGTTTTTAACACACACACTGGGGGTGGTGGGGAAACATCATCTGTGATTGTATCATTCACTCCTCGTGGGTAATGGACAGGGGTGTGATTTTTATCTTACAGCATAGCCCTACAGCTCTACTGCCTGCACAGAGTAAGTGGGAGTAATGGAAAAGCTTCCTTTCTAAATGTACACATCACTAGAATGGGCAGAGATGTTTCTTGTCAGCTCTTAGATATTTGCTGGCTTAGATATTGCAGGGATGAGTGTTGAGATGTGGGAATAATGGGTTCGTTTCCAAGCTGTATGGAGGATGAATCTAGATGCCCTGCTGCCCCATGTTATATAACACTACTATAGTATGTGGCTTCCCCTCTCTACTGCAGCACAGCTCTCCCAGCCTGTGCTCATCGCAATGCACTTTACAACACGGCTCCTCCCCCCGAGCTGCCTGCCATCCCTTCTGGCCCGCATCTCTTCCCTCTCTCCTGCTGGGGCAGCCGTAATCCCCGCAGGAATGTGGCCCACGGCCTCGGGCATGTGACTCCGGAGAGCTTCTGATGGTGAATACAAAGCAGGAAAAAGCAATCTTGTGTCACCTAGCAGTGTAGGAAGGGAAGAGCTGGGCATCTGTGGGCTGTTCGTTGTGCTGTTCGATGTGCGTGGCTGTCCAGCCACCTCATCAGACAGAAAAATAGAGGCTAGACTTTTCGGCTGCATGTGTTGTTTCCTTGTCCATTGTGTCTGGGTGATGTATTCTCTGCCTGTGGTTTTAATAAATGTCTTTCTAAACTACTTTCAGCTTCAGTTGCCTTTGGGATAGCTCATTCCAACTCAGCTGCTTCAGTGTGCTAAGATGTTAAGTTAGTTATGTGGAAAAGGGGAAAAAAGAAAACTCCATGTAAAACATCTGAGGAAGCTGTAGCTGTATCTCTGTGAAGCTGCTGTATGCTACCGAATCCTCACCTGACCTCACAAAGCGCTGCCACTTGGTCACATTAACACCTCCTCCTTTTTGCATTTGTGTCTACAGAACGCGCAGAAGTATTTGCCATGAGAATCCCAAACCACTGCTAGGACCCAAGCTTGTGTTGGATTCTAATAAGCCTTTGCAGGTAGGGTGTTGCTGCGTTATAGAGTATAGAGAAACACAAATTTCAACAATTCCAAACAATTTCTGTGTGTGGAAACTGAGTTTTGTTCTACGTAGTAAGCACCCATCTTAACCCTGCTGGAGCAGAACAGCCCTTTTTCTAGCAGAAACCAGAGCTGTTGTTGATTAACGTCTTGCTGAAAACTAAGTCTTTGCCATCTGTTCCGCCCCCTCACTACGAATGCCACTCTCATTATGTTGATTATGTAATTAAAAATGAAAATATATTTTGGTAGAGTGCTGCATAAGCATCTGTGCTTATTCTTCTGTTCCTATTCACTGCCTCCTGCCCCATCTCATACAGAAGGGAAAAGACAACAATTGTTCCACTCGCCAGTGGCTTTATATTGAGGCTGTCGCACTGCCTGCCAGGCTGGAGCACGTCATGGGAGCAGCCACTTGAGCCCTGCTGTGTCTGAGCTGCGGCTCCTTCGGAAACCCCGGCTCTTAGGTTCATGAGAAATCTGTGGCAGGAAGCTGACCCTTAAACTGAGGCTCCTTTAAGTTCTTGTGATGGGTTAACTTGAATCCAGAACGTGAAAAGTGAAGAGAAAGAGGCCTGGTTACTTCATAAGTGATAGTGTGACCTCTGAGATTAGCGGGGCTGCTCATGTTACAAATATGGCCTGTCTATCTAAGCATGGAAGAAGAGAAAGAGAGGAGGGGTAGCCTTCTTGTAAGTGGGTTAGAGCAATTACTGAGGTCTCCTACAGCAAATGAAGTTGTTAGTGTGACTCACGTTCCCTTTCATTCCTCTTGCTGCCAAGTTTTAAGCAGTAACCAGACAGGGAAGAAAAAAAAGAGAAAAGCAACAATGGAGAAGAGTTGAACTGAAACAACCCTTCATTCAGGGTATTGTTTGACGTTTTAGTTCTGATTGTACATAGAGATAAAGGACCTATAAATATCCTGTCTGCTGAAATTCCTTATAGCAATATCGCCTGTCAGCTGAACAAATAGGTTAGGTTCTCTAAATGCTACCTAATTACACATGTAAATATAAATTACTGATTATATCCCTGCACCGCATGGAATGAAGACCTGATCACTGGGAGGGCCATTAATCTCCTGTTTTACTGAGAGATGCCTCAGTCCCAGGAGAGCAAATGGCGCATACAGCTGTTACTGCTGAATCGGTGCAAGTTCCGAGATCAGACTGAACCAAGCAAGGAGATATTTATCTGGCTGATGAGCGTAGATGAAAGCCTCTTCTGATGCTTCTGAAAGTATCTCAGCATTTAGTTCTGTTTAACAAATGGCTGGAAGCTTTTCTACTCTGCTTCAGAGCTTTTAACGAAGCATTGTGATTCCCATTGTGGTCGATTGTTTGACAGTTTTATTATTACTGGGATGCATCGCGTTTTTTAATGTTTGACAGCTGGAGAAAGAAGTATTTTGTGCATTCAAATTTTTAGTACAAAGCTGCTGTTTTCTATTCTGCCTTTGCCTTTGTCTCATTGCTGATGCAAATCAATGAAAGACAGAACTGATGAAATTACATCTGTTTACTTTTTACTTGATAATAATAAGACACAGCCAGCCCTTTGTAAAAGACAGAAATGGGGGATGTGAATGTTTCTACAGTATTTCTATAAGTTGTTTTTTTTTTTCTTACAATATAAAGGCATTTATTTGTTTCTTATGTCTTGATTTATAAGATAATGTGCACTTCCTAATGTATGTGGAATGAGAATGGAGCAATGAATGACAGTCAGCAATGGATTCCACTTGAAAATCTCTAAGCTTGTTATTTTTATTAATTCAACAACACAAATGATCGTAGCACATCGCAAAACAAACACCAAGATAGTTCTGTGCTTTACAGTAGGACTGCCTCTGATCACTGCTGTACATTCATGTACAGCTACGCAAAATCCAGTCCACTGGCTTTGGCTTTATACACACGTGCTTGTCGCAGGGCCCCAGCTTTGATATATTGGTACGATATTGGAAAGAAACAAGCTGCAGAGATCAGATACCCATGGCTGTTTTGGTGAGTAACGTGCATGTCTTGTGGATTGTGTAATGTTTTTTTTTTGGGGGGGGGGATTTGAATGCTTGCCCTAAGAAAGGAGGCCTACATTTGTCTGCCTGATTTGTGCAGCATGCTTGTGTTTTTGCATGTACATTTCTAGATGTTGATAGCTGCAACAGAAAGGTTTTGAGAGAGGTAAAAGGCTGAAAAGAGAGAGGAAGATGATGAGCAGAAGGAAGGTGGTAAGGAAGGCACTTAGACAACTGCTCTCCTGATGACTGCTTCCTGTGTTTTGGCCAGAAAGGGGAAAAGTGCATCAAAGAATGGTAAAGTCAACAGAGGTGTCTGAAGGCTTCTCAGCAGTGGAGCCAAATTTCCCTGCTTCACAGGCAAAGCGAGACTCACGAGTGCTATCACATGGCAGCTGAGCCAAACCTAAAGAATTGCTAGTATCAAAAAGGACAGTCCTGCTGCTCTCTTTTTGTGCAGGTCTGGTGCTTGTCTGACCCTTTGATGAGTATATGCAGCTCAATAAACTTTGAGAAAATGAATTCAGCAAAACAATAGTGAAGCTATCAGCCACGGAAGGGAGGAGGGGCAGACTCTTGCAAGAGTCAAAACTGGAACTGCAGTGGTAGGGAGAGATATGGATATCAGATTTTTGCTGCTGATTTGGGGTGTGCTGGAGGATGCCTTGCTGCTACCCTACACTCAGCCTTCCTCTTCATCTCCTAGGTGGTGCCTTCCCTCAGAAGAGGACGTGCTGAATACTGAGTGAGTAAGAAGGATGCCTGGACAGGTGAAGGGAGGTGGCAGTGGCAGTGCACACAGCAGAGGAGGGAACGAATTTCTGCAGGACTGCAGGAGCCCAGGAGGATCTTGCCATGGGTAAGACTAGTGGAAAAGAACTGAGGAGAAAAGAGGATGTGTTCAAAGCGACTGCAGAAAGCTGCTACAACAAGCACTGAGAAAACACTGGAATACAGGGTCCCATTTTGCCAATCTAGCTCTTAAAGGGTTATACTAATGTAACCAGGTAGCGGTTCCTGAAGGAAGAGTCCTGTGTATCTCCCTTATTCAGGCATACATTTATCCAAATTGGGTTTTGACAAGAGGACAGCAGCTGGATTTTTATTATCTGAGACAAGCAGTGATATTAGCTGTTCAGAGTTCATGATGGAAATGTATCTGCATGCTGGCGTGCATCCAGCTGCACTTCACAAAGGTAAATGGGACATGAGAGTGCTGCACTGCTCCCTTTTAATCCATTTGCTGTAGAAGGGGGTACTTTGCCTCTCTGCAGGAAGGCTGGCAGAACTACTGTGCTAATAAACACACATTTCTTGCTGCAGCATATGGGCTTCCCAGATTCATAAACCCAAGCAATTCATAGATGAATTACAATTAAATCCACACACACTTTATTGCAGACTGGTACGAGAGGCATAGGCCAAAGTGTCAGAGCATCTGCTATCTGCTCTCCTGCACATACTGCTTGGCAGAGCACAATCCCTTAATCTTATTCCACCTCCATTAATTGTACCTTCAAAATGAGATGCAGAGTGTCATCCTACAGATGTTTTGCCATGTCCTTCCAAGAGCAGCATTCTCTCCTGCTCTCTCTTTTTCCCTTTCTTTCTTCTTTTTTTCTTTTCTTTCTTTTTTTTTTTTTTAAGCAGCCCTTATTGTCACATAATCAGAAATATTTTTCACTGCTGCTGGTCTTTTTGTCAAAAGATTTCTGGGCCAAAGGTTCACTTTGGCTCTGTTAATGACGGTGGGAAATGAGACATCACATCAAAAAGTTGGTAGAGATGAAGGGCACTGATGGATCCCCACAACAATTTTGTGTCACTTGTACAAGACCCATAGGCTCAGTAATGTAGTAAAATAATGTAGCACTTGATTGCAATGGATGTATTGCACTTATGGAAGGCATCTTATCATGGGGCTCCACATATCTGAAGTAATAACTGCTGATGTCAGGTAAGACAATGGTAATGGAAGCAGATAATTTTCCCATTGTTAAGACGCTATAAATGTCTTAATTACATGAAATTTAGCTAGATCTAGTGCTGGTGGCTGGAGGGAACATCCTTCTGAGGTTCAGCCTTTCTCTTGGTCTGAACAGAGCTATTTAAAGAAGTAAGAATTATATGTAATTATTACCCATCTTGAGTTTCCAGGCAGCAAGGTTACCACATGAAACTGCCATTCAGATGTTCTCATTTGTCCCAGAAAGCTTGAACAAAGATTTATAATCTGCTCTGAACTTAACGAGCCTCCTTCAGCGGTGAAGCCCCATGAGGCACAAGAGCTGTCTTCTGCACAGCTGTATAGCTACCTAACACAGTGCTTACTCTCTTATGGATGTAGTAGACAACTTGTGTTTGGCCACTACCCCATGTTCCTGTCAGTCACAGGCTAAGTTCTAGCCTCTATTACAAGAACATCCTAAACCAGTCTGCAATTTGTATTTCCTTGCCAAAGATCTTATCTGCTGCGGGTGCAAGTTGCACCAGAAAGGTTGCTGGTGTTGAAAAATGTGCACTCCTCTGCTCTGCAGCTCTGCCTTGTCAGGCTGGGTTAACTTACCTACAAGAGCTGGACTGAGCTGTCCTGTGAGAAAGTTCATGTAGCAAGGCATTGCTCTGATCATTGGGCACCTCAGAACTTGCAGTTTATTGTTCTTAGGAGCAGGCTGTGCTTTTACCATCATCATGTCAGGCTCTGTGCTGCATTTCTGCAGAAGTTCATGCTTTGTATTCCTATGTTTGCAAAAATGACAAATACTGAGAGTAAAAATTTATTCAAAGTAATCCTATTTATATATTTACAGGAAAAAAAAATGTATGTCAGGGATCCAATGACCCTGTGAGAGATGTGGTGTGGATTTCAGTGGGATGTGGATTGGGCCCCAAAAGCTGCTGGTCTCAGTCCCCTGATACTATCATGAAAACTTTCCGTTTACAGCAACAGATGCCACAGGGGGTTGTATATTTGGATATTATTAATTCTTTCCTTAGGAGTGTTTATTAACAAATGCTTGCAAGTTGTATGATGTGGTGTGGTGTAAACAGGAAGCACTCCAAGGTATTGCGTTGCCCATGTAATGCAACACATATTCCAACAGCTTGGCTTTTTTTTCAAAATACTGCGACACCACTTCCTTCAAGAAACCTCTCCTGTCTGCATATCTTATTTCTGCTGTAGACATGCAAAGCTGCAAAAGAACCAATTGTTTTAAAAATGAATGTTGATTTGCCAAACGGGGAACCGATGTCTGCAACTTATATCCCATCTTTAAAGTTATGCAATCCAGACTCTTTGGGTGCTCTGATCAGTGGATTGAACAAAGCACAAGAGAAGAGGCTGCCACCTTTCCTCCTGCAGCATAGTGCCGCTTGGAGAGCAGCGATGCAGACTGCCCTGCAGGCATTGCAGCACATCTCAGCCCCAAACCTGGGGCAGTGCCTCTTCCTCTTCTGCACTCTGTGACAGCAGGCTGGGCTCTGTCTGGTGCAGGGGAACAGCTATTCCATTTCCAGCCAGCTCTTGTTGTCTGCCAAGAGCAGCAATGGGAAAGCTAAGGGTGACCATTAATATGTGGAAACTTTATAATCAGAATAACAGTGCTGAGGCCTCCAAGCTGTCTAATAAAGGCTCCATGCTCTTGTTGTGTGATGCACCAGTGTTGTCTGTATTCTGAACCCTGGTAGCTTTTATATGAGCATCTCAGAATCCCATTGGCACAGTTTCCTATGCCTTGTTCAGCCAGTGCTATGTACAACAGGAGCAGACAGTGGGGAATTACACTTGTGCCACCACAAAATCATGGTTGTTATAAACCAAAACGACTGGTAAGAACATCACCTGGAATGAAGTTCTAGCGGCTCTGTTTTGAAGGTTTGATGTCATTTCCCAAACTGGTTCTCAGTGAAGGTGCTTCTGTGTCTGCCCCAAGCGCAGATGCAATTGGGCTGATACCAGGACTGATGCTTTCTCCTCTATCCTCACATCAATCAATCTCTTCATCACATGTACTCCCTTGATTTCTTAACTATGAGTGAGAAAGAATGAAAATGAAACTGCTGCAATATCTGGACCACATAAAACCCCAATAATCCTGTGTCTACATCCTTTAACTTCTGCTTTATTGGAGGCATCCCTTGTCCAGCATGAAGCTGAACTGAGAGAGAGTGGGGGAAACAGACGGCGTATTTTAAGTATTTGTAAATCGTGAGCCTTGTGAGGTTTTGTAATAATCTTACTGCCTGTTTTGTATTTTCATGTATTTGTCTAGCAAATGATGACATCAGAAACGGAGAGATCAGGAGGCTGATAACACACACTAAGTCTGTTCTGTAAAATCTCAATAGCCTTTTGGTGCATGGAGCTGTGGCACACGCAAACTGTGATTGCACTGACATCCTCATAAGTCTGTGCAAACACTGCCTATGCATGTGTTTTGTCACTAGGATAACTTTGGTTCAACACTTGCATCATCCACAGCTTGTTTACAAAATTTGAAGTCTTGAACAAAGTGGAGCTGCTTCATGAGGAGAAGCTGGTTTTCAAAAGGTACAAGCTCCAGATAAGTGAGGACAAGTGAAGCACACAACAATATAGAAATCATTCAGTTTTACTGCAGCCAACTGAGGCGGAGTGTGCTTTGAAGCTGGGAAATTTCCATTACTGAAGTGCAGGACAGTGCCTGGATACTGCTGCTACTGCAGCTGAGAAATAAAAGCAACTTAATTTAACATAGCAGCAAAATGTCAGTACGTTAATTACAATTGTTAGAGTTTTATAAGATTGTAAGGATGCCGTAAAATTGATTCCTTCTAGAATATTTAGAATATAATTGTAAATGACTTCTATAAATATGAAGAGCGTTAAAAGGACTTGAAATTGCACCTAAGCTTTCAAGCTGTATCATATTTGTGGACCTCAGATCTGACAAGAATGTGACACTACAGCCCCTACAAGTGACAATGTGACAGTGGCAGAACGATATCCAATGTGAGATCAAGGTTGTTACGGACAGCATAGTTCTGCAGTTAATAAATGTTCTTGCTCTCTGTGGCATGCTCAAAACAAATATAGCTATCTGTTTACCACTTTTAGTCCATAATCTATAAACCACCATAAGCTTCCTGTAAAGTCAGTCAGAATGCTGAGCAGGGAAGAAACAAATACTGGGGGCAAAAAAAAAAAAGTAAGTTTGTTTTGGCATCAAATTGCCCCGCACTTCGGGCAAGATACTGCTTTTAACTTCCCAATGGCATAAAATTACAGAGATTCTCATTCACACTGAGGTCACTTTATATTGCCGAAGCAGTGGATGACATTTAAATGAAAATCTGTCCCATGGGCTTTCAGCTATATGTCACTGGTTAAATCAGGCCCAGGTAGGTTCAGATTAGAAGTTATTAGCATCTGATGCTCTTTATGAATCTTAGGATGGTTCCCAGCGGATCAGAGCTCATATCTGAGCAATTTAAGTTTGTGTCACATTCATCACCATGGTTCCTGACTGCCTTAGAAGTTAAAATACATCTTTATAAAATGCCTTACATGTCTTAGTTCTCTTTTTCTTCTCTTCCACACAGAAGCTTGAAGTCTCTTTTTACCCTGTTTCCTAATACAGCCTTCAAACACAAGGCTGCATTTCTGTCTGGAAAAATCTTCTCATTGCTAGTTTTATTTCTATTGGAGGCATGGAAACATTCTCTCCCCTCTGCTTTTCATTATCTGCTATCATTTTGTGGTATCAGCGTCCCCTTAACACAACCCAATATTTCAACCATCAAACTAATAACTTCCTTGAAATACATTTACGTTCTTTCTAGCATTGATGCTTTTACATTTTCTTGCTAAGGTGGAAGACACAGCAAGTGTGGGTAATGGCAGCGTATTTAAATAGGCTGAAAAGCAATTGGTAACATTCCTATCTGGTCTGCCGAATTCAATAACTGCACTGCTTCACTGAAAGGCAGTCATGGCGTTCTGTCACAAGAGGGATTGTTGGCAAAGCACACCACAGCCCTCTGACCTCTCGTTTGGCTCTAATTGGATTAAAGACATTTGGGATTGCAGCATTCATAGGAGTTGAGGGATCTTCCACAACTTCCTGGTCTGCCTGCTTGGTTTCCTTTTCTGTTCTGCCACACCTCAGTGCAGGCAGAAATATCGTCCATACGGCAGCTTCGAATCGATGTCGCTCCTGCAGGTTGTGTTCAAGCTGGATTCCCTGCAGTCGTTGGTTCAGTTTGCCCAGGGCAGATTTACGGAAGTAATCGGAACTGTAACCATCGTTCACTTTTGGAGTGGAGAGCCACGGAAATCCCGCTGGACTTGGTTTCAGGAAATTTAAGTATTTATTCCCATTTACTGCTGTCTAAGTTTCCTGAGAGAAACGAAGCGGTGCTTCGAAGCAGAGCACGCGGGACGCGCGACGCTCAGGGCTGCTAAGCGCAGCAGGACGCGATGCCACCCCGACGGCTCTGCGGGCAGCCGCGCGGAACGGAACGGCCGGGCAGGGCCAGGAGAAACGCCGCGGGGCGGCGGCGGGGAGAGCGCGGGGCAGCGGGACGGCCGCAGCGCGCGCGGAGGAGGCGGCTGAAGCTCGGAGGGGTCGCGGCCCCGCAGAGCCCGCGGGGCAACCGGTCCCGAACGGCCGAACTCGTGAACCGAAGAGCGGCTTCAGGAGGCGCGGAGCCGGGCGCGGAAGCCGGAACTCCGCTGACTACGGAGGCGCGCGGAAAGCCGCTCCGCTACGGGGAGCGACTCTGGGGCCGCGCAAGCCTCGTACCGGCCCGCAGCCCCTCCTCGGACCGCCGCCCGACCCCGCCGTGGCCCCGCCCGGCGCGGGCTCCATTTCCTGCCCCGCCGTCACCTGACGCCTCTAATGGCGCCGCGCGGCCCGCGGTGCCGCCGCGCCCACCACGTGACACCCCGACCACGTGACCCGCGCGCCGCGCCCCTTCCCCGGCGGCTGCGGTTGCCGCAGTCCTAAGCTCCGCCCCCCCCGGCGCGAGCTCCGCCCCCGCCCATCCGCCCCCCTCACGCCGCCCCCCCTCCCCTCCTCGGCCGCGGTCGATGCGCGCGCGCGGCGGTTCCGTCTGCTCAGAACGGCCGCGGCGGCGACGGCGCTGAGGGGGCCCGGCAGCCGGCGCCCGGGGCTGCGGAGCGCGGCGGGGCGGAGCCCGCCTTCTTCCTCCTCGCGCCCTCTTCCCCGTCCCCCTCCTTCCTCCGCCCGCCCGGCCCTCCCCGCACGCAGTCGCCGCGGTTCCCGGCACGGACAACATGGCGGCGGTGGCGGGGGCCGCGGCCGCGGGCGGCTCTGGCGGCGCCGGAGGCCCGGAGATGGTGCGGGGCCAGGTGTTCGACGTGGGGCCGCGCTACACCAACCTGTCCTACATCGGCGAGGGCGCGTACGGCATGGTGTGGTGAGTGCCGCCCTTCCCCGCCCGGCCGCGGGGAGCGGCCCGCGCGCGGCCTCGGGGGAGGGGAAGGAGGGGAAGGAGGCGAAGGCCGGGCGGCTCCGGGCGGCTTCCCCCGCTGCGTCCCGCCGCTCCCGGCCCGGGGGGGGCCGCCGCTTCCCCTGCCCTGCCCGGCGCTGCCGCTCCGCCTCCGCGGTGCCGTCGCGCGGCGCTCACCCGAAGCTGCTGCCCGGCCCGGCGCTGTGGCCGCGGGGCTCCGCTCGGCCCCTGCGCGGCTCCGCGGCGGGAAGGCGGCGATCCGCGCGCGTTGCTCCGGGTAGCGGCGACCCGAAGGAGCTCCGTGCGAGCCGCGAAGCGCTGGGGAGCCATCGCGAGATTTTGGCGGTGCTGTAGCAGCCCCGACGCGCCGGGCCGAGCCGCGATGCCGCCGTTGCCCATCTGGCGCGCGGTGAGCGCGCGGCGCTGCTGGGGCTGCGCGGCTCGGACGGGTGGGAAACTTCTCTCCTCGTTCGCCGACTCGTCACGGCGCTGCCGCTGTTTTTCGAGGCGTTGTTTGGCCGGAGGTGCTGCGTGACACCCGCGGGCTGTGACGGGGTGGAAGCTGTAGCAGCGTTGCTTTCTGTCTCTGACGTTTAATTTTTTGTGAGCCACGGCGTCTTTCTCAGCAGAGGCGCCTCGCAGCCGCCAGCTGCACGCTGTGGATCGGCAGGTCGCTTCGTACTGCGGAGATGCGCTGGCCTGCCGCGGTGAGGCCGCGCTGTGTGGCGGTGGGAGCCCGCGGGGACGCGGACAAACGTCTGCCAAAAAGCTTGGAGCTGCGGCCTTCGCTTTTCTGTTGTGGGAGGAAGCTCCAACACACAAAGCAAAGCTCCCGTTGATGGTGTAAAAATAACCTTGTTATTGGTTTAGTGCTGGGAGTCACAACAACGGCCAGTGCAGAGCTCGTCTTACAGATTTTGTTGTTGTGTGCTTTTATCGTCTGAGCTGGGACGGCTGAAGCAGCGCCGGCAGCCCCGGCAGGCTGCTTTGTCCTTGCAGACTGACTTAGGCAGGTACGTGGGAACAGAGCTCGTGTCGGCGGGGTGATGGAGGTGGTGGCTCAGCCGCTGTGCTAACGCGGCTTTTCACCACCGAGCAAAGATTGCACGGCGCAGTGCGGTGGCAGCTGATGCCCTTTTTTGGCGTCACTGTACTTGGGAGCAGACAGGGGGAAACCGGGTCCTTTCTTCCCCTCTGCACGGTGTGTCATTCCCTTCTGTTACGGAAGGGTTTCCTCTCTGTCACTGGAATGTTATCTTTTGTTTTAAAACTTACCGTATTAAATGATATCTGCTTCAAATACTATCCGTATTTCTTAACAAAAAATTATGAATCTCCAGTTTAGTTGAGATGTGCATTTGGTTCCTTTGTTTTCTCCTCTAAAGCTGTTAATGTGAGATACTGAATGTGATGCATTGTGCTCTAATTATCATCTTCTGCCTTGGGTGTGAAATGGCAGGGAACAAAGTCTCAGTTTATGCTGTGTACTTGACAAGGGAGGTGTTGGATGCACATGTTCCAGCTGAATGCCATAGCAACTGTAATGCGTTGTAGCGCAGCACACTACTTTGGTTAAGTAACAGTGCTTATTGAGCAGCAGAGGTAGAGCTTATGCAGATTTGTACTGCGTGTCACTGATCTTGCTTTGACTGCTAATGCAGTGAAGATGTGCAGAGCATCTCCCTTCGGGGCGGGGGTGGCAGAGGGCAAGCCACCAGGGTGCAGGTGGAGACAGCTCTTGCTGTTGCAAAAACCATTCAGATTTGTACTTTTAACAAAGGACAGCTGGGCAAGCATTAAGACTTTAGGCCATCAGCTAATGTGTATGAGACAGAAGGTGCTGGTTATTTCTAAATGCCTTGTGCTGTAAGGCTTGTTATATGCAAAATGGGTGACTTAAATCTTAGAATCCCTCCCTCCCTTATTTTTCAAAGTGTTATGTTTCCACAACATTGAATTAAGGAGTTTATCTTAAAAAAAAAAAAAAAAAAAATCTTGCTGGGAGTTAAGTGGTTAATAAGTGGGTATATAAGTATATAGGAATATAATAAGTGGTTGATAAGTGAGCATCCCTTTCCAAACTTTTGTTTTTCACTTTTCTTGCATGTGGAACCAGGGAATGAGCACCATGCTCATTCTACTGAAATCCTCAGCACTTTGCAGGACTGTAGGACATGAAATAACAAATACGGGGGTTGTTGGCCTGGGGTCAGCCAGTACTGGCTGCAGCTGGAAGCTGCAGAGCTCTCAGGTGCAGTGTGATGGGTCTGGAAGCTGCCCCTTCCTCACCAGGTGCTGGTGGGCAGCCTGCCCTTAAAGCCACTGGCTGTACTGAGCCCTGAATTTCCAGCAGGAGTTGTTCTCCATCCATGTGGTCAGTGCTAATTTGGCAAGATGATTGTCTGATAGTCTAAAACAAGTCGTTTTTGGAAGGAAATGGTTAATGGGAATCTGATGACAGGCTTCTGTTTTGTATTGTTGCTTGGAACTCTTCTTGCCATCACGCTTATGTAAATGTGAAGCGTTATCACTGCTGCAAACTGTGCATATAAATCGTAAGGTGAATGGAAAGTGGAAAGAAGATGGTTTTGAAGCTCACATCATGTGTTTCTTGACCTAAACTTTACACTGTTGCTAGAAGGATGTACTTACTGTTTTCTTTCCAGTCTGTCTGAGTTAGGCATGGGCGGTGCCTGCGTTCCCCGGTGAGGCCACACTGGTGATATGGGGCAGAGGCGGCCTTTCTTTGGTTCTGTTAATTATCCATTGATCTGGAGAGAATTACGCTGTGTTGATGGAGAGAGTGCAGAGTTCAGCGTCCTCCTTTATAAGTGCTTTTAGGGAGCACAGGTTGCATATAGGTGTTGCTACCTGTTAACTAATGTGTTCTGCTCTCTGATAAGCAGGGAGCTAATAGGCGTTGCCCTGATACCTCCTCATCAGTGCATGGATCAGAGCGGAGGTTTGGAGGTGTAATGGGTGGAGAGTGTCAGTCCCCTCTCTCTGGCAGCAGCCTCCTGCAATGGGATGGTCTGTGCTGCAGGTGGGGGTTGGCAGCAGCATCTCCTGTTCTGCCCTGTGGGTTTGGGGAGGGGAGGTGCCTTGTCTTGGCTGCCAAAAGCAATGGCTTAGGGCTTGGAGAGTGCAGCTCAGGGACACTGCATTCCGTAAATAAATACAGGTTTTCATAACATGGCATGCCCCAGCCCACAGGCACAGATACCTTGTGGGTTTTTTCCCGTTACGTATGAAGGAAATAATGCTGTTGTGCTCACATTAGCTGTGTGTGGTTGCATCGCTGTCTCCTGTACTCCTGCATGAGGATCTGGGACCTATTGCCGGGCCTCCATCGTTTGGCACATGGTGAAGATCTTACCAGATGAGAAATTTCTGCAAGGTTCTTAAAAATCTGTACTTTACCATAGCAGAACAATGCTCTGTGTTTATCTGAGGGGGGAGGGTTTAGACAAGAGATCACTCTGCTGCAGACATGGGTGGGCCTGTTGGCAGCTGTGGCACAGAAGTATGCCCATAGGATGGCAGGGCCCAGCTTCGGCACACTGCTCCTGGGGAGGGATGGCTGCTGGGCATCTGGGGCTGGGGTCCTTCTCTTGTAGGCCGTGTTGTGGTAGTGTTCAGCTGTGATCCAGAAAGGAAATTAACTGATCCCTTTGATGTTTGATATTTTGATGTCTTGTTGTGCAGCAGTTCATGGAACAGAGTGGGTCGGGAGGCATTGGTCACCCAGCCTCTGCTCACTGGAAGGCTCCTGCATCCATCCAGCAGCGCAGGTTGCCTGCTCATAATTTCCAGTATCTGCAGATGGAGGTTTCACCTTTTCTCTGGGCAGCTCCTCAC
Organism: Phasianus colchicus; assembly: GCF_987193195.1. Lineage (NCBI taxonomy): Eukaryota > Metazoa > Chordata > Aves > Galliformes > Phasianidae > Phasianus > Phasianus colchicus. The sequence continues at coordinate 12,938,767 of NC_143453.1, read as the reverse complement.
ACCTAATCAGCTGCCAGGTGAAACTTCTGCATTGAGAAACATGAGAATTTCCCTTGCTGCAGCTTGTCACTGTAACCTCTTGTCACTTTTTAACCTCTGAAAGAGCCCAGACCCTGCAGTGCATCCCTGCTCTGTGGGGCAGGTGGGTCCCTGTGGCTGTGCCTGGTGGTGTGCGGGGTGAGGAGTGCTGTGATGCAGCACGTGTCTGTGCCCGGGGTGGGATTCTTCAAGTAACATCCGCAAAAGCCCTGTTGACTGCTTTCAATGGTACTGAAGTTTGGGTTTCCAGATTGCTCAGGTGAAGCTTGTGGAGGCACAGCTGTCTTGGAGAATTACTGTGCTGTAATGCAGAATGAAGTGAGCAGCATATGTGGAGTGGTGTGTAGTCTGTTCTGAGTGATGGGTGGGCACTGTGTTGAGCTGTGTCTCTCTAGCTGCCTCACGCAGCAGCACCCAAAATCCAACACAAGTTCTGCTGAGGGAAAAACCACTTCTCTTGGGGGTTATTCTTTTGTATTTTAATGTAATTTTCATAAAAGAGTGGAGTGTTCGGAGGTGATTAGAATGCAAATGAGAGTTTTTGTTACATAGTAGAAAGTGTTCATCTGTGTTGTGGGTATGTTTTAACTACCAACAACTTGCAATTAGGCTTACAGTCTATGATGTGTAATTACTTCATGCAGTTTTCCTTGCAAGTAGCAGCTGTCCCCATACCTTCCTGTGTGCCCGGAGTGCCGCCCGCTGCAGCCCGGCTGGCTCAGTGCACACAGCAGCCTTCCGTCAGCATCCTGGGGAAGGCAGAAGCTCCCATGGTAGTGAAGGCGTTGTTGCCTGCAGAGCTCTGAATGAAACAGACAAAATAACTGAGGCTGAGGACTCACTGCTGGCACAATGTTCTGAAAAGCAAGGGATGGCCTTGCACACAGCCTGCTTCCTTTGTGCCGTTCCCGTTTCTGCAGGGTTAGGAAGGCCTTTGCCTCAAGTTGTGTGTGAGCAGTATGGCTCAGCCATTATTACTATCCCTGCATTTCTTTCTTTCTTCATCTTCTTAGAGTGAAATACTGCCAACCGTCTTCTCTGAAGTTTTGCATTGTGTTGGAGACACTGTTTTTCAGAAACGGGCTTGACATCATCCCCGATCTTATGTTTTTTCCTTTTTTCTAAAGCTGCTTTTAGGAGTATTTGTGCTATCTGCCAAATTAGACCCTCACAAGACAGAAGGACGAGCCCAGCTGGGGAACTCATTAAAGCCATTGCTGCTCTCAGCTCTTGGGCCGCACTCTTCCTTCTCTGGTAGGGAAGGAAGCGTTTCCTGCAGTACCTGCCGTGCTTGGAGCACCGCTCCGTGGTGCCGTGCAGGTCACTGTGCGGCCCTGCAGCAGGCAGCTGCTGCTTTGTCCTTCCCACCCTGCTCGGGTCACAGCGTGCCTCCTGCCGTGCTGCTGCAGCGCTGTGCTCTGCAGCTGGTTTAGCTGAGACCTTGCTTAGAAAAGGTTGAGGTGGTGTGAGTGCCGGTGCTGAAGCAGGGAGGGAATAGGAAGGTGCTGGTAGAGGACTTCTTTGCTCTCCCTGTTCCTCAGCTTGCTCGGCTTTGTGCTGCCCTGGATGTGAGATGAGGGAGGGGCAGCGGAGTGCAGCCCTGAGCTCACAGTGGCCGCGCCTGGCTGAGCAATTCACAGGGAAACTGTCTGAAGTTTATAAAGAATATGGAAACTTGGCATAGTGGTGGGTGCTGTGGGTTTGTTTTGGAGGGAAGGGCTTTTCACAGCAAAGCTCACAAGAAATGCGAGTGCTGTTGATCAGCATCTGAGAGCTTGCATCTAACATGGGGGTAAGCATGAAGGCCGAAGGTGGACAAAGCTGTAAGAAGTATGAGGCTAATCCCCATCCATTTCCTGAAGACCAACTTAAGCAGAGGTAGGGTGGTGAGTAGGTACTTACAGTGACTTGAAGTGTGGTGGTACGCAGCTCAAGGTATGGAAGGAGCCGCGTGGGATGGCACTGTCAGCTTAGTGACAGTGGGTTTCCAGGGCCCTGGGATCTGTCAGAACACTGTGGAGTTAAGTGACTCTTTAACAAAGCCATACAGAACGCTGTGTGAAAGCACAACTGCCTTTTCCAGTGCTGCTGCTGGGGCTTAGTGCTGGAAGTGCTGCTCCTCGTGGCTCAGCTCCGCAGCCACTAACAGAACAGGGGTCATTGCTCTGCCACCCGGCATCGTGCAGTGACTCAGCTTCTGGCAGGAGGAACTTATTTCAGACTCCATTTTGCATGACTAGATACTTATTTTCAAAACTAGGAGCAATCTAAGGAATTAAAACATTAAATCGTTACTACGTGCATAGTAAGTATTTTAGAATTATAGTGCTTTGAAAGCTCAGATTTTACTTTGCAAATTCTGAAAAATAAATGTCTGCCTTTTTGGCTTAATAGAATTATTTGAATAGATGAATGAAAACAAATCTCTTACAGGAGGTGCCAAAGTGCCTTAAGAACTTGTGGTGTGAAGGGCAACAACCTGTGCTGGGTCGGAAACTGCCGAGGTGTAAAACCACTTAAGAGCAGTCATTCACTTCTGTTCTGGGGTGGAAAGAGTTGGCATTATTGTGCCAGAAACCTTTATAATTAGGATTGATGGTGAGTGATAGGTGAGAGATGGTCGCATGTGTGGTGGCTGTGCTGAGAAGGGCCCAGTGTCTCTGCAGGGAGTGCCTGCATTGTGCCACAGGTGATTCGGGATGCAGAGGTACGTGTTTGTCTTCTGTCCTCCTGTGTGGCACGAAGAAGAAGCCGTGTTCTTACAGCCTGTGATCTCTGTGTAGTTTGAAAAGCAGCTGGAGATTGGAGAGTGGGATTTCTTCTTTTTAATTTTTCACAAATCTAAAATAGAAGCAGCTCTCTGCTTTCAGCTGCTTCGGGAGTTGTGTTTTTGTAGGTTGAGGTCCATTAAAATGAGGGGAATGTAAATATGCACATTTCTTTTAAAAGTGGGTGCTGATTCTCAAGGTTAGTACTAGTGCTTGAATGAATACTATGCTTATTTATCTTAAGAAATGTTAGGAATAGGCGGAACAGGGTATCAAAGACTTCTGTTACCCCTAATTGTTCACGGCTGGGGGATGAGAGTACGTCCAGTGTTAGAAAATGGCACAGCTGGATGTCACTGAATCTGAAACTGCCTACTTTTGTCCCTTCCTCGAGTCTTTGCTCTTAGGAAAGTGTTCTGTAGCTGCTCCCAACCTGGTTGGCCAACTGCATCACAGTACTGTTGTTTTGCATACAGCAGTCTAAAAAATAAGTTCAAGTTATTTGCATTGTAACATGATGGATGTCAGCACGTTGTGGAAATATCTGCAGTCGAGCTAAATGCAGGCTGAGCGAAGAGGCTGAAGGTCTTTCCAGATCAGCTGCTCTGGGAGCCTTGCTTTCCTCTCCAGACTGCAGGCTGCATTATTCAGTATTTCAGAGCGATTATCTCTGACTGTGCCCTTGGAATCTTGTTTCCACAGCAACGCGAAGCTGCTGACAAAACATCCCTTTTAAACTTCAGATGGGTCAGTTCTGAGCTGTAATCGTGGTGTCGGCCCGCAGCGCTTCGTGCCTCTGTGTGCTGCGAGTGGCTGCAGGGCAGCACCGGGCTGTGACCCCACAGTGCAGCCGCGGGGCGAGCAGAGGAGGCGGTTGTTTGTCAGCGTCTGTGTGAAGAAACAGCCCTCTGTGGGATGTGGCTGTGGCCAGGAGCTGGCTCCTTTCTCCCAGCAGCTGCGGCGTGCTCTCACTTGTTCCAGCTCCGAAATGAAACGTGTGAAGAAAAGAAATGGGCGGCAGAGCGTGCGGCAGCCTCTGTGGTAGGAGCTGAGCTTTGGTGCCCGTCCTGTACTGCGTGCTGAAAAGCTTTCCTGCCTTGGGAAGGCGTTAATGGCAGAGGCTCGGTTTGCCTGGCTCCTGCGGCCAGAGGCGGCCCTGCCCTGGAGCTGGACCGCGGTGCCCGGGCTGTGCAGCCATCAGGGCTGGCTCAGAGCAGCACGGCGCGGCTCCCTGGGCCGTACGTGCTCATCTGTTTGCTTTGTGCTGCTGTGTGGGATGTTCTGTTTAGTCAAAACTTTGTCATGTATTTACCTTAAATCTATTACCATAATACTGGGAATGATAAACGGTAGCACTAGGGCATGTATTGATTTGTACGTGGTGTCTGGAAAGGATCTGGCTAATGGTGCTGCTGCAGGTTGTCACAGGATGGTAGCTGTGGCTTGAAATAGTAATAATGTATATGCTGGAGTTGGGCTGTTGCAAAATCTATGTTTAATTTTATCATGTTACAGATAAATAGCATTCACAGCTGTGGTTGCATCAGCTGGTGAAGCTGCACATCATGATGGGTATAAATCCTTCCTTTTGAATACGTAGTGCTGGTAATGAGATACGCCATCATGGGAGTAACCCAGAGCCCGTAGGGTGCGATGTGCAGCGGTGGGTATATGTTAAGGGTTGTAAACCAGAAGCTATGGATTGGCACTTAGAAGATTCTGGTATAGGAACTGGAATTCCCAGTTCACGGATCTCTGAAAAGCCAGCAGGTTCTTGGCTCTGGGAGGCAGTGCTGGTTGGCTGCTGCAGTGAAAATGACCACACTTACAAGATCCAGCAGAGCCTGGTTAGGCTGTGCACAGTGGGACAGCACTTCCAGAATGTGGATTATCTAAATTTAGGACGTGCTTTGGGATGTATATATGAAGCTATTTCTTCTTGAACTGTAGGGGGAGCCCAGGCAATTGTTTGTCATAAGATTAGATCTCTAATTCTGGCTAAGGCTGATTAAGGTGAATCCTGTGCTAGGTAGTAAGCAAGCTCTTCATTAACTGCAGTGAGTTTTTTCATTGGGGTTTTGGATTTGCATTTCCTGTCACTGCCAATGGACTCTGAGCAATGTGTTCTGTGTTCCTTCAGCTGCTCTGGGGAGCAGCACTGTTGGTAAAGGATTGTGAGGAGTAGGAGGGGCTGTGGGAAATGGTTGGGTCTGGCTTGCAGAGTACTCAGTTATCTTAGTATGCAGTGATTCCTATGTCATGACATTATGTAGCAGTGTGTAATCTCATAGGCTGAATATGGGTGCGGTTGTAGCACGTGTGTGAGTGGGAACACGTGACTTCAGTGCTGCTGAATTCAGTCTCCTGGGTACCTTTCATGGATAAGGACCTGGTCTTCTGCCTAAATTACAGGGAAGAGATTGAAGCTGTTAGTGGTCTAACCTGTCTTCTGTGTCTTTTAATATCAGCATCTTTGGGGCCTTCTTCGTGACCAACCTTTATGTGAGAATCAGCAGCGTAGACAGACATCCAGTATTGCAAGGGATTAAGGCTTTATTTAAGCAGCATCAAGTTGTACACGTTGGGCATTTTGCTTTGCTCTACTTGTCATAGCTGCTCCTGGCTGATACATACGGCTCTTCATTGTGAGAGCAAAATAGGCTTCAGTCAATACAAAGAAGAGAATAAGCTTATTTAAAACAATAAAATGATCTGTAAAATTCCTTTATTTCATTCCCAAGTACAGGCTGTTCACGCTTAAGAATTTCTAGCTTTGTTTTGTGCTGGTGACTTCCTGTACTGGCCTGCTGGAAACACCTGGGGGGGCATCCTGATCAGCCCAGAGAGCTGCCACTGGGGAGGTGGCATTTTGTTATTGTTTGGTTTGGGACTTGTGAGCGGCTGCTGTATTGGATGCACATATGTACTAACAGCAGGTGTAATGAATACTTACTGTGTGGGATTTCAGAGCACTGGAGTGTGGAGCACTGGAGGAGTTTGGTGTTTCCTGAGGCGTGTAACATTTGCACTTGGTCTGTGCTTAAAGATGAGTCTAAGCAAGTCAAAGTGATTCTGTGTGTTGGGGGGGAAAGGGGGGAGGAGAAGGGATGTCACTGTACGTATATGAGCAATATGAATTTACTGGCAGCATAAATTCTATATCGTTTTTGGCAATAAAAGTGAGAAATGTAAATGTTTTCACATACTGAAGGTACAGTGCTGTCTCAGAAACATGTTATTGCACCATAAATGTGCTTTGTGGTAGAAGAATCTTGAAGGAGCCAGACATCAGAGTTCCTTTCAGTCGTCCTCTTCTGATTGGATTTTCGTATTTCATTCCGGCTCACCTGCTTGCCAGGTGCTGCGTAAGGCCAGGAAAGAACGTCCTGGGATCTGATGGTAAAAAATCCGTAGGATGAAAAGCGTGGTCAGCTGGCAGCATGGCTGTATTTTCATGTGAAATAGCCACGGCCAACAAATGTCTAAATATGAGCTTGATAAGTATTTTTTAAGAGTTCTAAAGTAGTGAATAAAAAGAAATCTGACAGGAACAAGATATCCTTATATATTAAAAATCATGAACATTTAAATTCTAGTTATATTAAAAGCATATGGTAATGTAATTAAAGAGAAATTATTGTAATGAGATGCTTTGCCATTTATATAAACAAGACCTTAAAGAACATGCTAGAACAGCCTTGTAACCATTCATAGCCTTTTTGCTCAGTAATAACTGAGGCTGTGGTTTGGAGATCTCTGCCTTCTGCAGAGCCTCACTGCTGGGCTGGGGCGGTGACATTCCTCGTGGGTGGGTGGGCAGTCTGAGCAGGAGGCCTGAGCTCCTGTATTGGTGCAGCTCTGAACGCTGCCCTGTGCCCTAAGTGTGGCCTCAGTGCGTTTGTTGATGCTGGGCACCATCAGTGCTGCGGGGCTGCTCCTTGCTTCCCTTCATGTGAGTATTTTATTTTCTGGAATATTTATTTCTTTGCTGTCTTTGGAATTGAAATGGGAGAGGTGTCTTCACAAGTTCCCCATTCCCTTGTTTTTGGAGATGCAGAAAATGCAGTTCAGTGGAGGAGTGAGACACTGTAGGATTCTGCTGCTTGAAAGATGGCTTCAGAGAGCTTTTCCAAAGTGAATGGGTTAACTCAGGGTTAACTTCTTGTCTAAAATTTCTTCTTGATCATGGTGTACAGGAAAAGAGTCAAACTTAATTTTTCCACGGGGCAGTGAAGGAGGTGAATGTGTCTGTCTTTGTTCGGATACTTGGGACTCAGCAGGCTAAAAGTTGGCTTCCAAAGGTCGTGACCTGTAGGTACCCAAGTAAGTTGAAGAACAGAAAAAATATTGTTGCGCTGTCATCAAATTAAAAGATGTGTGTTACTGTCTACTTCTTTTGATAAAAATAAATGTAAAAACAAGCGAGCAGTCCTTGCATTTGGTAGAATTAACATTCTTGCTTTCTGAATTGAATGAATGAATTTTAACTTTTAACACGAATTATTGATTCTGTTCTAGTTCTGCCTACGATAATGTCAACAAAGTTCGAGTTGCTATAAAGAAAATCAGTCCTTTTGAGCATCAGACATACTGCCAGAGAACTCTGAGAGAGATAAAGATCTTACTGCGCTTCAGGCATGAGAATATTATCGGAATAAATGATATTATCAGAGCTCCAACCATTGAACAAATGAAAGACGTGTATCCTTTCAAAATCTGTTATGCTTAGTGATTGATACCTCCTTCTCTGTTTTCTTTAGATCACTCTTCATCCTTATCCTTACCAAATTTTAATAAAAGCTGGCTTTTATTACTTTAAACTGGAATGGAAGTTCATAGTATTTGATGGATTTGTAGATGCATTGGTTGATAGGTTTGATTCCTAGATAAGCACGAGGTTTTTTTTTTTCCCTCCACATTTAAAAAAAAAAAATTCCAAGGCAAAGAACTCAATGTACATTTAGTCCAGTCAGTCTTTGAACTACAGTCACTGTATGCAGAACCTTTGTTACAACTGTCAGATTGCTCCAAGGAGAAAATGGAATGGTAAAGCTCTGATGTAAGTGTCTAAGATTTTCCTAAAGAATGGAAAGGATACATTTGGGGTAGGGGATAAATGAGGCCAAACATCCCTCCACTCTCACTCTAGCCTTGCAGTGCTTCTTGAATATATGAAGTCTGAAACTCCACACGAGCTGGTAAACGCGTACTCATTGTTGGCTTCATGTGTATATCTAACATCAAGGCTGTTACAGCTGAGAGGTTCTGCCCGTGATACCAAGATTAGTTTGGAGTCAACTCGCATCATTTCACTAAGTCTGTATATATTGTTTCCTATTGGCTTCACAGATTTTCACAGATGTCTGCCTTTTTAAAAGCACGAGGCGTTGAATTGAATCTAGGTCAAATGTTCTCACTTCACTAATTAGCAGTGTGCTCTTTGAGCTCAGTCTTCTGTGGGATTCTGAGGTTGCATTTCTGTGGCTGCTGGCTGCTGTAGGTGTGTGCTCTTAAAAAGATGTCCAGATTGTGTGGGGTGATTGGAGCATGCAAAGGAGGGGATGGAAATGCCCAGCTGAAATGGCAGTAGTAGTGGCTGTGTTTGGGGTTGTGGGTTTGTTAGTTTTTTTAATCCAGTTTTGGTGGAAAACTGTCATGGAACTACACTCTGAGAGTTTTGGAGCTGAGTTGAATTAAAGGAAAGGAAATTTTGGCTCAATTCATTTTTGTCAAAGCAGAATTAAATCTTTTAATTTTAATTTCAGTCTTAGGAAAGAATAATGTGATGAAAGATCTGGAATTTAATTTGAGCGCAAACAGTCTTTGCTTACCAATATAATATGATAAACATATAGTAAAGGAGAACATTTTGGAAGTGGCAGAGACTGATCAGAAGTGATTGGATTTTCCATCTTGAAGTGTTTGTAGAGCAGAAAGCTAATAGCTTATTACTCATGAAATGAAAACAACTTGTATTTCTTGGCAAGCAGGATAGAAAGCTAGTCACCGTAAGATTCCAATAAAGATCAGTCTCTAATATAAGGAAATAGTTTGATTATGTCCACGTGCTGGTGCCTCTTAATTCTCTGAGGGTCTCTATCATGTATCAGGATTGATTTGATTCAAAGTCTGTAAAGCAAGAATCAACCAAATAGTTCCAATTGTGAAGCAAATAAAAAAAAAGAAAAAAAATAGTTTTAGAAGTTTCATTTGGTACTGTATGTTGATATTTAATGTGCCACCAGCTTTGTTTTGCTGCCTTACATCTGATTCCTTACAGATACATTGTGCAAGACCTTATGGAAACAGATCTTTACAAGCTCTTAAAGACTCAACACCTCAGCAACGACCACATTTGTTATTTCCTTTACCAGATTCTGAGAGGGTTGAAATATATCCATTCAGCCAATGTGCTTCATCGTGACCTCAAACCTTCGAATTTGCTGCTCAATACCACTTGTGATCTCAAGGTTAGTGGAAATTTCTTAAAAATTTTGCTCCTATGGTCTTCATCAACTATATAATCTGATATAACTGTGAACAACTATGAATGTGATAGTGTTATTGGGGATTAATGTGATTTTTGTTGTGGAAAGGTTGCCAAATCATTATTAATTTTCATAAAATGATGTTTGAGAACTGTGCTCTGTTATACTGTTCTAATGAATGCGTCGCTGTTTCCATCTGGAGGCTGACTTTGAAACAGCCTCTTTAAAAGCTGGTGAAAATACCAATCTGTAACACTGTTGTGTTTACTTGGAAGGTAAGCTGACAGTTGTGTGTATTTCAAGTCTTGAATCCCTGTATTAAAACTGTTGATCATTCTGAGATGGAAAAGTACTTCATAATAGCAGACAACCAAAATGATATGTTAAAGTCAGTGCTGATTGGAAGCAAAGCAATCAACTGGGGACAGAGCATTGCTAATTTGCGTTATCAGTCATGGGTTCTTTATGAATTAATACTGCAGATAGATGATCTTAGAGCTGTTACACTTCTTGGAAAATGTTACCTTTTGTTTAGTGGCATTCAGTAAAGCAAATCAAGTGCGAAGAATGAGAACAGAAATAAAGAACAAAACAGAAAACACACCTTGCTGTAACTTTCTGCTCGTGTGATTGTAACTGTCACACTTCTCCCTGTGACGGTCTTCCAAAAAGAGGTGACCAGGATTTCAGGGTGCTCCTACCCAAATGAAGAAGAGCTGTGTTTAGCCTAGGTCTTCCCATCTGGAACGTACTGCTTCAGTAAAGAATGAACATAATAGAGATGGATGAGGTTCTTAGTGGCAAGGAGAGGTAGTGAACTATCACTGTCCTTAGCTATTGAAAATAAAAACTGGATGGGGCAAATGAAAGAAGCAGCTGGCATGCTCAAAGTGAATGGATGTAGTAGTTAACATTCAGCTTTTTTAAGGTGTGGAAATTGGTACATAGAGTAGTGTGACTTACACACCAATCAGGTAATGAGAAGAAAAAGATTTTGAATGCTACCTCTGGTTTAGAATTCCGTGGTGGCAAGTGTGTGGAAAATGAGAGACTTGCGGAGAGCCGTGGGAGCACGTTTCCTCATACACATCAAGTACTTCCAAGTATTTACTGTTGGCTACTGATGGAATGAGGTCGGAGTTTACGTGGCTTTGATCTGATGTGGTACAACTGTTCTGTTACATGCTGTCTTCCCCCCTAATTACACTTATTTTTTTATAGTGGCTCTAACACGCTAATTAAAAAACACAGTAGTAACAACTGACCCTCTGCAGAATGTGAACCGGCTGCTGGCCATACAAGTTTGTCAGAATTCCAAGAAAAATCTTTGCTGCTTTAATGCTCTTTACACTGGTCCGTTCTAAATACTGACCGCTCCATTAGTTTGCTTTGTATTCCCACTGCTCCTTGTCTGCCTTTGCCAACACATCCTGCTGGACAAGTCGCTCTGCCTCTTGCTGTGGGACTGCAGTAGCTGTTGTCACATCAGAGTTCCTCAAGGCATTAACCCCTTCATGAAAGAAATGGGATAAAATCTGTAGTAGAAGCAGGAAAGAAAAGTGTGAGCGTAGCTGTGTGTGTGCAGTTAAAGGAAGAAGTGTTTTAAGACAAGTAAGATGCTCATAAAAAGTAAATTAAGTTTGCTGGGCACCAGCGTATGAGCTCAGTAAATACTGCTCTGATTTCTTTCTTGGGTATTAAAAAGAGCATGCCTCTGCAATGTGTGCTTTCCTAGTGCAGAATGTGGTAGTCTGTATGACAGAGCAAATGCTTTTTCTTAACCTAAAGGGAACTGTGGTGTTGTTATTACCACATCTGAAGTGTAAACAATGGAATTGAAAAGAAAGTGTGTGTTGGGCCTTGTCTGGTGAGCACTGATTTGTGCTGACTTGTTTCTTCTAGGGCTGTTCTGCCAGTCTGTGTTATGCACATGTGCATGCTTACAAAGTGATCATTGCACAGTGTCCCATGAAAATGAACAGCTTTAAGTCATGTTTTCAGGGGAATGAAAATAGAAATTTTATTCCTCTTAAGTGTTAACACTGTTAATTGTTCTTTAATGGCATTGTGACAGAGAGCTGCTGTGCTGTCTTTACTTATGTTTCCAGTTTCCTTATTTTCTCTTTGGAGGAAGGACAGTAAATGGCTCTGAAAGCCATGGAGCCTCCTTATCAGTGTGGATAAAAACACTTTCTCCTTTTTGCCCATCTCACTAGTGTACATCAGAGATGATTTTTTTTCATGATTATATAAAATTATTTTCCTGGCATAGGATTGAGAAATGTTCTCTTGTGGGTTTTTGTGCTCATGCTTCCTTCAGCAACCTGTAATCTCTCCAGTATGCCATTATCTCGTGATGGTTTTTTTGCAAAGCTACACTGTTGTAATGGTACTTTTCGTAACATGGGGTTTTGAACTGTTCTTCAAGTGTGTTGGTCATTAATTCTTTTTGTTGTTGGAGAGCTTAATCTCTTTTTTTTTTTTTTTTTTTGTAAAATTCAAATAAGTTGGAGTGGTATGCTTTACCCCTTCCTGGCGGATACAATGTTAAATGAGTCCATAGCAGAGCATAAACTATGCCTGCAAGCTGTTCAGACTACTTATTCTCCTTGACCTGTTTGGGGCCTTATCCAAATAGCCTTTTTGTATTTGAGTTGCAAATATTTTTTCCAACCTTTGTGAGATAATTTATTTCTGGAAGTATGTGCTAGCATCACTGTCCTTGTAAGTGTAACATCGTAAGTGGGGTGACTTAGAAATATTGCAGTATGGGGAACTGTATGTATGTATGTCTAATATGCTTGCTCTTTTTTTTTTCTTTTTAATTTAAAACCAGATTTGTGACTTTGGACTGGCTCGTGTTGCAGATCCTGACCATGATCACACAGGATTCCTGACAGAGTATGTGGCCACGCGTTGGTACAGGGCTCCTGAAATCATGCTGAATTCTAAGGTAAGAACTGCAGTGTGCTGCTGTGGTGCTTCTGTTGTTCATTATTCACTTGTGAGCAATAAATTTTTCTTTTCCCTGCCCCCTCTGGATTGTGGTTGGTTGGTTTGTTTGTTTGTTTACAATTGGAGCTCATGTATAATGTTGAGGGAACAGAGAAATGGATTTACAACATAGCTATTGGTTTGTGGTAAATTTGGGATTTCAGATACAATTATTGGATACTACAGCTGAGTAGAGATGTGCTTGAGTCCCCATCTGCCTCATCTCTTGCCATTCACAAGACTTTATTCTGTCAGATGCTCTCTTTTGTAGAGCAGGACAGAAATGCTGGTGATGAGGGCACTTCAGTGTATTCAAGAAGGTTTGCAAGTATTGCCTTAGTGTTAATCTTGACATCTTTGTTTAGATTTAGAATGTATATTGAGGGTGAGTCTTATTTTGAAGACGTGATCTTTGCTGTATGTCAATCCTAAATGTGTTCTTAAAGTCTTAATCAAATCATCCTTTTGTTTTTTTAATACTTGAAATTATTCTTACATTCTTCTATGCCTTTGTTAAAGTCAATCTGTTTTCTTATGATGCAGTGGGTAACCTCCATAGCCTTTGCAGAAGTTACCACAGCGGTACACTTGGTAGTGTCAGTGTGACAGCTCTCTGTCTTCTGTATTCCTTAAAGGCTTTGTAGGAAAACTGTTTCATTGGTTGTTCAGATTGATTTTTTTTATTATTATTTTTTTGCAGCAATGTGCATGTAGAAAATAATTATCTGCTTAGTTGAGTTCTTAGGCTCCTTATATTTTTAAATTTCCATTGCGGCTGTAAGCATAGGGCAGCTTGCCTTTATTCCTGGATTATCAGCAGCTTTTACAAGAAGATATCTCATGTGTTTCTCAGGAGGTACGCAGTGCATGATGTTCCTGGTCAATGACCTGATTTCTTTCAGAATTAGTGTGTAGAAAACAAGCAGTCAATGATAGGATGGTGAGAAGCTGGTGCTGAGCAAGCAGTGGGTTCAGCGGTGGCTTGTTTTGTGCGAGCTCCTTGCTGGTGGGAGGGGAGCAGCAGGCTATGGGAGGGTAAGGTGAGGGCATTTCTGAGGCCAGTGGTTCTTGAGGTGGAGTTGCCTGTGTATTACCCAGGCACCAAGGTGGATACATAAGAAAAGGCTTTGATTCCAAAGTGTATAACACAAGTTACTCATCTGAAGATGTTGTTTGTTCCATTCTTCTTATCACAGTATTTGGCCTTCTCACATCATCTTTACTTCTTACTTTCCCACTGTGTTTACAGATCAGCTAACCAGCAATCCGTATTGCCCTTTCACTCCCTTGGTGGTGAAGGTTTCTTACTGACCTATGTGTGGCTTTTTCCTGCTGCTCATGTGTTCAGCGTAATGCTGGGAACTGCAGTAACCTTGACGCTCTAAACTTCTAAGAGTCAAGTTAGTGTAAGGCCTGTTAATGAAATCTGTTGATGTAAATTGGCTATAGAATTAGGGAGTCTCACAAATATATATCGTTGGTCCTATGTACAGCTAAACCTATTGAATCCTTTTGGAAGAGTGTACATTGCTTATTTCAGGTTTTGCTACTCATTTGAAGCAGTATTTTTGATCTACAGTTCTTAATTATTTCGTTATATACCAGAAAAATTGAACAGCATGAACAGGCATGGCACATTTAAACAGTTTCAGTGCATTTGTACTAAAGTAATGTGTTACTGCAGTTATGCAAAAATATATTTGATTAAAAGTTTTTTGTTTTGCTTTGCTTGCAGGGTTACACCAAGTCTATTGACATCTGGTCAGTAGGCTGTATTCTGGCAGAGATGCTCTCCAACAGACCCATCTTTCCAGGAAAACACTACCTTGACCAACTTAACCATATCCTTGGTAAGTTTTACATAATAACATTTCCTCATCCATCCACTTCTCTTCATCTTTTCTACCAGATGGACCAATCTGGGTCACCCATTTTTTTTCTTTTAATCTTTCAGTTCCTTTACTCTATATATTGTCCTTTACTCTAATCCATGGTAAACATTCTGTGTATTCTGTGCACGTGGTGTGGATTCTTCTTTGCAGCACTTTTAATGTTGGCTCTTAGGAAACGTGATATGACTGCTATAATGTGACTTTCATAGGAGTGCAGTACTGTTTGTGTTTTTATTTTTATAGGTATACTTGGATCCCCTTCCCAAGAAGATTTGAATTGTATAATAAATTTAAAAGCCAGAAACTATTTGCTTTCCCTACCACACAAAAATAAGGTACCATGGAACAGGCTGTTTCCGAATGCTGACCCCAAAGGTATTTTATTCTCTATTACATTGGATCAGATTTTCAAAAGTGGAAATGAGCGCCAAAATCAGTGGCAGAATGGGATATTTTTTAGAACCACTTTATAGACTTTTAGAGCCACTATATAGAATTTATTTGAGTTGGAGTTAGAACATCGGGGTCTGTCCTGTATCAGATGTAAGATAATGAACCAAGCATGAAACTCCTCTCTTGTTCTTAAACAAGTCAAAAATTGCGTTATGGTCTTTAACTTTGTAAAAGGTGGGAATCCCAGCTGTTGTTGTCTTAGAAAGTCATATCATATTCAGATATGAAGTGTTGACATTGGAGTTTTACAGTTTGTTTTGTTATATAACTGATGTTTCCTTCTAGCTTCTACTTTGTGTAGTTCAAGGATTACTGTATGCACGGCACAGCTCTCATACTTGTTCTGACACAGTGCATGTCACCTGAGGTTTTTGAACTGATAAAATAATTTGCTTTCAGTGAATATGATCAGAAGTGTCATGAAAAAGCTGATTTCTGCAGCTGAAACAGTAGAGCCGATCATCCTTATTGAGCGAAACAGCAGTGATTTATTCTGTTTTTATAACTGTGCTCGTCAGTGTGAGAAATTTTTACTGGGGTTTTTGACAGCTTAAATGACAGTGAAGCTCATGTGCTTAGCTGCTGGGGAACATGCAGTCACTGTGACTTCGTAGCACCTTTCCATCTAAACCTTCAGAGCAGCTTTAACAGAGCAGGTTTTCAGAAAGCTCTTTGCCATTGTTTCAGTGGGAAGCAGCGTGCACAACATGCTTTGGCATGGAGAAAGCAGGGGGGTTTCTGGGTCTGTGAAAACAGGCCTTCCAAAGGGTATATGATTTTCTATACTTGTTCTTAAAATGTGCCAGAGCCGAAGGAAACTGTAATTTAGGAATGCTGATAAGATGGACAAAAAAAGACGCACTGCCCAACTCAGAGGAAGCATTTTGCTGTTTCTGTTGCTGCTACTGCTGTAAATGAAAATTAGCACAAAACTTAGGGAAGCTTGTTTTTCTTATGTAATATCTGTAGCATTTATTGTACTTAGCTATTTGAAGTGTGTATTAAGCTCTTGTTTGCTTGTTTTTTCATCTTAGCACTTGATTTGTTGGATAAAATGTTGACCTTTAATCCTCATAAGCGAATTGAAGTGGAACAAGCTTTAGCCCATCCCTATCTGGAACAGTATTATGATCCAAGTGATGAGGTAAAAACATTGTTAAAACGTGAATCTTGTTGATAAAGTGATACAATGTGTTATTTTCTTCATTAGTTTATGGACAATGTTTCTACTTGTGGAATGAAGAGTGGATGATATCATTTTACCAATGTGGTTAGAAATATATATTCTGCTTCCCAGTGGAAATTTAGAGTAGTATTTCGAGCCCTAACAATAGCTCAAGTGTTCCAAATCGAGACAAATAGTAAGCAGTTGAAGAGCTGTATGTGCTCTTTACATCTGAAAATAATGCTGCTACTTTTTAGACATCTTTCAACAAATTTTAATCTTTTGTCGCAAAGTTTAAACTTTGCAACTCTTTTAAGTAGTGTATTACACTTTATATCACAGACCTAACATGATCAAGAAGGTTGTTATTCTCTTGCTCTTTACAAGAGAATATAAGCAGTAACTTATATCAAGTGGCCCTTATAGACCGAGAAGTCTTGCTTGTATTTAGAGATAAAAAGAAGTTGTTTAAATGTTTGTTTAATAAAAATAAGAGGAAAAAAGTCAGCCTGATTAACTGAAATTAATGTCCTGCTTTTGTTTTGATCCAGTGCTACATTTTGGAGGCACAACACAAAAATAAATATATGCTAAGGATACTATTATGAAAATGGAATTTCTCAGTTCACTGTGGTTTTATTTCATAATGGCTGAGATGAGGCAGGAGAGGTAACAGAACTTGCCTTTGCGCTGTGCTTTAAAAGCCCTCAAAGCTGAGCTTACTGGAGTTGATATAATACTGATGAGATTTCAGGTTGCTTATGAAGGAAGGGAGGAGGCTTTCCTTGGGGGTAGATTTATTCTGAGAAATCTGATGTTTCTGATTTTTGTTCAGGTAGTTACTGAGATATAAGCTGTTGTCAAATATTCTCTTTGTTTTGCATTTGACTGTAATTTGATTTAGAAATTTTTAAACTAATATATGAAGCATATAAGGAACTAATTGAATGAGTTGTTCCTCATAGACTGCAAAATACTGCATGTTTCTGTGAACACGCTTTTAGATGTTTTTTTCCATTCAGTATCTCTGTTAATTTCAACAGAACAATAATAGTTTAAAAAAGACAAATTATTACCTTTTTTCTTTAATTTTATCAAGCCTGTAGCTGAAGCACCCTTCAAGTTTGATATGGAATTGGATGACTTGCCGAAGGAAAAGCTGAAAGAACTGATTTTTGAGGAAACTGCTAGATTCCAGCCAGGATATCGATCTTAAATTGTGCATAGGTAAAGTTACAGCGATAAGAAACCATTTGACCAGAATAATTTTGGAACTCAGTGGTTACTGCTAGTGAGATGTATGACTGACAGTTTCTACTGACTTGCTAACTAGCTGCTGAAGTGCAACTTTCTGCTTGTTCGATTGACCTCAGTCCTGTTCTCTTACTGAAGAAATGAGTATAGATTGCAGTGCTGACCTGTCTGCAAAGAATCTGGGCAATGGTCTTGAGATGTTTACCCAGTTCTCAGGTTGCATTTAAGGAATAAGGGTTGCATTTGATTTTATCCTCAAATAAAAGTGATGAGAATGCTACTGAAATGCAAATCTTAAAAACAAAAACCACAACTTTTCAAGGTGTCAGTGTTGAAGATAACAGAGTATTTTGTCATGTGGCTTCAAGTGCTCTGTAAAATCTCTCCCTTAAATTTAATGTGCGGAGGAGAAATCTCTTGAGCTACTCTAAAAAAAAAAAAAGCCCCAAACCATAAATCTTCAGTGAGACTTCAATTTTAAGTACCTCTGAGATAATTTTATGAGTAATTAACTGTGTAGCTGTTTGTAAATCAGTTATGATTACATTTGCTAGTCCTTTGAAGATCTAAACATGCTTAATTTGAATTTGCTGATATTCGCTGCCTGTGTTTTGTTTCAAATCAATAAACTTGTCTTCATGTACTTTGAGGCTTGCATGTCTTGGTAGTTCCATAGAAAATTGGTAACATAATTAACAGTTTATTTTCTCTAATATTTGTGGAATGAATGTTTTTAAGTAACTAAGCTTTGTAACTGGACAGGAAACTAAAAATACGAAGACAATTGCCTGATGCAGGTTCCCTATTTAGTGGCCTTAAAAATGATTTCCATGGTTTTCTCCATCAGCAGTTCACAAATAGTCTCTGGTTGACAGTTCCAGCAGAAAGTTCTGATTCTGAGCCTGTGCACTTCACTGTGAGCCATCTATGGCTGTGGCAGCAGCGTGTAGGAATTTTACTGCTTTGCTATAACCAATAATCCTTCTGGACTAAAAATGGGATTTCTGTTCCTGCATTGCTTATGCTTCTAATCTCTTTTAATTATTACTTGGTAAGAAAAGAGGAAGGAAAAAAAAAAAAAGTTGAGTAAACTGTAAATAGTTTTCCTCCTTTTGTCACTAGCTTGAATACTGAATAATTGTATTGAACGTGAAAGTTCACAGCTGAAGTCATTTTGATTTTTGGAAACAGTGAATCTTGCTTATTAAACTTACTAGCTAACATTTGAAACTCTTAATAATTAGAATTTAGGTAAATCTGAACTTTATGCAGTTGGACATTCCCAGTAGAATTAGACTGGCACACAGTAAGGCAGATGGTGCCTGCTTCCCTCCTGTGTTGTATAAAGCTAATTCTGTATGAGAAGCACTGGGAGTGTGTGCACATTCTGGAAGAAAATTGTCTTACTGGAGTTAGATGAAGCCTGTATAGGCCATGGAATCAAGGAGGGAGAGCAATAAACTGGCACTGTGGTAAATCATAGCTCATGATCTCTGCTACTCGCCTCTTTGCCCAGACTGCACGTACCTAGGTTGTATTAGGGATTAAGGGATAAAGGGATGAGGAGTACAGATAGCAGTGATCCAGTGCTAAGAGAAATCTCTGATCTGCTAAAAAAATGTTACCTTTCAGAGCTGCTACGAAGAGTTGATTTGGCCAATAACATACTGAAATTTAAGTATTTTACTTAACTAGATAGTGATCCGCTAGGAACTGTATGAGTAATTTTTGGTCAGAATTATTAGGTATTCTACAACACAGCATTTAAACGTAAGTAGCTGACACCCTAGTGAAGTCCAGTCCCTAGCAGTTGGCTCGAACTGCACAGTAAGTCTCTTCCTGTATATTTCTGCTCTCCTCCGCAGCCCCTTGCTATCACCTGGCTCTGCTCAGTGTGTTCTTTGCATTGTAGTTTTTGACTCTAGCTTTTGGAATTGTGAAGCAATGTGGGGAAAAAAAAACAGTTCTTCAGATAACCAAATAACGTAGGTCACTCATTTGGAGAAAGGTAGAAATAGGAAAATGTTTTAAGACAACGTTAAAATTTCCTTCACTGAAATGTCTCTGCTTTTTTTTTTTTTTTTTTTTGTAGGACAAGGACTTAAAGGACTGGGCATGCTCAAACGTTGCTGTTCCTCTTCCCAGTTCTTTACTGTTGGTCATGTCTTGTGGCCTCTCTCAGCTTATCCACTAACTCCTTTGAGCCATTCAGGAGGGCAGTTCCTGGTAGTTTTGGCTTTTCATGCTTTCAATGAATCTTTTAAGCCTGAAGAATTGTAATTGACACTCCTATGCGTAATGCCCGTTGTTGACCTGTTGCAGTACTGTACTGTAAGTGCACCTACTGCTGGCCGTGTTTTAACTGCTTGCTTTCTGGTTTGAGAGATGCAGTGGTTCCTTTCACTCCTGGATTAATATCCAAGAAGATAATTCATTAACTGATGCGAAGTTTACACCATGAACTATGTTTTTCTGACTTTACTGAAGTCGCTGGCATTTTTTTTAGAAAAGCTACTATTCAGGGCACTTTAAGTCAGTGACATCCCAGATTTTTTTTGCACTTCCTTTTTAAATAGAAATGGTTAGCATCCAGTGAGTGGGATTTTACCATTATGCTCTGGATTACAGCATAAATCGTGTTCGTGTTAATCTTGCTTATGCACTTGTTTGGGTGTCCTGTGCTGTACATGCAGGTATTCTATACAGTGTAATAGCCACATAGGAACCCATCTTAATTGAATTCATCTAAGAAACGTTTTACCATGCATTGACAAAATTTGTACCTTTTTTTCCCTGCCTTTTTCAAAAGAGATCATTTTAAGTTTAACCATGCTGGGAGGGGTAGTACTTCCAAAGTTCATACCTTGTGGTCGTGTTTATAAGGCTTGTGCAAGGAGAATGAGTGGCAGCTTGCTGTCTTACTTATTCCCTGTGTGATGGGAGATTAACAAAGAACATAATGGCACGATGACCTTATGGTGAATGCTTTTCTTTGTGGAAGGCATCCGAATGTGGTAAGTGAGAAACCCAGATATGATGTTAGTAAACTCAGCCTGCAAACTTCATACCAATGAAATGTTTCAAGTGAGAATTGGTTTTACATTTGAATCTAATCACTGACATTCAGAATTCTCGCAGAGAGGAACACTGCATCTTTAAATGAGAAAGTTTGAATTTCCTTTTGCTCCTACAGCATGTCAGCATCTCAAGTTCATTTCTTGCAACCTACACTATGGTGATTTGTAATCAAGCCTCCATGAGCTTGTGACATAAAGTACTGTTCTGTTGTCAAGTACTATCAAACTTTTCTGATAATGCTGAGTTAGGACAACCAAACAAAGCTAGCACTAAATAATGTTTAAAATTGTATACCTTTTAATGATCTTTTCAAGTATTTGTTACTGAAATTGTATAATGTGGAGTTTACTAGGTGTTATGTTCCAGTGCAGTGCCTCCTTTTCTTTCCCCACTGCTCTCTGTGGTGAGAAATTTGCCTTGTTTAAAATGATTACTGTGCCCTCGCATGACTGTTAAAGCTTTCTGTGCAAAGATGATTGTTTAAGTGCCACATGCCTATGATTGAGAGAAAAAAATCTATTGTTACCTCTGAGTTGTGTTCAACTGAAATGCTATTCAACAAATAACTTAGGAAAAATAGTTCTATTTTTAGCTTTTCATATCTCTGCTGTCTTCTCAATTTATTTTGGCAGCAGTGAAGAATGGATTGTATAGACTGCTTGCTAATATGAACAAAATGCACTTGTAATTCCTGGAAATAAATTTAAATCTTATATCTTCACATTAACATAAAGAATTAGTTTTTGGTTTCCTCTTGGGTAACGTGTTTGAATGGAAATCAGATTCAGTTGCTACTGCAGTATTACAAGGATGCTTGCTGGTTAGCGAATCCAGGCTTCCTCATTCCACTTAGTCTGCTTTTCAAAAAAAAAGAAAGCCATTAACTTAGATTTCAATAGGCAAGGGTGCTTACAAGATTCCACTTCAGATTTTTTCTTCAAGTTTGAGTCTTAGTCGACCAAAACTAATTTTTAATAAGCAGTGGTTCATTTTAAGGGGCATTTTCAGTTAGGAAGTTCTTGTGGTACATACATCTCTACTGTGTGGAACAAAAGGAGCATAGTCAGGACACTGCACAAGTGATCGTGGAATCGTGATATGGAGCCTGTGCTGCAAAAAGTTTCTATAGAAATTATGCACTTGACTGTTGAAACTTGTGTGGAAATTTTTTCTGATGTTTCTACACATCTTTACCAAAATGCTTTCCTCACGCAGTTCTGAGAAGCTGAAATATTTCTAGAATCTCTGCTACTTGTACCATCGTCATCATTACAGGAATCATGGTTGGAAAGATGACTGTTACTGAAATTGGTTTGTAACACCTCAATCCGAATTTATTAAGGAAGAATTTTGGCAGCTTATTTCATCCTTTTCCCAATTCTTTTTTTAATACTTTAATTTTGGGTTTCTGGAGAGGTGTAAACGTACCCTTGCAATCTGTCTCTCAGAACGACAAGCCAAGGGTTTGCTTTACCTAACATGTGGTGCTTTCAGGCTTTCTTCCTTAGCTGTCCTCACTGAACCAAATTGGAGTCCATCGGTACCAATAACTGCATCCACCAGTCTTCTGCTGAACGCAGTAAACGTTGTTAAGCTGAGTGTTACGTTGTCAAGTGCAGAAGCATGACTTTTTCTTTTGTCGGATATTGAAAATGTTTAAAAGAAGGTGCCTGTAACACTGTTAGGTCGGCTATTGCTCCATTTTACTTTTTTTTTTTTCCCCCTCTTTTACCTAGTTTTTGTATATGTAGAGCAGAGACCTGAAACTTGGTTTTGAAGTAATATATATTTAATGGTAAAGATGTTTTGGAAATAAGGAGTGTAAACAGTTGACTGTCTAAACATTGCAACTGTACTGCGGAAGAAAAATAGGCGAACTTAAACTTCTCTTGAATGCTTTGGCAAAGGAAGCATCTTCTGCTATCCTGACTTCCCCAGAATCTTCCTCACCACTATCACACGTACGAGTCTGAGGCGTACAGCGCCCTGCCTGGCTGAGCAGCGTGCTGCGCTGTGACATTTCAGCAGTAGCAGATGGTGACGTGACTCAGCAGTGGCCAAGTGCAACCCAAGGAGTTGAGCATGGCTTTCTTTACAGAATGGGGAAAAAGAAAAACTTGTTGCTGCCCATTGTAATACGCTATGATATATTTATACCATGTCAAAGTTGTTTGCTGAGCAACTGTACTATAGATTTAAACTTTATTAATATATATTTGCTTATGTTAGTGTAGTTTCTATAGCCCTTGGTTACTGATGAATTTGTGTTGTTACAGCACTGTGATATGGTATAAATATAGGCCTATACACACAACATACTCATGAATTTGGTCCCTTGCACAGTACTTTTATATTTGTACAGCGATGTCTTCAAGCAATCCCAGATTTTAGGGGAAGTATTTTTGTAAATGCAGTGGTTTAAACAAAAAATCCAAACAGTCCTTTTACTAAGTTTAAAATGAGTTTGTGGTTCAAAATGGTTTCGTTAATGACTGAAATCAAGACACTAAATTAGTGAAAAGTGCACATTAGTAAAGTGAAGCATACCATGGTTTTCTGTAGCATGTGCTGTGATCAAGCTAGGGGAAGCATTGGATGAAATGCGAAAGTTGGACTACCTTTGTAAATCTAGAACAAACGTCTGAAGGTTGCAGCTGGATTACTTACTATTGTTGCCTTTTCTTGTGTTGTATCAGTGTAGAGCACTCTTAAATACTCAAACTGCTTTGTCTTTGCTTTGTACTGTTGGTGCCTTCTTAGTCACGTACCCCACATGTCCTGCATAGCTAATTTAGTTAATGGTAAGTTTAAAATAAAATAAAGGAAGATTTTATATATTAAAAAAAAAACACCTTTAAAACTTCATTTTCTGTATGTTCTTATTCATTGTAACAATTAAACATTTATATTGTGACAGATTTGTGATTTGGTTAATCTGTATAGATCAGTTGTAAGTAGCAAAGGTTTATATTTGTCTTATTCTTTTAATGTTGTAAACGTATGTGATTTTCTTCTTTAAATCAGGTAACTTAATGTTCTGTTTCGTTTTTGGCATCTGAATCTTGTAAAAACAAATGCAAAGAAAATCATTAAATTGTGTCCCTGTATTACCAAATCAGCATAGTACTGTGCATATGTAGAATGACTGAAATTTTACTTTAAAAGGACCTGCTGTTCTATGAACCATGGTGCATATTGCATTAGCGTGTCTAAAAATGAGTCGCCTGAATGGAGCAGTAGCAGATAGCCTACACTCATGTTTTTGAATGCACAAGTGTGTCTGTTTCGGTGTATGAGTATACCAGTTTGAAATTAGAGGCATCCAAAACATTGCAGGTAGAGCTTATAGACGAGCAGAAGTGTTATATCTTTGTGGCAAGGAAGTCACGAAATCAACATTGTGAACTATTGGGCACAGAGGTGGCTTTGGCTCACTCAGTAAGCAGAGCTGTAGGCCACTTCCCAGGAAATTTTCCGAAGAAGTACTTGAGCATCCTTAGAGACCACATGTTTTCAGTTTGATATGAAAAAAGTTCTTCTCAGGCCGAGGTTTGAAGCATTGTGAGGTTTCTGGGAACAATGCACTCGTACATCCTTGTAATGGCATTCTCATGAATATTTTTTAGTCTGAAATCCAGCTGTGCCAAAGAACTGAGAAAAGGTGTAACTGGATCATGGCAGCTAGAAACTCCTGTAATTTGTATGGCAGCATAAAAATCTGACCTGAAACTGGCAGGTGCTTGTTGGTAACTAACAGCTCTGTAACAGCTCTAACGACTGGCTCGTTAAAATTCCTCTCTCCATCCCCTCTCTGGTCTTCACAGCAGTATGCATTTTTTTTCCAGAATGTTCAGAGTTTAATTTTGCCATAAATACAGTTAGGCATGTTGCTTTTTCATTGACTGTAGCTGCCCTTGTCTGTTCGCTGTAGCAGGACGCGGCGTGGCAGTGTGTTCCAGTGAGTCACTTCGGAGTCGGACTGAACTGCATCTTGTCCCAGCAGAGGCTTTGAGAAGCTGCTGCTTGACTCAGTATTTTTGTCACACTTGTTTAAGTAGGATTAGTTGGAAAACACTTTGCTTTTATTTGCTTTGTTCCACCAGAATAGGACGCTGATCCTTCCTGTCTGTGAGCTTTGAAGGGCAGTGGGTCGTGAGACCTGGGAGTCGAGGGCTGCACAGCTGAGCGCTGGGTGCGCGCAGGCTCAGTGCTGTGTGGATGGGCTCTGGCAGGCAGGGCTCTGGAGGCTGCACAGCCGGCGCTGGAGGAGCTCGTGCTCTCACAAAGTCTTTTGAGGAACTACTTCTGATTATAAGCCACGCTGATCTGAACAGTGTAGATTTGATGCTGTTGGGCTTTGTAGAGCTACAAGCCCAGTATTTTCTCTGCAGACAGAAGTTCTCACTTCTGCGTGTTTCATTGTGCTTTCTACTAAGTAACATTTGCGTAATGCTTGACAAACCTAAAAAAAATGAGCATTTGATAATTGTAGAAGACTTAAAATCTTCATCACGTCAATGCGTGCCATGTCAGTGATTCGGAAGAGCTCTGGTTTCTCTGCAGAACAGCATTCAGGCAGTGGCAGATGCCAGAGGTGGGCGGTGCGCGTCGTGCCCTGCCGGGGCTGAGCCTCCATCGCGCTGTGCTCGTGTGAGGGCTAATCTTGGAATTAAGGTGTGAAAATTGTCCTGTGAAACCTTTACCATTCCGCTGTGTGAGGTACTCACACCTAATACTTTCCTTCAGGTATTCTGCAGAACTCTGCCTGTTTTTACAGTACATCTTGCTACAGTGACAGTTTTTTTCTTTGTCGTCTTATTCAAAGTGAAGCTGAAGTCTCAGCTGTTCCAAAAACCTTTCTTTGGATTCATGTGGTTCTGGTGATACACGACCGATTACTGGTCCTTTACATAAACTGATGTGAATCCTCAGAAAAGGTAAGCAGAAATACCTGGCGGGTCTGCTGGGGCTCTTCCTGCTGAAAGCACAGCATGCGATCTGTGATGGTTCATTTCTGAGGGGCAAGATGAAAGCAGATGACATGAGGAGAAAGGAGCGATGCATTTGGGTGAGATGTGGTGTGAGGAGTTGTCCTTTGTTGCTGTTAGAAACTTGAGCCTGAGATTCAGCAGACCTTGGTTTGAACTTTTCTGACTCTTAATCCTTAATTCCTTGTAAATACTGGAAACCTCTTGCCATTTCTCTAAAGTACCCTCACATCTTCCTCGCAGCATGCACCCACTCTTCAGTTCTTCCCCTTTCCCACCCAGTTAATTATTCTGGCAGAGCGATGTGTGATCCTTTAGGAGTTCGTTTCCCTTGTGCAGGAGTGGCTTGTTAGCACGAGGGATGGTAAAAGGAATCCTTGGGCATTTTTCTGATTCCCCAAAAAAAGAGGAAGAAATGTCTTGAAAATGCTGGAAACCCAGCTTGCTGTCTGATCTAAAAATACTGAGTTGAATCCTTTTGTGTATCGTGTGAGCCTTTCTGTGGGTTTGTGTGGTCCTGCAGTTGTGCCAGCTGGTTGATTGAAATGCTTCTCTGTCTCCTTCCGTTGCTTCTTGCACAGAGCTGACCTTTGGTCCTGCTGAGTTTCTGTCTTCCAGTGATGCTTTTCTTCCTCAGGGTTTATACATTCCACGTTGGTATTTTTCTCCCCAGTCCTTTGACTGCTGTGACTGACTTGGTGTCACTTTTTTATTCTTCCTTCTCCTTATTTTGCATGGCTGTAGCTTCCCTATGGTCTCACAACTCTCCATTTGTTTCCTTTTTAGAAATGGCTATTTTTTTAGTTATTCTGTTAGGCCATAGACACAGCCATACTTCGCAGAGCTGGGCCCTGGTTACAGGCAGCTGACTTAAGGGCTGCTGGTTACACTCCAGCCGCTGGCCTTGGGGAGAAAACTTGCATAGGCAGAGCAGCTCCTTGAATGCAGTTCCAGTGCCTGGCATTGCGCCGGGTGCGGTTCTGCACAGTGCAGCGATCTGTTCATTCCACCGTACTGTTTTAATGCCTTGAATACAAAAGCCAGAAATAGCAATGGAAAACTTCATTCTCCCTAGCTATGATGCGTTCTTCTGCACTACTGAAACTATATAAAAATTCAGGCTTTTTAAGCAAAAAAAAAAAAAAAAAAAAAAAAAAGCGAAACCCAAAGCTGTAAGAGAATGCCACGAGTTTAAAAATAACAAAACAATAAAAACCTGCTGTTATCAGGAGACTTACGATGCACCTTCTACTTCAGTCTTAACATCCAAGACACATAGCTTGTTCTGAAGATGCTTTTCTGCCTTAAATCTGCACATGCAAAAATGCTGAATATTCAGAATTTTGGCTTGAAGCTCTGAACCGATGATATCAGCAGTGAGCTGAAAACTCAGGGAGGGTTTGAAGTCAGGCCTTCTCCTAGCTCAGCTTTAATCTCAATAGCAGGGGAGAAAACTTCGACTATCAAACCTTCCTGCATTTCTAGAAGTGTCTAAAACTTAAAATATTCTATCTCATAGTTGAAGCGTCTTAGATTCAAGTTTATAGACTGAAGAATTTTTAGTGTGTTCTGTGTTTCTAAAAAGTTTTGTTAGTTTTGGTACATGTGTTTACTTTTGCTCTTTGATAGGCCTGCCACAAACGTGGAGGGAGCAAACTTCTGCAGGCCAGTTGACGCATCCAGAAATGCTTAACTGAGCGTTGCTGATGTCACTGTAGCTACGTGTTCTGTTTGCTCTCATGCAGCACACATCAGCACTCCAGAAGAAGGTGGGGATTAAAGAAAAATAAAATTGTGGTCATTTCTTAAACATTCTTTTGTAGCTCAACTTAATTCATAGGCTTGTTTTTGAGGGTAGTTTGGCATTTGGGGAGAACTGTGTTAAGCGTTTTTACAGCTGACTTGATGACATTTCTCTAAGTATAATTTGCTGTTATTCCAGCATGGCAAAGGTCTGCATAATTCATGTGTGCTCAACTTAATCACTGGTTTTCTTCTAACAATAAATGGCATTGTACCAAAAGCAATATATCCTGTGCGTAGTTAGTAGTGGAAGTAATTATTACTGTGCAGCTTTTATTTTCATTGTCTTTCCAATGGTTGCTGCTAGCATGGATTTTGTGCATTGACAGATGTTCCAGGCTGTTAAAGATGTATTTTGGGGGAAAAGTCCTGCATAATACTTGTTTGCTTTCTGGAAGCTGCTGCAGTACTTTGAAGCAGAAAAGAGTTGCATCTGATGCTGCAATAAGCTTGTTTTATCACCAGAACACATCTAGATCTAGAGAGCTTCTCCGGAATTGCTCCTCCACATTTTTCCTCTTGAGAAAGGCCCAGGCTCAACACCAGCACCGTTAGAGCCAAGGATTATAAGAGAGCAGAAGGGCTTTTTTCTCTGCCTGATTTTGGGATTCTGCTAAGCTACACACAGCCTTATTAGATCGTGGCGCTGTAAAAAGACTTGGGGAATGCTGCAACTGGTTTTGTTCACCAACTACTTAACTCAAGACCAGATAAGAACGCACAGGCAATATGCAATGCATGGGAACTCTCTAGTCTTAAATTCTGTCCTTCCTGACCCCCTGGTAGCGTTTCTGCACTACTGGCTCTGCAAGTAAGTCTGCCCTGGATAACTTTCCTTTAAAAGAGGGAAGCTTTGTTTTTCCTCAGAAGGACAAGGTATTCATGTAGTTATCTTCCCACCACTTGCATTTGACTGCTAGTGTGTAGTGTT
The DNA here is from genome assembly GCF_987193195.1 of Phasianus colchicus. Lineage (NCBI taxonomy): Eukaryota > Metazoa > Chordata > Aves > Galliformes > Phasianidae > Phasianus > Phasianus colchicus. The sequence goes on along the minus strand of NC_143453.1, from coordinate 12,910,914 downwards.
CATCATACCAAGATGTCACTGTTAGAAAAATTTCAATGCTGTAGAACTAACAGGGGTGAAGAACTTGCTCTTCTCAACTTGTATATTTCTCCTTGCTTTCAAAGTGTGTAGAACGATACCTACTTTTAATTATAACTGAATAGCTTTTCTGCATTCTCTGTGCACATTTTTCTCTGCTGCCTCCTATTCTAGATGTTACTTATTTTCCTTCTAATGGTGTTATAAAAACTGTAGTACTACAGGTGTCGTATGGTAACTTGTAAATAAAATTACTATAAACACATGGTCAAGTTATTTGTGGTGCTGCTCTGTAAATGTGTGACATTACCTTAGCTGTAGATCTTAACTGTGCTTTCCTGGAGGACCTGCCCATGGCACTCGATTACGAAGCTGGTGTCTGTGCCTTTACAGGAACCCTTCTGTGGCCGCTCTGCACAGCAGTCTGCTCCTAGTCACAAGTTCCAGGAAGCGATAGCATTGACAACAATTACTTCTACACAGTCACTTTGCAACATAATGTGCTAGATGACAGCAAATCAACACCTACATCAAACTGATTGGTGTGGATAATACATTTTCATGTAAATATCAATTCATGTAGAAAGTACACAAAATTATTTATGGTTGGAAGGTGATGAGGGAGCTGGCATTTTGTTCTTGGAGCCTACCAGCAGAAGACTGCTTGTTTCCTATCCAATTTGAGAGGGTGGCGGAAGAAAAGTGGGAGAGATCTGAGCTGGGGAGGGAACAAAGAATGCGACATTTTAGTGGGGGAAAAACGCACATAAAAGCAGATACTCTCTTCTGCTGCATTTTCCTTATGGTTGGCACGCAGTCAGAAATGCAGCCAAAGTTCCCTCCCTCTTCTAGAAAACAGTCTCAAGGAGGCCTGGTTAGCACTCGGACATTAAGCTCTTCAGAACCATTTGCCTTTGTGTATGAAGGAGTAAACAACATGTAAGGATTTTTGTGCCATTTATTGGGGGTTGAATCTGTACTCAGTGCTACAGCATAAGAAAGTATTAAAATGGCTGAATTTTCTGTATTTTTGCAGAGAAAAGCAGCTTATCATTCCCAGTTGTGTCTTTTACACGCACACCACACACACACAAACAGCACCTTTCTAATCCTTACCGGGGCGTTTTAAATACGCAGTCCTTAAAGCCGTTCCTTCCCTTGGAGCATCTCTGTGGAATCATCCTCTGCAGATTTCTGTTCCTCATGGCTTCATCCCATGCCTGGCAGTGCAGACTGAGCGTTGTTTCTTGATTTTGGTGCTGCTGAGAGAACTATCAGTAGCAGATTTTTTTTCAAAGTGAGTGATGTATTTTATGGTGAGAGTACAAAAAGCCTTGGCTGGCATCTTTGGCTGTGCTTGCTTTCTTTTGTATGATGGAGTTGACAGATAAGAGTTTCTGCTGCATTGTGATGATGGTCATTGAGTGGGTTAACTTGGAAGAAACTCTTTAGAAAGCTTCAGCTGTAGCAAACATTTGGAGTATTCATTTTGACAAGCAGTTGTCCTAATGATGTGCAGTGCAAGTGCAGTACTTTGGAGGAACAGGCGACGGCCAGTGGGAATCACACTGTGCTTGAGCAGCATCCAGTCTGGAGCTGTTTTGAAACTGCCCAGGAGGGAAGAAGCAGAGGAAAGTTGTAGTAGCCCCAGAATGCTATACAATACTGTGCAATAATATTATTAGCCACAGTCAGAATTTAAACGTCACCAAATGTATGAGCAAAAAACATGATTTGTCTGCTGCTTTCATGATGTGGACAACCAGTGGTTGGGCCAGACTCCCCCGTCACTACAGTGTTGAAAGTAACTATATTAATGTATTTATTTTTGACTACAACACTTCCCCTCAAACTTTTATTAAGTAATCAAGAAAACTGCTTTCTACTCACGTCAGTCCTTCAATGACTGGAGAGAAACAAGCTTTCAGTGCTGCTCATGACTTCCAGGGGCTGGGTGTGACTGTGTCCCCGCTCCTGAGCTTTCAGTTGTTCCTGTATTTCTTCACTCATTCTTTCCTCTAAATGTGCTTCCCTATGGCTGTTAAATGCAGTCATTGGAAGCCTGATTCTTCTTAAGGGATTTAAGTGAATTAAGAGGCAAATTACATCTGGAAACGTTACTCTAGAAACTTTCACTTAGGGCTGTGAAACCTTGAGACCAAACTTTCTCAAAGCAGGAGCTGTGTCAGCATAGCTTGTGGTCTTTTACCTTAAGGGGCAATCGAGAGTGTTTACAATAAGCAAATTAAACTGAATGTTCAGAGAGTAAACATTGTCAAAACAAATGCGATCATTTTCAGAATAAAACGTCAACTATTGAGTGGAATCTCAGACAACAAACAACCAGGTACTAGAAAACAAAAATGTCTCAGAGGTAATGCTCCTGGGGGAATGAAATCCTTGTGAGCAGCAGAGATCATCTGAAGGTGCTGATTGTAACCCAAGCATTTTTTGTGGGCAGGAGCAATGAAGACTGGGGCACCTCCTGGATAAACATTGCTATCTGCAAACTGCCACGCACCTCCTCGAACAAAGATAGCCATTAATTAACCAGGAGAGTCGATTTCAACTCTTCAATTCCTTATTCAGGATGTTCACGTATTGTCGTGCTCCTCACTTGCACTGAGAATGGGTTCACAGAGACGTTTCTGTGTTCAAGCATTGAAATTTCACGAGTGTATTTTGGTTTCACTTAAATGTATGAATCATTTGAACACCTCGTAATTTTCACTGTAAAAAGAACTGTGACAGCTTTTCAGTGATCTACGTTGCTGTTGCCTCTTAACTGTACTTGAATGTGGAGGTGGGGAAACATTATTTGCTTTTCTCTAAAATGCACCCTTCTATGCCTGGATTGTCTTTAGAATCATCTTCAAGGTAACTAGTAAAAATGACAAAAATCTCTGCATGGCCTGTCTAGGGGTAATGAACAAATTTGCACGCTCTCTGTAGCTACTTGTATAGCAAGGAGCTTACTAACATCTAAAAAGCTGAAGGAAATAGATATGTAAACCCAACAGAGCTCCCCTACAAACACCACTCCCGTATCGTTCTTGTGACTAAACCACAGGCTGTCAGCTTCCAGGGCTGAGGTAGCAGAAGTCACCTTGCTATGGAGAGCTTTGTCTGATGCCACATGGTTTTATTAGCTCAGTCCAAGAGTTCAACCAAGCCAGTGCCCTTTTCTGCGGGATGTACGGGGTGCTGCCAGAGGTGCTTTTACAGGCATCCCATTCCATCATTTCTGTTTTCCTATTTGTTGTTTCATGCAATCAGTTTTTTTCTTTGTTTAGTTTTTCTCAGTCCTTTCTCGTGGGAGGACTTAAACGCTGTGTGCAGGGTCAGCTTAATGCTTGGTCTGAGACAGAGGATGGGCAATCCACAGGGGACAGAGGCCAGCAGTGGTTGCCTAGGGAGAATGTAGGAAAAGGCAAGCACCTTTCTCCAGAATGTTTCCTGACCATCGGTTTTGTAGCTCAGAAATGTTCTTGTATTTCAGAGGTGTAGGACTGTTGGTTAGAGGTTTTACTGTGTGCTCTTAAAGCCAATAACAATTGTGAGATCTTTCTGTAGTTCTTTGCAGTTGTATGCTAGTTTCTATCAAGTGTATGTCAAGCTAACACAGGTAATCACTGACAAAGAAAGCGGGTTGGAAGGCATTTCTGAAGGCCATCTGGTCCAACCTCAGGTGATAGCAGTGAAGGTGCAGTGACTTTGACAACCCCTGGACTGCATGGAGCTGAAGAAGACCTGCTCGTACTTGCTTATGCTTTCCGCTGCTGATTTTTGCAGGTCTTAATAAATACAGTAACAGAGACTGAGGCAGTGAATTCACCCTTTCACTTTTGTTTTCAGCTGTACTTCAGTCGTGTAACCTGTAAGCTTCAGAGGATTTCTTTTTCTGTTTGACTGGAAGATACTGTTGGCAAACAATGTAATTTACATCTGTTCAGAGCCTTTAGCTGCTGCAGAGCTGCAAACAATGAACTCCACTGTGCTGTACAGGCTGCCCTTCCTGGCACCATCACGGCTGTTACTGGCTAGAGCAGATGGGACAAGAGTGCACTGCTTTCATTCTTCTTGTGTTGTGCATTTGCACTTCTCAAGCACTGAGTTTTACACATAGAAACAATCTATGTTCTACAAATTAAAAGCCTTTTTGTGCAGCGTTTGCTATTAGTTTTGCCCGTAGCAGTAATGTTTAGTATAGAATCATAGAATCACCAAGGTTGGAAAAGACCTCCAAGATCATCAGTCCAACCATCCGCCTCCCTCCAATCTTCCCCACTAAACCACTCCCTCAGTACAACATCTAAACGTCCCTTGAACACCTCCAGGGATGGTGACTCCACCACTCCCTGTGCAGCCCATTCCAGCACCTGATCTCTCTTTCAGGAAACACTTTTTTCCTGATGTCCCCTGGCACAGCTTGAGGCCGTTCTCTCTTATCCTATTGCTAGCTGTGTGGGAGAAGAGGCTGACCCTCACCTCGCCACCTCTTCCTTTCAGGCAGCTGAGGAGAGTGATACAGGTCTCCCCTGAGCCTCCTGCACAGTAAAACAACGCCCCAGGCTGCTCAGCTGCTCCCTTAAGACTTGTGCTCAGCGTCCAAACTTCGGTGCCTAGACTTGTGATAGCATCCAGAGAGCAAAAAGAAGAGAGATAAGATTGGCCATGAAAAGATACAGTAATACTTGTTACTCAGCTTCCTGCTGGAAGCCTTGTCTCCATGCAAATCCAAAAAGCTGTCAAAGGAAAAACGTAACCATAGTTTGAACCTCCGTGCTCCACGCCTCTCTGGTACATTCTAGTAATTACAGAGCTGTTAAACCTGTCGTTGTGCCACCTGCTGGTTGAAAGGTAACCACGAATATAATTTATGTAAATAAAAACCCAGCAGAACGACTGTTAAGCACGATGATTAAATAGCAACAAATAATAATGCCTAGCATTCTGAAAAGTATTCTCTAGCACTGTAGCTGCAATAGCTATCAAAGGGTAAGCTAGCAACATTTTAGGGCAAGAACTTACCTTGAAACTGGGAGTAAACAGTTTACATTCTGATGTGGATTTGATTTTTTTGTTTCTTTCACTGTTTGCTTTTTCTATTTTTAATTTCATTTCATTTCATTCATTTATTTATTTATTAAGCAGACTGAGTCTTAGTGTGTGTGCAGTGTGACTGCTCAAGGCACTGAATGTGAGGACTAGAAGAAAATTGAGATGGGTTTTTTCCCTTTTTCCTAGTTTGTGGAATAGGTCAAAGTAATCGCAACCACCCATGAATAAAGCACAGCATCTTGTTATGGATTGAGGCTGAAGCAAGCTGAAGCATTGAGAACTTTCTTAACATACATATTAATGAACAACGTTCATAGTTACGACTATCAGACTTCATACAACCTCCATCTCTCTGTGCCTTTCCACTCCTCGTACTTACTGACATAAATACCAGAAAAGTCAGGATAAAGGACAGCAGTGTTTTTCAAACTGAGAGAAAATGGGAATATATGAAAAAAATAACTTTACTAAAGTGCTGCCTTGTTTTAAAATCCCTGTTTATGTGTAAGTCAACTTCTCTCTTGTAGCAAAATATCCAAGGAACTGCAAAACCTCATCTGTTGCTGCAGAGATGTGCCTTGCAGGAAGTTTCTGGGTACTAAAGTTCCGAGTATCCTGTTGGTTCTAACAGTGATTCTGAAGGCTATGCACTGGATTTTATTCACTGCTTCACAGTCTGCTCAGTAAGGCACTCCGCCTGCTGCTTAATCCTCTGAGCTGGGGAAACAAGCAGATACCGCTTTTCTGATTAAATGTGGGTCACTTTGATTTGTGTTCACGTGCTCCTGCCAGAGCAGCTGGTTTGGTCTTGTCTTGTGCCATGCCTCACTGAACCACGCAGAAGACTGGAGTGACTTTCCTATTAGAGATCCTAGATTAGAAGTACACAGAGATGAGGCACTGGAACATGGGTATTTTTGAAGCTCTTGCCAAGAAAGGTGGCAGAATAGTGATTTGATGAGGATATCTTGTAGCAAAATAGCAAAACCCAGGTTGCAAAATAGATTAAAAAAAAAAAAAAGCAAGCAAACAGCAGGCACAGCTTTGTCAGTTGGATGTGTGGTACAGTACTGATACAACTTTTTCCATATACCGGTGCAGAAAAAGATGTTGAAAACATCATAGGCAATATTTACACAAAAGTGCTGAGTACAAGCTTCTCCAAAACTTATGTATTCAGATGGCATTGCAATATTTGAATTTAATCTGTGTTTGACCAGTCAACCTCCCATCCCACTGCACTGCTGAAAGTGAAGCAGCAGCATTGCCTTTTTTTTATTTTAAAGGATTATTACTGTGTACTTGGTAGCTTTCATGCTAACTGCTGGCTGCCAGCAGATGTAAGATAGCCTTTTATAGCTTCCTCCCACTCTTGATCCACTCACTCAAAATGCAAACTATGCTGTGGCTGAGAAGGTGAGAGTCCAGCAGCCAGATCACTCTCCTTCTCTCCTGCTCCCTTCCCTGTGCTGCTTTGCTGAGCTGGAGGCTGTGCCAGACTCAGACAAACATGTATCTACCAGAGCAGAACAGAAGCATGCAATTGCTGTGTGGCATAGTACACAGCTCGGTGTACTGTGTGCATAGTGCCTTCTGGCCAAGCAACATGCTTATTTAATGCAATATCTTTTCTTGGTACAACATCTAGCAAGGAGTTCTTTATGTGGACCAATAGTGCAGCTGTGAGAAAATTGATTATAGAAAGAGACTTTGCTACTATTAAGTCACTATATGCCAACCTTGCAAACCTGCACTTATTTTCAGATTTTTGAGCACAGCTGGAGAGGACCCAAAATGGAAGTCTACATGTGGAATGTGCTCTAGCTTTACGTATACATGAAAAGGTAAGGCAGCTTTGTTACCAGTGGTCATCATGGTTACTCTATGTGACTTATGGAGAGACTCTTCTTGATAGACATGTTTTGCTGAGATCTGTGACTCCCTAGAAACAGGCACTTGCTTTGTTTCTATGTCATGTGGATCTGGGATGTACCTTTGATATTAAAACAGTCAAAATATGCGTGCAATTAGACTTACCCTGTTGTATACCCAGCAGCCAGCTCTGTATCAGTTTCTGGAAACATAATTTGTGTGCTCTCAATTGCTGCAATCTTGCATCTCAGACAATAATTTGTAAAGAGAGATGAATGCAGATTCTCATATGATCCTTAGAAGCTCTATCCAATATACAAATTGATATATAGCAGAACAGCAAATCCAGCATACGCAGTCAGGTCACTGCCTTCCTGCTGCCAACACTGAAACTGCTGAAAGTGAACCACTCACTGGAGAAGATACGTAGTTGTGCTGTACACTACACTGTGAATTTTGGTATCTGTGTCATGAATAAGGGACTTGTTGAGCTATGATGTGGTGATTAGTTCAGATTTTTGCTACCTTCTGTAATTTCTTTTGTCTTTTCTCTTTTCCTATGCCAAGTTCATAGGTTGAGTGGTCAAGCTGCCAAATCAAGGCAGTTACTGAACATACTTATTCAGATTTAGGGACTGCAGGATGAGCTGTACAGGCAAGAGTCTGTCTGAAAGTTCAAGTGCTATTACTTATTATATTTAATGACAGCCACATGAAAAAAATACCTGGAGAAGCAAACAAACAAACAAACAATCAGCCAGAATATTTGTAGCATTATACAAGAAAATAGGCAGTGCTTGCTTGCACTGATGTTGTCTTTAATCACTCTCCCGTCTCTTAGTTACCAGAAACATTCAAGCCATTTGTTATAAAATGTATGAAGGAAACTCACACATTTGTTTATCAATATTTATGTAAGAATTTTGCGACAAGATTCGGCTAATTAAAATCTGTCTACCTATACGTTTGGCCACAAGATGGAGCCGGCGCAGCAGTGGCTCATCTTCCCTGTTGCAAAGCTTACGCACTACTGTGTCTCCTCCGGTACTTGAGCAGCGTCAGCACCTCTCCGAGTTCTGATCGCCCCTCTCAGAGTTTCTGGTACAGCAGGACAAAACCGAAACCAGGCAGTTACAGAACAGAACTCATATAAAAATCATTCCATCCCAGAAATGAAACTCCTGCAGCTAGCCTGGATGAGAAAACCAAAAATCTCTGATGCTTTTTTTCCTGAACCTAAGCTAAGCTGATCTTTCTACTCTGTTGCATTCTCCATGTGTTTAAAAAATTGACTTGAGAAAAATTAAAATTAAAACAAAAGAAGAACTACAAGGAGGGAAAAAAGAATAAGGTGGCAGATAAGGCATTTGTGTTAGTCTAGCAGAATAAGGTCAGTGTAAGTGCCAAAGCAGCAGAGACTGCTCTAGGAGTTGCCAGTGAATTTGAGACTGTAAAAATACTACTGAGCAGGAAGATAGAAGGGATTGCTGTGTGCTGTGTGCATATTCCCTCTAGAAATATTTTCAGGCACTTTTACAATATCTTATTAAAAATAATTCTCCAGTTAGGGCTGCCTGCAGCGTTAAGTTACAGTGCAGAGTTCTGTGTTCTCACTGTTACAAGCATCTGTTTTCTCCTTGTTACTGCAGTTCTGATCAGTCTGTCTCATTCTGTTTCAATCTTACACTGGACTCATACTAACTGCAATACAGGCTTTGATTAACTTTTGGTTTTGTTCTTGTTCAGTAGCTGATTCCCACGGCCAACATTACTTTTTGCTTTGTATAGTCATCTCTACACTGTGAAAGAGAATAAGCTCATTAATAATATTTATCTTCATATAATTCTAGAAAATAGTGAGATGCCTTGAAGTCTTACCCTGCACTGCTACGTTTTGCCCCAGAAACAGTGGGCTGGCTGCCACAGAAAGTCACTCCATCTAATCAAAGTAGGCATCTGTCTTTCCTTCTGGAGGACATGTCTTTAGCTTCACTACGTGTGTGTCCTGATCAGTTTCTGGAAAAATTCAGATGAATTCTTACTGTAAAAGCAATTCTGAAATGCCTTTGAGGATCCTAATGAACAATCAGTTGAGCACCTGACAATTAGCCAACTACAGATACAACTGTCAGATTGTCAGAATGGGAAAAGAACAGTCCTGTGTTTGGCCGGGACAAAAATTGCTGCTGGAATCCTCCGTTCAATAAATCATTTGATAACTTGGATGAGGATCTGAGAAGGGATGTAGAAACAAACTGTAAATTGAAAAATGTTTATTACTCAAAAGGATTGCTCATTTTTGTGTCTACAGTAAGTTTTATCCTCCCTTCAGACTTATGGGCAAAGGAAGGAAGAAATGAAGGATAAAACTGAGTACATTCAAGGGAGAAATAAGGTTTATATTGTTATCAATGAGAGTAATTAAAAACAGGAACAATGAATTAACGATTTGTAAATTGAGACAGAATGTTCTAAGGATGTTTTCCCAAGGGATGTCCTATCATTCTGTGATTCTGTGTTCTGGTTTAAAAGACAAGTAATAAAATAACTTCTATCTTACAGCAAGTCACAGAGATCCCTTTGATCCCATTTATCTGTGCAGCTATACAATATGCTTGTGCTAGTTGCCCTTACCTGGAAAGGATCTGAGAATGGAAATGTGAAGACGAAATATCAAGATGAGAAACACACCTCTTGGAAGAAGAAAGAAAAAAGAAAAGAAAAGAAAAAAGAAATAAAACAAACAACCAAAGAAACCTTGAGCTGAAAAAAACTTGGATCCCTGTCTGTAGCCAACTGATTTGCATATATAAGCAAGCATATGCAGAATGTGTTTATACAAAACATGTATCAATAGGAAATGAATTTCTGCTTTTCCATAGCTTACAAAGAATAGTTTTAACTTTTCAGATGAAGCTGCCCAGCATTAGCCAAAGAGCCTGTAGCTGCATGAATGAGATGACAATCCTACTTAATGGTGGGCTTCACAATATTTATATGTACATTGGAAAAGCTTTTATTATTCTTCATGTTCTACTACCTTTTTCTTTTGCCTTAGAGAGATGTGGCTTCTGCTTTTTTTATTGATAAATACAAAAAAATGCATATAGGTTTTGTTTGGTGCATTAAAATGCAATGGTTCTCAAAATGTACAGTAATTTTGCATGTGCTGCTGTGCTGGTTTATTGTTCTCACTTCTGTTTGCATGCTAAATCGAGATTCAAGTATTCCACTGCACTGCGAAATTTACTCACCAGGAGTGAATGGCTGCAAAACCAAAGGTGCCATTTCCAGTCTTATGATGGTAAGGGTGGTCTGATCCTTGTCTACAGTCCTGGTGTACTGCACTGGAGGTGCAGCCCAGCCTTGTCTGCGCTGGGAATCACCCAGCCACTTTCAGGGATTGAGAATAGTTCTATCTTTTCTGACTTCAGAGGTGACTTAGGTCTCAGAAGCAGCTTGGGATAGCTTGTAACAACTGGGAGAAAGTTACAGAATTGCACTGCTTCCTTACTTACCCGACTGTGCAAGCAGCTGCCTGCAGCCCCTGCAGCTTCCTCTGCTTCTGAGAACAGTCAGGCATTCATAGATCCAGTGACTTGTTCTCACCACAGCTTGCCTAGTGCAAAAAACAATTGTCAGGAATAAATATGGCTGTCACTTGTGATCACCCTCTCATTACTGAGCATATATCAAATGGATGCAATTCTTATTGTTGCTCTTATATTTTTGTTTGAAGACCCAATGGAGTATATAATAAGACCAGAACTGTTACAAGCTCCTGTTTATCTTGATGGGAAAGGTCCAGATTTTCTGGTGAAAATAGCTATTTAAGCATTCTAGAACCATACTCCAGCAGGAATAATCATAAATATTGGCTTAGTACAAAGGTGTTCAGAAGCTTGAAGTGCTTAAACACTGGCTAATTCTCTAGTGAACTTCTCTGCTTTAGGTAAGGCATTTGCATACCTGTCAATCTGAATATTAAAGAGTTTAATTAACATCCAATTTTGGTACTTTAAAAGTCACACAATAAATAAAAGAAGCATTTCCATGGTGATGGTGGTGGGAAAAGGAGCAGTTTGGATCTGGCAAATGACAGATCATCCTCTAGTGGTGTATGTGGGCTGAAGCCCACTGATTAGAGAGAATACATATATATACACAATATATATGTTTATACACACCCGAATTAGGTATCTGAAGTTGGGTGATATAGATGTTTTTTTTCATCTCACATCCATTTGTGTATATGAGCAGATATCTACATCTGTTCCTGTATAAAATCATGATAATTATTTGATTTGTAGCCTATAAACAAATTCTTGTGCTTATTCTCCACTTGAGGATGGTTTGAGACCTCAAAATATTTCAAGACAGCTGACCTTGTCACTTCATATTCTCTGCTGTGCTGAAGCAGTATCTTCACTAGTAGTACGAGCTGCTATTGGTGCAGCCACCAGTAGTAGTCTGCAGGTTTTGCACTGGTGTCTGCAGTGCAATCAAATACTTTCTCCTACTGCTTTCAAAACTCATCCCAAATGAAAATGTACTTTCCTTGTTTACCTAAACACCTTTCTGCACACAGATCCAGACAAGTAACTAAAAATATGCTGTGACAAGTGCCACTATAATTTATTACCTAATAATGAGCTGGTTTCAATTAATGCATAGTATGATATTTTAATGTTATATAATCACAACCTTGTTCTACTTCTGTCTCTTTCCATACATAACCTGCACAAGGAAATACCAGTCAGCTTTGTAAAATTTTTGTTTCCCAATCTCATTTTAAATTCCAGCACCCTTCACAACACTCATTCTACATCAGTTGTTCCTATGTTATGCACTCCAACCTGACTGCTGCCATGTCATAAGAAATAGATGCATATTATTTTCCTTGGAGAACTTGGCAGAACGTGATGTTATGAACTTCAGTTATAAACTTCTTCTGAGAAGAGCAAGGTGGGGTTTCTTGGTGTATATATTTTTTCCATTATTAAGCATGCATTTAAGGCAAACATACAGGAAATTATTTTTATTTGGGAAAAAAAAAAAAAGCACCTTCTTTCAATAGTCTTCTTTCAGTTAAAAGAAAGAGCATGGCACTTTGCATTTCTTAGACCAACTGATTTTAAAACATTTGAGACTTACTGTGACCTGAGAAACGAAGGAGCAATCCTGACGTTATTTCCCAGTTTCGATGCCTTTAATAGTCCTTCCTCTACCTCACATTTGGAGCTTGTCTAGTTTTCAGCACGGCTCATGGTTTGGGGTACAACTCACCTACAGTTCTATTTCTAACATGGTAAGCCACAAAGACAATGACTGCATATTGTCTCTACAATTCCTGTGACCTGATGAATGCCAGAACTGCAGACCATAACCTTGATTAGAATCCTAATGAGAAAAAATAACACCTTCCTGCTCATATTACACCGTGATGCAGAGCACACAACAGGAACACAGGCAAGAGTTGCCAGACTGTCAAAATTAGTGCCGTTAAATTACCAGTGATAATATGCTTATGATATAATTAGGACAGAACACAGGGTTTAGTAGTTCTAGTATGACATCTGCTTTGCTAATCAAGATGAGCCCCACTGTGAAAGGCAGAATTCACCCTAAGAGTTTATAATTCAAACAGTATATTGAGATTGAGATTAAGTGTTTAATTTTATCCGTGCTTTTTAAGTTGTTCCACTGTTGTTGTGGACTACACACAGTTTTGTCAAACACACCATTCTTTATCAGGGATTGTTCATATAAACAACCTTATCCTGCTTCTGAAGGCACTAACTACATCCTTGACACGTCTTTATATTTAGAAATCAAAAAGAAGGAAAAGAAGAAGAAGAAGAAAAAGATGGTATTCTAACAGTGCAGCTTGTGTATTTGTTACTAGGGAAACAAATAGCGAAGAGAAAGAAACCCTTAGTGTCCTTGGCATTTAGATCTTTCAGTGGAGAAGCAGAGCTTGTGTTAAAACAATGGAAACATTGTTCCACTCTCAGGATCCTTTGCTGTCCTCACTGAACGACAGACACCCCTTTCTTCCCTCATGTTCATCTTGTCTTCTCTGAAAAGAACAGCTTCTCTCGTCGGGGTTGGACTCCTGTTTCATTTTAATTCATCATGCAGAGTCAAAATCCTGTCTGTGTAACCTGTTTGGCTCCTAACACCTAAACCAAGATCACAGCAGATCTCTCAAGGTAAGCAAAGAGAGACACCAGACACTTGCATTCACATCTATAGAAAAGCATGCACAGCAGCACCGGTGATTCCACGTTTGTGATCCTTCCTTTAAGCCAGTGACCAGCAAGACATCAGAGTGGGAAAGGCACTGCAGCATCTGCCACGTCCCAAACGCAGGGCCGTCCAGCTCCAGTCACTGACGGCAAGCAGGTGGTGGTGCTGCCCCTCAGATGCGAGGGCTGTGTTACCAGGGAGCTTTGCCACCAGTTTCAGTGGACCAATGACAGCTGCGGTTGATGTGGGCAGGCACAGACGTGGGTGGGGAGGACGCCTGTTGTACGGAACTGTTGATCACGGCCTGAACCTCTGCTCGACCACCCGAGGTAAGCAATGAGTCAGCCGTGGCGGCAGAGGTGAAGGCAATTCAGCTGTGCTGCCGGGAGGGGTGGAGCCTGGCTGCACATCTCCTACATCCCAGTTAAGTGCTGGCTGCCACTGAGGAAGGATCTCTTCTGGAGATCGCTCCTTGTTGAGCTTACTGTGAGCATTGCCATTCATTTCGATTAGCTTTCCAACGTAATAATCTTACTAAGTCTAACCTTTGTACACCTATTGGTTGTACACCTGTGGAAATCAGTGTTGTTCTTATTGTGATTATTCTTATTCTGCTCATCGCTTAATGTTTCTCACTCCTAATCCACAAAGACGGTAACATTTAGATCGATGAGAAACATGCTGTGGCATGGTACCCAGAACCTGTATGTTACAATATAAATATTAACTATTATTAAAAGGCTGAAGCAATAGCTTCTACAGTATTTATATATAGCAGTATTTTCCAGATAGTTGCGTGGCACCTGGCTGGGTGGGAGGGGCACAGCAGCCACACATCTGGTCACCTACCCTTTGACTTGGGAAAGAAGGAAATGAGTCTTGTTAAGGGAGAATAGTAACAGGCCCCTCAGAATGAAGTACAAGCTAAAAACATTTCTAACCTTCAGCAGGCTGTCGATCAACACACGGCTCAAGATTCTTGTTGTTTCTGCACTACATCTGATTCAATGTGTTTCCTCTGCTCAGTTGCGTTGTACCCCTACTCTCTCTCCGTTCCAGCCGTTGTTGTGTCGCACGCCTCACCGAACTCAGCTGAGGCAGCGGGCAGGGAAGCGGCTGCGCTGCCCTGCGAAGGGAAGCCGGCCCGGTTCTCACCCGCCTGCTTTTACCGCCTTCAGCCGCCGGCTCGGAGCTGCCGAGCGACGGGCGAATTGTAACCGGGATTGCAGGGTGTGCCGCCGGCACGCATTTCACTTTTACTGTGCAAGCGTGAGCTTTTGTGCCGTTCTTCGAGAATGGCCATTAATATGACTTAAGGGAAAAGCACGTAACAGCAGCCGAAGCACAGACACGGCAGTTACGTAGGTTTGGAGGTTTTAATCACAGCCACTGAATTGCAACGGATCCCAGCTGTTCGATATTCCGCAAAGTACCAGAAATCTGGTTAAACTTGGGGAGGGACAGCTGGGGGCGGGGAGGCGAGGGGAGGAGGGCAGGAATCGCCGGCGCTCCGTGCCGCTCCGTGCCGGGCTGCGGGCTGGGCGGGAGGCAGGGCTGGGCGGGAGGCCTGCGCGCTGCGGCGTCCCGGCGCTCTCGGCCTTCGGCGTCGGGCTTTCATCCCTAAAGCTGCGGCTTGTCATCTGCCGGAGCTTCACCTGCTTCCATCGGAACCGCGAGAGACAAACAGAGGCGAGGAATGAAAGCTCGCGCTCCATCGCCTCATGGCACCGCCTTCACTCTCCGGTCTCCGTAACACCCACAGCGCTGACAGGGGCGTTCCGACCCCTCGGCGGACGGCACGGCACCCGCGCTCCGTTCCCGCCGCCGCACGGCCGCACCCCGCTGTCCCTCAGGGCCGCCCGCGCTCGGCGCGCCGCTCCCGCCTCATCTCGCCTCGCGCCCGAGGCGGGGGGAGGGGAAGAGGCGCAGGCGGCACGCGCCCAGCGACCCGCGGAGGAGGAGCGAAGAGGGCGGGGCCGTGGGGCCGCTCGCCCCGCCTCTCGGCTTTGTGGAGAAGGGCGAAGGGGGCGGAGCCGCGCCGGGTTCCCCCCCCCTCCCTCGGAGCCCCAGGGGGGCGGGCCGGAGCGCGAGGGCGCGCGCGCGCGCACGCTGATTGGCTGCCGGCGGCGGTGGGAGCGCGTTTAACGGCCGCAGCGCCCCCAAGCCGGGGGAAAACAAAACAAAGGCGGCGGCGGCGCGGAGCGCGGCCCTCAGGATGCCTCGGCCGGCCCGCGGCCCTCAGGCGGGGAGACGCGCGCCGAGCCCCCGGCCCGGCTTATGACCCCCCGCCACGCGCGCACGCAGCCCTTTGTTTTCGCTGCCCCTCGCTGCGAGCCGGACGGGACGGGCCGGTGCGGGCCCCTCGGCGGCGCCGCGTGGCGTCCGCGTCTGAGCGCCGCTACAGGAGCGCGGCCCGCGGCGGTGCTGCGCCGGGAGCGGAGCCGGTGAGTGCTCGGGAGCGGGTGAGTGCTTCGCCGCGGCGGGACTGAGGGCTGCGGGGGGGAAACGGCCGGGGCCGCGGCGCGGGTGGGGCGGCTTCGGCGGGGGGCCGGGGGGCGCGGCGGTTGGTGCGCGCGGGGCGGGGGCCGCTCGGACGGGAGGAGGCGGCGCGGCGCTATTTATAGCGCCTGGAAGTGACGGCAGCGCCGCTCGCCCGCGGCTCCCGCTGCGGGGCGGCACTTTACGTAACGGGGGGCGAAGCGACGCCGGTGCGGGGCCGCCTGCGGCCGGGACGGAGCCTGCCGGGGCCGCCGTCCTCGGCGCGGGGGGAGTCCGGCAGCCGGAGCCGCTCCGCCTCGCTGAGAGCCGTCTCCGCGCGCCGTCTCCCCGCCCTCGGTTTCCGGACGGCAGCGATTTTGAGCGCTCCTTTTAGCCCGGAGCGGCCGCCGAAGAACGTCAGCGTCTCGGCGGGCTTTGCGCCCTCGGCTCCCCCCGCTTCGATCCCCGCGCCGCCGCCCCCCCGCCACGCTCGCGGGTGTTTGTTTACACATCCGGGAGCCGCGCGGGGCGGCCCGGCCCCGCCCCCGGGAGCGCAGGCCACGCCCCCGCGTGACGTCACGGGGCGGGGCCGAGGCGGCGGGGCGCCCCGCGCCGGGTGGGAGCGCTGCACGGGGCGCCGTGGATCCCTGCGGCTTTGCCTTCCGAACCGCGGACTGGAAGCGTTCTTTAGAATGCCCTACTCGAAAGCCTTCGTGCTGCTGGCTGAGCTTCTGCAGGCGCTGAACTCACGGTTCGTGTGTGCCGATCTGAAGAGTCTGAAGTCAGAATATCATCGCGTGTGGTGTCTGTCGTCCTGAAACCCTGCCTGATTTTGTTCCTTTTCTGTGCAGCTAAACAGCATCTCTGTCCATCTCTGTCTAACGTTGTCATGGAAACCAGGCTGAGTGTGACCGGAGTTCAGGGAGGGAATCCAGGGGGGCTTCACTCGGCTCCCAGCGCTGTGTTCTGTTGCTGTCCCGTTGTCAGGCAGTGCCTGCTGTCCTACGGCACGTGCTGTGCAATGCTCTTCCCATTGCACTTCTAATTAGATGTCTGTTCTCCCAAGATAAGGCCATATTTATTTAAATTTCTTAATTAATAATTAAGATCTGCGCTTCATGCTAACTGGGTGAATGTCTCAAACCTGTTATCGTATCCCTTAAAATATGTTTTCCTTTTCAATGGCTGTCCTTCTGACCTGGATTCGTGCTTTGGAAGGCGGTTTGTTCCCGTTGCTTTGTGTTTGTGCACTGCACGCATTCTCCTACGTGTCCGTTTCTGTAGCTTTACCTCTGCCTTTACCACTGCCTTTTTTAAGAAGGCGTCTTACAGCCCTGTGGTGGGTGTGGAGAGCCATCTCTTGCTGCCTTAACTTCGGCTGTAGCTCTCATGTGCTGAGCCCGCTGTATGGGTCACTTTCTCAAGCCTTCTTCAGAAGCACGGTGACAACTTCCTATAAACAGTTCCTAATTTGTGGCTTTTGTTATTTTTCTTTGTGTTAGCAGCATCCTGCTGCTGGAATAGTGGTTAACTCTGCGCTGTGCACAGTTCACAGCTGATAAATGTTTTGTGCGCCCATTTCAACAGCTGCGTCAGTGCTGTAAATTCTCCATGCCACTTTCATTGCTGTGCCTGTGCTATTGACCTACTCTGCCAGTCACCTGATAGCTGGTGACATAAGTGCTGTGCTGTGTGCATGTTTGGGTTACTCATTAGCCTGACACACATTGCGTGCTGGCTGATGCCCTCTGGCAGATCAGTGGATGTTATGAATATTTAGAATCTGTGATTTCCAGGCAGGCTTTAAAAAGGTTTGCTTTCCAGCACAGCAGGAAGGCATGGCCTCCTGTTTGTGTGTGTAATTTTTCTTAAAGGTACCCCAAGGCTTAAGAAAGCAGTTGTATATTCTTTGAGTTAAGCTTTTACTCTCTGAATGGCTTCAGTAGTAACCACTAATAATATTTTGTAGTGCGGGGAAGTATCTAATCAGCTCGGCTCAGGGCCGTTGGCAAAAAGATTTTGTCTAAAGACACTTTCTGCAGAGCTGGGATGGGGAGGGTGCACAGCTCTTGGCAAGGGTGGCAGCAGCCAGCCGGAGGAGTGTAGCAAGGCTCCTGCAGGAGGCTGGGACGCAGGTGTCTGTTTGTTTACTGCTGGTTGTAGTGAGTGTTTTCCAGGATACCTGTCGCTTGCTCTATTGGAGCCCACTGCTGACTTCAGAGAAATGATTTTTCTGGTCCCCTGCCTTTTTGATGCAACTGCTGCTTGCATTTCTTGGAGTACACCTGATGTGTTGTAGGAAGTATTTTTATATTTTTATCTCCTTCATTGGAAATGTGATGGAGTAGAAGCCACTAGTGGAACAGAAACTGCTTGTTGCTCTGTTAAATTGAACTTGAATTGAGCAGCTTCCCCAAAAGAAGATGATTGTAGCACAGCCAGACATTTGCTCTTAAATCCTTACTTTAGTGCCTAGTATTATTGAGCAACGAGCTTACTGTGCCTCTGGAAAGCTGGTAACTTTCTGCTCTTTTCGCCTACAGGTTGTGACTGTTTCTCTTCTGTCATTTGTGTGGAAAGTGCCACACACACTCCAGAACAACAACGGCTTTTGCTTGCATATTCCAGTGTTTCTTTTGTCAGCGAGTTCAGCAAAGTTGTAATTCTTCAAGTGCCAGCCCTGAGCTGAGTGAGGAGCCACCAGCAGAAATGGTAAAAATGACAAAATCAAAAACGTTCCAGGCTTACCTGCCGAACTGTCATCGAACCTACAGCTGTATCCACTGCAGAGCCCACCTAGCCAATCACGATGAATTGATCTCCAAGGCAAGTGTTTGTTTATGGACTTCACTAATAATTTCTCAAGCAAATTGGCTCCCCTTGTGTTGAGGCTCCCAGTAGATAAGGGATGCAAATTCAGTGCATGCTTCAAAGCATCTTTCCTGGGTTCACTCTTAGGTCATAGGTGTTGCGTACTGAGGACTAGATACGTTCTGGAAACTTAGAGATGTGACACACCTTCCCATACTGCTGTCAGGTAGGTATTACCTGTGAGATGCTGTACCTCAGAAGTCTAAGGAGAACTATTGGAAGAAAGCATGGATCTCAGAAGGGGAATGTTCTGGTTATTCCAGGTAAAGATGATTTGACTGAAGGTCACAAAACTGGCGGTATCCAGAATGTTCCACTCGTTATGTCATCTGTAAGCACTTTCTGCTGTATACCAGTCCCTAAAGAATACAACTAATGATATGTTCAGAACACTTGACTGTCTAAACTTGGTAGATATGTGGATTGGTGAAACGGGCTAGGCCTGTCCTTAACCTATTGCTGGGAGAGACCAAGATTTGTAATACATAGAATGCGTAGGAAAACTTGATGTCTGGGGAAAATACCTAAGGGACTGGTTTGTTCTTTGCTTCAAGATAAATTTGATGGATTTGCTCTTAGTGGTATCTGGAGGAAACAGCTGCTCTTCAGATATCTTTATATTAGTGCTTTTTATATAGCTGTTTTGCAGAATAAAATCTTTAGTACCTTTGTAACTGACTTTCTCTGCCTGTTTTTAGCAGCAGCAGTCTGGTACTGCTGAAGAGATGGGAGCGAGAGCTGCCACCTCAGCTGAGGTTTTCTTTGGGTGGGAAGAAAGTATGCTTGTGCACTCACCCTCTGGATGGTTATCACAAAATACTTCCTGCGATGTCTTTTGTGTTAGTGAAACTTTTAATCTTCACTTATATATCAAGACAACTTTTTGATTCATAGTAAAATTGGTGACTATTTGGGACTGCTATGTATTGGTTGCTTACTCTTCTGCTCTGCCTTTTAGTCTCCTAAATAATTATTTCCCTCAATTTAGTACATGTATGAGGCACAGAACTGCAAATTTAACTTCTTGAATAAGAAACAGTGAGCTGGCTCCTTGTCTTAAATAGTATGAGGAAACTGTATGAAATAGTTTTTTCTGTAGTGGTAGTTCTTATTTCTTTTTAGGATCAGTGAAAACGTGGGGAATTTGCAGACAGTAATATGGATGTTTGAATTCCACTTGTTTGTATCTTGTCTTGACTCTAACCTACAAGCTTTATTATTCACCAAAAAATAGTAGGGAGGGGTTGCATTATTCTTGAATTTCAGATGCCTACAGGAAGAATCAACTTTGCTAGCTGTATCTCTTAAGATATAGATTCATCTTCTAAATGTATTTCTAAGCACGTTTAATAGGAAGCTCTTCTTTCAGTGGACTTCAGGTTTTTGTATGCTGACTGAACTGCTGCAGTTACTGCACGCATTGGCTGCCTCCAGTGGCTTGAGAGCCTGGGTCAGGGAGAATGCTGAGTATCAAACGTCCTGATGTTACAGCTTTAAAAATAACTTCAAATACTTAAAACTTGAAATCAAAAGCATGTGGATATCTTTCTAAAAACTTGCTCCAATAGATCTGGGAACTTTTAGATGAGGATTCTAATTTAATCCTGGCTTCTTTAACATCACACTGTCATGGAATCATTCAGGGCTTGCCTGGCAAGTAGCTGACCAGCACTGTCTCATCGGCAATATTGCAGAGATGGATCTGAGAGAAATATGAAGCAAATGGAGCAAATCTTTTTTTTGCCTTGATAATTGTTTAATCTGTGTCTTATGTTGCATCATTTTCTTTGAAAAGCCCGAAGTGGCAAAAGATCACTGCAGTCTGTAGTGCCTGATACTGAGAAGACAGCTTCAGGTATCAGAGCACTTGCACGTTTCTGGTGTGTGCCAAGGATACTGTCTTGATTACTGAGTAGTAATTATTTGACTTGTGTATGTTTGATATAGTAATGGGGGTTGATCTGTCTTCACTTGTGAAGTGAAATCCAGCAAATGAAAGGAAACCCTTCCAAATGAGGCACAAACAAACCTTCTTGCTGTTCGTTAGTTTCTTTTTTTCAGTGTTATGGTTAGCTTGCAAGCTTTGCTTAAGGAAGGCACTGCTTGTGCTGTTCTCTCTGGCTTTTGCTACTGCCTGCCATGCCTTTTAATACACGCAAAGGTAGCAGTTTAGATATTTTCAGTGGAGCATCTAATCTAATTCTGTCTGCAAGGAATGATTAATTACATTATGAGCTTTTTAGTAGCTTCCCTTCCCCCACCCATGCTCCTAGGTATGCCTTAGGGCAATAAATGCATGTTCTGTTTAACTGGTAGTTCCTTTTCTCCTGGGTAAAGCAGCTAATCCTGCTGTTAGAGCTAATTATTGTTTAACTTAGAAGCATAGCTTGTACCTATTTCTGCAGGTATGTACCCGTGTGCAAGCAAAAGCATTTCTAAACCTTCTTTACTATAAAATGAATTGATAACACTTGTGATAAATGACTTAAAAAGGTCATAATACCAAACAGTTGTTACAGTTGACCTTAATGTAGTTCCTAAGCACAGTTTTTCTTATCATATCATACATTGTAGATACTTTCAGCTTAGCTGAAATAGAAGGTTAATGCTCTTACAGACCTGCCTGTAGAACTAAACAGATGTCAATTTTCTAGGGTAGAAGCAACTCATTAAATCAATGCTGTGCTATTAATTGAGGACCATCAAAAGCCAGATGCAGAGTGGATTTGTTTTAAATGAGAATTTTGGTTAAACTGGTAAATTGCCCAGCTTGTAAGTAACAACTCTGGTTGCTCTGAGTTGTCACTGATACCAGCTGATCACACCTGCTGCTGTCTTCTAATTCATCTCTTCTGGGTGAGACACATACTCAGGATAACGACAGTTCTAATAGAGCATTCTGCTTTGTTAGGATTTCTGTGCGGTAGTCCAGGAAGTGCTGAAGAGGTATTTCGAGGTCTGCATTTGCATAGGTGATGTTTACTCTGTAGAAGAGCGGTTTGTCTGGGGTCTGGCTGGAACAGTTGTGCCTGCTAGTCCTTGCACTGCCATTTAAGGTGCTCCCTTCTCTTCCATTTGCTTGGCGGAGCTGACACATGAGGTGCTTAACCTGTCAGCCTCTTACCATTCATATCAGTATAAACTGTACAGTGCTGAGTGTGAGAAACTTGATGCTGATGAAAACAAATGTTTGTGCAGAATAAAATGTCTGTTTATGCAAAATACTCTGTTTTTAGCCAGGTTACAAGCTTAGCAAGCAGTTCAGCTGCCACTGTGAATTGTTCTTACTTCTACTAATAGGATGCATCAAGAGGTAGAATTCTGATCATAAATCTTTCTTATGCCCGTTAGTGGGTGGGAACCCTCTTTGTTCACCAGTACTGTCTGGTCAGGTGTATGTTATGTGGCAGATGTGTGCCTTTCTGTGATGTTTGAACACAGCTTTCAGTAAAAACAACTCCTTAGCTATCCATGTGAACAGAAAAGTGTGATAGCCCAGCTCTGACAAATGGAGAAATGGATTAGAAAAATGACAAGGCCCAGGAGTTTCAAGACCTGTATCTTTCCAGTGCTCTTACTTTAGTCAGCGTATAAAAGTTCTGCATGGATGGACTGCAGAGCACTGAATGCTCATGGGCACATTGATCTTGTGGTAGGACACTGATTTTAGGGGAAGACTGTTGTGAATTATCATACCCAAGTTTTGTTTGAGAACACAGCAAAGCAAGCTGTCACAAGTTGTTCCAAGTCATCTCCTACTTATGTGAAGGTGGAGTAACTCACTCTTCTGGCTGGACAGCAAAACAGTTCTGTGGCATGTAAATACTGAATTTAGACTAATCACGTATACAGGTGAGAAAGATGGTATCAGTCCTTCACCCAGACTCTGCTAACAGGAGACTAAGAGAAGGTGGGAATGGAGGAGCTTCTCACAATGGAGTTTTCTTTTCTAGAACTGCTGTCATGGGGAAAAGTTCTGTTTTATCTTCCTTCAGAAAAATGCATCATCCAGAAAATTAGACAGTGAAGAAAATGGCTGTCTGTGAGGGAAGGGGAAAAGCCTGGAAGAGTACGGTGTGCTTAGGGTTAAAAAAAAAAAAAAAAAAAAAGAAAAAAAAATATTTTGAAAAATACATCAGAATAAAAGAACAAAACACTTTTAACCTCACAGTTTGTATTTTTCTTGATTAGAATTTTCTGCAGTATATGGAAGAAGAGGGGAAGGGCTGCTTTTCTGCTATTCCTGGCATGTTACTGCTGTCCTCCGTTTCATTTTGAGAAATGCAGGGTCAGGAGAGTGTTTATTAGGTGATGCTAAGTCATACTAAGTCAAGACTAAACACAAACTTGGCAGAAAAACAGAATATGAAAGGTCTCCTGGCTGTTAATTTGTTTTGGAGCCTTTTTTCTTTTCTTTAGCAGCTAGCTGGGGACCTTCAAGCACGGTATGTGTAGTTCAGGGTGTGATTCTGTAGGACCAGCCAAACAAAAGATCAACTTGTAATTTCACACACACCAATTGCAAACATGTAAACAGAGGCAAGTTACGGTGCTGCAGGAGGCAAAGAATGTGGTTCATTTGACTGGGGAGTATATTTGATTCTGGAGTAATTTGGAGAACATTTTAAATTGTAATTAAAAAAAACCCAAACAACAGTGCATTATAAAGGAAGGAGAAATAGCTGCAACTTCCTAATAGCTGAATTTGTACAGTGTCTTAATGGGGAAAAATAATGGTCATCGTTCAGTGTGTAGCTGTCCTCTGGTTTCAGAGAAGGCTTCAAGTGAAATGCAGTTAGGAAAAGGTTCTGAAAGTTTCTTTAATTTCAGATGTGTGAAACAAGGAAACTCTATGATTCTAGGTTCTCGTGCAGGTTTAGTTCTTCACGGTTAGGAGGACCTTCAAAGTATTTTGTTTGCTTTATAAGAAAATTCTGATTGCTCAACTGCAGTTTTTTCTGACTTGGCTTGAAGCTGACTCAGAATGGTTCCTCCTTTGTTAGCAAAGCTTTTTTAATAGTGTATATGTCAATAGATTCTGTTTTCATCTGCAGTAAGCATGCTTCGTTTCTTCACTGATCGTGAGATGTGGCTCTAAATTTGAGTGCTGCTTATTCTGTGGAAGCCACAGACTGTAGGATCTGCACCATTCTGCCAGTTTCAAGTTTTTAAGCACTCGGGGCAGTGGTGTGTTTTGTTCTTAATGGAGGTGTAAGGATTACTTTCTGGCAGAGCCGTGCAGGCTGTCCTCAGCAGTCTCTCCTTTCAGGATCAGTCGTACCTCAAGTTTTACCTTTCACTGCATGGCACTGACCTCCTTTTTTTCCCTCGCACTTTGTGAAAAGCCAGACTTGCAATTCTGGATGTTGGACAGTGTACCTTTTCTTTCATCTTTGCTGTGGATTAAATAAAAAAAATCAATTTTCCAAATAATTGAGATTTCCTTGACTTTAACTAGTTAAATATTAGCACTGCAAGCTGCTCAGTAGAATTTCTCATTCTAAAGGGAGATTTTATGGGTAGCTAAAATCTGTTTGTAACTGCACTGCTGCTGGTGCTGCGGCAGGAATCACAGTGGTGGTTTCCTTTGGTGCTGTGTGTAGTATGGCTTCAGCTGAGCACTTAGCTCTTTTGTGTACGGTTTTCCCATTCACTTTTTTCTGTGCAGTGTTCTGAGTAAGTGGTCAAGATGTGACAGTTGCTGGTGTGTTGCTGATCATTAAATTAGCACAGAATCATCTGGTTTGATGTCAGATACCTTCTGGTTGTGTCACTGTAAATAAGTGTCAGAGGAGGCATCCGTTGCAGGATGGACATTCTGCCTATGGCTTTTGCCTTCTGTTACTACAACCAAATACTCAAAGTAGATTTTGTTTCCAAAACTTTCCATGTTGCTATACTGTGGCTTTCAGAAGACTTGCTCTTTGATCTTCAATACTAACACTTCAAGGATTTTTGAAGCATTTCAGAACAAATGTGGAGAAAATGATTAACTTTCTTTGATATACTAGGTTAGGTAAAGAAAACTGGGGGGGGGGAAGGAAGAGGGAGAAGGTTCTTTTTTTTTCTTTTTAAAGCAGCTCAGTACTACTGTTTTTTCTTTAACAAATCCAATTTCTTCTTTTTTAAATGCAGTCCTTCCAGGGAAGCCAGGGACGAGCCTACCTCTTTAATTCTGTGTAAGTATGTTACAGTTATGCACATTACCTACAGACAGTATTTTTTTTGTATGCTTCATAAGCAGAAAACAATAGTAATTTGCGTAAGTTCACTTTGTCCTGTTCTGTTTTAGAAGTTTTTTTTCTCACTAGCAATGGTTATTAAAGAGCCACTGAGCTGATAAGTACTCCAAAGCAGATATTTCTTATAGTTTAAGTAGTCCTGCTAATAGCTGAGAGTTTAGGGAACAGAGTTAAAGCGAAGTTCCTTTTGTGTGAGTAAGGCTAGCATATTGAGCAAAAGTTGCCATTCTGAGATAATCCACAAGTCAAGAAGTATTGCATGACTCTGAGTTTATTTTGGACAACTTTGCTGTCTAACATTTTCTGTCTCCTGTGATAGATGTGCTTACAGGTTACTGTTCCAGTATACTTTGTACATCGTAAGTGACCTTGAATATTGCAAACCTGCTAGAGGCCAAAGGTATCTGCAATTTGGCAGTTTTAGGATGCACCCTTATCATAAGATAAGGCTGATTCTTTGAATTTGCTAATGGATGTATTTGAAGTATATAGTACACCAGATTGAATTTTTGTTTTTATAGCAGCTGATTGTGTTACAGCATTTTTGGAAAAAGAAATGCTTGGTCTATTTTAGGTCAGGATAATGGAACTATAACTGCAAACTCCTTCTTATTTGTAGTTGTTTAGCGAAGGCTTCAGACTGTGACTGATAATAGAACAGCAAAAATGGCAGTGTTTTGTCCTACTATAATAGTATCTGAAAGCTTGGTTTAGTCTTGCCTGATCTTTTCTGCATAGACTCATATTCATGAAGAAGTATTTTGATGCAGTACTTCATGGGATAATTTGTTTTTGTAGCTCTGTCTGTTCATCATGACTCAGTCTGCTGCTCTGTGGCAAGGAGATTTTGAGACTCTTTCCTTGCTGCTGTTTTGGAGTTTGTTCTCAATTCAGATACTGGTGCTGATGTATTGATGCAAACTATCAGTGTTGAGGTCACACATTCTTTTCTGAAGAAAAGCACAAAACCAGAGGGGTCTTCAGTTACTGCTTTCTGTTCTTTCTTAAAAGGTTTTGCTATTTAGCATGTTGCTGATGGAGTAAGTGGGCATAACTAGCAGTGTGATGTTTAGGCAAATAACTTGAAAAACAGAAATCAAAACTCAAACATCATTTTTGTCTTCTGGAGAAAAGGGGAGTGGCAGATAAGAAAAGTGCTCTCCTGCAGTTAATGTAGAGTCATTTCTCTTTATTTTTTCTTCCCAGGGTAAACGTGGGCTGTGGTCCAGCAGAAGAGAGAGTTCTTCTGACAGGTTTACATGCTGTGGCAGATATCTATTGTGAAAACTGTAAAACCACTCTTGGATGGAAATATGTAAGCAATATATTTCTAGCTTTGCTCAGTTCAAACACAAGTACTTGAGCAGCCTAGATATTAGTGATAGTTTAGCTGATGTTACTTTTCACACACAGCTGACAATAATGTAGTTTTGCTTCCTTACGTCTACTGGAACGTTGCAACAGATAACTACTTGGATGACAGCAGAACTACCATGAGGTATCAGTGTCATTACAGCTATGCAGTACTTCTGTAATAGCTTCTTTCCATTGTTACAGACATACAGACACAGTATATTCTAAAACAGATGGAAGAAATTGATGAAATGGGTCTTAATTGTCTTGATTTCAAAAGTTGGTTCATACAGCAAAAACATCAATTGTGATAATGGTAGCAAACTTTTTGTTGCTCACAACTAATGTGATCTTGATTCTGACATTGGAACGTTCTGTAACACAGAAAACACGGATAATGTTAGATTATGGATGCTGTGTGTAGATATCAGAAAATACATTTCATTAGAATCCTAATAATTAACCTCATGCTGTGACTTTAAGATGTAGAGGTAAGGATGTGTCTAGAAATAAATGCAAAACAAGAACAAGAAGTCACCACTTGGAAAATTTGTAGTTCACACAGGAAGGAGAGAATAAATACAGAGAAAAAACTTGCATTTTTGAAGTTGTCTATCTAACTTGTGTTTTTAATGCAAATTTGATGTTTAAATGCTGTATTTCCCCAACTTATTTTCATATCTTGATTTTATTTTTTTCTTCCTGTCTAGGAACATGCTTTTGAGAGTAGTCAGAAATACAAAGAAGGAAAATTCATCATTGAGCTTGCCCACATGATAAAAGACAATGGCTGGGAGTGAGCCTTTTTCCTTCTGTTTGGACAATGCTCTGTGGAACGTGTTTTACAAAGACTAATGCAAAGTAAAGGAAGAGCTTGGCTTGAGTGGCCCTGAGAGTATCACTGAACTCTGAAACCTCACAAATGAGTAGTGTAGTGTAAGTGGCTATTTCAGGCCATGTTTGCCTTTTCTCCTTGTGTAAGTTCCCTTTTTTTGTACGTGTATTATCGTGTGAACAGTTGTTTTGGAACATTTTGGATGACCTTTTTCTAAACTCTCTCAAACTAGAGAAACAGTTCACTAATTGAAAATGGATTTTACTGGTTAGCATCTGTCTTTGACTTATGCCTTTAATGCTACCTTCTGCTGTGCATGCTCCTTGCCTAAACACCTACACTCCGATCCTATAGAAGTTCTATATCTGAGATGTCTGAAAGAATGTATGGGATGGGGTGCAAATTTCTTATATGTAGCAATTTCTGATGTATTTGGCAGAGAAGGGGATGCAGTATTGTAGTTACTAATTTCTTTTTAAAATTTGAGTGTACCACAACCTGAGTACATCTTGTAGGTGAGTTGGTTAAAGGTACAGTGCTCAGTTTAAAAATATTTCAATTGCACTGACTGAAATTAGCAGATCTTAAGTTGTTAGGATGAGTAATGCTAGAGGCTTGGTACCTTAATGGAATACCTTAGAAGGATTTTAAATCAATAATGCTGTAGAACATGTTCAACTCAGACCAACACATCCCCTGAGGAGTTTCCAGGATAGGAAGTTTATAAAGTGTAGCTTGCAAGATTTAAAAAAAAAAAAAAAAAAAAAAAACCAGAAAAATATATGCATCTTCTATTTTGGGAAAAAATTAGTTGGTGTATTAAAAAAAAAATTGGTACTGTACCTTTGCCAGTAACAGGGACTTGTGCATTGGTAGAGTTCTATGGCTGGTTCCATGTAACTGTGTAGTCCTAATGCACTGGACAAAGAGGTTGATATCAAGGAAACTCGTTGAAGTATTCTTCTGCTACATTTGAACAAAAATATTTATTTTTATGAGAAATGGTCAGAGCCTATGAGATGAAAATTAGTATACTGCATGTAGAAAGAGATGGTAATAGGAGGGAAGGGGAGTTTGACTCATTTTTTCATAAAATAAATTAACAAGGTAGTTTTTAAAATTTGAGGGCAGGGGGAAGGGGTTTCTTGGTTTGCTGGCTAAATCATCCCCAAGTACATTTTTATAATAAAAATTTATATGAAACTTACCTTCTCTTTTGATCTCCCACTGTTTCTTAACTGGAATGAGTTAATAAGAGAATCTCCTAGAAGGTGTATGTATGATAGTAGATGTTGGTGTTTGTGCATGCACATTCTCAACTTTTAAAGAAATGCTCTACGTAAATTTGCTGACTTTGTTTCAAACTGAGCAGTCTCTGAAGACCGTTTGAATTTTAATCCTCTTAATGCTTGTGGACAACAAGTTTGGGGAAAAAATCTTCTAACACTACGTGAAGACTAGGCCTGAACAAGACAGAAGCCTTGCAATACAAAATCATTGTCTTTCAAAAACATTTCTAAAATGGCTCCTGCACAGTTTAGTCCTAGGTGCCATGGCTGCTGTTATGTTTTTGGGAATCTCTGATAGGCTTTCTGAATTCTGCTGCACTTTAGGAATTTTGTCATGCATGAAAAAATACGCCAGTGGGTAGGGGCAATACACATCTTCAAAACCAGCCTTCCAGTCCTTGTGGAGAGGAGTGAGAAGGGAGTTCTCCCATGCGTAAACATTCTCTGCAGGCTGGCTAAACTGCATTCAAGACATTGTAATGATCTACACCTGTGAGTTAACAGTGTAAAAATTAGAGAAGTAGTTGAAGCTGTGGGGTTTCAGTCCAGAGACCTGAGGTGGTATGATCTACCTGGATCTCGTGGCTGGCTTGTTGCTACTTCATGTTCACAAATAAGGTCAGGCTTCAAAGTCTAACTTTAACAGTGTCTTTGATGCGAGATGGACTTTGGTGTTGCCTGTTTCTTGATGTTTTTGACTTGGAGTTCTTGAGACTTTTTTCCTCCATTGTAATGTACGTTGCCAACAGCAACAAAAGAAGCACTAAAATTTTTATCTGCAGAAGTTTGTGTTGGCTTCAAAGTCCAGTTGTAATGTTAACAGTTGTGAAGGCGCTTGTGTGAAGTTTGTGCATCTCTGAGCTTCTTGTATTTCCTGGCTACAGGCTTGTTGAAGTACACTGGACTGAAGACAAAAGAAATAGCTGCTTTTCAGTAGAGAGTTGAAATTAGAGAAAGTATGTAAAGTATTAAAGATTTTTCTCTATAAAATTGGGGGGTTGGCTCTCTTAGTTAATCCTGTCTGTAATACAGTCCGATTCTTGTTTAGAAATTCAACCTCTTTCTTCAGTGCATTATTTATATTTTCAACTGGACATTTTCACCAAAACCTTAATTAACTTTGATGCCAAAGGTTGAGACTTCATCAAGTGCTTTTAGCACATAGAGCTTCAGACTACTGGCACAAAGAGTTAATGATATAAATGTGACTTTTATGGCTTTTAAGAGAACCAAACAAAGCAATATTCTTTTTGGTCTTTTAAGAGTGGACGCTTAGAAGGAGTAGAACTAACACAGAATTGCTATTTCATGCTGCCATGTAACGGTTGGTTAGATTCATTCTATTGAGAGAATACGTGAATTTTTCTTCTTGTGTTGCTTGGGCAATGTCAGTGATTATTTTCTCCCCTGGTAAAGATGTAGAGTGTTCTTGTTATTGGTTTTGGTGAAAGTAGGATCCAGATAGCAATGGCTGCTGGCTGATGTGAAGAGGTCAGTCTGGTCACTGAACCCTCCAGCAGTCATTTGGCAGAAAAATAAACTTACTTGAAAAAACATTTTACTAAAGTATTTCCCCTCTAACCAATTTTTGTAATATATTGAAGATTATATTTAAAGTTTGTATGTGTTCGCTCTCAGCAAGTTTACTTCCCCTCCAACTTGAGCACTTTTGTTACTTGTACTGGTTATTTTTATTGTTGGTCTTAACATTTATTTTGTATTTTGTTTTTTACAAACTGTAACAAAAAGCTTTTGTGAACCTTTGATTCTTGCTGGCTCTTTCTTGGACCAAATGAACTGACTATGAGCTGGCTTAGAAGAAATGTTCATTGGGATGCATAGGAATTTGCTAGCAGAAATGTACATGTATTGAAAGCTTTCTTCCTCTGAAATGTTCAAGCTGTGTCTGTCAGAAAGTAATTAATCATTATTTCACATGACTGTGCTGTGACCACGCTTCCAGACCTGGTCCAAAGTAATGGCTGGAACAAAGGTGTTCCAGGACTGACTCTGAACACCAGAACTACTCTCTGGTTGGTCACCCTACCCACCTTTTTGATTAAGGAAGGGCAAAAATTTCAGTTAAATTGCAAACTTGCTGTGACTTAAGCTGCAGAATGTAGTGAGGGATTGCCAGCCCATCAGTCTAACCACTATTGCTGCGTGCTCTTAGCGATTTACTCATCTAAATTTTATGTGCCACTTCAAATGGCTCTCTTTCACTCGTTGCAAGCTGTACAATGACAAACTGTATTAACTGTGCTTAATTCAATCTTAGCTTCACACGAGCAAGGCCTAGTACAGTTGTCAGTGTGAGCGGTGTGCCCGCATGCTTGCAGTCTCCAGGAATCTGCAGGAGTACAGAGGGAGTACGGCTCATGAGATTTCTTTAAATTTAGGTCTGATCTCAGAAGTGCTGGCAAAGTCATCGCTGTGCCCACAAACCAAACGGTCATCTGTAGCTCTTAGCAGTGTACCAGGAGTGCAGGAGTTCCTTAATGCTGTGTCCCATCTCTGGTGCACGTAATGCTTCCTCTGAGTAGTGCTTGTACAGAGCTTTTTCTGCACACTCATCTCTGCAGTCAGATGGCAACAGCAGCGCCCTGGAGAGTCACAGACCGACTTCTGACAGCTCCATTCTTTGCTGATGGAGATGAGCGGAAGAAGCTGACAAATTGTTGTTAAACTTTTTGGACATTCTATTGTACTTCATTTAGACTCATGTTAAGCCAACAAGCGGTCTGAACGCTTCTGTAAAAGGAACGGAGGCTTCAGAGGTTCCTTCTAAAAGGACTGTTAGAAATGGTTTCAGCCCTAAAGCATGAGTCATCAGGCGGCGCTGAGTTGTGCCTCACTGTTCCTCAAACTCCTTACAATGCTTTCTTTTACAGGTGACATGGCTGTGTTGCTGTTTTGTCCTAGCAATACTGTACATCATTTGTTGTTTCACTATATTGTATCTTGAGGTATCACAATAAAAGCTTTCAATTGTTTTGTTGAGTTGCTCGCTGTTTTTTGTGCTCTTATTTTGGTTTAGGTTCTTGTGTTTTTTTTCTCTGATAATGGCAGAGAGGAAAGCCAGTGCTCTTAGTTGCTCAAAAAACTTCTGGGCATGGGTTGAACCTAAGTACACACTTGTAAGACTGTCACTAAATGTGTGGATTTTTTCCTTTTGCTAATCTTTCCAAAACAGAGTTGAGATGCTTTCCTACTTGAGAGCTCCAGCATGGTTAAAGCTAATCCATGAACCTCATGAAAACAAAGTGCTTTTAAAGGGAGAATCAGCCTGCACGCTCCAACAGCAACTGTCAGAAGCTGGAGGAAGGGTGGCTGTGCTTTCTGTTTGGTTACCTTGGTCACCTGGAGAGCAGAGCGGAACTCTGAGCACAGGCATTCGGTCTGTTCCTCTCTGCTTTGGCT
Source organism: Phasianus colchicus (assembly GCF_987193195.1). Taxonomy (NCBI): domain Eukaryota; kingdom Metazoa; phylum Chordata; class Aves; order Galliformes; family Phasianidae; genus Phasianus; species Phasianus colchicus. The sequence goes on along the minus strand of NC_143453.1, from coordinate 12,879,226 downwards.
GGGAGGAACTTCTCCAGTTCCTGTAATTGCATAAACAGTTTTATCATGTGTTTGTGGAAGACCCACCCACTTTTGAGTAGATAAGTAGGATGTGTTGACTGGTCATTAATGGGGATTTTAAACAACAGCCTCTCTATTGATCTTGAAGGTGCTGTGCTCGTCACCAGCTGCGTGTTGGACATCGAGCTATCGATTACTACTGATAGAGCTTGGAAGCCTCCTCAGTTCTCAGTCCAGCAGTCCACTTACCCAGCTGTAACATTCTGTGGAATGCTATGGAAAGCAGTATCAACAGCCTCACTAAAAGTGAAGTGTATTGCATCAGCCACTCCACCGAGGCATTCGGTTCATCGCCGCAGCAGAGGTTGGTCAGGTGTGGTCCTTCCTTAAAGCAGTGTGGATGATTCCTGGTTACCTTTCTGTCCTCCACGTGCTTTGAAACAGATTCCGCAAGGACAGCGTGCTCTGAAATTCTCTGCCTATCCCCACAGTGTATCCCAGTGATCACTCTTCTCCCCACCTTGTGTATCCCATTAAGAAAGTCCAGTCTGCGGCGCTCATGGGGTTTAGTGAATGGTAAGGCCATGTAAGGCAATGTTTTCTTCTAAAGATTAATCAGATGGTCATATTTATCTTCACAGTTGTCTTTATTAATTTGAAAGACTAATTTTAAAAACTTCTCAATATTGTAGCAAGGGGCTATTGCAGTGATTTGGTTACTTTCCTGTATAATGCAGGTGTAGGATTGTCCTTAATTGCTTTAGATCAGCTACGTAGAAATGACTTCAAAGGAAATGCTTTGCATGAGACTTGCCTACTTGCATGAGTCCTCTGTGTGTGTGAGTGTGTGAGAGAGAAGCTGAAGTGTTAATGAAATGTTCCTGGGAGTTCTGCTAACTCCAAGGCAAGCCGAATGGTGCGGCTGTGATCCATGGATTATTTTAGGGTGGTCAATCAGTAGAGTCTGTAGAATGTAAATACAAAACGGTGGTTTGAATTTGGATCCTTTCAATGAAGTCAGAACTTGTTAGCCACGAGGTGTGGGATGGGGAGGGGGAGTCAGGTTTTTATTTGGTTAGCTGAGCGTGCGGCGATTGCTGAGCGCTGGCAAGACTGCATAAGTGTGAGCCCTGTAGACTGAGGTGGGGAATGAAGTAATTCAGTGTGGGCTTATTCAGTGACTCTGCAGTAATCCACTGCTTTGCCTCACAAAAGTGAAAGGGGATGCTCCAATGAGAGATCAAACATGCTATTTCCATCGTGAGGAAAACTGCCTGACAGCCATTAGATTGCAGGAAGAATTCTGGAACTGTGAACTCCAGTTGTGTCTCTTGCCAGCTGGAAAACATCTTGAGATGGATAGCAGTGGGCAGATGCCTTGTCTAGGAGTTGGGAATCTTCCATAAGAAGATCTTTTTGTCTCCTAAATGTAGGTAAGTGAATACCTGTTCTGGTTGAGGGCTCTCCATGCAGTTGCTGTAGTTTTAAGCATGTAGCACTGCGGTGTGACATGCGTGGGTCTCATTGCCAATTGTGGTTGGCTGACAAGGGAAGGAGGTCACAGCTGGAGCTCAGCTTAACCTCTAAGTAGGGCCCTGGTGAGACAGCTCTGTCCACATGAGGCTCCTTCCATTTTCGTCCCTTTCTCCACCTCTCCTTGGCTGTCCCAGCTGGTGCAGCGTTGAGGACCTGAGCACAGCCAGTGGCTGCAGTCAGCTGGTGCTGCACCATGTGGTTTCCTGGCTGTGATGAAGCTCTGCTGAGCCATATGACTGAGCCTTCACTAGTAAAGGCTGAGCTAGTCTGAGGTTCTGCCTCACTCATTTCTGTGCACTGACAGCAGCTAGTCCTTCATTCAGAATGGAGTTTGCATGCTGTCATTTTTTTTATATATGCAAATTCCATCACAGCATGGCTCCTCAGCTTTTACCATAAAGAAGGGCGCAAATCTGTTTTAACATTCATGGCACCTGTATGACTCACATAGAAATGATCCTTCTGCTTTGCTTTACACCTGAAGTAAGTTAACTTGGTTTTCTGAAATAATGTCTAAGCAAAACCTCCCAGGTTGGGCCCAGGAGCTGATGGCAGTCCAATGTTGTTGGATGAGCTTCTGGAAAGAAAATGTCTTCTTTGTCTGTATGGTCCATGTGGCGCAGACACAAAACTTTGGTGGTTGGATGGATTTATTCTGCTAACCCTTCTGTTCAGTGCAATGTACTCGAAGATGCCGGCAGCCTTGTCTCTTACTGCAGAACACAGTTATGGTTATAGGAGAAGAGTACAACAAAAGCATCTTTGAGTTTGGCCGTGCCCATTACTCAGCGCACAGTGGCTTGCTTTAAGTCATCCTGTTGGTTCTTTGTCCCTAGGAGCAGGAGTGCACCTGCACACAGTGCTGCTGCTGTGCTGCCAGGATGAAAGCGCATCCTTTCAGTGGGAGAACAATGGAGGTGTGTTTCTGGCTGCTGAATGCTTCTGGTTTTGTGCTTTGCGCTGGGGAGTGAATGGCATTAATAGCCAGCTCTGCCTGAATCGTGGCTCAAGTTGTGTTTGCTTAAAAGAGAAGTCAAACAAGCTGTATTCTGCAGTAAAGGTGATTTAAAATTTACTACTGTATCACAAAAAAAAACAATACTCTCCCAGGGTGCAACACTTTTGGAGTGAAAAAAGTAAGAGGGGGTTCTGTGCACTGGCTGTGCAAACACTGCTTTTCAAAATTAAAAACCCAGTAAAGCCAGGGATCTTGTGACACAGAGTGGGGCTGCCAAGGGTGAGATGATCTGATTTTGCAATAGGGCCTGGGCAGATTGCTACATCTAGGAAAGGGGTTGCAGATGTAAACCATGTGCTTCTGAGAGCTGGGGGTGAGTGCAGAGCTCTGTGCTTCTCCTGCAGCCTGTCCTGCTGATGGTGTGCAAGCACAGATCAGTTAGAAAGAAGTCTCCCAAGGATTAGCTCCCCACAGTCCATCTGTCTCCATGCTCTGCTTTATGGTGCCTGGTGTGTTATGGTGCCTGGTGTGAGGCAGCCAGCCAGGGGCTGTGCTGGGAGGAGCAGTGCTTTCCCTGAGGTCACTGTGCTCTTTCTTACAGTGCCCTGGCCTGAGCTGCCCAAGGAAATCACAGCCCAGCTTGCCTCAGCTCTGCTTCTACTGTTAATGTCCTTACAGGCCTGAATTAGTTGTCTGTTTCCCACTGATGGTCAAGTCAGCACTGTTTTGATGGGCATGTGGCATGTTCCACTTCCTCACTAGGTAGAACAGATACAGCTATGAATCTGCTTCTGCTTGCATTTTCCTTCCCTTTCTTCCTCCTTCCTGAATTCCCCACGTGATGTGAGATCCAAAGCAGCACGAGGTTGCTGTGCTTGCCTGTTGTCGCCCTGCCCTGAGCTGTTGGCAGTGCAGGCAGTTCTTGCTGCTCCCCTGTTGCTGAGCCACTGCCTCCATTCAGGTCTAAATACGGTGCTTTGTGGCAGAAGGTTTGTGTGTGTGAGCTGCAGCCCTGCAGTGAGGCCGTGCTCTGTGCTCCAGGCTGACACACCAGATGCAGTTTGTGTCACTGTAACTTCCCCTCCCTGTCTTCTGGTTCTTGCAGCACAGAGGTTGCAGACACAAATTAATGCCCTGTAATTGCCTACCCATAACACAGAAACAAAAATGTTTTGCAGCATTCTTTCACTGTTTACTAAAAAGCAGACTTTGCTCTGGCAGTGCTCCCTGGCAGCCCAGCCCTCGCTGAAGGTTAACAGCTCCTCCAGTTAATGATTATCTCCATGTGTGCAGTGTTTCACAGCTCAAACATGTAATATGTGGCTGTGCAATGGCTGCAGGCACCGGGCACAGAGCCTGGGAGCACACAGCCACAGCCACACTGCAGGGGCCTGCCTGGCCTGAGCTGTGCCCTGCCTGCTAGGATGTGGGGCTGTAGGGGATCAGAGGAGGGCATGGGGATGCTCAGAGGTTGGAGCACTTCTGCTAGGGAAACGGGCTGAGAGCTGCAGGTGTTCAGCCCAGAGAAGAGATAGAAGTTGCCAATAATAACACAGCTCCCGGCCCCACAGCCCTGTTGTGCTGCTCCAGAAGTGCCAGGACAGATTCCAAAAGCAGCTGTGGGGACGAGGGCTGACATCGGACCTCGCCACCTGTGCAGTCGGTGCCAGGAAACAGCCGTCCCCACTGATGGAAAGGCCACAGAGAAGTGCAAAGCAGCGCAGCTGGGGCACACACACTGCACCACACTGCACCTCAGGACGGGAATTTTGCAGGAATTGTTTACCCTGGGCACTGTGCTGGTTCCCAGCCTCTGACACAAGACAGCGGTGCCGGCCCTGTGCCAGGCAGCCCTGTTTGCCTCACAAGGAACGTGCTGGCCTGCAGCTCCCAGCGCGACCCTCACCTTTGCCTCCCTGGCCCAGAAACCCATCTGTGAGGGCTGAGCCCAGACCTGCGCCAAGGACTTTGATCACGGTCACAACCTCCTGCACTCCAGAGGCACACAGCCTCAAGGGTGCTGGGGGGCTGACCCCCCTGCACAGCTCTGGGGAGGGGGCTCTGGGGGGGGGGGCCGGTAGCCGACACGACTGTGCAGCGTGTGGACTGTGCCTCTGCAGGGGAGCCCCACAGCTGGGGCAATAGAAATGAGAGCTTTAAGCAAATGGGGTGCACAACCCCCGTGCTAAAGGCAATCCTCTGCTGAGCCCCTCGCTTTCTGTTTTTGCTATCTCTATTTTTAAGGTCAGTACCCAACAGCATGCTGGTGAAGCTGAGCCCTTTGTGTTATTTGGAGGCAAACATGCAAAAAAGAGTCTGCAATGCCAGATTGCAGCTCAATGAAATGAAGGCAGAACAGGGTTTGCACAAGCACAGAGGTGTAAAGCGATGGCAAAGAGCATCTGTGGCTGGGATGTGCCCGTCAGGCTGTGCAGGTCACAGCAGCAGGCACAGACTCAGTTCCACAGCCCTAAAGGGTCCTCCAGTGCCCAGCAAACAGTGCGGGTTCCCCAGCACAGATCAGGGCAGCAGACACCCTGGTTTCTGCGCTCACCCCTCACTTTACTCCTTAGGCCAGGGCCACGGAGCGTGGAAAAGCTGAAAAAGCCTTCTGTGGAGCATGGAGGGTTTTCTCCTACACACACACACACAGACAAAGAAAAATCCCAACCCAAAATGTGTTCTTAAGGAAAAGCGAAGACCAGAAATACTGTAAGCAGTTGGAGATGAAGCACCAAAAATAGCATCCGAAGTTCCTTCTGCGCGCTCCCTGTAGGCAGCCGGCTCTATATTTGTCTTCACTTGCCCTTCTGCTGCAATCAATTTGCAGTTGCCGCTGGCGAGGAACCCATCTATTAAAAGCCTGGCTGGGATCTGCAGAGAAGATGTCTGCAATAAAATATTTGGCCATTTTCATAGAAAAACCCAAGTGCTTTTGCAGATCCCCCAGCTGCAGCCATGCAGCAGCCCGATGCATGGGGCCATCGTGCAGCTCCGGCCGTGCCCCACAGCTCTGCTGGCACCTCACCTGTGCAGCACCAGGCTTTGGTGCTGGAGCCTCTGGCCAAAGTGCAGCACGTGCCAAAGTCTAGGGAGAAAGATATGCTTTGCAGTTGCTTGGAGGCCTGGATGCATTTGGTATTTTCTGCCTGCTGGCACTTTATTATCTTGAAGATTTGCTGCCAGCAGCACAGGGGAGGCAGCCTCCTTGGGGGTCCGTTGCTCTTGTGGTCAAAACAAATGTTTTCTATAATCTCTTTCATCACAGGATGAAAGCACAGACAGAAATCACACAGCTGCTCCCTTGGTGGGCTGCTAGGAAGCCACTCGCACTGCCCCAGAATGCCTCCACCTGGGGATGTGGAGATTGGCAAAATGAAGCAACAGCACCATTAGCAGAGGACTGTGCTTCCTGGAGACCAGCAGCAACCCCAGCCCCGCTGAGCGTGCATGGGGCTCCCACACATGGGGATACTGCACACAGAAACTTCATCCCATGGGATCCACAGCGCAGGACGGAGCCACCTCACTGCTCTCCGAATCCAGCACAAAGCTCCCGGAGCACAGGCAGGGCGGGAGGCACGCAGCACAGGCAGCCAAGCACAGCAGCAGAGAGGGGACCCAATCCCACCTATAAATAGTGCAGGGAAGCAAGCATCTGGGAGGGAATGCAGCCATGTGAGCTAAGGGACAATGCTGGCAGAAAAGCAAATAGATATAATTAACCATTAATAAATGGAGGCCGAAGATTAGAGAACATATCTACTATCAGAAAAGTGAGACCTTGGGAGGCTTTCCAGGGGGAAGGGCTGACGACAGCTGGCTCTGTGTTCCAAGCGCTGTGGCTGCTTTTCAGGAGCCATGAAGCTGCATGCTGCCAGCTCCAGCTGCTGTGAGTGCTCATGAGCCTTCTTTTGTGTGAAAGGGAAGATTCAGCCGCCCTGCACAGCAGCAGCATCCCTGTGGTTGCTGTAGGCATCCCAGCACCGTATGGAATACAGTGGCTGCTGCCCCAGCCTCACCTCTGGCCCCTGCCCCACAGCCCGATCAATCCCCCACTGCAATAAATCTGATTTACAAAGAAAGTGGAAACAAAAAATCCCAGCCATGCCAAAAAGCCACTGGCCAGCAGCTGCCAGTCTCCTTCCTGCTCAGCCCACGGCTCTCGTTATCCTTCTCCTAAGCAAACAGTGCTAAGAAGGTGGGAGCGCTGACAAAAGCCATGCTAAAATCTCACTTTTCTCTCTTCTAAGAGCACTGACTACACACGCATCAAAAGCAAAGAGAGCAAAAATCTGCTTGCAAACAGCACAGCAGCATCCAGCAGTGGAGTTCTGCATTAAGGCTGCCCAATTCCTGCCTGTCTCTTGGACACAGCAAGGACTGGGGCAGGTGCCCCCTGCAGCACGGTCCTGGCTGCAGAACCCCGGGAGTTGCAGGGCAGGAAAGGCTCAGAGAAGCCTCTGCTCTTTCTCAGCTCAGGTAGTGGAGGCTCTGCAAATGGCCCTGCAGTGAGCCGTGAGCACGAGGGCTTCACTGCCCTGCCCTGCACACCACCTCATGTCCTGCCTGTCCGGCCAAACATTCTGACTTGTACTTTTAAGGAGAGCTTTGTCTCTTCGTCCCTGCAGTTTTGCCAATCAGTAGAAAAGCTGAAGTAGAAAACAAAACTAAACTCAACAAACTGACCAGCTATGCTTACATCCAGGTGACAGAGGGAGCAGGGAGGTGGGGGCCAGAACAGAGCCCCAGGGCTGCAGTGCCCCACACTGGCCCACACTGCAGCCCCAGGGGTGGGCAGAGCCAACAGCCAGCGAGGGCAGGAGTGGGGGCAGGAGCAGCTGGGAGAGCAGAGCCCTGAGCTGGGGAGCTTCCCACTGCTTAGAGCAAAGCTCCAAGGTTGCTCTGCCTTCCTGGAATGCAGGAAGTGGTGGCTGCTCCTGGCTGTTGGCAACAGTGGGAAACTGTAATGAAGTGGGCAGTGCAAGGCCAGCAGCTCACAGCGATCACAGACTTCTGTCAGAAACCTCCAGCAGAACAGGAAAGTGAGCACTTCTTTTTGCAGCCCGTCTTTGTAGCACCTGCGGCACAGCCTCAGCAGGGCAGCAGTCCTCACCTCACCACTTCCTTGTAATCAAAAGCTCCTTTCTTTCATAATAATCTCCATTCTAATCTATTATGGAAAACCATTTACTCTTACGGAGTTCATTAAACTGCAACAGCTCCAGCAACACTGAATTTTGCAACTTTAAAATGCACTGAAGCAGATGGTACATAAAAGGGATGGATATCCCTGTCGGGCAGAGGCCAGCCCAGGAGAAGCAGCAAGCTGCAGTCCAGCACCAGCAGCTCAGCTGCAGGAAAGCACCACACAGCTCCAGGAATTGCATCTGCCTTCGTACCCTGCAAAACGCTGCAGAAAACCCCTGCTATTCTTTAAATGAATGTCAACTTCCTATAGCTTAACAAGGATGGAATCATATCCGCAAAGATCCCCGAGTTCCTCACAAGCATCATAAAACATAGGAATGAATCATTTCCTTGCACAACAATCGATGCCGTGATGCTGTGATCCTGGAAATCACAGCTGAGGGTCAAACACAAGTATCCAAAAGAAAATAAAAGCATTTAATTGCAAAACTTGTTACCAAAAATATTTTACAGCAATTTCCTATAAATGGAGACTTTAAGCTCTTAAACCACTGATATCAATGCACTGGTTACAAAGATAACTACAAAACCACCTCCTCAGCCAGGCAGGGGAGGGTACTGCTGTGCTCTGAAAACACCCGAGGTGAACTGAAAAGTCCTGTTCAGGATCTACTGCACCACCTGTAAGTGACAGTAACACAGGTTACATTTCCCAGGCTGGCATTTCTGCACTCAGTAAGGCCTTTTGTAAGCATCCTAACAGTGTGGCTATGTAAGGAAATATTTGAGATGCCAATGCAAGGAGCAGCCCTAGGGGATGGCTAAAAAAATGCTGTGATGCTGTTTCTGTTCCCACTCAACTGCTCCAGGCTGTCAGTTCTGGACCCAGAGGGCAGCTCTGAGGCGAGGCAGCCCGGCCCACAGCTGCCCAGGGGCTCCAACGAGGCCAGCTGCCAGAGGAACACGCAGTGCTGCTGCAGCAGGCACGCTGCTCCCTGCTCAGCCTTACTGCTTTCCGGGCTGCGAGAGATCACATGGGTGCAGACACAGCTCATTTCAGAGTAAGCGAGGCCCTGTGGAGACTGACAGCAGTCAGTCCAGCCAGGAGGCAAGAGGAAAAGATGGAATTAGTCCTTACTGAGAACACACAAAAGGCAGCTGGAAAGGAGAGGCAGGACAGCCTGCAGCCCTCTTTCCTCTGCAGAGCCTTCCAGCAGCTCGGGCACTTCCCAGCACACCAGTCCATCTGGCAGACCTGGCGTGCCTGGAAATGATTACCTGTAAATGAAGCTCTTTCACAGTGCGGCTGTTACTGAGGCAGCGTCCTGCAAGGCTGGGCTCTGCCTGAGCTGCTGCTGGCTACGCAGAGAAAGGCTCCAGCTAATCCCCAGCAGAGCTGTGCTGCCGGCTCCCTGCTCAGCTGAACAACAACAAAAAGGCCTTCGAGAAAGATGCAGTTGGGGGAACGCAGATCTCCAGAAAACAAAGCCACATTAACCAGCCTTAACAAAGCAACAGTTTTCTTCCACGGTGAATGCTGGTGCCTTCCCTCTCCCCAGGACAGATTGTCTTTCGGGCTCTTCAGGGACACGTGGGAGGCCTCCTCTTCTTTCTTGCTGTGCAGCTCCAATGCTCGGCTCTCCGCACCGCTACCAGGAGCTGAAGTCCCCAAAGCCTGCGCTCTTTTTCTCTTTCTTTGCAGCTGTGCTTGTTGAGGGCCCGTCATCTTCCATGCTGCGCTTCCTGGAGCCAAAATGAAAACACCCCTTAGGGACTATTTACTGCCTGGGAGCAGGGCTGCTGGCTGCCTTGCCTCTCCCTGCAGCAGCTACACTGGAGCCAGCTATGAATCAGAGAGGAGCGCATGCCTTGGGCTGGCACAGCAGGGCTGGGGCTTCTGGCTGTCTGCAGGGATGGTTCATGTCAGGCTTTGAACACTTCCAGGAATGTGCTCAAAGCCTTGCAAGTTCTCCGGGTCAGAGCAGATTTAACAGCAGCACTTTTTTAGCACAGTCACTGAAAGTTTGAGCCATAAGTGCTCCCCCCACTTCTTACCCATGCTTGTGGTAGCAGAAGGATTTATGGGGAACTGGGTGTAAAGCAGCTGGCTGAGTCTGTTCCTTGCGCGTGGCATGCTGCACTCACCCAGCTCACCTTCAGCAGAGCTTATAGCCCCATGGAAATTCTACATGGCCAGGTCATGTTCTGTGGTTTCATTGTCAGACAGCAGCAGCCAACGGGGAGAAGCCTGAGCCAAAGGGCTGCTGTGCCCTCCTGAAGGCAGGCTGCAATGAGTGAAGGACCAGGAAAGAAATGTCCCTTCTGTACAGCTGGTAACAGTGAATGACAGATTATGTTCAGCATAAAAATTTTAAGGTCCAAGCAATATTTTGTAATCAAAATGTTTCGCTGAGATGCACATGGAGCTGACCTACATGGACTGCCACATTTTTGTTCTCAGTTATGCAAATGCCTGTAAGTCACACAGGCACAAAGAAGCTAAGTTGCTGTCCAAAACTGTGTACACTCAAACACGTCTGCCTTTATGCAGTAGGCAGACAATAGTATTTTTGCAAATGCTGTTACAGAAGTCTGCTAAAAATCAAGTGGAAGGCATTCACTGTAATTTATCCAAGGCTGATGCTTGGCTGCAGCTGAGGCAGCATTCTGTGCTGTCTTTAGGTAAGCAAGAGATGCTGTCAACTCCAGTGGGTGTACAGAGGCTATCTGGGAGAGGGTGCTTTGGGACAAGCCTGCACAACCTGCCAGGTACCCTGAAGCTCCCACAGCGAGCCTGGGAACCCATTGGCTGCACAGGGAATCAGATCAGAAGACTGATGGCAGATTTAAGGCAGCTTCTTTGTGCTCAAGAAAAGCTGCTAAAGGAGAAGATATCCATGGGACAGTGGCCTTAAGAAATAGCTGGAGAAAGGGAAGAGACCAGAATAAAAGATGGAGGAGGAAGTGACTGTACAGTTCCTGCTAAAGGACTTCTGCATTGTGGACACATATCTACAATTGTGAAGTCTGAATATGCTGCTGAGGACCAACTTAGCCATGTTCAAGTGCTGAAAAAAAAAAAAAAGCTCAGATAACTTTCAATTTTGAAAAATAAAGAACTAGAGGGATCTCCAACTCCTGCATGACAGAGTCTTTGCTGGCACTAAGCAAACATCTGGCCTGTTCCAGAGCTCTAGCAGGTAGCCCTAAGAAACAACAATGGACAGGATCAGCATCCAGCAGGAAAGGCAACTAAAACTGAACAAAGATCAGCTGGGCAGGGAACTTACGCTGCAGCCATGTTGATGTATTTTCCAATCCCCTGACGGTAAGTTTTAGGAGTCTGAACATCTTTCGTCAGTGGGACCACCTCAGCTTTTGTTTTGGCTGCTTCTTCTTCCAGCTGAACTTTCTCTCTTTCTGCAGCAACCTGTGGGAAGCAGAGTGCAACCTGTTACAACAGCACTTCCAGAGAAAGGAGACCATGACTACAGTTCTTTGAAACTCTACAGCACTCTAAGACAGCAACAGCACTGCTGCAGTAACAGGGTTGGCTTTAGGAAAAGGACCTCAACCTGCTGTCTGCAGTCACTGCAACAAAACTTCTCTTTGTCACCTCCACCCATAGTGGGCATTTGGAAAGGAAGCTATTGCTAAGGGTGAGGAGGGGAGCCGTGCCAGACTGAGCTCCAAAGATCTCTCAGCTGCAACAGCAGCTGTGCTCCCTGTGCACCATGCAACGTAAGGAGAAGCCGTTCCACCTTACCTTGTGCCTGTGCGGGCAGGGGCTTCCACGTGCAGGGGGAGGTGCAAAGAAGCAGCATGGGAGAAGTATATGGTCTCCACAAGGGATCAACTGGGGCAAGAACTGAAGTCACTGAGCTTCAAAGTTCTCTGGCTTATCAGACGAGAGAACACCATCCTCACCTGTGCGTCTGCCTCCTCATACGGGTCAACAAAAACGGTTGTTGCCTGGATTCGTATTTCCTCCTGTGAGCAGAAGAGGAGAACACTGACTCTCTGGCTGAATTGCAACATCTGCCCCAGGTTCTGCTTCAGGTGACCGTGCCATGAGGGCCAGAGATGCTCGCTATCCCCACACGGCACCTGTCACTTCCCACCTACCTTGGGACGGTCTGTCTTCGGGTCACTTTCCACGTTCTCCATAGCAGTCAGAGTCTCAAAGCCACCAACCACTCTAAGAGAGAAAGACAACTTCCAGCTGTCACAACATCACTGAAACATTCCCACACTCTCACATCCAATATCGTCACTGCCCACCCACTCTACCAGATTTTTATACCAACTGTGTTCAGGGGAAGGGCAATCAGCAATTGTATTTGGAAGACTTAAGATGACGTCATTTAGGGTGGAAGGTAAGATTTTTTTTTTCTCAAATCTGGGATTTGAGTTTAAGTTTAAACACAATAAGGAAAAGTCAGATATTCAGAGAGAACGCAAAGACACCCCCCCACATGTGGCAGCCTTTTAGTGCACAGAAACCAGCCAGATGGAGAAGGAGCAACTGTGGACAGCTGCCTGTGCAAGAAAAAACAAATTCAATGCAAAACGGATTCATTTGCTAGTGTTACATCCATAAATTTGTATCTCATTTGTTACTACAATGAGCTTTGAAAACTAAACCAGACTGGGTCAAGAAAGCAAATGTTTTCACTAACTTCCCATTTTTTGCTTGCAGCAATGAACCTGGGGGAGGCTTTGGGAAAGCAGCAGAACATCACATTGTGGACATCCCTCATCATAGGTTGTATTTAAGAGGATCCTTGGCCTCTCGTTTTTTAAGACAACTTATCCAAATATTTGCTTTGAAACATTAAAAAAAAGCTGTAGACTTCTGGACAGTTGTTGGTGCTTTTTTCCTACCCCTCCTACCCAAAAAGAAGCATGGAACAATGGGAAAATTCCAGAAAAGGATATTTAGAAAGGATAAATGGGGTAATCCAGATAATTATAAGCCTGTCTTCCTGGCATCTGTCCCAACAAAATAATGGAATAGTGGAGACAGGACATGATTAAGAAAGAAAGGAAATAAGTAACGGCAATCAACAAGGTTTTGTAGAAAACAGAGTCTGCCAGACAACCTTCCATCTCTGAGCCACCAGATGTGGTTAATAGGGATAACAGCGTCAGAGGAACGGACTTCTGGAAGGTGCTGATATTTTGATGGAGAAACCAGAATGGTGTGAACACAGCACATGTTAAATCAAAAATCCGTCCGACAGGTGTGAAAATCTACCTTCAAATAGGAACCACTGAGTCAGTTTGTTTCCAAGGGTCCTGCAGGGTCCTCGGGCCAATATCACCTCTTGGTCCCAAGATATTTATTGGTTTTATCCATATCACTGTCCCCAATTAAATGTGAAAATGGCTACACTTAGAACAGCAGTAAATAAAGCCCGCTGATGCTGGGGGATCCAGAGCCTTTACAAGTGCAGGCTGCAGCTGGACAACATCTGCATTAACACAGCCAGGCCACATGGCCAGGAACCAAAACCACAGCCCATACATGTCTGTGTGACCATGAGGAGCAGCCCTGATTCTGAACAGCGCTGCTCCCGGAGCTCAGGAGCCGCACAGTGAGAGGGCAGGGCCAGCTGCCCAGGAGCCCAGGGCTGCACCGCTGGGTAGCACAGGCACTAAAGATGACCAACATAAAGACCCAGCTGCAGAAAGCGCTGCTGAGCTCCAGAGGCTGCTGTAAGCACCTGCCTGAACAGAGGCGGTCCCTGCAAACACTCTGTTGTTGTTTGAGCATTCCAAACTTCTCCCTGTTCCCCAAGGGTGTGTCAATATTCTGTAATCAGGTCGTGACTTCTAAGAGCAATTAAAAAAACACGTATGCAGGCCAGAACAGATGCGTTCATTTGCAGCTGGAGATATCGCACGGGGGAACTTTCTGAGAGCAGAGGGGGGTCTGACAGCCCTGCATCGGCTCCAGCAACTTCGTAATAAAAACTCAATTTCAAAACCCTCCTCGGGCCAATATCAGATCCACTTTTAATACCAGTGATTAACACACAGCCTAAGATACATTCACTGTATTTTAATTGCCCCTAAAGGAAACTTCTGATTTAATATTGGAGGATTTTCTAGCCAACAGCTCCATTCATTATCTGCCTGTGTGCTTCCATTTAATTAGGTTCTGATAATTTAAAATAGTCAGATCAGCTGTGCACTAGCAATTCAATCGAGTAATCCCTTAGCCCATAGCTAGACTTCCCACAATATTACCCCTAATGCATTTTGGCAATGCTCACGAATCTTTACTCGCCGTGCTAATTAAATGTTACTGGGAATACTCTGTCACTTGTACATTTTACATCAGTGATAGATGTGGCATTCACAGGTCAGCAGTGAAGGAACGAGATACCAGCTGCTTGACATGATTAGAAAGTGTTAGGAGAGAAGACAAGGATATTATCCTCAGGATGGGTTGGTGGCTTTTAGGTCCACTGTTCAGATGTCAACAGTAATCCAGCAGAAATTGCTAGTCAGCACTTCTCATAGGACCTTTGTTGTTTTCCTGCCTTCTATCACTCTTCCAGTTAGCAGTAAAGATTGCATTGAAATAAAAGAATCTGCATGACATTGCAAAGTTCAGACACCAAATCAACTGCACTCACAACCGTGGATGTGTCCTGCAGGGAGGCAGCTGCCAGCACTTCCCCTCGTCTGCAGCACCAGCAGCCAGCTAAACACGCTGGCATTTGGTGCTTTGGTGTCGGTACCTCCAGTGACAGGCTGGTCCTTTTATGCCACTGGATGCAAAGAAAAGTCAGTCCTGCTTCCAGACAGCTTCCCTTCATGTCATGTTTCACTTCTAGCAAGGGTGCTCCTCATTCTCTTTCCTTCTTCAGCTTCTTTTCCCCAAACTGTGAAAGTGTGTTCTTGCACACTCCTGCCTCTAACGCTTCCCACAAAGTACGTCCATGCACCTGCAGCATCAGCACAGTGAGCTCTCAATACTGCTGTGTCTTTCCATGCTGTGATAAAACTGCTCATAGAAATGAATTTGAATACAAGCCAAGAGCTGAGAGAAGACAGCCCTGACCAGAAGAACTGGAAATAATTCCCAGGTTAGTTTTGGTCAGGGAACCCACGCCAAGGACCAGGCCCTGCTGAGGTGCTTCCAGAAAGGACAAGACCTGACCACACCACACATCCACTGACAACTGGGAAACTTGTGGCTAGATGCAAACAGTTCTGCAGAACTTTCTTTGATTTATCAAGTGGAATGCTGACACACGTTGGCTCTCAAAATACGACAAGTTGTTACCGTCAAACCTCACGACGTCGCTCTGCAGTGCTGAAATCAGAGCAGTGTCTCAGGGAGTGCACCGGCATCACTGCAGCAATTACCCCACAGCCAACAACCAAACCAGCACACCGAGGCACTTCTGGGATTCTCTGCCAGCCCCACTACACATGTCCTGGGCTTAAGAAGAAAGGATGTGGCCAAAAAAAAGCCTACACAAGTTACATGTAGGAAAGAGAATCAGATCAGCACATTAAAGCACTAAAAAACCTTCTAAAGTGAGAGCCACTACTTAGCATTACTCAAATAGCCCACTAACTTTGAAGAGAGAAAACCTGCAGCATGAATAACTGAGTCTCAGCATGAAGAGCCCTGCAGGCAGTTTTCATTAAGACAGAAGGTAAAGGCCCTGGGCTCAGGCTGTAATGCATCAGTCCTGGAGCACTGAGAGCACCGCTGCCAGCCGGCGGGTCGGCACACAGGGGAGGCAGAAGGGCAGAAACGACTTTCCCTGCTGCACTGCGTGTGGCTCCGTTCCTCAGACAAGGTGCCATGCATGCTTTGTCCTAAACAGACCGTGCAAGTTTCTGTGAGGTTGAAACAGATGACAGCCCACAATGGAAAAGATGACACCTTCAAGACACCATCGACATGAGAACAAGCAGCGAGACTGAGGGTTTGCTGTCTGTCTCCAGCAGATGCTGAACATTGAAATGACGACCTCAGCAGTATATTTAGCTCAGCGTCCCTGAGACAGCTCGCTGTGCTTTTAGAGGAGCTTGACAAATGTTGCATTGCATTCACATGTGGGGGATAAGGTAGATACATTTACATTTTTTCTGATAAAAAAGTAATGAAAAATATGGTCTCACCTATGCGACACTGTCTTACTGAACACTGAGCTAAGCTAGCACTGGAAATCTTTGCATCTCAAATTTAGAGATGTTATTTAAAATCCCACTTCACATTATGGCTATTTTATTATGCAAACCAGTAACTTTGTCTGGCAGTCACTGCCAAAGCCTCTGCATGAAGTGCAAGAGAAACATGTGGAGAAAGCTCCAACCATTTGCAGTATGCCAAGGAACTCTCACAGCTACACCAGCGTTGTTCCTACAGAGCACTGCAGCTCCCGAGCAGCCCCACAGCCACTCACACACGGACTTGCTGGTTCTCAAACTCTTTAAGGCACAGGAACTGTGCCTTATGCAGTGCTGGGTGGCAGTGCTCCATGGGGTTTCCTGACCAGAGGACGAAACAAGAACAATGTCTGGGCTTTCTCAAAAAAATAAAACACCAAAGCTTTAAACTAGGAACAGAAACCAGAAAGAAACTTTGTTTTGTAAATGCATTCTGTACTCAAGCTTATTTTTATATTAAAACAAAAGAGTACATTCATATACACAGAGAACAATATATACAGGCACAAACACACACACTCTCAGGACAAAATGTTTTCTATGTATACACCCAACCCAAAACAGAGTGAGCAATTCCAACCTGCCACAAGGCTGTCGTCAAAATACCTCAATCTCTCCTAAGGGCTTAAGATAGGAAGTGGGACACAATAATGGAAAGCAACAAGACAGCAAAGCAACCTGGAGAAAAGCATTTGGAAACCAAACTCAGCAGACGAACCTGGCGCTTCCCAGCTCAGAAGCTGGGAACACTGATCCACAGCACACAGGGAACGTTACGCATAGAAACAAACACTGCACCACCGAATCGTTCCTGGGTACCTCAGTGCACTGTGGCAGCTTTACATGGTCATCGCTTTAGAGGACAAGGGCACTAAGCAGGTTAGGGGATATTAAATGCAATGATGCTTATCCAAGGGGAGTAAACTTTCTGCCACAAAAGCATCTGACAAGGGAAGGAGGAAAGGAAGAGGAGGCTGAGCTGAGCGTGTCAGCTACTGACAGGAGACACTTCTTCCTTTGCTCCCTCTTTTGGCCTTCTTTTACCCTGGCTGCATACCTGCAGCCTGCGCTCACTGCCCTGCTCGTCCTTCGCTTCACCCACAATCTGGACAGCAAACATTTCTCCTCTCCTGCTGATCACAACAGTTCAATCACTTTTCACTATCATTCCAAACATGGACTTTCCCTTTGGTTTTGGAATGGGCTCCCCAGGATACCACGAGGCATTTCATTTTCTTCAGTGCATTCTTCTTCCTTGGTTCAAAAGAAAGTGCAAACTATTGGTGAAAGGTTAGCTGAAAGGGGTTGGTGCAGTAACACCCCTGCACCTGCATGCACTCCTTTATCTACTCACACAGCCAGCTGTCTGGCACAGATCACGTTTCTATTTCCACTTACAAAGGTCAGATGAACTTGGTGTCTGATCCATGGGAATTATGAGCCACTGGAGTAACAGAAAATAAAAATAACACAGATACGATGTGCTCACATCTAGATTTCATAAGGCACGTCAGACAGGAATGCCAGTTGGCGTTCCAGCAGTAGTGCATGCAGCTCACACAGGCTGAACTCCTGACTGCAGCACGGGCTGGGAGCTCCCTCACACAGCAGCACAGAAGTGCAGCAAAGAGGACCTTCCCTTTGCAGCAATCACCCGGAAATACTTATTGTCCTTTCTCCGGATGATACACAAGAGCAAACTCAAGACAGTTGCTCTACATTACCTGAGTTCCTAAACCAGCTAGAAACCAACAAAAGCCACCAGTTAGATTTCAAGCTAATTACAGCATTCTCTAAATCGGGAGAAACGGTAATTACTAGAAGTGGTAATTACTAAGTTAATTGAGGCAGCTCTGCTGGAGCAGGCAGTCCATGCAGCCTGCAGCACACCTCCTAGGGAAGGCTTCCTTCTCCTACTTAGCGCTTGGTCTTACTCCTCATCTATGCCAAATGATCTCCTTCAGTTTCAGTAACTACGGCCACGGTGGGCAGCACTTGTGTGACAAGATGCTCCTCACGTCCTCCAGCTCCAGCCTCCTCCCAGAACTGAACAAGCCCTGTGCGTGAGGCCAGGCCGGGCCGACAGAACGGCAGAACTGCCTACAGGACCGCGCTGCCTGCAGCCGGCGCGTTTGAGAACACGCTGAACTCCAACAGCCAACTCCTAACAGCTGCTGCTGTGCAAACACTGTGCTTCGAACCAGCGGGGGCATGAACAAAAGGCAGCTCTGGAGAGAAAGAACGTGTCAGTGCTCCGTCCCACACGGGAAAAAAAAAGGTAAGTGTGAAATTCCTGCCGGAAAGTTCTATACAAATTACAAAGAGATCAAATTCTGCTCTCAGAGATTTGTATGTGACACTTATTAACATGAACCAAAGATGTACAGAAATGGTTGAGGTGACAGCTGAGTTCTGGGTATTTAGGTTTCCTATTAACTGAAATAAGTAATCCTCAAGTCTATGTGAAAGTCACAACAGGCCAGTAAACAACCAGTTGAGATGGTCCAACGTAGCATTCATGGAAACAAGGACTTCTGATTTCATGGGTTCTTTCTATTCTTAACCCTACATATCATTCCTAGATACGCTTTCCAGATATTATTGTACTCTACAGTCTAAGATCAGATACAGTCACCAAACCCTGGTAACACCCAGGATCTAAAATAGCAAGTTCCACTAGAGATACAATCTCTTCAGTCTTCTGGCTTTGATGGTTTTTCAAACAACAAATGAAGGTAAAAACAGCTGAAGGAATTTGATGACAGAATACAGACCTTAAGAGCTGCATGCATCAGGCTCTTTTATTACATTTGTATGCCAATTCAATTGTTCAGGTGTTCAATCTGTAGCTAAATAAGGGGAGATTGGAATGCATCTAACCTGGCATCCTTACTTTTGTCATTCTTCAAATGTATCATTTTTTTCTAGATGAAAGAGAATCCAGAGTAAAATTCACCCACCCTGTGTTCAAAGGAAAGTGCCACTCTTTTCTTAAGCAGGCAGAGAAATGATTCTAAATCAACATCAGTGGAAAGGTGTTTCATTTGTATTTCAGCTGAGAATATCTGCAGCACTCTCAGATTATGGTAAAACCAGAGCATGCTGAGGAGACACTCCCTGAGACACGAAGGGCACACAGGATGCTCACTGAAGCCAGGCTGCATTCCACACCAAGCAACAGCCACGTTTTCAGCAGAGCTCTACCACACAGATCTCAGAGCTCAGGTTAACAACGTTATCATATCAGATTGAAGGGGATTTCTGCAAGGAGGACTCATATTGTAACTTAAGTGTACCAATTTTAAGATATAGGTAACACTCTACCAATATATTCACTTTCAGAATTAGAGTTTGCTTTATTTATCAGCTTTTACCAAAGGAAAGCTTGTCTAGGACAAACTCGAGAAAAGAAAAAGAATATATTCCAAAGGGTGCAATTTCTGCAGAATCAGTATCAGAACTAATGGCACTAACATAATTGTTTAAAATGAAGCCAGCTTCTGGCTCAGGAACTCCTGGCAGAGAAGGTGGATTCAACTTTTACTATAGAGTACTATTGTGTAACATCCAACCGAAGCAAACTGTACATGCTCTGACTTTCAGTTGCTGCCTTTCACAAAGATAAAGCCAGGAAAAGAATACAACAATCCTTAATTATAAAGAGACCGTAAAGTCCTTGGGAACTACCACCAAAGCAAACCAGAACAATTCCCCTTCCTGCCATTTGTAGCAGGGCATTTGTTAAAATAGCTGCAGTGACTTCGTAAATAGCATGTACCTGCAGCAGAGACAGCAAGGAACAAACACACACACTTATCTGTTTGTAAAATGTAATATGTCCTATCATATATACCTTCACTTTTATCATACGATGGCTTGAATGGAAAAGAGTTTTGGAAAAGGCTTCTTCAAGAATGAAGTTCCCTTGCTGTATTTGCATCACTAACATCTTATTTGTCTGCGTATACAGATACACACACACAGATGTTATAGCAATGATCACTGTCAGAAATAAAATAATAAGAGTGAAAATGTTACATGAAGGTGATTATTTTTTCTTGACTCCCTCGCAACTACCCACAGAAAGGAAATAAGGCAATATGTAGTGATGGAAGGAGGGAAAAAAAGCAGAGTCTGATGACTGGCACTGAATTGATGCTGGCCACCTAATCACAACCAAGGGAACTGGATTGTGAGCAAGGATTTTGCTACAGTTCAACTGCAAGAGTCAGCAGATTCCTCTCTTTAGATTTTGGACACACTGGAAAATACATCTGTTACACTGCTTCTCATGGTGTCTTCCACTTACCTTCCAAACACTGTATGCTTCTTGTCCAAATAAGCACAAGAGCGGAATGTGATAAAGCTGGAAAGAATAAAAACATAGGGGTTAGCATGTTATCTCATTGAGACTCAGCAATAGCCAGCTTAAAAACAGAAAGTGTATGGAACTTTCCTCTGCAGAGAGAGACGGATCTCGCTTGCTGGGAGTCCCACTGGCTAAACATCCCTTAATTCCTCCGTTCTGTGGGTTTTGTCTTGGATTTGTAAGTTTGGATTTCCTCAATTTTATACCTCACCAACATTCCCAAACAGTACTCCAAACACACTGGTTTGCACAGTGTCCAAAAATAAGGTGAGCATCTGCCTCGTTGGCCAGGCAGGCTTCAGAACGTTCACAGCAGGACAGTGACACATGGCTGCTGCCCAGTGAGGATTTTTCTTGTGCACGACTGGGAGTTTGTACCAGCAAATTCAGTCATATAACACAACAATCTTCTGTCAGTGCAAACTTTTACCTTTTAGAACATCTAATATTTGCAATTTCTTTTCTATTGCATTGCCCTGCCTGTCATCCATTTCTCCTCTAGATGAAGCAGATTTTTGCTTCAGGTACAAACATGGCACTTAAAAGTGTCAAAAGTGAGGAAAACCTGTAAAATTTGGCTTTTTAATTCATTGGATTTTTTTTAACTGGGCGAAAGAGCATTTTTAAACATAAACTCAGTAACTGAAATACCAAATCCAAAACAATTCATACTACCAAAGCCTTTCTCTAAAGTTTGATGCTTCGTTAGAAGACTTAGACTACAAGTGTATAAGACAGAGGTTTCCACTTCGTGGTCTGCAGACCATGATGGCCCATGCTGGCTGGGCATGCAGTGCTGGCTCTCCTTTCTGTCTCCATCTGTTACACTACATTAGAGACAGCTAAAAATACATAAACATTCCAAAAGTACTTTTCCATATAAGCGACTGCCTCAGGAAGTTATATGATTGCAGCCCCTCCTATACACAATCTGCTAGCCAATCTATTAGAACATAGCCTGCCCAAAGGAAAGCTTTGAGATGCTGTGCAAATGCAAACTCCCACACGGGGTGTATGTTACAACTTAGTTTTGTGCAAAGGTTCTTCGTCTCACTTTGTTCTCAGATATTCAATATGTAAACCATCTGTTGGTCAGTTAGATGCACGACAGTAATAGAAATTGTAATAAAAAAAAATCCGAGCAGAAGTAAATATACAGAGAAAGCTTTGTGAATTCACTGCAGTTAAAATAAAATTAAGGACAATGGAATTAACAGCAGGTGCCAGAAGTCTCTAAACACTGCTTAGGAAGCTTTAAAAACATGGGCAGCTGGGGTCCTGCAAGAACTCTGTATATATGGGAACTTCATATTTCACATGCAAATTTTATGGAAACATAGGATCACCTCTACAGCTGTGGATGATGCGATGATACGGCACATCATTCATGAGCAGTCTCTCTTGTACCTTGATCCCCCGCCTCTCGCTGTTAATATTCTCTTAAAGCCTCTACTCTTCCCTAATTTAGCACCTGAGTGCTGGCAGTAACATTCAAATCCAAAATAAGCTTCACAGCAACTGGACCCTGCACACATGCTCAGGCTTAAGCACGTGAGTAAGCCTATTAAGGGCCTCGAGACAAGCACCTGTGTTTAGTTAAATTTAACCACGCTGTTGCATGGCTTACCCAACCAAACTCGTGAAGACCAACAGCAAGGCTCCCCTCCACCACCCCCCAGCCCCAGTACGCAGAACTGCACACACACTTTCCTCTGAGGTTCCCAACAGAGGTACAGCTTTTTTCTTAGAGAGCGAGACGTAGTTGGCTCAAAGTGACATGGGGCATTTTCCAAAGACTGCAGGCAAACCTCTGTACTTCTGACACGCTTGAAGTATGTTATTACAACTTCAATGTTTTTAAATTTTGTTTGTTGTTC
Organism: Phasianus colchicus; assembly: GCF_987193195.1. Classification (NCBI taxonomy): domain Eukaryota; kingdom Metazoa; phylum Chordata; class Aves; order Galliformes; family Phasianidae; genus Phasianus; species Phasianus colchicus. The sequence continues at coordinate 12,857,139 of NC_143453.1, read as the reverse complement.
TTCCTCCTTCTTTACTTCATTCATTTTGTCCCTCATTTTAGCCCTCCCTTTGTTTGGTACACTGAACACCAAGTCCTTTCCTACCCCAGACTCTGCACTCCACCATTTTGTATTCTACACATAAGAGCAGTGCAGAACTGTTCTTATTCAGAAACAGGTCAGCAAAAAAAGAAGCAATGTTTCTAAGGTGTGTTTGGTTCATTTCATTAAAGCCTTTCAAAAAGTTCAGTATGGGACTAAATTTAAATAGAGCGGAGAGGTACAGTGGTTTCACAGAAATAAGAATGGGGCTGCATAAGAAAAAATGAAAACTGCAAACCATAAAACAGAGAAGGCAAACTGATGATGCCATGAGCCGACAGGTTCACGCTGCTCTTAGACTCAGAGTAACAGCAGCTGCAGCCACCCTGACTGCAATGTGCAACACCTGACCATATTTCACGTGACTGAACTTTAAGGAGCAGCCCAAAAATGTCATTTATTTTCTTCACAGCACAAGGCACAATGTCTGGAGGGAAACAATAAAACACAAAGTGCAAGCGACTACTTACAACTGCGATTTGTTTGTGTTAGGTCCTGAATTGGCCATACTAAGAATACCACGCCCTGTATGGGACAAGTTGGGCTTGAATTCATCTTTAAACGGTTTTCCCCAATAAGATTCTCCTCCTGAAAAAAAAGAAAAGATGATAGATGAAGTATTTGTTTTCATTAGCTTCCCAATACATCTTACATCAGACACTAGCAGTAAATTCCAAGTTTCTGGGGCTTCTGATTGCTGTGTTTGTAATATATTCCTACCTCATCCCTATGACTAGGCGAGTATCTGAGCACGCCCTTGAAATCAGATGTCTGTAACTGGCAATACAATTCTGTGCCTCCACACCACTATCGTCTGCAACAGATGAGACTGTTTATCAGCAGCATTATATATCATGTGGCAAAGAACTGCCGAGGATTCATTTATTTTTACTGCTCATCCATCATGGTTTTTCTTTTTTGAGACATTAAATCTTCAAGTGTGGCTGACTGAAAAAACACAGGGAGCAAAGAATTACTAATTTAACTGCACTCTGGCTATAGCAATGCTTCCAAAAATATAACATCAGGGAGAGGAAATATGTTTACAGCATCAACTAAGAATAGGGACTACAAGTTCAAAAGCTTAATTCCCGGATAAACAATGAAAAAAACTTTGCACCAACCACAGACCCAGCCCTCCAAGACTGATTTCTGGGTCTGTGAGGGCCTCTCCTCCTGGCTGTCAGTTTTACATTATTTATGTCACACCTGACATTTTCATTTGCGCTTTCCTCCAGGATCATTTTTAATAAGAAAAACGAAGGCTGAGATGAGTCACAGTTTTACAGTCAAATCCATAATCTTGTTTGACAAACCATGAAAAATATAACACCTTAGGACAGGATTAAAAATAAAGCAAACAAAAGTACCCAGACAGGCAGCAAAGACTGGTCCATCCGCAGAACCACTCAGAGTCCTTCGAGTAACTGTAAGCTTACAGAGCAGAGGTCAGTGAACGACCTGCAGCGTGCAGTGGCTATCTGCACATGTAACATGCAAAAGCCATTTGATGACACAGCTGCACAGACAAGCAGCAAATTAAATGAGAGCATAAAACAAACTCCTACTGAAAACCACGTGCGGAAAATCACAAGTGTGCATCAAACAAGAGCAGAGTTTCAGATGATACCACAAGAATCACAGGTGGACAGCTGTAAGTGGAATTAACTAACCCAGCAATTTTTGGAAGAAACTGACCCACTTAAAAACCCAATTAATCATGTTCAAAAGAACTATTAATAGAGTTGAGCGCTGCCCGCTCCACGGCTTTACAAGAGGCAGCAAAAGGGGACAAACCCTGCAGGACTTTCTGTAATCAGGAGAGAAGGAGCCATTAGTTCAGTTCAGCTCAATTACATCAGCTCGATCCGTACGACAGCCTCCTCCCACAGCGGCTGCAAGGGGCACAGTAACGCCGCAGCATGAAGGTGGTTCCCAGCTGCAGCTCTTCTGGCCAAACTGTGCTCAGCCTACTACAAAATGCCTGCATTTCTCTCTGATAACCAATATCCCTGTGTGTTCCTATGGGACGTTACTCATGTAGTGCCCAGTACCTGCCTCGCTCTGTAGCTGTACACAAACAAGCAGGGATCAGAATGCAGCAAACTCCATGTGCTGCCCAAAACCAGCAGCATACTTGCACAGCATGCAGGCCCCACCAGCTGCACTGAGCACTGTGCACTGCGTTCTGCTCCCACTTTCCCTTCCTCAGCTCCACCCGACCCACTGCAGCCATCCAGACACGGACTGCAGCCCTGCAGCCCCGCTCCTCACCAGCACTGCACACCTCACACCTCCACCCCTGGACACACTCATGTCTCCCTTCAAGAAATAGGTAACGTTGCTTCAAAGGATCTCCTGAAGGAACTCCTCATTATTTGCAAAGCAGATGCACCGTCAGTCCTAACCCAGAGTGTTTGTTGCCTAGAAATTCTCAGATAACATACAAACATAAGCAGATGCAATGGAGATGGCAGGTAGCAGCAAGTGGCCGAAGCCCTGAGCCTGCTGCACCCCTCGCAGGCTTTCAGCAGACGCTGGAATGCCGGCCTCATCAGGCTGCTGGAAGTGGGTGGAATGGACCCTGCAGCCTCACTGCTGAGAAAATAATTCAGAAAGCACGAGAAAAGCAGTGCGTGACACAACAAGCAACCAGACTCCAGTGCTCACTGACAGGAGCAATGAACCATCACCTTTTGGTTTTGGAATACTTATTTTTGCATGATTTGGTTTCAGATCATACTCTGAGGGTCAGAACTAACCTTGTGCGTATGATGGCTAACTTTAGTTCACTCCAGTTCTCCGGAAACAAGTGCTAATATTTCAGCAGACAGTTCCAGACCCAAGGCCTGCGTGCTCAGCAGCTGCAGGAGAGCAGAGGACAGGAGCACAGGCACCCTGCAGGCCAGGGCTGTGTGCACAGGCTGGCAGCAGGGGCTGGCATGGGGAGGTGGGGATGCAGCGAAGGTGCTGAGACAACAATGGAATAGATGGAATTGGAATGTTTTTTTCTTATTCTTCAAACTCACAAAACAAATGTTTTCCCTTTAAATTGAAAATAGCCAATTAAAAATTGCTGTTTGACAAACTGTTCCCGACCTCTGGAATTGTTCCAAGCTTCAAACATCTGCATGAAGAAGCAGGCTAGAAGATGGTGAGTTAAAAGGACCATGTTTTTAATTACTGAAACCCAGAATCACTTTCTATCTCTCTGAAGATTAAGCACAAATCCCTCATTAGCCTATTGGCACGGCAGCACAGTGCCTAATGCTCAGCCAGCACAGCCTGGAACTGGAATTTTAGACCTTTGCATTTTGCTTTATATAGGAGAGCTCAATGTAAGCTTGGGAAAACAGCTCACAGGCTGCCAGCCGACTACTAAAAAGATGAGGCATTCTGAAGTACAGAACAGATTTTACTGTGTTTATTCTGAGCACAGTTGGGAGGCAGGGATGTGTCACCTCCACTGCATCTGAAAGCAGAGTGGCTGCAGCCAGAGCAGGGGGAGGTGGAACCGTGTGGTCATTCCCTGCACATGCCATAAGGAGAGCAGGCTCCTCCTTTACCCCCCAGGTTTTCCTCCGAGGGAGCACAGATCACCAATGACTATATATGGACTCACTATGATGCAAAACCCCAACCCAAAGCCAACTTCCCAGGCCGCAGGCAAAGCCTGTGGAAAACAGGAATCGTGTCTGGGTGTCCCATTCACACTGGGCAGTGCTGCCTGGCACTCACCTGCCTCCCGCTTTTCACCCAGATAAGACAATCTTCTGTCAGCGTGGAATCGTGTGCCTACTGCACTTGAAAAGTTATTGAGCTGCTATTACAGCTATTGAGCTGTAAAATATTTTGGGGACTTCTGTGCTAAAATCAAAGGGGTTCACAAGGGAGCAGACAGGGTCTCACTCTGGCACTTTCTGGACTGGGGTTGGGAATGTGAAATGGAGCAGTGCTGATAACTCTGCAGATGTGGGTCCTTTGCACCAAGCTGGGAATGGGCCCGGGATCAGCTACCACAGGGGAACGGCCTCCCAGCGGCAGCACGCAGCCAGCCGGGCTGTGCCCTGGAGCACGGTTAGTTATCCAGCCTCATTTCTGCACCTTGTGCTACAGGAAAGGTGAACAGATATCATCTGACAACTGCAGCAATCACAGATTAGCAAGTACAAAGAAAGAAGTCATATTTTCAGATTGTATTTCAAACTAAAACCAGCTTTGGTAGTCTTTCTCCTTGCGAACGACTTCTTCAGTAATCATCTATTTCATTATTATTTTTGATGAATGTACAGAACTTGCATAACTTTTATGCAAAGAGCTGAGGGATGCACCTAAGGCTTCAGAAACGTTCCAAAAGCCAGAGAATCATCATTCATGAAAGCTGTGATTTTAAGTAAATCCTTCCTTTTTCTGGCATAAAAATTGCTAAGCAGTGGTAAGGAAGTGGGAGGGCTCTGATTCACAAAAATGATGGCTTAGTTTCTGTAATGTTCTTGTCATTTGGAACAGCAAGGTACATAATAACATCTGACACTTCCATAGAGCTTTCCAAGAGAGATTCTTGAATCACTGTGCAAATACGAAAGCCTGAGTTCATCCAGTAAGTGCTTCTCTCCTTCCAGACAAGGAGACACAGTACTTTAACCCACATATCTGAGGGGCTGCAATCTAAATGGAGGTACTGCTCCAGTTAAGAAGGCCTCACTCTTGTCCTTCTGCTAAACTTCAGGCATGCAAGAAAAGAGTTCTACAACTGGTGACATTTTAGTATCTTTCCCTGCTAGGAAACCACACTGCAGAACTGACCAAGATTGACCACAGGCTCTCTGCTACTGACAGTTCAGAGGAGGGGAAAAAAGTGCTTTGCTTTGTTCCACACAAACCAAAATGCTCTAAAACCTCCTTTGGATTCAGCAATGGACAGAGGCAAACTCAACCTGATTCATTACATCTTCCAACAGGATGTGAGTAGCTGAAAAATGCCCGTGCTGCTTTAAAAATGGAATGCCCTGGATACAGTTCTCCCCTTTTCATACAAGGGGTTTGGGATATTAAACCTGTTTTTCCTACATGCAAATTTTCTTCTATTATTTGGAACACCGAAAATACAGAGCAGCTGTTCCATTTGCACTACTTCAAGCTAGACCAAATTACTCACTGAGTTCAACCACTTTGTTGTTAAGAACAGCAGGAAGAGATACATCACAAATGTAAAATTCGTTTTCAAATAATTAATCATTACAAAGAATGACCATGACTCAGCTTATTGCTTTGAATACTGCCTTTATGGATTTTTTTTTTTTTTTGTTAAAGAAAAAGAAAGAAGCCACTGCAGCACAACACAATTTCTCCCAGTAGTCTTATGAAACTTGAAGTTTATGGCTGCAGAAAATTAGTTTGGTCCTCTAAGTATCAGTATCAAACTTACAGGACAGTGTATCTAACTCTGGCAACACTGCTGAATAAGCTAAATTAAAATTCAATTCCTCACTCTTTCTAGCATGGTATCAACTTCCAGATGCCACCATCTACACTTCTGCCCTTCTTCCATCCCAAGGTTAACTGCTGAGTACCAGCGATCAGCCCCTCACATGCCAACCACGTTGGGACCATTCTTTTGTGATAGTTGAATGAGAGATTCAAGGCAGGCACACCATGTGATGCACAAAAAAAAACATACAAAAAAGAGGTAAGGCTCAGTGCTGCTTCCAGCCCGGGGAGCTGCAGGGACAGTTGGCGACAGCCCTTCCGCAGGGCGTTTTCCTAAACTAAAGCACTTACCCAGGAGGGCCGAGCACAGTTTCTGCATGTCTGAAGTCTTTCTATAAAAGGCTCTGATCAAAACAGTTCGGCAGTTTAAAATAAAATTTCAGGGATAATTTTTGAATAGTCTTCACTATTTCCCAGTTGAAATACCTGAGAAGAAAGCCCTGTTCTACAAATACGCTTCCCTGATACTGCAGAAGTCAAATTATTTACTCTCCTTAGTCTTGTTTACTTTACGTGTTCACATTGTTTTAGGTCACTCATCCTAAGCAAAGCATTCATTTACAGAGGGGCACAGAGAATTGTAAGGGAGATGCATTCTCTCCTTTTCTCCATTCTATAGTTAAAAATAAGTACTTCATTTCATTTACAGGGTTTAAAGAATTGATACCAAACTAAACGGCGAAATTTCAGCACACAGCTGGAGATGTTACAATAGATCCCAGCACAGAACACTGGCTAAATGAAGCACACACATCTCTACACGAAGTTAATGCTGGCTTGTAGACACCTCACAGTGTGCAAAGTATGCCAGGTAATGGGGAGCAAAGCCAGACCGACCGCTGACACTGCGCGCTGCCTGAGCTGCTTCATGTCAGCACCAAGCACACAGGCACAGGAGTTCAAGAGAAGTCAGGTAGCTCACCAGACTGTTTAGTACATTTTCTTGTGACGCTACTATTAGCACATTAGATACATGATTAATAAGGTTATTTAAAGTGCAGTTATGTTCAAAACATCAAAACCATTCAGTGACCATAGCGACAACAAATGTGCAACACTGTCATATTTAGCCAAGTATAAACTGTTCGCTTTATTGGAACTTTAATAGCCTTGACAGTTGTTTGCAAGACACCTTGTCTACAGTATACTCATACTTAATTAAGAATGACAAGGAGAAAAACAAGATGGAAAGTCTAGAGGTCATTACACTCCTTTTTAAAAATAACTCACAGCGGAGTTGTTTCTCCTATGGTCTTACTTGTTTTTTTTCCCCCTTTGGTCTTACACTTCCTACTTTCTTTGCCAGTAGAGCTGAGCCTTGACCTTCAGAACAGCGGCCCTGCCAGCCTCCTGCCAACCACGACTTGTGCTGCCTTACAGTACTTCTGCCATTTGCACATACAGCGACAAGAATGACACCAGCAAGTTCATTTTTTTCACAGCAAGAGCTGAACCCACCCTACAAAAGGCAAAAGCTGCCTGCATCAGTCCATTACATTTCTCTGGTCTCCCGACATTTCTTTAATTTCTCATTTTAGAAGATGTTCCTACTTACGTCTTTTGGGATTTGAACTGAAACTTTCCCTCCAACAAAATCAAATCACAATTCTTTGGACAGTCCACGCAAATACAGCAACAAAGCTTGTTAACAGGCTTTTGCCATCAAGACTCAGAATATTTAATTCCTGTCTCAGAGCATGCAACTGTTGAGGATCATGCATTGGGCAACTCACACTAACATTATTTACAAAGTAAGCAGTGGTAAAGAATTGCAAAGACATCCTTTTTCCAGATGGTCTGTGAACATACACAGAATACAGTGCCTGTATATACAAGTGACATATGTGTGAACTAGAATAAAAATGCACAAAACTCCACAAGGGCAAACAAGGAGCTGTGGAGGCTGGTGACATCTACAAGCAAGTAGGTAAAATGTGCAAGTGGATAACGAGTAAATGTGCAACACTAATTAGAACTACTAGATGACACCAGTTAAACCACACAGTGCTTAAGTGAAAACAGCTCACTTAACTCAAACACAGCCTTACCTGTTCCTGTTCCAGTTGGATCACCTCCCTGAATCTGCAGAATTACAATAGAACCAATAGGTTACATATGCATCTGTGCAAAAGACATTAAATACAAGCTATAAAAGTCAATTCTGCTTCACTTTCTTCGTCCTGTACTAATTAACGTTACAAGTTAGCGTCAAGGAAATCATTACTACTCATTTGGAGCTTCTTTTATCAGCTGGCTGTCACCTCCTGCATTACTTACCCAAGAGCAAATTGATAGTTTTATAAAAATAATAGATCTCCTGAGTAAAGAAGGAAAATAAACAGTCTCAAATGGGTTAATCAGATCATCCTTTCCACTTCGTCCTAGAGAGTAACATGCTTTTTACCTGATGATGCATTGCTTTTAGAACAGAAAAGGCTTTATATATTGCTACCAATCCAACACAAGATGCAAAGGAAATAAATGAGGAGATGCAGAACGTATTTGAATCCGTATTTTATAGTGTCCTTCTCACTACCTGAATGGGAAAATTCCCATGTGAAAACATTCACAATAATAAATTTAATCACTAATATATATATACATAATATTCTGTAGTCCAGTGCCAGTAAAGGGAGTGTGACACAACTAGCTATACAGTAATAGCACACAAGCACAATGTTAATGGTGGGTTTAACTACTAACCAAGATATGGTCCTGCCAGAAGGAAAAAGCTTTTCTTTTTGTAGGATGGCATGATGTAATACAACATTCAGTGATGTCCTCTGGAAGATGCACGCTGCCTTCAGGATCAGGTTGCTAATTCTTTTGAAAGGAAGTTACAGAACAGCTACAGCACCCTAAGCTCCCTGCACTGCACCTATGTAAACAAAGGTCATACGTCCAGGCCTTCCAATGGACTGCAGTAGCAGTAAGATGTCTCAATGACTCACTGTCTTCTAACATCTGACAAATCTCAATGTAAAATTAAAAATGTAATGGAAAAACTATTAACTAGGCATGGTGAGTAACCAAATCTAAGTTTCAAATCTGAGAAGCAGACCTCTGAATGCAAAACACGCCTCTTCAGTCTATCAAAATGAGTTATTAGACACGCCTCACCCTGAAAGACTCTAAATCATTTCTGTAGCATTACATCTTGATATCTTTATAATAGCTTGATATCTTTATTAAAGTATGGTATCTTTATTAAAGCCTTATGTATGCTCACCAAGTGTGATTAACATACTGATAACTACTTAACCTCATAAAATACTGATTACAGTGGTCCAAATTCAGCCAATTGTGTGCTGATTATGCTACAGTTATATACCAAGTTAAGCATATGATTAAAATGACCACCAAGTCTGAATTCATACTGTTCACCACTGTATGATGGAGCTTCACCTGAACAAGAACATCTTTTGCTTCTTTCTACCAGCTGTGCTCAATAGCATACAAAGGGAATAGCTTACAACTACATACAGAGCTTTCAAATACAAGTTGAATGCTTAGTCCTTCATATCCTGGAGCACTCTTGGGAAAGGATGATGTGAGAGCATCCAAGCACCAAACCTGAATCAGAAATTCAGCTTTTTGATGCTTCATCTGAATGAGATTTCAACAGGATGCAAAATCACATATGCAAATTAGCATCTCCCTCCCTTTCTGTTCATTAACCACTCACCTGCAGCTTGAGGAACATAACAAGAGCCTTGCCAAGGCAATGACTCTCAAAGCCTTTGTCAGGATGCCAGAGATGTTCTCTGATAGTATTAGTCAGAAACAGTTGTTAGTAAGACTTGTTAGACTTGTAACTACAAATTTAGAAAGCTGGGACAATCCCAGTTCTGGAGGTATATTTTAATACACTTCCAACACAAAGAAGATACTAAAACTCAAGCTTAGTAAGTATTTTGAGAGCACTGTATACTGTGTATCAAAAAGGATTTGGTCAATACTCACCACAAAATTACGAATTGACCTGTGAAAAATTGTCCCATCGTAATAGTTCTTTTTGCACAATTTGATAAAATTTTCACAGGTTCGAGGTGTCTGAAAGACAAACAGAAGTTTTAATTAATCCACACCTTTAGAGGATCAAAGTGGTCATCACACTGCTTATGAGAGTCACCCTCATTCAAGCCTTACAAAGAAACATGCAGGACTCTTGAAGAACAAGTCTGTCTCTACAGAAAATAAATACAGTTTTTCTTTTTTTTTAAGGACAAGAGGCACACAGTACCTAGAATAAATTAAACCCAGACTTTCCAACTAACACAAAGAATTGCTGAACAGTAACTCAGATAGCATGGACTCCCAGCAGACATCACAATGGTGAAAGCAGGCATGCTCAGACTTTCAAGTAACTTAGTTCTATCATAATCCTGGCTCCAGTGGGCACTAATTTCTCAAAGTAAGAAAGTACTTGGCTTCTCTACTTCGCTACTGCAAATGAGTGCATTAAAGTTAACTGGAAGAGAAGCATTCTGTGCTCTTCACAACTTAGGACTAAGAATGGGACTGATCCCAGAAGACACCACTTTGAACACTGGTCTAACTCACAGGAAAAACAATTAAAAAGACAAAAATCTTCAAAAATCTGGAAAAAAATGTTGAATACATTGCCCACTTCTGATTTCCTTTTACACTGTAGATTAAAGCATCCAAACATACCTTCTGAAAAGCCCTCCTGTACACCAATTATCCTCCCTCTGAAATCGTACAGATGCTCTTCTCTGCAGGATTAAAATACCTTCATGCATACAAACAAGTGCAAACTACATATACAGGAGCAAACTGTTTCCTATACTTGGATTTTTTTTTTTTAGCTCCACAATAGATTATGTTCATAAACATGTTCCAGCTTTACCAAGTAAAGCCCAAACATCTAACTAACCTGAGTCATTAAAGACTTTGAAAATATTGTATGTGCTCGCAATAAAAGCCCTCACGAGTCATGACATCTGCAAACAAACGCATTCAAGACTTGAAGTCTTGTTCTGAAATACACTGATTCATTTTGCACTGATATGAGATTACTCTTGGTCTTACCACTAGTCTGAAACCTGCAAAAAGACAGAGAGAGACTCAGACATACAATGTGAAGTGGTTTAAAAGAAAGCAAGCCCAGGGATACATTTTTAAAATAAGGCAAGTCTAATCACAGTCTTTTAAGAGCGAAACAATCTCCACCTTTTTAGAAGTAGATCCATACAGTTATTCATCCCGAATCATCCAGAACTTTCTCATCTAGAGCACAGTCATTCTAACCTACACAGAAACATCCCTTAATTATCCAAACTCTACCTCTCACAGCATTAGGAATTCTTTAACAATTTCTTCTTAATTATTCTGCAAATAGATAGGCAGTTCTCAGGTAACATAACTGGGAAAACAAACAAGTTCTAATCACACACCAACTGTAATCTCAGATTTCTTATGTGCTTCATTACTGGGTAGTAATGGCAATGTTTTATAGCAGAATGACACCAAGACGCATCTTGGTAGAATCCCGAGGGCAACTTGTAAGCAGAGATATTCCATTACAACTGTTTCAAGTAACAGGATGTTTTCCCATAGTTGCAATGTTTATGCAGCAAAAGACTCTGAATTTAAAAGCTTTTATTTGAACTGGACACACACTGGAAAATCCTCTTTGTACATAACCTTCCAAGTCACATTCAACCCCAGAAGAATCATTTCTGTTGCATTTGCTTCCCTTACAAGATAATATTGCAACAAGCTCGATCCTACAGCAGTGCTACTAGTCATCACTCATAAAAAGTGTCAGAAGGGATAAAAATAAGACTAAAACTGTTCTTTTTGAATTAGAAATAGGAAGCAACGGCTTTTAGCCCAGGGCACTTTACCTCATGAGAACCAAGTGCTCTTTGGAGAGAAAGACACAGTTAATAAGTTCTCTAGGGGGAATACAGCAACTTGTAATTAATTTTTTAAGAGAAATGAGATCAGGCGTCAGACTAAGTCCCTTGCTGATCAGTATCAAACTGCTTTAAACGTGTACAAAGTTGATTACCTAAAAGAGTACTGCTGTTTATTTTCAAGATGCGATCTGTAAAACATACATTAAAAAGCATTAACCATGGTAATGTGTTTTTCAGGCAAGTCCCTGTGCTGACCCTTCTCTTTAAATTGCTTTCCAGTTGCATCTTTTTCTCAGAAATTGGCTTTTCAAATGCAACTACAGAAATACTTAGTGTACATGCAATGCCATATCATTTCACTGCAAGGTTGTCTTTAAATAATTCCCAAATTGGTTCCCATGGTCACCACAGGCATCATACAGATACACTTGGCAGGTAAACAGCTCCTTAGCAACATCACCATTCTCTTCTGCGGCGCTCTTTCGTAGAGGAGTGTATGTGCTTTTGTGGGTTTTTTGTTAGGTATGTAAATAGACTAAAGCAAAACAAAAATTGCCTAAGGAGATCTATGTTAAAAAAAGAGAAAAACCTACACTTAGTTTGAAGCCTTCAAAATTTCTGTCACTGGTTCACGCCTCTTAATAGCAGGATTCTGGCATTTGTATGATAAGATTTTAATTCATGAGGAATCGGCTTTTCATTATTTCAGATTATTTCTGCTTTGACACATAGGATTAATGGAAAAAGCTCAGTATTTTAGTGCAACTACAACAGTTCATCCAATTTAGAGAGACAAAAAGAAATAAAAGGGAAATTATTAGCGCAGGGAAATTATACAGATGTGCAAATGACAGCTTCTGAACGCTTAGTGTGAAATTTCTCCTCCAAGGTTCATGCAGATCCTCGAGGGATGAAGCAGTTTGAAATGATTAGCTCTTCACATAGCAAAGCCTTCTTCCTTGCAGCCATAGCAACAACTCAGTGGCTCCTCTTTTCCCCATCTCGTGTACCTTGGCAACAGGGATGTCGCAGGTCTTCGGTCCTCTGGTTGGTTCTCAGCTGTCCAATACCAACTGTGAGTTAAGCTGACTTTTACAAATGGAGTGACCCATTTTAACTGATGAGAGAGGAGAACTGCAAAGCAAGAATCATTTCATTATAAACATTCTTTTCCTTAGTGTTTGTCACTTGGAGAGAGAAGAAGTGTCTTTAACTCGAAGGACGTGACGCAGAGGCAGACTGGCTTTTGTTCTCCTGTTAGGACCAGAGGAAGGGAGGGTTTTTCCCAGCTCTGTCCTGCCACACTCTTTGGAGAGAAAAGCTTTCTGCAATTTTTCAGTTTGGCTTGTTGAGAATATCATTATGGATTTACGAGAAACCACTGAAGGTTATGAAGAAAACACAACCTTTTTCCTGTTGTTGACTTTCAAATCAACAGGATTAGAAAAGAAGGTGATGTTTTTGCCATGACTTTCATACATGTATATCTAGATCACAGCAGGATAAAATAATGTAAATAATAATGCAAAAAGAACAAAAAGGGAGACGTTAACTGTTGCTTTTGATGTTAATTTGAGACGAGAATGGCCAGAAGTGAAAAGAGAGCCTGGAGTCCATTGTCAGTAATGAGCCAACAAGAAAGCAGCTGTGCCTGCAGACTTTGCGCAATTCCAAGTGCCTTCAGCAAGGGGTGAGGGAAGCAGCAGGGAGGAGTTTCTGAACAGCTGGGCACACTGGTACCCCAAGACTGAGAGACTCACATTTTCCACAAGATCTCACACTCAGGTATCAAAGCTGGGTTTGTTTACACACATTTTTCATCAGTCTTTGTAGCTGGAACAAAGGCTTCAAAGTCCAGATATGTTTGCGTGGTCGGTGCAGAATGCAACTTTGTTCTGCACAGTCCCACAAACCTCGAGCCCTTTTCTTCTCCTTTGGACAGGATACTGCTTACACGAGCTACTGAGATGCATTACAAGACATCTCCCTCTTGGCAGTGGGAGATTTGGCAAGAACTTTGGATAAGTTAATCTGAGCTTGACATGAAGAAATTGCATGACTAAATCTGAGATTTATTACTGATTGAATGCAAAACTTTCTGCTTGTGCCTCTACGAAAAAGCACCACAAAAGATAATGGTGATCATGTGGTGACAGGTTACACTAACAAACAAGAACTGCCTGCTGTGGTTCAATTCAGAGACGATGCAGTTTGTGTAAGGGAGACCAACTTCAATCTGGTCATACAGTCAGCAAAAACATTTGGGTCACTTTGTGTTCTGTGATCAGAGGAGATCAGCTCCAATGAGATAGGAAAGATGAAAGCATCAGGGCACTGTGGAGTAAAACACTTGGCGAGACTCTCACTGAGACTTATGGAATCAGAACAAGCAAACTCATCTCAGGTAAAAGACTGCTGACTTGGTAGCAAACATTTATCTATTTTGCTACCTCAAAGCATCAAAGTTTTCTTAGAACAAACAGTAGAATGATAGCATTCTCATTACATTGAAACCTACTGCAATTTAATGAGCTATTAAGCAAAGGTTATAGCAGATTGCTAAATTTCACTTTTAAGAGGCACTTTTCAGTTCTGACATTAACAATGCTACTGAAAATTTTTTCAAAATCTGATATGCTTAGCTTAGACAAGTTGCCAATAAGAAATGACATGCTCTAGTTTCAGTTTTCACATTTTTGCAAGTACAGGGACAATCAATCAGTTTAGATGAGAACAATTCAAGCTAAACAAGGTACCTAATTCACTCGTCTAATTTGTCAATGTTAACTGCTAGCTCTCCAGAGGCAGAGTCGTCATTCCTAGCTGCAGTAATTACTTTTCCTCTAACTTTAATTTATTGTAGAAGAAAACAATCCTTCCCCCTTCCAATCCGTAAGCCACAAGAGTGGAGGAGCCTGCCAGACAAAGCAGAAGCAGGCTGGGTGCCAGCAAATAAGACACAGAATCACTAGGTACAGTTTCAATACAGATCCAATTTAAATTGCTTAAGTAACCTCCAGCAGCTGTAAAGTTTGGAGCATCACAGGTCCCACAGCAGCTCCCTGGCATTTCTTCAGTCTGCAAATAACACAAAAAGTCTACCTGTAATCACTCCCATGCTACACAGTAAAGCTCTGGTAGCTGTCAGCCTCTCAAGCTCACCCTTCTCTCACCAGTGCCAAGGTACAAACAAGAAACGTGTCAGAAAGAGATGAAGAGCAGCAGCTGTGTAACTCCAAACTGCCTGCCTCATCCTCAGGTTTGGGATCACCAAGTGGCAGACACAGCTGGTATGGGATTCCTGCACCGTCAAATGTCCAAAAGCAGAAGAGAATCCCACAGTGATCAATTCCCTCTGCCAGATCCAACCTGCCAAGGGTGCTAGAGGGATAGAAAGGTCCAAATGTGAAAAAAGTATTTCCAGGTATCTAAGGCCAGAGGATATCAGGAAAATGGGCATAAAAAGCCAAGGGCAGCAAGGTGCAGGGATAGGCATGTAGGAAGCTGGCTGAGCACCTCCTCACCCCCAGTTCTGCTACTGGAGAAGA
The DNA here is from genome assembly GCF_987193195.1 of Phasianus colchicus. Classification (NCBI taxonomy): domain Eukaryota; kingdom Metazoa; phylum Chordata; class Aves; order Galliformes; family Phasianidae; genus Phasianus; species Phasianus colchicus. The sequence goes on along the minus strand of NC_143453.1, from coordinate 12,842,135 downwards.
ATGGTTTGAATGATTTGTTTTTAGCTTCTGTTAACCAGAACTTTCAAACCTAAAACTTGCAGCTCTTTCTACAATTACGTATTTTGATGAAAATATGCCGCGCTATTTACAACCACTATACTTCACCCCAACAACGTTACTGAGAGAACAAGTAAACTGGTAAAACATCAGCCATATATTTGCCGTACAGTTGGCAGAAAGTGAGTAGAACAGATGTTTAATTTGGAAAGAAAATGAGACATTCAGGAAGCCTGGAGGACCTCGTCATGCAAGGAGGTCAAAGGATTTTTTAAGCAACTCACTTCTTTCCCATTGGTAATGGATAAGAAGTTCATAAGCTTCTGATCTTTGGAACAGTCCCTCACACAAAAGGAAAGATGATTTCAAAGAATGGGGGCTAGATTACACAGTTATAGATCACAGACATATTTAACAGGTCAGAGGGCCTTGAAAGATTAAAACATCACTGTCTGTAGAATAATGGCTTCCTCATATAGTTATGCCAAGACATCATCATTAAGTAGAGTTTGTCAAGTCCTAAAACCTCAAAAAGCATTTGTGGAGTGCTGGATGGGGCTTTGAAATCCATCTCACATTCTTCTTTGTTACGCCAACTTGCCCTTAAACCTTACCGTATTACATCAAAGAGACTCAAGGGAATTAACAAAACCTGACATGGCAGTTACAGATTACTATTCCATTACTACAGTGAGCATGTGTTTAGCCACCAGCTCTCTAGTGACAACTTGCATATAAGAGAAAAGGGAGACGGCACACCAAACCACCTGCTCATCATTTTGACAGGACCTTCTGGAGTGCTTTTTAAAAAAATCTACATATATTTCCATGGTACAACGAAAATTAAAAAAAGTACAAGCCTCAAAGCAACCCATAGGCAAGGACAGGTATCTGTATTCCCTTTCACAGGTGCGGAGACTAGGAGTCCAATATGATCTGTTCTCATGACGGACTACTGGTCTGAACTGGCAGACTGTCCATGCTGCTGCACTAGTGCAATCAGGCATCTATGATTGTTTATTGTCTGGGAATTCTGAATAAGAAGACAGGGAAAAAGCAAACAGCAACAAGGAGCAACAGACACAACACCACAATGCAAAGAGAAGGCAGAACAGTAGAGTACCTGTACTCATTTGAGGCACAAACTCAAATGGGTGAAAAAAGGTCCAATTTATCTTCCAAAATCTCGACTGCCTTTTCTCAGGTCACTGACTTACATCACACATCACTGTTCCAGAACATAAGTGAAGGTTTCTGGTGCTTTGAACAGACACAGAAAGTACCTGGATTCCAGCCCTATTTCATGCTCTCTTTCTGTATCCTGTCACTAAGTAGCTGAAGATGACTTAAATCATACTGCAGAACTGACTTCCTACCTTGGATCAATACAAAACATTTCATGATTAGGCTTTTGGAGCTTGGATGATTCTCATCACTACCAACTTTACTGACTGGCACCTTTAAGTGCTACTGTATGAAGATGCCTCAATTTATTTTAAAGCAAAAGTTTCCATACACGTGTGAACTGAACTCCAAACAATCCACACTGCCAGTTGACTCACAAGACCAGGGAAAACTATTTCTCATCCAAGAAGAACTGGAATCACAAGAACTGAGGGCAGAGAGAAAGAATCCAAGGTTGGAGGGAGAGCATTAGAATGTTAAAAACAAAAATGATACCCAGTGGACTTGAGCAGCAGTGCAGACTGCTCTGATTAGAGATGCAAGAATACATTTTTTTTAAATAGAGAGCCCATAGCCACGAAAATGCAACCAAAGACTCCAAAGTAGAGAGACACTCTATGACAGCAAGTATGTCATTTGTGGTTCTCTATTTTGGCAAAAAGATTTCACCTCAAAATGTATATTTAAGTCTTGCCCATAGGACTATTTCAAAAAGTAATTTGAATGTTCTAAGTTCTACCTCTAGACACAGGTACTCATTTATCATACTTATATAGCAACTTAAGACTCAAGCTTCCTAAAGCATTTCACAATCACATGCTTGCACTACCCTACAATTTCAAGCACTGCTAGCACGTCTTCCGTAATAATCCAAGCACAGGATATCACTCAGCAGTTACAAAAAAGAACCTGTGGTCAGGTCAAGGGAACCACCAGTCAGATAATGCCCAGTTTTTTAAAAAAGAAGCTAAGTAGCACTGTAATATAGCTCATAAATCATATGTTTGTTCCCGCAGCTGCACCGCTTGAGAGAGAGAGCAGATAAATGAATTCCCCAAATTATGCACATTTTGGCTGAATTCAAACAGCACTGACAGCCTAATACTGTTATCAAGTCTCCCATTCACTCAGGCAGCACAGAACTGTGTGCTGAACCCAGAGCCCCAAATCTGCTGGCGTTATCAGCGGGTATCAATGCAGTGCTTTGAGTTGAAAATTGTTTCTCACTCCATTTCTTTCTGAAAAGCTGTTGCTACCAGCACCAGCTACACTGAGAGATCATGAAGGCTGAGAAGTCAACCACCAAAAAGCCCATGCAACATTAATTTGGGCAGGCATTATGATACACTCCAACTCCCTCAGACTGCATTCAAGGGAATCAGCCACCGGGTCACAGAGTGCCTTACCCACATTCTACATGTCTGCAGAGAAACAAAACCCTGCATCAAACTGATTCACTATACAGTTCTAAATACATCCCAGAACTGATTCAGCTCATGTACTGAACGATCCAGAAGAGAGGATTAACAAAAACATCACGTGATGAAATACTATTACTGTGCATATTCACCAGCAGAGTGAACGGAGTGTCTGAAGGCCTTAATTTTGGCATTTCCCCATTTTCTGTATCTGCCTTTGCAATCTCAATAGATCCACTGTAGCTGATCCACATACATGTATGCAACCTATTTATGTATTATGTGTCTGTAAGATATTTGCTCTACCCTGCCTTGAGCTACCTTATGTCCCTAAGCTCAGTGTGCTTCAGGAAAATAGAAGTTAAAGGCAAAAGCTCCTTATACAGTAAAGGGAGAAAAATAAGCATCTCCAGGAGGAACTGATTTAATAGACTTTGGACAACGACCTAAAGCGAACGTTGTGAAAACCTCCCTAAGCAGTCAGTTCTTCTAACTATTCTAAATACATGTATTTTCTTCCTCAATTAAGCCAAAGGTCTGCTTAATTCATACAGATACGTTTGACACTGAGAAATGAAAGAAACAGATGGTCAGTGTTCATGCAGGTCTGGTTGTGCAAAACGGTACACAGTGTGTGCATAATGAAGCAGTGTGTGAAAGGGAGATGAATAGGGATTCATCCAGAAAAAAAGGAAACACAATGGATATCATACAGGAAGTTTATAATGGGTGATTGAGCCTGAGTCCTCAGGACTGAGTGATACTGGTCACACGTGTGGCCAAAGAAACCATGCTGACAAGAATAGCTGCAGTCAGCCTGCATTAGCCAGGAGCCAGTTTCAGAACATACGGCAAAACAAATGATTCAATGCAATCTGCTCATTCTGCTGCTTCCCCCAAATATTGCTGTAGTAACATCCTCTGCTTTTTGCCTTACTACATAATGTTACTATTTCAGAGCATGGAAAACACCTGCACGGATGACAGAGACCTACAGAATTACTAGCACCATAAGCTGTTGGGGAGATTCTCATACTCTTTGTATAGATCAGCTTGAAAAGTTTGCACATATCTTGCTCCTTGCTTGTGAGAACGGAAGAGAAGGGAAAGCTGGCAGGACTGTTTTTCTCATTCATTTCCCTACCTCCCAGCTGTTCACAAAGTTAAGCAAAAAAGCATGCATTCTCCCAGTGCATCTCTGGACTCCATACCAGGCACCCAAATCACAGCCAGCATCACTGTCTTTAGTTCTCTGAGCATCCTGACAACATACTTGTTTTACCATTTAGACCCCAAAAGATTTACTTTCAGACCTCTAATTTCCCAAGCTGAAAATCTCAGCACGCAATGGATGGTTTGGGCTTTCTGTACTAAAAATATTTTCCTTATACAGATATGCCTGTACACATGAAAAAACAAGCACGCTGGCACACAGTGTCATCTGAGACGTCAGTGTTGCTATCGTTCATTTGTCTAAGATAAGACACTGAGAAAAACCTCCGTGAATCTTCTTTAATATTTTGCTTGAAAGATGAAACTCCATGCAGGAGACACAACAAAATCACCAAGAGCTAATTAGTTACCCGCTTCTATTACAACTATACACTACTCTTCATCTCTGGACACTTCCATTGCCAGCTCCTAAAGTATTTGTTATCTAGAGATAAAAGTTGCAGCCCACAGGGCATACAGTACCATGTCACAGTGCAGCTCCAAATTTAAGTCTCCTTTGTTAGTGTGAAGTCGTACATAGCCCTTCTTCTTCACATACTGGTATCTTACAACATCATCTTCAATAGCAGCTGTAACAAAGCAGAAAGCGGTAAATAGATCTCTAGAATTTTGTTCATTGATCAGCAAACAAATTACTAGATTCTGCTGTCTGGCCTGTTCCTCTAATCTCTTTGTGCAAAACACTTTGAACTACAGAAAGCCAACTCCTTGAGAGCCAACAATATAATATAGATATTATATATCTACATCTTTAAATCACAGAAACATTCAATGTTATATACTATAATTTTCAAGTAATGTCTACCAATCACAAACATTACTCTGAGATCAAATTATTTCTTGTTAAGTTTGGAAGTTAAACAGGTTGTCATCAGCCAACCACAAACTGCTGACATATGAGGATCTATCCGGTTCTGAAAACAAATGAAACCAAACTGCTGGAAACATTACTGGAAAGTCAAACCAAGGGATCAATCTAGAATATTTCCACTTCTGTTGTGTCAAAACATCCAATTAGTCAAACACTTCCAGTGCTCCAAGATTCACGTGTAAATCACTGTAATTCAGGAACAGAACCTACTAACCAAGTCATTTCAGTACTGTGTTCAATCAAACTAGGTTAGACCAAAAGGGTGGTAAAGATTTCGTATGCAATACAAGGACAGACTACACTTCACAGCTAACTTATGTAAGCAAAGACCCCATTTTGTGGGTCCCAGGCACAAAAATACATCAAACTGAAATTAATGATGTAAGTAACTGCCATTCAGAGAGTAAGCTAATTCATAATTGCTCCATTATTTCCAAAATGAGATCACTGGAAAGTACATATATATCTGCTTGAGGGATACATTTGCAAGGCATCATCACTGAACATTCAGCAACGCATTCCTTATCCCTGTACAAGTGTGTGTCCAAGGGAGCACGCCTTAATGCTGCAAGGTAAGCAAACAGCTTGTAAGTACATAGTTCTGGTACCTGCTTCATGGGTAGTTTCAGGTACCATTGCAGTGGACGTGAAGGAAGCACTTACTGCTCCAGTAGAATAATGAGCCTGTTTGCAGAAGAAAAAGCAAGAGGAAAAGACATTAGATCTTAGAGTTTATCTATTTGAAACACCATATAAGTACTAGATACTGTACAAGCAGTATAAACACACAAGTAGCATTTATATCATACTTCTGAAGACAGACTTCCTGCTCTATAGAAAGGGACAGATATGTGATGCAGTGGTATTTCTCCATCTGTTCCCTGTAACACTTCTCCTCCAGTTAAGGCTGCCCAGGCACTGAGCTGAAGGGGTTCATTCCTTCCACAATAATTTAATAGATTATTACGCAAAGATTTTATTGTCAGAATTTACTTGTATGCCCACAGGTGGAGGTATGAAAGGAGTACTGCTGGCAAGACATCTGCAAAATTCTGCAACACTGCTGAGTAAGTGGAAGGAAAATCCAGTGAACCACAGAGACAAACCAACCCCTCACATGCATAAGCCCTTCTTGTCCCATGGCTCTGATTTAAGCTTCATAATTCTTTTGCAGAAAAGAAATGTGAACATCACACATGGATGTTACAGTAAATTAGAAAGACTAAGAAACAAAGAGTTACTTTCAGCGATGCTGGGGCAACGCTCAGAGAATATAGGCCAATGCTCTGCCCATCAGGTTATGCTGCCCACTATGCAAGTTAATAATTAGCTCATTTACATGATAATCTGACTCTCCAAACATAGAGTTCATCATTATCTCTTACCTCTTTTTTCTTCTCTAAATCTTTAATTTTCCTATAATGCTATGACACTCTAAAAATGGGACATATGATACATCATATATACTCATTAAGAAGCTACCTCCAAGCCTCCTCATAAAAGGCCATATGCTGCATTACTACTCTTTTTTGTCTAAGTATAGTCAAAGCATGAAGACACAGACATCCCAGAACTATAAAGGGAAAGCAAAAAACTCTTCCTGGCTGGAGGAAATCCACATGCAGACAAATGTTTCTTTGGATAACCATGAACACTCAGTAACATGCACCTGGAAGAACATCCTTTAAAATATTCCACAGAAAATCCTGCGTTACAGTGGAAAAAACGGGGAAGCAACTAAAATTGATTTATGTATTTGCCCACACCAGAAATGACTCACTTGTACTGCCCTTAAGGTGTGTTCCCTCTGCCAGTAACTGCAGGAAGCAATGATAAACAAATTCAAAGCAGGAGATTGCAAACTGGGAATAAAAGATTCTCCCAGCACATACATCATGACCACATAAGAAAGATTCCTCCTCCTTGCTCTATTTCTAAAGCGTTCAGGTTCATTCATAATGATTCAACAAAGAAATTCACTGACACACACAATGTATTCCTATGGGCTCTCAGGGTGATTTTCATATTCTCAACTATGATAAACTTCCATGTAACTGAAAACACAAGGGATGGTATCTGTTTATCCTGCAATATTCTTTCTTCAAGAAGTATATTGGTGCCAAAGTACAAATTGCATCAACTTACTGCATTCAGCTTATCCACTTTCTTCTTTTCAGGAGCCTTCATAGTGGCTGCTAGAATCTCATCACCTTTGAATTCCTTATAAAGCTCCAGTAAAGTCTCTCGGGTCTCTGTATTTGTATTTTTCAAGTAGTAAGATGGATCCAACTTTGCTTTTTCTTCATCTAGATAAGACAAAGTTAAATCATTCCAAATTAAAAGAAAACCTCTGTGTTGTTCTCATTCAGCTTACCACATTCCTTGTTACATGAATATCTTCCAGATATTTCTACTTTTTAAAAAAAGTCTAGTAACTGTATCTATTCCTGCAGGAGCAATAACAAGTAGCAATGTGTAACACTAAAGACAAGGTAACCTGAAATATGACACAATTAATGCTGATGTGACTGTATAAGAAAAACCAAATCAATTGCTGCAGAAATCTCTTTGCAAGCACTAGGAGTGATCCAAGTTCATGCAAGTCTAATCAAGTTACTTCTATAGGACAATAAAGACAACGGCCTGTTGGTACAACATCAAATTCTGTCCCTTGTCCACTGAGCGACCAGGTCTGCAGTGCAAAACTCCCAAGATCAGATCTTTACTGTGACACCAGGAGGAGGAAGCTGGTGGGGCAGACTGGAGAATTTCTTTTTTTAAAGCAAGTTTTATTTATCTTGGCACGCCTTCTATTCGCTGAAAATTAAATATTCCATCCTTCAGACATTACCCTGTAAAAGTAAGTGGGTAATAGAGAAAGATGCTTGCTTGAAGAGTTAGCCTTAAGGATTGAGCACAGTTAAGACTCAGAAAAACACACCATACTCAGAGTCAGCAAACAGACCTCATTAGAAACAGTTCTAGTGGAAACCCCAAGGACACAGGAGAGACTTTTTCCTCCAGTTATGTAATATTAGCAGATGTATCAGTAAGCATTTACCTATCAAAGAATCACAAATAAATAAAAAAAAGGTGTTTTTACATTTCTTAGCCTACCTTCAATTCAGCCTTACCTGGATCAACCACTTTTATGTTGTTCTTAACATGAAAGAAGTTAGAGACATTGAATTTATCCAGGTTTGTTGGATCCTGAAAATAATGATTAAGAAAAACATCAGAGAGCTCCACAGATCATGCAACAGATCAGTTGGAAGGGCAGACACCCTGCAACAAACTAACGTGAAAAGACAATAAATATCATACTCTCCAGATCAGATTGATTGAAAAAAAAATACACAATTTCTTAAATTAATCCAACCCAATAGGTAACAATCAGCCTGCTTAGTAGGCTCCTTGAGGAGCCTGGAATTCAGTCCCAAACATAGTAGCACACACATTTTACCTACAGAAGTTGCTAACAGACCTAAGCAGAGCCTATCTTACAGAAGGGAGAAGGGTTGAGCAGCTGCAGCCCCATGATCCTTTCCCTTATCCCATGGTTTTGTATAACACCTAAGCCAATCTCATCAGCTCTCTCCCCCATTTGTAACACCGTGCTTGATTTCCATGTGTTCTGTGAACCTTTGTAATGTGTTTCAGAAACACAAATAAACTTCAGAGCGCGTTTTTGCAGTCAGAACTGTGCTGGTTTTCATAGTGAAATCTGTGTTACAGAATGACTTCAAACATATATATAAAATACTAAAAAGGGCAACGTGGAGCAGCCTTATGAAAACCGTTCAAAGACCATTCAAGAAAAAAAGCAAAAATACAAGTCCATAACTGTAAATCTTCATACCATCCCTAGGCAAGTTGCAGCATGACTGTGACCTTCTCTTAGAGAGAAGGACAAGGAATGTCCACTGGTGATCTGGCGTACCTTATACAGTTACTAAACAGTCCTTAACCTTCCTCTTACAGCCGTCTTAGGGTTTTCTCCTCAAGCTCCTCTACAACAAAGAAAGGTCGAAGCATCAGCCCAGGACAGTCCAGGAATTTCTGGAAATTCCAACTTTCAGAAGATAATTTAAAATCCATAATACCTTAATATACTGCAGTTGTACGTTCAGAATGACAATACTACAACTTGCTAAGCACAGGACCATAGCACTGACACAAACAGCATTACCCCAAATAAATTTAGCAGAACCTCTCAATCCGGCTCTGTTGTTAAGAAATTCTGACAATTCCATTTTTGCTAAATGTAATGATTAACACAAACAGAGTTGGTAGCTCCATCCCTTGCTAAATAACCCAATTATGCCTCTCATTTATAAAATCAAGCTATGCCAGTCTGCACCCTAACGATGCCCTCCTGGCTTTCTTGTGTTCCCTTCAGCAACCACACAGTCATTTTCTATTGCCTGCTGCCCGCCCTGCTATACCAACTCTGACAGATTTTCATCTGAAATGGACAGGCAAAAAAACACATACTTTATCTTTAAGATATTGCATTAGAAGCTGATCATCCTTAAATGAACCTCGTTAGGAACAGGAAGTCAGGGCTGCCCCTCGGTGCCCATCGCAGCACAGCTGAGCTCAGCGTTGGGGCTGCGGGCGCCCGATTTGCTGCGGGTGTCCCGGTGCTGCAGGGGATTTGGGCCAGGCAGCCTTTCCAGCTCAAATGATCCTATGATTCTGTGGTTCTTTATCCATTTTTGTATCCTCTGCCTCCCACACTCACGTATATTTTTTATTTTGTGAGTAAAAATATGATCACCCTCACATACATTTCCATGCGGATACAGAGATAATTCCAGCCTTGCACTCCAACAGTCAGTGAGATACATGGAGAAAACTCAGACAAAGGGCTCAGCATGCTTCCAGAAGACACAGCTTGCCTGCTCCCTCCCAGACATTCTTCACTTATCACAAGCTGCAGCTTTTCCTGACAGGAATCGCTGCCTTGCATATCAATGTGCCACCACGAGGGATGAGGTAAGGAACACAGCTTACCCTTTCCAGGAAAGGAGGAAAATAATCTGCATATTAATATTAATGCAGACAAATGGATTTATAGCAATCCACATTTCTGCCATTGGTGGCAAAGCTGAAGGGCGAGACTGAACCCAGACAGCCTTCTCATGAGGTACAGACGGGAGGGGGGAGAGGTCAGGAGACAGCAGGGAAGATGAAGCAGATAGCTTCACTGTGTTCTTCTAAATAAAGCTTCTAGATTTACTGATTTGTACATTGTTCAAAAGTAAGCAGCAGCATATTGTAATTATCGCTGCCTTAAGAAACCCAGTGCATTGTGCTCAGGGTAGCATGACTCAGATTAGCTCAAACTGTTCTGCAGCCACAATTCATTCAGATGTTCACCAGCTCAACTAGCCTAATTGCTGGCATTGAGCAACTCCACAAAACTGTTTGTGCTCTGCCTCCATGCACAGCACCGGCTGGGGCATTAACCCACACACTGCTCACCCACTGCAGTACCAGGGGAGCTGGAGTGCACCCACAGCTGTGACAGCCAGCTCAGCCCCACACCACCAGCACGGAACGAGGCCACACGCTGCGTTCTGCACTACGTTCAGCTGCGCTGCCCCGATGAAAGGTTTGATGTGTAGTGTTTCCTTTTGTGCCCCTGACTCCGCTCATCAGGATTCTCACCATACACTGTGAGGCAGAAAATCCACGTCTACTCCAAAACCAGGAACTGAGTGCTGCACGGAGACCAGAGCTGAGCTGAACCAAGGCAAGGAGATCGGCCTACTTACATCCCAGTGTGTTTAGAAGTATGTACTCCAACTGCCATGGTAGCAGCCTCGGGGTCTCTTACTGAGGCTATGAGTTGTGAACTGAAGTTCAGCACTTTACTAACACAGACACAGGCTTCAAAGGGTTGCCAACTGTAACGCCCATTTGATGTTTTCCTGAAAGCTGAGCTCTGAAAACAACAAATCTCTTTCTTTTAAATCTGACCCTTTTTCTGCTTCACCTGTTTAGGGAAACAGCTTAAAGCCCATCAGTGTGAAGCAGCATCCGCACAGCCTCCCGAAGCACTGGTTGAAGCAGCACTGCCTCAGGATGCTGACCGCTCAGACGCCCAGTTCCCCTCTGACAGTTCAGCTGTACACAACATTTACCCGGTTATCTCCAGGAACATTACCTTCAAATGACAAAATTTAGAAGCCCAGAACCCACATTACCTTCCTTGACAAAGCACGATTCCAAGCACGTTACGCTTCATGGGAGCTTTCAACATGTTTTAATGAAATGGCACGAATGCTTTCCAAACAATTCCCAGGAAACATTTAAGCTCTGAAAATTGTATTTATGGATAAGGGCATTCACCCCACGCTGGCAGCCTCTCAATGGCCACAAGAAGCCTCGGATGGGAGGATGGGTCTCCTCGAGGGCTGTGTGTGGACTGGAGAATGATGGCAGAACGACAGCACTAGCTTTCCTCCCCAGATGGGGCCATACTCGCCCTCCTATCCGCTAAGCTGAGAACACGCAGTTTGCACAGGACAGTCTGCTGTGCCACAATCCTCCCAGTCACTCTGCTAGTGCATTCATGCAGGACCTGCCCTCAGAGAGCCTGCAGCCATAACTGAGAGAAAAGGCCTCTCTGCCCTTCAGCTACACAAAGAGCAAATGAGAGGGAGATGAGGTATCAATGAACAGTGTGCAGCTCAGCTGCCTCCAAGTTGGTTGGCTGCCACAAATGCCAATGGTGTTTAACAGCTTGTCAAGAACTACATCTCGACCACGGCTGCTTAGGTTGTACAGAAACTGTACAACTGACACAAAAAATAGCAATACCCCACATGAAAGAGATACAGACCTGAACAGTTGAGAGAAAAAAAATATCAGAAACACTGATACTAAAGAGAGAACTTGAGGAAAAAATAACACCTGCACTGTAGAAAAATGGAAAGTTTGAGTGCAGTTTGTGGCAAGATCACACCACTAAGAAAAGGCAAATACAGCTTGGAGGTAAAGAGCTGCAGTCTAAAATAAGCAGTAATGCTATGACTGACAGAGTACAGGAAGGGGTTCAAGCATCACATGTTCTTCTGACATTGTCAGCAAGATACGAAACCAGAACAGGTGCCATCTTTTCCCTGAATAACCACATCAAAGTTTATGTCAATGCCATGTTTGGCAATTATCTCGCACACCAGGACATGGTATCATACTTTACATCCTGCCCTGAGTGGCTGGAAAACATTGCACAGGTTGATGAAAAGCTGCCGTGCGATGCCCCAGGACCTCTGCATTTCAGCAGGGAGCAAGGCAAGTTCTGCCCACGTCAGTGCAGGGAGCACCGCAGACTTGCTCACAGTGAGAAGCGTGACACAGACGTAGGACAGTGTTATTAACCATTACAGAAGTGCTGCTGTTGCTTTGGTTTTTTTTAGTTCCAGACCCAAAATAAAATGTCATTTTAAAAAAGTACACTAAAAAGCAAAAGGACACAAATAACTGTCACTAAAAGTGAGAGCCCAGCCGAGGTGGTGCTCACCAAAAAAGGCATCAGGGAAGGGCTGTGACTGCTGTTTGAACAGTGGTTAACACTGAGAATGGAACAAAAAGAATTTTATGCAATTATCTTTCTCCTGAAAAGAGCAATTCTTTTTTTTTTTAATTACATACATTAGGAGACAGAGGTCAACTCAGAGGTCGCATGCTGTTCTGCCAGCAGAACATCCCTAGCAGCTGTAGCTTTGCCCTTTCTGTATCAATAAGGAAAAATGTGATGGCACAATCTGTGATGGTACATTACTCGAATTTTTCACCCATCATCTATCTATTGCACCCCCTCGCACAGGTACCTCACCTGCTTCCTGGGACAATCAGAGTCAGACTCTGGAAACATCATTTTCTATTGATAAACAGAGCTATTACAGACAGCCCCATTCAGCTGTTGTTTGCAAAGCAAAGGATGCTTTTATAGCAACTTTCTTTATATTTACCTTTTGGACAAACAGTTGGGTCAGTGCTACCCACTCACTCCAATCCCAGTACCCTCAGACACCACTCCACTCAACTAACAGGAGGCAATGGGAAAAAAACCACAATACATTTCAAGGAATTTAAAGGTGTTTTTTTTTTTTTTTTTTTTTTTTTTTTTAAGAGAAGCAGGATTTGGGACAGAGCTCTGGAGCTAAAACACAACAGATTGCAGTCACGAACTCTGGCCAAGAACCAAAGCCACAGGTGGCAGAGCTTGGCAGGGCAAAGCCAACAAACTGCACACAGTGCTGACAGCAAGAGAATTTAGGGAGGAGACACTGGCTTGTCTTTTAACAATTCACATGAAGAAAATCACAGCGGGATCTTACACCAAACACAGCAACACTTTGAACACCCAGGTGCCATCCCATTTCAGGCTGTGCTCTGCCCCCAACTAATCAAGTTGGCTTTGGGTGGCATTTTAGAAAAATCTAGGCTGCAAGCTGGCAGCAGGTGTCATGCAGTATGTTCAATGGAAAATGATCAAAATCTCTCCCAGCCGCTTCTCAAAAATGAGCACAGATTTGCTTTTTCCAGTCTTCTTTGAGAAGCGTATGCTGCAAGATTGTACACCACAGAAGCGTAGTTAACAGCAAACTGTAATGAACAGCTTACTCAAGATGAATCCATCTACTCATGCACTAAGAACATCGCCCTAAGTGAATGTGGGAGAAACACAGGAACGCATGGCAGTGATCTTCCCGAAGCTGGAAGCTGCTCATGGACACGTTACTCCAAGCAAGAAAGAAATCCAACGTGTTAAGAACAGAATGGAGATGAAAAACATTAATTAAAAATACACACAGACAACATAGATTTTTTTGCCAATTATTGCATTTTGAGATTTAGGAGCCTACAGGATACGTGGTTTTCATGAAAAATCAAAGCTATGTCATAGGACTCTTTATTTCTCTACACTTATATGCACACACTATGTATATATTCGATTCTGAACCTACAAAATGTATCAAAGTATTTTTAGATGACTGCATATTTCAATTATTCGCTCAAAGTCATTCAGTTTTCTATCCTGATGCAAAGAAATATTTTTTATTCACTCATGTTGTCATTTTTCACTGTTTCCAATCCATTAGCAACCAGGCAGTTACATTCAAGTTACATCCAACCCGCTGCTGGGAGCTCTCAATACCAAAACAACTGTTTTCTGCATTCCTTGGGTTAAAAACATTTTACTTTGTTGCATTAGCCTGAGATTAGTCCCAAAGGAACAGAGAGAAAAATATTTATAAACATGGTACTCAACTCTGGGGAGTAGGGAAGAAGGGATACATTTCATTTACATTTCTATATAAATGAAACACATTTTTCTATTGGAATTAGAATGCTTACTCTTTGTTAATGGCTGACTCACTCCCATAGGAAAGCCTTGAAATTTTTTGCCTTATCTTGAAATCTTGCAAGGTTAAAACAGCTGCTTTTAAACAAGCTTTAGATGTTCTTATATTTCCACTTGTAAATAAGTATTTCTAAAATTTGAAACACTTCTGTACATTTTTCCGTTTACAATGCTGATTTCACAAGGTTTTAATTTTGTTAAAAAGTAGTAGAAGAAAAACATAGGAATCCACTCAAAAAAACCAAGCATTCCAAAGGAAGCACTTAAAAACCTTATGGTTTGCTGCTTAATCCACTGTATATTTAGGAAACAGTCTGTAAGAAGTGCTCTTCCAAACCTCTGACTGTCTTAGGTACCTCCAGAAGAATAAGAACCAACTGCAACCTTAAAGTCTTACACACAACAACTTCCCAACATGGTGTTGGCTCTCTAATAGCTGGAGATGATTCTGGACATATCTCCCAATTAATCAGTATTATCACAGCACTCTTTCAGGTAACACTGAGAGAAAAACAAAACAAGAAACTTACGTGTAGGTGTATAATTAAAACTTATGATTACACACATCTTGTACTCAGTGTAACAGCAAGCAACTGCAAACGCATTGTCAATATTCACATTTTTACATTGCATCACTGCATCCTTGACATTTTTTGTGCACCATCCTTTTTTTTTTTTCTATTTATAAAGTTCAGCATTCTACTTATCTACAAGGCACAGTTAAAACACTGTAGAGGTGCATCAGCCTTCATGTGATATGGTATCTTTGTGGCTCATCGGGATAACAAAGACAACAGAGCAGTTCCCATTCTGCCCCTCTCTCCAAGACACAAATACAGAATAAAACTTATCTATTCATTGAGTGATTCAGCACAAATACAGGACATAAATAATGTTTCACTTTCTGAGAAAAAAAGAGCAACCCCACCTGTATTATAAGACATAAGCTTACCTGCAGTGTCACGATGTCTTGCCGGGTGAAGGGCTCATCTGTCAAGAGATCCTTGTAGCACTTTGGTTTTATGTTCAGCTGCTCAACTGCCTAACAGCCAGGTGATACAGGCGTTAAAAAACGAATTCTAATGTGTAAACATTACAAGTAAATACATGATAACATTCAAAAAGTGCAGGTGATAAAATAATTTTGCACTTCACTCTCAACTGGCAGCTGCAATGTTTTCATTGTATGCTTGAAGATGAAAAGCCATTTAATCCCTACAAAAGTGATCAGGTTTTTCTTGCGTTTTTGAAAATAATAATAATTTTAACCAAATTCATCACAGAAGTACCACAAAAATCAAAATCTCTGAATTTAGAAGTATTTTACAGATGGTAGAAGACAGGCAGCTTTACACAGAGCTGACTACCCGCTGCGAGCACAGGTCAGACAGCAGTTTGTGAAGCCAGTCCATCCCCTTAATCTTCATTTCCTTGGCTGTAAAACACAACAATGCCTACCTACCTTTGTAAAGTGTAGAACAACAAAATGAGCAGACAACATACCTCGTAGGCAAACACATTTCCCGTTGTCTTGATGGCCACAATATGGGAGTTATTGGTGAATACAGTGAACAGCACCGGACAGTGGTATTTACCTGAGGCAGAGGAAAAGAGCGTGGATTTAGCATGGAGCCCTTTCAGCTAATTTGAAATAGCTAACTTCTGCTACTTCGTGAAGGATATTCACATTTCTTTCTAATAATTGTAAATTCAGAGCACACATAATGGTGTTTTAACTGTGCTTTGATTCTTCAACACCAAAGAGGAAAAAAAAAAGTGAAAAGTGACACCTCAGAGAATTATAAACCAAGCAATATAAGTGCAGTTTTGGAATCTGCTGCCCTTAGTCTCCCAGCACAACTTCGTCCAACATGCGTGGTATCAATGAAGTATCACATGATAACTGTTATTGTTGCAATTAAAGCTCTGCTGAGGGCATGGCCCTCTACCTTAACACACCCAGAACTCTACTTTTGGTGTCGTTCCCAGAAATAAAGTTTAGCTCACACCCAGTGAAAGCTCATAGTGACTGCTGCACTTTTCAGAGAGGAGAGTGTTTTGCATTCAAATGTGGCAAGCAGAATGCCATTAAATCTGAGCACGTTATTCGATAAGGAACGCAGCTTCTGCTCTCACCAAGCTGTGAATTTCCCGGAGGGTCAGCATAAATATTAAGCACGTCAATAACAAGCACACTGATGGAAGCCAGCGTGTGAGGGAAAAGAAAAACGCTGGGATGAGCTTCACAGAAGCAATTAGAGGAGGTTGTTAATACTTGATTATTTTGCTAGACCTGAGTGTTTGGGTGAGATTCTGAAATAGGTTGGGTCTGTTTGGTTCTTTTTGTCCTAATTACCATCTGAAAATCAAAACCAGCAGGGAGGCCGGAACAGAGATTGCTCACAGCACCTGCAGGGACAGGAAGGGAAGCACCTGCAGAGTATTCACCGGTGAATGGATTGGCCAGAGGAGGCACTGATCTCCAACGTGGGGAAGCAAGCAGCAGCTGAGGACTATTTCTGCTGATGTCACTAAGTTGAAAATGAATGATGTATTAAGGAGAAAGTTTAAAAAGGACTTTCTAGCAGAGGCAGCGAGGTATGGCCCAGCTGACGGGTGCACAAACACACCAATGAAGTGTGAGGCCTTGCTCTAGCTGTGTGCAAAAAGAACAAACCACCACGATGCCAATCCTAGCAAAAGCACAGAGCCTGAGGTGATGCTGAAAAAAGGTACTCCGCTAAGGAGGGATCACAAAGTGGAAGGGACTGCTGTACCTGAAGACATAGCAAGGATTCTACACGTTAAGATTTAAATAAAGGTTTGCTGAGGGACAAAAACATAACGTTTTAGTCTCCCTATTTCATTGCTTTTTCCCCCAATTTGTTAATGATACAGCACTCACCTTTGTATGGAAAAGAACTCTACGAGTGCATGGCTGCTGTCATTCCACCCCAGTATTGTGAATTGCACTTCTTCAAGCAAAGCACAGTTTCACAATGTCTTTCAAGAACCTTGGCTACAGTTACTACTGATCATTTTTAACCCCCTGTTCTCGGGACAGAGTGAACACAAAACAGAGGAAATCCATCAGCCAGGGAACAGACCTTGTATTCTATGGACCCTCGTACTATAAGGACACAGACACTCCAGAGTTTTATTCCCACCTAATCTTTGTCAGTCTCATTTCGAAGAGGTCATTATCTGTCTTGCAAAAGAGAAATTCATCTCCACTTTTCTGCCTTGTTCCAAGAATCCTCCCTTTGATGGCAGATATTATACCTTTATTCCTGCAGAAATACAGCTGGAGGCTGCTTTCTCGTGTGCCTCTAGTGACAAAATCCCTCATGTTCATTTAAAACCAGTTCCTTTTGTAAACAAAAAGTTGCTCAAAACCAAGAACAAATAATAGCATATATAAGTTAGGAAAAAGAAAAAGAGAAAATACAGAAAGAGCCATTTCTGAAAATTTCCTTAAAGTAAATGTTCCCTTACTCCAGGGGTAGCTGTATTACAAAGGAATTGCTGAATAATTCACAGTTCTCCAGAATAGAGAAAAACAGAAATGGGTCTTTAAAGGTGAACACATTGATTACAGCAAGCAGTTATTCTACTAAAAAAAACCATTAAAGCCAGGACAGAACACAAGCTATGTCACTTCATCATGAGTGAGACAAACTGGGATTTATTAAAGCATTCATTAAGAAAGAAGCAAGCCAACAGGAACAGAAAGTTAGTGTACTTACCTTCACTGTTCTTAGCAAAATTCAGCTTTATAAGGGATTTGGCATCTAGTTTCTAAAGAAAATGAAGCACGAGGAAAATTAATGACAACAGAATCTAAACATGGAAATAACAGAAATGGTAACATCAGTGTCAGTATTTTAATGGAGCATCATGTATTAAGACTATGTGGCAAGTCGTCTGGATCAAAAAAAGCCCTGGGAATGTAGGTGACAGCCACAAGAACAAGGCTCACAGCGCATGAGAACAGGGACACGGCCGATTTATTTATGGCACTGTAGTCTGACACAGCACGGGCTGGGCAAAGCCAGCGGGCCAGAGAGGTGACACGGCCCTGCCCCAGCACCAACTGACCAGGGGCACAAGAAGCAGAGCCAACCACTGTGCTGCCCATCAGAAGCGAAGATTGGGAAGGGACCTCTGAAGAGGGTCACACAGCAGCGTGTTATTTTGGCAGTCAGGTTCACTACCTCTTCTAAGATAACTGTAATTTTGCTCTGCCTCACCCCTTCAGGGGCGATGTGCCCCCAGCAGGGCAGCACCCAGCACAGCACCCAGCACAGCACCCAGCACAGCACCCAGCACAGCACCCAGCACAGCACCCAGCCAGAGCCGGCCCTGCCAGCCTCCCTCTGAGCCAGCACCTCAGTGGGAAAAAAGCCCTCTGATTGTATCAGCTATCAGAGAAGGTTTGCTGCCAAATGGGCTGTTAAAAGCACACAAAGCACAGGGCCTTTTCAAAGAAACGATCAGTTCTCCCAAAGCAGGCACCTGAGCAGCTCAGGGAGGTTTTCATAACGCAGCCAGCTTTTATAAACAGATTTGAGCAGAGATCTGCCAGCTGTGGGGCTGGCTCTGCCAGTTCACTCATGATGGCAAACAGCGATAACCACACCACAGAACCCTGGCAGTGGGGCTTTCTGCCCATAGGAATTTCTACTTCTGGTTCAGGCAGTACACACCATGGCAGCTGGGCTCGTCTGCTTGCAGGAAGGCACTTCTCCAAGCGGTTTTGTCACTGGTAAGCTGATGGGCTGCCAGAAAGGTAACCATCTCTCTAATGTATCAGCCAGAAGTGCAGTAAGAGCTCATAGAAACCAGATGGAGGAAGGAAGAGAGAAGCCAGGTTGGGTGACACTGTTTTTCTTAAAACACACCGCCAACAAAATGAAAGCATCGTCTGCATGCTGCTGGGTTACAAAGAAAGGGCAAAGGCAACAGCAAGTCCAAAATGACTAACTGCATGCAGAACCTTATTCATTTACTCATTGATCTTTTTACGAGAACAAGACTGTCAGAGAAGCAGGAGGGAACAGCAGAGCCACCAAGACAAACATGTGAACCTGGACAGATCCATTCAACTTAAACAACTTAAAAACAAAGCAGCATCCACCTGCTGCGGGGCAGCCCAGGAATTACGTTACCAAAAAACTTCTTTAGAAACACCTCTGGAAACACCGATCGTTTAAAGAAAGGCCTTTACATTATCTCCCCTGCTCACTGGATCAGATCATCTTTAAACAAAAATGAAAACAGTTTCCTTAGAAACAGCATAAGGTGGTTGAAGATTCAGGTTTATATGTTGACAGAAATTTAGTGGAAAAGAGAGACTGAACTCCTGAACACATCTTAAAGGCAGCCAAAGCTGCACTGCACTGCTTCACCTGCCAAGTATGAAGCACCGTCAGAAGTGCAGCAAGCCCTTGGGCTCTTACAGACACCCAGGGGAACCGTGTGGTATTTTGGGTCACATCTTTCCATACTACACAAAAGGCTCATTTTCAGCAGCAGTTACTCGTGGTGCATCAGCTGCTCGTGCTGGCCCCTGCTCCTCACCGAGACCAGCCCTTACACGTCAGCAGTAAATCAGAAACAACAAACAGTGATGTTCACGTGAGATGTGAAGTGCGCGTTCTGCTGGAGCCTCTCCCAGGACGAGAGCCCCGTGTGCGGAAGCGCTGCACAGACAGGAGAGCGATGGCTGCAGCGTGCCAGCCCTGCCCTCCCAGCCGCCCCACATCACGGGGAGCTTCTGTGTGCCGACAGCGGGCTGGGCTGCGCCGCCTGCTGCAAAGCCGGGCTGAGAGCTGCCCATGAGGAAACGTGTGGGAAACGCAGTCAGGGCCACAGCCCAGAGACACTGAGAGAAGTCAATGAGCACATCTAAAGCATGGAAAGACAGAGGGGGATTGAGGCTTTTGTCAAAGGAAATCTCTGGAGTGCCAGGACTCTGATCCGCTACGAAGGATGGCCCTGGCCTACAAAGGCCGCTCGGTGCTGGGACCCAACTGTGGCATCACACAGCTGCACCCCGTGTGCTGGGGCAGAGCACAGCCTGCACACTGTGCTTCCAGCAGGGCTGGCATGGAAAACCCATGCTGACCTTGCTCAGAAACAGCGATATGTCTGTGAAAGATGGTACACCGGATACTATGAAAGAACGTGACATAAAACCATATTTTATCCCCTCCGCCCCACCCCATGTTCTTCATTTCATTTGAAAACATGGTTATTTCGCATGTGCGTGAATCTGCTATTATTTATTCTCCATCAAAAAAAGGCAAAGCTTTCTAAGCACCGTCAGTTTGTTGCCATGACAATGTCCAGTATGCCACAAGTAGGCACCGGCCTTCCCAGCGACAGAGCAGTGAGTGAGCCCTTACATGAGTTAAACTGCTTATTTTCATCAATTTCTTACTAGCAATAAAACACAAGGAGATCAAATATTGAATGTACAGCTCAAGTTCAAAACTGTTTCTGACCTGAGCTCCCCCCACACACTTATCACCCAGTTTCACTCAACTCCCAGCAAGGAAAGGAAAAAGCAATGTTAACAAAAAACCACTTGAACTAATTAAAATTCTAAATTCATAACGAAGATGAAAGGCCACAAGCACACACCACTCCCCCTAAGCAGGGATCAAAGCTGTATATTCATGGCTAAAAGCATCTGAAGCAAGAACACGGAAGAGCAGGCGTGCTTAATGACATGTGGTGCCAGATGCTCCAGAGCAAGGAAGGGCTCAAAGCAGCCCCCGGGAAAGGCAGGCGATTCTCTCCTCGCTGCCTCCTCTTGCAGGCGACTTTCAACCACCAGCAGCCCCATCTGTCACTGACACGAAGGGCTGCCTTTGTTGGTGGCCACGCCGGGGTCGTTAGGGAGTGCAGGTTAACGAGGCACAGCGGCAGCTTGCAGATGGGGCACGGCGGCTGTTTCAAACAGAATCAGTCTTTGTCATCGCCGTGTCTCTCATGAAGACACGACCCACAGTCCTGGTGCATGTCAGTTACTCTCCCTGAATCCCTCGGTCAGAGGCAGCACGTTCGTTTTGTTGACGAGCTCTGACCTGTTGGATACAGACTGCAAACAGTGCCAACGGACACATCTGGCGCTCCAACCACACGAGGCAGTTGGTGACACGCAGTGAGAGCTGACTCCTGTAAATCGGTGCATGAGAGGGTTCTCATCCCACCCAAACAAGCAGAGTTACCCCAAATTCAGGAGGGAGACAGCACTGCCCACCAAGCACCAAATTTAACTTAACACTAGCAGATGAATTTTGCTAAATTCTTTACAGTGTATGCTTGTTATTCATTGCGCACCTTTTCCAATTTCAAGAAGCCCTCACACCATTTTTCATGCTATTAAACCTTCAAGAAATATTACAATGTTATTTGAATGCTAGAATATTATTTGAATAACTCCATGTATACTGTTACTTATTTTAGATATTGTAAATGAATTTAATGATAACAAAAGGCATTGAAATCCTCAGCAAGTCTACAAATATGGGAATGCAATGGGAAAGAGCTGTGCTAGTTTAATAAGACACGTTTCATTCATGCAGGTCAGTGTTTCATGGGAAAATTAGGGTGAGAGGCCAAAAAAAGGCAGAACGCCTTCCTGATTCAAGCTATGGTTTCTATGTTCAGTTCAACAGCATCAACATGAGATGTGTGTCATATGAACAACTAACAAGTGTGTGTGGCTTCCAGCCCCCTACTGAACTGGTACGGAAATGGCACAAAAGGTTCCACAGTGTTTTATTACCCACCTCCTTTGTATTTCCACATTTAAATCTTACTTAAACTGACACCATCTGGTCACCAAAGCCTTGTCCACACAATCATAAAGCTATGCTTGCTAACACGCACATAGTAGTAGTGCAATACAGCATACAGCAATAGTGTTGCTGTACCAAAGAGCACATTAACATGAATTACTACGAGAAAAAGACATGCAGTTCCATATGTAAGACTAGAACCTCAATCTTAGCGCACTCAGAAGCCTATCAGTCCAGAGATCCAGAGATACAAGGATCTGAAAAATAAAGTCACCTTTCAAGATGGATAAAGGCCAGCCATTAGTGATGCTGCAGGCACTACTGCAAAGCACAGCTATGGTTTTGGAAGAGGAATGAACAACTATCCCTATGTTTACCAATAAGAAAGGAGAAAGTTTTGGAAAACAGAGCAAAAAAAGCAGTCCTTTTTCTGGTTATCAGCCTCAATGTCACCCTGGGCCCTCCTGCTTTATATGACCATTTCCAGTTATGGCACACAAATTCCCAACTGCTCCTCTGGGCAGGAATCACACTAAGATGTGCTTCTATTCCAAGGCCTTGAAAATTCACAGTCACAAGTCAAATGTGAGCTCATTCTCACTGCTGACTAACAGCTGATGATCCCTGTGGCCAAGGCAGCACAGCACAGCACTGCACAGAGCAGCACTACATAGAGCAGCACAGCACTGCACAGCACAGCACTGCACTGCACAGCACTGCACAGAGCAGCACTACATAGAGCAGCACAGCACAGCACAGCACTGCACTGCACTGCACAGCAGCTGCACTCAGTGCGCTCCAACAGAGCTGTGTGGGGCAGCTGCTCCTACCCACAGATACCAATGGGCTTCTGAAACCCAGCGAGAAAGAGAAGATCCTCATGTTCTGACAGCACCCCTCACACCTGGGCACAAGCTCAGGAAATGTTTGTTGTCTTAAACCAACATCAGTAATAAATCAAAGTATTACCAAGTGAATTTCAGGAAGACACCAGACAGCACTCCCATCGCTTTAGCAGCAGTCACTGCATGTGATTATGATTATCCATGTTCAAAGAAGATAAATTAAAATTAAGCAGGTGCAGAAGATGACCACGACCACATAAAGTACAGAGAACTTAAAGGCAAGAACACCTGACAGGAAAGGACAAGTCTCAGCAAGGCAACGTCAAGGAAGCATTACATTCCACTGCCCTGGGCACACAACTGTAAACACAAGGAGGGAAAAGCAGAGTTCTGGCATAAATAAAAACCAGACTGACTTCTGGTCAGACCCAGAAGTGACAGAAGACTTCTCAGATGAGAAGCCATCAAAAGGATCCCTCAGCAGCAGGAAAGCAAACACCAGGTCAAGGCAGAGCAGATGCCAGAGAGCAGGAGACCCCAGACAGCCCTCCAGGATTACACTGCTGATGGCTGCACCCTGAGCTTCGCAACACAACAGCATCTGAATCACTGCAACAACAAAGCCTGCCTTGGTTTTACTGCTGTAAGCTTTGTTCTCTGCTCCTTAATAAGCTGTTACTCACAAAGCTGTATCCCCACTCCAGACAGAAACCTTTAAAGATAAACAAGAAAAATGCCTCTTTCCTTCATTTCAAACATGTGGGAAAAAATGAGGAAAGTTTATGCATATTGAAAAGAAAAAAAAAGGCAACTGGTGTTTGCAGCCATGCAGTGGGGATATGACTGAGATGTATCAGAAAAACTAAGAAACAGACTTTGAATTTTGCAGCTGAAGAGCTAGAAAGCTACAATTCCCCTTTTTGTATCCGTTGCACTACAACCAAACGAGACCCAGTCACTGCTCCAACAACCGCTCATTTCCAAATCCCCAACAAGGCAGTGTAAGACACTACTTTGATTTCAGGTGCTGTGCTCAGACCCTGAGAGGAAAAAGAACAACCAAACGTATGGAATGGTCGTACGCCATTCACCTGAAGTTGGCTGGGTCATGACAAACATCTCACCCAGCCAAGTAATCTCCCTCTCAGTTCAGTGCTCTGACGGTGGAATCCTGCCCTAGGGGCAGCCCGCGCTCTAGCACTGCGCAGTACTTCCTTCCCAGCACTGTCCATCCACAGAAAGAACCAAAACACCCAGAAGGAGCACCATTCTGTTTTGGGAAAACCTTTTCAAGAAGAGAAGAGATGAAGGAAGATCTGAGTCGTGCAGCAATACGCCATGCTCTAAAGGCCATCACAGCCCTCAGACGATGCTGCGGGCAGCAGCAGGTTGAGATGCGCTCTGGA
The DNA here is from genome assembly GCF_987193195.1 of Phasianus colchicus. Lineage (NCBI taxonomy): Eukaryota > Metazoa > Chordata > Aves > Galliformes > Phasianidae > Phasianus > Phasianus colchicus. The sequence continues at coordinate 12,817,972 of NC_143453.1, read as the reverse complement.
AGCGCAGCATACAGAACTCTGCCAACAGCAGCAATGTTTTCCTGTCAGCTCCAGGAGCTCCAGCACAAAGGTCACCTCCAGACCACAGATCCTCTGCACAGATATCCATCATCTGCTGCTCATTAACTACAAACACACCTGGAATAACACGGCTAAAACCGCAATCTACAGTAAATAACCACATCTACCATGTGAGCTAGAGTTTAAAGCCACAATGACACTGATTCAGCCCATAGAGGTCATGTGAAACCTGAACTCACCCCCGCCAGCACAGCCCAATGTCTGCCCACAACACGCCGTGCTCAGCACACTGCCCACATACACACGGCCATCCCACACAGCGGCTCTGTAAGGTGACAATGGCACACAGCGCTGAACGGCGCAGCCAGGTGGGAATTTAAGCCGTGCTTTAACACTGCAGCCTTCAATCCAGGCTGACATATTTCTTACACCTCCAATACAGTGCGGCTTCTCTATTCATAATACTGAAAAACAAGAAGAAACTCTCAGGCCTCCTCCTCTCTGTGTTCATTTCTGAAGTGAAGAAACAATAAGAAACCAGCGCTATCTGCCTCCGTATCTGTGCTTTCAAAACATGTACGTGGTAGAAACACTTCCAGATTAAGGAAGTTTCAACTTTGCTCCACTTTCCACATCCTTTTGGGCAGGATTTCCCATGGTTAGACAGCCAAGGGCTTTCTGAGTGCAGTGAGAAGTGCATTTTCAAAGTGGGACTGACACAGTTGGTGGTAACGGCAGTCTCCTCCTTCACCTGCCCAACAAGCCTCTGCCACCCCAAGACCGGCAGTGCATTTTCATGAGATTGACTGAGACTGAAAATACTTTCTTATGCCCTCACAATAAAGTTAGAAACACCACCTGCCAACACTCGGGAGAACAAGCAGCTACAAATGTTCAAAAAACGTACTGGAGAACAACTTTTCCAAGGCTATAAAACAACAGGCTTAGTTGCAATATTTTATTTTCAGGTATAAAGTTATTGGTTTTGAGAGTGGCTGTAAGCATTCAGGCAAACATCACGTTACCAACCCTCCCCTCCCAAACGATTTAAGAAAACAGCAGTGCCTGATTCAGACACGAGCAGTGCTGGGTGAGGGCGCTCACTGCGTGCTGCCAGCGCAGCTCAGCCAGGCTCTGCACACAGGTAGGCACCCGGCCGGCCTCACAGCATCACAGACCCAGCCTACCACACCCACCTGTAGGCCTCTCATCCGCGGGCACAAGCTAAGCCCGAGCTAAATGATTTTGCCTGAATACTGTTATACTCTCCTTGTATCCCTCGGCTGGGAACACCTTCAATCAAACACAAGATGTTTCAAAGGCAATCACAGCCCAAACCATAAACCAACCCCAAATCCCGTGCCACGGCTGCCGCCTCGTGGTCAGGAAAGGAACTGCGCCCGCTCAAGGAAAGGATCTCAGCAAATGAGCAACAATGTCTGTTTAAAACCTACGTCTTCAAAAAGAACTTACTCTCTTTTAACGTATCAGAAGACAAAATGATTTCAACAAGGAAACATTTCCATTATTTCCTATCTGTCTGGTCCTCTAGAGCTTCACACAGCAATCCCTTCGTGATGACCACTTACATAGAAAAAGGGGGGGGGAACAACACTACAGCACTGGTCATAGTGTGAGATCTGGTCAGGTAACTACCATGAGGCAGAGAAGCTGTCTGAGCATATCGTCACGATAATTCCAACAATTCTGCAATTAAACTACAACTCATCCACACTAATATTCAGCTGGGAAAGTCTTTGCAAGTCTCAGCACAGATAAAGAGATGAGCCAGGCAGCACCCTGCCTGCATGGACTAGAATTTGCTTATAACAAGGCAGCAGAAAACCTCATCTTGTAAGCCTATATTTTCATTTTAGCAAACCCAATGCCAAAAATTTCATATTTTCACTACCGTTCAACTTCTCTTACTTTCACTGAAGCACTTTTTTTTCCACATGTTAAATAGGAAACTGAACATACAGAAAGCCAACATATCAGTGAATATAACCATCACTTACTTCTCCTGTGATTGGGTTGGTTCCATACTTCTTTATCCAAGGAACAATGCTTCTGAAAATAGAAGGGAGAAAATCACGAGATAAGCACCATTAGAAACCTCTCTTATTTTAAACAGGCACAATAAATTTCTGCCAACTTGCTTGGATCAAAAGATGGTTACACAGCAACACAAGAAGAGGTAAGAACAGACAGGAACTTACAGTATGTCAAAGACCATCCCATCCGGTGTGCAAACTGGGTATTCAAATGGCTGCAGAGACAAACTAGAAAAAAAAAGACACTTTTTTTTAGCAAAATCAGCTGGAAATCATGAAAGCAGCAGAAGTTAACAACATTTTGCTGATTCAGCTGCATGTTAAAGAAAGGCCAACACCAATGAAAACACAGTTACCAACACCCACTGCCTGCTTCTATGTAAGTTCCATTAAAAACAAAGTTTCTGAAAGGCTTTCAGACGCAGCTGAGCACCCACAGCCAGGGGCTGGATGCTGCCATGCTCCCTAAGCATGGCGGGTTCCATCAGCACTTCAAGAAGTAAAGTCAGCAGAAAACAATAGCATACCTGTCCCTTCAATCTATCTAATGGCAGCCTCGGCTTGCTGGACAGCCACCCAGTCACGTTCTGACCAGGAAAAAAGATCCACGTGCTGGCTGCACAGATGTGTGAGATGGGCATGCAGGCCATACCTGCTCTATTTTATCAGTCGTGCCTTCTTTCAGCCACGGGGTGCAGACCCAGCAGACGTGGGAAGCGCTGCTCTCATCTCAGTCCCACCTGCACGTTTCTCAGCGCAGTGCCGCCAGGGCAGCGCGGCCTGTGGAGCTCCTGGGGGCACCGATGGGACCCAAACGTCGTTACTTAATAACGATAAGGCACTGTGCCGCCTTACCTGCAGTGATCAAACGATATCCGCCTGAAATTGGTTCGGGGGTGGTCTGTTCGGGAGGGAGAAAACACGGCGTTAACGTGCGCTGTTCCGGGTTCAGCCCGTGCCGACACGGACGGACACGGGGACGGACGGACACGGGGACGGACGGACACGGGGACGGACGGACACGGGGACGGACGGACACGGGGACGGACGGACACGGGGACGGACGGACACGGGGACGGACGGACACGGGGACGGACGGACACGGGGACGGACGGACACGGGGACGGACGGACACGGGGACGGACGGACACGGGGACGGACGGACACGGGGCACTCACCCGCCTTCTTGCCGCCGTAGAACTGCGTGTACTCGGCACACGTGATGTACCTGCGGGCACAGCGCCGTCAGCACGCCGATCGCTCGGTCCCGCCGCTCCGCTCCCCGCCCCACCCCGGCGCTCGGCCCCCGCCCCGCTCACATTTTGTCCTTCTGGTGCTGCCGCTTCCCCATGGCCGCGTCCCGCCGTCCCGGAGCGGCTCGAGGTCCCCCTGCGGCGGCGTCGCTCCTTCCGCCGTGTGCGGCACCGAACGGCTCCGCGGGAAACGCGGGCGGCGCGCGGCGTTCCGGGGCGGCACCGAGCGGCCGGGCGGGGAACGAAGCGAGCGGGAGACTCCGGCTCTCGTAGCGCTTCGGACTGTTTAAGACACAGCGACAGAGGGCTCGTCTTCCGCCAGCTAACCACCCTCGGAGCGGAACGCCGTTAAGCGTCGTCACCGGACAGCGCGGCCGGCACCGCCCGGCACGGGGCGCGCAGCGGCAGGGCTGCGGAAAGGCGCAATGGCGGCGGGGCGGGGCGCGGCTCAGCCGGCGGCCTCGCGGGAGGAGCGGCGCGCTCGCCTCGTTCCCAGCAGCAGGAGCGGCTGCGGGAAGAGCGGAGCGGGGAGGAAGGAGCGCGAGCCGCAGCGCCGGTTCGTTCCCGCGGCCCCCGGCAGCCGTCCGAGCTCACAGCCGAAGGGCGGGCGCCCCGAGACGCGGCTCCGGACGCGACGCGGCGGTTGAGCAGCGCTGAGCGGCCCGCGCCCGTCGCGACGGCAATTCAAGGCCACGTTCCCGCTTTGTTGTTTTTTAAACCAATGCGGTCTTCATTTATTTTTGTACTTACAAAAAGAGCCGTCCCGTCCTTCCCCCCCCCACCCCCCGACGCCGTTTACAAACATTGAAAAATTAAAAACCAGATGAGGACGTGTTAATTTGGTTGAATTATTTTGAAACGTAGCTTTTGTAATTGGAGTTAGATTTCCTAGCGGATGACTTTGTAGAGACAGCCTGATTATTGGCCAAATAAAATTCCATATCACAAGTTAGCAAATTCTAGTACAAAAATAGTCCATGTGTTAGAACAGCCTCTTATTATTACTATATTCACAGGAAAGCCTATGGGCTGCATAATACCGTAATATTTATGAAATTTCTTTTATGCGGCTCATTCATCTAATTCAATATAGTGTTGAGCCTCAATAAATCCTTAGGCAAAAAAACCCTACACAGGGTTAAATACGCTGTTCAGTGTACTCTGAAGTACTGTGCTTTTCACAGGACATCCAAGAAACCCCATAAACAGTTCTCAGCTAATTTCGATATTAAAATGAGATCAGATCCAAAAGGACCCCCCTGAAGTACGCACGCACACCCTTCCGCAGAAACAGAGGCCACAGCTTTGATGCTCACGTTCCACTTGGGAAACTGCGGGCGCTCGTCCGCTCCTTTCCACAGATCCGCTCGTGAGCTCTGCAAACTAAGGCAGGTCACCGCAGCGCCCGCAGCACCGCCGCCTCCGCAGAGTCCCACACACTGACCGGGCTGCCAGTCCTCTCCTCTCCTCTCCCATCCCGCTTTCGCTGCTGTGCAGTTTCTCTCGGACCAGGCCCCTCAGGGAAAAGCTGGGGAAATGCTACTTGTCTCTCAAGATGTCTAGCTGCTCTTGATATTCTGTGAAAAGCCTCTGGAAACGGAGGTTCTGTCCAATAACAGGCAGAAGTTCTTTCAATAGTTCTCTCTTTCGTAAACCCTGAAAAAACCAAACCAAACCAAAAAAAAAAAACAAGCCACACAACACAAAAGCTTCCTTAGAACGCGTTGCTTTATACTGGGAATGTAATCCATAGGACTGTTTAAGATTCATGCATTTCTTTTCCTGTCTGGGAAGAGCAATGCATTTTAAGTTCTAACTCTGCTTGCTGACTCAAAACAAAAGCTGACTTTACATTTGTAAACTCATGGAGCCGCTGCGACCTCTGAGAAGGGAGGGCGTTTCACTGGCACACCGCTGTCTCAGAGCTGCTCTCTGAAGAATGCGGAGGCCTGAACTTGCAGCTCTACTCCATCTGATCAGTGTTTAAGACTAGTGCAGGGACTGTGGAGCTGAGTATTGGTCTGCAGGCTCACACGAAATAAATACAAGTGCTATAGGAAGAAGCCTTCTTGTGGGATAGGACTAGAGAGTGCAAAGGGTTCCAAGATTAGCAAAAAAAAACCATTTTAATCTATGATTATATTAGGTTTAACCACATTTTAAGTTACACTGTTTATCCACATTCTGTAATTTCCATGGGAAACTCTCCCTCAAGACTCACCATTACTGTTGATTCCCATTGACTTCCAGCTGAGTAATGGACTGGACCCAGTAAATCCTTGCATAATTCTCGCAAACGATATTCAAACCCTGCATATTATCAGAAATAAGATCATAAAAATTTCACTATATAAAACCTCCACACAATTTAACTGACAACATTTTCAAGAAAAAGAGTTGCAAATATCTAGAACAAGGTAAGGCCAACATGCAGGATTTCTGAAAATGTAGATGTTTCTTCTCAATTAGTGAGGACTTTCTCAAGTGTAACTGTTTTTAACAAATGACCTGACCCTAGATGGGCAGAGAATCAAACGCAACTCACCGGGCTCTTTTATTAAATGAAGCAGGGGTCAAGAATCAGAGCGCTTGTTTTTATTTCTGCCAACACAGCAGTGGGGGCCTAACACCACTTCACTTCCCTCCGTGCAAAATGACTGCATGTGATCAGGAGTGGGGCTGAACAAATACAATGGGAACTACTGAATTTGGAACACGAACAAGCAGAGATGCAGAGAATCCCCAAAACAGCCAACTGTCCGCCTTGCTTAGTACAGCAGCATAAAGAGTATATTCAGATATGAAATGGATTCAAGCAACCCTCTATGTGGATTATTTTCCTCACAGAATTTAGTGCTGAGTGTTCAAATGCGAAGTGAAGTATAAACGAGTAAAGGAATCTAACTCTGCACAGCTGTGTGTGCTCGGCTGTACGTGTCACAGCAGCAGTTCTGCTCCTCAACACACATCTCACGTTTTACATGGTGCTGCTGCTGCTTCTGAAGCGCCTTTATCTTTGGCACATAACACATATGATATGCCCTAATCAACTCACTGCACGTTTTTTTGCCTGCGCTCAAGGCCCCATAGATGGCACTGTTTCCCCAGACCACAATCTGTTCACAGCACGCGAAATAGGATTCCTGAGTACTGAAGCACTATGGGAAACAAGTGTGCTTCAGCTGGTTGGGCTGTCAGCGAGCACTGAGTCCAGGCACCAAGTGTCCAGCAAGTGAAGTGCAATCATACAGACACACAAAGTGAACAGAGTTTCTTAAAAACGAGTTGCAAAGGCAGCGTGGCACGCAGGGTCTCACCTTCATTAACTAGGTACCGTGCATAGATAAGGAGCCAGTGGCGATATTCATGACTGGATTGTAACATCAGCGCTGCTGCTATCTGATTCTCCAGGTATGCAAGCGTTGTTTCTTGTTGCACTAAATGAGGCATGGAGAACAATCTGGCAGCTTGCCTTCCTGAACTAAAACCAAAGAAAATTTAACATGGCACCATAATATCAGATGCTATTTTAAGACAAAATCATTCTTGTAACACACTGTTCTGCACCTGGCTTCCAGAGGCACCTAGTGCCTTCAGGGTTCCAGCCTGGAGCGACAAAGGCAGAGCTTCACTGCAAACTGCCTTACCTCCACTGCTATAATTACCGGCGTCACTAATTGCTACTTAAGATATGACATGCACAGAATCATCACATACTTCACCCATTCAATAGAGAGGAGACTCAAACAAAATGATTAATTTTGGAGTATGCTTTCCCGCCCCCCGAATAACCTCGAGCAGCACTGCAATACAGACTACAGATGTGCAAAGAATACAAATAATACAAGTGCTCCATGAGCTACTGATACATTTCAGTGCAATCAGCGTCTCAGGAACATCGCAGTGATTCAGGCAGGTGATTAAGTAACAGGAAGAAAAGGACAAACACGCTGGTGAAACAAAGCAAAGAAAGGCATACTTCGATGTCCGTCCCTGTATTACAGCTAAGGGCCCGGAACACAACATGGCTTCTTGGGATGGTAAACTACTCCTGAAGTCCGCGCACTGCGCCAAGGAGTCCTGCTTGTCAGAAACAAGATTCCTGGAAAAGAGCAAACAAAGCAGAGACAAGTTTGAAGAGAGCAAGCAGTGGTATCAGCTGATGCAGCTGCGTTCTGCCTCAAAGCCCGACTCGCAGGCTCACAGATTTCCACAAGTGTATCACAGAGATGCTCAGCAGTTGGACAGAGTTGGAACAAGTGCAAATTCCACTTGTCTTCTCATGGAAACGTCCCTCCCACCCCCAGAGTTGACAGGATTGATCACGTAGTACAATGCAGCGTTTATTCTGAAACGCACGAGGAAATTCACTGTCTGGCATTTTAGAGCACACAGGATGGCACACCCCTGATGAAGACTGGGGTGCGCACGAAGTAACGACTTTCACACTGTGAGTTTGGTTTGAGGGAGGGCCAGGTCCCCCCACCCCCTGCACAGGTCATCACGACCACACATTTTGACACTCTTCAGACTTTAAGCTATTCCTTCTTACCCAGGGAGCTGACAGCTACAGCTGACATTTCCACACCTAATCAAGGATATCATTTTCACTAAGTTTGAGATGCCGAGGGAATCAGTGACTCAAAACAGCGCTAAGTTTAGACCTCCAGACAGCTCAGAGGTAAATGGCACAAATATTTAAAATAACCTGCGCTGCTTTATCATGTTTAAATTCGTACGATGACTAAAGGGATCACTCTTTTACATGTTTCCAAAGCTGTAGTACAAACAAACAAAGAGGCAGCGGGGTCAGAATTCTGCCTGGAAATCCATCCCCTGCTCCTTGCTGCCTGGGAAGTTCTCCACACAATTTGTCAGTTTATCTAAACAAGTAAAGCACACTTAAGCCCCAAGGCACTGCTTTAACTTTTAAAATGTGGAGTGAAACAGTAAACCAGAATACATGCTTGGCTAGGTTGTAAAAGGCACACATATAAAACGTACCACGTAGAGAGAGAAGGATTAAAGCAGTACGCCTTTCCATCAGACATGCTCATTACAGGTATACCATGCTGAGTCAGCAAGATCTGAGACACGGTTGTATCACTTCCTACAGATCAAACAAAAGCAAGGTATTACTTTGAGTCCTGCATCCATTCCTCGTGCTAAGTAAAATATGCTACTCACTGCTAACTATCAGTCTTAGCAAACAACAGAGAAAGGTGAAGTGATTGTTATTCTCAAAGATTAATAGGAACATTAAAAAGCGATGGTCAGCACCAGGCTCAGAGCAGTGGCATTAAAATTGTTCACCTGCAGAATCCACTGTCAATCCTGATGTTGCCATTTATCCACAACATTTGCTTAATTAGAAACATTTTTCATATCTGAGTGAAATTGACAGCAAATCTGCCATGTCTTCTGTAATCCCCAAAGCCTTTATGTTTCTTCTTTCCATTAAGTCAAAATTCTAGAAGCCAGCATATTTGAAAAAGTGCACACGCTATTGTGCAAGTGAGAGAGCAGGAGTCTTGCCTTGGAACATTTCCGTCCCAGGATTTGTACATGTAACTTCTAACGAAGACTCCTGCAAACTGCTGGAATGAAAACTTGTCAGGTTAGTTATGGTCTGTACTGAGAGGATTAAAGCTACAGCAGAAGACAGTATGCTCTGAGAAACTGCCTTTTTTTTCCCCCCATTTTCTTCATTATTAAGATAATACACTTGCAGAGTGTGCACAGCCATGAATGTGACTAAACAGCATGGCTGGGCTTAGAGGTTGGCAAATGACCCTCTTTATTACCTGATAATATTGTTTGCAAAGACTCATCTCTAACAATGACTGTCTGCTTGTGAACATCCCTAAAAAAAGAAGCACAAAAGGAAAAGTTTGCAGTTTACAAACAACAGAAACTTCCAAAATCATTTAGCAAACATACATTTCAATTTCAGTACTATTTACTGGGAGGGCTTTGTTTGTTGTTTTCCCCATTGCTTTAAGAAAATTGTTTTGGCAAACTCAAAGCCCTTGTATCAGGGCAGAAGTCAATAGCAGAGAACAAAATTTATGTCCCTTTCTATCAGGAATCCTCATCACAGATAAACAAACTGAGGGCCCAAGCAATGCCTGTAGGAGCTCTGACTTGTCTACAATTATATGAGATATGAGATTTAATTTAACAAGTACTGCAGTTTCTACATTCATATCTTAAAAGATGCCTTGAGTACTTTAACTCTGAATCCCATACATTTCATTGACTAAGCATGACAGAAGACAGAAAAGGCTGTATTTCTCCCACCCAATTCATTCCATGCATACCCTAGGGAAGCTGTTTAGATTCATGGTCTGCATGAAGTTACTAGCTATTACTATCTCACTCACAGTATCAAACTGAACGTTATGTTCCCTCCTAGAACAGAGATTCAGGATTCAAGTCCTGCCCAATTATACCTTCATCTTGCATTCAAAATGGGACTTATGTTTGGATCTGGCTTTAAGCCACAGTTTCAACAGGAATGCATCAGCTCAACAATTGAGCAGAGTAACCTACACAGATCAGTCCAGCCAGCCACTGCAAGCAAATACAGCACTTACCAAACAGAGAGCGTAGCAGCAGTGGTGAGAGTCATGATGTAAGAACCCGTGCAGTGTAGGGTGGAAATGGGCGTATTCAATATTATAGGGGGAAGAAGGCGACGACCACAAGCCGAAAACACCGACAGTGTTCGTTTCTCACAGGCTACACAGACAATCTCACTAAAAAAGAAAGTCCGAAATAAACTCTCACATTTCAACATACGAGCGCTGCATAAAACCACACTGTCTGCCTGGGTTGCCATACCTTTCAGGGAAACTAACTCCAATTGTAACTATTACAGCTTTTAACAAAATCCTAGGTACCAAAAGGAAAGGCCAACAGTGGTCAGATTATCTATTTTAGGTGCATTCCACATCTCCTTTGTTTATTTTAACCACAGTGATGCAAGGCAATAGGCAAGAGAATGTTTGCAGGTAAAGGTGCTATCTTTTATTAGATTTAGTGGCACAGTTGGAAATACCAGTAAAACTCTGGGACATACACAGGCCTGAATTTGTATTTAACTTAAAAATCTTGCTGCTTTTTTTTCAGACCTCAAGAAAAAGTATTGTGTTTGCAAGCTTGTTTAATTTTTTCAACTACATATGGCAGTGTCATAGGAGATTCTGCTACTAACTACAAATATCAGTAATGTCAGGGTGCCATCAGAGAATCAGCATGAAGCTCAAGTTAAGAAAAATTCTACATTGTGCAGCATTTTGTCTCAAATCTTTCATTCTTTAATTGCTCAAATGCTAACTACTATGTTATCATGATGTATTCAACATTAATGAAGAAAGTTAAAGAACTGTAAATACACAATATTTCTTATCAGCTGAGAGTCTATGATGCTTCAAGATTCTATAAACAAGATTAGCATTTGGAGTGAAATTGGTCTCAAGATTGAAAGCAATAGATATTTTTGTCCACAAAATATTGATTGTCAAATACTGCAAAGACTACAATTGCTGAGGGAAAGGAGGAGGTGAGGATGGTTAAGGCAGGAAACAGCAGTAGTTGACAAAATCCCCTCCAAAACTTCCACAGGATGGAATAGTCACATAAATCCCTAACAGAAGTGATGCAGTTAATCAAAATTTCTAAATTAGTGGATAAAAATTCTTCTAGAGCCTCTACCTCCCTGGAAAATGCAAAAAAATTTATATGTAATTCACTTCTTTTCAAGTGTACTTTTGTACCTCCAAAACATTTTCTAGCCTTCAGGACTATCTATTCCCTTCAGGCTTTCACTTCCTCAAAACCAGGCTCTCTTACCAGCTTCCTGCTGCTGTGAGAATTCGACTGGTGAGGACTGTCTCCCATTCCTTTCCTTCTCGATTACACTTCAACCTGCTCAGCTTGGAACCTCCCACTGTGGTCATTTCATTCTCCACTTCAAGGTACATTGATGGATCTGAACTTACCTGAAAAAGGAAAAATAAAATACTTCTTGGAAGAGAAAAGCATCTCCTCAAGGAAAGCAACAAATGATGTTAGGATCAAACACTGAAGTTAAGCAAGCATTGAAGTATGGCATTCTGCTTAAAATCACTTCAAAATATACTGCTGTACTTTAAAAGCAGCAGACCTCTGAAAATCAGCCTTGGCTACAACACAAATACCCTTTTTGCATTCTGAGTGCTATGAAGGAATAAAGGCTGTGCTAGTCTGTGCTGCCTAATTAAGGGCATCGGGTCACCTCTAGATGTGCCACATCTCCCTAAGTTCTTGGGATCAGCACCAGACTGCTGCGGCCGAAACGTGCAGAAAAACTGCTTCACAAAGACTATTTGTCAGCCTCTTTGAATGTGGAGCACCTCCAGAGATGTCTCAGAAAATACCTAGTTTTCTTTTCAGCCATGTACCACCAACACAAGTGTAATAACAATGCAGCAGTTATTCCACTTGGAGACTTATCTTTACAATACATTTTAATTAACCAGGAAGGACTGATGAACCAGAGGCGTTTCTCACTGCAGTTTAGCTAGTTCAGAAGTACCTATTCTTAATCAATTTGATGTTGTCTTTTCCCATACTTGTATTCTTGAAGGCTAAAGTATACATTCTTATTGAACACACATGAAGATGCTCATTCATCAAAAGATCTTAAATATCTTAAGAATACTTTTGTAAAAAAAAAAAATATATATATATTTTTTTTAATAGTAAGCTTCTTTTCCTTGTAGACAACTTACTTGCAAAGTAAATGATTTCTGTGGGATTGGGGTTGGCAGTTTAAGTGCTAATGCTGGTGCAGAGATGCATGCAGCATCTTTTTCAGAAGCCAGTGCAGCTGGGGACTGGAAAAACAATGCAGAGTGGTTATATTTTTTCCATTAAAAAAAGGTTAAAAACAAAGATATGGTACAACATAAATGGATTTGAAAAACTCTTTTTAAAGATCCCACATAACACTCATTGAAAATGATCTTTGTCACATTTGTTATATAAATGTATTTTTAATATATGGCTTCTAAAGCTATAAGTGCAAACTAAATTTAAAATTTAGTTGGAATTAGTTAATGGAAGTCCTGGTATATTACACAGAAGAGCCAAGCTCTGAAAATTTAAACTAGAAGGATACATATTTCCTAAAATGATGGAAACTCCAATGTAACTTGCTGCTTCACAATTCCTAGGGAAGTCATAACCATTTAAGTTACGTCTACATCAAACTCTTGTGCTCGGGTCTCTCCCCATGGAAGAATACCAAGAACTCCAAGAACTAACAGTGTTTCTCTTGATTCCATACAGTGATTTGGCAGACTATCAGAACTTAGCACACTGGTTCTATTTAATGAGCATCTCTGCTTATCCTTATAAAGGATAGTGTTTGCTAAATCCTATGAACCTGCTAGTTATCTTAAACCAGAACAAGGTTCAAAGCAAGGACGAGGGAGAGCTAAAAAATCTGAGGGATCCTATAGTAGTGGTATTTACTTGACTTGATGGAACAAGTGGCTTATTTTATTAAATGAACACTGGAAGTCATAATGAATCTCACTTATTTACCTGAACAGTTAAAGTTACTGGTACAAGTCTGGAGTCCTTTCGAGGTCTTCCCTTTTTCTTCTTTTCTACCGTTTCTCCCTCAAGTTCCAGCTTTCGCTTGGGTGCACTGAGAGGTTTAGCAGCTGGAATCTTCTCTTCGCTGTCACTGCTACTCTCCAGAATATCCTTGGGCTTATTGTCTTTAATTAAATTCTGATCCTTCAGTCTGTGGAAGTAAACACATTTCATATAAGCCTGTTCCAAAAGCTGTATTTTACTTTAGTGTTAAATTACAGTTACAATCAGTCCTCTTCCCTGGGTCAACACAAGTAATCCAGCACTTTAAAGTACAAGAGTTTCTCATCTTTTCGCCTCCAATGGACATTACGCTTTCTGCTTACTCAAGCAGGTCTTCATTTATCATTATGCTGCCTATCCCAATTCAGTTCTGCAAATCTACAAACCATTTAAGTGCCTGCAGCGTTCCATTCTGAATTTGAGGAATACAACAAAAGTAAAGGAGAGAGGTACAAATCCCTATGAACTCATTAGACATTATACCCTAGAAAAGTTCCTTCGGCTGTTCTCTTCCTATTCCTCCCAATGGCCAGTATTAACTCACAGTGTTTCATTACTTATTCCACAATCACTTCTTAGGAATTCCTTGCATAAGCCAAACCTTTCTTCTTTGGCATTTGAATTCTGCCAAACAACTTCCATTCACCCATAATTTTACCAACACACTGGAAACAAGTATGAGAGTAATCTAATACTTTTCTTTCTTAACACGTGGCTAGATGCTGACTAAAACTGTTGAGGTATTTAATCAAAACATTTTATCAGTAATAAATCAGAGAAACACATTATGTCACAAACCCTTTTTTTTTTTTTTTTAAATAAAGATGGGGATCCAGAGTCAGAAAAAAACATAATATCAAAGAGTCTTCTCCGCATGCTTTCAGGGCACAACAGGTCCTTTGCAGAGACATGTTGTCATTTATCTCAAAGTAAGTCTCACTTTGCACACGGATACGGGGTGGCTATTTTTGTCTTCCAAGGAGCACAGATGCACGTACCCACACATGAAGGCATGAACATGCATGCAGTCTCTTGTAATGGGAGCTTTAATACTGAGTATTTTGAAGTCTGCTCCATGTCGTATGCCAGAGACATAAATGTACAAAGGGATAATGGTAGCAAAGAATTTACCCATTTCCACCTCTCTTCTTCATTCCAGTTTTGGAAGAGACCCAAGAATTTCCACAGCATTAGCACCATAGACAATCAGCTTTTAAACTCTATATTACTGTCCTTCTTCGTCCTTGGGCTATTTCTTACCTGTCCACAACAGTCTGATTTGTATTTGTTATGACAGCAGTCCCTGAGGTGGCTTTGGATCGCTCTGTAAATCTAGAATCAAATGCTTTCATAGGTTCAATCTTGGATGGAGTTGTCAACACAGAGGAAGATGATGCAGGAGGAGCAGTTGAAACAGAGGTAGCATTTACACTGCCAATAAAAGGGATGTGAGAAAAAGGATTGAAAGAAATTTAGTATTTGTAACCTACATTGCTCATAATAACCAGGAAGCATTCATTATCTTGGCTAGAAATAACATTCAAAACTTTTCACTTGTATATATGAGAATTATAATATGACATGACCTTTCACATGTCAATATATTCCAAATTTTGCCTACTCTCAAAACTGTTTACATCTCTGAGCTAAAACCTTGCTGATTAATCTAGATCTATCTGGATTATGTGGCCTTAATTAGCTCACTCTTTAAGTATTTTTAATTCGCAAACTAAATTTTTGACTTGTTCTTACATTCCTAAATGGAAAGGTTTGCTGTTTTAAATAATGGAATTTCTGGTTTTATCCATTCTTCACGTTATCAAACACTTCCCTTTACAGGCTTATATTCCAGTGTATGTCAATCAAAGAACTTGTGCTGAAACATTTCATGCCAAGTTTTAATTTTGTTGTTGAAGAATCCAAACAATTTATTATGCCTTTTCCAAGCATGACTAAGACATAGGAATGTGTTTTCCCCACACTAAAGCATTCCAGGGATCTGTTATTTGAATAGCAGTTTACTTTAGAGATTTCTCAATCCATTCAGGGGAACAAAGGGCCCTAAGATAACTGATGTTTGCACTAAAGAGCAGTTAGAAGCCCAATTTCTAAAGAAAAGGAGACTTAATTATTTTGTCTGTCAATCCTTCCTCACAGCCTACCACTCACTCTTCAACTTATGACCAATTTCAACTAAATTTAATGGAGTAGTAGAGATTTCAATGACATCATCTCCTACAAATGCTATAAAAGTATATATAGGAGAGGAAGGAAAGACCAGCATTACCACTGAGGAAAAAGCAAGTAAAGTTTACTTGTTCTGGGATTAATTTGAAAGACACTGTTGACTCAGTATATGTGCACTGACAAAGCCAGTCACTGTGCTCTCTTTCTCGTCTGCATGGAGTTGTTGATGTAGGGAAAAAATATTACTGTGTTTGAGGAGAGGAGATCTAGGGGGCACAGGACAGAACTCAGTGGGAATCAGACTTCATTATTTTCATTGCTGGAAAACTTATTTACTAGTAACAACTCAGTATTCTATTAGCAAGCCACTTTGTTAGAGCATTAGCACACACCCACTGTTCTGTTGCACTGAATTCATTTTCAGAACCATGCACGTGAATTTAGTCATTTCCGATTTATCGCCTGGTAAGAGACCAAATACCAAAACCACTCCTGCAGGAATGCCAGATTCTTGAAGTTTTGGGGTAAGGAAATCATTGTAATGACTGACTGATGACACAATCACAAACAAGAATTAAAACAAAACCAAGTAAATGAAAAACAAAACTTCTGCAAATACTGACCCATCTTTATTGGCTGCATCATCTGTTGGTTTTATACTGGCTGCTGTTGGCTCTGCAGAAGGCTTTGAAGTATTAAGTGAATTTGCTGCATTAGAATCTAATGACATGAGCTGCTGGTTGTTTTGAGAAGACATTATTGAGCCAGCCAGTGTGCCAGATATTGGGATGCTATTGAAAAATGCTGTAGAAAAATCCCTAAGTAAAAGACAAACAACAAATAGATTTCTTCAAAACGTTTTGAAAATAATGGAAAGAAAACCATTTTAATTAAAACCCCATTTCTCCTTCTGCTGTATGCAGAGATTTTCATTATACATTTTGTATGTATACTCAAAAACATACATATAAACGGACACACAGCCTAAATAAGTAACTTCCCAGAGCCCTTTTCCATACACAAATGAAGATAAAGCTAGCATTAACACAGATATGAACCAGAAATACTTTAGTAGTGTCCCCTCATCTACAAGGGCAGACAATGAGAGTTAACCTTATCTATTAAGAAAATATTACATCTACAGTGGTTTTAGAAACTACTTCCAAACGTACCCAGTGTCCAGCTGAGCTATGCACAGAGGTGTGATCCTCCTCCGGCCATCTGCTGTTCGAGTTTCAACTTGCTTTTTTAAGAGATTCTGTTGGGAAATATATGTAATCATTGTTTCTGATAAATAGGATGTCACTGCACGCGTGGCGGTTGAATCTACAAGCATATTTCTGCAACACAACCTCTTTAAAAAAAAAAATAATAATAAAAAATCCTATTTAAGTTCATATGTTACAAAATACAATGGATTCTGGTTCTGATTACTGCTTTCAGGTAATGACATAGCAGGAATTGCTTTTCATTTTCAATTCAGGCACGGCCATTTCCAATTCCAGATCTATTCGACATGAATAAAGCTCCAGAAACTTCTTTTATCACAAACATCTGCTATTTACTGACTTCCTACTTGATGCTATAAAGTAATTACCCAAGAGCACCTACCTTTCTAATGTCCTCTAGGCTCTCCCCATTGACCATGCTTGCCACTTTGGGAGCTGCGGTCGCAGCCCCAGATGCTTCCCTTATTGATGCGTTCTTCTGCTCCGCCTGCTGCTGCTGCTGCCTCTGTTGGTACTTGAGCATCTCTGGATTCTCAATGATGGTTGTAGACAATTGAGCTTCAGTCATTATAGCTAGGCTTTTACCATACGTGGACTGATGAATGTTGCTCTGCGAGTGTCAGAAGTGTACCACACAGAGAGTGACTACGGCTGCCAACGTGACATCACTAGCTATGATGTAAAGGAACCACACAAATCTAACAGAAGATTCGATACGTTCCTCCATCATTTATAAACTAATCATTTTTTTTCCTTTCTTTACATTGTGAGCTAATAATAAATCAGTACATTAATTAGAATTCAAAGCTTTAGTTGCTAATAGCAATAAGAGTTAAAAACAGCCAACAGCAAATCAGTTTAAAAAGGTTTGCATATAAGCAAGTCAAAGAGTAATTGTAAAGTGTTCTGAAGCACCCACTCCTCATTTCCTTGGTCAAAGAATTATCTGAAAATATAATGATATGTAAGCAAGCGGATGTTTTCCAGCTAACTTTCTCTCCAGAGCAGAAGCTAACACCATCAACTCATTTCTTTGGACCGCTTTTAAACAACACCACATTTTTCTGCAATACGAAAATCAGTCACTGCATAATTCTATAAACATCCCAGTACTTTAACTGAATCAATACACCCCTCTTATAAGATCACAGATTCTCAGGAGTGTTTACTGTACCTTTTCCTCCTCACTGAGTGGATCTCCAAGTTCATCCTGGGAAAAGTCTAAAAACGCCACAGATCCATCCATGGAACACACCAAGATTCCAAGTCCATTGAGGGTCCTGAAGGAAAAAAAGATTCATCCTTGTTTTTTCCTTTTTGTTGATACGATGGGGCCATACAGCAAATTTCAGAATAAAAAAAACCATTTAGCCTAAAATATATTATCACAGGAAACACTGAGAAATGGGACAGCCAGGAGAAAAGGTGTTGATGGACAGCAAGGGTCTGTGTGCTCATCCTGCTCACCCTTGAAAGAAGGCAAATCAGAGAATGAACATGGGAAGGTGGCTGTAGAACAACAGAACAACACACCCCATGGCACCACAGAAAGCCTTCTGTAGGGGTAAAAGAATATCAGCTGAAGCACTCACTGCGCATAAAGAGAGAAAAATGTAAATATATTTGCTTCAAAAGATGCAGAGAGGATTTGTGTGCTAACGGAGCTGGGTGAAGAAAAGGGACTTCAGCAGATAAGCTGATACACTTTTTAACAGGACTGCCACTTTGCTTCATCGTGTATGGGAAACATAACAATAGATTGTCTATTCCCATAGAGAGCTTGCAGTCTAAATAAACAAGGTAGGAGGGAGAAGGGAAAAGACTACAAGAGAGAAGCTATGTATGTTGGCTTGGTACCTTTTCTCAGTCATCTTTATCTGAAGTGACAGCAATAAAAAGAAAGCAAGATGTGTGTTTGAGCAGGCCTAAAATCGCTGCACTAGCTAAGAGCTTATATTTGAGTTCACTGTTGTTTCTCTAAGCAAACTGTGTATGCTCTTACCCATGGGAAGTGTTACACTGCTCTTCTGGAGGTCAAAAAGGTTTTCTTGGTGGGATTGCTGATAGAGGATATATTGCACCCTTAATGGCATGACAGCCTTCCATTATTGCATATTTAGAAAAAAAATGAGTTTTGACTACTAAGCCAGTAACATACATTCACTGACCTAACAGAGGCAGTAAGGTGAAGTAAGATGGCCTTCTACAGAGGAAAAGAGAAAAAAGGGAAGCAGGCAGAACTCTTTGGTCCTATCCAAACTAGTCCTGCAAGGTTTACAAACAGTGCATGCATGACAGCTCCAGGTGTTTGAAAATGGCTTTTTTGTGGTGGGTGTAGATTGACAGCATCACGTTCAGAAGAGTAGCATCAGCACCATGACCAGTGACATAACTTTGTGGAGAGTTTTCTGCTCAATTATCAGATAAAACTGCTGAGCTCCTACTGACATCCAGACCCTAGCAATTATTGTGTAACAACATCATGGCACTCAGATGTTGTAACAATGGATTCAAGTCCACAGCTCCAAGCCAGAAAGCAGGCAGCTATAACAGCGTAATAGTTTCAGATTCCTCTGAATTTCATCAGTCTGTTTTTAGAATTGGGCAACAAACTGGAATGCATTTCTGGGAATATGCCATATTATTGGCATTTTAGCCATAAATTTGAATTTGTAAACAGGATATAAAATAATAAGCTTCCTGATGAAGCTTTGTTTACCTCATACATCCCACAAAACGACTTCCTTTTAAACAGCAAAACGTTAACCAGCTATTACTCCCAATGACTTTATGCCATTGGAAATGTGCAATTTGCAGATGGAAAATTAAAAAACACTACAGGAAAACAAAGCTATTTGAAGCTATTGTACTATAACAACAGTAGTTCTCAGGAAACATTCTATTTTTTGGCCTTTGTTTATGAAAGCAAAACGTTCTGGATTTGAATTTTTCGTGTGCTTCTCTGAGCTTCACGGCAAAATTCATACAGCACAGAGAACAGGAGCCTACAACAATTGTAAGCTTTAAGATTCACACTGTAAGAACACAGCATTACAGCTACAAAGGCAGAATTTCAAAAGAGGAGATGCTCAAATTAACACAACCTATGTAATCAGCTGTGTGCATACTATGGAAAAATATTTTTTTTTTCTAATAACACACAGAACCCCAAATTCTGTAAGTCACCTATTGCATAAGTGCAGCGCTGCTGGGTTTTTTTGTTCCTTTATTTTTAATACCACTTACAGAGTAGTGCCATGCTCGTTACTTCCTTATTTGTCAGGTCTCACTGTGAATGCAGAGCTGTTACCTTTTGCCTTCCTAAGACTTAGGCCTTTGATGCTGGTTGTCCCAGCAGTGAGGCAGACCCACAGCAATCAATTCCTAAATACAGGTTTTGTTCAGTTCTGATGTCACGTGTGCTGAAGTGATCCCACGATAATAGCTAATGTCACGATAGCAAAGACGTTGCAGCAGAACCAAAAACTTCAGGAACTATTATTCCAACAGATACAACCTGTACTATTTTGATGAATTTCCAGTTAATGCTCTACCTAAAGCTGACAACAACATTCTGGCTTCTGTAAGAAAGCAACTTACCAGGAGATATCCATGATAGACTTGTCGAACAGCTCATGTATGACAACTAAAGGTCTTTTCAGACACGTGAGCTTAAAATAGAAAAAACAACACTCAGAAATTCAGAAGTTCTATGCTACCACAAATATTACTACATTAATACTTCCCCATAGTCTAACAGTATTCTCCAAACAAGACTAGGCCAAGAGACAGCTGCATCCTTGACATGTGATGAGATCCAAAGCTATCTCCTTACTAGTACAGAAAGCTCTGGAGAAGAAAGGTTGACATTCAATCTCCCCCTCCCTTCTGAAACACAAAATGTCTTCACCAACTTAGTCCTCCTTCTGCAGTCATAGAGCTTTCTACCACTCAAAAGGTAATTCCACACATGCTAAGACAGCTTTCTATTCTAAGCTTTATTGAGATAAGGATGTTGCAAACTGGCAGCACAAGACGAAGACAGATTAGGTTTCCTGTCTTCACCCAGACCACCTGCCCAAGTAAGTGATGCCTGCCAACAGCAGAGGGAAATTCACTCACAAATATTCGTAAGGAGGATTTTTCTACACTTACATATCAGCTTAGTAATAAAGAACTGAACATGAGAACTCCAGTACGCTGTTCTAAATCAGAGATTCTAATCTCCTTAATGTTAGGCCAATTAACTTGACGTTTACAGCACATAACACAAGCAAAATGAAGCACGAGAAGACAAACTGATCTAGAAGGTTTCTTGCTCATTGGTACACAGAGGTAGTGTGTCATCTTCAGCAGCTCCTTTCATGTTTCCCTCCTCGGTCTGTGTTGTATACATTCCTACAGCTCTTTGGGGGTAATGACTGCCTATAACTGCATCTCTACAATACCTAGTGAAACTTCAACAGACACCCTGCATGAAGTCATAGTATAAATACAGACTAAAACCAACCAGTAGTGACGCTCGGATACGGGTATGCACTGGTAGCAAGGCGAGGAAGAGATTCAGTGTTATGCATTTAATGACTGATGAATAGATACCACTCTGGAATCTATAAACAGTAGCTGTGTTCTGGCCCACATCCTCATTATAAAGCCTTACAGTTAAACTTATTCTCTACTGTTTGCAGTTACCAAACAACCCGCTTGCATTTGTAGATGTGAGAACAGTCATCCTCTCTCAGCTGGAATAACAATCTGAGTTTAGATTTTTGAAGTAAAACACAAACTAGAAATTGAAAACTTGAAAGTATGTTTAAAAAGCTCATTTACTTTCACACTGATTTTCACAGCAAAGGCAGAAGCCAGGGATTGAAGCCAGAACAGAGCACAAAATGAGACATATACGCTCAGAAACAGCTGTGCTGTGCATGCTGAACTCTCCTTGCACGTAAAAAAAGCAAGACTATCAAAACTAGACTCTGTAAGTGATTAATAAAAGCAGGCGTGCTAAACATGGAGCGATAATACAGACTTTTTCTTTAGGACTCACATGGAGAGCAAGTAAAGACACTGGAAGGAAATAGGGCTGAATTACGTTTGTTAGCTGAAGTAAGAAATTATTTCCCTTAACAGTTCCTCCCTTTACCACCACAACATACTCTGTCATTGGCTTCTAGTTGTTCTTGGCTCCAGAACACTGAATTCCTGAAATAAACTACTACCAATCCACTTCTCTCCCATTTAATCCTCTCAGAACCAAGAATAAAAAAATCTGAATATGAATCTAAGTAAAAGACCTGATGCTGTACACATGACCTCTGTGCTAAGCCCTCAAGCTATCCAAATGACCGCATTAATCAAAGAAGGCAAACACACTTACCCAGACAGAAAGAGATCGATCCTTACTGCCAACAGCACAGCAGCAGTAGGGACAACTTGATTTGGTAGAGCTCCCATTCTTTTGTTTCTTCTTGAAAATTTTTGGATTGAATTTCTGCACAAGTGAGAGGCCACAAATTTTATTACAGCAATCGTATTTCAGTAGATCTGCCTTAAAAACAAGCTTTCCAGTTATGAGTGAAAAAGAAAAACATTTCAGGGAAATGAAGTCCCTAGCCAGGCTTTGTCAGAGCACAGAAGGAGCCCCACATGCTTATTTAATGGACTGTCTGAACGCCTTACCAGGTATGCCAAAGAACATTAGTTTTATTAGTGATCAGGAACCCAACAGAAACTCAGTTGCTGAGCAGCTAACAAAGCTGGCCTTTGACACTGCTAACCTGCTCCTATATTTCCCCCTTTTTTTCTCGTTCACCTGCACACAGCTCTCGTACCACAAGAGCAGGCTGGTTGTTTCCAGCATTAAAGTTGAAATTTATTAAACACCACCACATTTTACTTCACACGCTTTACTAACCTCGCCATCCCTCCCTCCCTCGTCCCACTGGCAAATACAATTACCAAAAAGCACATCTTACAAGTTTTATTTCAGGAATAAATTACTGTCATTCACTCACCACTACTGTAACTGCCTTCCGATGCCCCACAAAATCCATGTTGGTTTTCCATCCATCTCTCTCGATGATCTGAGCAGTAGGTCCAGAATTATTCATGGCGTGAGCAGAAACAAGATAGTGACCATCAGGTGACCAGCTAAGACGCAACACGTGTGTTGTCCCTCCACACTAAGGAAATAAATTAAAGAAACGTACTACAACTTAAAGTGCGTCTGGCAAAGTACATTTATTGTATTATTTTCTAAAAACATAAACTATTTAAATTTTAGATCTAGGAAATATGGTTACAGAGTCTTTTGTGCCCATAAAAGACAGACAATACATATACTTCTCAGCACTTCAGCCGTGCTTATGCAGCATAATATACGAAGCTCTAACAAAAGGAGGAAAAAGGTATCCAGAGAACTAGTTTTAAAGGAAAGAAAACACAAGTCTTCTCGCACACAGCACGCTCAGTAATGGCACACTCAGTAATGACCACTGTTCTAGTCAGTCACAGGGCTGCAGCATATCAGCTGCTAACAGTGAGACTTCAGCTTGCCACACGTTATGTGTATTCAGACATTTACAGTCTACTACTACAAGTAATGGCACTGTGACCCTGCCATGTCCCTCTGCAACACAGCCCACTCACTAAGCATCAGTCAGAAGTCTGACCTCCTGATCAAAGTCATCAGATAAGAGCCCTAGGGTGCCAGACCAAAGATCCCTCCCCTAAGTTTCTGATAACGGCCAATAGAAGATGCACAGGGAAGAACACAAAAGCAACACAATTTGTACCAATTCTTCCCTGAAATAACCTCCATGTTTCCAGGCATGTACTTGCTTATATGACCATATACATCTTTGGCATCAATGACGTTCAGTGGCAAGAGTCTCAATTTAATGACATGTTGCATGAGAAAGTTTCCCTTTGCATCCCCTTTAGAATCTACCAGATATTTTCACAGCACTAACTCAAATGACACCACCTGGCGCTTCTTCAGAACCAGAGTTATTCTAACAGTTTTCATTCACTCTGCAGGAATTCACTTTGAATGGTCACACATTCTCAAGTACCTCATCAAAGGGTTTTGTGATGCTAGTTTCCAATTGCCAGTCCATCGTCCGCCACACTTTCAAACTGCGATCATCAGCCTGAGAGGCAATGTATTTTCCAACGGGATCCCAGGTCAGCCCTTTCACCAAGCCAGAATGTCCTTTCAAAGTGGCAAGAATTTCTGTCCCAACAACAAAAAAATCTCTTTAAAGCAGCAGTTTAACTGGAACTTTAGTTAAACATTCATCCTTTCTTCAGTACCCAAAGATTATCACAACAAATTCGGCTTTGTAATACCTGTGACTGAAAATATACAGAAGTCTGCCTGAAAATAGGCTACAAGGTCTGCCAATCTCCTGCTTATCATCCTGTTAGAGGAGAGGCTGAGAGCACTGCACAGGCTACAGATAGCCTGAAAGTGTAAAACCTCCAACATCAGCATTGGCAGCAGCCCTAAAATAAATGGCAGTACCCAGGCAGCACACAGTGGGAGTTTTGGCTTACACCAACTTAAGTGATGAGAAGCAGCCCAATGCAGGCAGGTGCTCCCTAAGTGCTGCAGACCACCGCAGGTCTGCTGGAGGCTGCAGGCCCGGTGGAGCTGCCAGTGCTGCAGCAAAAGTACAAACATGGCCAACAACTGCAAGACTCAAGAGCTTTTGTGGCCGTGACAGAAGAGGGTGCAGATGGTCCCCAAGCCCTTCTTTCTTCCCCTTCATTATGTAAAGGCACACTGGTTATTAAAAAGCAACATTTGAAGTGGGATAAATCAGGTAGCGGCTCCCCAAAGGTGAAGGGATGGGAAGTCTTGTGGGTACAAAGGCAAGAAGGAAAAAACACAAACCTAAGTAGAAATACTTCTAATATCAAGCTGAAATTGTATGTAATTATGAAAATGCAGAGAAGGTAAAGAAAATACGTGTAATAATGTCTTTCCTGTAAAATCAGGGGCATAATCTGAGCATAACTTATCTCCAGCAGCACGGAATCCAGTGATCATCAATAACCAAAGTTGAAAGCAGGAACTCACCGTATTGCAAATGTGCCATCTTGAAAGGCAGGGACCCATTGCCACATGGGTGCTGCCAGTGAAATACACCCACAGAGGAGCTTACTGCAAAGTATTACATACTTGCACATCTGAAACATAAGATTTCTCACCTGGAAATTTGACAGCGTTCCAGATGACAACAGTGTTATCCACACTACAGGATGCCAGCCAAGCATCATGTGGAGACCATGCTACATCCATGACATCTGTTTAAAAAAAGTCTCTGTGTAAGGCACCACCAGAGAATCCAAAAATCTTTTTTAAAGGAACTTGTGGGGTAACATTTTTTCCATCGTCAAGAAATGACGAGAGGATCACTAGAGTGGGAGTTAGGGCAGAACACAGCAAACTGAGACTGAGGCCAAAAAAGTTGAAAATAGAGAAATGCAATATTAGTGACTATCAAAGTAGTAATGCACATACAGAATACTTCGCCTTGCTTTGAACAGAGAAATAACAGCAGATATTGTAACACACTCACTTTGTTCCAAAGCATGCATACAAATTATGTTCGTTCTGTGCCTGTTAACTTACCCCCTGAATGGCTTCTGAGAATTGATACACACCTCCACTGCTCAACGTTAGTTAGTTTGCTGCTAGAACCAAACACAGTGCTGGGTCCAATGTACCTAATTAAAATAGAAAAAAAAAAAAAACAGTTCCCAACAGAACCACCTCACATTTTTCACACGCTTTCTAAGGAAAAACCAGTGGCACAGTACGCTTCCATTTCATGTTCAGTTATTTCTGCAATAAAAAGCTGAAACAAAAACACATTTATAGAAAGTAATTCCAATTATTAAAAAAAACTAGCTTCCATGCAAGTTATACTGTCCAGTGATAGCAAAAACTAATAGCTATAATAAAAAATGAATTATTTAAGTAACCCTTCAGATCTCATCAGAAAGTTTTCTTCAAGGAAGCGCTGCCTTAACTCAGCCAGGAGCACAACTGCCCAGGCAGAACAGCTCCAGCCCCAGAGATGGGATAAAGGACTACCAGTGATGTGATATCACAGCTTTCAGCTCCACACGCACCACAGGAAGCAGTGAGCTTAGCAGATGCTTGCAGAGGGAAGAAACACTAACAGACTTGATATTGTCGCTTACTTGAAACAAAACAAAACCGAGAAGAAAGTAACATGCTTACGCGGCTCGTTTCCACACCATGATCAGTTTGTCATCTCCTCCTGAAGCCAAGTAAACTCCATTGTTTGACCATCGTACACAGTTCACACAAGCTGAAAAATAAGAAAAGAAAGCTTGTCGAATGAAAACTGAGAATAGATTCTCCTAGAATGGGGGCAGAATCAGTAAGAGGTAAAGCTTGCCAGGAGACCTTTAGAACCTCAGTCTGGTTTTTCCACTCAAGGCACTCTGTCTGCTTGAGATGAATGAATTGGGACCTACCTTTCAGTGGCAGTTGAGGAACTCATTTTTTAAAACCCATTCATCGTTTAAGAGAATCTTCACTAAATGCAATTTAAAAGGTGAAAGATGTATATTCACCTAACAAAGGAAACTGCCTAGGGAAAACGAAGTGGGAGAAAGAGGGCAAAGAAAAAAACATACATCTTGACAAAAAGAAAAGGGATACTTGTTCAGGTAACCACACTTGTTCCAATTACAGTGTGCAATAAGCGTAGAATAATCTGGAACTATTACTGATACACTTCATGTCACATTCTTCTTATACCTATCCCTCACTCTGTCCTTCAGAGCCCCCAGTTTCTTAGGTGTGCTACTAATCATGTCATGCACACAGCCAGAGAAAGGTCACAGATTTCCCATGGTATTTGTGTTTCTCTATGCATTTTGCCAAATCTTAACGTTTTCTACCAAATATCTAAAAATGCATCCTGCCAAAACACAAAACCCCTCTGCTGGATTTAATGGCTCTTCACCACTGGACAAAACATGACTCTTGTAGTCACAGACAGATGAAATGTTCCAGCAAGTAACAAACAGCCAGCACAAATAAATAAGGGCATCCACGTACCTAAGTGATTGTCCATCTGACAAAGCATCTTGGGAATATTTTCATTCTTTTCATCTTCCTCTTTTAGGACAGGAGCCATATTCCAGATCACAACTTTCCCAGAATCCTGACCTGCAGATGAACAAGAGGCCCTCCTTTTACATACATGAGAAAGGCAAAACAGCTGAACTCAGTACAGGCATGGAACAAAGAAGGGGATTTAGCCACTGCTGGGGTGGGAACTGTGGAAACACTCAACTATGGATGCCATTCTGATACAGTTACACAGAAGTACTGTACTGAAAATTAAGTTACAAAGCTGTGATAAAAAATAATCACTCATATGTAACAACATAACTTCAAGTAACAATGACAACTACGGGCACCAACTATTTATACAGTAAAATTGTATTTAACAAATAAAGACATACATTCAAAATCTAAAAGGCAATTATTATAGCCAACAAAATTATTATTTGGATGACAACAGCAAATAATTCTGCACACATTTCTTGAGCCATTCCCTTTATACACATTGATTTTTCTATTTAGCAGTTCAAACACTCAGGTCCTCTTCAGATGAAAAAGAAATTTGGCCATCACGGCCACTACTCATCTGCTGCAGTACCACCCCACCGACATCCAGGAGGATGCGTAGGGAACGTAGCTCTGCCTTCTGCATAACAGCAGGCTTTTCTATACGTCCTAACAAGTGATGCCTCTGAGATACAGACAGTTATGTGATGTGTTTGTAAATGGGTCGGGAAGATGGAAGCACTGTGAGGGCATGAGGTCATTGTGGCCCAGGGGCCCGACCTCCTCAGGGTGTAAGCATACCTTGTCCTCCTGTTGCAAACTTGGTCCCATCTGGGTGAATGTCCACTGAAAATATGGGCTTTCCTGCAATCAGAGAACAAGAAACACACTGAATTGTTTCACAGTTAGCAGAAGGCAGCCGTGCCAGCAGATCCATGACCCTTCAGGTGGGCAAACAGCATTTTTCTTCTAAAAGCAGCAATTATAAGACATACAGCTGAGTAGGAGAGTTGAAAGCAATCTGAAGAAAAGAACAACTATTAGTGCAGATGGAAGTTACCGTGCCATAAACGAACCAGAGATGAAGAAGGAGATGTAATCCTGCAGGATATGCCAAATGGCCCAGAGCAAAGTAACACCACAACAGTTGCACCATCAACGTAAAATCACACTTGGGTACGGAATTTCTTCCAGGTTTCTGTAGCTCATTAGCTGATGACCTGAAGCAAGGTTTTGGTTTCTGTCCTTTGTTGTTTTGTTGATAAATCCTGGAGAATTTAACTAGATTCTCCAACCATGGGTTTATGCTGCAACTATACCATCTGGCTTCTCTGACACTGAACTGTAAACAAAATCCTTGTCCCAGTACTTCTTACTGTTTGAGGGATGTGTGTTCTGCTTCATCTATTTTCTTTACACTGACTTGTTTTGAGGTTTAGTTTGTTTGGATTTGTGTTGCAACAATGACATGTGATTCCCGTTAAGAGTTTTACAGGCAGCCAAGCAAAGACCTTCACCAGATTAAGACAGGACTCCACTTGCACTCCTTCCCAGTCCTCTAAATCACATAAAGCACAAATTGAGATTCAGCCGTGGCCTTTCTTGAGGTCGTGCTTGACTCCATTCTTCTTTCCCTACCATCTTGAAAGCCATACAAACGGCTGAGCACTTGGAGAAGCACAGGTAGGAAGCAAACATTGATTTTGCCCTTCCCAAGGTGCAAAAGTTCCCTTACATTAAACCAGCACACTGTTTAAACTAGTTTAAGCCACTGACACAGGAACAGCTCCCTCTACAGATGTTACAAGTGGAAGAGATTACCTTTGCATGGATAACCTCACACCCGAAGTCACCATGTGTGCCGTGCCGTTAGCCCTGACAGTACAGGAAGCCCTTTAATCCTAAAGGCCTCCGTAGGTCTTCAGCCAGGTACTAACCTGCTCACCCCGCCTCTGCATCACTCACAAAACCAGGAACCCAATGATTCCCAGTGAGTCAGAAGGAACAAAGCTCTCAATAAGAGGGGAGTTGCGGCCCCCAGAGCAGCACAGACAGCACTTCAGAGCTTGGGTGGCTGCAGTTAAACAGCACTGCAAAGAAGGAGACATTACTTATTAGCAACTGCCGCCCTCCTCAGCTCCATGTCTGTATCTGATGGCATTGCTGGTCACTGCTGAGACACGAATGCACCAGGTTCCTCTCCCAAAGCATCTGAGTGCCTTGCCATGCTGTCACTGGAGAAGTTCTCACTCATACCAGTCATCAAGCACGAAAATAAGATGCACGTGATGCTTAAACAGTAACACTGCAATTTAACAGTGGGGTTTAGGACATTTTTCCCCTCTTGTAATAATTTATAAACAATTTGTTGAAGCTATTTAAGCTCCCCATAACACAGAGCACGAGGCAGCAAACCAGATCCACTGAAACCAGAACACCTGACAGACCATAAAACATCATGTGGTTTGTTACTTCTATGCAATAATCGCTAAAATAAAAAGACAATTTTACGCAAAGTTCCAATATGTG
Organism: Phasianus colchicus; assembly: GCF_987193195.1. Classification (NCBI taxonomy): domain Eukaryota; kingdom Metazoa; phylum Chordata; class Aves; order Galliformes; family Phasianidae; genus Phasianus; species Phasianus colchicus. Next base: position 12,788,931 of record NC_143453.1, on the reverse strand, counting down.
AGATTCTATTTATTTTCCTTGCAGCCCATCCAAGACACAACACCCTACGTGACTCACATATCCATTTAAATATTTACCTTCCACCATTACAGCTTGAAGAGATGATAAACTCTGTGCCTACGTTTCAGCAAAGTGAGCTCCAATTCCTACAAGCTGTAAACACCAGCAGCACCTTGGGTGTTGCAGAGATTTCTCAGAATCTCACAGGACTTCCTTCCCAAGAGGGCTCAGCACGTGCCACTGCTACAGACCAGGGCTCTCAAGCAGCTGTGTGCCAAACGTGCACATACAGCTGCACTGTGTACCTTCATACGGGTACTGAAAGGAAATGGGGGGGAGAACCAAACCCCAGCTGAATATCTACATAATATCTAATAAACTGGCATTAATAGTGTGAAAAGCTTACAGAAAATCCATTTGAAGAAGTATTTCCAATAGGCACTCATTCATTAAGAACACTAAGACAAAAAAACCTGTAGAGCCAAAACATGCGAAGTGCTCTTAGAGGGAACACACACAGTCTGGGCTGAGAAGCCCAGGTGCACTGAATGTACTTGCTGCAACCCTGACTCCCCATGGCTGCCATCTCACAGAGCTGCCATGCATGCCTGCCAGCATCCTTCAGCTGCTTCCAGCCTGTTGAGTAAAGCACAAGTCCCAAAACTGAGCAGGTAAAGGGGAAGGAAGGAATGACAGCAAAGAACCAGCGCACAGAGGAGCCATCCTGGGATCCTGACTCTTGCTCATACACCAACAGCAGGGAAGCAAGCACTTCTGGCAGCAGCGAAAGCAAAAGGAACAAGAGCTATGGACAGGGAGCCCACAGCAGGAACCACCCCCACCTCTAGGGAGGTACCAGAGTAACGTGCAGCCTGTTAAAGGTGATGGAAATGGCTAACGTGCGGCAATGCCCGCGGATCTGGAACCCTGGTAGATTAGAATCACCTGCCTGACCTCACCTGATTGATCCTGCGTTCCCTGCCCCGAGGAGGATGGGGTGAGAGTGTCAGACAGCTCTGTGTGCCACAGCCCTTAAAGCGGCTCACAGATGAAACCAGTGATGAATGTCCAGCAGGGTTTCACCACCTGCATTACAAACTGACTTGCCCAAACTCATCCCAGCAGGACAGTGGCAAAAATGGAGACAAAACGTGGGGCTACCAAAGCCTTGTACTGCATCACCCGTGAGATACAGCCTTCCTAAACAAAAGCTCGCAGCAGGCTGCTCGGCAGAGGATGCTTTTCTACAGTTCACAAGTTAATGCCAAAAGTTACAACAGTTCCCAAACACACGCCCATAGCGGAGCAGTGCACCCATTAAAGAAACACGGGGAACAGCCATTGCTCTCTGCGACCTGCAGAGGTGCAGGCCAGAAGTTCGCTCCCAGCTGCTGACAGGTGGGCTCCCAGCAGCCATGCAGCGCCGGAGAGCCCGCACACGAGCGGCCGGAGACCGAGGCACGAACGCTGCTTCGGTTCAGATTAATCGAGCAGGGACGTAACAAACACCTCAGTACAGCGCTTCCACTTTCTTTCCGATCGCCACGACCCCACGCCGCACGGCCGCCCCGCGGAGAGCAGCGCAGCACGGCCGTATGGCAGCTCCAGCTCCAGGCTCAGGCGGCCATTCCCGGCGCCGCGGGACGATCGGAGGCCGAGCCGCGGGCACAGCCGCTCAGCCGGTCTCACCCGGCGCCGGGAGCGGGAGCCGAGCGCGGCCGGGAGGGCAACGCGGCCAGAGCGGAGCTCTCCGCGCGGCTCTCCGTCCCGACGCGGCGCTCCGGAAGCCGGTTTCAAGTCCCGCAGCCGCGTAACGCCGGGCTGCCCGGCGCGGGGAGGCGCAGCCGCACGCTCGCAGCCGCACGCTCCCGGCCGCGGCAGCGCGGAGCAGTTCGGAGCGCCCCGCGGCCGCCGGCGCTCCCCGCGGCCATCTTCCCGGCCCGGACGGACCCCGCTCCCATTTCGCCGCGCCTCAGCGCCGCCCGCGGGGCCCGGGCCGGAGGCGGCGTGCCCGGCGCTGCCCGGCGCTCCCCGGCACCCCCGCCCGCCCGGCCCCGCCCGGCCCGCGGCACCTGCCGCCCTCACCATTGTGGTTGACCCAGGTCGGCTTCAGGAGCTTCATTGTCTCCCGCCCGGGGTCCCCCGCCGGCCTCCGCCCTCGGGACCCCAGGGCGGCTCCGCCCGGGCTGCCTCCGCGCGGCCGAGCGACCGAGCGGCGGAGCTCAGCGGCCGCCGGGCAGCGCCGCGCCGCTCTGCCCGCCCCCTCCGCCGCCCGGAGCCGCCTCAGCGCCGCTCCATGTCCCGGCGCCGCCCGTGCCGCAGCCGCCGCCGCCCGGCCGCATCCCCCGCTCTCGGCTCCCGGCGAACGCCGGAACTCGGCGCCTGGCAACCGCCAAACCGGCCCGGCGGGAAACAGCCGCCCCCGAGCCCCGGCGTTCCCCCGCCTCGGCCGCCGGGGGGCGAGATCCCGCGAGGGCCGCCGCTCCGCCCCCCCGGGCCGGGCCGGGCCGGGCCGGGCCGAGCGCCCCCTGCCGGGCAGGAGGTACCGGCGGCGGCCGCGGGGCGCGCCGGGTGACCGCGCGGGGCGGCCCGGGAGGCGCTCGGGGCTGCGGAGGCGCGGCCTGCGCGGGGCGGGGCGTTTGCGGCGTGGGAGCGCGGCCCGGCAGCTGCACGCAGCCATGCTGGCGGCCGCGCGGGGGCTCAGGTAGGACGCGGAGCGGCCGGGGCGGCGGGGTGAGGCCCCGGGTTCGGCCCTTCCCGCCGAGCGGCGCGCCCGCAGCCGGGCCGGGGCGGGGGGTCTCGTCCCCGTTTCGGCTTCGTTGCCCCGAACGGGCCGCGGCGAGAGGGCCGCTGTGTGAACTCCTGGGCCGCGTTTCCCGAACCCCGCCGTGATCCGGCACCGCGGCTCGGCACCGACGGCTGCCCCCCGTGCGGCGCTCGCGCGGCCGGCCCGTTCTCCCTCACGCTGTGCCTTTCCTCCCGCAGCTGCCGGCTGCCCCGCCCGGCCCCGTGCCGCGGCAGCCACTGGGACACGGCGCTGCTGGCCGGGACGGCGTCGCTGCCCGCCAGGTGAGCGCAGCGCCCTGTGGCGCCTTACGGACCCGTCGCCGAACGTCGCGCTCCGGTGTCTCCGTTTCGTGTTGATGTAATTCAGCTGAAAGCATCCCGCCAGGCAGCGGCCGCCCTCGGAGAGGCCGCTTCGCATCAGGAAGGTTCTTTGTGCGCGCGTGGGCCCGCAGCGCTTTGTGCACGCGTGCGGGCCTGCTGTGGTCACTGGAGCTGCGAAGTGGAAACTGGGAGTGCTTTTGCTGCAGTATGAGTCTGTGCGGTGGCACAGGGTAAATTACTGGCTGCGCCATGGACGCTCAGAGTTCCCCTCTGTGTGGCAGGAAGGGCAGCCACAGAATCATAGAAAGCCTTGGGTTGGAAGGGACCGCAAGGATCGTGAAGCTCCGGCCCTCCTGCCGGTAGCCTGCAGGCCCTCTGCTGGCGTTGGGCTCCTTGTCTTTGTGGAGCGTGGCACACGCTGCCTTGCATACAGTAGTTGGTGCGGTGAGCACAACGGCAGAGAAATGCTCGCTCCCTGAATTTGCTTCCAAATGTGGAAGTGTTAAAAGGACGTGTAAAACCACCCTCTCCGACCTCCTTAATGTGAGGTGACAGGAATGCTTGTAGCTCAACACGTTTCCTGCTCTGCTGCGTGCTGAGCTAGCAGGAGCCAATCCCACTTCAATCTCAGTGGAATTTCCTCAAGTCAGAAATGCTGCGCTGTAGCACGGATCTCACGGTTGGGCTTCTCAGGCAGGTATGGCTCTGTCTACAGAAAGTCTCACAGCACCTGCTGCTGTCTCACAGAAACTATTTTGCTTTCTTTGAGTAAAAGTAATGGCTGGAATGACTATCAAGGACCAAATTAAGCAGTGGGAAATAACAGTTCCTAGGAACATTAAGTGGATGTTAGATTGGATTCAGTGAGAGCGATATCTTCTTATATTCATGTAATTATTTATCTTGCTAGAGCACAACCAAAGAAGAAAAAGAAAGTGGATCCAAAGAGAGAGCAAGCACAGAAGGATCGTGTGAAAAAGAAGATTAAAAAGTTGGAAAAAGCTGCTCCAGAACTGATTCCCATTGAGGATTTTGAAACCCCAGTGAAGTTTTCAGATAGCAACAGGTAAGTAAGACTGCCTGTCACCTTGAGCTTGCATTCGTGGTGCAAACACACTTCTTCTTTCTCCACCACGCTGCGGTGTAGTGCCAGCCTTTGTGTGAGGTGCTGCTGATAAAAATGTGGAAAGTAAATATCATTTGTTTCTGCTAAAAACCCAAAACACAGTTGTGTGAATGTGCTGTTGGAATGCCTGTGGGAAGCCTCCAAGACAGGCATGGCGTGACAGAAATATATTCTGGGTTTTTTTAGATGTATGGTGAGTTGTGGTGGTGGTTTTTATTTTGCTTTTTGGGGTGCGGGCACTTTCCCTATTACAGTGTCACACTCCTCCCCATCAGGGTGCGAAGCCTTCCTCCTCTCTCATTTGAGGAGACCGAAAGAAGAGTTTTACTTATGAAAAAGTGGTCTCTGTATAAGCAGCAACAAGACAAGGCAGAGAAGGAAGCAATTCGGAGCCTCGTAGAAGCTCAGCAAGAGGCACTACAAGAACTGCGCCTGGAATCTGAGGAGCTCTACCAGGCAGCAGTCAGACGGGACGAGGAGCTGTTCCCCTTTGAGAGAGATGGACCTGATTATACCCCAGCACTTCCTGGTTATGATCCTCCTGAAGGAAAGTGCATCGATATCACCAAGGTGTACACGCAGTGATGGGGTTCCTTTTCACCTGGCGTGAGCTGCTTGGCCGACTGAAGGATGGAATGAGAACTGCTGGTTCCTTTGGCATGTTCAAACACAGTAGGCGTGTGACTGTAAAAACTAATGAATAGAAAATCCTCTAAGTGTATTTGATTTTTTTTTTAAACTGCCAAGCTATGTAATAAAACATGCAGCAGAGCTGTGCCTCATCTCTCCATGTGCTCCTGCAGAGCGCTGGTTTTGCTCTGCATAAACCACAAATACAAAAGCTCTTAAAATGCGAGGGAGGAACACTGCAGTCATCACATGAGACCATACCAGCAGGGAGGCAGTGGCTGACTGATCACTGCCTTTTTCTGCTTCAGATTTCAGTGGTTTTTAATATAACAGAGGGAAAAGGGATGGAAAATTTTTCCCTTGACAAAGGGAAAATAGCTTCTTTATTACCTGGTAAAGAATGCAGTAAGTCTCTGGTAGCGTTTGCCCTAAGCCAAAACAGATCTCGCTTTGGTCAGTTAAAACTTTATTTTCGTAGTAAACAGAAGGAACGCACGCCGCTGTTCAAGAGCTGCTCTCCAGCAGCGGCCGTATTTCAGTCCACAGCGCTCAGGAGCTCTCACACGGCAGGGCCGAACCAGGCAATGCTTTCCGAACGCGCTGTGCCAGCCCCGTGCCGGCGGGATGCGGTCCCAGCTCGGTTCCACGTCCCCACCCGGCGGTGCGCCGCGTCGTGCCAGGCCGGGCCGGGCCGTGCCGCGCCGCGCCGTGCCGTGCAGCCGGCTGCGGTGCTGCTGCGCTGAGAGCCGAACGCCCGCACGGGACCCGAATCAAACTCAGCGCCTGACTTCGTCCCACAGCGGGTGTTTATTACTACGTTTTCTGACCGGAACCGAAGTGCGGGCGGGCAGCGGCGCGGCAGGTGACGGCAGACCCCGCGGGCAGCGCCGCTACTTGGCCGCGCCGTCCTGCAGCGGGCGGTGCCAGTCGGGCGGCGGGCTGCTCCGCAGCGCCCACACCGCGCCGTGCTTCTTCCGCTCCAGGACCCGCGCTCGTTCGCTCTCGCACAGCGCCTCCTGAAACGCACACGGCCGCTGTGCCGACCCCGGCGCCGCAGGCAGCACATGCAGCGCAGCCCAGCCCCTCCCGTCCCGTCCCGTCCCCTCCGCTCTCCTCCCCGCCCCCAGACCCGGCGGTACCCGCGCGGCGGCGGCGCGGTCCTTCTCCCAGGCGCGGCAGGCGGCGTAGTCGTCTCGCCAGCGGCCGCAGGCGGGCAGCTCTCCGTGCGCGTAGTAGTGGTGGAAGGCGTGCCGCAGCCCTCGGCAGTGCTTCCACTCCCACCAGTAGTCCTCGCACGGCCGCGGAGGCTGCGGACAGAGCGGACGCTGAGGGGAAAGGAGCCGCGAGGCCGAGGGGAGCCGCCCGCCGACCCCCGCTCACCCGCCAGCTCTCAGCGCCGGCCATGCCGTCCCCGCCGCTCGTCCCTCTCGGCGCTCCGCCGCCAATCGCCGCCGCGCTTACAGGAGCGGCCCGCGCGCCTGGCCAATGGCGCGGGGCGGCACAAAGCGGCCGTCGCGTCGCCGCGCCCTTCGGCTAATGGCCGCCCCGGGGCTGCGTGCTGAGCACGTGACCCCGCCGCGGCCCCGCCCCCCTCAGCCCGAACGCCGCCCACCTCCCCTCCTTTCCCCCCGGAAAGCAGCACTCCGGCACGGCACGTTGGTTATTTAGGAACGTTTACTTCAGGTTGTAAGCCACGACTGAGGAAGGAGCGCAGCTTTGTTTATTACTGAGATCCCACCTCCCCGAGCAGTCCCGTGCCTGAGGTGAGGCGGCTGTCTCCCCCCAGATTGCAACAAGAGGTTCTCTAGTTATTACGAGGCATGTTACTAATTATAAAGAGCATCAGAACCTGAGTTCCTTGGGCTGCATCACCTCCCAGCACTGGAGCTACGATCACCCCACACGCAGGGCTGCACCACAGCACAAAGCTCACCTGCACGGTGCCGACACGGAGGAGAAAGTACTGAGCACAGCCACACGAGAGCGCCGGCACCAGGAGAGAAGAGGGCAGGCCGTTTGCTAAGAGCTGCTTTTGCTTCTCACACTTACCCAGGACACACCTCCCCCTTTGCACTGCACAGGAAAAAAATCCCTAGAACTCAAAGAATTCCTAGAACTTAATTTTCAAGTGAAAATCAACACCGCCTGACAGCGCAGTTCTTGTCTTGCAACTGCAATAACTAACATCCAATATGCTGCAATTCTTATTTTGTTTTCCTCCTGGCAGAATGAGGGTCCCACACCTCAGGGCTTTCTTCCCTTCTTGCGCAGGGACTGCCCCTCCCCTGAGAAGGCAATGAACCGGCTGCCAGCTTCATCCTGGATGCAGAGAAAAAAGGGCATCACCTCTCTGCTCACTGCTCGAGAATGATCAAAGCTGAGCGATTGTTATAAAGAATACTCCATCAGAGTGGCAAAAGACCATCCATCTTTCACATCCTTAATCTACACAATTACTGCTTTCTTTCCAAAAATGAAACACTAGCATTTCCACGACGCACCATCTGCAACAAGCGTTCACGAGCTCATTCAGCTTGCATCGGTCCAATCTCACATCAGCTCACATCAGCTTTAGACTTAATCTAAAGCAAACTCACTAATACATCTTCATAACATAAGTGTTCTGGGAAAAATTGAGTATGGAGAGAGGAAACAAACATGGACAATGGTTTGAACCTTCTAGTTCTGTGCACAAATGGCAGCACCCAACTTCACTGACCTCTTCCACTTTCTTAACCAGCGGACGCGAGTTTCTAATGAACGTGATTCTACCAATCTTGAAGTCATAGTTGGGTATTCCTCTGGAAAAGAGGCATAAATACATTAAAGAAGAAACACTGTTCTCAAACACTGATGCTTCATTTGTTGACAACTGAAAAACCACATACCTTCGAATGTCTCCTGGTTTAATTGGTGACGGACTGGGCTCAACACCTTTCTTCTTGCCATCCAACCTGTTCCCAGAGCCAGAGAATGCCTGTGTATACAAATGTGAGCTTTAATTTAATAGCAGCTCGTATTTGAAAGCACAGGGATATTACATTCTGCTATAATAAAAAAACACCACCAAAAAGCCTTCTATAATCTTTAGTTTGATTCAGAATGGTTTTTTTGTACATGTAGTAAGCTGATAAACCCTGGTTGTAGGAGTTTGTTCCAGCTGTTTTTGGACTGGCACATTAAGGACAAGTCATACTATCACTGGCTGTAAACACCACAAAGCATCTGCAGACAGCTGCTGGTTAATGACAACCACACCCCAACCCTCCCTCACCATTTCACAGCATTCAGAAAAGAGCAGAAAGAGAGGACTTACACGGAATCCTACGTCGCTCACATAACCACTGTGGTCTGCTTCAACATCCTGGCAGACAAAAAACAAGTTACTTCATGGTGTTCATGTTGTGATAAGCAAAATAAATGTAAACTGCTCCATAAACTTCTGACCAAACAAAGCCTTAGAAAAATCCATTTCCAAAAGCTAACAGCTGTTAAACAACCATCTCTCAAGCAAAAGCATCAGGTCAGTAAGTTTTAGACTTAAGTTGTTTCAGGAAAAAAATATATACATATATTGGTATACACTGCTCCCTCACAACGGAGGCAGATTACTAGGGAACACAATTTGCAAAACAGAAGCTTAACGTACTGTGGTCTCTTCATGTTGAGCACTTCTTTCTGGTTCTTTGTACCCCAAAGGAGCATCAAAATCCACCTATTGACATAGGGTAAAGAAGCACAAGTATTTCTCTTTCAATCGTAAGTTTTATACTACTATTCCTCAGAATCCACAAACTATTGTTCCAACCCTAATCTAGAAATCACAAGGAAAAACTGAGGCTTTAATATTAAATATATACATATAAACAAAAAGCCTCCCCAGGGATGAACCTTAGCATGTAATTGAAACAGATCAGTACAACAGAACTCAGTGCCATCGGAGATTTAATCAACACAAGGTTGTTAAATAAGACTCTTCAGATTATAAAACGTGTTGAATCTAAATATAACATTCCAGGCACCAGAGTCGCCTGATGGCACATAAGTGTAGCACTTGAGCAGAGATGTGGTTACAGAGGCGCTCTTCAATGAGTCACCTTCCCTATCCTGTCTGATGCTACCTCTCCTAGTGCCCAGTGCTACCAGTTTGAGATGCCCTCTCCTTTTGCAAAGGCACAGTAAAACCAGACTTCCCACAGTAGTAGTAACTTACATTCATATCACATTCTATGATGGACACAGCTTTATCTGGCTTGGTCTCCATTACCCGAAGCTCGTAGATCTGAAACAGTTTTGAATATTTTAAGATTGCACATCTTAAAATGGATGCATTTTATCTTACATGTAAGAAAACCATAGCTAAATCCCTCCCTTCAGAAACCTTCAAACAAACTGAAGTGCTCTCTAGGCTAAGGACTGAATACTTCAGAGTCTCTAGAAAACATGACAACAAAGATTTTTATTGAAGATGCTACATATATGCACTAGTGAACCTACCTAGACTCTATCGTGCTGCACTCTTACTGTACCTTCATCTGCACTTCTGAAATTAAATTTTGTATTCAGAATAATTTTTTCTCATGATTTGTAAGAACATCAGCAGTATTCTTACCCCACCTTGTGGGTAAAAAGATGACTGAACTGACCTCTTTCTTTCTCCAACAGCAAACTGACTGCAAAATCTACCATTTGTGATTATTTGCCAATATTATACAACTCTATGGTGATTATTTAGGCATCAAGAATTGTGCTTAGTCTACAATCCCAAATTGATCAACATGTGTGCTGTCAAAAGCTTCACCTACTAACTCACATCTAAAATTATCTATCTATCTATCTATCTATCTATCTATCTATCACAAGATGTAGTCAAAGTATTTATGCGGCCACAATACTCAACTATGAAGTACTTTACATGGAACTGAATTTGTTTCACCAGATCGATGGTATATAAATGAAACCTACATTGGATGGTGCTGCATACTGTACCTTTTCATTGTAGTTGATGGCAATAACATCTCCAGTAGTTAGACAAGCAAAGTTTCTCAATGCATTTTCTAATCTTTGGAGTATGTTAAGATTTATTTTTCCAGTGAAAGATCAAAGCTTTACAGTTACTATGCTATGAAACTCTGATCTTTGTTCTCTCAAACACGTTTTAAAACCATCAGTAAATTAGATTGCCTTTTAATGAACATTAAGGTATACAAATCCTTCTGTAGATGTTCTTCTCTAGGACACTTAAACTCAGGGGACTTTCAGCCAAGGCTCATGCTTATTTATACCCCATGATACACTTTGTGTCAACATTTTGCAACATACGCTCTTTTTTCTTTGTTTTTCAGAAATGGCAGTAGTGCTACCTACCACCAGAAAACCATGAGGTGTGCCCAAAAAGATAGCTCTGCATCATTACAACTTGGGAGAAAACTTTTCTTCCCTTCTCCATCAATGAAAGGATACACAGCTTTGGGATTGGTGATGTCGAGAAAATCTGGACTCTGTGGTTGAAATTTTGAGTAAGTGGCAACTTGAAGATTAACACTCTCCACTTGTACCAGGCCTCCCTCTTCCAGCAGCAAGTTCTGCATCATCTGTGAGAATGAAAAGATACAAACCACTATATTAACACAGTTTTTAATTCTCTTCATTTTGCCAAAGCCACTGTCTTCCCTGAAATGCACCAGATTGCTGTGTTTTAATTTCAGGAAGAAAACAGGTGCATCCTAAGTAACATCCTGCTTTGTTTTGGTTAAACTCACACTGAGAGAAACCTGAGCTGTGACTGAAAGCTGCTTTAGGATCATGACTAGCAAAGACAGGCAATTTCAAGAAACATTATATCTCTTTAATATTACCCCGGCAGCTCCTTAATCCTGCTCTTCAGGTTCTGACAGCTCAGCATAAGACAACTCACCCAGTGTGGCAGGTAACATATGCCCTCGTCAGCCACGAATTCAAGCACTCCACAGTGCGTCATTCGGTCTGAATTTTTATTAGTCAGCTTAAACAGCATTGGATAAGTTATATTAAGTCGGCCTGAGAGAGAGGAGAAAGAAAATACAGCACAGTTCTGAAGTTTTCACGGATTGAACATTTGCAAAAGCATGAGCCATGGTATAGGAAAGGATTTCCCTCACACCATTATTTCAGCTTCTCAAAACTACATATCAGGAGAGAATGGAGATACATGACGCTGTATTACCACTGCACTTTGAGCTTAAATGCCTCAGTTTACACCAAGATCTGGGATTAGCACTCACATCACCCTGAGCTCAGAGATGAGCAGGCACTGGGTATTATTTTAGTACAGGAATGTATTATTGTTACACCCTTCTGCTATGATAAGTTAGCTCCTACCTAGTTAATATCATCATCTCTTGCCTATTTTAAAGATAAAAAATTATTAAAGATAAAAAATTATTATGTCAGAATTTAAGAATAAAGACTACAATTCAGAGGGTGAAAAAAAGGCCTGAACTAAGGAGCCCAATAAACAGCCTCAGCTCTTTCAATGTTCATTTTCACATTTTCTTTTTGAAGACAGGATTTCCTTCAGACAACAGCGCCCAGAACCAGCAGGCGGAGATAAGAAACCGTTGGCTGACCACTCTGTTACCAGCAGTCCATAAATACGGGCTCACCTCTCGAGCAGCCCAACGCCTCAGCGGTGTGTCTGAACGCAGCCACAGGCAGCCCGCTGCCGCCCGGCTTCTCACCTGCACAAAACCTCACGGCTACACCTTCTAATGAACTTATCTCACGTTCTTGATTTGATCAGGACTAAGCAGACATCCAAACTGCTGTGCTATTTGGTAATGAATCTGCTCACGTATTTCTGCTCTTTTCCTTTCATAACGCTGTTAGTCCAGAACCAAACATTCACTTACTGAGCTGATCCAAAGCAGACGGTGGCATAATTACTGCAGATATGAAAAAGAAAGCGAGATCAGGAAAATTACGACTGCACAAACAAAATGTAACACAATTTCATCATCACCGCGGTTACGTTTGTTCTGAAAACTCGCACAAACTCCTTTCTGAGCAAGAAATCACGCAGGATCCGTCACGGCTCGCCGCGCTGTCACGGCCGCGTCCGAACCCGGCAGAACGGCGGCCCGGCTCGCGCTCCCCCCCCCCCCCCCCCCCCCCCCCGCCCCGTCCCGCAGCCCGGACGGCTCTTTTCCCAGCAGCTCCGCGCAGCCCCTGCCGTGACCGCGGCCCGGCGCCCGGCCCGTCCCGCCGCCCAACCCGGACGGGCTACAAGTCAAAGAAAACAGGCACATACTCTTCCCGCCTTTCTCCACATCTGATCTGTCATTAGGCCCGGCCAGCATGGACACCGAGAAGCAGCGGTACTGCGTGGAGAAGCGGTTCTGGAAGACGCGGGGGATGGGATGGTCGAACATGTTGAAGGAGAACTGCGGGAGGAAACAGCCGCGTCAGCGGCGCCTCGGCCCGGGCAGCGTTACGGCCCCGAGCTCCGCCGCCCCCTGCGGCGCTCCCCCCGCGGTGCCCCGCCGCCCCCCAGGCCTCACCATGGCGGCGGCGCGGCGCGTGGCGCGGAGTCGCTACCGCTGCTGCTGCTGAAGGCGGGCGCGGCCGCTCCGCCGCCGGACGCGGCTCCACCGCCCCCGGCACCGCCCCCCGGCCGCCATCTTGGGTGAGGGCAGAAGCTCGGAGGTGACGCCGGCCGTTGGGGCCGTTGCGGTGGCGGTTTTTGACCGCTCAGCCCGTTCGTCGCTACCGAGCGCCGAGACGCCCCGCTTCCCGTTCGTTCTCCGTGCGTTTTCCCGGCAAAGTAAGCAAACTGCCCCCAGCAAAGATGGCGGCGACGGTAACAGAGCCTGGCACGGTGCTTCCGGCTGAGCCGGGCCCGCTGCGATTGGCCCGCCTCGCTGTCGCGTCTCTCTTTTGCCAATCTCATTGGCGAACACCCGGATGACAGTTCGCCCAATCCGCGACGCGAAGTGACGACGGCTGCTTTTCCATCGGCCAATGGGAAGCGGCGCTGTTTTGGCGCCCACTTTGAGTGGGGGCGGCTCGCGGCCGCCGCCGTTCCCTCAGCGCTCTCCTCGTTGCCGCCATGTTCGTCACCGACTGCCGCCGGGAGTTCTACGACGTGATCGTTAGCCAGGTGCGGGCGGCGCGGCACCGGGGCCCCAGGAGGCGGGCGGGGCGCCTCTCCCCGTTCCGCTGTCCGGGACCGCCTCGCGGAACGCCCGGCTCGGTCAGCGGTGGGACTGAGGCGACCGCCCCGCTCGTCCCGAGGCCGCGGGGGGAATCGCGGGCTGCGCTCGGGAGGAGGCGGGCGGGGGTCGGCGGGAGCGCTGTGCGGGACGGGAGCGCTGTGCGGGAGCGCGCGGTTCGGGCCGGCTGCGCTCAGCGCAGCGCCGATCTGCCGGTCCTTTGTTTAACAGAGGCATCCCTACTTTTTTTTCTTTTTTTTCTCTCCTTTTTAAAGTACCTTTTTAACTGCCGTAACGCTGCCTGCCGGAGCCGCGTTACCCCGCGCCCCGCAGCGAGCCCTGCCGCCCGCTTTCCTCGAAGCTCGGTTTTGCCCCGCGGCCCGAAGCGGGAAGGCTTTCTTTCCTTGGCCGCTCCGTCGCGCTCTGCCCGCGGAACTTTCACTGACTGTGCGATAGAAGGCGTTTGTCCCAGCTGCTCCGGCTTTGAGAAGGAACCCTCGCACGAAAACAAAGCAGAAGATAAGCTGACCCGGATGTGGGCTGGATCCGGCATTCCTCAGCCCTGTTTTTGCCCCAGACTTTCTTTGTCAGAGGCCGTTCCCGATGCTGAGAGCTCTGCCCGTTTGAGGCGCGCAGCGCCCGGCTCCGACCAGCGCCGCGCCGGGCTGCGAGCGGGGGCTGCACGGCCGCGACTGCGCCGAGCCACGGGCGCTTTGGGTGTGATTTCACCGCGTTAAGCGGGGCTGCTCGTTGTTCACGTTTACTGGGATCCAAATCGCTTCTTTTGTTGCGGTGCCTCTTTAGATCCGTCCTGTTCCGTGCTTATAGCGATCTCTGCCTAAATTTCTCCCTTTCTCATCCCCCAGTCACACACCTCATATACCAGCTTGCTGAATTTCTCCCCTTCGTTAATATATTAATGCTGTTACTCTGTTATTTTTGCAGCGAGTTCTTCTTCTTGTGGCCTCAGACGTTGATGCATTATGTGCTTGTAAAATACTCCAAGTAAGTGTTTGTTCGTTACCACTGCAGGCTTACACAAGAGAAAGTCACTGGGATTCTTAGAATGGGTTTGAACTCAGAAAAGGATAAAAGTTTAAACTGATTTTGTGAAATGTTTTCTTTGTGAATCATAACATGGATTCTCAGTAAGCCATACTCTCAGATTCAATGTCAAGTTGTCAGCTTGGATGTCTCCAAGACAAAGATTTGTATGGAATAGAGTTATAGCGCAATGCACTAATGTGGAAGAGATTGTTTCCCACCATAGCTGACAGCTGTTTGCTTCATTTCAGGCTTTGTTTCAATGTGATCACGTGCAGTATACGCTAGTCCCTGTGTCTGGATGGCAAGAACTTGAAACTGCCTTTCTTGAGCATAAAGATCAGGTAAAAAGAAAAGTTGCAGCTCTTTGTATAGAGACACGTATTTCTGTCCTTTCCCCAACTTAAAATGTCAGCTCTTAATGTAATTTGTATGATTTCTTACCTCAACACAGTGGTTAAGTTTTAATATACTGCTTCCAAATGTGTCAAGGTCTTTATTATTATTATTATTATTATTATTATTAATATTATTAATATCAGGTCATTTCTTATTGATTCAACTTCAGCTCGCACACATTTTGGGATGTGAGAGGTGGTGGTATCGGGTGTCCAATGTCCTAATTAAGTATGGTCTGTTGTCTTGCACGTTTTTCCTTCTTTGGGTCATCTAATGCCAGGAAGTAAATGTTGGTTTGGCAGTGGTGAGTGCTTTGGGGGTTTTGTGTAGGTGTTTGCAGTATTTTGCATTTCCCACTAATTAAAATTAAAAGTGTTTGTTTTGGTTTTGTTTGCAGTTCAAATATTTTGTTTTTATTAATTGTGGTGCCAATGTTGACCTGTTGGAGATCTTGCAGCCTGAAGAAGACACTTATTTTTTTGTGTGTGACAGCCACAGACCTATCAATATAGTGAATGTTTACAATGAGACACAGGTAAGCTGAGCTTTTCTTACAGCTTGTATTGTAACAAACTGTTTCTGTTCTGTGGGGTGGGAGGGTACCCCAGTGCTTTTCTGTGTTTTGCAGAATTGCTAGCAGTCAGAAAATGAGCATTACTGACGCAGACATCCACTAATATTGTTAGATCAGAAAAAATACTGTTTTGAGTTATAAAAATGTATACTGCTAGTGCTGTGATAGCTGTCAGTAGTAAGCACCTAGATCTATTTCTGCACCTCACACTGGTACAAATCAGAAGATAAGCATCCCACGGTGTGTAACAGCCACGAACAGTTCTTCCATGCAATGCTCTATGATATTATTTATTTGAAGAAGAATGCAATTTCTACTCTTGTGTTGGATAAATAAGCACGGTCTTCGTAAAAACACAAGTACTGCTTTTTAATACCAGGAATGGATAACAGCCAAAATGAGGTTTCTGTTTCACTTCTGAAGTTTCTGAAGCTTTCTCATTTGTTGTTTGAAATGGTACCTTGCTGAAAAATATCTTTTTATTCTTGCTAGATTAAGCTGTTAGTTAAGCAAGATGATGATCTTGATGTTCCTGCTTATGATGATATCTTCAGAGATGAAGAGGACGAAGAAGAGGAGTCAGAGAATGAAAGTGATGGCTCAGAGCCTTCAGATAAGCGCAGACGGTTTGAAGAGGTTTGTTTCTCATGCTTCATTTTCTGAAAAAGGAAAATAAAGTAGTTATTATAAGTCCTCAGAGCAGATAAGGAATGGCAATAACATATAAAAATTGGTATAAAATTAAGTGTGTGAGTAAAAAATACTCTGCGACTAGAGTTTCACTTGCACAGATTGTTTTTTTGATTTGCACTGAAATATTTTCTGCTTATCAAAACGTGTTAAAACTGATTAGTTACTGAGTATGTAACTCTGTCCTCACGTAATTGCTTAACCCAGGAGACTTCTCTCTGGTTATGTGCTCTGGACTTTTGAGTTCAGCAAAACAACCAATTTAGATATAAACTATTTTTTATGTATTTTGCAATAATTGTTTGAGAAGATAAAAGCTCACAAACAATTTAGAAATATATTTTGTCTGCCTTTGGGGCAGTAAACTAACACAAGTATATTGTGGTACAGGCATGAACAAGTCAATTTAACATGTTTTATTTGTAGCACATTACCTGTTTTTATCAAGCAAGGAGGCAAAGGCACAGGGCTAGCAACAGATCCTATTGGATCTAAAAACATTCTCAAACTTTGTATAGATGATTGTTCTATTGGTTGGTTCTATTAACATTATACACTTCTTCCTCCTAATCCGGGAGAGTACTTAATCAGGAAGAACCAGTACTAGAAAATGAAAGACAAATCATAACCAGCATGTGCAAAAGCTGCTTTTGAATCTGTAAAGTACATAGATCTCTTTGATCTGAGTTTTGAAGATGATGATGCTTTTTAGAGAGCATAAATATACACCAAGTTCCTCTGTTCCAAGCTTGATTAATGATCTTTATTTTTCATCAGTGTCATTTTTATGTTATAAAATGGTAAGATGCAGTGTTGGTAGTATTGAAATTCCTTTTATCTATGTAGATTAGCTAAATCAGTGCTAGCATAGGAAGATGACGTGACTTTGAGTATGTTCCTAGGAAAAGTTTAATGATAATTCTTTTTCCCGTTAAATATCATAAATAGAAATAATTCCTCTTTTAATGAAGAGTTAGTCACTTAACTAACTGGATAAGTGCTAACTTATTGGAGTGGTTTTTTTTTTAGCATTTTAATGTCCAAATTAATTTGCAGGAGGTAATAGAGAGAACAATGAAAAGGCGACAAAGGCGAGAATGGGAGGCACGCAGGTGAGCTTCAGGTTTTCTGTGTTGTGTACATCCGATGTTTTCTTTGCACATTTTGGTACTGTGGTGCTTTGTGTGCAATATGCTTTGGTTTTAACTTGCAGAAAATGGAGAAATGTATTTATATACGCAAAAAACTAAAATGTTTATGTGGATGGTAATTGTAAGTAATTGTTTATAAATAAAAGAGCAAAAGGTGCAGAGCTTCACTGTTAAGCAGTGCTATTAGCTTGTCTATCTTAGGATGAAATTTGAACCTCTTTCTTTGTAATCCCAGTATTTTTAAATGAAATGATCAGGAAAAAAAGAAACAGAATTTGAGGAATCAAGGATTAATTTTTTTTTTCCAAATTCATCGCTAAAATGAAATGAAATTATTTCACAGCTCAGGTTTATATTTTGAATTGGATAAGTCTGGTTTTCCACTCAGTCACACTTATTTTTTCCTCTTTTAGACGTGAAATTCTTTTTGATTACGAGCAATATGAATACCATGGGACCTCAGTAAGTATCAGCTCATTCTCCACAAAATTACAAGGTGCCAGTAATTCTGATGTTGGATATTACCCAATCACCTTAATTTAGTATAATTTGTAAATGACTTACATAATTGTCTTTATTATATATGGTAAGATGAGTAATGGATAAACAAGTAGTGTGACTTACTAAAGTTTTCTGGCTGTGTACATCTGTTTTTCCTGTTAATGAATTAGAGATGTCCCAGAAACATCCCAGTTGGCTGGGGAGGTAATGGCAGCTGCGTGGCAGTGTGTAATACAGTGTTAACAGTGGGAGAAAAAAGCTGGAACAGAACTACTAACATTCTTGTTGCTTGATATCTTTAATGTTAGTATAGAAAAACTAACAGTGGATTTTTATTTTCATTTTTATTTTGGTAGAAGTGCGTCTATGCACAAGAGTACTTTTGTGCAAAGACTTAAAGATATGGGGAGCTTGTTTGCCTTTCTAAGTTTTGAATGTGTCAGACTATTACAGATGTTACAAATTGCAGACTTGCAGAGCTTTATAAAATACTTTTCTGTTTACTTGATGTTTTAAAGTAAGATGCTGGTAGATTGTCACACTCAATCATGACTTGTAGATTGGCAAATTTAAGTTTTCTGTTTGCATAATGAAGTGAGAACTTTGTGTTCATTTACCCCCTCTTTTTGCTTTCCTTTCTTGTAGTCTGCGATGGTGATGTTTGATCTGGCGTGGATAATGTCTAAAGACTTGAATGACATGTTGTGGTATGTTTCTGTTACCACTTCTTGTAAAGGCTGGAAAATAATTGCACAGTAAAAAGATGCAAGATTTTCCCAAACTGTGATTTCAGCATGAGATAGCAGCTTATTTCCTATGTGAATGTCTGTCTTAACTTGGAGGACCCAGCTGCATAACGGATTAGAAATAAGAGCATATAACCTTGTAACTGACTTCTATGCACAGATGATGAATAGTGTTTTTGACTTGTTCTGTTACATACTTAAATATTTAAATATAATACACCTTCCAGGATTTTTTTTTTAACTTTTTGTTTGTTTGTTTTCCCGATTTCAGGTGGGCTATTGTTGGCCTAACAGATCAGTGGGTCCAAGATAAAATTACCCAGTAAGAAAGTTTTTTCCCTTTTTTTTTTTTTAGCAACTAATACAAGCAATTATATAAGCTCATAAAACGTGGGAATTTAATGTTGCACAATTATGAAAAATGGCATTAAATATATTTATGATTAAAAGCAATCTAGTGCCTTATAAAAACAGGAATATACTTCAGAGAAACTCTTTTCGACTATTTGGAATTTGTAAACTTATTTGGCTTTTATAAAATAGTGAAAAATAACTTCTAATGAAGAAATGGTGTTCACTAGTAGCTTATATCAGTGTGACTGATGCAGTTTTTTTTACAGGGAACAAATCTGTATGTTCTGTAGACTCCTGTTTCCTTTCCTATTTTGGAAAAGACAAGTTCCAATTCTTTTCCTTTCTCAACCCATTTCTTTTCTATGAGATACCATCAGGATTCAAGTAGTACACACGCAAACCTTACATCTGATATTCTATTTTTACTAATACACTGATCTCTGTAACAAGATAAATGTAATTAGGATTTGATTCATTGCTCTGTCTGTCTGAGTGTGTTTTATTTTAACCTTAATTGCCTGGGTGTATAGCTGAGTATTGAGAGACTATTAGCAAGTTGTTCTTCTGAGATGTGCCTGTGGTTTTCTGTGCTGCTTTCTGATGAAAGTGTAATCTTCAGGAAGCATTTTGTGTTCTCCTATTCAAATATAATGATACAAAGGAAGATAGCCAAGTGACCTTTCTTTCTTTTTTTTTTTTTTTTTAAGAATGAAGTATGTGACTGATATTGGAATCCTGCAGCGCCACGTGTCTCGCCATAACCACCGCAATGAGGATGAGGAAAATTCCCTGTCCATTGATTGCATGCGAATAGCATTTGAATACGAGTATCCTTGCCTTAAATCTGGCAAAATCAAACCCTGCCTACTTGATGCGCCCCAGCTGAGTTTATATCAACAGAAAAAAATCCCAAGCTGCTTTCCTGCTGAGAACAGAATTAGAGAAAAAAAAGAAAATGTGGACGGCCTGTTGAACATGAGTCTCTTTCAGTATCTTGTATAGCTTCACTTCAGCTCAACTCTACAGATCTAGTTAGATGTCAGGGTTTGTTGTCTTGTGGTGTTACATGTACCTACATCTTTTCACAACGTTTAGACATACAATACATAAGGGCAATTGAAGGCACCTGCTAGTTAGAGTTCTCTAACTGTCTGTAACTTCAAAGAATATATATGCTTAAAATTATTTTCTATAATTCCTGTTCAGTCTGCGCCTGGCACTTTATCAGCACTGGTCTCTGTATGAAAGTCTCTGTAATACATCATATACCTCTGCTAACCTCAAGCTCTGGTCAGTACAAGGTCAGAAGCGGCTGCAGGAGTTTTTGGCTGACATGGGGTGAGTTTTAAAAATTTGGTTCTCAATTAAGGGATCATTTTTTCACTGGGTTATATAAAATTATTCAGACTAGAGTCAAGTTATTTAAGCTTACAGGTACTCAGTATGTTGTTTTTTAAATGTGATTGTAGGGCTGTGAGTTGGTTGTGGAGTCTCAGTTGAGCTGTGCAACTGTGTCTTACTGTATGAAGAATAATTCAGCTGTATGCCTTTACTGAATAGTCGATTTGAAAGTGACTTGTGCATTCTTATGCCTGCTCTTCAATGACTAGAGGAGAACAAGCTCAGTCAGACTTTGCTTGCTAAACTACCAGATCTTAATGCCTTATGAAAGCAATGTAGAATATTTGTTTCTTTTGGCTCTTTATCTGTTGGTGATTTTTTCCTTCTGTTTTCAGTTTGCCTTTGAAACAAGTGAAACAGAAGTTTAATTCCATGGACATGTCTTTGAAAGAAAATCTTCGGGAAATGATTGAAGAATCAGCAAATAAGTTTGGGTAAATTATTTTAAATACAAGTGATTTATCTGAAAATATTTTTCAATTAAATTTAAATGTTTTTATATGAAGCGGATGGAATGTCTCCTTAAAAAAAAAAAAAAAGGAATTTATATTGATAAAGTAATATTAGACTCTTTGCAAATATTAGAGTGAAATTAATCTTCATGTTCTTAACATTAACACACCAAAGAGATAATGTTATTAATGATGACCAGCTGAAAACATTGATTATTTTTATCTCATTTTACAGAATGAGGGATTTAAGAGTTCAGACCTTCAGCATTCACTTTGGCTTTAAGAACAAGTTCTTAGCAAGTGATATTGTTTATGCCACAGCTTCTCTCATGGAGAGCATAGAGAAAGAGGGGCCTGAAACAACTAATTTCATTAAAGCTTTGGACAGTCTCTCCAGGTACAAAAAATTCTCATTGTTCTTTTACAATTTTATTTAGGGAATGTGGGTTAAATATCTAAAAGATGCATTGATGCTTCATAAGAGATAAAAGAAAAATTATCCACAGGGATTTAGAAATGTCCCACTTATGCATGGAAAAGCTTTACATTTCTATATAAAGGCATTTATTTTTTCTTCTGTCTTTTGCAGAGGTAACCTGGACAAACTGCACCAAGGGCTGGACCTAGCCAAAAAGCAGTTACGTGCCATTCAGCAGACAGTAGCCAGCTGCATTTGCACCAACCTTGTTATTTCCCAAGGGCCTTTTCTTTATTGCTCTCTCATGGAGGTCAGAATTCTATTTTTCTACCATCTCATATTTCAGTGTCATATTTTGTCTTTTCTGATTTGAATAGCGCTGTTTTCCTAACTGTTGGCTGAATAATAATGATGCCAACAGAAAGTCAGAAAGGCTCTATCTATACTATACTGTCTCTCATGGGTCAGTATTGACATCTGCTCTGTAATTCACAAAGAAAGAATCCGTTTTCTCAAAGGAGAGAGCTTGGTCACCAGGTAAAGTAGGAGATGTCAAATTCCTTTGCCGTAATGGTTCTTAGTGTACTTTGAACGATGCAAAGCTTTTAGCTTTGTCAGTAGATATCAAAATTTATATCAATGAATGGAATTAATCATCTTGTGTTGTAATTGAAATAATTCTTGTTTTCCTAGGGTACACCAGATGTGAAACTGTTTTCTAAACCAATATCTCTGTGCCTGCTTAGTAAATACTTGCTCAAATCCTTCGTTTGCTCTGTAAGTAAATCAGGTTTAATGTAACTTTTGGCCTATGTAGCAGTTATTGTTCTGCTGGATACTTACAGTTAATGACTAAAATGTTTTCATATCATCTTAAAAGTTTTTCTGCTGATTGTTTGAATAATTTTAGCACCGTTATGAATTCTGTTCCTGGGAAACTTCTTAGCACAAAGAACCTTTCTGATTTCCAGACAAAAAACAAGCGCTGCAAATTACTGCCACTGATAATGGCTGCACCAATGGATGTTGAACAGGGAACTGTGATCATGGTGGGGATTCCTCCAGAGACAGAAAGCTCTGACAAAAAGAAGTAAGAATGTTGTTTGAAAGTTCTTACTGAAGGTATCCATACGCTTTTCCTGTCTCTGAAACAGCTACATCTTTCCTGTACCTACTTAACACTGTATGTATTGACTTGACCTGCGTCCTTCCTAAAAGATACTTTTGCTTATGGTATACATGAGGTACTTAGAGAGGATATATGTGTTCCCCGTTTCCTTGTACATTTTTTTCCTCTATCTTAACTATTTATGTATTTATCTTAAAAGAGAGCTATATCTCTTAGTGGATGGTACCTTCTAACACGTGACTAACTTCATTTTTCGTCTTGCAGCTTTTTTGGAAGAGCGTTTGAGAAAGCTGCTGACAGTACCAATTCCAGGACTTTACACAACCATTTTGACATGTCCAGTGAGTAATGCCATTTTCATTTCACATAATTCATTCACCTTTATTCCTTTAGGGGTCAGTGTTCACACAGACTCCAAGTATAATGAGTGTAGACCATTTACTCATTTCTGTATGTCTTAAATGCAAACGTCGAGTGTGCATACATGATAACACTATTCCTGAATCTAGTATGAATACAAACTGCATCTTAGTTTGCTGATCTTTTTTCTTCTCTGTTTTTTAAGTCTTGTCTGGTACAGAAGTTTGCTTATCATTTTGGGGCTTGCTTATCTAAAAATTGCACAGAGTAATGATTTTCATATATATACTTCATTTACAATCTATGAGGATATCTGTGAGAATTTTTGTATTTAGCAGCCAAGCCAATAAGGTATTGATGTTACAAGGTTTATTCTATATTGACTCTTTGAAAAACAAAACATTAATGCAGTGAGATTTTTCCCAGCTTTGTGTGTGCTTTTAAAGGAGGCGGTTTTTAACTCTACACTCTTTGATTATGTTTGCACATCGAGCATAAAACAAACTCCTAGGTTTAAAACTTAGTGGCTGTACCCTGTAGTGAGCGCCTAGAAATGTGAGTTTGCTGGAATAGACAATGCATGTTGCATTTTGCCCAAACAAATAGTTTCTCTTTTTCTTTCTTAAGGCTGGCTAGGAATATAAATAACTATACTAGGAATCAACATTCTTTGTATGACACCTGACACGTCTTTCAGTTATTTGCATCACATAACGAAGTATTTTGTATTTTAGTAATTGAATTGAAAACAGAAGACAGGAGCAAATTTTTGGATGCACTCATTTCTCTCTTGTCCTAATGGTAAGACAGTGCAAAAAGGATTAATTCAGAAATTTATTACAGTTCAAGTTAGTAATCAAATGACATTCATGTATTATCTGTAGAATGTTCTAACAAAATGCAGCAATTTCCAGGGAAAATAAATATTGAAGGTAAGGGTTTCTTACAGAGAAGATTGATTTTCTTTTGGAGAAGAGGCAGACAATGCATGAAAAGATTTTTTTTTCTTTTGAGACATTTAAATTTCATAATTTCTAAGCTTTTCATTATTCTAGCTGTTTGTGGCTTTTCAATTTCATTTGTAGAAGGAGCAGCTGTTTACATTGTGAAAGGAAATGGAGGTAGTTGTGATTGGCAGTCCATTGCTGACTTTTTTTCTTCTTTCAGTTATGATAGCTTTCTTGAGCTCAGGGCAGAATCTTGGTCATAGGAGTGCCATTCTTGGCTTTGAAGTTAAAGTGGTTTGTTATTTGTTTGGGACGTGTTGGTTTTGTTTGCTTTTGTTTACTATGTTTGAGTTATACGTTATGTTAGTGTGTAGTTTTTATCTGGATTTAAGATTTTATTTGTAGTTGTGACTTTTTGCTTCGCACTTGTTCAAAGTCCGTCTTAAAGCTATTTTAGGACAAGACGAATTTTACTGCCTACTTGATGAGACTGTTGCAACTGTTTTCAAATACTTGATGTTTTTTAGTTATGAACTATTTTCACTGGTTTGTGCTGATTCCACAGGGGTGGGCTTTTTAGAGATTAAACTGTTTTGTGACATTTGCTCAGAACAGCCTGTAAGATTGTCTAAAGTACCTCCTGACTCCTTCCCTCCTGTCCTATCTAGACATGGAGGTTTGATCTTCAGTATTCACATGTGATTTAATCCCAGTTATCTTTATGCTGCATGTACAAAAGCAAGGGAGTAAGATGAAGCTTTTGACAAGAGCGTGTGAATGTATGTTCACAGGCCTAACCAAATGGAAATTAACCTATTGGATATTAACACTGTAATTTCTTTCTGTTCGCTCAGAAGTTTGGAACAGTGAATCAATAACTGCAGTTGTTTGTTAGGTAGCATTGCCATTCATGGCTTCTGCAATTCCTACACCTATTTGTTTCTTTATGCTTTGACTACAGATTGTTTCAGATTGTCCTCTGCCCTGTTACGCAGTGGTGCTTTTTGGTTCCTTGTGCTGGAAGCTGAGGATCAGATGCTCTGAAGTTGTTTCAGATGTTCCAGACTTCATAGTGCTGCAATTATGTCATCTTACTTTATCTGAAATGTTCCGATACAGGCCTGGACTTCTGGTTTTGTGCTTAAGAGGCTAAAGGATTTCAAACCTGAGCACACAGATATTGGATACTGCTTCTTTGTAAGGACTCAATCCTTCTAAAGGCAAAATGCCTCGAACAGGAGAATTTGTACATGGCGTTTCTGTTTGTCAAATCTGCTTTTATTAGTAGATGTGTTCCTTTGATATTGAGCTGTGGGCTAATAGCAAAAATAGGTTTTAAATAAGTTCCATATTTAAATGTTCTTTTAAAACTACCTTGAGTGTTTTAAAATCATTTTTAAAATAACTTCTTGAAAACTTGTAATGAAAATCTTTTTAGGTGCTGTCAGGTTGAAGCCTTGTACTTTGGTTGAAATAGCTGTTTTGTGAGGCAAGTTTTAAGACTTCAGGGATTTAAAATCCATGTACTAAGAAACTGCCAGTTACCAGACACAATCTATGGAATTTCAGTGCCAGCAAAGCATTCTTAGTCATGCATAGTGATGCTGTATTGTCACTTGTAGACTAGCTTTGGCAGTAATTTTCCTGGGAAGAATCTAAACCAGTATGATAACTGTGTGTGGGCTTGGTGTTATAACTGTCAGGCTAGATTTCTTCAGCTCCGTAACAGTGGTCCCATTTCATTTTAGGTGCTGTACATTGCTGTACATTGGGTACATGAGTATGTATATGAGTATGTATATGTTTGGAATTCTTTTTATTCCTGCAATGGTTGCTTGAATTCTGTATGATCTCAATATTATCAGTGTATTATAATGGATATGTAAAGAGTATATAGCATTACATTGTACTTGGTACAGATTTTTATTACAAGTTAATTTAATACCAACTGTGATCTAGATGTAGCCAGTGGAAAACGAATTAAACAATATATTTTTATCCAAACAGAAGTCGTTCTTTAATGCTGTCTTTGTATCTGAACAACCAAATCTTTGTGCCAACTTGTGATAATGGGAAGTTGTGCTTCATAAGTTTTAGTGCTGTGCATTTGATACATGGCACAGTTCTGTGACTGGTGGCTATCTTAGCAAATTACCACTGTTTTCTTATTTGAGATTTCGCTATTGCTGATAGTTTGTTTTCTCTACCATCATTACAAGTTTTGTGTGAATCCCTTCCTCTTACCTTACCAATTCTCATTTGCTGTTGTATTCCCCTCTCTCTCTCTTGGAGCTTTGTGTATTCTGCTTCATTCCCCTGTCGAGGCATGTTTGTTTCCTACTGCTAGCATTTTTCCTGCCATTCTGTTAATTAGGTATTATCAGAATGAATAAAGAAGGAGGTTGTGTGGGTGTGTGTCAGTAGGCAGCTGTTGTGCACAAGTTTTCAGGCAGATTAGCCCTTTAGTATAAGCACATTGTGTTGTGCTGGGAGGATGAGAAATGGGAGCTAGTTATAATGCTGAGATGTGTGGTTGAACTGGCAGGTTCTTTCACCTCCGACTGGTGTAGTGTACATACTTGAAGTTGTGGATATATTAAATGGGGCAGAAGCTTCCCTTGTGCCTCCTTTATTGATTGTTGGGTTATTTCCTGCTTTTGGTTTTTAGGGTTCTAGCTTTCCCAAAGTTGTTTTAGAATTGATTAGCCGTTGAACTGATCCAGGCCAAAAATTGGTCAGGAATACTGACTGCTATGTGAAAAGAAAATAGTTACATCTGTGTGGAAATCGGAATATGTCAATAGATAAAAAATCTGCATGTCGCATTTTAGAATACGTGAAGTAGTGTCAGACACTTCTTACGTAGCTCATTCTATGCTGTAGAATTTGTAAATGAACGTGCTAATACTGTTTATTTAGAAAGTCACTGTACAGGAAGATCCAACTTTCTGAACCCCCCTTGCACCCACAGAAAAGCAGCCCCGTTCAGCAGCGAGGCGGCTCGAATGGCTCAATGAAGTGCTGCTGACTGGTTCAGTGGTCGCTTCTAACAGTTAAGTGTTGGAAAGAGGTTCCATGCCAAGAATTCTTAACATCTCTTCATGAAGAGATTATTATGCATTTGATTTATTCGTCCAAATAGAAAATGTGGCTCTGACATGTCATTTTAAAAGAAATAGTTAAAGCACTAAGAAATCGGCTTACCCACTTTAGATGTATGGTGGCATTCCATGTCTGAATGCAAACAGAAACATTCCCTAAGGATTATATTTGAGCTGCAGTAACTCTTTTTCCTCCAGTGTGTTTGCTGTAAAAATCAATGCTTTAGATTATTTCTTTGGCTCCTGCTCTATTTTAGAGAACAACAAAATTATCCTTTAAAAAGTTTGGTGTTTTAAGGGAATTAAACGTACCGAAGTACGTTAAGCTGACTAAATTGTGCTGTTCTTGCCCAGTGATTCATGACCACTTAGACATAATTGAGATGGCACAGTAAGGACCTCATTTGATTGGAATTGAAGTGTATCCCCTTTCCCAAGAATCACAGGGAGTTAGCAGTCTTGTACTTACCACTGTTAAGGTTGTGTAGTGGTGAAAATTAATTCTTACTTTCTATACTGCTCTTAAGAAAAATAGGAAAAAGTACTGCAGCTTTCTTGTATGAATGAAGTACTAGGTTTGTACCACCTTAAACATAAATGTAGCCATGGGGGGAAGCCAGAAGGACACTTAATCAGAATTTTGACCTGTCTGATGTCAAAAGCAGATGCTAGGGAACAAAGAAATAGCATGATACTTCCTTCCGCATACAAGCACAAAGACTCTCACAGCCCTCCTCAAGGACATCCTGATCCAGATGTGGTTTCTGAGTATTTGGTACCTGTCAGTAGTTATCTGCAAACTGGGATGACTTCCTCCCTAATTCTTGTTTTAATCTGTGTAATATTGTGTAGGGAGCAGACATGCAGTCTTGCCAATTGGTGGCTTTTTTGATGCTTTACAGTCTTTGCCTGTTTCCTCTGTGCAGTCATCATTTCATAAACCTCTTCTGTGTTCTCCACAGTTATCTCTTCCCAGTCTTGAATCATGACAGCCTATTTCTTCCTTTTGCTGCAGCTGTTCTGGCATCCTGATTATTGTTGCACTGCTTTAAGTAATTGTCAGACAGACCAGAAGAAAAACTGCAGGCAGTATTTGAGATGCAGGTGCACAAGACTCATTAGGAGTGTAATGATGTCTGACCTAAATCTACCCTCTTTGAGCTGGAAACCATTTCCCCTGGTTCTATCACCACAGACCCTACTCAAGAGTCTGTCCCCTTCTCTCCTGTAGCTCCCCTTTAGGTACTGACAAGCTGCTTTCAGGTTACCTTGCAGCCTTCTTTTCTTCAGGCTCCACAGCCTCAGCTGTCTCAGCCTGTCCTACTAGGAGAGGTGTTCCATCCCATGGATCACATCTGTAGCCCTCCTCTGGATGCACTCCAACAGGTCTATGTCTCCTGCACTGTGGACTCCATATCTGGACGCTGTACTCCATGTGAGGCCACAGCAGAGGGGCAGGAGCACCTCCTTTGCCCTGCTGGCTGCACTGCTTTGGATGCAACCCAGGGTATGGTTGGCTTTCTTTACTGCAAGGGCACAGTGCTGGCTCACATCCAGCTTCCCAGCTCCATAGGTAGAGAAATCCCAGGAAGCCTGACAGAAAAGTCTGGCTTGTTGAAGGGAAAGAAAACAGTGAATTGTTTGTTTCTTTACATGGAAAAATTAAAGTCTCTCTTGGCTCTCATGTACCATTGTTGGCTTCAAGGTGGTACTGAAAGTTCCCTTTGGATTGGATTCAAGGACTAAGGAAAAAATGCTGCCCAGGATGGAGCTCTAAGTACAGTGCCACCTCTATGCACAAGTGTCTGAGTTATAAACGCTTTCTTAGCAGGAAATATTACAAAACACAAGGGGAAGAGAATGATGTGAGCTTTAATTTCAAACTATTCTCATTCTCTTCAAGCATTTGGCTTTAGTTTTTTTCCCTTTTATTGGTGGCAGAATTAGAGAAGCAAATCAAAGGTCAAGGACATTCAAAGTAGGCAAGAGATCTTTTATTCAATTACACACAACTTCATGATTGTCCTGGGAATGTAGGTTTCCCAATCATTGCTGTAGTATGGAAAAAATAATTTCAGTTTTCTCAGTAGTGCCTACTGTGTAGCTACTCTGACATTTGGTACTTTTTGTATGTTATTCAGTGATATTCTGGGACAACATACCTAGACCTTAAGAGAGATGATGCTAAACAAATTGAGTAATTTGGTATCACAAACATTTATCAGTCAGTGCTGTATGTAATGAACTAACTAACGGCTCAGAAGACTTCCTTAGGCTGGAATGAAAATCAAGTTCTCTATGGAAAGATTCCACACAGAAATTTATGAGCAAGCCTGAGCATACCTCATGTATTAACCAGGGTAAGATGTACATGCAAGTGAAGTCACAGCATAGCTCATTCATTTTCTGGATTCGGGTCTATTTTATTAAGTCTAGGTTTGTTTTTCTTTCCCTAACTCAATTACAGATGTCTCCAAAGTCAAACAGCTTTGTGACTTAAGAACTGTAAGTGATTTCTCTGGGTATTCCTTGATGTTAACTAGGTTATCTGTATTAGACAAGTACTATGATATTCTGAGTCTTCTGTTTTCTTTTCAAAAACAGTTTTAATTGAAATAATACCTTCCTGTTCCTTGAAAAAAAGCTAATGTTCCCTTACAGAAAGAGGTGCTGTCTTTTTAACTGTGTAAAGTACTCAGTTACCTCTTTTCACCTATACAGCATGTCAGTTTTTTCAGTCCTCGTGGTGTTGGTGTCTCTTTCCACTGTTTGGCTCAGTGGAATTTACTTTCATTTAATCATTCATTTGTACCATGTCAGTGGAAAATTGGAGGCACCTGCATTGGATTGGAAAGAATTCACAGGGACATTCAGCTCTTTGTGCTTTTATTTACTGGAAGTCACCAAAGGGCTCCTTGAAATAAGTATGCCATTAATGATTCTCCCTTGTGTGATCTGAAGGTCTAGCTAGATTGCTAGCCTATAAGGAATGGCCAAGTAAAATAGTGTTTTAAATGCCTTTGTGATCATCATTGTAATTCAGGATTCGAGTACCAGGATTGCAGAAACATTTGTCAGGTTATGTTGTCATATGGCAGTGATTTGCTGTTAGTGACTGCCTAAATATTTAAAGCTACTGTTCTTTATAAGGGATTGTTGAATTTCAAAATATTCACTTAGTGTGGTATGCATGGCAGAACTGGAAGGAACAATTACTTCTGGGTCCAAGGAGATTCATTTTCAAATTGATACAGATTAGAACAAATGGAAATGGATAGTGGGCTACAACTCCCTTTTGTGCCTTGGGAAAATCTCCTTCAGGCGAATGAAGCTGTTAAATATTTCAGGAAAGTGGGAAATAAGCAGGACTTTACATTTTAATGGAATTGGTCAGATCTGTCTTTTTAATGGAACTGGACTTGATCTGTATTTTTGAAATAGTGTCTTAGCTGGTTTACTGAACACTGTTTTATTATTAGGAATTAGTGAGTTACCTTATTATGCTTACCTGCTTTGTGCATATTTTTAGTTCATCTGCTTTGAAGGATGTCGGTGAGAAACTTCGTGCTTTTAAGATACTGCTATTTTGTATCTGCTATTTCAATTGTCAGAAACAGGTCCCTGTGAAGAGGTCAGGGCATTGCAGTGGTATGTTGCAGGACAAAGCTCTAAAGTGATGGTAAAGAACGGAATTCTTGGTCTTTGAAAGGATGTGTACTATGCATGCAAAACATACCAACACCAGCGCATGCTGCTGTTCACTGTGCTGAGGTCTGAGATGACCTTCATGGAACCCCACTGTGTTCCTCTCCCCGAATTATCAATAAGAAATTCAGTTAGGGCTCAATTCTGATTTCCATTGCTGTCATGATGGCAGAATAGTGCAACTTCTCCACTTCTCTCTATCCCTCAGTGAATCAATATTTTCTTCTACAACTACTGTTGTAGAAACAACACAAAACTATTTCCCTGCGGTCTTGTGATGCCAGTCTGCTCTCCAGGCTACTCAGGGGGTCCTGTAAATCTTAGCCTACTTTAAAAAGTTGATTAATGGAAACAGGATCTTGACCTTAACTATTGCAAAACTTGTGCTGTAATATAGTTCTGCAACTTGACACTTCAAATAGGAAGTTTGGTATTTTATAGCGTGTAGTTTAGAATAATTGTCTCCTAAATGGTTATGAATGTTATTCATTTATACTGTCTGTGTTTGATTGCCCCACTTAGATGCTCCTTGCTTCTAGGTTAAGTCAACATCCAGGTTTGATCTTGTGAGGAACTGAGGATTCAGGTAACTATATTGCTAGGCCAGGTCTCAGGACCTAATGTCAATAGTGGTATCCTGCATAGGGGGGTTTAGGCCTGTAAAGGCAGCATCTGTCACTTTTTACTTTCATTTTTTCACGTGACATAAGACTTACTGGATTTTGTTATAAAAAGTAGAAAGTTCTTTGTTTACAGCAGTCAGTATTCATTACCCTTTAGTTTTAATGACACTCTACAAGTGTATGCTCTCAGCACTGTGCCATTTCTGGACAGCGCTAGCCTTGAGTTTTGAAAAACCAAGCACAATGCTTTTAATACCTGTTTGGAATTTCCTGGATGTGTCATTCAAGGGAAGGAAATGTTCTCAAACTGAGACAGACTGAGAAAGAAAAAACCCGTATCAAATAATGCACTTTTCCTTGCCACCTGCTTGTTCTCTCTGCTCTCATGAGTTATTGCTATCTGTGTGTTACCTGTTTCTAATGTTAAGTTAAGCTGCCTCCCATTCTTCCTACTAGCAGTCTAAATCTCCCTCAAGGTAAGCATTTAAGTTTCTTTTTATTTTGTTGTTTGTTCACACTCATCGAAGCAGTATTTGCTCATGCATAGGAGTAGGTATACGGTTACCTGCTTTGCAAAGCCAGCGTGTGCTGCTTCATGAACATGAAGATGGGGGGAGAGTATTGTTTCAGCTGGTTCCACTTGCAGTGTAGCTATGTAAGTAGAATAGCCAATAGCAGTGTTAAGGATGGAGTAGTTAGAACAATAACTTAATGAACATATCCTCTGTGAGAGACTTTCTCCTTGCTAAAGCTGTTGAATTCTGACTCAGTCCTGCTGGCTTCTATTGTAGAATTCCCTTTAGCAAACTCTCTGGGCATGTCAAAGGGAAGCTTTCCAACTGCTGCGTACAAAACTGAGAAGAGAACCTGAAAAAAGACTGAAAATGACAGGGTGAAATACAAAAATAGAAAATAAAGACTAACAGGAAAAGAGTGAGTAACAATAGAGGGTGAGCAGTAAATCCGGCTTGCCTTTCTAGCTCAGGAAGGTGTCTTGAAATCTGTGTTTCGGGGCACCCACTGGGTGGTCATCAGAGCTCTTTTGAGTGTGTGAAATGAAATGGAAAACAATAGCTCAGCAGCAATTGCCTTTTTTCTTCTGATGAGGTGTTCCCTGAATTACCAGCATGACTCCTTCTTGATTTAGCAGTGAATACAGCCAGGCATTTCCTGAAACGACAGCACTACATGGTGCTATTAGAAATGCTAAGTGAAAGGTTCTGCTGTGAATAACGAAGGAAAGGAAATAGGATACAGGAGCATGTCCCACTGAACTGTCTCTGTAACAAAAGGGGGAATGAAATGTAGCACAGCTGCACAGGGGCCTATAAAGCCAGCACTAGAGTTCTCACCTCTTCTTTGCATAAAGGGATGATAGGAGGAAAAAGATCTGTTTGGAAGAGCAATTTATTTTTGGAATCCTTAGAAACTGATGCCAGCATTGTTTGTGTTCATCACTTGTCTTTTTTTCTCCTATTATCTGCTAAACTCTTTTAACTCAATCCTTCTCTATGTAGACTTCTCACTGGTAAATCTAAATATTGTTCACGTTATTGGCCAAAGTCCCATTCTGATTAGCCTCAATGTATGTTTCTGCTGTCTCCAAATAACCAGCAAGTGTTTCTTTTTCAGAAAAGATTTCTTGTCCTAACCTTTCAAAGAGGCGATATGGTTCCAAGAGTACTGCACTGACTTGCCAGAAATTACATAAAAATTGCCACACCTCCTCCTCCCCTGATTACAGCCCTTAGGAAAAAAATGTGATGACCTCTCATTTTTTGTTATTCAGCACATTTTTGTTGTCTTTCATTTAATTTTGAACTGTTTTCATTTCCTCCTCACCTTTTCCCTTCAGCAGCAGGGATGTTAGAAAGAGTGCCTCTGATTCAAGTGAAAAGGGAGATCCCAAAGGATATTAATATTGCAGATGAAGTAGTAATAACAAATTTTATCAGTGATTATGTTAGGTGAATAAGTAAGAGTGAGCAGTACCAAGTGTGTCAGTTGCAATCTACTTACAGCAACTTACGCTGTTTTTTTTTTTAATCCAATGTCCTATCACTTATTAATTACATCCTTTTGTTTTTAGGTCAAAAAAACTTGTCTGTTGCTGAGATGCATCTTAGCCCTCCAGCTGTCCAGAGCGCTGACAATGTCATGTATAGAATTATACATGCTATTTTCTAGTCTGTTTGTTAAAAATCTCCCTATTTTACCTTCTGTTTGAGAAATTTTTGGCCACTGAAACAGTCTGGTTTTAGTTCTACATTTTAAGTTGAGCTCTAATTTTATCTGCTCTGAGTATGTTCATTTGTTTGCCTTCCTATTTCTGTTAACCACTTATCAGTATGTGCTGTCTGTCTTCCCAGTAACACCTCCAGGAGAAGTTTAGTACTTACATGTGTGGTAGCATCTTACCCACCTTTGCTCATGGAAGCACTTTCAATATCTTTTCTTTTTCTCTTTACTCATCTGAGTTAAGACCCTTCTGTTTGATTCAAACTCATTTGCAAGATCAAAGGATGACGTTTGATGGCAACTTAAATCCTCTGCATCCTGCCTTGCTTGTGCCACTGTATGGTGCAGCAAGACAGTGGTTATGCAAAGAAAACCACTGCTTGTTTTTCTCACCCAGCTCAGTCTCTCCAGCCCGTCTGCTGCTTACCATGAGTCCAGTGCACAGGAGGGGCTCTCGGCTGCTGGACAGTGACAATCTCACTGCAGCTCCCATTCAAACCTGCTGAAGTTGCTAGAGAGTTGCATGCTCCATTGGTTTGATGCCTGCTTGTTCTCACCTTGCTGCTTCAGAAAGGATCTCTGCAATATGTTCCAATGAGTTTCATCCTTTGTACATTCTTTGCTTATTGCTCACTCTTTTCTGAGATGTTGTACTCTGGCTCTCTTTGGAGACTTCTCTGCAGCTTTGTCCATCTCGGTGTTTTTTTGGTACTTTCAGGGTTGTTGACATACCTGGAACATATGTGTGTCTGATGTGCCAATCCCTACCCCTTCATTATTGAAAGGACAAAATGTAATATCAGACCTGGCCAGGTTGGTCTAAGTAGTTTTGGTTCAGAAGGATTGCTGTTTGTCCTTTTACTTTGTACTGCCAAGTCCTGTGTAGCAACAGCTACTAAATCTGAAGTTCTCATTTCCATTTTGTAGCATTGCTCAGACTTGAGCAAGTATTCTGGGAAAAAAATTCTGCTGTTTATCTCTTCCCATCCTGCCTTTGCTGCAGACTTGTTTTCTGTGTACCAGTGGAATTCAGTACTAGCACTGTGAAGAACCAAAGGGCAACTTCTGCGAGGCTGGGGATAGATTTTGCAGACAATAATCAAACAAAATCACTAATTTTGTGAGAAGAGCAGGAGACAAAGAGATTGTTCCCACCACTAATCATCAGTCTTTAGGTCAGAGCAGCTGTTTTAACAAGGCCTTTGCTGTCTCATTTCATGCTGTACCACCCGATGGGACTAACTTTCCCTGAAAGGGTGCTTGATCCATACTGGGGTAGCAGTCCGAGATTGTGCTTTTGGAGAAACCATTTCCCTATCTCTGAAATGCTACTCTTATTTGATCTGTTGAAGTTCCTCTTCCATATCATATATAAGAATATAAGGGAATTGAGAATAGATACAAAATTTTAAAACCTTCAGTCTTGCATGTCAACATGGTTAAATGTCAACATGGTTAAATGTCAACAGTGTAACAAAAATAAAGTAGATGTAAACCATTTCAGAAACAAACGGTGAAATGTATTATGTTGCCTGGATCTTGGCAGTCATCTCTAGTGAAATAATAGGAGGAAATGATAGAGAAAAAAATGGTGAAATCATACAGCAGTCATTGGGTATTCATGTGAGTCTTCTGTGTTGAGATAATACTTTGGTTTATTTGTGTTATAGAATGAAAGATTGCTGTTATAATTGGAAACTGTAGAAGGTTTTGTAGCTCAGGCTAAAGGTTATCCAGGCTGCTGCAACAGATATCCTAATTCTAACAAAAGATATGCAGTACAGACAGAACATTGCAACTGGAAGGGTAATCTAAAAATATACAAAGAACAAGAATTTTGCCGTGCTAGGCACTTGTTAGAGCTGATAAGAATTGTGATTGTTGTTTTTCTGCTTGTTCCTTCAAATATGTGAAGCTATACTGAAACCGAATCATGCTGCTTTGAGATTTCACACGTGCTCTTGTCCGAGAGGGGATATTTTTCTTTCCAGAGTGAACTCTTGTGCCCAAGTAGCAGTGTGGAACTGATTCTAGTTGGAGTCTGAGAGTGAGAACAAAGTTCACAGGTGCCTATGTATAGTTTGATTAATTACTGGAGTATCTGGATATGACAGAGATCAGTGATACTCAGACCTCCGTCAGCTTACCTGGAACAAAGCTGTTTTTGGTGATGCTCGGTGCCTGGATAAGAGGAAACAGCTGCAAACTGAAACACAAGGAGTTCCATCTAAATATGAGGAAAATCTTCTTACTGTGAGAGTGACAGAGCACTGGCACAGGTTGCCAGAGAGGCTGTGGAGTCTCCTTCTCTGGAGATATTCAAAACTCGCCAAGTTGTGATCCTCTGTGATCAGAATCACTTTTGAGAGAGTTATCTGTTGTTTAAAATAGCTGGGTTTTACAGGCAAGCATTTACTTCTGTCCTCCACTGTAAATAAACACACACTGGATTGACTCATCTGTTCTGTTTGTGTATACCAGAGCACCTCCCTGCACCATGCAGGCAGCCTGGCTGGTACAGCCTGGAGAGCCCACCAGAAGAGATCCTCCCTGGACTTGGTGCCACAGGGAACAGATCCACCTCTATTGCTATCTGTAATAGCACCAAGGCCCTTTAAGCCTGTCTAAACCATACATATTTTGTCCTAAAGAGACAGCAAGTGGTGTGAATACACCTCAGCTGGGCTTTGGGAATGGAATATCTTGTGACAGCAGTGGACCTCTGGTCAATGAATGGCCTTTGCCATTTAAACTGCTCTGAGGAGGATAGGAGTACGAGATGCAGATCTTTGTATGTAATTAGTTTCTGCCTGGTTTTCTAGCTACTTGAAGACTGCTGTTCTGCCCTGGGTGTTGGAGGTCTTCTCTTAATTTACTTTCCTGTAGTAACATGAAATTGCCATTTCATGCTGACAACTCTGTTGGTCTTGGAATAAAGTGCATTTTTTCAGTTTCAAAAGCCATACCTCAGGACAATGTCAGAGTGCCTGAGCTGCGGCTGGAATCAAATGTGATGAGAAGACTGGTGCAAGCCTTGGGCAGATGCTTTAGATGTAACACATGTGCTTCCTGGGAAGCCATGCTACTTGTCACCTCTCTGTGCCACAGTTTGAGTTGAAGCTACGTGGTTAGCTCTGGAAGGAGGGGGAAGCTTGAAGTTGTAAACAAAATCCAAAAATGCCACAGACAAAAGACACTGTTAAAGTGATTCATGGCAGAATGTCTCAATTTGTGTTTAAGAAAAAGAAAAGGTGAAGCAAGGCTCGTGTAACCAAGCAACTGCAAAGCCTTTGCTGTTGCCATGGGAGGTTTTATCAATGACGCAGTGGTTGAAACTGTCCTTTTCTTGAAACTGAAGTCTGTGGTACGAAAAAGAAGAGGTTTTCTAGACAGACTGCTCCCTCCTGCAAAGAATCAACAAGAAGCAGACTGGAGCAGAGTCACACACACAAATATACACAAAGGTCTGATCACGATAAGAACAATAGAACATTGTTACTTCCAAAATAGAGCTATGAGACCTGCTTGAGGCTCTGCTTTGGGAACCATTTTTCTTCCACACTTAGTGTACAAGTAAAACAAATATAATGTTTGACTTGAAAAGAGGATTCAGCTGCTGTATTCTGACTGATCTAATGCAGCAGAAATATTTGCTGTATGTTACAAGGTGGACTTACAAAAACGAATCCTCAAGCAAGTACTTAATTATTTTCTTTTTTAGTACACAGAGCAACAATAAAAAGGATGTGTTGTGTGGGTATGTTGTGATTATGAATATTGCATGAATATATTGCTGAATATATGCAAAGATGTGACACTTAGTTGCAGCTTATGGCTTCTGTTAGGCAGGAATCTTATCAAGCATTACAGATGTATGGATTGGTCCCAGTTTGAAGAAAGTTGGTTTAAGAGATTATTTATTTGCATTTGTGCTTTGAAAGATGGCAAAGGATTAAGAGTAAATACCTCATACAGTATTTGACTGAGGAATAGATTTACAAATGCAAATCTGGAGTTATGGTGGTTTTTCGCTCAAGAGTAAAATGTTTCATTCCTGTTCCAAAGAGCAGATGCCCAACAAACATCTCTGTGCAGGAAAAGGAAACATTTCCTTAAACATCCTGCAGCAAACTTGACTGATGGAACTTCCTTTTCCCTCTGCCTGGTGCATTTCCCCTCTTTACACAGACAGGATCTAACCAGATTTGCAGGCTCTGAAGTGAGGTTACTTTCAAATCCATAACTGTGAAATGTTCCATTTAGCAGGACAAAGGCCAGGCCAGCAGACACCCTTCTTCCAGCCCAGTGTGTGCATAGCAGTAGGAGGGTAGTGAGGAGCTTTTGTTAATCTCAACCAAGCTGGCAAGAATGCTGCTAAATGAAGTCTTTGAAGATACTTTTTCTTCATTCTTAAAGCAACAGTTAGTTCAAGAGAGCATAAAAATCTTGCCAAAAATATCCATAAAATATTGAAAGACCTCCCTGGCAGTCATGTAACTTCAGCAAATTCCCCCACTAGTAATTAGTCTCTGCAGTTTCCTTTAACAGGCATTTTTTCACAGCTTCTGTTCTGATGCAACTGTGAAAATGCTTTTTCTCCAGCTTGAATGCACTTCTTGACAAAAATGGTTGGTGGAAAGGATTTAGGGTATCGGGTCGGGCTGGGCCCGATCCAAGCAGCAGTGGGCTTTTTTTCCCCCTTCTATTTTCAACTTGTAGGAATTGAAAGCTTAAAGGGTTTCATGCTTAGAGCTGCTCTCCAAGTAGTTGGGACTCAGTCCACTTCCTAATGTGCTCACATCACAGGGCCAACCGCTGCCACTCGCTCTTTTGTCTGAGCTCCAGTGGAGGCTGAGGTGCCCACTGCAGCACAAGGGCAGTTCCCATTTCCCTGAGGCTGAGCCAGCTCTGCCCCCAGCAGCAGAGGGGAAGGCAGCTCTGTGGACACCTCCCCATTACTGAGCCCAAACTATCCCCTGCCTTTCATAAAGAGCGACTCCTTTGGGGGGTTGGTTTAGATGTTTTTATTTTTATGTGAAATTATAAATACAAAATAAAAACAAATGCTATAGATCTTTATTTCCACTGGGCTGAGGTTCAGGCCTGCTCCTGAGTGCTTTCACTTCCTAAGCTTCGGGATCTTTGCTGTCGGAAAACAAACAGTGCAAAAGAAACCAATTTGCTCCCTGAAGCCAGTCATGTCAGTAGCAACGTCCACTGGGGTGGTTGTTCATTTTGTTCTTGTGAAGTGATGCAGTACATAAGTATACTGAAGGATGATATAAAATATGATTATTCTTTTGAATAGATGTTGTTGGACACTACCCTGTGACCTCTGTGAATTTTGACACATCAGCAACGAGTTACGTTTTGGACAAGATGAGGGTTTGTTTATTAGAACATACACAGTTAGCACTGGCTTCTTCTGTGAGCTCAGATTGTGGAGTTGGTTCAGATTTGGTTATCAGTGGACCCAGCCCTGCCATGTCATGGAACTAGCGAGAATTTTGGCTTGCTAAAAAAGATTCCATGTGAAGGTGCATGCTTCTGTCCTCCACCCCCCAGCATACCATTCTGCTTGGTTGGCAGATAGCAGTGCTGTCCACCACATGCCCGAATCCAGCAATACTTCGGAAGGCTTGGAAGTAGAGCCCCATGCAGGCCTATTGCCAGGGTGTGGCTTATTTGTAATTCTTCTGTTTGAGACAAATGCCATTATTTTAGCAGATCGCATCAATTTTAAATGAAGCCTGCAGTATTTAAGCTAATATCCATTGACTCTTCTTAGTCGACAGCAGAGGGCTGAGGGTGTTGTAACATGGCTGTAGGTAGGGGCTGGGTCACAGGAACAGTAGGACAGTAGCATTTAAAATACAAATAAAATAGCATTTAAAAAACAAATAAAGGCACCAAACCATAATAGCCAACTTTGGTAGGTTTCTTGCAGAATATATGCATTTAAATACATTTACAGTTTACAAGGTTATACTGTTTTAAAAAGTTGCACTGATGAAATATGGCATATTTCATTCTTGTACCAAAACTACATATCCCATCATAACAACTACATTTTAGGTTTTATTTAGCTGATAACTTATAAGAACTGCACCTCTCTGTAGAGCAAAGCTGATCCCGGACATACTGCGCTGCTTTCTGTTGTCTGAGTGGTTCAGACCCTGCAATGTGTTTAAAAACAAAAGCAGTTATCTTTGTAAGGGTAAATTTTGTGCTCAGCATTCAACATCAATGTTTCAGTCTCTCAGATCCATGTATGGACTGACACTGCTGGGGTTTTAAGTTTGCTAAGCAGAGCAAGAACAGTCGATGTAAATCTGTCACAACCCCCAGGAACGGTCAGCCTGTGCATGTCTGAGCATCATCTGTACTGTACGCGTCAGAGCGGAGCTGTGGGGCCGTGGGGAGCCCAGGGCTCAGCGCTGTGCTCTGAGGACTCGCAGCACAATTCCTCTCCCACTGTTGGCAGAGCTCCTCGTGGCAGGACAGTGCTGCACAGCCTGCAGCAGCATTCTGTCCTGACTTGATGCTACAAGGAAGGTGTTTTACCTTCCTGACAATTTGTGTGAGAGCACCGCATCACCCCTCTGACGCTTTTGTTGGTTTTGGTTGTTTTTTTTCTGTGTTTTTCTAGTGGGAAAGGTATGTGTTAATATCCCAGGCTGTGGTGAGGTTTAACAGCTCAGAAAGTGAGTTACATTGCCCAGAGCATCTCCCTCTCAGTCTGCAGCGCTACCAGGAGGAGCTGTGAGGGCCATAGGAGCATAACCTCCCACCTCCCCAGCAGTGCACGGTCTCAGTTGAGATATTTGGAGAAAGTCCTCTAGCATTTAATTTATTTGCCCGATCAATTAAATTAAGGCAAGTCATGTTACCAAAGTTACAGTGGGGAGCCGAGCATGTGTATGTCCAGCTGAGCACATGTGATTCAGAATTGGCAGCAAACAGTGCTCAGCAAGAAGGCCATGAAGCCTCTCACAGCCTAAGCATCAGGAGGGAGGGAAAGGTTTATGTTTCCAGTCCCCTGTAGTAGAGATGAGAGGCACGGCAGGATGCCCTGCTGGAGCTGGGGCATAAATATCTCCCAGGTCTCTGCATTTAGTCCTCCAGTAACTGGCGACGTGCAATGAGTTCATATTCAAGTACAAGAAGAACAGAAGCTGACGAAGAAGGCTGACGAAGAAGTGATGGAGAACCTGCAATAATGGGTTTTGTTCTCTGCTAAGCAACAGCAGCTATCTCAAATCACTTTCAAGTCTCAAAGGCGCACAGAGCAGCGCGCTTCTTTGAGGGCCCAAAACAATGGAACAAAATGACGTGCCTTTCTCCAGCCGATTATTTGCCTGCACGATTAAGGACCAAGGTTAGAGTTGTCTTTCAGATAGGAACCCGAGTTTAGTTGCCCACAAAGAACGAAAGGGAAACCTTAATCAGTTAAAGCCATGGCAGAAGTCAGTCAGCTGCAGGTTTGCAGGAGATAGAACGAAGAAGGGAAGCGTCTCCTCCCCGACGGGAACGCGCGACGGCCCGGCAGCGCGCAGAGAGGCACCAGCGGCTCCGCACCACTCCCGGCTCCGCTCCAGCAGCGCGGCGGCGCCGCCGGGCCGGGCAGCGCTGGCCGGGCCGGGATCAGGACCCGACGCGGCGCTCCGACGGAGAGACGGGCCGGCAGGACGCCGCTCTGCCCGCGGCCGTCGCCGCCGTGGTGCCGCGGCTGGGCGGGCTCCGGGATGGGCAGCGCCGCGGCGCCCGTCGGCCGAGCTCACCGCGGTCGCTCCCGGGCGGCAGCGCCGTCTGTCCGTGTGCCCGCACGGCCGGGCGGAGCGGGCGGCCCCGCTCAGACGTAGTTCTTCTTGTCGTATTCGCCGTTGGATGTGGGCCGCCGCGGCGCCGAGTACTTGACGGGGAAGGAGGTCTCGTCGCGCTGCGAGCAGGAGCAGCAGCAGATGAGGCAGCCCCCGAACAGCAGCAGGGCCGTGGCCGCCCAGCCGATGTACAGCGCGGCCCCCATCTCCCGCTTCTGGGACGGCGGCACGGAGGGGTCGTAGAAGTCGCTGATGACGATGTTGGCGAACCAGCAGAGCGGGACGAGGACCAGGATCCCGCAGAGGATGTAGATGGTCCCTCCGGCGATCACGATGCGGGACTTCATCTTGCCGGGCCGGATGCAGTTGGTGCACTGCGCGCCCACCACGGTCACCATGAGCGCCACCAGCCCCAGCAGCGCCACGATGACCGTGAGCGCCCGGCCCGCCTGCACCTCGGGCCGCAGCGCCAGGATGGAATCGTACACCTTGCACTGCATCTGCCCCGTGCTCTGCACCACGCAGTTCATCCACAGCCCTTCCCAGATGGTCTGCGCCACCACGATGTTCACGTCGATGAAGGCTGACACCTGCCACATGGGCAGCCCGCAGGCCAGGATCACCCCCACCCAGCCCAGGATGCCCAGTCCCAGCCCCAAAATCTCCACCGCCGCCGAAGTCATGCTGCCGTTGCTCTTCGGAAGCCCGCGGGGAAAGGACGGCGACTCCGCACCTCTGGCCCCGGCCACGACCGCCGAGCCGTTCCGAGCGCCGGCGGCCCCGGGCAGCGCTATATGAGCAGCCGCGGGAGCCCTCCCACCGCCCGCCCCGCTCGCGGCCCGGCCCTTCCCGCGGAGGGGGGGGCTCTGCCCGGCCATTGGCGGACGCGGTTCCCCCGCTCGGGGAGCGGGGCTCCGCGCTGCCGGCAGCCGCCGCTCCGAGGGCTCCCGCCCCGGCCGGGGAGCGCTGCTCGGCTCGCCCCGCACCCTGCCGCCCCCCGCTCCCGGCGGAGCTGGCAGGGAAAACCTGATGGATTTGGGCCGGTCGGATTTCTTCCTTTTAGTGCCGTTATTTCTGTACTCCTTATTTACTGATAAAGCCCACTGCTTACACTTTGCATGGCTCTTATCAAGGTGAACAGCAGCGTGGGTGACCCAGTTATCAGAGCCGAATTGATCCGTTCGTAAAAGACTAACCGGCCAGCACAAGTATTCACTGGGCATTGTGACAGGCAAAAGTGTAAGCCGACACTGCCAGGAATCACTCGGGAAATGAAAGAATTTTGTGTAATCAAGTTTGCGCATCATCTGTCTGTACCAGTATTGATGCTTTCAGCAAGGATAATTGCTGTTAGTTGCATCAGTTGAGAAAGTGATTTGGTGAAGCCAAGTACGAGGCATCCTAGTTAGGTATGTCACCATGAAGATTTCAAACTTCACTTTACTGTTTAACTGCTCAAGTACTTTACTGTTTAACTGCTCAAGTACATTTTGAATCTTCATGGCGTGTCAACAAATTTAGCATGAAAAAGAACATTTTTACAAGAGGTTCCATCAGTAGGCCACACATCAATACAGTCTCTTCATGGACCACTGGCCTCTCACACTGTTCTTGCAGACACACCTCAATTCCAGGCTTTGGTTCAGGCCAGCTGCCTGCCTGCCCAGCAGCTCACAGCCCCTGGGGCTGGTGAATGTGTGTGGTTAAGTACTGCTGTTACAGCTGCAGGAGAAAAGATCTCACCTGCTGCCTCTGCGCTCACAGGGAGCTGCAGTCTGGCAGTGTTCCGCTAGGCACCTCGAGGGGGGCTAGATTTGATATAAGCATGGACTGCTTTTGTTTCTCTTAGAGAAGTTAGAATGTTGTAAACAAAATTGGAAGTTATGTTCACAGGGCGTTTAGAACTGATACGGGTAGATTTGGTTTCATTTAGCCCAAAGCACTTTTTCAGTACACAGGAGATCACGGAGATGAAAACAAGGTATTCCTGCCCCTCCGTAATTGGTTTTCCCTGTTGTGCAGTAATTTATGGCATGTATTATGACATGCAGAGGTTTGTGTTGAAAATGAACAAGTCTGAGTGGAGAAGACCACGTGTGAAGCAGAGGAACAAGAAATGATAGGGCAGACGTTGAAGGGATTGCATGCATCAACTGAGGACATGAGCGATGAGTTGGCACTGAGCAATGCCCTGCCTGCATCCTTCTGCAGAGGGCCCACATGCTGGTAACAGGAGGATGGCAGTAAGGGCACAGCCTGTGGGATGTGGGATGTGGCCTTTCAACTTACTGTTTTCTCAACAGGAAGGTGAAACTTAGCCACAAGACACCCAAAAGAATGAATCAAAAGATCATCAGCCTTGTGGAGCATCGTGATGTGGACATGGCAGTACGTGACAGCAGCAGCCTGTCATCGATTATCTCTGACTGCGGAGCTGTAAACATTTCTAGCATGGAAAATGTCTTCCTAACAGAGGCTGCCTGGTAAATGGAGCTCAGAGGAGTTATCTCCTCTTCCAGCTGCATATGAAATACATACGGCTTACTTCAATTATGTAAAACTGTGAATTCCAATGTGCAAGTCCAGCAGGAATGTGTGACTGGGGCTGTGCGTCTGTCAGGCAGAGGCTCCTTGCTGTAAGTCAGCAAGGTCCCTGCTGTCAGGGAGAGGGGACTGTGCAAAAGAACTGACCAGAGAGACAGAGATATCTCAGAGGTGAACGGGAGGAAACCCGAAAGGCAGGCTGAAACTGAGTAACGTCTGTATTTATGATGATAATAATGATTATATAGAAACCTCAGAAGAACAATTAAAAAGGGGGGGGAAGAAAAGCCAGTTGTTATCTTAGCCTGTAAGCACAGGGAAGCCCCACCCT
The DNA here is from genome assembly GCF_987193195.1 of Phasianus colchicus. Classification (NCBI taxonomy): domain Eukaryota; kingdom Metazoa; phylum Chordata; class Aves; order Galliformes; family Phasianidae; genus Phasianus; species Phasianus colchicus. The sequence goes on along the minus strand of NC_143453.1, from coordinate 12,745,350 downwards.
TACCACTTGCCCAAGAGCACAGAAATGCAGTTTCCTCTGATACATGGCCTACGTGTGCTGCCCAGGCGGGAGGCACTTGTGGGGCCGTGCAGCTGCTGGGGCTGCGTGCAGGGAAGGGAAGCATTGCACGGCTTGTTTCACCTCTGCAGCCCTCAGCCCACCTTCTCGTGCTACCTGTTACCGAGCAACCAATTCCTCCAAGTCACTTAATCCAAGACATTTATTACTCTGGGGCAACGCATGCTTAGCAATCACAGAGTAAACCAACATTTCTGCTTAAAGGAATTTCCATTCTTGGCACTTCTGCTTCTTGTGTTTGTTCCCTTTTCTTACCCAGGTACTGCCTTTTATCCTGGCCACACCATTTTTAATTACTCCTCGATGCTGAAAACAAGATCTCACTGCACAGGCTCCCAGCACTCACTGTTCTGGTTACACTTGCAGGTGACTTTGTGGACACAGCTGAGGGGGCTCAGGACCCCCTCAGCATCAGCACACTGTGGCTTCTGATGGTGTTAATGTCACAACATTGGGAATGACTTGAAGCTCCCAAAGTGAAAAGGTTCTGTTTTCTTAAAAGTGAACACAAATCAGCACGATGTTTTGCTTGGGATATTAAGTAAATAAATAATTACTTGTAACTGAAATCCGTGTTAGTAAAGTCTGTATTCACCTCAATTCAAAGACATGATGTTCTTGAGGCAAAGTAAGTTGTTAACAAATTACCGTTTATGTTATTGCATCTATTGCTGTTTCAGCTATGTATTTATTAAATCATCTTGGGGGGATGCAGAGGGGGCTTTGCAGCCTGTGAAAATGGGCGGAAGTGGTATTCAAACTGAGAACAATTGCACAGAAACTATACTATAGCAAGAGGGGCTTTGGGATTAGAAGTAATTGCGTGTTCATGCTTTTCCTGACATGATCAGGACAAACACTGGGCACAGAGTAACTGGGAGGGCTGTTAAGGGGGGTCCAGGCTCCAGGATCCAGCACTGCTTGTCCTGAAGTATGAACTGTGGCCCATGGCACAGAAGAACTGCCGTGCCCAGCCCTCCTGTCTGGCCAGGGCTTTGCTCAGCCCCAAGCATTCTGCTGGCAGTGTTCAGACAGATTTGTGTTTTGGGACCTGAAATGTAGACTGCTTCTGCTCCTTCTCACCCCTAAAATGTTAAGCATCAGGAAGACAAGAAAATGTCGTTTGGTGTCAAGCTTATGCCCAAACGTAGTATTGTTTGTGTGAATATGGCAGGCAATGAGTCAAAAGAATTAAAAGCTCAGTGATCTCAAGATGGCTTACCGCAGCTTTTGGATCAGACAGAAGCAAAAGTGAAGAATCAGGAGTCCTATTACAGATAGACTGTTAATTAAGTTATTCTTTATTAGTCAAGATTGCTCCTTTCTGAATTATCCCTTGAAGTGAGACTGTTTCTCCCAGGAGAAGAGATTCAGTTGGAGCTTGAGTTCACGTTCTGTATCTTGCAGAGAAGTGGGCCTCCATGAAGTCCCTGCACAGCAACAGTGCCAGCACGTCTTCAGGCCAGAGTGACACATCAGAAAGTTGATATGTAAGAATGAATCCTTGTCAGATGATGGGCTGATTACAGAATGAAAGTACACAATTTCCCCATCAGATTTATCTCAGCTTCCTTTATGTTGGAAAGAAGATGGAATTGCCACTCACTTTGTTAGTTGATATTTTTAGCAAAGAAAAACAGTGATCTAAGCACAGCACCAGCATTTTGCAATAGGGATCATAAATACAATATGACCAACACTAACAAAGTAGCATCCAACAACTTTTTTTAGTACAAGTGTTGCTGCTGCCCTTTGGGATGGAGAAATGGATGCCCATCCTACTCTTCATCCTCAGTGCTAATGTGAGATGATTCATATGGAAGAAGGGAAGGAAACAAATATATGTGTTTGCAAAGATGGATAAAAGAGTTACAGATCTGCTTCCAACCTTCATATCCTTGCTGGTGTATTGTTTTCTAAATGAGGTCACCCTGGCCCCATAACAGTCCTTGTACTTTACAAGCATCCCCTGCCTGGGCATTCTCTTATGGATTGCCCACTGGCTCTGTCAGGGAGCCAGGAGCAGGGAATTCTGGCTGCCCCACACACTGCATCAGGAGTCAAGCAGTGCTATGAGCGCTTTCTTGGCATAATGAGGAAATTAATTGTGCAAAACTATCATTAGAATGGAGTTCCAAACCTCCCTGCTTGAATTTCCCTACACACAAACCTCTGGATCGGTATCTCGAAGTTCCCCTTGGTCTGAACTGGTCTTCATGTCTCCATGAGTTAGTAAAGCAGCTCCCAATTACCAGCCCCCACTGCCTTGCTCTGCGGAGCTGCTGTGTGCCTTGTGTTCTGAGTTTGACTTTCCAGAGAATGCTGTGGTGCCTCTGCACAGCCATAGCTCTGGGGCTTCAGGGTGGTTAATGCAATGAATGATGAAGACCACTTTCTCAAAGCTTAGTATGTCCCTCTGGTAGATCAGTACCTAAACATCAGGAGAACTGCATATACGCCTCAGCCTTGTCAGTTCCAGTACTTCTCATTCTTGCTGTGAATGGCTCTTGAGAACGTATTAAAGCTTGGGGGAAAAGAACTATAGGAAATATACATTGTTTCACATTCAAGAATCCATTCTGTGTCACGTTTCCTATCCAGAGAACTGTAGTTTAATTTTGTCCTCTCCCAAAGTTAGCCTCCTTCCACGGATTGTGGTGAACCAGGACTCTGGTAGACCAATCTCTTTCCCATGTAATTGTTGGGAAATCACATCAGATGTCATTTGGTTAAGCACAGCGTCAGCAAGGACAAATGTCATTGTTTTAAATATACATTGCAGATGTTGAAAGTAATTAATAAAAACATGACCTTGGAGATAAGTGAAAACTCTTCAGGGTCAGTGATGGGAAACCTACTATATTTCTCAAGTGTCCCAGGAAACCTGAGTTCCAGAGAACATGAGAAGGTTTGGGGCACCTCCTCTGACCATAAGAGATTAATGCTGAGCAGTGCAGCTGTGTTCAAAGTACTTTTTTCCTGCTGACCCCTTGAAAGAGGACATCACGCACAGTGTGCAACTGTTGGGTATTTACTCCTGAAAGGTTTGGTTCTGGAGCTCCAAGCTGTGATTTAGCAAAGCACAGTTATTCTGAGTCTTAAACACAGGCTTAAATCTGATGGAAATGAAAAGGATCACACATTGTTTAAGGCTTAAAGCCCAAATATTCAACTGTGTGAGGAACAGACAAAACTGACAGAAAACAGAGCTAAAAGAGATTTTGTAACTGGAAATTTTGTCTAAGCAGTACATCTTCTGTTTTGTTTTAGTTTAATGGAAATTATACCAAGGAACATGGGGTTGTTTTATGTATCAAAACTCAATCCAGTCTTCAGGTCTTCAGTTTTGTGGTCATATTTGTTTTATTATAATCAGTGTCAAACCATTTTCTCTGTTAATTAACAGAAGATGCCATAAAGTTTTGAGATTATTTCTTTCTTCCTTTTTTTCTTTTTCTTTTTCTTTTTCTTTTTCCTGAATGTGTGAGGTTTTTTAACTTGCTAAGACAACGCTCCACACAAAATCAAGATCTGAATTCAAGGAAGGACTATGCTTTTGATAATGTAAACTTAAATGTAGCAGGAAATTTTAAGAGAGACATTTGAGCTTCCGAGAACTAAAACAAAATTCATTCAGAAACTATCAGAACAAGTGATTGGCTCACATTCAGACTGCCATTGACTGCATTAACATTTCTTTTTAATCATTTGGGAGGAATAGGAGTCTTCAATACAATTGTATCTTCTATCTCTTCTAACACCAGCAAGAGAAATAAGGATGCAAAACGTGTTTTGTGGCCGTGCATTCTGTAGGTTTCACAGTGTAACATTTCCTAATTACATGTACCAAATAGTCCTGCTGCTCAGTGTTTGTGCAGTTTCATAACAAGTCTCATAACGTCTTTCAAAAGTAACAAAAGTACATTCTCATAAAGTGAGCAACTGCATTGTAGAACTCATTGTCACAGGATGCTCTTCATGCCAAAAGTTGAGATGGGTTCAAAAAGAAACAAAAAACATTCATGGAAGAGAAAACTCTCAAGATAAAAGTTCTGGTTCAGGAAGTCGCCGAGCTGCAGATCGCCGGAAGCCGGGAGGATACACAGCCACAGTGCTACTGTTATCTTTTCCCAAGCATCTGCTCCGGGGCACGGCTACTGCTGATCTTTGCTCCCACCCAAAGTGTCCCTCCTGGTGCACTCTGGCACAGCCAGTGCACAGCCGTGACTTCCCTGAGCCCTTTGTATGTGAGTTGGTCAGCGTCTGCTTCACCCGTGACATGGAGAAATGATTCGTGTGCCTCAGTTTTGAAGCATTTTAAAGGCTTGAGAATTTTTCATCCCTCGCACTGAAGATGGCTAAATGAAAGGAGTAACAGGAATGATGGGAAAGCTCTAACTTCTAGACTCTTTGGCTCTGTTAGTCTGCTATCCAGCACTGCTCGTGCCAATCTCTTCATTAATTCAGGTGCTAACCATTTATTTGTAATACCATTTTAAGTGTATGAAATACTTTCTGCATCAGTGTTCAAATTTAGTGAAAGAAAATGGCCACTGTTGTTCCACTGGTGATAGTGCACAACTCCTACACAGATATCTGTGGAATAACCCAAAAGAAGACTTTGCTACTGGAAAAGATTGAAATGCCATTTTAAATTCCTTCAAGTGATGAATGGAACACTGCATTATAACAGTACGTGTTGTCCTGGGAAATGGAACCCAGCTGCTCTTTGGCTTTTGTCTTGCTCTTACTCAGATCCCATCAATGCTCAGCTGATGCTATGAGCACAAGGTGAATTAGCAAATAATGTCAGTCTGCCTTCAGTAGCATTTCTTTCACTTCCATATTTTCCTGTTGAGAATTGTGACCTCGTTTGCTTAACGGATATAAATGCAGCCAAAACAGAAATGTGCTTCTTAATGATTGAAACGTGCAGGCAGAAGGTTTGCCTTACATCTGGTAATCCAAAATCTGCCCTCCATAAAACTTTTGGATGGATTGCTGGGCACTTGTTTGCATCTGGTCCTCCCTTTGAATGACCCATCCCCGCACTTTTGCTGTTACTGTTTTAATTCGCCGCTGTTGTGCAGAAGCTTGAGACACGTAACTCTGCTCTGCCATCAGGAAGCGATCTGGTTCTGTAATCTGAGTGCAGGTATCATCTGCACTCCGGGTTCACACGCATGGGAGCCTTCGATGGCTCCGAGAGCTTGCGCTGCTCAGTGACAGCGAGCTGAGACTCAGCTCATCGAAGGGACTCAGAGAGCAAAGGGAAGGTGTCGGTAGCAAAACAGCCGTCGGTGCGGGTAAAACAGCACGCGTCTCGTGCGGTATGGTGAGAAGGTTTGCTTCGCGCATAGAGCAGCATCTGTAAATCAGGAGGCGTTCGCCGTGCTTTGCTTAGAGCTTGGAACGGAGAACTCGGCGCTGAGCCGAGGCTGCCCGGGGCTTCGCGCTGCTCACGCGAACGTCAGCCGGTAACCGCGGCACGCGGCCGCTCTGGGGAGAAGGCCTGGGAGCGGCGAGGCGCGGAGCCGGGCCGGGCGTCAGCCGCCGCGGAAAGCGCTTCCTTCCGACGGCCGCCTCGGACAGAGCGAGGGGCCGCCGTGAGGCTGGGCCCCGGGAGACAAAACCGACAGACGGCCGACGGCCGCGGCCCGGCGGGCGTCCGGGGCAGCAGCGCTGGGCGCAGGAGAACCGGGGCCGCCGGGACGGGCTGCGGGCACCGCGCCGGGCGCGGCCCGGGCGGCTCGGAGCCACGGTCCGCCGGACCTCGCGCGCTCCGGCCGGGCCGCCCCTCAGGCGAGGGGGGCGCTCTGCCCGCCCCGCGACCATAGAGCCGCGCGGAAGGCGGGGAGGCGCCCGGCCGCGGTGGCGTGTGGGATGCGGGAGGCCCGCGCGGGTGGAGGCGGCGGAGCGAGGCCCGGCAGCGCGGCTTCGGCGCCCGCAGGCTGAGGTAAGCCGGTAGCCGGGCCGCGGCCGGGTGAGCCCCTCCGCCCCGGTCGGCGGCCGCCCGCAGCCGGGAGCCGGCCGGAGTCGGGCCTTACGGCCGCCGGCGGGGCCTTACGGCGGGCCCGGCCTGGCCCCGAGCCGCTCGGAACTCGGGCCCCGCCGGCAGCGCGCCTGGGCCTGCCTCGGGCTGCCGCTCGGCCCGGGACACCGTAACCCTCCGGCCGCCGCCGCTCCGAGTCCCTGCCGCTCCGTGCGCTGCCGGCCGCCCGCGGCGCTGTGCCGTGAAGGAGGCCGGGCGGGCGGCCCGCATTTCTCGGGCGTCGCTCGGGTAATCGCCGCCGCAGGCAGCGCAGCTGGGCAGCCCGAACCGCCCGTGCCTCCGCGGTGTGGGACTGCGGGTACGGCCCGGGACGGCGGCACGTCCCTTCCTTGTGTGTTAACCGAAAGGTGGAGAGTTCATTTCTCGTATATTCCCACGCCTTTGCTTCTCGTAGGTGTGCAGCTACAGGTGAGCTTGGTGTGAGGCAGGGCTGCCTGCTTCCACATCGGTATCGTGGTCATTCGCTGAGCTGACCGTCCAGGAAGCCTCTCGTGTGCAGGACTGATTTACGGTATTGTTCTTTGATGCAGTAACTGTGGGAAGTGCTGCCAATAGCTGCTTGTGTAGGAAACGCATGACTGCTGGAACAAGCCCTCAATGTGAGCAGTACTGCTGCCTCCTCTGTGCTTCTGGGTGATGGCACTCGCTGAATAGCAGTAAGAAAGTGAGGTGTCCGGAGCAGTGCGTTTCCACCCGAACCGATCCCTGCACAAAGCATCTCGGATCAGAACTGTAGCTGCATGCACTTTCTCAATCTGAATTCTTTTTAAGGACAGAGCTCATACACCATTCTTCCCTCTTACTTGCTTACTCCTTGCACTCCTCTGCTGTGCAAATGCATGCTGTTAAGTCACAGAAGTGTAACACGCTGCATTTTCAATGTGAATAGTGCTGTACTGCTTGTTTTATGATCAGGAGAGCTTTTAAGGACCCAGAAGTGTTATTGGCCTTGGTGAATAGTGTTGCCTTCCCAGAAGCAAAGACAAGTCTGTATTGTGTGTTGTTGGATGAACATAATGTTGAAAATAAAACTATGTGAAACTTCTGTGCACCAAATATCAGTTCAGAGACAAAGCATCAGTGTACACTTACGGCCCATCTACCTGCATGTCTGTCACTGGTTGGTCTGTTGGGTGTTCTTTGGTTCTTCCTTTTGGGTTAGATTCAGAACTGTGTCTGGTAGAAGCATAATGCAGAAAGTAGTTACATTGTTATTGTGTAAATGGGGGTTGATTCATCTGGTAACAGTTGTTTGTAATGAGGAAAATAGAACTGACTGGGACTGGGGAGTAGAGGGAATGTGTGCTGCTCACTGGGAGCTGCTGGGAGGGGGTTTCAGCCACACAGCTGAGGATGCAGACACAGTGTGACAGTGAGCAGGCCCTGCAGGGCTCGCATTGTTGGACTGAATTGGGTGTTTCAAGCAACACTGACAGCATGCTACAGAAAAAAGTTAAAAAGCGTTCTGTATTTGAATATCCCTGTCTTCAGCTTAGGTTATGGTGAGATTCTGTGTTTCAGTTTTTTCATTTTTTGCATTCTTCTTGCAATGAGTGATACTTCATGGAGTTGTTCTTGTTCTGTCTGCATTATGTCTGAAAATTAGCCATCAGAATGCTGGTGGTGTCAAAGACATTTTCGGCACCTACTTACATTGCTACTGCTTCCTGTGCCACTGTGCTTCATTATAATGCATGCTTTTAAAAGAGAATCAAAGTTATGTGAACTCTGATGAAAAGAAAGGTGACTCATTGGGTGAATCAGGAGGGCTGTTCCGCTGCAGAGATGGCTAAGATCACTGCGGAGTGCTTGTTTTAGAATGCTGTGAATAGCTGTTTATGGAAAGACTCCTTGTGCACTTTTTGTAGCGTTTTCTTTGTGCTGCTTAGGATTAAGAAAGTCCCAGACTGCCTGTTCCTGAGAGTTGACTGCTTGCATCCTGACAGGGATGGAGGAAATGACCCACTTTCCTTCCCCTTTCTCTCCCTCGCTGCAGTCCCATCTCCTCGCACAGGGCAGCAGGCTGCCATGCCCGCAGGCGGCTGTGGCTGAGCGCGGTGCCACCCGACCCTGCGGCTGCTGAGCAGAGCTCCAAAATGAACTGCTGCTATAATGTCCACTGTTTAAAAGTTGAATTTGTTGGATATTCTCTAGCATAGCTGTCCTTCTTTCTGTTAGCCTTGCTAAAATGGGGCTGCAAGCCTTGGCAAACAAAGTGATGCTGCTAATGCACTTGTTAAATAACTTGTTACGTTGTTCTTATAGTGCTTGGCATGGTCTTTTGAACATCAAAAGAGATCAGAATGGCTGTGACTTCTGCTTTCCCACAGTTATAATATGTATATATTGTGGAGAACTGATGAAATATCAAGCATTATGATTTCCTGAACGTAGAACTCTCCAGAGTGCTGTCAGACACCTGAGGTCACGTTGCTGCTTGGCTCAGCAGAATGCACGCAGGGTTCAGGTCTTCAGCCCTCTTTGCTGCCTGGCACAGTGTGGTCTGACAGCAAGTTTGTGTGAGAGAGCAGCTGCAGGTGGTTCAGGTGGTTCGTGCTGCAAGAAGTTGTAACATGCAGTACTGTCATGCTGATCCTAAGGCTTCGATTTGTGATGGCTCTGCACAGCATCAGAAAGGCCCCGCGCGGCCTCCAGGGAACTCACTTGTTTGAGCCATTTTCTGGAAAACCTCATGAGGGCAGCATCAGGGATTACACAGGAGCTGAAGCTTGCTAGCTGGTGATTCATTCGAACCGCAGTGCCTCATTTAAGCACTGAGGAGCAGCATGGTTTTTTTTCCCTCTAAGAATGTTAGGTATGTATGACCGTTGAATTCTTGTTCATCTTGGGCTGTCCTGGCCTGCTGCATGGAAACACTTGTGGATAGGAAGGTAGAAAGAATAAGAAAATAAGATTTCTCTCATCTTCTAATAAGCTCTGGAAGCCAGTTCTGACTCTAGAGAGATCACCTGACTTTCAGCTTTGTTGATTAATATTCAGTGCAAGCGTTGGTCACAACCAGGATCTTATGACCTAACTTCCTATTCAGGTAACAGATTATGATTTCCCAGAAGATTCTGGAGGTTCATAATACAACAGGAATTCTTTAGAAATCCTTTGTTGGTAAGAAGCAGCGCACACAGGTGTCACACATTGTGCTTGTAGGATAGTACTGAGCTGGAAATAGCTCTGTGACTGCTGTGTGTGTCAGTGCAGCTGTAGGGCTGTGCCCCACTGGCCGTTCAGGGGCCTGAATGGACCTAAACATAATGCTTAAAGGAAAATAAACCATTTTGGTTTTTTCAAGGGTATTCTTAAGGGTGATTCGGAGGCTGTTTTGAGGAATGCATTGGTGACAGAAGATTAGGATCGCGGCCTCCTGTTTTTCCCAGCAGTACTTGTACTAGGCTTTCGTTAGCAAGCAAATGAATGGGAACATGGGGAAAGCAGTTGGAGGAGAAAAAATGTCCTTGGCGGCATGGTGCCTGGTGTGTGCACAGCTGGTGGGATTCGAAGTGCCTGTTCCAGGGCGAGTTAAACGTGTGTACGCTGAAGATGCGTTTCCTTTAATAGTCAGAGTGCATTAATGCTAACTTCGGCTTTTCCTTCAGCCCAAAGCTTGGTGTTTCTCTGCCGGGGTTTGACTGTCAAACAGCTGCTGCCAGAAGCTGTACTGCATCCTGCTGGGATGGCCGCTGCTGCCCGACAGGAAGGCATTTGTCTGAGCACACAGGTGCTGCGTAGGTCACTTCCCGCTTCCCAGGCCAAGGGCTGTGCTGTCAGCAAAGTGAGCTGTGAAGTGTTCCTTCCATTTCACCTCCTGCCGGGGCTCTGTGGCAGCACTAATTGAAATGGCCTCACATTGCTGTGATAACTGATCTGTAGTGCAGCTAACATCCTTCAGGAAGAAGATAAAGGCTTGCCAAAACTCAGCTTTTCTGGATGCCAGAAACTGCAGTTACTTATGGGGTCCCTCAGATCAAGTTGAGCTTTCATCCCCAGTGTGGATGAGCCAAACACTGTGGTTCTGCAGTGTCCCATAGTGTTCAGGGAACGTGCTTCAAAGTGTCTGAAAATAATGTTGTAGCCCTCACTTGGAGAGCCTGTAGGTGTCCTGATGTCTGGGGACTTTTGTATGCTGTCATAATCCTCACCTGTCACCTTTAAGTACCTTTTAGACAACAGATAAAATAATTTTTGCTATTTGTAAGGTGGCTTTAAGAAAAAAATAGTAATTTATCTGTGGAAAGGGTAAAAACAGGATGAAAACCAATGCTGTTCTTCTACATTTCATTCTACTAGAATAAAAGGAAGTATTTGTAAGCAATCAATCAGTTCAAAATTAAAATGAAAGTAATCATGAAATCAACTAACATGTACTCTGCATTTTATTTTTCAGAGTCTGACACTTGGAGCAACTAAACATGTCTCAGTCGGGTGAAAAAGTGAAGGTAAAGAGATGGCTGCACAGCCAGAGTTGTGTGTTTTGAATCTGTCCAGCTTCTGAAAGCAGCTGTGGTTTTACTCAACCTTTCTTTCTCATTAGTTTTCCGACTCAGCAGGCTATGTGGGATTTGCTAATCTGCCCAACCAGGTCCACCGGAAATCTGTGAAAAAGGGCTTTGAATTCACACTGATGGTGGTTGGTGAGTCACTCGTTTGGATCTTTTTTCCTGATTTTAACCATAAAATATAAATAATTCTTTCACACAGACATCTCTGTCTTCCTAGGTAACAATTTATGGGCGTACGTAAATTCTATGTAGCTAAATCTCCATTTTGTCATGTTTCATAGGAGGGCATATCTATAGTGATTAGAGATGATAACTGTGTGCCAGCAGGACATCCTTGTTGTCTTGACTCATCATCAGCTGTGAGGGATAGTTGCCTAATCTTTCTTATTGTCAGGTTTCTGCAGCTGAACATGTGAATGCACACTGTAGATCTTTCTGTTGCAAGGGTGATGTTGTTCTGCTTTCTGTTGTTCTGTGCTGATCCAATCTGACATCATAAATAAACTTTTAAGTTGCTTGTTCTGCGAGTGAACACCTGTAGGATGGGAAGACTTTTAGGCAGAAAGCAATTTTAAGTGAGGTGCTGAGCTACACTGACATGGAATGAGTTTAATATTACACAGGTGCAAGGAGAGCATGGCCAGTTCTTGTAACTGCCAACTCCTCTGATGCCTTGGGTTAGGAAAAAAAAAAAAAGATAACTTTGAAGTTCATATTTAGCAATTGCATTTACAGGTTTAACTTTATTACTTCAATGTAGGACAACATTTGTATGACTTGAAATTCTAGAATGATGGAACTTCTCATGGAATTTTGAATAATTTTCTTACATTGTTTTCATTAGCCTGTAGCCTAACTACAGGGATGCAGAGCTTGACAGCTAATGTGGTATTGCTTTATTCATGTGCTGTCCAAACAATGTCCCAGCAGGGACAAAGCTCAAATAAACTTTCAGCAAGAGAGCTACAGCTCCTGATCTCATAAGTTTCCATGAAATAAGTCTACCTATTTCTGGTTCTACGTAGTTAAAGTGCTGTATGACCTCTCAGCTTTTATTATGAGATTTGGAACAGTAAGCTTAGCATTTTCATGCAGTGTTTATGAAAACACTAAAGGCTTGGTTTTCCTGTGTTTTAAAAAGTGCTTGGCTGAACCTTTGATGTTTTTATCTCAAAAGCTTGAGTAGATCCTGACAGATCCTCTGTTATGTGGGTTTGGGGAAAGAGGAGGTGCTTAAAAAAGCCTGGAGTAAAAAGTCTATATACTGAGTAATGTGCATTATTTTGTTTGTAGGTGAGTCTGGCTTGGGAAAATCTACTTTAATTAACAGTCTGTTTCTGACTGATCTTTATCCAGAGCGTTATATTCCTGGAGCTGCAGGTAAATGTGATGTCTCTGTTCCTTCAGCACATACATCCCTAGGAAATTTCACAGTTTTCATCCTGATGATAACTTCATCCTTGAGACCCTTTCTTCAAACAGCCTTACTGTGTTTTAGTTCTCCCAGTGCTTGTCTTTAAGCCGTCATTTTTCTCATTTGTATTTCCTTTAAAAAAATTCAACTTTTGTTGTTTATTCATCAATTTCTATTTAAAAAACTAACAACAAAACAACCCCACAGAGCAAACACAAACGACAGGCATTTCAGATGTTAAAATACTTAAACGTGGTTTTACTCAATTCCCCGTTTTCTCTACTGTTTTATCACCTGTAAAGTCTAAAATTCTGATTAGAGTTGTAAATGCCTTTTGACAAAGAAGCTGGCACGCTTCCTAGTATTGTTTTATTTTTTGCATATTATCACCAACAGATCTCATTTTTGAGTTCACTGTGGTTTTTTGTTTGCTTTTATGAAAAAAGTGTTGAATTTGGACTATTTTTTTCTTTAAAATATTCTGTCATGTGGGTTATAGTAAAAGCTTTGTGTTTTCTTCATTGCTTTCTGTTTCAGGGGTTTCTGCAGCACTGATAGGAGTATAAGAATAATAACAGTCAAAATGTTCCTTTATTTTAGAGAAAATAGAGAGAACGGTTCAAATTGAAGCTTCTACAGTAGAGATTGAGGAGCGGGGCGTGAAGCTGCGTTTAACGGTAGTGGACACACCGGGATATGGAGATGCCATTAACAGCCAGGACTGGTATGTACGTAAATACTGCCCTGCTTAGTAGTTTTGAATCTTCCACTTTTCCAGTGTTATTGAATTAAAAGTAATCTAACTTCTAGAGTACCAGCAGGACGCCCTTCTGGACAGCAGCATGGCCGTGCTTATTTCGTGCGCTGCTGAGCAGAGCTTCCTTCCGCTGGAGCGAGGAGCTCTGCTGCCCGTGCATTGTGTTACATTGAGCTCTTCCTGCTGATTGTGTTCTGATGCCCTTTGTTTATTCTGTTAAGATGTTTCTTAGAGACGTACGTGTTCAGATTTTTCCCTTTTCTTTTTGGAGGCTTGCTAAATAGAAATCATTCCGTGATGATTCAGACTCGGTGGAATGACTTAGTGTTCTATGCTTTGTTTTCTGTGACAGTTCTTAAACATGAACATACATTATGGGAACAAGTAGTACTTACTAATGCAAAATAAAAATATCAGTGAATTCTAGATTTCTCTCTTCAAACATGTATTCTTATGTCATGCGTAACGACTTGGACTGGGCTGTGATGCATGTCATTTTGGCAGTCTGTTGTTCTTTACAGGATGTCATAGGAACACGGATGGATAGACTCATTTCAAACTGTAGTTGAGACTAACTTTGTGACTATTTTCCTTCCTCGTTTCTTCAGAGGAAGGAGCAAGTTTGTGTTCTGGAATTTCAGTTTGTGTTTAGGAGCATTTGCTGCAGTTACGGTTAACCAGTAGATGGTGCTGATCACAGTTTGTATTTCATAAAAACTTTTTTCCCAAAGCTGCAGTTTATGCAGACCACATGTTTTTCAGGGTGATTGATTTTCCTGAGGTTGATTTTTGAAGGGATAAATAAAAAATCAAACCAGCATGAAGTTTCTGGGAGCCAACAATCACTAACACTGCTTCAAAATGGCTTTCTCCTGACTAGGTTCCCTAACAGAGTTTGACTTTCAAGGATGGGAGTTGTGGTCAGTTTTCATGTATTCTTTGTCGCAGCAAAAATGCTGGTAGTAGTTAGGAGGTATTGGTTGGATGGCCTCGATTGGAGGCGTTGCAGTTTTGGATTGGGAAATGCATTATTAGTGAATGTACTGTAATAAATCTATGAAATAGGTTATTTTCTTTGATATTTGAACAGGCAGTAAGAAAAGGTGGATGCTAACTGTGGCTAACCATAACAGTATATCTTTTCATTAGATTCTGTGTGGAGCTTTGTTTAAGTTTAGTGCTAGCTGGAGTTCTGTACTCTAGCATCAAACCAGACTGAACCTAGAAAAGCTCTTTTGGTACCACGTTAGGCATGTATTTGGAGAACAGCAAGGTTTTTAATGACAGGAGGATTGAAGTATAGAATGGGTCTGCCATGCCTTCATACATTGAGATCCAAACAGAAATGTCCTTGATGACTGGAGAGAAATTATTTAAGGCAAAAAGGGGGAAGCTTCAGACTCGGATTTGGGGTTAAATCTGCCATCAAAATGTTGGTTGACAAAAAAAAAAAAGTTTACAGCTGGACTTGTTAGATATTGGTGATGATGTGCCTTATTTCATCTTTGTTACAGCGTACTGGGCTCTTTTTTGGTACCGCTTTCTGGCTGCTGCTAATTTGTGTATTTATTTTTATTTTGGATTATGTTAAGTTGTGTTTTGTGGGTTTTGGCAGCTTGGTAATATTGTTCATTTTCCCCCAGTGGGCTTCTTAAATGCAGTGGTTATGTTATTGCTGTTACAATACAGGATGTGCTATCTCCCAAGTAATGATAGCACAGTGGTATAAGCCAGGTGTTTCCCGGAAGTCAGGAGGTACAGGACACTAACTCCACATTCATAGGGAAAATTATAGCTGTTATAACTAGAAAACTGCACGTAAACTGATTACATTGCCAGAGAAATGTGTGATAGTTGCTTTCCCATTGTTTGTGCTTGGTTTCTGTCCTAATATTTGTATGTCTTCAGCCTTGTTACCTTTTACCAGTTAAAAGGGTCTAAAGATCAACAGGAACATAAAACACATTGTGCTTTTTCAACACATTTAGATGTGAAGATATTAAGTAGCACGAAGGTCAAAATCAGTAAATTCACGTAGTGCTGTATTGTCTTCTGTGGTATGAATTGAAACAGTGCAAGTTTTGCAAAGAGAAATGTGTGTGTAACTCCATCGTAGAATGCTTTCCTCCTAAAATCAAGAGCAAACTCAGCAATGAAAAATCAAATTCTCCTCAGGATGTCTTCCATCATTCTTGTTTATTTCATCTTTATTAGTGCAACTCATCCCAGGTTTGAACTTCTCTGCCTGCCACAGTATTTGCCAACATACTGTGTTTGTCTTCCTTGTTATTAATTCTTTTTCTCTGCTTTCTCATCTGTTTTCTTCTTAATTTCTCCATCCAAATTTTCAATTTCCCACAACTGAGATACTATTTTTCAAGGTAAGCTTTCTGCTCCTATTTTTTTGTCTCAAGTAGTTTAAGATATGTTCATGGCACAGACATTGGCTTAATCTTATCTGCATCAGTGTGTTCATTTCCCTTCTCCTGCGGTGCTTAATATAAAGTGTCCTTTCACATTAATGTTGTTTGCAGGTGTCTACATGCTGAGGAGTATCTTAAAACAATCCTCTTAGTAATGCATCGTGTTTTCTTTTCTTTAACCACTGTTCTTTGTATCTGGTTAATCTCTATAACCATATTTTGTGTTTCTTTACCTTTGCAGGGCTTATATTAATTTGTTTTGAACTAAGTAGGTATTATTTTTCTTTGCCAACAGAAAAGGATTCTGTAAAGTAACAAAAATAGCCAAAGTCATGTGATGCTTTGGTGCGTGACTTTCAAATGTGTTTGTATTTCATTCAAATGGACTAGAATACTAGGATTTCCATAGGTAACTATAGAAACCTAGCTCCAGGTCAGGGTTGCAAGAGGATATCCAGGATATATCATTTGTCAGATGGTTTAAAAGCAGATCCTTAGTCCCTACCCCCGGAAAAAAAAAAGCAGGCAGTTCTCTGTTCCTGTCTCTGTTGCCTATGTTGTAGTTAGTGCTTTTTTCTGACTTGCTCTTGAATTTACTCAGTTCAGGTGGTCACAGTAACTCCGAAAGTAGCTGTACATATAAATGGGCACTTGGCTGCTCTGAAAATTTCTTTTTGTATTATCTAAATAGTTTTTATCAATAATAGGTGCAATGCTGCAACACTGAATTTTTTAATAGTAAAGATCTTAACAAAAGCATGACTTTCTCCTATTGTTCTTACCTTTGCATTGTTCATTTTTGGTTACTTTAAAGCTGATTTGCAATGATTCTCTTCCTCCCTACCATACAACAGCTTCAAAACGATTATCCAGTACATTGACAACCAGTTTGAAAGATACCTTCATGATGAGAGCGGGCTGAACAGGCGCCACATTATAGACAATAGAGTCCATTGCTGTTTTTACTTCATCTCTCCCTTTGGGCATGGGTAAGAAAAAGCTCTCGTATTTTAGGGTGTTATATTGTGTTTGTGGGTGTTCACTCCTTGAACTAGGAAAAAAAAGCTTAGTTACTGTCAGTTAGCCAGTGCAATTAAATGGTCTTTGGAGACTAATGTTCTCCTCTGCTTTTGTTCCCTTTTGGTGATGAATATTGTTTTGAAGCAGTCAGTATTACGTTGTTTATCACCTAGAAACTTAAGAGCTTACAATGCTGTATATATCTCATAGTGACAGTTTTAATTGCAATTCAATCTTTAGGTGACAGAGCTGATAAGCAAATGCTCTGATTTAGTTTATTCTGAACATACTGTTGATGTAGATACTTGAAAAAATCATTTTTAATACATTACTTAGTTTGTATAAAGCTATAACAAACACAGTTCACTGGAGTTTGTTTCATTTTTTTCCCATTTGTTGGCAGGTTGAAACCATTAGATGTAGAATTCATGAAGGCTCTTCATGGAAAAGTCAACATTGTCCCTGTGATTGCCAAGGCTGACACGCTGACGCTGAAGGAGAGAGAGAGGCTGAAGAGAAGAGTAGGTCTAATTTTTGCTATGGGGAAATGACATGTGTTGTGTGTAAACTGGAAGAGAACCTTAGGGAAATAACATAGCAGAAATATGACTGCTTATGCTGCCTTTATTGCTTCTTTTTTTCGGTGGTTATACTGACTTTGTGAAAGATTTTCTTCTGATGCTAATAGTGTTCATGGAGCTGTTGCTTATAGAACTGTATTTGATCTTTCAGAAGTGTGTTTCAGGCTCAGTTTTCACAGGTACTTATTTTCTGGTTCAGCGTTTGGTAGCAGAATGATGCTGGAAGAATTGAAGCAGGCATTTAAGTGGAGCATTAGAGTAATGTTTGACAGCATCACTCACTGGGAATGCTGAATGTTCAAATGCCTAAAATAACTGAACATGAAATGGGTTCTAACTGCACTTATCTTTCACTAAAATAGTTCTTAAGTGAAATGAAGAGGAACATACTCTTACTGGGTTTCAATGCATGCTATCATTATCTTGTCTTTCTTTTATGCTACTTTTATTTGCTGCTCATTGGTCTCTCTTATCCAACACAGTATTGCACGTATTGTTTGATGTTTACTTTTTTGTTTTTAATGCAAGATTTTAGTTGCAAAGTGGCAGTAATGCAGGCAAGTGTGTTACCTGATGAGAATTTGGAGTTAGTACAGTTCTGTGACTGATGTTAGACTGAGGGCTTACAAAGTGTGTTTCTTGTGGAGTATGGAGGTGAATCCCAATTTACGTGCTGTGATGAACAGGTTAATTTAAAGGCAACCTCTCTTGACCATACTCTGTGCTATCCATGCCTACCTCCTCCCATTTTAGTGCAAAGTTAATTTTAACTGATTAGTCTTTAAAACAGTCTCTGCTTACACAGAGTAAAATTCATGCTTGGACTAACTAGAACAAAATAACAGCACTTACACTGCAGTCTGAGGGAGTGGTTAGGAAACAGGTAAAAAACAGTCTTCTTTATTTTTATTCTGCTGGCAAAGGTCGCTCAGCAAACTGAGTTTATATGAAGTCAAATGTATAATGTGGTTCCAAAGCTTTGAAAGTCTAGCTGCTGTATATTGTTCTAACTCAAAGCATCTTGGCTAACAGAATCTCTAATCAGGAGTAAGAATCAAAATCCTTTGCTGATGCAGCTTGAAGTCTTTTTTTTTTTTTTTTTTTTTTTTTTTTTAGATCTCTGCCATTTGGCCGTCAATCTAAAGTAAACTGTTTTTGTTTTGCTGCTTAGTCCAAAGCAGCAGAACCAGTTTGTGGTGCTTGTGAAGGAAACACAACTTGTAGTAATTCCTGTTTGGTCTTTCTGGAATTCAAAGTTATTTTCTGTCCCTCTTGAGTGGGAAGAAATGGAAGGCAGTTTCACAAGCTGTGCCATGCAGGGCTGCTAAGGAAACCTGCTCAAAAGAATGACTTCATGAGAGGGGAACTAATATTTTGACTTTTTTTTTGATTTCCCATGGGAAGGCTAATCTTTAAGAACACAGAATCCTCTGAGGCCAATAAAATGGAGATTTGAAAAAGCAAAATGCTGTTTCATTGTTAGGACCATGAAATACAGTTTGTTTTTATTGTGATTCTTTTTCCTTTCAGGAAAGCACTAGGTTTAACAGCTGTAATATATTATTCTAGCACCCCTTGTTGTTGGCTTTCCCGTTATTGTTTCAGTTGTGTTTTATCTCTAAGATCTCTGTCACGTTAAATGTGTTTTCTTGTTTTATGCAGATACTTAAAGGCATCGCACTGCAGCACTGCCCCACCTATCCCTGCTCTACATGTTTTCTTATCGTTTGGTGATAAATTAGTTATCTTCCATTTTGCAAAACAAGAACAAATCTATTGATTTAATTGTAATGCAGTTAATACAACTTACTGGCAAGACTTATTCCCATTTTTTTTCCTTTAAAAGATAGTACTCTTTGCTTAGGTGTGGGCTCCTGTTTTGTTCTGGGCGCGTGTGTGAGTGTGGGGGATGTTTATATACCTGCCAGGAAAGCATTGTCATGGGAATAGCTGCAGTTCACTTCTTGTCTGATGGTGTGAGGGATTGTTTTATTTCCAACAGCTGCTTAATAGTCAAGGTCCAGTTGGACAACTTTTATTTCTACTCTAGGGATTGGTTGCTACCACAACAGAAGATCAGGGAACCCAACACGAAGATTCATTAAGACCTCTCCCATGCAGCTGGAATCTAGTTTTAATTGTGCTGACAAGTTAGCATGCTTGTTTGTTTTAACACCTCCAGACACATGATGGCACAAGTGCTTATATAGACATCTAGGAATGTTTTTGACCTCAAAAAAAAGAAGAAAAAAAAGGAGCTGCAGGTTGGCTGTGGCAGTTCTGCTTGCTGCTCCTGTGCTGGCTGTGGGTTACAGCTGCAGCCCTTTGGGGATCACCCATCTAAGGACTTGGTGCAGTATATCCTTTTTTCTGCTAAGATATCCTGACCACTTTGAAGAGAGTTGTTGTGGAATGTCAGCATTCATTCCTAATGTTCTCTTCAAACTACTTTTCTTCTTTTGTGAAAGAAAATGTTGACAGTGCTTTTCCCACACATTTCACACACATTTCCCACACATCCCACTATTCTTAATAGTATGACAACAGAAGCATTTCCTTCAGTTTTAAAGGACTGAGCAGTGCCACTTGCCACATGCCTAGAATTAGCTAGCTGCTTACCCCTGCAGTGAGTTCCTTAGGGAAAGAATGCATGCAGAAATACTTTGTTGGATTTTTTGTTAATCCGAGACATTAGTGACAATAAAAAGAACTGTTGATGGATTTTTACCTCTTAATGGACTTTGAATCACTTTCTGTATTTGAAGTGAGTAATCAGCTTTCATCTCCTTGATTTAAGAAACAGCAGACTGCCTTAATTTTTTTTTTGTACAAATATTTTTGCATGGATTGCATTGTTTTTGATGCTTAACTAATGCATCCTATCTCCAAATACATTAGTTTTACTTCTTCCTATTCTTCTTCCCAGCTGGCAGTGCTGTACCTGATGCACTTTGGGTGCAGCTGGCCCCTCTGGCTGCCAGAGCACGCAGTGTTCAACTTGCCATCCACCAGAACTCCCAGAGCTTTTGCTGTGGGGCTGCCCTGTCCCACTTGCAGGATTTGGGTGGATTTGCAGTGGATAACTGCTCAGGCCTCTAGCCTGTCAAGGTCTCTGCAAGGCCTCTCTGCTCTTAAGGCAATCAACAGCTCCTTCTAATTTAGTATCATTTGCAAACTTGTTTATTATGCTTTTGTGTCGTGCATTCGGGTCCTTTATAAAGCTGCTGAAGAAAACTGACCCTAAGATGGAGCCCTGGGGAATCCTTTGAGCCCAGCCACTTGTTTGTGCCCAGAAGGGTACTGAGAAAAAGGGTAACAAAAGCTGTGCTGAAATCCAAAAAGAGTTTAGAATCTTTATCTCACTGAACAGAAATGTATGTTTGTTTGCATATGACCTCATTTAAACAGTACATTAGAAATGTCACAACATGTAGTTAGTCAGTGAGTCTGTTTCTCTTTGGGTAGATGGACAGATGAGCTGTTGTTTGTATTTTGTAATTTCTGACTTTGTAGACTGTATCACAGATAGGGATTACGGTTTAATTCAGAGGTAATCTCAGCCAATGCTTTGGCTTGTTACAATGCCTGTTAATAAACTGCTTTTAAAGAGAACCTCTACTGTTGGCAAATCTCAGCAGTGTTTCTAGATCTGTACTAGCAGAATGAAATCCATAAAATCCAAATGTGTGGCATAGGCTTCCTTTGTTCCTTTTACAGTTGTGATTAATTTCCACTTCGGAATTGTTTCTTAAGTCTTTGAACACGTCTGTTACTGAAGGAGTGCTTCTGTACCTGAGCTGTTCTTCCTAGGGCACTTGCACACTTGAGGTGTAAGTCTGTCTGTTGAGTGAAATAAAAATGAAAAATGCTGATATTTTCTGCATAGGCAGAGTGAAATTAATGGGATGTAAGGTAGTCTTATAGTACCTAATCTAATTTCTTAGTTCGTAATGTAAAAGAACAAGTAGTGGTAATTCCTGTTAATTGCTTGGTTTTTAAAGCAGCATCAGACTGCTTAGAGCAGAAGAACATGCTTTGAGACTTACAGATGTGACAGACCAGTTATGTTTTTCATGTATTTTTAACATAATGATAACTCTTCAATAGGATAAGAATTTTATTTTCCTTCGTCTTTTAAACTCCTCAGGTTCTAGATGAGATTTCTGAACATGGCATTAGGATTTACCAGCTCCCTGATGCAGATTCTGATGAAGATGAGGAATTTAAAGAACAAACTAGAGTCTTAAAGGCAAGTTTCACTCTTTCTTAATTTGCTGTTTTGCTGCAGTATTCAGGCCTACTGTATGCTTAAAGATAATAATTCCTTTATAATATGCATTGAAAATTCAAATGTTCTTGGAAAAAATGTTGATTCTAAATTATAATCCTTTTTAATCCATTCTTTGCTTCATCAGAGTTCCAAATTTAGTATTGTGACTTTCTTTTTTGAATGTAAGTAACTGTTCACCAAGAACTGTGGTTTGCTGTCTGTTGTCTTGACAGCCTGACAAGCCTTTTAATATGCAAGCAAAAAGAGAATATGCACAGTACAGTTACTATACTAATTAACAACTTTCCTCTTATCAGTGTAGGTAATAAAGGTTTTAATTAAATCACTTCTTGATAGTGCTCTGATACTACTACAGATGTTTGAAAAACACACATGAAATTCTGTCTCCAGCTTTTTTAGTCTGTATCTGAAGCATGTTTCTGTTGGCTGTTTTCCATGCATGATGTTATGTCAGATGACAAATTATGCCCAAATTGTGTTTCAACAACAGTCAAACGTTCCTAAAGCAAAGTGTCATTTCCTTTTGAGCTGCTGCTAGGACAAACCTATCCTAACAAAACTATGGATTTCAGCAAGAAGAGGTTGCACTGTTGAGCACAGAATTTGTTGGTTTTCTGGTGCAGAAGGATTTTATTAAAGTACTTCTGTCACATTTCTTTTCCCCATCTTCTATCTGCTACTTATCATACCTTTGTGCTTTCCTTAAAAGAAAAAAGCAAACAACTGAGTGCACCAAAAAAAATCCCAAAACCCACCTCCCCCCAGAAGGAAACCAACCCACTCACCCAACCAAAAGCCAACGCAACAACTTGTTTTGCTCTGTCTCAATTAGGCTAGCATTCCCTTTGCTGTTATTGGATCCAATCAACTTATTGAGGTGAAAGGGAAGAAAATCCGAGGCCGTCTGTATCCTTGGGGAGTTGTTGAAGTTGAGAACCCAGAGCACAATGATTTCCTTAAATTGCGCACAATGCTGGTGTGAGTAATGCAAAAATCATTGCATCCCCTGGTGATGTAACTCTGCTAGAATGACTTGAGAATTGCATGAACGTGAGTTATTTAATTCACTGGTAGCCCTAATGAAGTGTAGATTGACTTATTTTTTTGCCTCCACTTTTATCCCTCTGTGATCCACTGGTCTGATTTAAGAAAATATTTTCTGTATTTTAAATTATCAGATAAGTTATATCTTACATGAACTGTTTTTATGTATCTATGTGTAAATTGAAGCTTTCTTACAGTGCAGTGGGTGAAGCAGAGAGGCCTTTAGATGCTAAAGTAATTGGTGAATCCATGAAGACAAGTAGTCTAAAGGCAAAGGTCAATTTTCTTATCAGTATAGGAAAGTCTGTGTTATATAGGATACCCCCCACCCCTAGTGTCTGTAGCTGATATGGACATTCTGCCAGTGTAGGTGGCTCTAAGTAATTTCTTGTGCTATCTTGCTATTTTTGTAAGTTGAATTCTGTTGTGCATTTTTGGTTTTAGTCTCTGCTGAGCAGGGATTGCCCTCTGCTGGTCATTATTTCCAGCAGCATTTCTTTCTCCAGACAATTGAAAGCTGCTAGGTGATGCCAGCTGTTACCTTAGCCAAGCAGTTCTGCTCAGCTTTCAGTTCCAAATTGTAGTTAATGACCTTTAAGTGTCAAAAAATACTTCAGGAATTAAATCTTTTTGAATGAGTCTTCACAAGGTTCTAACTCTGCAGACTCATACAAACAACTCCTTTAAAGTAATGCATGAACAAGACAGCACACTGTATGTGTTTTAAGGATATTGGTGGGAGGGTACTAAACTATAAATCAAAAGACTAGCAAGCATGAAAGCAGCGTCCTGATGAGCTTTATGGCTGACTTGGTATATAAAAATTATCCTTCTAGTGAATGCATCTATTATATAAAATAAGTTTTTTGGTTTTTATATGCCCTTTGACAAGAAGCATGAAGCACACTCAGTATTGCTTTGTATGTTCTAGAACTCACATGCAGGACCTGCAGGAGGTGACCCAAGATTTGCACTATGAGAACTTCCGTTCAGAGAGGCTGAAGAGAACTGGCAAGTAAGTATTTGTGTGTCTTTGGGCTCTGCTTGTGAGTCTCTTCCTTTTTTTCTGTGGCACCTGACACACTTCTCTTAAGTAATTCCTCTTCATTATTTCTTATCAAATTTCAATATATGGAGTAAGTGAAATTCATAAGATGTTTTTCTTGTAGTGTTAAGCATGACTTGTGAAGTGCCATACAAACAGACAGCTGTTCTTGTCTGCATATCCATTCCCACTTCTCTATGCTTTTAAGTGGAAGATACATAAAGAAGCAGGATGTAGACATCATCAGATAAAAAACCTATCTGGAAAAAACAAACTCTAGTGGGCACGTTTAAATAGGTTATATAGATCACAACCTATTAATCTGATGAGATTAAGACTGCCGTGTGGGAATTTTTTCTTGCTCCTTTATATATAGCTGCAGAGAGAAGTTTAGCTCAAGCAATCTTTCTTTGTAATTTCTTTCTCTTTTTTCTTCTAATGCTTCTGTTCTTGGCAAATTTAAGTCCACAACTACTCTCACTGCATCTGTCTTGATAGCAAGGTATTCTTCTCCCCATCTTGTTCTCTGAGTATTCATCCAAGTGTTCAGATCTTAAACAGGAGAAGAAATAGCTTAAGCAGCAATTCCACAATTTCTTTCATGGATGATTTTGTACCAAGGCTAGGTGTTGGAGGGAATCTTGCAGCAAAAAAATCCCCTTAGCAATGAAGAAATTATACTTTAAGAAATAGAGGAAGAAAATGAGAGAGTGAGGATAACAGGAGCCTAGGAATAAGTAGAAGATGGCATTTTAAAAAAGCAATGCAAATGTGTTTAAAAAATGTCCCCTTTTCCACTACAAGAAAGCATGCTGGCTTTTGTGTTGTTACAGTAGCTGAAATGTGAATCTCAGAGCTGTTCTTGGAGACTTTTTCTGTATCTTACATCATCAATGTGTTCTGTTGTTCAACAGGCCTGTTGAAGAAGAAGTTGTAGACAAGGACAGAATCCTTCAGCAGAAGGAGGCGGAGGTAAGAGAGCTTCTACAACCATTGTTTTTAAACATATCTGCCTTCCAGTGAAACTTCCAGTGAACACTTCCAGTGTTCTGCATCAACTACTGCATACAGAGTGTAAGAGTACAAAGAAGATGTAATCTGTTGTATGCAAGTTGACATACAAGTTGCCTGTGCAAGGTGTATTTGTTCGTATGCTGTGGATATTAGGTTGCACGTGGGGACTTTTGGTTCTGTAGGCAGAATCTCTCTCATCTCCATAAACAGAATTTATGTTTTCTGTTAAGTACCAAAGCCTCTCTGTGTCTGGTATGTATATGTGCTGTTTTAAACATGTTGGAATAGACTGGTAGACTGATGTCATTTCAGATGGGCATGATTTAGCACAAACACGTTAGCAGTAAATTTATCCATGTCTTGTGCCTAAAGAGTAGAAAAGGTTACAGAATCTTAAAAATCCTATGATATAATTTGTGTGCATATCTCTTTATCTTACTTCTGTCTTGCAGCAAAATCTATAAATTTTCCTTAATACCACTCAACTTTTCGATCTTTGTTTTCAAGTTATTGCTAAACCTTTCATCCTGATATTTGTATGTTAAAATTCTAACGATTCAGAGATTGTCATCCTAGTATTGCAATGTAAGTAGTATGCTGCCAGTGCTTGTGACTTCTTGAATGCTGGAAACGCTAACTGCCAGTTGGAAGGTAGTAGATTTTTCTGTTTATCCTAATTTTATCCAATTCAGCTTTGATTCAAGCTCATAAATGGAGGAATGCATGACTGAAAAGGTCGCTGTATATATAGATATATATGCAGTGACTTGGAGTAAGTATTAAAGTAATAATAGTAAAAATACAACCAATTATGTGTATTTCTGAGATGAAAGATTCAGGCTCCAGTACCTGCAAGTTTATGAAATATAGTTACTTCAGTCTGTGCATTTCCTTTTTCCTTTATAGTATCCATGTTTAAAAATAGCTGACCCTGGCATTTTGACATAATCAGCTGCTTCTGTATTTCCTTTTAGGAATTTTTTTTTTTTTTTGGCTGTTTACCATCATAGCTAGTAGTTAATAACATGAATTAAATGAGATAGATACACTTAGAAAGTCCTATAGTGATAAAGGTGCAGCTGTGTTGCTGAAGTGATGGCCATGCACTTAGGGCAGAGGAACTTCTCCAAGTACTTTGTACACAAATCAGCTGCCTCCCCTTTCCTGGTGTATGTGTGTAACAGCAGCAGGCTGTCAGTTGATTGCCAGGAGTGCCGGGTGCTTTGGAAGTGTCAGAAGCATGGTTAGAGAAATATCTTTTTTATTTCTGTCCAGCGCTTCCATAATTCATGTCATGCAATTTGAGTTTAATCCTTAACCCTTTAATCCTATTTATCCTTATGATATGTAAATGATGTAAATGGTATGTGCCCTAGTAGTTAAGTATAAATTTCTTCTAGAACTACTTGTCTTCAGGTTTATACCTGAAAACATTCTGCTGTAAGTGTTTTTGTTGGAAGCTGTTGGTGTGGTAAGCTCCTCACGATAGACTGATCTGTTCTGACTGCAGACCTATGTATAATATTTATATGTATGTATGTAACGTAGCTTTTATGTATTACGGTTAAATAGGTGGAGTCTTGAATTTCTTGACAGATGGTCTCTGAAAGTTCCCTCTGGGACTCATCATCTCTGAATAACTGCTGCCGAAGTTGCAGAGGATTAGCTTAGAACTTGAAAAAACAAACAGATTTTTATGTTCTGCGTTCTATTGTCCCTAAGAGATCAAGAAGCTTTGCTGAATCTTCTGTAGATAAGCTGGTATGAAATCCCTTCATCTCCGTGTCATCCCTATGGTTCAGACTGGGAAAAATCTGGGGAGGAAAGAAGCACAGAGGAAATGGGCTTGCATTCCACAGCCTTTGCAGAGAAAACAAATATCCATTTCCCCTCCTGCTTTGCATTCCCATCAGTAACGGTGCCTGTTCTATTTACAGCTCGGTAAGGTTTATGTAACCTTGGAAGGAATGAGCACTTGGGTTAGTGCCAGGAGCATCATTATCAGAGCATCACTTTAAAATGATTTTTTAGTATGCCAAAGGATGTGGTCCCTGGTTCACAGTTTGGAATTGCTAATTTGTCATTTGGAATGTGTTGCTTTTGGTAGTGCTTTTTGTTCATCTTCAAATGATGACCCATTTTTCTGAGCTGGGAAGTGAAAATAAGAATAAAGATAACCACATTCCTTACTGTAAATGTGCTGTAGTTCAGATTGTTTTGACATTGTGGTGTAGATGGGCTCAAACTTAGGAAAGTTTGTAGTGTTGTGCAATACTTTTTTTTTTTTTTTTTTTTTTTTACTCTGAAAATATTTCATAATAAAATCCTTTCAAAGTTTTAAGAGGGAATATTTCTAGGAAAATATTAAGTCTGTGTTTACATGAAAACAAGAAACAAAGTTCCTCAGATTTAAATATATATTTATATTTAATATTACTTTTTTTGGCTGCTGAGCACTTTGTTCATGCAGGAGAAGTACTTGTCTGTATTGTGGGCAAAGTGTTTGGGATGCAGGTAATGCAGAGCTGTTCATTGTGGTTTCCGTCTGGGCCTGGCAGCTGTTGGAAGCTGTGTGATCCCCTCTGAGCTCTGTAACCACTCTGATTTTGAAACCTGTTGTTTCCTTTGTGTTGCTACAAGTGTTGTATGTAATAAGTACCCAGTGGTTACATGATAGTTCAAGCTACCTTTTAGTCCTGAAGTAAGAAGTGAAGTAGATGGAGCTTATACCATGGTTAAATTTACTCTTTTTATTATCTGGGAACTTGCAGGAAACTGTCTTCTGTTCACGTTTCTAACAGTTGCTTCCTAGCTTTCTGCTTGTCGTGTGGATCATCTCTGTGCTATCGTGTTTCTGTAGGGAATGTGTGCAGGTTCCTGCAGGATGTATGAATTGTGCTCTTACAAGTAAGGGCCTCTGTTGCTGTGCAGGATCAAAGTGCTGTTGTGCCCTTGCCTTGTTCTGTCCCAGTGCAGGGGACTGAGCCATTGCTTTGAGTCACGTGTGAAGCTTGAGATTCATCTTTGTTAAGATGAAAGACTGTTCTGTGCTGTGCTTTCAGAAGGGTGAGACACAACTTATTTTGAACTTGTAACACGTGGAAGTGGTTCTTGTGTCCTCTCTTCACTTGAAGAAGAACACTGGAAGAGACTGGCATGGTTACCACGCTGAGTATAGTTTGGGTTGACTCCCTGGCTGGGCAGAAGGCAGGAATATTTATTTGTGAATTCTACACTTGAGCTGCCAGGATTTGTACAGTGCAAATGATTTCCTTCTCGAGATATTTATATGTTCTCTCTAAATTCAGTTATGACGTATGCTGCTGCTGCTAGGCAGGGCCTGGCATTGCTCATAGGCTGTGTGCTGAGCACGCTGCTATGAAATGCATGGCTGAGACCTCGAGCAGAGATGTTTAGAAGCTGTAGTTTTACAGCAAAAAGAAACCACTCTGGATTGTTTGCATATCAAATGCTCAACGAAAGCCAGAACAAAATGCAGTGAAAAACTACAGTTGTCTTCTGAAGATGATATGTGTTCATGTTGCTCTGCTTTCCTTTACTTTTTTTTGCCAACTTTCTTTTGTTAAAAAGAAACATCAGTGTTTTATTAGGTGCAAACAGCCATTGGATACAGCAGCGTGCCTGCTTGTTTCTGAAAGCCTTCCTGAATTCTGCCAAGAGCTTCAGCAGCCTGCCACTCTTTAGCTAATGGCACAGACCAACTCTTCACCAGAATCACATGTAAAAGGAAAACCTTACCATCTTACTGTTAGTGCTAATTCTTTTCTCATCTTAAATTTGAGTCTCCAAGCATATGAATTCTTTCATGGTAGGGGCATGCTCTTATCTATTAGGTTAAGAGGACATGAGACTTAGAGATGTATTCAAGTCTTAATGTGTGATGTTGACTATTAGCAGAATGCTAATTTGAAAAAATCACCATAATACATGTGTAACAGCATCTTTCCCTGTGATTACTGAATGGTTTCTACTTTGGGAACACTTCAGGGCTCAATTTTAAGCGTTCTTGGGAAAGCTCGAATAGACAAGCTCCCAATAAAGTCAGTTTTCGCTCTGCTGATAAATCTGCTGTAGGGTAGTTCAAAAGACCAGGTGTCCTACATCGGTAAAATGGATCTTTGAGCCAGTTGTCTTTTATTGTACCAAAGAATCAACACAGCTCTCATGTCTGAGTCTTCCTACTTCTTTTGTTTTCTACCCTGCAGTACTATGCCATCTCTCTGTCAGAGGCTTTCTGACTGTTTAGTGAAAAGATACGGATGGGTGTCTAACAATAAGTGTAGTTATCTGTAGCATGCTGTTCCTGTGATCTCCTTTTGTCAGAGTATATCTACATTGCAGTCATAGGAGCCTGAGTTAGCCTTTGCTGAACCCTGTTCTGCTGCTGCAAGAGATGTGTCCCAGTATATAAGGCAGCTAATTTTAGGCCAGCTCTGCTGCACTGCAGTGTATGCGCTTCTGTTTCTTACTCTCACAAATCTGTATCTGAAGCCAGGCAAGGGAAAGTGACAGAGGCACCTGTAGCTTTGCCACTTCTAGGTGGGGAGCAGCACATACTCTGTATGTCAGTGCAGTTACTTTGCAATACTTTGAAGAATCTGGGTCGGGAAAAATACAGTATTCAGTTCTGTGAATGAGTTACATATGCCTGGTTTATAGGGAGGCAAATAGGATCTGCTTTCTGCCATGGAAGAAAGCATTGTGAGTTTCCTGGATTTTGGACTTTTTGTGTTGAAGCTGAGAGATGGTCCTAAACGTGTAAATGTTTCTCTTACAGCTGCGCCGCATGCAGGAGATGATTGCACAGATGCAAGCCCAGATGAGGATGAAGCCTGGAGATGACTAAGATACTTAACAGCTGGATGTATCAGGTATGACTTTTCTGACTTGTTTACTCCTCTTACATGAGGCTCTCAAAGTGACTGTTGCCAGTTCTGCACTTGCGACATGCCTTCACGGCACTTCTACTAAAACAGAGTGCAGTTCTGGTACATTAAAAAAAACTATGCAAACACTACTTTTCCATCTGCCTTTAAGATTTGCAAGTGCTTATCCTCAATGCCTTATTTTTGGATTATCTGACTTTGGTTTTGCAAGTAAAAAGCTGTTCAGAATATTAGTTTGTCTCTATATAAACAAAAGTAGAGTATTTGGGAGTATGTAGACTTCTGAATTTAAAACAAATGAAATTTTAGACAAGCTGGTTAAGTGTACTGAATGCTTGGTGTTATATTAAATGAGAGCAGAATGAGTGAAGGAAAAAAAGGTTCCTGTAGCAAATATTCACTCTGTCTTCAGAAATACTAATTTCTTTTTCCAGTTCTTTGGCATATTTTATTTTTTTAATGCAAGATTAAAAACCAGAAGGATGTGAGGTGTCTTGTTGCTTAACACTGCAGTTTAATACTCCAGTTTTGATTGCTGGTCTTCTGGAATGTAAAGCTTGAATAAAATGGATTATGTTATCCCTCATGACCTTGTGGCAGCTGCCAACATTCCAAGCCTAAAATAAGGAGATTTTTGTTGCCTTTATTTGAACTTTCAGTCTTCCTGTTTATATATTTAAAAAAACAATCTCCTAAGAAATAAACTTACTCTCTGGGCTCCTGTTTAAGCAGAAGTTGCTGGTTTTACTGTTATGTACACTGTAATCTTTGAGTAGAAGTAGTTAAGGGGAAGCAGCAGTTCAAGCTCAGGTTTCGTGCTGTTCCGATTCCAAGTCTTGCAGGTAGAGAAATCTTCACATTATGTCTTCCAGCCTCCATAGTGAGATATGTATTCCCTGAGCTGCAAATCTAAACACTGAGGTTAATTTGTGGCTAACCATGCAGCATATGTGATAGCAGGACCTGGCAGAAAGCTCTCATTTCCTCAGGCAGGAGCTGGTAATTATTCAGCCTGTTAAATTCTTTAGCCTAAAGTAAAGGTCCCAAGATTTCATGCTGACTTTATCACACGGCCAGACTCTGGCCTCTTGTGAAAATAGCTGTTTGACTGGGGATCGTATAGTATGAATTATTATTTCTTGTTGCAAGCTAGCACAGTTCTTTCTGCAGCTTACAAATCATGCTTAATCACGTGGTATCACTTAAACTGATACTTTGTAAGCAAAAAAATCTCCCTAAATCTAATTGCTTTGTCCATAGTTGTCGCTTGCAGAGTGCAGGATGTCTGTGCAGTCAGCATCTGGGCACTGATAGGATGCAGCATGCATAGCACAGGTAGCCAGCAGTGCACCAGGTTCTGTGTGTTTCACAGCTTCTGGCAATACTGAATATGGTATTTATGGAAAGAAACTGCAGCACGCTGTGTCCCGGGCTCAGTTCGCAGCCATGGATGTGTATGTAAACAAAGCTGTGAGCATGCTCACATGTGTTCAAATGAAACGTTATTTTTTAGATAATGTACTAATCTGGAGTATATAAACCACTACATCTATGAAGCAGGAAAGCTCTCTGGGTTTAACTGCGTGATCTGGTAGTGATTAAGTTTGAAGTATGTATTGTTTCCTTTTAGTGTTTCAGTGATTGAAGTACCCAATGTGAACAAACTTGAGAAGCATTTAGATAAGATCTTCATATGCAGAGGTCCTGCTGTTTGGTTGGAATCTGCAAAGCCAGATTTCTGCAGCTGCTTGGGCACTCATGTTGTTCAGCATATGTTTTCAGGACAGAACTTGAAACTTTTTTTTTACCCCTCAGATATCAATTTATAGACTTCCAGGTAACTCGTGTAACTTCCATGATGCACAGTCAGAACCACCTTGGTAGTCCTTCTAAACAGGAGTGTAGCTGCATGATCCTGTGATGTAAATCCTCAGCTAGAACTTGGCCCAAGGGAGGTTTTTCTCATGTTATTGTTTGCACTGCTCTTATTTTGGATAAGTACATATTTATATTTTCTTAAAAAAAATCTATTAAATATTTTTAATGCACATGCAGAAATTTAAAGCACACATAAGGGTGTTTTCAGACATTTTGAGAAAAGAGCAGTGTGGTGTAAATGCCCTCATGGGTGAAAGGCAAAGAGTGCAGGGCAGGATGGTTACATGTGGTGATGTCTAACCATGTGAAATGCCCAGTTCTGGGTTTCAGGTGCACCTGGGAATGAGGTGTGGATGCTGAATGCTTTGGGATTATCTGGAAAGAATCTGGCATTGCATAATGATTAAGATGTACTGAAGTTAATTCCTTACCCAAAAAACAGCGAATCTGTATGGTGTTTTATGCTGTATAGAAGGAATGGCTGGAAGTTCTGTTTTTTCTGGTCCTCTCTGAATTAGGGGCATCTTTAAAGACTTACGGAAAGAGTGAAAGGAAGGGAGAGTTTACTGCAAGCAGTTTCCTTTCTGTTAGCTTTTGAGGCTAACGAGAAGCAGGGGAGGGTGACATATGCCCATTTTTACAAAGATGGTGTACTTAAGTTCACAAATAATGCACAGACTGTGTGCATAGAGGTGTTTCAGCAGGCAGCGAGGGCACAGCTAGGCCAAGGTAAGGTTAGAATAATTTTTGTTACACCAATCTTACAAAGTCCATGTGAAGCTTAATAAAGACTTCAAAATGAGTTTAAGTTTCATTTATTATTTCCTTTTTAATTTTCAGGATGCAAGATTGCTGTAAAGTGGTAGGGGCTGATTGCTTCTTATCTTTGACAGTTCAAATGAAGGCTCAGAGAAAGCAGGGGAGGAGTGGGGCCAAGTTACCAGAAACTAAAACTAATGTAGTATTATTTGTTGACTCCAGTCTGAAATACTTACGGCCTGTTGGAATAAGCCTGTGCTAACTTTACCAGCATGTTTACTGGCTTCTGAAGCAATTATTTTCTCAAGTGATATGTTTATTGGTAGGGCTTTCTTCTCTTTCCTTTTCTGCTTCTGAAAGTATAGCTCTTTGCAATCGGTTTTCCTCTTGTTCTTACAAATCTGAATTGTCTGTCTTACACATAGCTTCAGGGTCATACTGGGACACAGTAACAGCAGTCAGCCTGTGGAAAACAAACAGCCAACTGAAAACATAGTTTTGGTTAGGGAAGTGCATGTAGGGAAAAAAGGCATTTTGAGGTATCTATAGCATATTAGTTCTTACAGTGAGCTCGTGATTTCTGTGAGTGTTAAAGCTTTCTGAGCTGACTGACGCTGTTCTGATTTTTGATAAAGGCATCAAACAGGCTATTTCTTCCACCAGTGAATTGACATCATTTAACAGAAAAACACAAAGCATTGTCATAGCAACCAGCCTTCTAAAATGATGCTGCTGAATGCTGAATTGATCTGAAATGTCATCTGAGGAAGTACAGATCGTGTGGTAGTTTTTGGCAGCTGAAATTGAAAGCCTAGAGAATGTGATGCTTTGGCAAACTTGTAGTATTTGGAACAACTGCCTGGCAGTGCCAGTGGCTGTTTCTCTAGCTAGAAACTGGATTAGAAGAGTGCTGTCATTCTCCAGCTCTTTTCAGCTGTCTTCGTTTTGGAGCTGTTCAACAAACTGTGTATTGATGGGCTAGCACAAATTTTGGTTTCCCTCAGAGGGCAGACTTTGATATAACTATTTTTTCTTTGCTGCTGTACAGCTGAAGTGCTGAATCTGTGTGGCTCCGTAGGACACTGAAGTTGTACAGACAAATGTTGGCTGGGTCCTTAGGAGCTGCCTGGTGACTGGTATCCTCCTGCTCACAGCTGGTGCCCACCTGCCCTCAGCTGTAATGGGCAGAGATGGGCACACTTCGAACAGTCAGCGTATGACTTAATCCTCCACACAGAGAGCAGTAAAGCTTTCGTATGAGTTGTTCATCTAAACACAACTTCCAAAAATAGTATCTCCCTGTTAGTCCATGTTGCTCTCAGTTGGTAAGAGCAGCCATCTTCCACTCACAGTCCGAGAACATGAGATGAGAGATTGTGCTTGGATTGTGGCCTTGGCTGCCTGCGTGTCCCTGGTGGTGTCTTCTAACAGGAAATCAGTTGTTTGATTCTTCCCAGTAGGAAAAGCATTGGGACTTAGAGTGGTAATCTTCAAAACATTGCTCACAAACAAAAATCTATCGCTGGTATGGTGCGTAAGCCCGAAGTGTTAGTCAGGTCTGTTAACCTGCTGCACCTAAATACAGTCTGCTTGAAGAATCCTGTATGGATTTTTTTTTTCACTCCACAATTTCTGCATGCAGAAGCCCCAGGAATTTGTCAGGACCTGTTAGAGTAAGGAGTAGAAATAGCAGGGTGTCATTTCCAACAACATAGGAGAGATGCATCTTCAAAACTACATTCCCATTGAGACTCAGTTTCCAGGAAGAGAGGAAGGACTTCTGATGGCATTCTGCATTTTGCAGACTTAAAGGCTTTCTGAGGAATTTGCTTTTGCAAAACATAAAGTGAAGATAACTGAAACAGACAATAGTGAGTTTTCTGATAATTACACATAATTATACCAAGCTGTATCTCAGTATCACTATTTTGTAAGTAAATGTATTAATACAAATTTATTTGATTTTCGTGGAATGATCCCTGATTAGAGAGACTGTCAGATTCCTGATGGATCCCTGCAGAAATCCTGTTTTGTGGGAAAATGTCAGTGTGAGTGGAAATGCATTTATTTGCTGTTCAGTAACATGCAGATGCTGTGGGAAAGATGAAGTCCACCGTGCACTGGCTATGGGGACATGTTCAATTCCTGTGAATATGTACAGTGGCACCTTTCTGTTCCTGCCTTATAGAGGCTTGATATCCAAGGAATGATACAATTTGAATATTTCCACCTTTACACTGAGAAATGGAAACACTGCAGCATCTGAGATGACCATTAGATAAACTGGAGGCAGAAGGTGAAGGGAGGCGTTTACTGCCAGAGCTCCATAGGCATTAGTGGGGCATTCAGAGCTCTCAGAGCTGTGCCAAAGCCTGGTGTGTTATCATGCTGGGCCCCTAAATGCTTCAGGCAGCTTTTTACTGAATAAACATTTTTAGAGAAACGTTTGTAATAGTTCTGGAGGTTGGAGCCTGGTATGTATCTATGTGTATATGATTCCGTGGATATTAAGCCTATTAGCACGTTTAACAAACTGGTAAGTGTTGGAAAGCAGTTCAGAAGCCAGTTTTGGAGCTGTGTGTAGTTGGCTGGTGACATTTATTATGGGAAAATATAAGGTGCTGCCACGGACCAGCAAGAGGGAATGGAACAAACCTGCAGCACAAGAGTCAACAAAGAGTGACTGAAGTTCAGCTGTAATCCCAGATATTGGGGTTGTGAGTAACGACATGAGTCAAAGCTGGCTAACAACAGGACATTGATGCTATCCAGTACTTACAGATTTGTTTTTCCAGGAGTTGTAACGAAGTTTGCAAATGTTTATCCTGGTACAGAAGCTCTGGGATTTAGCTATGAAGCAAAGCCTTGTGGGAAGACTCAGCTTCTCCAAGTTCTTGCTAACTGTTGTGAAGTGAAAGGGTTGTAGCTACATAGAACACAAAATGGGTGCTGTTTGAAGAAAGATAATTTAGGTCAGTAAGAAAATGTGACTGCTATAAAATGCATTTCTCTCCTTGGGAATTCAGAACTGTGGAGGCAGATCGGTGCAGCACAGAGCACCTTGATGTGTTTCTTTGAAGCCGCGGAGGGGGAGGCAAGCGCATTCCTTCCTAAGCCTTTCCAGTGCAGGATTCTTGGTGCTCCGAATGTGTTGTGAGGCTGTGTGTGTACGTGGGGCTCGTTGGGGTACCTGCTGAACACAGCGCCGTGCTGCAGAACTGTGTGGTCTATTAGATAGTGGTGGGAATGGCTGCAGATAGAGGCATTTGATGAACGCACACTCGGAAAGTATGGGGGAGTCTCACACATTAAAATGGATAAAAATAGGTATAAAAATCTGTAAAGAGCAGTAGTAACCTGGTGTATCATAAAATACTGTCTCATCAGGAGACAGGGAAGAAAGCAGTGAAACAAATCCACGCTGGATATGCCTGAAACATACTGTGCTCAGTTATGTTCTATGAACATAACAAATAGACATCGTGTTGCTGATGTTGCTAACATCAGTGCACGCTGGTGCTTATAACCAGAGCCTTGGTGTTCATTGGAAGCATTAGTGTGTCTGTGGCAGACACTGGTTACCATTTCTTTTTGATGTGTTTTGTAACAGATCAGAGCTATGCAGGCGATGGCAGAAAACTAATTTCTCTTCCACATTTGAAGTAACAGTGTAGCACAAGAAGTTAATTTTGCCTTTGAATATTGAAGGTGGTTAGCAGTGTGTGGTCTCCAGCTTTAACGCCGTAATGCTGGCTTGTTGGACTGGATTGTGTGAGGTGAAGGCCCTGCCCTGCTGACAGAGTTAGGGAACTGCTGTTCCCTAACAGCCAGGGTTCTGTTCAGTACATGAAGGGTGAAGGACCCCACGGGTCAGCTTTCCCTCAGCCTCATCCCAGCTGTATTCTGCAGCTGCAGTCTGCATGGGTGTTGTACTGACACTGTGCATTTCTTTTTTGCCACCCAGCTGGGTACTTAGGCTGAGCTACTTTTCCCACGTGGGAAGGAGTACCTTTGGAGACTGGAGAGCTGGAGGTGCCTCCCAAGTTCCAAATCTGTCACAGCTTTTGTAAGCTGATTTTCAGGATCTGATTTTCAGGGAAAGCTGGAATTGTGCTTTCTTCAACTGGCAAGTAACTAATGAGACATGCAGAGCTGGGAGTCATTTTTGAAGTGATAGGTCAGTGTTCCTTCTTTCAGCCATATGAGTACTGCTTTATGGATGCTTGGAAAAATCTGTTTGCTTTCCTTTTTTACCTAAGCAGTGTCATAAGAGCATAATGTTGTGTTTGTGCGTAACGTCAAGCTGGCTAATTATTTTAGCCCTGTTTAGATGGTAAGTGATCTTAAATGCAGCTTTCGGTGTCAGAAGTAATGCTGCACACCACAGGCTGACAAAGGTTGCTTTCCATGTGCAGTACTGTTGAGCTGAGCCGCAGCACAGTTCTTGCAGACAAAAGGGAGTGTGGGTGCTTAAGGAAGTATGCACCTAAAAATAGATCCTCTTGCATGTGCTCTTGTTAGACGTTTCAGACAGATATCTGTGGCCAAACTGCATGCAGACCATTTAACTCAGCTGATGTAGCTGTAGCGCAGGTCCCTGTGAGGTGCTCTGTTCCCTGGGTTATGCTGCTTTGCTAGGAGGGGATCAGGATTGGGATGCCAAAAGCATGCCAGTAGTGCTGAGAACTTGTCTTTTCTAATGCTGTTTGTTTTCCACTTTTGTTCGCAGCAGCGTTCAGTTCTCTAAGTGGACGGGTGCTCTGTTTTCTTTGACCAAGTGGTAACGTTCACGTGCAAAAGCCGGATTCTGCAGATCAAGACCTGCATTAAAACAAACACAGAGTCTGAAGATTGTGTTGTAAAACTGCTTGTTTTATATATTCAAAGTTAATCAAGTTATCCTGTATCTTTTTTTTTTTTTTTTTTTTTTTTAACGCTGTCTTCATACTTATAAACGTGTTTATATTCTCCTTCCTATGCCTTTTGGTACAGAAATGGATAAGCATGCTGTTTGGACTAGGCCTTGTGCTGGGGCAAGGAGTTAATTGTGTATCTAGATTGTTCTGAACCGTTCTGTGATTAGTGCTAAAAGCCTGTGTGGCCCGTTGGCAGTAAATGTGCTCGCACAGTATCGTAACTTTCTATTGCTATTTTAAGCCATTCTATATCGTGTCAGTTTTTCATAACTTTCTGTGCTTCGGTTCTTTTTCAAGCTTCATCTCTGGTGATTTGTATTTGTGTGATGTATGAGAAAATACACAAACCACTGACGATTCGCCGGTGATGTCAAGAAGCTGACTTTTCTAAATCATTGTGCCTTAAAATACCATGAACACTATGCATGCCAGAAACTTCCGTGGATGCCTCTGGAGAGTTGTCTTCAGGTCCCAGTATTGCTTGCAGATATTCCTATTGCAGCTCCCAGCTGTTCCTAGCTCCCAGCTGAGTGGCGGCATGTACCGAACCTTTTGTATACCATAACACTAATTTTCATGGAGGTTTTGTAATAAATTGTATCAGTGTGGAAAAAGATGAATTCTGCGGTGATTTTTGTTTCCTGCCTTTCTCTCTCTATTTTATTTATTTATTTTTTGATGATGATTTGTGAATTGTTGCACTGGTGACATGCAGAGTGTCTTCAAAGGAGTCATAGTACTTGGCCTGAAGAATGGAAGGCTCTTCTAGAATTTACTGCTGTGATTTCATTTCAGAGCACCTTTCCAAACGTTTTCTTTGAAAGTTAGGCAGCACATCTTCTCATCTGCTTTTGCTGTTGTTTCTGCAAAACTCAGTATGCATCTGCTGATGCTGGCTGTGTCTGTAAATACCTTGGAAAATCGGATCACACGCCTCAGTTTGTGAATTCGTTGCTATTTCCTTTGTGCCGTTATGCGTGCATGGCTCTCATGCATGCTTATGTAGTCCTGTGTGTGTCATGTGCATGTAAGTGTAAATTGTCTTGCAAATATGGGATTGAGATGCTTTGTATTCTGTACTGCTTTGGAGTGTCTGTCGTGTTGCTGTTAGCCCTAATTGTGCTGTCTAGCAAAGAGTGTTTAATCAAGACAGACTTCACAAAAGGCTTGCATCACCAGGGTGCATATTTGGCCTGTGGACTTAAACTGCATAAAGTGGACATGTTGTTATCTTGGCTGCTCTGATGAAGTTGAAAGAAGAAACGAAGTGACAGATTTGTTTTCAGCTGCAGAGCCACTTCAGGTTTTATGGAGATTTGGATGTTAAACATGTCTGTCAAGAGAGCCAAGGTGAGAGCTGTAACTGCAAACATCCTGTTTCACATGCATTGCGTGCCCTTATGTGTGCCTTTGTGCTCCTTCCAGAATTTTGCAGCATGTTTTGCAACCTTCTCCAAATGATGCTCTGTGCCTTTGTGCATATGAAAGAACAGCCACACCCTTCCCCAAAACCAAGGCGTTCTGTGTACTGAGTTAGCTTTCTGAGCCCAGGTAACATGAAAGGTTCATCTTGCAAAAGAAACGAGGGCAGAAGGGAAGCAGGCTTCTAAAAGTATCTCTTTTTTTTTTTTTTTTTTAATAAAATTCAGTTTTTTTTCCCCCTCTTTCCAGAGCAGGCCATTGAAAGTCATGTCACAGTTGCCAGGTGGGACCTCTTACCGACCGGGAGCAGTGATTATCGATCTGGTCTTTGCCTCCTCCTGGCTTGTGAATTCCACCTGCAGCGCTTGGCCCAGTCCCTGGCACTCACTGTTTTGTGTGCTTTCCCTTCAAAATTGGCTTAATCTGTACATCACTTCTTCGATACTGATTGCTGTTAATCTTCAGCTGCTTTTGAACTCGTTTTCTCACAGTACCTCAGCTCAATGGGGGACGTGTGTTCCTTAAGCCAAGCTGCTGCTGTGAGGATCTGTGCAGAGCTTTCCTGCGTTCCCCTGCGGTGCCAGCGGTGCCCAGGAGACCTGCTCTGCCCGGCCATCTCCAGGCAGGTGTTGGGCAGCACTGGGACGAAGGGCTCACGCCTGCCTGTTGTAACTGTTTGGCAGGATCAGGGAGCAGGTGCCCGAGGTCCTTTTGGTCTTCATTAGATTTTAAGCACTGTGGCAGACTAATGGCAGCTTCTGAATTGCCGATGGGGTCATTGGTGCCTTTAATTGCGGTGTGGAGTTTGATGGTCTGTGGTTGTCTGGTCTATTAAAATGAGGGAGTATGCTAACAATTGATGAAATACTGTCTCTGATGCTTTGAATCGATGGCTAAAAGCAATTTGGGAGCAAGTTAATGGGTTTTGAAATCTTACGTGCCTGGGAATGCCAGCTGCTGGTTTTGGAAGCGTCTCCTTTTTTGGGTAGGAGGGATGTTTCCAATGAGCAGGTGGAAGAAACGACGAGGAACGCCGCGATGACCGCAAGGATCGGTGTCGGTATCAGCGTCAGTTTTGTTCCGTGGCGGGGGGGCTGTCCTTGCACTTGTGCAGCCAGCGGCGGCCCGGCCGCTCCCGTTCCGCGCTCTTTGCTTACGGCCGTGTCCCGGCAGGGGGAGAAGCGTTCCCTCCGTGCGGCCGTGGGCTCGGGGCTGCCGCACAGCTCGCAGCACGCGGTCCTACGGTGGGAGTTCAGCTGAGGTCCCTCGGCTGCTCTGAAGTCGTGGGCTCGCGCCTCCTCCGGAGCGTTCTAAATCCGCTGGAGCTCTCCTGCCCCCTCCTCCCGTTATTCCGGCGGCTTTACCTAGAATAACTCAGTGTTGCTCTTAAAATGGCTCGCTGGCAGAGGAGCTCGTTCCTGCTTCGCGGAGTAAGTTTGCAGCGTGATTCAGTGCCTCCCCCGGCATTTCGGGCTGCTAAATCTGGAAGCGCGTTCCCTCTTTATTCCCTTGGCTTTTGACGTTTTTAGCGGTCCGTTGTTCGAGCGCACAGCGCTTCTCCCGGCGGCTCCTGAGCCGCGGCGCCTCCCCGTGCAGGCCCGGCGCTGCGGCGCGGTGCTGCGGTGCTGCGGCGCGGTGTCCCCGGGCCGGGCTGCGGGCGGGGCGCGCGGCGGGATTGGCGGGCGGGGCGCGCGGCGGGATTGGCGGGCGGGGCGGGGCGGGGCGGGGCGGGACGCCGAGGCGGTCCCCGTGCGCACCCCGCGCTGCCGTCGGCGGGCGCCGCGCTCCCGGCCGGGCAGGGCCGGCACCATGAGCACCGGCACGCGCTACAAGAGCAAGCCGCTCAACCCAGGTGAGGCGGCGGTACGGGACGTGCGGTGTCTCCGCCCCGCGGCCCGCCGCGGCCCTCACGCCTCGTTCTCTTTTCTTTTTCTCTCCCCTCTGCCGGCTCCCGCCGCGGGCATCCCGCCCTCGCCGCCCCGCTGCCGCCCGTCCGCCCCGCAGAGGAGAAGCAGGTAGGTGGGCTCCGCGCCGGCCGCGTGCATCCGGGAAACGGCCGTCGCGCTCGCTCCGTCTCCCCGCGATTCGCTTTCTTTCTTTATTTCCCCGGTGCTCTGGGTGTGCCGGGCGGAGGAAGGCGGCCCGGGGCTGCAGGAGGCGTTTCGGCATCGGCCGCTGCCCGCTGCGGAGCCGCGCTGCCCCGAGCGCTGCGACGCGGGGTGATGCAATCGGGTGACATCGGCAGGTTTTCTGGCTCTCCGTTCGGTATTCGGAGGCGTTCGGGGTGTTTTACGGGAAGGTGATTTTCTCTGCGGAGATCGAACGTCTGCCTAAAGGGAAGCGGCGGAGCGCCGTGCGGTCCATCGCCCCGGTGCGGGCTGCCCGCCGTGCCCGGGCTCGGAGCTGCGGCCCCGCGGGGTGGGGTTGGAGGTGCGGCACGGAGGAAAACCCGCCCCGCCCCGCCCGGCTCGCGCCCGCTTCGGGGTCCGCTTCCTCGCCCAGCAAACGCCTTCCCGAGCCGGGCGGTGCTACCGCGCAGCCTTCCCGAGCCGCAGCTGCAAACTCATTGTGCGGCAGCGGGGCGACCGCCCGGCCCCGCCGGGAATGGTGTTTCCCTACAGTGCGGGCGGGGACGCTGAGAAGGTAGCTGTGCGTTTTTGGGAGCTGCTGACTGCAGTGAGAGAACAGTAAATCTGGTGGCAGTAGGGCGGTGGGGACTTACTGGGTGATTTTCTTCCTAAGCTGCTGCATTTTTTGCCACCGTTATGCAGTTAGCTGTTAGTATATTGTTATTACTTCAATTCTTGTTGCGTTTCTGGGGGGAAATAAGCCAGGCTGTATTCTGAAATTGCGGGAAGAAGTCGGTGTAAGCTGTGAACCAAAAGGGAGATCTGTGAGCCAAAACACCATGCTGTTCTTTAGCCCGTTTTGAAACAAAGAGCAAAGCAGGAGATGTGTACGGCTCCTTTCTGCTGCTCCCCAGGCTGAGAAGCAAGGAAGACAGAGCACTTTGTTCTAGATGCTATCGTAATTCCGCAGGCCTTTGTCACATCTCGGTGACAGCTCTGCCCTGCTGTGTCAGTAGGTGCACAACACTGAGTTCTGCTGGGGCCAGAGCAGCCTCTGCTCAGGTGTGCTGCTGTGTGTGTGTTTGTGCACAAAGGTGCTCAGGTGTGTTTGTCAGGTGTGCTGCTGTGTGTGTGAGTGCACAAAGGTGCTGAGCACAGAGCAGGTTTTGTATGACAAAGGCAGCTGGGCTGTGTGTCTGTGCCAGCTGTGTTCCTTGTGGATGGTGGAGGGAAACCAAGCTGTGAATACAAAGCAATCCGCTGAAACGCGAGCAAACGTATGGAAGCACAAATGATATCCTTATTGTTTGAGAGCAGGGCTTTGCTTTCTGTGCTACCTGGTGCTGATCCACACGCATCTGGTAGCAGGTACCAATTTAAAAGGTTTACTGAAGCTGCAATTCTTGCCAGAAGCAGTAAAAAAAAAAATTAAATATTATATAAGAGCTAAGCAAGGGCAGAACAGTAAATTGCATGTAAGTAGTGTGGCTTTCGGTGACATCTTGATAATGTTAATAGCTTGCTGAGTACACATAAAGGAACAATGTGGTGTCAGAGAATCTGTGTTCATCTTCCTTACAGTGTGATTGTGGCTGATGCGTTGTCTGGGGCCAGGGGACTCTGATTTGTGGGTCTGACTCCCAAACGCTAGCTTTTATGAAGAGAAAACAGCAGGAGATTCTCCATCTCCCTGATTCCCAGTTTTTCCACGCTCTCTGCTTCTGATGTCAGCTCTTGTTTGACACCGATCTCACTTGCCATTGAAGTCAGTGGAGTTTGGTACTGGTCTCCATCCACCTTTCCAAGGGGAAGGGTTGTGGTTTAGGACCCTGGACCAGGAAAACCAGTTTCTGATCTGAAGCTGTGCAAACTGCTTGGTGAGGCCAAGCTCCTCGCTTCAGCACTGCTGCAGTTGGGTTGGTTTCTCTCCTAGGAATTCAACTGCAGCCTCTTATGGGGGATTCTCCTGGTGGGGCATGGGAGGCAGATGAGCAGTGGGTACCAAAGGACAGGCAATGGCCTGTTGGAAATGGAAATATGGAAATGGAGCAATTTGTTGAAAGACTGTTTTGACTCAAGAACCTATGAGGGCAAGTGCAGCTGATTGACACCACTGAAGCCCAAGGTGTTGCTGTGGGAGTACAGGTGAAACCTTCTAAGTACATCATCAAACTGGAGTCTCCTAGCACGCTTCTGCAGAACACACCTCCTGTTTCATGTTGCTGTGTGTGTTTGTTTGGGGTGTGACCTTGTCACGTCGCTGGAACTGGCTCCTGCTCACTCAGGCCCATGTCTCTAATGTTCTTTGAAGTCTTTGTTCCTCACTAGGTGATGGGAACACCTTCCCAAGTAGATCTCTCCACCCCATCGAGTTGCAAAGTTGTTTGGGTGTGGGAGCAGAAGCGATCTGGTGGATCCAGTTCTTTTAGTGGGTTTGGAATTACAGGCTGTGCCTTTTGTGTTCAGCTTGGTCCTTTTTTCTGCTTAAGCATATTTTGAAGTATCTGCTTCTCCGTTACACATGGGGTATTGTGTTTAAGAAAGATGCTGTGCAAACGGTTGTTTGGCTGTACAAATGGTGTCACTGTAAACCCAAACATTGAGAACTCCTGAGTTTGTTGCATTTTTGTTTGTTTTTGAAACTTGGGATTTTATCTATTCAAAATCTACAGCTTCTATTATTACTTAGGGGAAAAACAGTAACAAAAATTTCCGTTCTTGGCACAATAGATGTTACAAAAGCAAAGAT
The DNA here is from genome assembly GCF_987193195.1 of Phasianus colchicus. Taxonomy (NCBI): domain Eukaryota; kingdom Metazoa; phylum Chordata; class Aves; order Galliformes; family Phasianidae; genus Phasianus; species Phasianus colchicus. The sequence goes on along the minus strand of NC_143453.1, from coordinate 12,702,417 downwards.
GTCTCCCATCTAAAATGGCAACTGTGCCAAAACAGAGCATCAGTTTCAGGCCAATCTTCACCCCAGTCCTTCTGGTGGCCTTATCAGATAGCCTTGGTAGGTGGAAACCCCCCCTGTCCCCTTTAGTCTGTTCTGAGCCACAGCCCTCTCCTTTTATGGTGAGGAGAACCCAGAGGGGCTTATAAGAACCGTGTGAGCTGCTCTGAAGGCTGCGCTCTGCGTGGTGCAGAGGTACCCGAGGTGTTCCTGGGTGCTGTGTGATGCATCCTACAGTGCTCCGGTGCGGGCAGGGGGTTGTGGCAAAGAGCAGAGTAGGAGGAGCAGTGATTCCCGTGTCCTGAGCTTGGTGAGGATGACCTTAATGTCACCTTGATTTCTGTGTAGGTGTGCATGTGATGGAAATCGATCAGCTGAGTTTTGTGAAGCAGATGAAAAGTGCTGTTTGTGTGTTAGGTTCCGATGTACAGCAGCTTGCGGCTGGCGGCTCCTGCGCTGTGGAATTGCATCCAAGTCTGTGCTGGAGCAGCATGGGGGACTCCTACCTGTGTCAGATGTCTGCAGCATCTTTATCTTCCATCTGTTTTCCTTACAAGAGCTGCTCTTGCAATCTTGTGACCTGGGGAAGGTTCTGCTTACTTGTGCTTGTACAGAATTGCATGGAACCTGGAAGGCAGAGTGCACTTTTTCTCAGGTTAACACTGTGATTTTACAGTTGAGACTCTTTGAGTCACTGGGAGGGGCAGCAGGGATCTGTTCCTGTGCACAAGTCTGACACAATCTGTATCCATTCAAACGGAGTGGGTTGTGGTGAGGGTTTTTTTGCTAGCAGAAAGCGAGGCTTTATGTTTGCAGCTGGCAAGGGGGATATTTCAGCACAGCTGCGGGTTGCACTGGGTGAGGCTGCTTCACTTTGACTCTCTGTGTTGAAATCTCTTCCAACCGATGTGTTTTCCAGCCTCAGTCCTACATCCTGGCTCCTGAGAAATGCCTGCCAGAAGGGGAGCTATGCATTAGTCCGGCTCTAGAGGTGGATACTGGAAGCACTTAAAGCAGCACATCTCTGCTTGTTTTTCTGTTGTCCCAGTGTATCTTGGCCAGACATAGCGTTGGGGTGGGAGCTTTTACTGCTCTGTATAAAGCCTCGAGTGTCTTTTTCTTTTTTTTAAAGCCAAATTCAAAAGGCAGTGTTGGTTCCTTGCCCTCCAGACTGGGCCAGGGCGCAGTGCTCAGCACAGTGTGTGCAGAGCCGGGTGGGACTGCAGCAGGTCCTGTGTTCAGCCTTGTGTAGCTTCTTGCCGTGCCCTTGTCTGAACAGCCCTGCTGCAGGCGGCCCTGTGTCTCACAGGTGGGTTATTCTGAGCTCGGGAGGTGAGCTTCATCCTTTGGCTTCTTTTAAATTTTTTCTTTTTTTTTCTGCTTGACTTCTTGGAAAGGGGCCGTAAAAGCAGGTCAGTGCGTGGCTACGTAGCGACACGGAACTGCTGGAGAGCTGGGCACAGCCTGCCTCCTGCTCTTCAATTATTTATGCTCCAAATGGGTAAAATGGTCGTCAGCACAGGGCAGGGGAGAGGTTCAGCCTGCTCAGTGCTACTAGCACTATGCAGTTTGTGAAAAGGAGGTGTCCCCGCGTGGGGATTTTTATCCCTTGAATTTCCATGAACTGCTCTGCTACTTGCATGCAAATCCAGAATTCTGCTGTTCTTGTGTGAATTGTGCAGAGCCCTTTCAGCACATCAGCAGTGTAAGTGTGGCAGGTGCTGTGCCTGATGTTAGCACAGAGCCAACAGCGGCGTCCAACCCCGAGGGACACTTGTGACACTGTTCTCAGCTGCTGGGTTGCAGCATGCTGGGCCGTTGCGAAAGGCGGTTCGTAATTGCAGAGGTGAAAGTGTTGTTGCCATCTAAATGCAGACAAACCCATTCCCTGGATACTTTCAGGCCTCCAGAGTCCAGGAGTCTCTTACAAGCTTCTGATGCTCTCAAAAATGATACTAGCTTCATGTGGATACTGTTCTCTGCTTGGCTGTTGTAGCAGGAAATAGATGTAATGTGTCACCACGGTCCCATTCCAGCCTTTGAGCATGGAGACAAGCTTTGAGTTCAGTGTCTCCTGGAGCACCCTCAGTTTGGGTCAGAGTTGCTGGTTGTTAAATACCCCGTCCAGTGGGCGTGCTGGGGGCTGTGCATTCAGCCAGCTGGCTGCTCGCTGTGCTGCTCCAGGTTGGATCCCTGCTGTGGTCTTTGGAGCTGTGCTAAATGAGTTACAAATGTTCAACCCAAGGGGCTCCCCTTGCAGCTTTGTGTCACCCCGCACTGCAGTGGTAGCTGCTGGAATTGTGCTGCTGCTGGCAGCCCAGGCGCGCTGAATCCAAGCCTGGAGAGCTCTGCTCCATCTTTGATACTTCAAGCACTTCTTGCTGAGACAGCTGTTGACTCAGCCAAAAGGGTTTCTCTCGTTTCTCTTCCAGTTTAAGTGATTCCTGGGCTACGTTTTTTTTTCTAGCTGTGCATGAAGTGAAGGGCACCTTCCTTGCTTACCTTCACAGGCTCTTTCCTGACCAGCAGTGGTCTTTGTCCCCTTCCTGCCCCAGACAGAGATTTCCTTGGGCAGTGACGTCTCACAGAATAATCCTCCAGTTCTCAAGAAGGAAATGTATGGCATCTCTGACAGATACATTGTGTGACTTCAGAGTTCTGTCAAGCTTATGCAAGTTGTCTCGTAGCATGCTGAAATAACTCCATATGGGCTGGATTGTGTGTGTGTGTGTGTGTGTGTGTGTGTGTGTGTGTGTATGTCTGCAGTGCGGTCAGCCTGGAAGCTCAGGAGGAATGTTTGTCTGCTGTTATGTGTTCCTTTTGTCTCAAAGGATCATTCCTGGAGCTGGGAAGAAGTTTGCAGTCGTTGTGTTCCCACAGCGATGTTCAGAAGCTGGATTTGTGTGTGGTGCATCAGAAGAGCTGGGATCAGATCCCAGAACATGAGCTTGTTGTCAGCATGTGTGCTGCTGTTCATCCACAACTTGGTATCCCATAAATACTGTTCAGAATGAGTGGTGGAAAGTGGTGCTGAGTGCTGGGGGGAAGGATTTGTGTCTGTGATGCAGAGTGGCTGGACTGTGGAAAGCAAAGGAGGTGTCTGTTGCTCCCAACTCAAGTGAAGAGTCCTCTATATCTTGAGGGGCTGAATGGATTAGACTCTTAATTCCCCCTCTTTTGTATGTTAATTAAAATGTTGCAATTTGCTAACACTTAGCTCTAGGCTGCAGCACATCGCTCACAACCCCACCTGTGGAGGAAGGTGTGCCCAGGGCTGCAGCAAAACTTGGCTCGGTGTTGGCCAAGAGGAGTTGAAGAGGAAGTGAAACCCTGTACGAGCATCTGCAGGCTGTAATGCCAAGAGGGGGAGGTGAATTGTTTAACTTTAGTACAACTGTCTACTCCTGAAGTCCAAAAAAACAAAAAAGTTAGTTTGTTTTTTAAAGAGAAGTCTGGAGCTCGTTTCTGGAAGAAGATGTAGCTATAGTTCAGAGATGCTCGAGATGGCAGATGCTGCTGGATGCAGCTGGGCAGCCCTCAGGTGCTGTGCCATGGCAGCACAGGCTGAGGGAGGTGCGAGGCGAGCATGGTGTGCTGGGGATCTCTTACTGTGCTTCACGCTCACTGTGGGGTCTGCAAGGTGTGAGCTGCATGTCAGTCAGAGGTGGGAAGCCCTGCATTAGAGTTTAGCTCACACTTGTTGGGCTGCTGCTCTGCACAGCTGCTCTCACCCTGAGGTTAACTGGTGGCTGGCCCGTCCCTGTCCAGCAGTGCTGTACTGTGTGTCTGTTCCGAGCCGGAGAGTTGAGCTCCTTGGCTTGCCAGCTTTGTTCAGCTCAGATCTTTGCTCTTCCTGGGAACTTTGGGAGTGCCCTGTTTGTTTTGAAGTTCGTTATCAAAGTGTCCAGGGTGTGTGTGGGGCGCTGGGATGGCCTGCCTCGGCCTGACCCACCCGGGGCAGCTGGTGTCGTTCCCCTGGAATGACTTCTGGCCCAGGAACCAGGAGCTGGGAATGCAATCTTAACAAATAAACCGCAAGAGCACGAGTGCTGGCTGCTGGAGCCAGGCCATGGGGAGCCAGCTCAGCCCGCTGACCTCTGGACATTCTCAGTGCAGAAACGAGGGAGAGGAAGAAAAGATCCACTCGGCTTGTGGGAAAGAAGGCTTCAAGGGCTTGACGTCTTCCTTCTGCTTTCTGTGAGGCGAAGCCCACAGATACAGCTGTGATCTGTGCTCCTGTGACTGTTCCGTTCTGCCTTGCAGACCCCTGAGCTGTGTGAGCACACAAAGAACAGGTCTTTCACTGCTTTAGTTTGCATTCCTGTTATTTTTAAGATCACTTCCCAGACAAATCGCTTCACTTTCAGCAATTTCTAATGTCTCTTAGCTATTCTGTCAGCCTGGGAACTGTTTGAACCCTGCCTGCTGTGCTCAGCTCATTCTTGCTGTGACACACACATGTGGAGTCTCTTACATCTACTTTTAAAATAAATTACATACTACATAAATTACATATCCAGGTGAAACTTGAGTTACAAAGCTGAGCATCTGGTGACAGCCTGCCCTGCTCATGTTGTCCTGTTGGCTCTGCGTATTTTAAAGCTATTCTGAGTCTCTGCATCGGGTGTCCAGTGTTGTGAATATCGAATTGGAAATGTCCATCTGGACCAAGAGTAATTTCCCTTTACCCAAGGCCTGCTGTAAAAAATATGTTTACGGCCCTTAGGATGCTATAGAGTCTCTGAGCTGCTCAGACGAGGTGGCCAGGCAGCAATGGAAGGAGCATCACAGCCTCAGGTTGCTGGTATTTGCTCTGGTTCCTGGGGAATGGCTTGTAGCAAAATCCTGCTGCTGTGATGGCACTGAGATAAGCAGGTGTGCACACAGCAGTGAGAGGGGGGGATGCTGTCTGAGAGCATCTCTTCTGTCCCAGAGGCTGCATGTGCATCCCTGCGTTGATGGCTCCTGTGCTGTGCCTGGAGCAGTGCTCCAGCTCCCTTAGCTGTAGCACACAAGGGAAGCTGTTCGTGCCTTGCTCCTGAGTTTAATACTTTGCTGTTTGTCTGCTTACTTTCAAGAACTCTCCTCCCCTTGAAAGGAACCCTTGGCAAAGTGTGTATTTATGAGGGAAGCAGGAATTAGAGCAGACAGTTATTTAGCAGGACTCGGTGCTTCTGGGCAGTTAATCCTGGCACATGCTTGGGAAGGACTCCAGGTCCATGGAGCAACTGAATGCTCTGCCTCTGCTCCAGGCTGTCAAAAACCCTGGGGCTGACACTTCAGAAACTCAGACCAGGCCTGTAGAGGTAAGAAAGCCAGAGGTATGTTTTGTACATACACCTCAGTACTGTCACACTGTGACAGTGATCCTCTGAAGCATTACTCGTGTGGGTAGGATGTTTTTGGGGAACAGGAGTGTGTCCTCTTGCCACTCAGATAAGTGTTGCCTGGCCCACCCCTCCACATCAGCTCACGCCATTTGACTTCATGGGAGTTTAAATAGAAGCCAAACCAACTGGATGGAGCTTGAGGTTCCTCCTCCTCAGTGCCTGCTCTATTTATCCTGCTGGTCCTCATGCAGCAAGGCCATCTCATAGCTGTGTGGTTATTTTCAGCAGCCCTCATTAATGTCAGTGAAAGCTTTTCTGTTTGAGCTGGTAGGGTCACTCCAGCAGCTGCTCAGAGGCTCCAGCCAGTGCCAGGCATTCCGCTGCCTGGTTTGAATGGCCAGTGTCATTTGAACGTTTCCCTGCTCCTCCTGTGGTCACAATGTCATGGGCAGGTGTTGGTCAATAGTGGAATTGTTCTTTTGGTAAACAAGTGATGGTGTTACTGGAGTTGTCCTTCATGTAGCAGCAGCGCAGGGCGTGCGTGGGATTGCTAACGAGGGATATCACCAGACTTGTTGGTCTGAAAGCTTCATGAACATCTTATTTTTCTCTGCAAAGTGTGTAGATGTTCATTCACATTTGCTGTTCTTCCCCTGCATCTTCCTCTTGGTCTTGTTTGGTACTGCAGTGTGTTACAGCACAGTGGTGGGCATTTCAAAGGGCTCTGTTGTGACATTACCAGCAACGCATGTCCAGGAAACGCCTGGGTGAGGCCCTGCTCTTGCCTCATCAGACATCCTTTTTCACATACACCGAAGGGTTGAGATAGTTTGTGGGGAACTGTGCATATCTGGCACCCAGAGCTTCTTGGGGTTTTATGGCTTCCCTTAATGAAAAATAACCTATTTTTCTTTCCTTACTATTTTTCAAAAAACTCGAGGCACCCACCTTTTGGCTGCCATGCTGCACTAGTAGGCCAACGTGCCTTTCCTCCAGTGGAGAAGGCAGACCTCATTTCGTATTCCTGAAGCAGTGGTTTATAAATGAGCCTGAAAAGAGAAATTGATTTCCTCGTGTGGGGCAAAATTGCATCCGAGAAGAGTCCTATCAAAATTTCATAAACCTGGGCCGTGAATTAAGCCTGACGCTACTGATTTGACTGCGCACAGTGAAAATCCCACTGATGAGACGTGCAGGTAAGGGAGTGTTACCTGTGTGCACGTGGCACCAGAGCCCTTCCATCCTCACCTGTTCCTCAGCAGTGCTGGTGTCAGCAGTCCTCACATTACAGCTTTTGTACCCCTTCTCATCTCGGGAGGCTGCGGGATTTGCTCGCGCTGTGCAGCCTGAGGGCAGGAGGCTGCAGGGATGGAGCTGTGTCCCTGCCCGTGTGCCTGCTTCCTTTTCTCTTGGATTCTTCACAGCGTAGTTTAGCAAATGCAATTTTTCTACCTCGTTGCTTCTGAGTTCTTTCTAACACTGAGTGTTGCTGTGCTCTGTGTGTCCGACAAGCACAGCATTTACAGTCAAATGACGTTGTCGTGTCTAATATCTTCGTTAGTCTGGTTTCATTTCTCTGACTTCAAGAAATCCGGTATAATCACATCAAAGGTGACGTTTCCAGGAACTCTGCTCTTCCAATGCCTGCTCCATCAATATCTCCTGTTTTAAGCCTCCCTTACTTTACTATTCTTGTTATTTTTGGGTGGAGCCCAGAAAAAAAAAAAAAAAAAAAGGATGAGTCAACAATACCATTGAACAAAATGCACAGGAGTGAGGATCTGTTCCTTTAGGTCAGGACTGTGTTGGGAATCACTGCTCACAGTTTTGGTGTGGGGCAAGTGCAGTTATGTTGATGGCTGTGATTGGATAAACGTTTCATTATAATGGAAATGAAGACTGAAATAGCAGTAAGCACAGCAGTAAGGTAAAGTTACCTGCGAAGAACAGATGTTATCAAGAGCCCAGCTTGTTCCATGTGGTTGGGCCATGTTGCTGGTACAGGGACATAAGTTGTCCAGCATGGAGCACTATCCTTTTGTGGCTGCTTTGTCGCTCAGTTTTTGCAGAAGGAATCGTTACCTTAAAGAGGAAAGGTTTATGGGTGGAGTGGGACAATGTGTTTCAGAATGTGTTTCCTTAATCTCTGCAAGATTTAGGACTAAGTTGGATTGCAGGAGACGGATAGCTCTGTGCTAGGGTTTCTTCCTAAGGCTGTGATTTTTGGAAATGAGAGAGGAAAGATGCCTCTCAAATCTGGTAGAAAGTACCATCCCTGAGAGTTGGTTGAACAGTAACAGTATTCCTGCTCAAACTGGGTTGCCATTGTTTTCTGGTGAGTTAGGACTGGTGCCATTTGCCAAAATGGCAGAATTGGGCTCCAAACCCATGCTTTCATGGGAGGAGCATAACAGCAGCTGTGATGTTCTTGTTGCTAGGACTAAGCACAGCTTTCAACCTGAATGGCTTTTACCTGTATTTTGGGTGGATGTCCAAAAAACCCACTCAAATGAACAGAAGGACTATACACGAAATCTTTGCAGAGCGTTAGTGCGTGCACTGTTATTCATGTGCAGTGCTTTGAACATAAAATGGCTGCCTGTTCCTGCACGCACAGAGCAGCTGAGTGCTGGAAAGGTGTGAAGGTTACAGAAAGTGGGAGGTCTACAAACAGTGCTGTGGGTTCTTTCTGGTACGCAGCATGGTTCAGTTCTCCAGGGTGTCTGGGTGCAGTGAAGAGCACAACCCTTCTGGAATGTCTCTGAGCATCCTCAAGGGCCCAGCATGATTGCTGGCCCAGCCAGGGTCCGGCCCAGCTTGGGTTTAAAGGTGACAGAAATGCAGCTCAGGACGTGGTAGCTCTGCATTTCTGTGTGGAGGCTGTGGTTTTTAGAGAAAGGCAGCTTTGATGGAGGAGAGGCTCCACTCCTCTGTGGCAGTCAGCCACTCAGCAGCTGAAGCTTCCCAGAGGCATTTGAGCCTTAGGAACCTCCTTAGCCTAAATGTTTGACTTTGGGCCTGCTCCTCCACGCACTGGTGCTCCTCGGGGCAGTGCAGTGTAAAGCACACCCTGCTCAGCCCATTGCTGCTGGGAGCCAGCAGGTGCTGCTGGTGATGTGGGCCATGGCCCCTCGTCTCCTCTGCAAGGCAACCCGTCTCTTGGGTACCTGCTTCCCAGTCAGCTCCTTGCTTGTCTGATGGCTTCTGCTGGCATCTTACTGAGTTACAGGTGTGAGGCCAGAACTAGCAGAGAAGCTGGTGGGAATGCCTTGCTGCTGCTTTTGAGATGTCTGTCCCACGGTGTATTTTTTCCTAATCTGTGCTGAAGGAACACCACCTCAAGGAACAACCCACCTGCACAGCCCAGGTCTCTGGTGCCAACTGCTTCTTGAAGGACTGAAACCCACGGGGAGGAAGCTCTTGCTTTCATTGTGTTCTTGCTGGTTGATATCCCAGGTTGGCCCATGGATGAGGCTGGGGAACTCTTGAGGAGCAGCAGTTTTGCTGTTGAGCCCCAGGAGTGCTGTGTGATCTAGAGAAATTAGCATAGAATTGACAGTGCAGGTGGTCTGACATTTCAGTCTTTTATCTGCTTGCAGGAAATTCTAGAAATATGTGGCATGTGCACACAACAGGCATCTCCATTGCTTCTCTATCCACCGCATTTACAGCGGCTCCCATTACTCCATGGTAAAAAGAAGTCACCACACTCTGGGTTGCTTTGGCCAGTCACTGCTGTGGCACATGCTGAAGGCCAAGGCCATGTGCATTTCGTGCATGGGCTGGAGCTGGTCAGGGTCCAAGCAGCACATGGGTTGCAGCAGTTGTATTTGCTCACAAAATGGCCCCGAGCGCATTGTAAGGAGAGAGAGGGAATTCTGGAAGGGGCTTGTAAAACCTCAGTGCTTCCCTCTGTTAGAACAAAATCTGGTGGGAAGGAACGAAATCATGGCCCTAGAGGAGGGAACAGTGTGACCATGATATATCTTGGCTGTTACTGCTTGAGGCCCTGTTGGGCACTGTGGTCAGTTCAGTGCCTCCAAGAATGAGACACTGATTCATCTGTGGTCAATGTATTGTGTTTTTTTTTTTTTAATGATGCCACTGAACAATCAGTCTGGTTGCTGCTTGTCAAGCATGGCTGTTGCAAAGATCTTTTCCTATGCTGCTGACCTGCATTTCCATCCTCCTTGCTCAGCCTGGTTCCTTGAGGTGGTGGGTTAAGGACTACCTCGTCTGGATATGTTGTCACTATGGCCAGTGTGGTGGCCTGGCTCACATTTGGTGCTGCCTGGGTGGGATCAGTTACCAGTACAAATCACTGCAAACAGCACATGCACAGGGAGAAAGAGATGGACTGCTGCAGCACAGGCATCTGAGGGTCGGCAGCTGGAGCTGGGCACAAGGTGGAGCAGTATGGCCGAACTTATTGGGCAGCACTGAGCTGTGATTTCTCCCCAGTGCTCTGCTTGGCTTGGATTTGGGAAGCTGGGGGTCGAGCACAGTTCCATGCAGCATGTGCCACAGCCTGCTGTTCCTGCCAGGTTCCCTCTTGGAGGGGAAGGAGGGAGAGGAGGGTGGAGGGTTCTGATGGCAACTGACTGGGAGTCAGAGATTAATGAAGTGTTGAGCTCTTAATGGGGAATGTGCTCTACTGATTTGGGTTTCCCTCCCCACCCATCCCATCTTTCTATTCTGTGGCACAGTCTTGAGAGCAGCTTGAGAACGGAAGTGATTTCAGACTGACGGTGACCTCATCCATCTCCAGCTCTGAGGTGGAGCAGTTTGGAGCTACGACCACAACTTATGTTGCTGTTTCAACACTGCAGGCAAGAGGCTGATGCTGTGGGGAGAGCCTGGTGCTTCCCAATCCCTTCGTGCTCTTGCCATGTGTGGGGTGGGATCTCCCAGCCCACAGTGCCCCTTCTCTCTCCTGAGGACGTCTCCCTGCTAGCTCCTGACATCTCGCCGTTTGCCAGGGTGTAGGGCTGTTGGCTGCCATGCTGCTTGGGGAAGGGGTGCAGCCGGGCAGTGGCACAGGATGCCTGCTGCCTGAGGGGTGTGTGTGTGTGGTGGGAGGTGGGGATGGCTGTGGAGTGTTTTCTTTCTGTTCTCATCTTTCTAAATGCTGGTGGAAGGGGAGGAAGTAGGAAGGAAAAGACGACAGAACAGAGTTCAAAGAGTGTAGCTGGGCAAGAGGCCTTGCTGGAAGTACCAGGTATCAGGGCAGTTCTCAGGTGAGAAGTTAGGCCCTGTCTTGTAGGGTGCTGAGCTGTGCTGGGGAGCTGAGGAGATTGCATGCAGAAACTAGCAGAGAATTCTTCCTGGCATGGTAAAAGACCCTTCTTTCTGTTCCTCTTGAGGTCACTAAGATTTTCTCTAACACGTCTGTAGTCCAGAGTTCTTGGGCTGTGCTGATGTCCACTGAGCCCAGTGCCTCCTGTCGGCTGAGGCTGCCCTGCCGAGCACAGCCCTGGATTTCGATATATGACCAAATGCTGTAGTGAGCACAGCCTGAGTGCTGTCTCACAAGTCATGCGGGGGAGTCCAGCCACTTCCCCTTAAGCCTGGATGTCTTCTGGCACAAACTCAGGCTGAAGAGATGCTGAGCTTTGGCAGCCTACGGCTGGGAAAATAAAAGCAGTCTTTGGTTTCGTCTGTGTGACTGTAGAGGAACCTCCCTGACTCTGGGTAGGCAGTGCTGAAGGAGGGTAAGAGGAATTTGCTTTTCTCTTGGCCTCGTTCCAGGTGGTATCACGACTGCTGCCCAGATATAAATTCCATCCCGTTACTGAACAGAGGGAAATTAACTCTTCTTGGGGTCGAACAAGAGACTTCCCTTGCCCCACTGCCCCTCTTCCCTTTTGCACTGGAGGCAGATCCTGCCATTTGTGTCAGGTTACAGTCCCATTTTCCTCCTTCCTGTTGCAGAGCTGTCTTCTCACGTGTATATGATGTAGTTATCTGTAAGTACATGAACAAGCAGGGGGTTTGTGTTAAAATGTCGCCTCTCTGCTCAGCATCCCCCGGCTCTGTGATAGCAATGGAGTGCAGAGGTGGCTAAGTGTGGCTGGCTGCGTGACGGAGCAGCTCTGCCAGCTGTGTGAGAAGGGCTCTGTGCCGTCGGAGCGCCGAGGAAGACACGCTGGTGATGGAGGACGTGCAGTGCCCGCGCTCGCTGCTTGGTGGGGCTCCGGCAGCGCGCGGCCATCTGCGCCTCCTGCGTGCGCTCCCCAAAGGGGCCGTAGAGCCCCGCGCCGCGCCGCTCGCCCGTGTCTGTGGGGTACAATAGCGCTCATGTGTCCGGGCGGCGGCATGAAATGGGCTCGTGTGTCGGGAACAAAGGAGCCTTTGTAGCAGGCCCTGCCGCCTGCGGGAGGTTTGTCAGCTCCGCGCTAATGCGGCTCTCCGTGCCCAGCCGCGCTCCCCCGGCGCAGCGCTGAGCGGCAGCCCGGTGCCGGGGGCTCCAGCTCCCCCTTCGCTATGGGAGGTCTGCGCTCAGGTCGTGCGTGCCCGAGCACGGCCCTGCCCGGTGGCTGCGGGAGGCACTTCTGTACCTCCAGCCCTGCGCTCGCAGCCTGGCTGCGTGTGTGGCCCGGAGCTGCGACGTGAGGCTGCTGCGTTCCCTGCAGTGCCGCGTCCGGGAGGCACCGGGAGGACGGGGACAGGGCTGGAGCAGACCGAGGTGACGACGATGCTCTACCTGCGGCTTTTAAGGGAGTTATTTCTTGCCGAGCTTGGCAGAGCAGGCTGAATGGGATTGCTTAATGGTACGTGGTAGGTTGGAGAAGAAGTGAGGGAAACTCCTTTGCTTGGGCTGCTGCACTAGACACACTAATAAAAGATACTTTGAAGAACAACCGTCTTTTCCAGCTGATGCAGATGCATCTGGGGCTGTCACCTGGGCTCCTCTCTCCTGTCTGTCCCATCTCTGGCTGCGGTGCTGGTGCTGCACAGCGCTCAGCAGAGCCGTGTCCTCAGGAGCTGCTGCCAGGGCACTGAGAGCCACCCTGCAGCACAGTGCTGGTGGTGCTGGGGTGTGAGATCGAGGGTGGGCTGAGGAGCTGGCGATGAGTTGAAGCAGCAGGACGAGATCACAGTGGGAAGAATCCCCCCTGTGAAGCTGTGTTGGCTGCTCAGCGATTTTGATTCTGTGGCAGTTTTATCCAACTGGGGGCTGGTATCCTGGGGTGCTCCTGCTGCCACATGGTGGTTATGTTGTGTCCTGGTATGTTGTCCCTTCTGGCCAAAGAGCACTGTTCTCCAGGAAAACTCTGCTTGGTTGCCACTGAGCAGGACAATGAGGACTTTGGTGGGAGGGAAAGGAGAGCTTAGCATGCGGTCTGCCATGATTGCCCATCCACCACTGATACTGACACTTCCAGAGGAAAGGCAGCTGTAGGGCTTGAGAGGGCAGGCTGGGAGGAGCACGAGGTCTCTTCTGGCTCCAAAGAACACTGTGTGTGCCCAGAGAGGAAGCAGCAACCACAGGAAAAGGGTAGTTGCTGAACCCAATTTGCCAAGAATTAAGCAATCTATTTCAAAGCATGAAATTGAGCGAGAGAACTCTTTCCCTCCTGAAGCAGGTGGAAAGGATGAGGCAGAGTCCTGCAGTCCGAGGACCAGACAGTGCTGATGCTGCCCTTAGCCCTCCCCACACCCAGTGTCCTGTTTTGATCCCTTCCCTCCTGATGCTGTTTTCAGGAGCAGCCTGAACATTCCCTCGCCACATGCTGCTGTTTTGCTTCTTTTTGGGGTGGATGCCCGTTTGCACCAAGTGCACAGAGAAATGAATACATGAAAGAGGAGTCTAGATAAAGATTGATTTGCACGATGCGAGTTCTGCAGGACCCTGATACAGAAAGAAAGAGGCTTTGGGAGCTGTTAATTTTGGTATCTTGGTTCATCATCAGCAGATTCTTTTAGTAGAGGAGAGACCAAGAGATGTGGGTATGGCTCAATCCCTTGTCTGCTGTGGTGCCATGCAGAGCAGGGACTAATTCAGTGCAGTTGTGTGGCTGCTGGGAGCAGTTCTGTTCCTGCAGGGCTGTGGCCTGTGGGTGTGTGCGTCAGAGCCTAAGCAAAACCAAGCTGGGGGCTGCTGTGCCTTCCAGCTGTGTCTTTTGCATGGAAGGGAAGTACTACATTGCTCTGGGAAACAGAGGTCAGTCCCTGTCCACCCAGGAGAGCAATGTCTCTCTGGAGCCCTTTGCAGCTGCTCATGTGGGCCAGCACGTAAGTGGAAACAGATGGCGTCATCTCAGCGGTTGGTAGCAACCTCACGGCTGCAGCTTTGCAGAGCAGCGCGAGGGCTGAGCCGTGCGCCCTGCCGGGCGAGCTGTGCTGCTGCCCGGAGCAGCCTCAGGCAGGGTCACTTCAGTACCACAGACCTCAGGGCCCTGCCAGCATCTTGGGAAGCAGTGCATAGGGACATCCTCCTGTGACGGGTCCGGGTGAAGGTGCACCTGTGTTATGGAAGTCACAGGCAGTTCTCGGGTATCCAGCTGATCCAAGAAGGTCTTTTGCTCTGTTTTGCTGCAAACTCAGCCTCAATATTTGTATCTTTGCCATCCTGGTCAGCATCTCTGATGAGAAGAAGCAACATTCAGCAGTTTCTGACTACTGCTCTTAAGGCTGATAGAAACATTGTTTAAATTCTCTTTGACAGACAGCACAGTTTGACTTAGATTTTCAGTGACCTGAAGTTTTCTCCCATCATCACAGCATTTAACAAAATGTAGATCTCCAGTCAGGCTGCAGGGCAAGCAGCAATTTGTGCAGCAGAGGTGTAACCAAGCTCAGTGTTTGCTGGAGCAAGGAGATGGGGGAGGAGGGGACAGGAAAGCGTTGGACAGCATCTCCTGCTTCCCCAGGCATGATGCGGAGCAGCTGGAAGTCTCTGTGGTTTGCACCAGTGGGCTGTGAGACCTGCAGGGCTCTGCGTGGGCTCGGGACATTGCCCATAGAGAATACAGTGTGCTGCAGAGTGCGTGAGGCCAGAACCGACAGATCACCTCTGCAAAGCTCAGCCTGTACATCGCTGGTGAAGGGGGAGCAGTAAATCGCAGCGGGACAGCTCTCCATTGTCTTCTGCCAGGTGGAGCTGTGTCTGTGCATCCCTGCAGGCCTTGGGGCTGTATAGCAAACATCAAGGCCTCTGGGACCAGCACTGCTTCCCAGAGAGCAGCTGCCTGATGGCAGGGCTGAAGGACTGACGTCCTAAACACTCAGGGCCTATGTATGCTTCATCAGGGAGCTCTGGAAGAGAGCCCTGTGTTGGGTTACCCATATTTCATGGTTGCGCTCTCTCTCTTCCTGGGGTTTTGTTTCCTGCAGGAGAAATATGCTATGATCATTCTCTGAGAGCACCTCACCTCCTGCTGACATCCATGTGTGCTTCTCCCAGCCCTGCCCCGACTGCATGTTTTGTGCTGCTGCTCATAAACTGCACTGCGCTGCAGCCGCAGCGTCGCTGATTGCGTCTTCCTGCTGATTAGCTTATTGCTCCCAATTGCCAACGCCATCACATTTATTTTAATCATGCTCATTTCCTGTGTCACTCAGGGAGAAGGAGCAGGGTGCAGGTGTGGGAGGAAAGCAGTGTTTGCCAGGCTGAAAAGGACAAATGCTTCTGCAATGAAATACTCAAACTGTTGCGCAGTTCACTCTGCTGTTTATATTGAACTAAGAGAAACAACCAGGGGAGAAATGGAGCAGAATTTCCCTCTGACTAATGCTGCTGGATTGTGCAGGGCTGCGGGGGAATTGCCAGGCAGAGAAACCATCAGGAGGAAAAGGAAATGGAAAAGGGAATCTAATTATCCATCTGCAAAGACAGACGTTACCCTGAGTCAGGGCCCAGCCCGGGGCAGGCTGAAGTTTGTGCAGATCAGTCAGGGGGTGCTGGGAGTCCCATCTGGGGTCATGGGGAGCCAGGTGAGACCACGTGGAGCAGCAGAGGGAGGGTGGGAGAGCCTGGGGGTCTGGGGGCTGCAGGAGTCCCCTGCTTGGAGGGCTATGGCTCTCAGGGCCTGGGGCTGGCATTCCTCTTGCTGGATGCCTCTCAAGATTGAAGTTTACTTTTGAGCACTTAATTAAGGGAATTAAAGATGATTTGGTGAGCTAAGGGTGGGTTCATTCTCCTCTCCTGTGAGCATCTCCTACTACTCCTGAAGTTACATTAATTGTAGTTGGGAGACCCGGACAGAAGTTGGGAACTGTTCCAAGGCAGTTGGCTTGTTTTCTCCCAGTATTATTTTGGGAGCCCTCTGGGAGGTCAGCATGATTAAAACACCTCGTTGCAGGGCTGGGAGCATCTGTGAGATGGGTGTATTGTGGATGAACCAGCAGCGTTCCTGCTTGATTCCCTTTGATTTGCCCGCTGCTTGCTCTGCAGGACCCCTGCTCGGTGTGCTCAGACTGCCTTCCCCAGCCATGCCCTCAGACCAGCCCTACTGGTGAGTGTCTGATGATGTTTGGAGGCCGTGGTGTCCTCTCTGGTTCAGGATTCAGCCTCTTTGGTAGACAGGCCTGATCCTGCATCCCTTACTCACATGAGTAGTCGTCTCTATTTCAATGAGACTACTCGGTGAGTAAGGATAGCAGGATTGGGACCACTACCTGTAAGACTGAAGTTGACCTTCTGTAGGATCCTGTCCTGAAATTTTTGCTGTCCATGCATGTAAATGTGCATCGTGAGCTTTCAAAACTGACTATGCTTTTGGTATTTGGACGGATAACTTGAGAGCTGGAGAAGCAGTGCCCTTCTGTTTCTGAGGATGTCACCACTAGTTTCCGTTCTTTCTCTCCAGAGGGCTCCCAGCCCAGCCATTCCTAGGCCATGGGACAAGATGTACCTGTTTTTCTCCCAAGTGTTCTTGTTCTGGCTTCCCTGGGGCAGGCGGGGCCCAGCACTGCCTCTGCTTTTCCCAGCTGTGGCTTTCAGATGAGAGGGAGGGAATCTATGTAAGCCTGATTCATGCAGCAGATTTGGTGGAAGCAGAAGGAAAGAAAAACAGCAGCAGCGCTGAGGGAGTGCTGCAGCCCTTCTGTGCTGCCTCTTTTCTCCTCCTGTCTGAATGGGTCAAATTTGTCACCCCCATCCTTTGCTAAGGTCTTCGTTGTGTTTGCAGTGCGAAGTGCTGGTGCCTCTGACCCTACATGAAGCAGAACTAATTGCAAGCCTGACCCAAACATTGATACCGAGTTGGCCGTGGGCAGGGGCAGCGGCTGGTGGTGACCCCAAGCAGCCTCCATGGGACCCACTCTCTGCAGGCTTACTTTTCTCTGCCAGGAACGTGTACAGCAGCAGGGAGCTCTGCCTGCAAGCGCCTGCGCCTCCTCCAGCTCTGTCCAATTAGTTGTATTTCAGATGATCCTGAATGGTGATCAGAGGTGCTGGGTGTGACAAAAGCTATGAACTTGTTCCAGAGGGAGTCAGAAGTTTAAACAAGTGGGAATTGTTGGACTGTGGTCTGTTTCAGAGCTGGAAGTGGAGGTATCTGGGCAGTCACACGGTGCCTCCTGGGAAACTTGGGGCAATTCAGGTGGAAGCAGGAGCACAAATACCTTTAAAATGCAATTTGATAGATTTCTGGAGGGATTATGTGACAAAACAGCTGTGATCCTTGAATGAAAAGTGAAGCTTGACCTGAGAGGCTGGCAGAAGAAAGGAAATTTGGCTGCTGTGCTGATTGTGCTCGTGGCACTGTGTGCAGAAGATTAAGCCCATGTGTTGGGAACTTGCTGGCCCGCTTTTTTCTGAGCATAAAACGTTAAAGCCTGGCCAGAGTGTCAGGGCTCTGATGCTCTCCATGATCACATACCTAGAGCTCTGCTTGCAAGTTCAAGGTTTAATTATCAGAGGTTAGATCAGCACGGCATTTTCTGTTGGGTCAGGTAAACCTGAGGGTGAGTGTGCTGCTGTGCAGGCGATGGAGCAGCAGTCTGAACCCCGTGAGATTTACCTGCCCACAGCCAGCACTGACTTTCTGCACAGAGGCAGGAGGGGAGGCAGCAGGACCACAGCTGGACTCAGCCCTGCCTGCAGGGGTGGCATCTGCAGTTCCTCTGCCTCCACTGCAGTGATCGGAGTGGGGAGCGCCCTCCTGCCATGAGCAAACAGCTTCTCTGGCCCTACCTGTCCTGTCCTGGTAGAAAGAAGCCAGGAACGGAATTTTCCTTCTGTGGGGAATTCTGCAAATAGCTTTGCTTCAAAGGGAGAACCATCAATGTCATGATGTGACCATGCCGACCTTGCAGAGGTGTGGATATGCAGAGCTTCACCAGTCCTCTGTGCAGGCTTCATGGGCTGAAGGAATCTGTTCCCCAACGCAGTCGTGGCTGCTCACTGAGAGCAGAGCCGGAGCACAGCAGTCCTGAGGCCACCTCATTGGAACAGCCATGCAGAGAGCAGGGCTCCCTGCCCACAGTGGGTGGAGCCCGGCCAGCACCGTATATATGTATTTAATCAAGGACAGAATTTCCTCTCCCCGCCCCATCTCTGATCTGTGCTGTTCTCTCCTCGCCCATCATCGCGTTGTTTCTGCTCCTCGCTTGTCACGTTCGCAGCCGCCCGCACCCACAGCGCTGCGCTGCGAGCCGCCCATCCCTGCCATTGCCTCCTCTGGGCTGAGTGCTGCGTGTTTCCTGCAGCGCCTGTTTCTCTCCCAGCCCCGCTGACGGTGTGACAGCACAGCCCTGCGTCAGCCATGGCTCAGTGCCGCTGGCGGAGCGCAGCTCCTTGTCCTTTGTTCCTGGGGCTGATGATGGGCTGTGCCCCGCTGATGGCAGGCGGATGTGCTGCTCTCCGGGAGCATTTCTATGCTGCCCGGTGATGAATTTTGCCTTCTGTGAGTTGACATCTAATGCTGTGAAGTAATGTATTTTCTCTCCTCTTCTCTGGGCCCATCTTCAGCCCTGCAGGCTAGAAATCCCCTGTAACAAAGGAGAATGTAGGACAGTGATGCTGGTGCCCAGCTACAGCTCTTCCCTCACACCGTGTCCCCTGCCCAGAGGGGCTTTCACCAAGCTGGCTTCTAGGAGCCAAAGGAAGAAAGCACTTGGTTTTGCTCTAGATTCCCTGCTGAGCTCTGTCTGCGTGGGGAGGTAGGAGTTATCAGAAGGGTCAGAGGCAAAACAAGGTTTGACTTGGCTGTCTTTGGGAGGTTTGCACGTGGACCAACCTGAGCCTGTGGCTTTGGGTGTGCCCTGCAGTACATCACTGCAATAGAAATGTGTTCTTTCCTCGGCTCTTCATCTTTCAGAAAGGTGGAGGAGGCAGAGTCAGAGCAGACAGCCCTCACTGAGCATTTTGAAAGCCTTCAGTAGCCAAGAGGTACCTTCCTGGGCTCCTTTTCTCAGTGTGCTTTCTGCATTCCCAGGCTTGGCGTCCTGGCTGGAATTCCTCCCTGGCTGCCGGTCCTGAGAGCCGTGTGTGCTGTGGGAGACAGCAGCTCCTTGTTCCTGTCTGCACTGTCAGCATGGTTCCTAGGGCCGTGTGGTTTTGTCTCAACCAAATCAATGTTGACTTCATCCATGATCCCACCATGGAAGAATGCTCCTGCTGGGTGCAGGAGGCTCGCGAGGACGCAGCGTTGTCCCTGTGCCCAGGCTGACAGATGCCTGTGGTTGGTGGCCGTGTGGCCTGCGGTCTTCAGGAAAGCATGTTTCAAAGTGTGAGAACTCACAGAGGTTGGAAAGAGTTTGGTTACAGCTATTGTGGTTTACAGTGTGGAAGGCCGTGTGACACCTCTGTGTTGTCACAAGTGAGTTTGGATGTGTCTCTGCTGTCCCCGAGCCATCACTCCTCCTGCCTGGCACAGAACGTGGAATCTCTGCTGCTCCTCAGCTGTGCATGAGCTGCAGGCCGTGGTGATGGAGTGCTCCAGGCAGGGAAGCAGGATTAGATATTGGGAATCTAAGAGGGGAAAAAGGTGTCATGAGCATGGCCTGAGCTACTGCTGAGCTGGGAGCAGTGCAGCACCGCTTGCTGTAAGCATTATCTGCTCCCTAAAAACATCCCCACCTCACAGCAGGGAAGAGCTGTCGCGTGAGGTGGATCAGAGATGCCTGTTCTGAGAAGTGGCGACTTTTGCCTCACACAGCTCTCCATCCAGACCTCCTGAGTAGTGTTACACTCAGAAATGACTGGGAACAAAATCCAGCAAGCGGAATTTAAGGATGCTGATGGCATTCTTTGATGTTTGGCATGTTTTTGTCTTCCGTTTCCCAGCCTTTAGGACCTTTTACTGCGACTTCTGAGGCCACTTTTCCTCAGCTTGCAGAATGGCAGTGGAGGTAACACACTGTTCTTCTTTGTCCGTTTTCTTTTCTCTCCATTTCCCCCCCCCCCTCCCTGTAAGACAGCGTTGTAGAAACCCAGGTTCTGAGACCTTCCTGCTCTTGCAGCAGCTCCCAGGTATCCCACTACTTTGTGGCAGAACTTTGTGACAGCTGCATGGGGGGCCCTGGTGGATGCTGTGCTCCGGGCAGTGGCTGCTAAAAGGCCATGGCTCTCAGTGAGGCAGCAGAGGCTGCGGGTAGGAGGTGGGCAGTGGTGCAGAGCAGAGCCTTCGTTCTTCCCTGCTCTCGGGCAGGAGCTGCTCAGGAACCCGTGTGTCAAGCTGCAGGTTCATCCAGCACCGCTGTCTTGTGACTCCATTCTACGTGCCAGCATGTTTACTGCCCAGCTCCTGGAGTCGTGTTGTTATATGAGGTTATAAGCTTTTGTTCGTTTCAGATAAATTCATTTGCAGCTTCTGTGGCTGCACAGAAAAGCCAAATTGCAGATCTGATATTGCAGTTTCCAGACTTGAAGGTTACACGATTTTTCTGTGCTGAGCCATTGCTGGATCCAAGCGCTTATCAAACGCACGGGTATTTCTTGATATCAAAGAAGGGGTCGTTCGGAGCCCGGCACTTCTGCGCGCACGGCCAGTAGCAGCAAAGGGCGAGTTTCCCCGCGGCGATCCTCAGTCCGGGCTGCTCCGGGAATCCGAGGGCCGCTCCGGCCGGATGAGCGGTGGGGAGCGGAGCCGGGAGAGGGGCGGCAGCCGTTGTGCGCAGAACTGCGGGACGGGGACGGAGCGACTGCGGACGGTGCGTGCAGTGCCGGCCCCGCAGGCGGGCACCTCCCGCGGCACGGCGGGGCGGGAAGTCCCGGGGCAGGAAATCCCGGGGCGGCAAATCCCGGGGCGCTGCCGTGGGAGCCCGCAAACGTCGCCGCTCCTCGCCGAGCCGCCCTGCGCGTGTGTGCGGCCGTGGGCGGGGGGCTGCCGCATGGGTTTCGCGAAGGCTGGGAGGGAACGCATGGGTTGGGTGTTTTTTTTCTTGGCCCGCAGTGGCTGGCTGCGCCGCCGGCCGCGGTTATGGATTCGCTCATTATCCAGGAGCGGTTAGTGGAGAGGCTGCTTTCCCCGCGGACGCAGGCACAGCGAAGCCACCCGGCCAGGCTGAAGGTACGGGGATGTATTTATAGCGGCACGCGGGCGGGGGGAGCGTGGTGCCCGAGCGGCCGCTGCTGTGCCACGGGAGCCCTGCGAGGAGCGACGGAGCGGAAGGAAGGCGGTGAGGAGGAGATGGCCGGGGGCAGCGGAGGGAGGGGAGGGGAGAGCAGAGCCGTTGGGCAGGGCGGGCGGACAGCCGGGATGCCGTGTTTCCGTGCCGTTATCTCGTGCGGCGATTCTCCCTCGGAACGGCGTGCGCGTGCCCGGGCAGCTCGGGGCACGAGCGGTGCTTGTGGTTTGCGTGGCCGCGTTCGGGCTGCGCTTTGCAAACCCATTTTCTGCGGCAAACGCTGGTGGGCGAGCGGCTCTGCCGATCTCCCGTGCGTAGCAGCAGGCCGGAGGAGACAGATGTACGCGGGTTGCGTCCCAGGGCTGTTGGGGCTGTGGATTCATCGGCTTTCTGGCAATGAAAGGAAGCGAAGGTCCCTCTGTGCTGAGGGGAAGGGCCGTGCTGGTACGTGCAGATGCAGATGTGGTGGCCGTGCGGAGGAAGGACCGCCGGGAGGAACCGGGCGGCTTCTGCTTCCCTGCTACCCCGCTTCCCTGAGCCGGGAGCCGCCGCCCTGCAGCTGGCAGCACGGTGACGCGGTGCTGTGAACGTGAGCAGGGCGTTCAGGGCCTGGCTGGGCCGGGGGCACCATCAGGATCCCAGCACAGCCTTCCTCATTTCCAGGCTTAGCTCCAGAAATAGAGCGGGGGCCATTCTTCAAATGTTCTGTGGTCCTGCGGTGTTTAATTTTAGCACTTTGGGATGCACTCAGCAAGCCTCATTTATCTCCAGGATAAATGGTAAAGTTGTGTGATGTCTGCTTGCTCTGAATAGCACAGCCATAAAGGAGATGAGGGAAGACGTAGGAGTGATGGAGACCTCTCTCATACCTGCCTCTCTCCGTGGCTGTAGGACAGCAAATACCTCAGTAATGGGGATCTCTGCCCCAGGCAGAATCAGAGCTCAAACCTGCCGGTTCCTTGGTTCCAACCGACAGGGAGAGCATGGCCTGCCAGGAGCTGAGTGCCTGTCTGAGTGATGGAGGATGCAGGGATGCAGTGTGTTGCTGCAGTGTGCTGAAGGAGGGTGCAGATGACAAGTTTTGCTTGGCGTGGGGAGTTTCTGTTTACAGCAAGGTCCCAAACGTCAGCAGTATCTTCTGGTGGGCTCTGCTGTGCTGCATGCAGTGCGTTCCCAGGCGTGGGATAAAGGCAGCACAAGGAGGGCTGCTGGCAGCACAGCCCCACACACCAGAGTGCTGCTGGCCCTACCCAGAAAGCCAGCAACCCAGAAAGCCCCCTCCATTCTTGCACCAGCCCTCCCTGTGCTCCCGTTGGTGCTCTCCATCCTGTGCACGGTGGCTCTGCAGACAGCATCCATGTTGTGTACTAACAAAGATTGAGCGATGTGGAGCTTTGAGCAGGGCAGGCACCGGGCTCAGGAGGTTACTGGGGCTCCTTACATGCCACATTGATTTTGGCACGCTGAGATACCTTGCAGTGGCCTGATGGGAGCATGCATTGTGTCTCAAAGCTGATATGTGTGAACCGTGGGATGTGCTGGCTGCGGTGCAGGGGCCGAGGTGTTCTTTCCCAGTGAAGGGCTGTTAAGAGTTGACCACTCAGCACTGTTTCTCCTGCATTTCTCACCCTTTGCTTTGTGCACATGATGGTCATTGGTTGGGTGGGAGAGACAGAGCTGGGGATGGGTTTTCCCCCGCAGCTCCAGCTGCCTCCTGCCGTGGGAGAGAAGCTCTACCCTTGAGCTTCTGCTCAGTGCTGCCCTGCTTTATTGCAGGGGAAATGGCCACCTGAGCCACAGGAAAAGGGCAGCATTCTGCGCCAGCAGGATCCTGCACCAGCATCCTGATTCTACTCAGCTATGGGGAAGTACCAGCAGTACAGTAAATCCATGCTTTCTTGGTTGGGCTGAACAGAAACAAGAGATCAGGTTGAGCCAGTTACACCTGGCTGAAGTAAGCAGTGTTGCACCAGAGATCTCCG
This sequence comes from Phasianus colchicus, assembly GCF_987193195.1. Classification (NCBI taxonomy): domain Eukaryota; kingdom Metazoa; phylum Chordata; class Aves; order Galliformes; family Phasianidae; genus Phasianus; species Phasianus colchicus. The sequence goes on along the minus strand of NC_143453.1, from coordinate 12,679,553 downwards.
CTGTCAGCCTTTAGTCATCTAGTTGAAAAAAACAAAGAACAGAACAGCAACACACCCCAAGCCTCTGCCATGGTCTTATTGGTCTGTGCTCAGTGCTGCTTCACGTGCAAAGTCTCTGCACAGAGCAGGCAGTTTTCCTTCCAAGGCTGTTAAAAATCAGCACAGGTCCATTCCCTGTGCCCATGCAAGAGCTTGGCTGTGTGAGAGCCATAAGGGGGAAGCAGGCGGTGTGTTTGTGCTGCTGAGCACTGCTGATCCTTGCACTGGGAGGTTGGGCTGTTACCTGTGTGCTTTGGTGGTGGCTGTGTGTGGTTATGTTTTGTTGGGCGACAAGGTGGTCAGAAAGAAAGAAAGGAAGAGTTTATCAGGGTCTGTGTTGCTCCTCGTGTGCCTTCAGTGCCCTTGTGCAAAGCACACTGTGTCTGTGGGGTGGCTGCAGCTTTCGTGTGGTCAGGGAGCGGGGACTGCGGGGCAAGAACTCATTCTCTGGCAATACCATATGTAATACCCTCCCCAAAGGCACCTTGCCAGTGTACTCAAAAATTTTGCATCACCTCACCTCCTGTGCTCCTTAAGCTTCCATCTTGTCAGAAATAATACTGGAGATTATTCAGGATTACCTCTGACTCAGCCAGGAGTGGCTGTGACAGAGCAAGAAATAAGCCCCTCTCAGCTCAAGCAGAAGCCAAACCAGGGCGCCTTCGGCTGCCCAGAAGCCCAGGGGCACTAATCACAGAGTCCAGTGTGGGCTGCACAGCTCTCTGTGGGGAGAGATGCACAAATCATACAATCATAGAATCTTTCAGGTTGGAAAAGTCCTCTAGGATTATCAGGTCCAACTGACAACCCATCCCCACCATGCTCAATAAACGGTGTCCTTAAGTGCCATGTTTCTTGAATGCCTCCAGGGATGGTGAGTCCACCACTTCCCTGGGAAGTGGCTGTGACCTGGGAGAGGTCCCTGAGTCTTGAGGATGTGTGTGCCATGCCTCACACTGCTGCCAAGGCGGGACCCACCTCTCCTCCACCCCTTGGCTTTGTCTCAGGGCTTTTCAGCTCTTCTAAATCCAACTCCCTGTTGCTTGAGCAGGGGTGGTGGCACACCCTGACCTGCTTCTGTCCGCCTCTGCCCTGCAGGACCATGAGAAGCAGTACGTGGGCTTTGCTACTCTGCCGAACCAGGTCCACCGGAAATCTGTGAAGAAGGGTTTTGACTTCACCCTGATGGTTGCAGGTGAGGCTGCCCGTGGTGGGATGGCTGGGCCGTATGGTGGGTGCACAGAGTGGGCACTGAGCATGGCTTCTCCCCTAGTGGGGGTGGTTTGGGTGGTAAAGGTAGGGCCAGATGGAGACTGAGGGAGAGAGAAGAAGAGAAGGGAGGATGGAGGAACTGCAAGAGTACATTTATACAAGGATTGAGACATCTTGCAGCAAAAGTCCTCCCACTGCTGGAAAAATGTAATGCCCATAAACAGCTCTTGACAGCTCATCTCTCTCACTTCCTCTGCCTCAGGATTCAAAGCATTGCTCAGAGTTTTATTTGTAAGTCAATTAGTGGGTCACGTTGCTTGCTTTTTCCTCCTTCCTTTTGCACTTTGTCAATTAGGAGAGTCGGGGCTGGGCAAATCCACACTTGTGAATAGCCTGTTCCTGACAGATCTGTACAAAGACAGAAAGCTCCTCAATGCAGAGGGTAAGTTGGGGACAAAGGGGAGAGGGCCAGCCTGTTGTGGGTGTGAGTTGGGATCCCCACCATTATTGCAGGGCTTTAACTCATGTGTTCCTGTTCAAAGAGAGAATCAACCAGACAGTGGAGATTGTCAAACACACAGTGGACATTGAGGAGAAGGGTGTCAAGCTGAAGCTGACCATAGTGGACACACCAGGCTTTGGAGATGCTGTTAATAACACTGAATGGTGAGCAGGCTGCAACTTGGCCACATCTGTTTTCTGTGGATGCTTCACTGAAAGGGGCTCTGACAGTGGGGATGGGATGATGCATCATAGTCCCTAGGGACAGCATCTGTTGCACACATGGTTTGGTTTAGATTGAATTGTCTTTCTCAGCTGGAAGCCCATCACTGACTACATCGACCAGCAGTTTGAGCAGTACTTCCGTGATGAGAGCGGCCTGAACCGAAAGAACATCCAGGACAACCGAGTGCATTGCTGTCTCTACTTCATCTCGCCCTTTGGGCATGGGTGAGAGCCTGCTCCAGGGATGGGGCATGACTCAGGCTGGAAGGAAAACCTTTGTGCCCCTGGGTTGCCCTTCAGTTGCTCATTTGCTGTCTGGCTGTTGGTGCACATGGAGAACCACCCAGCTGCTGCCCCTTGATGAGCATAGCCTCCTTCCTCCTCTCTGACAGGACAGACTGCCCATAAGCAGACAGAGCTGATCTCCCTCAGGTCTGCAGTCTGTTTTGAAATCAGGAGAAATAATGCCATACAATATCTTCTTATCTACCTGAGCCTGAACAAGGGGTAGGAAAAAGAATTTTAAGTTGCCTTCAATCCCTCCCAGGCCTTGCTGGCTTGTGTGCTAACCTAGTCAAGAACAGCTGCAGGGGACGTGCAGGCTGCCTTCGACAGGACAGCTGGTGGGAGGCCAGGGCTGTGACCTGGGCAATATTTAGTCTGTAAGGGGAATACTCAGCCTCTGTCTGCACGACAAGTGTCAGCATCTGAAGTCTGAGACAGCTTTCCTGCAAATGCAGGCCTAGATGAGAGCTGCCCCACATTCTTGTGACAGTACTGTCCTTTTCCCTTCTTTTTGGGGATGGTGGATGAAGTGGAAGAGGCTGGAGGGGGGATCTGCTCGTTGTGTCCTTGCCAATCATGTCCCTCCTCATCTCTGTTGCAGGCTGAGGCCTGTGGATGTTGAGTTCATGAAGGCTCTTCATGAGAAGGTTAACATTGTACCCCTGATTGCCAAAGCTGACTGCCTGATCCCCTCAGAGATCCGGAAGCTAAAAGAAAGGGTGAGATGTGCTTCTTCCACAGCAGTATACCTGATGTGGTGGCAGGGATGGGCTGAGGAAGGAGAGCAGTAAATATGTAAAGATAGATAGTGTATGTCTGTGTGTGTGTATGTATATATATATATCTGTATGTGTATATATATATATATAGTATCTGCAGATTGAATTGCAGCATGTGAAACATGTGAGAAGGGAAGTGGTGTCTTCAGAGAGGCCAGCCCTACAGGAAGCATCAAATCCCTTCCCCATCTGTAGGCAACAGTAAATCCATGATATTAAACCCATAATTTCTGTGCTGTTCAGTGGAGCATCTTTTTGTTCTTGTTTTGCATGGACTCAGATCCGGGAAGAGATTGACAAATTTGGCATTAAAGTGTACCAGTTTCCTGAGTGCGACTCTGATGAAGATGAGGAGTTCAAGCAACAAGATAGAGAGTTGAAGGTAAGAAACCAGTTCAGTGAGAGGCTGGGAAGTCTGGCTCTTGGGTATGCTGGTTGCTCTGGAAAGATCCAGAGCTGTTCTTTGTGTGCCAAAGCCCTGTGCAGTGATGCTGGTACCCCGGAGGCAGCCGGTATTGGTTCACGTGGTAGACAGACAGAGAAGGGAGCTGATGTCCTTGCTGGTGCCATGAAGTGTGGCATTAAGACACGGGACTTCAGGTGTCCCACTAGGTGGCGTCAGTCTTTCCCCGGTGTTCCCTGGGTGTATGTTTGAGAAGAAGGCTGAGTTGTATGGCATGGAAAAGTCAGGCTGGGAATCGAGCCACCTTCAGATCCCAGTGCCTGAGGCTTTTGTCTGTAATTGTGTTGTGGTGTCCCATGCATGTGTGGATGTCACTGTGTCTTTCCCTTGCTCCTCCTGTTCTCTGCCTGAGCTTGGCCCTTGGAGGAGGAATCTGTTGCCAGACACAAGCTCAGCATCACCTCTCTTTCCAGGAGAGTGCTCCTTTTGCTGTCATTGGCAGCAACACAGTGGTGGAAGCTAAAGGCCAGCGAGTCCGTGGACGGCTGTATCCATGGGGCATTGTGGAAGGTAAGTATGGTGCCTGGAAGCTGGCACTGTGAGCATGGGGCAGGGAGGGATGGGGAAGGACATAGGTGGGCCTGTAGAGCAGAAACTGCAGTGAGGAATTCAATTCTGCATGGCCTTGACCGACTGTACTGCCTCTGGCACATAGGAGGGTACAAAGTAGGGTAGAGTAAGTGCTGTGACCTGCCTGGTGTGTTGAGCACTCAGCAATCACCATGCCTCCAAAGCTATGGTGCATTGTTACAACACATGTCCTGGGAGGAGCCTGGCTGTGGTGCCCCTGCTGTGGGGCTGGAGCACTGTGTGTAGGTCCTTCCAAGCAGCAGTGAGTCCTGGAGGGAGGACTGGAGGCTGTACTGCCACATAATGCATTTGTCTCTAACTGTCTCTAACTGTGTCTTTTCTAAAGGGAGAAATTTCACAAAGTCCCTAATAACCTTGGAATGGCTTTTGCTGCTATTGTTGACACCCCTGTGCTGGCACATTGCTCTATGGTCTTGCAGCTTTCAATCCCAAAATCCTGTGTGTTTGCTTGTGGGTTGGTGCCAGCTGCTTGGGATGCCCAGCTGCTGGCTCTTCTCTCTTTCTGGCTCTGGAGTGGGCTGTACCTGTCTGAATGCTGGTAATTGGCAGAGATGAGCTTGGCAAAGCAGTCTTTCAGCTCTCCAGACTATTGCCTGCTGGTAGCTTTGCTCCTTAGGGGCTGGTTGAAGTTTCTTACTGGAAACCACCCTGCCTATAGTGGCCTTACAATCAGTCTGAAATTCTGGGAAAATGACCAATTTGTCTCTAACAGTTGTTGCCCTCACTGGGGTTGTAGTAATGACATCCTATGTATCTGGGAGCAGCATCCTCTTTCAAGGCTCTACTATACGTGTTTAATTAATCCTCTTACCAGAAAAAGTCCTGGGAACACAATGACCTCGGCAGCCTGGCCTCAAGGCTGACAGGCACAGAGCATCACTGAGACCTATGCCAAGGCGAGGGGAGAGTCTTTGGCACACGGAGTGGGAGAGGGGGGCAGGATGGGGAAAGGGTCCTGGGTAAATTTTGTTTCAGGCCTGGGTTCTGGGAGGTGAGAAGGGACTTCCTGAATGGAGCTGGTGAGGTGTGACGTCCAGGTGCTCACCTGTTCTTGCTTCTGTAGTGGAAAATCAGGCACACTGTGACTTTGTGAAGCTGCGGAATATGCTGATCCGGACACACATGCATGACCTGAAGGATGTCACTTGTGATGTCCACTATGAGAACTACCGAGCTCAGTGCATCCAGCAAATGACCAGGTGGGTCCCTACCACTTTGCTTAGGAGCGGCAGAGGTATCCTGCTCTCTGTGGAGCTGGGGCTGCTCTCAGAGCTTGTATGGGAAATGGCGCTGGAAAGTAAAACAGCAAATCCAAGTTTGTCTCCCACAGCCTGAGACTACAGCAGGGATGTTGCTGAGAATCCTTGTTCCTGTTCAGTGAGTCCTGCATGGATCTTGGGAAATAGGCCTGGAGAAAAATGCTCTTTAGAAGAGCTGTTCCTATCGCTGGCTGAAATACATCCAGCCTAATGAAACGTGGGCTACACTGTCTCCCTGGTGGAGATGATAACTGTGTGTGCTGCCAAAGAGGAAGGTATTTTCCAACTGCGGTTCCATCCAGAAGACAGTGTGACCCTTGGGATGCTGCTGTTTCTCAGACAACAGAGCCCAAGCAATTAGCAAGTGCCTTACACATCTCCAGGGATTTCTTTGCTTTTGACTTGCTTCGCATTTCATTCTCTCTGATTTTAATCATAGAGATCAGAAAACACTCTTGGGCTTTTCATTAGATATTGGTGACAAGTTTTAAGTGGATTTGGGCTCCTCTGTTGTAAATCATTCCTTTCACTTGCTACCTGAAATGGCTGGGTGACTCTGTGCTGCTGCATGGCAGGGTGGGAATAGCTGCACCTCAGCAGGGAGCAGCCCAGTGTGTGTGCAGATGTGAGTTGGCATGTTGTGTCCCCACACAATGTGTTCCTGTGCTTCTGCATCACAGAGGAGCCTGTCTTTTTCAACAGTGGTAATATGGAGTCCCAAAATAAGTATCTGAAATGCTAGAGGTCTGAGAGAAGTGTCACAGTTGCTATTTAAACAGTCTATGTATCTATTAAAAGAACAGAGTGATAAAAAAGCAATAGCTTAGCTCAAGAGATACTGACAACTTTGATGCTATTTCTCACGCGGTGGCCGATCCCTTACCAGTGGAGTCTTAGAAAAACACTGTGGCCATTTCTGTCAGTGGGATAAGGTTTCTTAAGAGAAACTTCGGAGGGGGATGTACCGAACTTCAGAGCTGGAACTGATTCAATAAGGAGCAAACAGCGACTCCAAGCGGTGAAAGCCCGAAAGTGCTGATTTGAATTTCCAGCTTTTCTGCAAAGAGCTCCTCTGACTTTCAGAAGTCACCTTCCTTTTTTTCCCCTGCACATGTGTTTTTCCTCAGTGTTGGCCTGGACTGAGTTTTCTCTGGTAGTTACCCACGAACTTCTGTTTTGAGGTGCTGGAACAGCTGCCCAGAGAGGCTGTGGATGCCCCGTCCCTGGAGGTGTTCAAGGCCAGATTGGAAGGGGTTCTGGGCAGCCTGGTCTAGCATGAGGTGGGAAGGTTGATGGCCCTGCATGTGGCGGGGGGGTTGGAGATTCATGATCCTTGAGGTCCCTTCCAACCCTGGCAGTTCTGTGTTTCTGTGATTCTTTTGTTGGCTGTACTCTCATTTTGCACCTGAACACATCCTACACATCTTTGCTGGATTCCCCCACAGGCTCTGTGCATGGCTGGCTCCATGCTGCCATGTCTGCCTTCAGCCATCAGGTGCTGACACCAAAGCCAGCCAGCCTGAGCCATAACTGACTGCATTTTGTCCCTCTCTGTCTCTAGCAAACTGACTCAGGACAATAGGATAGAAAGCCCCATTCCTATCCTGCCTCTCCCAACACCAGACACTGAGACGGAGAAACTGATCAAGATGAAGGATGAGGAGGTGAGAACCATTTCTGCCTGGACCTTCTTAGTGCTGGAATCTAACATGTTTCTCCAGGATTGCCCCACAGAGGCTCTCCTGGAGCTTCCCATTCCTGCCTCCCACCACCACGGGCTCCTGGTTGATTGTCTCTTCTTTGTTTCATGCAGCTGCGGAGGATGCAAGAGATGCTGCAGAAGATGCAGCAGCAGATGCAGGATCAGTGAGATGCAGGTACTTGGAGGGCAAAGGGAACCCCCAGCGACCATCTGAGGCCTGCCAAGAGCTGTGGATGTTTGAAAAGAGGTTTCCCACTGTATAGAGACTTGTGGACAAGAGCTGCATTCGCATCCTCTAATTTATTAACAGCAAGGCTGGCTTTGCAGCCAGCTGGTTTGTGGAGAAGGCTGTTCACTTAACTGTTTACTGATGTGTATTTCTTTTTTTAACAATTCTCTTTCTTTTTTTTCCTCTTTCATTTTATTTTGTATTTTTTTTAAGGGAAAATAGACTAGGGAGTCTCTAAGGCATCCTAAAAAAAGAAAGAAAGAAAAAGAAGAAGCAGATTTTCCTTTCCCATGTACTGATCTCTTGTTCGGGAATGCTGTAGTATTTAAAGTCCTGGTTTCTCTGGTGTACGAACTTGAAGAATATCTGTGTCAATGCACGTAAATGTTTACTCCTGACTGAGGTGCTGTGCCCCCTCCCCTGCTCCCCTTGTCTGGGGCCAGCACAGTTCTTGTCAAGGCAGCCATTCCCTCCTGGGAGTTCAAGCTGTGCTGCCCAGAGTGCAGGGCTGGGGGGTTCTGTGTGCACTGACCTGCTCAGGGGTCCTGCTGGTTGTCTGCCCTGGTTATTTTGTTTGGCTTTTTTCCAATTGGTTGATTAGGTTTGTTATTCCTACCAAGAAACTCCAGATTTTTGCACTGAGTGGCAGGGAACTGAGTCTCTCAAGGTTTGTTAAAAGAAACAGCTTCCACTGCCTTCAATTGTGTCTTTCTGGCAGAGAGCATGAGTTGTTGAGGACTGTGAGGAGGAGAGATGATGGGAGTGAACACCTCCCCAGCCTGCCTGCCCTGCTCTCAGCCTACGGCAGGCTGGGGGTTGACAGGAGCACTGTAGCTGGAAGCACAGGGCCTGCAGAGGCTGGGTGAGGGTATCTCATGGCGTGGCTCTGATTGTCCAGCTGTTCAATCTCCAGTGCCTGCACTGAGGAGCACCGCAGCAGCTGCAGTTCCTGGCTGGGCCTGCTTTGGAGAGAGAGAAACACTCAGGGCTGAAAGCCCGGTAGCAGCCCGCATTTCTGTCTGAGCTTCTCCTAAGGAAAGGGGCAATTTCAAATGCCTGTACCAGAGATCTTACAAGCTGCCTGAGCAGACAGGCTGCTGCAGAGAGCAGGAGGTGGCAGGGGGCTGTGTAGGTCAGTGTGGCAGGTGACAGGAATGTTGCTGTACGTGGCTGAGTGCAGCCCGGCAGACTTGGCACTCCCCCTTCCCTTCCCCTGGGGCACAACCTTTCTCCCCCTCCCCAGCTCTTTTCTGTCTCACTGCTGGGAAAAGCAATGGATCTGCTGGGCAGAGATAAGAGCACTCTTTGGGCAGCAGCAGCTGTCCTATTTTTGTTTCTTGCAGTATTTTTAACTCCTAGCACAACCAGAGGAGAGCTCCAGAGTGTGATGTGCCTAACAGGGCAGGACTGACCAGCAACACTGCCGCACTCACAGGGAATCAGGGGCTGCTGGAGGGAGAGCATTTGGCTCTTACCTCCAGTCCAGGGAGTGCTGCCATGGGATGGGCCCTTCTGCTCCTTTGGCTGCCAGCCCAATTTCTCTGTTCCCTTTCTCCCTTTGTGTCAGTTCCCACATCTCTGGCTCTTTACAGTAGATCTCCCTGTGCACAAAGCACAATATTGGCCAGGAATACCCAAACCCTAAATTCTGTTTATTGGTGCTGCATTTCTCTGATTCTCCCTGTTGGGCTCTAGAGCTCTGATCAGGGCTTTTCCAGGAGATGCAGAGGCAGGTTCCAGTTATTATTCCCTGTATGGAGCCTCTGCTCAACCAAAGCATGGGCTGTAGAGGAAGGAAAGAGATCCTGACACTGTGGAAGGACAGAGCAGGAGTAGAAGCCCACTGACAGGAACGTGCAAGCTGAGTAACAGCAGTGTCCAAGGCAAGTCCCTCCTAAGCAGCCTTCTGCTGCCTTGGGGGTCGGGAGGTGGGGATAAACTCCCCAGGACAGGGGTGCAGGCAGCTCTTCTGGCTCAGTGTTTTTTTCTTTCCTTCTCTGTGTCAAGCTCATAAGTGACAGTGGAAGTGCCAGCCTAGGAGAGGGAATGGGTTCAGCTTGTCTTCAGTAACATGCCCAGTACCAGACGCTTAAGGAGGAAGTACAGCCTTTTTCCTGCAGTGTGTTTGCCTGAGCAGTCTGAGGTAGGAGCTTTCTAGAGGTTTTCTGGGGCTGGTTTGCTGCTGCTGGAAGCAGGTGGAATGCTGAGTTCTCAACTTTATCCATGCTAGTGTAACTGGAAACAACTGCAGTACCTGTCCCCTCTCTTTTCTCACATGAGTCTTGCCTGTTAGGAGGATGTTCTGTTACATTTGAGCCCTGTTTAGCTAGAGATAGTCCTCTTTAAAATAATTAATTCCCAGGGAAAAACAACAACAACAAAACCCCAGACCTCTACTCTTTAGCATGCACATGCATCAGTGTGTGTGCTGGTGAGAGCACAGTGTACTCTGGTCACAGGCAGACAGGGCTGCCTGAGTGTGCATCTACCTTGTCCCTCTGGGTGAGGGAAGTCTCCATCAGCTCAGTGCCCATGGCTCCTAGATCAAGTTAATAGTGTCAGCTGTGTTCTCTACAGTGCTGAACTCTTCAGATACCAGCTGGCAAAGACGATTTGAGCTGCTCTTATTCAAAACACATAGGAGTGAGGCAGTACAGACACAGCTTCTACAGATGGGCAGAGGTACTGAAATCCATGTCCTGTATAAAGGTTCCCTGCCCAGAGCATCAGAGTTGGGGGGCTGCCTGGAAGTGGATTAGATTGACTTTGGAGGGCATCAGGGTCCTGGACTGGCTTAGAAGGTGACACCTGTTTATTAAATGAGGGTTTTTTTTATACGGTTGCACTGAGCTGCACAGTAAGCTGAGAAGATAGACCAGAACAAGTGCAGCTCAGTCATTTGATTTTGGCAGTGAGAAGTGTGGATAGGAAGGCAATCTAACACCTCCCCTTGCACTCAGCTTCCATAGTCTCCAATGCAAACTCTGCATCCCCAGGTACGTTCTCACACTTCTGCCAAGCTTTGCCCAGCCAAGCTAGACACAGCAGGGGCTGCGTCCTGCTCAGCAGAGCCGTCTGTCCCGGGCTGCAGCTGGGCTGGTTGATACACACCATCTCAGCCCTTCTGCCTGACTGGGGAGGGAGCCGTGGCATGAACTCCTTGTGTGCTGCTGCTGTGCTGGTCCTGCCTGTGCGGTCCTTCCTGCTGCCTCCCCGCATGCCTCCTGCTAGAGAAGGAGGGGCTCTCACTTCTTGTGCTGTGTGATGGCATTCCCTGCTCCTTCTCACAAACCCAGCCATGCTTGCTGTAACACTGGCTTGCTTCTACCATGTGACTTCCTCGCCCTTCGCTCCACTCCTAAGCTCTTTGTTCCCTGTCTGTCATGTTAGGTTATTATAATATATTTTTTGTAAATTTCTGTTTGAACATTTTGTCATTGTGAAAAAAAAAAAAAAGAAACCTTTTAAAACATATCCATTTTATTAAATGATTATTGTTATTATTAATAATGTTTACTACCTGAATTGATCAGTGAAATAAATACATTCAAAAAACCAACCTATTTCTGTTTGATTTTCAGTCTTCTTCAGCAGCATCGATGATACATTATGGACAGGAGAGGACAAAAGGACTGTTTGTCCTTTTATTCCGTTCCATCGGAGCAGGCTCCAGGCAGGCACAGGATTTCTGGACTGTGCTTATGTCAGAGGCTAGACAAGCTGATCCTGAAGTTCTCCTACCTTTAAGCTTCCCCTAAGAAGCTGTGTAAATTGGCAGTGGGCAGCTTGGTGGGATCCAATCCCAGGAAAGTAAGTAACTGAAGAAGTGCTGCTGTGTTCGTGCTGTGTGCACAGCCAGGCAGGCCAGGCTCTGGATTAACTCCATGCCACACCTGGCCTGAGAGCTGCTTGTGAGTAAAAGTAGCACTCAAATGCATGAGTGTGGACGTGGCTGAGCAAACTTTCTGTGTGGTAGTTGAGCTTCTACCAGGTAGAATGCAGGAAAAAGTGGGTTCATTTGTTAGCCCTGGATCCCTTTCCTTCTCTGTCTGCCTGCCACAGTGAAACAACTGGAATGATCTGCTCCAACCTACTAGAAATTTAAAGGTTAATTATTTTGTTTAGAGCATCACAAAAATATTATGCGTTGGTTAGGGCCAAATTCTACTTCTGTTTGCAGCCCAAACGGTCCTAATATCAGTGTTCATTCTGAGTGTTTCATGTTCTGAAACTGAGCAGAAACAAGAAAGTAATTCTGGGGGCCTTAGCCTCTAGCATAGCCAATGCTTAGAGTCTGGCCCATGGCAGAAAAATGTCTGTGAAAGTGTAAGCACCTTGACAAGATAAGATGCTGCTGAAATGTTCTGAGTATATTTTTGACCCTTGTACATAAGTTGAACAAATAAGTTCAAGTATTTATATAATGGAACTTCTGAATGAAGGATGTGGTCAGTTTTTCTCAGTAAAGCTTGCTGAGTGCTGACAACTCACTTAGCCTATCAAAAGAGCAGACCCTTGGAGCACTATCTTCCCCACTCTGTCATCCTTCCTGTGGAGCCAACCAACTTTATTTTGGTGTAGACAGTGAAATGACAAGAGCTGTATGTTACCTCTAACAGTCAAGAGAGGATGGAAGCACACGGAGGACTTTCTCCTTGGCTCAATTACCAACACCAGCAGGATCACTGGAGAACAGTTTCTTTCAGCTGATGTCCCACTGCTAATTAGGAGGAGATCTGTGCCACTGCTTGTCAGGGACAACACACTGATAAGTGCTAGGGATCACCACTCTGCAAATACAGCCTTCATGATAAAATGGGAAACCAAAGACCATAGAGCTCAGGGACTGCAGTACAATTTGGTAACATCAGCTTCCAGGTTTAAGTGCATTTTGAATTACTAATTTTCACTTGAGACTTTGTGTTGTTTCTGTTGGAATGGTGTCCTCTTTTACCTCCTTGTTTGGTCTGCTTGGTTCTATTAGCTTGTTCCAAAGGGCTGGAGGATAAAGCAGGGCACTTGGATGCACAGGATTCCTCAAAGGGTGTGTATGAATGCATTAGCTGACTGTTAACTAGGCACATGCTAACAGCTGTGCTTTTTTTCTTTTGTATTACCAAGAGCCAAAGGCTCCAAACTGAGAAAAGGTGGAGGAAGCCCTTCTCATCCACTTACAGTAGTGAGAAGCAGTCTTCACCCCACAGATATTTTGTCCGTAGAATAAGGAAGCATCCAGGCGGTGTAGTTTGCTGCCATACTTGAATTCAGTGCACGTTTTGGCTACTTGTTACCCAGAGCGTGTGCACAGAATCGGAGTTATGGCTACTGGCAGCATCTCTGCCAGCAAAAGCATTTTTGTGAGCCGGGTCAGCTCCCGCTTCTTGGAAGACTTGCCTAATGAAGACTCTGCTTCTGGTGGCATGCAGCAGACTTGCAGGAAGGCCTCGTGTGGGAGGTGTCCCTGGGATGAGCCCGACCCTTATCTTGTGGGCCAGCTGCAAGGGGATTATCTGGGAGCTCAGCTATGCAGCTGCAAAAACTCCTGCACTGCCTTAAGACCTTTCAGTTGTATTTACTGTAAAGGCAGAAAGCAAGCAAGGATTGATCTACCTCGGTAAGTCAATGAAACTACCTTCTGCTCGTTCTTTCTTCTGCCCCCCTTTCATTCAGCTGACAGACTGCACGGAAAAACAGTGCCTTGCTGCAGGCACGTGCAGTAGTCCTCTTAAAAAAGTTGTAGCAGTTTGTGTTTGGAGGTGGCGTGAGGCTGCAATGCCTCTTTTGTATCACTGGCCCTTGCCCCTCAGAAGGGACACAGCTCCAGATTATGTGTCTGCTGGAACAGTGTCTGGTATAGAAAATTCTGGGGATTTCCTCCCTCAGAGCTCAGCACCCTGTGTTTGCTAACGACTATTTTATCATGTCTATTCAAAACTGGGAAGACTATTTTAAACTTGTGGTAATAGTACATTTATTTCTGAATCTTCTCTTGCAGTTTGCACGAACAAAGCTTTGCTTACAGATGTATCTCAGAGCTATGATAAGACATGAACAGTTTCATATTCTAGTTTACTTCCTGTCATCAGTTGTCTCAGCTACCCTAGTAATGCTTCTGCAGTAATGCTGAAAGTATCAGCAACTCTTAAATGCTTCTGAAGACGAGTGGAAATTAATTGGATGGCTGCAGCTAAATCAAGCATCAATCAGCTCATAACCCCCTCAGGGCTAGAAAGACCAGGAGTATTCCTGCTCCTGTAATGAGAGACCAAGAGTTTTCACAACACCTTTTTTAACTCTTCTTTTCAGATCTCTGTATCTTACAGATCGTGGTGTCTACTTGCCTGACCTCCACCTCACCCACTCTCACTGGGGAGTGTTTGCAGGTGAAGATGAGCAGAGGGATTCTCTTCTTGTCCCTCCTTGGCTTCCTCCCATTCGTGATACCTACGTGCCCTCCACCATGCAAGTGTGCCACCAACATTATCGACTGTATGTCAAAAGGCCTAACTGTAACAAAACTACCACTGGCTTTCCGGCCCTCGGCTGAAATCATCAACCTCAGTTACAACAGGCTCACCTCTATTCCCAGGGGGCTCTTTGATAATCTGAACAGCCTCCAAACAGTGCACTTGCAGGGCAACCCTTGGGAATGCAACTGTGACATCCTCTACTTGCGCTCCTGGCTGCAGTGGCAGCAGAACCGGACCTTTTACAGGGATGTGAGATGCGCCTCCCCAGCTCACCTTCAGGGCCGGGTCATCGCTTATCTGACAGAAGATGAGATCATCTCCACGTGCCAGTACTGGTACTGCACCCTGGCTCTCTTCTCTCAACTCATTCTCATCATCCTCCTTTTCCTGCAGGCTGTCTTGGTCATATTCATCATTATCTACCTGCAGAGATTTCGGAGAACGACTGCCGAAGCCCGGAGCACCACCTGGGATCTGTATCAGCACTCAGATACCGGGTCCCTACAGGAGCGATAAGAGTTGTAAGAGTGGGGGTCCCCCTCTGCTCTGGGTGTTGCTGTGCCAAAACCGTGTGGTTACGAGCCCTGAGGGGACTATTTAGTGCAGAGTCTGACCCTGCCTGCAGCCCGCGGCAGGACCTGGAACTGATCAGACACTTGTTCCGTTTCCAGGGAGCAGATCTTACGCTTCTTAATGCTTTGAACACTTCAGCACGGTCTTCATTGCTTTGCTTTTGCTGAATTGCTGAAAGCAGTTCCGTTTTTATTTTTTTTTTCAGCCTAAGGAAACCATAAACTGCAGCGAGCAGAATGACCGCGGCAGCGCTCGAGCTGCTGGGGTGCAGCGCTGCATCCCCCCGCGCCGGGGTGGTTCCAGCCGCGCGGTCCCTGCGCGTGTGGTTGCTTTGTGAGGCCGGGGCAGAGGCGCGCGCTGAGCGCGATGCTGGAGGAACGCATCCCGCGCTGCAGGACGCTGCTGGCCCTGCCTGAGCGACAGCAGGTTTCCGCTGCCTCAGTCCTCCGCCAGCAGAGCAAACAGAACAGCACGGCTGTTCCTTCCTGCGGCTGTGTTTGTAACCTTCTCCTAGCGCAGTGTTTTTAGCCTCCTGCTGGTTTTAGTGCTGGCTTCAACGTTCCTACGGCGCTCCCGGCGCCGTGCAGAGCGGGCTCTGAGCAGCTGCCTGCCGCTGCTCACCGTGCCTCCGGGTTGTTTTGTAGCGAAGCAAAACCGGAATAAAGCAATGGTGAATTACGCTGTAAGCGGCGTTTCTCGGCCTCTCGTTTCCTCGCGCTCCCTTCCGCTCGCGCCTCGCGCTGCTCCGGGGGGCCGAGCCCTAACGGCTCCCTCACGCCTTCGGGCCGCTGTAGGAGAGCGGCGAGGCGGAGGCAAGGAGCCGGGCTGCCCGCTGCGATGCGTCCGAGGAGAGCCGCGGCTCCGCCGCAGCGGTCCGTGCCTGCCCCGCCGAGCCGTGGAGCCCCGGTGCGGGGAGCGGCCGGAGGAGGAGAGCGCGCTGCGAGCCGGGCGCCGCCGGGAGGAGCTCGGCCGTGGCCGCTGTTGCCGGGCGCCGCGGGGCCGTGGAGAGGAGCTGCCCGGCACGGCGCTCCGTGAGGCCCTGCGACACCGTCAGATCTCTGGTTTCTAAGCACGCTTGCGTTATTTTTATTATTATTACTTCTGAGGAATTAACTTTCCATAGGAACAAAAAGCCTGCGTTTGAGGCTGGTTCCTCCCAGGTGTCCTTTTCCATAATCGAGGCTCAGCTGTGCAAAGAAATACCACAACCGCCCTGGCTCAGCCGTACTGCTCCCGTCGCTCCTGTCCTCCTCGTTGAAGTCCATGCAAAGTCTGTGACGAACCGTCTGGTTTCCCAGGACCGCTGCAGACTGTGCTCACGTGCCAGAATGACCCCCGGGTTTGCCTGCAGGTTTTTAGCTGATTTCCCCTGGTCGGAGCGTGTCGTTACACCTGGAGCTGCTCCTGCCCGTCAGCGCTGCTGTGGGGCGCCGGGGAGCCCTCAGGACTCCATGTGCCCACAGAGGCAGAGCAACTGCTGCCTTCGGCTTTGCTTCCCAGTGTCCTGACCGTATATCATTAAATTCTGGCACAAGAAAGGTAAAAAGCCTTTTTGGCATCTTTTACACCTGCAAAGAATGTGACCAACCATAGCAGTGTGATAATGAATTACACTGAGTGCGGAGTGATTTGTGGGCCGTGGCAGCACTTATAATCCATAAATCTGGAGGCTGCATGCCTTGGCTTCTCCTGGCTAGGAAAGCTGCACGTCACAGATGCTTTCCTGCCCTGCTGGCCTGAGGAGGATCTGCTGTGCTGCTGCTGAAGGGAGCTCTGGCTTTCTTTCCAAATGGAGGGGCTGTCCAAGGCTGCACAGCGATCTCTAAGAGAAACAGTGGTGAAACAGAGCAAAGATGGGTGGAGGCTATTTAAGCTTCTTTGCAAATCCCTTCATGGTATCAAGGCCAGTCCAACACCTGAGCATGCTAATGGCTGCCAGGCCTGCTGGATGGGCTGCTGCACTGCCAGAGGATCAGCTGCTTCCAAGCAGCTTCTTTCTTTGAGAGACACTGACAGGAAGAAACAAAGAAAACAACAACAAAAAGCAGAAAACTAAACCAAAATGTATTTGCAGTCTGCGTGATGCAGAGCTCCAGACCTGAGGTGTCAGAGGCAGATTAGCACCACCTGAGGAAAGGACCCAGCAGCTGGTAAGTGACTCTGGGTTAAACATGGTGGTTCTTCCCTGTTTCCAGCATGGTGGGTTTAGGTGTCTGCATAGTGATTCATGCATATGTTGTAGAGCAAACAAGTCATGAAAACAGCAAGCTGATTTTTGAACCTGGAGAATTTTAGCCCTAATTCCCACAGAGATCCACTTCTTCAGTCCCTGCTCCTTGTGGTGATGGTGGTTATGTTTTGCCTTGAGGTTGCTGCAGGTGTTTGCTCATAATTTGATTGGGTTCACATGACATCTGGGACCTTATCCCTTTGATTTAAACAGACTTCGATGTTTCACCCTCATCTGTGGGATAAAATACACACACAAAGAACAATTTATTTCCTTCCACTGCGTGGCAGGGTCACTGAAATAAACTGACCTGTTCTGTGCAGCAGTCAGAAACAAAGCAGTGCTTGGAGATCCTGTGGAAGCAAGTCCTGGAGAATGGTATGTTCCAGTCTCACTTTGTCACAGCTGTGTGCTCTGTGTGCCCAAGTGGAACGCTCAGTATTTGCCTTGATGGCAGCCTGGTCTGGGATTTGTTGCACTGCTTACAAATTATGACAGATATTTTTCATGGTCGTTAATTTGGGGCTACCTGGTCTTCAAACTCCTGATTTCCCTTCAGTGTTTAAGTATGCAGGGCATCCCAGGGAGTGCCAAGAAAAGCAGTGCTGATTCAGCATCATGGAGCATCTTGCCTGTCCTCGGGTTCGTGGGAGGAGAGCTATTTCAGAAGTGTTTGGAACTTATTTTTACTTTGATGGTATATTTGCATATGAAAACTGAGGCTCCCTCAGGCTCACAGCTCTTTTTATTGTAAGTCTGTAGAGTAGAGCACAATATCTAATTTAATAAGTTTATACAAATCATTAGTTATCTTGAATAAATGCTTTGAAAGCAGCAGATTGCAGTGTTAAGGTTTGTTTTGAAGGCAGTATGTATACATGTACTGCATATCTGGATAAAGAGAAATATTCCTTGAAAGTACAGGACAAAGCTCTGCTGCAAGACGTAAGAGATTTGAGTGGTTTTAGTCCAAACAAACAACAACAACAAAACAACCATGAAATCACTCTCTTTAAACCCAAAAGCCATTTTTTTTCCATTTCTTTGCTCCTGTTTTACTCCTGTTCTGAAATGTTTGTGGCAGCAGGGAACAGAATATACTGGGAGGAATTTCTTTTTATTTCCACACAAGGGGATTAGGCTGAGTTATGAAACCCAAATGCCAAGAATGCCCTCTGTGGATAACACACGGCTCAGACCTCATGGCATTGATCTGCCGTCCCCGTCCGTCACAGCTGATGATTACTCCTAAGCTACCCCGTCACAGCTGCTTGATGCCATACTCGTCGCTCGTTTTGCAGGGAAACAGAGTTCTCTACGTAAGTGGTCGTTCTGGAGCTGTTTCCCATACTGCCGTGCAGTTTGGGTTTGCCCAGAAGAGGGCAGCAAACAGCTTTTAATCTCCTGTTTGCACTTACTGGTGAAACCGACGTGACCCGGTCCAAGCAGCAAACACTGCATTTGCAGCCTGTGGCGTTTAGTTTAAGCAGTCTCTTGTTGGCAGGGAAAAGTAGGCACTGTGTTGTGATGGCTGTGATGGAAACAGTCTCGGTTTGGAGGGCTGAAATCCCACCCATGGTGGATGGATGTTGATTGTCACTGAGCAATGAGAGCAGGGAATTTGAGTTTCCCCTGGCATGCCTGTTGGAGGTGGGAAGGTGTGCAGAGGATGAATGGAAGGCAGGAGCTGTGAGCGTACCTCTGTAGGGCAGAAGTGCAGAACAATGCAAAGTTTCTGGGGCTGAAGTTCCATTTAGTGCTGATGTTCCAGTTACAAATCATAGCCCTCGGTTTGGCTGTCTCTCCTGGGATAAGCTGTGCTGGCGTTTGGGGAGCTCTGTCCGCAGAGGCTTTTAACTCCATCACTCTCAAGCTCTCCAAGAGGCGGTGCGGGTGCCCACGCTCGCTCTGTGTCTCCATTACCCAATCTTTCAACACAGTGTCAGCAAACTAATTTTTTTCCTGGGATGAGACTTTAATTCCCTCGCATTGATCATGGCCAAAGTAGAGAGCTCAAATGGAGATTTTATTCCAGAAACAATGGCTCCCTTATGTGCTGTGGCATGATCTCTGTGAATGAATCTGCTGGTGAAAAGAAGTCTTTTCCCCAGGCTGTTTTGTACCTTTCTCTGGTGAATCTTCATATTTGATCAGTGGCATGGATTCCTGCAGAGAGAGAGATAAAGCATGGAGTCTTTATATTCCAGGGAGCATGAGACAACGTGGCAGTCACTGAGACTTAGGCATCGTATTTAGTTTCCATAAATCTCCAAATGCTGCAGCAAGACCATCTGCATTAAAACCCCTGAAGTAGAGGGCAGTTTCCCTGTGTGGCTCTATGTGGTTTTCTGCCTTTTAAGTCCTCCCTTCAAGTTCACCCCAAAGCCTCCACCCTGTGCCAAGCTGTCATCCTTCTTGCCTCACCCTCAGCTCTGCTGCCTCTTTGGTCCATCCATACCTGCTCCCCCCACCCTTCCAAGTGCTGCCAACATTTCTCAAGTTGTACATAAACTACAGCTTGCTACTTTCCTGTGTTTGGTTCTTTGCTGGCCAAACTGCACTGAACACATCAAATCAATTGATTTGATGGTCCAATGCAGAAGGCTTTGAATGCAAGACACTGGTGAGCTTGTTCACTTCCTCTCCTCTCATCCCTTCTGCCAATGTCTGTCAAGAATGCCACTTTAATGGCTGGTTTGCTTCCTTTCCTCTTTGCCTTAGATTTTCAAATGTAGCAGAAGCAATATGGTAATTTCTGTGTTCCCTACCCCTAGGTGAAGGGAAATTCCTTCCAGGTGCTGCAACTGAACTTCAGTGTGCAGACCCCCTGTGATGTCCAGCAGTACTTCAGGTAGATTTTTTGTATTTATCTGTTATCTGTAACTTGAAAATAACACGAGTGTGGATCTGACAGAAGGCTCTGCATTAAGTGCAGCATAGTTTGAAATCTGTAGTGACATTCACACTCTGGGACAACTGCAGCGATCCACGGGTCTTGGAATGAGTCCCAGCACCCCTGGAGGTGCTGAGCTGCTGGTGTTGACACACTGGGAGTCCAGTTCCTGCTGCATTCCTCTCGTTTCAAAGGAAATATCAGTCGGGAGGGAACATCTCCCCTGTCGGGCAGCAGCTGGAGTACGTATCAAACAGGAGCTTTGGATGGGCTCAGAGGGCAGGTCAGCAGGCAGTGTCTGGCACGGAAGGGAGGGGAGCAGGCCTGGTGCTGGTGGCTGGCCCAGCCACAGGGGTGGCCTGGTGTGAGCACAGCCAGGGACCTGGAGCTCCCTCCCATCTGTGTGCAGCCCTAGGGCTGCTGGTGAAGGCTGCCCTGGCCACAGTGCGGTGGCTGGCAGGAGAAGTGGGTGGGATGTGTTGCTGAACCTCAGACATGAGCCATTTGTCTGCTCCCTGCAGCCTGGCTCTGGCACCGGCAGGGTTACGGTGACTCGGTGCTGATGCAGGCTGCCTCGCAAATGCAAAGGACAAGAAGCATGGAAAGCTGAACTGTTGGGTGGGATTGCTCTCCTTGTTGTAAGAGCTAGCAGGAGCCTCTCTAAACTGTGCTGTGTTCTTAATGACTAGAAGAGATTACTCTTATTAGAGTGCAGGGCGCCGTCCCGTATCCCTGTCTGTAGCACTACTTCTGAATCCTTGGGCCAAGACTGGGCTACCAGCGTTCCCTGCACGCAGTGGGACAGGCTGTACTCTGCCTGGCAGCTGCAGGGTGGCACTGAGGCTGCAGGGATTCTGCCAGGGCTGCTGGAAGCATCAGAGCTCAGCAGCTATGATGACAGCTGACCAGCACCACCCCATCCTCAGGCCCTGAGGCTTCCCTGAGGGAGGAGGCCTACAGAGCTTGTGAGTATGAAGAGGTTTCTGGCAGCGAGTGAGAACATTCACTGCTGTCCATTTGCTGTGTGAGCTGCCTGCAGAAGGTCCCCTCATTCAGGTGGGGAGCAAGATCCTCACTGCAGAACCCAGCCTCACAACTACCCATGCTCACAGCAGACTGACAGCAAGTAGTCCGCAGAATGAAGTCTGTGTACACAGATGTAATGGTAAACTACCAGAAGACAGCAGAAAAAAAGGATGGTTTTCTGGCAGTGAGGAGCTTGATATGGGCTGATTACTGAGTATTTATAAATGCTGAAGCAGCTTTTGCCTACTGAGTTGGCCTTGCTGTGTCCTCAGCAGTTTCTACAGATGGAGAATGAGTGGCAAGAATAACAGAGAAGGGAGGATCTGGTTACACGCTTGCAGAGGAATGCCAGAATTTCTTTGCCTCTGGATGCTGGTTCACCTTTCTGTCTAATTCAGCCCTGTTTGAATCTAGCAGAGAAGGAAAGGGAGGCTCTTCTATTGGGTTTTCTGTCCGTTTATGTCAAATTGTGCATAAAATAAAACATAAACTATACTGGAGTTGCTGCATCTAAGCTTGCAATGGAGAGAAAAGCACTTGAACTTGTGGGCTGCCACGAGGTGTGCTACAGCTTCACAGCAAAGCAGTTTCTGTGGGGACTTTATGAGCAAAATGAGAAAGCTGAATTCTGTTTTACTGAGTAAAGTTATCAAGAAAATCAATCTCATAAATTTTAACATCTGTAAGCGCTTTGAGATTGGTGAGTGAAAAATGCTGGGCAGAGGGAGAGGGTGTATTTGTGGTTCAAAGCAGGAACAAGGCTGTACCTCCTGTCTACAGCCTGGCTGTGCGGTAACTTCAGAAAAACTATTTCTTTGCTTTTAAAATACATCTGACTGTACTAAGTGGCATAGTGCTCTCAAAATGTTTTCCTTGGCTTGTCCGGTGTCTCCTGGCCTCTATCCCTTCTCTCTTCCTTCCCTTATTCTTTGCAAATAATTCAATTTGAACCTTACTTTACTTTGTTTAGGTTTAATATTTCCCTCAAATATTTCAGACTGATACTTATCTTGAGCAGTGAGCCAAGGAATCACAGAAATTCTGTTGATGTCTCAGCCTTCTTTTGCTGCACAAAGGCTTCCCTAAGCAGATCTGTAAGTTCCCCAGCTGCTGCTTATTGCATCCTGACTCAGCATAAAGGACTTAGTCTGGGTTATCTTTTGGATGCTGGGACACTTCAAGATAGCACAGGCACTGTTCATCCATTCATCCACCCAGTGATGAACACAGCTTTGGGAGTGTAGGGAACAAGCTTATTAAAATAATAAAAAAAAAAGATCCTTCTCATCAGCTGATCTCGGAGGACTTTGCACAGTGGGACACCGGTTGTTACAGCTGTTGCAAAGAAAAAGAAACTAAAGCAGGGGGAGTGAGGGAGTGCCTGCCCTCACTGAGTGCCTCATCAGCACAGCTGGGCTTGAACACCACAGCATCTCACACTCACCTCCTGGGAACGGGAAGGGAAGGACGTGCAGCCCTGGGTGGTTGCCCTGGGTGCTCTTCCTTGATTTCTTCTCAATATCTTGCATGCTGCAGAAGATCAACCACATCCCCTGTTCTTTGGATAGGTTTTCCCTTCTCCAGACCTCACCTGAGGTTAAGTCAGCTACCTCTAGGTTTCAGCACAATTTGAACTAAAAGAGCTGGTGCTACTGGCTGACACCTGAGTCTTGGGCAGCATTTCCTGATTAAGCTCAGGGCTCTGATGAGTAGCAGCTGCCACCTCATGGAGGTTTCACAAAGTGCTGCCATGAGTCTTCTCAAAATATACATACCCTGGATGTTACAGGAATGATGGGGTCAGAGGCAGCCTTTCAACATGGGGTGCAGCTGGGAGCTGCTGCACTGGGGTGAGATCTCTGTAAATTGGGTCTTGTTGAGCATGAAATGTATGCTGCGGTCTGGCAAGGTGCAGAACCAGCAGTGGGAGCAGAGATGGGGCAGTGTCCTTTTTCAGTGTGCAAGGAAAGCCAAATTCTTTTCCCTGCACGTTTGTTTGGCCATGCATTTGTTTAATTTCTCTCTGCTGTGCTTCAACAATGCACCTGGCTCTACTACTAAACTACAAAACCTGCGAAGGGTGTCTTCAAGCCTCTGTTTGTGGCTCCTCTCAGCTATTTCTGCTGGAGGCTCGGATGCAAAGGCACTGGTGGTGCTCAGAGAAGGGAGGGCAGAGTACACGCCTACCCCATAAAATAATGCTTCTCCACCTACGCCTGGCATAGCTCTGTTTTTCCAGCTCTTTTGTGGTTCTCTTGTCCTCCCCTTGCACCCCGCTATGGCCATATTGATTGGCTAAGTCTTGTATTCCCCCACAGGACCCAGGCATGAACCCAGCCAAGCTTTTTGTACATGTTTGCAGATGGACTTTTGCCCCTATGGTTTGCATAGCCCCCTCTCCATCCATGGATAGGCACTGCAGTGCATGGAGGGAACGTTTTCCAGCCCTGAGCTGCCAGATTTAATTAATCTTCTGCTAAGGCCAGGCCAGTCTTTCTGGGAAACTAGATCCACTGGGCTGTGCATTCCACAAGCCTCTCTTTCCCCAGCATCTTGCATATCTGTACGGGAAAAGTCCATATATTTGTGTTTTGGGATTGGAGAGGGCAGACGCTTGGGGAAAAGAGAAGAGATCAAGTTCCCCAAGTCTCCCTCCTGTCAGCAGCTGCCAGGAGCTCACCATAGGCAAAAACCAACCACGTGCTGCTGGAGATGCTTTGGCTTATCCTGGGTGGGCACAGAGGCCTTGTCTGGGGATGCATGCATGCAGTTTTCCCCACGTCCTCTGAGGAGGCAAGTCTTCCTTCCTTGCAGCAGAGCTGTCTTTGCACAAGGCAGCTGCTGTAACTTTCTGGGACTGCTTGGCTGACAAAGCACTACTCTCCAGCTTATCCCTTGTCCCCTCTCTCCTAGCAGGCTTCCACTGCTTTCTGAGGGGGAAAAAAAAACAACGCAAGGTTTTCCTCTCATCTCCATTTCTTTTATCCATTTAACCTCTGGATAGTAATGTTCTTAACATCATCGCCCTTACAGGCCACAGAGCCCAGTTCCCTTCTGTACGCTGAGGTTTGTGAGCTCGCTGAGATAAAATATTCTGCATGGCATTTGGAAGCAGGGGTCAGGAATTTCATCTGGACTCACACTGAAATATGCTGGGCTCCCGTCGTTGTGCTCTTAAGGCAGGCCCAGCCCAAGCTGTGGAGATGTGTTCAGCAGTTCTTTGGCAGACTTTTGTCTTAAAACAAAATAGCCCTTTTCCACTGTGCCCAGCACATTTGTGTGTTTTCAGACTCACCTGCATTCCTGTGCTTTGTCTCACAGTGGGTCAGCACTGGGGCCAGAAGAAACAAACATGAGATTGTTCTGTCTTCTAACACATACGTGCCTGACTCCTTGCTATCGTGCTGCATGAGGCCACTGACCCTTCCTCTGGGGGGCAAACTGCTTCCAAAAGGCCTGAATCAAGCAGAATGCTGGCCAGACCCATTTCTGTTAGCTGAGTCTATCTTTCCTTTTAAGAAAAAGGAGTCTAACAGCACTGTCTTCCAAAAATAATAATTAAAAAGCAAAAGCTTGCATGAAAGTGTATAGTGCTCTGGAGAAAGAAAGATAGGGACCTTTTGGACTTGTGATGGGGGCTGGACACAGAGCTATTTGCTTAATGTGGGGGAAAAAAACAGAATTTACCTGTAGCGTCTGTTCTTGTTTGATTAGAGGCTGCAAACCTCCCTCCCCCTCAGCTACCACTTTTTTTTTTTTTTTTTTTTTTGAAAGGACCTTAGTTGTCCAGCCATTTTTACCCCTTAGTGCTGCTTCACACTACTTCTGACTTTGATTAATAGGTCTCTGAATAACATGTTAATCTAACTAGGGGTCCTTGCCCCCCCCACCCCTCGTCCTCCATGCCTTGCTCCAGAAATATCAGAGAAAGCACACAGAGTTTTTGTCTCCCTACAGAGCACTTGTAGCTTTTGATTAATGGGTGGAAGGGCCCAGCTCCAGGTTCGTGGCATCTCTCCCGACTGCAGAAAAATAAGCAAAAAGTCACAAAACATGACACAGAGGAGGTAAGTTCCAAGAGTTGCAACAAGAAGAAAGAAAGGAGGGAGAACAGCTTATAATTCAAGATGTACTCCAGTGCAAGCTTTGGTATTTGTGAGTCTGAGTTCAGACCCTCACCTCCACATTAACCTTTCTTTAAAATGAGCTCAGAATGTGTTGCTGGACTCAGCAATTCCCAAACTGGGGGTCTCTTAACTTCTAATATCTGTACTGTGAACCACTCTGCACATTGCCCTGGGCTGACACTTCAAGCAGATGTGTTAAGAATGGCTAAAATGGCTTAAAAAAAACCCAGTCCTTACACTTCAAACAGGACATGTGTTTTCCTTCTCTGCCTTCGAACTCTTGCCCATTCTCTGAATTAAAGTTCTTTTGGAGCTTCTGAAATGATCAGAAACATGTGTTTTGTTCCTGTTTTCTGGCCGGTGCTGAGCTCAGAAAGGCTGTTCTTGTGTTACTTTCATGTGGAGGCCAGACCTGCTGGAAACTTGCTTTTTTTCCTTCAAGGTGGATGATTTGGTGTAACTATGCAGATAAGAAGCTCATGTGGGGGCTTGTCTGCACAGTGTGATTAGGCTTGAATGTTTTGGGAAGTTGAAATGACCTAGTTATGTTAGTGTGAAATAAGAACATCCAGCTGAAGGGTCTCTTCACAAAAGCTGTTCCTGTGAAGAAAAGTGAAGACTGATGCATGTACCACATTACGGCTCCCTTCTGCTGCACGTCTTCTACTTGAGTGGACCACCCCACCATGCTCCTTCTTTTTGTCCTGAAGGAACTGGAGCAAAGCTTACATTGCTGGTACAGAGCCCTAGGGTCCAAACTAGGCTGTAAGGCCTATGCGGTTTCTTATATGTATACTTAAAGTCTAAGCAGGGAAAAGCTCACCCTATTGAGAATAAAAAGGGAAAAATACTCCATTTAGTTCTTCCCTGAATATTTTGATCCTGGATTTTTGGTTAGAATATGGAAGGGGCTTTGATTTGTGTAGCTGAAATAATCCCTTGTGCTGAGGAGAAGTCCTGCATCCTCAGGTGCCAGCCAAAACTTTCAGCTAAGAAAAACTGGTACCTGGTACCACGAGAGTTAGCTGCCTTCACCTGGGAGGAATCTGTGAAGCTGTCTGGCCTTTCCTGGCACCAGCGTGGAATCGCAAGTTGCTGTATGGCTTTTCTTCTTTGCTTGGAGTCTCCCTGGAGGCCTCGTCAGCCCTGTCATCCAACTCACTCAACAGCTGACATGCCTGGAGGATGCGTCCGTCCCTGCTGACAACACCTTTGTTTCCCATGTGATGGATGGCCTTGTGGCCCAAGCTTCACCATTGTCCACTCGCCTGTGGCCTTGCTTCAGTGATCCTTATCTCTGCCCTGGGCATCCACTCCCTGCAGAGAAGGTGAGCGCTTGCCAGTGTTGTGCCTTCTCCCTGGGTGCCTCCCCAGGATCAGGTTGGGTGGAAGGGCAATGAGCATCCCCTTGAGACTGAGTGAAGCCAAGCTGTGCTGTTTACCTGAGCCTGTGTGGCATTCAGCTCTTATCGTGCAGGGGAAGGCAGATAGGAAGGGTTCTTTTCATTAGTCAAACAGTCAAGTTGTATAGGCACTGTGGAAGCACTCGCGTAATTATCATTCTCTGACTCTCACATCCCTATCTTGTAAATCACCAATCCATCACAGCCCTCTTCTTCGTATTGTTCCATAATTAACTGGACAAACTACAGGAGTATTGTCACAGCTCTGCATTTGTAGAGAGGGGACAAAGACTTGAAGGAAGATTTCAGTCCCTTTCAGCTTTTTTCCTCCTCTCTTGAAATCTTTTTTTTTCTCTATCTTTTGATCCATCTCATGATTCCAAAGATGTCTCACCTGCATCTCTGAATGAGCACTTATTTGCAAACCTACAGTCAACACAGAAGGAGTAGCCACAGGACAGACACAAGGATTTTAACTCCTCTTGTTCTGCTACAGACGTGTGCACATGATCAACACGTTTCCCTATGCTAGGAGCAGCTCAGTTCACAGACAGAGACTTCCACGGGTGTGATAATGCAAGGACTGGGGGGGCTACTGATGCTTTGGTGTTATTGGCCCAGGAAGGCAGATAATATGTTTCAAGATTTCATTTAGCTCTCGAGGTTAGGAAGAAGTTAGATGTGGGCTTTGGAGCGAGGAGGGAGCTGACAGTGATTTGGGGTGGTGCAGCTTGTTTTTTTCTGTGAACCAGGTGAATGAGACTGCTGGGCATTGTGGTGAGTTGGTTGAGCTGTGCAGGAGATGAAGGCAAAAGGGTTAACCAAAACCTTCCCTAAATCGGGCCAACCTACTTGGGGCTCTCAGCCTATGGCAGAGGGTATCCTGTTCCATTGCCCAGTGAGAGAATAGAGGGACATGGGTCAGGAGAACTGTGTAGAAAGTCTGCTCATGCCGCCCCTTCTGTTTTTCCATTTTTCCCCTTAGGTCTGCATATGGGATTTCAGCTCCTTGGGGAGTTTCTCTCACTTTGGCTTTCAGCACTTGGCATGCTGTGGCCCTGTATTTGAGCTGGAAGTTTTAGGCACTATAGCACTACAAATAATAATGGTTTATAAATCATTTTTTCTCTTCCTCGGCAAATTTTTAGAAAAGGTCACAGTTCTCATGGCTGCTGCTTTGACAGAATTTAGTCCTTTGTGTTGTTGATGTCATGCAGCCAACTTTGCTGACCCTGTGGGCATCCCTTGGAGCAGGTTTTGGCTCAGAGACTAAAAATCTACTTTTCTTCCTTATTTGAGGTGTCAGGTAAGTCTGCTAGATGCAATTTATGTCTTTACATTCTGCTAGGCCAAGCCTTATAATAAAAAACAACAGTGTTGCTTATTTAACCCCCATCTCTAAAAACCTCATTTCCAGCTCTTGTGAGCTGTAAATTAGATCTGTCCACCCCATGGAAACTCTGGAGGAGTGACCTGAAGCTGACCTCCAAGCCGTGGGGCACTTCTTAGCGCTACCTGCATCTCGGTGACCAGGTCACCTGTATTAATATCTGAGGGCACTGGATTTCCTCTTGTGAGGCCAGTGAAGCACAGGGTATCTACGCTCTGCTTGGAAAAAGCCTTTGCCACTTCACTACATTTGAATGGAAAGAGGAAGACCTGTTCATGTTTATTTTACAGCCCCTTTTATTGACTTGATTTATAGCCCGAGGTTGTGAGTTAATTGAGGTCTAGTCCAGGAGAGGGCACCTGGAAAGGGGAGGTGCTGCTTGTGCCACCAAACATACAAGAAAATGCTTTTATAAAGCACAATTTATTGTGAGCTGTGGCCCTTGCTCTGTGACAGCAAGCCATGCTTTTGTGACCAAAACTGGTCATCTGGGCTCGGGGAACATTGCTAGTTCACTGTGGGTGGCAAGGACTGGGAGCAGAGGTTAACCAAAAGAAGATGATTTTCTTGGTGTGCCCTTCATTAAAGCACCTTCTGCCTGCCTCTTATGGGTGAAACCAAGTCAGCTGTAGAAGTGGGACTGTCATCGCCTTCTTTAATGGAGACTTGATAGAGTTGTTCCCATAGCCTGGAAACAGTTGCCTTGCAGTGCACAGCACAGTGCACAGCACCTGGGCCTGCAGAGCAGATGCCAAGGCCAGCTCTTGCCTTTTGCTGCATCTCGCACTTTAGGTGCAGATGATGTGTGTTTACATGCAAGTGTTGGTGAAGCAGGGCTTCTAGCCATCTCAGCTGGCTTCAAGGCAGATCTGGAAAAGGGCTTCTTCAGCCCAGTGCCACCCTAACATGGCCTATTTCCACAGAGAAAATAACTGCTGTGGGTGGCCAACATGTGCCAAGCCAGAAAATAACCATAGAGGGACAACATTGTTCATTTTTTTCAGGAAACAGCATTGTAGCTGGGAGGCTTCACAGAACTTGTGCAGGCGCTCTGAATCAGCTCCAGCTGCTCCTGAGCACCTGGGTGTGAGGACAGGCTGGAGCTGAAAGGTTCCACATTCTGTTTGTCATCTAAACTGGTAGGGCCTGTCCCCACTGAAGCTGTGCTTAAAGAGAATTACAGAACATCCTGAGTTGTAAGAGACCCACAGTTATCATCAAGTCCAACTCCTGGCTTCACACAAGACTAAACAAAAAACCAAACTATAATTCTGAGTGCACTGTCCAAATGCTTCTTGTGGTCTGGCAGGCTTGGTGCCATGACTGCTGCCCTGGGGAGCTTGTGCCATGCCTGACCACACCTCTTGTTAAATAACCTTTTCCTAAAAGATGAGTGTTTCTATTCTGTAAAAAGCCCTGACAGACTAAGAAAATTCCAACTGCTTCTCTTGCTAGGGTGGCTCTGCCACAAGTGTATATGCCCCTCTGTTTCCTTTCAGCTATTTGCAGCATGCCTGTGTAACAAACAGTACTGTGCAGCCACTATTTCCTTCCTAAGGAGACCCTTTCTAGATCTAGATCTGCCTTATGCCAGGGAGGGCAAAGGGAGGACATAAAGATGCTGCCAGGTGAACCAGAAGGCTTCCTTCCCTTTCCAGACTTGTGTGGATGGTGGATGGGTGCCATTGCTGCTGCCCAGTCACTCCTTGGATGCCTTGTTCTGTAAATTCCAAGTGAATGAGATGGAGCAACCATACGCTGAAGCTACAGAAATCAAAAGAAGGTTAGCTTGTTAAGTAACGAATATCCCTGCACCCAGTGCCACAAAAAAGGGATCAGCTAGCCCATCTCTCCTTCTACATACTGCTATCTAAAAGCTTGGCAAGATGGGCAGAGTTTCTGGAGAGCCAGTATCCTTTTTCTGATGGACTGATACAGACGGAAAAAGCAGGAAAGCTTTGAATGCATGAACCCTTCTTAAAATCTGAATACAATCTCAGTAAGCTTTTCCGTCTGTAGGATGTGTGATCTCATTTCTGGGCCTTGGAGGAATAATTTGGGAACTGCTTTCTTTGTTCTGCACATATGAAATCCCCTTTGCTTCAAGAAGCCTTTCCCTCCCTGAAGGAGGATGCATCTCATGAGTGCCCCGTGTTCTTTGGGCCGTGGTTGTATCTGCACTGCAGAGCTCAGATAACATTGTCTCTTGCTTGTTTGTCTGCCTGTTTGTTTTAAACTCGTTTAGGTTGCTTTACCAATGACTGCTCTTACAAGGCAGTCTTGCTGGAAATGAGAATGGATTTTGTAACTTAGAATTTGTCTGAATGGTGGAAAGAAATGTCGAGATCAACCAGGTCAGCATGTGCAGAGCGTACTGGTCTTGGCATGTTCTGCACTGGCCCTTTCCGTACCCCAGAGGAGAGGTCCTGAGCTCAAAGGTTAACACACCTTTAGCAAAGACCCCTCTTCCTCTCTCCTCAACCCCTCCATCAGTCCCACAGGGGAAGGTGCCCTTCCAGGAGCAGCAGCTGTCCCCAGGCACCTCCTGGCAGCTTCTCCCAGCTTGCAGTGAAAAGCTGAGCTTACAGGCAGCTGCAGGAGGCTGCTGCTGGGCAAGGCAGCTGATGGGTCCCTGCGGAGCTGAACCTCCTCAATTCTCATTCAGTCGCTCACTGGAGCTCTGCGGCAGGGATCTGTGTTTCTAATTCATCACCAGCTGACATGAACAGGAAATAAAAAGAGCAATTTACCCTTCATTTCTCTTGTGCAATGAGCCCTTTTCTTTAAGCCATCAGCCCCTTTATCTTTGCCATCAGAATGGCCATAGTACAGCTTGTTTTCATCTGTTTCTGGACGTAGCTTGAACTTTCAGGGCACTTGTTTAGCCCCAGTCACATAATCCCCTCTGTCACTCTGTACAAATAGATTGCTCCTGGGCCGCACTGCTCTTCCTTGTCCTATTGTAGTGCCGCCATAGAGAGGCTGGGGCACTTCAGTATGTGCTGAGGAGACTGTTCCTTGAGAGCAAACCCACAGGTGTCAGTGATTGTGAAGTTACTTTGGCTCAGCCCTTCCCTCGCTGACTGGAGAGGCGCTGGGAGCAGCAGGGATGCTGGAGTTCAGGATGGCACTCAGTCATTTCTCAGGCATGATTTCACAGCACGTGTTGTTGCTTTGCCACACAGGATACCTGGTCAAAGTTGGGAATGGGAGGAAGTTCCCTTTGCTGAGGGACGCGCTGGGCACAGCAGTCTGGCAGAGACCCGGGGTCTCCCCGCTCATTGCTGCTCCCCCGGGCTCGTCCTCCTCCCTCGGATCGGCAGAGGGCGCCCGCAACCCGGAGAGACCCCCGGGCTCGCACTTGCTCTGCGGTTTCCGCTAGCGAGCAGGCGAGGAAAACGGGACGGAGCTCCTGCTTTGGGGTGAATTTCTGTGCCGTTTGGGGAGAATTCCCGGCTGGGAGTTGCTTTCTCCAGCCGGACTGAGGGAATGGCTGTATGGGCTGCTGTGCAAAAAGAGCCGCACAATCCCATTGCCTGCCCACCTCATACTCACAGACAGGGCAGTCCCTGCTCCTCTCTGCTGCCAGAAGGTGAAGCAAACGTTGTGGGCACGGTCACTGGCTGAATCAGATGTAACAGGTGCGTGGAGAGAGACTTCTTCTTCTGTCCTTCCTTTGCTGCACAACTCAGATCGTTGCAGAGGTTGTCCAGGGAGTGCATCTCTGGACCTGTGTGTGGCTCTTCTGCATTTTATCCCACGTGATCAAGAGAAAGGCAGTTTAAATGTTGCCATGGGTCTGACTATTTTACAGTTTCTTGCTAAAACTTCCCTTGGCTTTTTCAAATTTGGCCATCACAAATTCATTATTACTGCTCTTTCCTGCAAACACAGGTGAAAAAATATGTACTGTGCTGCAAGGGTGGAGCCAGGTGTGCTGCATTGACTGGTACTAATGGCATTCCTTCTGGCCTCTCTGCCCTGGTTTTAAAATCATATGGTATTTGGAAAAAAAAAAAAAATCTTTCCTTGGTTTTGTTACATCTCAAACTCTTATTTCCCTTATGGCCTGGTGAATGCCTCGTTGTGAGGCTTTCATTAATGTAGGCTCTGGCTACACATTACACATAATTAAGCTTCTGCGCAGACCATCCTGCACAGACCCTTTCTCCTGGTCCCTCCTTTGCACTAAATGTAAACCATGTGTAATTGTGGGGGAAGTTGATAGCTAAAAAAAGAGTTTCTTTTTTCTTTTTTTTTTTTTCCTACTGAATGCTTCTCCAACAGGCAAAGCTGGTAAAGCCAGATCCCCTTTCATTTTGAAATGCACAGTTGATTGTGTGTAGACATCCTTGCCTTCCCCCAGTGCTGTGCTCCAGATGAAGCAGTGTGGCCTTCAGAGTTAAACCAGTTCTGATCACTGGGCTTGGGTTGTTAATAGCTTCTCCCTGTCAGAGAGGCATGTGTTTCCATATACCAGCTACAGTGGAACCAGTGATGACATTGCTTGCCTCCTGATTTATTGTCAGAATGGTCTCCTATTCTCTGGTTCATGTATGTGAATCTAGAAGACCAGCACTGATTGTATCAGCCTTATTCCAGGTTTCTGTGCTATAACTGAAGTTGAGGTCAGGCTGACTGATGTCTCAGCTTTTGTTCCTTTGTGCCTTTCTGTCCTATTTTAATTCCATTTATTGCCTTTCTAATTGTAGTTGATAAGGGATAAGCAATGAATCATACAGGAAAGTCTCTTGCTGTTTCTTATGCATCTGTTCATGCATGACACCTAAATCCCAGACCAAATCTGTCAGGTGCTTGATTTCTTTTTCATTCATGTATGTGTTAAGTGGCATTTTCTAGCATGAACTAGAAAAGCAACAGAGGCTGGAAAACTACAATAAAAACATTCCTTGGAGGT
Organism: Phasianus colchicus; assembly: GCF_987193195.1. Taxonomy (NCBI): domain Eukaryota; kingdom Metazoa; phylum Chordata; class Aves; order Galliformes; family Phasianidae; genus Phasianus; species Phasianus colchicus. The sequence continues at coordinate 12,647,238 of NC_143453.1, read as the reverse complement.
TTCTTTTCCCACATGGAGATGTGGAAAATGATCCTCACTCATTACAAGTTATTTCCTTGCAGTCTTCTGGAGAATTCTTCCTCAAGCAGTGCAAACACAATGTAACTGGCCATAAGATTGGGGGGCTGAATAAAACAAGGAAAATCTGGCTCAGTGCTCCTAAAGGCAGACAAATTTGTAGCTGTATTTAATGGCCATTGATGCTGGCACGCTATTTAATTTGTATGAGTAAGGAGTCTTTGTACCAGGCAGTATAGAGCTGCTTATCCCAAGTTCGTTGATTAGATACAAATGCTGGATGTTTCCAGGTGTGCTTTTCCAGAAGTGAATAAAAGATGCTTCTGTAAACTGCAGAAGACAACAGTGCTTCTGGAAAATGGTGGAGCCAGTGGGCTGTGAGCAGAGAGCTTTGTAACGGGTCAGTGATGTGCACGGGATGTAGGTCTGACCAGGAATGTGTTTGTGGATGGCAGGATGGAGCACAGAGAACAAATCACAGGTGGTTTTGCTTAAGGTAAGTTTCCCTGGCCATGATTTAATTTCATGTAAGTTCCTCAGAACAGCTTTGTTTGATCAGGTGAGAAGGCCTGACATTCATATCTCCAGTACGACCCCAGCGAAATGTCTGTACCTCTCTTCAACTCTTAACCTACCAGTTTTGTTTCTGGGATCAATTGTCTGAGGACAGCATAAGTTCTTTCTTCATTACTGCCCTGATTTCTTTGATCTCCATGCAGTTGTTGCTGAATAGTTCGCCTATACTGTGGGAAGTGAAATAATCTAGCTTTATTCTTTGTCTTTGGCAGCAGGAGCATGTGAGCTCAGAGCTGATATTTTCTGTTGGCACCTGCTACTCATTCACATCTGGCTATTGCTAAAACTCTGACACAGAAAAGTGGTTTCAGTCTTCTGGGTTGGAGTCAGTGTTTAGACTTTACTATTTCTTCTTCATGGAAAATCTCGATGTAGGAGAAGATTTCCAGGAAACTGTATTTCTAGTGCAACCTGGAAAGAAATGGTAGCATGTTACCTTTGTGAAAATTGTGCTTGCCTCCCAAGCGAGAGTCAGGCTCTACAATATGAAGTGCCTTTTACAAGGTAAATGCTTTCCAGGACATGATGGTGTCAAAGCAGATGGTCCTTTGGATTCTTGCCGTGAAACATGCTTCCTGGATTTATTAATACAAGATTTTGTGCTCTGTACATCAGGATCCTTTGGGTGGAATTTTTTAATCACAGTTTAACTCAAGACCATGTTAAAAACTCAAAGGATTCTTTGGTTTAACCATCATCATTTCAAATGCTGAAGGTTGTCTTGATTTTATTACAGTTGCAGAAGTTTGGTTTAGGTGTTTTAATCTAGCAGTCTCAGCTGAATGCCAAGGGGAGGTAATGAAAATGCTCTCTTGATGCCTTTGTACTGTGCTGTTTTCACAAGTGGCTCTGAATGGGTTTGTCACACAGGAGTGAGAACAAGAGCAGATATTATATGTTCAGCAGAAACAAGACATCAGGAAGTGAATTCTCATCTCCATTGCACTTGGTAGAATTTCCTAGGAGTAATTCCAGTGTGTGTGGTCACTGCAATCCTACAGGTACTGCAAAAGAGGAGTTGAGACGATGTAAGGATCATGCTTTTTCTCCTGATTCTGTGTCTGACCCCCTGGAGTTGTGATCTGCCAGCCATTACAGATACAGGGCTTCAGAGATGTTTTGAATCGTGCTGAGAACCCCATGGCTTCCAAGAATGTATTTAGTGGGAGAAAGGCCAGCTGAGAAGGCCTAGGGTTGATGATTTGGAGTTGTTTTCTGCTTGAGAATTCTATGTTCAGTTTTACCCAGCTTAAAACAAGCTGTATTTGTTGAAAATGTTGCTGCTGATATAGCAGAGGGTAGGGAATACAGAACACTGGCCCAGAGAGAAGCCCTGCAATGAGGGCACTGCCCCCGAGAGACTGCGGAGTGAGGGCAGAGAGGGAAGGAAGCTGCCCACTAATTGAAAGCGCATCTTCCCGTCAGTCATAGGGATTGCCCATCAATCATTCTGGCACCAACAGGATCTGACATCAGTGGGAAATTAAATAAACTCTTCTTTCTTTAGGGACCTGCTGATGGAAACCTGTAGGGGGGAAGTGAGCAGAGGAGAGCAGGAAGTGTGTGCATGGGGGAGGAACAGTGTCAGCGTCCCCTGGGATGCTGCAAGTCTGCCTTTCCTCTTTCTCACACCAAGCCAAAGGGATTTTTCAGTGATTCTGCAAAAAGGTGAATTTAAAGCTGGTAACAGGCCGAACTCACTTCTGTTTAAATAAATAAACTTCAATAACAGTATCCTATGGTGAGTGCCCTGAAAACTGAGGGATGCTCTGTGCAGCTGGAAAGCTGTTTTCACCCTTGGGTATTGTTGGACTGGAGTAACTGAGAGATGAACCTGGACCAGAGTGTTGAAGAACACTGGGGATAAAAGTGAATTAAAGCAAAGGGCTAGAAAGCAAGACCCTGGATTCTGTTCCTGCTGTGGATCTGTATCTACAGTAAATTAGGAGGTGATGGGATGAAATGGGACATCGCAGAGCAGATCTGACTGAACTCAGTGCAGGCACAGCACCTTGTTTCCCTGCTGGCCTGGCGATTGCCGGTGGGTCAGCGCAGAAGATGTGTCTCTGTGTGCACGTGTGCTCTTGTGTGGAGGGCTGCAGAGCAGCTGGAAACCATTTGGGCACTGACAAGTCCCCTGATGGACCTCCACTGACATGGAGCGGCTTTGGTTTCAGGAAATCCAAAGGGAACCTGTCACTAATTAGACACACAGCTAATTAACGAGAAGCAAACAAAGAGCAGCAGCTTGTGTTTTGGGAAAGCTCAGCCTTGGTAGCCAAGGATGTCTGTTCCTCCCTTTCAAACCATTTCAAAAACAAACAAAGCGAGAGAGACTTGCATTTCAAAGCAACGCAAACACAGCCAACCTCAGAAAGCCTTCCAGAAGGGTTGCCCGAGAGTGGGATTTAGCAGTGAAAGGAAAAAGGGCACTCCAGGTCTAACGAGACCTTCTCTGTCTCTAGACTAGGGCCCCCTGAATCCCCAGAGTGCATCTCTTATCCATTAGCTTTTAATTTGTCTTTCTCCAAATAAATACTCCTGTTAAAATTTGGGGAGGTGGATGAGGAAGACAGGCAGGTGTGCAGACACGAGCTGCCATTTTGTGCTTTGCTGCTGCCCAAGTCTTGGAGGTGTGTGGCATTTCAATTAAAAAAAAATTGTACCATTTTTTTAATTGCTCTTGTACGATGTTTTATTATGGGTTGGCTACGAGGATAGGCCAGTAACACGAATAAGTAAAAATTATCTAGGCCATGTAAACAGGTGCCCTAGAGTGGATCAGGCTCTGGCTGAGTGCTAATATCTTTAATGAGGAAAGTGTGCTTTCAGGACAGGAGGAATCCAAAGCCGTAATCCCAGTTATGAATCCTCCTCTGACCCTGACACAGCTTGCTTAGGGCCCGATCCTCCAGCGAGCCCCGTCTGTGTCCAGGTCCTGCCCTGTGCAGTCACTTCTGACTGCCTTCAAATACATCAGTGCTTGCAGGATTTGTTAGCTGAGGTTTGCACAGTGCTTTGGACATGAAACATAGTGAGAATGCCAAGTTATGTGGTGTATTTCTTAGAGCCATGCATGTAATTAAGGGAGAAAATCAGGTTTCAAAAATCAAGGCAGTTTCTAGCCCTTCTCATCTCAGGAAAAAAAAAAAAAATCTGGACTCAGAAATCAAGAGGCAAATTTAAAGGAAAATAACAACTCACCAAATTATGCTATTTTAACACTAGTGTCATGGTTTTCGGGGACTAAATCATGAAACTGAGTACTTGGGTTTGACACTATATGAATGCACTTTAAATATTTATTAAAAGAAAATGCATTATTAAGCTTCCTGAACATTCAATATTCAAATTATTAGCTTTATCACCACTGCCTACTGAGTGTTTGTCCTTGGATCAGCCCATCAGCAAATATTTCTATTCTGTGCTTCTTGGAGGAAGGACAGGACGGGGGGCAGGCTGGGAGTGGTGAGTTCAGTCCCAGTGCTGTCAGGGGCTTGCTGAGGTCCTGCTGGGATCAGAGCTGCCAGGCTGTGCAGTGGAGCAAAGAGTACCTCCCTGCTTCCATGGGATGCTGTGGTGTTTAGCTCATGAGTATTTTTGAAGCACTCAACTCCTGGACCAGCAGGGATGCTCAGGGTGCCTGGCATTGCACTGCAATAGTAGATCACCAAATGCACTCGAGTAGATTTTTTTTTTTTTTTTCAACATTCATTTGGCTTTGCTCTTTTATGGCCTGACTTGAAACTGGCTTATGCTCTGCTATCAGCATGGGTGTTTATTGCTGTCAGTGAGCCTGTTCAAAGAACCAGCAAAGCCAAAGGATTCCTTCTGATATTATTTTGGCTCAGATCTCAAATATATATCAGGTATAGAAAATAAAAAATCAATGGCTTCAGGTTACAACAAGCGAGGAGCATAGCAACTTTTCCAGACACACACAGATTCTGCTGTGCCTCCTCCCTGTTACCATCCTGAGCTTCCGTGAAAGTTATTGGAGGCAAATACATGTACAAATACATGTTTTCATCAAGAAAACATTGTGTGACACTTCAGTTTCTCCTTTTGGGATGCTACTTAGCTCTTTAACTACTGAGACACTCCAACAACCCTTCAAGGTACAAAGCAAAATAAGAAGATAATGAGAATTTTCTACCCAGCCACTTCTTACTGGAAGAGGGCTGTTTTGGGTGGCATCGGGTTTCTTTAGCCTGCTCAGAGCTTGAAAATATGCCCTTGATTTCAGCCCACAGGAACGTGGGCTTGTGCTGCCTTATTGTCTAATGGATCTTTCACTTGATCTCCCCATGCAAACACACTGAGCATATGCTTGGGTCACTCAGAGAAAACCGAACCCCACTTATGTTCTTAGAGTGTAATCCCTTAGTATTGATTATTGCTCCACACAGGAGCAACAGGTAACCAAATCCATGTGGGTTCGGGCTGGCAGCTGATCGTCCCACACACCGCTCAGCTGTGAGCTGCGTGCAGCGCGGGGCTGCTCTGCCTAATTGCTTACCACTGATGTATGAAACACATGAATGTGTTGGAACAGAAACACCAGATTACAGCAGTTCGTATTAAGTGAACAGATGCAATGGAAAATTGTGCTGTGGAGCACAAGCCTCTTTGGATTTATCTTGTAGGCAGCTCATGTTTATCATTTGCCAGCTCATGCTGGACCAGAGTGAGGTAACCTTTCAGCCACGGCTTGAGGAAAGTATTTTGTGAAATAAAGGCAAGCAACTAATTATAAAACTTAAGGGGGCTGATCTAATTGTTTCTAAAAACAGATTTCCACTGACCAGAGAAACACTTGGATTACATTTCATATGTGCTCAGGGGCATGTGTTCCATCTCCTGGCATTTCTCCTGACTCAATGGAAGTCACATTCTTCTCTGTGACTTTTGATTGTGCAATATAAATTTGTAATTGAAATGATTTGCAGGGAATACAGTATGTCCTTGGGCTGGAAGGCAGCTAGAAGTCTCAAGAACTGTTGTAGCTCGAGGCTGATTTCTAAATATAAAGTAGCCTGAGCTGATCTGTAATGTTTGAATGCCTTCTTGGTTCAGTTGAATTGAGTGCTCAAATGCTGGAGGTGTGAATCACAGGAAAATGGACCCTCCAAATACTTGAGTCAGGATGAGTGCCTGGTGTGGTCTAGTATTTGGAGATTGCTGGCTCTGAAGGGTACCTTGCAGGTAGAAGAGGAGGAAATGCCAACTGGCTTTCTACTCTGCCTCCAATTATAGCAAGTGCAGATTTTGCACCCAGACAGGTAGAGCTACACATACAAAACTGCTCATGCAATCACCATGCACCAGAATATGAAGGTGCAATCCAGGATACTTATGGGAAATGTGTCCCTTAAGAGCTCTGTGTCATGTTACTGCCAACAAAAAAAAAAAAAAGAAAAAAAAGAGAGAGAGATGCTCACTGCTCAGGTTCATCTTACATGAAGCACTTGCCAGTTCTCTACTGTTTGATAACTGTCAGTATTTCTGTTACAAGAATCCCACATGCACCCTTTAAAAGAGCCTTTCTAAAAGCTGTGTTTCTGGCAAAATAACGCAGATGATTTTGGCACTTCCATTTCTCAGCTAGAAATTACGGGACAGAACTTTTCACAGCTTTTTTATCTGGAATTGTTCTGGCATGAATTTCACAACTGAATGCATTGGTATCCGTAGGCTATCTCTAGGATCTGATCTAAGAGGCATCTTCACACTTACCCTAAATGGCTGGACACCGTACGTGCTGTTAGCTCACTTAAGACCTACGTGTTTCTAAACAACTTGCACTTGCAGGTCACTAAGGATCCCTTACAAGCTAGAGAAAAAATGACCTTGGATGTGATGCCACATGCTGCTGAGAATCACTATATCCATAAGGATATTCATGGCTTGCACTCTGAAACTGTGGATTCTGTTGGGAAAAGGTGGTCTCAGGGTCAACTCTGTTCCAATGTGACAGTAAGTGAAGAAATCAAAATCTAATAGGCTGAAGGGGTTTTTATAAATGGCATTTAAAACTGGCATGTTGCTGGAAGATGGTACGTTGTTGCTTAGGATATGACAGATTCATTGTTAATCATTAGTTCTTCACTCAGCCGTTACATTACATTCAGTGTGTAATACTCAGATCTCCACACAGACTTAAGCTTTCCCCCTCTTCTCACTCCCTTCCCTCCATTTTGGGGAGACGAACAGAGACAATGTTTCTGGGTCTTGTTAACGTGGAGATGTTTAAAAGCTCCACTTGTCAAATGCTTGGGGAGAGAAGCAAGTCACCAGTCAGCTGGCCATCATGGCCTCCTGCAGCTAAAAAGGGCAATAAATTTCATCAATTGATTGTTGCATCAATTCATCCCCTGTCTTTTAGCTGACCACTTATATTAGAGACCAGCATTGAGACAGCAGGAATTTCTCCATTCTTCTGGGGCAAAAGCCTTCTTTGCCTGGATTTACACAGAGAAATTGTTCCACTTCTGCTTCCCAAGCAGATTGAATAGGGGCAAACATTCTGTAGATTGTTTCCCATTTGAGACATTTGCAAGATAAATGTACACTGCCAGTTTTGCAAATGGAAAATTTGCATCTCTCTTTCTCCCTGCCTCTTTTGAGCTTCAGCAGATGTGATCAGACCTGGAGATCTGGTGTCTAAGTATCCTGGTTTACATGGGAGCAGCTCCATCCCTGGACATTTGAAAACTTATTTCTCAAGCTGCAGTCATATTTAGAGGCTGCTTTTTACAGTTTGGCTCCACAGCCCCCAAATATCGTTTTTCGTACTGTCTTCCAACAGCCATAGTTGGGGTCACAGATTACAGGGATTTAAGCTGCCATGTTATAAAATGTTAAAAGAATCCCGTGGGACATTTAGAACATGAATGAGTTGGAGCCAGATGGAAACAGAATACAGGAGGTGGATTTTCTCCCGAAGAGGTGCTAATAATTCCTGGTAAATATCAAAATGAAGGACAGTTAGGTTGGTTTTGGATGACAAATAGCTTTGTCTTCAGTCACAGGTTAACATTCAGGAGGTTTTTTTACCCTCTGTTGAAGGTCTGCTTTCCTGCTCTGTTTGCTGCTTGAGAAGGGTATTTGCAAATGTATGCTTTGCTAAGATATGGCTCCTGAACACAGGGTGAATTGCATGTGATTCCCAGAGTCTACACAGTTCAAATCCCAGACAGGGCAGCCAGAGCTCCCTGGTTGGCAGCACAGTATATGAACAGCCTTCTTGTGTGACGGGCTAACCCCCTTGCAATGAATCCAGCACTGCCTCCAAATTGCACTCCACTGCATCTTTGTGCCATGCCAGCTTGCCTGTGAGAGAACAAGGCAGTCTCACCTGGATGTGAGCCCTGGGTCAATTATTCCCTGCTGACATCACTTCTTGCTGTCTGAGCCCAGGGATCACAGCCCTGCTTCCAGGTGAGCAGCCCATCAGCACTTTCTTTCCTCTCTGCCTTGATGCTCAAGCTTTCAAAACATCTCCTGTTGGCTGTGACATCTCTTGCTACGTACACCTCATACTGTGTGCTGAGTTTTATCCCTGAATGCTTATGTTATTCTTTTATGCTCATCAGTACTGTTCTGCCCTGGTGCCTGCTTTCAGTGTACTGCCCAGCCCTAGGAGTTACCAGTAGATCAAAGCACAGCAGTCACCAAACTCTGAGGCAGAAGATTTTGTCTGTTGTTGCATCAAGATCTTCATTCAAAGCCTCACAGCTGAAAATCTTGATCCACCAGTCCAACCAGTTCCGCTGTGCACTTGGACCAGTACTTAGCTTTGACATTGTCTTCAGAGGGCCTTCATTATATGTCACAACAAATTTGTACATCTGTGCCTCAGGATGGCACAAATGACTGTACCACATGCACCAGTGCACTGGACAATTGGCTTTTCCATATGGGAAGGAATGGAAAAATTGCGAAGCTTTTAATAACCTTTAATCAGTAGCAGGATGGGGAAAGGAAGAGCACTTGAATGATTTTTACATTAGCTTAAGGAAAAACTTCCAAATTGTTTAGATTCTTTGTAACAAAATGATAGCTCAGTTTGTTGCTGAACTCTGATGTTTCCCAAGCAACCTCTGTGGCAGCAAATACAGCAGGACTGCTGCCAGGTGTGAGCATGCACACTGTCTGGATGAGTTCAGGTATGCAGGATTTGCTATGAAAGTGTTCACCATGAACAATGTCAAGCAGACTGGAACACTGAGGATTCTTCTGCTTTACTTGAACTGTTATAGAATCATATAATCATAGAGTGGTTTGGTTGGATGGGACCTTTAAGATGATCTAGTTCCAACTCCCTGCTACAGGCTGGGATGCCTCCCTTCAGCCCAGGTTGCTCACAGCCCCATCCAGCCTGGCCTGCAGTGCTTCCAGGCATTGCACATCCACAGCCTCCCTGGGCAACCTGTCGCAGCGTCTCACCACCCTCATAGTAAAGAATTTCTTCCTAATATCTAGTCTAAATCTGCCCTCTTCCAGCTTAAAGCCACTTCCCTCATTTTGTTGCTACATGACCTTATAAAGTCCCTCCCCTAAGACAGAGATCAGAAAAACCAAACACTCAAGTGAGTATTGCTGCCCACTGTGCTTTAAGTGTGGAAAACACCCCCAGCTGGAGCTTGTTTATTTTCCTGTCTGACTGTTTTTTTTTTTCTGCTGAAAAAATTAACCAAAGCTCACAGTGCTTGATAAGAGAGAAGGAGGCAGCATTTACCCTTGCATGAGGCGCAAAGATGAAGAAGCTGTTCTCCAACTACTACATTGCTTTAGATTCAATTATTTTTCTTCCCTATTTTGACTCCTAGCACGTGTTGTGCACATCTGCAGGACAGATTAACTACCTCCCCTTTGGCACACAGAGTGCCTCCAACAGGCTGTGAGCCATGCAGGTGCTTTTGCTGTGCTTTCGGTGTAGCTCTCGAGCACACGATGCAGGAGGAGTCATTTCACCACAGTTCTTTGTTTCTTCCTGCAGTGAGCCCAGCCCACTGAGGATGGTGGTAACTTCGGGGTCTTTGTTTGAAACACTGAAATTCACTTTGGGGTGCCCTCCTCCTGCTGTTGTTGGCTCTGAGAAAGCTGTAGCAGATGCTAGCCAGAGAGATCTATCTAACATTGCAGGTCCTTTTACCCTGTGTTATTCCATACGTACCCTGCGTATTGCAGACAGCTGTTGAGGCCTTGCCAGAACTTGCATTTTGCCTTTGGAAGATGATGAATGTCAAGCTACCATCTAGTGTTTTCATCCAGAACATCAGGGCGTATGGCACACAAGGTTATGTTTCTTCTTCCTCAGTGTCTGCTGTGTGGCAGATACTGCTCCGAGAGCTTCACAGAGTAAGCCTCCTCTTTTCTTATAGTTCAGTCACTTTTCTTCAAAGAAAGAAAAGCTGCAGCCAGACATAATTCAGAGTATCTCCTCTTCTTGGTAAGCCCACTGGAGTTTTATCTACTTTCCAGAGATATCTAGATGATCTGCTACATTTGTTAATGTAAGGTGAATGTTAACTGCTTGCGTGCTCACTGTGGTGTCCTGGTTATTTCTACATCTTCCAAATACCTGATATCCTTTGTGCTGTATTAGCAGTTAGGAACCCAAAATGCCACTGTCCTGCAGCTAAGTGAACTCAATGCACCCTACCTGCCAGCTGCAGCTTCACCTGCGCGTAGTGCAGGCACTTGTGGAAATCTCTGCTTGCTCTTCACTCTGAGAGGACACTCAGAAGTTTTGCTCGGAGTTTTCCATTTCTAAACCTAAAGGCAGTTTGTTTGCTTGTCTTTCCCAGGAAAGGATCTCACTTTAAACCATATGTTTGTTTAAATCACCTACATCCTTATTAATTTTTCAAGGCAGTGTGATGATTATGCGACAAGGAAGATTTCCATTCCTGCTGCAGAAGGCTTTTTGCCAATTTTTTAAAGCCTTTAGAGAAATTTTTTTGCAGGGGCTTGGTAAGAAAATGTTCTTTATTGTTTCAACATGTCTTGGGACAAATAGAAACTGCTCCTGAGGCAAGACAGTATTCAGAATTAAATTAATTCTCTTAAATATGTTATTCCAAGATACTATTGATATAGATGTGTTTTCCAGAGCGTGCATGGTAATGCTTGCTGCATCCCCATTTTAATTGATATTGCCTTACTCCATTGACTAAAAATGACAGTAGGCAATTTTTCCCTTGATTTTATTTCTGTAGAGAGCAGTCTGGAACTAATTTATTCTATATACTTGGTATTGATTCTGCTGATATATTCTGTAAGCTTGGAGTCACCGCAGCCCACACGGCAGTGTGTTGTTAGTTACTGGGAGCAGTGCATTATCCCAAGTGACAAGGCACAATGGTGCTTGATTTTCCTGGCGTATGGGAAGAGGTGAGTGACTTTCTGAACGCCAAGAGGTCAGTGGCAGAAGGAGATTGCAGGGCTCCCAGCTGGCTGCAAGCAGCCTGTTCCCTGTACTGCACACCCTGCAGTGAAGGTGCAGAGAAGCACCTGGGGCTCAGCACCATTTGCCAGTTAATCTCCCTCTTTGCAGCTGGGATTCCTCAAAAGCACGAAGTGCTGAAGAACCCCAGGCTCTGCCAGTGTGAGAGAGAGAAGAACACAGCGATACCGGGGAAGAGAAAAGAGGTGTCTGGAAAAGCAAGAAGAAAGGCTGGGAAGTTTCCAGGAGGCAGCTCCAGGCTTGCTCACATGTATTCTCCACTGTGCCAAATAGCTCTGTAGAAGTCTGTGGTTGAAGCAAGGGCTGCTAACAGATATGGCTTGTGGCTCTATTCACCTGCGATGCACAAATGTGGTACGAGGTGCTGCTTTGTGAACTGCATTACAGGACTAGGAAGGTTTGTTTGTTGTGCACTGCCAAGTCACAGCTTTTCCCTTTCTTTGCCTAGAGCAGGGAACTGTTCTGTGGGGACAATGCAAGTCATCTGCAGGGGTGCTTGCCACCATGAAGAGCTGAATCCTGACCAAATGTGGGTGAAAATCTGTAGGATGAAGTGCTGGGGAGGACAGGCTTAGCTGTGTGAGCTTAGTGAACTGTGTCTAGAGGGACACAGTTCTCTGGATGGGCATTTGCCGATTGATGGAGCTGGATAAGCACTGGTGAAGATGAGTAACGATGCCACACAAGGTGAAGGAAAAATGCTTCCAGAAAGATGAGCTGTAAGAAGAACACTGATAATAATGTCAAAGATACTGTCTCTTCCAGCCCTGTAGGTATCTGGCAATAAAAATGTATTGATTAGCTGACATTCTTGCTAACAGATGCTAACAAAGACAGCCTGTACGAGGCTGATTTTTATACTGAATCATGGCTTGTACATTGGAAGCTGCTCTCAGAGCTTCATATTCATGTGGGCCCTGTTCATGTTTCTCTGGTGAACTCTCTTACCTGGAAGGCAAATGGAGAGGTCACATTTCCCTCTTTTGCCACTCTGAAACTGTGGTCTGTTCTCTTCTCAGCAGACTTCTGGCTCTGTACTTCCCGTTCGAGCCCTTCTCTCTTTATTGGCCTTTGTGGAATATCAAAGGAGAGGTTCTTCCTCATACTCACTGTTTGAACTGTTAATGCTCAGTTACACTCAGGAACAGTAAACCACACTGAGCTATACGTGGTCACATCACAGAGCAGAATGGGGAACAAGCAGCTCAGGCAACAAAGACCTCCACAGTCTGTGCCATCAAGGCCAGCACAGCCCTGCGTACTGTGCTTGGTGAAAAGTCACTGCGGGCAAGAATCACGTGTAGGCTGTCCTTGCTGTGTGCCCCACACAGCCCTGTGCCTTGAGAAAAGCAGGCTGCTTCTCTGGGCACAGCTGGGGCTCTGGGGAGGAAGCAGAGAGGAAAAGTGAAGATGGGTATTGTAGGAGTCAGATTCTTTGAAAATGATTATAGAAAATGAAGAACTTGCTATTGAGAAACATTTTTCTGACCAAATTCTGAAGTCTGCAGCCAAATTCTGCAGCAGTTCTTCAAATTAAATCCCCAGTGAAGTCAACTGGTCTTTATTCTATCAAAGGGTGAAGAATTGGTTCACCCTGATTCATGGCAGCAGAAGTCCTTAATCCCCGGCTGCTCAGCTGATATTAATGCTAGTCTTTCATTTGCATTCAATAACATTTTGACTTAAATTCCTCGGAGGGATCTGTCTCTTAGATGCCTGAAATAAAAGCCCAATCCCCATGTCATGTGGGCTCCTGGTGTTTTGTGGGCTTGATGAGGAAAGCAGTTCTTTATGGAGAGACAAATCAAAGCTGCTTTCTTGCCAGGTGTAGATGAATTGGATGGGTAGAGAAAAGTGGCTTTTTAATGCAGAGGTGTGTGTTAGCTTAAACAAACAAACAAGAAAAAGAACAACTAAATCTGGGCTTGAATTATTACCTGCTTCAGATTTCAGTGTGTCACATTTTGAATTGAGCTGGAGTACTATGGCTTTTTAAAATTGCACTTGAACAAAAGTAAATACAAAGAGAAAGAAACCAGGACAGCAAAAGCCTGCAGGAAATTCCTCTACTGTAAACAAAGTCACGTTATGATTGATGTGAATGTACAGCCCCTTGTAAACATGTCTGTTTACTTGCAGGAAACCAGAAAGAACCCACATTGGGTGCTGCTGATTTTATCTAGCTTTACTTAAATGCTTTTGGCTTCCAGTAGTCACTCCAGAGAGAGCGCAGGAGTGATGGCTGCACCCTGGAAAACTCCACTGTACTTTAAAATCTGTGCCAAACCCTTCAGGTGGAGAGAGCTGCGTGGGGAATATTGATCATAGCATCTGGGGCAATCCTGAACCTCAGCGTGAAAGCTTTTTCATAGTGGCTGTGAAGCATTAATCCTTTGCAAAGGAGCTCCAGTTTTCAGTGTACCTAATGAGGGAATGTTATGCCTGTAAAAATTCAGTGATAGCCCAGATCTACACCATGAGGTTTCCCTCGGCTCCCACCAAAAATTCCTTGTTCTAAGATTGTCAGTGCTCCTGAGGCAGACACGTTTGGTTTTGATGGAAATTGCTGTAACTGTTCGTGGGACGCTTTGTTTTTATTTAAAGATTTGGTCAAATCTGAGAGTGAAGTCTTGCAGTGCTGAAGTCTGTGGGAAACTGCTCACAGCCTTCAGTGAGGCTCTAAGCCATGGTGAGCAAATCTCAACTTTATAATGGTTATTTCAAAGAAATGATGAGGAGTCACACATTGTTCCTGTTGAAGAGGTGACACGTGGCTACTACAGAGAAGCTCAGCATTACTGAAACAGAAGTAATTTGCTTGGATGGTTGTTTGGTTATGATTTAGACAGGATTTTTTACTGAAATGAAAACTGCGATTTTGAGATACTCTCAATTCTGCATATATTTACTTCTAGCAAAATGTATTAATATCTACAGACCCATTTCTGTGGGATTGTTCACAAAATTGTGTCTCAGTTTTGCAGAATGCTTTGCCGTAGGGTGTTATGTAGAAGGAAAACAAGGAGGACAATATTTTTTCAATTTGTGCATATGAACGTGGAACTTAAAAGAAGCCTGTCAGATATTGTAGGCTAAGAATTTTTTGTGCCATGAAGGATCTAACAACATACTGGCCTTACAACACCTGTGCCTTTTACATGAGTCATTTTTCAGTGAAAAGCATTTAGATGGGTGGAAGTGTTCCCAGGCAGTGTTAGTCACTGAGCCATTACCACATCGTGCTGCTGCTCAAGAATCAGGGCATGAAATTGGGCTTCTGAGTTGTTCTTTTCTGAGCTGAGTAAAATTTCAAAGATGAAGTTGGCCAAGAGCATTTGAGATAACAACAGGCAGAGCCTGAGCTCTGTCTGAGCCCCATACTTAAGCATGTGTTCAATTTAAGATTAAGAATGGTCTGTCTAGCCTGGACAACCAGTAAATCATGTTTGCCGATTCATTACAGACCTCTACTATATTCCTCCTTACTTGTCTCCTTTCCAACTGACAAGTTCCATCTCTTTAGTTTCACCTTACATTAAAGCTGTATTCTTTTCATACCTATTGCATTTGCTGTATGTTTCATGGATTACTTCCATCTTTTTGGAGCACAGGAGGCAGCCACCAAGGCTCACAAGGTGCACAAGGAAGTCTTCTATTCTGTTCTCTGTTCATTTCCTCCTGATTTCTACCCTGATAGTCGTTTGGGGTTTTTTGGTCAAGGACAAGGATACTGAGTTGATGTTTTCAGCAGACTATCCACCTTGATTGACCAGTTGATAAAGCAGTCCTAATGGTTCTATTTGGGTATAAAAATGTTTATAGACTGAGTTTAGGTAGCGAACAAAACTGGCTTAAAGCTGCAGCTTTGTAGAGAAATTCCAAAGCCTGAATACTGGCTCTTGAGATGTTTACCAGGCTCCAAAGCCACAACAGCCATTCCTGGTTCCCCTCAGGGTAATGCCAGACGTGAAATTCTGGCACTGCTGAAGTGGAAGATATCGGTAAGAGTAGTGATCTGAAAGTAAAAGGGGGATTTGAGCTAAATGCAGGGAAAATTATTCACGCTACAATTAATATAGACAGATGGACACAGAGGCTGATTAACTAGCTGTCTAGAGGCTCACAGAGATTTCCCTACTGAGAAGTCAGTCAAGCTAAAATCAAGGTCTGAAATGCAAGCTGAACTTGCTGTTAGTGCTGAGAACATCCAGGTCCTCTGAGCAGTAGCACTGTGGTTCTGCGGCAGTGCTGCTTCGGAGGCAGCATCCTCACTTAATTAGTCAGCAGGACTTTGTTTTCTGACTGCCGGAGTTGCCGACAAACCGTTTGCATATTTAATCATGTCCTTTTTGGTTTGTTAAGCTGTAGAGGACAGAACAGCAGAGAATTTATGCCAGACTGAGAGCAAACATTGCCTCATGTGGGTGGTTTTATACCTTGGAGGCCAATCCTTCAACTTTCTGGCTTATTTTCCCCCTTCTTTATTTCTGATGAAACAACCCAGGAGGGTGTAAATCATGATACAACTCCTCCCACCCCATATGAAAGTGAGAAACGGGAGCAAAAGGGGCTACCATGTGCACGCAAAGAGAGCAAAAAGGAGAGACAGCAGAATGAATTTCTCCTTGAAAAATTTGACACAGAGACTGGGAACGTGTTTATAAAACCCTAACTGAGAGCAGAGGAGGGTTTGTGTCTTTGTTTTTTCAAAGTGCAAGATCGGGGATGGTTTATTGGACTCATGGGATTGGACAGTGCGTGGAAGGCCACCCATCTGGAAACCAGCTGATCACTGCTGAAACTTTCTTCCCAGGCTCTGGCCCTTCTCTGACGGGTGCTAGGGTTTTATGAGAGGCTGACAGCAAGCCTTTTACAGACCATAACTCCTTGTCTCAACAAAACTTTCTATAAATTAGTTGGAGAAAGGAGCTGAGGGGATTGTCCCAATCTGGCTTGGGGTCTCAGCTCCAAAGTCAGCAATTTAAACAGAATAATCTGAGGTTTCAAATCAGTTGTGTCTGGAAACAACCTTTATGGGAAATAGATGAGTGGGAGGCAGGAGGCTGTAAAAGGGAGGCAGGGAGTGAGAAGTTATTTCTGGATGGTGAGAATGTAGACCATACAAGTCTCTTTTCCCCAGAGACTTTCCATGGTCTATAGTCAGTGCATGGTTCCTCAGAACCAAGCCTACGGCAGCTTCCATATAGAACTTAGGTTGCACTCTGAGTGTTCAGAATCTTTTAAGCATTTAAAAACTGAGGTTTGAATATGATCTTCATGGTATCTTCATGATAATCTGAATCTAACACACCTTGAAACACGCCGTTCCCATCTGAAAGGAGTGGCCAAAACTTTCTCTTACCCAAATAGCCAGTTTGATACCAGGCTTGTTTCCATGGTGCCTTCAAAGCAAATAGGTAGTTTTAGGATGGAAAGAGATTCTCTTGTGTTATACATTGAGCCCAGTTGAGAATTGTGTCTGGTCCCGTTGTCTCTGCATGTAGTATGGAATCAGCAGTGCGATATGACAAAAGACAAGGCAACAGAGGTTATGCTTTTCCAAATAAATAAAAGAAAGTTAAGAACAAGCTAAAACTAAAACTTTAATAAATGTTAAACATTTTGTTCAGGAATTTCAGTAAATATTTTGATGTAGACAAGTAGATGCTCTATCAAATGCCCAAGCAGCGCTCCCAGGTAAGTAGAGGTGATGCTTTGTAATTCTAACTGTATGCACATGTTTGTTTTGGAAATTTTGGAAATATCAATGAAATAGGAAAACAACAACAATGAAAACAGTACTGTGTCATTTTCTATTTAAAAAGATTATGGAACGATTTGCTTGGATTGGAGGTAAGAATTACCATAGCAAATTTCTGTGGTGTTCGTTTGTGCTTAACAGTAAACTGGATGTGGTTCAAACAAATCTCATGACCTTCATCTTTGCTTTCCAGGGTGGCTGAGTGAGCCAAGTAGTCGAGGAAGAGGAAGGAAACCACTTGGATGACTTTTCCTGGATGGAGAAGAAATTCTCTGATCTAATTGGGAAAATGTTACTTGCAATCATGGACAACTGCAAGAAGCACTTCTAAACTGGAGGACAGGAGAGGAACCAGCATCTTGCCTGGATATTCACAGCAGTTAATGGCCGTGTCTTGTCTGAAAGAGGGCAGATCACCAAAGTGTGATGAGCAGGAAAGCAGTTTCTCATCCTTCCATACCAGAAGACAACACCAGGTAGGCTCGAGAAGAGTTTTGATGGGGACTCGGAGGGAATATGCCCTTTGGAGCTGTAGCTTGCTGAGTCTTTTCATATCGTGTATGGTTTAAAGCCTGGTTTATGGCACAGTGAGGCCATAAGCTGTCGTAAGGTGCTTTTGTGACATCTGGATGAGCTCATGCTCCAGTTTGGTTTGCTATGGTTTTGTTTCATTCCCCAGTCGCAACAGTAATGTCTGTTCTGCTCTTAGCTGAAATGAGTTTTACTTGTGGATCCAAACGCTGCTGGAACAGCAATAAGTAGCTATTAGGTTTAAAATAAAGTTTGGCTTACATGAGAACGTAGACACAAACATATCTAGAGCAAAAATCAGAAGGGCAGTATCTCTACTTGGTATTCTCCTCCTGTGATCTGTTGGGCATTAGTAGGTGTATCTGTATGTGCCTTTGGTGTGTGTAAGGGCACAGGGCTGTGCACCTCTGCTCAGTCTTCCACAAGATACAGCCAGGGAAGAGCCAGGACAGTAACTGTGTGCAACCATTTCGGGATGCAGAAATTGCAGAAATGTGAACGTGGATAAAATTTTGAATGCTACCTGCAGGAACACTCGAGGACTTTCAAAATGCCAGAGAAAATACTCACTTGAAGTGTATGAAACGCCTTGGCAGAAAGTTAGCACAAAATTCCAGAAAACAAAACAGAACTTTCACCAACTTCCACCAGTAGGAGCTGTTACTGTAGCTGCCAGTTTGCCTTGGTTCAGAGATGACCTACTGCTGGTTGATCTGTAATGCGGCTGTGGTTGAAAGGCAGAGTGAAGGGGAACTCTTTACGATCTCGGAATGTATGACATGTGAAAACGCTGAAATATACTTTTAATTTAGAACAAAACTGTTGAGAATTGGTTCTTTTGCTGTTTGTCATATGCTAAGAACTCAGCTTTGCCCTGCTCTGGCTGGTCCTGTCACGTCTGGCTGCGCCTGGTTCAACTCCTATTTAATTCAGTGGAAAACTGCTGGTCGGAGGTGGACTGCGCTCCTGCGGTGCCCTGCAGAGATCTGTGGTGATGTACCAGGGCAGAACAAAGGTAACAGCCTCCGACTGGAAATCCACGGGGCAGGGACTCTGTTTGTATGCATGGCGTAGTGTTGAAGACAATTGTCGACACTTCAGAAATAATGAATAATGCCTGTGAGGAGGAAATCTCTCCTCTCAGCTCTAGGTGTTTCTGCCCTAAGTGCTGACAGAGAAACACAGAGCCCTGAACTTTGAGGACTTGGCAGGTGAGGAGAAGGAAAAATCTTTTAACTTCTTGTTTAAATTTAAGTTTAATCTGCTTTCATTGGGTCTGGTTGAAATATTTGAGCATTTAATTTAACGTTGTTGGTTTTGGGAAAACTTCTTGGGATGCACGGCATGAAAAATGTCTTAGATATGTGGCAAGGTTTTGATTTCATTTGTACTTTCATCTGTTTTCCATTACAAACCAGACTAATTGCAGTAAAATTCTCTGTGGCAAAAGAAAATACGAGAAGTGTGAATCTGGAAGTTTTCTCACTTTTACAATAACTGTAAAAACAGTCAGCAAACAGGTTTTTAAATGATGTATTATGGGAAAGAGCAGAGATTGGTTGCCTTCACAGTAGCAGGATTTCACTGACACTATCAGGTTTTCAAAGCTGTCAGATTTAATCTATTCTTATACGCAGAAAAGCTACTTTGCACACTTGAATTGCATTTATTCCTATTTTAGAGACTAAGATTCTAGCACAAGTTGACACGCCTCTGATGTTGGCAGTGCCTGTGTAAGCATCCACATTTTGTTCTTACACAGCTGACTGACAGGTATGCTTGTGAAGGAAAACTGCTTTCTTAAAAAAACACGCAGGAACGAAAGACATTTCCAGGGGATTTAAGCAGGGCTTACGGAAGGGGAATGAGGAGTCCCTTGGCACGGCCCTCTGCCTGCTGTGTCCAGGAGGGTTTCCCCAGCACGCTGCTGGCTGGGCTCCTTGCCTGGCCACTGCTGTTGGAGCCTGGTGCCACGGTGTGCACGTTCCCCCTCTCTGCCTAACTGCTCGTGCTGTAACCTGGTTGTTGAATGATTCTGGCTTTAAACCCACGCTCCTATAACAGTGCTCTGAGAACGGGATGAGGCAGGGAAGAGCCAGGAGAGCTGCCACAAGCAGCCTGCTGCGAGCTGATGGCCTTGCTAACGCTGGTCTTGGATACACAACTGTTGCCACTTTTATGCTATTTCAGGCAGCGTCTTAATGGGCAGCCCAGGGATTTTGAGCTGTGGTGACATGAAACTGGCATTACGTGTATCTAATTCGAAGACGCTGGGTTTCCATTTGGGCCTTATTTTGCTGTTTGTTTGGGGAATTTTCTTTGTTTTGTTGTTGTTGTTAGAGAAATATTTGAATCCATTTTTCCACTGGTGAAGATAAGAAACTGAAAGACAAATAACCTCTTAAGAACATGATAATTCTGTAGGAAAAGTCTTCTAGAACTCGGGTAAGCTGCCATCAGGCACAGTTTGGTGGTGTATGCGCATACAGGATTCTGGCTTGGGGCTTAAATGTCACATCGTTTGTATGGATATTTAGGACATGATCTGGGCTGTGGTCCTGCTGCTTCCTTCAGGCACAGCAGTAGGTAAAGCCCCAGTGACTGTGACAGCGGTGACACAGCTGTGATACAGATCAGTTTTCTCTTTCAGAAAAGCTGGGATCTGCCTGACTCAGACTTCTGCTTTGCAAGGTCTGTCGGCATAACTTCATTGCACTGATCAGCACAACATTCAGAACCTGTACCCCAAAAGAACAGAATTCAGTCTCCCTGTTTCCGCTGGAATTATTTATTCTATACAGTTTTTAATGCAACGCAAATCTGTGTTTGGGAATCACCATGCGGACACTGGCTGCTGTGCACTTCGTGCTTATCTGCTGATGATAGACTGTTGTGCATGCGCTGACAATCATTTGTGAAGCTGTTGAGAGAAACAGGAAGGAAACTGCAACAGCAAGTGGATTTCAAAGTCGTTATCACAGTGTGGAAGAGGGACAGCTGTCAAGTGAAATGTGACAGAATTGGCAGGGCTGGATCTTGTGACTTGGTGCTTTTGAAACACCAAGCAAAGAGCAAACAAGCACTTAAACAGAGATGCTGAGAAGTGGGCTGTCACGTTTGCTCTGACCAGGCTGGCTTGGGATCCAGGTTTCCAGCCCCACGCTGATGCTGCTGTGTGTGCTTTATTGCTCGTATGCAGACATGCTGCTATTTCTGCCGTGTCTCAGTTTCTGGGGTTGCTTGAGCCTCTAATCTGCATGTAAAAAATTACTGGTCCTTATGTAGATGAAACTTGGGCCAGAATTGTGAAGTTTGAATGCATCTGTAGACATTTCCAAGATTTGTCATTCTGCAATTATGAGGTTTCTGTCTGGGCCTGTCTCTGACTGTAGCTGAACAAAAAACTCCTCACTGGAGTGAAAGCATATAAAGCACAGAAAATGTCTCCAGGTTACCTGGCAAGTTGTTACCAGGATGTAATGCCTCACCATTGGCTCTGGGTCTTGCACGTCTTGGACTTCATCCTGTTCACAAAAGATACTGTTTCTGGTACTAATTCCTGTATCCTCAAGGACAGAGCCTCACCTATTGCTGGATGTTACATCCTTCTTCCCCTGGAAAGTTAGTCTTGATACAACAGAGAATAATGCTAGTTTGGCCATTGACAAGATCAGCCAGATCAAGTTAAGTCCTTACTGCAGCCCGTCTGTGATACACTGTGCTGGAATGTGCAGAGGGAGCCAAGAGACAGCTATGGGAGAGTCAAACTGCATTATTTGTTATGGAGGTGGGCAGGAGTGAAAAAAAACCACCCATACAAAGTGACCATTTTATACATGTGTATGATAAATCAGAATACTTTTTAGGTACATGATGATTTGATTACACTGAAAGTCCTCGTGCTCCTTTGTCTGCTCTGGTTTTTTGTTTGTTTGTTTGTTTGTTTTTGGTTGGATGTTGTTCTTCCTCCCAAGATGAGGGATGTAGATGGGGTGTTGTATTTTGAAGTCCTCTTCAGGGCTGACCAGGCTGATTGGCTGCTTTTTCATTTCCAACTCCCCAAGAGCTGCTTGTTACTAGTTTTGAAAGCCCCCACTGACTGCAGGTCCTGCAGAGAGGAGCTCTGCTCTGCAGCATGCTCTTCCTGCTCCATACCCTCTCCTGGGGCTCTGCTTGTCCGTAGAGAGGATGTGGTAAATTTTCTTCTTTCCACCCTCCTGAGGTGAACTGCTTGTGGTTGAGACGATTTGCAACTGTGGTGCTTTGTGGTTACGTTATTGCTTCCTCCTGTAAT
Source organism: Phasianus colchicus (assembly GCF_987193195.1). Lineage (NCBI taxonomy): Eukaryota > Metazoa > Chordata > Aves > Galliformes > Phasianidae > Phasianus > Phasianus colchicus. The sequence continues at coordinate 12,625,587 of NC_143453.1, read as the reverse complement.
CCTACATGCTGTGGTGCACAAGGTATATAACAGCATCCTCAGTTTGACTCTGCTACGACTAATTTCCTCTAGAACCATGTAGACTTTTCTGGTAAGAAGAGTGGTAAGGATTGACTACAGACCTTAGTGCAGGACTCTGAAATACAGACTTTGCTTCATGACAAAGCAGGTGCATGAGACCAGACATCTTTCAATAAAGGTATTAAATCAGCTTGGCTATGCCAAGCAGTGGCCTGCATAGACATCTCCACATACCCTGGCTTGCAAAGACAGTCAGTCTCCACTTCTGGATTCTAACTAATTTCCAAAGAGACCTTCCCTTTACAACGGTCATCACATTGGCCATTCTCACCACTGCAAAGACTGGTTCTCAGATGGCATCCCGAAACCCACTGGTGAGGGCAGCCCAATCAAGCTAGTGTCTTCCACGCTGCGAGTTCAGTAACTTCTCTTCAGGCTGTTGCAGTGTGCCTGGCTCTAGTGATGTCAGCAGTGACTTAAAGCAGATGAACACACACTGGTATCATTTCAGTAGTATTTGCTGTAGCCCGTGTTTGTACCAGTCAGCTGCAGAAGTTGGCCTGCGTACACAGGACCTGCCGTATGGAGTGAGTTGTTGTGCTTTCTCCTGCCTGCCTGGGTGGAAGGAGAGCTGCAGCCAGGCTTACTGTCCTCCTGCTTCACTGCTTCACAGTCCCTCACTGACAAATACAAATACAAAGTTCACTTCTGCCTGCAGAGTTTTTTGAGCAGCTGAGAGCATGTTCCCTTCAGCAGCCCAGCCAGAATCCTTCTTCTCCCACCGCCAAATAGAGACTTTTTTCCTCTGCATTGAAGTGCTGCTCTGATTTACTGCAGCTCTTCCTCAAGCACATCTGGAGGTCAGAAAGCTGCAGACATTAGCCTATAACGGAAGACCTTGAGGTCATTTGTAACCAATACGAACAGATCTGGGTACTGTGCAGTGCTGTTGGGAGTCCATAAACCTGTTCCCTGCCTTGCTTTATAAAACCTCACTAATGTGACACAGAGGAGGACAGAAGAAAATGGATGGTTCTCGTCAGAAGAAATATAGCATCCAGTGACATGGGAAGCGTGTGTGTTTATCTGTTATTCTTGCGGGACGCTACTTGTCAGTGCAGCTGGGCTCTCTGGAGTTTCTGGTGGCCACAGTGGAGAGTGAGCACTGCATTGCTCATGCAATTTCCTCAGCCTACCTTGCTTCATTCTTGTTATTCACCGTTTATAATGGAAACTTAAAATAACTCAAATGACAAGATTACTTTCTAGTTCAAAGAGCACTATGAAAATCCTGTACTGTAGTGGTGTTGGTGTGTATTGGAGGATCTGTGGTCAATCCATAATCAGTACAAATTTAGCCAGGCTAGGTAACTTGTCATAAAATTGCTGATGGTCTTTGCTCCAGTAGCATTTGGAAACCACCAGCTGCAGTCACTGCTGACTGAAGGAATTAAAGCTGTGCATCTCCTGCAGACAGAAGTTCCTGGCGGTGATAACTGAAGGACAGCACCATGCACAGTGAAGCACACGCAGACAGTATGCCCTGCTCTAAGTGCAAACAAAGAGACTAATCCTAAAGGCAACGAAATTTTCTGCATTTCAGTGCAGTAAATCCCACTAAAACCCATGGCAGGGCTCTCAGAGGCTGACTCTGCACTTGGCAGCTGCATGCTGTTAGCCCTGAGCATGGCCAAGCAGCTGTGGTCTAGGCTGGCCACAGGGTTGTGCATTTAACAGGAGCTCTGAGAGCTCGCCACCATTGCACAAGAACCAAGAGCAGAAAGGGAGAAGTACCTAATGTAGAGAAAAGCTTGAATGTAGGTGGAGCTACCATTAGCAATACTGGTTAGAGATGGCACTCTGAAAGCCTGCGCTTGGTGGTGCTGCTGTGTCCCTCTGTTAATTATGTGATGGCATGCCACGCTGTGCCACATCTCCCCATGTGCTGATCTCTGCAGCTGATCTGCTGCAGCAGTCATAAAACTGGCACTGCATCTGAGCTGCTCAAGGGAAGAAATTCAGTAATGTGGTGCCACAGAGAGAAGAGCAACTGCTATCCTGGGGGCATCTGCAAAGCCATTCCTGCAGTGCTAAGTGTCACTGACATCTAGGAGACCTGGGAAATCCCACCTTTACTGCTGTGTTCAGTGTTGGTTGAACCATACTCCAAAGAGGTTGATGTACACTGCAGTTGGTAAAGAGAAGGCCTTCTAAAATGATCAGAAACGTGCACCATTTGGCTTGTTTTGTCTGGCATAATAAATGCAAAGGGGGGACTGTGGCTGTGCTCTGTCCTGGGGGTGAATACCGAGGAGGCAGATGATGTTTTCACACTTTGTATTTTAGTTCATAAGGTTCCTTCATAAGGACACAGTGCTAAACAGTCCCAGTCCCTTCCATGGTCTGTTTTCTTCTTCTCCGGTGCTTCTTTACAAATCTGGCATTACTTCTGCTCAATTATGCTTCCTTCTGCAGCAAATATACAGAACTGGGTTAGGTGGGATGCCATCTCCTGTTACGGAGTCCCCAATGGGCTCTGTGTTGTGGCTGTAATTGAGATAGCAGTCCAGAAATCCTGTGAAAATGTAATTGGCTCAGCTGGGCATTTACATCTGAAAATGGATGTTCCAAGGATGGAAAATGGTCTTTTTGCAACTTCCACCCGAAAACAGTGGCCATGCTTAGTACCTCCATTGATCCAGTAATACCATAACAGAACCTGTCATCACGTGGTACTCAGAACTGCTCATGTCTGTTCCAGCTTCATTACTGAAAATTAAGTCTGTTTATAATGCTTTGATACTCCACACAATTCGAGTCCTGAGGAGAAAGACAAGCTGAGCAGGCTGAGTGGTGTTTGTTTGCCTGCATTTATCACCATGAGCAAAGGAAGCAGTTTTCAGAAACGGAGGGAAGGAGGAGCTCCTGGCTACTGGCAGTGGTGGTGGCTGTGCCACGTGTGCTCTGCAGGCCGCTCCGCACTTGAGACCTGCCCTGCGGCACGGAGGTGATGACAATAGGCCTCTCAGATAAACAGAATAACTGAATAAAACGTGATGAAAGCCAGCAGCAGGTGAACTGCTAAGAACAAACCCTGCATGCCCATCGTGCCACCTGCAAGGCAGGCTGAGCTGTGACTGGGTAAAGCTTATCACTTAGGTTAACACATGGTCCTTTCTCCCTCTCCTGCTCCAACACCGTCCTTCCCAACTTTCAACAACTGTTTGATTACTCCTGTGATACAGCCAGAGAGAAAAAATAATCAGCTGCTCCCCTTCCTCTTCCACAACAAAGCAGAGGAAGCAGCTCACACAGGCTTTGCCCCACTGCCAGGTGCTGCAGGGTGGCTGGCCCTGCTCTCTTCAAGAGGGTAAATATTGGGCTAGAGATTATTCAGAGCAGCCCACATGGGAACCCGGCGCTCTAGCACGCATTTGCCTGTCTCCTGCTGAACCAGCCCTTCCCTATTGGTACATCTTCAGCAGGAACTGGCTCGAGTTGCAGGTAAATGTTTGGCTCTGTTAGCTGGAAAGAATGTACAGAGGTACTCTTAGCAATGGATGATGTACTGTTTGTCTTTTGCTTCAGCCTGCTAAAGGCAGCTGCATTAGGAAGCGAGTAGAAAATCCAGCTGTGATACTCTGTGTGCCAAAGTGTCACTGGAAAGGAGCTCACTCCAGCAGCCTCTGGAGCATATTGCTCTTCTGCCACATGCTGCCACTTGCTTTCTATGGAGACATTCAAGGCCCAGCTGGACACCTATCTGTGCAACCTATTGTTCCTGTTGTGGGAGCCTGCGTTAGCAAGAGGGTTGGACTCAATGATCTCTTGAGGTCCCTTCCAACCCTGCAATTCTGTGATTTGTGATCTACAGCTTCTGCCAACTTCTGGAGAATTTTTAGATGCTCTATAATCATGCAGTTTTATCTAAGAGCATAAATACGCCTTGTGGGTAACATACATAAAGATACAACAATAGGTTGCTGCCTTTGAAAAGGTCTATTCAGTTGTTTCCTTCTACTAAAATCCATCCCGTCCTCCATGCTTTCTCACTGACATACCTGGGTAAATTTTGTTTGGCGATTCTCCCTGTGGATCAGGTTCTCACTGTAAAGGCTTTTTGTAGTTATGTTTTTCATCAGCTCCGGCGTTTGGAATAACCCTTTGCAAACTGGGTATTTCCCTCTGCCACAAAACTGCAGTGTTTGGAAGAGGGGATATCCTTCACAAAGGATGGGTGGAGATGGGATGGCACTGTGGGGGGTAAGGCTTCCCTCTCAACACACACACAAGGGATGCCTCCTTGCAATTAGTAGTGTCACCGCTGCCCTCTCCTCTCGCTCAAGAAATGACATTCCAAGAGGTGTAACTGGCGTTTGAACTACCCTGTCTCCTGGACCCAAGGGACAGGGGCCAGGCCAGCTCTGTGGGAGGCCGCAGTGTTGAATCCATTTGGCTGGGGTGCCCAAGGGGCCTTCCATCATCACCTGCCTCCATTGCAGCAAAGGCGACTCCATTCGCTGCACCAGGTGGTACTCAGGAATTTTGTCTAGTGCGAGTTAGCCAGGGAAGAAACCCTTCCTTGTCTGTTTCTGCCTATGGTATTGGAGGGCTGACTCCATCCCCCCATTTGCTGAGGGGGCAGAAATTTGATAATGGCCATAATTATGTCTGAATGTTAAACAAGTGCTCTGGATCATCCTTGCTGTATCCACTTGTCCGCAATTACCAGCAATGGACATGGTGGCTTCAAAGGCCACCCAGTTATCATTTATGTTTACTATAAACACACCAGCTGTTTTGGGTTATGAGGGTGGCCGTTTTCCTGGAATTTGATGAGCCAGACACTGAAACCCTCACCCAACATCAGCACCCTCCCTCCTTTGGGAAGAAAATTCAGAAAAGAATGCTGGGTGTCACCCACGGAGAGAGGAAAGACAGGCTGTGCCCTGTACACCTCGGGGGGCTGCCGCTTCCCCAGGCTGCTTCTGAACTCCAGGGAGGCTGGTTGTTCTTATGAGACTGCTCCCTATATGCTAACGCTGTCTCACCATGGCACCACTGCCATCTCGGGGGCTGCAGGAGTGCCAGATGGCAATGCCAGGAACGGCACAAAAGCTGAACATCCTGCACTTATCAGCAAGGTCCTCTGCATGTGGACAAGCAGGGTTGCTCTCACAGGGAGGGCAGAAGCCATGTGGAGTATTAACTTTGTGCAGCGTGCTGCAGAACTGAGAGATGCCTGGTGGTGATGGAGCTGCTGGCTACAGCTCCTGGAGCACAGTGCAACACCTCCTGTGGGAAGGGAGTGTGAGTGCTGTGTGGAGGCAGTGGGCTCAAGACCCCCCAGCAGCGGTAACTGAAGAATAAGCCTGGCAGCTGTTGCACTGCCTTTGACTCTCGTGGGCTCCACAGCCCTGCTCAGAGCGCAGCCTATTTATCACACTGTGCACTAGGCCAGGGTTTGGACTCTGCCAAAGCCACCAAAAGACAAATCCCTTCCTAATGTACATGTATAGATACACAGGGCTGTGACACCCAGAGCAGAGAAGTGTGTAGCCTCCAAAATTGAGAGTGGCCATGTGAAACCGGGGCTCACTGGACATGGGCCACTCACTCCTGTGGGTTCTGGGTCCCTTGGGAATGACCCGGACAGGCTCAGGCTGTGCCTATGGAAGAAGTCTGGATAGATGCAGTGGCCAGGAAGGAAAAATGCAGAGGCAAATCATATGGGGACAGGCAACAGGGAAACACTGAAAGATCTTTTAATCACATTAAGAGTCAATTCATTACATCTGTGAGTGAACATTTGCATATACCATATTAGGCTGTGAAAGCAGGTTGGAGAAGAACAGTTGCCAAAATTCCTCTTTCAAGAACTTGGTCACCTAATACTCAAAAGAAGTTGAGGGTTTGGATTTGGCCAAACTTTACATTAAAAACTTCTCTAAGCTAATTTGATTCAGTTTGCAGAGCAGATGAAAATCCATGTTGCAGACGTAGGTACAGGTGTGTTTTATGGTGTGTAGACCACAAGCCTTGTGCTGCTGTGTGCAGTGGAGCTCAGGATTAGAGATGAGAGCGTGACACTGCTTTGGCCCCATGGGGACATGCATTATTACCTGTATCACCAGGAATGGCATAACACGGAACACAGGGCATTCAAGAAAATGTTCTGTGTGATGTTAAAGTGATCTGGAAAAAATAAAAGGCAAAGCCTACTGCACAGCAAGGAAGAGAGAAGAAAGCTCAAAAGAATACAAAGCTTTAGAGATTTTGAGAGCCTAGGACAGACTTGTGTTTCCTATGACTTTGACATAATCTGTGCAAAATTACAGGTTGGTAACTCATGCCTGATGGCAGGAGCAGGTTATAATTTGTGAACTGCATCTTGCTGCTCTTCGTATTGATGGGATGGAACTTCCAGTTGCTCACCGTCATTTGTCCAAAGACAGGATGGGCATTCTCCAAGTTCTTCTCATAGCTGACTGTCTTCCATCTGGCACAGCCTTTAGGAAACAGCATCAGAATGGATTTTATTTATTTATTTTTTTCAGTGTGTAATCTTTCATGATTTTTTGCTCTTGCTTTTTTTTTTTTTTTTTTTTTTTGGTACCTAAGTTCAGTGGTTCGGTGCATTCTAAAGTTCAGTGATTACAGGCTGGACTGAACCATTTTGTTGCAGAAATAACTCGGTTTTTGGAAATTGTTGTTGTAACATGGGGAAATATCACAAGTGTGAGGGAATGCCCCAGCACCAGCTCCCAGGCCAAAGGCAGGCTCCTCCTTTGGGAAGAGAGGGCACAACGCAGCCCTCACTGTGCAAAGCTTCTGTCTACAGAGAATGGAAATGCCACATTCAGCCTCACCCCACGGCTTTTCTGAAGCACGGGGAACAGTCCAGCAGAAGGGCTGGCCCAGCAGGGCATGGGGCTGGAGAAGTGTGGCAGGTAGACCTGCAACCTGACACCAGGTAACGTGGTCTGCTATTCATCTTCACTGCAAACCGATGCTTCATCTTATCTCCAGAGGAAAGAGCAAATTGGCTGGTGTTTGCAGCAGATAACACATATCAGCGTGATGTATTTATGAGGGGAGGAAAGAACAACACAGTCAGCCCCTGTTTATTTATTATTTCATGAATTACAAAGGCTAAATAGACTAAACACTCCTTCAGTCCAGAAACAAAAACATTGTTAGTATGTGTGATTGAAAAATCAGCTTTCCAATTACATTCAGACCATCATAATATTCTGCTGCCAGCCAAGAGCTGAGATGCACGGTAGCTTCAAATGGTAGCAGTCACAGAAAAGCCTGGAGGCAGATGGCTTATTCTCCCCTACCCTCCTGGCTGCGTGGCTGTGCCCTACAGCCAGGGACAGTAAATACTGCCAGTGCTGATGGTGCTGATTCAAGCAAAGTACCAGGCAGACTGGAGAGTGATAAACAGTGCCGTGTTCTCCTATACAGATAAAAGTGCAAGGAGTACAAGGAACTGAAAGGGTTGATTTGTGTGATATTGAAAAAGTAAAAATGTCTAGCAACAGTGTACTGAGAAATGGAATTACAGTGGGAGGAAAGGCTGCAGGGGTAGAATGTAGCAGGGCAGCAGAGAGGGTTGAAGGGAAATTTTAGTCTGCATAGCAGATGCTGAAGAAAGCAAGGTACTTGAGACTGGAAACAAGAAAAACTAGCTTGGCTGTAGTGTGTCAGAGCCACACTCTCCCTTGGCAGTAGGAGAGAATCGTTGCCCAAACGTTTGGGCTTTTTCATGTTCAGCTTTTGCAACAGCAAAGAGCCAGATCAGACACTGAAATGTCACGGTTGCTCTCAGGACCCAGCCCACCTCCTTTTCTGCCATCAGCCCTCCAGCCGTGTCAAACTGCTATGGACCAGCTGGAGCAGGTGTCAGCAGAGATGTATCAGCGCAGGGTTTTGCTTGGGTTTCTCAGAGCAAGCGGCAGGATCTCTTTTATCACGCTGAGCTTTCTCCTGTCAGCAAAGCAGCCGGATGAAATTTCCTTCTCTGGAGACCCCCCTTCTGTTGCTGTGTAACCAAAGGATTTCATAGGCTCCTTTACTGTCTTAATTCTCATCAGATTTGCATCATTATTCAGACCTTGAAAAAAAAACCCAAAATCATAAAGCCAACTCTAAAACAAAAATCTCTCCACTCAGACCACACCAAGGACTTCTGACTTTGACGTGTTTGGGGATGTTTTGCTTCTGAGAATTTGGAAAGTCTACTGGACTGAGCTGTTTTGCCTTAACTGTTATAAATGCTAAACATCTGCCAGCATTTGCTCAGGTATTAATTTCACTTCATTTAGTACAGAGCAAAGGTGTCTTCTGTGTTTCAGTAGATGTGCTTAAAATGCAGGACAGTGCCCAGGGTCCAAGTTTGGAAAGCTCCAGGAAAAACCATAGAATCCTCTATACAAATATACAAACCTCATACCTCTATACAAATCAGACTGCTCAGCCCTTTTGAACCATGTTTCAGTTTTCTTTTTCAGTGTTTTCATTTTGGAGCATTTTAGCCCGGACCACCTTCATTTGCTATCCCTGAGACTAGGTCTCAAGGTTGCCCAAGTGTCCAAGTGCTTTGAATTCCAAGGTTAAATTCTTGCCCACGGCCTCGCTTCTGTTTCTCAGGTGATTCATATTTCCAGAATTCAAATGGCAACAGTAGTCCAAATCCAAAAGAATTACAATAAAAAATTCAGCAATCAGCTTTTGAGGGGGAAAGAAGAAGACCAAAAGATGCAGTGCTGGCACTTCTGAAGCAGTGCTGCTTCCTAGGAGTGCTTTTCTAAGGTTCTTATCATCATGAAGCAAAGTAGATTTTTTGGATTATTCTTGTCTATGGACATAGTTATACACTTATGAAAAGTGAGCAAAAGGTCACGTACATCACAAAGCAGAGCATCCTCGGTGCCCTGCAGTAGTTAACTAACAGAACAACTTTGTTCCAAGGCTATAAAAATAACTACAAGGGAGCAGGAGGACTGAGCTCGTGTTTCCTGGTTCAGCTCTGCCATACTTCGTCCGAGATGCTAAATTGCATGCTCGTGTTGCAGTCATTGCTAAAGCACGCAACAAAGCATATCAGCTACTTGACAGGACATTAGGCCTGGATGAAGAGAGTCTTGAAAGAAGCTCCCCTTACAAGACCGGACAGCTGGTCAGGCCTGGCACACACTGACAGATACATGCAGTACAAGTCCAGCTGTGCGTTGCTTATTGCAGCATGTCTTGTTGTAGCATCAACAACATGCACTGCTCTGTCTGGGGAAGGAACCCCAGAACCATTGCATCTGTAGTGTTTCCCCAGGCTGGGCACACGCAGAGGGCAGTGGATTGCAAGGCAGGGAGAGGGGAGCAGGCAGAAAGGCTGAGAGCTCCTGCTGGCAGCTCCTCGCAGGAGGCAGGATTTGGCTTCTATTCATTTGATTTATTATCTTCCCTTCCATAAATGCAAGTTAGGGAACCCTGGCATATATTTAAGACAAAACTAAAACAAACAAAAAAAATCTTTTACCCATCTTGGCAACAATTATAGGGCTTTCTTTAAGACATCACTCAGTGGGGGATTCAGACTACCTGAATCTGTTACTCAGGCAAAAGAAGTGGTATAACTACAGAGATAGTTATTAAACAGTTCTAATGGTAAAAAGAAAATTATCAGCAACCTCTATGTGTAACAAAGAGATGCAGTACCATCAAACTTGTGAAACATCACATTACAGAATGGCCCCACAGCCCAGCCACAAAACACCGTTGTGACCAAGCACCAGTGCAGTCCTTTGAAATGCCAGGGTTGTTAGCATGTGGATTTCATTCAGCATTTTAAATGTAACTTAAAAAATATAATCTTGGGTTAGAGTAGAAACAATAAGGGTGGAGGAAAGAAAACAAGAGAAAAAAAGCTTTTAGGAAGCATAGTATTGAGGTATGTGTACTGGGCTGTGTGAGACCTGTCCAGCTGGAATCGACATCAGCAGTCGCACTGACAGGTGCTATTCAAGTGATGTCTCTATTCAGATGGGATTAGACGGCTGTCTGGCTGCTGGCTGAAAAATCATTACTTTTAGTGCCGTGTCCCCCTCCTCGGTTTTTGTTCTGCTCCTGACAGCGTGCAGTTGGGATACATTGTGCTCTCCCTCCCCTTGTACCCAGGTTTTGAGTAAATAGAATTCTCTCTGGTTGTTAAGCAGTTTTCTCTGAACCTTTTTTCTTGTTTCCTAACAGAGAATGATGGATTTGGTCATTTCTAAGGATTTTACCAGCTGTTTTGAACATGAAGACAAAAACAAGCTTGGAGATATTTTTTTTCCCACTTTGGCTGTTCCCTGGTGTGCATGACTAAAACACCCATAATGTGGCATCAGTGCAAAGACTGAGGGATCTAATTTTCAGCTGCTGGAAACCAGCAGTGCCCAGTAAAATTCAGGGAGAGCTGCACAGGTTCACACCTATGGCAAACCACCCGTGATAGAGCTGTGTCCTTGCTTGGGGCAAGGTAACATGCACGGTATGGCATCCACTGTGATTTTTCATTAAGAGCCAACAACCAGAAAGAAAGCAGCATTTCTTCCGTAAGAAGGAGGGGTCCACGCATAGCAGCTAAGTGGTGGCGTTGTGTTTCCCCTCTTCCCCCCTCTGTTGCTCCTTGCAGAGCCGGGCAGACTCCCAGCAGCACTCGGTCTATGGTTGGAGGGCATAGCTGTCATTCCATTAGGCTTGGCTAGGCCTGCGTTAAAGCGTGTCATACAAATTGAGGGGATCCAGCATATTGACAGACAGATATTTAGCATGTAATTGCACAGAAAGTGCAGCACAAAAGCTCGGGGAGGTAAGAGACTGGAGGATTTGGATTGCATGAGATCTATTTGGAGCGAAGTTTGGACTGTGTTTCCAATGCACGTTTGAGCTCCATAACAACAGGTGTGGTGGTGAGGCACAAATATATCATCCCACAGACACTGAGGGAGTGTGTCAGTGTTCCCCCAGCCCGTCCATCCTCCTGAAAAAGCTCCATGTGAGGCAGTATCGATTACCAAGCAAGCAGAGCCATCCTGTGGGGTGGTGCACAGCTCCCTGCACAGATTTGTTTCTCGTAGGAAGCTGAGCTGCCTGCACTGGAGGCAGGAAAACGTTTGGGCTGCCTCTTTGAACCATCCCTGTCTTTAGGTACTTAGGTGTGCATTCCCCAACCACTCATCAGATGGATTTTTTGTAAATGGTAAACTTGTGAAAGGAAACTTTTAAAACAGGCTTAGGACATCTGATTCTGAGCTTAAGGATTGTCTGCGGTTTTGAACCTGGCCAGAAAGGTGGGGGAGTGAGGTGCAAAAGTGGTAGAAGGACTTTAATTAGCATTTAAATTAGCATTTAGTAAATTAGCGCCATAAACGAGCATTAATAACATTATCTCAGCTGACACGTAGGAGATCGGTTCGGTTTCCAAGTTCTGCTGCAGGCTTTGTGGGGGTGTTACATCACTTTCTTTGCCCACTGACAAGGAAATCCTAATTGAATTTATTAATTTGCATGAAGTTTCCTTTGCTGTAACTCCTACGGGCAGGAGAGCAGCAGCAGTGCTCCCCAGTGGTCAGAGCCCAGGTCTGGGCCTGGAGGTGTGCTGGTGCTGTGCACAAGGTGAGGGGAGTGCTCCTGTCACACTGCGGCTCACACAGATGATATAATATTGTTAGGAGCTGGGTGGAATGTAGCAACAAGCAGTGTGATTGATCATTGATGATAAGCTCTTGTCATGTTCACTTGATTTAGACTGTTTTAAGTGTATCATTTACTGATGTACCTCTGTGAGAGGCAGTACATTCCACAAAAAAGATCTTTTTTGTAAAAGTGGTGTTGTTTGGTACCTCCATTTTTGAATGCCCAAGCTGATCTGATTTCTTTATATAGCAAGGTATGCAAAATAGGAAGAGGTATGTGAGGATCTAGGTGCAGAGACTTCCTTGCTAAAGCACAGCTCTCCTGAAAGTTGCAGAAGAGCTGCAGGTGAAATGAGATGTGCACAGTGAGCATTGGCATGGGCGTGTGTCTGGGAATAGGCAAGGCACAGACAGCAGTGGGTGCACGTGGTCCCAGCTCACACAGGCGAGTTTGCAGCAGATCTGCTGACTGGGATGGCAGGGCTCGGTTTGTCCCCATTTCTCTCAGGTCAGAAGGGGGCCTGGAAGATTTCTGTGGTGCTTGCAGACCATCCGGAAGAAAAAATGCCAAGCAAATGTAAAATGCACGTTACTAATCGGGGCTGTTTCTCTGCTGTTTGCAGCCACACCTTCTGTACACTTCCTTTCTGTGCAGCCCCGGTCCAGGTCTCTGTCAGGCAACATGATAAAGGAATAAAGCTGCAAGTGGGATCACGTTTCCCTTCACTCTTTGTGTGTATGTGTGTGTGTGTCTTTGTTTTTCTGAGCTGTAGCTTAGGGGGGCTCATAAATCTTGGAGACGACTGCATTTTTTTTTCTCTCCTCCTGTATGACTGATGGTGCGAATTTATGTGTGGTATTTCTCTCCCCCAGCTTCATTCTGTTAAAATGAGACAGGAGGCCAGTAAATCTGCAGTGGGAGCTGTGCAGGGCTGAGGCTCCTCACCCCCTCCTCCTAGCAGCCCGAGGGCCAGTTGTTCCTAAAAGATAATGATTTTGGGTTTTCAGCCTGAGCTGGGATGGCAGTTGCTTGGTTTACAGCAGGAGTGTGCTTTGCCCCTGTGCTTCAGCATGATGCAACATTGATGAGAAAGGGATGTACCTGTCCCAGCTGGCATCCAGCGTGGAGGTGGGGAAAATCTTTAGGAGTGAATCAGGAGGAATCCTAGCTCAGAAACCCAGCAGGAGCTCTCTTCAGACTGTGCTTCACTTCACTCTACTGATGTGCTGAGATGTGCCCAAGGACACCGTCCATCACCATTTGCCCCTTCCAGCTGCAGTAACTGAGCTAAGGAGAAGGGTTTCAGCGTTTCAAAAGTTGCATTACAGAAGGGAGCAGGAGGTGTAAAAACTCTAAAGTGATTCTGCAAAATTATTGCACCTGCTTCTAACTCCTGACGTACTAAGGACACTTTTCTGGTGAGATCTCAGGAAGCAGATGGGCCTGGATATTTCCAGCCTGTGGTTTCCTCTCTGCTTTACCTTTATGCTGCTGTCAGTATGTGCTCCAGGGTTCCCTGACCAAAGGAGTAATGTGAAATCAGTAGTTTTCTAGGGCAGGTTGCTGCATAGCCCAAACCCTGGGAGCATTGCAGCTCATAGGAGAATGTGCATCTTCCTGCTGATGAAGTTCCTGCCAGTTCCTGCCATTGGAGGAGAGATAGAGGGGTCAGTCCTGTGAGCAGATAGCGAGTGAGCAGCCAGCTAAGGCAGTGGGTGCCTAGCTGACCTGCAACAAATTAAAGGACTGGCAAAACTCTGGAGATCTGCCAGACCAGCACTTGGGAAACAGCATCTCACTTACTCTAAGTGAAAAGGCATTAAAAGTTCCCCTTACAGTGCTGGCTGGAGCTTGCTGTACTCTCATTCTGCTGTAGTATCTGAGTGAATAATATCAAATGCTTATTCCTTCCATAAACCATTTAATTCCAGTAATGCAATACTTCTTTCCACACATAGCCTTGCTGCCTAGCTGTTTTATGCCTCTTCAGCTGCCTGGCATTAGCCTCCTCCTAAGCAGAGTAATCCACACCCTCCCCCATACAGAGGAGCTCCTGCTCCAACCTGAGCTTTAGGGAACCTTCAGTATCAAAATTCACAGACATGTCTCTGTTTTGTATATAATGACATGAAAATTAAATGCACTGTATTACACTAAACAGTGTTTAAAACATTTGGATGACTGTGGGTAGTATTTACCACTCTCATATGTCTGCTCCTAGTACTAGACCCAGAAATATGTTTTTGGCAATCAGCTAGTCTTTTGCTAGCATGTGGTAGTATTTTAATGCAATTATGCTGAAAGTTGAAGAGCTGATGCTAGCAGGTAACTCTGTTTCGTGTTGTCATGATTTTATGATTTTTGTTATTGGTATTCTACATCATAACATCATGTAGCACACTGGGAGTTGAAGAGTTAATGCTCCAGTTCTGTGGATTGTTGTTAGTTCCAGGTACACCTATCTCAGGAGAGAACAACAACTACGTATCCCCAAGTCTTTGCTCTGCTCTGTTTCTGTTTTCCATTCATAGGGAAAGACAAAACTGTTCACAGGTCACAAGATGTCCCTTTCTTTTTACTGCTCATCACTGCACTGTGTGCTCCCTGGCTGTCTGCCTTCAGCATTGGAGTGAGGCCTTTGGTATTCGACTCCCTCTCATTTATTTGATTTACTGTCTTCCATTCCAATTATATTCTGTTATATTGCATTATCTTGCATTCCACTATCCTATTTAGTGAATTAGCTTTCTATTTTAGCTCGTTGCCACTGTTTAGTGTTCAGTCCCATTTCCTACTCCCCTTGCCCCTATCTCAGGTGTGGGTCCGTTGGTCCCCCCGCCCCATTTGGTCACGGAACCGGGCCGAACCGGGCCAGAACACAGACACACATTTAGCACTTTCACATCTATACAGAGACATTACCAAAAGCAAAAGAATTCAGAGACCTGACCAATGAAGTTTAATTTTCGTTGCCCAGTTTTCCCCTATGGTTTCTAACATGTTTATCAGATTAAGTTGTCTTTTCCCTGCTCTCTGAGTACCAGAAGCAATACAAAATGAGCAGGGTTAGAAATGTTTGCTGGAAGGTTGCTGGCACTTTGCTTTGTATGTTCCTGGAGGAGTTTGGTCACAGCAGTTTGGGCACTGGGGAGCTCTGACCTGAGAGACAGAATAATCATTTCAGGTCTCACCTCCACCTGAAGGGCTAACCACATCACATGGCTCCATTTAATCAGTTTAAAATGTTTTAAAACCAATCTGGTTTAGCTAAGCTTATTAAACACGGCCCATATACTTCATTTGCAGCACAGCAGAGTTGTTCAGAGTCTGCAGAATTGGAGCGTGCATACCGGGTCTCCTGGATCACACACACGGCACTTCCCACACATGCACACTTTGGAGCTATCTGCATGATCAGAGCTGGCTCCAGCCTGCTCAGGAGCACAACCAAGGGCTCATGACTCTCCCACTATTGCAGCCAGCCCTTGGCTAACCTGCCCACACAGGGACAGCGATAGCTGGGCGCAGCTGAGTGGGATGAGGACATGTGTGTGTGCCTGTGAAAGCTGGCACAGGCAGCCATCAGGATTTGTCTGGAGCTCAGGTAACACGGCATGAGTTTGTTGGGTTCACTTTGGTCCTTCTTGTTTGGAAATAATGTCGGTTTGAGACCAAAACATCCAAAACCTAGTACGTCTGTCCTGCTGGTTGGTGCTTTGTGCCTTTCACTAGAGCATTAATCAAAACAGATTAAACAAACATGAAAATGAAATGTAGATGATGGCCTCTCAGAGATTTGCCTCTGTGTGAACCGTGTGCTGTCTGTAAAGTCCAGAGATCAGGCCCTAGCCTTGGCTCTGCCCTGGGTCTGTGCCCTGGCTGTGCTCTGTCCTTAACCCTCTGGCTGATGCTTTAAAAGGCAGTTAATGGCCAACTGCAACTGAACATCCATGGCGATGGGATCCCCTGCGCAACTTTCAACTCCTGGACCTTGAAAACGTGAGGACAGCAGTGCTCCCTGGACAGGCCAAGTTGAGTGACCGCAGCTGAGCTTTGTTATCATTCCAGAGTGTGAAGTTCACCTACCTGGAGCAGGATCTGGGTGCTGGAAGGGCCATGCAGACACCCATAAATCTTTGGTGTAACTTTGATGCGTATAAGCGGCTTTGCTGACAAATTGGCACCACCTCCTCCCCCTCACAACGTGACTCTCACACTGCAGGCTGCTAAGAGCTATTTCAGACCCTGGAACAAATGAAGTATTCGTCTCTCCCTTGCCCTGGCAGTTACTTCAACACCACCGTTTTCCCTCCCCCCCACGCCGTGTGTTTCAGTGCAGGAGCCCCAAGCCAGCAGCAGCAGCTGCAAAAGGTGGGAGCAGGCTGGGTGAGCGCCACGTCCATCCAGCCACCCTTGGCATTGCTGAGTGCTGCCCAGCCACCCGTCCTCTCCCCGCTACCCGCTGCCTTCAGCCAGTTACTGCTGCTTCAAGTTGACCCCAGGTTTCTCCCATTCTTGCCATCATTCCCCATTAACAAACCATCCATTTTTAATGCCATGTGATACAGAAATGTCCTGATGCTCTTTGGATCTCTTTCCATCTCACCCAGAGTTGGGCACCCAGGAACTATCCTGTACCAGAAGGAGGAGGTGTGTTGGTAAAGGGCCCCAGGAACTGTCAAGTGTACTGGTGTGAGGTGTGTGCATGGGTAACAGGCACGGGGAAAGAGGAGATGATATACAGTCACTGTGCTCCATCCATTGCTGAACACAGATTGCTGTACAGAATGCAGAGCAGTGACTGCAGAGACTGCTTTTCTTTAAAGCCTTTGCTTTGGCTATATATTTTTCCTTTTACTGTGCAAAAATGCTCCTAGACACACGCTTGTCTTAAAAACAACAAACTCTCCTTCCATTAGCTCAGTTAAAGCTTTTCTGCATGCTTTCAATTATGAAGAGAGAAGGAAAACCAGAGAAAGAGAATGAGCCCAGGACAATCAGACGTGGTTGTTGTGACAAAAAAAGTAAATTGAATTTGAGTCAAGAAATGTGAGACATTTAGAACAATACAGTTATTACTTAGTGGAATAGCTGCCTGACAAGCAGGTAAGACCAGTATAATCCTTGATCATTATGTAAAGCAGACACAAAACAAGAGCAAAGAAAATACAGAGCAGGCTCTTTGCTTGACAATTTAAATCCTAAAGGTACAATAGCTATACAGAACAGAATCAAACACACAGCAATAGCCATGAATGAGCGTACAATAATTCTCGCCGTGGGATATGGATATACCTAATACCAGCCAGTGCTAATGTGGGTGAGGCCATGAAACACACTTCTCTTGCCTGTATACCTGTGCTCATCTTGTTTCTGTGTGCCAGCAGCTGAAGCTCTGGCAGAAATGGGCCAAAGGAAACCTTGCAGAGATGAACAGGAGTGGGCAGTCATGCAAGGATCGAGGAGTTTTCACAAAAGAAACACTGCATGTCTGCCAGGTTCTCCCTAGGCTAACATCGAGATAACTCACTGCCTAGTATGTCTCAGGTACAGTGATTTCTGCACTTGCCAGTAATTTTAAGCCTCACATATGTGGCTGGCTGTCTGTCTTTGTCTTCCAAATGCCTGCTTGTACAATGGGAATTACCTGATGTGTTATGACAGACAGGTGAATAACATGAGAAAGACAAGTTGGATCTGGGGCTGAGCTCTCTACATTTCTCCCTTGCATGTCCTCAGAGCTGCTTCCTCAAAAGCAGAAGGAATATTCTATGCTCCTGATTACTCCCAGAAAAACATCGTTGTTGGAGTTTGATCCAATCAGGCTGTGAATTCTTGATTGTTGCTACAGCTCTCTTGGAGAAAGACTGAAATTTCCATGGGGGTCAATGTGATACAAACAGCAGCAGTGCATTCATCAGCTCCAGCCCTCCATTCTGTAGCACATTTATAAGCAGAGAGAAAGAGCTTGGATTTGTACACAGTGCAGATGATGTGCCGTGGTAATGTACCTTCTTCTGTAGTGCTCCCATACGTGAAGTCCTTGCACTGCCCCATCTGACAGCAGTCTTCAGTTCAGGCCCAAATGAATATCCTGGACAGCTACAATTCTGCGAGCAAGGATGCCCACGTCTCTGGCTGCCTGGCAGCTTGAAAGCAGTCTTTCACATGTGACTTGGTGGTCCTTCTGGCCAAGCCAGCACTGTAACAGTGCTTCCCTTGCAGCAAAACTGGCTTTTCTTTATCTACGCTGCACACATACAAAGTGCAGCCGTGCTGCTGAGCGCATGCTGAAAGACACGGCAGTCACTGAGGATTAAGGGTTATGTTCTCACTCAAGCTGTGCAGCTCTCCAGTAACTAGCTCTGTTTAACATTGTTTTCACTTTGCACGTGTGCCTTGTCCTACTTCAGATTGCCCAATAAATCACGTACTCATCTGTCTCCAACAATGCAACGAAATGTAACTGATAATACCTCTTTCCTATGAATGAAATATAATTCATGAGTCAGAAGATCATTTAAGTACATGCTTAGCTTCTTTATACGAGGATTTTGGCTTCTGTGTTGGGTAAGGATGCTTCCCTGAACCGAATGTTAAATTGGACTCTGTAGCTGCCCTTTCAATTATTTTCCTATTCAGATTATTTCTACAAAGACACGTGCTCTAGCTAATCCATAATTTATTTGTTTGTTTGTTTGATCATTTAATTATTTATTTTGAGCTGATATTCTAGATCCATCGTACCGATTCTATCTTTTAGGACTTCTCCCAGTTTTTTTCTTCTTACAATGATGGTAGGCTTTGCACTTTGAGTCTCCAGTGACATTCACTCAAGTGTTTCGTAAGCCAAAAAATCATCCCAGCTGTACTTGAAGCGCGTCGTATCTTTGGTAAGCCAGGCTAGGAAGCAGAAGAAAAGCAATTGACAATTCAGATAGGAAGCAGTTGCAGGATGGGACCAGCAGGCTGATGTCCCACCACCCAAGACCTCAGCAAGCAGTGCAGCACTCTGCTGCTCCCTGCGCGGTGCCACCGGAGCGGCACCTGTATGGCACAGCCGCCGACTGCCTCAGCCCTCAGCCCGCATCTCCCGGCCTGGGCCGTGTGGGACACGGTGATGGAGCTGCCATTCACCATGAAAAACAAACAACAGGCTGTGGGAATGGGAACGACTTCCTTTTCCCTCCAGCCCTGTCAGGCCACGTCGGTGCCGGCCGCGCTGAGCTCTGTGGCAGCGAGCAATCCTGCAGCAGCCCAGGGCGGATCAGGAAGCGTGGCAGGGCAAGGTCACCTCCTGACCTCCGGACCGGCCAAGAATGCAGCCTGCTGCCAGGCTCTAGGGAAGGCTTTGCTTCTTTCCACAGCTTGAGATCCCCGTGGTTTCTGAAGGAAAGAAGTTCACAGCGCAATTTTTATTTTATTTTCCCAATAGAATTCTTAGAAGGGTAGATACCAATGAAATGGTGTAATCACTAGAGAGCTTTGGGGAGAGGCACCTCACTCAATGGGTATTTGGGGGCCAAAGACTGTGATTAGTATTTTGCTATGCCATACGAAGCACTGAGGTTCATTCTCTGTGTGACACAACTGCGAGCTTTCAAAACAGAATGCTGTAACAGAGGAAAATACAAAATACTTTCAGATACCACAGATCTCTTGCAAAAGATAAACAAAAAATAAAATCTACAAACAAACATATGATCCAATTCTTCATTAAAACTGTATGATCCCACTGCCACATACATTTGTAAGTGAGAGAAAGATTAGGTGAGATTAGGGTCCAGCTCCTGCAGTTGGTTGGTGCCATCCTGCCTCTTGTTCTTTGGACTGTCAGACCTGGCTGCTTTAAGGGGAAAGGAGGGAGCAGCTGAGCTCTCTCTGATCATATTTTTAATATTATTGTAAATCTGCCCATTGCAAAGCTATGTGCAGACGTGACAAACTGTCACTGTTCCTTTCCTGGAGATGGCGAAGCTGAGATGTTTGTCACGACCTGTATGGGATGGTGTAACTGCTCAGGTAGGGGTACAGTCCAGGTCCCCATAGTTCTCCTGTCTTCTCAGCTGGAGCCAGATTTGCTGCTACTGGAGGAAAACAGGGATGTATGCTTTGGAAACGAGGGTTTGTTTTTTCTTAGCGAAGCTACTGCCAATCTCAGCAGCAGGAAAGCTCTGCGGTGAAGCCGTTCTTCCAGTATCTCCCTGTACCCCCGCTCTTCATCTCTCACTATCGGGAGGCAGTGACAAGTAACGGGCTGAACTCTTCTCAGCACTAAAGCTTTCCTTTCAGTCAGTGCCTGATGCTGTGTCACAGGTAGAGGACAGCGTGGTCAGACTCGTCCCCCCGAGCGCTGTGCGAGTGTCAGCCACGCTGAATGCTCTTCTTTGCAGAAATATCTATGGCCAAGAGACAAACAAGCTGTTTGCTGATATCCACTTCAGTGTGCGATAACGAAGCCACCTTTGTTCAAATTGCAAGTACCAGTTAGTTAGAAACAAAAGTCATATTTTCCATATTAATTGAACTTCTTTGAACTTAAACATCCTGAATTTCAGGATGCTTTTTCCTAGCAGAGTGAGAAGCTAATCCAACTTGCTGCCAGTGTTTTCTTGACATTTTTCTCAATGCTGGTTTTATATTTCCTCCCAGGCCGCTGAAAACAAATAGTGAAAAGCTTGTTGAACCCACAGCACAAGAATGCATCTTCCCAGGATACATCCAAAACCACCCCAAATCAAAAGCCTACCTTGTAAAAGTTATGTTTGTGTTCTGCCTTTGAAGTTGTTTCAGGCTATTTAATGCATCCCGCACTGATTTTTGTTAGCATTATTTTAGCTCACAATATCATAAAGAACTCATTGTAATGCTTTACAGAAACAGAGATGAGGAGAAGGGGTGCATTGCTAAAGCTACGTTGTCCTGCTGTTCTCTGCTCCATGCCAGAAAGTGTTGTGTGACATCTGCATGAGTTTCCCTTTGGCTGGAGCTACCTGATACTGGTGCTCACGCCATTCCCACCTCAGCTGCAGGAGCTTAAAGGGCCACGTCAGCAATTCTGAGTTATTTGAGTTTTCTGCGTCCAGGAAGAGGGAGTGGTTCCACATTAAA
Source organism: Phasianus colchicus (assembly GCF_987193195.1). Classification (NCBI taxonomy): domain Eukaryota; kingdom Metazoa; phylum Chordata; class Aves; order Galliformes; family Phasianidae; genus Phasianus; species Phasianus colchicus. Next base: position 12,604,773 of record NC_143453.1, on the reverse strand, counting down.
CATCAAGCCAGCCCGTAATAAGAATATATTTAATCTGTATCAAACACAGTTCAGCTCTTGATTGCAAAATTGGAAGCGCGGTTACAAAAGAAATGCTTAAATGAGAAAATTCAAATTGAAAACACAGCAGAGCCCTGGCAGTGGCACAGCACGGCTTCGTAGCTGTGGCAGAGGAAGCACCATCAGCAGTGGAGCTCCACCTCCAGGGTGCTGCACCCAGAGCTTTGGGTTCTCCCATGCTGTTCTCATGCTAAAGGATTACCAGCACTGCTGTGCCCCGATGACCTGTCGAGTAGCCATCTCCACCCACAGACATTTATTTTTACTGATGAATTCGATACAATAGCTAAATTGCTTTGATGAGTGCTGCTAATTTGTGAAGATGTATGTGAAACTGGTCACGTTGGTTTGGAATTTGAAAATAACCTTCCTCACCCTAAGCTTGTCCTTGGTTTGCTACCTAGGAGATTAACCCCATATTGTCTCTGGACAGCATGATGAACTCTTGTGACATTTTGCACTTCAGGTTTATTAGTGCACTTCGGTGCCCCAGGGTCACTGTAGCATGTTCCCCTCTGGCTTCTCACTTGTCTGGGCTCTGCTCTCTGCCTGCAGCAGCCAGGGCTGTATTTTTGTTCTAATTTGAGATATACTAAATGTCAAATTGCATTTCACAAAGACGGTTCAGAAACCAAACAATGTCCCAGCACCCTTTACCATGGTCTGGGCCATCAGTAACAGAACATTCCTGGCTCCCAGGGCAGTAAGGCATAGGTGGTCTGCCCCATCTTCAGCCTTACAGCTGGGATGGCTGAGTCAAGAGCCCTGTCCTAAATGACGAGCTCCTTCAGATTTAGCATCACGAAGTGCTCTTTGGATGTCTCAGCTTCACTCTCTGGACCAATGAGGGTGATGGGAACGGCTGGGCAGGGTGGATCGCAGCTTTGATCCTCCGCAGGAGATGAGGAGGCACTGTCCTGCGCTGGGCTGGGTGCGATGCGCTGCTAGGCACAGCCCTGAACTTTGGGAAAGTTCATAGCTGAACTGTGCATCCGTAGCCAAGCTGTCCTGTCTGGACGTGCTCCGGGACAGAGTTTGGTCAGCGCCTGTAGGGCCTGCGAGGGGGTGGGGAGCTCTTGAATAAAATGATGATGATTAATTATTATTTCATAATGAGGGATTATCATAGGCTTTGCAGTTAAAGAACACAGTACTTAGCGATTCTGTGCTGTGGCACCGTGCATGTTCAAAGCGCTGTACAAACAGCAACTAAATTACTAAAATGATGAGATTATTTACTAGCCCGTGTCTTTGCGTTTCTCAGGAAAGGGTGGGGAGTGTTTAGAAATTGTCCTTGACATTAGCATGTAGTCACATTCCAGGATTGTGGCTCACGTTGCCAGGCCTGTGATGTGCTTGTTTGGCTTTTATATTTGGGAGAGCGTCATTAGGAAAATAAAGTTAATAGCCTGTGTTGCCGTGTAAAGTGCTCTGCAGCCTTCCCCCTCCTGCTCTGCCATGGATGACTGGCTGTAGAGCTCACGCTCTTTGGCCTGAGCCATGTAAGAGGTCAGCCTGGCCCTAAACTCCGTGACCCTCCCACCATACTGTGACCTCGCACGGCCCATTTGCTCCGTCTTGCAGAAACACCCTGTGCTGCCAAGTGCTGTCAGATGAGCTCCAGTGATAAAGTTTGGTCCCCATCTCTGTGTCGCGTTGCTGCTTCTGCAAAAGACTTCTCTACAACTCGCAAGTTCATCTTTGTAGATTTCACTATGATTATTCCCATTTTTATGCTGTATTGCTTTGTGTTCCTGGCTTTCTTAGAAGGAAGGAGATTTGGGCCCTTTATAAAAATTATTTACCCACAACCTTGCTTGCTATAGAAGCAACATCTTTCCTTTTTAAATAGGAAAACCTTAATGGGGAAGATCTTTAGAATGCTCCATGAAATAACTCTCCTTCATAACTATAGCTATGAGTAGGTTTATTTCATCAGTGCGTCCCATATTAGCAATTTTTGTTTGTGCAGACATCCTTTTTTTCAGCCATGCTGGTCTACAATCCATTAATGGAACAGAGATTTCTAAATTTACAGCTCATTTGTTTCTAAATCTGTGAGCAACAAGGAAACTTTATTCCACCCGATGTTCGCATTTCCAGTCCTTGAAATGTTTGAGTTGATTCAGAAAAGCAGTGTTTAGCCCTGGCTGATGTGGAAAGGCTTGGAGCTCAGCACAGAGTGCAGAAACAGAGAGAACAAGCTCTCCAGGACCTCTGCAAAGCTAGGGCAGAAGAGACAAGACACGAGTCAGCTGGGTTACTGAGAACAGACTCATGGAAGAGGAAGCAGATTGTCATGGCTAGGAAGTCCACTGCTAACAAGGCGCCCCTTTTCTCCTCCCTCCCAAACATCACTTCCTCCGAAATCCAGCAAACATTAAAATATACAAGCCATCACAGAACTAAACAGTGAATTGCTTTCTTCAGCCCCTTCTCTTGTAGCAGTTTACCTCAAACATGACACACCATCCTTCGTGGATGCTTTCACAGGGCTTAATTTTCTGCTCGGTCTCCTCTTCAATGGACACTGAGCTGCAGTATTATTTCCAGGTCTGCCAGATGCACCCAGCTGTGGTGAGTAGGAAATCACACTGCAGGGACACCCAAACTGGTTGGGTATAAACCAGCTTGGATTTTGACGCAATCTGGTTGCATTAGCCCAATAAATCTGAGGGGACAGTAGCATGCATGCAGTGCTCAACTCATCCAATGGCATTTCTCAGCAATAGGGGTGCTACTTTGTGCTGAAACTGAACTTGCAGCTTGGGTTTCTGATCTCCAGCATCTCTCCACAGCTTGGAGGCTTCCTGTTTCTCTCTGTAAATCCTCCATGCCTCAAATTATCTTTGGTGAGCTGCATTGCCACACCTTTATTACGTGTGTTTCTATGGGGAGTGAGGCTCATATCTATGCAGAGCCTGCAGTAACTCCTCAAACCATGATACATCTGGCTGGGCTTGTACCTTTTAACATTACATCAGTTTGTAACCAGGATTTTGTTTTGTATTGGCACAAAAGTCGAGGCATTAACATAAAAGCATTGCCATTATTTCCTACTTAATCCTGACAGTAATTGCTCACCAAAAAGTGATTTCAGTGACCTTGTTGAGGAGGTTTGGTTAGCAATTAGAAGTATTTTGTTGGTGGTTTTTTGTTCTGTTTTCACACAGCAAATGGTGCTTTTAAGTTCCAGAACTTACCTGCTGCAATCCAGTGAAAATGTAGGATCATGGTCGGAATGTATAATCAAACGAATTTTAAAAAATCTTCTGAACTTGGCTGATAAGTAAAAGTATTAATTGCTCACTCGTAAGCCTAATTGCTGTTCTGAGAGCACTTCAAACCACAGCTCACGCCCGCCTGCTGCAGCGAGAAGTGCTGAGAGCTACGATGCAAAGGCTGCATGGCTATTGGAGCTCCTCTGAGATGTTAAGAAAAGCCCCATCCGTGTTTGTTGTGGTGCACAGGCACCGATTCCATCTGCTCTTGGGCTTATCAGAAGATTTCACTCTGTTCAAACTCCAAACCTGCTGGGCAAAGAAAGGCGAGGTTACACCTCAGCTCTGGGTCTGACTGCAACAGCATCAAGTTGTTACAGCCACTGAGAGCTGGGAAAAAAACCCAACACAAAACAAACAACAGAAACTCAGCAGAGTAATGGTTTTCCTTCTGTTTTGTAGACCAGACTGCTCCTTAGAGAACCACCATGCTGTGAGTTTGGGCAAGTCCCATGTGCCTCAGTTTCTCCATCAATCACTGTGAGAGTATAAGAAGAAAAATCACTTTATAAGTACTCGTTATTTGTTAAATGCAATCAGAATGTAGCAGAGGGACTGGAAGATTTATGTAGCTGTAGGAAAGAAAAAGGCATTGTGGTTCCAGAACAGAAATGTACCATTTCTAATTCTAAGGGAAGATTTTGACCCTCTTTGTAAATACATGGAGAACTGTGTGTTAGACAAGGTGGGTTTGGGCGTCGGAGCCTGAGATTACCTGCGTATCACAATCGCTGGGGAAATGTGGTTCTCGCTCCTGTATAGACTTGATAATCTATGAAAAGTAAGAGGAAAATATGAGAAACATAAATGTGGTCCTGTGGCTGGTGGTAATTATTATTTTGTTTTGATTTATCGCTCACAGGAATTTTTTTATGAGAGCCTCACAGGCATAATTCTTTCTCGTACATAGTTTATTTTTTGCCAAAACGACAGAGGACAGGATATTTAGCGGAATTTGTCTGATGGGTGGGTGGAGAATGGAGAGGATTTGGACTTGTGCCAAACACTGGGAAGGCAAAAGAATGAAAAGAACCCAACTTACTGCAATCCCGTATTGCTCTTTATCTTGGGCAGGGTATTTGCCTGAAGTGGCACTCCTGAGCGTCAGTGATGGCAGCACTGATAGCGGTCTGTACTCCCACTCTGCTGCAGCTTCAAAGGGCTCCTCACCACTTGCATAATTGCGAAAGCCGCAGAGATCAAGCAGCATGCAGCGGGCCAAAAAATCGACATTTAAAAATACAACCTTCCCTTTGGCATCTGAGCCTTCAGGATACTTTAGTTTTGCTTTTTTTAAGTGTTTCCCAGTAACCAAAAAAAGCAGCCAGGTATCTGCTGTTCTGCTTCCTCCATCCGGTGGCTGAGACTCTGGACAGAAAAAGCAGACGTGGCGGCCACACGGGGCCACGAGGGCTGTCAGCACACTGCGGCATGGCAGAGGCATGAGATGTTATTAAAAAAAAGCACAGAAGTGCCTATGGAAGTTTTCAAAGCAGCCCTGCCAGGTGCCAAGTGTTTGGGACGGACTGCTTCTTATTTTGGCTGTTGAGACAAAGTTCTAAACTTCTGGGAGTTCTTCTGAAAGCAGTGCTCTTGCATTTTAGCAGAGTGTGGTGCCAGCTGCCACGAGCTGTCCCTCTGCCAGTGACGACTCAGCTTTCCAACCACGGTGTTGTGGCTATAGTTTCTCACCTTGAAATGATTTTAATCCTGCATATGAGGCGCACAGGCAGTTATGGGATTCATGTATGCAAGAGGATTGTGAGGCCTGCCCTTACTTGCAAAACCACAAGAAAAACTGTATGTTTTGCTCATCTCCTCTCTGATACCACGGTGACCTTAAATCACTGGAAAATGAGCGTGTTCATTATCGCTGCTGATCCATCCTTTCTCCTGAAGTGAAATCTGTTTGCTGGAACGAGCTCAGTTCTGTAGACGCAGCCAAGCTTGTGAGTGGGCTTAAGGAAAACTCAAGTATATTAGACAAAATAAGGGAGCAAAGCATTGACTAAATTTTTTTGTTCCTTTTATAGTGATTATATTACCCTTATAATTTTAGCATACGGAATGTTCACACTTGATTTCTATATGCATTCCTGAAAAATGTAGGTGAAAGAGAACAAGGAATGCACAGCTCTTATTTCATGAGATTTTGCCAGTAATTGCAATAGTAAAGTCCTCTCATCAGTATGCCAGCAAATCCTTCCCATGGTTTCCATCTCAGAGCCGCTCTTTCTGAAGCTAATGCATGTCAGGAGGCTGCAAGAGGTGTTTCCTTCCCCGAGAGCCAACAGGAGTTCCATTTGGAAAGCGCATTGCCCAGCAGCATCAGCAGCACCATCAGCTTGCAGGCAGGAGCAGGCGTGCTCAACACATCACCTCTGCACGCAAACACCTCCTCCAGGCACAGCATGTTTAGCTTCGGGAGGGATTTCCACTCTGACTGACAGCTAAAGGCCAAAGCCCTGGCGTTGCTGAGCACCCCTCCACCCGGCGCCTCGGTGCGGTGGGAAGTTGGGCACGCTCCTGGCTGAGCCCCAAGGGATGCATTTTCAGAGGTTTGCAGTCCTGGGCACATAGAGGGGTATGGACATTTCTGAGAACATGGCTGTTCGATGCATATTAATAAAATACCCTGCAGGAAAGGAATCACACGTTGAGGCCGTTCTGTAGAATTTCCTCCATTGCTCCCATTAGGGACTGAGACTCGAGTCTGCAGAGCTCATGCACAACTCACCCCAAACTGAGTTTTGCCTTCACAAAAATAGTTCTGTTGAGGGATCGGCTTCTTGGGATGGTCTCAGGGTTCCTCTTGGGCTTTGAAAAGGGATTAGCACTCGGTGGGAAGGATTCTAGCACTGTACTGACTGGTGCTAGGATCTGCTTATGGGGCAATATTTGGGATTAGCTCCACACATATAACAACAAGTGAGGGTGGGGGACAGGGCAGAGTGCAGGAAGATCACAACATTTTTCCAGGTGGAAAGATGTGAAGCATTTAGGCAGTTCAGTCCATCCGTTTTACCAAAACAAATTCTGAGATGTGACTTGGTTACAGTACACGAGCATCTTTTGAGAAGGAAAATACCAGGTACTAAAGGCTGCTTAATCTAGAGCAGAAAGGCAGAACAAGATTTAACATCTGAAAGCTGAGATCAAATAAATAAGAAATTAGATTTTTTTTCTTTTCACCAGTGAGAATAATTAGTCATTAGAATAAGGCTATGTGTACATTTTTGCGTTTCTTTCTTGTCTTCAAATCGAGAGGTTGCTTTTCTGGAAGACAAGCAGTGGCCAGGCACATGGTATTGCACTCTGCACTGAGGTACCAGGTGAAACGCTGGGGTAGGGAATGGTTCAGATTGTACTCTCTGATTCTCTCAAGCAGACCGAAACTTTCTGGCTCAGTAAAATCGTCATCTTCTGAAACATCTCAGTGCTCCACAGCTGCGTTGCAAGTACAGCGCACGGATTTTAGGTGGAAAGAAATGCTGTTGAGCACCATATGAGAGCTCAGAGCATTGAAATGAAAGCTGGCACGGCTCTGCCTTGCTGAGATGGGAAGGCACATGCACAGCTGTACATGCTCAGAAATTCCTGGTGATTCTGCAGAGGTCAGTCCTTCACTCAAAAATGTGTTTCTGATTACATTCTGCTCCCTTGCAGATAACAATGCAGTCAGTGACAAATCTAGGGGAAGACAGGCTTTCTGAGCAACTACCATGCATCTGCCTTCCACTGGGCTGACACAGCTCATCTGGTTTAACTTCTGCATGGCAGCCGGGCGCCAATCAACCCTGTCGTGGCTTTCCTTGGAGAGGGCAGATCTTCTCCAAAACAGTATGGCTGCTCCTTCAGTGAAAGGATCAGCTCTTCTCTCAGTAATACAATTACTTTTAATGACTGATATCTGGGTCAGACAGATAGAACTCTTTTGCAAAGGAACAATGCTTTTCCTCTGCAGCCAAATCACGTACTGTACTGTGCAGTACAAAACGAAATGGCTCATGAAAAATGATAAAGCGTGGCTTTATCTCAGAGATCTCCATCTGATATTTTATAAAGCATGTCTAGGCCCTCTTAAATGGGGCAGAAAGGCTTGGCAACAACACTTAAAAAATGCAGCTGGACCCATTAAGCCTTTTACCCTCTTTTCTGGGAGAAAACTTCTGTCTTGGACAGCTGTAGAAGGAGGAATGGATGATCCAGCAATTAAGACCCTGCTTGAGGAATTGTGTGACCTGGATTCGACAGGTCAGATCTTCTGTCTGGCTCTGAGCCGGCTGCTGTGATTTGTTATACCCCCATTTTGATGTTGTAAAATGGGGACAGCAGAATTAATTTGTCTTGCAGAGGGGGAAAGGTGATTGAGGGTGCTGGGTCATAAAACAGAAAAACTGAAGAGTTCTTGGGAAAGTAATGCTGCAGCCTCTGCTCCAGAAGGCTGCTGCGTCCAAAATCCAGCCAGCAGCAGCCCCATTACAAAGGTGGCTAAGGGCACCCAAGTGGAGATCTCGGCAGAGCCCTGCATCATGGGTGCAGCACCAAGCTGGCAGGTTGGCAAGGCTGGTGCCGGGTTTGCAGCTTACCCACCAGGCCAGTAGGTCTGGGACAAGTGCAGTGCCCAAGAGCCTTGTGGCTCTGAGATGGATGGCAGGCAGACTGACTGCCAAGATCCAGAGCCACACTCATTTCCAGTGCATGTTTCAAAATGTTTTGGGTTTGTGCGTAATCCAAAAAGTAATATCCTAAACCTCCACAGAGAAACATTAGCATTCCTGTGCTGCTTTTCTAGATTCTGATCAGCTCTCAAGTATACCGTCTCACTTTATACCACTCGTTCTCTTTTACTTTTTTCATTCACAACTGATTTTTTCTGGAGTCCAGCCTCAAAAAGTTGTCAGTTTTGTTCTAATTACAGGTGATTCTGAGCCAAAACCTCAGATATTAACATGTGTGAGCGAGTGGGAAAGGCAGCAAGGAGAGCAGCATGCAAATTTCTTGCCTCAGTGCCTCACCCACAGACATGGGGCCAGTGTCAGAAGCTGGGTCTGATCATTGCTCCACGCTGCCCTAAACGCCATGCTCCAAAGCCAAGCTCCCTGCTTGCTCCCAGGCCATATTATGATCACTGTTTGCCTGCTGCTTGCACTTGAGAAAAAAGCTCTTTGAAAGTAGGCCCTTGGATAACCCAATATCAGGTGCAGACCAACATTAAAGGTATGGAGGCAGAGGAGAGGCTACAGAGAAGAGGAGACAGAAAGTCTTCTACAGACAGAGCAAACTGGGAGCTGAAGCCTCATGGGATCAGGTCACACAAGCCTCCCATATCAATCCCTATGGGAATTCTCCATCCATTCCCAGCTGTCTCATTTCCTGGTGGACTGTATTTGGGATTTTTGAATCCTAGTTTTACCTGCTGTTCTCCTCTGCCTTTGGTCAGGGAGGCTGACAAAGCCCTCTGAGCCACCAGTTCCCCAGTCTCCTCCCCATAATATGAGAAAAGAAGGTGGTTGAAAACATGGGGGTTGCTGATACCATTTTAGTTTCTGCCTTCATCAGGAAAAAAAAGAATGCAGAGAACTGCATGGAGCATGCCTGTGCTGGTGACTAATGACTATTAGCGCCTTACTGCTGTCAGGTGAACTAGTAGCCAAGCCTCAGACATGTGGTCATTGTCAAGAGGAATTCTTGACTCCCCTCTTAGGAGCACCTCCTCCTCCCCTCCCCAGCCATTAATTACTTCCACCATCCTTCCAAACTGCCAAGGAGTGAGGAGCAGCAGAGCTGGAGATGAAAGGAAGCAGCGGCTGCCCTGGTTTCCAGGTCTTTCAAATAACCAGTCTGTAATAACTTCCACAGCCAAGGGAAATGGGCGAGCTGTGGGAGGAAGGTCAGCGCTGAGGGGAGGAAGGCTCTCGTGTAGCAATGATGTAGTGGCTCCTAATGGAAGAAACCTGTGGAATTAATCAAGTGCTGTGCCTCATTTGTTAATGACAGCAAGCCTGAATCATGCACTGGCCTCTGTTGCTGGTGGGTAGGTGTGACCCTGGAAGCCCGGCCAGGCTGTCAGCTTGGGGACGTGGGCTCAGAGTGATGGACAGGCCCAGCAGCAGCAGATGCTGAGGGTGACAGGGCGCGGGGACGGGACCCGGCTGTCCGCGTGCCTCGTCTCTCCAAGCCGGCTGCAATGCAGCACGGAACGAGGCCGGCGCTGACCTCCCATGCTTGGCTTCCAGGCTGTCATGCGTGAAGTCAGTCACGCTCAGTTTCCCCCAGATTAGTGTGGGGTATTGAGATGACATTGTTCTGGCTTGCTCGCTGCAGAAAGCAGCAGCTCTGCGGAACCAGTTAAGGCGGTTTGGGCCCAGCTTCCACCTCTTCACCCCCACGCATGCTCCAGACTTTGGCCTTGATTTCATGGGCCAGAGATGAGCGAGAATCAAAGTGGAGTAATTATTACCAGCACACGGGGCAGGTCCTCAGCCCCTTGCCTCCAGCTGTCCCTACAGGACAGAGAATACAGGCACAGCAAGTGAGGTGTGCTAGGAGAGCATCCTCCAGTGTTGTGGGGGTGGGAGGAGTGCTGGCAAAACCTCCCACAGCTTCTTGATTTATGGGAGAAATTGCTAAAGTGGTTAAATCTTGCACATCCTGGGAGCAGCATCCGACAGAGTCATCCAGAGCTGCTGGAGACTCCTGCCCTTGGTGCCCCTGAAGCAAACCAGCACAAGGGATGCTTTTGGGCTACCTGCACCACATCCTGCCCTGCTGCTTCTCAGCTGTGTTCTTGCCTCTGGCAGTGGATTGCTGCCAAAAGCACTGGTGAGGTTGCTGGGGGCTCGCCCTGCTCCTGGCAAAGGTGTGCAGAGAAACAGGGCCCAGGCTCAGCTCCCTGATGCGCAGGTCTTCTTGCACCACGTTGCACTGTGTGCTCCTTGGACAGGGGATGAAATTTCGGCCCTCCGTCTGCCTGATGCAGTTAACATATTAGGCCTATGCAGTTCCTTAGAGAATGGCAGATATGAATGGACAGCCAGTAACAAGTCTTCTCAAATATTATTGTCTTCCTATATATATAAAAAATAACATACAGTCTCATTATAGGAAACATATGTGTTCTTTCTACATAGGCTGGGTAGATTTCTGTTGGAAGAAATGACGGTCTGACCAGAATGCCAAGCTCCATGCCGTATCTCGTTACACCCAGGAGAGGGGCTGCGTTTTCTGAACCTACGGCCCTTTTTAAGCTCCAATCCCCTTCAAAGGCATGCAGCTGCACACTGCCTGGTAGGGAAGGGTCTTCAAAATATCTGCGAGGTCACTGCCTGATCTTGGATTAGTCACTTAACTGCGCCATACCTCAATTTCTCCTCTGGTAAAACTGAGATAACACCTACTGACGTCGCACAAGATTTTCAAGATCCAATGCTAAAAATATTATAGGACAAACCCGGTCATGTAAGGGTAGATTTTCTTGTGCTCGTTGATAGTCCTGATTTCTTTTTAAGTAATGACAGTAATTGATTCCGTGGATTAAGAGTCTTCAAAAGCCAAATGATTGGAAATTACTCCTCTGAAAGATCAGTGCGTGTGGGGATTCTTTCAGAATGTGTAACAGAAGTCCTTTAAAACTCATTTATTTGTGACACAAACATCACTGCGTAATGCTAGCACACTTGAAAAACTGGAAGTGAGATTCACTGGCTTGGGTTCATACTTCCCAGCAATACAAAATGCCACAAGGTCAGTAAACATCCCTCTGAGGAACATGGGAGGTGCTGAGCTCTGAACCCTGTGAAAGTCTGGCCTTTAAAAGCCAGGCAAACGCCCTGCAGCATTCCTGTCACTGTCCTTCCCCTGGCAGTCCTCTGGGAGCTGTGGGCCACACACCAGCAATGGGACCTTCAGCTCACAGGTGAAGCTGATGGGCTGGAAGCCTGGGTTTGCAGTGCACCTGGGGACCTTGGGACTTGTCTTCAGGCTGACCTCAGTGTGCATCACAGAACCCAGGAATAGGGTTTGATCAACCCAGAAAAACTTCTTTGGAAAGAGGTGGATGTACCATGTACTTTGTAATCCCATGATCTTAAGCTATGCTTAATCTTTAGGCAGGAAACATAGCAAACAGCCACAGGTCCCCCCATGTGCACAGCACACTCCAACTGACAAACCTGACGCCCCGGGATCCTTTTATAATTGTGCATCTCTCAGGGAGCCCTCGTGCTTTATTTTTTTTTCAGCCCAGTGATAAATTAAAGTCTTTAGTCCCATTAAAGTATTAAATTTTAGTTAAGTCCTTAATTAAGCCCTCCTTGCTTTAATTAAGGCATTAAGATTTAATTAAAAGTTAACATTTTGGCAAAATCTAATTTCTCTTCTGCCTTAACCCCACTGTGGCCCCAGATGTCAGGTGGTCCTACAAAATCAGAACGTCTCTGAACGCTTTCCCCATGTGCATGAGCAGCACGCCTGCCTCTACTCAATGGAGCTCCAACTACTGCACCCAGCATTGCTTTTTGCAGCCCATCAGGACAGGCACGATGCACTCCTCTCTGCCCAGCTCCCTTCCTCTGGTCCATGAGGCAGAGCCCACCTGAGCCAGCAGGACAGCATTCTGCAAGGTCCCACAGGGAAATCCTCCATGTGCACTTCTGTCCACAGCCCACCATGGTACTTGTAAGTACCAGTAAGTGCACATCGGCTTTGCTGGACTTGTCTCTAGCCTAAGTGCAGGTGCTGGTCCCTGGACTGGCCAGGTGGGTACATTTCCAAGAACAAAGTTTTCAAATACAAAACCTTGACCCAATCCAAAACAAATTGTTGTTATGTACCTGGACATGCCCAAGATCTTGGCTCTGCTTCAAGCCACAGAATTATTGAGCACAATTATTGATGTTAAGTGGCATATTGCAAACCAGGCTCTGACAAAGACCTGAACTTGAAGCAGGGAAGCATCCTCTTTCAGCTGGTTCTGGACAGCCTTTGTGCAGCTCCCATGTTGATGTGTGATGGGCAGCCAAACTTGGATCAAAATCTCACCCTCAGCAGGGTGAGATCAGCAGAATTATTATTAGCAAAAGATTTAATTCTATAAAGTGGCATGTGAGTGTGAGAGTATATGCCCTGCAACAAATCCACCACCTGAACACTGCAGAGAGTTAACAACAGCTGAGGATATCAGCCGTGACAAGGCTGGCTCAGCTCCAGGCTGGTCCACCAGAAAGCCAGTGGGAGAATACACTGGAGAATTTATTTGAGCAAACATATTCCATGTGTTCTCCCAGACCCTTGCTGAAATCCAGGGTGTTTCTTGACACATCCTTGCACCCTGCCTTGATGGTTTCAAAGGCTGGTGAAGCCCCTGTGCTTAGAAGGCAAAGACAGCATACTCCACCTTAGCCTTGTAGTCACGTTTCACTTCAGTCTTCCATCTGCATACTCTGACTTGTCAAAACCAGCTCATCCCAGCTGTCATTGCAAAAGCACCTTTCCTTGGAGCAGAATAGAATTGGCAAAGGAGAAAACTGCATTTTTAATAGGTTGCATTTCTCTGACACTTCTCATCCAGGGATGTCAAAGATCTCTGCAATGCTAATGACATTCTTGCGGGTTGTATGTTACTGCCTGGTGTTCAAGTCAAGGAAACTGAAGTGTTCAGCTAGAGCAACCTTCCAGCCAGCCCTCAGCACCAGAAGTCTTGGCTGCCAGGATCCCTTTTCCACAAGAGCCCGGCTGCCAGCTGCAGAGGTGTGCAAAGCCAGAGACCTCAGCACACAGTCTGTTCCTGGCCATGCAGTGACTGCAAAGGAAATTGTATATCCCAAGGGGTTCTGGCTGGGTGCATATGGAAGATGTGCAAACTTGTGTGGCATTTTCTATATCAGAATACTGCTCAGCTCTGATGCAGTGTCCAGCATCGCCTTTTTTCTCAAACACTAAAAAGGAGAGCAACCTTTACAGACTGTCCCAAAAAACTGTGCAGAACAGAAGACTGTCTCAGGGGCACCCATGTTTTGGATTCTTACCGGAACGACAGTTCATTCCCTCATCCCTGCAACGTGCAGAGGAACACCTGCAGCCTTCTGAACGTTGAGGTCCGGGCTCTGGTGCCGCCTGCATTCATGCTGTGGCAGTGCCAGGTGGGGTCAGCACGCTTGGACAGGAGCGGGATTCTGGCACGCCGTGCGGTCACAGCTGCCAAGTTCCTCCTCAGCAGAGATACTGTGAAAACTGTAATGCTTTTTACATTATCTTCCTATATAATGGCTTTACAGTTCTGACAAAAGTAATTAAAGGTTGCATTTGAACGGGTACAAGATGGCAAGGGACCTGAAACTAGATCTGCAATGTAGATTTTTCAGCGAAAACAGAAAAGAAAAAACCTGACCGCCGCTGGCAGCCAGCTGCACAGCAGCAAGCCTTACGGCCCGGCCCGCCCGAGGAAGGCTGCCCGCGGCTCGGGCCGGGCTCCGCGGCCCCGGGGCACAACCCCAGGCCGTGCTGCGGAGCGGGCTGTGCCGCTAGAGGGCCCCGCGGGCTGCGCAGCGCAGCGCCGTGCCCGGAACCGCGCCGGCGGCGGCTGCAGCCCGCACGGAACGCCGTGGTTGGGCGGCGCGGCGCTGGGCGCACGGCGGTCGCGGAGGCTGCCGGCAGCCGAGACGTGTCCTGCGGGGCTGCTGGCGTACGGGTGAAGCTGCGCCCGCCTTCCCGCTTAGCACCGGGTCGCTCGTCAGTGCGAAGTGAGCTCATTTTTTTCCTAAATAAACTGAAATACTGGAAAAGAAACGTGTGTAAGTGCTGACGGCACGGCTTGGAGCCCAGAGGAGGATTGAAATGAGAAAACACGTAGCTTTCAGCGTTTGGAGACGGAGTAAACCGAACTGCCTGTTGGCTGAAGACCCGTGCTAATGAGCCCAGCGGGTCGTGTTTAGCTTGAGTCCACCTCTGTGCTGTGCTAGTTGGTGAAAACACCTGAATGAGGGTGTGCAGAACTCGTGCCCAGCATCAGCTCTTGCTGTGGGGTCAGGCAGGCGGTGAGACAGTGCTGCTGTCTGGACCGCGCATGGGTGCACCGAGGTGGAAGGCAACACAGCCCACGTGGTTGTGCATTCAGCCCAGATACATCTGAGCTGCGGGTCCTGGAGAAAAGCTCAGTGCTCAGACACTCACCTGATCCTGATGGAGAAAGGTGCTTAGAAACTGAGACATCCCTGGCTGCCCCAGTGCCAGTATCTGCCAGGAATCTGCTCCCTGCCGTAACCCTGGGAGCACTTCTTAGCACTTCCCTTGGGCTTAACGTGGCATTTCTGTTCCCTGTAGTTATGTCTCAAGCAGAGTTTGCACCAAGGCCCCCATGCAGCCTCCAGTGATGTCCTGGGTTACAGCACAGGACCTCACACCCTGCAAGCACCTGCTTTGTCATCCCGAGGTGCCCAGGCATTCACAACTGCCGCGAAGAAACCCACAGTGCTCTGCTCCTGCTTTGCACGGGATATGTGTGATGATAGGAAGTGGGAAATCTGCCAGGCTATGAAAACTTCTCATCCTTAAGGAAATAAGTCCCTGCAGGAGCCGTTCCTGAGGAGTGGGCAAAGCAGCTTGGGAAGAGAGTCCAGGAATGTGGGACGCCTGCTTGCCAAGGAAGCTCTGCGTCTGCCGGCTCAAAAGGGAAGAATTAGTGGAATGTTTGGGGGATCCAAGCTATGTCATTGTGAGATAGGAACTGCTAGGATTAGGAAGAAACCATTAATGGAGGAGGGTTACAAACTACCCCCAGTAAGTGATCATGGGAACTTGGCAAATTCTAGAGCAGAAGAGCCAAGATTTACAAGTGATCCGGGGTGTTTTGGTAAGTCGGGCACCGAGCAGCAAGGCTGTAAGGGCCTGAGCTGCATGGTGGCAAGCCAGGAAAACAGACGTTTTTATAGCATCTGATGATCAGAAAA
Source organism: Phasianus colchicus (assembly GCF_987193195.1). Classification (NCBI taxonomy): domain Eukaryota; kingdom Metazoa; phylum Chordata; class Aves; order Galliformes; family Phasianidae; genus Phasianus; species Phasianus colchicus. The sequence goes on along the minus strand of NC_143453.1, from coordinate 12,589,484 downwards.
TGATCAGAGATATGTGTTGCTCCCTGAACTACCCACAGTTCTAATATTAACTTTCAAAGAAAAAAATTAAAGCCATCAGGCTTCAGATCATCCATGCAGCTTTCAACGGGTAGGGAACAGTGCTCTGGGGACCGAGAGGGACAAGAAGGTTAAGAAGGATGGGCTCTGAAAACTAAGAAGTGAGACACAGGCTTGTCCCCTGAGTGCTCCAAAGAAGACAGTGTCTGGACAGGCATCTGGAGTGTGAGGAGGCAGTCAGGTAGCAGGATGATGCTGGATGATGCTGAGTAAAAGCAAGGGTACGTTGGGTGTGGAAGAGTTTTGGAGAAAATGACTGGATTTTAGCAGGCTGTGAGTGTCAGACTGCAGATATCTATGGGGAAACACAGGGAAAGTAGTTTTCAGTGGCCAGCATTATGCCATAAATTCTTTGCTACAAGTTTTGTAATTGCTTTGGTTTCCATAACACACCTAGCTCTTCTCTACTACTTGACGTCACTCTTTGCCATGGTGACAGTAAAATTCCAAGTCCTAAAGCAAACAGAGAAACAAAGTGACTCATTTGTGTTTTGTCAGTGATTCTCCAGCAGGTGATGTTAAACGTGAATTCAGAGTCGTAAATACAGCAGTTTTATTGCATGTATTAATTGCACGTACTAGTATAACGCTACATAATGATTCTATGCACTAATGACTTACATATATAGATACCTCAAATTATTTATTTTATTGAGGTTTTCAAAGCAGACTGTCCAACAGGACTGAATCTAAGCAGAAGAGTGTGACATCTGTTTGGGAAAGATTCACTCAAAGACTACAATTCTTCAAATTTTGGCCGTGTTGAAGCTTGCATGGAGGGGATAAGAGAATGGAGTTTGAAAGAAAAAAAAACCACCCTGTTTGTTAGTTTTATTAGGAAGGTATTTTAATGATAATTTTCCCCTCTGTTCTTTCACAGAGTGATAAGAATCTCTTTTCTTCTTCTTTCTTGGAGGGCACTGGAAGCCATCATGGGTCAGCTAGACTGCCCTTTATCCTTTCCCATCCATCACGGTTCTGGCTGGTGATGGGTTCAAGGTGTTGCAGGTTTGAGATCCTAAGCAGTTCCTAATGCCTCCTCCACACACTGAAGCCTGCCTTGTTTTTTCAGTAATCCAACCTTTCCCCTTCACCCACAAAAGAGTTTAAGGCATCTGCTGCCACAGCTTTCTGAAGAGAACGGGAAGGCTGATAAAGAGTTTTTGTTGCTCTTTGATTTCTAGGGGAAAATTTCATCTTAGGAATAATGTCACACTGACACATTTTTCTCAAAGGGTAAAAAGGAAGCATGAAAAATCCCAGAATATAATTTATAGCTGGCTTCAGTGCTGTTGTGGGATTAGAAAGGCCAAACAGGGCGCAATAATAAACGTGCCCAAAGATTTTATTTTTCAGGGTCACAGATGAGGCATGGAAGTAAAATCCTATTTCGTGCAGCCCAGGAGCTTCAGTGACTTCTGAACTGTCACGTCTTGGTTTAAACCACACCCGCCTGCACACTTTGCTTGGGTGTTTGACTCGGTCCAAAGGGTCTGAGAGGAAACTGGGAATGACATGTCAGCACATTAGCACCAGGCTTCCAAGTGCTGGGCAAGACAGCTTTTGCCTCTCGACCATGCTTTTCTGTAACAGCATCTGTGAACTGATGTAGTGATCGCACAGGGTGAGAGAGCCTTCCACAGGGCCATCTGGGAAAGCTGGGGAGAGAATATCATCCCAAAGTTGTTCAGCATTAAGCTTCACACCCTTACCATTATTTAACTTTACGTGATCGCTAGCAGGATAATCGGTGTTTAACATCTGTATTATACATCGCTCCTGAGGACGGTGTTGACAGTGCTGCCTCTGACGCAGCCTGAATGGTAAATGCTCTGTGGGTGCCCTGCCCAAGATAGAAATCTCTGATCTTTTCTTCAGTCAGACTTGCTCGTTTCCTCTCCGACTGAGGTGTAACTTCTGAGCGAGCTGTGAAACCATGGAGTTGCTGCCATAAATGCGAACAGACAGAAACACGTGTAGATGTTAAGCAGGAAGAGCTTGCCAAATAGATCCTTGACGTTTATACCACCGCCTTGAACTTAATGGTGGTGAGATTACAAACCTAAGTACCCTAGGCTGCAGGGTAATTCCTTCGGGACCACGCATACTACATCTGGATCAACACAGTCTGAGGTCTCAGCAGATTTTTGTGAAAGTGTGGTTAAAGATATTAAATGCAAACCATCACAGGGGCAGCAGTGTTGAAACTCCTCCCTGCTCCTTGCAACAACCCCTAGACACAGAGCTGCCAATGGCCAGGATGGAGAGGCTCCATAAATCTCACTCACACCTCCAGGGTGCTCCTCCTGGTCTCCGACTGCAAAGGGAACTTTCTTCAGGATGCCTTTGTACAGAATATGCAGACAGTGACATTTTTGTCTTGGTTTTCATTTCATATTATTGCACCAGTTGTCCTGGATAAGATCATAAACTTGTCCTCACTGGTAATGTGCTTTCACAATGTCTGGAGGAGGCAGAGGGAGTTTAAAATTAATGCACTTCCTAGCATGAAATTATTCATGGCTCAACACTTGTAATTACCAGGGCCAAGTTTAGGAAGCCCATAGTTATGAGGAATTTGATATTTTAAGACTTAAAACAAATGTTTTACAAGTTTTATCCTTTGCCTACTGCAGAATGCATCGTGTCCTGGTAAAACAGCAGTGTGTGCGTATCGTCCCCAGCCAGTCCCATCAGCTCATCACACCTGCCAGCCATTCGTCACCAAACCATTGCCCATCAGATGATAAAATCCAATTGAGGTGGGGGGAGGCCAGTCCAGCCACTGTGCTAATTCCCCACCCTGAGAAGCAGGCTCCTGTGGGCCCAAGGCATCCTGTGCAAAGTTCAAAGCTTTTTGCAAAGTAGTAAGGTCAGACCAATTAGGGCTGGCTGCCTGCACTGCGCCTGTGTCAGGAGACCTGCTCACCCCGTTCCCTCCTGGGCCTGCCCTGCCTGCTGCCCGGCTTTGGGCTCCTCTCACCATCTGGTCTGGTGTAACTCCACTGCAGTTCTCCCTCATTCACGTTAATGCAGGATCAGGATTTGGCCCACTGTGCCATTCTGTAGCAAAAAGGGGCCGGCTGAAGGCTGCACGGGGAATAGAGTTTGATTCAATATTTAATCCAAGTTCTTACATCGTATCGCATTACCGCCTCTTCATTCCCTTTGTTCCTCTGTGATTTGTTGTGTTCTGAGGGGTCCCACACAATTCCTGAGTGCTTCTGCAGCTGAGTCAAAGCAGCTCCTGCTCTCACAGGAGATCGGGGTCATGCAGCAGCAGGGTTTGTCTTCAGGGGAAGTGCTTTCATACCAAGACCTGCTGCTGTTCCTCACCGTGCAGCACGTGGCTGCCAGGTTCTCCTTCTGCACCAGCAGTGCTGCCCTGCATCCCTCTCCCACTGTTTCATTCAGAGAAAAGGGGTTTGGAGTTCAGTTTGTATTCAGGAATTATGGTTGAGTCACTATCAGGCTTATGACCTTATTTAAGAGCTGAAGGACTTGCTTCTGTCTTTCTTCAGTTGTCCCTTACACTTTCAAACCAGGAGATGTATGAATATCTCGGATCAGGTGTACATGTTAATGATTCAGTTTTGAGCGACACGTTTCAAGGTGCCTGGCGTTTTGGCAGTGGCTGAACATGGCCTCCAGAATGCTTTTTGTGTTGGAGTTCATTTGCTTCGTGGTTGTGATTGGAGCTGTGAGAGGGAAAGGGGTTGGAGTTGCTGTTCTGCATTTGTGTCTGTGAGGAGATCAGTGAGAAGGCTTATTATCTGAAAGAAAACGGGAATGTGTTTTGTGCGTTCTGTTTGTAAACACGGTGTAAGTTGTAACTACATGACAAGCAGGGCAGTTGATTGTTAGTGTTTCTTATGAAGGCTAAGGGGTCCTCCAAAGCCGTGTGACATCTTCCTCTCATCTGCTTGTACCCATTTCTTGTATATCCTATTCATATGTATAAAACGCACATTTTTCAGCATTTAGCCTCCCTTTAGGAGTAAATTCCAAACAAGACCTTCATATGATACACTGCCAAAACAACCCAATGTTATCACAAAACTGGGCCAGTATTTATGGAGGAACCACATCCACAGCTAAGTGAAGCTTTTGAGGGCTGCGTTGGTTCCTCTGGAACGAGGAGGAAGCGTGCTGGGCTGCAGCAGGCAGTGCAGCCTCCAGCAGCCTTTGCAGCAGAGCAGAGCTGCCCTGCCTGGGGAAGGCCTGCTGCTTCCCTGCTTTGTACGTGAGAAACGCCATTGATAAAGCAAAAAAAAAGTCTTGCTCTGCAGTTTGCATTCACTGCTCAGTTTGCCACAAGCATAGGATGACGTGCTTGATAGTGTGTCTGCATATCACAGAAAAAAGACTTAGTAGAGGATATAAAAAATTCAGGAAAACACAACAATGTACCAACCTGTTAGTGTCCCATTGTGCACAATAATTCAGCCTCTCTCCTGGCTCTATGAGCAGTGCAGCATACACGAGGCATTAACATGTACCACAGAGTCAAAAATGATTTCAGACAACATATCCTGCTTTGGCTGAGGTCTCTGAGGGCTGTCGAACGGTGTCACTCAGAGATTTATGTCATTCTTGGAAGGACAAGTCCTGGAATGTGCATATGGGAACCACATAGGCAGACAAACACGGTTCCATCCAGACATTGTGAATTAATGCCATGGACGACTGTTTGGATTTTAAAATATCTGGCCTAGTTTAAGGCTACCAGATGCCAGCTTCCATCTTTCCGGGAACAGGACCTGACCCTCTGTAGCAGAACCTGTCAGGATCTCTGCTTTAATCATCTCAGATGGACATAGGAAAAATCAATCTGTCCTACTGAGAAAAAACTTTTGAGATCACCCCTCGAGAAGGATTGCAAGTAATCCCTGTGCAAAGGCTCTGTAAAGTGATCTCTTTCAAAATCATATGTATGAAATTAGTTATAATCTGCATGGTAACGACCCACATTTTCAGCTTGACTTGCATGGCACGATAAGGAGAGCACAGATGGTTCCAATGGAAGAATTTCTACGTACCGCTTAATGTGCTGTACTGAGATCTTCATTGCATCTCAAAGACTGTCCCATGAAAACCTGCACAGTAAATCGAGAATGACGCTGTTTTTCTGGGAGTGCTTGACCCCATGCCCTCTGAGATAAGTGACTAATCTCCCACTAATTTTAGTGGCACAGGATTAGCACTTCATAACTTAGGACCTAATTTTTGTTTGTGGCCATAAACTCTAATATCAAGGAAAATGAACCTTCAGCAGGAACTGCTCAGGGAGCCTTACTTTGCAAGCAGGTCACTGGAGAACTTTTTTATGCTAGCTGATGCTTTTATTTTTATGCAATGTAATAAAAGCAAACCTTTAATTATCCTTCAGAGCACTGCTGGGAGACAGAGTGGAAGGTGATGGGGGTCTGGTTTAGATAGAGCCCCTTGTGCAGAGGAATCACATTGTGGGCACATGGAGCAGACACCAAGCAACATCGTACTGAGCCAAGGTGAGAACATTCACTGAAAACAGCAGGATTTCAAAAACAGTACTGGTGAGAAAGAAGTTTTGAGGAACTCATCCTCATGCCCAGGGCACGCAGATCTACAGGCATAGAGGAGATCCTGGATCCGGGTTGGGCCGCCCAGCAGCCAGACTTTGCACAGTTCTGGACTCATGCAGCAGCAAATCCTTGATGCATGGAGCCCAGTTCTCTACCAGCTGCCATCTCATCACACACAGAAATGGCCAGAGTTGTGTCTAATCGGGTACCTGCAGGGCAGGAGCACGCTCCCTTCTCCCGAAGGAATCACCTGCAGATGCACAGAAGTTAAATCATGAAGTCGGTCTTTCCCAGTTACACAAGAGGACTGTGATCCGTTTGAAATAAATTCTTATCAGATAAAGAATGAGATTTGGAGTGAAGTGCAAATTGTCCTATTTGCTGGTGCCGCTGTCAAGAGCCTTTCCTCCTGGCCCACATCTCCACTGAAAGAGAGCTAACAGAAAGCTGGGAATTGTGAAAAAAAAAAAAATGCAATCAAAACAACGTAAAACCAGGGTGACGGGAATTTGAAAAAGAAAAATGGAGTTTCATAGGCATATCCACTCACTGAGAGGAAAAAAGACAACCTGTTAAGAAAAGAGTAAGTGAAAAGAACCTCATCAGCAAGAAGAAAATGCTATCACTTCTGCTTATAATATTATCAGAAAACTATACAAACCTTGAGGGAGTCTTTCTAAAAGAGCTGATAAGATAAGTGTTCTATCACCTCCATGATCTGAGTGGAGCACCAGTGTTTTGTTTTTGCTAATAACCTCATTTATCTCTTGTGGTCTAACGTCTCTGGTAAGAGGCAAAGAACACGTGGAGCTTTCTCCCTTTGTGTGTGCAGTTGGCAGAGGATGGTTGGATGGCGTGAGCAGGTCTGGGGGCACAGCCCTGGTGCTGTCCCAGCCCTGCTGAGTGGCTGCAGCCAAGCCTGGCCACCTCCTTGTGCCTGTGTTTCCCTTTAGACCACAGCAGAGCTTCTTCAGCAGACTGAGTTCCTGCACAGCAGAGGAAAAGCTGGATTTCAGAGATCTCATCCCACTTACTTCAGGGCCGTGAGATAAAGTCAGGCAAGAGCACCACAGCAGCCCTGTGTGCCATTCCTGTTCAGCAGCACGAAAGAGATCCCAGGAGTCCTGCCTCCAACCTCCTCTCTTGCAACACTGGAAATATTTTATGTACAACCCGGTTAATTAAAATTTTGCTAGTAGACACTTGAAGTACTGAAAACTAATATGCACCTGCCAGGTCTAAAGAAATTTTCTTCAGAGAAACTATTGGATCAACATACACTTAAACCTGGCCTGTAAATGTTTTGGCCCCAGGGCTTTTCTCATAGTACGTTTTAAAAATGTCATCTCAAGTTAATCCTCCTCCTAACAGTTGGTAGATACGGTTTATCTGATCGAAACGACAGGACAAAGGGATTTTACTGACTTTATTTTCATTATCATTAAAGTAAATGTTTTCTCATGTCTGAAAAAAAAAGGTGTTGGAAAGTTATCTTATGCCATGGAATAGAAATTGCCTCATGCAAATCTTGATTCAGTGTTATTATACACTACTGTAAATAACGTAGTGTTGATTCAGAGAGATCAGCGGCAGGGGATGTTGCTGCTAGTTTGTTCATTTGTTTCCCAATCCTGCTGGGGCACTTGAATTCCAGCTGCTGCTTTGCTGTTACAGGACCACTTCCCTAAGCACGGCAGGCTTTAAGGCTGAGCAGCACTGCTGAGGACATTCCATGTTTCATGGCTGTTTTCTCCTGCCCTGGTGTGTAATCCCATCTCCTCCCACAGGAAGGTACAGATAATGGGGCAGTGAAACTCATGTACACTGTGTGTACTAGCCTGATCACTGAGTTAGTCGGAGGATACATTTAAGTAGTGCACTGAGCCCTGGCTGGGGGGGTATACTGCACACTAATACAACGTCCTAGGGGCTTTGTTAGCTGAGAAAAGCCCTGCACAGCAATGCCCTTGATGAAAGGTTAACCCTCCACACTTTGCCCTCATTAGGACAAAGATATTCTATTAATGAATGAGAAGCAAAATCCCATTCATGTCCAAAATGGCAAGATAAGACAACAGGCAGCTCCCTCAGGAGACTGTTCAAAGTTGCCTTGTGTTTGATTTTAACCTTTTGTTTTGATGGTCGTTGCCCACAGCCGTGTTTTTTGTTAGGATTTCACTTCTGACAGGTGCCTGGGGATTGAGCACATCTCAGTCCTCTCTTCCCACTAACCTGTGGGACCCGACACGTGGCTGTGCAGCACGGCCCAGGAAAGAGCTGGTTTCCCTTTCTAGTGAGCGAAGCACAGCGGTGTAAAGCATGAGGAATGTCTGCGTAAGTCCTGCAGAGCATGGGCACAGAGAGCAGGAATGGCCCAGACCTCCCTTTCTTAGCAATGCTTCGTGGCCCCATAAAGAGATCATTAACAAAAATCCCTTGGCCTCCCCAGCTTAACTCTCTCTACAGGGCTGTATTTGGGAATAGAAACGGGATCTGGCAATTTTTAAAGATTCAGATTCCTTAATCATTCATGGTGTGAGAATGTCACTGAATGAGGATCCGCACATAAGCCCCCAAGATGGGAAAATACTGGGAGCTTTTGGTTGCTAAGGAATAAATGACATTAAACGGAGCACATATCCTTTCCCCATGCAGCATCTGTCTGGTGGGAATGAGCAGCCCTGAGTCTGGTATGCACTGGTTCGGTGTCTCTAGAAACATCTGGACAGCAAGACAGGAGTGGGGCTTTGATTATTTTTCTGCACATTTCCTGCTGCAGAGCCTTGGTTCCTTCCATCCTCTCATTCCCCTCTCCCATGATGTGATGGGGAAACCTACCTTCAGAGGGTTAAGAGACTCGTCCCACAGCTGCTGTGACAGCGGTGGAGGCGGAACACAGGTGCCACTGTGGGGCAACAGAGCCCAAAGAGCCCAAAGAGCAGCATGGAGGCACGAGGAGGGCACCTCTGTCTGCCATCAGAAGTGAAGAAACATGCCACCCTGACACAGCCTGCCTCTCTGGCTTTCCAGCTCTTCTCTGAAGGCACTCTCCTGCTCTGGTCTCCCTCTGCCCACTGAAGTTGGTTTGCACAGAACACAGAACCAAAGCCAGGCCTCCATCACTGGGGCCCAGATGTTTAAATTCACCAGAGGTATCTGGATCCCTGCTGTGGAGGCAGATCCCTTCCCATGTCAGTGTGGATACCAAACACATGTAGTGCCATCGCAGGAAATCGGCCTATTTTGAACCCAAATGTTCAGATTTCTGCTAAGGTATGCTTAGGCAGAGGAGCAAGCCAAAAATGGTGGTGTGGAAACAGGAAAAGCAACACCGCAATGCAACCATCCTCAGGGCCTTCTCTTTGGTTTTCTCTGGGTAGGTTTGTCTCTGGCTGCTCTCTGCGTAATCTACAGCTGTCTGAGTCTAATGAGCTAAATGACTGTAAGAGCCTCGCTTGGGTGCTCCTTGGCTTAACAGCTCCAGCTGCACGCAGGAGAGCGGGGGGCTGAGTCAGGGATTTTGTGAAGGCAGCAGCGCATGCTGGGATGACCGCACTGCACAAAGGGTTGCACCAGCTGCAGACCTGGGACTGTAAGAAAAATGTGTGGGGAGGGCGAGCGCAGAGATGGGCACACGGAGCAAGCAGCTCTGCATTTTTAGGCTTCTTCAGAGCTTTTGTATTTCTCTGTCTTCAGCTAGCTGAGGCTTAGACTAACGAGTGCATTGTAGTTGCTTGTTAGGCTGGGGAAGAACTTGAAGCTTGAGGCTATGGTAGATACTCATCCAGACTTTCAGAGAGTGGGATGTTTCATTGCCTAAAAAATGTTATTCAGCATTGCCTCCATTCTTCACTGAATCATTGAATCAACCTTCACGATGCTGAGTTCGCTAGGCAGACTGACAGTGAAGAAGTAGCTTTAGTGAGCACAGCCTAGTACATGTGCTGGGCTTAAACAGTAAAAGGGGTCAGATGGGAAAACGGAAAGTAGGTTTTATTGTAGACCAGATGAAATGAGCTGGAAGTAAGGTTTACAGGTTCTCATCTCCTTTTACCGGGCACGGGTACACCCAGGAACAAGATAAGAAAACAGATTTGTGTAGGCTTTATGCAGATGGCAGTATTCGATATAAAATACATCATCAAACACGAATAGGTTTTGTTTTAGTCCTTGTAGAAGGGCTGTATCAGGAACCGTGTCATTTAAAACACTATAAAACCATTTGAGGTGGAGGGGTGGGGACGAATGAATAAAGGATCCTGTTTTCAGATGCTTTAAAGGTCTGTTCTTATTTGTGAAACTGGAATCATAGTATTTTCAAATTTTAACGAAAATGTGATTTGAATCAGGAGCAAAGGGTTTTTTAATGTGTGCCAGACATTTACAGGGTCTGTGTTGATCCTGAAAATAACAAGAATTGAAGAGGTTCTGTTATTGCAGAGAAGTTTTCATGTCATCTTGGTCAGACCATAGTTATAAGAACACTTAGATTTATCTTGTAAGCTAAGAATACGGTGGGAAGAGTTCATTGGAAACATTTATTTCTTCCTTCCTCCTTCCAAAGTTCAGCTGATGTATTCAAGCAGCGATAGGAGGAAACAGCGCTAGCTGTTCATGGCGTGTTCAAGAACATTAATTGTAACAGATAAAAAGATGGATATTGAGTTATTTACTGCCACTCATTAAGGTTTAGACATTGAGTATACCCACTGGTAAAAATGCAGTTGTGAGTTTGAATCAGGCTCTGCACTCTCTTGTCAAATTTTCTCCCTGAATGTTTTCATCCTGCAGTTTTTCCCAGAGCCCAAGAGAGAATAGCTAGGAGAATCTGCTGACAAGCTCACAGGCTTCAGTTCACTTTTCCGTCAGGTGTACAGACCCACAGAGAAGTGGGAGAGCCGTCAAGCAAAAAATGGACAAAGTCACAGTGTAGAACAGATAACTATTTATACCCACTTCATCAGCTGCATCATCAGAACTTGGCCTCAGGTGTAGTGAAATCTGTGAGTTCCAGTGGGAGGCAGAGTTACTCTAGGTTTGAGCAGGTAGGTGAAGCTGGGAGAAAGGAACTTCAGTAAATGATCCCAAATGGCAGCGCCAAGCAGGTGGGTGTTTGTCCTAAGAAAAATTATAAGGAACACAAAAGTCATCACAAAATCTTTCCTATTTAAATGTAACTCAGTTTAAAATTAACTACCTGGCAAGAGAGATCTTGAGATTCTTCACTGTCCCTCCAAAAGAGGTTGTAGAAACTCTCCTTATCTGTCCTTGAAAACGGGTAAGGCAAATAAGAAACCTTCCCAGGGACGGCCCATCCTCCAGCACCATTACCCAAGCTGCAGGGATGTTTTGTGGGAAGGGTTTGGGATGCTGAGTCAGCACTACACTGCTGGTAGCTCTGGCTTTTCCATGGATGGTTCCTGTATACTTTGAAGCGCTGTTTATCTGCAGCCCAGCCCAGCAGGATTGCAGGGAACATGAGAAATAAATGGGATTCTAGCAGCATTATGTCACTTGATGGGTTTAAGAGACAGTTAGACTTTTTAATGAGAAGAAAGGAGGTTTGCAGATGCGAGGACAAAGCAGGGAGGTGTGTTTGAGATAAACCTAAAGGGCCAGACTCATTGGACCAAGTGGCCTTTTCCTGCCTTGCAGTTCTTTGCTTCCTCACATCTATTTACAGACTGCAGCGTGCTGAGGTCCGGCGCGCAGCCATGCTCTGAGGTGTGCCTGCTGCAGAGCACAGGGGATCACTGTTGAAAAAACATTTCTCAGGGAGGAGAAGATTGAAAATGGCCAGTAGGACAGTAGAGATGCAGATAAGGTTGTTCCTCTAATTAGATTTGACTATCTTACAAGTTACATAAAGATTCCTCACTTTCTGCACTTCTGCACTTTTGACAAAAGGAAGGCAATTACTTGCAGAACTCAATTTCTGGGGAGCAGATTCTGGATCCCCACAGCATCTTGCCTTGCCCATCTCACTAGAACCCTGAAATGTAAGATTGTCAGGCCTCTGAGACCCATCTCCTCGTTCCTCTGCAGTTTCTGGCTCCCCTCAGAAGCACTTACTCTGCCCAAGGCAGTGAATTCTCACAAACCATACCCTCTTCAGGCGATTCACAGCTCACTTTCTAGACAAATGCAATTCTCCTTAAAACCTAGTTTCTTTATCTTCTCTTTTCCCCAGCCACAATGATAATCAGAGCACTTTGCATCAAAGAAATTCAACTCCCTTACAACATTCATTAAGCCTCCCAACCTGTCTGCCGTGATCACTCACGTAATTACAGCAGTGTCATATTTAAGGCTGGCAGTGGGAAGAAGGCATACCACAGAGATGTCTCAATTTGTTTTTCATTGCTGCTGCCCTTTGTGTCAGAGCCTTCCTGGCCTTCAGCTTCCTCCTGTGTGCATCTGTGGGAGTTGTCTTCTTCTTGATCATGACCAGCAGAGAAAAGGGATGAGAAAGAAATGATGCAGTGCGATACCACAGAAAATATAGGATACGCTCATTTTTTCATTCTGTCCTATGTTCATGTCAATGTCTACCAACTTTATATCCTGAGTTTCCATGGCTTTAGGTCAAGGAGCCATGACCTTGTATTTTGATAGAGAATCATCTGTACACTGATGATGCTCTTACATCATAATTTCATTTTAGTAAAGCCAGAAATTTCTTCAAGCTTTGACCTATAGGAAGAAAAGATCAATATCAGTAGAGTTGCTAATACTGTCCTCTGGCAAGGACACATCTAATAGCTCCTGGGACGACCATGATGGGCAGGGTTTGTGTCAGCCTCCCTTCTGGCAAACCAAAGAAAAAGGAACCAAAAGTGCCTTAGAGTTTGTAAAACCAAGAAGGGAGCTTTACTTCCCATCTTCCTCCAGTTCTTGCTCACTATGGTAGGACCTCAAGCAGAAGTCTCAGGAGGTTGTCCCTCTGTCCTGAGCAGAGAGGCAACACAAAAATACTAGAGACCCCTGGCAGAATGTGTTCCCAAGGGTCTTCTAGCCCCTGTTTGCTGGCATAGGCAGCTCAGAGATGCTTGCAGAGGTTTGTATTTCGAGTTCCCCACATCTCCTGTGGAGATTCAAAGCCATTTCCCCAGTGTGCTGACCCAGCAAGTTGATCCATCTGTACTGATCTTGTTACAGATTCTGTTGTCCATTTTTAAGAGAAATTATTTATACTGCTCTTGGAAAAAAATGAAACATTAAGTTCATGTCAGAGTGGAGCTCACATCTTGGGACCAGCAGAAGGGAACACACACAGACAGGCAGGAGGCTCAGATGAAAGCAGCTCATTATACGGCTTGTGTGAACTTTCTAAATTTAAGCTCCTTTATCTTCTGAGCATGTCTCCAAGGCAGCCATTCAACTACTGCAGGCTTTCCAACATGCTGCATTTCACACCATCTATCTCTTACCAAAGTTTGAATTTAGAGCCTTGCCTGAATACCTCAGAAGTATTTAAATAGAAGAGTTTTAAAAAAAGAAGAAAATGACTGTATTTTTAGCAAACAACCAGCACTGACTTACATGAGTGTTGTGATATTCTAAAAGTCTCTAACTATAATCATTTGGACAGAAATTAGTTACTGTTATACAGAGCAAAAGCCTGCAAACCATTGAAATAAATGCTAACTTTATCTGAGCCTCTATTTCTGTGTGCACTGCGCCCTCGGAGCTCAGTTATAAGTCCCAAGAGGGCTGTAGATTTCTGTTACTTTTCACTTCTGATTGTTTCTGATCCTGGTATCTCAGGATGAAGTATGTTGCTCTATTCAACATTTTGTTCCTGTTCAGTTGAAAAATAAAAATATACTTAGAAATAAAAAGGGAAAGTAGAGAGCTGTCTGTCCTCTTCTGGGTAACAACAATGGTAGTCTGTGTTGTTTTGGGTTCAGAGCCTGGGTGGGTTTGACTGCAATTACTAATATTCACAGAATTTACGTTGCGAAAGTTAGAAATTATGGCAAGGCTCCCTTCCCTTTTCTGTTACCAGCTATTGGGTTTATTATCCTTATCTCAACCCACAGCTCATCTATATCCCCTTTTTCCATTTGAGCCAATAAAGCACCGTGCATTTGCTCTTGTGCTCAACCAGTTCCTTTAAGGAAAAGGCTCAGAGTGCTGGTAACTTAAAGGGCCAACTGTGCTGAAGGATGCTGGGAGTAACGCGTTGTTCCCTGGCTAATGAAGGCTGTGACAGCACATTTGGTTCTTTGATGAGAGCAATAGAGGAGGTAAAGTTTTCTAGGATGTAAACTTGTGCTACTTCAGTTATCCAGCCTTGTGCCGACTGACGAGATGAACCCAATGCACTTTGTGCTCAGCAGCACTGCAGCTTGCTGCACAAAGTCCTGGCATATCTTCCTTTAGATTTTGAGTAACACTTTGGTTATCCCAAATACCAATTTTCACCAAACCCGCGAAAGCTCTGTTATCTTTGCATCATTCTCCGCATTTTCAGAAGTTTGCATCTGATGGACCAGAGGATAAAATCGTGTACTGATCTTTTTAACCAAAGAGCATAACGGAATGAATAATATCAGTTAGAGAAGCAGCACTTAAGAAAACCCAAATCTGGAATCAGTCCATAAGAAAAGTAGGTAGGGGAAGCAGTGTGCTGGGCCAGGCAGCCTGCTGAGACACAGCTCCGAGCCTCTGCTGCACGCCCAGCAGCAGCTCTCAGTGCTGCAGAGTGGAACGCAGGTGGTTGTAGGGTAGGATGGGTTTTATATGTTATTACCATTAAACTGGGATTGTGTAGTAAATCTGGGATGTGACTGCATTCATCTTTCTTTTCTTCGTAAGGAGAAAAAAGGCACTTAAAACAAGGGAAAAGCTTCATCTAGGCAGAGTGGATATAAATTTTATGTGCTGTAACTAGCTATTTAACCTCTGCAACCTTATCTGTCTGGAGACCAGCTCACATAGTATCCATGAAATGAAGGCCTCAGGCAAACAGTCTGTTGAGTTTCTGTGCGGACTCTCAGATGTAGATGAAACATCATGAGACACGCAAAGGCGTATAAATCAGAGAGAGATTTGTAGAGAAAGGGACAGATCTGCCAAGCCCCCATCCTGGTGTGATAAGCTCCTTTGTAAGCATTGGTTCATTTTGTGAGGACGGAGACCCTTTTTATTGCAGATACCCACACACATCCCATAATGACTGAATCCAAAGGAGTTTGGTGGGGAGGTAAAGGCAGACACTGGAATTCACTTCGTTTTCCATTCTCACAGATGTTCTTACTTGGACTTTTCCAACCACTACAAATTCTCCTTTGTAAATCTGATCGAGCCAAGGGGCACCCATTAGCTGAAATCCAAACAGGATTTTTGATGCAGAGCCTGTTTTTTGTTTCTCGCAGAGGAAAAGCGATGGTTGATTATCTGCAGCTCTTGTTCGCATTTCAGTAATGTGAACGACTGAAACAAAATCCCCCCTTTCACCTGACTTTTTAAACCACCACGTGCTGCTGATGGTGCTTTCACAGGGTAAGGGACAGGCAGCAGGGTGCCAGGCTCAGCCAGATTTCTGGTGCACCCTGGCAATGTGCTCATCTCTGCTCTTTGCTTTCACAAAGACTGGTTTTCACTGCATGTGGGACAGGTGTTCTTGTGGTCTGCATTCAGCGCAGATTTGCCCAACAGACACTGAGTTAGCAGGACTCTGAGGCAACCTCCTTCTAGTTGCCAACAAACCTCTCAGGGAACAGCATCCCACTGGCTGCTTTGCTGGTGTTCACTGCCACGCTGAGTTAGTGAGAACTACCAACAGCTCTCGCAGCAGTGAGGATGTGAGTGCTCTGTGCAGAGAAGCATGGCAGAAAACCCAGCCAGCTGAGCCTGACCAGCATGTAAACCAGATCCCTTACAAATGGGAAGAAGTCATAAAACCTGCTGTGAAACATTAGTCTTAGCTTCAGCTGTTAGTGACTTTAATGGCAAAAGCGCCCTGTCCTCATAAGAGCCCTTTACTCCATTGCTGGATTCCCCTGGGACTGGGAGCAGACTGATCCCACAGTAGCACTTCAACTAGTAGCAGAGCAATAAAAAAGGGGGAAGAGTGAGAAGAAAACCCAATGTGCTGAGCAGCAACCACTCCACTGCTGGCTTTCAGCACAGGCAGGTGCTTATGGAGTTTTCAAATCCCCTTTATGGGAGCTCTGCAGTAGTGAATCTCTCGGGATGTGCAGAGCCCTCAGCCAAAGGGAGACCTGCCTCTACCTGTAGAGAGGAAAATAATTCCTGCTCCTCAGTGACAAGCCAAAATTCTTCACAGGTATATGCTAGGAATTAAAGACCCAGCCCTATTAAAAGCAATAAATTTGTACCGAGGATGTTCTTGGCCCAATAGTGAGAGTAAATTGACACTTTCTGGCGCTATAGCCTCCTGCCAAAGGGTGGGAAAAGTAACCCAGGTAATAATAAAGTGATCTCTAAGGGTTTTTTTCCACAGCCTGGCTTTCGGAATGTAAGCCAAATTCTAGCCTCGCGTGAGCCTCTCCAAAGTTTCTTGGAGCTAAAATTCCGTTCTTCATTTATTACAAGCTGATCAGAAGTGTTTCTTGATCCAACATCAACACCCTTGGAAAGGAAAAGGCAGAAGGAAGGAGTGAGGAGCTGGAAGAGAGACAGAGCAGCCTGCAGACAGGCGTGCACAGCTCCCAGCGTGCTGCAGAGCAGCCAGGCAGAAAGACCCTCTGTCACTCACTGGGAACTGATCCAGTGTGAGCCTGTGAAGAGGAGATGGGGCAGGCAGTGGGGCAGGTCCAGTCCAGCAGAGGTATTGGTACAATATTAAATGACTACTGAGTGGCAGCTTTCCTTTTTTTTTTTTTTCAAGGAAGTTTCTAACCTTGTAGGTTGTAAGGAGTCCCTGTCTCACCATGCAGCTGCACAGATCCTGCCTGACTCCAGGGATGTGCTGCAGCTCTGCTGAGCGTGACCGCTGCATACACTGCATGTGTCAGCTCAGGGTTCCCCTGCTGACAAAAGTGAAGCAGGGATGGCAAAGAGAAGAGGCTGAAGGAGATGAAGGAGAATGGAAAATAAGAGAGAGGAAGAAGTGGATACAAGCAATGATGGGTGTAGAATAAAATACTGAAGGGTTAGGATGTTACATAGAAGTTATTTTCTTACCTTTGAGCTCTAAAATGCTTGTGCTGACAGACCAGCTAAGGCCCAAGTGAGAAGAGGGTAGCTCGGGATTCACACCCCAGCAAGAACCTCAGCCTTGCCCTGTCCTACAAGTGGGGCCAAGGTCCTGGCTTCTGGCAGACCTTCAGGGAGAGCCGTGAGTGCTGAGAGGCATCCATGGGTACTGCAAAGTTGTATTTTTCTAAAGGGTGATGGAGTTAAAAAAGGAAGGAAGGAAGGAAGGAAGGAAGGAAGGAAGGAAGGAAGGAAGGAAGGAAGGAAGGAAGGAAGGAAGGAAGGAAGGAAGGAAGGAAGGAAGGAAGGAAGGAAGGAAGGAAGGAAGGAAGGAAGGAAGGAAGGAAGGAGGGAGGGAGGAAGGAAAGGAAGGAAGGAAGGAAGGAAGGAAAAAAGTGGAGATGATGTTGGGCATGCCAAGAAATTGCCCGGTTTTACTGTTACTCATTTCTCCAGCGGTTACAGATATCCATGACATAATGTCAGAAGAGCCCAATTCATCTTCTGCTGAAAGTTAGGGGACATGGGCTGGGCTGTATTGTCCAGCACAGCAGTGCCAGGCCAGTACAAGGCAAAGAACAGCTTGTTATTTCCCAGTGAGGTGACCACAGCCATCCCAAGCCTGCAGGCAGCCTGAAGCTGGTGCGCACAGGGCAGCCACTCTGCCTTGGCTTCTTGCAAAAATAAGAAGGTGCCTACAAGTAGTGTGGGACTCACTGCATCTTCCTCATCTCCTCATGCCAGGAGAGATGTCTTCACAGCGCTGCACATGCATAATATTAATCTCCTGGTGTTTTGAGAAGGAGCTGTTCAAACATTTTGCTGGGAGTAGTTCTGCGGGTGTGAAAACATACAGCCTGAGCAAGGTGGCAGGGCGCTGAGGGCTGAGTGATGGACCAACCTGCTGACAAGGGGCTGGAGGAGTGCTGACAGGTACTGCAGCCTGCACGGGGCTGGCGGGCGGCACAGGGAGCAAACACTATCATCCTCCTTTTGAGCAGGGGTTAGGGAAGAGACACTCCTCCGGTTCCTGCCTTCTCCAAATCAGCAGCACTTAAACTACTTTTTCAGGGGGCTGAAAAGCCCTGCAGCCCCAGCAGCTGAAGGGGCTCTGCATTACCTGGGAGCAGGAGAACAGGCTCTTTAGGGTCTGAGTGCTGCATGCTGGAATCTCTGAAACAAGTCATGTTGATAGCCAAGGGTCTGGCTCTGCACATACGGATCTCAGAGCAAACCCACTTGGGAAATGGCAATATTCCAAGTTATGGGGCTGTTTCCCTCAGTTTCCTCACACCTTGACCACAATCCTTTTGTGTAGAAGGCAAAGCCATGGTATTATAGTTCCCTACAACAGGTTGTGCCTCTGTCGGAGGTACAGCAGAACAGAAAGCATTCCCAACCCTGCCACAGCACTCTGCAGTCTTGTTGGTTGAGTCTGCTCATTTCGGTGACTGTGACTTCACTAGTTGTCCTTCAGTGTCACATGCAATTTTATGACCTCTCAGCAGCCCATCAGTTTCCGCTCAAGCCGGTGATGATTTTATTTTATTATTTTATTATATAACATAAATCGAGCTGTTCTGCAGCCCCTTGCTGGGGCGTACAGCAGCACTCTCCGGATGCAATCACCAGCCAGCTGTGTCACACTATTCCTGAGCTGTGTAGGTCACCTTACAGGCTATTAACAGAGGCATCTCCACTTCTCAGTCTCCCTTCCCCTACCTTACTGAAAATCCCTCTTTACATCTGGCAAGACCCACAGCTTCAGCCAGGGTGAGGAAGGGGGAAGAACGCAGGATGGGGACTCTGCTATCAGGGCCCACTGGGTATTTGAGCCTTTTTGCTGGTGAATTTTCATTGCTTGTTAGAATGGTCACTTTCCTCAGACACAAATAACTTGGTGTGTGGGAACAGAGAGAGGTGTGACCGTACTCAACAGTCTCCATTCTCCTGTGCTGATAGGAACCTTAATGCCCACTGCTTTGTGTGACTTCCTTCTCTTTTCTTGTTTGCCTCTCTGGTGTGACTTTACTTTCTGTCTGAGCAAATATCACAGAGAAATCTCTTGTAAACAGGAGGACATGACATTTTTACAAGCTGGGAGTTCAGGATGCATGGTGTGGTGTTTGTTTTGGAGTCCATACATTGCTGGACAAACACTCCTCTATCCCAGCCTCTGCCTGCAGAGGCAGCCGTGCTCTGCGCAGCCCAGCATGGAGCACACAGGTTCAGCACCGATGTTGGGCTAGCCCAGATCCTTCTGCTTTCCAGTAAGGGCAGTGCAGAGGAAATCACCCTGAACTCGGCACGTTCTGTTCCTAGAAGCCATGAAGCTCTGTACCCATCTGCAGGCAAAGCAGCCGGGCCACCTTGGCTAATACAACTTTTCCACCTGGACTCCTCATTCTGACTGAAGATACCTTGTACAGATGAGTCTGTGGTGCCATGCAGCATTAAGGGGGCATCTTGTTGCTTGTCTGGAGTAGGAGAGTAATACAAGACGCAGGACAAGTCCTCTGTGCTTGTGCTTTCAAGAGTGACTCTTCCTATATGCTGCAACTTTTCAGGATGCTGGTTCAGGTTTCCCAGTGTTTCTCCCATCTATGTTCCACCATGAGATTTAGCACTCAAATGATACTTAAGAGACTTCAAAGTCAGACACTTTCATAGTGTGAATAATGACAGAAGAAGCAGTGGGTGATGCACGGAGCCATGGCTGTTGCTCCATGAGCAGCAGGGTGACTTTGAGCATCTTCCCTCTGCTCCCTTCAAGGCTGCCTCCCTTAGCCTTACTCTTCTTCCATCATCACAGCTTAGGAATGAGCTAGTTGTCATTAGGAGGCTGTATAATCCTATCATAGTGACATGCAGACTTTCACCGGGGCCTCCAAGTGTTACCAAAGCATGAATTCTTCCGTTTTATTGGTACTGTTTATTAGGTTTGTATGTAAAGCATGCACAGCAGTGCTGGTTGTTTCCAGAGTGTGCATAGGATAAATAAACACCCTTTGCTCTGCTGCAGGGCCTGCCAGCCCAGCCCCTACAGTGCCTTCAGAGACCAAGTACCTTCAGCAGGGCCTTCTGGAGGAGAAACTGTTCCTTTGTCACCGATGTCATAACTCAGCGCAGTTGATTTATTGCTTCCTGATTCACTTTCTCCAGTTCCACAGTGTTATCGTAAATGTGTGCTCCCCGGCAGGGTGACTTAAACCAGGACCAGTTCCTGTCGTCTGCGTCAAAAGGATCGCGATCAGGTTTTATAAGAAACAGCACGCAGGCAGGCTGAGCAAAGCTGGCGCTGCACATGTGGCTGCGAGGGCTGCTGGCGGTGGGAGAGGAGCTCAGCAGTGCCCGGCACGCTCTCCCTGGCTCCAGCTGAGCTGAGTGGGACACAGCCCAGAACCCAGCCAGCTCAGGGCTCACACGGGAGTGATGAGATGCTCAGTGTCATGGGAGTGGGAAGTGAGAGACAGAGGCAAATCTGGGACTGATAAAAAATTTGTGTTTATGTTCTTTTAGTGGAAAATATTTCTGTTGTCCTACCTGGAAATCCCCGCAGGTAACTTATTCTTTTTTAACTCTCCCATCAAAACTTTTTTAAAAACTATCTACTTTGCTCCCACCGTTAACATTTAATTGATTTTAAAAATCAAAGAAAGATTTCAAAGCAAACAGAAGGGTATTTCTTCTTCAACTTGTTAGTAAATTCCAAATTAGAGCCTTTATTAAGACAGATTTTCCATCACAGCATATTGCTATTATTTATCTGTGCAGCAGCACCGGCGTCTTTCTGTGTGTGGGGCTGACATTCAGTGCAAAGACCAGCAGAAAGCTCACGTCCAGCAGAAGAGCTGGCAGCTTACCGACACGTATTGATCTCAGTCTCACTAGGATTTGTCTTTATATTTCTTCTCTCGGAGCACACTGGTTTTCCTGGTGGGGTGTGGAATGTGTATTTTTCGGTCCTACCGCCCTAGGGACTTTGATTTTGGCAAGGAAGCAAAGACGCCAGCAGACAGGAGAGGGTCTAAAAACTCCTGGTAGGTTTGAAGGGATGAGCAGCAGTGAGCAGCGTTAAATGGATTTACATGACATGGCTGTCTGTGACTGCGCAGGACTAGACTCAACACGCAGACGATCTTTCCAGGCCTGGCTGCCAACCTGGGCATGTCAGCGGGGTTCAGCTGCAGATGCAACCAGGAGAGCCCCTCTCCAGGCCAGTGTCTGCCACCAGCCTGCCTGGGCAGGTCCCTTCCCCGTTCAGAGATGCTGGAAGAGGAAGCTGCGTTGGCTTCAGCTGAGCTTTCTTTTTATAACTTGGTGTGAGCTCTCGTGTTGACAGCTGTGTTTCGCTGTGCCCTGTCTCCCAGGGAAACTTGCACAAGGGGCTGATCTGCTTGGAATGCAATCACAAACTGGTACCTTAAGTTAAAGTGGTGCAATGTACTGATGAAGACAAACTCCTCAAGGCTGAATCTTTCCCAGTGAATGCCATCCACGAGCTGAGCAATTGCATATGGGGCAACACCCAGTCAGGCTTTGCCAGGCTTAGACTTTCCCTAAACAGCTATTTTTAGGGCCGATGCTATATAAATCCCAGCCTTTCTCTCTCGCTGCTTCTTCTTATCTCCTTAAATCATGCAGTAGCAGTTGCTTGGCTCTATCTCTGAATTCTGCCTCCAATGGGAAGGGAAAACTATTTTGAACGTAAATTTTTTTCCTTCATTTTGCGGCTGGGAAAGACCCAACCTGCAAAAACTGGGCCACTGAGTGACACTGGCACTTCAGAACTCTGGCCCTGCCTCCTCAGGAGGAGGTCGGTGAGTCGTGCTGCTCCTGATGAGTCCCTGCAGCACGCTCTTGAAGCAGCCCTCACCCAGGGCTCTGCTCTGATTGTGCGATGCCCAGAGCAATGCCAGGAGGCAGCTCTTCACCAGCTCTTCACATCTGCTGGATGCAAGCAGGCTGCATGGCTGGAAAGGGCTGTCCAACAGGCCAAGGAGCCGGCTGACCACGGCCATGCACAGAGGTCGCTCACTGCACTGCCCAGCCTTGGTTTTCTCACTTCTCCCTGACCGTCCCAGAGGCCCAGCAGTGGTACAGCACAAGGGCTCTCAGGCCAGGCTGGCAAGGTCTGGATTTGGCAGCTGAGGTTTGAAAGAGTCCTGAGTTTTTTGAGGATTCACAGCTCACGTCAAAGCTTGGCCTGCTGCGTCAGGCCTGCTGTGTCACTCCGGATGCTGGGATGGGTGCTCAGGTGTTGAGCCATCGTGGCTTGTTCCTTTTGGTGTCAAATTATTTGTGATTCATGTGTTGCCGTGACATCACTTCCCAATAAAAAGCTGGGCTATCAACCCAGCTTATCTTCTGCCAAAGCACCTGGCAAAATGCCTGGCCGCCTGTCTCCCTTTCACCAGCAGCCCACGTGCCAGCAGTGTGACTTGCCATCAGCCCCCAGATCACCGCCTGGAGTCTCAACTCAGTCCAACAGAGGCTGGTGGCTTGTAATGACAGCTTGTGAGGCTTTGGCTGCCTGGCTGATGGTAAGAAGAGATTGCGAGGATTGGCTCTCATGGCACTGCTCGGTGGGGTTTGTGTGCCTTCATGCACAGGGTGGGCATGTGGACGTCTGGGGTACGGCTGGGGTAGGAGGGTGGGTGCATTTCTGCAGCTCCCTCTGCTACTGTTTGTTCAGCTAACACAGTTGCTCTCATTCAAGAGCAAAATCACAAGGGAATAATTTGCAAATAGCAACTGAATGTTAAATACTAATTTGTATGTACATGTTTGGGTTGCTTTCCAAAGTCCATTTATCATCTCAATCCTCTTGCATCTGCTGCCACAAGGCGTTCTGCCAACTCAGCAGAATGGGAACTCCAGCTCACCCTGCTTGCACTTGTCTCGCTCCCAGCACCTCTGGACGAGAAGTGAATGTGGCTGGGTCTGCCATGAGATTTCTCCCTCAGTAAGCCATGCTGAGGCTTGGATTGCGTTAGGGTTTCTATCAAGAAGAAAATGATAAATTCTTAAACGCAGCTACTGTTGGTAGTATTCTAAACTTCAAAAAAGAGCTGAAAAGTTTTACCTGGTAGAAATCATTAATTTCCCAGCACCCCCTAGCCAATTCTGGATGTACAGACAGTGAGGTATGTGATATCTTCAGTCCATGCTGGTACAAATCAGCTTGTGGATTTGCCAGTTGTGCACTTGGACCTCCCACCAAAATGGGACTCTGTCTGGGCACTGCACAAGCCCTGAGCCACCACTTTGCCCAGAGATGTTGGATGCTGAGTTGTATCTGGACCAATATCCAGGGGATATCCTTTGGGCAGGTCACCTCAGAGCTAACCGTGAGAAATAACAGCCCTGCCAGAAAACAGATGGAGGAAGGTGCACAACTATTTCCTATGAACCATCTAGGATTAAATCAAACCAGTCCCTGCTGCCCACGGGTGTGCAGGTGGTGAAATCATTGGCACCACCAGTTGCACAAAGCACATCCATGCAGCTGAGCCCACGTCTCATATTCTGGGGAGACTGGCATTGTGTGTTAACTGGAATTTCCTGTAAACCAAGTGCCCTTCCAGTAGAAAGAAATGGCCAGGAAACAGCTGTGCACATGCAAAGCACTTTTACTACTGCCTGATGTTTTCCTCGGCATCACATTTTCTTTTTTTTTTTTCAAAATGCTTAAATCCTGTGCAAACAACAGTTTTGTCCCAAGCTTCCTGTATGACAGTAGTCAAGGGAAACAGCTTCATTTGGGCTGATCCGTTGAAGCCACACACCTTACTGTATGGGAATAGGGGGATTGGGGATTATTCAGCAGACGTTGAAAAATGTTAATATTTTATCAGCCATAGAGTAAACAGATAAAGCGGAAAGCGCTTTATATTTTTCTGAAATGTTAATAATGGACCGATAATCTCCAAAGCCTGCATACTTCCTGCGATTCAAAAGGGACTGCATGTACTCAGCATTCACAGTGCAGCCCTGGCACAAGTCACACACCCTCTCCAAGAAAGGACGACGTTGGTCTGATCAGGAACACGGCCCAGAAGCCAAAAGCTGCTTTCTGCAGTTTCGTAACGGCAAGTGCAGAGCCCCAGGGAAGAGCGGCTGTGGCAGCAGCACCCCTGAGTGCTGCCTGGAGTGCAACCCACAGCTCTCCTCGGAGCTGGAACCCAGCAGCACTGGTTCAGAGCCCACAGACACCTGTAGGTATCTTGGCAGCTATGTAAAGATTATCTGTTGACAACTGGAATTGTGGAAGGACTTCAGGATTTGAGCCAATCCTGAGTGATGAGAATTAGATCCACTATGAGGCCCACGTAAAGTCCATCGCGTATCTGCTGCAGGAGTTTGTCTTCCTCTCTGGCACCAGACAACCCTAGGATTGCACTGCTGGGTTGGAACCAGGAGCCAGCAGTGGTAATGAGTGGGGTTTGCATCTTGCATACTTACGCAAACACGGAGGCCAGGCCAATTATGAGGGCAGAAAATGCACAAATATCATCATGATAGCAGAAAAGTCCTGCAGGTCACCTTTGCCTTGTGCCTAATGACACTTGGTTTCCAGTTCCAGTGTTCTAGGTCCTGAGAAGTCAAATCAGCCTTTTTGCAAACATCGGTGACTGAAGTCAATGCAGGATGCAATGCATCTCCTAATCTTATGTTGGTGCTTATGAGCTCCAGGTCGATTTGAGTATAGTAATATAAGATGTGTCTCTGAATACCAGTTTACACTGTGGATTCTGTCAGGTCTCTGCAAACCAGTTCTTACATCCAGAATGTCTACTGAAATCAAAATCAAATTCCTGTATTTGTTCTAAATATATAACTTCTCTGGCTTTGTTTCTGGGAACGCTGATGCTTTGCTGTCAGACGCTGAAAGTTGCTGCCTCTTACAGACCTGTGCAGAAACTGATAGGTAAAAAATTCCTTTCTTGTGCCAACTTAATGCTATTTTTCTTTTGCAATCAAGGATCTTTACACACACACACACACACACACATATTTTCTATACCTACTACCAAAGCCTGGGGACACACTGAGTCTCCCCTTCCTCTCAGGATTCACTGAGACTTTGGCAAAGGCTAATGTCATACAGAAGGATTGGAGCCTGAGCAGAACAAACCCTGCACCCTATCTGGCAGCACAAGCTGACCTCTCTTTCAGGTTAGACTTTGTCTCAGGTCTCTGCATGCACATCCCTGTAGCTTTCTTCAGGATGTAGTATTGCCAAGTGCAGAAAATAGTAACTGCTCTTCACTATACTGATGGCTTTTCCTCCACATCACAGCTAGATACCCCCATCCACTCTAAACATCAGAGACAAGGGGGACGTTGCCTAGTTTGCTGATACACACAAAGCAGATAATATTCCTTGGTGATCACATTAACTGCATTTGTTTTTTTCAAATTGAATATAACTCAAATACAAAGCGTATGGAATTTTCCCATATCCTTCCTTGTGATTAAAATCCATGACTTTCTCAACGTCATTTAGATTTTATTATGAATCAGGTATATATATTGTCAGCAGCAATTTAACTGAAGTTTAAAAAATGCTGGGCAAATTTCTGCCTGGGGAGGCAGCCCGTTACTTCTGAATATGTTTCTCATCATTTTCCATTACTTCTGCTTTGAAAGGCGGGTTTTATTTTCCCTCTCATTCAGGTAAGAGTGGTTATTTAATAACCCCACGCAACTGCACTCTTACACACCATTAAACAGGAGGGGCTTAATTTCCTTTGCTGTTTGTCCTTCAATAGGTTTTGATTAAGTGTAGGTTTAAATACTTGGCTGTAATCTTAACAACCTCTTAACTCCAAATCATCAACACCAGTGAGTGCTGAAGTCCTGTGCAGAATGAGGTGGTCCCTTCTGCACAACACAGCACTCCTTGTCTGTGTCCTATCTGATCTCTACTGTGCAAACACCATTCGTGGGCTTTGGGAGGGCCTGGACTGCGTGCCTCAATGAATATCTCTATTAAAATGTATCTTAGCTTATATAGTAAACACTTACTTTTATCTGTGCCACTTCAAACTCTCTGTTTCAAGTGCAGATGTTAGTGAGTAAACATTCTGTCTCACCACCAGATCTGTGGATTCAGAGAAGCATGGAGGGATGTAAGTAGAAGCTGAGTGACTCACAGAAACATTTATTTTCATCTGATAACCAACGTGGAAGCCCTCTTTTCAAGATCAGTTCTATTCAGACAGAGAATAGCTTTCTGTAACAGAAAGTTTTAGGCTTGCCAAGCCAAGGATGCAATCTCAGGCTTATCTCATCTCTTTGATCGTATCTGTCCCTGAAAAAGGCATGATTCTCCTTTGTCAGCTCATGCCACAGCAGAGACATTCACAGGGATGCCGAGCAGTGCTCATCAAACAGAGCTGCGACTGGAAGCAGTGCTGCCTCTGCGCTGAACACTGCAATAGGAGGTGCCTATTTGAGACCTGCCAAGGCTCTGCTGAAGTGTGGGCTCTTCTCTTAGTCATTCCTAAGGAGTGCCGTCGCCTTTTGCTATTGTTGCCCAGAAAAATCTCTGATGCTGTGATGTTTACAAATGGTAGCATATGATGTGCTACCTCAGTTCCCCATAGTTGGTTTGCCCTGCTTGGTCAGCGACTCTGTTTCAAAAGGGAGGATATCCAGGACTGTTTGCTAATAAAAGTTATCGACGATCGTGTGTGTGAAGTTCATGAATTTCCTAACACTTGCCAGTGTTTTCACATTAAGCCAGGGGCTGTCCAAATTCTTGTAAGTAATAAATCACATGCCTCACCCTCTGCACAACAGCAGAGCCAAGTTTACTGAATAAAATATTCACACGGTGCCTATTCATCTCCTTGCGGTTAGGCCTATTCAGGTGAGCACAGGAATCCAGCTAGTGACTGGCAGCAGTTTCCTGGCTCAGGTGCAGGCAGCCTGCTGATCCCACTCACCACAACGATGCCCCAGTGGCTGCAGTTTGCTGACGCCTTTGGGAGAGGGCTCTGCACGTGGCAGAGCAAAGCCAGTGAGCAACCTTGGCTGTTCTCTGGGCCGTCCAGGGGTGGATGTCGCTCATTCCTCTGCTCGCACAGTGGCTGACCACCTGATGCTATCATCAAGACGTTCTTCTCAGGCTGCAAGATTTCTATGGTGACTCTGTGTTCAAACAAAGCAAAGCGCCTTTGCATCCCGTACAGCAGACTGTCACAATAAAGATTTAACAAGAATATTAATGTCATTGGCTAAAAAGAAAGATGCTGTTTAAATGATTATTTTCCTTGAGTGTTTTAACAGAAGTTTTAGTTCAGTATAAAGAGCGGCTTTGCCTTCTTTTATAAGAATTGGCAGGAAGAGGTAATATTTTAGCTGACGCGTAATCTATCTTGACTCTATTGCTTTTTTATTGTTTGTCAGAAGGGCCCTGGGGGTAAACATTATTTCTTTGTCTGTTTGGGCCCTGGCTTTATGCCAGGGACACATTTCTCACATCAAGCATGTTTCTGCATACCAGTGGGGGATAGACTGGGTGAGGACAAATTACCAGCTCTGCACACAGGCCTCTCCGGTGCCATTTACACATCTGCAGAGAGGTCATGGGAGTCAGAGAGTGCAAGGGGGAATGAGCTGCAGGAAGCTCCCCTGGCTCCCCTGGAAGCTGTCGGCTGACAGCTCAGCCCAGCACCTTGTGCCTTGCTCCCAGCATTTGTGTCTGAAGAGCTGCAAACCCCTCAGCCAGTGCTGATGTAGGCCAGACAGCCAGCCAGACATGCTGTGTGCATGGAGGAGCCCAGGCAGTGACTTAGCAGTGATCTGCTGATTCAGGTGAAACAATTTCTCTCACTTGATCTCATGCACCATTCAATAAAGAGCTGACTTACATTCTCAGCAAAGCTCTTGTGCTTTACAGTTTGGAGAGCTCATTTCCCTAGATGCCAGCTTTGGAGTCAGTTTTCCTGGGACGCCGAGCACGCAGCAATTGCTAAGTGCCTTTGTTATCATCCACACCTAATAAAAGTTTATAACTGTATGCCCTCCTCTGTCCCACCATGTCAACATCACCTCCTTGGCGAATTGTTGAGATATTAAGTCCAGTACTTTTCTGGCCTCTTCGGTCCCTTGGGCTTGTATGGGCAGTCCTCTCTGATAAGCTGAATGCAAACATCCCCATTGCATAGGGCTCCCCATACAGGCGGTTACTGTAGCTCTACTGCTAAACCCAGCCCAGTTCCCAATTCCTGTCTTGCTGCTCTCACCACTGAGGTAGAGACTGCCTTGACCCATGTAAACACTTCTCTACATACAAAACCAATTGTTCTCTCCTTTCTCTAGAAGATAAGCAGCTTTCTGTTCCCAGAACCAGGTTAGTTCCTGGTGTCTTCCACTGGACTGACTGGGTTTATAGCTGTTACTCTCTGTGCAGCAGAAGAGCTAAAACAGAGTCCTGATCTTACTGAAATACAGGATATTAAGTTGATAGATGTAGCCTGGGCTCTGCATTTCGTGAGAACTGAGTGTAAAGGAAGCAATGAACAGCCAGGAGGTGTCAGTGAAATCCTGGTCTTTTAGCAGGGCCGAAGTCTCTTATCCTATAAGAGGTTCAGGGTATCCAGAGCCTCTCTAGGTTTCTTCACCAAGCAGTGAGAAGCTTATTGTTCAGTGAGCTCAGAATTTGAAACAAAGCCAACCAGTCATAGGAAAACCAAGCTAGCAAAACACTCATCCAGGGAAAAAAAAAAAAGAAGAAGAAGAAAAAAGAAAGGAAAGAAAGGAAAAGGATAAGGAAAAAAAGAAAAGGGAAATGAAAAGGAAGAGGAAGATGATGTTTCTTGTTAAGACTTGTGAGACGTGTGGACACAAGTGCTGGGGGGGAAGGAGAAAAGAGAAATACTTCCAGGTGCTGAGGGGTTGTCATGGAAGTCTTGTCTGGATATATCCAACTTCCCAGTTTGGCTCTCGAGGCTCATCTAGACTGACAGCATAGAGGAAGCCTAGGATGCTCTTGTGCTCAGTGTGTCCTGCTGGGTGGGTAGACAAAAGAAAGACTGCATTGCTGGAAGTTGTGGGGATTCAGCTGGCAGCAGCTACTGTGGCAAGTTTGGGTCCAAACGGTGAGGATACTGTCAGCTGTCTTGCTTGGGTGTAAACAGAATTAAATTGAGTTTCCAAGTCAAATGCCTTCTCATAATCCATTACTTAGGACTGGTGAAGGGCAAAGTCTGGAGGAGAACAGAAAGATCTAGTTAAGGTCCTTTGGAAATGACTCACTCTTTTTTTCAGTTTAAGGTTTGATGCTTCTGTGGCTGGCTTATGAGCTGAACCTTCTCTCCAAACACAAGGACAGAGGGGTCTGTTGTCACATATTCCATAAAGAACCATCACCTGAAAACTGTGCATCACCTCGTGAGAATCTCAGTCAAGTAAGACATTTCCAGCATCTTTCTGAATATTTGTTCAGTACCAAGAAGTATTAGGAGATTCAATTGTGTTTAGTTATTATGAAGCTCACACCCCTGCCATGAATGTTGCCTGAGATTTTTTTCTGGCAAAGGCATTTAGGGAAGTCCCTCTCTCTTCACAATAGAGACATCAATAGACATTTCATTTCAATAGAAATTTCCAAGGGTGAAGAAGTGGTTTTGTCTACTATGTGGAACATAAACACTGTTCCTTCAGACCTGGTTCAGGTCCTGGCTGTGCCACAGACCTCCTGGTCTTAGTCAGGGACTAAGCCTGCCTTGTCCTCCTGTGTGTCTGTGCATCAGGTTGTTGAGGAAGAGAGCTTACATAGCAGCATATCTGTAAGGTTTACACAGATCCATCTAGAATCTGGTTAGAGGTCTCAATCCTGCGGACAGCCTGCGCTTCATGGCACAAAACACTGCAGTGATAAGCCATCCTCAGAGCAGTCCTGCTTCACAAGAGAACATTGCTCTGTCCAACAAGAGATTATGCATTGCTCACTGAAAGCAGGCAGTGAGGAGGGCTAGCAGGAAATGGGCCTTAGATCAGGGGTTTTCCTTGCGTTTCTTTTACTGCATCCATTAGGCTCACTTCCCCCACATCTGGCATGCTGGGGCCTTCTAATTCTTAAATCAGCCATGAGAGAAATAATGGAAAAGGAATTGAAATCACAAAGGAGAATGTGCTCAGAGATCTTCCTTTTGTAGGTGTAAAAGCAAGGAGAGTGAAGGGGGAACAGATTCTAAAACATTTGCTCTTTCAGGGATGGGTGCAAGTGCTGGGCTGTTGTTTTTGTTGAAAGCTCTGGGGGCAAAGAGGTTTTTGTCAATGTTTTACAAGTCTTTGGATGACGGTTTGAAACTGCAGCAAGAAATGTGATTCCTGGCTTAGCAGACAGGTTCTGCAAGTCAAGCTTTCTGTTTATTTTAATATTTCAGGGATCCTTCAGTGTGTGTCACATGGACAAAAAGAAAGGGGGAAACTCCTCCTCCTTCATGAACACAGCAGCAGAATTGTCTTAAAGGTGCCGAGTTCCCACAGTCCATGTGCAGCACACACAGTCCTCTTCCCACCCAGACCATCCCAGCAGCGAAGTCCTGCTGGGCCAGCTCAGCCCCATGGGTGCACCTGGCTGTGGACTTGCACTAACACCGTGAGTACCATCAAGCTAAATTATAAGCTAAAACTAGAGGCCATCCAGGTGATGGTTTCTAATCATCTCCCAAGAGAAGTGGGAGAAACCCCTTGCCCAAAACTTCTAAAGCTCTGCTGGAAGCCATTGCACATAGGAGCCATGGGGTCCCTTTTGCATTTCTGCTGTAGGTGGTCTCCTGAATCAACTACATAAAGACTCCAGACACAGCTATAAGAATGTAGAAATGTGTCACTTCTGTTGTATGTAGAAATGCACGTATAATTCTAGCTCTAAGTACTTCTATCTGCTTCTAGTGTCTAGAACATGAAATTGCATGGAGGGTTTGCTCCTGTGACTGAGGCTGCGGTACAGAATAGTGCTTTAACCTAGAGATGTGGTGCATATCTGTGGTCAGCTCACCATTTTCTCACATGCTTGTTTTCTAGAGGTGCTCATGAAGGCTGTGATCAGACAGCAGACTGTATGGTCTTCTTAAGTTAAATTGACCAAGCTTTCACTATCAAAATCCTTGAACTGTTTTAACAACTGGGAAGGTATTTGCTAGGTTGTTGCATGCCAGTTGCTTGCAATTTATCCGTATTTGCTGCTAAGTAACACAATTGATTGACTGGTGAGCTTATCCTATCTTTTAAATGGCTTTTAACAGCACAGATAACAACTGGACAGCTGGTGAATCTGTATTTCTATCAAAAGGAGAATGTATTTTCTAAGGGACTAGCTGCTTTTGGTAAAGAGAGTTTGCCCCAGCTCTAAACTAAAGATGGTTCTTGGGTTTATGCAGTTTTCTGCAGAGCTCAGTATCTCTTTTGCATCCCTCCTTTCCTTCCATACTGTTATCCAATACACTTTGTGATCATCACTGAATTTCGAGCACATACGTGCCAAAATGGAGCTGTCTGATGTGACAGATGATGGACTCTTTCCAAACAAAAGGATAAGATATGATGGCAGCCCGTGTGCTACTGGGGATGCTACCTGTCCCCCAGCCAAGCCCATTCCTCTGCGGCACTGAGTGCCTGAATGGCACTATGGCAATTAGTCATGGCATTTTAGTCAAACCAGGGAAAAGGGAATCCTTGTTCCCAACAGATAATTAATTTAATTCTACAGGAATGTAAAAATCTCCTCCAGAGACCATAAAAACCTTCCTTGTGGTCGGCTTGCTCTTAAGGGAGCAAGGAAAAATGTGGTCCATTGGTTAAAACAAGCCTCCCTACTGAGGGCAATTATATGACAGAGGAGCAGAAATCTGTTAAGCACATAATCCATAGCTATGGAAAATCAGAAAGCTAAGTATTTGTCCAGTAGTCCCTTTTTGACTGTGTGTCATGTTCTAATGTCTGAATGTCCTTCCCAGAGGGAACCAGTGCCTTCATAGGCTTCTAAGTTTGGGGACAGTTGAACAGTTTTGACATGAAGTCATGAAACATGTCAGTGCTTTTAACCTGGGCTTTGTAGCAAATCAGGATGTGTTGACACAATACTGGACAGGTGGCATTCAGCCCTAATTTTTGACAGTAGACACGTCAGGGTGAGCCCTGGGTTCTCTGCAACTGAGAAGCATAAGAATATCTGAAGCCTGCTGCTAACAGTGCAACACTTCTTTGCTGACATATCAAACCATTATAACACTATCCTGCACAGGTTAATATTCTGTGTATGAGTGAATGGGTGATGTGAGAGGAGGTGTCACATCTGGTCCTCACACTGTGGTGTTTCTGATGTCGCAAAGAAGAATAGGAGCTGCAAAATAAGAGTATGTTTAATGTCAGGAGAAAACTAGGCCCACCTGTGATGTTAGCTCAAGCACAAGTGCATGGGTTAGATCAGCCCCAAGGTGGCTCCAGTCTGTGCCAGCAGCACCTGAGCAGCCTCTGCACCCTTCCACCAGGCCATTCTATGATATGATATGATATCATATCATATCATATGATATGGTATGATATGGTATGATCAGGCAGAAACTCTCCGGTCACTTTGTACTCCAGCTGCTCTGTCTTTGCTGAGCCAGGTTCTCTGAGCTGTAGGACTGAACAACACAATCACAGGTTCTCATCACAGGAGTTGGATGACAGCATTTCATAGAGGCAGTGTTTTATTTTCTCTGTTGCCCAATAGCAGTGGCTCTGTGTTGGGGAGGACCCTTATGGGGGCAGCAGAATTCATGCAGGGAGAGCAGCAGAGCCCCTGCAGGGGATTTTCCTCTGCCCATGGGAACTCAGCAGGCTACACAGAGCCCGGCATCCTGAAACCACAGCCCATCCATCAGCACATTAGCCCATGTGTGATTACACTGGATTTCACCACCCTCACCACTCTCCTTCATGTGTTTATAATCACCATCGTTATTCTAGAGTTACAGAGCAGAAGCATCCTATGCAAATCAGGGATGCCAGGTCAGCAAATGAATTGGTGACATCTTTTCAAAAAACCTGAGCCCTCGGAGGGTTACTTGCTGCATACCACAGGAAAAGCATATGCAGTGAAACCCACTGGAAGCTGAGTCACTGTTTTTTTCATAGCGTGATTTTGCCATAAACAGCTGAGTTTGGGATGCAGAAGCATGCTAGGTTGCAGTGAAATCATTTCAGAAAGCTTTTCATGGTCTCACAGTTACATCCGTTGAGTCTCACTCAGGAGGCTTCTGGCTCATTTCCATTTGCCTTAGTTTTTCCTATCTATGACTCTACTCATGGTAAAAAAAAACCCTTTTGCCAGAGATAGCAGGCTATCCTAAATGTAAATATAATATCTAGTGCCAGGGCAGCCCCAGCAATGCTGTGATTATAATGGAGATTTTTGTTTCTTGAAGTTTTAGGAAAGTTACTGCATAAGAAGCATAAGATCTGCTCCCCATCTTCTATCTCTGTTTCTGAATCTCAGCTTAGGCGCGTTACAACTCCACCTTTCCTGCAATCAGATATATCCTTGTACGAGAGAGGGATGTCTATACATGGTCCCTGGAATGGTACCAAGACACATCACCCACATCCCCATCACACAGGCACCAGCTGAGGAGAGAGCTGGGCCTCAGAGTTCCCTGGCTTCCCACATAGGGCTAGGTTTGTAAGTGTCCCATTGCAGACCTACTGTGAGGGCCAGGCGTATTATTTCTGGAGAGCTTTGGCATCACCTCTGTGACCCTGCAGCCTTGGGTGAGCGAGCTTACAGCTCATGTAGCTGCGTGGTGAGCAGTGGCTGATCTGTGCAGAGGATGAGGAGAGCAAGAAAGGAGAGACCTACAGCAAATGCAGCCTGGCTACCAGCACATGCTGGAGCGGCATGTGGCCGTTCTGTGGTTTCTGCCCCTTGCTGGGTACCTCAAACACACTGCTCTGCAGTCCCAGCACAGACGAGACCCTGGTTCTCCAGTGTATGCCCCCATTGTGGTAAGTGGAACTGGAGTCTGTCTCATTTTCCTCTGCTCTGTGCCACCAAGCAGCTCCCAGTGGAGGTGCGACAGTCACTCAGCAGTGCTTTTCCACGTGCCTTGGTCCTGTCCCTGTCTGTGCACCCAGCCAAATCCCAGTGTGACAGCGTAGGCAAAAGTCAGGCCAAGGACTGCACAGGAGGGTATGTTCCTGCTGCCCATGTAGACACAGCAAGTTTCCTATCATACCAGGAAAGGTAGGCTACACTGCTCAGGACACATTAAACACAGGATCCAGTTAATTTATGTGACCTGGCACTCTGAAAACTAATAAAAGCCAGTTTATGCTTTCACTTGCACGTGATTAATGGGAGAGCTCTCCATCGTATATCACAGTCCATGTCCTAGCTGGGACAAAAATGTACAGATTATGGAAGAAATTGGGAATTAACAAAACAGCTGTTAACTGAGCTAGAAATACTCTACCACAGTGCTGCTGTAAATCAGAGAATCGCGTGTGACAGTTCTCCCTGGCTGTTTGCAGGGGGCTGCTCACAGCAGACGAGCCAGAGGATTCCCTCTCCTAGGGAAGGAGCCTGCCCAGGGCTAGGTGTGGGTGGACCCGTGGCAGCCAAAGCCCTGGCCTCCAGGAGCTTGCACTCAGAGCCAGGTAAAAAATAGCAGCAAGCCAGTGAATGGCTTTCCTGTATTCACTGCACAGGCCGTTGCTCTGCTTAGTCTTCTGAGTTGCCTGACTAGCAGTTTGGTGTATAGCTCTTGGAGAGCAATTAGTCTGTAGTAACATTTAATGTATTTACAGAGATGCAAAGAAAAGGAACTTCCTCTCTCAGGATAGGCAGGGTGCAAAGTGCCAAAGCCACATAAAAGCCATTGCTGAATGGGTCACTCCAGGCAGAAGCAGGTTTCCAAGAGGGAAGGGCCAGATGCGAGGATGCAGAGACCTGGAGTCACTCTGGATCACAACAACTGGACCCATGGGAACTCAGAGCCCCATAGCCCTTGTCCTGGCTGACACACGGTGCCCATCTTGCTGTGTATGTTCAACACAGGCAGCTTGATAAAAGCCTGCCTTCCTGCCACTTTCCAAATAGGTTTATTTCCTGACCTAGGCAACATCACTGGGGCAGCAAGAAAAAACAGTGGCTAACAGGCACATCCTTTGCCTGATCCTCTGAGGGCCAGAGGTGGACCTTGCCCAGCAGGATGTGGGGAGCCAGGGCACTACGATTGGTCACACGCCACCAGCAGAAACAAAGCAAAAAAGATGCTTCACAATAGTGAAAAATAAAATACAGAGTAACAAGAGTATTTATGTCATTTCCTGATGGGCAGTTATATAGCATGATAACAGGATGGGGTCCCACTGTCAGTTCCCGGACAGCTCAGGCAATTTCCCATAACCCCAGTGACTAAATAATGTCATGAGGTGAGCCTGAAGCCCGCCGTGCATCCTGCTTCCCTCATTTCCCCAGGCACTGCAAGCAGCACCTGGCTCACGCAGGACGTGAGGATCCGTCCCAGTGCGGTCAGACGTACCTGGGGAACCATGAGCCTTTCCCCACCTTTGAAAAAGAATCAAGAGCAAGTGGGAACTCTAGAATATGCAGCTGTGAGGGTGTTTGCCCTGCAAAAGGATCTGGCAGGGCTGGTTCCCACCAACTCCTGTTGCAAAATAGGGGCCTGGTGAGTTGCAGGCAGACAGCCCTGAGTAAGGTGTAGAGAGAGGAGCCCCATTTACTGCTCACGGGAAAAGGCAGCATTTTGTTGGTCAACAGTGAAGACACATGGTCCAAATTCTGAACAGTGGCTACTCAGAAGGCTGTTCTTCACATGCTCATGATTTTAGGAGTAAATCACAGATTTGGTGCCACAGTCCTGTCCAGCATAGTCCAAGTAGCATCATTCATCTGGCAGACGGGATCTTTCCATCAGTCTGGCTGCAGAGAGAAGCAGCTCCATCCTCCCCAGCACAGCAGCAGGAGCCCCGGGCAGGGCAGGACCGCGTGGAGCCGCGCGCAGGCTGTGCTGAGGCCGGCTGCCTGCTGCAGAGTCCTTGCTCTCGCAGCAGGGTTGCTTGATGGATCACCTGGAAAGACAAACCCACTTACACTTTCCAAGGATTCGAACAAATGCCTTATGGCCCATCGGGGGATCTCCCCTTGACATGTTCCTTTGGATCATGTGTTTAAGTCATCATTTTCTATCCCTACTTTGGAGATCCTTAGCTTTGCTGCTGGGGCACCATCCATCCTCAGACAAACCTGCCAATGTGCTTCACTGAGAGCCCGTGGGCCCCTTTCCCATGAGCCCACTGTGAGACCTTCCCTCATTCCTTGGGAGCAAAGGTGAGAGTCTTAACCTGCCTAGAGAGCTGCTGCTGATGTCCCAGGAGTTGGTCACTGCCCAGCAAATGCTTGTTGCTGGTTCACAGAAGAGTTAGTCACAAAAAATCTAATTTCATGTGAAAACAGCGGACACTGACAGCATTTTGCAGAGATTTTATGGTGTCCAAATTTGAACTTCCTTTTATTAAGGCACATCAGCCAATGTTTTAAATGGCTTGAAGTTATAATCTGGCACTTTGATCATCTGATAATGCTTTTCGTCAGTTTTGACATGGATATTGTTTTGTGGAGAATTAGATACGAGTTCAGTCACAAAAAAGTGAGAGCTGCTTCAGAACTGAGTATGTGTCCCATTCACTCCTAAATCACAAAGTTCAGCATACTCACAGAGATTCACTGCCAGCTCACCCCAGTAAAAAAAGCCCATCAGAACTAACCTGGACATTTTAATGGCTTCAGAGATACTACTAACAATGTTAGAAAGTACTTTTTAGAAGTTGCACTCCACAGTTCTCCTAAACACCATTCTCCTTCAGAGCAGGTACCAGAGAACTAACAAAGTGATGTTACTTACACCATTCATTGTTCAGCATTGTGAGGCTGCTGTCTTCATGAGCTAATGCTGAAGTCTGCATGCCACAAGGAATCGCTGGCTACAGGCTGAGATTCTCAGCTGGTGGAGGAGCATCAGGGCTGTGGGCTGGGCAGCACCCATCACTTCGGCTGTTCCTTTCCACGCCATTGGAATCAGGATCCTCGGTACAGACGGGCAGATCCTGCCAGCAGCCCAGAGCCTTGTCATGAGGGCCTTTCCTAGGAGTGCAGCAAACACAACATGATCAGCCCTGATGGGAATGACGTCCCTTGTAGGTGACAATGGAGAAACAGGAGATGAGTCCTTCTTGCCTGCTTTATCACTACAAGAACAACTGACCAAAGAAGCCTGGTTGTTGGTCTAAGAGAGCAAAGGAGTTGAAAAGCTTTTTTTTGAGAGAGAAAAGGAAGAAAGCTCATTTCTCCCTCAGATAAAAGCCAGACAGTCAGATATCATTGTTTTCTGTGCTGACCAGCCACCAGGCAACAAGATGCTGTCAGCATGACCCCACCAGCAGCCCTGAGCTCTGCTCCGCTGGTGGCTCTGGCCGTGCAAAAGGATTTCCATCCCTTTGAGAGACAGAACTTTTTTACCTCATATATGATATAAAATCAGTTTCATAATACAGGCAAAATCTATCATAATCTCCATGCTCAGTGCTTATTTCAGAGCCAGCTGCAGCTGTCACAGCCTAATACTCTCTGCTTAGGGTCCGTGTGTGCACAGCTGGCCCCGGCCGAGCACCTGCCCTCGGCCCTCAGAACTGAGCAGGGATCGCCCCGTTGGGTCTGGGCTCCGGGACACGGCTGCCAGTTTTGTTTTGAAACCCTCCCTCAAAACGTGCAGGGAGGAGGGTGCCCTATTCCAAGAGAGCTTGGCTGGATTATTTGGATTTAGAGAGCAAAGTGTCAGGTTTGTGTTTAATGAATATCTCCATCAATCATCCCGGCTGCCCGTGGAATAATTACCTTGTGCAGCCCGCAGTGGCAGGTACATGCCTGGCCTGGGACACAGAGCAGGCTTTATTAGAAGCCCCTCTGTAATACTCGCTGTTATTATCATTTGCCTTCAATTACGTTCATGGTTGGTGCTTTGCAATAGATGGCTATTTATTCCTTCTCGGGGAACCCCAGCACACCAGTGCCTCACATTCCTGCGGCGTTGCCACCCATGGGTGCTCACCCCGACCTCTGAGGCACATAAACAAAACTTGCCAGAGGCAGCAGTTACCACCATTTTTGGCAAAGTGCAAACCAGGAGCTCATTCAGGTGCTTTGAGTGTCTCAGCAGCGCTGACTTGGACTCCTTCATGCTCACATGTCCACATGAGAACACAGCCAGCCCTGAGAGGTAACGGAGACAAGCTAGGCTAATTGTGTAAAAGTAATTGTTAAACAATTACAGACTCATTCCCTGTGCAATCTCCAGTGCTGCAGACCTCTCAGCAATGAATTTGGCCCCTTTCACCCCTGCCCTCACCAGCCTTTATCCCTAAGCGTCAGTAGGTTGAAATGCCCAAGCTGTGGGCTTTAAAGGACTTTACAAGTTGGGTTTACAAGCTCCATAAAACTACAAATTCTCCCTCCTCACTGCAGAATTACCTTGTAAAACATGTTCTGTATTGTTTCAGTCTGATGGGACAGGCAGCAAAAGCAAGGCAGTGTCTGAATGGCAGCAAACAGCGGAGGGAATGCATCTGGTGGGGCAGGGTTGCAAGTTGGGAGAGGAGAAAGCAGGGGGTGGACATGGTTGGCTTCCTTGACCCACTTCAGGCCGTTGTCGCTGCTAATTGCATGCTAGGGGTCTGCAGAGTTTGTGTGCTTCAGCTTGCTTTCTGTGTTTAGGTTCAGGTTACCTTGAATAGCATCCGAAAAGAAAGGAAATGAGCAGCAGCCTCAGCAGATGCACCTTTGGGAGTTAAGTGATGTACAAACAGGGGCCTGCTGCTGGATGTAGTTTTAAAGATGTCTCCTAAAATATACTTGTTCCCAGATATGACGACAGGTAACACAATCTCAAGGGCAACCTTAGAATAAGAAGGGATGGATAAAGCTCTGCCAAGTCAGGTGGCATGCAGCTGCCCCAGCCGTGCAGTGCCCGGTGCTCTGACCCTTGCAGCGATTGCTGAGGGGTGACAAGCTCTGGCTGTTCTGATTTGAAGGACTTGTGTCAGGGCCACAGTCCTGTTAAGACCACAGATGTCTCCAGGAATCACAGCACAACAGCTTCACTCAGCAGTTTGGAAGTTCTCACAGGGGCCAGACCATTTTGGGATGTGCAGAAAAGCTATAATCTTCCCCAAATCCTTTTATGCATT
The DNA here is from genome assembly GCF_987193195.1 of Phasianus colchicus. Classification (NCBI taxonomy): domain Eukaryota; kingdom Metazoa; phylum Chordata; class Aves; order Galliformes; family Phasianidae; genus Phasianus; species Phasianus colchicus. Next base: position 12,550,410 of record NC_143453.1, on the reverse strand, counting down.
AGTGACAGGATTTAATTCTGTTACTGTGAAGAAAGATTATTAGCATTTTTTGTTTTTTGAAGCTTTCTCCTTTTGATGTAAAACTCAGCTGGTTCTGAGCAAAGGCTCATGGTGGAGGAAAGGGAGGGACCCAGGTCTGTGTCTGGTTTTCAAGGACTGGACACCGCGAGGGGCACGGGGTGCAGGGCAAGGTCAGGACCTGGATTCAAGCCCAGCTTCATGCCACCCTGCAGCGACCCAAGCCTTTCTCAGAGGGACACCAGGTTTCCAAAGTGCTCATCACTCCCAGCCTCCTCTTTGGCCACAAAGCACCTACCCTCCACATGGCTTCTTGGCTCTGATCTCATATCGGCCTCTGCCTCCTTCCTCCTCCAGAAAACCTCCCCTGTGGTCCCTACCTGGCTGCAGGCTCTGGGTGGTTTCCAGCCCCAGCAGAGGCAGCGGGTGGTGGCTGTGTGCCTGGGGCAGCTGCCCAGTGGCTACTGGCTCATTTGGCTGGCTTCTAAGATCTGCAGGGGCAGCACCATTGTGGCTGCAACATTTTTGAGATGCTTGAGAGGACAGAGTTGATATGTGATTCCCTTGCTCACCCTCCTGCTAATTTTGAATGCAGAATGTTTACAAACAGCTGCTGCAACATCCCTGAGGCCCAAAGAAAAATATTCTGCTAAGAGGGAAAAAGATCTTAGCATGGACTGTGTCCTGGGAGTTTGTGAACAGAGCCAGGAACTTGTTCAGATGATTCCCTTCTAGGATTTGGGTTAACAGGTCTGTGGAGATAGGAGGGTTCATCATTCCTAACAGCTGCGACTGCTCTGGGGCTGCACTGCCACCCTTGGGGAGGATGCCACCTGCATCCCAGCCTGGCTTAGGGTGCTAGAGAAGCAGTGCCCACCCCGTCCGGGTGACAGCTACCTGGTCAAGACCCTATAGCTGTAGCAGCATCCCTGCTCCAAACCAGGGCAGGAGAGAGCATGACACGCGTTCCCTGGGTGCCACTGGCACTGCCAGCCTGCCTTGCTGGCAGCAGAGTGACTCCAGCTGACCACGCCATGTGTTTAAGAGAACAGTGTCTCCTCTCCCTGCTTGAATCGCTTTCCATCGGCAGGATGGGCAGAAGGAGCTGCTTTCTCACCCCAGACAAAGGCATTGCTTGGCCACAGAACGGGAAAAAAACAGCTTCTGAAACAGAGACAGGCAGATCCCTCCAGCTAAAGTTTTCTTTCAAAGAGTCTCCATTTCTGGAAGCATTTTCCTGCTTTTCTAAATGAGGGAAGAGAAAGAAGTCCCTGTTCCAGAGGTATTAAGCCCTTTAAAGATACTTTAAGTAACAAAGCAAAGATTAGAGAACACAGATCAGATGTTTTTCCTATCAAAGCCTTTTCTTTCTTTTTTCCCCACTGCGGACGCTGTGCGGCTCCGCTGGGCTGGGCTTCATGAAGGCTGTTAACATCACGGCTCTGATGGCTCTGCCCAGCTCACGGTTTGGGTGGCCTGAACTAGAATCTCCCAGAGGGCTCATTACAGGTGGTAGGCAGACAGGGCTGGAGCCTGGGCCACACCACATATCCCTGAGAGAAATATGTTTCCCTGACCAAAAAAGCACAATATTATATTCTTAAAACATTCCAGCCCTGTCTGGGTGTTCTCTGCATGCATTCCTGTACGTGGGATTATTATTGTAGAGAATTTATAAAGTCATTCATTTCTCTGGAAGTGTATGACACGCGTTTTGGTTGAATGGGCCCAGTGCAAACTGAGAGCCATGTGGTGCTATAAAAACACAACAGTAAATAAATCAGCAGGGAGAATTTACACTTCAGCCTTCTGATTGTTTTTACATTCAGAGGCTCAGACTGGGAGTCAGAGTGTAAAATAAATACCTGAAGCACCGAAAGTGCAGCGTCACACTCCTGCCTGTGAGCGGTCGCAGCGGCAAAGCCGACGTACGTGCAAAGTGAGCGTGTTTACAGCCAGCCTGCGGTGACCTTTTTCTCTTCGGCTGCTTCCTATTTTTCTTGGTGATACCTCAGATCTTTATTATGGTATTGTCGGCCCTGGTGCTCCTGCAAGTGAAGGTTGCGTCAGACCCTCGCGGGTTTCAGCGCTTGATTTTTTTTTCCCAGGGGTTATTTTTATCGCTGCTCTTTAGAAAGAAAAAAAAGAGAAAGAAATCACTCCAGGCTGAAACTTGCCAGCTCCTGGGTGTTACCAGGAGGAAATCGCTCTTTTCATCTGTGAAAAACAGGAATGGAAGGAGCCGGGAGATGGATGTCCGGCCCTGCGCTGTCCCACTGCTGCCGTGGCACGGGGAGCACAGCCCCGAGCTGCACTCCAGCCTGCCCTCGGTGGGAGCCAAAGGGTGCTGACAAGGTGGGGAGGTGACAAGGTGACCCTGCGGGGTAGCGCTCTTAGACTGAAGGAATTTCTGCTGCGTGTGTCCATGCATAACGTGAGAATGTCACCCAGCTGCAATTTCACCCCGAAGAGGCATAGGGTGAAATCATTGTCGATGACATCAAATTGTTTTCGGAAAATGGAAGCTATTCTGAGATGGGTGGAACTTTCCTATACTGAAGCAAATCTTTTCCGGGCACAAAAACGGATCGCAAATACTGCGAGGCAGTGAAGCAAGCCCTGAATTGAGCTGCTCCCCCGGAGCCCCCTGCCTGCCCGGGATTGCTCTGGCTGATTTCACCTCTGCTGACCATTGCACAAAAACAGATTTTTGCTCTGCTGCCAAAAGGCACTGGGGTTATTTACCACCTCAGAGCTGGGTCCATTCCAGTTCTGATGGACCGTTTCTCATTAGCACTTAACGTCTATCTGGCCACCAACGTCTCCTCCAGGACTGATCACTAAGAAAGCCTGAATTACCTGTCACGCTGAAATCACCTCTTCCCGTACAAAATGGATGTGGGGACGTGTGCCAGCACCGAGGTGGTGCCCAGGCGACCTGAGGCACTGCGTGCTGCTGTAACCCTCCGTCTGCTTCAGCCCCATGGCGGGGTCTCTGGGGCAGCTCTCGGGTTGACAGCTGTGCTGCGGTGTTTCCCACAGCTCTGCCGTGCCTTCCTGCTCTGAGAGCCTGCTGTGCTTTCTGCACACAACACAAAATAATGCTGCTTGTGGAGGTATCTGAGAGCATAAGAGAATGTGGAATTTGGCTCGGTTAAAGGAATATGTTACTGGCATTTGCATTTTATGTATTTTCTTAGTAAAACAAATCTCCTGTTTAACAAAAGGATGAGCCACCCATTTTGGTGGCTGAGATCAGATTCAAGCTTGCAATCCAAATGCACATGCAAAAACGTGAACCCAAACTGTACCTGCAAGAGAGGTTGTCTCCCCAGTGTGTCAATGTTGTGCTTTTAGCATCTGAAGGTATAGAAACTCTGAAAACTGGAAGCACATCAAACTCTATGAACCTATTTTGCCAGCTAGCTTCCCATTCTCTTTAGTAAGGGATTAATTTTGTTAGTCAGCAGTAGAGATGTTGGATAGAGAAATGGAATCCCTTTGCGCTGGCGGTCCCAGCTCACCACCCTCTAGGAGCTGCTCCCCCCACTGCTGAGCCCCAACCCCAGATCTTCCTACACTTTTCATGGGTGAGGAAGATTTTGTTGAGTTTTTGGGTAATGGATCCTCTATGCTCACTTGCTCTCTGTTTGGATTGTGAAGGGGCCATTCTGACAAAGCAGTATTCAGTGGTGGTCTCCAGGAAAAGGCATTTCTTGCATTAAAAACAGTAAAAGGCCCAATGTTTTACAGACAGATGTCCATCAACAGCTGGCGCTGAAGTGGGAAGAGAACACCGGATCTTCTCCATCGTCACAGTGCCGGGGCTCTGCATAGCCACTTGTTTATTTAACAAGCTACATTATTAAACTGGACCTTGGGTTGTGAGTGGAAAAGCCACACAGATGCTTTGATCATTTATAAAGACCTACTTGAGAGACTGCACTTCACCGGGGCTGCAAGGAGGAAAAAGGGCAGTCTGTATTTCACCAGCTTTCACTTAGCTGGGGCATTGACTCAGCTTGTCTTGACTCAGATGTCTTTGGACTTGGGCATATTTGCAAAATTAACAGTATCAGGATCACGCAGTCTGGGCAGCCTGCAAGGAACCCTGACACCCAGCTGTACAGAGGCCTCTTTCCCCCATCCCAAACCACATGCCCTGCTGCAGGCAGTGCTCTGGGCAGTGGTGGCCCCTTCCCCAGTCCTGCAAATCACGCTTGCACTCAGCCTCAAGCTTTTCTCTGTCCCACTGCTCCCTCCCCATCTGGGCTCTGGTTCAAGCTGTAGGAAGCCCAGGAGGGCTCGTGGAGCTCCCATTGAGCCCCGGATCTCTGCTAGCACATATCTGGGCTCAGCAGCTTTGTGCCACCAAAACGTCAGCCCTCTCCATGCGGCAGCTGCCCCCTGAGTTTGTCACAGCAGCTGTTTCCCAGGACAGGACACTGATTCCAGCTAAGAAGGGAACACTTTATCCAGCTGAGGCTGGCTGGCAGTTTAAACAGGGAAACGTAGTTACCCCTCTTCAACACAGCCTTGAGATCACATCCGTGGCCCTGCCTGCCAGCGCTGCCTCAGCAGGACAACCTGCCTGCTCAACATGGGCAGCATGGAGACTTGGGGTGAGCAGTCCATGTCCAGAGGTGCCCTGATAGTTACATGCAGAAGGACCATGAAAGCCTTAGTTAAACAAGACTTTCTGATGGGAAGGCACATGGATGCTCAGGCTGCTGCGGGGACTCAGAGGCACTTTGTGCCCAGCACACACCTTGGGCAGGAGGTTTGGCAAGGAGACACATTTTCAGTAAATGAGTCCAGTGCTGACCCAGTAGCCAGGCAGAAGGAAATCATTGGGCACAGAGTAACCACACTGCATTTTGCCTCTGAGCTCAGTGAGGGAGAGTGCTGCAGCAAAAGCTGAATGTGTTTTCCTGCCTCCACTCGTCTCCAGAGCTGCTTGTCTCCTCTGGCACAGCACAGCACTTCGCACCAGGCCAAAGCATTTGTAGATTTGTCAGAGCATGAAACAAGGTGGAAATCGCTAAAACCCGGCATTGAAACAAAAAGCTCTCAGCACGGGAACACCAATAGAAGAACAGGTTCTGCAGAATGTTTTGCAACGACTGCATACACTGATTGTTTTAAGGAGACTTTGGATTTAAAGATTTTTCTGCTTTGTCAAATTTGTTCTCTATCCATGTTTTCAAGAAGTCTAAAAATATTACGGCACAACTCAGCCACTGGGCTGAAAATGTGATATCCCCAAAGCTGCTCTGGGGTCCTACATATTTTGGGCTCTACTCCTGACAAAAGTAACAAAAACAAATGCGAGGAACAGATATGTAATTTTAACTAGAACCGATTTAAGTTTTTGGATCATAGAAGCACAGTCCTGATTTACACTTGACCCATTTGTGTTTCGGTGAAACCCTACATTTTCTGTTGTGTAGTCAGTTGGGCTGTAGGTCTCGGTTGATCACCATCTGCCTCTGCTAAAGAAAGCAAATCAAAAATAAGAAATTCAGTCTCTGAAAGTGCAACAAGGCTGAAAAATTCAGCGCTGGTTACAGAGATGGTCTTTACTTGCTGTGAGAGCAGAGTTAATCCTATTCAGCACATCGGCTGTTCTACTGGAAAGGTTTCACTGAACAGTTTGCTTTATTGGATTAATAAAGCTTAATTTTGAGCACGAAGAGCCACCAGTGAGCCCCGTTCTTGGGAATTTCCTTTATCCAGCACTAAACCTACGTTGCGCTTTCTCACAGTCCCGCATTTCTTTTTTTCAGTTTTACTCTCACCCACCCTCAGTGTGTTTTGGCTGCAGAGCAGTCGTGCAAGCATCCTGGTGCTGGTGGCAGGGACACCGAGAGCACAGCAGTGAGAGCACTGCTCCAAACACATCTGCAGCACCGAGCAGGATGGCTGCACGGCAAAGGAACTTCCAGCAGTGAAAGGCTGAGAAGACGCGTGGGATCTTGACACACAGCAGCAGGTTAACAAGTTGCCCTTGGAGCTGCCTTCCACAGCACGGCCTGTCCTAGAGGAAGGCATGTCAGACAGAGCTGTGAGAAATACACACTTCTGGATTAGCATTTCCAGAATTGACTTAACAGCATAAATCCCCCTGAGAGTCAGGGAGACTCGAGGTTGTATTTCCAAGAGAAATACAAGCAATCTGGCAGCCTGCATCGCACCTTTCTTTGCTGGGCTTTGTTCTCTGTCCCCATCACTGACCAGTGTCTGAGTACCTCCAGGTGGCAAACCTGTGGCAAAACTCTGCAGAGAAGCACTTAAGTGCTTTCTCACCTTTGAAAATGGGACTCCACCTCCTGAATCTCTAAGTCCTTGTAGGAAATAACCCAGTACTTGTGACAAAAAGAGACATCACATCTCTGTGGAAATCAGCACAGCTCCACTAACTTTCAGCAGCTCCAGCAACCTCCTTCAGCTGTCCCACACTGTAGGCAATGTAATCATCATCACTTCTGCTGCAAAGCATGGAATGTCACAGCCAGGCACATCGATCTATGTGAGTTTATCACTGCAAGCTCTCTGCAGGCTATTTTCTCTGCTGTACCAACACAGCTTCCTGTACCTGAAGGAACTGCCTTGGGAGCCCTGTGGTGCCCATCCCTGCTGTGAGGAGGGTTTGCAGCTTTCTGTGCAGGCTGAGCAGTTGATGAGGTGGTTGCTAGGGCTCAGCCTCCCAGCAGACTCTCAGTCCCATCGGCAGACACAGGCTGCTGCTGAGTCCCTGAAGCTTCAGGCAGATTTTGTGTGTGCTGCTCAGCTCACACATAGCAGAGTGATGCCACACAGGGGTGCTAAAACTTCTCGTATAAAACGTCTTCGTGCAAACCCCATTGTTCAGCTGTGGGAACCTGCCCCTGTGTCTGTAGGGCAGATCCAGCAAAGCTGCTCTGGTCTTGCTGCTGCTGGCTGCCCAGGGCTTCCTTACCCCCTTCCTGGCTACGCTCTGATGCCTCTGGCTGTATGCTGCAATGACACGGATACTGGAAGCAATAGAGGAACCGACACCAATACTGAGAAGTGCCGTCTCGTTGTGAGTTGCATATATAGTATGTTAAATAATTTCACCATAATACGGCTCGGGAAACTTTATCTTGATCGTTATTGTGTGGGGCAGTACACTTCATTATCCTACATTCCTGCTCTCTTTGCACCCCATCCAGCACATCCCAGAGGCAGTGCATGGCTGTCACCTGGGCGTTGTGTCACCTACTGATGCTTTCTCCCCACCAGCAGGGAGAGGCACCCTGACCACCCCAGTGCTGGGCAGCAGCCGCAGCCCTCTGGGAGCAGAGCCGGCCCCAGAGGCTGCCCAGCCACTGACCACTGCCTGAGCAGTAACGCGAGCCCCGGCAATGGCTACAATGGTAGACAAACAGTAATAAATAAGCAGCAAAGCACTGTGACTTGACAAGCCCTGGGCATCCCCAGGGATTTGTAATGGGATATGGAGGTTTTCACCTCCTGCTCTCCAGTTCACATTTCAAATCCAGCCCCGCTCTGCAGTGACCAAAGGTCATTGCCAGGCTCAGTCGCCCGTGCAAAGATGTAAATGGCCTCATTTCTCTAATTCCTTGAGCAAAGCTCAAGGGAGGGCCAGCTTTGTTTTGTTTTTATGATTCTGGTGGTACAGGGCAAGAGCCAGGCTGTCTGTGCCTTTCAGTCCCATCCCCGTCCTGATCGTATCTGGCACCTGGTCACCTGCATGGCAGCTCCCAGGCACTGAGCCCAGCCCACGATGTGCAGAGGGGCTGGCATTGCTCTGAGGTCCACACCTTGTTTTGCTTTTCCCATCTATAAAATGAATCCAGAGCGTGAGTTTTTGTCCATCTCCTGTACAGCGCCTGGCAGGTTTGCAGAGCTCACCGTACGTGTGCCACCTCACGATCTAAATGCAGATCCTCAGGGTGGGGTCCCGGCCCCTTCGGCCCCAGTGTCTCAGGAGGGCAGCATACGGGTCCTTCTCACCAAACCCTGCATGGAGGGCACAAGCATCAGTGTGGCAGCAGCTGCTTCCTGTCCCCGAGGGCATTGTGAGGAGCCTGGGACTGGCCGAGCTCTCTTGTAGGACCTGAATCCCTTTCGTGGCAGCTCTCCTTCCTCCAAGTGCCAGGCTGCAGCTGGAACCTGAAGAGGAGTACTTATGCCCCCTCAAGCCCTGTTCCACCCTTCTGGCAGGAAAGTGAACACGACAGGACTCTTGCTGTCGCTGTGCCCTCGTGGGAGCGCAGTGCCAGTGCTTACATCTTGTAGCAGCCCTTTGCAGCGGCCCCTCCAGCCGCACATTTCTCGTTCCATTCAGTGTGGTATGGGGTTCATTTTCCCTTTGTGGTGATGGCCAGAGCCGCTCAGGGCTGGCAGAGGGACCTGCATAGGTTTGCAGATTGCTCTGGCTTCCCATGCACGGAGGTGTTTTATAAATATCCCCTATTATTATGGTGCTCTATTAATAACCACCTTGGGGAACAATGGGAGCACGCAACAGCTTTGGTCATCCGATACCAACCAGGCAAGGCTCCGTGGGGCCATGGGACATTCCCAGAAAAGCATCTATTTGGGGAAGCACAGCATTTGCACATAGGCCTGCATGGGGCCCTGGAGGACACTGGGCCGTGGTGAGGGCTCCTGGCAGCACAGTGCCCCACAGCCTTGGCCCAGAGCGGGATGTGGTGGCTCCCATCCTGTCCATACAGCAACCTCACACAGTGTGAGGGATGCACCAGGGTGCGACCCGGGGAATCCGGTCCTGCCCTTCCTCCTCCCCAGCCATGGTGGGGCAAGGAGGGCAGGCAGGGTAGGAACCAGGGCTCATAGTGGATTCGGTTCTTTGCAGACTCTCTCAGGGTTGCAGGTCCTGAAAAAATTGATGTTTTACTGCGTGTTCCTGTTTCTGGAGTCCTGGAGTTACCCATCATCTCCACATTTACTTTTTAGCAGGTTTGGGCTTCATTTTAGTAGCCTAAATGAAGAATAGAGGGAAACAGAAATTATTATTTAAGAGTCTAATGATTTTTAAGGCTATCTTCTGAATTTGGAGACAGGGATTTTTTCAGTTCCTGAGCTGAGCAGGGCACAGACAAAGCTTCTGAGGGCGGCTTTCCTGTGTGTTTCCCTAGGCTGGACTTGGTTTGGACACAGAAGTACCAAACACTCCCGGGAATGTGTGCTGCCCATTGTCACAGCCACAATGTCTGCGAGGGCACAGGCAGTTCGGGATGAGACAGCTGGGCAGCCTCAGTGCTCACTCAAAAGGCATTTTGGGGTGAGACCTCCCCACAGGCTCGCTGTGCTGAGGATATAGCAGCGGGGTCAGCAGAAGAGGAGGAAGACGTGGAGGAGCTGAGCGCTGTTCCTCTGCAAGGGGCGCTGGGGAGCCCTGCTCCCACTGACTGTTGCGGGCCCTGCTTGGGACCTCGCCAGGTTCACCAGGGAAAATGGCATGGGGCTTTTGTCACATTGTTCCTGATGGCTGGGCACTTCCTGAGCCTTTCCAGCATCGCAGGGATGGGGAGTGAGAGGAAAACGGAACCTTTTTTTTTATTTTCCTTCCTTTAGCAAATTTTCTGTGATCACAAAAAGCCATATTGCAGCTAATTTTCCTGCCTCCATTCACATGGGCATTTCACAAGGGCACGGGAATTCCTCTGTGAGGGCCGTGGGTCCTCTGGTGCCCAGCAGCCACGCAGCAGCTCAGCACTCTCCCCAGCCACCACCTGATCAGCTCCCTGCATTCAGCAGCACAGGTGCAGCGTTGGCATTGCGCCCCATCCCCAATGGAAGCAAGTGGAAGTGGAGGCAAGTGCAGAGCCCTGTGATGGGACAGAGATGGGTAAAAAGAGGGGCAGAGGAGAGGCTGCACCTAACCTGGATGTTTCCTGGGCCATGACAGAAGTCCAACCCTACACAGGCAGGACTGTGGATGCTTCTGCTCATGAGAGCTTACGTGGTCGTGCTGGCACCCTCTCACCATGCTGCAGTTCGCCACTGAGCAAAGACTGGTGTCTCCCAGGGCATTTCAGTGGTGTCTGGTCTGGGAACGGCCCTCCTCACACCCTGAGCACTGAGCAAGCAAGGGAACCTGGCTCCGAGCATCTACCACCTCCTAATTCCACCCCGGTTCGGTTTTCACTTGCTTTCCCTTAGTAAGGACATTCTTTTTCTTTTTACCAACTGCAAAGCTAGGGAAACTTAATACTAGTATTAAGAAAAATACTTTTCAAATTATCCTTTAGTTCCAACAGCTTAATGTCCTTACACATGCTTAGTGTGGAGTTTCAGCCTCATCTGTCTGCAGCAGCAGAGCTCTCCTTGGTTGAGAGCAGCAGGACCTGTTTCATGTTGACTTGCCCATCTCCCAACCACCTGTCGGGAAGAGCGGCCACGTGGAGCACTGGGCCCTGGGAGGAGCAGGAACAGCTGGTTACGTTTCTAAAAACCCACCTATGCCAGAAAGGAGGGTTTCTTCACCCCCGTGCTGTGGGGTTGGCTCACAGAGCAGGATCTGCTTCCCGTGACTTCAGCACGGCCAAAGCCCTGCCTTGTGTTCCACGTGTCCAGCACCGAGCACAGGGAAGAACTGACACATGGCTCAAGCCTGGGCATCTCACACTGTGGCTGGAGGCTGTGCTGGTCAACTGGGTGACCCTTCCTCACACAGCCCCAAGTGCAGCAGATAGCAGCTGATAGTTGATTTGTCTGTATCATTAGTTTTGGGACTAGAGAGGAATTAGCTGGGCGCTGTGAGCTGAACTTGGTGCAGAAGCCCAAACATTCTTGCAGGAAGCCGAGCTGCCAGGCACAGCAGAGTTCCCTCAAGCCTGTGCTGCATCGCCTGACTTGCCCCAGGCCAAAGGATGCAGGTGGGAGGACCCAGCCCAGCCCGCCCTGCACTGTGACACCCTTCACAGCCACCCCAAACCTCTGGGCTGGGGCGGGCTGGTAGGGGCTGACGCAGGAGAAACACCTGGAAAATGCTGACACAAGTCAGATCCAAAGGGGAGTACAGCAAATGTTGTTGGAAGAAGGACGTAGCAGGGGGAGGTTGGTGCACATGCAGAAAACAGGCCTGGGAGAGAACTTGTGTGTCCCCATACATTTGTGTGTCCCCATGCATTCCACCTTTCTCCATGCCCACTGCAGAAAAGAGAGCGTCAAATGGAATGAATAGATGGCTAGGGCAAAACAGGGAAAAGGCAATACCTCAGGTGGGTGAGTGGGCTCAATATTGCAATGTCGCAGCAGCACCTAACGCCGTGTTACCTGCTTGGCATAGCTGGAATCCCATTAGCTCAGCAAACCACTGGAATCTCCTCCACCAGAGGTAGCAGCACTGAGGCAGAAGGCAGGCGATGCGATGCCCGTGGGAGGGGAAGGCACTGCCACTGTGGCCCATGGTGGAGTGGGGACTCCAGATTCCCACAAAGTGAACCAACAGGAGCATGGCCACACACATTGTCCCCTCTGGGACGGCTGGGGACCACCAGTAGTCTGAAAGGAACCAGCCAGAGTCAGCCTGAAAAATGGCCCCACAACCTCACTCCTCACACCCCTCCATCCCTGCTACCGCGCGTAAAAGTGAAATCTGTCTTCTCAGAAGCGTTTGCTGCCCAGAAAGGGGATTGTTTAGCTAAGATTCACATTCACACAATGAGACCTTTATGGCTTACAGGCAAAGAAAAGGCACCAGTGGAGTCACGGTCTCTCAGTAAAACAGGATTGTTTTCAAGTTATGGAGCCTTCTTCTTACTGCTGTAGGAAAATACAAAACTTCAGACAAAAACTGGCAACTTAAATTTTTGCAAGCTTGACAGCAGAGCCCCATCCTGATTCAATGGTGTGCACAGGAGTGCAGACTGATGCACAGCTTCAGTGCAGGGGAAGTGAGGCGTTGGGCAGATGGCACAGCCAGGAAGCACTGCGGGAGGGAGCAGTCATCCTTCGAGCTGGGAGAGCCCTGTGATGGCCATGTTTTACTGCCCCAGGACATTGGGCCGCCCCGTCCTGCCAGTGCTGGGCCCTGCCTGACGCCGAGTGTGTGGCACAGGGGCAGCACCTGAGCTCCGGCTTCACTTCAACCTCTGGAGGCCTTTGCAAAGCTTCTCGGTGTTCCAGGTTCATCAGCTGTAACAGAAGCTCCAGGGCTGAACTCAGTGCCTCGCCCCAATAAATGTGTCGGTCCCACACGGCAATTTGAGCGGCCCGCAGGTGGGCAGCACAGCTCTGCCCTCAGCAACAAGCTGTGCTGCAAAGGCGCCATGAGATCGGCCTCCTCGGAGGCGGCTCCCAGCGTTGGGCTCAGCTCTACGTGAGGTCTCTTAGCAAACACCCGCCTCCCCCTCATCACCACTGAGCAGCAGGCAGTGCCCGTGCATCCGCAGCCCGCACAGCTCGGCCGGGATTCTGCGCCCTCCCTGGGGTTTTCCGGGAGAGGAACCACATCACCCCAAAGCAGAGCTGCCCTTCGCCCCTTTCCTCTCGACAAATAAACAAGGAGGTGCTGACAGCTGCCAGGCTTACCCAGAGGCATTTAGACAGACAATTGAATCCCTGTGGTGAGGAGGTGGAGCTGGGGGGGCTGCGTGCTCACAAGAAGGCAGCAGTGAGGGGTGCTGGGCACCGTCCTGTGCCAACTGCCCCAGGGGAGGCACGGGGCCACAGTGGTTCTAATGGGCCCACTTTGTGTCCCAGAGCCCCGTGAGACGTTGTGCTGCCAACAATAAACAGTGTCACTGGGTTTTGGGTCCCCACTGGGGCTGTGGCACTGTCTTTGTATTGTAGTTCTGAAGTTCTGGGAAAAGAAAACCATACAATTTTGTGGTGTTTTGGAAAGCCATAAATCATGGAAAACATTCACCTGGCCCAGAGAGCCCCGGGCTCTGCCTTCTCCAGCAGCCCCAGGATGGCACTGCCCTGGGTCAGCCCAGGAAATAACCTTGGGTTCCTGGGCTGGGAGTGGGACTAGCACCACAGCCTTGGTTTTCTGTCTCCTCCCATCAGAAGCGCCATAGCTATGGGTAGTTGTGGCAATCGGTTCACTCTGAGGAAATCTTAGTATTTTTAAAGCAAATTCACATGCCAGCCTGATGCTCACCTGAGCAGGGAGAGCTGTGAAAGCCAGCCCGACATTTAATTTCCTTTTCTTTCCTTTTTTTCCCCCCGAAGTAAGTCATACGTAACATCTGGCATTCATCTTTTCTTTCCTTCACAGGCACGGCAGAAACCCTGGTGTGAGTCATGTCCATTTAAATATGGAAGCACATCATAAAACCTAATGGAGAGTCCAAGAGGTGAGCTTTTATGTGGTTAAAACTCATAGAGAGGTCAAGATTGTTTGCTTTAAACACAGGGGGTCACTCTGTGCATGAAGGTGGTCTCTAAGCCTCGCCGAAGCCCCGTTTGCTCGCTATGAGAGCCCAGCTCAGCACCCGCCGTTTTATTGCCTGGCTCCCAATGGAGCTGCGGCTGTGGGCACAGGCAGCGTCAGCGCAGCGCTCCATGTCCCTCTGTAGAGGGGAAATGTGGGAAATGTGGGCATTGGCCAAATCCTGCAGCTGTGGCAGCTGGGATGCTGGGGCTGTCGCCTCACTCAGTGCAGCAGCGGTCTCACTGCTGGTGCCACAAGAGCAGGGAAGCTTTGTATTTCCTCGCTGCCTGTAAAACCCTACACATTTTATAGGACAGGAAAGAGGAGGAGCGTTAGCATTTTATTTTTCCTTGTTAAACTCTCTTTTTGTTTTATTGACTGAAATAATTTTTGGTGACCGCTTATTTCTGTTTTATTGGCTAGTTTATTGTGACTAAACGCACGGTAAAGCAAACCTTCTGGTCTGGGCTGTTGTAAAGATGCTGTTTGATCTCCAGTCCTTTTGCCTGATGCTCTTTAGCGTGAGCCAATGCCAGGCATCTGCATCTTGTTGGAGCTCCAGTGGTCCGCTCCCTGTCCTGGGACAGTCTCATTTCAGTGACTATTTCAACCACAGACCCGAGTGATGCCCAGCCTGGGAAAGCAAGGGCAGGAGTTGTCCTTCCCCTGGCAGAATACGTCAGCTCAAAGCTTCAGGCACCTCCTTGCTGGTACCCTGCACAGGGATGATTCTTGACTGCGAGCAAACGAGACTGCAGCCTGGGTTAGTAAACCTGGGTTAAATCAAGGTGGGTAATGGGTGCAGTCAGCTTCCCACCTGACTCCTGCAGCAGTGCAGCTGGGCTGTGCCAGGCACCAGATCCCTTCTAACGCACAGATCAGACACCTGCTCCAAGCAGGGACTGCAGACTTGGGATGCAATTAAAAAGATGAAAACAAGGGGCAAAGTCCCTGATAGCTTGGAGGCATTAAGTACTTAGGACAGGACCACTGTGTGATTCTCTCTCCCTCCAGCCTTGTCTCTATTGCTTTAACATCTCTATTGACTGCTGGTGCCCCTGATTGTCTAACACTAGCACACCAGGTGTCTTGGCCATGGTAAGCTCCTTCCTCAGCTATTTTTTGAGTTTTCTGCTATTTATCCACAAGTTTTCTCAGGCTGGGATGATTGGAGCCCACACACCTCTGAGAAGGAAGAGGAAGGGGATGGTCCCCCCTTGGGACTCACCCTGTCTCTGGGCCCAGTCACAGTGTTGCAGGGCTCAACATGGGACAAACCTGTGAGCCAGATCAGGGAGCAGCACTTGGTCCCTGTGGTGGTGTGCAACCCCCAGGTCAGCACATCCCACTCCTGATGCCAAGCTAAGGTCTGATTAGCAGAGCCTTGACACCTCCCCGTGCCGCAGGATCCTGGGGATGCTCTTCACTCCTCCTGCTCCTTTCCTGCAAACCCAGGGAAAAACGATGCCCTCCTCTCGTGCCAGCCCAGCTCTGTTTCTGCTGCACACGTATTTGACCATCACCCGCCAGTTTGCTCAGAAGGAGAGTTGAACTGGTTTTCTGCACTCTGGCTAATCTGTGGTTTCTCCTCTGCTGAAGACATTTCCCAGCACTGGAGAGAAGGTGTGATTTTAGTTAACGTCGCTCTGTCCTGTCTCTCATTGCTTTCTGCCAAGAAACTGTCAGTGTCAGCCAAGCTTCCCGTCTGCTTGTTCTTTGCCATACCATGAAGTCTGGGCTCAGTTTTTAGATCCTATAACTGCAGGAAAACAAATCCATCCTGCCCTTGCAGCCCAGGACTGTGCCTGAACTTCCCTTGTTCTGAGTTTGCTCTTCCACGATTCCTTCCCTGCAAACTTCGTCCCAGATTGCTGCCAAAAGGCAGAGAAAATGGGACCTCATACTGATAAACAATCCAGGTTGATGTCTTCTTTAAACAATCAAAAATGGCCCCTGTCCAGGCTGGCTCACAGCCTTTCTCCCTGCCGAAGCTCGGAGAAGTGGGTAAGACTGAGCTGAGCAGCGCTGAGATCCCGGCTCTTACACGAGGACAGCAGGTAGCAGGGCTGACACCAAACCCCCGGCTGTGGTATCTCAGCAGAGCACTGTGATGGGATTCAGCTTGTTTCCCCAGCCCCGTTCCTCTGTCACTGTCTCCTCTGCTCTTTTATCATTTTCAGGTACAAGGTCTGCTGGTCCTTCTGAAGGTTTTCATTCAGGTCTGGCAGAGACGCTGCCATATGTTTTTCATTTTGATAACTCCCCTATGGTGTCTGTTATCACCCAAGTCTCTATTAAGATTTATTCCTGTTATTGTAGCAGTCATTTTCCCCAGTACATGTGCATTGTATTTGGAGAGAGTCATAACCACTCTCCACATCCAACAGATGCTGTAGTCAGAGCGACTCCTGCTTCCACTTACCAGACCTTTCTACTAATATGGGATTTCACCAATAACCACAAGTGCTGTTCGCTCCCCAAGATTTCCGCACTGTCATTTCTTGACTGTGTTAGTGGCAAAGCGCTGATCAGAGCCCCAGCTCCATGCAAAACAAAGCTGCAGAAAGGTTTTACTTGGCTTTGCTTGCAGCCACTTCTACATTCAAAGTGGTGAGAGGCTCTCATTCCTGATGACTGCAGGGCTGAATATGAATGGGGCCTCGGAGTGGGCAACGGAGAGTGGGAGAGAGGCCAGTGGCCGGTTTCCCTCACTGAGGGAACAAGCTGGGGTAGGAAATGAGATCTGCTGGACCTGATGTATGGATTTAAGAAGAGGCCACGGTCCATCACCCAGGGCTGCATGCGGGCAGCTTGGCATCAGGTTGGTGCTGCACTGTGCCTTCCAGCCTCACTCTCTCCATTTGCCCAGCACTACAGAGCACAGCCTTTCCCTCCCTTCCAAGGAGCTGCTTTGGCGGGCAAGCAAACCAAGGGACAAACCAGCACAGCCTTTCCCCTCTGAGACACTGCCTCAGCCCACCCAGTCCATTCTTGTGCCCACAGCCCGCACTACTTTGCCTCAAAGTTCCTGAGTAAAATGAGTTGTGGGGCAGGACAGTGCTGTAACTGCGCAGGAATGGAAACCTGGGTCTGGAAGATTTTGACTCCGTCCCAGTTTCAAAGCGCCTGGGCTCCAGCCAGCAGCACCAACAACAGAGCAGGGCTTTTGTCCATCTCACCACAGCTCTGCCTCTTGGCAGGTGAGCATGGATAAAATCCTCCCTCCCTGGGGCCCAGCAGCAATCCAGCTTCACGGCTCTCCGCTCTGCTCCCCACCGCAGGCAGCAGCACAATGTGGGTTTCTGAGCGAGGCCACCTCACCCACAGCATCCACAAACCCTTCTAATTTGCCCCTCTTTCATCCCGTAGCACTTTGGTCAGCTCGTACGGAAGAAAGGAGCTCCAAATGCTTTCCGGGCCTAATAATATCCATCAAAGCATTTCCAGGGCTGAGGCGAGGATACACACTGCAGCACGCAGAGCAGGAAATGGGCTTGGGTTTTCCAAAGCTGCCTCTTCCAGCCAGAGCAAACCACAAGATCACGGGAGGACAAGAGCGCTGTGCTCGTGGCTTTGTTTGCCCCAGAAGGAATTGATTTGATGAGAAAGGAAATTGGCTTTCTTTAATCTGTCCTTGTGCAAATTCCGCAGAGGAAGGCGTGAGCTGAGTCGTGCCGGCAAGGAACAAAGATCAGCCGCTGCATCGGCAGCTCCTGAAACTGAGCCATCCCTGAGTGCCACTCAGTTTGTGCTGTTTGTGGAGATGGTGGCATTTCCCAGGCCGTGGCTCTGAGCGCCCGCAGACCTCAACAGGATGTGTGGCAGAGCTGGAGAGCCCTCAGCACAGAGCCAGCACCACACAGCGTCCTGCAACTCCCATGCTCGGTGCCTTCCTCGGGTGGTGGGGTCTCACCACTGCCTGCACCAGGGCCAGGTTTTCTCCTGGGGGAAGAAAACGGCTGTTTTTTCTGTCACTTCTAGGAATTCTGACTGCACCTTCATGTCCATCACCTGTCTCTGAGCCCAGCGGGACACGCAGCCACTTTGTCAAGAGCAGGTTGGATCTCACCATCCTTTTCCATTGGAACTATTCTTTGGGAGAATCAGAAAAGAATACCAAATAATCCATGGGAACATCAATTCCCTCCTGGTTGCAGGCTGGCATTTCCACTGCAAATGGAAAGAGAATTTACAGAGTAGGAGGGAGTTAACAAGATGTTGTCAGAGAAGAGAGAGAAATGGTGTGGGGTTATTTTATACAAAAAAAACCCTAAAAATACAGTAAATGAATAATACAGAAGGCTAAGCCAAAATCATCCTGGATCCTTCTCAATGCCAAAGAGCTTTCCCAAGGTATCTATACATCATTGTTGTTGCTTACATTGAAGACACTGAGAAGCAACTAGCAAAAGGTTTTAATTTAGTGTTGAGTGACCCTGGGCTCCCCATATTGAGCTTGTGTGAACCACAATAGAGGAAAGAGTTGGGGTGCTGGGCTTTGTGCAGCTCTGCTGTGTTTTCCAGTGGTTGGGTAATTTGGTAACACAGCAGTGCCCTAAGCAGGGCTCACACAGTGACTGCAAGGCCCATTCCACATGATGCCTACTGCAGGATGCCGGGTCTTCACCCAGGATGCTTCCAGCAGGAGCACATGCAGGGTGCAAGGCACGTGGGAGGGCAGTCTGGCAGTCCTGCCCACTTCAACAGCCCTACAGCAAATCCTCACATCCCTGGGAGAGGGCAGTGCTGTCGGGAATGGCGCTGTGTGCCGGCAGGAGGGCAAAAGTTCCCCCCTCACCCACCTCCCCACTGCAGGACCCTCTCAGAACACTCTGAAAATGGTCGAGGAGTCCCACAGGAGTCAAGGAAAGAACAAATAGAGCAGAGAACAACCCACAGGTCATAAAATCCCGAGGATAGGCATGAGCACAGGTGAGTAAAAGGAGAAGGAAGGAGAAAGAGAAAAGGAGAATAGAAAGAGCAAGGTGGCAGAACCCACACTGCATTTTTGAAGTCAGATACAGGCTCCAGGAAGCATCTCAGGTTCATTTTAGGGTCTGGACTGTGCTCCCAGAGACTGCACTGCCATATGCTGCCCTCAGTGACAGTGCAGAGCCTGGGTACCTCTCAGCTGGCTGCCTTCCAGAGGGTTCCGCTCCAGCATTGACGCAGGAAGAGAAATCTTTGGGTTGGAGTTATTTGGTTATTGTGCTCCAAAGGATTTGAAGAAGCAGCTGAGGTCAGCTGAAGCATCCGTTCCTTATGGTGCTTGGGTCAAGTTCACAATGTGTCCAATTAAATGCCCGACTACATGGAGAAAGGATTTGTCCCAGCAGGAGCACTGCAGGCTGTGCAGCCTCCCGTCAGGACGCTGAGCCCTGTGATTATTGTTTGTGTTAATTTGTTTGTGCTAACATACTGTGTTGTGGCAGTGATTAATATGTAGCATCATCTGCCACTCCAAATCCTCATGAAAACAGATGAGCTCCAGAACAAGCAGTGGTGATCTGCTCTCTGCTATGACAGGGAACGAGGTGGGACAGCAAGGAATGACAGGGTATTGCTGTCTTAACAGAAGAGGGGAAAGCCTTTTCAAGGAACGGCTTCCAGCAGCTGCAGGCAGGCAGCTCTTGGGACGCCACATCTCCGGATGGCGGCTGAGCTCCACAGCAAATCTCCGCACGAGGACTTGTGGAACTGCTGCCCCGGTTGGGCTGCCGCAATCAGGGCCGAACTGCTGGGAGGCAAAGCACCGCACACCCATTGCCCGCATCCAAACACGGGCTGAGCTGGCTTCAGCCAAAACAAATGTCTGCACAGGATGCTGCTGCGGGGCCAAGCGAATATAAATCTTCGATGCAACCACAACTGAGTCATTGAGAAATGCCGCCCTTTCCCTTTAGTGAGCTCACTGCAAGTGGACACCGTGTGCACTGCTCACCCCGCAGGCAGGACGTGGTGAGGAGCGCTGTGCTCACACTTTTCCTTTGGCTGCAGCTCAGCAGTGCCATCCTGCCCTGCGGAGCAGGAGTGGCTCCTACCGCTCTGCCCCACATTTGCACTGCAGTAAGGAAATATGCTTCGGTGGAGCCATTTTTGGCACCTGGGTACTGGTGGGGGGATCCTTCCTTCAAACTAAAAGCATCTCCGTTTCCCTGCATGCTTGTGGTGAAGGCAGCCAGCAGAGGCTTTGCTCTGCTTTCCAGGCTGGGCACGAGCAGGGAAAGTGACAGGCTGCAAAGGCTGGGCACAAAAGCACCCACACAGCAGCACCTCCATAAAGAGCTGTTCGACAGCATTAAAGAACAGCACCCAGAGGACTGAGGGGAGCGGGGCAGGAGCTGGGGAAGCCACACAGCCTGCATCCACAGTCTGCAGCACCCGGCAATGCAGACTTCTTGTTTTATTTTCTTTAAGAGCTTCTAATCTCCACCGGGATACGTTTATCTTTCTGTAGATCTGTGAGCTGCCTGGGCAGCAGGAGCGTGCAGGGCTACTGATAGGGCTTCATCAAGAAAGGGGCTCCTGGGGACCAACAGTGGGTGCCGGGCTGAGCCGTCCTCCTGCCAACTAACGCTGTCCCTCCAAACCTTCCAGGTCCCTCCCCACAGCATGTCTCGTTCCACGCATTTTCCATCCCCTCGCAGGACCACTTTGTCCTCGGGGAATCTGTCGTTGTGCCCCCCGCTGCCGAAGGGTGGGTCCTTTCCCCAGAGGCTCATCACCAGGCACAAGGACAGAGTCGGCGTCCCCTCGGTTGTCCCTGGCAGTCGGTGCTCAGCTTCTGGAAAGCGGAGCGCGGGGAGAACGAGGCGGGCAGGAAGCGACTGCTTTAGGGCAGCTCCTGCTGCACCCCCCGCCCGGCGAGCTGCGGGGGCTCCTGTGCTGCCCAGGCGAGGACGCGAAGTGCCAGAGCCTCGCGTCGGGGTCAGACAGGAGCTCTGCAACGGCACGGCCTCAACGCGGGCAGCGTAGGGCACTACGAGCTGCCGTTCAATGGGGACAGAAGGGGGGGTTTAAAAAAAGGAAAAAAGAGGAAGAAAGGGAGAAAGAAGGGAAGAAGTCCTGTTGGCTTCGTGCTGGAGGTGGGCGGCTGACAGTTTTATTCCTGAGAATTGCCCCGTGCGTGATCTCTGTGTTGGGATTTGCAGGCAAGTGACCGCATAAAGCCAGCCGCAAATCCCCGTAACGTACAACGCGGAGCCGAGGCTGGCAAAGGGAGCCAAAGCCCAAAGCGGAGCCCGGCGCGAGGCCGCGGGGTTGGGCAGAGCGGGGCCGTGAGCCGCGGCTTTCCAGGCGGTCCCTGCCCGGCAGCGAGAAAACGGCGGCTGTGCATGAAGCTTGTGCTGGTTGTAACAATAATTATTTGTTTTCCAATTCCTTCTTCCTCAGGGCTTTTCTCTCTCTTTTCTTTTCCTTTCGTTTTTTTCTTTCTTTGTCACAATTTTTGTTTTACCTCCATCTCCCGTGCCTTGCCTTGCCTTTTCCTTCCCTTGCCTTTTCCTTCCCTTCCCTTTTCCTTCCCTTGCCTTTTCCTTCCCTTTTCCTTCTCTTTTCCTTCCCTTCCCTTTATTTCTTTCTTTTCCACATTTCTTTTTTTTCTTTTTCATTTTTCTTCTCATTTTTCTGTTCCATTTTTCTTATCTCTCTTTCTTTTTTCTTTACCTTTTCCTTTCTGTTTTCTCTCCCTTCCTTTCTTCCCTCATCTCCCGCAGCCCCCGACCACAAAAGAGGCCCGCCGGCGGCCCGGGGAGGCGGCGGGGGAGGCCCGGACAGGAGCCGTTCCCCGCACGGCCTCGGGTGCCCGGGCCGCACGTCGCGGCCATCGCACCTGCCGGAGCGGGCGGGTGAAATCCCGCTGGCCGCAGAGCGGAGCGGCCGGGGCCGGGGCGCTGCGGGGCCGTCGGTCGCCGTCGGTTTTCGAAACGGCCGCGGCGCCGCGAAACGGGAGAGGCGGCTCGGGGCGGCCCGAGGAGAGCAGCGAGCGGCGGCTGTCCGAGTTCGGCCGGGGCCGGGGGACGCGCGGGGCCCCGCGGAGGGGCGGCGACCGAACCGCCGAGTGAGAACCGCTCCAGGTGCGGGCGGCGGGGCGGCTTCCCTGCGCTCCGTCCGCTGTGGTCGTTCTGCCCGTCTCCCCTTTCGGTCCTTTATTTGCTTTCTCTTTTTTCTTTTTTCTTTTCGTTTCCTGTTTCTTTTTCTCTCTTTATCTTTTTATTTCTTTTTCCTTTTCTTCTTTTCTCTTTTTCTTCTTTTCTTTCTTTTTTTTTTTTTTAATTTATCTTTCTCTCTTTTTCTTCCTTTCTTTCCTTCTTTCCTTCTTTTTCTTTCTTTTTTCTTTATTTTCTCTTTTCTTTCTTCCTCTTTCTTTCTTTCTTTCTTTCTTTCTTTCTTTCTTTCTTTCTTTCTTTCTTTCTTTCTTTCTTTCTTTCTCTCTCTCTCTCTCTCTCTCTCTCTCTCTCCTTCTCTCTTTTTATTTCTTTTTTCCTCTCTTTTCATACTTCTTTCCTTCTTCTTTCCTTCTTCATTTCCTTCCTTCTCTGTTTCTGTTTCTTTATGTCCTTCCAGTTTCCTTCTTCCTTTTCTTCTCTGCCGTTCTCCCTTCTCTGTTTCTGTCTATCAGTCTGTCTCAGTGGGACTCGGTCAGCGACACATTTGATGTTTGGATTTTTTTGATAGATTCGTTAATTCCGTTCTTACAGTCCAAGCGGCAGTTGCAAAATACCCGCAATAGTTGCCGTAATTGGAATAGTAACGATGGTGGCTATCTGAGTAATAACAGCGCTCATCGATAACGGTCTCAAATTAAACGCCAGGAATCCCCGTTTTTCCGAGTCCCGCAAGAGCCGCGGCTTTCTGTCACCTGCGAGATCTCCCCGCGCTCCTCTGTTTCTCCCCTCTCACAACGAATCCCCGCACGCCCGCGGCTCGGTCCGGCCGAACGGCTGCGAGCAGCGCCCTGGCGGCCACCACAGCCCGACGGACGCCGTATTCGTGCCGCCGTTATTCCGCGCCGCTCGCAGCTCTCGGGCGGGGGAAGCGCGGGGGTCGCGCAGCCCGGCCCGCTGCCGCTGTCCCCCCGCTATTTGCTCGATGCTCCCCGAGCCCCGCGGTGCTCAGCTCGAGCCGGGCCGTGCGAAACCCCACCCGCCCCCCCGCAGCCCGGCCTCGCCGGGGGCCGTCGGGGTTCAGAGGTGAGGGGCGGGAGAGACAGCGGGGCCGGGCAGAGGCCGAGGAGCGAGCAGAAAGGAGGGCTCGGGGAGGGCCGGGAGGAGAGATGCGGGCGGAGGGGTGAGTGTGGAGGGCGGACGGAGGGAATGAGGCGGCGGGGGGGCTCTACGGGGAGAGCCCGTCGGGGCAGTGGCTCACACCTGCGGAGCAGCCCGGGCGCGGGCTGTGTGGGGACGGCCGACCCGGGAGATCCAAAGGGCAGAGGCCCGGTGTGGCACGGCCCGGGTTCTGACAGGAGCCGCGAGGAGTACGAAGGGAGCAGCCCTCGCATCGTCTGAAAGGTCTGGGGTGCGGGGCCCCAACGGCAGTGGTCGCCTGCTGCGGGAAGAGATCCTGGGGAGGGCAGTGGGATCATAGGGAAGCGGCGATGCCCGGACTCGGGGTGCATCGACGAGGCCGAGGCTACCGTCGGGGGGTCGCGGGGATGTGGTACGGTGAGCAGTTTTTCCAATGCCGCCGATGGTTCTCCCACCTCCGGGGCCCGAGGATTTGGGGGCTTAGGAGATGTGTGCCAGCGGCGGGGGAGTCCGGCTCTTCCCCCCGCCTCGAGTTCTCGGTGCTCAGCGAGGCGGGGATTCGCTTCGCAGTGCTCCGACGGGGGCCCGCGGGTCTGGCGAGATCCCGGCAAACGCGGCCCGGGCTTTAGGTAGGCACGCGGGGATACGGGAATGAGCTGGGAAACGGCCCGGGCAAGCACAGCGCGAGCAGCAGCCGTCGTGCTGGGGTGCAGGACTTCATTTCCAGATTTTCGCTTTCCTTCCGCGGCAGAGGCTGACCCAGAGCCGGGCACGTCCCTCCCGCGGCAGCCCGTGGCCTCCCCGCGCCGTTGGCAGTAACTCTCCCGTCTCTCCGCTTTTCCCCTCCGCCCCGACAGTTTCGCTCCTTGATTCCTAACGAGTCCCGTTCCCGCACCGCCCGCAGCCCGGCAGCAGCGCGGGGCCGCAGCGGCAGCGCCTTCGCTTTCTGTGCCGGCGCGGCGGGAGGGAACGCACCCGGCCGGGAGCAGCGCTGACAGCAGCGGCGGGGAAATAAACCCCGATCGTGTCACGTTCTGCCCTTATGCCTTTAGCTGCAGGAACATATGCTCAAATATGTACGAGTAGTCTAGATTTTTCTCTGCAAATATTTTTACCACGTCCAAAGATAATATTTCAACAGAAGAATCAAGCCCCGCAGGCTACAGACGGGGCAGCTATATATAACCCGCTTGCTCACTCCGACTCTCCGCACATCGCTCGGGTTATGCAACCCCCATCTCGGCGGTAGCCACCGGCGCGCCCCACGGCTCCGCCCGCGCCGTCGGGGCATTTCCCCCGGGACTTCGTTGCGGCCGCCCGTCCGGAGGCACCGGGACCGGGACGGGAAGCGGGGCCGGGCCGGGCCCGGCGGGCGGTGCAGCCTCGCCCCACGCCGATGCGGAGGACCGGCCCGGGGGACGCCGCGGCTCTCCGAGGGGCCGCTGCCGGGCGGTGAGTAGAGCCACGGCCGGGACCGAGAGGGGAACCGGGGCAGAGAGGCCCCGGGCCGGGCAGGTGCTGCGGCGGAGCGGGCTGTCCTGCCGCCGGGCCGGGCAGGGGCTCGCCCTCCACCACGCCGGCTGCGTTCCCTTCGCTCCGCTTTTTGATTTTATTTTTTGTGGTGAAAAAAACGCTCCGACGCTCGTGTGCGAGTGTTGTTGGCTCGGGGATGGAGGTCCCATCGCGCTCCGCGGGGCTGGCGGCGGTACCTACGCCTGCTGCGCACCCGACGCGCGGCTCCCCGCGGCCGCCGAGCCCCGTCCGGGCCGTGGCAGCCCGCAGCCCCGCGCTGGATACAGGACGGAGGAAGGGAGCGATCCCCCTCTCGGTGCCGGACATCCGCAGCGTGACGCCGGGCTCGGCTCGGCTCCGCTCGGCTCTTCCCTTCCCTTCGGCTCCCGGAGCCGTGATTGACACGGCCGCCCCTCCGCCCGCCCCGAGCACATCCCGGCCCTCCCCGCCGGCCGCTCGCCGTGCCCGGGAGGCGGGGAAGGGCCTCCCCAGCCCTTTGACACCGTCTCGGCAGGAGTTTCACTTCGCTTTCGCCGCTGCCACCGCCGCCGCTTCTGCAGGCAAACACCCCCGGTTCCGTGCGACGCCTCCCAGCCGCTGAACGGGGAAACGCGCCTCTAAGGGAGCCACTTTCCCTACGTGCAGGAGAAAAGGAGGGGACGGGCGGGCGGCAGGAGGTGGTGGTTGGGGGGAAGGGAAGAGAGGAAATAAATTAATAAACCGCAGGGAAAGAAGTTGAGTGGAGAGAAGCGGCGGCCCCGGGGAAAAGCACCGTGGGGTTTCCATCGATCCCCGCTCCCCTCTCCCGCAGGGCTCCATGCGGCCGCTGCGGTGCGCGGCACTGCGCAGAGGGCCCCGGGGAAACTCCGTGCTCCCCAGCGCCCTTCCCGGGGGGTGGGGGGGAAGGGTTGGGGTTGGTTTTTTTTTTTTGTTTGCGGCATTTTGTTGGATTTCTTTCTTCTTCTTTTTTTTTTTTTTTTAGCTTCCCCCCCGCCCCCCTTCTGGAAGGAGGGGGGTCCCGCTCGCACCTCCCTGGATGGTGCGGTAGAAAGGAGGGGAGTGAGGGGCGGGCGGGGGGGCTCGTGGTGGGAGGCTGCCGCGGCGGCTGCTGCCGCATTGGTGTCTCCCCTATGGACGAAAACAGCCCTCTGTCTCCCAAGGCAAATGCTTTCAGTATCGCCTCTCTGATTTCAGTCGCCGCCGCCGCCGAGCACGCAGGGAAGGGAGCGCTGGAGGAGCGCAGCGGCGGCCGCAGCGCGCCCGCCCGCCCCGCCGCCCGCCCGCAGAAGATGCACTTCAGCACCGTCACCAGGGACATGGAAGGTGAGCGCGAGGCTGCGGGGCCGCGACTCTCCGCCATCGCCTTTCGGGGCTTTCCGCGCGCCGCGGCCGGGCCGGGCACCTGGGGCCGCTCGGCGGTGCCACGGGCCCGCAACCTTCGCTGCTCCCCGCTTAGCCGGGACGAGGTCCTCAAATCCCGGTCGGAGAGCCGGGCTCGGTTCGCGCCGCCTCGTCCTCGCGGCTCCCCGAAGCGCTGCAGCATCCCCCGACGGCCGCGGCCGTGCCCGGGGCGGCGGTGGGCCTGGGCTCGGCCCTCGCCGTCTTCGAGACGGCCGTCGCGCCCGGGGGCTCCGTCGGAAATAAGCCGAGAGATTCCCCCGGGCCCTCGGGGTGCCTTCCAGGGTCGGGCAGGACTCGCGGCAGCCTGCCGCTCCCCGGCCAACCGTCACGCTCCGTGCGGCCCGCTCGGGACGGCGGCCGAGGGCTGCGCTCCCGGGGCCGTGCGAGGCTTCTCGGTGCCTTCGTGGGGCTCCTTCGCTCCGCTCCCCTCCGCCCCCCGGGGGGAACAGACGCAAAGTGGAGCCGCTGCCCCCGGCAGCCACGGCTCCACGGCTCCTGAGCCAGGGACGTTACCTGCAGCACCGTCGCTACACGGAAATAAGAACCGGTTTCTTTCTTTGGGTTTTTCCTCCTCCTTTTGTTTTTGGGGGATTTTTTTTTGGTTTGTTTGTTTTTGGTTTTGTTTTTGAGGGGTGCTGGGAGGTTTTTTGTCCCGATTCGCGTGCGGCGAAGGAGGCCTTCAGCAAAGATAACGCGGGCTCTTGGCAGATGTCTCGGGTTTGCAAAGAAACAGAATAGAAAGGAGAAGAGAAGGGGGAAACGCGGCGCCGAGGAGGCAGCAGCGAGAGCGGCGAGCTCTCCGCCTGCCCCGGGGGGAGCGGGGCTGGGGCCGAGCGGAGCGGAAAGGGGGAGGGCCCCGCTGGGCCGGGCGCGGAGGCGGAGGGCACCCCGCGGAGCGGCGCGGAGCCGGAGGGAACGCGGGAGCCGGAGCGGAGCCCTGATCGCCTGTTTTTGGAATGATTTCAGCTATCTCCAGCCCCTGGCTCACCCAGCTGTCCCATTTTTGCGATGTTGCAGCTTTCACGGCCAACAGCCTGAGCAGCCTGAACGCCTCCGGGGGGTACCACCTCTCCCCCTCCCCGGGGGACCCGTACGGACAGCATGAACCGCCGCACTACGAGCCCTGCACGGCTCAGCAGCACCCGCACCCGCCGCCCCAGCCGCAGCACGGTTACCCCTTCGGCGGGGCGGCGGCGGCCGGGGCCAACCCGCCGCCTCCGGGCCCCGAACCGCCCGACGGCGCCGGGGGAGCCGCCGCGGGGCCCGCCGCCGTCTCGGGCTGCTCCGCGGGGACGGCCGCCGCGGCCAAGGCGCCGGTGAAGAAGAACCCGAAGGTGGCCAACGTGAGCGTGCAGCTGGAGATGAAGGCGCTGTGGGACGAGTTCAACCAGCTGGGCACCGAGATGATCGTCACCAAGGCCGGCAGGTCAGTGCGGAGGGACGCCCGGGGGGCTCGGCCCGGAGCCGCTTCCATTCGCCAGGCGCGGGGGGGAGCGGGGCTCTCTCGGGACGGCGGGCACCGGGCTGCCGGCGGTCCATCTTCGCCCTTCTCCCGATACGAAAGCTCCGTGTGCGGCGGGCAGCGCCGGGCCGCGTTGTGCAGAGCGGGGAAAAAAAAAAAAAAGAACGGCCCGCACCGCGGTACCTTTAACTGAAACATTTCCAGTACGGGCGGGTCTTTTCCTTTCGGCGGGGACTGCAAACAGCCTCCGGTTCTGGCGGTGTAAAGCCTCGGAGCGTCCTCCAGGACGAGTGCGTTTCCCGAGGATCGAATGACGAGCGCGGCTCTGCCGGCAGCTCTGCTCCGGGGCCGGGAACAAAGGCCTCGGCCTCGTTCGAAACGGGCAAAACGCGGGGAGAGGAGAAATCCCGATGCTGATCGGGAATCGCCTCAGTTCATTGCGATCTCCGGGCAGAGCTGCTGGCCGCCTCCTGCGACGTCCCGGCGGGGGCGGCAGGGAAGCCGTGCCGGCTGCGGGCCGCCCCGGGGTGGCTGCGATGAGCCCCGGGAACGGCTTCGAAACGGCCGCGCGTTTCTGCTCTCCCCACGGCGATTTTGGAGAAGTAAAGATGCAAAAATGTAAATAGATTCTCATGTGCGCGGTCGCACATTTCAAAAACATTTTCTGAGTGACTCGACTCGAGCCTCCCCGCACCCGGCGAGGAGCAGCTCCGGGCCGGCGGCACCGGGCGGCATTCCGTGCAGCCCCCGGCCCGGCGCTGCTTTCCGCGGTGAAAGGGCCGCTCCGGTGGGACCTCAGCTCTGCTTTCCTCGGTCCCCGAGGACAGCCAAAAGATTCCGAATAGGCGACTCCAAAAGGGCCCCTAAAGGAGCAAACTCGATTCGAATCCCGGGCTTTCTTCCTCCTCTTCGTTTATTTGATGACAACGACAAATATCCAGACGGGGGGGGAAAGGGGGGTGGCGGTGTAAAAATAGGATAAATGGGGGTAAAATCAGCAGGACGAAGCGCGGGGACGGCTCTGCGAAGCGCGCTCTGTGCAGCGCCTCGGGGCCGGCCCCGCTGTTTGTCTAGGTGGCTCTTATCGACTCGGGATGTTTGTTTTAAAAACTTCGTTTTAAAACAAGAAACACCGGAACCGGAGCTAATGGGGGCTTTTACACCTTTAAAAATAATAATAACAGAGGGAGCTGCTGGAAATGGCCCCCGGAGTTCTCACAGAGTTACAGAGAGGAAGGGGACGCGGCCCGCGGCGCTGCTCGGTGCGGGCTGACGGAGCGGCGGGGTCGGGTGCGGAACCCGGGGGCACACAGCCTTCCCGGCAACCTAAACGGCCCCGGGAGGCGCCCGGCAGTGCAGCCTTGTGCCTTGGGAGCGAGCCGGGGAGAACCCTTCGTAGCCGGGTTGGATCGGGGCGTTTTTTCAGGAGGTGTTCGGAGTTTGTTTTTTCAACGGCTGCAAATCTTTTCCCTGAAATGCCGCCTGCTGTCGCTTTCCCGGATTCTTATCCGGGAAGAAAATGCATCCAGCAGAACGGCAGACGTGCGAGCCGTGCCCCGGGGACACATCTGCGGCGCGTCCTGAAGGCAATGCGGGCCGGGCCGGTGCGAGGGACACGGGGGCCGCCCCGGCCCCTTCCGTTTTCATCCCCGCTGTCCTCGGAGCGGCACCCGCGGCCTCCGCTCAGCCGCGTTCTCTGTGCTCCACGCGGAGATAAGCGGCGGGAGCAGCCCGGGGCCGCCCCGCACCGCCCCGGGTCCCTCCCGCTCTCCGTTCGCCCCGCAGAGATGCGGACCGGGACAGACGGGGCAGCGGAGGGGATCCGAACCGGGAAGGGGCTCGGGGGAGATCCCGGTCATCCTCTCATCCCTGCCGGCCTGAGGGCTTCGTTCGCCCCTCTGGGCTGGAGACGCCCTCTTCGGCCCCAGGGATCGCGCCGCTGTTGTAAGTGCTGCCGTAAAACTGCCCAATTTTGGAGGAGCAGAAGCTCATTTCCCTGGGGCCGCCCGCGGGGAAACGTGCTGGCCCGGTCCCTGTTCCGGCTCGGCTCTGCATCCGTCTCGAGTCAGTCCACTTGAAAATGTGATGAAACAGCGGGAGAAAATTATTGTGTCCCTCCCCGCCAAGTGGAGGTGGTGGTTCTCGTTGGTCCCTGAGCATTTTAGGATGTTTGGCACAACCCGGACGAGGCTTATTCCTCGAGATGCTGCCGGGGGACACGGCAGCCCCATCCCGAATGCGAGCGGTACCCGGGGCGCCCGAGGGGAAGGGCCGGGGGCACTGCGGGGCTCCTGCATTCCGGGCCGACCTCACAGAGCTCCCTGAGGCCCCGAGTTCAGCTTTCTTCTCTCTGTGGCAGGCGCATGTTCCCCACCTTCCAGGTGAAGATATTCGGCATGGACCCCATGGCTGACTACATGCTCCTCATGGATTTCGTCCCTGTCGACGACAAGCGCTACCGGCAAGTACCCCCCTCCCCGGCCCCGTTATAACGAGTTCTGTGCTGGCAGCGGTGTTCCCCCCTCCTCGCTTTGCGCACAGCGCCCGGGCACGACCGAGCCAGAGAGCGCAGCTCCCCGCGTGCCCAGCCCGGAGCCCCGCCTGCCGCTCCCCGTGCGCAGCGGGAAGCACTCGGGTGCCTCCAGAAATCCCCCCGAGGCTCCCGCAGTGCCCGGTGCAGGCAGCGGCTGTCCGAGCCCCAGCCCTGCCCGTGTTTCCAGCGGCGGCACCGGAAGGCCTCGCCGAGCGGCACGGGCAGCGGTGCGGCAGCCCCTGGAAGGCGCAGCAGAGAAAGGCGCGTTATGCGTTTGGCTTCAGCTCGGGACGCCGAGCAGGCAGCGCACGCAGGGACCGCAGGGTCCGATATATAAATATTTGGACAGATATCCAAATTCTCAGGGCGTCCTAGAAATGTTTGCTTGTCAAGGGAAGTGGGATATATAACATCCAATTGAGTATATCTTTAAAAAGTAATGTTTCTGCTGAGCCCAATGGTGTCTAATTCCCCCTGTGCAAACACGGGCCCGTAAAGTAAACACGCAGATAGAAGATTGGTTTCTCTGTTTTAAATGTTACTGTTGAATGCGGACTTTGAAAGAACGAAGCGGGGCTGCAGAGCTCCGCACCCACTGCTAAACCCGCACCCACTGCTAAACCCGCAGCTCAGAACGCTGCCGTTCACTCTTCTCTGGGAGCTGCGGCCGCTCCATCCCACGCAGTGGCCACGCATCGCCCCGTCCCGCACGGCGCTCCCCCCACCCCATCGGATGCCGTTTCTCCCCCCGCAATGCGTGCGGCCGCGCCCCTCGCGGTTCGGCGGGCCGGGGGCTGCGGGCGGGAGCCGGGGGGGCCGCGGGGCTCGGAGCTGCGGCTGACGGCACCCCCCCTCCCCCAGGTACGCTTTCCACAGCTCCTCCTGGCTCGTGGCCGGCAAGGCCGACCCCGCCACGCCCGGCAGGGTGCACTACCACCCGGACTCCCCGGCCAAAGGGGCGCAGTGGATGAAGCAGATCGTCTCCTTCGATAAGCTCAAGCTGACCAACAACCTGCTGGATGATAACGGCCATGTAAGCGCTCCGAGGGTAGGGGACGAGCCCGGGACGTCTCCGCGCCGCGGGTCCCTCCGCCGCAGCGCCGGGGTCGGGCAGGCGGCGGGGCCGGGGCCGCGTTCGCCTCTCTGGAAGCTCCGCCTGGATCAGTTATTGTCTCCTTGCTCGTTTTATCATTCAGATCATTTTGAACTCCATGCACAGATACCAGCCGCGCTTTCACGTGGTCTACGTGGACCCCCGGAAAGACAGCGAGAAATACGCGGAGGAGAACTTCAAAACCTTCGTCTTCGAGGAGACGCGCTTCACGGCCGTGACCGCCTACCAGAACCACCGGGTGAGGCGGGGGCACCGGGCAGCGGGGGGCGGGAGGGACCTCATCGCGTGCACGAACCGAGCCGCGGCTCCGCGGAGCGAAGCGTCACGCACGCTTTGTTTGGAGAAACGCGTGAGTTTCCGCCTCGGAACGCAGTTACACGCCTAACACCAACCCGGCCCGCCCCTCACCGGGGCAGCAGCCCGTGCGATCACCCGCTCGCATCAGGCAGCGCACGGAGCGGCAGTCCGAGTCCGAGCACCGGGATGCCGTGGCGGAGCTCAGCTCCGTGTCCCCGTGCCACCCGCGGGGCCGGGCTGCGCCTTTAAGGGCCGCCGAGATCCGCCCGGCTGGCATTTGCCTGACGGCTCCGGACAGCTGCTCCTTCTCTCCTGCGTTCTATCAGTTTGACCTCTAAGGCTGGAACTGTCACTGAGGGGCTTAGAGTTTGTTTTTCAACCTATTCCGGAAACTCACAATCTCATTATCCGTGGATTTGCTTAAATATAGAGAACGTCCTGCCTTCTCCCCGGCGACTTAAATAAATACATAAGTATGATTTATCCAGCGATTTGTCTTAGCTGCTCCGCTGGTGACCCACACGACGTGGCACTTTCTTACAAGTGCACTCACGCCTCCCCCTGAGCCCAAGAACCCACGTTGGGCAGCCCGGCCCGCGGCCCTCGTGGAGTGGCGGCGCGCTGCGCTGGGCCCCCGGGCCCTCTCCGTCCTCCGCACGGCCCACCCGTTATCCTCCAGCACCTCTCGCTTCTCCCCGCAGATCACGCAGCTGAAGATCGCCAGCAACCCTTTCGCCAAGGGATTCAGAGACTGTGACCCCGAGGACTGGTGAGGCCGCAGCACGGAGCCCCGCTCCGAGCGCACAGCGCGGGGCAGCGCCGGGTGCCGGCCCGGCTCCATGCGCTCGGCCCGTCACTTCTCCCCTTCTCCCTCCAGGCCCAGGAACCACCGGCCCGGGGCCCTCCCTCTCATGAGCGCTTTCGCCAGATCCCGGAACCCGGTGTCGTCCCCGGCGCACCAGAACGGGACGGACAAAGGTGAGCAGCGCGTTGCGGGCGGGGCGCGCGGCTGCCGCCGCCCGCGGTTCGAAGCGCCGCGGTCAGCTCCTCGGCCGGGCCCGCCCAGCTCCCACCCGCTCACGGCCGCTCCGGCGGCAGCGGCTCTCCCCCCGCGTCCCGCACTGCCGGGCTCGGCGCCGCGCCCGCCCCGCCCGCGGAACGAAGGCACGTCCCGTCCGTGCGCGTTACGCCTCGGGGCGCGGCGGCCCGCCGGCCGGCTCGGCGCTGCGCGAGGCCCCGTCCCCGGCTCCCCGCCCCCCGGCCCCCCGCCGCGGTCCCCCGGCCGCGCTCTGACGCGGTGCTCCCGCAGATGCCGCCGACGGCCGCCGGGACTACGAGCGGGACGCGGCGGGCGGCGCGGCGCTGCAGGCCGAGGCGGCGCACCAGCAGCTCATGTCGCGCGTGCTCAGCCCCGCGCTGCCGGGCGGCGCCGGCGGCCTCGTGCCCCTGAGCGGCGGCGGCCGGCCCAGCCCTCCGCACCACGAACTGCGCCTGGAGCCCGCCGCCTCGGAGCCGCTGCACCACCACCCCTACAAGTACCCGCCGGCCGCCGCCTACGACCACTACCTGGGGGCCAAGAGCCGGCCCGCGCCCTACCCGCTCCCCGGCATCCGCGGGCACGGCTACCACCACCACCACCACCATCACCACCACCACCACGTGAACGCGGCCGCCAACGTGTACTCGCCGCCCGCGCCGCCCGCCAACTACGACTACGGGCCGCGATAACGCGCCCTCGGCGCGACGGACCGGCGCGCCGCGACCGTTAGCCGTCCTCTCCGCCCCTCCTTCCCGCCTTTCCCTCTCTCCTGCCTCGCGAGCGAGCCGATTGGTCAGCTCGATCCGATCGACGTCCGGACCGGCCAATCCCGCGCCGCCGGGCTGCGAAGGAGGTGGCGGGCCGCGGGCCGCCCCGCAGCCGCACTTTGATAACCGAAGCCACGTGCCGTTCCCGCCCTTCTCCCGGCGCCTCGCTGCTGGCGGGAACCCGGCGCGCGGGGCTCCGGGAAGAGGGCGGGAGGACGGGGAGCGGTGAGTGGGGGAGCGGGCACCGAGCCCCGGGCCGCGGCTGGGGGCGGCGAGCGGCGCCGTCCGCTCCGGGGTCCCAGCGGTAGAGGAGAAAAGGCCGGGGGGCGGTGCTGCGGGTCCGCGGCCTCGTGCGCTGTGCCGGCTGCGGGGGGGGAAGGGCGGCGGGGCCGAGGGCGGCGTGAGGCCGGGCCGTTCGGGCGCAGCCGCGTCCTGCGGAGCTGTGATGAGGAGCCCGGCCGGGAGCAGCGCCTCGTGCAGCTCCTCGACGGCACAGAAACCGAGACTGAGGTTAAGAACTCGGCGCGGGGCCGCACGGCTCAGGCTGCGCTCCCGCGGCGTCCTGCCCTGCGCTCTGGGGCTGCGTTCCACTCCTCCCCCCACCCCCCCGTGCCTCTTAGGGGCGCTTCCCCAGAATGCCCCGCTCCTGTTTGGCCGCCCCGCGCTGCAGCAGCCCCAAAGCGCCCACCTGCACCTCCCTGCCTGCTGCAGCTTCCCTCTTAAAGCTGGTAAGTACTTCTGCTTTTTGTCCTTAAACTTCTCCTCCGGTTTTTCCTTCACTGTTGAGGAGATGAGCCGTCTGTCACGCTTACCAGCGATGTGTTTTGAATGGCTGGCTTGTGTTTCTTGTCAGAAGGTTGCCGACTGTCAGTCCTTTTGTGTTCAGAGGAGGTGTTGGTATATGCCGTGTTGGTATGCAGTATTATAAATGCCTTCCTGATTCTCCCACTATGAAAAACGAGGGGTCGCTATTATTTTTTCTTTCTTTTGGAGTCCTCTGTTCGTGTTTGTGCATTTTCACTTCAAACTGCTACTGTTTACTGGTGCCTTCTGGAGCATAACCCTCGTGCTGTGCGGGTGGCAGTGTTAGTAGCAGTGCTTATTCTGTCTCTGGCAGCTGGCACTGGGCTCACAAAACGCTTTGGAAGGGTGTGAGGAGGGGTGCAGGCTGATGGGGACATGTCATGTATTCTTTGTTCTGTTATAAAAATATATCTGGATCCATGAAAAAGAGTTGTGCAAGAAATATGTATTTTTTTTTGACATTTGCAGTGAATTGTGAGATTCCTGGTGTCTGACAAAACCGTAATTAATGTTCTCAGCAAGGCTGATGTAAAATAGCTTTGTGCTTAGCTCTCTGATGTGCTCTGTTGCTTTGCTGCTGTTGCTTCACAGTTCTCAGATATGAATTGTTATGTGTAAACAGATTAGTGCCAAAGCTTTGGTCAAACCTTTAATGAAGTTATATTTATTATTTCTTTCAAAGATTATACAAACGCTCTTTTTCTTGATAGTTGCAACGTGAGGGAAAAGTGAAGATAACCAAAGAATCATATCTGCAAACAGTGTAGATAATTGTAGATAATTGTAGATATATGTAGATAATCGTGTTACATTTAAATTGGAAAGACATTAGACAATGACATTTATAAATGTTTTTCCTCTTCTTTCCCTTTCTTTCTTTTCTTTGTTTGGTTACTTCTGTGTGTCAATGAGTTTGTCTGCTCCAAAGTTGAAGCCTCCCCTGCAAGAGGCGGCCATTAAGTAAGGAGGGATGCTCAACTGGAGCTCCAGGAGTTGTTTACCCTGAGCAAACACTGGGGCTTCATAGGTGATTACCCCCTCCCTTTTGTCTCCCCGGTTGCTGGTGGTCTCCCATTATGCAGCAGCTTGCAGGGTTGGGGTCTTACATTGAAATGAATATGGTACACTTCTATTTATGCTTGTTAGCACCTGTTTTCTGAAAACATACAGAGAGTGCAGCAGGAGGTGCCACTGGCTTCTAAAGCAGACAGGCCACACGCTTTTTCAAATGCATTTTGCTTCCCAAGCAGTGAGAGGACTGAAGGACTCAACATCAGGACTAAACTGTGCTCTTGTAGAAAGCGACTCGAAGTCCTTGCCCTGTCAGTAGGAAGCACAATGTATCTTTTAGAGGAAAATCGCAGAATTTCCACCTGTGGCTGTGGGCTCTGGGCCCTGAGGGTCACTAGGCTGTCCTCTGTGCTGTCCTGCAGGAGCAGGGAGTCTTGCTCAGGAATGGGAAGAACATGGAACTGTGTCAAGCCTATCATTTTAAGTGCTAAAATTGTTTCCATCCTTTCATTGATGGCTTTTAAGCTATCAATTCGCAAGGTGCTTTCCCGTGTTAGTATTAGGCTTGCTAGCAGTCCATTTTGCATCATGTTTTAGCCCTTAAAGCACGCTGCCTGAGGGCTTTCACCAGTATTTCCTCCTTGTGAGATGTCCACGTCTCACTGGATGAGACTTCCAGATACAAGAAACACAACTGGTTACTTTTCTATTGCAACAGAAAATTCACTTGCAGACAGCAAATGTGAAGAATTTTGTAACACTGTACTTGGAGCAGTGGAAATCTTTTTGAAAACTGCAGAAAGCTGTAATGCTTTAATTTCATGTTACCTGTCGGCCAGTTAGTCGAGATATAAATGAGGCACGGCTTGTGCATGATACCTGTGTTGCAGTTTCACTTGAAAAATGACTTTGTATGATTTGATTACATGTTTAAACTTCACTCAGTACCTGCTGTCACTGAGACCTGTGGCATGTACCTGAAAGAAACCTGCAGCATTTCCAGACAATGCTTCCACTTACAGTTGCCTCAAGTCACACATAATGCTGTGTATTTAAAAGCTGCTGGTAAAACAGGCCTGAGCACCAGGGGTACAAGCATCCTTTGTCTGTCCCAAAGAGCACTAGAGAATAAATTAGCCATGTGGCTCCATTTTCCAGAGGTACAGGCTGAATTTACTGGTTGCTCCAAAGGTCTGAAGAACACATCGCTTGCTGCACTGGGTAAATAGAGGATTAGGCACTTGCAGGTGAAACAAGGGAGGTCTTTGCTTGATCAGTTACTCAACGTGGGATACTCTAGGCTTCTGGGAGCTTGTTTTGCTGTTTTTCCTTGCTGGAGGATCTAACTAAATTCAGCGTAGGGGTAGGAGTGTGGGATGAGACTAAACTGTACTTTGTGTTCATGAATGCTGTTTACACACTTTATTATTTTTTAATTTTTTTCTGCTCACGGACAGCCTGGTGATAATCTGGGTAGAACTGAAGGGGGTCACCAGGAGGCACCTCTCAGCACGGCTGGGCTCTCGGTCACCTCAAGTGCCCAGGTGCACAGGGTGCATCGGTGTCCTTTGTGTGCAGAATGACCCGAGGATTGCAGTAAGAGCAGAAGTCAGATTGCAGCTGCTGGGCTGGGCAGGATATGGTTGCATTTGCTTTGGTCGCTGCTTGCTCTGTACAGCTGCTGAGCCCCGTTGTCCTTTTCTCAGTCTGTTCTGGTGGCTGTGATCCTCCTCCGTGATCACAAAGAGCAAATATTCACCTGCAAAATTGTCCTTGTGTGCAGTAGGATTTTGGTGGGAGCGGATTCCGTGCCTGTAGCTAGCAGGTGAACGTTTCTGGACCGCTGCCGTGACATTCCTCACCGAGTTCCTCCACGCCAGGTTCCTCTGCTCTGCGGCTCCCCTCCGCACGGGGCAGATGTCCCGGAGGGCAGGGAGGGGCTTCCCGATGCCCCCTGCACGGGCGCTCGCGGGGCTGCGTGCCTGGGGGTTGTGGTGCGCGGCTGCGCTGCACGGTGTCGGGGCATCCCCGCAGCTGCCGGGCCGCTGGCCGTGCCCGAAGAGCAAGCTCCCTCCAGAGGGAAGAGCTGCGCATCGCACCGAGCGGATGGACCCCTGGAGAACGAGCCCTTAAGAAAACTTTTGCCCGAGCTTGCAAATATACAGTCTGAGAGAAAAATAGAGATTTGGCTTAGGAACCTGAGATGTGAACTTTAAAGCACGTGGGCACAAATAAGGAAGTGCAGTAACCTGTGGGTTAGTGTGTGAGGATAATCAGCCAGCAGTAACTCGGCTCTTGCTGTAAGCCTCTGCTATGAGACGTGCAGCCAAAATAGCACTGCATACCTACCTGCATACTTGCTTTTTTAACATAGGAGTTTTTTCCTGTTAATTATTATATTTCCCCTGATTAGTAAGACATTTAATTTACAAGTGAATTAATTTCACCTGACCCTGGCTGAAAGCAACCATGCCCAGAGTCTGCTGTGAATGGCCATTACCATAAATTCACCACGTGTTCTGTCACGTGCTCTCGACTGAAGCAGCAGACACCCAGTGTGTGAGAATCTCTTTGGTGTACCTGAGGTTTGCTGATCTCCATGTGCAGTATTTCATGTCTCATCTTTTGCCCATTGTGTTGTACACGCAATCCAGGTGAAAAGCAGGAGCTGGTTTTGAAGGTATCTGTTAATTTGAGAGAGATGGATGTGCCCCATGTGTGCTGTATGTGTAAAATGCTGCTTTTCAGAGGTCTACCTCCTGTCAGGAAATGCATGGAAAGCAGTGCATGCATTGCATATGCTATAAAAAAATGCATCCACTCCCACTATTAATGGAAATGACCTATTGTGAATTTACCAAAGATAATATAGTTTTATAAATTGGCCGCATATGTCTGTATAATATATTTATTATATCGCATTTCATGGCATTTCTGTTTTATGAAATTCTGCCCTGAATATGTCACATATGTTTTGCATATATGTGCAATAGTTGGCCAAGTATATCCAAGTAAAGTATGATAAATGTGTTCTCCCCATATGGGAAATTAAATGTTTTTCCAGATTAAAAAAAAAAGATTTACGAAGAGCAGTCTATACAAAATAATTACAATAAATCACTCATTTTTATTCAAGTTAAAACTTAATTTAGAATTAGCAAC
This sequence comes from Phasianus colchicus, assembly GCF_987193195.1. Classification (NCBI taxonomy): domain Eukaryota; kingdom Metazoa; phylum Chordata; class Aves; order Galliformes; family Phasianidae; genus Phasianus; species Phasianus colchicus. The sequence continues at coordinate 12,512,652 of NC_143453.1, read as the reverse complement.
AAAGTGATAAAGAACAAAAGCCACAGAAGGCACATTTAGGACCTAATTCTATAAGGATACAGAGCATTGCAGTGGTAAAGAGAACATATGCATTCTTAAGGCTCCATGGTGTAAAATCACAGAAACTTGAAACCGGCAGCTTAAGCTCAGGTCGTGCTTCTGTAGCTGATAAAGGAGAGCTTCTATCAGCTCCATGAGAGGGATGGGCATTTCATGTAGTTCACCTCACCGAGAAAACAAGTGCCCTTCTTTGCACCATCTAGCCAGAGCTCTAGTTAGGGGATTTGGTAATTACTGTTTGAACAGTGCTGAGTGGGTGCTGGTCCTTGGAGAAGGAAGGGGTATGTATGTATGTATGGGTTTTTACAGCTAAACAGCCTGCTGTGAAGATAGCTGTGCTGACAGCCCCAGGTTGTTGCAGGGGGCAGGGCGTTGTGCCTCTGCTGCTCCTGCTGAAATGGGTGCTGGCATAAACTTGGACGGAAGTTCCTGGGCCATGTCTGAATTGGAAAAGGAAGTTAGAAATGGAATAAACATGTGGAGCTTATTGAAGCACGCTGATCGGAGGTCCTTGCACTAGTAGTTGTTTCAGTGACTGTAACATGGCTGATGGGCTGGGTTCTGCCTTAGTTCTGCTTTCTTTATTCTGCTTGCATAGTGTTCTCATCATCCTTCACTGCTGGGCAGCTGCTTCCCTTCACTGCACCCCACCAGTGTGAAAACCTTCCTGTGCCAAACGTCTTAGGGCAAGGCAGGATGGTGAGAGGGAACACAGCAGCTCTCCTCCTGCTCTGATTTTACTTGACCACTGCCTCATGTGTTTATTTCTGCGAACACGAAGTGAGTCTTTCGTGCTATTCCCTTTCCTGCTTGTTGTCATCTTCTTCAAGCCAGATGGGCTCAGGTGATAACACTGTAGAGACTCAATGTCTCTATTTAGCACGATGCCAAGTCTGCATGCCATCAAAATATCTGAGCAAAATGTACCTGAAGAGACAACACTTGCCATGAGTATTGTGTTAAAAGCAGTGAACACAACGTGTTCACTGAGATTTCATATCAGCAATTCTTTAAGTTAAGCAGCAAGGCCAATAGCACATGTCTGATGTCTGCCATGTTGAAAGTTGTTACGTAGTCCCAGTGCACTCACCTTCCTCCTACCTATGTCAGAACTCATTTATAGTGAGCAGCACTGTGGGGGCCTGGATAGTGTGTGCATGGGATGCCAGAGCTAGAAAGCAGGTCTTGCTCAGCGTTTCAAGATCCTCCCTGAGTTCCCTGTTCTGGACATAATCAGGATCTATCATCCCCACAGCTGATAAGAGAGAGAGTGCAGCTGTATGGAAAGTGCCACAGGATTTCTGTTTGGTGTTTTGAGTTTTTTTATGTTCTGATTTATGCTCTCTGAATAAAAACTGAGAAATAGCATTCCAGCTGTAATCTCAGTTTGATGTACCATCTCTTTAAATTAGAATTTCTAATTGAAGTAGGCAATTGTCAGAATAAGTATTTGCATTGCTCTGTTGTAAGGAGTTGGTGCAGCTCTGGGCTGGTGCTGCTGCAGTGCATGTGGCTGCTTCCAGAGCTCAGCCCTTCTGCTGCTATTGCCACTGGTGTGGTAAGTAGAGCACAAGTTGAGTGCTTGTCTGGGTGAGCACACACTCATTTGCAGGTACCCGTGGTTGTGTACAGGATTTCCTAATGGTCCAACCCCTTTAAACCAGGATGGTGGGCTGGCAACAGCAAGTACTCCTTAAGCTGGTGTACGAGTTCTAAAAGACAGGCCTGGCACTTCACCTCCTGCTCAGTCTAGGTTCTCTTCTCATCTGCTGTCCTTGTCCTGCAGGCATCTGGCACCTTGCTGGAGGTGCTTGGCTTCAAGGTTCTTCGTTCTTTGGAGATCTGAACTCTTATAAGGGCAGACTGCTGCTTCCATTTGAGTTTTGTGTCCTCTCTCTCTTTCTCTTCCTCTTATGACACTGAACTGCACATCAAATACCTATGCGGTAAGTCAGAATAAGGCAGTATACAGTAATGTTGGTATAACATATAGATGTATTTAATTAATTAGGTGAGCGAAATGTTCAAAACTGAGAAATTATGTTGCCGTGGTCCCCACTGTGTGGTTTAATAACACATTATAGCGTCAATGCTTTTGTGATGGATTGTATTGAAGGAAAATAAACCACTGATAGCTAAAAGTTAAAATTTACCTCTTCAGACATGAGCACAAAATGTATTTTGGGAAAAAGAAATTGTAATAGGTTGAGTAAATGAAGCTGATATCCTTTAAAAATGAATAGAGGAGAAGATGGCTCCACCCAAATAAAGCTGTTATGGTGTTGTTTGGTAAGGGGTGCTGGTAATAAAGCCAGACATGACAACCATTGTGTGCCTAACCAAGGCAGAGTCGGGACCAAAGGATGGGGTATGTGGTGTGGCCAGGGGACGGAGAATTTGGCTACTTGCTCTGTGTCTAATGTGGTGTTGGCAAGTCTTATAACAAGTGTGCTTCAGGTCTTGAAAATATTACACTTCTGTCTCCTGTAGCTAACAGGGCAGCACGTTTTTGTTGTGTTTAATTTCATACTGTGAGATCCTCAAATGAACTGCCAAAAACCGCTGCGATCTTAATTCATGTTAGTTTTCTTCACTTTATAAAATAAACCTCCAGTGCACAGATTAAACGGAGCCAGGTCTACTTGTAAAATTACTCTAGCATGGGGATCTAGGCTGGAATTTCAGACTACTACAAAGAAAAAGCTGTTCTTTCTTCCTTCCTTATTCGTGCCATCATTTTTTTTTTTTTTTCCCTGTAACACACAGAACGGTTATGCTTAAATATCACATCTTCTGTCTCAGCACTGCTTTAACATGGTCTAGTGTTAATCCAGGTAGTCATGGGCTATGTTTTATGTAGTCATCCACACTTCCACACCACAGACACGCAGGCAGAAAGGGAAGCACATTGATTTAGTGCTCAGTAATCCTTGTTTAATCCCTAGTCCTTTGGTTTGCATCACTATGGTGTCTCCTGCAGTAGTCAGCATTCAATCTTCCTTCTTGGCAGATTGAACTAAAGGAAAGATTTATTAATTTTTAAGAAGTTGGCTTTGTAGGTGCATCTTTAATAAGCTAAAAATCAGGGCAGTTCAGAAACCAATATTGTCTTAACTATAATAATCTGCTCCTTAAAATCCAATCCAGGTTGAGCTGCACAGTCATCTCATGGTTTACTCGCGCAGTGCGTGGTACAGGGCTGACTTTAACAACTGTCCTGTTGCAGGCTCCCAGCCTACTTCCTTTTTCACTCATTATTAGAAATACAGTTAATCTCCTCTTCCCTCTCTCATCTACACCCAAGCCAGCAATGCTTGCTTTATGGCCCATGTACTGATAAGAAAAAGGGTTTGGAACTAATGGATTCATTTGCAGAAAATATTGGGGGGGGGGGGGGGGGTCAGAGATCACCATTCATTACAGCGGTGATAAATAGTCTATGTAATTGCTGAACAAATGTTAGTGTTTGGGATTTATTTCTATTAGTTTATGGATGCTTGTTGCTTTCTTCCCTCTTGTAGTGCAAAGACAGTGATTCTCAGGAGGAAGCCTTTTGTAATAATTTAGCTGTCATCACCTCTCCTGAATCCTTCAGGCCAGGTACAGGCTATAGCCATATTCCTTTCTGGACAGTGATATTCCAGAGCTAATTCCAGCAACTTTAAGTTGGCTCTTTACTCAAACCCTCCTGCTAGCAAGTTTGCTGAAATGTTGACAGATAACCATGCTTGTGTTCCAGTTGCAAGGAGCTTTAGCAATATTTCCCCCCTCCCCTCTGAAAATACTGTACTTTCCTAGATGCTGTCAGATAACTGCATTTTATAGTCTATATAAACATAGACTGTCCTTCTTGCTGGAAGTTACTCAGCTTTGGGGGAAGGTCCAGGGCTGTGTCAGTGCTGTGTAGCTGGTAGCTGGAGTTAGGAACAAGGGGGGTGTCTTGGGCATTGAGGTGCCCTGAAACGATGGGGAGGTTTACATCTTAACACCTACTTGTCTTGAAAATGGTTTCCTGTTCCCTCAAGTACTCTGGTGGCAGAACTGCCTTTTTCTTGTCAAAAGGATGATAGGCTAGAGTGGTTTTCTTCTCTACAGGGAGCAGGTTTGGCCATTCTTATTTCCTGCAGCAACCTGTTGAAGTATGTATTACTTGAGGGCATTTTATCCAAATGCTTCTTGAATACCCATGCTGGGCTCCAGCATGGAGCAGTCCAGTGCCTGTTGTGCCAGGCATCCCAAGGCAGCACTCTGGTCTTGATCAAGCATGGTGCAAAATGATGGTAGCAGCTCTTCCTGTTCCTCGGGCAGCAGAAGGTGTGAAGAGGTGGGTGTGCAGTGCTGCAGTCTGTGCATGAGAAGATGCAGAGCTGTCTTGTCACCTTCCAGGACAGTGCCCAGCCACCAGCCTGACAGCAGTTCCAGGGCACTGACCTTCATCTCTCACATAAAGCTTGCTGATAAGAAAAGGTGCTGTGATTGTACAGCACGGGGCAGATGGGGACTTGGCTTTTACCACTTATTAAAAATTTGAGTGACTGATCTATAATCTTAAGTGGAGACTAAAACCCAAGTGGTTACACCTGGCCTATGTCCTTTTAAAAACTGATTGTGAAATTGTTCTCATACAGCTGAACTCCTGTGAGTTCTGTTTACAGAGTACTCGTGGAAAGGAAGAGCTGGCAGTCTCAAGGGAGTTCTTCTAGCAGCTGGTCTGTGCAGAAGGACTCTGTCCTCCTGTCCTGGAGACTCATGTATGGCACAGGCAAATCCTCCTTCGTGTGGGAGGTGGATGATGTGTGGAGATAGAGCCATTGTCATCTACGCAACCCTGCCTGATAGATGTAATGAACACCAGCACCACCCTCTGACTCAGGATCACTCAAAATTAGGATTTGCTTTTTTTATTGCAATGTGATCATCTGTGCAGCTGCCTAACAGCAAAGAAACACTCAAAGAAATGAATTATTACAAGTGTTGTCACACTCCAGAAGGTGCAAGACCAAATTTTCTTTAGAAAAGCTGGTAGAACAGGATGCTGTTTCTGTGAGAGCAAGAACATCAGGCTTTTATTTTGAGAATCTTTTGATGTTGCTGTTCACTACAGTTCTGGTGACATTTTCTCTGCTATTAACCTTGTAACCAGGCAGAAAAACACGTACAATAAAATACCAATAGTGCGGAACCTGCATGACATGAAGGCTTCTGTCTGTAAAGCTGTTTTCATAGTCTTTAGTACACATTCCTTTTAAAATTATGTCCTCAACAACCTGGCATCAGCTGGGTGCTTCAGCAGGACAGCTGCAGCTACAGTTGTGTGACTTTAAACACACCAACACAGGACAGTCTGTTCACAGATATCTTCCTGGTGTAGTCAAAGAATGCTAATGCTTCACCATTCAAAAAAACCCTCCTTCGTGAAAGAATTTCAGCTTCTGTGACCATAGAGATGACAAGTTAATGGATCCATCTGCACCGTGTGGGTAAGGATTTATCCATGAAATTCCCCTAAATGTTAATGTGAGTTGCGTAGCTGAATCCCAGACTTGCCATGCTGAAACTTACCCTAACTCTCCAAGGAGAAGGCGCTAATTGGATTGCTGAGTTTAAATCCTTCAGCTAGTCAGTCCATGGAAAGGATTTAGCACTGGCTCTGTAAAAGGCTTTACATAGCTTTGCAGTGCAGTGCAGGGGAAGGTTATTTTTCCCCTTTTCTTCTTGTGATTAATTGTGAGACTTGAGGTGACGGGAGACATAATGAAATTCATAAATGCCAAAGGCCGTCCCAAGTCACATTCCTGGCTGTTGGTTTAAGTTAGAAACTGACAGAAGTGCGAACAAATCAAGGCTGCTCTGATAGCCTTTCACTTACAGGGAAGAAAAAGTAACTGACAATGAAAAACCACTGGAGGTGGTTTAGTGGGTGCAAGTTCTCACAGAAGAGTGGTATTTTACACTGATATAGATTCTTAGATACACAAGTGACTTACAGAGACGTTCTGCTCCCACAGAAGTCAGAGATTCCAGTTCTTTTTCCAGAAATTGGCCAAAGTTATTTTAGCAATATGCCAAAGAAAAAGCTGTTGCAAAACCTGCAGCAGAACTCAAAGTGACTTGTCCTCCGTCTTTGTTCATGACTGGCCTTGCTCCACTTGTTATAAATTTTAGAAGTCAACTCCCCTCCATGGGAGACAGAACTTTTTGCATGAACAGGCAGCATAAAATTTTAATCTAGCAATTTCCAGGGACTCACCTCTGCCTGGAAAAAACATTCTATTACTTCACCAGATCCAGGTTTGAATTACTGTATAAGGAATCGCTTCATCCGTCCTACTTCCCAGTGCAGAACGTATCATGTCTGAGTATATATCGACCAGATACTGATGCGGTGATCCTTTGCACCAGCTGCCAGCAGTCTGTCACTGGGGCTTTTGTGGTCTGAGAAGGACACAGAATGGACAGTTGCGGTGTGGTAGTCAAGCACTGCTAAGGGCTTCAGTTTCTTCCAGCCAAAGATCCTGATGCGATGATCCCACCCTGCTGTTGCTAAAATCTTCTTGTCTGGACGGATGGTGATATCAGATATGCCAGCATTGACAAGTCTGTGCGTTTTCTGAACCTGTGTGAGGAAGTCATGGATGAGCTCTAATTGTTTAAAGCAAGCAGAAGAAAATAGAACCTTCTGGAATTTTAGAAGGTAGACTATTGGCCTGTACACACACTGGCATCACACAGATGCTTTTCATCACATGGCAGATAATGCATTAATGAGAACAATTAACTTAAGTTGACCATAACTATCTCCAGCACCATTCCCTGAATGTTCCTTGCGTGTTTTTAATTTGTATTGCAGTTAAAGCTGTTTATATTTGGTCACAAGTGAAGCTCAGCTCAAGGGTCTGAGACTGAGAATCAGACTGTGCAGCTTTGCCCTTCCAGCTATTCTTGCACAAGTGGCAACGTTCAGAGCTCTGGCCAAATATCCCCATGGCTGAGATACCAAACTGTCATTTAAACTACCCACTACTTACTCCTACTACTGTACCCCCTCACAAAAGCCCCAGAAAGCTGTAGCAGTATTTACCAGATTCTTGAGAAAGGAATGCTTCCAGGAATTACGTTACAGGATCAGGAAATCTGTAGTTCTAGTGCTCTTCCCAAGGGACTTATTTACAGCAAATTCCAAGAAGGGGATTACAAACAAGTTATTGATTTCTACCTTGGAAGCCTTTTGTTTCTGCTTGCAGACTACTGCAGCACAAGTTTCCGAGGGGCACAATTAAACTGGAAGGTATTAAACTTCATTCTTGACTCACTGGGCACAGCTCTTGAAAAGAGAAGCTTGCTTCACTGTCACAAACTTTCCCTGAAACACCAGAAAAAGCCCACGTAATACAATTGTGCTGTTCTCACCTAAGATAACTTACATTAGTCAGCAGTCTGTCCCTGAAACACAGGCAGCATATGTTGAAATAGCCTAGCTTTGTCACAATGGGGAAGACACCTTTTTAGTGTATGCTGATCTCGACCTGTGGTTATTGTAAGCACAGCTAGAGATTACATTCAGAAATGACACACTCGTGCTGCTGTCTTCTTAAGACTAAATGTGTAACAACCATCTTGAAGCAAAGCTTAATATAATGCAATGCATGTTATCTACTGCTTTCAGGAAAAGAGACTGAAAAGCACATTTTGTCTGAGTAACTTCCCTTCATGATGAACATACCATGATGTTACAGGACTGTAGTACAGGATAACACTACGTATTAATTTCAGGTATGTTAACTGTAACATTGAATTCAGAAAACTGAAACTCCAGCCACACTCATCAGAGTTGCTTTCAGATGCATATTGGCATTTTCCAGGAACAAAGCTGGAAGCAGTTACTTCTCAACGACATAACAACTGTCTGGCTCAAATAGCAAGACATGCACATTGACTGAGAAAAAGACCAAATGAAATGTGACACACTTCTTGCCTTCTCCATACAGTCCTCTCTGTAAATGATTTGACAAATGTGTCTTCAAGCGATTCACAACAAGGGACGGCAAGTTTTGCTAAGCCTGTTCAGTAGTAGGAGGCTGTATGTGGGCCTCCTTGCAGCGCTGCTACTGCAAAACTTGTGCTTTTTGCTGCTAGGTACTTCCAAACTCCCCTGCTGCAGTAATAGCTCATAGCTTCATGGGATTTTCGTTGCCATATGTATACTGGAAGGGGAGGAGCTGTTACATCACCAGCTTGGCAGCTGGAAGTAAGATGGGTCTTACTCTGTAACTGAGATTATTAGCTAATGGCTATAGCCAGTCCTGGGTGTGGTGCTTCCCATCATTACTGTCAATTATGTAGGTAAGATCCATACAGCAAAATCAGGACGACTGGGTGAAATTGCATGTCAGCAGCATGCTACAACTTGAAAATGAAGCCTATAATGGAGATGCCTTTTGGCTATGGAACATGAGGGAACAGTGGGCATTTGTGCATGATTTGCAAATACAGGAGGTGAGGGAGGAAAAACAAAGAAAACTTGCTCAAGGTTTTTACAGCCAGGTGAAATCCTGTTGCCAGGATGTGGCCATACCGTCAGTAACAGGCAAATACTGTAGCCAAATACATACCAACATTGTTTCCTAATCAGAAAGCTAACTTAGAATTAAGAAAACAGGTGAGCTACTACCAGCCAGTCATGACCAAGGACACTCGTATCTATTAGCAGATTCATGAAGAAATTTTGTGCTGACACCAATAGATATCCATCTCTCCTTTCCTCAACACTTGCCATCTACAATTTTTCTTCTTAAAATCAGCCTCTCCTACACCCAAATTATGTTTTTAAGCCCCGTTTTTAAAAAAGTAGCAAATACAACAGCAACTTCAGCTTAGCATTTGAGGGAAAAAACCTCAGTAGTCCAACCAAGAGAACTTGCATGCTTACCTTCATTACAGTTTTTAAAGAATTTTCTTTCTTGCCACATAAATATTAGAGTGCTTCTTTGATGACTGGATTTTAGTTCTGCTTTGTTTATTCACCTGTAGAAGCTGTTTACCTGCTACTTTCCATCACAAACCTAACCACTTAATTATACTATCTCAGCCAAATCAGAAGGCTCATAACCAATCCAGTCATTTGCTGACAGAGATGATTTCAGCAATTTTCTTGTACAAGACAATGCACCACTTTCCCCATAGCGATAAATGATGAAGTACCTTCATCATCTATTCACTGACACACTGGAACACTGCCACTTAAAACAGAGCTGAAGTACCATCATTGCATCATTATTTCTCCAACAGCAGATAGCTATGCACCACGTTTACTTATTAAAACGTTTTAGAATAAAAATAATGTGCCACTGAGTGGCTTTCCACCATCTACCATTACCTCAGGTAACTGGAATGCCAAAAAAGAAAAGGCCCCATCTGGTTTTTATTATTAACGTAATAGTAGAGAAAAAAACCCACAAGCTATGTCCTTGACAGAATATAGTGCTCACATGAAAGATGCACTTTATTGGGGAATTCTCACCACGCACGAAGCACCAAAACATTACTTATGGGTTACAACATTTGGCATTTAAATTTCTTCTGAGAAAAATGGCCATGTCAGTGTGATGCACCGAAGGTGCGTCTGACCGTGAGTGCTCTGTGGAAAACAACAACTGGAATATTTCAGGTGAACAACTTGTTATTTTTCCCTGAGTCCTAACCTGCATTACAATTAACTGATAAGTGTAATGTGTTGTGAAGAGCAGGATTTTCTTTGAATGCCATGCTGTAATTAATATGAAGGAATGACTTCCTTTCCAACAGCAAGTATCTGAATCGTAAAGAAACCTGTCGTGGTGTCAGATTTCTAGAAAACTAGTCTCAATACCAAGTCTCCTACTGAGACTTACCAACTCATTTTCCTTCAACTTCCCTGAGCAATGGACTCCAGGTGTGGCTTGTGGGGGCAAATGTGACAAAACCCAACTATGACAACTATGCACCAGACTTGTTAACCTCTTCCTTAATCACATTCACTTGCTACTTCATTGCTTCTTGTTCAGAATCTAGAGTGCCTCTCCTATTTCGTGGCTAACTGCATGTTATAGTTGGCTTTCTCCTCAGCACTTGGGGAGCTCTGTGTCCTGCAAACTTCACCTCAATTGGGTGTATCTGTAAAGCAACTACTGGAATCCTAGTGCCATGCTGATCCCTAAGTGCCAGTTCTGTGGTGATCAGATCGTAGCTCTTGACTGCGTCCCCAAATGATGTCACTGTCAAATGCCCAGGAATTGCTTTTCTTCTTATAACTGTTCAGAAAATGGCATTAACTCATCACGCTACCTAACAAAATCTCTACAACAGCTGTAAGAGCAGTTGTTTTCTTCCATGACTCCATACACCCAATTGTTCTAAAGAGATATACAGGAGCACACAGAGGCAATGTCTGTTCAGGGAACAACTGCCTTACCAACAGCTTAAAAAAATAAAGCACTCAGCAGTAGAGGGGCAATGGATGGGCCATTTTCACTTTCAAGAGCCTTTATTTACACTATTTATTTCCACACCTAGTTAAAACCTCCTTAACCCCTTGGCAATGTTGGAACACTTGCTTAAGTTGTCTAGATTAAGCAATATTTATTGCCATTCACTAGCAGAGACTGAACTGGTGGTGATTACGAGACCAACCCCTAAACCTGCCACTCCAGGTGTGTATAGCTCAGACATAAACCCATATAAACCAATATAGACTTATTCTTTCCCTGTCTCCAGCTAGTGCACTAGAAGTGCAAAGGGAAGCTAGCTGCCTACACCTCACGTCCTCTTAGCCAGGCTATGCCTGTTCTTTCAGTCTGTCAGGTATCTCATGCAATATTCTGTCTTTCTCACAGCAAAAGGAAAACTATCCATTCAAGCAGAACCTCTGGAAAAGCAATCCTTTGTTTCTCATTTTTGTAAGTCATTTATAATGTTTAAGACGTTCTGAGAGCTGGATACTACTAATGTGATAAATGAAGACATGGAGGCAATGGTTTGAGAAATGCTAGGCCTGCACGCCTGTTGCAGCTTTGGTAAAACCAGAAACATGTGAGAGGGTCTTTCTTTTTTTTCTTTCTTTCTTTCTTTTTTTTTTTTTTTTAAATCCTCACCATCCTTTGTTAAGTCTAGTCACATAGCACAAGCATTCTAACCAGTCTGTGATTAATTAGCTAGAGGTCTGCAACAACTCTTCTCCATGACTAAATAATTTTTTAGTCTATCAAACTGTTAGTGCAAAGTGGGATAAATGACACTGGAGGGCCAACGGCACTGACCTGCAGGTTCTGTTGCTCATTGAGGCTCCAGATGCTAAGCACCTTTTCGGATGAGCCCGAGATCCCTTTGGCCTTCTCTGAGTCAAAGTCAAGGCTCATCACCGGCTCCTGGTGGCAAACAAGTTGGCTCAACACTTTTCCTGTTGACAAATTCCAAAGGAGCACTGATCCATCTTCATAGCCAGCCAGAAGCAATGGCTGTGAACCACAGCTGCCCTGACCAAGAGAAAAATAAAATTGTTTGAAAAGTGAGTAGTCTGTTTGTGAAACTATCACCTCCAACTAGGTTTTAGATCAAGCATCGAGAAAATAAATGAAAATGCTGACAGGTATAATAGTGAAGAGTTTAGAAGTCTAAGTGTCAGTGCTACCAGTAAGGACACATCTTGGTGCTTCCACCACATTTACTAACAGCATTACTAACCAACTGCTGACAAGCACTCAGCTTCTGTATCAACATATAACATTTTATATTTGATGTATGTAGTTGATATCTAACGCACGCATGTATGTATACACACATAGAAGATTACTGAAAGTCCAATCTATAGCCCTGTACATCGCCTGCAAAAAGACTGCCTGAAGTTTCTGAAGCTTTAATTCATGGTCTAAAGTTCATTGCAATTCTTAAAAAAATAAGAAATAAAAAAAATGAATAGAGCAATGGACTTAGCAATAAGCCATGCAAAACCATGTGGCACTGAAAGAAGTGCGAGTGCAGCTGCACACTGCCAAAGCAGGGGTGCTCACATGGACTGCTTACTAACGTGCACTGCAGTGCAGAAAGGTGAACACCAAACCGCTCTTCAGGGATCCCTGGCTGAGTCACCAAGGGGTTAACACGCACCCGAGTCCCACTGTAACCAACTGAAGGCTATTTTGATTAATGATGTCACAGGCCAGAGGGCACGGCACCCTGGGCAGACACCTAATTTATTTAAGCCTCTGAAATAACTCAAAGAGGGGAACATTACTGGATTACATGTCACACTTAAGGAAAATATTCATCATTGCTCCAGCCAAAGACTAATGACCCTGTAAGCACTAACTGGCTGTGAGCGAAGATGCAAATCCCGAATGAAAAGCAACTAAATAACAAGCATCTGTAGCCAGTTATTTGTTTAATAGGAGAGAGACAACCCACCAAAATACACACTGGGATTATGAGCACCTCCTGCAGGGACACCCAAGAAATGCATCCAATAGCTTATTCAGTTATTTCCAAACCTGGCCTGATCCTATGGGATTCTATTGTTTAGTACTGGAAACAAACTCAAGTTAAAGGATGTTTATAAAAAAATAGTTTTTACTGGCATCACACGATTGAATGAGGTTCTTGCTGTCAGTGGCATGATACAAGCCTGCACTGACCAAGAGCTCACCACCTCTATTAATGGTCCAGTCTGTTCTCCCACGGGTTATTATTTGTTCTAGGGGGAATTAAACTAACAAGAGATGGGTGGTCTGGGTAATAAGACTTCTGAGTAAAAGCATTTTTCAGATTTGTTCAGCCCAAAGAACCATTTAGATAAGGAATCAATCTTACCATGCAGGGAACAAAACTGCTCCTTAAAACAAGGAAACAAAGCAGATTTGCCCACACTTCAAATCCTGTATGAGTCTCATCCTTTACTTTAAGGCTCCTTTTCTTTGGAAGAGGCAGGGACCTTGCTTTGGCCAGATGTGGGCACAATCTTTTTTTTTTTTTTATTTGTCAAAATAACATCAGAGCAATGAATAACTGTCAAATATATGCAAGTTCACAATGTTAAATCATTAGCTATTTTGGACGGACAGTGCTCTTTTTTTTAAATGTTGGGGGATAAAAACCTGAATTAAAATGAATTTTAATTAAAAAAACAAAGTATTTTATAGGTACATCAAGTTTAAGAAAGCCCCCAGTTTGGACAGAAAAACTGAGAAGAGCTATTACTGTACTGCTCTTCTGTGAGCACACTGCTCTTCTTGAAGCCCAGGGTTTTGTGGATGGTCAGACTTTCCTTATCCAACAAAACAAGGTTGGGATGGGCAGAGTTGGGTCTTCTGCCTCAAAACAGGATGGCCAAGTGTTGCTCATCACCTCATCACCTAGATGCTCTAGTATCACAGCAAATGCCGACCAGAAACATTTCTCTTTCTGCTGCAAGTATCTCAACTTAATTTGAAAAACAGAATTTGCAGTGCGAGATTGGTCTGTTTTAAAAAGCAAGTGTTCTTTTCTGTGAAATCAAGGCCTCCTGTACTTCTCCTTCCTGACATGCTCAAGCGTGTAATATTTTAATGAATACGTATACCTGAACTTAATAACAGCTATTGAAAGATTGGAGAAGCTCTCAGTCTGATGCCTGGACTTATCAGGCAGTGCTTCACAACAGCCCATTTATTTCAGCTGTTAATAATGGACACTTCTGGAGAAACGACTCTGCCAGCCATATTCTGGTGTCAGTGGAAAATTTAAATTACAAATCATCATTCTTCCTAAACAGAGCAGTTTGATGTTGCATTTGGATAACTGTCAAGGAAGGAAGAGAAGGTGATCTGCTGTCAGCTCAACAAGAATAATTGCTATAGTTTATATAAAGTAATAACTCTGCATTTCCAGTTTCTACATGTATTGTTCCCATTGAATTATTTTGTTTGCGCCGTTACGCAACATGATGCCTTCCCCAAAGAGTACAAAAAATGTAAGGGAAGACTATATTTACTCCTGCAAATCCTTACCCCACCCAATTAGTAATAGCAGAAAGGTGTGAAGCTGAAGGAACAATGTATTTAAGATTGTGAGTCTTCAAAAGAGAAAAGAAAAAAATGAATGAGCACACTGAATAAGTTAAGGACAGAGTCAAATGAGAGGAAAGAAGTTTCAGAACAACAAAATAAAATGTTGGTATCTTTTAAACTGCTTAAAAGCAGTGAGTGTGGCTCGATCCACAAGCCTAACATAAGCTTCATTTTAAGTCCACTGCATATTTGAGAGAGTTCCCAGTTGATGCTACTGCTAGTAAGGTGCATTGTATTCCTGGTACGTGGTGCTTTGCCTAAAAATGGAAAGCAGAAAAATACAATCCACAGCTCTGACAGTCTCCAAGCTCTTGCTGAACAACAGCCTGCACACCATTATGTAGCTTTCTCTGTGTCAGTCTGTACTTCAGCTTGTTAACTTGCTGTGCCATAAGCAACATCAAATAGTCTCTTAGGCAACATACTGCCCATAAGCAATGGGCTGGGGTGTGCTCATCTCCTGGGTACGTCTGCACTGCCCAGCGTGGTGAAGTACAGGGAAATCCTGAGCTGCCTCTATTCAGGAAGGGTACAGCTGGGTTAGCTGGTGTTCTGCTTTTATGGTTGCAGGGTTACTCAGCGACCCACTTAGTGAAACCACAAAACAGAACACAGCAGCACTTCGGTATACCACAATAATTATTTGCCCTTAAAGAGTACCCTCCTCCTCTGTGCCTTTAAACTGAGTTGAACACATTTGTAAAAAAATAAATACAGCTGTGAGACTGCAACTGTCCTTGCTTGTTGCAGTCTAGGAAGTTGTGGTAACTTACCAAACTTATAATTTACATGGAGTAACTTACTTCTCCCAATTCCCAGTCTTAACTTTATTCCTACTGACAACAGAATTAAAAACTTAAAAACAAGACTCTGCACCTGCTCTGCTTCCTAGAGGATCAGCAGTATTAGTTCATGTGGGAAACATGGCGAGAAAGAGAATTCTTTGTATGGGCAACAAAATTTTAAACAATGTACATTCCCTCAATTATCTTCATCTTGTTAAAATATGTCCAGGCTACAGAAAGCCACATTCATTTCCTTGAGTACTGACTGCCTTTTTAGAATAAACTTTGTTTAATGAAAAACCTAATTAGTCTGCTTGCCTTTTTTCCCTCCTAGCTATTCCACCATGGGACTTACACTGTGGCCTCTCCTACTTTTCCTTGATACCAGCAATTGAACTCCTCTGGACTTCACCCAGTTCAGGCCCTGAGTGAAGACAGTAATGCCTCAAATGCACAGCTGATCAGTACTTTCTGCAGCTGAAACCAATACAGATCTTCAGATGAAACTGAAGGGAATCATGTAGTTGAAGTCACTCAGATGGTACTGCGGACCTGTAACTGTCAGTGGTCAGGGAGTAAAGCAGAGAATCTGCATTGCAACTAATTTCAGGGGATTTAAAGCCCACCACTTGAACTCCTTTCTCTCTACTGCCGCCTTCTTGTGCTAATTGCCTTTCACTGCTGACATCCCATAAGCATCACTGGCTAAGTGCTCTGCAAATGTATTTTTTTCATTGTTTATTTTTTGTTTTGTTGTTTTAATTTACTGTTTTTATTTACCTTTTAGTTCAAAGCCAGTACAACCATAAATATTTGTTCCTATTGTATGCTGGTAACAGGAATGTTCATAGAATGCTTCCTTATCCTGAGGGCATTAAAGTGAATGTAACCTACCATTAAAATCACTGTTTTTAAGTAACCCAATCATTTCTCATCATTAATAAGGCGAGAAGCTGTATCAAACAACTGGCTTCAGTAAGTCACTCATTTTTCCTCCTGATTGATGCAAAATCTGTACCTATCCTAAGGATATAAAGCTTTCCCTAAGTATTTGCAAATCTTCCATTAAAGCTTGGAGAGCTCTGAAAGTTACATTAACGATGTTCACAAATCTTTCCCCCCTTTAATAGTATAATTACTTGATTGGTTTGATAATAAATCAAAATCCAAGTGAAGAAAGATTCATGTGCTTCATATAAAATGAATCACAGGGAAAACATTTCACAATTAGCAGGCGCTCTTGCCTTACCTGCCATAACTTCAGACACATGGGCATGCCCAGCTTGGCACCCATCTCTGGCTTCAAGGTACAGACTGACGTCTTGGATGGCAGCTCCAAAACCTGAACCTGACATCAGGAAAACAAGAGTATTTGGTCATGCTCCAGGTCGAAATTCTGCTGCTAAAAACACAAGTCTTTTAAGGTGATTAAGGCCAGTGTAAGTACTCCCAGTAAAAAGCTGTCTGGAGGAAACTGGGGAATACATGTTAAGTTGAAGCTGTAGGGGAATCTACAGTCTTACTAAAGACCAGACAGAAGTGCTAGAAGGTAATTTCATCTTCTTCCACTGTCCTACTATCTCTTCTGACTTCTTTCCTTAGAGTAGGTGATGTGCATTACTACAGGTAAGAATGCAGACAGCTTAGTCTGAAAACACTTCCCTGCATCTTTCCCATATCTCCATCTTTGTAGCAAAGTTTTTTGTTATGTTCAGTTATGGACGCTTGTATTGTCTTCTGTTCTGGCAAGGTAATACGGAGCTTGTGTGGATACACAGCCACTGCATATATCTATCTGAAGTGGATTTTTATTCACTGGTTGACTGCACTAGCAGAACTTAACACCCCAAATCATCGGCTCAGAGCAGGCTGGAGCACCGACAGCATACCGGTATTTCTACCACAGTGCTGTCTGACCCTGCTTTGAACAGGGTCAGGTAATACTGTGCTTAACACCTGCTCTCTGTGTAGCAGCCCCTACTTTTGCTTGCGCTGAAGGCAATGAATTATGGGTCTGCCTTTAAAAAAGAGGGGCAAAAGTCTTTCTTCTGCCAGAGAAGTAGCTCATTTCCACTGCAGGATGCTGGCAGCCAAGATCAGGGAGTCTGCCTTTGCAGTTTGGCACTGGAAGGTTTTTAGTCTCTTGCCTGATACAGAAATGCCTTACTTGGGGCTGACTCTTGAGCTTGGAACTATAGAGAAAGACTTTATGTTCCTGGAAGCAAGTTTTTGACACTTAAAAAAAAAAATATTGCTCTTTCTCAGACACATACTTAATCATTGAGGTGATCTTTTATTTTAATTAAATAAGCAACAGCCTACATTATCTCATAAAAGTAAAGGACTTCAAATATTTGATAAATCCAGCATCACCAGCCACTCTGGATTATTTCAGAATGTGCGAAGGCCCAATAGTGCTGTTGGACAGCCCAAGACATGTGAATTTCCTTAAGCATCTGAGATGAGGTATTAAACAAATATGGCTCCTCTGGGAACCATCAATCAAAACTGCAGCAGCTGCAATGGCTTTCCAATCCCATACCTTTAGTTCAAAGCTTGCCAGAACATCTTCCTATTTCTAGAGATTGTCAACTAGCCTGCCAAAAGCCAGCTGCACTCTAGGACTGCAAGTCAATGATGTACTAAACACAATGTACAGAGATTTTCTAAAGCCAGTTAGCAATGGAGCGGGAAACTGTTCTCCAGATTTGACAGATGGAGGCTATAGCAGAGCCATGCAGTGTACAGAGCAGAGTTTGAGCATCTGGGAATTCTGCTTTGGAGCGATGCTGTTAACAAAAGATTCTTTTCTCTTGGCAACTTTCTTGCCATCAGTATAATGACCAAGTTAGCTATTGGAGGAAACCAGCTGTAAATATGAAGGTGACCCACTCTCATCTTGCGCCTTTCATCACTGGCTCCCCAGAGGGCATTGTCTTCCAGACTGCGAGAAAACCAGGACTGTAACTTTTAGTTAACAAGGAAAGATAAATGCACTGGGATAAATGCATCTCTGGAGGTTAAAAATAATTCTTAAGAAGCCACTCCTTTATTTTATCTTGATTCAAAAGGAAAGACCTCGTACAAGGGCTATGGCTGAGCTTGCAAAGGACAAAGGAAAGCAGAGAAGAGGATTTTTTCCTGCAGAAGGCAATCAGGCACGAGCTGCCTGTGCTAGACTGACAGTTCCAGAGATTGCCTGCATTAGACAACTGAGCCTTAGAAATAAATACTATTTCATATATTTTGACATCTGTAACCTAAAACTTGAAGTTCTGTGTTTATATTGGTTTTGCTTAATAGGAGAAAGATTTTCCTTTGCCTGAGGTTAATAGTGTTCCTGGGTGGCTAAAACTGGCCACAAGGAAACACGCCCTTTTTCTTTTCCACATTAATAAAGCTTTTAACATGTTTCTGGCAAACTGGCAAGAAAAGTGCATGTAACTCATAATTGGTGATTTAAATGCAATCATGAACAAATAAATGCCTGTTCAGATCTCATTATTTATGGACTGAACCTGCTTTAAGACAAAATTACTCTTCTTTGGGCACCAGCCAAGCATAAACACTTATTAAGTCTTAATTTTAATCATAAGCTGCAAATGTACTGTGCCTCACAGTGCTGCCTATTTGGAAACACTGTATATTATGGGAGCGTATGTATGTGCATTTATTGAAAACTGACATAGTTCCAGTGTCAAGTTCACACACAGAGAGGAACTCTTACCTCAGGAGACAGCAAATCATTACCAGCTTGCAAAGCCCAAGCAAACAAATGAAAGTAAACCAGAGATGAATTGCAAGAGACGTTGGGGTGAAACAGCTCCTTCCTGGATGACTATTTAATTCTTTGTGAACAGAACGTGTGTGTACACTTTGCTGAAACAAGGCCTTCTCCACCTGATCCAGGACAGCACTTTTCAGGTTTAAGTCAAATATTGTTGAACACTTCAGTAAAATGGAAGTAGTTCTGTTTGATCAGAACAATAGATGTGCCTGAGAATGGTTTTATCTGCTGGTACGGTGGCTGCTTCTACAGACTTACTCACTTCTGTAAAATGCTGAATATTCTGGCTGTGGGCCAGCAAAGTACTTACATATATCCTCAGCTTCTGAGTAATAAAGAGCCCACATTTTCTCGCAATACAGGCACCATTCCCACATATTATTTAGTTTATAGAAAATGTAACTTTCAGTTTCAAGATATGCATCCTACATCCAGGTAAGCTCGTGATCTTCTATGCTTATGAACAACTTGCAGTTTAGCCACAATATTGCTTTTATTTTCTCATATCACCTCTTTTTTTTCATACTTTGGTATTTAAATGTCAAGCATGTGAATCAATTTAATTTTGTATCATGTCCTCAAGCAGTCTTTCAAAGAAAACAAAAATAATTTATACAAAACAGACGTGGAAAATGCCAACAAAGCTGTCAGTCAGTGACTGCTGTGGTAATGGGTATGAAATGTGGGTGTATACAGTAGGAACTGAAACGAACCCTACAATTATTTCAAACAGAGCAAACCTCTTGCTGCTAATAGTAATTCCACTATCTCCAGCCAAAGTACCAGTTAAAGAATTAGCCCGAGGTGAAAGACCACATATCGCATTACAAATCACCTGCACCTCCCCTCCTCTCACCATGCACAACTTCCAGCCAGAGACAGCAGATGAGTGCGGCCATCTGATGACAGACTTCTGACTGTTAGCTCCCCAGAAGGACTCTACTCTCTTCCCCTTTTAACAGTATTCAGCAGCGGCACCGCAGGAGCTTTCAAATCTCCTGCACATGAAAGACCATCAGCAGCTGCAAATACTTAAATGTTACAAAAACTTGGGGTGGTATCCTTGTTATTAGAGCACGAGTTATATAACTCAGTCACTTTGCTGGCAGGTAATGGTGATCAGGAGCCCCAGAGGTTCCTTGCGCTGCCCCCTCTTGAGCAGCGGATTTGAAAGCACTGATGTTTCTCCTTCCAAACTTTCTTATTTAAGAAACAAAAGCAACGTTCCAAGCACTGGAAAAAGAAGCGTTTCCTACCTCCTCCAGGGCCTTGGCTGCCATGGCCATCAGCCAGCGTCCCTGTGCCACCTTCAACAGAGAGCTTCTGCAGAACCCCACGTTCTCCGTGAAGACAGAATCCGTCACTGAAGTCCGTCCCTCTGCTAAATCCCACAGGCAGATCCTCTGGTCACGACCTTGACTTTTACAATAAAGCAAGTTGTTCTGTGAGCAGCAGGACTGAGGAAACCTGCCTTCCTGTAGCTTAGTATCTCAAAGTTGGACTTTAATACGTGATAAGGACTGAGCTTAGTAAAGCTTCAAAAGCTACCAGAAGAGAGGACCTGAGAGTCAGACACACCACCCTCACTGTCAGCCACGCTTTCTTACCAAGAGAGCCTCCATCAAACACAGTTATACTATTTATGTGCGCAACTATTTATGATTTTTTAGGAGTATTTAAAAATTTTCATGACAAGAATACGAGACATTACCATATTTAACACTTTCACCGTAACAGTGAAACAAAATGATCAGGTTTGGTGACACCTGAAAGACAAAGAGCAAGACAGAAGGGCCACAAAGGTAAAGGAATGAGTTACTCAGTGGCCAGCCTCCCACAGCCACATGCAGAAGCAGACTCGTACACCTCGTCCCAGGGAAAGCCGTGTGGTCAGCAAGGCCAAGAAGGCCAGTCAGACCGCACAGCATTGGTTGCCATGTATTTACCCAACTCCAGTTGCTCTGGAACAAAACGCTGCTGTGGAGAAGCAGCAGTTTTGGAGTTAAACTACAGCAGCACAGGATACCCATCCTGTTACTGCCTGGGAGAAGGGGTCATCAGAAATTCCTCATCCATTTCTTATTTGAATTAGCAGTATCGCTTGACAGAACCATGTAAGCAAAACAGAGGTAGATGCAAATCTGACTGATTTAGGGCTTCTTCAACATCAGTACAGAAACTCCCATCTGCTGTTCAGCTGAATGACAAACTATGAAAACACAGCGCTAGGAAAACAAAAATGCGGTGGGACTGCAAGAAACTGCTGGGATTTAGAGCAAAACAGCAAAAAATACAGGTAAGCAGCGCCCTAAAATTGTACTGCAGTATGAACTGTTATACACCAAAAATAGAGGTAATGAAAAGCTCTATAATAATACAAACAATACTCATTCAGTAGGATTTTATGGGGGAGAGTGTTGATAATTGTACTTAAGTAGATAACAAATATAAATGCTAATGAGTTCCACTGTGTATTATAAGAGATGTCTTCTCTAGATAAACATGTCAGAACACCTCCTAGTCATACAGACACTTTGGCATCCACTCTGCTCAGATCACCTGTCTAATCCAAGGTACACAAATCTTCCCAACCTTCCCTTCCTAAATGAGAACACGGGGTTTTGCAACATGGGCGTGCAGCTCAGCATTCCTGCTCATTTTGCACCATTCTCCCATCTCCGGTTCTTCCCTGTCCCTTTTCTCCTTCTCCTCACAATTTGTACCAGATTTGATCTTCCCTGAAAAACAGTTGTGAAGCACCTAACTTCAAATCCATTTCCTTCAAGCAGAAACTTCACCTGATGTCAGCGCAGTAATAAGGACACTATGAAATACAATGAAAAATGGTACAGTCAATGTCTTTATGATACACATGTAGTCACACTGCAATGCAGCCTCATGTGAATCATGAAGAAATTAACTGATCATAGTAATTCTGGGTATTTGTACTTCTGCACATTTTCTGTATGTGTTGGAGAGGCTATCAGTGACTCCAGAAATAAAATATTCTCGCTCTTTATGTTTTTTTGTTGCTGGTTTTTTTTTTTTTTTTTTTTTTTTTAAACTCGGGTACCTAACAGGAACAAAAATAATTTTCACTTCTTTTTGCCTGCCTCACTCACCTCAGGAGCCTGTCTTTACCATCCATTGTTTCCAACCAGTAGACAGATTTTCTTCCATGGCCATCCAAGGCTGCGTCCACTCTGTGAGTTTTCAGGTTCCAGACATGGATAAACCCATTCTCAGACCTGGCAGCAATAACAGATGCTGATAAGACAGTCCAATATTTCCTCCCTTTTTTTTCCCCCCAAATGGAAGTCACACATACAAAGACAACAGACCCATCATTCACCAGCCACGCATTTTGTTCTTTATCTAAATAATATCCCTTATTTTAAAAGGAAATGTCTGTACAACACTCAGCTTAGCCAGAAATCCAGATTTACTTACCCAGAGAAGAGAACGGGGACGGCAGGCTCTTCACCTCCACAGGAAAAACGCAGCGCATGGACAGCAGCACTGGTACCTCTGAGCACAAAGCGTGGGTCTGGGGGTGGCTGAGCCATCCAAGCAACTGGGAGAGCAAAACAACACGGGTACCATGGAGGGCAAGGCAGCCTGCAGGAAAGTTACAACTGTAAATATTTTTTGATCAGGACATTAGCTTTTCTTAGAAGCTAATCTAATGTTGGTAATTGGTAACGTACAATCCTTTGCAAGTAATTCCTCTTAGCTTTGAGTGATTGAGCATCCACCCAATCTGCATGCTGACATTAGGTGATGGTTTCCTTCTAAGCTCAGTGGTTGCCGAGTTGGCCATGTGCATCCATATCTCTGTAAGTACAGAATTGTTCAGCTGTTCTCCCTGCTGCAAAAAGGAACAGATACTAAATGCAAGAAGCTGGATGCAATGATTTATCGTTCCACTTATCCTCCTGGAAAGTCTTCCCCTTTCTTCACCATCAAGTGCTCTGTTTGTGCTTTCTAACCACAACCATTTACAGAAAAGCACTGCAGTGTGTACGTCAAGTGAAAATAATTTCAGATGAGATGATCATTTTTATACAAGGCTGCCATCACTCCCCGGTGCTTCAGCTTCTGGTTCCAAGCACATTGCTTGAAAAAAGAAACACATTATTTCACACTACCTAGACTTGAGTTAAACATTTCATTCCAAGGTGTTGGAATGGTGAGCTCCAGCTCTGAACACCTGTCAGGAACATGCTTCACCTGTGCTCTAATCCTGAATTTTGTCACAGCTCACCTTGGCACAGCAGTGTGCTGTCACCCTCAAAACAACACTGTGGAGCCACAGAAATAACAGCTGGACGGCTTGTCAGAGGAGCTGGTCCTTCTGCAGGGAGGAACAACACTGAATCCATGCACTGAGCAGGGAAGTCAAAGCAGGCTGGGATTACTGGGCAGGTTGTTTTTAATAGCATTTTTCCAATTACTGACACAGAAGTTTTGCTGACAGACCACAACTGTGTGCCTGCCTATGGGAAGGGCTTTATCTGGCATCAGGCAGACACTGCAAGTGCATGTCTTTACAAGGGCAGTGCCTCAGAATAATCTTCAGACTGGCTACAGCAAAACAAAAACCAAAACAACCTCCATTGTAAAAACAAAAGTTCCATTTATAAGCAAATGAAGCAACTTTTTGCTCTTGGAGCCGGGTTCTTTGCTGGGTTGTTTTGTTTCTGTTTGGTTTGGTGTTGTGTATTTTTTTGCAATTCAGGTATGTGAATTTTGAAATGGGGCTTAATATTAAGCCCATATTGTTTTTTTATTGAGCATAGAAATGGACTTCTTATTACTTCCTATCACGAGTCAACAAATGGACAGCAGTATGACAGTCTTAAGCGTCTCATTTATCTTTCTGCAAGTGCTGAACTATAAAAACGCATCTGTGCTGCCTTCTATATCCATGAGCCTGGACAAATCACTAAGAACTTCTGATAAATTCTTGCTCTCAGGTACGTAAGCCAGCAAAAAGCCCCACGAGAAAAATGGATCGACGTTTTGTGATGCCTTATAAACCCCCAGGAAGCACCCACCAGCTCCTGCACACGGGAGCATCCTCTAAGATACCACCGCGCACACAGCACCGAGGGGCTCAGCACCCCCTGCTCCCCTACACAGACAATAAAACACAGCGGTGTGCTGATGCTGCCAGACAGCAGTTCTGCATTGCTGCTCTTCAACACACAGCGACAGCCATGCTGAACATGAAGCTTGTGTGATCTTAACACCCTTGGGTACCTTTTCCAGAAGCCCCCACGTGAAGCACAAGTATAAGGCTCACACCCATGAACGTGCAGTCCAAAATCTCTAGGACCTCTTAAAGTTTCACCCCAGGTGTCAGAAAATGAGTTCTCTAATTAGCACAACATTTATTTTATCGTTAACTCCATTTAGCCTCAGGGAGACCAATCCGCTCTCGTTAACTGGGGATATCTGCAGCAAATTTAATTAAATTATTTGCTTAGCATTTTGGCTGGTCTGAAATCGAACTCTGGCTCAGGGGCCTGAAGAAGCAAGCTGCCTAAGTTCATAAGAAAGCTTTCTTGTCTTATTTTTTCCCCCCTTTAACCTCTGGCCTTCCCTGTGCATCTCTTGGATTCTGAGCTTCACCTCAGCACAGCACAAACCACAAGGTGTGCTGCAAACCCCTGAGCTCCTGATTAAACCCCTGTGTGAGCAGCAAGGGGAAAACTCAGCTGCTCACATCAGTGTTTCAATTAGCAGAGGGCTACAACAGCACAGCACACGTTAGGTACAAAAAGGGTTCTTCTGTCCAGCAAAACGTGCTTCTGCTGAGTGCCACAACAACTGAGTTTCCTCCAAAGTTTCATTATTTTAAAGAACAATTCACTATTAATCTCCTACACAGAGCTGATTCTCCATGGGCTGCAGAACACTCTTTGAGCCATTTGAGTTCTGTGCAGTTGTATCCCAGTATCATCACTTCCACATTTTATACATATATATTAAAAAAAGCTAAGCTTTTATTTTATGAGAGTCATTTAAAATATGTAAATGTCAAAAGGATTACCTTAGAAAAATCTCTCGGAGAATTAAAAACATTAACAGATTCCCACAGGAAAAATTCCAGCAGAATTCAGCAACTCTCCAGTTCCCACTCCTGTCACTTGTATTTCTATCACACATGGAAGCAAAAACAAATTGCTATTAAAATATCATCCAAACACTCCCCCCCCTACAACTCCACAGTTCTGCTTGAGATACCAACGGCTCCAACAAAGACCTGGAAAAGGTGCTCTGCTCCTTAGGCTGGCTCAGGGCAGCAGCTCCACTATCAGAGCACTTTTCAGGTACAGGTGAAATAAATCTCTCTAAGCACGTCTGGCAAACTGATTGGGGACTGAAACCAGCAGGTGTGCAGACATAATTACTACTGCAAAAATTCAGCACATCCAGGTGTGCTCACCATTAGCTACAAGAAATCCCTGGTTTTTTGTTTTTTTTAATTCCTAGCCTGCCAGATGCCACCCCGCCACAGGAAAACCCGGCACACCATGAGCTGAGAGAGACGTGAATACATCGATCCTCCCCCTTCTTCCACGGCTCCTTTTGCATTCACACGAAGCCTCGTCTCAGCCCGCACTGCTGCACAAACCCGCCCTCGCCGTTCGGTGCCGCGACTCGGGGCGCGAGCTGCATGGTCACAGCTCAGCTCACACACGTGAGAGGTTGTGTTTTACTGACAGCAAAAGGCCTGAGAGCCGGGCTGTGCTTCGGCACACAAACGCTGTTAGATGCGTTGCGGCAATTTTTAAGCCCAGTTTTTTGTTCTGCATATACCAATGAAAAATAGACAACACAGTGAGACGGCTAAGTCAGTAATAAAGGGATAACATGAGGCAATCTGATAAAGAAATCTGCACCTGGGCACCAAGAAAAGCCTTTCTGCATTCAGCATCAAGTCAGCACGTATAGAACGCTTAGGGAAGAACAAAGAGGGACTGAGATCTAAAGCCCAAATTAAAAGCTGGGCAGCCTGATTTTAGCATTCTTACTCCAGAGCCCTGAAAGACAGAGTCTGTGTGCTGCGTGCAGCCACAGAAACGTGCACTGCTGAAAGCAGATCCAGAAGGAAAGGCTGCACAGCAACTGCCTGCACGGCTGGGAGTGTGGGAGCACTGCACAGTGCTGAGTGCACTCAAAACTCACCCACCAACCAACACCACTGCGACACTCTTTCAGTTCAAAGCTCCAGTTACGGTCTTTGGTGCTAAATGCAGATATGAACCTGTCCTGTACTCTTAGGATTTCTTTAACACTATTTTTAAAAATATGTATTTCAAATTTAAATTAGAAATGAGTAGAAAGCTTTGAATCAAGAAACTGATTTCAAGCAGAAGTTCGATGTCTGATTTAGCCAGCAAAACGTATGAATAAAGCAGTCAATTTTCAGACGTAAGGATAACCAATGCATTCTATTCAAACTAGTTATTTCCCATATTACCAATGATAACCAAAGTACAAATTAAGCACAGCGAGGTATGTTTGTATTTTATATTTGCCCTTGAAACTTATCCTCCCCTTCCCCCTCTCTCCCCCCCCCAAAAAAAACCAAACAAAAACAACTGCAGCAATCCCAGGACGGGCCGGGAAGCACAGAGCAGTGAGCACTGAGGTGCAGAGTCCAGGCGGATTTCCAGATGGAAGGCTGCTGCTCAAGAAACTTGCTAGAGACACCTCAGCGTCAAAGCGAGCGCACTGGTTTGCACTGCCTGGCCATGCAGCCTCGTAGTGCCTGACAGCCGCTCCCCCAGCTCACACTTACACAACCAGTGGTGGAAGTTTCCACGTTTTAATTGTGACAGCCAACCGCGGATCGGCAGCAAACAGAACTGCGGATCAGCAGCTGGCGTGACGCCGAGCAATCTTACGGGAGCAGGAAGAAAAGCCCCGTAAGCATCGTGCAGCACAACGCACCGCGATGGGCTTCACCCAGGGAACGGCTGCTGGCGGCGTTAGCTCCTCACTGAGCACCGTCCCGCAGCAGGAATAAATACTGCGGCACAGCGCGTTGTGTTCCTGAGCAATGAAGTTGGCACGGAGGTTGCACACAAGTGACAGCGCACTGCCTTCAGAACGCCGAGCCCTGCGGCCCTGCCTGGAGGCTCACCTTCAAGTTCTTCTATCTGCAGTTTTTAAAGTCACCGTATAATTATTATTTTCCATATGAAAACAGAGTCAGCACGGGAAGAAAAGGAAGAAGGACGGTAATTATCTGCAAGACACCGAGTTAGCATATGGATCTCATTGCCACTTACACACTTTGGTCATCGAAACAAAGCTATTAATCAATATGTAAAAGCCATAAATTAACATAAACATTAATCATTCTAATACTCCCACTGTGTCAGACTGATAATTTTTTTCAGCCTTTCATTCTGACACATTTGCCTTCAGCCATCAGCTGCCTGGCCTCTTCCAGCACCGTTACACCTCTGGGGCACTGAAGGCAGCATTTTGAAGGCAGCCAAGGATCACAGTTACATTCACACTAAATATACGGAGGCTGAAATCAGAAGGCCCCTCTCTCACGATATCAGCACGCTGGCTTTTAGTAAGAACAGCCTGAAGTACAGCGTGGAAATACAGCTGAGATGGATGAAGTTCTGCTGTTTCATCAACAGCTTCAGATGAGGAAAGACACCCTAGGATTTACTCTGGGATCCACCCGCTCGGCACAGCGAGGTGATGTAGGCACAAAGCACAGCAGTCGTTCTCTGCGACACACCCAACATAAAGGGAGCACAGAAAAAAAAAAAGAAAAAAAAAAGAAAACGACAAGGCCAGATCTCCTAGAAAATCCGGAGAATGGGAAAATGCAGAACGTCAGTGGAAAGAAGAATGGACGCAGCTGCCCCACGGCAACACGCAGCGGATGAATTCCGGTCCGTGCGACGGACGCACCGCACCTGGGCGCGGCGCAGCGCAGCCCCGCACGGCCGCCCCCTGCAGCCAGCAGCACCGCCGCGCAACGGCGCCCTCGGACTGCAGGGGCTTCGCTGCGCCTCCAGGCATTTTAGCAGACATTTCCTGCAATAATCTTTGGTAACAAACTATTAAAAAGAACTGACAGAGAAGAAATGTATCAAGTCGTTACAGCAACTCGAGTTACTTGAGCCGGAATTGTGTGTCTGCAATTAAGGATTCTGTAACTCTGCCCAATTAAAGCATCACTTTATTTGAAAACTAATTAATTCTAAATACATATTTTTCCCATGACAAACTTTTATGATTATTTAACTTATTCTGTTATAATTGCTTTAATTAATCTACTCTTGCATGATATGCTGCTGTTATTCTGGCACCTGACCAACGAAGACAAAAAATTGATTGCAGTTCCGTGGTGCAAGAGCAGAAGCTGTCACAGCAGTTTCAACACCGCTTTTATTTATTTGTCTGTTCTATTACTTTTCTTTTCCTCCCACAGGGCACAGGAAACACAATACACAGCGGATGACATTTTGTCTTCTATGCTTTTTTCTTCAAAGTGTGAAATATAACTGAAGAGTGTGGAGTTAAGGAAATGTACTCGTAATACGATCTTCTGTCATAAAAAACAACCTATCGGAAATTAACGGCCAGCTCTGAAAGGCAGCACACCGTGCCTTCCGACCGACCCCTGGTGCGCAGGACCAGGTCTGGAGCTGCCAGAAACGACACAGCAACGTGCTCAGAGAGTGGCCTCACAGCCATCGGAAGGGAGGATGGGGCCAAAACTCATTTTTACACTTATCTTCAAATCACGTTCATTTTAATATTTCAGTCAGTTTTTTTAATCTTACACCAGGTTACCTCACGTGCAACTGAACTCTTCTCACTCTGCAAGTAGCCCCACCACGTTAAAACAGAAATGTATTCAGACTTTCAGCAGTGTGTTCTATTTTGCTTTGGCCACACCTGAAATAAAAATTCCTGCCACTTTCAGATCGAAGTCCTCAAGTTCCTTTGGACACGAATGCCCCGTCATGAACACAAATGCACCCAGCTGTGGGTGGGAGGAGGTTCCGAGCACAAAGACAAAAAAGGGGAACAACACCACCTATGCTATGTTTAAGTGTATGTCAAAGATTATAAAGAATTGTTATGCTATGAAATACCTCCCAAAATTCAGGCCTAATGAATAATTTGTCTATTAGGATTCCAAAAAAGTGTAAACAAATTTCATTTGGAGAAGCCAAATTGCTATTGGAGAGCAAATTAATCTAAGAAATCTAATGAGAATTAGTGTATTACCAGTGCAAACAGGGCTGACATTTACAAGGCAAATATTACCTGAATAAAAAATAAAGAAGTTTATTTTAACAGTTTAACCCAAGCTGCACTTGAGAGACAAACACACAGCTGTTCTTTCAGGCCGGTTCCACCAAGTAAGGCTATGCCCATTTTGCAAGAGCATGCAGGATGTTTTCATTAAATCTGCTCTCATGTCCAAAGCTCTGAGCCTGATCACATACTAACCAGTTGTGTTAATGATATTGATTAATTTTAATTAATTAATATTAATGAAAAGCAGGTGCCAAGCTGAACAGCAGCTGAGCAGTGACGATGCTCAGCTCCCAGTACTGTTTCCTGCGTCTGTGACGTTCTGACCAACTTCAGCTGACCTGCTTTAAGGAATAACACTAATTAACATCTAGCAAACGGACAGACATAAAGCCAGAGTTCCATGGTTTCCACACGTGACCTCAGACTTCACTCCTGTCACCTGCAATAAACTTCCCGGCCCGAAATGGAGTGAGATGCAGAGCTGTGTCACTGCCCCCATGGGGAGCTCAGAACAACTCTGCAGCACCTGAACTTGAACTCCCAGCCTGCGCCATCAGCCCCGCACACCGCGCTGCCAGGAGCCGAAGCGTCTTTCACCAGATCATCAGACTGTGTCATCTTCTGACCAACTTCATTAGGAGAACTTTTACCCGTCCTATTACCTCAAACCAGAAAAGCTAGATCGAAGTATAACCGACTTTACAGCACAATAAAACTGTTATAAATATTTAAACACTAATTAAAAGGCCTCTTCTGTAAAAAGCAAATAAATAATGAAAGCCATTTCTTCTGATGCTATTAAATGCAATCGTATTTATCTCGTGCTTCTGAGAAAAAACGGGGCTTAGGGAGGGCTGCTGGCCTGCTAAGCCCTCGCATCAGTAAGCCACACGAGCCCCACTCCTGTGACAACAGATTAACCCTGAATGCCTCTGCCAGCTCCATCCACAGCAGACAGCCCTGCCGTACCCACTTCGTGCAGCTGTACTGGATGGCCACCGCCTCCAAAAGGAGAGAAATATTCTAAGGAAATGTTACATCAGTGAGGAATTCTTTGGTAAACACAATTAGCATTTTCTTCTTCCTAAAATGCCCGTGATCCTGTCTCCTAAAAAGGTCAGAAACTGTCATCTTTTGGCCGATGCATTTTCTGCTCAGAAATATGAGATCTGCATAAAACGCAGCGTGGGGCATTGCTGCATATCTTCCCTGCTCTCCTTCTCAGCTGGGTAACGAGCGTGGCATGAGATGAAAACAAAGAAATGATGACATTAGGAACAGAGCGAGGAAGGGAGGGTAGGCTAACCCTGAGCAGCAGTACTGAACAACGGGACAGCCATCAGATTCATCTCACTTCTGCTGCAGGACCACAATCAGATTCTCCATCTGTAACTCAAACTTTAGAAGTATGATAATTTACGGAAAGGAGATTAATTTAGCCATTTTGAGTCAAAGGCGTATTTCATAGCTTCATCCCAAATCCTGCACGTTGTGAGGATCCCTTTCCCCTTTGAAGACTTAGTGAATGATTGAAGCTTCTACTTTCTGAGAAACAGATAACACAAGACTAGTAATCTGACTCTAAGCCATTGGATAAAGGCAGTTTGTTTCCTCTTAGCCCATCTGTCAACACCTCTTCAGTAATTAGTCCTAATTATTACAAAGGGCTAGCCTCCCATTCGCATTATTAAATCAGAAATAGTATCATAGCCAGGTATCTTTCAACGCTTACCAGGCTGGCGACCTTCGATTCCATTGAATCTTCTATCAGTATCCGCCTTTGGAAGAGCCTCGGCAGTAATTTTAGCAGCGGCTTCAAAGATGCAAATCCCACAGTGGAATTCCAGGGATGCATTCATGTACACACCCACCCCATGTGACAGGAGAGCAAGCAACACAATTGACCTTCGCATTGTTCTCTGAACTCCTGTGACATAAAGCACACATCTCTGCTTCGCACAATGCCTGCGTGCTTGGAGGCGCTTTGAACTGAAGGCTGGAGGAAAAATAGTGAAACTGTGTCTGTAAAGGCGAGGGTCAAACCTTTGATAAGAGAACAATACATTGAAGCTTTTTTTTCACATCAAGATAAATTTGCAAACAGTAAATAGTGACTAAAAATAAGCATAAACATATTTAGGTGTGAAGACTTAAAAGGCTGCGTTTATTTCTGCCCTACAGCCGCCCTGGAAAACAGGACGATGACATCAGAACGCGCACTGCACGGAGGCTCACCTCGCTCAGGCTTTGCTCTGAGCTCTTTGTGCTAACGCTCACTGAACTGAAAGGGGAAAAGAAGATACTCCGAAGAGCTGGGGCTCTGTTTCATTCGGCTCAGAACCAAACGTTTCCCAGCAGCGCCTCTGAGAGCACCGCCGAGGGGTTCTCGATGCTGGGCTCTCATCGGTGCCACCCTGGGTTTCCTCGGACACAGCGAAGCGACCTCGACCAGCACAGCACATGGATGGGCCTCGGCACAAAGCCTCGTGCAGGGCAGCAACACAGGCATGGGGACTCTCCGTTCGACAAGAACACCGCATCTCCAATTAAAACAGCATAGTTTTGTTTCCAAAAACACAACCCAGACATTTTAAAAAACTTCTGTTTGCTACGCAGAGGTGTTTTAGCGCTGCTTCCCCCTCCTCGCAGGCGCCCTCTGAATGCTAGAAGGTCGATAATGGAATGATGTCTGAGCTCACAGAACCCCGAGGTAAGCAGCAGAACTGCTGCGTACTGCACAAAAAGCAGCACCCCAGAGGCAGGGTTTGTGTGGGCACCCAGCAGCTGGGCAGGCACCACGTGTGGATGCCCCGGCCCGCAGAAGGCGCACGGCACGGGCACCGAGCCCCACGCCCTGGGCCCCCCTGTGGGTGCACGGCCTGAGTCCCTCTTCTGTGTCATCCTTCCACTTGGCCAACTTCCGATGAGCACAGACATCTCCGGCGGCACTGCAGCATGAGGAACTGCTCCTAGCCAGAAACTGCTTCCTGCAGAGCCACCACGAGCACCTTCAGGGCACCGCACAGCGCCTGGCTCTTCGCTGCAGGGATAACCAGCACTCACTGCCAAGAAGAAACAACAAACACACAACATTTGCTTCCCAATCTGTACATTTTCCAAAGAAATGTCACGTCAGTAACACGCATAGCAGCAGGCAGGCATTTGACTATCAGTGGATCAGACTCTGAAACATTAAAATACTTCCAGTAGCAACAATGCAGTATTAACATGCTTGCTACCAATTATTTCTTGATTATCCTTACAAGAATTCAGCACATTAACAACCAGACCTTTTCAAAGGAAAGCACTGTATGCTTCTAGCTTCCCTACATACCTGTCTGTCTGTCAGGGAAGAAGGTAAGGATCCCACCTGCTCTGTATCAACCCGCAGAGCTTGGGCCCATTTCTGCAGCAATAAGCTCTACAGCCTCACTGCCTCCTGGGACCAGGACCCCTCCAACTATCAGCTCTTTCTCTTCATTCCCAGCTACATGCAGTTCAGTGGCATATTTTACAGTTAGTTAGATCACTCCCTGTTGTAATGTTACTTTGTGCTGTGTGTAAAAGCTGGAGTAGCAATGATTGTATGAGATGAAAATTGAGGGAAAAAGCAAACCAATATTAATGGAAGCAAAGTGTTCAGGGCAAAAGAGACAAGCATTATAAAATCATACTTGCACAACGTAATCTTAGAATCCCAGCACAAGAAATAAAAAAATATATACTGTTTGCTCCAAAAGTAACACCTCCTATTCACTGCCCTCAGAACTGCATCTAAGAGCACAGTAACTTGATGGAGAAAATTCTCACTACAGCAGTCACCACCCCCAGCTGAGCACTTTCACAACGAACAAGAGCTGCGTGCTGCATCAGAACAACCTGCATGGCCATGTGGAGCATGGCTTGTCTTCCACACCACTGTCACCACCCTCACTGAGCTCACAGACACTGCGGGGTCTCCATCACTGTTCAGCAAGCACCGATGAATGTCAGTGGGTGCCATTTTTTCTGCACAGAGGAGCTCAACAACAGACCTTTGCTCCACAGACTCCCGTGTCAGATGCCATTCTGTCAGTGTTCCTCTGACACATGGAGGAGACGGTGCTGCAATCTCCCCAGGGCTGGGCACAGCATCTCTGCACCACAACCACTGCTCCAGCCTCCTTCCACCACCACGTGCCCAAAGCCCACCATCCAAAACCTGCTGGGACACATCACCACATCTCCTGTGGTCATCCAGAAACGCCTCTGTCTTATAGGCCATGAGATGGATGGACTCCGTGGTCCTTCTCTGGTGGTTCTGCACAAGTACAGAGGGCAGGGTGAGCCACGTGCTCCCTGCGAAGTCCTCGAACGAGGAAATGAGAACTGGATTCCAGGAAGCTGCTATCGAACCGCCTCTGCAAAGCAGAGCATTCACTTTTAGACAGGACACTTCAGAAAATGTTGTAAGTGCAGAAATACTGCTGCAGTTTCCTCAGTAAAACAGTTCCCACTGAGGTCCAAAATACATCAGTAATTTTACACAAGAGCAGCACCACAAAAGCAACACAGATTTTAAGGAGACTTCACACAGTGAAGCTGTGCATGCACATCTGTGAGCAGCAGCAGCCAAGGCACACAAACCCAGCAGCTGTCTTTATCTCTCTCGAACACACAAGTCTTCATCATAATGTGTTTTCCATAAAGGCAGGTATAATTCAGCCTGCAAGGTAATTTCTCTTTTCAAATCTGCAAGCCCTAGTTTCAAGGAAGAAGACTGCCAAAGCATATCATACCTACCATAGCAATAAATTCTTCACAGATGAGGTTTTATACATAAATTACCTTCATTTACAGTCTCAGGACGCTCTTCTACATTTTATGAGATAACATGAATTATGAGCACCCGTGTATTTCTTGTAGGTACAACGTGAGACAGACGTCGCACACACGCGTAAGACGACGTGACTGAGCTGTGCTCTGTGCCCTGCTGAACATCGTGGTGTGACAGCAGGCTCTGCCTGAGAGAAGCTGCTGTAACAGTGTGTGCGTGTGAATTAAGTCGAACCAGGATTAAACGTGAATCGCATGGTCAAATAAAAGCAGTAAAAATACCTGAAAGGCTTTTTTTTCTAAACCTTATAAATGTGGATGCCTTAAACTGCTATTTCTCAGTTTAGTAATTGGTACATTTACGGCTTGGCAAAGTAACTCCTTTTAAGCAAACTGTACATTTTAAGTGCACAATTTATATTTAATTGAAACTAGCACTGTAATCCGTACAAAATTTGGCTGGATTTCACTGGCTGAGCTTTAGGTATTTTGCTGGTTCTGCTGGATTTTTAAAACCCTGGAGATGTGGGAATGGAATGAGTCTGTTTGCTATTATCAGTACTCTATGGTGAGTGCTGTGACCCACAGGAACCTTCATCCCAGCCATTCTCCACACATCCACTCAGGCCTGGGTGCTTCAGCCTTCACACACACTTGCCTCTGGAGTTCTAATTTCAGGCAATCACAGCGAATATGAACTGGCAAACAGAACCAGGACCCAGTTCTACATACTGCTCTACCCTCGACATCTTGGTAAGAGGTGAACCGTTGGACTGGATGATCTTTTAGGTCTTTTCCAACCTTGGTGATTCTATGATTCTATGATCTGAGTGAGCCTCAGAGTTACAAAGGTTCACAAGAGCAGCTCCAGGATCGTTTTTCTACCAGGTCACAGTCCTGGTCCACAGTGTTAAACAGCAGCGCTGCCAGCAACGCACCAAGCAGCAATCGCACCGATGGCACGGGAAGGCTGCGCTGCTGCCACGACAGCGGGGAAGGATCAGGCATGAAGGCTCCTCAACAAGACCAGGCAAAAGAGAAAACACTGAATCATATTGGAGTCATTTCCAGAAGGTCAGACTGCCGCAGAACACGCAGTCAGGGCTGCGAAGCCTTCAGGCTCAGTCTTGCACCGGGCTGCACGCGGCACAGCGCCCAGAGGCGCCGCGGGAGGAGCGGGTGACTCAGACACCGCCTGCCTGCCTGCCTGCCTGCCTGCCCCTCGCGTGGACCACAAATAACGGCACCCACTCCGCACAGCACCCACTCCGTGCGGCTGCCAGCCCTGTGCCTGCCGCTCTGTGCCGCTCCGAGTGACGGAAGGAAGCAGGCGCAGGGCCGGGCTGCAGCCCTTCTGCTGCCATTCCCCCGTGGCCAAACACGACCTCTCAGCAGGCCCTGGGGACACGTTCATTTCCCACCCCCACCCCGAGGTGCTTCTAGGGTCAGGAATGATCTAGCACAAAGACAGAACCAGCATGAAAGAGAGTTCTAGCTAGGAAGATCACGCGTTGTCACAGGTAACGATAACAGTGTTTAACAGGCACGAGCACAAAGGCACTTGTTTCAGAGATTCTCCCTTTCTACTTATAACTTAAGGATATTATTAAATGTCCAATTACATCATCAGCCATAGACAGCATTTACAGCATAAAATGGCTATAATTAAATGCTAACTGTTGATTATAATAATTCAGCGATGGAGCAATAAAATAAACAAGTACCTTTAAAAAGTTATTTCCAAAGAGTATTCAGACAGCACAGGGAAACATCAGGGGAAACGTCAGACCCTGGGGCATCCCAGCGGGGCCACGAGATGCAAGGTGCAAGGCTCCTCAGGCCCAGGCACCGCGTCCTCCACAACCTTTGCTGGTCGTTGCTGCAGGTCTGAGTGCAGCTGCTGGACGGTTGGTGGCAAATGAGTGAATTCCTGACCCCACCGTTCAGAATTCCAGTGTCACCTTCAAACTGGTCACTTGGAAAAGCGACAGCCTACATGGAGACTAAGCACATAAAGATCCGGAGTCGTGAGGCAGCTCCGTGCACCTACGTTACATTTACACAGGTCACTCCTACGCAAGTTGGAATGGATAATAATGAAAAATTCTTTACATGTGGCATTACAATAAGAATTTTTTTTTGTAAAAAAAACAGAATGCAGACCATTTTTGACAAACTCTTTTTTTTGTGTGTGTTTTTCTTTTTTCTTCCAGGCGGACGTTCAGCTAAGCCACAACTGAGCTGGAAGCGCGCAGCTCAAACCAAACGCCTTGTCAGCCAAGCACGGCCGATCGACCCTTGCTACATTACACGGCCTTCCTTTACTGAGAACAAAACACAGTTTGTCAAAAAGCACATTTCTAAGCAGGAGTAATGACCGTGTCCAATCCCATAGCTCCATTATTTAAAA
Organism: Phasianus colchicus; assembly: GCF_987193195.1. Taxonomy (NCBI): domain Eukaryota; kingdom Metazoa; phylum Chordata; class Aves; order Galliformes; family Phasianidae; genus Phasianus; species Phasianus colchicus. The sequence continues at coordinate 12,476,409 of NC_143453.1, read as the reverse complement.
AACAGCACAAAACCCACAACAAACCAGATTAAAAAAAGCAACAAGTGAAGGCCTTCTATCAGCGTATCTGGCTGCGAGGGGGTGGGAAGAATAATGTGTTACACTGCTGTGGAGGAAACACATACAGCAACTGGAAAATGGACTATAAAAAGCTCGTCTTACATAAACATGGGAGGAAGTAACCAACACCCTCAATTGTTGAAGTGAAAGGAGGAGGACCTGAATACACAACTAAAAAAAAAGAAATAAACATGAAAATATTGAACGTTTCACATTTTCCCAATTATTCTCGAATTCGAGAGTCTTGTTCAATGGAGACGAACTGCTCCAGCAGACCTGCCACGTCTCCCTGCACCACACGTTCATGCACAGCACTGCAGACTCAACAACCGACAGACGGACAGACGGAGCCCTCTGCACCTGGGCAAGGGATCGCGTGCAAAGGAAAGGCACGGTGCTGTGCTGCAGAAAAGGCGTGTGCCTCCACAGCAAACCATGCCTGCTCCAATGCATCCCCAGCTGCATCCCCCAGCTGCTCCCCTCCAGCCACAGCACAGCTCTCCCCAGCCAGGAGCCAGCATGGCAGCTTCTCCTATGCCAGAGACACAAGAGTTCGGTGCTCCGATCTGCAGCAGGCACGAAGGCTCTAAGAGAGAGAGATCCAAAGAGTTTGCACAATGTTGTCCCCCATTTTTCCATTAAGGTCACTTTCTCTAGCAGGGAAAATACATTTGCTCGTGGCATTTAGCAAAGTCATCCCCTTCCAGCTCCAGAGCTTGAACTTATCAGCAACTACTGGGTCAAAATGCAGACACCCAGGACACGGGTTCTGCTAATCCTTACAAAGCACTCCTTCCCCAGGCATTCACTGTATAGAAGAGCACCAAATTGACATCAAATGAGGCAGAAGTCAAGATTTCTAACGAACTCATCAGGGTTAAAAATCTTCACTCTAACCAGGACTTCCCTTCCTCAGATGCTCCTGGCACATCCACAAGGCAAAGCCGCCCTGCAGACCTCCACCTCATCCCTGCCATCCCTTTCCACGCACAGAGCATCGTGCAAATTTGTACCCATTCCATAATGCAAACATCAAAAATGAATTCTTAGATGCTTACACAGCTCTCCTGCCCCCAGTCCTCAAGCAGTTACTTCTTTCTGCTCAAAAACAAAACCTGACGAGAGACACTGGCATTTTAAAGAGAGGGAAGCAGAAACTGCTCATCAAATGAGCAGGTTGAGCTATGCTTCTGGGTATGTATTACACTATCATTTTTGCATTACACCTACTCTACTAAATATACAAAACACTGAGCAAGTGATAGCTTTGTCAGCCACCAGCTAATCAAATGAAAAATTATTAGGCTTAGGAAAATAATAAAAGCAGAAGCCAGCTGTGCGTTTGCTGGATGAAAATCCCAGTGTCTCCATGTTAGCTCATGTGCATTTCAATTTCTGGGAAGAAAATAATGGGAGTTTCTCCACCCTTTCTCATGTGAGCCATAAAACAGATTTATTACCTAGGATATATTCTGTGTTTTCTCCTGAGGAAAAAAAGAAAGTGGTGGAACAAGTTCATTTTTTCCCTTCTACAACGAGGATTTTCTTTACAATGAACACAGAGCTAAATTTTGGTATCATGTGGCCCCCCCATTTAATGCTCCAGTCACACTTTTTACCTTTCTAAATCTCAAAGTGCAGCGTTTTCATCTCAGTGGGGAACACACAGCTGCTCCAGCTGTCCGAGTGTGGAACGGCGTCCTCATATTCCTACCTGCTGTGTTTTAAAGCACAATCCTTTCCTTCTCTGAATCAAAGAATTTAATGTCTACTAAAAAATCATGGAGCAACTTAAAATAATAACTAAAAAAAATGTAAAGGCAAAGCATCGCTCGCATTTCTTTGCAAACAGTTCCTGCTCAGCTTCGCCTTTCAGCCAGCAGCCACCCAGCAGCTCTGGGAAACCTAAAGGCAGAGGTCAGGGTTGAGTATCACCTGGAAAGGTTTTCCTGTACAAATTACTTTTCTTTTTTCTGTAACAGTCACAGTTTGACCTTTAAAAATAAATTACAAGAGAGAATTTGCAGACTGGAAGATTTTACTCCCAGGGCTCCTCATTTGCTTACAGCGCAACGCTCCGATTCTACGCCCCTCTGAAGAGCAGTGAGAATAAAGCCGTCCTTAGGAAAGGTGGTGCTCTGCAGCTCCCACTTCTGACATGCAGAAGAGACAGACTCGCATCTGAACTCCTTCTCAATCACGACACAGCTCAGACCCTCCAGCTGAGCGCTCAGCAAAGTGCTGAGGATAATACGTGCCTCTGAAAACAAACCCAGTAATACCTCCGTCCTTGAGAGCTGTGCCACGTCTGCCACCTAACCATGACCTACAAAGACCTACACCCCTGATAACAGCATCTACACTTTAACGAGTTGCTTTTCACAGCACAGCAAACCTGACATCCCACAAAGCTCCAGTTCTTTCAAACAGCCCCTGACTGTAAGCACACGCACAGCACGCCGCAACAACACGAGAAACGAAACAACATCAGAAAAGATGAGCTGTGCCACTGTTAGCAGCACAGCAACAGAACGCGCCATAGAAAGTTGTGAAACATATATAGAGAGACACGTACACACACACTCATGTATGTATACACACGTAGTAATACCGTCTATACACACGTAAGTATTTTGCTTAGGAAAAGCAGAGTCCTGTTCCTTTTAGCACACAGCAGTGCCAGCGCGAGGCTCCAAAGGAAGCTCTTCTGCTCATGCAAAAAATACACAGATATTTTTGTAGATGTATTTCTTTCTCATGGCTCTGTGAGCACTTCGACTGCTCCGCAGAGACCAGTATTTTAAGAAAGAAACAACACCAAACCCACAAAACAATAGTTAAATAGGTGTTCAAGGTATCACTAATTGCAAACCCATCATTTGTGCTACCAGATATATTGCAGTGGGTCAAACTGTATTCATGTAAAGAAAACAAATCCATCCAGACTGAATTTTTTGGATCAAAGTGCTACTACTGCTATGAAACCTTTTTTCTATGTAAAGACATCCTCACAACCACACAACCCTGTGCCAAGGTTAAACTGGTACAAAAGTCAAGTACCACATCATGTCCCACTGCTCGGAAAAGGTGTGCAAAAAGTAAAGCTCAACTGTTCTTTAATCATCTCTAGATTTGTCTTTACAACGCCAGGGATGTAACATCACCTCTAATCCAACCTGCCCACAACAGCACCGCTTATACAAAGCACACAGAGTCATGGCAGCTGTTTTCCACCACATGACAATGCTTCACAGGTAAATACTGGAAAGCAAGAATTTTCAGCACTGAATTCCCACACCTGCTAATTAGCAACAACTGGTTTGCGGTTCTCACCACTGCACTGAAATGCTGTGTGCTCATGGCTGAGCTTGCAGAGAAACAGTACTCAAGATAAAAAGGAAAGCATGCAAACACAGAACACAGCACAGCAGATGTATGTGACAACAGACACTCCTCAGAAGTCAGAGCGAGTGCTAAAGGCTTCGCTGCAAAAAGAAACTGGCTGTGTTCTGAACTGAGCTGCAGGTTCCAGAAAGGTGAGGAGCATGCAGACAGCAGATCTGCTCTCCTCTGTGTTAGATTCTAATGCTTAAAACTGCAGCTGTGAACCAAAACCAGGCTGTTTGAAACGAGAAGCTGGTGTCCATCCCAGCGTGTGCACAAACGTCACTTCGTCTGCAAAACCGCCGTAATCGACTGAGAACTGATAACTGACAACTGCTAACAGCACATGTGAATAAACCAGCTCTACCAGACCGGTACCAAAACCAGACTGCCCGACCACGGGATGCTGTTACAGTGACAAGCCTGCCTGCGGATCAATTAAAACGTTACAGAAATCATTAAAAACAGGATAAAATACTTTAAAAAAAAAAAAAAAGTCAGTGCTTTATTTAAAACGTACTGATACGGATAACAGCAGGAACCCGCGCTCCCGGCCGCAGGGCTCACACAGCTCACACAGCTCGCGCTGCAGCCCGGGCGCACGCCTCGCCCCGCACACGGCGCCCGGCCGGGCTGCAGGGAAACCGAAAGGCGGACAAACAGCGGCCGAAGGAGCACCGAGTCACCCCGACTCCGACCTCTCACGGCCTTTATTTTTTCCCAGAGCGCAACCAATCAGCGCGCCCTTTTCTTTTACCTTATTTATTTCAAAATGAAGTTGTTGGATCTGGACACGAGCCGATTTTCTACCGGAAAGCGGCACGCGAAGGAGCCGCACGGAACGCGCCCGTCATTTCAACGGCCGCCGCTCCGAGCCGCGCGGCCGCCAGGGGGCGCAGTGCGGCCATTCGGGGCCCGGCTGCGGCGCGGCGGGGCGAGCGGAGCTCCGCGCCCTCGGCCGTTCGCAGCGCTCCGTGCCGGCACGCGGACGCCGCTGCGGCGGAGCGTTTCCTCAGCGGGCGGCCCGGACCGAAAGCCGGGGTTCGGCCCCGTGCCCCACCTGGGGCCGCGCGGGTTTTACGTGAGCTCGTTCGTTACCGCTTCCTTTTAAATGCCCTAAAAAGACGCGCTTCTGGCGGCCACGAAAGCACCGGGCGGGCGGCCACCGCGCGAGGCGGCCGCCGTTCCACGCGGAGCGACGCACGCCGCCCCGCCGTTGCCACGGCGACGCCCCGCGCAGGCGCACTCCGCCTCCCCCAGCCGACGCTTCCCGCCCGCCCCGCCGCCGCCTCCTCCGCGCGCCGCCGCCCTCCCCCCGCCGTCCCTCACCGAGCGTCGCTCCGCCTCGGGGTGGGGGGCTGGGAAGCGAAACGGCGCCGATTCGGCGCTCCCCGCCGTACCCTGCGCTGCTCCCGGGGACCGGGCACGCGCGGAGCGCCGCGCGGCAGCGGGCCGGACCCACGTGATGCCCGCGGGCCGCTCTTGGCACCGGGCGGGGATGGCGGTGCGGTGCGCATGCGCCGAGCGGAGCGCGATGAAGGGCCGCGGAGCGGCTGGGCGCTGCGGGTCGCGGTTGGGCCGCGCGTGTTCCGTTTGCTCGGAGGCGTTCGTCAGATTGGGTACCGTTAGTAGCGCTCCGCGGCCTCCTGAGCGTGCGGCGCCCCTTTCAGGACACCGATCTTTCAGGGCAAGGTGGGGCGGTTACCAGAATTCAGGAAGGTCGGAATGGAATTAATTGAACTCGAATTAACGCCAGATGAAATGTGCCGCTGTCACTGAAAGTCACGTCGCGCTGCGGGATCTTACACCCTGCCGCCCCTCTCAGAGCTCTCAGAAGCACAATCTCTGTTCCAAGCAGCAGCACTGCACTGCCAGTACCACCAGTACCGCCAGTACTGCCATACCAACCACCAGTACCACCAGTACCACCAGTACCAGCAGTACCACCAGTACCAGCAGTACCACCAGTACCACCATACCAACCACCAGTACCACCAGTACCAGCCGTGCCGCAGGGCCCACACACCACGTGCTGCACAGCCACCCCTGCTCGCAGGTCCCCCTCCTTCCCGTCCTCCATCCCTCCAAGGGATCACCCTCTTCTTGGTGGGCAGGAGGAAGGAGCCAAATCTCCAGTTCAGTAAAGCTTTCAACCTCCTGTCTTCAAAACAAACGCTGCATTGTGGACACCAAGCTCCTTAGGTAAAGCCTTAGGTTTCAAATCCAAAAGATACACCGTGTCCCTTTAATAATTTCATAGTGGAAACCCTTTATTTGCCCATTCCTATGGTGTCATGGAGGTTTTCAATGATTCTGGTTTAGGTTTCGGGATTAGGTGAAACCAGAGTGCCTTAAACCTCTTTAGAGGTTTGGGATTAGGTCTGCAGCCGGCCTACTATAGCCTTTCTGTGCAAGCCTAAATTAAATGGCAAGAATATTTGTTGTGCACCGATTCACAGGTGTTTGGCAAAATACCAGAAAACATAAAGGAACCACTGGAAGAATCATGAAGGCAAAGCCATGGAAACATGAGTATTAGCTAAGTACTGCAGTATCACTTGCAACTGGGGGGTATTTCAGGCTGCTTCTAAGTGAATTTAAGGGTGGATATAATTTTTATGTGTGTCCCTCACATGAATGTGAGTAAATTGAAGATCTGTCATGCAAATGGATCAAGGGCTTTTATTTGAGTATCACATTCTGGTACTCGCTGCCTTTTTTATAGCAAATGTATATTAAAGTTCATCAAACAGCTGATAGCACTGAAGCTCTATTGTTTTATTGTACACATAAATTCTACTTCTCTGAGGCATGCATTGCCCTGACAGCATATGTTAGGTCATGAGGAGAGAAGCACAACAGATTTATGTCTGTTATTAAAACCCCACCCTGTCTGGGTCAGAAGGCAGAGACATTTACCTCACTGATGACCATGGACTAATTGGAGGAGATAGTTTCGTTGTGTAGGCTGTCTACTGTGAAGCCTTTCAGCAGCTTTACAATAAATATCGCTAAGGATATTTCTCCATGCTCAGCCCCACGCTAGCAAAGCCTGACTGACTGGCCATACCCCAACACACAGGCTGAGGTGAGCAGATTCCATCAAGTGGGATGGAGAGCAGCTCAGCACTACAGTGTCAGGATCTCTGCAAAATGCGGCAGCTGGTTTAGTTGTTTGGTTTAGTTATTTGTAGGGAAAGCTGCATTTCAGATGCTTGGTTCTGTGATGCCCTGGTATCCAGAGGAGCAGGATAAATAGTTACAGTGAGGCAATGCACAGAGCCCAGTGGGTTGGCTCCTACAGCTGTCCAAAATTAGTTAATCCTTGAGCATAGCTACCTCCTCACATTACTAATTTATTTCACTTGTGATGTGCCTGCCAGCCCCCTCCAAAGAACTGTATTTTGAATGCATTTCTCTCCCCAAATAACTGTTTTTTAATTGCAACTTGCCTGTATTTAGAAAGTCAACTACATCTCAGAACTTCAGGGTTTCTCTGGTGTGCTTTTTTTATGTGCCAACAGTCAGTTCTCTTGAAGGCAGTGTTTCTGGATTCCTATGGCAAATCTGATTAACAATACACACAGCCAGATTGTGTCTTCTCAAGGCTGCTTGCAAAATCAAAACAGAAATAGTTAATTTTCAAAAGAATATCTCCACTCTAATCAAATGAACTGTAAAAGTAGGAGGGAGGCAAACTGGAAGGATTTAATAATCTTAGAACCTGTATAAAACATTATTTACAGCTTAAGATCTACATGAGGCTTGAGCTTTTAATATAAGTTCTTCCCATTCTTAATAGTGCATGTAAGGGAGAACAAGAGAGAAATGTTACCAGTCAAGGACAAAACCATAAAAGAGCAAGCAGCAGGAGAATGAAATGAAAGTACTAGGGACGAAGGGAGGCTGAGTGGGAGTTCATCTTCATACATGATTGATCCATACTTAAAAAGAGAAAAGACACTATTCTCATCCTTAAATGAAATGGCAGCCAGGATTCTCATATTTCTCACACCCCTGAACCTCACTCACATCCCCGAACCTCTAGGCAGGAAATGGAGGTGCAAACTCCCCCCCACTGAAAGGGCAAGTCCAAGATCACCTCATGAGACTGAATGTGTACAAGTCTATGGGGCCAGAAGACACACATCCCAGGGACCTAGGGGACCTGGCTGATATAGGTGTCAAGGCACTCTCCATCATATCTGAAAAGTCATGGCTGTCACATGAAGTCCCTGGGGTCTGGAAAAAGGGAAACATCACTGCCATTTACAAGGATGGACAAAGGAAGACATGGGGAACTACAGGCCAGTGAGCCTCACCTCTGTGCATGGGAAGATCATGGAACAGATCCTCCTGGAAGACATGTCAAGGCACATGAGGGAGAGCAATCACACATGGAACAGACCTGCCCTGACTTCTGGCGTCCAAAAGAGCAGACCAGCCAGGTCTCAAAGGCTTCAGGACAGCAAATGACATCTCACCTTAAGCAGGAAGCTCATTCCCTTACACAACTAGTGAGAAAAAACAGACTCTTAACTACATGGGAACATCCCTTCCACCTTTGTTTCTGACTCCACTGTTTCCTAGTGTAGCACACTTGCACAGCAAGCTTTGAAATTCAGAGGTGCCACCCCACAGAAGTGATAATGGAACAGGAACAAATGGGGAACAGTGTGGCATTCACATTTTCATATGATTTTCAGGGGCCTTGTCTATATCTCAGGGAAATTTCTAGTCACCTTTTTGAGCCCTTTAAAGAAAAAAAAAAAAAAAGAAAAAGAAAAGAAAAGAAAAGAAAAGAAAAGAAAAGAAAAGAAAAGAAAAGAAAAGAAAAGAAAAGAAAAGAAAAGAAAAGAAAAATAAGAAAGAATGAGAAAGAAAAGCCACTGTGCTCCTCAAATACATCACCGGAAAACGATCCTGAGGCATCAGCTGTACAACCAGCCCACCAGACCTGCCCCTGTAGAAACCCCCTCAGGCAGAGAGTCTGGATGAGAAAGAGAGACATTCTGAATGCAAAATCCAGACCCTCTGAAACTAGGCAGAAAAGAGGGCCACAGGCCAAGCTTACATCTTTGCAGAAACTCATATTTTTGTTAAACCTGAACAGACCCTTGATCCAAACATCTCTTCTGGGGGATTCCAAGCTAGGGTGAAAGCACAACAGTTTCAGCCTAGCTTGAAACATAGCCTCACATCTTTGATTTCTGAGGACAGATCAGTTTTCTTTGGGATGGGGCACAGACAACAACAGATACCTCATGTCTAGTTCAGAGCAAAAGGCTTAAGTGGATGGACGGACAGACAGACTCACACCGCCAGCAGCGTGTGATGGGATTTCATGCGACAAAATCAAACTCTGCCTCACCTCCTGAGCTTATCCTTTAAAGACCAATCCTGTGCTCACAGCTGGAGTTTATATGAGTCCTGCCTTATTAATTAAGTGTAGCCAGTGCCTTTATCCCCTGAATTCCAACAGAAGCAATTAGAAAGCAGATACTTCACACATAGCAGCTGGTCTGTTTAACACCCTCCCCAAGTTATTTGCTCCCATCCCCCAGCCAACTCAGCTCGTCCTTTTTCCTCCTTTCACCTAATGGAGAAGGAGGGTAAAGTCAAGGTGGCAAACACAGGGGCAGTAGATAACCATTTTCTTATTAAAAATTATCTAGTGTAACACTGAAAATAGAGGGGTGTTGCTGAAGGCATGTTTCTGGGCAAGGAACTGTAACATTCACCTAGCAGATGGGAAAAAGCCTTGGCTGTCTATTGTGTCCTCCTTAAACGGGGATCTGTATCAAAGTAGCAGCATATTTTCTTCACCACGGGCTGTGGATGTCATTAGCACAAGTCTTGTTTCTATTTAATGCCAGAGTTAAGAGTCACATAAAATAGGCACAGGTGAGGGCACAAGGCCCATTAAGTTGTGCAACGTGACTCTCTGGGAATGTTTTGAATGTTCATGTATTTATGCTTAGGAAAGTCAGTCCCATAGTTTCTCCTCCCTATTTCCCAGTCTAAATACTGCCTCAATGATGCCATTAGACCTGTAAAAAACCCACTCGGTGTCTGATATTTTCCATCACTCTCAGGGAAGATCCAGTTACCAGAAGGGCAGTCCTGCCCTTATCCGTGTTACATGCAACACTGGGAGATGCTGTGGACAAAAAGTTAAAGCCATAACAAAGTAACAGTTACAAAGTGAAATTTGCTCTTAGCAGACAGTATTACATGCATGTAGGTACTTTAGAGAACAAGTCTTGATTCAAGGCAGAAAGGCAGGTAGAGCTTTTCTGAGGGAAGTTAAGAGTTCAATTCAAGGCTGCACAACACTTCTGAAGCAGGGAAGTAATGCCATGTATTTCACACACAGGGGTTCTCAGGAATCACAATTCTCTTCCTAGCATGTCTGGAATTTTCTAAATGTGGATTTTATAGACAAAATAGAGATCTTGTCCTAAACAGCATTATCTAGTCATGAAATTGATATGAATAACATGAATAACAAAAGAGTAGACAGCCAAACTGCCCCAGTGCTGTGAGAGTTTTCTGGTAGATGATTTCCCACTTATCAGGCATCATGAGGACATTTTCAGTTAGATTATGGGGAAGATTTAGCTCCAGTTATAAACTTCCTATCTCTTTCCTCAAAGCTCGTTGGAGAGGCTCCTTTTGCTGCCAGCTCCCCGGATGTTTGCCATTTTTTAATCAAATTTTCAGGAATCTTGCACCACTAACATACTCCACAGAAGCATGATGATGCACCTAATACTTATGTTACAGACAGGGAGAACAAGTTAGGAGGGATTAAGTGATCTGCTCAGCTTCCCACACGACAACACAGGTGTGGCTAGAAATCAAAACTCCTCACTTTCAGCCTTTGCTGTTACACTAATCTGCTTTTAAGTTTTCCTGTTAAAAAAATAATTGTCGTTTCAGTAACATGTTTGGTGGTAGCCAGTATGCACGCTCCTAATCAAACAGACCATGGTATTTTAGAAACTCTTAGAGCTAGTTAGTCAGCTGGACTCTTTTCTTCACCTGGATCCTTCCAGTGGGAGAAAAATGAAAGAGAATGGCAGTCCTTTGTACTGCAAAGGCTTCAGCTAACGAAAGCACAAATGGTGTTTCTTATTTTGGCAGTTAGTAGTAAACACTGCTATTAAAACTATAATAAGATCAGTTAATATTGTATGAAATATTAGTGGTGTCTGAGCATAAAATAGTGCCCTCATCTCTTTAGTTAAAATTACAAAATGATTAACAGCCCAATTAAAAACATTTTTGTTTTTGACATGATAAATTATACTTTATCTACCTAGCTGTAGATGTAATTGATTATTTTATCCGTTTGCTGTTGGCTGTCATTAAAAAAGACAGATACCACTGATTTCTGGCTTCTCTCCCACTGAGAGAAAGAACAAATCCTGCTATTAACGACAGACAGCATCATTATGAAAAAATTCCATTTGCCACTAGGCAACATAGCTGGGTTCCAGCAATTATTGTATTAGTCAAGCTGTTGAGAAGTTCCATAAAATTGAGAGAGTTTTTAAGGAGCATTCAACATTATTTGGCAACTTTTGTGATGTAACAATTAAAACCATGCTTCAGGCCCCAAAATGTACAACAGATTGCCAAAATCAGATAAAACCCTAGAGGGCCCCTGACTTGCAAAGAGAAAAAAAAATAAAAAATGTTTACTTTTAGGATCAGACATTTATCAACATTTGGCTTTTGTTTCAGCCAGTGTCAGATAATAACAGCAACAGGTTTTCAGTTGACTTCTAACAGAACTCCAACCAGTTTGATGTCAGACCTCTGAGAGTTAGCTGGGCTGACACCAGCCTCTCTTCAGGAGAAGGAAATCTTATGGGGAGCTGGTGCTACCAACCTTGCTTAGTAGACCAGACATGCGGGAGCACTTAGCAGTCCCTTCTGGAGTGAATCACATCTGTTCTCTAACAGCAAGTATCAGGAAATGACTGGAGAGATGTTCAAGTTATTCTTTCCTTTCCCGTTCGAGGGCTGAGCTAGGCAACATCTCAAATTGTCCTGATTCCAGGGGATTAAGCTGAAGTCTCCTGTCCATATATCCCATTAACCTGGGAGAAAAAAAAAAAAAAAAAAAAAAAAAAAAAAGCACACTTTAAAACTGCTAAGGGAAGTGGCTACCAAACCAAGTTATGGCCAAGTTTACCATCTACCTATTTTGGTATCACGTGGTGTTAAGGAATAATGATTTTTTGTATCAGGCATCTATAGCAGAAGGTGAAGCTGGGTACAAAACACAGACCTGATCTAGCCTAACACAGACTATAAGAATCACTTCAAGAGTAAATATATCTATCTGAAAAGAATTTAGAAGATACTGATCTCCCTTCTTAGAATAGTGAAGTGCCCAAGTCAGGAGGTATCCACATATCAAAAGATTTTGATGGGAGAAGGGCAGTCGAAGGGAGCTGAGATCTGAACATGGGATGAGGACCTAGGATACTTTTTTGCTGCTAGAGGGCAGGTTTTAGCGCTAGCATCCTGCCAGTCTCCACCTGGAACATGCCATACCAAGTAGGACAGATGAAAAGATACAATTGAGCCTGATATAATATGGCCTTTCATCACACTTCTTCTTGGTGAACACAAGCAATTGTTAGGGCCTGCTATTTAATAAAAGGACAAACCTAGAACCCTAAGCAATCAATGGCTTCTACCTGATTTAAGTGGGAACAGCAGCATACAGCATTACAGGCCAATAGCCAGCCTTGGCATATGGGCAGCTCTCAAGTCATGTTGCATTGCCAGGGCAAGAGCTCAGAGTTGGGAGAGAAAGTACAGGAAAGAAAAGTGCCGAGTCCCACTAAGCTCAGGAATCAGCAAATGCTGTACAGTCACATTTTCAAGCACTTTTAAATTCCAGCTTGTGGCTGGCAATTGCTAGGGTGGGATAAGATGTGTAGCTATACAAGTGTAAACCTCTCAATAACTGACCAGCTGCTTTACAGGAAAAATCATGGCCTTCCAGTTTTCTTCAGCAAAGGTAAAGCATGTATTTTGATAGTATTCAATTTTCTTGCTTAATAGAACATTTGAGCTGTCATTTAAGTGAAGCATTTTATGTCAGCTCAAGAACATAGATCAGTACCTGTGAAGTGTGGAAAATAACTTTATTTCTTATTCTTGAATTATATGAGTTAATAGTGCCAAATTTTCAAGATATTAGTTTAGTGCCAGATAAAGGCTTAGGAAGTTTTTTTTTTTTTTTTACGTATATTCTTTATTAGCATTAAAACTTTACTGAAATAATTATGTTACAACATGGATGTGTGAAATACATTTTAAAAAATCATCTGCAAAAAGCAAGGTTTCTAATATTTTTCTCAGTCACTTTGGCTTACACTTCATCTGAGCCACCATTTAGGAAAATACAAACCCCAGCACAGAGGGACAGAAAGGAGAGAGTGGAGCATGTTGATAATACAGCATATTGGGTATTACTGAGAATGATGCATTTGTTGGAAGAAATAAGTTGAAAATTTGGGCATTTTGGATCAAGAGCTATGGAGAAGGCTAAACTCCCTGAATAACTCCTCACAGATTACTCCTGCAGTTCCTCTACAGACTGTTGGAACAAGCCTCTACAATTCAAGCAGTTTCTGTGCCAGCCTGTGCTGTTCAGGTAGTTTGTAGGTGCTTGCATCTTCTCCAGTTGTGCCAGCTGGCTGCTGCTGCTGTTCAGAAGGATGCCAGATGGTTAATGCTTTAACCAGCCTGGTTTCCAAGTGACCCATTTTTATAAGCTGCCACTTTAATTAAAACAAAACGTACAAGAAAAAGAAATTTATCACCTGCAACACATACCGCTGGATGTCTCTCTGTCAGCGGGTGTACAGACTTCTCTTCCACATCACAAGTATCCAGAGGAAAAAAAGAATCAGTCCATCTGCTAAAGCTGTTAGGCCCTTTGAGCTGCAATGTACCAATTCCAGTTTACAGGATCCAGTGCCCTCTACTGAATAGAACAAAAAAAAGCATTAATGTTTCCCAGGCTCTGCAAAGTTACTGTTAAGGTACAGCAGTATCAGACTGGAATGGCTGGCAGTCTGTGTGCCGTGCACGCAAACACATGCACCCACCGGCCCATCTGCCAACAGCGTTTCCAGGTTATTGCAAAACAACACATGGAAAGTATCGAGGAACTTGCAATGGCTACGGAGCTGTCATAAGAGTAACATTTCACTTTCTGGAGGGGGAAATGCATGTGGACATATGGTAGTCGTGAAAGGAGCTGGACAAGTAACCTTGGCAGGCTGAAATCGAACAGAAACGTTGCTGCTTTGCCTTGATCTTTATTTACAATAAACGCCTCGGCTTCAGCTCAGCGTTTTATCTGGGAGCAGCCGCCAGCATTTCTGTGTTCGTGTTCCGTCTCATTGCTGCTCTGACATATTTACACGCAGGCCGCAGCCCGGGCAGCTGTGAGTAAGAGGCCGTATATCAAGAGAGGAAAAGGGGATGCAAAGATGAATTTTATGAAATATTTTCCATTTTTCTTTGACTTGGTTGCGCATTTTGCTATGGCCCATTGGGCACTCACTCAGCACTTGGACACTTTGCTCCATGAAGTCTCGCCTACGTTCCTAGCTGTGTCTACGTGCCAAGCCCAGCACAGTACCTGAGACAGCCTACAGGGAGAAGATTTACTAAAAGAATAAGGTGAGTAGGAGGGAAATTTCCTGCCCTTCAGTGGCATGTGCTGCAGAAGAGAACCATATCTTGAAAGTCACCAAACAGTCTTGTCTGATTCCCACATGACACAGACTGTTGCATTTTACTTCTGACTGCCAAAACGATAGAAATTATTTATACTAATTTGTGAAAAAAAACCACAATGACATCAGTTTGCAATTTAGGAAGGTGATATCATCTCTAACTTCTTTGGGCAACAGAAAGAGTTAATTCCTTTCTGTGGTGACTAATCCTCTCTTTTTTTCCCTGTCACTGACTATTATTTTAGGTGTGCTGACACCGATTAAAAAGACAAGGTTCAGACACAATATTAATGATATTGTACGTGCAATAACATTAGAAAACAAACACAGATGCACCTGAGGAACCTGAAGGCATCTTCTGGCCTTTCTAGGCAGACAGCACAGAGTGGCTTCCAGCATTTTCACATGGAAAAACATTACCTAGCACTACACAGTTTACTTTGAGTGACCCTCTTGACTTTCAAACAATGAGAAGTCCAGACCATTGTAAAGCTGAAAACTTGTTTTGGAAGAAGAGGCCATTGTTCAACTAGTAGAAGATGAGAAAAATTAAAAGGGATCCAGAACAACAATTGGAAAAAAAAACTGGACATTTGAATGGAATATCTACTGGTGTCTGTTCTCCAGCACTGACAACCTAACAAAGGGTGTGAGAGATTTTTCCCCTTACTTTTTGCGGTGTGAAGATGGGAAGAGAGCACAATTTGTTTATTTGCCTTAAAGCATTAAAAAGTCACTGCATATACTTATGCAAGGCTCAGGACTGGGATGCAAGAACTACACACTCCCTTGACAGCCTATGTGAGATTCAAAACAGCATGTGAAAGTGCTTATTTCCCTGAGATGTCTGTTAGGGAGGTCTGGAGACAGAAGCATAATTCCAATTGTATCTCCTTGATACAGTCTGAAAGCCAGGTAGGCCCAGCCAGTCAGTGGTAGATAATACAGTCGTAGATGCATACAAAGTCTTGGTACAACAAGTCCCATTTCAAAGACTTGTTATGTTTGGGGCAGATGTCCCATCCCAAGTGCCTTAGTACAGGCAGAATACACCAGATGTCCTGCTGCTGCCAAATCACAGATTTTTCTCTACAACTGTGCATGCTTCAGTGAAGCTGAATCAAGTCATTCTCACCTTGGATAAAGGGCCAGGAGGTCCCAGAGCCATTTAGGGAAACACCCATCAATACTGCTGAAGAACCTTCTCGAGAACCCTGGAATGCTTTTCTGTGAACAGTTTTGTTAGCTGAAGTTACAGTGAAAAGGAGCAATGGGGGTTCTCCAGCATATCCAGAGTTGAACAGGAGGAGCCTGGCAGGATTTAAAACAGCCCCAGTTTCAGTAGATACTTGTACCACCGTCTGCCATTAACACATGGTCACTACTTCAAGCTAAGATGTGGGGATCATTTAGTGACTCACCCAAGATCACACAGATGGTGTTTGCATCAAGAATTTGACCCACCAAGCCATCTGACACCTCAGGACTGTTCACTGAGGATTAGATTGCGTTTAGGAGACCATTTTTATATATGAATGTAGGATTTGGAGCCATGAAGGAATGGTAAATTAAATAGTGAGGAATGTCACATCTCTGTTCAAAGCAGGCTAACATTTCATGTAAGTAATTACACACTTCAGACAGTTGCAGTCATCTTCTGCACAAATAATTTAAGCTTACTTGGTCTGTTTCATTCTGATTTAAATTTTTATTGGAAATATAAATACCTATGTCGGTCACCAAACTAAACCAAACAAACATATCAAGTAGGGTCTATTATAGACTAATATGGAAACAAATAATCTGCAAGTCTGGTTTTATTTATAAGCTTATTTGAGTTTTTACCCTAGGCTCATATTAATCGGGTTTGTGGTTTCCACATCTGTACTGCTGATGCCCAGTGCAGACTGCATGCCAAGTCAGACCTGGGCATCCTCCAAGCTCTAAATAGAAAACATATGCTTCAACTCCAGCCACCTCAAGACAAGCAGGGCAAGTAACCTACCAAATAACCACAGCGGGTGCAGCAGGCAGAGCAAAACTCTGGGGAACTTTCAGAGGTGCCTGTTTGAAAGCTTCTTGCTTCTGACTTGCTCCAGGGGCAGCCAGACTGCCGCCTGTATTATATTTGCTCTCTCTGATGATCGAGAGATAGCAGTTCCCTTTGTAGCCTCCCTTTCCTCTAGCTGCAGCTAGAAATTCACAGACTGGACCAGTTAGTTCCCAGTGTCAACTAGTAATACATATTCTAGAGGAAGATGGAAGAACTCTTGCATATGATGGCAGCGCAGTATGAATTCTTTCCAGAACCCTTGATTATTTTTAATATTTATAAAAAGCATTCTGAACATTCATGAGAGCCATAAATATATGTATAAAAAATGCCCAGTGCCCCTTGTCAAGCCAAAATGGATCCAGCTGTTCTGTGGTGCTGGTCTCTGACTGCAGAGAATCCCCGTATTAATGAAAGATGTATAAAGGGAATCCCAAACTAGAAATATGATCTCAGCTAAAGACTGTTTAAAGCAACTATTAGAGAGTATTTCAGGGAAGGACATGAATACAAAGCTGATTCTCAATACAGCCAAGATCCAGTCACATGAACCCATCTCCGTAAGGAAATCTGTACTGCATCTGTACACCTGCAGATGCTTTTTAGGACAAGATGCTTCCAGACACACTTTGTTTTGTTCTGGTACAACATCTTCCAAGTTCTGTGCCAGTAAAATTACGTCACTGCAGACTCGACCCTAGAGTCGGTCAGAAACACAGCACAGTATGAACACCAGGCCTGCTCCCTTCTGGGGCAGATGAGGAAGGCCAGTACATGAGCTATAGCAAATGACATGTGAGCACTGGGGGGGGGGGGGGGGGGAAGGAAGTAGTATTACTGGTGTAAATACTAGAAAATTGGCAAAGGCAGTCAGTTTCTGTCCCTATATAACTTACGATGATCATTCAGCAGCTTCTGCCACCTGTACCAATCATTATTTTCCTGACAGTTTCAACAAAAGTGGCGCACAGCAGTGCCATACATTTTTTAAAGTTACATCTGTGCATGCTGTTCATTCAGAAATACTGTGATTCGTATTAAGAATGCAGAGCAGGGAAAGGGAGGAGATGTAAGGAGTGAGAAAAAATTGACACAACCTCAGTGCCCCAGTCATGTTGAAGGGAATCGCTCTGTCATCCATCATTCTCTTTCTCAGAGGACTGCTTTGCCCAACGTGGCTGATTCTCTAGTGCTCAGGCAGAGGTAATTGTTATGAAATTGAGATAGCAAAAGAGCAGTGTCTGATAGCAGAAGGGCAGATCTGTCATCAGCACAGAAGGCAGTCTTTCCTTGCGGCAGTAGCTAAAGAAAAGAAGATGCAATTAACAATTAGCTTTGGTAAGAGAAGACAAAACCTTTAAAACAGATTCTGCTGCAGGAAATCAAGCCATAGACTTAGGAATTAATGGTTCAAAGTCTTGATTCTTGCCTTACTAGATATAATATAAGATGAAAGAGAGAGGGAATTTCTTTTGCCATTTATTCTGGCTAGCTAAGAACCAAGGTTTAGCTATGGAAAAAGGCCAATATTACAACAGTTACAGGAAATGAGAATAGCTTTGCAGCATTTCCAAGCAAATCCAGCACACCTTCAGCTTATATTTTGAGTACAAAGTTCAGGCTTCTCACCTCAGAAAACAAAATGGAAGTGTTTGGAAGGGCCTTCTGCCCATTCACAGCTCTCTAGCTTCTTAAGTTAGAATCAAATTCAAGTTAGAATCAAATTTACAAAGAGCTCTTGGTACATCAAGCAGACTTTGCTTTCATACATTTGACCTTTGAACTGCATACTCCTTCTTCCAAGCTTGGTTAATGGATCTGGAAAAATAGATAAAAATTAAGATTAGAAAGATCATGCCAGTAGTGCTGTTTATAAACATAACCTGAAGGTTTACCTACATTGCTTGCTTCTAAACGACTTGCTTAAATACTGCTGTGTGTGCAGCCCTGGCAACAACCCAGCTACGAAGCTGTGTCCCCACACAGTGAGTCCAAACTCTGCTCTTTGTTGTAGCTGAGCAAACTAGGTGGAATCTCACTGGTCTCCAAAAGCTGAAGAGAACACACTGGAACTACACTCTTTGGCACAGCCTCTGCTCTGATGCATAACACCTGGGTCGGACAACACAGTTGCCACCTAAGTCAGCTGCAGCATGACTCCGCTTGTTGATGCAGAGAAGCTCCTGTAGATGCTTTACACCTGGGCTGAAGTCTTTGGGACTGATCCTGCACAGAACTACATGGGTCGAGATGCAAGAATTCAGTACAGACTCATCTGAAAAAATGCTTTTTGAAAAAGCTGTTGAACAGTGACAGTACTAGGGCAAAGATGAAGACAATCACTGCTCTGAATGCTATTTTTCCTACTGTATCAGGCTTTGTAGAGTTTGGTAGAATTCAATAAAGAAATGTAACATGCTTTCACATAATGTTGCCAGTCAGTATCACGATTTCTGCTCTACAGGGAGGGGCAATTGCTAAGGAAAAAGCATAATTCATAAGGCAGTTCCTAGGTATAGGTTATATGCAAATTGTCAAGTGCTGCCTCAGAAGGATGGACTGGAATATCATCTCAGAAATTTTGCTTAATAACTTAATCTGTTGGGCTTCATTTCCAACAAGAACTAGATCCATGTAATTCAGATTAGTAATTCAGATTCTATCTTCATAAACCCAGTCCTAAAAAAAAAAATAAAATAGTTCATTTTAAAAATTAAATATTCAGAAAAAAAAATTATTATTTTGGGGTAGTATTCATAAACAAACGTATATCTAACTAATCTGTGTGTGTTGCCCACTTGTCAGATGCAGGTTGGGCACAATTCAGTCTGCATCAGTAGCAATAGCTGCAGATCCTTCTGGAATGAATAATTATAACAAATCTCATGAAATGTTTCTGGTGGGGCCACACTGGAGATGTGCAAGGAGTACTATCAACTAATTTGTGCACCAGAAGTAGTGCTTCTATGCAAATAAAAGGCAGGTATACTCCTCTCCATATGACATATAGTGTGTGGATTAACTGAGACTCTCAAATGACATTAAAGAACTACCTTGTTCTGTGATTTCATGGTCCACAGGTGCAGGAGAACAAATCCAGCACAGCCTATAGACTTAGATAAACAACCTTGTACAGCACTGCCAGCTATTCTTTTCCTCCCCTTCCTGACTACTTTGGTTCTTCATATTTTCCACATCTAAACTTTTTTTTTTTTTTTACCTTTGTCCGCAGCACACTATGTTGCTTGTGCTTGTAATGATTAATTTCACAGCTCACACCTAATTTGACCCTAATAACTTTGACTGCAAAGAAGTAAAATGGACAACTGGTTGCTGATCCAGACAACCCCACGAACACAATAAAGGCAGAGCTGTTTATCAACAGGGAGATGCCCATTACTATTTTTACAGGCAGAATGCTGGAGCTCCCTTATCAAGCAGAGAGAGTAAGTATGTACTCCAGGCACGCAGAGGGGAGGCAGATTGCTTTCAGCCTGCAAGGCCACACAATATGGGAAGTGGTCGCTTGAAAGAGGAGTGGGAAGAATGACAGATGTTTTGTGCCTGTGCGTTTTTTTAGAGGACACTGGGTCCCTGCCATGGGAACAGGGTGGACAGTAAAGGCAGTGGACTAGATGTGAAGAGTGACAAAGCAAGTCAGCCATGGACAGCCTGTGGGAGGCCAGAGGAAATGCACCATTAGTCAAAGTTGGAGGAAAAATAAAATGCGATGACAACTGGGCCATTCATGTACTTCCCCTTCAAGGACTGACCAGACCCTTCATGACTCAAAAGACTCAAGTATCAGCTTCTTTTTCTCTTCATCCAGGCTAATGCGCACCAGCACATTCTGAGAAACTCCCTCATCACTTTTATTAATTCTTATCTTGTTGTTCTTGGCTACACTTCACTGAAGTACAGTGAGGGAGAGTGCTTCAATCAGTAATGCAGATCCAAGCAAGCACCTCTTCCGTTGTTCTTACATATCAACTCGATGGCTTAAAGCAAATGTGCATCCAACTTATGAAGTTGAGAAATATTTGGACTCCCAAAACTAGAAAGCAGGGCAGTGAGGTGGCCTCACAAGGATGTTTAAGCCCCAAACACAATCTTATGACAGTCCAAGGTAGTTTTTGTGCTTTGACAATTTGCTACTTTATGTAAAAAGAGCAAGACCTTAGAGTTCTGAGTAACCACAGTGACAGTGAAGACAGCCTTGCATTTCACAAGCAAATTTCATCTGATACGCCATTCCATCACTGTCACACAAATCCTGAGGCACACTTGTCACCAACCATGAATCTGATGTGTTTTGTCATTAAGGAAAGGTGGTGCCCTTAAAAAAGCCCCACATAAACACTCACAAATAGCTGATCTCTTATTCTTCAGTAGAGATTATGCCGCAGCTAAGGAGAAACCTTATTCAGAACTGCCTTCAGTGATGCCGTGGCATTTCCAGATTTGGAAAGTAGAAGAGAGTTAAATGAAAAGGCACGCAGAAAATCCTGAAATGCTCCTTCAAGAATAATAAATACCCTGGACTCTTACCCCACCTAAAGGGAATTCACTCATTAACACTTAAACAGGCCAGAACGTAACTAAGTAAAATAGAATGAAGTTAATACAGAAAAGCAGACGTGAAAAAATTTGAGAGGAACCCAATTAAAACTCCAATTAAGGACAGGGTCAAAATCTTGACCAAAAACTTGATGGTATCCCAGGCAGATGCAGAACGAACAAGACCAGGAATCAATGCAAGCAAACTGTCAAGAAAATTCTCCTTATTCTTTCTGCATTTGAAATATTCCTATTTTATAAATTCTGTGAGAACCAAGAGGGAAAAATCAAAACGTCCCTCATGATTTAATTAGATCCCAGTCTGATGTAAATTAAATAAATGCTTTGAGAATCTGAGAACCAATTCGTAAGACTCCAAACAGCCTGTGTTCTTTAAATTGCCTATGGTTAATCATCTCTGCTTTCTACATTACTGCAATCTGGAATCATTCACCTAAGTTAGCCATATTTAACAGTGCTAGCAGTGTATGAGGGCCCTGCTGCCCACACTGCTATGCTTACCAACATCTTCCCAATTATTTAGGAGTCTTTTCAGTAGAACATTCATCGATTCCATTTCTCTGAGAAAAATGCCTGGGTTTTCTGACGTTTTCAGCTGTGTTTGTACAACTTGTCTTCATGTGAAAATTAATGCACTTCCTCTTCACCCTCTGAGACAAAGAAAGATTATTGGGATTTAATAAAAATGTCAAAGCTCAATCTTTTGTCCCCATTTAACAAAAGCATTTAAAGATAGATTTCTCTGCATCATTAATTGTGTTAGAAACTTCAAGGAATGATACAATTTAAGATAGCTCAAACCCCTGCATAAAGCTAAAAAGTGCTAGACAATCTGCTGCTCTGACACTATCCAAATAAAATCTTGTTTGTTTGCATCCAACTCTGGTTCTGTTTCGATAGATGTACACAGTTTAATAATAAATTTGAGCCTTGTCTCACAGGGACATTGCAAAAAAAGAAAAGTATTTATGTATTTTCATGCTTCTTTTTTCCCCCCTCTAAGTTTAAAGCCTAAAAGCTGTATTTTTTTCTATTGTTGTCTTCCCCTTGTTATCTTAGAAAATGTTAGCTACGTATTTCCTTACGTTTCTAGAGTTATGCAATATTTTACGAGACATAGGTTGAGCAGGTATCCATTGTCCTTTTTAGATTTGTTATCATCTATCCAGTTCAAACTCCTAACACAGCCTTGGGAAAAAGAAGTCCCCTTGCGAAAGATTTAAGAAGAATCTTGCTGTTCTTCTATTTTCTGCCAAAACAAGGAAGAACAAGCCCGATTCCCACCTTGCTTTATGGTAAGGCTAAGAAGGATAGGAAACTATCCCACAACAGTCCTTCTGGTCTTCATGTTCTCTGAAAGAAAATGGGGGAAGAGGCACAAAAACAGTAAGTACGTTTACAGTTCATCTTTTGCAGAGCATTGAGGGTTTCCCTGAATTAATGCATTAATACATCAGATATACTTGATCACAAAATGCTGAGATTTTTGCCTGCAAAAAATTTCCCCCACCCTCTCCTTGGAGATGCTGGTTCTGACAGGCTGCAGCTCCCAATACCTCTATACCTAGCTAACAATGCAAAGCACCTTGTTCAAACAAGACTGGTCTCCATTTCACACAATCCCCCCAGGGAATATTCACTTTTCTCTTCATACTAAACCAATCTGACTGATGCAATTGGATTCTGGAAATGTGCCTTACTAGTTTCTATTCCAGATTCTTAGGGATGATGCTAATTTTCCATTGTAGAACAGGAAAATTTTAGGTGTGCTAGGTCTAGTCTGTAAGAAATGACACCAAACAAAGTGGCATATACAATTAACTCATAAACCATGTTTGGAAATGGCCATTACTTAACAGCACTCCTTGCAAAGAAGATCTACAGGTAAAATAAGACAACCTTCCTCACTCCAGTGGTGCTTGAAAGGAGACCTTTTACATCCACGTGATGAATGTGGATGTATCGATTAATTTGTGCACCAATTCACCATCCTAATTGTTTTCTTCCCAGATCAGTGGTATAATGTTAAGCCTAAGAAAGCTGAGGAGTCCCATTTTACTCTTTAAAGATTTGATCATTTTCTTTTGTTTCCCCATAGCAAACAGAATCCTATTCACATCCCAAACAGAACGTCAGCAGTTGGCATGGTGTTTTTTTAAGGTACATACAAGATTGAAGACTGAAATCAGATGCAGTGTTGCCAAAGTCTTTGCAATATGCATGTTTTCATGGCAAGATGATTGACAAGAATTGCAATAAGGTGCTGAAGGGAATATTTCACCTGGCCCATCAAAATTCAATGTAGAGGATTAGAACTAAGAAGAGCTGACAATATTGACTTTGAGTACCACAACAGAAACATAATTAGCTTTTTGACATGCAGTGGACAGAATTTATTATTATTATTATTATTTTAATAGACAGAGTAATTAAACCAAATCTGTTTCATGCTGCCCCAGAAAGCAAAAACAAACACTCTACCCCACCCCCTGTCTCCCTAGCACAGAAAAGGTCTGCTCTTCTGTTTCCTCCTTCCCTAGTAAAATTCCGGTTTGGCACGAGAATAAATGCATGCAACTCCAGCCTTTCTCCTGGAAGAACGTCAGGAAAACTTTGTGCATAAAAATAAAAAACCTCTCTTAAAAGGGAGCATATAGATATGAAAGAATGAAAAAGTCAATGAATTTTATATAAGTTTACTTATTGCAAAACAAACTGTCTGCACTATGCTTATTAAAGGCATATTTCATTGCCTAATCATATATGTCTATTGTATCTTTCATGTTTTGAATCGTAATAGCAGTCTGTTCCCCAACTGTAATAATGAAAGACATTTTGGCGTATGCTTATATTGATTCTACTTTAACAAAGCACTTGAGACATATGCATGCAACCCACTGAAATTAATGGCTAACCCTGAGTACATTGATTTCGTTGGGATTCAGACAAGCAGCAATGTAGCTGGGCACAAAGTTGCTGACTTCACAGGATAAGCTTGAGCCTGTGAAGGAGAAGTCTTCAAACTTGAAACTGTACAATGCTTAAATGTTTCGGTTAGAAATACACTTTTTTGCTTGCGTGGTTATTCTATGGAATAACCATATTCTATTTCTATGGATAAAAACATAGATCCATTGTCTGAAGGAATAATAATGCAGAAATATCTTCCAGGAGGTGTTCACAGAAAACAGTACATGTTTATATCAGAAAATGCAAAACTTAGTTGTAGACAATAACTTACTGTTAAGAACAAGCTATCATTAGCTGTAAGTGACTCAGTATATTCAATTCCCACTTTTACAAACTTACAAAGATTGTCTATACACTTGTTTGTTATTCTTGTTGGCAGCAAGATTAAAAGGTGTAAGAAGATAAAGAGGGGAAAAAAATAAAGAGCAATGCTTACCTCATTCCCTTTTTAGCCAATGTTCCCAGCTATCCTAATTAGAACCTGCAGTTAAAAAAATCCAGTAAAAATAACTTTAAATGCAATTAACTCAATATTTCTTCTTAAATATAAATCCCAGAAAAGATATGTAATGTTAGAACAGCCTGTTCCAGCAGCTCAGCATCACTCAATTTAATGGGAACTTCTCATCAAAAGAAGTGAATGTAAAGAAATAAACTTGAAATTAACTCCATCAATGTAGTTCCATTCTTTCCTGACAGAAATTTCTCAGAGTTTTTAAACACATGTTGTTAGCATTTCTTAATTAATTTGAAAATATTTTTATCTATCAACCATGCTCACAGCTACTAGATGGCTTTGCTGTAATGTATTTTTCCTCTATATTTTCTAGTCTAAAACCCAAATAGCTAAATATGGAATAGGTTACCCCGGCATAATACTCTGCATTGTATTCCAATAAGTTTCAGTGTTACATCTGGCTGAGTCCTCAGCAGCATGTCAGCACACACGGACTGCAAACATACCTGTTAGATATCATTAGCAGCAATTAACATCAGAGCGTATTTGAAGTCATACTTACTTCATCTAGAGTTGTTTTGAATTCAAATTTAAAACAGTTTAGAAGGTCATCCAGCCTGGAATAATGGCTATTCAGTTTATGCATCGGAGGGAGGCAGGTACCAACATTTCCTTACTAATT
The DNA here is from genome assembly GCF_987193195.1 of Phasianus colchicus. Taxonomy (NCBI): domain Eukaryota; kingdom Metazoa; phylum Chordata; class Aves; order Galliformes; family Phasianidae; genus Phasianus; species Phasianus colchicus. The sequence goes on along the minus strand of NC_143453.1, from coordinate 12,451,453 downwards.
GCTCTGAGTCCAGTTTCCTTCACGTATACTTCTAACACAAGCAGTATTAAGAGTAAACAATATATATATATTTGCTTTATATATGTGTGTGTGTGTATATATATATATATATATATGAAGCTACGTGCAAAATTAACAACCACAAAAAAACATTTACAAAAAAATACATTCTTTATTAATTCATTAATTCACAATACAATAAATATCAGACAATACATGAGGGACCCAGCAAGGCTCAGACTTGTCTGCGCCATGGTGTGGTTTGACAAACAAGCCATCATCAGCTGGCATCCTGAAAAAAAAAACCCCTAGAATTATTTTTAAATTTCACACATAATCCGTGGTTTGTGGCATACATCAGCCCGTCTCAACTGACATTGGTCAGGCTTTTAAAAACAGTTCTTAAGGACCATCCCAGAAAGTTATGTAAAGAATCTTTCAGGAAAAAAAGCACAAATCATACTGCTTTCCTTATTCTATCTGTTGACTCTGACATTAGGTTTGTGTAGATGTGAATAAACATTTAGTTTTACTTCAGGTGGCAACGCTTTCCATTAGATGTGGAGTAGAACTAGGCTGCAGTACATAATACAGGATCCATTTTCCACATAACAATTGTAAAACCAGGAGACTTCTATTATTTGAAGGATGCTTACAGGCCTCAGTTTCAAACACTGAATATATTCAGAACTCGTTTCCTTGAGATCTCTTCACTGGCTGTCCCAAATAATTTTCTACCTTACAATGAATGAAATTAACTAACTTTCCATTGATCACTCTGTAGACACAGACAATTCAGTCTGCTGGATGCATTACTATGAAAGAAGAGAGAAGCCCTTTCATAAGAGTGAACACTGATGTTTTCACTCATGGGAGCAAAATGAACTGTAGTAAGTAATTACTGGAAAAAAGATCTTGTACACATCACATTACAGTTCAGTCAGAGGTGGGATGTTTCCCAGCAAATTCTCTGCTGTGTTTTGAAATATTAAGTAAAATATTTTTAAAGAAGATAATTTACTGCAAATACTGAAAATACTTTCACAGCTGGGAAAAACTATTAGGTTTTTGGCTGTATCATTTTCACTGGGCCTCTATGAAAGGAAATAGAAATTTCTGAAGGTGCAGGTATACGTGCATTCACATTCAGGTATACAATTTTGATACCATCTCCTATTAAGTAAGTTGCAATAGTCAGACAATTTTCTGACTACATTACCACTCAAAGTATTTCTATACAAGGTTATTATGATTTTGCAGATGAAAATTACATCAGCAGATCTGAAAGGGAATAACGCCTTCAGTGAAACTGCATCCTCTTATTTCATGGATCAGAAACATCAGAAAACTTTGAAAAGAAAGGATTTGGTATTTCTTTTGCTGATTTTTAAGCCAGAACAAATTCTAAAACCAGAGTATTCAAGTGTAAACAACAGTGTGATCAATACTGAATATTTTACCAAGTCTGATCAATTTTTGCCCACTAGTTTCTCTGACAGGTACAATTCTCATGATAAGGAAACACCTCATACTTGAAATAAACTGATCTTTGTCCATGTTGCAGGCTGCAGTAGCAAAAGTCAGAGAAAAAAAATAATAACAAAAGATATACAGGATCATCAGATGACTCTTCTAAAATGTGTAACAGGAGAACATAGGACAGCTATGAAAATATCAAATTACACATGCAAAAACACTTACACAGATTAATTGCAAAAAGGATACATTTTGTTTTACCTGAAGTTGATCTCTCCCTTTTCTACAAATACAATTCTACTGTAAAGGCTGCAAGAAATTAAGTGACCGTGCATATCAAAATGTTGGCAACTGCAACTTGACTTGAAATTCTACATGCTTTGTATTGTGCCTTTGTCAGGCTACTTACATATTTAACTTATTTCTTCTGCAAAAGAAGTTTAAACATCAGATTTCTAATGATTCTCCATTGCCACAAATTAGCCAGCATCTCCCCCTTGTGGACAGAAGGAAAATTAGCAGAAGCTTGCAATAGATTAATTATTACTTTGGTCAATACTCCAAAAAAAAAAAAAAAAAAGTTTGCCGATAATTACATATTACATTAAAAAAAAAAGGAAAGAAAAAGGGGTGACTGCGTAGCTATTAGGGATCTTCTGGGAACTTGCCTCTACAAGCACAAAGTCTTAATGTTCAGCATTAGGATTGGTAATGAACCATCCAAGTACTTAAGAGAAAGCACCACACCAAAATTCTAAGGAAAGCCCTGCCTGATGCCTGGTATCTGTATGAATACAGTGCAAGACACTTCTGATGACAGTCAGCAATGCCAACACAGAAACTCAAATGGCTACTATTTAAGTTTAAGAAGGCCTAAGATGTTGGTGACTTTTTATATATTTTTGTACATAAAGCTCCCAGGAAGAAAAAGTGCTATATGCACTTTCACAGAGAGGGATCTGTTACAGTGTGAATTGTAAAAGTACAGGGGGAATGAGAAAGGTTCCTGGAACTCAAACTATTAAAGCTATTTCAACTCCAAGTGCTCCTTTTCTTTTCAGATACATTTTGTGCTTTTTTTCCTCCTTTCCAGGGATGGTATTTAACCTCAGCAACCTGTTACTGTTGCATCCAAGCCGGAACGTTTTGTAATATGCAACTTGGTAATTTCCTCAGCACAGGTAGGGTGAATGCCAATTGTCTTCATTAGCTGAGGGTACGTAGCACCACATCTACCAAAAGAAAAAAGGAAAGACCCAGGAAGTCAGACATTATTCACTCAAAGCAGACAGAATTTTCTAAAACATCAAACTAATCCTGCATTTATCTATTTTATCAGGTGGAGGAAGCTGCATTTATTTGTCAGTACTGTCTGCTATTTCTCAGGCACTTCCACAGCAAAATTCAAACACCCAGCTTAATTACACTGTTAGGCACAGAGGAATTGTCATAAGAGCTGAGACAGAGAGAATTAAGCGATCTATCCCAAGTCACAACTGAGCCTACAGGAAAAAAAAAAACAAAAATCACAGGAAAAAACTGCAGCCTTCAGCTTTTTTTTGGTACGTACATGTGTTTCAGCAACTCCAGATGGAAACACATGCACACACACAGAGAAGATAATCTTAATTAGGACTGCAGGCAAGAAATCTGCTGAAGGAAGCAATACCAGCATATTCTTCCACAATCTTTAAGAAGTCTACTGCTTGCACTGAAATCACCAATGCTATAAACAGGGGAAAAAATTCCATCATTTGAGACAAAGGAAAAAAAAAATTGAGCTAAAAATCCCACTAGCTTAATCTCTTGTCCAATAGGATTCTGAGATTTGATCACTTTCCTTTGAGCTGCTATTCCTGGCAGGTCACAATGTAAAAATACTGAAATAGGCCTAAAACACAAGAATTGTTTCAAATTCTCTATGGAATAGCATTGTATCTCTGCTCAAAATATAACAAAAAGAGCTACAGAAGGCTCCTGGTGTCCCACCTACATAACCCACAGAAGCACCCAAAGCAAAAACCACAGGTATTAATTGGAGCTCTAAGTGGAGACAACGAAAAAATCAGACTGTGGAGAGACTGAAGAAAGAACTAGTATTTGACAAGGGAGAACAGCAGATTTTAGAGTGGGAACTGCACATTGAAAACTCTGGATTTATGAAATACAATAGAAAACAATACAAGGATGTGACTTGCTGAAAACCTCTTACTGTGGCTATAGTTTTAATTTCCCTCAGGCAAGGCAGCAAAGCACTCCAGTTTCATATGCTGCTTTTTCACTGGTTATTTTGGATAAAACTTCAAAACAACAACATCCTAAAAAATGTAGTTCTAGAATCTATACCACTGGCAATTAAGGGACTACAAACACATGTTGAAAATGTGTACTGAGGGTATACTGCAATCAGTGATTTCCAAGACATTCCTCATGTGATATTGAGGTCCTGCCTTCTTAATCATTCTGCATTTAATTTATGCTAGTAAAGCTAAAACTGCAAAAGAATAGTGATGATATCTAGAACAATAGGTTAATACCCTAATTGGGAAGACATTTCCTGCAACACAAATTACTTTAAAGTCTTTGAAGTACTGCAATTTAGCAATGGAATAATTTAGAAATCAATATTTATGACAATGTGAGCAAGCAGTAAAAAAAGCGGATGAAAAACAAGCAAATCTATCAAGACAAGTGAGACAGCAGAAACGCTATTTAATCTGAGAGGACCTAGAATCATTTCTTACACTTTTGAGGGGACAACAAAGAAAATACAAGTTAGGGAAAATGCATTACTATTCAAGTCTGAATAAACACAGAAACAAAAGGTTTATCTACTTAAGTTAATTCATTATTGCAATAATCAGACAGCTCCTTCTCCCAACATCCTACAGATACCTTTCCTTACCTAATCATAGTGTTTAGTTTATAGTAGAAGCTTAGAATTCATGCAAGTCCTTGCTGAGCTTTTAAGGAGCAATAGCTGAGCCCATTTAAACATGAGATTAGAAAAGGAAATGATTAGCAGGTGAAAGAAGGTTTTCTATGGAAAGCACAAATACCCTTCTAAAAGGACTTGCAAAACAATATAGTGATTTCCTATCCTGAGCACAGAATGCAAAGGCAGCTTCACTCTGAGAAAACTAAGATTGGTAACAAAATTATTTCTTTTGTTTTAATGATATCAAGCCAACAGTATATTTTCCTCAGTTGTTTCTTAACTATATCCAGTATTACAATAACTAAATCCAGTATATCTTAATGAAAAACTGCAGTATTTTTAGTAAAAATATGTGCTATACTACATAAAAGTAACAAAAAGCAACAAAAAGCATGGATTCTTTATAGTGTTGCCAAAAATAGGCGGCTATCTTTTATAATCTTACAATAACTTTAAAAGCAGGCTTTAGAAGCTAGAGACATTCTTTTGTACTTACTTGATTCCAAGAGCAAATCCTTGAATAACTTCCCCAGCATTTGGTCCAATGAAATGAAGGCCGAGGATTCGTTGCTCCCTCTCTCGTAAGCACACCATCTGAAAACAATACATTACATAGCAATCTTTTCTTAGAACATCTAAAGATAAGGCATGAAGCTGAATTAAATGAAACTGCAGAGCCCCAAGATCCTAGTTCAGCTGTCAAATCCCACTGTGCCAAGAACTTACACACTTGCTTAAATCTTACTGACTTCAACAGACCTCACGCTTGTCCTTGAGCACTTTCCTGAATCAAAGCTTTATTACTGTATTTCTTTCAGACTTCAGGGAGCCACTGTCCATAATTTGTTATATATTGAATACCTTCTTGTTTGTTGTCTGCATAACATCTTAAAACAACCTTCATTAGTCTGATTGCTAGACTAGACACATTTTGACACTGAAGTGACACCTTAGCAATTCTCCAAGTTTCTGCAGGTACTCTTGGCACCTAATCAGCAGTATTTCCAAAGACTACTACCAATTATAGTATATTTTGTGACTCTGTAATTCCTTACACTTACAGAAGCCTGTTTGGTGAGATCCATTTACCATATAACCTAAGTAGGAGTCTTGAAAGCAATCAACAATAAAAGGTAACTAAGTATATATGAGGGCCTGAGTGAATGCACACTTCAGTTCTATTAGAGAACTTACAGAAAACTTCTTTGCTTTGCTTTCATGACTAAAACAGAACAGTTTTGTAAGTCTTTTTTTTTTTTTTTTGGCAGCAGTGTACTTTCCCAAGAGAAGGATACTCAAATTACAACTAATAATACATAGCATAGTACAGTATAATAACTAGTTAAGAACTTTGCTGAGGGAAGCAGAGATGAACCTCTATGGAATCTTGAATATTTCCTTGAACCTTAACAGAAACACGTAGATGGTACCAATCAGTAGAATGCCACCTCTGAGAAATGCCATTATCTGCAAAACACTTTCAAGATGCAATGGGATATATAATGAATATTAAATGTTTTAAAGATACTCTAGAGAAACAGACTGTCACCAAGAAAGATCTCAACCATCTCAGGGTTTTCTTTTCCCCACTAAATACACCCTCTTAAAGTTGGCTGTATCATGTATCTTGTGTTAAGTTAAAAGCAAGTTAAAAGCTCACAACACTCACTTTCATATAACACTGAGCTGCATCTCTTTCAGCCACTGTGAATTCTAGAGGTTTATAATAAGCATGGAATACCTGGTGTGGAAAAAAATAACATTTGTGTTAGAATGTGCTACTATATTAAAAAATGCTCTTGTATATTATAATCCTTAATATTACTACATACATATAAAGATAAGAAAAAAAAATTCACTCACGTTCATTACTATGATCAAAAATAGGGAGAGCACAGTTTAACTGAAAACTTTCATCTAATGGTTCTTGAAGGAGAAAAAAATTCTGAAAAAACCCCACAGAACATGTTACTCAAATTGATGCCACAAATTCCAAATGACATTTGTTTTGCTTCTTCACGTTTCTCCCAATAGTTTAAGTAATAACTTGTTTGTTCTGAACGATGACATCCAAGAAGCTTTTCATGTTTGTTTCTATGTATACCACATGACAACTTAAACTAATTTTTGCAGTTTGAATAAAAAAAATTTATTTTCTTTCATGACTTTGCCTGGGAATCCAAGCAAATCTATCAGCTGAACTTCCTCTCCAATACATATACAACATCAACATCCTATGCCTCACATGCCTGCCTTAAACAGGCAATTTTATTTTACACTAATTTCTTTACGTCTAAAAGGTACCAATATCCAGAAATTCAGATAACAATTCTGGAACAGTTGTTGAAGTATAAGCTATATTTCAGAATCAGAAAAACTCAGAACTGATAACTGACTGAACATGGAGTATTGCAATTTTTATTTCCATAGTTTCTTGAGTCTAATACTGACAGCCTCTTTGATGAGTGAATAAAGGTAAACTTTTCAAGGGTGACTTGTTTGAATTTTCTCTGATTATATAGTGATTGTGAATTTCTTCATTATAAGTACTTTAATGTCATCCCTCCTATCGGAAAGATGTGAATATATGCTATAACAGATTTCTTCTTCAACAAGCAGTGCCTGGGCATATCAGATCAAGTTATTTCAGCCACAAGGAAACATTGAATAGCTTGTGTGAATATTTTCATGGACGTCCCAAAAATCTAGATTGAAGAACCTGACAGTAATTCTGACAATTAAAGTGAATACAACTGTACTGGTGTGCAATATAATTTATTAATATGGCAGCTAGTTTGAAGTTGTCAGACTATTAATAATTTTAAGCCCACGAGGTAATAGTTTCTATCATGATATGCTGCAATACTTTTGAAGTCTGAGCTCTTTTGAAGACTCTTTCCTAGCTTCAAATACAGTACTTTGGGGACCAAAAATGTCAGTCCAATACCACAGTCAAACTTTTATCTTTTCAAAGTACAACTCTGATACCAACTATAAATAAAAATGTTTTCATACCTCAATATTATCTGATCCATAACACTGCACAGCCTTTTCTTCTGACAGTCCAACACAACCATATTCCAAGGGAGTGAAAACTGTAGTAGGTACCTGGTTGTGAGGAAACAGAAAGTGTTACTGAGAACCACATGAAGCAGCTGCAGGGTAGATGTGACTTCAGGGGAGGATAGCTCTGTCACACATATCTGCTCTGGATACTGTCAAAAGTAGACTCCAAATGGAAAAACACAATTTATTTAAATATTCTTTTCTTTTTAATAGAGAAATATTTGGCTTTATTACTGAAAGAAGAAATGACAACTCACATTGTCATAGTCCATCAGTTCTGAAGAGTGGCCAAAAAGACGCCGAGCCAGCAGTTTCCCTGCAGTTATTGCTGTGGGTGTCAGTTCAGGACGGCCCTGAGAAAAAGAGCACAAAACCTTGTTTTAACTAAGAGAGAAGTGGCATCCAAGGACTTCTCCTGGGACAATGGGAAAGAAACACCAAATCTTTGGAATTCCAGTCTAGCAGCTAGTGCTCCAAACGGGTAAGGCAGTAATAATTTCTGTCCAAACACAATTTTAAGACCTGAACTTAATATCTGTCTTGATGGGGAACAAATGCATCAATGTATAAAAAAACCAAAACACCTTACATCTTACATCATTCCCTGAAAAGCAGAGGATATTCACTCAGGAACCATCCATTACACTCTGTCTTTCCCATAGTAAGTTATCAGTAAGTTTTCTGAACGGCATTTTTAGAGCAGAAGAAAATAGTATAAAGAAATAGTATTTTCAAACCCATCAAACTCTTTTGTCAGTTGCCTGACAGATTTTTACAGAACACAGAATCAATAGGTGCAAACTTTACTAGATTTATGAAGATTTTTAGACATTAATAGTAAAAAAAAAAGCTTATTTAGGAGCATCCAATACAGTATCATCAGGATGCCTGTCTGAGGTTAGGAAAGAAGTCAGAAAAGTAGAGGGAAAGATGTGGAAACAAGAAAGCCATAACTGATAAACTACACTTTCGTGGGAGAGTGTAGAATGCTTTACAAAAGCTGAGATTTTGCTTCACACAGGTTCTACCTAGACCCAACTCTTGTCATATTCCTGCAAAGCCCCATTTGGGGGTGGCAGTCATTCTGCAAGTTCTTGAAAACAGTCTTCAGCAGAAAATAAGGATCTCCCACCACACACACTGGAGTTTTTCAGATGTCTCTTCATTATCCTAACATTTTTTGAGCATTTATTGAAATTCATCCTCTTTCATAGCTTCTTTTCTGTATGTTGCTACACAGGTTCTGTACATACTGTTAGCTACCATTTACCTCATTACATGCACTGTATCAATTATCTGCATATTACTATGAATTTATATTTTTCTCTATACTAATATCCTCTTCTTAAACTTCCATTGCAAAAAATAAACTGAAACAACACTTTGTCTAACCTGTTAACAGATACTACTGTTTCATTTACAAAGACAAACCAATTTTTCCCAAAGCCCATGACAAATCACAAAACTGAAAGTATATCCCTCTTTCCCCCTAAGATCCATCAAGTTGTGTTTTTTCAAAACCAGCATTTTGACTTTCAAGGCTGTAAATGTCATTTACCAGATGAAATTTGCCATTTGTTTTTTCTTACACACATTTGCCTGAAACATGGCTGCCAATCATTTCTGTAGCAGGAAATACAGATGTTGTTTTGGCATTCCAGAAAAGAATAGAAGATTGGAACTAAAGATAAAATTGTGCAAGCGCTGCTATGCATTCCATAAAACCCAACTAATTACTAAAACATCCATGTAGATAAAGCCCTATTTCTCATAAACAATAGCTTAAAGACCTTCCCCGATAAATATTTGAAATGAACATTCACTTTGCAGCCATGTGTAGAACTACCCTGATGATTATTATGGATACAGATTGTTCATAAGAATCCTCCAGTGCATTATACATTTAAACGAGATGGCTCCTAAGAGAGTTTAGTAAGCTTTGAAGTACTGTGCATTTGTTCTAACATAGCTCTTTCCTTTAGTCTAATTTCTATTCAAAGCAACATACTGTAGATCTTCTCTACACATCTTTGTTACAACACCCTTTGAAATACAACAGATGTATACTGGAGTGTATATACAATAAATCTCCTACTAAGAGAATGTCTTTTACTGTGTCATACTTTTCAACAAGAATACCACTGGAGGATGGATATTAACAGACAGGGCTTATTCAGCATTGAAAAAAAAATTCAAATTAAAATTCCAGCCTGGTAATCTTCATCCTGATTTTATTTTACCGACGATAAAAATACCTAAATGCAGTTTTACTCATCAGTTGAAAACCTCGTTTTACTGGAGCCTGAAAAACTTTTTTTTAATGATAGACAAACTGACTGACCTCAGGAGTTTTCTTTTCCTCCCTTTCTCCAAATGAACAGCTTGCATAACATTAGGATTCTGTTTTTCATACAAGGGTGCAACAGGACACCCATGCACACTTAGTTTCCCATTTATGCCAGATGGGTATGATTCCCAAATGAAAACACTCAGTCTGATCATATCAGGAAGCTCCTGTTTTCCATCTCACTCCCTTTCCAAAACAGACCTTACTACGTGGTAGCAAGTTAGTATCTATTCAGTGTGGCCTAGTAAAGGGTGAGGGAGGAGGGGCCGAGAGCTACTCACAAAAGTATAAGCAATGCACGTCATGGTAGCAAAGGCAATCTGACAGGTAGAAAGAAAAACAAAAAAAATCCTGACCAAGTACATCCGAGACAAAATCCTATTTTTATAAACAATATTAGGGGTCATTGATATTCATTTACTTGGTAGAAGCTTCCTCTTCCTGCCCCTTGAAAAGTCTCACCAGATAGTATCACACACCAAGCTCAGCAGCTTTGTGCCTCTTAAAGAGAACAAGTGTGTCCTGCCAAGCTGCACACTGATGCCAAATCTGGGAACTTTGCTTCACTGATGATCCCCATGCCAATTACATTTATTATCTAAATTCATTTTGCTTAAAAAAAAAAAAAAGGAAAAAGGGAAAAAATAAACCAAAAAGATTATTTGTGTATTCAAACAAAAGAAGTGCATTGCTCATTGAGTGAAATTACATGGCCCACATCATAATGGCATCAGATAAGAACTCCTATCTCTAAACTCTATACATGTATGAGTACTATACTGCAATTTCTTTAATTTCCTATATTTAGTCCATACGTAGATACTAGCTTAAGACACTACAGCAAACTGATTTAATTGTCCATTGCTTTCCATCTGTACACTGGACACAGTACAAAACTGTGTTGCTGTTCTTAATACTTTCAGAAGTGCATATTACACAACTCACATTCAAAAATCTGCACTAATAAGGACAAAAACAGGAAAAGGAAATCCAAGTTTTAACAACAAAATTAAAATGACAAATAAATGAAGACCTGATTTGATAGATCCACAGTAGGGAAGATGAGAGCATCCTGCCTCCAACTTTCTATTTCTTGCTTAACTAAATCCTCATAGTGCAGAAGACAAAAGCACCCAAAAGGAAATGACTTGCCTAAAATAACATGTCAGACTGGCTGCAAAATGAGCAACAGAATCGAAGGCCTTGCCAGCATTGCTTCTAACAACTGCTTCTTGGACAAAATTAAAAATAGTTTAGAAAGCAGGAGGCCTAATCAAGACATGCATCAAGGACACGAAGAGATTGGTGGTCACTGTGAGTAGAAATAGGACTTCAGAAAACATCCCAGAGCATGAAGTAACCAGCACAGAGGGGAAGAGAAAAAAAGAGCCGTCCATAATTCCAAGTCTCTGAGTGACTGAAGTTGTGGAGAGTAATGGAGGAAAAAGAAAGAAATAGTTGAGCAGGATAGAGTTTTCACACAATTTAAAAGGAAATGCTGCGTCATTTGCATGAAGATGGAGATAGACGGGAAGGAACACATGCCTGCATACAGAAAAAGAGGTCAGTAATGACCAGATTTATTCCAGTGTCTGACTGTAGATGGTGTCCAGTCATGGATAGGCATGCTACTCCAAGACCTGCTTCATCCCTTCAAAAATTCAGAAGCACCTGCAGGGCTTATATATTGCAGAATGAGAAATGTTTAAAAGATATCTCAAATGATATGGTGTTTGGATATCACTATGGTATTTAGATTTCAGACGTTCATAAAGATGAAGAGTCTTCAACTATCAAAAACAACCTTGATAGAAAGGGATGTGCTAGTTTCCATTAAGTTCAATGACAAGAAAGAAAATTCTGTATCTTGCAATGCCCAGTTTTTATATTCTACATCCTTCAGGAATGGCAAGCAGCTGATGAAAACATCCTCCTGTAACTGAATGAACCCCTATGTTATGTTTTATGAAGACAACATATTTGAAGATGCCCAGATTAGAGGAGACATTCTGAGTTCTTCTGTGAAATAAAAACAGAGAGATTAAAAGCATTTGAGTGCACTTTGATTAGGAAGGACATTCTCATCACAGTTAACTGTAGATTAACAACAGCACTAGATTAAAGCCAAAAAATTCTGTTTTTGTGCCTATAGCAAGAAATTGTTTCGCTGAAGTTAACGTCTCCTTTAAAAAAAAAAAAAGTAACAAAAATACTCATATTTACTTGGCCAAAACATTCACAAATCATTTGTGAATCCAAAAAGTCAGAAGGATCGCGAGGCCCCGCTTTCACAGTCTGTATTTGTACTGAAAATCAAGATCAAGCGAGCCTTTGCCCTTCTGCTCCACAAATTACATTCACTGATTCATGTGAATCACTTAACAGAAGTCAAATGCCTTCAGTATTTGGAGAAATGCTGTTTATTTTTTTCTTTCCTTGTTTCAGAGGTATATATTTTTGTAAGCAGCATTTTATGTCAGAATGCAGAAATGCTATCATAGGATAAACCTCAACAGAACTGTTGTGGCCATTCCCCGAAAGTGTATTCAGCTCCAGAAGGTAAGAAATACTTTCACTCAGCATTCACAGGGAGCATGAAGTCGTACATCTGAAGTGATACAAACATTAGAAAGATAATTAAAGTGATAAAGACATTATTATTAGCCTCTGACCAATGATACGTTTCCTGATAACCATCAGTAATAATCACTAATGCTGAGGCACTTCACAAGATCCATGTGAAGGAAATTACTCAACCAGGTGCCAAGCATGAACCGTACAGCTGCACAAAATGAAAAAGAGCAAAACACTAAGATATATGCTAGAGCATGACGACATCTGGGGACAAGCTATTAGTCAGGAACAAAGCTGGCTTCCTGTTATTGTAACACAGTTTATGTAGACTCAGTACCTCTGTTATGTCTCCGATTGCATAAATGTGAGGAACAGAAGTAGCTTCACTGGCATCAACAATGATCTTTCCAGTTTCAGAATTAGTTTTCACTCCAACAGTCTCCAAATTGAGAGTTTCAATGTCAGGGACCCGACCTAAAGAAAAAAAAAAATATTTAAGTAAAAACTATTGGAAAACTTAAGTAGTGTTAATCTAAAATGTCAGCATTCTTCACTGCAGTTTCAAGATCTTCATTCTATTTGATAGTCCAAGTGGAAAGAAGACAAAACACTTCTAATACTAAAAAAGCCATAAAGATATGCAGGACACCATCCATTGCTAAAAATACCGAAGTCAAATGGTTTAAAATTTACTGTGCATCCTTAATTTAGAATGAATATATACACGTAATGATGCAACTCCTACACCGAAAATTTCCAACAAACAGTAACTGAACAGCACTCAATACTAACAAACAGCCTTGTGGATTCATTCCTACCAAACATTCCTCTTTTAAAAAGTCTTACTTTAAAACTTCTTTAGTTCCCTCAGCCTGGACAATAAAGTTTATCAACTCTGCTCTCAACCTCCTTGTGTTGAGTCATTTAATATTTGGCTCAAACTCTGTAAAACTCCTGTAGAATTTAAAACTATTGTTTTAATGGATTTAAAAGCAAATGAGGCAAATTATACTGAGCCTAGATGTTACTAGTTTCCTCTTCCAAAGATTTTAAATTATATCTCTTCCATATGATTCTTCTCTATTTTTTTTTGTAGGTCATTCCAAAAGTAAAGCCTTCTATTTATTTCCACGTAAACTACAACAGATACAAAGACCAAAATTCGATAGAAAAACATCACAGCTACCAAACACTATTTTCAACACAATCACCACCATTAGCTATGCATTTTCACTAGCAATGAACAAGAGCTGCACGCAGCACTTGTAAACATCTGCATCGGTGGAGGTGCAGATGTTTGTTCTGCACGGAGCAGTTCAGTGACACACCTTTGCTCCATACACACCCCCATGTCAGACGCCATTCTGTCAGAGTGCTGCTCTGCTGCCATCTGTCACACAGCAACAAAACATAACGGGATATTGGTGGGAAGCTTCAACCTCTGCTGCCATGCCACCAACAGCTGCCTCTGATGTCATGGCCAGCATAATGAAACAGGAGGCATTACTTTTGGAGCAGCCCTCATATTTTTCAACCAATACATCTTTAAAAACATTTTTGTAGTGTTTTCTGCCTTAAGTTACTACCAGTGTCTTGATGCAAGCTCTACTGAGTGGTGTACAGAGTATCTAGCAAAGCAATTCCTGATCCAGAAATGGAATCTTAAAACCTAACAGGTTTTTCAAACATATTTCAAGGTTAATAAGCATAGTGAAGTTATCAGGTACTGAACTCAACTCAGAAGTTGTTAGGGACACACAGTATTGTATAGAAGAGATTATCTGATTACATCCAAATGAAGGAAGTTTCATAACATAGCATACATTTTTAGAGGCTATAAATGGATGTGGACATATCTACATATATCTCTCTCCTGTGAGTCACGATTTGCGTTTGAAGTTAATATAGAGCTATAGCAAAGCAAAACAAAAAGGGAAATGTGTTTTCATTATAAAAACAAGCTCTTTGATGTTAATGTAGGAAATTATTAAACAAAAGGAAAACCTGGCTTGTCAATACAGACTTAATTATATGTAAACATATGATTCACTGCTTTATACATCTGTCACATAGCCAAGCCCCCCAAACAATGTCACATTTGAATGCCTCTGTAAAGACTTCTGTGTATTAATTTCATCTGGTGAAACCAACACTTCCTCTGGGAGTACTGACTGAAGCTGTCGGCACTTGGCTATCTGTCTGTCTTCCCTTCTGTTGTCCCCATGGGATGTTGATCTGCTGTTCCTTCTCTGCCCCCTGCTCCCCAGTCCTGATGTTATCAGGCAACAAAAATAATAAACCTCCAGGACCTTATCTTGGCTCGGATGTGAAACAACTTCCTACCGTTGTATTTCTCTGTGAATTGAGAGTAAAGCCTGGATATTCTGCAAATGGACAGCTAATGGGGTTTTCTAGTTTCCCCTTTTTCCTGCCAGGCAGAGCCAAGAGAACTCTTAGCACGCAATGGCAAGCACTGAAAGAGGGAAAAAAAGAAAAACTGTCAATAAAGTCATTCAAAGACTTGCGACAACAACAACAGCTGAGTTTATCAAATCTGCAGGATAACACTTAACCTTTCAATTCCAATCTATTTTAACATGTGTACAGTTTGATATTAACAACTAAGAATTAAAGCGTGTTGCTACTCAGCAAAATTTCTCTCTGATCTTGACTGCCTAAATATTATTTCTGAAAGTAATAATAGAATATTAAAAACTAAACCAAGCCTTTATTGGCCCCATGCTGGATCACCTCCATAGGACAACATTACACATACTGATCTTGCTACACCTCAAATCTACTGTAGCTTCATGACTACATGTAATGGCTTAGTTAGTTTTAAAGCCAAATTCAGGAAATTCAGAAATTTCCCAACATTCAGTTACATGATATTACAGAATCAGTTCTCAACATTCTTCAGTAATATTGGATGAAGAGAAGATTTGCCTCATACCCATAACTTCTACGCTTACTTATATACTCATAGCTTCAAGACAGCATAAGTTTGTAGCTTATTCCTAAGATCCACAAGGCAACAGAGATGGCTTTTATGTTTTTTAATCCAGCTTGCAGAGTTTTAGTTTGAAGATGCTCACTGTCTGAAACTCCCAAGTAAGGAGTGTAAGATTGTGCAAGACATACACTTGCTTTATATTTTACTCAAAACTGCAAGTTTTATGACGGACATCTGGGGGAAAAGAAGAATGATGTAAATTCAATTCCGACCCTCGAAGAAGGTTACTCACCTCCTGCACTTTTAATATCACACCATAATCTCATCTTTAATAGACCCATGCAACAACCACACAGCTGTGAAAATCACACACATCCCAGTTCTAAGGGTTTGCCCTCGTTCACCAACAGCCTTTTGATATGGTTTTGTGAAATAAAGCAACATGGCTTCTGGGGGGCTTCAGTCAGCTTAGCTACAGCCAGTGACAGGAGACCCATGAAAGCACATCTCAGACAGACACCAGGCTGGCAATAATTGATGTAGCATTTCTGTCCCATTATCTGTGGAGTGTCTCTCGCAATTGTACTTGGACACCTAGTAAGCTGAAGGCAATGCCAGTCTGCTGCAACCTTTAGGTGCAGGATCTACAATGGTAGAGCTTGAATCAGCTAAACTGAGCAAAAACCATAGTCAAGTATCAGCAATAATTGAGTGACAGCATACTCTTGCACACACAAAGATTTCCCAGGGTGATAAAGGTGCAGCTGACAGCAACTCTAAAGTTTTATAATAGGTCTTTTGCAGTTTCTTAATCACAGAAATTGGAATGTCACTTTGCCCCCAGCATTTGAAAAATTCCAAGTAGAGCCAACCAATCATTTTCATGTCAGGCATGATACTGCAGTTGGCTGCTGTCAGGATACTGCAGTGTGGCAGGATGGATTTTCTGGCATAAAACTTAAGCCCAAGTCTTCCCCACTTCTTACCTATGTATTTGTATTTTTACACATCATTTTATAACTGTACCAAATCCAGCCGTGGTTTAACATCAGTGAAAATCTCATCTGTGTTCCCAGTCTTGGTATTCACTGTCATCTTGTTCTGGGTGCCTGATCAGCCCCCAGAACACTGTCAAGACCTCTGCTCTCTCCTCTGGAACCTTTCCTAAAAACTGTAGGTATTAAAAAGAAAATATAGACCATAGCCAGCTGATAATGACTAATACAGACCAACAAAGCATAAGCTATATTCAGATTACAATAAAATACTGGCTACAGGAATATTAATTAGGATTTTAAAAGTTCAGAAATGATAGTACATTGACATCAATGTTAGAAGAACATTTTTGGACATTTCACCCATTAGTGATAGATTTTCAGCAAGCCTGATGCAATTTGGCAACAAAAAACCCAAGTGCCTCTTAGTCAGTGCTGGGGCAGTTAGGTTCTTTGCTAAGTCCATCTGGCTGAACCATTTCTACTAGCATTGATTAGTAACACTGATTATGCAGACAAGAAAGTCTCTGGCAGCCACAGTGCAACCAGTCACTGCCTGGGCATCACCATCCAGCATATACCTGAACTAACTTGCACCTGGCAACAAAAAGCCAAGGATGGTCCTACCTGAACTACAACAAAAAAAAGCTGTTCCAAATGCTGTGTGACCAAGGTAAACCTTACAGCACAGGGCTGCCTTCTAACAATTGTTATTTGCTTTGTTCTCAAGGTCTTGTGCAAGGTAAAGTGTGCAGGAAACACTCCTTATATGAAAAGCATAGTTCACCTTTACATCAGTTCTCCCACATTGAGCTTGCTGTAACCAAAGGTTTTCTGCACCCTTCAAGGCTGCTGCTGCGGTCTCAAAAATCAGAAACCATTAACCTCTGCCAAGTGAGGTCATCAGCTTCAACCTCCTACACACTTATAGGTGAATAGAACCCATATTCTGCAAAAGAAGTCATACTAACTATATTGGTTATACAAAATTACTTCGGAGCATTTTCTGCCACTTGTTTGTTTCTTTAAACCACCATCCAGACCTAGCTGTCATTTCTAGAATCAACTAGATTCAACTCTAGAATCAACTGTCATCTTATTGTTCAGATTCCAAAATGTTTTCTAATGTGCAAGTTAGAGGCATAGTCTGATATGTAATTTTTCCCCAATATGAAGCAGTTAATTTTGTAGTTACAAGCTGATAAATTAAGCAGAATAAAATACAGTTACATCCAAAGTTTATGGGTGAGTTAAATGTACATTTGCATCCCTTTTAGTGCAAATATATTACCAGCACATTCAAAATAGCCTTGGAGAAGCAAGCCTGACTGAATATCACAAAAAACTATACACTGGAAAAAAACCTAAAAGCACTGACTGATGTAACAAGAGTGACTATTTTCATAAGGAATGAAGAAATCATATCTTATTAAGACAGTCATGGATTAAAATTAATGAGAAAGAGACACACTGAGTTGAGAACAGAGACCCAGAGCCTTGACTAAGCACACCACATTCACACCAACAGTTTTCTGAGGTCAACTGAGCTGTGTTATTTTCAATGAAGAGTTCAAAGGTTTGGATGGCAAGGTTTTGCTCATGAAGAGAAACCTAAAGCCCCTCCTCTTCCTGCTGGGCCTGGCTGAGGTGTACTCACTTGAGATCACAACAATATTTCACCATATGGTACTTGTCAAAGAAAATCTCCAAACATTTCTGTTTTCAGTTAATCCAAATAGATTTGGTTATAAAACTTGAAAAAAAGACTATATATTTATTGACATAAATATGCTCACATATACGCACATGCTTAACCCTTTCTTGATATGCAACACCAATGATCTTATTTTACCGTGCTACAAAATAAATCTGTCAAGCATCCAATATTACACAAAATAGTGAACAACATGCTTCACTCGTAGTGCGATGTGCAACACCAGATCCCTGTTCAACTTTACACTGAGCTAAAAGCATAATTTGTTTTTATAGAAAAGGTGATATTCTTTCAAAGGCACGGTGGGTTTCCTCTAAACAAACCTATGAATGCAAAGGCACTTGAGAACGGTTGTTCCACTGCCCTCATCAGTGAGACATCTCTTTTGCAAAGCTAGACTTCAGAGCTGCTTCTGGTCATCACTCTTTCTAACAATTCACTAGTGCACTATCCCACTTTCTCTGTTGAACTAACTCCAGGATATTTTATAAACACCTGCTTAGTTTAATTATCAGTCCAGAGCTGCTTCTCCACAGAGTAAGATTCCCATCAGATACACAGTAATTCAATATCTTTTCCAAGGACTTTATGAATCATCTGGACAAATGCCAGTTACAGCAGTAATGTTTTGCCATCAACGGCAAATTAAAATGGAAATACAACTTGTCCTTTCCTGTTACATATTAGCTGTGTTGCAGCTGCAGAACTCAATACATGGGTTTCATTCCTCCAACAGCTTAAACAAGTGCACTGTACAGAGCTTCATCTCCTGCAGCTTTGCCCCGCGGATCAGCGCTTGCATCTTTGATTAAATGTGTCAATCTTTACCCTTTTCTTTGGGCAAATACCCTATGTTCCATCTGTGCAACCAAAGACTTACTGTTGTTTTGTAGCTCAGGTACATCAGGCACTTATCATTCAAAGGTTTTCTGGTGTCCTTACCAGCAGATGTAATATTATAACATACTGAAAATTATATGTATAATTTCAATACAGAAACAATATCTCAGGTGCTTATTTCAGGAGAATTCCCACAAGAGCAGTTGACAGAGCAGTAGTGAAAAACAGGACACTACATGACTAAACAGACAGAATCAAATAAAGGCCAAGCAAGAGCTGTTTTCAGTGACCTGCTTCCCAGCTCAGTACAGTAACACAAAGCTTGCAGTAATAAACTGTAAAAGGTTTAGACTGAAATCTTTAAGTTACATTAAAAATCTATCAAAATATTATTAGCCTCAAACATTTGGACTGGTTCAAAAATCTGCTATAAAAGTAAAGTCTGCTTTTAATGGCTTATTCATACTAGTAGGAAATTAAACATTCCAATAAAACAGAAACAAAATTCTTCATAGAAACAACACTAATTTTTCTGCTCCCCCCACCAAGGTTACACATTAAGACATTGGCTCTGTACCAATGTACAAACTTGACATTATCCCACTGTCAGCAAGCATTTTTAACATCATTCATGGAATCCTATTAATTGTAATAATCCAAGTAACATTCCAAGATACATTCACAAAAATCAAGGAAAGATCTACTATAATTCAGGCTACAATTAGTTAACCACAGTGGCTGCTTTTGAACTAACTGCACAAGCTGACTTTCTTCAATCAGTATTGTAACTGGCACATCTGCAGACAGGAAATCCTCAACACCACCAAGTTTCCCAGTCTATTATCTGAGACACCTGGTGTGGGTGTGTTGATACAGAGAAAAACAATGAATCATACTGACTGCACATCGATTAAACAGTTTTAACTGTTAATGTTTTTAATCCTTAAGTGTGGAGTGCCAACTGGAACACTTAAACAAACAACAACAAAAAAAAGAAAAAAAGGGAAAAAAAAGCCCAAACCTACAAAGGCACCAAAAGACCCCAAACCTGTTCATTTTTCAATTTCTATACATGGATCATAACTCAAATCTCTGACAGAAATTACAATGAATATAGCTTTTTTGTATTAAAAATAGCTAGTTGTAACATGACTGCACTGGAGTTGTAATAGTATAGTATACAACCTTATTATAATTAGTATTAAACCAAGATTTTTACGGTGTTATTTCAACTTAACAGCTCATTTTTAATCTTTGACAAAAGAAAATAAATTGACTTAAAATATCACAGGTGTGACTCTGCATGAGAGTGTGGTTTTACCAGAAAGCTGAGGGAAAAAAAAAAAAAAAAAAATCAGAGACAGCATTTAGACACAGGCTTTTGGGAGGAAGAAAAAAAAAAAAAGAAGAAGAAAGAATAAAAAGGCTTCATTTCACCTTAGAAATACTATTCTCCAGTTTTCTGGATTGTTACTGTTCCAGACAGCATGATGGTTTTTGTTCTCAGGAAGTGGGAGCGTCTTTGGTATTAGTGAATATAACCCACTATGAAATGTTGTTTCTAGTTTCCACAAGCACGTTACACTTCTAGGAAAATAGCAATCGAAGTAATCCAAAGAAAATGTTGGTCATAAGACACAACCTGCTCTCTCTTTGGAGCATTAGGAAGATACGAAGCAGACATAACCAGGGGAAAGGGACAACAGCACAGTAGATTGAGTCCACTGGGCAAAACACAGAACTACAAATTGATCTATTCTGTGACTTCACTAATTAATCTGTTTAACAAGTGAACAAGTAATGCTTCCCATGTTTCCATAAAGCAGTCATGTTAGAGAAGAATAGCATAACAATGTAATAGTTTAAAAGGAGTTCTTAAAGCTGATGTAAAACAGATCATTCTTTTGCATCAAAACTGATTTTTTGGGCAGCAAGTTTAAGCTTATTCATTACATTCACCAGATACCTGCTTTCTACATGCCACTACTGCCTTCAGCCATTCATTATGTATCTAGTATCTCAGATATTCAGAGGGCCATGTACGACAAAACAAGAGGTATCCTATTCCAATGGGCTTGCAAGTCCATCAGTACTAACACAGGAACTGAGAGCTGACTCATATCAGCAAGCAGCTTGGAGAAGTAAGCAGGAACAAATGCTTTTGTTCCTGTCGAGCCTCATAACATACATCACTTAGCACATTAGCACTTACAAGAAGTAATATTTGACTAAAAGGAGGCAGAAAATAGATTTAACTCCTGTTCCTGATGATTATACTTATTTGTCATGAAACTATTTCACAATTATTTGCTCTGATTTAGGCATTGTGTATCAGTTCTGAGGAGTCTGAGATATGTGAAGGATCTGAAACTTTGCAAAAATCTCCCAAGAGCCAAGGCTCCCTGCAACGAGTTTGGATTTTATTTAAGAGAGAATTATTTCTATTTCTCTGAATGGAATGACAGCTGTAGTAACAAACTTAACAAGAACAGTTTAGAAATCCCTAGCAGAAACCCAGCCTCTAAGGAAGGACCAATACAAACTTCTAGTGAGTATCTCCACAAATAAGACCAAGTGTGTACTTACAGAACATCAACTACAGAGGTTGCTGGCATTCATGCTCTCACCTTCTGGGAAAGTTCCAACGATTAAACAGCATCCCACTCATTGCCTCTCATACCTAAGTAATTATTGTGCATTGCTTCATTCATGGTAACTTTCACATGGCTTTAGGAAGTGACCAAGTCACATGTGGAAGAAATGAATTTGAAAATGATTGACCTTTAGGATGCTAAATCTTAAAAAGAGGTTTGGCCTCATAGAACATGAAGGAGTTTCCTTTTCAGAAAGGAAAGCATTACAAATAAACATAAAGATGATCAAGTTTACCTACTGCCCACATCACTGTGTCAAAGGAATCCATTTCTTCTGTGCCCAAGTCAGTATTTTTCCAGGTGACTTGTAACCTGCTGCTTTCCAATTTTTCAACTTTCGTTGGGACACATTTCTTTAAAAATTTTGTGCCATAAGATTCCATGTGCTCAGTTACTAAAGATGCCATTTGCTGTCGAGTAAGGAGAAAAAGCATTTATTCTTAGACATGAGCTTCAGCTGCCTTTATGAAATCCAATAAATACACCATATATTTCAAACATTCTTTGTCACTTAGCTACTGTGCACTGTTGACCCATGATAATTTGCTGAGCTACAATGACCTGCAACTCTATTCCAAGAGGTACCTGCATCTGAATATTCAGATTATTTTTTAAAAAGTGAGTGTGTATAATAATTTGATTTTTATACAAAAATAGCATCTAGTGTAAATTCATTACCACAGCTGCTGTATTCTGGCAGCTGAATTAAACACTTAAATAAAGCTAATTAAGAAAAATACTTCCCTTTGCCATGACACCTGTCATTTCTCTGCAATATTTATAAATCACTAAAATTTTCTGAAAAGTTCTACTACAAAAAGGAAATGCATTTGTCCCAAAAGCTTGTTTGAAATAAAGCCACACCGCAACCAGTGAGTAAAGCATAACATTGACAAGTTTATCCAAGATGTCATTGCTCTTGACGGCAGTAATTCAGGTTGCACTTTGTCAAAGGCTGTATTTACTACTCAAAGGATAGTATCACAAAACCGCTCACACAAGATCTACATGCAGGGTCTTGACTTACAAAACTTTATTTTTGATGTTAGTTAACCAACAGGAAAGCAACAGAGTTATTATATCGTTTTAGAAACATGACAGCTCACTAATCAGTTTCCATCAGACTCAGTGTGGCTACAGATTGAATGTAATTATTTTATATCTGTTCCAACTTACCTTTGAAATTTCTATTGTGTCTTGCTGCCTACAGAAGATCAAGTTCTCAGAGAAAGCCCTACTGTATTTTATAAAGTGCCACACACATACTTTTAATGCCGTTCCCTGCTCACTCAGATCTGATGTCATTCCTCAAGCAGATTTCTTCCATTATGAGTGCAATTCCCAAGATACATTCTTATACAGCATTTTGCAAATTCTGCTACACATTCCACTAGTTTTAAGGAAAAGACTTTAAAGTACGGGTGGCTGGTGCAAGCAGAAGCTATCATTACCTGCAGTGGTATTTATCACTGCTTCTTCTAACAATATTCCTTTCTCAAAAACTGAGCTGTTACACATTTAAAAAAAAAAGTATATTAAAAAAAAAATCAGTGCAGGTGTGAGTGAAAACCCAGAATTCTCTTACTGTTTTAAGAACACTACACAAACTTCAAAAATCAAGGTAATGCTAGCATCAAATCTTGCAGAGACAGAAGATCTACAATTACCTTTAAAATATTCTCCCTACAGGGGTACAAAACCACATTCAATCAGTGCCTTTACTAAGTCCAATCACTTCTCTTTAACCTAAAGCTCCTATACTTCCCACTACTGCTTCTTTAAGCAAATAAATCTGTATTTAACATAACTCCCTCCCCCCCAATTCTTTTTCCTCCTCAACTGTATTTCTATTCTTTTTAAACAGGAAGGGAATTACGGCCAAAACTGTTTTTTGTTTTGTCAATGCAGCTGTGACCACTCATACTTTTTTCCCCAATCTTGAAACACAGTTTTTTTCTCTCTGAACTTCTCTTTTGCTTATACCTTTGTCCATCTGAGGCTTGATGGTTCCACTGAAATCACTCTCTCACTCCATGTAATACATACATTTTTTTTTTTTTTTTACCTTGTTGTAATTGTCACTGTTATGAAAGTCATGAAGTCATGATTTCCAGTTTCCATGTCATTAGGAATTTTCAGCTTAGAGATTTACTTACATTCTCCATAATGATCTCCACATCGAATTACTTCATGCTCCAAAATCATTATCCGCAACTCTTAGCAACTTAGCAATTATTTTAAATAAATCATCTAATACTTTTAGCAGTGGCATAATCCATATCCCTCCCCTGCTTCCCAATCTATTCAATCCTGTTTTCAATTAAGCAGGAAAAAAAAAAGATTAAATTTTCTGAATAAAAGAACAAGTGATATGATAGGAAAACATGAGCTAATATCGATTTAATTACTCTTCAGAAATTATGTACTGGAAATGTTTGGAAAAGCCAATGTCACCCTTTCTTAAGGAGACAAAAATAATAAAGTATTATATTTTATTTGATAAACAAAGAGATGCAAGATATTCTGCACTGACCTGATCAAATCCACGAAGTGGGATACTTCTCATCATGACTGCAGTGTCCAATCCAATACCAGTTAGAAAACCAGCACATTCAAGCGAAACATCTGGTGAAGTATCAATTAAAGAAACATAAACAATGATTTCATATAAACGCAACAAGGAAAAGGTAGCATACAAGTGGTGTTTCTACCTACAGATACCACGTTCTCCTCACACATCTTTTGTTGAACAGTATAAAAATCCAAAGCCTTAGAATTTTACTTTCCTCAGAGATAAGACTGTTTTCCAGCTCCTGAGAATTCATCCTCAGCTGAACTTAGCTCCCATCTTGCTACTGCACGGAAAATTATTCCCATTATATTGGGCTTGAGCAAAGAATTTGGGAAATTAAGCTTTTACTGAAAGTCAACTACACTGCTTATACCCATAAACTATCACAGATTTTCAAAGGATACAACTGGCTCCAACAACCAACCTGTTATATAAAAAAAGAAAGAATGAAGCTGTGGAAATAACTTGTGCATATTCTGCATAAACACAATTATTTTGGAAGTATGTACGGTTACAAGATCAGATCTGAACAGTGGATCTGATATCGTTAAGTGGGAAGAAAGCACGGCCTGTCAGCTCCAACTAAGACAATACTAAAACATGTGAGGTTATTTTTTTTAACAGAATTTTAAAAATAACAGGCATATAAGACACATGGCAGTGTTTTTATATTGTAAAGAGATACTTAAACATATATTCTGAAAGACAAAGTGAAGAAAGCTATGGAAAAAAAAATTAGAACAGCAAGGTTAAGAGGTATCACAAATACTTCAACTGTGCTCTGTGGTACACCTCAGATGGAAGCATCTGGAGTGGAAACTGACACTATTTTCCCCCAACACACAGTGTCTGTTGCTACTGATGCCTCATTTTTTCAGGGTCACTTAGCACCATTGCTTCTGAGACAGTACACAACATATTAGTGTACTGGCATGCAATGGTCTTACCAAATTAAAACATATTTCAAAATCTCTAGATATATCCTAATTACTAAACAATTTTTAAAACTTCTTGAAAACTGAAGTCAATCAGAAATTACGTACATATTGAATTCATCACCTTTTTATCAAGTAGATTACAGTTCCCAAAAGGAGAATAAGAGATTTTACTAACTGCTAAATTTTGATTTGAAGGCATCCGCTTCACTTTATTTATCCAAATGACAAATATTTATCTTTCCTGTCCTTAAAAGCTCATGTACACAGCTAAAGATAATCTAGTTCAAACTATAGATTTAACTGGACTACTGTGAATCAAATATATCCAGTCTTGAATAACACTCCAGATCCTATGTCTCCCTGTATTTTACACTTTCAATCACAAATACCACTGAAGTTGTCCATCAGCATTTTTAAGTTAGAACACCGGTTTCTATGCCTGTATCCAGATGCTTGCACGCTGTAACAGTCCTCTCTCTTCCATATCCTCAGTTCCCTATGTCTGCTGCCTGCTGGGTACCCAACAGACAAAGAGTTCAGTCACTGTTCTGATGGTAGAAGTGGGTCTAACTGGTCAGCCACTGACAGCCAGCAGCTGTGCAAGCTGTACTCACATCTCTTTGTTACTCACATGATATGCAGGTTTGTTAACATCTCACTGCTTAGAGATGCATTCCAAATAATACTTATACTTACGACAAAGCTTTTTCTTGCATTTTTCAATAAGGAAAAAAGCATCATTAAGGATCAAAATATCTAATTACTACTACAAGAACTACACAGAATGTTAAGACTCTGACTGTGATCTTCGTCTACAGAAGCACATGCTTCATAAAGAACTTTCGACCACTTGGGGGAATCAGAATCCATAGGAATGACTGGCACAGCTCTGCTGGATTTGTTTGTTTTTATAAAGCAGGTCTCTCCCTGCCATAATACAAAGTTTAAAAAAAGCTGAGAGTTTTCGGGTATGAAAGAAGTAGGTTGGTAATTGCATTTTAGAAAACTAGAGATTACAGAAATTGACTTAAATTCAGAAATGTACTTAATCTTGAACAACAAACTCATCACACATTTTAAATAGGTTATTTAATTTTAGGAGCAAAAACAACATAGTACAAGCATTTAAAACAGAACCTTATCATATTCTTTTACTGATATCCAAAAGATCAAAACCTACCAGTCTAGGTTTTACATTTGGCAAATAATCTAACACACAGGGAAATATTTTTTCCAGCGTTATACTATCTGATTAATCTGTGAATGGATGAACATCCCCTCTTTCAGCCTGCAGCTTCAGGGAACTGCTGCAAAAAGCCACACACTGCACATAAAGAAATATCCGAGGAGATGCACAGGGAATAGAGTAAGAATCTCTGCAGTTTATGCATGCATTTGTTCTTTTTCATCAAATGAAAAACAGCTGCCAGCTGGCATCCACGCATTATTCACCATCTCTTCTACAAACTAGAGGGTTCCTGGGCACCTAACTGAAAAGTTTTAAAAGCAGAACCTAACCTCTGCCACACCTGCTCAATCTCTCACTCATTCTGAACATATTTCAAGACACCTTTTCTAATTCACTCTGCCAAAGGCCTTCATCTCAGTAGCAAGAATTCCTTGTGTATATATATCTAAGGGACTTTTAATTTGGCCAACAGTTTGTGTTCAGAAAAAAAAAAAAAGAATAACTGCAGGACTGACAGTTCTACAACTTCCAGCCATATTCATTTGCAGCTTGGCTATGTACATTTGGAAGAGGAAAAAAGAAAGAATAAGTAAAACACAGCTCAGACTGAAAAACAAAAAGTGTTAAACTGAACCTTGGGAGTATTTATAAAAGAAACAAATCCGTCAGAAACAAACCTTTAACAACTCCCTCCTTCATTTGCTAGGACAGAGCCTGATAAAGTACAGAAATGCTACTGTAGTCCCTGAGGGCTTATTTTGACTAAATCTTAGGAATGCAACATATAAACACTAGGCTCCCATATTACACTGTTACAACACGTATTTGAAGCAACTGGACAAAAGCCACATTTTCACAGAAACATCTTGCAAGGATAAGCCTTTAGGTGTTCTTTTTTTCCCCCTTTCTTCATTTTTTATAATTTCCTCACATAAGTCATACTCCCAAAATTCAAGAAGTGACTGATATAATGCAAAGAACTGCAAATTTAATTGTTTTTAAACTGTACTAATGAGCCCTGCTTAGCTGTTTGATGCTTAGCTTAACATACACTGCATTTTTGCACTAGAAAGTCATGACCATGAACAGCAGCTCTCTGTCTTTTGAAAACACTAGTACTGTATTTGTTACAAGTATCTCTCTGATATATAATTTCCCTGTTCAGAACCATGTGAAGATGTTGAACCGGGGACACAGGCACAACCATAAGACAAGTAAAAATAGTACCAGCTGACTTACATGCTAGCAAATGTATATTTCTTACCACAACTATTTGAATCAAGAAAATGCTTTGGAGTGTAGTGTGGATTCAGAAACTGTGTTACATGCTTTAAAACATGCTGTGGCAATTTACATAGAAAAAAACGTTTTTCTTATTTCAGTTTATCATCAGCTTTCAAACCATAAAAAGAGGCAAAAGTAACAAAAGAAAATTCAATGAGATGATAGGACTTTCAGACATGCCATCGCGTAAAAGAACGTAACATTATGCTGGGTTTCTAACTAAGAAGCAGCAGCTTCACATAAACCTGTAGCAAAGAACTGGGACGGAACAGCCTTTGTTTAAGTTCATGCTGCCCTCTTGTGGCTTCCAAGAGAAAGTTTGCTACAGCAAACAAGTCACCAATAATGAAAATTCAATTTTAATTTCATTTTAGATGGGAATAGCATGGAAAAAAAAAATCTGTGTTAGTTACTTATGAGAGCTGATAGTGAGATGTTGCTGCATAGTAAAACAAATTCTCAGAAGGAAAACAAGATATAAAAGACAATTTTGAACATTTTTCATGTTGCTGTAAAAAGTACAAATGCTACAATATATTAATGCCATTTGAGAGTATCTTACGTTTTTCCAGGAGAGTCTTTTAACCAGAACAGATCATCACTTGTGATCCCATACTCCAGTGCACCCGTAATCTACAAACACACAGGGAAGATCTTGAATTTGCAACACAAGTGTTAGCTTTTAGATTGGACGTTAGAGAGAATCTCTTCACAGAGAGGGTGATCAAACATCACTGGAAAAGGCTGCACAGTTAAGTGATAAAGTCACTACTCCTGGAGGCATTTAAGATGCGCATAAACGTGGCACTACGGGGCACAGTTTAGAGTCGGGACTCAGTTGGTCAGGCTGATCATTGAACTTGATAATCTTGAAGGTCTTATCCATCCTAGATGATTCCATGATTCTAAGAATGTTAACATACTAAATTGATGAAAACTGTTTTCTCTAAAAGTGTTTCTCTGAAAATCTTTAACTCGTGCAAAAAGTGATGTTTCACACATCATAAGAAATGTTTCGTGTTACACTGTTTACATTATCCTCTTAACATCTGTTATTATCTGAGACCAAGACAGTAAAGTCATTGAAGTTGTAAAATGGCAAGTGTAACTCACATGTGTAGGATATTTTGGTCTTCCTCCAGTAGCAATGACAATTTTTTCAGCAGTAAGAGTAGTCTACAAGCAAAAACACAATAATCAAGCATTCAAAATGAGCAATATGAGAGCAAGTTGGCACTACCATCTACTATTTATCTGACATAATAATCAGCAAAATGTTAAAAAAAGATCAGAAGTAAAGCAAAATAATACAGGTGGAAGGCTTCTCCTATACATACTCTGCTACTAATGTTCACCATACAATTGTTATTATAGTGGATAAGATTCTGATGACTACTTGGAAAGAACAGTTGTGCACAAATGGCAGCTTATGACAAAACATGGAGAGATCACACCAAGTGACTCATCTCTAAAGATCTACAGTTAAGATATCTCAACAGGGGCATAGTTTTAGACAATGCTAGGCATTTACCCCCTGAAAACTCTTGTTCTCTCAGGCTGACACTAACCAGTAACACTGTACAATTGGCCTAAAAAAAAAAAAAAAGCGCATTAAAAAAGCACATTCAGTCTTTTGTCAAATAAGCAGAAATAGCCACTATTTTGTTACCTAACCCATCTGTTTGAAGTCAAATTCAGTGCATTCAGTATAATTGCTTCCTACACACAATTTTCTATTAGAAAGCTCAGTGTCTTTGCAGTTCTGACACATCTCAGACTGGTTTAATACTCAGAGCAGAAAGTAGATTTTGGACACATCAAAATCTGAAATGCTTGTAGTGAACTATGCTGCAGAAAACAGTAGAGCAGCTCACCTTTTTACCTCCTTTTGCTAAACCACAGACTGTATGGGAATCCAAAAAACTTCCTTTCATGTTGAAATATTTCACCTTCCTGTTTGGGAGAAAACAACAACATAAACGTACATTCAGTGAAGGAGAATAAGGATGAAAACTCCTATTTCTCCCCTACTTGAAGTCCTAAAAAAAGCCATCAGGAATAGAAAAGGAAGGAAGCATCTCATATCATCAAATTGTTTGCAGCTCTGCCACAATTGGCCACTTAATTCTTGTATCACATTTCACTTCTCTATTCAACTCCTAATGCTCTGGCAGGCTTTGGTATCAGATTATTGATCTCTTCAAATGATACACATTCCACTATCCATAACATTACTACTTAGAACATGACTAATAGAATGCTCTTCTGAGAGCACACAGAAGTCACTCAGCAGTAGTCACAAGACTGGTCCCTGCTACATTAGTATCACTCTACAAAAAGAACCACGTGCTGAAGAACTTGGATACATCAGATAAATTATTTCTGCACTGAAAGCAAAAAAACTCAGCTGCTCTAGTATAGCGTTACCTGCAGGCCTGTAAGTATGGCATGTAAGTTTTGGGGCACAAGACAGAAATTATTTTGCTAAAACCTGACTACTTAATATTAATGCAAAACTTCTCCAGATCACCAAGAATATTCCTATGCTGTTAGAAAGCCTTCAGCTGTGGTCACTTTCAACCACTACAGAAAAGAAAAAGAAGGGAAAAAAATATCTCACTTACACTAGCAAGGACATCTACAGTCCAGAGCAGAAGGGACATAAGAGTCACAATGCTAGCTCTAATGAGAAATTCCAAAGGCAATTAATTGATTCTACAAGGAGAAGAGCTCCTTGATTGTGGGAGGAAATATGAACTTCAAAGTCATATTTACTTGTCTTGTAGCTGCACTCTGTGTCCCCAGTTCAGGGATTTCACATAATTCTGAACAGCTTGAGCCATCACAG
This sequence comes from Phasianus colchicus, assembly GCF_987193195.1. Taxonomy (NCBI): domain Eukaryota; kingdom Metazoa; phylum Chordata; class Aves; order Galliformes; family Phasianidae; genus Phasianus; species Phasianus colchicus. Next base: position 12,421,065 of record NC_143453.1, on the reverse strand, counting down.
ACCTATCACAAGGCAAGAAATGAAACATGAAATCATTGTATTACAAATTCAGACAATACAGCTCAAACATCCAGGTAACTGCTAGAAATTATTAAAGTTCTACAACATTTTCTGTTATGAAAGCAAATTAAAGTCCAAACCAACACAAGAACTGCCCTCATAAGCCAGTAATTACAGCTCTGTTTTAAACAAGGGGTATCTAAAAAGCTTCACGTGAAAATCATTTTGCACATCAACAGTATGCTTCCTTACACATTCACAGAACAAAGGAGTGCATAAATGGGCAATATTCTTTACCAGCTGTGATGAATTGGGTGGGCCACACTCCAGCCATAGTGCTGGGCATCTTTAAGAGCTCCCCCTAAGAGGGCTGCCTGATGCATAAGCTTTTTAGGAATGCAGCCAACATTTACACAAGTTCCACCAAGTCCCCACTTGGTTCCTGAAAACAAACAAACAATTAAAAAAAAAAAAAACAACACATCAGTTTGGTTTAACAACGTAACTGGGTTATTTGCAGAATTATTTATTCATGCAATTAATTTTACAGTTCTGAAATAACACAGAGCTTACTATCTTTTGCCACAAGCAAAGCATACAGCTTGGCTTTGGCCACTTTGCTGCCTGGATCAACCTGCTGACACAGGCCACAGCTTCACTCACATATCCAAATATCATTCTAGTATTTCTCTTTCATACCTCGTGGAGAAGGTTCAACGTAATCCAAAACAGCCACTTTCTTCCCAAACTGAGCAGCTTTAAACAAAAAGCAGGAAAACTCATTTAGATGAAGAAGAAACACAGAAACCTAAACATATTTAGTAGCAGAAGCACAGATTAAGAGTACAGGAAATGACAATTGGTGGTTTTCGCTAATTCTAGATGTCAGACCAAGAGCCCAGGTCGCTGATGTGGTCAGTATATTCTCCAGAAGGCACTTAATAACCCGGAGTAGGGCCCATAAACACAATCATTTGATGCTAAGTTAGATGTTTAAGAATCTTGTGGGTTACTGAACACATGGGGTAATGCACTACAAAAGGCAGAAGACTCTCTACAGAAGTTAGACAGGTCCTGGAAACAGCATGAATGAAATCTTGTTTTAGCTGATACAGAAGGAAAGTATAATAAAGAAAAATACACCATCTTGAAAAATAAGCCATCTACAGAAGCACTCAGAAACAATGGAATAAAGATTAGACTTTCTGGAGACAACAGAAGAAATATTTTTTAAAAACAGGAAAGCCAAACAAGATCATCACACCTGAGGGTGTGAATTAATTTTCAGATCAATTTGATGGAGGTAAGTTGACGATTAATCATGCACAGTATACAATGTTTCTTAGAAATGTTTAACATTTTCTATATCACTTCTCCTAGATTCCACATACAACACCTAAGCTAACATAAAGCTTTTATTATCTGGTTATACCAACCTTCTTTTGCACAAGCAAGGCCTCCAGATCCACCACCAATGACCAACAGGTCATACTCCTTCTTTTCTGTGAGAGGTTGGGGGGGGAAGGGAGGAAGAAAGAAAAAGAAACAGGCAAGAAAGACAGGAGAGGTGTGTTAAAGGCAAATATAAAAAGGAACACTATTGTTTACAACCGATCACTGCTGATTCGGGTTTAAGTACTGTGCTTCTTCAGTGTTCCAGAGCATTCTCCAAAAAATCACTACAGGAACCAGTCTGGTTTTGTGAACGAAACACAGGAAATAAAGCAATCCCAAACAGGTGGAAAATAACTACACTTTGTGCAACGTCCCCAAAAGCTCTTCCTACACACTCAGACAGCCGCGGGTGGGATCTGGTACAGCCTTTCCATCCCCGTGTTGCAGAAGCAATTCCTACACACACATTTCAGTGGCAGCCTTATCAGGCCTGCAGAGCCCAGCTGCCACAGGGGCCCCAGAGACATGGCAGGGCGCTCGGGGGGAAGCAGGCCTCTCCCACTGCCCATCTCCCACAGGTCAGCACGTTCTTACAGAGCGGCTCTGAGTGCCAGGGGAGATCCGAGATCCAACCAGAGGTGAGGAACAACTTTATGTTTTTTAATAGCGAGCGCAGGAGGGCTTTAACACAGCAGCCAGCAGCTCAGGCAAGGCAGCCAAGGCTACAGCAGCCCTCAGCACCCAAACCGCCACGCTGCCCAAAGCGAGGGACTCTTCCCAGCGCCGAGGGCAGGCAGCCCTTGTCAGGCCGGGGCTAAGCCGAGGTCTGGCCGTTCTCGTGCGGCCTTTCCCCTCGGGGACGCAGGGGAGAGAGAAGCCGCTGCGGGGAGAGGCGGCGCGCACCGCCCGCGCAGGGCGCTGAGGGAGAGCGGCACCTCCCGGCACGGCGTCGGCTCAGGTAAGGCCCCCGCAGGCCTCGCCCCGCCCGCGGACCGCAGCGACGCTTCGGGAGACGCCGCGGCTCCGCGCGGCAGGACGAGAGCGCGGCCCGCTCGCCGCCAGGCACGGCGGAGGCGTACCTGAGAGAGCTCGCGCCGTACGGCACGGCCCCGGCAGCGCCAGGAAGCGCTCCGCCCGCCGCCACAGCGCCGCCATGCTGTACGGCAAACGGCTTCCGCGCCCGGCCAGGACCCCTGCGAGGCGGCCGCGCGGCGCCTGAGCGGAGGGCGGCGGCGGCGCCTGGCGGGTGAGCGCTGCCGAGCGCCGGGGGGCGGGGGCGCGCGGCGCTGAGGAGGGGCGGCCGCTGCGGAGCGGAGGTTGTGGCGCAGCCCGGCGGCGGGGAGGTCGGGCGGCGTTAAAAACCCAACTCGTGGGAAGGGGCAGAAACGGCACCGCTTTTGTCGATCGAGTTCTCGTCAGCTCGAACGCAGCGGAGGTTTCAGGGATGGCCCTTCGGGGAAGGGGGACGCGCTGCCCGAACCGCTGGGCGATGCCGGGATTCCCTCTGTTCGGCGTTCTGAGAGCGCGCATCCCTGCCCACAGCCGCGCGGAGGGCCGCTCACAGCCGCACAGGTGCGGGGCGGCGCCGAGTTCCTCCCGCGGGGCGGCGCTGCGGGCGGCCTGAGGTGAAAGGCGGCATCGATCAAAGCGTGCCCGGGGAGGGAGGCCCGGCTCCTGGCCGTGCTGCTTATGGCGAGAAATGGCCCCGCGGCCGCGTCGTCTTGAGAGGAAAAGCCGTCCCGTCCTCTCAGGGATTGGCAGCCCGGGAAGCGGGCACAGCACGCAGCCGCAGTGTGGAGCACGCTGGCTCTTCCAGTAGGCTGCGGCTGCACGAGGGACACTGTCCGACACAACAGCGGTGGGAAGAGCCGATAGTGCCACTGCAGAGCTGTAGGTGACGCAGAGCTCGAGCGCACTCGGATCGCTTTGTTCTTCAGGTCAGTCCGTGTGAAGCTGTTCCTGCTGTTCAGCTCGGCCGCTGCCCGAAGCGGCTGGGCGGAGTTGAGCACGTGCACATCACACAGCACTGGGTTCAGAGGCGTAAAATCAAGGGTAGAACCGAATCGCCCCAAACACAAAACGAGTTTTTATGAAGAAATGTTCCTGCAGCTTTATCTTATCTTCCCAGTAAAAGAAGGCCTTAGATGCAGCAGAGCTTTTCTCTTTTTTTAATAATTGCTACCTATAAGCAGCAACGTCAGAGGAAAGTTAGGACAGAAATGCTGATCAGTTTTGAGTGCTGCCTCTGAAGTGTTGAAGGAAAGGATCGTGGCCAAACGCTCTGTATAACAGCCACATCATACACTAGTATTCCTGGTTGCTTTCATTGTTTTAGAGCTCAGAATCTCCATGAACCACAGCATACACAGCGGTGGTGAGATTCTAGCTTCTTTCAGATGTTTATCTCTTCCCAAGCACATTATCTCATTTCTAACTTGAATGTGAGTCAGCTGCTGCCACTTGGCATCCATAAGTCATCTAGGAAACAGAACTATCCATAGCTGCTGCTTGCTGCTGACAGAATGCAACACAGGCCCTCTAGCTGTATCTCACAGATCACGATAAAGCATTGTGGATTTCCACAAGCAGAGACTTCCCGACCAGGAAAGTACAAAGTTTGCATATTGTTGCTCTGTTCTTGCATGTTCTCACAAGTTTGATCATTAAAGGGTTTAAAAGTTTTTTTTGTTTTTTTTTGTTTTTTTTTTTAAATCCTTCTTAAAAGATTGCTACCATTGTTATACTGACTTTTATCATTGCAGGGAGCAATGTTTAACATCATAAATTAATTTCGTACATTAGAACCATACAGTCATGGAATATCCAGAGTTGGGTGAGGTTTCCAATGGGATGTTTATTCAGTGTAACAGATCAAAGGAAACAATACTATGATGTGTGTCATAAATGTATATAAGTCCATGCAACAGTAATGTAAGTTTTGTTAGGCATGAATTGTTTCCGTTAATGGGCAGACTTCCAGCTTTTGAATTTATTTTGAGGAAAGCTTGGACTTTTCTACTTCTCTATTTTTCTTCATAAGAAGTAATTTTTGTTACACTTACCCATGGTTTATTTAAATTCTTCCTCATGAAGAGGAAGTGGTGACATGGAGACAACCAGGACAGAGCACCTAACTAACACTGTAGAAATGTGGACTTCTCAAATGCATCATTTTGTCTTTCATCTTTCTCTGGGATGGTTTCGTTTATGCTTAATGTTCCCACATTAGGGGTGAGGAAAGAAGGTGAGAGGCTGCAGGTACCATCTTTGAAAGTCACTGCATTGTTTCATTTCTGGTGGGTAGGGTAGAAAATGATTTGTATCTGAGGCTGCATTTTGTGGTATGAACTGATTAATCGTTTAGGGTAGTGTCAGTGAACTGTACTGGATCACTGTTTGAACTAAGAGGCTTCCACAGCAAGGTGGAACTTTCTGGTTTCTTTCCATCTCTTGGGATTGCCTTTACCCTATTTTTTTCCTTGTTATCCTCTCCTGGTTTGTGATGCGATGTCCTTATTGTTGGTGAGGAAGAAGGAGGGAAAGGAAAGCACATGGAAGCACGTGGAAGAAAGGCATGCACATGGTTAAAGACAAGTACAAATGGTGGCATGGTCCCTGGCAGTTGAGAGAACCACATGGCAGAGCTACAAAAAAGGCACACCACATGGGAGCAGGGGAGGGGCAGTTAGCTGTCCCTAGGCTTTGCCCAAAGCAAGGTGGAAACTTCACAAACCAAACTGCTAAGTAAATGGAAAATACACTTATGTGGGATTTGTGCTGACAAGTGAGGACACGTGTTTGAAAACACAGATCTTGGGAGAGCAACAGAAGTATATTTACTGCATTTATGACACGTCTTACTTGAGCTGTGTGGCAAGAATTTTGCAATATTACTTTTAGCTGGATCTTAGTTTGCATAGTTCCTGACATGAGGAATCCATGGTTGTTTCCTTAAAACTAAGTATCCCCCAAAGGACATCTTGTCACAAACAACACATCTGTCAGCTTACAGTGTTTCCTCTTTTGGAAACAGTTGTGCATAAACCAATAAAACAGGTTTAACATTTCAGCTTTGTTGCTATTTTACCTTTTTGTTTTCTTTTTCTTTTATTTCCAGATTATTTAGAGTAGGACTCATTGTTCAGAGGTTCATCTATGCCATTTTCTTCCTTAACCCCATAGAAACTTACATGCATGGTTTGTCCTATACAACTAATTCACTGCAAGTGACAAAAATGAAACAAAAACAATTAAAAAAAAAAAAACACAAGACAGCAGGATGAGGTATAGTTTTAAGTTCTTGACTTTGTTCAAATCGTTTCAGAGTGTTGTACAAAAAAAAAGTACAAGGAGAAAATACAGAATTAGACTAACAGAGCTCTGAAATTTTCACAAGGAGTTCTAAAGCTGGTGAAAGCAAGAAGCTTTTTCAGTCTGTGATAACTTTAAGATGCAGAATAGTCTAACTACTTGTATTATCTGTTACATTCTAGACTATAGCTTTTCTGGCCATCTTTCTTCTCTGTTAGTTGTTTCTTATTTTACATTTCTCCAGGCAGTTTCCTGATTCATAAATGAACAGTGCTTCCTTTCTCAAAATTCCTCTTTTGCATGTTTCTCAGCAAGATAAATTAATCTGACTGTGGAAAACAGCAAATGCACATAAAAGCAAATCCCTCCTGCTATTCTGAAAATGCAAGCTCAAAAGAATTTTCTTCCGCTCAGTGTTTCACATGATCTTTGGGGCTTGTGATGTGCTAACTCTCCTGTCTTCTTTTGTCGCAGCTTTCAAAAAAATCTTTGGCCAGGGTTATTAGAAGAAGGGAATGCCATTTGTTGCTGTGCCAGGCATGGATTTACTGGGAAAGCTTTAGTCCGTGCTTTGCACAGTGGGGATAACTCTGCCACAGTGCATCATGTGATTGCAACCACACAGCCTCCCTTAGAGGCAGTGAGGTGTGTTGCAAGTCCAGTCAAGTTTGTGGAGACAGGTCTGAGCTCAACTCTGCCGGCCCTCTGAGCAAGTCTCTCTGAGCTAGCCAGTTACTTACCTGTTGTGTTCACGTGTTGCTGCACGTTTGCTCCACCCATGCTCCTAGCCTAAAGAATATTATTCAGCTCAAAGCTAAAAGTGCTTTAGAAGTGAATTTTGGTGAATTTTGGCACTAATTTATGCTGTGAAGCAGAATATGGGCTGGTGCCACTCACCAGTTCACAACTAGCTAGAGTTATTTTAAAGACATCTCCAAAAAAAGCTGTATGGTTACTGGGCCAGGTCAGCACACAGAATAAATTTTACTGTTTTAAGCTCTTTTCTCCACCAGCCCAACAGTAAAAGAAATTCTCAGTGATAACGAACTGTGGGTGGCATCATGGATTTTGCAGAGACAACCTGTCGTGTTTTTCATGCTAGCTTTGGCTGGACTGGAAACTACTGTTGGTGGAGCTATAGAGCTCTATTTTTTCATTCTTTGTTCTGCTTGATGTCTGGATTATAATTAAATATCTGTTGAGCTAGAGCTCTGTTATATGCGGAAGGGATGCTTCTAAGTTATTCTGTATTGATACCAGGCGCTGTGCTATTTTGCAGGGTCTTAACTATGTTCTGTTTAGGGTTACTGAAAACACCTTGATCCTCACTTATTTCTTAGCTGTGGAAATGTTTATTCACTTCATCCACTTCCCATTATTCTGTCGTCATGCTCTGGACTATAATATATTGATTACCCTTCCTTCCGTAACAGCTGTTAAGCAATTTGCTGTGTGTATCGCCCCTCCCCTTCAGCAGCGCTCTGTATTTAACCCACGTGCTTGGGTCTTGTTTCTACAACTCCTGCACTGGCCATACATGCCACGTCCCAGCTGAAAAAAGAATTATGTCCCGTGGGCCAAATTCATTCCTGGAGTTGCTTGATTAAACGCAGCACATTTACACTGGGCGCAGATTTGGCTCATACCTGACTCTGTCAGCATTGGCTGTGCTGTAACTAAGTAACAAGAGCACTGTCATCGAGAACAGATGGATAGCTTTCTCTGAGATTATTAGAGCACTGAGCACCTTTAAGGAGTGCAGAAATCTGTGAAAGGAGGAGTTGGGAAAAAGGACACCGCTCCTTTTAGAGTCTGTGTAACAGAGCCGATAAGCTATTCCCCTGATGTGATTGAATGTGACTGAATACTGCGGGCTCGTGGACTCTTATTCTATAAAGCACCCATCAGAACAGCACAGGAAAAGATTGGAGGGAACAGCTTCTGCTGTACTGAGAAAGGTACATATTTATATTTTTCTGTTTCTCAGACTTGGCATGATTTGTTATGTTAGATAATACCACTGTTTTAAACTGTGCTGAATATGAAAGAAGCAGCATTTTCCACGTTTTGACTGGCATTCGTTGTCAGGCAGCTAGCTTTCTCAGGGAGAGAGTAGGACATATTTGTGTGTAATGCATTTCTACTGCATTTCTACTGCATTGCAAACCTCGACAGCTGAAAGCAAGGAGATGAGATAACCCCACCTAAATTGGAAAAGTAATTTATGGATGTAAGTTTGCTAGAATTTGCTACACATCTGTACTCGGGAAAAAGCTGAATGCAAGTCAAACTTCAGTTTGTTAATAATTTACTATGAATAGCTGCTTTTATAAATGTGGCGCTCAGCTGTATTTTATGCAGTTTTCATTTTCAATCAGGAATTGTGTTTCAGCAAAATGTCTATGAAGAAGTGTAACAACAAAAGCTAGTACTTCTGCTTGCTAGCCCTGTTGCTTATAGAGTTTCTCTCTGCTGTCCTTTAAGGGCACCCACCCCTTACCTTCTGTTCTTTAAAAAACAAACTCATACTTACTCACACTACTAGCTGCATGTCAGACTGGTGATCTTTACAAACAGCTGTAACAATTTCTGCACAAAAGCTTACTGCTTACTCAGCCATGGACTCCTCTAACAAAGCCCTCAGCTCAGATTCAAAATCTCCTGCATTTGCACAGCATTGCAGTATTTAAGTGCCGAGGAAAAATTAACTGATGTTCAGCTTTAGTTTGCTAAAGAGCTTAACCACATTAACACTGCAAAAAATCTACTTGTCACTGGAGTTGAACAGTACTTCTTAGCAGCCTGGAGTTGGTATTGTGTTTATCTCTGCCAGTCCCACACTTTCTGCATTCCTTCAGGATTGCTGGAATTGGAACCGATGAGGAATTTTCTGAAAAAACATAATTTTGGCAGGGGTCGTTGAAACCAAAACTTACTGTGTGAGGCCATCCATACCAGTTTTGCTAAGACTTTCAGGAGGGATTTCTCAAAAAGCAATTTCTAGCTAAAACATGAAAAACTCTACCTCCACTCCAGCTATTTTTTTGGGGAGGGCATTCCCCCAGGATTTGAAGCAGGCTCTTCTTTTCACACAGCGCTTTGGTTACCTGCTGTGCTGTGGCAGATCCCACCTTGCCTGGCCTACTAGAGCAGTTTATGTTCATAGAGATAAACCTTCAGTTCAGCAGCAATTTCCTTCATATTCTTTCAGACTCCTCAGTGAGCATCTTTGCTACCACGTTTCCATTGTTCGCTCTCTATGGCCCAAAGAGCAGCTTGCGCAGAGCAGAAAGCTGTGCTGGGACAGACAGGTTTGCTGTAGATCAGCATGTAGCCTTGGAAGCAGGTCAGGACCACACAGTGGAGATTTGGGATACTAGGAGTTCAGCCATTGATTTTTGTAACTCTCTCAAGAGCACGATATTGGTCTGTTACATCTGCCCCCCAATTAATCTTGGGGCAAAAGTTTGGTCGTTTCTCCTTCAGCCTTTTCTCTTCTACCATTTTTAGGGTAGAATCATTCAAAAGAAGCTTGTTTCATCCCCTGGGGAACATGAAAACCTCAGCTGGAAAACTTTTTCCAGGCCAGGTCATGGTGTGCTGACAGGGCAGAACACTTTGAACTTTATAGGAGTTCTCTGCCTCCCAGGTGGGATTTGTGCTGTTAGGCTAAGCTGTCCTAATCAGCTGATTTCAAGCAGTGGTGCAAGCAGTACAAACAAATCTAGACTTCTAGAGTGAGGGAGCACAAAAAAAGTGCTTCCTAGGAGTACCTGAAAGGGTCTCAATCCTGAAAAGTGCTGTTCTTAAAAAACTCTCTTTCTCCAGGTTTGGTTTTAATCATGCGCAGTGTTTATTAGGCCAGTCTGAATCACAGCTCAGCAGATCCACGTGGGCCAGCCTGCTGCATGGAGATGTCAGTCTATGAGGCCAGCTTATTGTAAACCCCATGGGGGCACACAACCATTATATAAACCCTTCCCTTTGGGTGGCAGTACTGATTACCACTCAGACTATAGTTACTGCAAAGGAACTTTTAAGTGCATAGCAATTATCCTAATTGAAATCTATGGAGAATAGAGTTAAACACCCTTATGAAGCTTAGTTGTTGAGGCTCCTTGGTAGGCAATAAGTACTTTTCTGTTCTTTTCCTTTTGTTCAGCTTAAGGAAACTTGTATTTGCTTTCTTTCAACCTAAGAAGGAGGAAAATGAAGATGAAAGGTCTGGGGAAAAGAAAGTCAGAAGTTTGCATTTATAGAAGTCTGATTTTTTTTGTAGTCGTGGCAGCTAAAATGCAGTAGTTTGAAAAAGCCTAAGAACAGAGGAAATTTGGGTTTCATGCAAGTGAAAATTATATAAAATTTGTTCAGCTTGCTTTTATGATGTCAGTGGAAAATGTGAATGTCTGATGCCCAGACTGAGTTTCCATTGAAGCAAAGCTATTTGCATTTGGCATATTGTGATTATTCTTCACAGTGTTGCACTCAACTGAGAACAAGTAAACAATAATGAATAAGAGGTAAAAAGATTAATATTTTTTTTCTTTTTAGAAGATCTAAAATATGAAGCTGTTCAATTATTTTCCCTACAGCAACAGAACACAATATGCCTGGCAGAAGTTAGTTTAAACTTTCTGATCAAAATACTCTGCCCTTCATGCTCTGGAAAAAGATCAAGAAAAGCAAAACGTCACAAAACAGAGATTGCCTCAGTCAAGAGAGCTTGGACAGAGAGTCAGGAATTCTGTCTGGGTTGTGGCACAGCACACATCTCCTCTGCCTACTGCAGGGAAGCAGACGTTCTTCCAAATGTGCATAGAAATGTGCCAACTCTTCTGCACTGCTTTCTCAAGTGCTTCTTAAACAGCTAATACAGCCTCACTAATAGGCAAATCCTCTGCTACTTTATTGCATGCACCTGAATGCATAATTTCAGCACAAGCTTTTAAAAGGTTTGAATTTAAACATCCTGAAAAATGTTTTCAACCTTTTTCTAAAGGTAGGGTGTACAATACCTCCTTCACACAGGTGTGCGTAGGAGGGCTTAATCTTAAGTGATATGGCCTTTATAGAACACCTCTAGAAAATTGTTGGTTATTGCAGACTTAGCAGCGGCATCTCTGCAAGTAGTTCAGGCCTCACTGTCCCCAGGCACTCCACTATTGTAATCCATTTCTATTACCATCAACACTGATGGGGATCAGACTCACGGAGAGATTCTTTTGTGGAAAAAAAGTGAAAGGGTATAAATCTATCAAGCACTCCCCATTCACCAGGTTGTGTGAGCTAATCAAGTCTAAATTAGATTCTAAACCCTTTAGCATCAGAATGTTAAAGTACTGTCTGGGTTCTTGGAGATTCGTAATAAACTCTTGAACAACCAACTAGTCTTTGGCAGTTAGATGAAATGCATGAAATATTAAGGCAATGTTGAATGTAACATCATCTTTCCTCAGAGGCCTACTGAGTAAGCAGGCTGAAATCACTTATGCAAAGTATATGAAGCAGTCTTTGTTTCTACATTTTTACTGTTTTTCATAAAGTCAAGACTAGTAATTTCATATAGGTGTTGGCTATCTCAGTATCCCAGGATGGATCCATCTGGCTAACACAGGTAGGATCACTTTGTTCTTCCATAGCAAGGACTTTTCTGATAAAAATTAATTCAGCTTCACAATACTTCCAGTAATGTTAACTTTCTTATGGCAGCAGAGGTAAGACAACTCACACAAGGTCAGATTAGATAACTATTGCCAAAAATATACTCAAACCTAAATCCTCTGACTCGGGGCCACAAAGTTTACTCTCATTACAGTGCTGGAGAATGGTTGTCTAATGTCTTTGTAGAAAAGATTTTTATGATTACTGAAAGACCTTTACTAGATCCCTAAGTTTGAGCCAGCCTCCTGAGGATTGTTTTATACCCACTGGAATTACTTTGCTACATTATTATAGGCAGCTAAGTTGGAATAGCAAATTCTCATATTTTCCGTAGGTTTCTTTATTTCGAAGTGTATTTTTTAATTTCTGTAATATAAAATAGAGGTACTCCCATTTGAATGATGATAGTTTGATTACAGTTGGCAGGGAAAACTACTGAACCACTTGACTGAGTTGTGATTTGGTCTCATGAAGCCAACGGAATGAGTAAAAGTAGATGCTTAAGAAAACAATCCACTGCCTTGAAAGGCTTGCCAGCAGTTGGATGGGTTTGGGCATGAAATTTTAATATTCTTCCTTTTAAACTTTGTCTTTTAAACTCTGTGAAAATAGATTTAAACTCTGTGAAAATCTGTGTTATTCATCTCTTTCCATGATGTTATCCATTCAGTTTTCTGTTTATTTATATGTATTACCTACTATTTTCCACTTCAGATTTTAGTTTTTAAAGAACTGGATCACATTATCAGAGTGTTTCTAATGCACAGAAGAGACTGCAGTGCTAACTTTGTATATGGAACCTCATTAAATCATAATATGGAAGTGAAGGGACAGGTTTTTACCTTCAAGCATGTCCTTTTAGTGAAGTTATTAAACCAAGTGATCTCAGTTGCTCCTAATACATCTTGGCCTCTAGACCCTTCCCTATCTTCGTAGCTCTATCCTTCCTGAGCAGCAGTTCTATCCGGAAGGGGCTGCTCAGCAGAACTACAAGTGCATAGAAGGGAAAAAGAAAACTTGACATCCAGACCTTTGTGATCCTTTAAGACAAAGAACCAGGTTCGTGTTAGCTAGGAAGCAAAACTCCAAGCCTGAGAAGGAGGACATTTGTGTGCTAATGGTGCTGGTGAGCCCTGAAAGGAAGCATCTCAAGTCAGTCTTTGCAAGGAAAGCATTGTATAGGAAAGCTTTAGTATTGGTGACTATTTGAAATAAATACTTTCAGCTGCTCCAAATTATGCTCACAGTGCAACTAAGATAAGTAAATGGGTGAACAAACATCAGCTGTATTGTATGTAGAGCACATCTCCATAGCAACTCAGTCAGCTTCTGAACTCAAAATGCATTCTGCACAATGACTCCAAATATAATGCAGTGGTATGGATTTTCCCGTGTGTAATGTGTGTGTGCTGCATCCCACTGCAGAGCAGAGTTCTGACCACCGTAACATTTAGGACTTTTGTGAGACAATTCTAGGGGAAGTGAGAACAAGTATATTGCAGTCTTAGTTTGGCAGCCTTTGAAAGGCTAAATCAATACTTGAAGAATGCTTACTTACCAGATCCTTTGTTCTGTGGCTCCTGCATGGAAATAAACGTAACTTTCTTTATGCTGGCTTGTCTGAAATCCATCAATAAACGGCTTTGAGGGGATTTGCTGCTTGAGCTGTACAGGGTGACATGAATCCCATCTGCTGAGCTTTATGTTCAGATGTCCTGAACTCACAAACAGAAACTCACACACACTGCCCATGCTGTGCACACACAGGCACTTGCAGCTGGCAGTGAATTTCAGGGGAAGAACAGGCACAGTGCCATCAGGTAGTTTCAGCTGGTCCATCAGATTAATAGAGTATGCCCTTTTGTTACATCTCTTGAATTTCATGAACCTAGACTCTTCTCTGATTCATGGATTTAGCTTTACATTTTTATAACCAGTGAGAAAGCATCTCTGCTATTAAAAAAATATACGTAGATTTCTTTTTTTCCCCCTCAAAAGTGTCAGATTGATGGTTCATGTCAAAAGTTTCCTGAGTAAGAAAGGCTACCATCTCCTGTGAACCACCCCTCCTGGCCCCCTCTGCTGCAGACTCTAAAGGGAGGGAAGCAGATGAATTCCTTCCAGCTCAGCTTCTCTGCAGAGCATGCAAGGAGGGCAGGTGCTAGCAAGGAGGTCTGAATGCCCATTAAAAACTTGTCCTGGGAACTGATTTCATACAGAATAACACCTGTGTCCAGTGTCTGCTGATCTTTGGCTAAGAGTGAAAAGTTTCATATTTTCTTATTAAAACTCAGAAGTTTCCCAGTGTTCAGAAATCAGTAAAATGAGATCACGTGCAGAAGCTAATTAAGATTTTAAATCCTTTAAAAACCAGTTAGAACAGATTCAATGCAGAGAGGCTCCTCATGCAGCGGCATGCTTGGAGCCAGCACTGAGCAGCTGTGTGGGGGAAGGGAGCAGAGCATTAAATAAAGCTACTTGTTGACTGCATGTAAAGTAGGCTTCTAAAGGGAGCGCCACAGAGCGCCATCAATTACAAGTGACAGAGAGGGATTTCCAGCAACACAGTACAATATCGTATAATATCATAATTATACCGTGTGTGCTGCTGTTTAACATGGTAGGTTATGCGTGGTTTGTGTTAACATTTACCAGGAATTACAGCTCTCTCATGGACCACCTTAACTCTGGGTTTTTGTTTTTTTTCCTCTTTCTTTCCAGATGCTGGAGAGCTCTTCAGTCCTTTTGTTCGTTGTCTTCGTTCTGCTTTTCATTTCGTTGCTCTGCGTGGTACTCATCAGGAAAAATGGCACTGCTGCCCTGATCTGGCATGAAATAATCAAGGAGAAAATAACCAATTTCATCATGAATCAGAGCAAAGAACGGAGGATTTTAAATTTTGTGTTGCAGAATGCAGTCCGAGGAGACCCCTGTAGTGTGATGGAAACTATAGATAAATACTGCTCTGAGAAAGAGTGGGCCATGAATGTGGGTGATGTAAAAGGTAATGGAAGCAGGGATCAGCACTTGAAGGATCCTTCAAGACTAACAGAACACAGGACATCTTTCTGAATTCTCATGGTCATTTCTCTCTGCTGCAAAAAAAATCCCACCACAGCTTCGTGGTCAGCAGAGTAGATCTGTAAACATTAATGCATGTTTGTGCAAACATCTTAGAGGAGGAGGATCTAGTTTGTAATCCAGCAAGTCATAGAATCAAAATGTAGTGTGGGGTGCAAGTGTGTAAAAAGAGGGTGACGAGAGATGGAAGAAATCTAGAATTATGTTGTGTCTTAGGTAGCACAAGGGTGTCCCTGAAGCATAATTACATTGAGTCCTTTCAGATCCTTAACTGAAAGCTACTGAGTCTGAAAGAAAAAAAAAAGGAAAAAAAAAGTGGCAAGTATTTTAAACTTTTAAAGAGTTTTGCATCTGCAAGCATAAATATAAGTTAATGTTGAAGGGAGAGGTCCTAGCCATGTAATACACAAAAGCAGCTATCAGATGTTATTGCTATTGAGCAAGTAAGTCTCATTCTTGTCTCCTGCGGGAAACTATGTGGACAAAAGATTTCTTTTTCTTAGCTGCAGGAAAATTACAGTCTATTCCAAAAAACTGTGATGGCAAAACGTTAACATGTTCATTTGTGAACTAGACACAAAAGTACCTCTTACTAGGAAACTGCAGTGAAAATTTGCTCAATCTGGGATTAATATAACTAATGGAGTACAACTGTCAGCGCTGTAATAGAAATGCTTCTCTGTAATTTTGTGAAACTAGCTCCTTTGCATACCAGGTAGTGTGGTTATGGCAACAGAACAGTGGGCAGTGGCTGAGTAGGAATTCTCAGAAATATGAATTTAGACTATTTGGGATTATGTTCTTAAACATTTCACTCTAGTTTTGCTCTGAGAAAATGGCTTCTCTATCAGAGCCATCAAAGTTACTGTATCTTCAGTTCTGAAGATTTTCAGAATGACCACGATTTCAGAATGCAAGTATTAACACCACACTATTCATAAACAAATTACACCTAAGAAAAAATCAAGTAATTAAACGTATACACCCATTCAGGCAGTCTGTGGCTCAGACTAAAATCCATTCAGAATTTTTTGATGATTATCTATCTTGATTATATTTTATGATTAGCTATCTAGTTTCTAGCCATATAAGAGGTGAGTTTTTAAAAATAAATTCGGTTTTTCAGAAGGACTGCATATGCCGTAGCAGTACACTGTCACTTCTTGAGAATTTTTTTTTTAGTTAACAATTGACTGTTTTCCATCCCACAAATTCATCTAGTGAATTCAAATATCTTGCAACTGATGGCAAGGCTTTTATTTTTCCGTTTAAAGACAATTATTTAGACTGAGATGTTTTGTATCAGGCTACTACTTGTAACATTTGCAACAAATACACTCAGAAGTCAGAATTTATATTTCAAATATCTCCAACAAGGTCTGGAAAAACATGCTACATTTTTCCCTTGTAACACTAAAAATACTTCAGTTAAATCAGGTAATTCCTCACTCAAAAACACATGAAACTAAGATTTTTTTAGTTGAAAGTTTGCATTTTGAATCTTCAAATGTCCATTTTGTCAGAAGTTAACCTGTTTCCATTTTTTTCAGGTGTAATTCTGGACAAGACAGTGGAAGAGATCAATCCTAAAGTTGCACTGGAGCTGGGAACATACTGTGGCTACTCAGCTGTTAGGATTGCTCGGCTGCTGAAAGCAGGTGCTCGTCTTCTCACTGTGGAGTTCAACCCAGAATTTGCTGCTATAGCTAAACAGATGATTGAGTTTGCTGGAGTACAAGATAAGGTACATGCCATTTGTCCATAGGAAGCAATATATGGAGAGTGGGGCTTTATCCACAAAAATAACATCAATGGGTTTAAATTTGTTATTCCATTTGAGAAGAAAGTACAAGTCCATAAGCAAAGTTCATAGTGACTATAAGAACACAGGCCTGGAAAGAGGCTCCTAAGTCCATTATTTCATTTTTTATAGTCACAAGGCATCAGCACCACACATAGTCCTTATCATAAAATTATCAACCACTGTTGCAAAACTGGCAAGATTTACTGTCATTACTGAAAACTAGACTGCTCCTCTTGATAATCAGGAACTTTTCTACAATTTATATCCCACATGTATTCATAGACATTTTGTTTTCCTTTACTGTTATATCAACAGCTCCTAAATTTAGCTCCTAAATTCAGTTCTGTGCCTGATCTCTCTCAGAAGTACAACCAAGGACTTCAGAATATTACCTCTAAAAAGCTAGATTACTGGTTTTCTGTATAAAAATACGAGGTTCAGCATCAAGAGAACTAAACCATAGCCAATTCTTTTACAGAAGTTCACAGAAAAGATTTCATTATGAACATACTTCAGATAAGATAAGTTTACCAAATAAAATTGGTCACAGTATATATACAGATGCACCTAAAGTTTGCATAGTGTGAGATATCTCAACCCTATATGGTTGGCTGAGATGCAGGTATTTCCAGTCTATAATCCGTCTCAGCCCCAGGCAGATATTTACAGCAGATCACAGGATGCACACCCAAGAAGTGTCACTCTATCGACCAGCCAGCCAACTTCAACAGAGATGATAAAACTATTGGAAATAAATCCCACCTTGAAGATGAGATCTTCCGAGGTGTTTCTTAACTTCTTGATGAGAGCCTGAAATAATAGTGACATCTAAAATTGCATTTCCCTCCATCTGATTTAATCATCTGATGAACTATGAGTCATAAACCAGACAGATTTCCTTACAACTTTTTTCCTTCCACTTACAGAATATGGCACTTAACAGATCAGTGTGCAGCAATTTCTTTCAGCTTAACAGTATTTATGCCAATAAACCAGTAAGGGAGGTATAATAAGCTCTGTCCTTCCTCCTTTCCTGGCCATATCAATTTTCTATATGGTAGCTTCTAGATGTATTCTAAAGAATAGTATTCTTTTCATTTTCTGCTCCACTTTGAACTTCATAATTCAACTGAAATGCAACTAAAAAAAGTAATGGAAGTATTGTTTTCAACAGAAGATTCCCATGTTCCCACTGAAGAATCACATTAACAAAAACAACAGGTCACTTTTTTTTTTTTTTTTTTAACAATACAGAAGAAAAATATTTTGGAACATGAGTAAATTTAAGTGTAAAAAAAAAAGTCCACATGACCCAACTCTAGCAAATAATGATAGAAGCTTTATTCTGAGCCTCGATCTGAGGTTATATTGAACTACAAGCAGGATCATTGATGTCTGGCCACTATTTAAAATGAGCTAGAGGCGTGTTCTTAATGGTTTGTAATTCATCAGATGGATTTGCATTTCAGGTAAAACTCCTAGAAGGCCCTTCAGAGGTAATTATCCCCCAGCTGAAAAAAAAATATGAAGTGGATACTCTGGATTTTGTCTTTGTGGACCACTGGAAAGACAGATATGCACCAGACACCATCCTGCTTCAGGTCAGTTTGCACAATTCCAGTATTAAAAGTAAAGTACCAAATGCCTAAATGTCTATAAGGCCTATATTCTAAATGAAGTACTTCTCCTCTGTAAAACAAAGAATGACAGTCAAAATAGCAACTGTATAAAAGAAGAGATTTTGGGGGACAGGATCCTAAACTTTTATCTGGAACAACATCTGGTGTAACACAGCTCAGAACAACCTGCCAAATACTGTTGAGTCATTTTATTTCACAAAAAATGGGTCTTCATTAGAAATCCCAGCTGGAGGAGTGTGGGGACTGGGTCCTGCACTCTGGAAGGAATATCTTCATGGTCACTAAATGAAACACATGATCCAAAAACATCCCAGTCATGGGAGCAGGTAAGACTCAGGACCTGCATATTGCTGCTCTACTTTTACTTCTCCTGTGTCCTTTTTCTGCTTGGAATTGTGGTGCCAGCAGGACTTTCTGATGAAATACTATTTTGTTAGCACAGCTGGGTTATCATCTTCCAGCCTTTTTTACACCTTATTTGATTTTACAGCAACCTTGAGAAAAACAGTAGACCACTCCAGAAAGCAGTTGCCAGGAAAGTTCTGCCAAACTTTATCTGCAGCCCTAAATGAGGAAAAATTTTCTTAATTTCTTTCCAACATCCCATAGCCATTAGCGTTACAACAAGTTGTAACAGCAGTAGGAATTGATAGGTAACAGTGGAAGTGAGGTAACTACATACTAGAGTACTTATGGAAAGATGTTTTCAAGTGCTAAACTGAGATTCACATTTGTATTTATCAACACAGCATACACAGACTCCCCTAGCTTTGGCACTGCAGACTGATAAAACTTTCTAGAATTGCTTCGTTGGATGGAAGTACCATTTTTCAGTTATTTTCTTCACAAACTTTTTTTTTTTTGAACCTGCCTCTTACATTGAGAACCCACCATCTTCCTTTCTGATCCCTGCTTAAGGCTTACAGAAATATTTTCTCACCCAGGCTCTCCTGTTTATAGATTTCATTCCTGTTTTCCTGATAGCTGTTCAAAAAGGAAATTTGGTGCTATGAACAGCCAGTATTGAATTTACCAGGAGCTGAAGAAATTGTTTCTCTCTTCAGTTATTTTGAATCCAGAGAATGTTTTCTTTTAAACAGGCTGTGTAATGATAACCAAGGTCTTTCCACTGGGAAGAGACAGCTGCACCCTTATCAGAGCTTAACCTCCATAACATGACCAGGCAGCTCACTTCCAAATTTGCAAGATAATTACGTCTTTGGAAATTTGTCAGTGATCTTCCTTGTGCACTAATCCTGCTTCACACCCAGCTCCTGAATAAAGCAGCAGAAAGCTATACAAGGTGAAAGGAAAGCAAGCTCAGAACATCTCACTTATTCTGGTAGTGTATTTGGAGTTTTACTGGGACAAGCCAATGCAGACTGGTACTTGCCAATCTCTCAGATGACCTTGAGAGCCACTACAACATTTTAATGCCATATTAAAAAAAGGTATCAAACTTTAGGCATGAAAGCCAAAACAAAACCCTCTTAATTAATCATGTACCGGTGTTTGAAAACAATACAAGCAGCAGACTGCACTCCTCCACTGCACTTGATTTGTTATCTCAGAACCCACATGTCCCAACTTTATCAACATCTCTATAATGTTCCACCAATTGTGTTAGCAGAAGTAAATCAGAATGCTAAGTGTGACAACAAAGGACTGAGCTCTGGCTAGAGAGTTGTTCAGCTTCTCCTATGTCTTTTCTTCCTCCCTTCCAAATCAGTGGATTTTTTATGCATGCACTTTAACATGGCACAGTTAATACAGAAGCAAATTGCGTTCAAGACAACGTCAGCTTAACAGCCACCATGAAGGAATTTCTCTTCTTTTTAGGAATGCAGCTTGCTGAGGAAGGGCTCAGTTCTTCTGGCTGACAATATCATCTTCCCAGGAGCTCCTGAATTTGTTAAATATATCCGCAACAACCCCCGTTTCCAATGCAGTACCTACCTATCTCATCTGGAATATATGAAAGTGCAGGATGCTATGGAAAAGGCTGTGTTTTTGGGATAAAGACAGCCATTAATATTCAATCTTTGTTTCTAATGACATAAATGTAACTACAGAGGTTAATTTGACTGTGCTTTCTATTTTGCTGTTTGTATTTTGGAGCTCATCATCTAGTGGGAATTGTTTTTTACCAGGTGGAAACCAAGATTCGGAGTAAGTAGGGCATCCACTTAAAGGCCCATTCCACTGCTTCACCTTATTCAGCAAACCCAAGGTGAACAACATATTGTCAAACAATACAGTCTGTTATTTTGAGCTCAAACATGAACAACCACAGTTAGTAAGGTTGGAGTAACATGGAAAAAGTCACTCAATTTCTAAGAACTTATGTTCTAAAGCTAAACTGTCTTACCCTTCTCAAGCGTGACAAAAACATCCATGTTGCAAGAGAAGAACTCCTCAGAAACCCCAGTTAGCTAAACTATTATCGTGCCACTTCCACCAGTGAAAGTTCCTGTAATAATGTCAGATGCATTTTTGCATGGCTGAGAATGTTAATTATCTCCATGCTGTAGAAAAGGGCACATACTGAAAGAAGAAAAAGCTACACAGCGATGGGAAAGTGTAACAGAATTATGCATAAGACAAAGAAAAAAAATATTGCATCTGCACATGTGGAGATAATTGGAGAAGTGAGCAGATTAAAATAAACACAACACAACAAAAAACAGGTTCTAACAGAATATCAAAATGACAAAATCACTGAGATCTTGAGAAAATACTACTCATCTCGTCGTTACATTTACTCATTCCTTTATTATATTCTATATATGTTGTGTGTGCATTTGAGAGGCAAGGCAAGCTGCTTACTCTAAAGCATTATGTATGTTTAGTGAGAATGGGTTTTACCAGGTGGGTTCTGCACACCTTGTTTAACCTATGAGTTGTAGTTAGAATTGAATGGCAAGGTTTATTAGGGAGAAGATTTATAAAATTAAATCTGAAGTCTCTTAACTCACCTGAACAATACAAAAATCCACTGTTATTTCCTTCTATGCCCTGCTGTGATTATATAATGAGCCAATGGTTGCTTTTATGAATAAAAACTAAAAAAAAAATAGAGAAGAAAAGTGACTTCCTCTGTTTTCCATGGATTCTGCACTGCACTTCAGATTTCCAGCCTCAGAACAACCACAGAAACACTGAACAGTTCAAAATCAGAGGTAACCTCTTTCATGTAATTTTCATTTCATAACAAGAATCACGGTTCTTTCAGACTCGTTATCAGTTTCTTCCTTTTACAGCTCACCTTTCTAAAGCGGTTTCTGTCCTGGCCTGGGTGCTACAGAAAATCCATCCTGAGGACACCAGTAATGAACATTGTAGAAAATTACCCCATAGTATAAAAGAAGAAATGTTACAGGCGAGGATGACACAGTTCAAAAGTAGACCAAGAAAGCCATGGTGAACTCCCTTAGAAGCAGGTCCTCTTGTTATTGACAGCCAATTCAATATCAATGGGTCAAAGTCTTTCAGGTGATTCCAAGCAACTTTTCTAAAAGTTTCGAAGAAGATAATCTTCAAGTCCATTTACTGGCATATACAAGTTTCCAGAGTGCAGTGGAAACCCTGCATAATTGCAGGTGACCAGATTTCTTTTTATGTGCAGCCAAGGTCATGTCTTCAAAGATTCTTCTTTCATTTCCAGCTTTAAACACTTCCGCATCTAAACAGACACTAAAGCAGAGCACTGAACACAGACTGGTAAACAAACCGAAGTCTCAGAGATGCCTGCTAATGGGTACCTAGGTAGGAACAGATTGTTTCTGCACTTTTACAACAGAGAATCAGAAAAGTAAATTCCTACTGCTATTTAGGCCCAAATTACTGTCTAAGAGACCATCAAAAAAATTAGGGAAGGAAGGAACTTCTAGAGTTAGCTTGAGTATTTCAGAAGATGCATTAATAGATAAGGAACGTGCAGTATGTGTGCAAATATAACAGCCACCTTGTAGTATAAAGAAGATACCACCCACATGACAAGCTTTAAAAAAAAAAACAAAACAGTGCATCATCAGATTATTTACAAAATTTTACATGCAGGATCATTTTTTCTGCTTGACAACACTTTTGAAATGCTTGTAATTATTGGTGACAAAGGATGAAAAGGAAAATGCCTGATTAGATGACTGGCAATTAGAAAATAGGCTTTTGGTCAGTTAAGCAAATGTGATCTTGAGCCAGTAGTATAAAACTGTGAGGTATCCAAGGGAGAAGGGTTACTTTTTAAAATAAAGTCATGCTTTGAATTCTGTAAGAAGCAAAAACAGACAATCATTCTTCTAATTCAAATATATTCTAAAAACATAACAGGTGTTACTGCAGTATCAACCTATCGTAATTAGAAGACACAACCTATTCTTACATGAGCCAGATATGGAATGGGGCACCTGGAAACGTGTTTAAAGACTGCTGCAAACACATCAATGATAGAAAACTTCAAATTGAAAGAACTCTTCTAAAACAACCATCAGCCAATTCTCACAACACATCACAAATGATTGATCCCACCAAATATTGTTAATTAAGTTTTATTCTGGAAATGACAGCTACTCTCTATGTAGTCTTAGTGATTGAGGCAAGACATTAAATTGAGGCCTGGTTTCTGCTGCTACCTCTCTGTTACCTCGAAGGGACAGGATGTCTTTCAAAATAGTGAACTGATTCTTTAAATCAGTATACAAGGGAAGTGGAAAATTTACGAGGAAGTCAAAGCCAGCTGTAGTTCCTTTTGGTTTCTACTTTAATACCAAATAGAGCATAATAGCACTCATGTAGCAATCGTTACAGAGGAAATTACCCAGCAGAGCAAACAGCAGTCTCATGTTTGTAAAGGAGCTGCCTTCTCTTGATACAAGGAAGCGAAAGCACCCTATGAAAAATTTTGAGCTGTGGGTCAAAAACATCAGATGCATAAGTGAACATACAGAAACCCCTAGGAGAGCATGAGAGACTACTGAGATCCTAACTGTCCCCAAAAAAGATACCACCACCAGGGCTGTGATGTATGCTTGTTTAGTTGATTTGAGCCATCAATCAAGAATCAATTAAGTATCACATGAATAACAGCTTGCTATGTTTGCACACTTAAACATCATAAAATAATTTTAGTGTCTGCCTGTACAGCTCAGTTGATGAGCCCACTGTAAAACAATAGCTTCCCACTGCAACAGACCACTCACTGTCAGCCAGTACCACAATGAGGTTATGCCACTGCTCTTTAATTATACAGAGATCTTCACAGTAAGACACTGAGGAAGAGAGCAGTAAGGGCAGAATGTTCTCCCGAGACACTGTTGAAACCTGAAACAGGTGAGGGCTGTGATATTTCCTGCCCGTTGTTACCAGGTTCACCTTTCACCTGCAGGACTTGCTGCTTCCATTTGCCCAAGCTGTGATAAGCTGAAAATGAAATCACTTTGACAGCTACAAAAGGTCAGTTGTAGAAACAACATATTTGTGTTAGCTCAGTATCTTACCTACAGCATCTGCTATTCATTATCATAATATTGCATTCAGAGGAAAAAAAATAATCAGATTCCTCATTTCAGTACAATATGGATGCTACTTTGGAACAAGATGCTAAGCTCAGGAGCTCACATCTTACCACACATTTGAAAATAGATCCTCCTACCACAAGAACAGAATCTGGAAATGACTTGACGAAATTCCTGGGGATGCATGACGCACTGCACCTGAAATAAGGAGGGAAGGTGAGCTGAAGACAACCTTCCCAGTGTTGTCAGCAAGCATCCACAAGTAAACGGAACCTTACAGTCCTCTGAATGCTACAATCAGGCATTAATATACAGCAAACTCTCCGTGGTCAGCAATAGTTCATCAACATTTAACTCACAGAAAATCTGACCTGAACTCTGCAAGACCCTGCACAACACTCATGTCAAGATTTACAGGGTTTCATGAATGTCAATAACCATAATATGTTTAGGTAAAGCCCTACTGACACTTTCAACACAGATGAATGTGCCAAGGAGAGGTAGTCCTCAGGAGAATTACCCAGAACAGATGTGTCAGTAATTGGCTGTTACTTGGAATATTGACTTTTCAGTATAGGGTTTTTCCCCCAACATGGTAACAAATGTAAACTGTTTGGGACATCTCCAAAATAACAATTTTTCATCGAAACCAAATCTCATGCATAGCTACGATGAACTTAAAAGATTTTATTATTATTTTGCACTTATATTTTTGAGAATACTTGCAGACATTTCAGAGATGTGAAATCTCTATAAGATTACACAAATTTTACAACCAAACTGGGAGAGGTTAAATAGCTTCTCAAATGGAAAAGACATCAGCAAGTTAGGTTTGTGGTCCCAAATGTGCAGTTCTCTGAGCAGTGACTGAGGTGTCTTCCTCAAAGAAAAAGGCTTGTACATTAAAAAGGGGGAAAAAAACATGACCTACAGTCCAAAGCCCTTAGAGGACTTTGTGCTACAACTACAGCATATAGCAATAAATCAAACATTTCCAGGTGTACCAGTTTAAAGGATATTCCAATTGCCCTCATTACCACTGACCTTTTACTAACACAGAGTGCTGACCTGAGCTAGCATTGAATAATTCCCTGCCACAGAAAACTGCTGTTGCAAAGCCAAAAGAATATTTGAGATATCTGATATAACAAAAAGATAACCAATGGCACATATATTCTTTCCAGGCATGGTTTATTGAAAACACACCAAATTGTTATCCTACATACCTGGTTTCTAACAAGCATTCTACTTGTCTGCATTATGGAAAGATCCTATAGTAATAATACATTCTGTCACGGTAACATTTGTTCCATGAAAAGCATAATCCACCTTTTTTCCTCTCCATACTGGTAAAATCAAACCATTCTAAGTGTTTCAATTTATAGTACAGTGTAAATACAATGCAAAACCCCACCAGTCTAAACTACAGAGAGAATGTTGAGCAGTATTACAGAAAACACATTGTTGATTTATTTTTTTTATTCTCCTACCATGAAAATTTTAAGGCACATGATAGTTACAAACACATTAGCTACTAATTACCAGTAAGCTTCTTAGTCTATTTACTTTGTTTTTCTGAAAAGTAAGAACCAATTGGCAGGCCTTGTAGTATCTGCACTATCTTCCTCCTCATTTGCAAATGGACTTCCTAACATCCTATCCCAATGTAAAACTTAAGACAGAATAAAAGAGATTCATAACAACTTTCCTTTAAATGCACTAGATTAGTTACTGTACCAATAAATCAGAGGATTTCTCTGACAAAGATAAGGAAACACCAGATTTTATGGGCATTAAAACAAAAACGCTGCGAGAAACTATGCCTATGTAAACACCTTCAAAACTGAGAGTGTAATCCAACCCCAACAGCACAAAACTTCTGGCTGAACTTACTGGCACACTATAGTTTACAGTGAGTGGGCAGCTGGACAGAAGGGACTGTAACCAGTCTATAATGAGTTCATGTGGCTTCTGAAGCTTTACTTACTCCAAGTGTTTAAAACGTGCCTCTCTCTCATAAACAACGGAGCCCATAAGCTCAACTTTAAGGCAAGTAACAGAAAGTAACTCACCACCTTCAAGCTAACAAAACTGCTGTAGGAGTGAAAACTGCTTTGCCCGGCACAAACTGTGCATGCTAGAAGTCATCACTGAAAACTATTCCTCTCAGCTGGCAGGAACAACTATTCCTCTCATTGGCTTTAATAAACATGCCACCCCCACTTCCTTAATGCATCACTTAACAAGTCAGTTCCTAGTCCCCAAGTCAATCCCTTTTATAAAGTCTTGGCAAAGGAGACAAGATTTACTTTCCTAATATATACACTTAGAATCTGTGGGTCTGAACGCACAAGTGTAGAACCAGGACACTCAGGTGTTCTGCCCATAAGACTTCTGGCTGCCCAAGCTGCTCCTGGGGGAACACTTCAAGCTGGCAACCATCTTTGATTTGTCAAGTTACACTTACGGCTAAATTACTTTTTAGCTCCAACACAGAAACAAAATGTCCTTACATCTTGCCTTTCAGCTGGATGCTGTACAAACAATCACAGAATCCTTAGAGTTGGAAGCATTGATCACTCATCCACTCAACAGCCCAACTTGATGCTTATCTGGCAGTCTCGACAGGTAATGTTAAGTGGCCCCATCAGTGTTGTTACTTGGTTTTCCTTCTGTTTAACCTCCACAGCCTACTGAATATGCCTGGGCGGTGAGCAAGCCATCTCCCTGGGATGAAAGTTCAGCAGTTATTTGCCATCAGAAATCTTTTCCATCCCCTGTTATCTCAGCCCTTACTGGGCCATCAAATTTCTTCCTCCTCTTTATTAGGAGTCTTGCAACAGCCATCTTCTCCTTCCACAACCACCCCTCCCACTTAAATTTCTGCAGGTATCAATCTCTTCTACCCCAGCTCTTTGCAGACAGACTGCCTCCAGTTTTCACAGTGGAACCAACAGGAAAAGAGGAGGTCACATACCTGAGCCCTAAAAAGCACTGCCTGCCTTTGAGCAGGAGCCTCTAGACCATACTGCAGCATTAGTTACACACACTGCCACTTTCCCTTCTTAACATACTGTCCCTGCTGCCAACACAAACTCAACAATTACTGGTTTATTTACCCACATTCCAGAATTGCTCAACCAGCCCAGACACACTTGCATTAACAAGGAGAGATGGAGGGACAGGTGTGGACACATATCCCACCAATGCATTCCAGAAGTTAGTGTGTGGCCACAGATGAAAAGGACACTGGATAAATCACCAAACAAGTTCAAAGGATCTTGCTAGAGATTTTGGCTTGTGAGCTGATAGTACAAGGCAACAGTCTCATATGCAAGTCATTCTCATCCATTTTCTTTTTGCATCATCTGAACAACAGCTTGGTGAGAAGAAAAAAAAATAAACACAGTAACGTAAATGATGCATTATTGGTTATTGCTACATACCTAGGAATTCATCATTACTGTAAGGCATGGGAAGGGCAAAAGTAAGATGTCGTTTCCTAGGAGGACGTCTTGGCACGTGGACTTGGTATTTTACCTCTTAGGTACTATCCTTTGCTTTTTTGTTGCAATAAACCATGTTCTCAACTCTAAGCCATTGGGGCTGCCAAGAACACTTTATCTCAGGGAAAAGGAAGAAGAACAGTTTGCTACAACAAGCCTCGCAGCCAATTCCATCTAACCTGACAGGGAGGTTTGCTTGACAGAGGATGCAGTTTAAATATGAAAAGGTCTTCGGGGGGGAAGTTGGATAGGGTCTGAATTTGCTTCGCAAGTTTTCCTTAGTGTTTTTAGTTTGACTCACTAATGACAGAGACAAAAATAGATACCCATACAGACTTTGAGTGTCCTTGTAGTGCCCCATTGAGAGCCATATGATACCTGGCACAGGCGGTCATGGACATAACTGGCCCCCAGTCACATCACTTCCCCCTTTCCTGCAATTTTCTCTCTTCTAACCTCTTGCTGGCTTTGAAATATTTGTACAACAACTAAATCACAAAGTCTTAGCAGAGACTCAACAGTCAGGTCTTTATTTTAAATGAACTTTTGCTCAGACTCCTTTGGTAAATATATGGTTTGAAGTAGATCAGGGACAGACTGACAGCATGGCCCTTTTCTTAAACTGTTCTATAATTAGCTACAAAGCAGGTTCCATTGCTAATTACTGGACGTTTTTAAAAAAATCCTTTCATATACAAAAAGAATACACCAAGTACATAACCAAAAGTGATATAAAACGTTTCTGTGTAGCTTGGTTAAAAGGGTCTCCGCGTATTGGCAGAACAAGTATGAAAAGAGCACCATTGATATAATATACAGTCAGACTATGTATCTGGTTTCATTGCCACACTTTATGTCTACACATAGAGAGACACTGCCTCTGACACAGATGTTGATAATCACAGATGCATCTCTGCTTCCCTTGATCTGCTGAGCATTTTTGGTCCAACAGGACTCTCATGCAGGTGAAAACCCCACAAATACTTGCTATCTTAATTTGCTCTGAGCAACTTCACCTTCTCTATGATCCAGAAGTAACTACTGCAATGTACATAGAAGATGAGGGTCAAAAGGGAGGAGGGTGAAGGAGCACATGTATCATCCAAATCACTGACAGCTTCTGGCATCAGTCTTTTTCCCTGAATCAACAAATGCTTCCCTCTCCTGCAAACTACTTTACATGGTTTTATTAACCTATCCTCTGCACAACAATATATATATAGATATATAGATTTATTTATTTATATATATGTATTCATGTCAATTTTTTAATATACTCATGAAGATAGAAAGCTCTTGGTACTTGCTTTTTTTGTGTGTTTTTAAATTTTTTTAATTTTTTTTTTTTTTAACAAAAACTTCAGACGTTTACTATTACAGTAATATTTTGGGTGAGGCAAGGTTGTTGGATATTTCCCCTTTTTAATTAGAAAGGAAATGGCAGGCACTGAAAACCCCAAATGATGTTTGCTAGGCTCAAAAATGTGCTTTCCAGTCACACCATTTTTAGGAGCTTATTTAGAATTAAATGTGGCAACCAAACAAAATCAGCAAAAGCCCTCTGATGCTACTAGTGAGATATTTCATTCCTATTCTCTTCTGCTGCCCTCCCTTGACCAATGCCTGGAGAAAATCAGTGATCTAAAGTCACTTAGTTCACAGCATTATCAGATTCTGTATACGCAGCGGATGTTCTCTGTTCTCATGAGGTAAAAATTCTGCCTTATCCAGAGCAGAGCAGAGCACACCATGGCATCTAAGAGGAGAACATTTGCACATGGATGATTTTCATACCACCAAAAAAATGTCATCTCAAAACAAAATCAAGGGAACACAGAAATGATGATGATTTTAAAAATGTCTAATCTGTTCCCTTTATGACATTTTCCATCAGGATCTGTAGCCCAAAGCAAACATGGATCCAACAGTGATAAATTTACCATCAAATATAAATGACAGACCCATCTAAAATGAATATAGTATGTTCAAAATAAGACATCCAGCGAAGAAGCTTCTATTTCTTCCAATGTGTTAACAGCTACAGCAAAATAAATTGTTAATTGTCGTCAATGTAACACTGATACAATTAAAAAGTAAAAGCTCCTTACTGCAATCTTTGAGAATAAGAAAATAAAAAGCCAGCCAACTCCATTTCTCAGCATACATTTCTGAACTGGGGACACTAAAACCTTCATGTGGAAATAAAAGCAGAGCCATTACAGAATCAAAAGGCAGAAGTACTGTACATCAGATTATAACGATAATATAGCACTGTCATTGATATAGCTTACTCTAAAAGCAGATTTATACAGCTTGCATTAATTTTGTTATCTACTCTCCAGTTCATTTGGCCAGCATTTAATATTTTTTGTTCTGTATTTTCTCTTCATTGAAATTCAATAAACCCACTCAACATTCCTGCAATTCCTGTTGAAATAACGAAGAAAACCTCAGCATTTTTCAAAAACCCTTTAAAAATGTTAGATTCACAGTTCAAAATAAATCCCCCAAAACAAAAAGAAAACAATGGGACCCAATCCGTAAAAGTGCTATTATCTTCATGACTACACCTAAGGTATCATTTCAAATATTCTGCAGTTCACTTATGAAGCTGTCCTCTTTGCTGCTGCATGACCTTCACTTCTCATTCTTGGCTCCTTCCACATGTAAGAGTCACCTAAGAATGCAGCCAGCCGGATGGAACTTGGATTCTCTTTTCTTCCTTGCTTTATTCTTGCAGGAGTGGGAGGGAGCAGGAGGCAGCTATGTCTGGTGGGAATGTAACTGATTTAAAAAGCAAATCGTCTTGCTGTAAGGCATGGTGCTCTGGGGTTGGCAATGGCAGTCAGTTGTGTTTTCTCCCTGCATTCTCTCAGAATCCGCAGCCTTGTCAGTGATGCAGCGCCCTCCAGATCGGAATGGCAGTGGTGACTGATGAAATCCTGTGTCAATTCAATGCTTTTTTCTCCCCCTCAATTAAAAAAAAATGTGGTTGGACTCTAGGCCTGCAAAATAAAGCCAGAACTGATTAATACCAGCAAGCAACGTGGCATCGGTGATCTCCATCCCCTAGTGGTAGAACAATGAATAGAAATCCTACTGTATCCCAGTGTATGGGTTTGTTGAAAGGTCTGACTGGGAGAAAATGATCATAGACTTCATTCAAAGTTCCACCCATACGCTACGAAGAAGAGTGCAAGACTGGAGGTGTACAGCACTGCACATGTTTATCCTTGCCCTCTGGCTGAGCCAACAAGGCTGACTACACAGCACCGACCAGCTGCATAAAGCCAACGCTGCTGGGACCTGCTCCGTGGCTACACAAGGCTACCAGGGGGCTTTAAAAACTACTCTGGCCAAGCACTTCCAACCCAGGAAGAGAAACAGTCTGCAAACACATAGCACTTATCTTAAGACTAGAGTCTTAAAAGAAGGAGACCTCAAAAATGAAAACCCCAAACATACAGGCGCTCTCTCTCCCACTACTGCATGTGATTTCCATGTCTAATTATGAGAGTGGATAACACTCCACTTTTTGGAATTTGAGCCTCAAAGGCCTACTGTCCACTCCAATGGCCGTTGCAACCGTCTCTTAGGTGTTCCTTCAGCCACCAGGGGCACAAGATCAGCTATTCCAAATGGGGCATCACATCTGACAGTGACGGATGGTATAACCAGGGTAGAGGACTGTCAGCAAAACAGCAGGAGACAGGTCAGCAGTAGCAGGAAATAAAGAAAGGATAGTGACAATAATAGGGACTTGGCTCATAGCAAAGGCAGAGAGCTACAACACGACAAAAAGGCGCCTTTCTTTAACAACAGAATAAGAAAGAATTGGGAAGTGGGAGTTGTGGCTTGACGTTTATTGTGTAACCAAAATCACCTCCCCTTGCACAGTAACTGTGTACAGGCAGCAGCTTTCTTGCAGACAGGCATGGCTTTTAATTCTAGGGAACCTCAGGGGACATCCATAAATAGAGAAGGATACTCTTTTTCTTTTACTCTAAGGCTAATCCTTATAATGAGTCTGAAGGGGAAAAAAAAATGGTTGGAAGTAGAAACACAGTATTTAAAGTCATTCCCATGGCCTTCCAGGAGAAATATTTCACATTTTGGCTGACAGCCAATCATTCAAGATACTACTGTGCTGTCTAGTTACTTGACAGATTATTTTTTAATCAAACAGGAGTGTTTGATTGCGTTCCATTAAAGACACAATGAATAACATAAATACCACGTTTTCAAATCTATTTTCCTTTCTCTGAAAGGACTCAGTTAGCAGTTAGCCCTGAAGAGATTCCACAGCTAAACAGATCATGCACAAGACAAGTTAATCACTAGCACCAATTACCATTAAAATGACCTACCATGCATGCAAATTAGACCCAGGAGTCAACAGGCTGGGGTTTAATGTCACGAGCATCCACCAGATTCACCGAAGCCCTGTTACTCCTGTTAATGTTTTTCCTATTTGTGTCATTCTGCAGCACAGGGTGAGGAGTTAAAAGCAAAACAGAGCGGATTAATCAAACAAAACCACCAAACAAGTCAGCTCAAAGGAGCACAAGGGAAAATTAGTGGTGGAGAAAGAAACAGGATCAGCAAAGGCACAATACCAACAAGAGCACTTGTAGCAGCCAAAGGCTGCACTTCTCTGCCATCATTATTCAAAATGCTTGGCCACTCTTGAGTTTCAAAGCCTCGTTATTGAACAGTTTATAAACCAGAAGACCCCAGAGTTCTCTTTCATAGGACAGGGGAGAGTAGCAGCTACTCAGACTTTGCTCCAGCTGGGGATGCACCGGTGACTGCTTTTGAGGCATAGAACAAGCTGAATTCAGGCAGCCCTTTATCCCTAAAACCAGAAGACAGCATAAAGTATGGCTGCACATAACTGAGGTGAAATATTTTTTATCCCATTCCTCTAAAAGCAAAGCGACTGCTCCCTGGAACTCTGGGTTGTGCTTCACCTCAGACATACACTGGGAGTTTGGGCTGAATGACATGATTTTGAAAACCATGTCCTTGAACTCTGAGTGGCAAAAATAACAAGTATTTGTTAACTCTTCTGCCTTAGCCTATTTTCTCTGGAAAGACATTTTCTGTCAAGGCTGTACTGATCAAAATACTTATGTCACTTAATGCATCTGTTCTCACTGCATCCTCATAATACACATTACAACTGTTATGAGGGGACAAAATTTATACCATTAATACTGGTTCAAGCTGAGCCATCTCTTGTTACTTCAGAGGAATGCTGGAGGAGGGAGCACACACTGAATTCAGTAATCATGTTGTATCAGTTGCAAAAAAAAAAAAAAAAAAAAAGAAACAAATTAGAGAGCACAACCACCTCCAAGTGGCAAAGTGAGAGTGTGCTCTTCTGTCTTCACCAGACCCTGTCAAACAGAAATGTACTGGGAAGGTTTAGACAGAAAGGTGATCACTAGTGGATTACTTTAATGTTACCACATCTGGACTTAGTCAAGAAGCTGCAAGATGACTAAACAAAAAAAAAGTAATGGCTGCTCTCTTATCAAAGAGCTTTCTGGGTGGCAGAGGCTTCCTAAACAACCTATTGCTCTGATACTCACTTATTTCTAGGACTGTTGGAAATAAAAAAGGGGTGGGAAGTGAGCTTCCCGCTGAATCTAAGAGATCAGTGTTTCAGATCAGCCACATTACTCTGGACCATTTACTCAAGGCTCGCTGGTTCAAAACAGGAAGCCATGTTTGGCACTGCAGAGTTGACACAAGACAACGAGCAATTATATTAAAAAGTTTCACTGGGCAGCCTCCAGCAGAATGCAACCATACCCAGAACTGGCAAATTGAGAAGTGAACTGTGCTTAAAACTGCAGCTGGATTTAAGCCATTCTCCAGCATATCCTTCACAGAAAGGGAGGACACAGAAAGAAATGCATGAACAGGCAAATTAACATAGGTGGACTGATACAGAAGGATATCTTCCCGGTCCACAAACAATAGAACGAATTTTCTGCAAATCGCATTTTAATTTCACTTCAATATAGTGTTTCTCTTTCGATTCACTCAAGTTTAATTGTTTCCAGTGAACACAAATCACCTGGATTTTCTGACATTATCAGCAATATGCTGAAGGTTATTAAAGACAGCTTTTTACAGACTAACAATAGTATTTCCTATCACTGATTCTTGATTCACTGAATCTTTTTTTTTCCTCTCAGAAACGACCTACCCTACAAGCTTGTTTTGAGGCCAGGGAGAAGTTATGGCCACAGCACTGTTAGAAGCACTAAGCAACTTTTAAATAAAAAGATCTACTGAAAAGGCATAGCAATGCAACAGAAATTCAACAGAATTCACTACAATACATTTGCACACAACCCTCAAGGCAGAACACTTTATGAAGAGAGATTGTTGTTGTTGCTGTTAAATTAGAAAGTGGTCTAAATTTGTTTTTAGAAGGCACACCCTCAGAAGTACACACATCTCTCCTTCCTCTCCATCTCCTTGGCCCACACCCATTGTCTACAGTCAGGACTCTGAGTGAGTGCTGGTGAAATGAATGCTGCTCACCACACTGCTCTAGACAGATGCACAAGCTGACACGTACTTCTCATGGTGAAAACAATAACGCAGTGTGACGTTCTGAAGTGACTGTTCTCAGAATAAAGACTGAATACAGTTATTCACTATAGGGCAAGGGAATGCTGCCTGCATAAAGATTTTCTTACAACCTCATTCATCTACAAGAACATATCAATTGCCTGCATTTACTTCTGCACTGGAAAGCAGCATTTTGCTTTTATTTCTACTTAGCCAGTGCTAGGATAGGAAATGGTGCTTTTATCTTAACAATGGGCAAGCAAAAAACAGACACCAAAAAAACCCTTTATAGCCCTCTAGTGAGTAACTACCCTGTTCTTGCTGAGCACAAGGCTTGCCGAGCACAAGGCTCTGTTTCTTCTAAAGGCACTAACTGGCATTAAGCAAAAGGGGAATCTCACTTTTAAAGGTTCTTTCTCTGAGGCGTCCCCTGTGTTGTCGCTGGTCTTGTACTTGCGCTCCTTGTCCCGGTGATCGATGGTAGAGTATCCATCTGAGGAGGAATAATATGACAGTTAGGCATGAAGCACAACGAAGAGCAAAATAGAGCTGATGCTAGCAGTATTCTTCAGCAAAGAAACAGGAAAATAGACCATCAAAACCCAAAGATGCTGGCTGCCTGCTTCTCACATATGCTCCAGCTCTGAAATTTTACTTTCACCAGTTTAAAACAGAAAAGCTTTTTTTTTTTTGTATCACTGCCAGATGCTGGCACTCATTAGCAAGCAGAACTGTTTTCATCCCAACCTACTGCAGTTTTGTAGTGTGCCTAAGGAAAGCAGCAAGTTGTCATCTCAAGCCCTGTGGCTAATGAGCTCCAAATTCAGCTCAAATCTTGTGTTCCTTGCTTAGCAGCCTGATTAATTGGCTGTGTTCATTCTCTGAATGCTCTGCAGCATGTTCCCACTCTTCCTGAGCCTGACTATTAACAGGACACACAGTAATTTGAAATAGCCCCTTTCGATGCACTGAAAAAAGGAGACTGTTGAGTCGGAAGAAATGTTGATGCAAACCCTGCTGTGCTAGGACTGCCCTTCATTCCAAAGCAGCACCTGATGGTGCTTTTTCTCCTGACAACTAAGGAACAATATGAAAACGTAATCAGCACACAGAGGAAAAGTGTGAGAGAGCATTATAAAGAAATAGCTTTATATATTTCAGTATATATTCTGCTTTGAATCAGCTCAGCCAACACAAATCTGAATTTCTTTTCCTGATGCATCAGATTTCCCTCGTTATCAGTTACAAATAGATTGTTTCCTGCTCTACTTTGACAGCACCATAATCTGGAGTAAATGACACTCAAATCTATATATTCCTGTAGGCTTTTGCTTTTACCTATGTAACTGAGAGATTGGTAATGTTTTCACATTCTGACAAATCGGGCTCTTAGAAGACCACAAAAAGGTTCTACCCAAAACGTGCATCTCTTGGCATATTGCTGCAAAATGTCACTAAGAAAAGAAGTTGTTTTGTGGGGTTTCCTTGGCACAAAGAGGCCACCTGACAAAAGCAGCCATAGTGACCTGTACCAAACAGTCACACCACAGTTCTATATGATACTTATGCTGGTTACAGTTAAGTTAATTTTACAAGAGCTCAAGTTTTCTACACGTCTCAGGAAACAAAGTGCAGATAGACCTGAGGTAGCACTCATAACATCACGGCTCGTAACGTTACTTGACCATGTTTGAGTTACACATGAAGTACACTGATTTTAAAGCACCGCTACACAGAACTTCACTCACAAGCATTTGTTGACAACAAAGAAGTTAACATTACTGGCTATTCCTTTTGGGGAAAAAAAAAAGGTAAAACCCAAAGCCTACCAGTTGCATCCAGTCACCCAGCCAGAATTTGTGGAGGAATGCATAATCAATAATTCAGAATGTCTAGCATGAATACTACTAGTTAAGTTACATATTAAAGATTCATCGTTCATTTAGGAGTAAATTGTTCACACAGGTATATGCACGAATGACAGAAGCAAGCTGACTCACAGTAATTTGAACACTCAACTGAGAGGTAGTTCTTCACAGTCAAATTTTAATTATACTCACAATGGTGTAACAGATCACTCTGCATTTCTTTACTAGTATCAAGGGTGACCCCAAAACATTTTAAAATCAATTACTAAGACATAAAGAGAAACCTTTAACCTACACCCAGAAAGCAATAGCCATTAAGATGAGGTATGGCAGCTTTACTATTTCCCAGATAACAAGGTCAGAATAAAGACATGAATAATGAAAAACTTAGAGTATGGCAGTTCTTCAGTACTAAAACAATAACAAAGTAAAACCCCACGCTCAACAGGAATCTAACGAAGATTGGGCAAAAAATCCCAAGATTTTGGAGTTTGTACTGTCAGCCCACTGCTGTGTGCCCTGCATGCTAATGGTGTTGCACACATCAGCACTACTGCAGTCTGTGCTTCTGAAAACCAAGCACTGTGCTACAACTTGGTCAAGATATGCAGCAGCAGAGATCAGAAGTTCATGACTGGACCTAATAAAATGAGTAATGTATTGAAGAAGGCTGCATCAGAAAAGTAACACCTCTGTCCCCAAGGACCTCTCCAGGACTAGTGACTACTGCTTCTCTCATCTTTCAGATTGATTCTGAGCAAGTTACCAAAACTAACTTTGTTTCCAGGGCATGAAGGAGACCTATGCTTATCTTACTGCTCCAAGGTATAAATGCATTATTTGCAGCGAATATAATCTAGTTTATAGACAAAGTTTTGTTGGTCAGTAGAGGCACTTAGCATTCTCAGCTTGTTTATTCCTCTCTCACCTTTCTCCTCATTTTCTCTATTGCTTTACCAAGTATCTGCCATTCATTCTGCAGCAACATTCTTATGTCATCACAAATGACATGACCAAATGCCTTCTGAGTGTCAATCCATCTATGCTCTCACACAGCTCTCAGCTTATAAAGACACACAAAGAAGGAAGGGAAGAAAAAGGAGAAGTTATGCCTAAAGACATGCAGGTCTGAGAGAAACTTCTGAACTATGCATCTTTGTTTTCAACAATTCTCAGCTCTCTAATGATATTGGCAGACTGACTGCATCTTAACTAAGGCTCAGGTAGTTTTGAAGGACTCACAGATTCAGCACATAGCCTTGAGATCACAGTTCTGCCACTCCTGCAGACAGCTCAGGGTCACAGCCACCCTGAGGCAGCACTGCAACAGTAAGCATCGCTGATCTTCAGATTACTCTGTGCAGAGTCTCCTGTCCAGAGCTGATGAAGTCTGACAGACCAGAGCCATCTCTGCACAAGGCTGTCTATTGCATCCCACAGTAACTTATAACACACCTGTTTTTCCATTTCCCAAGGTAACCAAGCTCTGCCTAGGTGCTCTCATTGCCCCACACAACAGGAAGCTGACTGGTCCAGTACTTTCAGTCAGTGTGGAACACATCTTTCTTTATCTCTAGCCACATTTAACAAAAAAGGAAATAATTTCCTTTACTGAGAAGAACTTACTGAGAAGACGACTTCACAGCATCGGCAAACAACCTGAGATAACAGCATGCTTCTTTTTGCAGTCTTGGAAAAAAGGCAACATCAGTTTAGCAGTAAAGGGCCAGGTACCAAGAGGACTTAACTCTGATAAGAGGCAATAGTGGAGCAGCCAAAAGATAGTGATGTTCTGGAACAAGCATGGTCTTCTAAACTGCAGAGAAGGATGAACACTGGGCTCAAAGGGTGCAGCTGAAAGGATGGGTATCTCTAACATGCACAGCATGGAAACCCACTGAATTCTGCAGTGACACATTCTAATATGTTTGGTAGCAAACTATGCTGCCTCAAAGTGGTACACCAGAATGGTGAATTATGAAACATGGGAGCATCTGAATTAAATGAAATGAACATCACAAAGTTGGAGGCTGATGATAATTTCTAGAAGACAGTGAATATACAGTAGAAAGATCTTAAGGCAAAAGAAGTCAGAAAGAAAGACAAAGGGAAAAAACACCACCAAAAGCAGGGCACAGGACTTTCTGCAATAAAAATGAAAAAGACATGAGCTGGGATGCTGAACAACTGTCTGATATTCAGTCATACATTTTCTTGGCAAATGTAACTGAATTTTCCATGTCTCCTGGAGGCTCAGAACTTTGACTGGTGTGGAACATGTGGAGATGTGATTAAACAAAGCTTACTGGAGGTAATAACCCAGAAATGTGTATAGTGATGTTCTGTTCCCAATACCTGCAAGTTCACTTCAGAATGGAAAATAGAACAAAAAGTCCTCCAGAATGTAACAATATCCACAATGAGGTTAAAATCAAAATACTTATTCTAGACCAGTTCCTCCTGTAAGAATGCACATAAGATATGTAACATGCAGCACTTGGAAGAGCATGAAGGAAAGAGATGAAGTATTGTTAATCTGGTTTCCTAGAACTAAGGATAGAAGATTGGATAAATTCATGCACTCCCTTCTCAACTGATCTCTGAAACCTCAGAAAGTCATAGCCATATTGGAGATGAAAGCACCCAGGAGATGGGATCAGGAAAACTTCAGATTTCATCTTCTAACAGCACTGAAAGAATTGCAGAACAGAATAGCTCAGGCCATCTGCCTGATTTCATATATATGCTGTTAATTTGCATTTCTCTTGGTACTGAGATATATACCAGTAACTCCTGAAAGCACGAGGAAACAATTAATCCTGAGACTATAAACATTCAGCACTGCCCAGAGTGCAGCACCTGCTTGCACGCAGTTATGCTGCCATGCAATCTTCTCTGCAGTTACTTTCTTCCATTGTGAGAACAAATGTTGTAGCGTTCCCTTAGGCTAAATACATACTGACAGGTGGATTCAAGACAGGTGGTACCTCATTTTCTAAGAATATGAAAGGTAATCAGTATCTGTTATTCACCTTGGTTCTAACTTAATAATTTTTCAGCTATGAACACAAATAGCAGTATATCAAACAGTTTGATTTGAAGGCAGTAGTATGGATATCTTAAAAAAAAAAATACTACCAACTGGAAGGACTAAATC
Source organism: Phasianus colchicus (assembly GCF_987193195.1). NCBI lineage: Eukaryota > Metazoa > Chordata > Aves > Galliformes > Phasianidae > Phasianus > Phasianus colchicus. Next base: position 12,382,541 of record NC_143453.1, on the reverse strand, counting down.
AAATTCCCAATGGAGCAGGCAGTACCTTTATCTGCCTGAGTAAAGCAAAAACCCACAATTCTGCAAGTCAGAAATTGCAGAGTTTATCAGTCTCAAAGCACATCACTGACAGTAGCTGGAAGTTGTCCATCTGAAGGACAAGTCTGGCTCAGTTAGGTGAAGGTACATGAAAAGTAACATCAGGAACATTGCATGTACCAACATTCATATGTTACCTACAGAAAACAGAGGCAGAGTAGATTTAAGCTCCCTTTGAAGTACCTTTTCAACTTTATCCTTTTCCAAATCTGCAACACAGAATGCAGCTGCCTCAAGGGACAGAGGCTAGAATGAAAATTTCTGTACTACGCTTAAAGTAGTGGATAAATTAGTGTGTACACTGTACATGCATTTAAGACAGAAGGAAAGAAAGGAAAAAAATAGCAACAGCCAACCTTTTGAAAGGTAACATTCTGTTTTTAAATGTCAACTTCATCCATTTGAGAGAGTATGACTCACAGAAAAGTTGAACTTTCCTGTAAGTAGAAGTGTGCTCTACTGAAACAGACACGAGGTTTGATCTATGACTGAATTTACCTGGGCCAAGTTCATCCATAGGTATCATATCACGACTCCCAGTTTTCTCATTATCTGTAAGACAGAAGCATGGAATAACTATAACTACTCAAGTTACATTTGCTGTTCTCAACACCTGGTGCTTCAAAATTAGTCTCAGAACCAGAGAGGTCCTTAAAGTACTGCATTCAGACCTAGAGAAGAATTATTTAACTGCCATCCATTCAGAAAGGAAAATATAATTTAAGCTCTCCAGACAGCATATGAAATCCTTATTTTCTGCTTTGGACTAACTACCATTTAACAAGCTTCTCTTAAGTTCTATCTTACACCTAATCCCAAATTCTCCCAGATTATTTTAACTGATTATGCTGTTTTCTCAACTTGTATGCAGTATTGGCAGTGCACATTTTGCAAGAGAAGGAAAACTACAGACCAATCATCTCATTACTGTGAGTTAAAAAGCACTATATAAATAATACATTTACCCCTTCCTGTCTTGCCCTTCCTTTCACCTCCCATAACACTGTTGCAGCAAATTCAGCAAGCAAGCAAAACACATACAGAAAGTGGAAACTAGCAGAACTGACCTTGACTTTTATCCACCAGCGGCAAAGTGCTGTCATCATAGCCAGACCTGCCAGCAGTGCCCTTGGAACTCTTTGGCGTCGCAGAAACAGACTTCAAAACAAAAATTAGGTAAATATGAAACTGCTGTTCTGGGAAATCAAACAAGTACACAGTACGAAGTGAGATCACACACTGGTTCTAAATCCACTCCTGTTAATAGTATGGCAGAGGAGTTTTCTTAAATTTTATTTTCATATAGATTTGTTAGTGGAATTTTTTTTTTTGGTGTTATCTAGACCAGTGCATTGTTGTCTGTAAAAGGAGCTCAACCTTTTCAGAAGAGAAGGTAAGGGGGCTGCACATCAAGAACTAGTGACTGCCCTGGGCTGCTGCCTGAAATAAATTTCACATGAGAAAAGAAACAGTTGACAAAAGACATGCTAATTCTTCCTTGAGCAAAGCACATGCACTTGGCCTACACAACGTGGCATACTTCCAAAAACTAAAAAGCTACATTTCATAGACCAGTGAAAAACCTATCCATGAAGTTAAGTGCATGATGTTACAACTGAACAGGTTACAACACATTTTTCCATTACCTAGAAGAACAGAATTAAAGCATATTATCTATCAGACACTAATACTGCATTAAGTGAGGGCACCTTCCAGTCAGGCATTTCCACAACTACTAACTAAACCTAAGAGCCAGCATTCTTACCTGGAAGTGTGATTTGTTCCAGCCATCTTTCTGCAGAGCATTTCGTAACTCCTTGTAGCTCCAGATCATCTGAAGAACGTGAGATGCTGCTTTTGTTTCCCGAGGAGACTGGCTGATTTGCAAAATAAAATCAGAATGTTAAATATCAAGCAGTATAGGACTATTCATATGTCAACTTCTCTGCACCAAAACAATATCCAGGAGGTACCTACTACTTCACAGAGCTTCACATTGGCTTATTAGTTTTAAAATGTATGTGAAATAATTCAGTGACTTCTTCATAAAGTACAGGTATTTGCTGACAAAAGAATCCAAGAAGTCAGAATTTGCAGATTTTTGTGTTTTCACATTGCATTCATGGGCAAGCACGGAGGCCAGGGTGTTCTTTTCATTGTGCAGTTGTCACTGATAGAAAACAGATGGATTTCATTCTGCGTGGATTTATTTTCAGAAAAAAAAAGAAACAAAACACAGCAAACACACACAAGGTCTGAGCTGCCTCTAGCCAAAACAATTACTGCACATCCTTAACCACCTTATTTAAAACAAGATTTCATCAACGGCAATCCTTGAAAGGATTGGTGACGTATTCTAAGATGTCATGTTCTAACAGGCTTTCACTCTATTTTTTTTTTAAGTTACAAATCTACTGAAAGGGTGACTTTTTATTGTGTATACATTTGTTTAGCTACACTTCTGAAAGGCTACAATGGCTTTGGAAAGCAAAAAACTACCGTGTGGGGTGGTATTTTCAAGTTTTGCAGTGAGTTTTCATACATTTTGCTTTCAACTGTTACTCACCTTGACTTGCTGATAGCCACCAGCTTCTGAATGCCCTGTGTCTGGATCAGAGATCTTGCATTTTCTGAGCTGTCAGTAATGATTTCATGGATTGTGTTCAATACAGCAACCACTGTATCCTCTTCCAGGTTCTTTGCAGGTCTCTGCTGCCTGCTGGGCAAATTTCTAACCAGCTCACCCATGGCATAACTACCTGGAAAAGTGGAAGAGATACCACTGCTCAGCCCTAGCTCTGCCTTCAACTTCCCATCCTGAATGAAAAATTCAAGGCTGCTTGCCAGGTTAAAAAAATTAATAATGCAAGTGTTTTGAACATCATGTCTGTAACTTTATGGTGCATTTATCATTTATTATTTCAAGGTGATTAAGAGTTGATATCCAAAACAAAACTCCTTCATCATGAATATTAAAAGGCTGAGAGGGAAAAAAATGCAGACTTCCTTATGATTTTACAGCCAACATCTATCATACTTCACGATGCCTGAGGCAAAAAGCATCCAGTAGCTGCTGCTACAGCCACATATTCATGCTAATACACGCACATGGTTTACTCAGTGTAGTCTTCTAATAGGCCTTCTGGGGCAAGGTGTGCAGCCATGCATTTATTAACCTTCTTCTGACAAAGGTAGGAGTATTTCCTCCTGGGTCCAGTTAGCCTTCACATCATATGGTGCCGGAGAAAAACCAAAGAGCTGGGAGTTTATCACTCCCAGGTGTGTGTCTGCACCATTCACCTCGCTACACCTCTGAACTATTAAAAGAGAAACTTGATGTGTTAGGGCAGAATTCCACCTGGCCATTTGTTAGTATCAACTTGGATGATGGCCCTAAACAATTGCTGAATACTTCCTGTCCTGACAAGTCATACTTTAAACAGACATCAGTTAAATACAGAGGCATCCAGAGGAAAACTCAACTGACAGCCGAACCTTTCCGATTACATGCACACAAATGCATATTTACCCCATTGGAAAGGAGCTAGTGAGCACTGCTGGAAAACTAATTTAAAGACTCTGTCTCTGGTAAGTTGGTTAGTATCCAGCTTCTACAGTAACTGCCAAGAGAAGGAGGTCATGATGGAAAAAAAAGGGAAAACCCTAGATTTTCCTTCATGACCCCAAGCAAGCTCAGCCACCAATTTCAACAGTGGGCCTAAGGAGGAACACACCTGTCAGTAACCTCTGCATGTGACTAGTAGCAGGTCCATGCCAGCTGGAGCTAAGGAAGAGGCAAGCAGTCTGTTAACCCACCCAGTCACTGCACACCTACACATGCTCCCCTCTCCTGCAAAAATCTATATTTATTTTTAGTCCTTAGGAATCTTTCTTAAACCACGGATTGTTTAAATGGACAGGAAATACATTCTGAGATGAAAACCTTTCACTTGGTGGCTACGCAGAATAATCTTGGAGAACAGTGATAGAAACTGCATACAAAATGAATCCTCAGCACAACCGACAAAAAGGAGACGTCTCTCAAAAGCAGCCAGGATTCCAGCCTGCTAACACAAGTTCTGAAGATACCTATAAGGTCTTTATTGCGGCGATCCATGGAAAGGTTTCTCAAGGCAATTGACACAGCCCTCACAACCTTGTCAGAGTCGGACTGGAGCAGCTCCACCAGCACTGGCAAGCCTCTCTCTTTCCGCACTGTTGCACGAATGTATGTGGACCACTGATCAAAACAAGGAAAACAGAAACAAAGTATCGTGAGCTCACATTCCCACTCCTTCTTGCCTTTGGTATTTCTTTCAGTGCTGTAATTCATTTTTTTCTCCTGTGAACACCAGTTAAGATGTGTATGCTGATGCATCTGAAACAAGCTATCAGTCATGTTCATCAAGCACCAAAGAGAAAAGGATGTGGAGGTTCAGCCTGCAGCTTAGTAAGCTGATGGAGAAAGAGGACAGAAACAGAAGGAATTTCATTTGCCAGCCAGCATCTGTTCTGTACACATCACAGTGTGAAAACACATTCCCCTGGATTAGGAAAAATAGGTCATTTGCAGGGAACAGTAAGGCATCTAAAGCATGTTATCTTCTTTCACCTTCAATTTTGTGCTATTTTACTCTGTTTCATGATTGATTTTAAAACAGGTATTCAAGACTGTTGCAAAACACCACCCTGCTGATCTTCAGGCTTCTGCTCGCTCCAGGTTTGCCACACAGTTCTAGAAATGATCAGGTATCTCTTTGAGCATTACCTGATTAGTACTGGGGCTGGCTCAGAGAGAAAATCAGAGGACACTTCGGAGTACAGTTTCTCGAGCAATCTGACAGCCTAATGAATTAAGCATTCACAACAGGACCATCTAACAGTAAGCTTTTCTGAAGGGATGTGGCAACAGTTAAGTAGTTTAAGTAGTAAAACCAGCTCCTGGTTAAACTGTCATGAGCTCAGTGACATTTGCACATAAACACCATCTGTTCAGAAGATGCAAAGCATCTTAAGTGGGCAAATGAATCGGAAATAATTTCTCCACATTCTTCCTTCTTAAAGGGCACAAGGTAACAGTGCAGTTACAGTGGATGTAGTTTTGTTCTTTACTTGCACCATGTAATGACTGACGAGAAGATTGCACTCACCGTCCAGTTGCCAGCACTGAGATTCTGCAAAGCCCCTGCTGCAGCTTCCAGAGTGTTAAAGTTCTGACTTTCGGTGAGGATGGAGAGGTACAGTCGGACCACATCTGGCTGGTACAGTAACTCAAAGCCTGCAGGTGGGGAAGAGGACAAGGGAAGCAAAAAGAAGTAGAGAAGGCATATATGAACAAACCTTTATTTCATCACATTAGAGAACAGCCAAGAGAAAGCTGTGCTACGGAAAGAAGGGTTTCTGCCATATTCAGAATATTTTATTCACTCTTGTGAACACAGCTAGACTGAAGGTCCCTTTGATTGTTGTTAAGTTGATCATTCTTTCTGAAATCTGTGCTATGCTATAGAACTGTCTAGCAGGTTGAGTATATGTAGTACACGTAGTAACAAGGTAGCATGAGAATAACTGAACAATTCTTATTTTGCATCTGCAGACTGTAAATTCAACTTGCACTCTTTTTTTTTCCATTCAAATTGTCTCAGACATCAACAAACAGGTCACAGAGAGCAAGCTACAATCCATCATCCACCCCCTTCTCACGCCTATGTGAGGAACAAAAGATGCAGGATGTCAAAATGACTAGAATTCTCACCTGGTGGGAGCAGGGAGAAATACTGCCTCCAGTTCAAATATTAGGTAAAGAAGTACACCAGCATTGCATTACACTGGGAGACTGCAACAGACACATGATAACTAAGTATCCCCAGAGTCTCTGCTGCAGCTTTGCAATTTAGGCACCTCAGGAATGGGAACTATTCCCAGCTCTGCCACGCACTTCCTTTTGTGATGCGGAGTAGCTGATAGTTGCATCCACGTCTCAATTTCCTCATCTCAAAAGATTAGGATTTATCTATCTGACCACAGTACAGTGGGGCACCGCTTTAGACAAGGACTAAAGTGGCAGTTCTGAGTTAGTAACAAATTGTGGATATTTTCAAGCAATTTTACCTACCTTTCGTCACTAAGTGTCTCACAGCACCGAACTGATGAAGGAAGAATATGCAAGCATCCAGTTAGAGCATCAAATAGGATCCAGGAGATCATAGTGTTGTTCAGAAAATTTCAACAACAAAAAAATAACTTCCCTAGAATTGCTTTGGTGAGTGCAGGAAAGCACAAACCACCTACAGATAACAGTGACTGCAGCTGTAAGACATTTCTGAACTGATGGCTTTTGGGGAGTCTGCAATTAGCAGGTGTCACTTGTGAAAACATTTATGGAAAAAAGAATGGCATGAAAGCAAGTATGACGGTATGAACGAGCTTGGGCAAGCAGGAAATTTGAAGCTTGTCTTGAATAGAAGACTTTTCTTTTTATATGCACAGACAAAAAGAATGTTTCTCACATAATAAGACGCTGTCCCACGAGTGCACCATAACTCAAAGCAAGTTTTCCACTAGTAAGGCAGGAAACCTACAAACAGAAATCACGCCCTCTCTTCAATACTTTCTCTTCACAAATCACCCGCTACTCAAATACGTATTTTTATCACATTTCAGACATCTCAAATCAAACCTAAAAGCAAGAGAACTGAAAATGCTATTCTATCGAACGGATATACTGTCAGAAACTTCCTTTTAGAAATCCTCTGTCGCTGAAGAGGATTAAAAAGCCTTCTAATATGAAAGCCTTACATTTTTGCTCTGCTTTTCCCTACTTTTCATCATAGTTACAGCTGTGGCACTACATTAGCAAGGCCAGGTTAACACCCTTGGATGTACAGGGCTTATTTATCCCACTGAAGATACACTTTATCAGCCAAGGCTTTATCTGCTCCACACCAGAAAACTGATCTATGCACAAGCATCCACGAGCTGCGATGTGCTATCTTACACATTCCCTGCCCAGCTTCCTCACGTGCATTCCAGCATGGCTGCATTCTTTTTCAACTGCTGGATTGTTAACCTGCTCCAGACCGCTTTTACTGCCACCACCTGCTTGTTACACGACACCTACAGATAAGTGCAAGCTGCAACAGGTGCCAATCCCCAAAGGCACCCTGCCAATCCGTACCGCTTTCTCTCCTCTTCTCTGCTGTCCTCTCCTTGCTCTGGGATCACTGCCCCCTGTATTGAATGCTCAGAAAAACTCCAGTTATGTAACACATGAAGCATGAACAGTTGTACAGCTCTTGTCTGTTCCTTGAATTATCTGACTCCAGGATGACCTCCACATCACCTCTCTCCTCTGCTGCTTCACAAGGTGAATTGGCAATCCCAGCACTCCTCAAGAAAAAGCCCTGCTGCCTGCTAAGTGTGTAGTCTTACTTTCCTGAACACTAAAAATCTCTTAGGATAGCTTACCAGAATTTGGGAGCTGTGTTATCTTTCATGGAAGCTTAGCTGAAGCATGAATCAGATATGCAAAAAGCTGAAAGTAGGTTCATTAATTTTCAGAGAAAACTCATACAGAACACGTATTGCATCTGTATTTGAGCTCAGAGTAGCCAGCCATTGAGCTGAGTGCAATTCTGCAGTCAGTCTTCTGACGGCTTTGTTCGAAATTGCCTGGCCACAACTACAGCATACTTGGCAACTGCCCCACAAGTTGCCTCCTCTCCTTTGACTTAAGTGCAGTCTGAAATTTGCCCTTTCTGTTCCCTTTTGGTTAGACATCCTTTCTTCCTTCTCAAGGTATGAATGCTGAGAAGCACAACAGAAGAACCCTCTCACCTCCACTTTCCTCCTGCGGCCAGAGCTGTATTCCAGTCACGCACCTCTTGCTCCCTTTCTGTCATTACTTCTCTTCATGCATGAAAGCCTCTCCTTTTTCCTACTTACTACTGTTAGAGCATCTCAAAAACGTCCCCCACCTCTGCTCAATAACACATAGCATTTCTTCTACCCATCACCAATGCATTTCTGCTTTGGGCTGTAATCCCTTAGCTACCTTGGTGAGCAATCCTCACTTCATTCCATACGACCCCATTTTCCAACTGTATTTATGCTGCCCTATTAACATCTGTTTTAAAAGGAGTTAATTAATGCTATACACCATATATGAGACTTCCTCCTCCCTGACCTTGGGGGCCCCCCACCTGCTGCACACTTCCAGCACTGCATATAACCTGTGCTAGCAAACTGCAGGCAGGAGTTGCTAAACCAAAGTATTAGGAATGACTCTCATGGATAACTGCTCATTAGCAGAGATGACCTGATAGCAATAAAGTTACTTCTACACCAGAGGGTTTCTCCCTCATTGACAACAAGCTGACACTTTTCATAACCATTATACTCCCCTAAAAAGAAACAAACAAGTTTTGTATTTTCTCCATCTACCTCCTGTCCTAACGAGTCCAGTTTTGCTATTTATAGGATGCTATTTCTCTGAATTATTATAAATTTCCTTCCAGCACTGCATGGAGGCCTCACACATCTTTCTGCAAAGTGCTTCAAGCATGTTCCTGGGAAGCACAGCTGGTCTCACTTCCATTAAGCACCTGCTTCACTTCTAAACTGATTTCCTTAATTTCAGGATCATCTTAATTATTTTTTTCAGGTAATGCTGCCTTTGTGCAATCTATAGCTAGTTGCTTATATCCCTTTTTTTAAATAAAGAAAATGAGAAAAGGAGGGTCATTAGCAATAGGTAATATATCAAATGAGAAAAACAGTATATGCTTTTCTTCTCCTTTAATAAAACTGTTATGGTTATAGCCCAGATTCAGCACTGCCCTACCAAACATCATTTCTCCCAGAATAAATGAGGCCTTTTCCTTAGGTTACAGACTTGTGCTGAGTTGCAATCTATACTGTTTCCTTCTGGAAAAGCACGGAGATAAATCTTTTATTTCTCCCCCTTCCCCCAACTCCACTGTAAAATGCAAAGCAAGCCATTTGGCTATATTAGCTTTTCCCTTTCAGACAAATGGAAAATGCCTTGGACGCTGATGTCACTGTGTCAGACATATTGCAGCACCTAAGCATGCTCCCCAGCTGCTGGCATGAACGCGTATACAAAGGAAGACCTTCCACATTAAACTCACCTCCACCAACACACTGTGGTTTCAACCTTACAGCAAAAGGAAGATGAGCTGCTTTGCATCCAAGTTGTTTAAAATTGGCAATGGAGTTAATTCTGTGCCATGTCCACCCTGCCAGGTGCTGCCAACTGGAGCATCCTTTGTTTGCCCACAGAACAGTAACAGCACAGACAGCAATTTTAATCCTGAATGTCAAAGGCCTGAGGAATGACCTGAAGAACCAAACCAGCCCATTCAACTCTCAGCCACGTGCAGCAGTTCCTGGATCACCTCACCCACGAATTTACGTGCTTTCATTTTAGCAATGATGACATTGTGCCTATACTTGACTACATTCTGGCAATAACAAATTACTTCATCAGGTTCCTCTCTCTGATATACCAGTTTAATCCCACATTTAGACATCTCTCTTTGGAGCAAGGTTGCTAAACCTAATTCCCTTTACAACTCATACAATTTAGGATTTATTGTCACCCTACAGGCACAGGAAATTATACACATACATATACTGGTCAGATTAGAGTCCTACTGCTGGAGCAGATGTGATGCTTTATTTTTATCCTTCTAAAATCTCTGGCTTGCTGTTCCACAACAAGCAATTTTCATATAAGTTAGAAGGATATAGGGTGCACTGTAGGAAATACAAAACAAAAAAGCTTAGTTACTGAGGGAAAAACAACCCTAAAGTCACTTAAATTAACTCTGACAGTTACTTGTTCCTGCAGTATTTACTGAGATGTGTACATTGCTGTTTTAATTCAGACCACTTTTGAAGCAGATTTCCCAACTGCCCGTACTTGCTGCGCTTTAGTTCCCAACACACAGCACTTGCAGCACCATCTGGACACATCGTGGGATGAAACTAAACCAACAGATGCACTCCAGGACCACATCGAGGGTGTGCTAACAAGGAATGTGAGCAAGTTCAAGAGCTGCTTGCTGATGTGCTCACTCACTGTGCTGGCCAGCCAGCGCAAGATGCGACAGTTACCGGCAGATGGAGTGAGAGCCCAAACCGCAACTTCTCTGCAAGGTCAAACACTAACAGACTTTGTGGGAAAAAGAAAGCAGCTGCCTCAGTAAGTAGGAAGCTACGAGCCAAAAGAAGTAAAAAATCATGTCTCTAAAAGAAACTAGCATTGTGAAAGAAACGCTTCACAAATTTTGGGCTCCTGCCCTCTGTTGTTAGCAGGCTGCAACCTCATTACAAACTGTGCAATTCGTGCTTTGCAAGTCAAACAGTTGTGAGCCAGAATTCAGAATCTTCTACAGAAATATTTTCAGAACGTAAGCAGCCGATCAGTCTAGCAGCTCAACACCTCCCATGCCAGGAATGCCTTACCCCACAGAACATTTAAAAAGGCAAAGGGCGGGGGGAAGCGGCTGGTTAGTTTTGTAAAAACAGCAATCAGATCCTTAAAACAATGCTAATAAAACAAACATGCAATAAACCCCATCAGCCCCACTCCATCTGTATGCTGTGTTTCAGCACCCAGTGCACAGCTTGAACGCCAACCTCAACTTGCAAGATCCTTCTAATTGAAAGGCTTAACAGTAGTGAAAACACAGCCAGCTCCAACAGAGCCAAATGCTCGGAATAATCGATGGAGAATGCAGCTTGATACAGGTGCATATAAGAATGTCACACAACAGAGGCACAAACTTGTTCAGTGGATGAAACAGTAATAAATAGGTAAAAGGTTTTTAAAGTCCTTGTAGCTTTCACTTCAATGTGCAGCACAAAGCAGGACAGGTATTATGCTTACTGCTGAGATTCAGCCAAGAATGCAGCATCCACCACCAAGCAGGAGCTCCGACAGTGGGCAGTGTTGAAAAGAAGAACCAGAATAATATGGGACACATGAGACTCAAATCACTCTTAAAAGAATGTTTAAGAGGAGATTTTCTGTTCAGAAAAGGAACACCATAGCGTTTGACCTTTCCAACTGACCTAAGTCACAGAAATGCTTCCCAGTTTACCATCCAGTGCCACAATGCAAAAAGCAATGGCTTGCTAGCTAAAAGGGGAAGCAGCCCCTCATGCCACAGGGATGTAACAAGGACATCAATAGTACTACAAAATGTGGAGGTATGCAAAAAAAACAAGGAGCTAATCTGCAGGGAAGGCAGAAAAGCAGCAAGGAAAGGGAACAGGAAGGCGAGGTGGTGCAGGAGAAACAAGGATGCCTGAGAAAACAAACTGTCTTTTGCTATTTCTATTATTCTTTGCATTTCTTAAGCTCCACAAGCTGTCACCAGGGTGTCTCCTCTTACTGTGATGACTCTCTATGAAATTGATTATATTTCATTTCATATCAAAGAATATGCAATTTAACAAAGAGATGGCTCAATTAAACACAACCTATTTTGACCTTGTGTGAATTCCAATGCTTCTGCTTTCTGTGAGCAAGTATTTTAAGACTAAAACAGCTCTCCCTTTCCAAAGGAGCTGCAAGCAGCATTCCTCCCAACAGCAACTGACGCACTGCCCAGTAACAAAGGCTTTTTTCAAGCCTATGCAGCTAAGTCTCTTGGCAACAGGAGATGTTCAGTTAACAACTCTCTTTCCTCTGTTCAGTAATCAGTTGAGAAGGCTCTGGAGGACCAATACTTAATAAGGATCTGAACGCTGCTGCAGATAACTAGAGCACTACCCAAGCTACCAGTTCAAAAGGAGAATACAATGCCCCCATAGGCTGTTACTGAAGGGCAGGAAATACCTGGCAGCAAGGCTGATGCAGAGAAGACTGAATTGCTAAAGGTCTCCACTCAAAGCAATAGCAGGCATGATGGTGAACTGTAGCACATTTAAACTTTTGTAGGTCACTTTTAGTGGTTCTTTTGTGAAACACCATTATTACAAGCTATAATGCTGAGGATCTAAAGTAAATGTTAAGCCCTTTCGCCAAATGATTAAAATGGATGGCATGCAAATAGCCTCCCTTACCCCAGTCCTTGAAGGCTTCAAGTATGGTACACGAACCATTAACACTGCTTTAGGTCTCTACCTGATCCAAGTTCTTTTTTATTTACTTCACAGTGATAACAGAATGCATTTTCTTTTAAAGGGAGTAGGACAGACATGTTATTTCTAAGATCACACACTGAACACCATTCTCTCTCTCTCACACATGGCACACACCTGGGAGTCTCCTCTTTATAAGCTCCATACCAAAAGCAATCTGTTCGAAAGCACAGGTTCCCCTTTTCCCACAATCTGCTTACCAGGGTGTTTGCAAGCCCCCAGAATGGACTCCAAGCCTGAGAGTGCAAAATCTCAAACTGAGGGGTGGTTCAAAATCCTGGCTCACACATGGAAAGGAATAAGGACAGAATTCTCAGCAAAGGTCTGCCAGCTCTGCCATGTGTCACAGCACGATGCCACTACTCTTGCAAGGGTATCGTACTCAGGGTAACTCAGGCACACCTTGGACTCCAAGCTATAGGTGAACACTCCTGCTTGGAGAAATTCTGAGCATTCATGGTAGTTTTATGGCAGTTTACTCCTGCATCAACTGCTACAGCATTTGGAGACAGAAGACAGATGAGGCGTATCACGCCGGGGATCTCACTGACAGCAGATCAATACGCTAGGAAAGCAGAAATGCAAATACTCCTGGATGCAAACAATCTTGCTTGCTGCCTCCAGGGAAGCCTCCTTAAGCTACCAGGTTGGACATGTGCCTCTAACAGCTGATACCAAAAGGACAGTGGGCACAGGGTTGATGCACATGGCACCAGGGACTTCTTAATCAGACAGCAATTTGGCCCGTGTGTACAAGATCAATACAAAGCAGACCATCGATCACATTATGTTTCTCTGAGAGGGAAAACCTGAATTTCCAGACATTGTCTGCTGCAGAACAGCAATATTAGAACAACAGTGGACAAGGTCAAATGTCCAGGCTGCTTCTTTCAGACCTCAGAGACACTGCTGCTGTGATTGACCACGGGTGCTTCTGATGAATCTGTTCCTGTCTCCACTGCCATCCAGAATTGCACTTGACTGACTTATTAATTTTTTTCTCCCAGAAAGGGCCCAGATGGCAGTGCTTGGTGACTGCACACGTGCCCTGAGGGATATCTCCTTGTGTGTGGTACTAAACAGCTCTATTTTGTCACCCCTCCTATTCTGTCACAGATAGCAATTGCAAGGACTGCACAATCAAGCTAGAAATTAGAACACTGCCCATCCAGCCTGGCTTCTGGCATTTGGGCCAGTTTACATGAGCAAAAAGCATGGAAAGACAGGAAGGCATCAACTTACTGACCTCAAAGCTGTAACCACAAGTCAAAATCCAGAGCACAAAAACAAATGGTTTTCCATTTGTAATTCTAGAAAAAAATAAGGTGATGAGGCAACATGACAGGAAACCTTATTTGATAAAAGTAGGTGTGAAAATGGATCCCATTTCTTAATGGTGGAAACTTTTAAACAATGGAATCTTTAGGCTGGAACTTGCTTACCCTCTGCATTGGTAGGGTTCAAATTCAGTCCTTTTCAGAGCACACTGCAACAGTTTTCTCTATTTAGTCAAGTTTTCTCAAAGGAGCAGAAACTAATGAAGATTGGGAACTTGAGGAAAATTGTTACTTTTCACATTATATAAACAACTGTTACGGAATGTGTTTTTAGGAAGGATTTTTCCTCAAACTGGAAGAAAAGTCAGAACAAGAAAAATGATTTCCTCACAAAACCCACATACATCTCAGTAAAAGCATGCTACTCCTCTTCAAATCATAGCTGCCATGTGATGCAGCTGAACAGAACTGAGAGCTACACTTTTCACTGCCTTTATTAGTGCAGATGCTTTACAATCCAGCCAAATTGCAAGAGCGTTCCAGCATCCTGCATGAAATGTTTTTTAAACAGAGACAATCGAGTGATTCCCTGAAAGAACATCCATAGAAGTATCACACCACAGCTATGACCAGTAATAAAATACAGTATGTTGCTGTTAGTATCTTAACAAGTTCAAGAACCCACGACATAAAAACGTCTCAGGCTCATCACTGACAATAACGGCAGTTAAGGGACTCCTTCTTTCACCTCATGCTGCCTGGACCTATCATTTTCTTTCCTCCTTTTTTTTTTGTGTGTGTGTGTTTGACTAATGATCATGTGTTCTGAAATACCCTTTTCTGGCCTCAAGCCCTTGTCAAACTCTGCTTTGCAGTTTCTGATGCCAATCAGATGCTTTGACTCCAAGAAGCTAATGAGCTTTTAGCTTTCTCCCAACTCAGTAGTAACAACCTGTCTGCACAGAAGTGCTTACTGCAAAAGGAATCATGCAATAGCCCTTGGCTCCAGACACCATTTAATTTATTAAAAACATTCTGATGTTATTCAGAACTCTTTAGTTGTTGAACAGCTTTATAAACTTAAGTGTCATAAAACCCCAGCAAATAGGCAGGCATGGAAGGAAGGCTGCAAAAGACAGCTGGAAAGCAACAAAGGAAAAAAAGCAACAAAACCCAATATGGCTGTGGTTATTTAGTTGAAATATCTGCTCACCCACAGACATAAAGTACTCAAGTATGCAAGAAAGGTGGAAAAAGCACAGAAAACCCTTTTTTTTTTTTTTTTTTTTTTGCCTCTGTAGACCTCTTAAGCATCTTTTTCCTATCTCCAAGAGAGACTGCATGGAATGCACTAGATCATGAGGCTGGGGATGGTCCAACTAGGTGCCCTCCCCTGCTATATGATCTGCATTGGACACAGCGGCCTGGAAATCAAAGCCCGTTTGTGGCTGCAGAGTGGGGGAAAAGACACTGCACTGTAATGCAAAGCAGTAAGGTCCAGTGGTAAGGAAGAACGAGCTGTCAAACTGGAGAGCTCTGATCAGCCCTGCAGAGAGGTGATACAGCACAGCTGGAAGCTAGGGAAAGGCAGCAGTCAGCTCTTTGGGCAGCCTGCCTGGCGTAAGAGGTGGCGGCAGGGAGCAGACAGTGCTCTGCCTGGATGCAGCAAAGCACAGGATCGTGCTGTTGAAGAAACTGACAGCCGTGCTCCTGCAGGCCTCCATGACCTCCAACTCCCTCCACCAGGCCTGCGGCAGCTCAGGGTGCGGGCGGCCCAAGGTGTGCAGGGCAATCAGGTCTTCTCTGCCTTTAAGCACGGTGGATAGGATCTTGATCAGCAAGGCAAAAACAAATCCTCCTTCACCATGGAATTTTCAGAAACGAGACTGCTTTGTCAGATATGGGACTACAGGGGTTTCCACTGACTGCACTTCAAAACCATCCTGCCGCCAAGGGAGCTCCTGCTCTGTTTGAAAGCCTGCATGCTGCCGACAAGTGGCTGGAAGCATCAGCAATGGGTGCTGCTCCAGAGCTGTGACAGACAGGGATGGACAGACGGTTTTTCCACTCGGGCTGGCACCTGTCAGGTTCTCCCCTTTACAGCCTGAGCTTCATCTTCAGTGTCAAGGGGAAACAAAAATCAAAGAAGATGGATATGTATTTCAGAGCTCACACACTGAACTACGCTTAGAAGGCAACTTGAAAGCTTTTCTTCTGGGTTACTTCACTGAGTCTACTTTATACTTCCACTTCTCATCACGATTTTATATGAAGATCTCATAAATGGTCATAAGCCATTACACAAGTATTTGGTTATTCTTATTAGTTCAGTTGCTTGCTAGAGGTCTGTCTGCTTAAGGCAGTGAAGAGCAGCAGAACTGTCTGGCTTGACTTATTAGAATAAGAAAGGAGAATAAGACCTTTTATCCAGTGTATCTACTCTCACAGAAATACCAACTCCTTCAAAATACTTTCCAGTAAAAAGACAAAATTTGTATATAACCTTTCCTGGGGAAAGGTTAACAGTATCCAAGCTGGAAGAAGCTAGGAGACCCAATCTCAGCCAAGAGAAATGAAACGTCAGTGATACTTCATCATCAGAACTGATACTGGAAGCCTGTTTAGTTCATTACAGGCAGAGTCCTACAATCTTGTCCTTATAAGCATGTTAGAGGCAAGTACCATATGGAAAAACACACTCATATTATTAAATAATTTACTATATGCAAACACAGACACATCCTCCAATCCTGTTTGTGCTCTGAAATTGCTAATTAGTTCCTGCTGCAGCTTCCAAAGTCAAAAACGTGTTTCAATTTCTCTCTCCATTTCATGAAAGCTGCCACATGCACCCGAAGGAAGCCCAGTGCCTGCACTAATCTGTCTCAATTACAGTCACTCTGCTGCTGTCAGGCAATTTAAACATCTCCCAAGCACCCAAGGAGAAGAATTCTACTTCTTCAGTGTAAACTAAATGTCAGGCCAGAGTGGAAGCAGCATAAACAAAAGATATTTTTTTGAGTTCTCTAACAAAAAATTGACCCTGCAGCCCAAGTTTTCAAGGAACAGTACATGGGTAGTTCGTTCTTATGGAATTGGGCATAAAGTGGAAGCCTTAATGTCTCCAAAAACAGAGATTCTGCAACAATCCTCAAAGCACCCCATCCATTTCCAGAGTTACAGAAGGTGAATTGCAAGAGTAGATGTTGCTGCTCCTCCCTCACCTGAGCTGGGATGCACAACATGAAGTTGTACAATGAGGGGATACTGTCCTCCCTTCAGCCAAACACTCTCTGGCTCTATAGAAAAGCACGAAAGTTGCTATTAAATGTAAACATGTCTGAGGCGTTGAATATCTGATAATCCTTGGCAGAACTGACAATAAGTTTTGCCCATAAAATTATAGGCTTCCTGGAAACACAGATCTTGCTGTAAAACTTGAATTTGGACAGAAGTGTGAGATGCAATGCTATGATCTGGACGGAAATACCTCTACAAAGCCTTAGCTGTCCAAGCACACACACATCCTTACAACCACAGATCAATCTACCTGTAAGTAAAAAGAAAGAAAAAAGGGATCTGGGCCCCCCGCTCATAGCAATAAATGTGATACTTATTTGAAAGGGAGGAAGCACAGATATTTTTCAAGAGACAACGGAGGAATGTTACACAACATCCAACTGCAGCCTGTCCCCATTTTAACTATCCTACAGGCATGGCCCACAAAAAGAAAATAATAGGAGAAATTGCATAGCAAAGCGAAAACATGTACTGCCTCTAAATAATTACAACAGCTTCCTTGAAACCACTTAACCACTGTTAAAATAATGAAAAGATTCCTAACCCAGGAACTGGGCTGTTTAGGATAGTTTTCAAACCCAGCACACATTTCTTATAGCAATAAGACAAGAAACATTTCATGTTATTGTAGATTTCCAGTTTTTCACATCACCAAGAGAAAGAAAATTCGGAGTTGAAAGAAATTGTCTGAGACTCAAATATAAACACTCTCCTTCCTACTGCATACTGATCTACATTCACACTGAGCATCTGAAAATGTGGGGGTCAGTAATCTAGCTCTCCATAGGTTTAGAGCAAATAGCAGTTGGATTGACATTGCTTTCCTTACTATGGAGGAGTAAGATCTCTCCCCCCCACTCCTCCACGGCTGACAGGTAAATTTACCTGTCCAGTGTACAGTGTAAAATGCCTGCCTCCCAGTTCAAGGTCATTTTTCTTCATTCCACAGCTAGATGTATTTGGCACATTAAGTCACATCATTCCCCTGTCAGAGTGGAGATGGGAGAGCTTTTAAGCCTGCACAGAGCACTCGGGGTTATAGAAATAAATATGGTTTTGTAGCACAGCTCTCACATTCAAGATCTCTAAGTGGTTTAGAAAGTAATGAGTCAGATAACATGACTGCAGCAGCTGTGCAGGTAAACGTGCTGGAAATTAATGCTGCGAAAAGAGGTTTTTTAATTTTTTGAGTTTCTTTATTTGCCTTTCTGCAAAACATCTGCAGCTTCAGCACCAGTAACTTCTGTAATTTAGAATGCACAGAGTGTACAACCTTCTAGTTTATTTTAAACTAAATGAGATTAACTCCATGATTAACGCTCTCCATTAACTCTAATAAATACTGGTAAAGTAAAGGAGGAAAAATAATGGACACTTCATGTATTTCTCCTGTATCAGCTGCACTCTAAGGAAGCCATGCTATGATTCTAGGAGGGCCTTGCTGGCTATC
Organism: Phasianus colchicus; assembly: GCF_987193195.1. Taxonomy (NCBI): domain Eukaryota; kingdom Metazoa; phylum Chordata; class Aves; order Galliformes; family Phasianidae; genus Phasianus; species Phasianus colchicus. The sequence goes on along the minus strand of NC_143453.1, from coordinate 12,364,265 downwards.
TAGCACCTCAATTTGCAGTTAGTTCAGAATTACTTAAGTATTTCATTTTTGTTGCTCATTTTTGTTGGGCAGATGAACTCTTCCCAGCTGAGATGCTTAGCTAGCTGCCCTGGATGAACACATTTTGCAAAAAAACCCACAAAACCCTTGTCCCTAATAAAAAGAAAATTCTGCTGTTTCTTTGCATGCATTTTTTTTTAATCTGTCATTATCATCAGTCACCAAAAGAGTCACAGAGAACAACCAGGGTGAGAGTGCTGGAGGTCCGCAGGGCAGCCTCTGCTCAAAGTGGGCTCTGAATCTGGACCAAGTTACTTCCTACTTTGCCCAGCGGGGTCCGAGTCCCACCAGTGGCAGAGCCCCTTTCAAAGCCTCTCTGCCAACCTGTTCCAATGCTTAACCCTGCATTTTTGTGTGCTGGAGTGCTAGCTCAAATGGCCACACCATCCAAGACGGATCTTTAAGTAAGATTTGAGAGGTATCAGGCTAATATTGAGTTTAGAAAGCATCTGAGTCCCACAGCCTCTAAGCAAGCCATTCACACGCCTGTTACTCCTCACAGAACTGCCTTCACAACACAACATGGAGCTGCAATGACCTCCTTTACTTACGCTACACTATTTCTGGAAGTCTGGCAAGGGATTTAAATCCACATTATACAATTTTTCTGCCTCAGCTGTTCTGAAACTTCCTGCTGTTCTTTTAACTTGTCAAGTAGCTTCGTCAGCAGAACTTTGCTGTGGTACTTTTGATGGACACCAGAAACAACTTTGTGCAACAAGGTTTTTGTGAATGATTTTGACATGAAATCTCATGTCTAAGTTCTGACAAAAGCTGAATTCCTCTTTCTTACTTTTCATAATAAGACTGTGTAGGCAATCAGGATAACCTGACTTGCATCCTGCTTCAGAGTATAACATCTCACCTTCATCTTCTACGCTTATGCCAGAAGGGAGAAAAAGTCTGCTTTCACTGTTATTCCTTAACTGAAGCTGAAAAAGTGATAAGGCACAAATCTGATATAACTTGGGATGGACAGACAGATGGAGTTTTTCCACTGAAGTGACTGAATCCCAAATTGAAACAGTTCCAGTCACGTGGGATAAGCACCTCCTCACCAACTTCTGCTTCTAACCCTGACATATTTTCATGGCGTTTTCATTTTATAAACAGTCCTTGAGCAGCATCTGTATAATGAGCTGTGCTCTGTAATAACAGACATTCCGTTTCAGAATTTAGAATTAGAATTGCTTGTAGAATAGAAATGTTAAATGAGACACACAGAAACATGCACAAAAAGGAGGGTTGTGAGGAGAATATTAATGATTGTCAGAAAGGGACCAACAGTACACGAAAGGCTGTGAGCAGAAAAAATTGACAGAAAACTAGCACTTTGCAACATGAACTACTGGAACATCAGAAATGGCAGCCAAGTATAAGGCACATGCAAGTCCCATCACTGGTTCAAGAGATGAGATCCTGCTAACTGTCTTTGAATTGCTGTGAACTGCCACAGCTTAAGTGAACGCTGTAGCTGGGCTACAAAACTTGCCGAGGTATAAAGTTACATACAGGTTTCTGTGTACTTCTATCTTCATGGAGCATCACAAATAACATGGCTGAACTTCTTCATACAAATACACAGTAAGTATGGCACACTGTTTGGGAATGGTTGAGTCACAGCCAAGCCAGTGATTGAGCACCTGGTAAAGGAGCATGGCCAGCCCTGGGAGCACAGGTGGAAGCAATTCAGCTGTACAACCAGAACAGGTGGACCCAGGTTCTGCCCCTCACATACTTCATGAGAGGACTGGCAGCCACAAAGGAAGCACCTCTACTTGGAGAGTAGTAAGAGTCAGAGACAGTAAGCAATTCTTTCTTTATCACAGGATTGTGACCCCTGCCTTCCTTGGGTGACCCAAAACTGGTTTAAAGCAGCTCTGTCTGCTACTGCCTGTCCTTACACGTGTAGCAAGAATACTGAGCAGTTCGTAGTAGTGTGCATTTTGAAAGTACTCTCTGCACCACAAAATCCTCATTCCATTCACACAATATCCCAGTGGGGTAAAGCACTGCCGCACACCTTGGACAGAAGTTGTTTTTATATGATTTTCTCATCACTGCAGTGCTAGTAACAGTTGTGATACCCAATGCTTTGGCAGAAGTTGCTGTTTTTACAAACAAATCATGTATATTCTGCATTGGTTATCACAGCAGCAGCAAAAACACCAGTCATTATCCCACTGAAGGCGGAGGAAGTAGCGAGACTTCGTGCACGAGCTCACTGCAGCCCTGGCATCTGAAGGCAATTAACTTGCCTAAGGCCACTCAGCAAGTCAGTAGCTGAAACGTGAAAATGAGACTTCCTTGCTCCCAGCTCTGTCTTTTGCTGAAACCCCAAACAACTCTACCTCCTCAGTAGCTGCCATCATTACTATCTGCTTCAGTGGAGTTCCTGCTGCTTAGTTTTTCATAGGCTATTTTATTATGCAAGTACATACAGTGTTCTAGTTGAAGATGCTGGAACACATGCATGGTAAGTCTCACATTCAGTGCATTTATAACTTGGCCACAAATTCGCAACAGGACAGAAAGGGAATTTACCATCTGAGATTCTTGTCTTTTGAAGATACAGCTAGTTATTATAATAGATCTATAATCTTGAATGTCAGCCTTAGGCAAGAAAGATCTGGAAACTGACTGTAACAGTAATTTTATAGTACTACAGGACTAAAGGTGGAGAGGAAGAATCTTGTCTCTGACTACTAGCTTTTTCTAGCTTCCACATGTTGTGGAAGTCCGAACATTCAGTAACGCAAGAGAAGGATAAAGAACAGGGATAGCTGTGTGTGTTCATCCCTTATTTCCAGAATAGTCAAGTACCCCCTAGCTCAGTCAGTTTCTCCTCATTCAGAAGGATGAAGAAGGGTTGGAAAGGGCAGGTCACGTATGGGAATTTTCCTATCCAAGATGATAACTGTTCTCTGACTCAAAAAATTAGAAGACAGATGAGAGTTCTTTCAACTGCTTTGCAAATTACGAAAATACACATGGGACCAAGAAGAACACTCAGTATAGGACAGGTATAAGAGATACTTAATAATTCAGATAGGAATTCTCAACACCGTGCATGAAATACTTAAAACATGTTAATACAAGAACACATTACCTGCTCCCACAGAGATGTTCTCAGCCCCTCGACCTCCACCAGCACACACAGGAGGGGTGTGGATGGTGCCATTTAACAATCAATCCTACTCACTCAATTCTGACAATCATAATTAACGACTGAAGTGCTGGAGTCAACTTGTAAAGTTTTAAAGAAAACAAATAAAAATGGCAGTGAAACGAGAACAGAAGCTAATCTTAATTACAAACGTAAAGTCAGAAGCTTCAGTGAAGTCTCTCTCCCACTATAGTGTTGCCTTTAGCTGAAGACAAATTGCTAGTGTTTTTGTAATCTACGAAGTTAAAGTCATTATCCTGACAGCGCCAGGAAGTCTAATTTCCTGGAGCAGTAACACAAAGATTTATAAGTGAATTTAAACACTCACCTTCTGGAACAGGAAATCTATCATCTGCATTGGGCTACATGAAAAGTGACTGAGTATTTGAGATAACAGAGAAAGAAGAAATTCACCTCACTCCTCTGTTTACATCCCCCACCAAAATGCAAGTGAGCTTAAATAATCAAATTGAAAGGAAAAATTAATGAACACTATAGTAACTGATTTAAAGGAGAGAACAAGTTAGTTTGCCCGCTGGCTAAAATGTACCTGAACATCCATCCTCATGGCTGAAAATTTTCAACTCCTGAATGAGATGAACTGAAACCAGCGCTGAAGCTCACTCAAAGCATCTTAGAGCATCCACTTTTATGGAAGAGAGAAGTCAAGGGATTTGTCTAAATCAAATACCACACAGCCTTGGACTTAATTAGGAATAACTAACCAATTACACATGAAAAGCAGTTTTGCTCTTCTGGACTTTCTCTTTCCCATTGTAGCATTGATGAACAGAGGTGAACACTCCAGCATCTTCCTATCAGGAGGATTAAACGTTACAACCTTGGTAACACCTTCAGAGGGCTGACACATACCAATGCTGATTCTTATCTCTTAATCTGCCATTTGAGACACTGCCTTCCATTGCAAGGTATGATTAACCCTTGTCCTTCTCCTACTGCACGGGCCTCCTGCCGCTACTCGTGCCCAGGAATAAGGATGCTGCTAACAAAGCCAAGGAATTGTACTACGCTACGTATTTAATGTGCACACAGGAGAAATCAACATTCACACCAAGGTAGTGCAGAAAAAACAGGCTGCAGAGGAGAGAGCCAACACCACTGTCAGTGACCTACTTTATACGAGGAAAGGGATTTCAGGAAGGCTGCTGCTTTCTCATAGATGAAGGAATTTCTGGAAGTGCTAAATATAGTGAGGCCCCCGTGACAGCATTCATAATTTCTTCTTGGTGTTGTTTCCTGCTCATATGGCCCCTACAAGCTCTTATTTCCCCGAAAGTTATCCTTCCTCCCTGTCAAAAATACGCTCCTTTCAACAAAGTGGAATCATGATGCTTCTCTTCCACAGTCCTTCCTCATGAGGACAGCAGTGCTCTGGATGCTGCCAGAGCATGTATACATATTTTTTTTAAATGTCAGAAGAGACAGCTTCTGAAAGCACTGCAAGATCTCTCATCTGACATTATCCAGTTTGCCACAGATGATAACCCTGAACTGGAAGCATTCCCCTGCCAGAATGCCTAATATGTGAAATTATTAAAGGCACAGAAATGGTTTTAGGGCTGCTCAAATGCTATGTTGCAGCAAAATCCAGTGTCCATAAAAACAAAACAAAACAACAAGAGAATGAGAAGAAAAGGGAACTTCAGAGCATCCATATGAAAAAAAAAATCTCCATTCATTCCCTACTTCCAAAGAAAACAAATAATGGGAGAAAAATTGCTGGAATTTCAACTCGGTAATAACCCCACGCTCCATTTGTTCTGTTCAGGATGTGGACATGCTCCCAAGCCAACTTGAACAGGGACTGAAAAAGCCTCGGCCACCAAAACAGACACTGACACACCCACCTCATTCCTCTCCAACTAGAAGCTGCTAAAGCTTCTGCTTTTATCCATTCAGCTACGTGACAGCATCCCCATTTGGCTTGGTTTCCATGACAGTTTTTTTAAGTAAAGTAATTCTGAGAGTAAACAAAATTTTCGAAGATGATACTTTCTGTCAAGTCTTAACTAGTCCATAAGCAGAGTATCAATTCAGCTCAGTGACCATGTCTAAGATTATCTCAGAAAGAAATCACGTTGCACTTTTCCAAAGCCACTCTTAAGCCCAACAAGGAAAGCACTGAGGACGATGACTCAGGACTGCATGAAACTTGCAGCACTGCATCCCAACATTCAGTTGGCTGCCCCGATGTTCAGTTGCTGCACTGCATAGAAAAATAACTTATTACCACAGTTTCTCTTGCCTAGAAAGATTCTAGTTGAAAAGTCACTTTAATATGACTTTAATAATACATGAAAGAGATTAATCTCTAATTGTTGATTTTTGAAATAGCACTTAACTGTGTCACTCAAACTGAGTGCCTTTGATCATTAAAATTTGCATGGTTTTCCAGTCTCAGTTACAAGGATCTGCCTCAGCTGAGAGCGGATCTCATCAGAGCCAATTATCTGATCTGACCTGGGCTCTGAAGGGTTTTAAGACTGCAATTTAATTCATCTTACTGAACAATGCAAAGTCCTAGAGATCTTTTTGTGACCTTTAATATTCAGGAACTCTCACTTTAACTAAACGTCCTAAAGGAAACTACTGGTAAAAAAAGTGAACCAAGAAGTGTCCTGAGTGCATTCCCCCACCCCTCTGAACACACAGATGTGCAGATCCCACACCAACAGTTCTTACAAAACACCATGGAATTAATCAATCTAGTAAGAGATAGTCATTAGATTATAACCTATTCCATTTAACCGAGAGCATCTCAGAATTGTCAAGGAATCTCTCTTCAAGTGTGTGACTTCTAGATACTGAACATAATAATGAGCTGTGTAAGCTCAGACAGATGTAGCTCCCATTGAATATGCCTCACCTCTACCATTAGAAAAAGGCATATCAAAGAGTTTAATCTTAAAGAAAATTATGCAAAATGCATTTCTTTGTAGAAAACCTTGATCTTTCTTTTTTCCTAAACTTTACTGGCACCTTCATTCTTTTCTAAATATGATTGGAAGGAATGTTAGAGTTGAAGCCCTTGCTATATTTTGCCTTTTTTTTTTTTAATTTTTAAAACATCCTTATAAAGGCTCCTTGCTCTGCAATGTCAGTGCCCAGTCCTGAACTGGTGCCATCAAAGTGAAAGCTGGTTATGAGGTATGACCAGCAGCTCTCTGGATAGGATGGTACTGTACGTTCTAGAGGGTGCATTACTATCTCGTGCAATAATGCACCAAGTGAAAACCACAGTTTAGATAACAGCCTAGAAACTGTAATCAGTGTAAAGGGTGCCTGCAATTTCAATTTTACACTCTGAAGAACACTCAGTTCCTGCTATTTACAGATCATGAAGGTGAGGGTGCTGCAGGAGAGCTTTTCTGCCAGGCCAGGTGAACAGTGTGGCACCACAGCAGTTGCTATGACAGTAGCTGTATCTGCAGTGATACTGCACACACCTCAAACAAAAACTTGTACAAGTTTCAAAACACTGTCCAGTGCTATAAGAAGTATGACAAGACCCAAACAATCTCCCAGCATTCAATTAAAGACAGCATAAATACAGACTGAATGACAGTGCAAGATTTCACCACTGCCGGAACCTGAAACACAATGCAGAAAAACTGAAGAAATACAGACATGCCAGGAAAGGGGAAAGATTAGTGGTTAGCACACTTAGTGCTTTCTCATATTTCCTTACGCTTGGGTTCAGCGAGGGAATTCACAGTTGGAGTTGTAAAGGAAGTCAGCGTGCACTCAACACCTCAGCGAGGCACAGTCACAAACCTGATCACAGGACCCCGAGTTGGAAGAGACCCACAAGGACCAGAGCCCAAACAGCAACGCGATGTCTGACCGGTGCCCCAATGCTCCTTGAGCTCTGGCAGCTCAGGGCCATGCCCACTGCCCTGGGAAGCCTGTGCTGGGCCTGACCATCCTGAAGAACCTTTCTGTCATTCCAACCTGAACCTCTCCTGAAACAGAAATCTCACAATAAACCCACGGGCAGAGCTACAAACAGGATTCTCTACTTTCCAGTACAATGCTGTCTTATGGATGTAATAAAAAAATATACGTATTAGAAACCAGCAAATTTTAAGCAATTTTAGAATTCAAAATATAACAATTCATTCACAGCCCTTGGATTTAGTAGTTACTTCTTCCTTGATTTTTGGTAATCTTTAATTCAGGCAGGCTTCTACAAGTTTCCATGCATTTAGCAGTTTAATACAAAAGCTGCTTGTATCTAGAATTACTAGGTAAGAACAGGCACTGACAAATCTATTATTTCCATTAAACAAATACAAAGTAAAGATCAGTATGATTGTTCATGTCTCAGATCCCTCTAAGAGCCTCCAACTCACATGCTACTCGTTATTTCCAGAAGCACACACGTTAGCATTACCTTTTGCTGTCTCAGACCGCTTGGGCAAATCAAGTGTATCAAAATTCCTGTCCAGATCTCCATTCTTCTTTCCTGTGCAAAAAAATAAAAAAAAAAGAAAACAACAACAGATGGTGAAGACCAATCAATGAAGTGCAATTTTAGCTATTTATTAGCAACTAAGGGAAACAATTTCATACTTCTGCAACGAGAGAATTCTAAACATACATTACATAAGCTTTAACTTAAACAGTTCTACACAGAAAAGTGGAACAGCACCTTGACTTCACTTCTAGGCTATGGATTCAATTTAATGTATGCAACTGGGGAGAGGTGTTAATTTTCTCTTCCTCCACCACTGAGACACTCTGGTTTGGGTAAGCACACACAAACCCTATGGGATAACCAAGCATTGCTTTTGGAAGTCCTGGAACAGAGATACAAGATTCTGAAGGAAGTGCAGGAATCTAGACAGCTTCTGAGGGCAGCACTACACAATTCAGCCTTCCCTAATTACTTTAGGGGGAAAATCTTGTTATCTAGTCCCTCTCCCTCAAGAACAGCAGAAGAACTGCAATAGGGAATGATGAGATGAATTCACACTCACTTCAGCTGCTTTTGAACAGAGCCCCTACCAGACTGCCCAGGGAGGTCTGCAGGCAGAGCTGAAAGCTCCCCAAGTCAGGATGCTTAACAGCAAACAGGGAAAACATTGCTTGAAAAATCTAACATGGAGACTGGTCTGGCTCTTGACTGGAACAGGTCACAAAACAGGAGAGGCCAATCCCTGTCCTGTCATAGCAGGAAGGTGGAAGTTTCTCACCATGAATCCCATGAGCCATTCTACCTTCTTGATGAAAAATAAACATGTGCAGTACAGAAGAGAAATGGTGTTTTTAAATACCAATAGGAACATTTAGAAACATCAGGAAGAGAAAAGAGCCCTCGGGATAGCATTACATCCCCACTGTTTCTCTGTAAATACTACTTTTTTTTTTTTTTAATTTTGAATCCTCAGCACAGAGTATCAGCCAACTTTCAGTGCTGTACAAAACAAAACACACATCTGGAAGTTCTGTTCATCTGCAGCCATTTGATTAAAGTATGGCAAAGCCCCAAAGCCCATCTTTCTAAACTGCCAAAAAGTCATGGGACCATATAGCATGCCAGTGCTCCGAAAGGCACCTTTCCTAAAGGGAAGGACAGGACACAGCTGTAACTCTGCAGACCTCCATCTAGTTTCTGATCCATGAAAGAACTTGAAACGGTGCTTGGTGAACTAAATATCAGAAAGAAAAAATGAACAGCAAAGGACACTACGTTTCATAATGACAGCTTAACACTGTTAGTGCTTGCAAACCTTTGCAGACTGTCCAAGCAGAGGGACCGAAGAGGACAGAACTCATTGTTTAGGAAATATTACAAACGTGGGACAGAACAAGAAATGGGACTCCATTGTATCTACAAGCATGACTAAACTCCTTTCACACATCCCCAATTTCATGTCTCTGGCATTAGCTAATTTAAAAAGCCTGTGAATAATTGCAGTGAGAGCCAGACTTTACTGAACCCAACCACTTATTTCAGAAGTTCTCTCTATAAAGATAGGAGACTGTCATTCCTATTAGCCCTGCAGAACTGACATGGTTCAGTAAGAAGTAGGATCCCACCAGCCTAGTGCCACCAGTTCAAGAGACTGTCCAGGAGAGCAGCGTAGGTGCTGCATCTTTTGAGCTGGCAGTGCAGAAGCAGCTATTTATCAAGCCATCTTTCCACCCTGCATTCTCTCATCTTCAGTTGCAGTCTCAATTTCTGGACCAGACTGAACATACTGGCCACCTTTTAGGAAGCCTTTACTGGTTTGCCTCTCAGAGGAACTAATCCAGCCCTCAGGCAAAACCACGTCTCTTCAGAACAGAAGCTGCCAGCTGTTTACTAGTGGAAGAAATTCAGGAGACAGAGCTCTGACCAATGGGATCTCTGCTTTACCAACTGCTTGTTTAATCCAATTCAGCAAGGGCCAGGTTCAGAAATTCCCAAAGCACCTCCATTATCTGGGGCTTTCCTATAGGGAGGGGATGAGGAACACGAGGACTAAGCTGTAAGACGACTCCAAAAGAAATCCATCCGGAAGGCAAAGGTGGTGCAGCTGCTCCTGTTCCCATCTGATTTCCACGAGACCCACAATATTGATTTGGATTTCCTAACAAGGTGACAGCATTCAGCAATTTCAAGAGCCTATCAATTACAGACCTCTCAGCCATCACCTACCCTGAATGACATCATGAGAAGGCAGCTTCGCTGACAGCCGCTGCAGCTCTGGAAATCACTCAGGCCTGCCAGCATTGTTAGCACACAGGGATGTTTAAAAGATCATGCTAGCAGTTTAAGGCACGTGGTTTGGACATCTCAATTTTTTCCCTTCTATACATCTCCCTCCTCCCCAAGTTTTACAGCTCTAAGAACAGGAGAGAAAAGATTATGCTGCTGGATCAAAAGCACAGCTCCAGACTTGGCCAAGAGACAGACAGCTTTGAATGTGCCTGCTGACAGGTCTGTTTTATGAGACCTGGCTGAAGGAATTGGCACAGCAATCTGCTTTGGGAAAACAGCCTGACATGAGACTTGATTGTACAAGAAGCAATTTACAGTCTCTGAAACAGCAGGATTAAAATTCTTTCCCTCTCCCCCCACTACTTTTATGTAAAAAACAACCAAAACATGACCTTTGGCATCCTCACTGTCAGAAACTTAATAAGGACTGTGAGATATAACCCAGTGTTATTAACTAATAGTGCTGTTTATCATCTTCCTCAAATATCATTTTGTTTTCTTGGATAATCAATACAGCTATTCACAGCTAGACCACTCTTGCTGAAAGATTAATTCCCAAACACTTCAAGTTAAGAAAAAAAAAACAGTGAAGAGATTCTTCATGACATCTGTGCTTATAAGTTCTGTTAATACGCTCCATCGTCGTCCAGTTCAGTGGGAGATGGAAGGCCAGGGCTGTGTCTGCCCTCTGCACGCTCACCCCAGAGGCCTCCAGTCACAGTCTGTGAGCAGCATCTCAAACAATGCTCACAAGCACTATTTGTTCGGTGGAGGAATTTTTTCAACATTTTCAACATTTCAGGACCCACTGATCTGAAGCAAGTGTCACAAACTGACAAAGAGCCGAAGGGGTCCTTACCCCTCAGTATCAGTAACAGCAGAAATCTCCAGGATACTGCACAGCCAAACCGAACTGCCAGTGAGGAGTAAGGGAGGCAAACTTCAGCCTCAGTCGTACAGTTCCAATGGCAATTCCACCTGCTGTGCTGGGATGAGAAGCTGAAGGGTGCAGCTCCCCAGCAGCTTACTGCAGGTATCTCCATCTAGCTAGCCTGAATGTCAGTAACAAAGATGCAGAACCCAAGCAGACAAAATGACCTCTGAGTACAATTCCGAGCTGCTGAGCCTTTACACTTACTGCTACCCAGGTGAGTTAGAAAAACTATACTTTGACATGACAGGCTTAGCAAGGCAACTTGCACACTTACCTGTGCCCTCCCTCAAGGGATTGTTAGGCTGGTTGCAAATCAATTATACCAGGACTGAATAAAAATGTGTCATTTCTGCTTTTAGCATGAAAAGAACAAACTGAAAATGCTCTCTCAATTACACAGCAGATTTCCATGCCTGCTGAAATGGACAGGAGGAAGCAGAGCATGGAGGAGCAGAGAAGGTGAACGAACAAGACCTTAATCTCAGCTCTTTGCCTTGCATGTAGAAGCTGAACAATGTAGATTATGGTGATGATGAAAAGAAAGTATTGCAGAGACTCACCTTGATTGAACCACTCCTCTAATTACCAGAAAAGCAGCAAAAGAAAAACAAGAATTTACAGGAAGGAAGAAAATACAAAGGAACAGTCACAAAGAGGCAGAATTTTACAAAATAGGTTAAAACCTGAGGCTTACAAGAAAACCATCAACTTTCACTGATTAAAAACAAAACAGAAATAAACCCACCAAAACAAACAAACAAAAAGAAGAGGACATTCCACTCTCTTTCTTTTGCTCCTGCTGAGAAAAATCTTTCCCTGCAGGTCTTCCTTCCCCCGCCCCTCCTGGTCCATGGAAAGGGCCCAGAGCTCCGTGGGGACGGAGGCTGCCCAGCCCTCACAGGTGGGTTTGAAATGCTATGATCGATGATCATGAGCTGAATTAAAGCAAATATGGAAACGCTGCAAGATTAAGTGAGCAAAAGAGGGAGGGAATTGAAGCGACCTACTTTCCAGCCCTCGGCCGACACAATTAAGAGTTCCAGCCTAGGTGTTCACATCAATTTAACAGCAGGAAAAGGAATTTTCTATTTCTGACTTTAAAGGCACATTTACACACGGCCAAGCCCAAGCTGCCCCTGAGCGCCAGCACCGCTTGCTGCAGTCCGTGGGCTCGTCCCTGTGCAGCACGGCTTTGAGAGCAGTTAACCCAAAAGGCCGCGGCCAGGTGTTGTGGCTGACAGACCGAGCCGCCCAGCCGCAGCAGCGCAGAACCGGGCGGGCCGCAGGCAGACACAGGCAAAGGACGGCCAGCTGAGAGCGCTCTGTTTGCACAGCCGCCGCGAGGATGACGACAGCTCTTCCCTGCGCTGCCCTCCTCCACAACGCACGCGGTGTCACACACAGAAACCTTCCCACGACTGCTGCTCTCAGGCGGCCAAACACCACGGGAGACAAGAGGCAGGAAAGAGGCTCAAGTCAACGTGCACTCCGGGTTTCTGAAGGATATCACAGTGAAGTTTGGGTCATTCACGATGAGAACGGGCTGGCCAGGCAGGTTATACTGTCTTTTTAGTTTTCCCCCCAACCATTAGAACATTAATTTTTTATTTTGTTTTTGTGTTGTTTTTTTTTTTTTTGAGCATAGGCTCAACCTCTGGTGACAGACTGCTCTAGCAATGTGCCTTCACTCTGCAGTGACACATGGAAGCAAAACGCTTTAACAACACGTACAGGTCACATCAAAGGAAGCCCCCTGCACAGAACAGAGTCTCTCAAGTTCAAACAATTTCATGTATTCCCTTCAGCACCAAAACCTTCCTTAGATCCTGGCCTTGAACAGGATCCTAAGCCAGGATGTGAGCGTGCACCAGTGTGGAGAACAGAGCCCAGACAGGAACATGAGTTCATTACCTCTGAATTCAGCCTACAAGAGTCATTTCTCAAAACCACCAAAGAAAACACAAGTTTCTTTCATACCCAAACGCATTTCACTGTTTCTTTTTAAGAGAAAGATGGAAGCAGGTTACTGAGACTGTTAATCTTTGCTTGAAACGAAAATCATTTGCAACTTTCATGCCCCAGAGGAAAGAACAGGCCTGAAAGTGACTGACAAAAGCGACAAAATCGTGTCTGCAATTTAAATTAATGAGTGACAGAATTGGGAGGTTCTATCTCTTGGTTGCAGGTGAGAGGACAGCCTTTCAGTTTGCTTTCACATGTGGGAGACTGAAGGCATGGAACACAGACAGGACTCCCATGCATGGAGATGGATGCGTGCTGGCCTGGCTTCCAGAGACAGCAGCACATGCTCTGCAGCCAAGCAAAACTAAGCGTAGATCTGACAGATGCAAGAACACAGCCAAGAAAAGGATAAGGAGAGCACAGCCACCATTATCCAGCAGCAGCATCTTACAGCAGCATGCATCACTCCTATTGAAAGCCAAACAGAAGCGTAGCAATTGTGGACAAAGGTCCCAAATACTGAGCAGTAACACAGCAAGGGAGATGACCGCGTGCCACAACACTACAGACACGTACCTCTGCAAACTGCATCACTCTAGCATCACGAAACACCTTGCAAGAGCAGAACTGAACAGCACGATGTACCCCAAGTTCATTTCCAGTTTTCGGTTCTCTGTGAGACATACCTTTAGCTTTCTTTCCACCAAAACAACCAGCATCATCTTTCTTCTTTTTCTGAGAGCCTCCTGTGCCCGCAGTCTGACCAGCATCAAGTTCTTGATACTTATCAGCTCCAGGGACCTCTTTGTGGACATGATAGGAAAGGTTCCGCATGATGCACACACAATTCTCCACAGACTGTGACAAAAAGATTTACATTAAGAATAAGTATTGTATCCTTCTCTCTGCAAACTGTTGTATTACACTGCAGTGGCAAGTTTGGAGAAGTTTAAGAAAAAAAAAAAGGCCAGCCACCCCAGGAAGAGAATGGTATGTTAAACAAATTTAGTAAAAAACAAAAACAAAAAACTAATTTAACGTTCTTATCTGCTCTAATTTTTTTTCTTCAAAAGTGAAGCACTTCATAAATAGTACCCATTCAACATGAAAATTCTCTAATCAAGAATACCATCTGATCACGCACAAAGAATACAAATTCACCAGAAGATCAAACACACAGGAGAAAACCATCATTTAAGGTTCTTATTTTAATACAGGGTCTCTCACACTCTTCCAACCTTTACAATCCCCAACAGACTCTATTTATTAAGTCTCCTCTGAGTCAAAATGAAGGCTGTGTGAGGAGTTCAATGAGAACACACACTGCTCTGTAGTAATAGCTGATTCATAACATGTAACACATTCAGTTTTGACATGAGCAACGCTCTGTAGGTTGCAATGGGAGCCACCAGGTGGTTACAAAATCCACTTCCAAAATACCTGATTAAGTGACAGGGCTTTAGAATTCCCTTGTGCACACTATCACATGGTAGGAAAAAAAGAAATGATAAAATAAGGAATGAAGTTTTTGGTGCTAAAAAGCAATACTATGCTCCTTCCCTTCGTAAAGGGTTAAACTTAAGATATTCCTAATACTTTTAAACATTCTTTTAAGCACTGCAGGATGAAGTGATGATAAACGCAGATGAATCAACATTTGTACCTACAAAAGAAAAAGTCACAAAAAGCACTGCAGGCCTAAAGACACATCTTAACATCTTGGCACTACATCATTTTAAGCTGGCATTGAAAAAACTATAAAATGAGAACTAATCCCCTTGTTGATGTTGTGCAAAGCACAATACAAGAGGACTCAGTTCTGATTTGGAGACTGCACTTCGGAAAGTTGATTAAGTAATGCAGAACAACAGCAGCAATACCACCAGGATAAGAAAGTACTGCTCTCCTCACCAATCACAGCTACTTGCCTTTGCTCCCCTCAACAGCCATACAAGGTAATGCAGCAGCACTGCTGATCCTCTGTCAGTACTATCATGGGTATCGTAGACATGAGAGGACGGCAATTACTGTGTTTTAAGCAGCAAGCACAGTCCCATTCTAAAACTAGCAAAATAGAAGTCAGACCAGGTGTAACACTGCAGACTACAGTAACAGAAACACCACTCACATTTTAATACTCAAGCTCACCTTATTGTCTGTATCTTTCTTGCCAACTGCAGACTGTAGGGCATGAAGGAGGGCATCCACCAAGCCATCACACTCTCTTAGTCTTCTGCGTGCTTCTGCTCCATCTGAACTTACATTCCTAACAAAAGATATTTAAAAGAAATTTTAGCCCTCTGACCTTCAACCACAAAGCTGAAGGTGTGTTGATTTATATTGCAATTATTAAGAACTCAGCTCAGATCAACAATTTGAAGGCAAGTCTCTTTGTTAACTTGAAGGAAATTGAACTAAATTCTTCTGGTTCGTAAGGTCTTGATTTCTCCCAGCACAAAGTGGAAAAACACTTAAATAAAAGCTATTTTCTATTTACAATACCTGATGCATGACTGCCACACAGGCAAACTTATTACGGTTTACATATGTTGTACATAAATGCATTCCATGTAACAGAATCAACTTTACAATTTCTTCCAAGGTTGGTTCATCCACCAGTGAAGAAAACATCAGGTCACACGACCTGAAATTACTCCTTTCATGCATTACAGCAGACACCACTTGTAGAAGTTTTCTGCAGGCTGGCACTGATTTTCAGCACGAGCACAAAACAAGTGTTACTGCCAGAAAATGCTAATCCTCAGCATAGCAGGTCTCAGCATGAAGTGGTCTGCAAAGCTACTTGCTCTGAAGCTGAAGATGGCTCAGCAGCAGAGTACTCTTGGCCACAGAAACTGAAAAATACTTTTTGATTTCATGAAAAAGAATTAAGAACAGGCATACAAAAAGCTAGAGTACATTTGACTACGCAGGGTCACTCCAAAAGTAATGTCTCCTACTCAACTGCATGGAAACTACAACAGATACAGTGAGCAGATAACAACTCAATAGAGAAAATTCTCACTACGACAGTCACCACCCCCAGCTGAGCACTTTCACAACGAACAAGAGCTGCGTGCTGCATCAGAACAACCTGCATGGCCATGTGGAGCATGGCTTGTCTTCCACACCACTGTCACCACCCTCACTGAGCTCACAGACACTGCGGGGTCTCCATCACCATTCAGCACCGATGAATGTCAGTGGGTGCCATTTTTTCCACCTGGAGCAGTTCAGTGACACACCTTTGCTCCATACACACCCCATGTCAGAAGCCATTCTGTCAGAGTGCTGCTCTGCTGCCATCTGTCACACAGCAACAAAACATAACGGGATATTGGTGGGAAGCTTCAACCTCTGCTGCCATGCCACCAACAGCTGCCTCTGATGTCATGGCCAGCATAATGAAACAGGAGGTATTACTTTTGGAGCAGCCCTTGTATGATCAATCTATCATGACCCAATTTTTGGGAGGGCATGAAGCGACAATACAATTCTCAAGCGCATTCATCAGCAAGCCTACATGTAAGTTTTCTCCCACCTGAAACACACTGATTTCAACAGCACAGTTAACACTTCAGCTTTCAGGGTCTTTTAATTCCACAAACCCACATAAGGTCACCTTTGAAAGCTCAGAATACAGCCGTTAACTTCTGCTACCAGGACAGCTCGGCCAATTTTTCTTTCTCACTGACTGCAGGGACTGCCAACCTCAAAGTAATTAACAACTCCGTCACAGCCTGTACTCTCAGCACCCAGACAGGCTGCCATGTTAATTGCATGACTGCAGAAAGAAACATTTTCTCAGAGACCTCTCAAAGCCCAAAGACACTCAACTGTGAGCTGGCTGCTGTTACAGCACACACACTTGTAATTAAAAACACATAAGAAACTATAGATAAACGGGTCCTTTCCTCAGCACCCACCACACTCTCACCTCCAGCAATGGCTGACTCAGGGCACAGCAGCAGCCATACAAGTTGGATTCCATAGGATATTTAGAAGAGAGAATATGTGCTGTTTCTTCATCTCCAGCTGTACTCCTTTAGTATTAAAAGCCTAAATGTGAATCTTAATATACAGTCTTCATCAAATTGAAAGTAGAATTCAAATTCTCAGTGATATCCTTCTGGTACCATACTAATAAACGACAGATGCTCCACCTATAAGCACATTTATCAGAAGCAGAACATTACTTACTGCGCTTGAGAGTGACAGAAATGCACTAAAAATGGGCCATCCAGAGCTGTGCATTACATTTCCTATTCCCTCATTAATTCTTAGAAATAGCAAACTGAAATGCATGAGGAATGCTTGCAGACGTTGCAAAATAAATAAATCTTTCAGAAAATATTCCTGAATGCCTTCCTTGCCTCCATGGCCCATTCATGAAACTTTCTATGGTAATAACATTTGCTTTACAGCTTTGATTATCAACAGCATTACAGGGTTTTGTACACTCCTCATCTTATTTCTTCATCAGTTATAGGATTAATATTAAAGTGGGTATCAATAAGATTATAACAGAAAAACATTTTAAAGGGCATCAGTAAGCACAGCTTGTTGATCTCTCTTGCTCTATCTTCACCTATAGAAAAACTTACTGAAAGTAAGTACCTCAAAAAAAAAACAACCAACAAACAGTTCCACCTAAATCAAACATAAATAAGCGTGAGAATTCCGCAAGGTCAAATTAATAGCTAATTAATATTCTGTTCAAATTACACAGGCATCAAACTTTACAGTAGTAATGTCATAACTCACACTACAAAACATATCCCTATGAGCATCCATGCAGAACCATCTGCTCTGCAAGTGCCCGACACTCTCTTTGCTAGACCTCCTTGGGATTTCCCTACCAACAGAATCCCTTTCCCTGTCTGTTGCTGTAACCCAGACACACTGGAGAGCTCAGCTCACATCCTTCACCTCCACTGCAGTCGGGGAACAGAGGCCCCAGGAGGCTGAGCCTGCAGAGTTCCTGCCTCCACAGCACACACTGCTGCTGCTCAGAGTGCGCACAGCGAGGGCTCCCGAGGGAACAGCTGCACCTCAGACAGACACACAGGTATGCCCTTAAGTGCCAAGCAAAGGTGGGCTCCGATAAGCTGTCACCTGGCAGTCTCTGGAGAAGAGCTGCTGGTGTTGAATCCACGATGCAGAACATCCACAAGCCAGCGGTGCTGGGCTGAGCACGAGCTGTGCAGGACAGGCCTGAGAGCGCCGGCGCACTGACTGCACGGCTCCTGCTGCGCCCACAGCTGGAGGGCAGAACCCTGCATGCAGCACCCTTTGCATTACAGAGGAAGCACCCAGATAAAGGACTCAGAACAGACTGTCTGACAGTCTTGTTTGGCCTTTGAGATGAATCCCCTCATAGTTCTGGGGGGAACATTCACCTCTGCTGTGTTCACCAAGAGAAGCCTGCTTTCCCCAGGACCTGCTTTTGAATACATTCCACAAGTCCAGTAAATGAGAAAGCCATTTTAAAAACAAGAACAGTGTCTTTCTCATATCACACTGCAAAGGGTGACAGAAAGCTTCCCAGTGTGTTTGCCATAAATACAATGGACTCAAAAGAGCAATTCTAGGAACAAGACATGAAGTTACTGCCTGCATTCCTCTAAGGGCACAGGATGGAAAGGACAGAACACACACCTCAGCCAGAGATTTGAAAACCTTTACATGATGATTCCTCCTCAAATTCTTGCAGCCTGGCCTGTAGGCAGGACTGGGGAGAGAGGCTGTGCAAGGATGATTAAATATATGCTTTCCCTGGGAAAACAAAACAGAAGACTCCTAAGTAAATGTTAAATGAAAGCAAATATCTTCCAGCAGAGAAACACATCAGACGAGGAATCTAGTCAGAATTAAAGAGTATAGGAAATGGTGGAAATGCGTGAGAAATCTGTTCGTACTTTAGGTAAGGTTACCATTAACACCAAATAGTCTTCTCAATGATGTACAAGTCTGAATGTAGCCGTTACATCTGCAGAGCTGGTGTTCACCTCCAGGACAGGTGAACCACTGCTACTATCAGTGCCACGCACCAGAACTATCCCCAAAAGAAGAGATACAAAAGCAACCAAACGCAAGGTGCTTCATTTGCAGGATTTTGGTGCGAATCACAAAGCACCGTCCTGCTCTGCTCTCTAAAAGCCCAAAAGCTAGCACTGAGTTTCTGTTTTCCTCTTAAAAAAACAAAGCACAACAAAGAGAAACCTCAAAATACAAACACAGGAGAGACTTTTTTCCTCTGAGCACTTAAAGCCATATTCCTGACCGCAGTGCTGTGTGAGGCTGGGCTGCCCCTCTGCGCTGCAGGCAGAGCTGAAAGCCAAAGGTTGCAGCACTGCTAATGCTTACCATCACACCGCAGATCAGCAGGAGTAAAAAGCACTTTGTTTAGAAACCCAGCTGGGGACAAAGACAACAGGTTGAGGACCACAGGGACTTTGTCTTTTACATAAACAGAAAGCTAAAATGGAATTTTTTTAGACATCTTTCTAGTAGGATTGCCAGCTTTCCCTGGAAGAAGCACAGAGACGCGGACAATCTGCAGCTGGGTCGGCGATAAGCACTTCAACAGCCTCTCTGCACACACTACAGGGCCTCAGCCCAAATTAATCTTACTTTTTACAACTGTAAACAGTCTTTTAATAGTGATTTTTCTACTGCTAAGCTAAGAAGTAACGCTGGCTCCATCGCCCACCTCAGCACTGTTGCAGGAGGTGAGGGCATCCACAATCACTGCCCTGGGGTGCAAACCAGCGGCAGGTTAAGGAGCAGCACTGCACAGGGCTGTGGCACAGCACACACACACCTTGCTAAGACCCCAGCACCGACCTCACTTCAGCTGCCTCAGTCGGGCACTGACATCTCTACTTCAGCTGGTAAAAGAACACAAGGTTTTCACAGGTCTCATTTAAATATTTTACCTGTCACGTCCACCGGCAGCCCAAACCCTTGCTTTAAGAACACCCTTCCACTCAGGCTTTGCTTCACTAGTAAGAATTTTTTATTTGGATGTCAGCCAAAAGAGATCGATCAGTAACAGCTGCAGCAAACATACACTGCATCGAGTGCATTTCGAGTTACTGGGTGTCCCAAAGGGGGAACAGAGCCATTTAAAACCATTCCATCATTTCATGCAGAAATACAATAAATTCCATACTTCAGTTCACATGAAATACCAAAAAGTTTAATTGGTATTAAGTTCATTGTGCTGAAAATAAGAGAGAAAAAGCAAGAAGCTGCCTGTCACACAAAGATAGCCTAATCCAGGCCTCGCTGCTGACCTCCACAACACAATGGAGCTTGGCAGCAGACAGCTGAATCAGACATCAGGCAAAGCATACAGTAAAGAAAGAGGAAGACAAAGTCCAAACAAAATCAGCAGAAGAAAAAGATGGGGGGGGAGTCTGATGGTGACCCTGGTAGGAGCAGCTGTGCATCAGATCTGGGCAGGTGATCTCACTGGATATTTATGCTCTATTTAAATATCTACCCACCAGCCAGACCCAAGTCAGTGCAGCAGCTCTCACTGCCTTGCATTTAAATCCCTTCCAACTACTTGAATAGAGAGACTAGCTTTGTTCAACTGCCCACATGTTTATGGGGCAGTTGAAAACTGACTTCACAAGCAAGAGCTGTTGTCCAAGAGAACATCTATGTGGAGCAACAGGTCTAAGGCATGCTGTCGTGACCCAGAATCACGTCAGAGTTGTTTCTAAGATGCTCTCGCAATAAGCAAGGGCTCAGGCACCAGCAACACAGCTGAACAAGATACAGATCTGTAGCCTAACTTCTGTTATTTGTAGCTTTTACATCCAAGATATCACGTAATGGCATTTTAGTTAAATGCTGCTGACTGGTTACCTCCAGCATGACCTCCTTGGAGAGCCTTCGCTCACTCTCCTGTAATGCAAAAGCACACAGAAATGCACTACAGGAGATTCCACAATACCCAGCAGCTACTTATGCTTCAAATTATTCCAGACTCCACTTGGAAGAAAGGTTCCTCTTGCTTTACCACACATGCTTGCTGCAATGTTTAAAGAATCTCAGAAATACAAAAATGAGATAGTATGTATCCAATGAAGGATCACAGCTTGCATGCCTTCCAAAGCAAACTATGGCCTCTGCACTGACTGCGGTTTGCTTTGTTCCTATCTCTTCATTCCGCCACAGCAGCAGACATTTCTGTAGGTTTCCTCCACTGGCAGCCCAGGGGGAAGGGACCTACATTCATTCCTAAGGAATGACAGAAGGCAATAAGCAAGTGCACAACCTTGAATTTATACTTCAGATTTTATTGTAAAGCATTAAGGTTGCATGTAAGTAGGTTATGTCTCTGCTGCTAAAATCTATGCATAATTTATTTATATTACAAGCTAAACATCAGGAACTGTCAGGAGGAACCCTAACAGCTCCTCACTAGCACGAATTAAACACTCTGCTCAGCATATAAGCCCCAGGACAGCCATATGCTGTGATCCTGCACAGTATCAGTAAGCTAATTAAGAAACCGCCTTCGCTTGCTCCTCTGCACCGAGAGGTGTGGGTTTGGAATTTGAGTTGTTTTTTTCCAGTCTGTGTTGGGCAGATAAGCTTCTCCTCTTCTGTGCTGAAAAACAAAGATTGACAGGCAAATTTTTGTTCTTTTTTTTTTTTTTAATCTCTAATAATTATTCTTTTGCTGAAATCCCAGTTCGAAAGTGCCTACCCTACAGGACACAAACAGTCCCTGAGCTCCAGGTGCCCAGAGGCTGCACCCACGTGTGACAGGCACCAGCACAGCAGACATGGGGGGCAGGCAGAGACACGGCAGCATCTGTCCCATCCCTCTGGTGGGGAGGCTGTGCCAGGTCCCGAGATGGCCTCCAGGTACCAAAGAAAGGCGGCCTGGCACGAGGCATCCCCCAGCTCACTGCTGCTCAGAGCCAGGCTGTGCTTCGGGCCGAGAGCTGCACTAGGCTGCCTTCCCACTGCGTCCCTGGCAGGCCAGGGCAGCCAGAAGAGCTGCATGCAGGCAGGGCACACCTGCTGCAGCTGCCACCACATCGGCATCACGTCAGCGGGATGTACAGACAGTGCTTGAAGGTGGTTCACTTGGAAAGCTCTAATCCCCAAGCACTTCTCCTCACAGAAAAGCTAGAAATTAACCATTAGGAAAGGAGGGCGTAAGATCTGGCACTGACATATCCTTTTTGCCCCCAAGTCCATGCAGAGGCCTGGGGAGGCAGCTCTGGGCCCAGCAATGCCTGCCCTGGGCACAGCTCGGCTGGATCACACCGGGCCCCTGACTGATGGCACTGGGAGGCGAGTTCAAGGAGAGCAGAATGCAGCATTGGGGCAGTCTTATTCCCCGCCCAAAGACAAGTTTAAATAAAGAATTAAATGGATCACAATTACAAAGCAGCTTGCACCAAACGCACTCTTCACCTCTTGGGCGTAAACATCAAACAACATGGAAGCACAGAAATCCAAACCCATTTTCTGTTCACAATTCCTGAGAATTAAAAAAAAAATAATGTACAAGATGCACATACAAACATTCCGTCCTCTTCAGAAAAGCCTCAAAGCATCCTCATATAAAACACTACATTCAATATATTAGTGATTTACCATCAAGCACCTGTGGCCCTATTTCCCCTGAAGTAAAATGAACGTAACGAGAAACCACACACTCACACATCATTTCCCACATTGGAGAGATGATTTTTATTTTTGGCTCCCAATCTACTGATTCCTTATTTCATGTCAGCAAACACTGTTTCACACTTGCCATAACTCTCAGCTTTTGTTTTCATAGAACAGCATTTTCCTTTATGCCTACTGGAGGTTTTCATTCCCTGTTACAATCCCTAGGACCAACCACCCGACAAGATTCCAACTACTGCTATTTACCAGCCTCGTGGGAAACTAAGGCTCAAACAAAGGGAGAAAAAGTGAAGATGACTGATCCACTCATCAGGTGCTTTGGAGTCTGAATTTCACCCAAATCAGAAAGAAGCAGTGATACTAAGCAGAGTACAAAAACGTTTATACAGCTAATTTTGCTGAAGTGATGTCAGAACAGCAATTAATTCCATGTTTCTCAAGTCTCCGTTGCTTCCCTAACCACCAAGTCACCCTCCTCCTCCCAGCAGCTGATGTTGAGCAAGCTGCTGTGTGCAGCTTCAACCTGAAGAATGCATGTTTGAGTGGAAGTCAGGTGTGTGCAGTCTGTGTTTGCACACGCACAGCCAGGTCTCAGAACCTCAAGGCTACTTGTGAATGTGAATTTCTACCTACTTGGAGAACTGACAAGAAATGCTGCAACTACAGATGGTACCCTGGAAAAAAAAGAATACTTTGCATCTGTTTACTATGCAAATTAATTCATTTAGCATTTGTTGACAGCAGGTCAGTTTGGAGCAGGAATCAGGCTAGAAAGCTGGCAATATAGGAACTAAGTTCTACTCCATCCTCTTACAATTGAAAAATCCTCTAAGAAAATTAATTAGGCAGAAGAAGCAATTAAGCCCAAAATGAATTTAACTTTTCAACCATTAAAATCTTCACTGCTTCCAGAGAACTAAGAATCACAGTGGACACGTCCACAGAAAACAGAACAGGTTATGTGACTGCAGCTCTGCTCCCACAGGGCTGCACAGCTGCCCTGCACAGCACAGGGCTGTGGCACCACGGGATGGCAGTGAGCACACTGCTGAGCTCCACCACCCTCACAAGCAATTCGACTTATTTTCTCCTCCTAAAGCACCTTCATGTCTTGGACGCAGCTGGCGAAAGGAGCGCAAAATTACCTTGGAAGTGGTTCTGCAAAAGCTATGTAATACCACCTATAATGTAATAAGAAATACGGTCAAGTGAAAGGGGGCATCTCCCTCCTTCTTCTGCATCTTTGCCTGCTGTCCCAGACTCATTTAATCTTACTTTCTCTTACAGTGAGGAAACAAGAAAGCAATTCTCCCAACCAGCTAAGGAGCTGGTCTCCCTGCAGCACAGCAAATAAACCACCCTTCACAGATTACCTTTTCCTGCTAACCTGCCATCAAGTCCCCACTTAAATTGAGCAGCTACTTTCAGGTACGAAACCACCCTGCCTCACATCTGAGCGAAGTTTCAAACCTTCCACCAGGAAGTGCTGAATCCCATATGGCTACAGCAGAAACTACAGACTACAGTACATCCTCCCCCTCAACAACAGAAGTAGTCACCAGTCTCTGACCGTCTTCATGTATTTGAAGAGACTTTTTAAAAACAAGAGCACTCAAATTATCAGAAGAGGAATTCTCTAACTTGTCTCAGTAATGCTGTGCTTTGCATCCCTGTCCATTAGCCTTAGGAAAAGGAAGCAGCTAAAGTGGTATAATGCTTCTTCCATGTTCTGTAAAACAAACACCTTACTTGAAACAAGTTCTCGTGGAATTTAGACTTTCAAGTGGATCAGAACACTGCACATAGTAATACAGATTTATGATGTGCATCAGGTTAGTTTACTAATGATCAATCTATTGTCTACACTTCTTGGAGAATCTCATATTCACTCCAATAATCCTTTTATTCCCCATCACCACTAATTTCCTCCTGTGGAACACCATCAGAAAATGAGGCACTGGTAAGGAAAGGCCTGTCTTGTCTGGAATCTACCTAAAGGACCACAGTCTCTAGCAGGATGGCAAACAATTTCAGAAATGGGCCCTTGCAGAACACATTCATTACTTTCTTCATTTGTGAAGTTGCTCAGGGGAACAGTTACTGCAATGTGGAGAACACAAACCAAGAAACAGAAATGAACCAACTTCTGAAGATACATTAATCAGTAGAAATCTAACAGAAGAATGCTTCAGAGCAACAGAAGGAACAATGAAAAATCTTTATGAGCTTCATTCAAACTACCTGACTTCAGCATGAAACTGAAAAAATGCAACAGGAAATCGCCACTATTTTACCTCAGAGAAAAGCAAAGTGCAAGAGCTGGCAGTAAGGGAACACTGACTGCGTTAGGACTCCTCCAGACCCCTGCAACCAGCATGTACTGTAAGAGCCTCAAGGTGCCCTCAGAAATTCAAATACCATTTCTAACCAGAAAAAGTCCTTTCCAGGAAATATTTGAAGTATTAGAAATGTTCAGTAGTGCAGGAAGAGAAAGAGCTGTCTGAAAGCACACTTAAAATAAACACCACCACTATCAGGGGAAACAAAGAACACGCTCAAAATGTGTACAAATACCAGACATTCCTGAATAATAGGTAAATGAATGTATGATTCTCAGTACTTATGGTACAGCTTGCACTAGAACATACTTACGCTGCACTCAGCTTGGTGGTTAACCTCGTGCCTGCGTCACTCCCCACTGCATTAAACACCTCACTACAGAGATCCTCTCAATCAAACGTGGCTCACTCACCTGCTCTTAACACAGACCTCACTGGGCAGACTTCCACTGGTAAGGTCCATGTGACACAGTACCTCCAGCACTGTTACTGTGGCCACTAAAAGGTGATTTCTTTGCAAAAACTGAACATATACGGTACTTTATTCCAAATAAAACTAATATAAAGAAAATCCTATAAGCAGGATATGGAGAACAACAGATTAATACTCCAGAGTTCTACCTTACCGTAAGCAACCAGAAGTGTTCTTGAAGACAGTTGTCCACTCAGCATCGCGAGGCTTCGAGTCCTCGTTGGGCTCACTCTCCCAGCCAGAATGGGGTATAATCACCTCGTTGGTGAGTGTCTGCAGGCCATGGTTGATGATGACCATCTTCAGGGGCTCATAGGAAGACAAATTCCATAGAGTGCCTTCAGGAGAAAAAGTGATTATTAAACAAATAACAAGGCAATAACAATGACTTTTAATTTCTAGAGTAAATAGAACCACTAAGTTTACAGAGAATCACTAGAAAGCCATATGCCAAAACTAATAACACATTTAGTAAAACCACTTGACGAGAGGTCGGATGAAGCACACAGCCTAGTGAACATTCCACAGTTGCTGCAATGGAAGAATTTCCACAATGTGGAAGCACTTACCAAGATACAGATATTGTTCAATTTATTAAGTCTCACGACAGAGTACATAAACACAATGTGCTACTGGAGATTAATGGGGCACTCCTGATATACGCAAATTTTGATATTGTTAAGTCTGGCTATACCTCAAAAAGCAAAAATTGATCCAGTGAAGCAGACAGGTCTTAAAAGCAAGTCTTAAAAACATGGCTGAATTTATGGAGGGTCATTGATCTTACACTTATTCTCTGCACAAGACAGTATTTCACTCAAGCCTCCTCTCTATTATTTACTTTCACATCTTGCTGTCAGAGGCAATATCTGCGTTCCAATCACCACGTGCCACAGGCACACAATTCCCTGAAGAAGCTGCTAACCAGAACTGCTCTGCTGCCTTCCCATTCTTGCCTCATTTAGGAGCTCAAGTAGACAGATGTCAAGCATGAAAATGACACAACAGCCTTACAACTGTAAGAACATCCCATTTTAGATACAGGATGCAAATTTCCAGCAAACCTGCATTGTTGCATTGTTGTGCAGACAGTTCAGGCTTACAAAGGACTGGAAGAGATTTGCTTCAGAGAACTCTTGGCACAGTGCAGCCCAGCGGTGCTGAGCAACAAGCAGTAGTGACTCTTGGAGGCAGCCAGGTCTCACTGTTGACCTCCAAGTAGAACTGTGAAGACCAGCAACAATTCAAATAAACTGAATGGAAAAGCATTCCCCAGAGGTGATGGGATGCCTTTTCTAAGTGAATTTGAGCACCTTACAGTACGAGCTGTAGATATTTGCCTCGAAGTGTTTATCTGAAACAAAACACGAAAGAAAAACAAAGGTACAACCTGCTGCTTCCCTCCCTTTCAATCAGGCTATAAACCCACTGGGAAAAAGATTTTGGACCCATCTGTGTAAGAAATCCAGCGGTCGTGGGAACGCAGCCCAGCGATGAGCACAGCCAGCACAGCCAGCCCAGGCAGGAGGAGCTGCCGCCCGTGGAAGCTCTCCTTCACAGCTAGGGGCAAGACGTGTCCAACACCAAACGTCCTTCTCTCACACCACAGCATTGTCCATTTAGGGTCAGGACAAGCACCATGTCAGAAAAGGAATTTTATCTCCATCCGAGTAGCAAGTGGCACTTCTATGATAAGC
Organism: Phasianus colchicus; assembly: GCF_987193195.1. Classification (NCBI taxonomy): domain Eukaryota; kingdom Metazoa; phylum Chordata; class Aves; order Galliformes; family Phasianidae; genus Phasianus; species Phasianus colchicus. Next base: position 12,337,245 of record NC_143453.1, on the reverse strand, counting down.
TCAGGGGCCGGCGATTAGCAGAGCCTCTGAAGTCTCACACTGTGTTGTCTCCATTTCAAAGTGCTCTTTACAAAATCCAGGCATCCGTTCAGACCGAGGAGATGAGAGAACAGGATGAACACAGAGTATCTTTGCTTTGCATCTTTTTAGAAGACGACACAAAATACTTTTTTAAACTACTTATTTTTTACTTCATTATTCACAGATACACCAGTAGGTCCTTAAATGCATTGCTGGCTCAGAACTTCTGAAAGTCAAACGCAAAATGAGAACAGCCAGCACTGAACAAGATGGATACGTCCCAGAAAGCCATACAGGATAAACTGGGGCTCCTCCACGGGGCTGTGGGTGAAGCATTTGGTATTTGCAAGGCTCAAAAAACAGTAGCAAAAGAAGATGGCAACAATTGAGGAAGCAGCACAGGGCTCAAGGACACCACGTTTCTTTTCTTTTGAAATGGTAAAGTTTTAAAAACTGACAGCCCTTTGTATTTAAGTGCTCCAACCTTAAACGCACAAATTTCTCTTGCATCTGAAATGAGATTCTGCCCTTTCCTCTTTCTTGAAGAAGCAACAGAATTTGTTGTCTGTATCATGAGACTACAAAGGCAAATTTCAATGCTTAAGAACCACCAGGCAGACAAATACTTAAAAAGACAAAAATACCTACAAAACTTCCACAAGCTCTAATAACAGAGATTCAGAAGTTTTTCAGCGCTCAAAAAATCCTTGGTTCATTTTCACACTTAGATATTTGTGTCTAAATTTCGGTACCCCCAACCCAAATCTATACAATAAAGCTGTCACCTCCATTTTCCCTCTCTTCTATATTCTCATTCTCCAGTAGTTATTCCAAGAGATTAAATCCAGCAGGGCTCCAGCAGTATTCTCACTGCACTGTAGAACTGACACATCACAACTGTGCCAGCCCACAACCAACACAGGTGAATCCCACTAATGTTACTGACACCATCCAGGCCAACAGAACCCCATGAGCCTATGAAAGCATCTCCTGTACCCACCCAGAATTCTTACTAAAATTTGTGCAATAAAACAGTCAGAAGCAGATGTATTTTGACCATCAATCTCCTTGCCCTCAAATGCTTACTGGAGCTGAAGCTGTGCAGAAAGCCCTTCCTCTGAAGAAAGGAACCTCAGCTGGCACACGTGCCTTTTTCTCACCTATCAAATGTTTCACAGAAAACACCAACAAACTAAGAAGAATGACAAAACATTGTCTTAAGAAAAATACGTTGCAGAAATGTCTTCAAATTATTCAGAAATGTCAAAACACATTTTTGTGGTTGCATGGGGGAAAAACCAAAGGAATTTGCCTGCTGAACAGCGTTTAGTGAAGGAAAATGTACAGCATGTGACAGAAAGATAGCCCAAGATAAACAACAATGATGAGGGAGCCCTGGGGTTCCACAGCCAGGGGAAAAGGGCAGATTTCAGGCTGACTATGGGGAAAACATCCCACAGAAGGGGTACAGCTTTTGTGATTCAATTCACAGTTATGAAATAAGAGGAGTAAAACCCAGCATCCTTTCAGGTAACAAATCATATAGTAAAGATACAGACAGGGACAGCCATGAAAACTTCCACAGCAAATCTTACCAGGCTGTAGATTTTAACAGTGTGAAAATCAGAATAAAAAAAAACCGACTGTAAATCTGACATCCACCTTGTAAGAATCCTTCCCTGCCTCTGTTTGCATAACATAGTAATGAGCTAACAAGCTAGAAACACTGTTTTTAAAACTAAGTTTAATCAAGACAACCAAATAGTGCTCAAGAGAAATGAAGTCAACACAGCAGTGTAAAGGAAAGGAAGTTATCTGCATTTTCCACGTGCTTTCACAAGGATCTGCTTTTTTTTGGACCAGAGACTGGAGGAATTGTAGGGTTCAATAATGAATTACTGCTTTTCAGAAGACAATCACAATCACCATCAACTCTTCATTATATTCTTAAGCACTATTTGCAGAGTACTTACATATTTCTAACTGCAGTCATTACCTCTACTGTTGCAGCATGTTAAGCAGGGACAACAGCTACACGTCTTTATTTCGAAAATACTGATTGTCATAAAAATGTCATAAAAATAAATACTGAATGTCATAAAAAAGTTCTATAAGCTATAAACAGTTACACAGTGTATGTCATATTAGAAGTGATTAGGGCCATAGGCAATTTCCTAAATCTCTGCCTCCTTGGAGCGAACTGCACAAAGATTTCTGAAGACATCGTGCCAGAGTACCAATGATGCTACTGCCTTCCAAAATCCAAGGCAAATCTTAGACTGCTGTGCTTGCTGACTTGCAAAAATCCACTGTCACCATGAAATTAGCTCAAATGAAGAGTAAAAACACCTTCTTATGGTCTATACTGAGTCATTTATCACTTGTGAGAAAAGCAGCACCCTCCATCCCATTCACCACGGACTTGTTTGTTGGTTCCATGCGGTTATGGGCACCTACAGACCTGTCTGTGTCAGTCCAAGTGCTGGAGGGTGGAGCTGCACTTCTTGAAGTTAAAAACTGGTCAGGGAAAAACCTCAACAAGAGCTGCTGTGTTGCAGAACAGGCTATGGAATGGGACGTTCTTCTGACAGCCTTCTAACAGAAGATGGGACCTTCACGTTCAAGACAGCACAGTACTTCACAGAGAAACTTGTGCCATATCAGCTAACGGGATCTTAGCACGTGAGGACGGCCAGCAGGTGTGAACACTGTGTGAGCTGATCCAACTGAAAGATTCTATTATAGTACTAGATCAAAATATACCCTTCACACAGCATTTGGAAGGTCAATTGTTTGTCAATTAAAACCAGTCCAGCAATACAAAGCATCAGAAAATTCATGTTCTGCACCACTTAGAATCTGCTCAGTGCCATTAAACAACAAAATTACTTTCAACTTTCTCACAAAGAGAAAAATTATTCATTAATGTTACTAAGCTCTGATCACTTTTCTATGAACGTAATAGAATTTTGGTCTTGCATATCTGATAGGAACATTTGCTCCATGGAAAAAAAACCTTATCACTCAAGATTAAAAAAAACGCTTACAGCTTTCCCAATCAGAACAGATTTCTTTCCTTATCAGCTTAATCCTCATTTCCCTTCAGTTATCATGAAAACGATCCACTGAGAATTCAGCAGCACAGTGCCAAGACAAGAGAGGGATGGCAAGGGATGGTTCTGCAGAACATTTCTCACCACAACACAACACATGATTTACCTACGGACATGAACTCAAGCTTTCCTCAGTGCAGTAGATGGAGCCAAGTAAGAGAAGTGAGATCTATGCTATTTTATGACTGCATCTTGAGTTTTGTGAGTACTTTTAAATGCTTCATGTATTTGCATGACCTGGATGGACATCATCTTCAATGCCACTTACAGATAAATCAGGAGCAGTCGGTAAGACAGCTGTGATGTTAACCTAGAGGTTCCAACTCCACTAAAAAGTGTATTATCTGAAAGAGAAAAATGCTACAAACTTGCTTAATCTGACAGTAGTGCCATATCAGTGCACTCAATCTGCTTCTGAAGTCGCACATCAATATATTTAACTTAGGTTCTCCAAACAGCATATTCTAGACAACAGTCAAGCAAACACACTTGTGACACACCAAGCCTCCCGCACTCAGCAGTCAGGAACATCCACCCGATTCCCTCCTCGTGCTGCCCTGCCTCTGCCTCTCCCAGCGCACCGCTCTGGCTCTCTGCCTGTTACCGGTGAGCAGCCCCAGCTGGCTGCACAGTGCTCTGCACAGCTGTGGCCTCTGCATCAGATCACCACCTTAATGAGAGGCCCTGGAGAGCAGAGAGTGACACACAGTTCAGCCAGAAATCTCCTCAGTTGCAGAGCCCTGCAGTAACCTGCCGTGCACCTCTGCTCCTGTGGGCAGGCAGTGCCCTGCAGCTGGAGAACCAGAACGTCAAGACCGCATGGAAGTGCTCTTCATTTGGGCATCTGAATTATTTAAATCTTCAAAATACTGAAATCTCTTTGGAAAGCAGGATTATTTCAGTCATCTACATCTGGGATAACCTGCTGGTGATGACGATTCAGCTTTCAGAAAGCAGTCAGTTTGGGGTTTAAAGAAACAGTAAAACGCAGGGAAGCCAGCTGCCCATGCCAGCCTTGGGCATGCTGCCTTGTGGAGCTGATTTCTGAGTGGACGGTTCCACACCATCAGCTGGGGTTCAAATGCTGTCTGCAAAGCACTCCAGCATCAGTTACAGAAGCATTGCTGGAATACTCTTCTCTTCTGTATGGATGCTTGAATGTCTCACACCGGATCTGGTGATGTCATTTTAGAAGTGGACTGAAGCCATTCCTGGTTAGGAGGAGATTAAATGCATATCATCTGTTGCTGGACATCTGTTTAGGTTAAGGCCCTCAATATTCCTGGTGCTTCTCAGAAAAGGGAAATAAAGAGCTTTAAATAGCAAAAGAGGAGTGGAACAAAAATACTATATTTAATTAGCAGGAGGTGCTGTCAAATAAAATTTATTTGAATTGCAAATCTAATAAATCAACTGGAAATGGAGGCAATCGCCATTTAGAATAAAAAGGGAAAACAACCAGTTTGTTTCTGCCATCTCAAAAGTGACTGATTACCGCTTAGCATTATAATGATGTTCCTTCAGAGTAAATTACAGACTGGTTTCTCCTTTCTCAAATCTAGAGAAATAAACGTATTCCTTCCCAGCACTCCAGAAATGAGTTTTCGGTAAACCAGAACAGCAGACAAACAAACTTTTTTTTTTTTTTTTTAAATAAAGTCATCATACTAAATGAGCGCAACAAATGTTATATAAATACCACCTACAGAGCTTCCACGTTAAGAGACAAAGCAGACGGAGCATTCAAAGCAATGCGTGCTACTGAGAGCTCTCCTCTACCAGCTGTATGGAAAAGGACCGGGGAAGAAAAAAACCACCTACATTGTCTTTAGACCTAGTTTTCTAAATATGTTATAAATGGTGGGGGAAGAACAGTTGGAACACCCAAAGCCACTGTTCATCTCAGAGAATTATGATTACCAGTAAAAACCTGGACAGCTGCCATATTTTTGAGGCGATTATAGAATTACAATGTTTACTTCAAATGGCTTAATCCACATCTGCAATAGGGTCTGCTTGGACAGCCCTACACAGATAAGGTAGCTAAACAGTTCCAGTCCTGGATCCATTTTTTGTGGCAAAATATTTTTTTCTGGCACTGAAATCCACTGCAGCTCCCCAGGATTTCCCTGCTGTTTCTGAGAAAGAAATCCATCTCAATCCTCATGAGTTATGGGAGACTGAAGAACAATGTATTTCTCCATAGTATAAGAGCTGACATGCTTTTCCACCTTATTCCACTTAATGGCTGAACTTTGAAACTTGGCATATACTTTATTACTCCTTTTGAACTATGTCCAAGACTAAGTTCAAATAAAAATAGGCTGAAGAATGGAGTTTTAAGTGATTGAAAAATCCCTGGAAAACATGCAAGAACCCAGTATCTTAAAGATATCATTCTCCCTTTCCCAATTATAATGAACAACCCACATGTCCACCAATGCATCTCCTCACTCTCAGCCAAGACATGCAGTGATTTATACGTAGCCTCAGATCAGCACCAGGGCAGGACATGCTGCTGAGGAGACCAACCTATCAGTACAGAGTACTTGGGACACAGCAGCAGGATTGTTTTGGAAGAGATTAACACGGAAAGTTTTAGATTAGCATATCTTACCTCATGATTATAACATACTGAGGGCAAGGGCAGTACAAATTATCTGTCAAAGGTATTGCTATAGCTCATTGAAGCTTCAGATGCCCAACCACAGGCTTTGACCAAGCAGCACCATCCATCCCTCAGTAGTCAGGAAAACCAGTGTGCTACATATACAGATGATCGTGCATTCCACCTGAAGGAGGCATAAGCCTTAGACTTTCTCACACTGCAGACGTAGTACAGCTAAACAAACAGCTGCAGCCAGTGATCTAAATGCAACCTCCTCCTCTCCAGAAATTCTTGTTCTTGAAACTGGAAGGACTCCTCTAAAGAGTAATTTATTAAAGAAACTGCAGACACTGACCTGTAATTAGCTCTCTGACTTCCATGTCATTTGTTTTTCGCAAGAGTCTGATCAAAGCAGGGATCCCGTCACAGTTCTTTATAGCCACCTTGTTTTCGTTATCCTTCCCATAGGAGATGTTCCTGAGGGCCCCGCAGGCTTTGCGATGGACCTCTGGCTTTGTATGATCGAGCAGGCCCACCAAGATGGGGATGCCCTTAAGGTGCCTCACATCCTTTTTGATTTTATCATTCTCGTAGCACAAGTGCTGCAAGTAGGCAGCGGCGTTGGACTTGACCGGGTCGATCGGGTGGCTGAGCATGGCGATGACTTCAGGGAGGTCAGGGTCCCTCCACCTGGGGTCCTTGCGAATGCTGTCAATAGAGGGGGAGCGCTTCCCCAGGCGGTCGATGCTGGCCATGCTTCCTCGCTCTGGCTGTGCCAGCGGTGCCGCGTAGCTGCCATGGAGGTATGGGATCCTCTCTTCCACCATCTCTGTCTCAATGGGGTCATCGTAGCCCCTGTAAGAAGCAACAGTCCCGAGAGAAAGGAAAAATTTATATAAACATTCTGTGCCTCCAAGTCAATATGGAGATTTCAGCTGTGATAAAACCCTTTCATATCAAACATCATCAGGGACAACATATTTACATTTTCAAATAATTTATTTCTAATAACTTGAAAATTAATCATAGCTGAGCACTCAGCAGCGATGGGACCACAGCACGGAGTTTGTTTGGCTAGCAGTGAACAATGACAGGAGCTGCACATCAAACAGACTGCTTTCACTTTGGTCACTCAGCAAAGCAATTATGTTAGCACTGGATTACATTTAGTAGGAAACGCTGAGCTTCATTAACGCACTCTTGCAACAAACCAAAACACTAACTGAAGGAGTTCCAGCTGGGCAGAAAGAGACCACAGTTCTCAGGAAGTAAGAGAAGATCCACTGCACTTCCATTAAGACTCCACACTCACACAAATACAGCGTGTGAGGTGCACCCGCTGTGAGCTGACACCTGGGAGATGGAGCAGAGGAAGACTGCAGCTCACTTACAGCGACTGCCTGGTCCTGAGCAAAGTTTGCTTGTTCCTCGCTCTTAGGTGCCACCGAGGGCAGCAGAGCGACCACAGCTGGCAGTGAGGGGCAGCCCCGTCCGTGCCCCAGGCTTGGCCTCGAGGCTCAGCCCTGCCTGAGGGGGAACACTGAGGGCACCTATGGCTCTGAGTCAAACTTCCCATTCGCTCAATCGTTTTTAACCTCAAACCCAGAAAATTCTTATTTTCATCCTGCCATCCCACTAATCTCATTGCATGATAAGGTAAATTGACTTCTCACGTGTTAGGTTTATGTCTTCTTCTGCTGCTAGTAAAGCTAACAGATGGGAAGAATTAAAAAAAATTAAGGTTACTATTTAGAAAAGCCCTACAGAATTGAAAACAGCTCATCCTTTCCAACACGTTTCAAACATAAGTGCAGCACAGGTACTCCCAGCTGCAAGCAGTTATTTGCCTTCCTCCCATCCAGCAGCAGCTCAGGCCTTCCTCCTCCTGCCCCTCCTGGACAGATGTCAGCTCCTACTTCAGCACGGCAGGTACGTAGTTTTAAGTGCTACAAAATGATCTGTACAGAGTTTTAAGCTCTGGCTGATGTTACTGAAGTTGTGGATGTCACGCATAAGGAAATATAGAGCACTAGAACTCAAACAAAACGGAGCTCACTGTTCCCCTAATGGAACTGCTAATTAAAGCAGACTCCAAGGAGAAGTGCAATTGGAGGCGGAGACTGAACTTAGCATTGGACAATTAATGCTTCTGATGTTAAAAGCACCTCCAGTGACTTCAAGTTACATTAGCTGCTGGTCTAAGCATTGAGCTGAACAACGGGATAAAATGGGCCAGCATCCAGAACTCAGAATGCATCTGGAGAAATCCTCGTATTGACACAGCTATTTGTGTATGCATAATTCATTACTTGCTCTGCAGTGATTCTCCATGTCTGGACAGAGCAGAACAAAGCTGCTTTCGTCATCCCAAGAAGAAAGTAACAACTTGAAAATATTTACTTTTGCGCATGGACACAGGGCAGAAGTAATAACAGAGCCCATAAGCTACATTTTGTTTATACATGTGCAAATTTGGGACAACCAGCATTAAAACTATAACAAAAGCAAACTTTTCTCATGCTCAGCCTCATATTTAATTCTTAGTGACTGCGTAAAAGTAGAAGATCAATAATTGCCCTGTGCACAGCTGTTGCTTGATTGGGTACCTGCAGTTCTGTGCTTCTCAGTCCTCAGAGCTGCCTAAACAGTAACTATGTGCTACCTCAATTACACCTGCGTAATTAACGGTCTCTCTCCTTCAAACCCAAGCAGTACACAAGATAATTATCATCTTGGGATGCAGTTCTCTTCCATTGCTGCCATTGAAGCCTTACAAACAGAACTGTGCAGCTGATCCCGACTGCGTTACGCTGTTCTCCCCTGTGCCACACAAAGCTCTCTGGTTCCATTACATTTGCTAAAGTAAAACTTCACAATTTAGGACTTTAAATGCTGCAAGGACCAGAGAGAGCATCACATAACTCCTGTAGCAGCAATAACAAGGTTTTCATGCAGTTCCACTCCTCCATGAACTGCTCTCTTACACAGCTCTTCTCCTGCCCATCTCAGCCTGACCCTGCAGGGCCACGTCTCCAGTAAGAACTGGCACACAGGTCTAACAGGAGCTTTTCAGCTCACCGAGACAGTTACATTCAAACAGGATGAACTGCATCTCTCAAGCAATTTTAGAGAAAGGATGAACATAGGAAACAATATGGCTAAAACACTCCTGCACAGGTCAGGTTCCACATACCTCTGTATGAAAACTGTGTTAAGAGCTCACCAACCACTGGTGAGAGCATAAGCTGCAAACCCAACAGCTTTATGAGGCAGCAAAGTGAACAGCTGGATACTTGGCCCTTCAGCACCAGGAATGAGTGTCTAGAAACTCCAGGGTTCTGGCATGAACTTAAGGGCTGTACATGAAAGCTTGGTGGAAGCAAGTACCATACAATTCATGAGACTAAATACAGCAATCAAGCAAAGAGAATAAAGCACCACCACCACCCAATCCACACTGAAATTAAGGACAAAAAAATCCTGAAGCATTTTGCAGGAGAAGGTCTAAATGTCAACTCTGCCGTCGCTCAGTAGCCTCAAAGGGAAGGAAGTGGGTTACCCACAAAGACTGTCTGCCAAGAAGAAAGTAACTGGCACAGCAGTGGCATGCAGAACGAGCACAAAGCCCTGGGCTGACCTGGCACTAAGGGATCCCTGCTCCCAGTGCTGGTGAGATGCTCTGGCCCACGTTAAGCCTTATCTCCTCTCCCTTAACTGGGGAGCCGAGGCCAGAGAAGTGGACATCAGGCAAGAGGCAAGAAGCTACAAGAATTATCAGGAGTTAGACAACATTATCAGGAGTTTCTCAAAGCAAACGAGTAAAATCAGAAATACATTTACAGCCAAGCAGTGAAGAAATATCATCTGAGCGAGACTGGGAGGGCCCACTGAGGTTTCCCCCCTGCACTCTCAGAAGGCGAGCTGCTTGGCACAGGAGGAGGAGCGATGAGAACTTCACCAGGAACAGCCCACTGTGCTCAGGAGCCCACGGGCTCCTCGCTCTCAGGGCTGGTGGCGTGCCAGGGTTGCTGACTGCGAGCATCTTGCCTTCCATCTGCTGCAGCACATCAGCTGAGATTCTGGGATGCTGTCAGTCTGGCTAATCACCTGTCTCAGGGAACTGACCAAATCGTCTCCTAGCACAGATAAGATCTGGGAAAGTGCTTGCAGATACATCATCTTACTTGTGGCTTCAGCACAGGCACATTTGAGTAAACAGGTGAAGGATTTCCACATTTAATCCCCATCAATTTATACAACAGCTACACTCATCACAGCTTGCAGCTGGTGTCTGCTAGGATACAAGACCAGAAAAGCTTGGGATTTCAGGATGGAGCTTTGTGCAATGAAGAAGAGATGCAAAGACTTTGCAGAATGGGGTCCTACTTTTACCAGCCTCTGTTCCCTAATGGAAGGATGTGCACGGGGATTCAAAAGCTGGACTGAATTCCCTGTTCAGGCAAGTCTGAGTTAGCAGCAATGTGGTTAAAACACTTCAAATCACCTCGTCTGGAACCACCTAACAGCTACTAATGGATGAGCTGACCCAGACTGCAGACTGCCACAAAAAACTCAGCCATTCATCTGTCTTCTGCTGTCTGCATCCACATCAACTAACCCATATCAAGTAAATTCACTCTACAGAGGAGCCTGAGAAAACAGCAATCAATGCTTTCCAAACAGAGTGCATTTTGGCCTCACTCCATTCTGCCCAGCACATCTGTACACTCCTGCCCTGAACACTCCCCAGCATCCCACAGCTACACTGTGGCACGACGTTTACATTTGGCTGCTGAACTGAAGAGGCTGATTTCCAGGGACAGACCTTTCCCCAGCCTTAAGGATGCCAGCCTATGTGCTGCTGGGAGGCCAGACTCCACACAATAGGAGTTAGGCCAGAAATACTGACTGAAAGTCTGCAAATGTAAGACAGACTGAAGTAGAACATGAATAAGAAATGTGTGATAGCAATACTCCTGTGCTGTCTCTGCATAACAAAGCAAGAGAGACCTAATTCTACAGCAACTTCACCTAAAACCCGGCCCGTTTCCCAGTGGCAGCTGCTCAGATCATGAAATAACCAGCAACATGTACCATCAGTCTCTTAAATCAGGCTCCTGCCATAGAAAATTGAGTAGCAGAAAGCTTTTCTGCTGTTAATTCCATTAAAATTAAAAAATTCACATCCTGTCTGGTCTGGAATACACAGCAGCAATAGCTGCTCCTGAGTTTTCAGGGAAAAACAAATCCCATAGATGCTAGTGCAAGTACAAACCAGAGAGATGTGCCATGGAAACAAATCATTACAAAAGCAGAAGACTTGGTGTTGAGCAGACGATGATTTAAAAAAAAAAAGGATTAGTTATGACTGCCCATTTTCTCCTGCTCATTTGTGTTAAACTCAATGTAATGATCAAAAATACTCAAATAACACTTGGGATGTCTTTTGTAAATGAAAAATATCCAGTATTTCCTGCTTCTCTTTTAAAAAGGGCTATATACAAAAAGCCTGGCAGCACCATAAGACTACGTATATTTAGAAACTATAATAAAAATAACCATTACTTAATGAAGACAACCTACTCAGCGAAGAAAAAGGGACATAAAGCTAATTAAAGCTATGTAAAAACCATCACGAATAAATCTGAGTACTATTAGATCAATATAATACACCCAAATGCCTTTTCCTCACCATAATTTGTTGTCCTCCTTCAGAATAAAACGTCTGTTACAGCAGAGACTCAGCACAACAGAAAACAAGAAGGAAACCCATCCACATGCACAGAAGAGCAAACATGCAGTATTTGCACTTTCAGGTCTGCAGATGCACATGGAGATGACGATTCTTTCCAATTCAAAACAAAACATAGGTATGTTTTGTTAAATGGAGGCTGGGGGGTGAGATGAGCACAACAGCTGGACACAGAGGGAAGGGAAGGAAGGAATAGGGTCTGTGCTGCAGGTCAGCGAGGGCCGTTTGGTGCAGCTCTGTGTGATGGAGATGCCCGAGCTGCACAGCACTGTGAGGCAGAGGCCTTCTGGCAGCAGCACCAGGCCTGCCCCACACACAGCAACGTTTTGAAATCAAAGGTGCCACCAACTTACCGCGTTCATTTCATCCTTCCCTCACGTAATAACCGCGTTCAAAAAAACCCACAAAACTAGAGAGAAATAATGAAGTAGTAATTACCCTCATCCAGCACAGAGCACTACTTGTTATCATTAGCTTCTGGCAGATCAGTAGCATATCTGAAATACAGGTTTACTGAATTGCTCAAGTTTTTCTTTGAAATGTCAGAAAGCAGCTACATCTGAGAGGCCCTCACTCAATCTTACGTTCTTACAAGCTAAGGTTTACTGCCACAGTCAGGCTAATTGCTTGTCAAATCCTCTTGATCATATTAAATATGGAAAAACTCACAACAAAAGGAATGTAAAACAAAAATTGTAAATCGGTCCTATCCAAGCTGCAAGGAACAATAAATCAAAGGGATGCTTAAAAATACACTTTAAAAATGCAAATGGGCAGGTTCTGAGAATGCATTCAATTATTTATCATGAATATAGTTTGAAGAATGTTAATAAAATTTTACAAGCACTGCTGCCTGACTGTTCTAACTAGAACTGCAAACCTTGTTTAGATGCAGAGAAACAGAAACAGCAGCCTGATAAACAGAACAGAGTCCTGGCATCCGCTGGCATTCACTTCAGCCCCACAAAACTCTGACGTGGTCCCAATGGCTGTAAGCTGTCAGAAAAGATGCCAGAAGGGATCTCAAGAGGATTCTGGCATAGACACCCTGTCGTCCTGTTATTATGTTGTTGGTTTTTTTTGTAATTATGATTTTTTAAAAATATAGATGAAAATTTGCAGGAGCTTGATCCCTTTTGAAATGAACTTCCAGAAACAGAGCTACAGGAGGATGAATGAAATCACAAGCAATGTCACTTTTCCAAGCAGGAGAGCTCCATCTGAACCTGCTCCCAACCCCCACGTCCCTCCTGAGCAGGAGGCCCTGACATGCCTGCAATGCAAGAGCTGACAGCACAACTGAAGGCATAAAATAGCACATCTCCTGGGAAGGGGATTGAACCAGAAGTAATTTGTGATCGGTCTCTTCAGTTACATTTAGTTCAACACAGATGCTCTCATCTCCCCCTTATTTACAGTGACAGGACAAAATAACAATCTGATCTTACAAACGTGAAGTACTTCACTGAGGCTCAGCACAACCCTGTCACACAGCTGAAGGAGCACGATAAGCACCGGCCCAGGAGCTGATGCTGTCAGGCACCTCACCAGGCAGCTTCTTGATAATAAGCAACCCTTCATCACCAGCTATCAGCTCATCTGCAACCAACCAGCTGTTCAAAATTGTTTGGCAGATGTGCACATAACCAGACCCACCTGAAGTCTCAAAGATTACAAGACCCCTTACAAGGTGAAAACCTTGCCAAGTGTGAGACAGCACAGGGAAATTCAGTGCAGTCACACCTCTTCTTGAGCAAGAAAAAAACTATCCCACTTCCATGAAATCATCTTTTTCTTGCTAAATTCAGCCTAAACGAAGTGGTCCAGAAACACACCAAGAGGGATTCTGAGCACTAGAATTACTCTTTTCTATTTCACGTGCATTTTGCAGTTATTTATAGGCTAATGAAATGATGCATTCTGCCTTGTTCACAGCACAGTAGGGCAGCTCCCCTCTTCTCCACATTGGTGAACTCCCTACTATGTTTAGGACATGCTGGTTTTGCTTACAGTTGTTTTCAAGAAATACTGATTATTTCTCTAGCCAAAATCACAAGTATCCTACAATCCCAGACTGGTTTATTTTTTGTCTCGTCTAAGACCTCTCTCCTTCCATCCCTCAGTTTTCCCACTTATGAGATTTCAAGATGTTTATTTCATTCTAGCAATGACATTAACCACAATCCAACCACTGTATTTTTTTTCTGCCAACTAATTGTGTCCTTACCAGACCATTAAGACTTCAAACGTTCAACTGAGCAAAACAGCTGTAGATAACACTGTAAGAAACGGATTTTTACCTTCCTTTGTGGGGTCTTCCTCTCTCTGGCACACCTGCAGACGTCCTTCGGTTCACAGTAGAATAATCCGGATCCAGTTCATATCCTTCATCGTCTACCCCAAGGCTGCGGTTATCATCCTCCAGCCCATAGGGTTCTGGCTGGAAGCGTTCTGGCTGAGAGCGGTTCAAGTCAACATTACTGCCCACTGGTACCTGAGGCTGGGCAACAGGACCATAGTTATCCCTCCTGCTTGGCAAAGTGAAGCTCCCGTCGTCCGGCCGGTAGCTGTTTCCTGGCACATAGGCATAGCGAGGGCGGTAGCTGACGCCTCGTGACAAGCTGCCATAGTTATCTGCTAGATCTCCATAACCATCGTGACCGATATAAGGTCGATACTGGCCTTCGTGGCTGTCAGGGTAGGAATCATTGTAGCTGTTGTAAGATCTGGTTAATGTGGACGACGCCTGTGGGGTGATGTACCGCTCCCCGTTCTTCATATACCTTCTGTCTATCGAATCTGTGTAGCTGCCCATGGGAGACGAGCCATCCATTGCCGGCAGGCCGTCGGGCCCAAGCGGGACCTGACGCACTGTTCTGGTGGTGACTGTTTTGACCATTTTGGTGACCTGTGAAGCAGTAAACAAATACCTTAATTTTCTCTTCGATGAAAATGTAATGAGACTTAAGGGAGCCAGAACAGTAAATGAATACATGTAAGTGGATTCACACTGGGATGAGCACACCACAAAACTGTTGGCAATTTTGGGCTCCAGTGCAAGTATTAGAGAGAAACAGGCGTATGTAAATAACACTCATCTTCACGGAAACTGCAGAGTGAAACACATACACCAAGAGCACCTGGGGCCCAAGCAGATACTGTGACCTGTAGCCTCCCATTGAAACATAGGGATTGGCACCGAATTGGACAAGCTGCTACTAAACAAAGCGATCAGAGTACACGTCTTGAAGCAGCTCCAGGTGCGTCCTCGCATGTCTTCACAGAGATAACCCCAAACAGGAGAAACTCATCCAAGTAGTATTTCTTTTCCTAGAGACATCTGTGAGCAAGTGATACTTCAGGCTAATGAGTTAATGAAATCCTGCGAGATGGCAAGCAGCACAAACGGCTCTCCACCAACAGCATAATTAAGTACCATCACAATGCTGAATAAAGCACAGTCAGGTACCAACACTACCTCAGTGTCTAATTTGGGCCACAGCTGAAAATTTTCCTTGTGATCTCAAAGGGATTTTCTTAGTAAGTAAGCTTCAGG
Organism: Phasianus colchicus; assembly: GCF_987193195.1. NCBI lineage: Eukaryota > Metazoa > Chordata > Aves > Galliformes > Phasianidae > Phasianus > Phasianus colchicus. Next base: position 12,322,195 of record NC_143453.1, on the reverse strand, counting down.
AAAGATGCTCCTTTCCATCCCCACCATTATTTAATTAAAAATACATATTGTAGTATCTAAAAAAAAAAAAAAAGTAATTAAGAGCTATAAACTAATCAGTTTTTGACAGAGAAACCAACAATGGCTTCTGCTCATTACCTGAGCACAATGCTCCAACTCTCCATTCAGCATCAGCACAACTGCTGCCATGGCATTTATGAAACTGGACGACATTTAGGGATGAAAAAGATTTGGGGCAGCTTACAGTAGCCTTTTGTAATGTGGACATAAACAAGTGGAACACAGCTCAGCATTCTCCTAGTGAGTTTGAAACAAAAGTTTTATTCAAAGTACTCTGCTCATAAGTGATCCTCTAACAGGAGAAAATGCAATGTTTTCAGGCCTGAAACATGTGAGCTTTGCAAAAGAGTGACACAACTGGATAAAAAGGGCCGGGCTTTAACATTCCTAAGGTTGTGAACTATTAAGGTGAATAACAGGAAGCAAGGTAGCATTTCAGCAGTTGGAGGAATCAGAAACTGATACTTCTGCACAGTAAGGAACAAAAGAGCAGCTTTCCCAGTGCCAAGAAGAGTGCTCGTGTGACCACACAAAGCTCTTTCTCTCAGCACTACTCAACAGAACCAGACATTCTAAACTGAGTTCCAAGGTCTCCTTCTCAAGGCATATGCTGCAATGCATGCACAGTTTGTCACATGCCATTTTTCACAAGATTTTCCAGACCAGACAATGCAAGATACCCAATACACCATGAATGCTTGCAGCAACAGCACAAAAGAAGGAGCAAGCTTTGACCTTTCAGATCCCTGGAGAAGTGCTTTGCAGGGAGCTGTCACTATGGCACATCTTCAGCCACCACCACTGCTGCCAGCTTGGACACTTGTTTTCTCCTGTCTCATTTTTCTGGAGAATTGTTGTTATCAGACAGGATGGGGTAACACAACACAGTCATGTCAGAGCAAGGACAACTGTCTACAAATACTCAGTATGCATACGCAAAAAAGACAAAGAGAATCAGAACATTTGGAAAATCAATTCCTACGTGATTTGTGACTTCTCATTTCCATTTAATTAAACAGTTTTTCCACCATGCTCCTGTACACTACAGAGTACAGAGAACATAGAAAGCAGGATTCATTTGCAATTTTTCCCCAGTTTGCTTCTTTTTTATTTGTTTGAGCACAGACAAGTTTGCAGCATCTGTGCTAGTCAAAAAGACTCCCCTGGCATCAGCCAGCACACAGAAGAACAAGTTGACAATGGCAGCACGGCTTCACCTCTATCATTTACTGAATGTTCCCACTATTAACAGCAGAAGGAATCAGCACAATCAAGAAACCCCTGTCAGAAACATAAAAAGAAACGTTTCACCCTAGCACAGAAGTACACATTTCTCATGGCATAAAAGCATCCGATAATGCCAAAGGTATCGTGGGAGGGGGGTCAAATCAAGTCTGTTCATATTTTGAGCAAGGGAGTATTTGCTCTATGCCTCATTTGTCAGGGTTGGGCACTGAAACAGAAGATTTATCATGTGATAAACAGACGTTGCTGCCTACAGGACAATAAAGGGAAGCTTTTTGGAAGCAATTAGCCAGCACACAGACGAAGGTCCATTTATTAGGCTTCCAAGCAAAAGAAAACAATAAACCTTTATTTCAGGAAATCCAGCTCAAGGGAATGTTTCAATTATATTTCTTAAAAGGAGAGGCAGTCTTGGATAGCTGACAGCACAGTAATCTTCTCTCCCAACATTTCTGTGGTTTCCCTAATACCAATACATTAGCCAGAGAAAACAAAGCAATTCCAAATGGGAGACCCGGCAGACGGTCTTATCCGCCACCTGATCCTCCAGATGCATCCAATTTATTAGCATGAACTCTGCTCCGTAGGTATGCTGTAGTGAACAATTTAGAGACACAAGTTACTTTGAGATGCTGCAATCTGACTTCCTCTGTTTATCTACAGAAAATCCATCCTAAGAGTTTTTTTGCCTGATTACAAATCAAAGGGTGCTCAACTGCTTCAGTGCTGCAGTCCCCCAGCCTGCCAGACAAGAGCTTCTGACAGCCTCTCTACAAAAAGACTGAGCATGCCTAAAATTCACATTTGCTGTTCTCTATGTTATTAGTTATGTTCCTGGAAAGACATTTGACTATAAGATACAAAGGAAATATCTGTACATTTGGAACAGTTTCTGTATTTTTCTATTCTCTGTCCTTTTATTTGTCCTAAAGTGACAGGAACGCAGCCTGAAGCAACCCAGGCCTGCACTCACTGGTTGCACGTACAGGTGGTACACGTAGACTCCTCCACGTCACACTGCTCAGAGGGGGAAAGACAGTGCTGAGATCTCAGTGGAAGAGTGCTGTCACCATCAAATGCTGTCGTCTTAGCAATACTTCTAACTCCCACCTTCCACCTCATTATGGAGGGCTTTTGTTTTTCACTTTTGTACTCTCCTCCCCACCTCACCTCCCCCTTTCTCTGATGAATTAAGTACTTTATAAAAGCTGACAGGGCTAAAAATTTTGTTGAAACTCTGCCATAAAACAAAAACAAATGAGAAAGAATGTGCAAGGATAAAGGTGTTCTGATGTTTCCGAGAGCTCATTTTTCAACTATAGACTGTAAAAATTCATCAGCCCAAGCAGGCCGAAGGTATTACCTTTCTATTAAATGCTGTGTAAGAACTCGCCCCATAGGTTTTCAAAACAGCAGCTCAAGTTTTTCCTCTTCAATTTTAAGCTTAGTGTTTCACTTTCTCAAAGGACCCTCAACTGTGGCAGAAATCCATTCCAGCTCCATTACCTAATTCCTCTTGAATTTTCTGCAAAGTTTCAAAGAACTGCATCTCAGAGTAGCTGGCACCAACACAGCTGAAGATTTCAAGTCACGAGCACCTTCCAGTTACTGCTGCTAGGAAGGGAGAGCAGCAATAACCGCTGCTGGGAAAGACCTGGCCTTCTTCAGTATTAGAGAAGACAAGGCAAATGGATGGCCTGGAAATGAAACAACTCTGTATACTGATTGATTTTACAGTTTGTCACCATAAAACATCTTTTTCAATGAATAAAAGTGACCCAGAGCTCTCAAATCTTTTTGCATTTCAACAAAGATAAAAATAAAAGGTGCCTAAAGAAAGAAAAAAGCAAGCATTAACAGGAGCACACAAATCCTGTTTGTTTTACTTCATTTCTCTTCAGCTGCTTTCAAACCAGCTCCTCTGACATGGCAGCCTCCTAGCAGCCCTCTCCCCAAGGTGACTTTCACTGTTGGAGTATGATAGGTATTTGGCTTCCAGAGAGATTATGGAGCTGAAATGAAGCATTATGTGATACATCTTTTGTGCAGCAAATGTTACACAGGGACTTAGCCAGCACAGTGGTAAGATAATAACAGCTGGGGGAAAATTACTCAGATATCTCATTTTTGAGAAGGCAGATGTTCTCTATTTAAAAGATGTCAAATATTAAATTCTACTACCCTTCTTCCTGCTTCCCTGAAGCAGGCATCTTCAGAGACATGGGGGGAAAGCACAAACTGTCCATGCTTCTGCACTGAAGTGGTTTACTTCATGTATTACTGGAGAGAGGAACCTCTGTAAATTATGGTTTTCAAACAACACGGGGAGATTTGTAAAAGAAAATAAGGAACAGCAGCACAAAGGATCATATGCAGTTATAGCTTTTGCTGTGTTTCAGTTCAAGGGGAATTTATAGGCATTATTTTGTACAGTGTAGCAAAAATAAACAATAGTTTTCTTTTACAGAGTCCAAAAATACATATCAAATCACATGGAGTTATCTAACCTCCACACGGGGTATGCAGCAAGGAAAGCACACACCTGGAAAATCCCTTAAAAAAGCTCTTAAAAAGATGGCCTATGTAACTTTGTCATAGGAAGCAATGTGTGGTACCACCTGCTTTGTACAAGGCTGGAAAATGCAACTGCCACCAGCCAGGAGAACCTTCTAAGCACAGAGCTAACAAAGACAGGTTCTGATCCTTTCTCCAAAGAAGCAGAGATTAAGCGCAACAGCAAAGCATAAAACTTTTACTAAGCCTAATGTGTAAGCACAAACCTAAGTAATCTCAAATTAACTATCACCCTCATGAAGTAACAGATAAGATTATTGCTGTAAGCAGATGTGAGGATTCCCCTCATAGGAAATGCTGTTCCTTTACAGTGATAAAGCAGACACCACAATCAAGGCCACAGCTTGTTCCACTCCTTACTGAACTCCATTATGCAAACAGCCACAAGAAGTCTTAAAAGGCAGACCTGTAACAACACTGGCCGGTTCTACTGGGCAGATACCAAACCAGGAAGGATAAAATTTCTGCCTTGAGGATGTATTTTACTGACATAATACAGTGGCAACTTACCTGACAGCCAAACTTCAAGGTCAACAAACTGGGCAGGTTCCAACCCAAAGACAGTGGAAATGCCCTGACTGCTGTGCTGGTTCAGATTGGAAGCAGAGGGTCTGGAAGATGGAAGCTGCTCAGGTACCCCTGTGTGCAGCAGAGCACAGCACTGACCAGGCTGAGCACCTCAGCCCCTTCCCCACCTGTACCCCTCGGAGGAGGAATGCTGCTCCTGCAGCACACTGCGTGCCCAGGGGATGGGTTTGCATCTCACATCACACAAAAACTCTCCTTCACTGTCCTCACCTGAACAGCAAGGTCAGAATTTTGTCACCACACAGAAGGTGCGAAAAAGTTTCATGTTCTCTGCAAGGCACTAACACACAATAGCATGACCTATAAAACCACCACAATGACACCTATTAAAAGTGATAGTAAGTCAATGCCAATTAACTCCAGGACACTTAACCGATGCTACGGACTTCAACAACAGTGGTTTGCATTTTCACTTTCGCTATCAACACTATAAACACAAGTTGAAAATAACATGATTAAATAAAAATACAAAGAAAATCTGATCTTGTTTCCATATCTAAGAGCTGTTAAACCTGTGCCACATTATCACAGCAAGAAGTAAAAGCAAAACCATTCAGAAACAGCAACAACTTCAGCAAAGACTCAGTGTCTCTTTCAACAGAGTTAGGGCTAAGCCAATCCCATCTGTGTTCTGACATTTCAGAGGCACTTTCTCAACAGCTGGATATGTAGATATATAAATCTGCATTTATATAAAGAGATGGTCTTTTTAGCAACAAAACACTAGGAAGCAGCTCCAGATAGAACGTAGGTTGCTCTGAAAGTAATGCCTCCTGTTCATTTCCATGAAAACTACAACAGATGCAAGGAGTACAATAACGCTGTTTGACAGAGCAAATTCTCAGCTCCAGAACACTACTGCTCAGCACTGTCACCACCATCAGCTGTGCAATGAACAGGAGCTGCATGCCACGCTCCTAAAAATCTGCACCAGCGGAGACAACCCTGTGTCCCTGCTGCTGAAATGCACCACCCACTGCTCACTGTGCTCACAGCCTCTGCTTGGTCTCCATCAACGTTCACTAAGTGCTGGTAAGTGCCTCTGGCAATGTGGGCTCACATAAATAGGAGGCATTACTTTTGGAGCAGCCTTCATATGTAAGTAGAGGTCAGTAGAACTATCTGAAAAAACATAAAACCAGAGTAAGACTACTATGCACCCTCTCCCTGTTCTTAACACACTGCAGTATCGGGAATGAACTACAGTTAAGAGAGGAAAATGCAGGTCTTTGAAATGGAAAGGCATTTGTAGGGATGTCATTTTTCCATTTTTCCCCACATTCAGACAGAATGGCTTGTTTTGAAGCCACCACTCAACTTTTCTCTGGGAGAATGGAAAAACAGCAGGTACCTGCACAGTAGAAAATTGCACCTTCTCTGTTATGACAAAGACACGAATTTATCATTAACATAACTATTTCAAACTACTTCATGTGGTTCTGTTATCTAGGGAACACTACATGGCCTCCACTCTATTTTTATGGTTGTAGCTATTTTATTCCTTGGCATAGCAGCACTAACAGCCTCCTAAAAATACGCACTACTATTAGTCCATATGAAAAGGTGTCCATCACCACTGTAATTTTACCCCTTCCTTCCTGCAAACAACAGCTGTTGTTGCCACTAGAAAGAAAGTAGACTTTCTTTCAAATGAGTTACATCCAAAAAATGTCAGATTATTGGAAGGACTAATTAAAATGTGATTTTTTTGGTTGTTTGTTTTTTTAAGACCATCATTTCCTTCTGACAAGCAGAAAACAGGCCAGTTACATCATTTACCTAACATTTTAAATGGATGCTCAGCCTATGCCAATGTGTGCAAACCCATTGATCTCAGAACACCAATGCTCAATCACTCTAACCTGAGACCCCAATGTCTTCAACAGATACCTCAGACAGCCACAGTCCTGGAATGCCAGAAAAACAAATACTGATTTATGCAACAACCTTTGTTCACCTCCTAACATAAAAAAAAGCAGCTGGAAAGTCTTTTTTTTTTTTTTTTTTTTTAAATCACTGTTGTTCAGAAGTTTTTCAATAAGCAGTCACCCTTGATCTTTCAGAAAACCAAAACCTAATGAACATGTCAGCTCAACTTCCAAGGCCCAAATGTCAAGTTGTATTACTGTTGCAGAAATACCAAAAGCATGCAAGGCAATAGCGAGCGTACAGCATCTGCTCAGCAGAGATTGAAAATTTATCTTACGTGAAAGCTAGAAAAGGGAGCATGAGGAAAAAGGATACACAGCATCTTTGAACCTGAGGTACAGGTCACTTGATAACATACCTACCTTCCCCAATGCATCGGGAGTAAAATTCCATTCACAAGAATGTTGCAGAAGGTAAATACTGCAGTTTTATTTAAATGTGATATTTATGGTTCTAGAGGATAAAGTATAATTGCATGCTATTACTACAAATGGTAATTAATTTGAAGACACGTTTCCAAGCACATTTTCCCCAGCTGTAAAAATCATTTACTCCATGCCCTTCCATCTCATCTAAGTCTCATACTTCCACATGTGTTTGCAGGGCAATGTGGTGATCTGTATCAGTAAAATAAAGTGAACTTTAAAATAATTATCAGTTTGGGAATGGGTGCTGGTGTTTTTGTTTGGTTAACCTGGGTAATTTCTACTGCTCAGCTCACAGCTCCATGAGCAGCTGTATCAGCACAGCTGACCAAGAGCAAACCAGACACAAACTGACAAAAAAAACTTAGCTCAGCTTTGCTGGCAAAGAGAACACAGTCAGAATCACAGAGGATCACAACACCATGATTCTCACCACTCATTCTACTTTCTTTTACTTCCTGAGTAGATGGTATTCTCCCATTTTCCTTGTTAGTTATTAACCTCTCACCTTGGTTTCAGTTCTCCTTGTTGTTCCATCCTCAGAAGTGACAATAGACACGTGGGAAGTGGGGGTGCCTGGATCTTCCTCCACAGTAACTGTTTCTTCCACCATTTCCTGAGGTTCTTGCATCATTGCTATAGACGTCTGGTTACTGGGACTTTGTTCCTAAAGAAGCAAGCAAAAAATCATTTTTCCCTTCTACCCACCATGGCATGCATATCTTACTGATTTCATCTTTTTCAATCGAACAACACATTTTACCTAACAGCTTGCAAACAGAGATTCAGAGAAAGAAGAATCCACTGTCTCAAAAAATGCCAACCATTAACAATGCTAGTATGGCTGAGCTCAACTTCGTAAATGGAAATCATGTGAGTGTGCTGTAATGAACTTTGTATTTATAGGCAACCCACTACAGGCTAACAGACTGCTGCCTTATACTTAAGCCTGTCTTAAGCTTCCTCTCCAATGCCCAGTGTAGGTGGAGTGGAATTTTTGTACATAAAACATTCTTTCTGTTCTGCACTGAATGAGACCATTGGGTTTCAGAGCAGTTTATCTTACACAACATTCAAAGTTTATTTCCATTTGATAAAATACACTCAGTTTCAGACTACAGAAGGCTATAAAACATCAAGACCCACTATCAAACTGACACCTGTCTCAAATTGTCCAAAGCAACGATAATCTAAAATGGGTAGCTGAAAATTAACTGCTGAATTACGTGGAACGTTGCTCTTCTGACATCTTCCCTTTGCTGAGTGCAGAAGATCTACGTGGCTATAAGCTCACTGAAAAGCATTAATGGATAGACTGCACACAGAAACACTGCACAGAAAGAAACAAGAGCACAGGTCAGTTGTTGCAAGAATGCTGCCCAAAGAGAATGCTTCTGCTTCTCACCAGACAAAATCTGAACTTTCCTTTCTCTTATGCAATTGTGTCTCAGCACAGCAATCAGAGAAGTTCTCCTTTGGTTCATGAACATATTTTAGAAGTTTCACAGCAAGTGGCCAATAAAGAATTGGTTTATATACTGAGAAATAAGCCTCTTCTCCAGCATGATGAACCCTCAGCTATGCGAGACAGAATGGCAGACTGTTCATTTCATTGTAATCCCTGAAGCTATCATGGTACACAGGCCTCAGAGCCAAAGCAGGGCTTCTATTTGCACATCCTGTCAAACAGGCATACATAGAAAAGCTCTAAGGAATAAATGCATATATATACATTTACATACACACACATTTTTCTTTTAATAATGGAAAGGAATGAGAGAGGACCTTAATTTACAAAGTTAATATGTTTTTTCTAAAGAAAACACCATGGGCAAACCCCATATACCTTTTCACATCACAAGAAAACAAAATGATTGGGAAGAAACTGTTGCCATGCAGGAGCCAAGTTAATTACATCAATGTTTAAATATTCTCTATTTGAGAAAGGCTCCCCACCAGAGAACTGTAACATTCTATTTTCTAAATATAATGTCCCAAAGCCCTGCTTTGTCCTGACCGTGGACTTCAGGCTGCCTCTGCTGCACTCAGTGCAGGCCACGAAGGACAGTGCCCTGAGCTCTGCTGAGCAGGAGCAACGTACTGAGCTCTCATTAAGCTCACTGGGAAAACGTACCATTCAGTCCTTGTGCGATCAGTAATTCCCTTTGAAACAAGCCAAGATGCCCTTGATCAGTTTCTGTTATTTACAGCTACGTTCTTACATTCTGAAATTTGCTCTTGAGTAAGCCAGCTCTTTTCCAGGTAAGTCACAATAACAACCGAGACCGTGGCAATAAGATTCAGGCAGCCGTCTCAGTCAAAATGCAGAACAGACAACCTTCAAAGGAGCTGCACCACCAGGGATGAGATAAGCAGACACCGCTCCCACTTCTATCGAAATCGAGAAGTAACTCAGACAGCAGAAATAGCCAGCCAGAGTAAGGCTTCTGAAATCCTACAGAAAATCACCCCATTCAACGTCCAGCAACTCAGGACACACGTAATACTTTATGGTAGAGCTCAGATGCCAGATTCTGTCTTCTGCCTACAGCCTCAGGAGGGGAACGAGCTCCTGGGACAAACACACAAATCCACTCTTTATCCTGAAGCTATGAAATTACAGCTGCAGTTCAGCTTTCCCCAACCCACTGCAGAGCTCCCCTCCAAACAGAAGAACTCACACAGCACTGCAATACAGTGGAGACTCAAAGCTTCTGTTATCTTTGTGCAATCCAAGTCTGACCACAGCCAAAGACATCAGTTACCATGTATAGATTCCTTCCATTATGCTCTGTCCTGGTAAACCTCCTTGCTATTTATGTGGCACCAGATGCCAGAACTGATTCAAGATGTGAGCCTTACTCCTTTTGCACATCTATGTGCACAGACGTATCCATCTTGTTCACTCCTAGCTGCACACCGAGGTGTTGCCACGAATCCATCTATTTTCCTTCTCCTCTAGATTCTTCAGAAGAAAATTCTGCTTTGTGGTAATAAATCTGAGGAGATTTCCACCTACCTTCCATATTTTGCTCCTTCTGCTTCTGCAATACCTTTCCTTTATTAAAAAAAAAAAAACACCAAAGTCTCCCTTTGTATTCAGACTGCCTGTGGGCAAAGAAAAGCTTTAAAGCTGGGCACTTAAACATGAGTGAATTGCAAACTAGAGCATATTGACTTTAAATGAACACCAAGCCAGTTTTCATCCCATGGCTGCTTCTAAAATGAAGTTTCAGGTAGAAATCTGCATTCCTTCAGGAGAAAGGCAGTGTTAGCAAGAGTCCTAAGCATCAGAAAAAAAGCTTCCAAAGTTCAAGATAGATTTCCTAATGCAGATAACTGAGCAGACTGCATTTCCTCGTGCTTTTCACTTCTTAGTACGTGATCTAATGAAAAAGCAGTGAGCAAAGAGGACAGAACACCATCCAACTTGCTTTTCTCTGAATTAGCTTAAGGAGGCGGCTCTTTGATCTCCACAACCAGTACTTGTTCCACATCACTAACGTGCAGTTGTCACAAGCTAGCATTAACATAGAAAAGATGCAAAGGCTTTCTCCATTTTTAGTTTCCTCCATTATGGATTTTAGGTCATCACAAATTGCAAAAACTGGGACACCTTACCCCTCTCAACCACCTTCTTCAGCGCTCAGCTTCTAAGCCAGTATCTAGGGCGCTCTTGTTAAACACATCTCAGCATCTCAGATTCCAAACATTTGGCAGCTAAGCCTAATTATTCAAAGTAAAACATAAATTACCAGATAGAACCGGAATACAACACTGCTAATGAATAATCCTACCAGTAATTCCCTGCCTGCTGAAGGCACGTCATTCCAGTTTAGAAAGCCCTCTCCTTCATGCAGCTCGCTGGGACTTGCAAAGCAAAAGCAGGACGGTGATCCCCTTTCCCTCCCACAGCCACAACCCTGCACCCCATCCCATACTGCCAAACCAGAGGGGATTGGCCCCCCAGCTGCAGAGGATCAGCAACCACCACGCTGCTCCCAGTGGAGCATCTGGAAAGATGAAATCCAAAGGAAACTTCTTTCCAGTCCTCTTTAGTGAGGGCCTGTCAGAATTAATGACTCTTCCTCTTGAAATAATGGGGTTCAGCCCCTTCCATGACAATTATGAAACGTTAAGTTACAAGATCAGATTCTAACCCAGGTTAGAGCACTGGATACCATGGTTTTTCTGCCCGCTTTTTGGAGTGCCAAATGAATCCCATCCTTCACTGGCATCTCCAGTATGCTTTAAAAATGCCAAGCTATTTAAACAGCAAAACAACATCAACCGTCAATTTATCCCCAGCTTGTAAAAGTTAAGTGCAGATGAAACAGCTAAAGACCTTGTAAAATAAGCAAGAAACACAATAATAGTAATTCTTGCTTTGTTAAAAAACAGAGTGATTTACTTTTTAGGGCACATATCTCTTAGGGCTTATTTTGCATTAGAATACTACAGCTTCTGTAATCATCACCATCTCAATTCCTGGAGTTACATTTCCATCAAAGCAGCTACTTTCTATCTTTTTTTAATAAAAGAATAACCTCCCCTAGGAGGAACAGACATTCTACTTTAAACAGTAAACAAAGTTCTTTATTCGCTGCCTATGAAACGATTTAAAAGAGTCTGGAAATAATATTAAATTGCAGGAGATTATTACTTCCACTAAAGCAGTCCCTCTTCAAACACAGGGAAAACATGTACATCGAATCATCATTCTCCCAGACGTATCCTTTGTTCAGCAGACTGCAATGCAGACTATTCAGGCTACTGCTTACTCCAGGCTACTGTTAGATACCAAATTTGAAGGGTTCTGCAGAGCACAAAAGCTGGATTCTACATCAGTGGACAAACTTGTCCTCAGTTGGCCCTGGCACAGACAAAGCTCAAGTGTATCAACTCCTGTGAAAAACATCAGAAGGCTGGTCATAATTAATGGCATTGGACACCAGCACTAATTGAATCAAATAGGGATTCTCTCTTCTACCCTTCATATACTTTGCTTGAATTACTTATTAAAGCTTCAGCTTCTGCAAAGCATGAGACAGCTTACAAATGCAAAGCAGGCAAACATCAATTTTGGTCTGAGACTCAGTTCTGACAATGGTGTGTCCCACGGCTCTCCTTCCAGCTCAGGTCTGCGATTCCAGCTCTGCTGTTCTCAGGCTGTTATTTGCTGAAGGAACGTGGAGGAAAAAAGGAGAACAAAGGCAACCGAGATCACCATGTTCCTGGATTGAGAATATACATCAGATCAACATCCCCATAGGGCATCAAAGTACAGAAAAGTCAGTGGTGGAACTAGCTTGGTGTATCTGTGGCAGACCTTCTCCCAGCACAGGATCTAGCTCCCCAGCTGCTGAAAACTCCTAAATCTGATTATCATCACATTCTCCTGATCTTTCAAGCCCTGCTGTGCCCTCAGCCCTGATTTGCCCAGCGAGCATTCTGTGCACTGCAGCAGTTCAACAGCTGAAATCCAAGCAGGAGGCAGGGCACCTTCCTGAAAAATGCAAAGGCCTTATATTCAATGGCTGCCATGCACAGTATTCTTCCAGTTCCAAAAGCAAGGTCCAGGCCATCAGCCCCAAGCACAGCCACACAGTCACAGCTCTCAGGATTCTTCACAACCAAAGGAACTACTGCTGTACAAGTAGGACCTACTGATAATGTGTTACTCGAGCTCCAGAACAACAAAAAGCACGTGGACTGAGCCATACTGAAACCCTGGCAGTGTATGACACTGGGAAGAGTTTGAAGACAGGCAATGATTTCAAAATGAGAATACTTAAGTACTTTGTTGCTAATCTCCTCTTGGCACACATACTTCTCTGCTTAAGCATAACGTGAAAAAATAAATAAATTTATATATATATATAAAATTTTGTACATATGAGTGTATATATATCTATCAGTTTACTTCAACATGCACCCAAGCACATCAACCCGTAACAAGCTTCCAGTGCCCTGCTGGAGCTCCCACAGCTCTGCCCCAGGGCTGCTCAGTTCCAAGTGAAGGAAAACTCGGGCTCTCCACGGAAGCAGGCAGCCCTGGCACGGGGCAGCAGGGTGAGCTCAGCTGCAGGCTGCAACGCCCGAGGTATTTCCTGAACACTTACACACTTCCTTTGTCCTTCAGAAACACACACAACAAGCAACTAACAAGTAACACCAAGAGCTTTTTAAGCACCAAGGTTAAAGAGGAACTTTTCACCAGCTGAAAAACACCTCCCTCTACTTCAGCAGTTGTGAAAAGCCACAATGCAGCCTTTTTTTGCAAGCGGGTCGGCAATTCACCATCTGAAGGCATCGCACCTTTCAGGGAAGGCAAGAGGCAGAGGTGAAGGAGAAGGAATCAAACCCAAACAAGGCCTGCAGTACTAACATTCAGCCCCCAAACAGTGCCAGACACACTAGGGTTCTGTTCAGCCACTCGGTAACTGCCCATCCACGGGGCGCGAGCCCAGCGGTCAACAAAGAGAGCTTTTATGCTATTTTAAACAATCTGAAGTGTCTCAGTTAATGGAAGACCGGGCAATTGGCCCTCAACTATTTCTAATTGACTGGAATGATGGATGAAGCTAAAGGGAAAGCTGACCCACTGAACTTTTCCATACAAAGCTAGAAAACGGAGGGAGACTGTAAACAGTTTATGAGAATGAGAAGTGGGAGAGGCAGAGTCCCAGGGGCCTTGCTCCTCTCAACCTGCTGAGAAGCTGTTTTAGACTGAGGAAAACAAAGAACTTCAACTCAGCAACATACAACAAAAAAACACGGGGGAAGAACTAAACTAATAGGGTATTTTTCCCATGCTCCCCTCCCCTTCCCCCTGTAGCTACACAGCTCTGAAATGCAAGCTGGTCCTTTGACTCAGAAAGGGCAATTTGTCACTTTGACAAGTAAGACATCTCTCAGGGCTCTGTATTGCTTTGCCCTGCTTTTCAGATCGACTGGGTGTTAACCAAAGATGTCAACCTCAACAGATGTGATAATATATACTTAAAAATTACATGTTAACAATCCCACTACCATAAAAGCGATGCTCAGCAAATCGAGCACACCAACTGATTTTCAGAACCTAAGCAATCACGCACTGAAAAAGGACAGTCCTACCTCATCCTGACAGAGCAGCCTGCTGACCTAAACATCCCCAGGGGGGATCCTGCAGGTAGGGAAAGGGATGCACAATAGGTTCAAACTGGCAGCAGCTACCTTCAGGCAGCTTAACAAGGTACTGAAATGCACAGTAACTGAATTCTTCCTCTCTAGTCCAAAAGAATTGGAGTTTCAGAGAATAATTCAGATCTGACAGACTGAGTCATCTCCTTGCACACATCCAGCTCTTGACACTGATTACCTGTTGAATTACATCAAACTTGGGGTCTTTTGAAAAGCACCAAAGCTGAGGGATGAACGCAGGCCTCAGAGCACAGGCAGTAACACCCAGAACTGGATGAGAGCACCCCTGGTTGTTTGGCAAGACCATGCAGTAAAACAGAAGCATGGCCAAAGAAAAAGAAAAAATAAAATAAAAACACACCTGGAACATACAGTATTGGGGGTACACTTATTTCTCCTAGCTGTCAACACTGTTCATCTGGAAAGCCTTCCCAGCAGGAAACCAGACTAAATGAGGGGAGAATGACTGTTTCTCACCAAGAGAGAGCTCAGTGCAATTTGCTGTAATTTAGATCTGTAGTTTTTTAGGTCAATCCTTCTCCCAAAGACAAACAAAATGCAAATCTATGTGTCTAATCTTTGACCAAACTCAGAACAGTTCAGACCTGCTTTTTCTCTGGAGGAGTCTTTCAGATGAACTAACCAAGGCTAAATTAGGGAGATTTTTAGTGGGATGAGGTTACATCATGGATTACAATTTTCCAGTAAGCTTCTTCCTCCATCTCCACCTGCTGCCTCTACAATGCTGGCATTAACAGTGGTGTGGGATGACTCATTTGTACATTCCTTTCTGCAAGACAGGCATTCAGCTCTCGTTTCTCCTTGACCCCACACAGTTTTGGTCATAAATAAAATTGATGCATGTATTACTAGATATCAAGTCCACAAACTTACATGCACATAGGAGTCAAAAGAACAAGCTAGATCCTTCATCTAAAACAGAAAAGAGAACTGTCAGTTCAGCAGAGTACAGCAGTAAGTACAGACGCACTCCGTGTGTCCCAGACTTCAGCCCAGCCACCTAAACACACCACTACTGTGTTAAACCAAGAGCTGCCAGACCCAGCCTGTCACTTCCAGGCTAACACATGCTCACCTCCTTGCACTGCCACAGCAGTACCTTCGAGAACTGCATTTTGACCTAAATCAGATGCGAGCTGTCTCTGTATTCTTTAAATTATGACCAGGATTGGAATGTTATTGTAGTGTCCTAGCTGCTATATCTGATCAGTGTTAAATTTAACTAATCTCCTCATCTGCCCACAATTTTGCCTGTAGAATTGAACTACACAACATGAAAGCTGCATTTGTGACAAAACGCGTGGGCTACAAAACAAAAAAACAAAACTGCTTTCATAAACTTAAGGGAGACAGAAATAACAAATGGGTCAGCAATGATTTTCAGAGCTTGAATTCCAGGGAAGTCGCTTCTTAAGTAAATTATTCCTCATTCTAGGGAATACAAAGCGACTGACAATAAATCTCATCACCTGTCTCATGAGGAATGTGCTTGCTGACATCTCCCACCACAAAGCACCAAAGCAGGTTTGCCTGGCATCGAGACTGCTTCAGTCTGAACAGCTTCTGCAAGAGTTCATTTCTTCCCTCTACATCTCACCCCCCCTCCCAGCCCCACACATAAGCCGTGGTCTGGCCAGAAGGTAGCAGGAATCCTGCACACCGCTCCTGGCGCAGGTCCGGCTCTCACTATTTCTTATCCCCAGAGACCAAAAATGTGACAGCAGGAAAGAAACTCTGCAGGAGGTCTCGTTATGACTACAAGTCCATTTGAACACCAAGAGACACAAACAAGCCAACAAAGCCAGAGGCCAAACCATCTGCTGTAAATCTTCTAAATGGAAGAGATTCCAGCAGAAAGGCAATCTTTTCCAAGTGCAGTGCATTACTGTGTTATTTCAACTGCCCAGGAGAGCCCACTGATGGCTTTTTTCAGTAGCCCGTTTCCTTCACACATTCTCTGTATTTCTTAGCACTGAGCTTACAGCCCTATTGTACATAGACAGCCTTCACACAGACTGAAAAGGTAGCAGAGAGACTTGCTAAGTCAGTGCTAAACTAGCAATAGACAGTAGGTAGAGAAAGGGAAAAAAAAAAAAAAAAAAAGGTGTGGGGGGGAGAATGCTGATTAAGAGCATTTCATCATTTCCATTTGACATTTATTTGCATAGCCAGTGCTGGAAAGGGCTGTTCAGCTCCTGCATCTACAGCCTGGCAAGGATGCAGACAGTGCAGGGGCTCCAGAACACAGCTGACGGGAGAGGAGCAAGAAGAGATCAGAAGAGCTCTAAGATCAGAAAAGGCTCTTGTTCAGCCCTACGGTCCAAGCAATTCACCACACAGAGAAGGTCAAGGGTTGATCTGAGAACAGTTCAAGTGCCTAAAGGAGTGTCTTAGCTTCAACTGGGACCTGCTGGGTTAAACCACAACAAGGAGTAAGAGAAAGCTCAAAGAGACCTTCAGTCTCGCAGGTAAAGGTTCAATTATTCCCAGTGTCAGGAAGCTGAGGGCTTACAGGGTACTTCTTGTTTCAAACTGCAGAAAGTGAGTAGCATAAATAAGAGCTATTTTCATGCCAGAATTATCTTCACTACTTAAAGTGTAATTGGTCCAATCTATTAAAAAACATGTTCTTATTTAATCAGAAACTTGACGATGAGAGGTGCTCAGGTGTATGCACACAAACACTCTCACCTGATTGTGACACACTTCCGCAGACTTTTCAGTCTTAGAGCAAATTATTTACAGCTTGCTAAGGATTTCTCCACCCTCCCCCTCCAGAAATTCACACTTAAATGCAATAAAGAGTGCTATCAGCCAGCAAAGCAGCTCAGCAGAGGGTCCCAGTCAACACTGGTTTTCCTTATGGATTTCCCTTTCCTCTCACCAGTGACACAGGGAACCAGCATCTCAGCCACGCCAGCAGTGCTACAAATAAGGTCAAGCTCCAAACCAGAGCACTGTGAAAACTCAGCTGAATAATGGCCAACCACCCAATTATATGTACCATAGTTCTTTGTTTTTTAACTATTATTTCTGTTCTGCGTACATTTAACATTTCACAATGGAATTCAAATATGACAAAGATCAGGACAAAACACAGCCCTAGAGCTAGTGATGTAAGTCACTTTTTTCCAACAGGTGTTCAGAAGCCATTTCTCCAATAAACACACAGATAACAACAACAGATGACACTAGATGAAATTAAGGACTTGCTAATAACTGACATCAGAAAGCCAGACTCGCTCTGCAGGCTGCAATTCCCTTGGCCAGACAAGCTGCAGCACTGCTGTTCCAAGCTGAGAACAAGCCAGCCACACTTCACTCCCACTCCTTGTTGTGTTTTATGCCAGGAAAGGGAATCTTTAATTTACCAGAGCAACCCAGCAAAGCTGAGGCTGCAAATAGGATACAGTGTGTTAGCATCCTAGCCAGCCTGTTCATATGTTGGCCAGAAGTGTTCAAAGTGCATAATTCCCTAGGTACGGGCTGGCAGCAGGGACTGCCTTGCTTTGATGCCAACAAGCCTCCTCTATTGGTCTCTTTTGTTACTCAGGATGGTGCAGAATGCACAATTTTCATCTGTTCTAGCAGAATATGCAGCATCCACATACCTTGCCTTCTTTGCTTTGAATAAAAGGATCTGCCCTTACAGCCCACCTCCACTACTGATATTTTGGCTGACAGAAGCTGGTTCCTCCAGCAGTCCTCCCGCAAGCATATCACAGAGTAAAAGCCTTTGGAAAGCATTAGCAGTTCTTATCCCAGCCATACACACAGCTGTCTCTCTGAGTTAAACCAAGTTGTTTCACTTTTCTTCCAACTCCTTACAGGCAATTAAAAAATAAACAACCATCCCACCCAGCCCTACAGGACAGCTGGCCAGATCCAGTCAGTACCTATTTAGCGGTGAGCCCAGAACCAGGGATGAACACCCAGACATAAATGCTGTTCCTGCCTCCCAGACTCACTCTGAGCCACAAGGTTCCTCACAAACACACATTAGCGTGGTTCATCCTCATTTTTCTACCTTCTGGATTTACTCTAAGAGCAGAGCAGTGCCTTTTAGTGTTTCCTGGAGTTCCCAGCAGGACAAAGTTATCTCCAATAGGCACTGCTGTACCACTGAGCCAGGTCTGTTCGTTTGCACTAGCCCACTGTTCCTAACTATGATCTTAAAAAATGAAGACATCCTCAGCCTGACAGAAATCCATAATATTTTGCAGCTTGAGCTGTTCAATCAGGGGCAGCACAGCTACCAGCAGATAAAACAAGCACGTAAGTGGGAACAGGTCTGGCACAGAATAGGTCCAAAAGCAATGCTGGGAGCCAGAGGCACCCCAGGGAAAGAGGACAGAGAGAGGCGTTACAAAAGGTCCACCTCTAACCAGGGAGGGGAAAAAACAGAACTAAAATGCACAGCAGGAATGGAGCAGGGCAATGGCAGGAAAAAAGGAAAGATGACAGAACCTGCATACCAGAGAAATAATTCAGTCCTTAATGCCATGGTGTTAACAGAGCGTTAGTTCACCAGAGAAATCCCTTGACACAAAGTTGGGCTCCCTGCACACTACAGCATAAAATTTCCTTTTTAAGTCTTCCCAAACAACTCCATGTCATTCCTTAGCTTTTTGCTTGGCTTGCCTAGACTGGTTTTGCTGCTAAGGACTCATAAGATGTGTAACTTGTCTGGCTTCTTACAAACAGGGAAGAGAACGTTAAACACACAAAACTTAAATGAAGTCTCAGCATCCAACTTTAAGCAAGTAAAAACATCCACACAATAGCAGAATGCCTTTCTTGTGACTTACTGATACATACAGCTATGCTAATGTGATGGTGTTAACAGCAGCAGCTACTCTGCCAAAAAAGGACTGCAGAGCTGCACAGAAAGCATACAGGTGAATGAGAAAACAGAAACTGCGCATCTTTACATGGCTTAGCGCTGCCAAAAAGTCTCAACTGAATTCCTAACCTTCTACAAGCAGACTCCTGTTGCATGGCTGTACAAGAACTGCTTCCACATTGCCAAGCCAGAGCATATCCTCTGTGTGTTGCTGCTGCCTGCAGTGACAGCTCGTTCAGCTGCTGAGCAGTGGCAGTAAGTCAGGGGGGCTTTTACAGAACTGCTAAGCACCACCGTGTGAGCAATTCATTTAGCAAAGGTCTTTTGGAGCCCCTACGAACAGAGCAGCGGCCCAGACGCACCTCCCACACCTGAGGCCGTGTGCCAGGCACTGCTTCCAGCCTTCAGCCACACTCACCGTGCCTGGAGCAGGAGGAACAATGCCCTGAGCCACCAGGGAAGCGCGATAGCAGCCCAGCACAGACAGAACTGCACAAATCCTGCTTAAAGCCAATGGCAGTTAGCAAGTCAGGAAGACAAAATGTAACCATCCACTGTTTGGGTGGATGCCACAGATACCCATATCCTGAACTGCTAATTCTGTAAAACAGCCAACTGGCACACCAAGGGTGAAAGACAAACCTGATTCTATGTTAATTCAGCCACTCAGGTCAGCAGTGACCAAACACACTGGTATTCACAACTTCCCATCTGCTATCAGTTCGTATGTGCCTAACTTAAATCAACTGGCTCTGAAGGAAAAGCTAATTAGCAATAATCAGATCATGCAAAATAAATCTAACAGTATGAATGCCAAGAAATTTAAACTGAGTACAGCTCCACTTAGAATATGAATATGTAAGGATAACTATCGTTCACTAAACAAAAGTCACTCAATGTATTTCAGCAGGCTCTCAGAATATATCTAAAATGTGTTTGGAGATCCAGAGAATACGTCAGATAATCTGCTCTATATACACTCAGCAGTAGATGTTACACCTATTCTTAATTCTAGCTTTGTAAATCTTGTAGACACAACTCACTGTGCTTTTGGATTCAAAATATTCTGCAAAGCACTGCAGTTTGCTGGCTTATAAACACGCTCTGCTGGCTCACTTGGCAGAAAGATTTCTGCTGACTTCATATATCATTTCAGCTGTATTCATCAGGGCTTAATGATTTTCCCTGCTAAGGATCCAGGCTGCAAATATTAAGTAGAAGAAGTTATACATGTGTCTGACAGACTGGTGATATTTTAATAGGTGATATTTGACTATATCCATAAAGACACTATAAATAAATTGTACTAATGAAAAGCAGAGTCCTTCATTAAAAAGTGAAAAGCAGACGAACAACCCAGAAGTGACTGAACATTGCACAGCTCTGCTTAGAATCATGTCCTGAAACCAAATCATTCTTTATTTATTTACTATTAGCTATTTATAAATGCATGCAGAGCTTCTGCTTGAGGAATGGGACATGCAGCAGCTGTTCTACCGTACTAATTTATACACAAATGCAGACATTCAAACATTAATAAAAGATGTTTTATTCTCAAGTAATTAATTTCATAGATTTCAAACTTTTTGACAAGCTGCTGAAGTAAGCCCTTCTCCAACCCAGATGCCTGCTGCTTCTCAGCAGACCATTTAACTCTGAGCTCCCTGCTTTCTCCAGCCCACTGCTCAGGAGCTCAGGTCACACAGCAGCTCAGTATGTATGCTGGAGTCGGACAACACCAGGCTGCTCCTGGGAATTGGCCTCTTCCCACCTGCCTCCATTCGCTCTGCCAGTCATTGGCCATACAGGAGAACAATCACACTGGACTTGCGATAGGAGACCAGGTTGTCCAGTGCTAATAATGTTCTGGAAGTTCCAAAAGAAAAGCTTACAACAAAAGCCACATGTATACACACAGTACAGAAGTATACACAAAATTCAAATAGGATATTTTAATCCTTTTGAAATGTTACTGCTCTTTAAAAGACATAATTGATAAGATAGGTTTGTTATCATTAACATTTCTAACCACAGCTTCTTCAACTAGGAGGGAGATCATCAGGCAGGCTGCTGCATTCCTTGCAGTTTTTCATGAAGAACTTCTTCACAGAGCTGTACGCAACACAAGAAACAAGACATTTTCTAAAAAAGAAGGTAGTATTTCATATAACAAAAAGAACATGAGAAGCCATAAGGGAAGATTACCTTCACCATTTCTGGCAGAATCCCCTACCAGTCAGGTCAGTCTCCAGCACATCACCAGTTCTGAAGCACTGCCATATTTTACAATGAAGGCAATTTTCCCTTACAGGGTATCTGTATTCCGATCATAGGTTTCCATCCTTATACTCAGCAAAAAGTAAGTAAATACTGATACAAATCCATATAATTATTTTAACAGAGTTTTACATGGTTAACAAAACACCTTCAGAACAAGTCACTGAAGGAACTGCCTCAAGAACACTAACTGCACCTGCAGCAACATCAGGATGAAGTGACAGCCACTGCTCGTAGCATTAGGCACTCTGCAGTATCAGCAATCAAGCAAGTTCAAATGGTCAGCAGTAAACAGTTTGTGTAAACCATTTACATCTTCCTGCTGCCAAGACTCACGAGAACTAATTAGCCGTCAGAACCAGGTGGGGAGATTTTAAGATCTTCACTGCCAATCACTACACTACAACATTTCTCCACTGCTCTCTCTACAGGAGCTGCATGATCTCAGTGACAGATAAATGCAGCACATACCAAGGTGGGATGCTTCCTCCTGTCTGAGAGGAGCTTCAGAAAGATTTGCAGTGTCACATGGAACTGGAAAAACTTCATTTTTCCAAAAACAAGCATATCTTCCCCAAAGCTACAAGCTGTTCCTCTTCATATCAGAATATCTGCCCTATCCAATGTTTAAATCCTTTGACATTTCAGTTAGGAGCACATATTTCTATTCCAATGCTAGTAAAAAGCAGAAGACAGCAGAAATGGTAAACGTTTGGTTTTCAGCTACTCTGCTGCAGCATGAGCCCACACGGAGCACTGAAGTGGCAACCACAGAGCCCACAGCATCAGGTCAGTGCAACCTCAGCAACCCTTCACACACAGCCTGAGCTGTTCCTCGGGCACCTGTGTGTTCTGCAAGGACCTGGGATCCCTGGGATCCTCTCCCTGCAAATCACTATGCTTGTGTGCAAGTAGGGAGGACTTTGTAACACACTGTCCACCTGGAGCTCAGCAAGGATTCGTTTCCAAGCAAATCAAATACAAACAGCTCTTGGACCTTACCATTTCATCACTATCTTCTTTGAAAGAAAAGGAATAGAAACACAATGTAAAATCCAGCTGGAGACACTCAAAAACGGCAGTATTTTTCATTTGTAGTACAACAGCTGAGGGGTCAACGTTTCTCAATAAAAACCATGGGTGAGGATGATTGATTTTGAGTACACAAAGCGCGTGCCAACTCAAATCACAGAAGATGGTTCCGCCAACCTCTCATCTTCTATCACAGAAGTTTACCACCATACGGTGGATTAAACTGCAAACATGCCTTTATCTCTGGATTTTATACAAATCAGAGTAGGTGAAAAGATGTGAAGTAGAGATTTGTATCAAGCTCACCCCAGAAACACAGGAGGAGGGAGTGCTGGGCCCTGAGGTCTGTGCTGAAGGACCAACCAGGTGGCGGTGGAAGATGACATCCAACGCGACTCCCTGCCCAGTCCTTCACAAAATGTCACATTCATTCTCTCATGTCTGCAACACAGCTCCAGGGAACTGCTAAATATAGTGCAAAAAGCAACCGACAACAGAAGTGAAGCACGCTCACTGTGCGAGGAGCCACTGCAGCCCCTCAGACAGCTCTTCCTCTAAAGGGATTCCAGAGAAACTAATGCATCTCAACTGCCAAAGCATGAAAGCATCCAACAAAGCAGGTGGGGGTGGGAAGGAATACCAATTAGGGATTGGTGAAAAAGGAGACAGCCATGGTTATAATTTCATTTCTCTATGAATCCATGATTCGTGCAGTCAGTGGAACCGAGACATTTGATTTAGATTTACCTCCCTATCTGCCTCTGCTCTTAAGAAGGAAAATATTGTTCAGACTTTTCAAGACAGAGTTAAAAAGAACTTCCCTAGAGATTCACCCGGACAAAAAGTAACTGACTGACTTCAGGATATAAATAAACCACCAACTCTCACAAAGTTTCTCGCTCCAGCTTTTGCCTTCACAGTACAGGTTGTCAGATGATTGATTTCTTTTGTAGTTGTGCATTACCTAGAGCTGTCTGTAAGGAAAGAAACAGCTACAGATCCTCAGAGTAACTTGAGGCAAATGCTCTGTTATGAAGGAAAAACAAAGGTCTTTGGAATCAAATTAATCCACTGATAAAACAGAGCAATGACTCTGGAATGAAGCCACTTTTGATAACAATAAAATTCATGCAAGGACACCTGTAATGTGTAACATTCATTTGGATACAGACAATAAAGATCATCATAGCCATCCCAACGTTTGCCAAATTCACAGAATATTTCCTTAGTATAAAGCATTCTCCAAATGCAACAACAGCAGGACAAAGATAGCAGACCTTCACAGTGGGCTACCAGTGGTGTGTACAGAAGAATTAAAGTCAAACTAAGTGGCTTGCATGTATTATCTGTACTGAGCAAGAATCATAGAAGTTACTCATGGTACAAAAAGGGGCTGACTGTTAGGTTTGGTTACAGCAACCAATACTGACCTGATGAGGGAGAGCCACTCAAACACTGCCCTGGTCCCAGCACAAAGACACCCAGCTCAGCCAGTCCCCAGCTGCTTCCAGGTGTAAGCAGCTCTGCTGACTGATGGCTCTGGCCTCAGAACCACTTGGGGGATTACAAACAGCAGCTCAGAGAACGGCAGAACAGTCACATGCCTACACAAGTACTCTCAAACAGCACTTTGTTAACCTGTTTTATTGGCATCAACCACCTAGACAGTTATATACTGACATGTGATAAATCTCTACTGCTCTATCAAGGACTTAAAAATGTTCTACATCTAAAAAAACAAGAAAGTATTTTCACAAATTGCACACAAGTCTCCAAAGAGTCTCTGATGCTCTTTGCCCAAGGGAAGAACACGGCGCTGTCTTTCCAGTGAATGCCACTCCATTTTTCTGCATTGGTGGCGTTCGTTCATTTAAAATAAATAAGTTACCCTTTTCGCCAGGGCGTAGCCAATACTGGAATTAACCACCTCATTCATCTCAATAACATCAGCTCTAAAATCCGCAATAACCATTTAAGTGTCTGCTTCGTTAATTATTTCACCGTTCATCTAATTCATTACAACCATCCAAACAAACTCGCTCACTGCACACATCAGAGGCACTGAAGGCACGGCCCAGCCGCGGCCGCCTGCCCTCCGCAGCCTCACGGCCATCTGCCCCCAGGGCCGCAGCCCAGCACACCTGGCAGTAGGAAGGTTCCTCTGTCTGTTCTGACGTCAGCTCCTCCACAGCCTGCGTGTTGCTTCTGGGTTCGCTACTCTGATAATCCCAATTTCATTTCAGAGTAATGCGCAGCTTTCTATCATGAAAGACAGCGTTACCCCAAGGAGAAAACACGTCAGTTACCAATCCGCTCTCCTTTTCCTCATCCGTTGCTTTTGAGCTCAGTATTTTGCATATAGCCACAACAATTCCTCTGATAAACAGGATTCCTAAATATACATCGTAGAGCTCAGTTGGGGAACAAGTGCAGGACACCTTCAAGAGTGCACAAGGAATTGCCGCAGCACTCCTGCCTGCCCTCGGCTACACCCGCCATCCATTTCCCTCCAAAGGGCACACAGTACTTGCGATTTCCTTCAGAAAAACAAGTGTTCATTTCACCCTCCTATGCTCCATTTCAGTTTAGCATTCGCATAGGCTCAGAAGATAACTACTTCTGTTCTGGGTATTTTAACGTATGGGAAAGCGCCCCAGTTTGAAGGGCACTTACTGCTTCCTTGGAGATGGAGGTTCAGGTTCACAAATGCTGTGCTGTAAGAGGCTGCATGAGCAGCTCCCCATCCCCTCCCACTGCTGAGGAGCACCCTAACCCTGGGGAGAGTGCAGCACCTGGAGCTCAGAGAACAACAAAAGTGAAGTGACTGTGAGCCTTTCAGTGGACAAATCCACATCAACTTTCACTCCGAATGGGAAAACACAACCGAAACCAATAGGAACAAAGCCCCAGCCACACTTGAGTTCCTGCTAAGGGAGTGGTGTTTTCCTGAAGCCATTCCAAGCAGCAGTCAGCGCGGGGCAGGGGCAGCCCAAGCCTTCAGTTCTGGCTGTTTATTTAAACAGACTCCTAATTGTCCTTCCTCACACAGCAGTTTTAAGCCATGGAATCACTTGTGCTCTAAGAAGAGGTGAATACGTACCACTGGGATCACAATTACAGCACAGTTACTTGTGTCACTCTTTCAACTTTGAAACTAAGAGCTTGAGAAGCTAATAAAGTAAAGCGAGACTACATCTTCCATTTAGCAACAGCAAGGGAAGTGATAAACAGCCTGTTCTTGACTGCTCGCTGAGCCTGAAATGACGCAGGCCGTTACTTCTACCAGGCAGCTCGGATGTTAGCCTGGAGATTTACACAGGAGGCAAAACCCGTGCTGACAGAGCCACGGGGATCCAGCTGCACAGTGCGTGCCAGTTCTGTCCACAACACTGCTCTCCTCTCAGGCGTTTGGGTGTGGGAGAGAAAAAATACTTGAATCTGGCCAAACATCTGTAGGACAAACAGGGAGAACTTACACCAAACAAAAAGTAAACCTCTGCCTCCCAGCTTCTGTTCAGGTGCAGCCCAGAGGAGCTACTAAAAAAGCAGCCCTCATGTGCAGACACAGCCCTGCGCAGGCCTCAGAGCCAGCAGAGCCAACCCAACCAGGGTCCCACCTTCAGCACTGAGGGAAATTCATCTACAGCATAACTCCACCCAGTGAACGTGACCTCACTCAAGCCAAGAGCCAAGTCAGGCTCGTGCAGCCAGTGCACAAATGACAAGAGGGCAGAAAGTGAGAAGGATAAGAATGTTCTTGATTCAACATAATAAACTGGGACAAATAACCTCAGTGACAAAGGGCATCTCTGAACTACCACCACAGAAGCTGTGCATTCTCAGCCATTTCACAGAACTGAGGAGCCAGGCCATGGCTTCCATCCTCAGACATCCTGCTGCACACCCACAGCCCAGCCCACACCCCACACACCTCTTCCCCATTCCAAAAAACTAAACTTTCAGGTAGCCAAGGGATTTACATTCAATGTACTTCTGAGCATTTCTACTCAAAGAGATCCTTTAGCAACCTCAGACAACCGAACTAAGGCCAATAGCACTGCAGTCCTGCAATGAAAAGCCCGAGCAGAAAGCAGTGTTCAACAGGAAGCCTCATTCAGCATTTACATACACCAGGCTGCAACAGGCACAGCTCTGCTAAATCCATCCCACCACAACAGTACCGCTGCAGGAACACGTTGTTTCAGCTGGGATAAAAGCCATTAGAAGGAGATAAAAATTGGGGAAAAAAAACACAACAAATCTAACTGGATGCTTTTATAGTTTTTTCTTTAGTGTTGCACTTCTTTCTAATCCTGCAACGGTTCAGAAACTCCAGCTTGGTTCAGGGACTCACACAAACACATTGAAAAACATATTTGAAAAGACAGAAGCATGTAACAGTTTGTCCTGGAGGCACAAAACAGAACTGGGTCAGAAAATTGGGTAACATTTGACTTGCTCGGGCCAACACAATCAGGCAAAAAAAAAAGAAGTTTTGATTGGATTATGTCCATGCTGGCTTGAAGCAGTTATCTCCTGCGCTGCCTTCAGTACTAAGTGCCTTCAGCAATGACACTATCGCGCTCCTCATTTCGCAGGGGATGTGCTTGGTTTCATCCCTTCGCGTTTGCACATGCACAGCATCCTTGACTCACCCACCAGCAAAGAGAAGAAATCTTTCATAACCTTTTCCTGAGCCTGACTAGAAATCACCTGGTAGCTGTCAAAGAGGAGCAAGAGCAGAACAGAGCAATGCCATCTCAGAGCAAGCATGTGCCTGGTCTGGCGCCGATTCCCTCTCCTGCACCGCAAGAGAGTCCTATAAGAGGAAAGGAGAGAAAACTTATTGCTCCCCAAACTTCTTAAGACACCTGAAGAGAGAAAAAATTCCAGAAAGCAGTGGGGGGGCAGTAAAAGTGGATAAACATGGAGGTGAAAGCAGGAGGGCGGGACCCTGCTGGCAGGCAGCAGAAGAGCTATTAACGCCATGCAGAGAAAACCATGTTTAGACAAACCCTGAGGATACACATCTGGATGGTATTGACAGAAGTGACCTTGCTACAAAGCAGGGACAGCAACAGCTCTCCAGTACTGCGGGAGACATCCCAGGCAAACAAAGGCCTCGTTTTTATTCATGTTGTGTAACTCATACTAATTCAACAACTTGCCAGCATTTTACAGTTCACAATCACCACCTTCTCTGCATTTTCAATTTCAGAAAGCGTTCTTTTCAAAGGCTACATACTTCACAGAAAGGAAGCTGAGGCACCTCCTGGTGATGGATTCTCCCCCAGTTACAGGGAGCTCACACGACACAGCTCTGCAGCAGGGCTCACATGCAGCACTGCCCAGCTGGAGCCACCTCTGCCCTCTCCTGTCTTCCAAATCAAGACTCCAGTTCTTCAGCGTCTCAGGTCCCTGAAGAGTTAGGCTGGTTAACATTCTTTTTGTACAGCAGATTTTACAAAATACCCCACAAATGGAAGGTTGTCTCTGGAACTCATTTACTAGGAATTTCAGCAATGCTGTACACAGATGTTGCATATCACTTTAGGCTGCTGCTATAATGCAGAACGCTGCTGGACTAAAATACAAAGGATTAACTAGGCAGGGCTTTAAGCTGCAGAACTCCCGTGAACACTGATCGCAGTTCCCTCTCACAGCAATGAGAACGTAACAGCACATAACAGAAACACCCAAAGCACAGAACTGTACCGTCCTCTCAAGCCTGCTATCAGGACATGCATTCCTAGGGCCCCAAAGCCTTTTCATATCTTGTCCTCTTCCCTTCATACGATTCCTCTTTCTTACTAGCAACAATTCAGGCAGTTTTGCTACTTCTCCTAAGCATTCCCCATGGCAAAGCACTTGCTGTCCTTAACATTGAGCTGATTTTCTTAAATTCTCAATATACTGGCCTTTCTGTAGAACAGCATTTTTAATCTCCTTCCATGCTTTCAAGCACCATTCCCTCTTTGCTTCTTTATTGCCCTTCCTACCTTAGCAACTAATGCTCAGCATCCGTCTCCTTCAGAACGTGTCTGAAGCACTCAGCTTCCCATTTAATATCTCTGGAAAGCCAGCTGCTCGACTATACATCAGCATGAGCCATTCCCGCTTCCCCTTTCACAACAACCTTTTACAAACATCAAACACAACTCAAAAGGAGCTCTGCTGCACAGTTATTATTACAGTCCTCTTCAATCTAAGGACCAGGCCAAAGTACACCATGCCACTCACTCCTACAGAACTGCTGTCCATCACAACTATTCTTAACATACCTGGGTCTTCTTTCCAGTGCACTGCAGCTACTGCTCATTGTAAGAGTCACATGGAACAGGATGCCGAAGCAGGACACCAGACTCAACCAGTAGCAAAAAGGAGAGCCTGGGGAAAAGGGTTGTCATCCATTTGTAAAGGAAAGCAAACGCGCCTATCTTCTTTTCAAGTTTAAGTTCAGGTTATTTGCAGAGTTTTACTTCCACAAAGCCCAACCTCAATTTTTGCTAAAACTCATTTCTATTAATAACAACTGCTTTCCTCCTGGGAAGCATCAACACAATCATATCTTAAGATGCCTTAATATGATCTAACAACAAAGCAAGGCAAATAAACAACAAAGGAAACAACAGCATAATTCACAGAAGTTTTAGAGAAGTTCTCAACTTTTAGCTGGCAGACAAACGAAAACTGCTTCTACAAAAGTAGATGCAGCATTTTGGAAACGCTCCCTGTCCCCATTTCCTTATCCCCACGTACTAAGAGAAATCTTTTCCACTGGATCAAAATCCTGCAGTTCAATCTCCACACTTCTATGAACTTTTGAAGTATTTTCTCCTCTTGCAAATCCATCCATGTGCATTTACAAAAATATTTTCCTCCAAGACCACAAACAGTTCTCTAGTCTCCAAACTGAAGCCAGCTCTACACTCCCATAGGTCAAATCTCAAACGCAATTTCTTCACACTGACATGAAGAAAAGTGGGGCTGTCATAACAAATACCAAGCCTGGATAATTCCTCCAGTCACACGAACACAAACCCTGCTCAGACAAACAGCTGAAAAACACAGCAGTACTCAAAGTTTTTTCTTGCCTCAGAGTCAAATTTGCCTGCAAGTTGTACACGGCACTCATACAC
Organism: Phasianus colchicus; assembly: GCF_987193195.1. Classification (NCBI taxonomy): domain Eukaryota; kingdom Metazoa; phylum Chordata; class Aves; order Galliformes; family Phasianidae; genus Phasianus; species Phasianus colchicus. The sequence goes on along the minus strand of NC_143453.1, from coordinate 12,292,880 downwards.
TGCTCCTAGGAAGACTCTCACAGCTAATTTTGTAGCTCACCAGCTCACTGTTGCCTCACCTTTACAGTAATCCTCCTGGGGGAAGCTGTTTTTTCCACCTTGCATCCTCACTGCTGATTTCTGTATTCATCAATCAATAGTCGGGGCTCACCAGGAGCAATTGCTCTTATTAAGCATCTCACCACAGTGCTGGTCTTGCCATCTGCTGTGCTGGTGGGGCTGGCTCATGCATGGGCCCTGCTGGCTGCCCACCCTGCAGCCTGCCAAGGAGCTGCTGGCCCATCACCAGCCCTCCTCCACCACCTCCTTCAACCACAAAAACAGGGCAGCTGTTGATAACTGAGCCATTCAAATCACTCTGCTACTTTAGCACGAAGATATCAACATGCACACAAAACTTCTCTGATTTGCTACTAATGTGACCTAGATGTAACAGCCACCAGGTAGCTCTGGTTTTACTGGCTGGTCTTTTAAAAGCTTATTATTTTTCTAATCTGTCAGGCAGCCTTTTTAAAGCAACATAAAAGTTCTGCTGATGCCCAGTGTTTCTCCCACTAGGGCTGGTAGATGCACATATTCCTTACAATACAAAAGGGTTAATCTGCTCACAACAAGCAACCAAAGAAATCTTACAGGAACAAGAGATTTTGTCTCCTACATACAGGATACAGGGCATGAACAGGGCAACCATGGTCTAAGGAAGTAGTAGGAGACGGAGCAGAGTTTTGGAACCAGCTTTCATGGCAGCAGGCTGCAGTGACTTACATACGTGCACAAACAAATGCGGCTGGCACCTGGAGCAGCAGCGTAAGGATGGCTTGTGCTTTGGGCAGCTTGTGTGTGAGCACATCCAACAGCACAGCACTTACTAAACATAACCATCTTTTGTTGCAGTCAGCTCTGCAAAGGCCAGATTCCTCAATATGATTATGCAAAAACAGCAGAGAGGGCAATGACTTCAACGTGGTTGCATGAAGATGACACAGCATGAAAATCACACCCCCTGGCCACTTTGTTCTATAATAATACAAAGACCTTCTTCCACATCAGGGCAGGACAACTGTTTAGCAGTACAGCCAGATTTCAAAGGAAAACACAAATCAGTTTACAAATAGGAAAAAACTCCACACTTTTACATCCATACTTACGAAGATAGTTCAGAGCAATTCCATTGTCTACTTCAGAGACCTTAAAAGAGCATTCTGTGATTTCAAGTCAAACCACATTATGGGGAGGGAAGAAAGGAAAAACATTTTAATTTCCTCTGCTCATCTGAGTGTGCATCAAATGAGCCCTTCCATAACCTCATAAAAATGTGCAAGATAGAAAATAATTGAGGAGTCATTTAGAATTTATTGACTTGGCCCGGGTGCACAGGTAGATAAGAGATCTTGCTGCTCTAGCATGGCACATGGGAAAAATTAAATTAAAGCTGATTAGTAAAAACTGGCAGGTTTACCTTTAAATGGAGCTTAAAAACAAACTAAATCCCTGATCTCTCTTTGAAAAAACACCCCCTGAAAGTCCTCCAAATCAGCTATTACTTCAAAAGAATTTCTTAAACAAGACTTTGGCTCTAAACCATGACTGATGGTAGGCTCAAGAAGGAGCACCAAGTGGTTGGGCCTTTGCTCTTTTCTCCAACATTTCAAGGTGACCAGCAAAAGCCTCACTTACAGAAGGACTCAAAATCACCACTGACAGAACTGTTCTGCAACTGGAAGGTTATCTATTCACTTGCATTATCCGAAAACCCGTTGCTTCAACGGAAGAGCTTCAAAAGCAAAAACAAAAATATATCAGCTCTCAAAGGCTTAAGCACATAACATTTATGATGTACTCCTCCTCTGGACCTGGGGCATTTCTGAACTCTCAAGGCACACGAAGCAACACACACAGGGAGATCTCCATGTGGAGGGGAGGGATGGCACAAGAAAACCCAGACATGCTGCTCTCCAGCTTATGTCTGGAATACATCCTCTCAAACTGATTGCATGTCAAGAGAAACAAATGAGAACAGCTAGAGTTTTTTATTTTTATTTAATTGTGAATAAACTTGCTAGAAGGAGGTGGGGATGAAGCCTGTGTTGCAATAGGAAGCTCTCTGCCCTACAGCTAGAGAGAAAGCAATCGAATCACTTACAAAAAATATACACAACAGAGTACAAAAATAGCCAAAAGCTCTTGAAAACTACCAGGCATGACGTTTCCTCGCTCTCTCTTGATTAAGGAAGAGGTTTGGGATGCTTCATATGGCACAGTTATTGCAGAAGGCACCACCTCAGTGCTCACAGCAAAGCCTGCCCTGGGCTCAGCACTGAGAGGCACCAACCCCAGCGACCCAACCCAGGGGCTCATTGCAGCCTCCCATTCAATGCTGTTGAACACACTACAGCATGCACTGCAGTTGGTAGTTCAAGTCTTCAGTCAAAACAAGCAAGGGAAACAAGTGGATCGTTTATCTCTAGACTTTGATTTCAGACCTAGTCATTTATTTACACACATCAGCGTTCATACACTCGTCCCCAGCAGCCTCTGAAGCGTAACGTTCAGAAATCCAACATGGCCAGTGCAAGTCCAGATGCAGAGACTGAAGGAGAGGCCACTAAAATAAGGAAAAAAGCAATAGACTACAAGGCATGATATTTCAAGGCATGTAGCAAGGCTCTAAGCAAACACTTTGCCAGTGTTTCAGCCAAGTCACAACTGAGAAGCCCATTTATCAACTGGGATGGGATCCCAGAGCGCCCCATGAAATGTTGCACCCCAGCAGAAAAATAATGCTGTGATGTCTGGGTGACTATGGCTGTGGGATTGGTTAACAATTACAGTAACAATGAAAAGAGCAATTTATACCACAACACACTGATGTACAGCCAAGCCCCTGTCTAAAGGGATTAAAAGAATAGGCTGACACAGGCAACCGACAAAAATGCCTCCTGCAGAAGGCTTACTGACTAGATACTCAGATTTCTGTGCAGTTCCCTTAAAGGCAGCACTCTGTATCTAAACCTGTTTTAGATAACAGAGGTCCAATACACAAATAAGAAGCAACGAGCACTTAGGAAGTTCTCTGACCTAAAGGAAAAAGAAAAGAAAGGATACTCTCCCCATTGCTCTAGAAGGCAAAAAGTAGCCCAAAAGATTGCTTTATTTTGTGGGTAAGAGCAGACAAGGAGCCCCCAGGTGACATCTGGAGGAGTTCCTGCTGCAGCAGTGGCTTCAATACAAGGAGACCTCATAGGACCTTAAAGGAAGCACCAGGCAGCAATGATGGCAGAGGACAGCTCAACAGAAGCACTGTGTGGCTGAAGAGGAGGGGTCACAGAATCCCATTTGCTGAAGCTACAGCCCCTGGTGCTCTCTAAAATAGATCTGCTGAACAGAAACAACTTGTATGGATAAACCATGGGTGGCTCAGGTGGGACAGCACCCTTCTGGAACAGGCAAAACCCAAGTAAGGGGAGGGCAAAAAAAGGAGCTTCTGAAGAAAAATTCAGATAGTTCACAGGCAGGGCAGATGAACATTTTTACAAACCACAGAGCTTTTAGCTCTGGTTGATTTATTAAATGGGTCGTCCTCTTTTTACTATCACTTCAGGCAACAGTTGAATTATTCAATGAACTCCAGTTGACTACGTTGTTTCTAAAACACTTGGGCCACCTCTGGGAGAAGAAGACAGAAAGCAAAAAGGAGTAAAAACACGTTTAAAAGTTAAAGAGTTTAACAGAAGTGGGTCCTATCCCTTTATGAAGTCCCAGAAGCAGAGGGCAGTATTCCTACAAGCTGTCTGCTGAAGGAAGCTGTATCACACAGGCACAGCAATGAGCTGCAGATGTACAGCTCAGCTACAACATCAGAAAATGGAGATGGCGTCTCCCTACTACCAGGGCACAGAGATGACAGCCCTTCTGCTGCTCCAGCAGGGTAGGACTCATGGCTTCAGCCCTGGAGACACCGATATGTTTTTGGAAAGAAACCCATATTTTCCCCTGGGAAGCTCCATACCACTAACCAAACGGTCAGAATTCCTCCTGCAGTCCCATGGAGTGGTGAGTCAGAAGTCCAGAACTTCCAGTCTTCTGGAACTCACAAGAATGCAGAACTTCCTCACCAGCCCAGTTCTCATTTGACCTGTGAGAACAAAAACAGAGCCAGGCCTCCAAGTGAGGCAAATACCAAACCATCAAGCCAATGAAAACATCAATACCCTGAATACATAATTTCTGATGGGTCACCAATTCCAGGGCTCAGCTTCACTGTTGCTTGAATTGTGAAATTCATAGTGGCATCTGAATTCATGAAAACACTGTGTGATGCCCATGCGATCAGTGGCTGGCTTCCAGATTTCAGCGGTGCAAGTGCTTGGGCAAAGCAGCAGAAGAGGTCTTGCAGAGCTTTCCCTGACCGAGCAAAGAAGATGCATCTGCTCCAGAAAAAAAGCAGCTTGCTGGAAGAAAGCCTGTTGGCAGCAGGGAATCCTGTTGTCCTTCGTGCCTACTCAGTAATGAGAGCTAGTTGCAGGAAAACACAAGAATCAATCAGCATGTCAAGGGAATGGGAAATAAACCAAATTAAAACACACATACAGAAATTAACGTCATCAAAAATGTGGAGGGCCTGGCAACAGCTCACTGAGGCCCCAAACAAATACAGTTCTTCATTACGCTAAGAAACAAAAACCAAACAAAGAAAGCCCCAACACACAAAAACACACAAACCATAAACTGTTGATAGTTTACATGGCACAGCACACTACCCTGCTCCCCAAGGACAGTCCTCTTGCAAACCACGCATGTATATTTCAAAACCCAAGTTATTTATGGCCTCTTTCCTCTCCAAAGATCAGAAGCAGCTTACATGCACCTACGTATAAGAATGTGAGCAGAACACTCCAACCTGAGCAAGTTACAGGATTGCACACACCAGCCTGTTTTTAAGTGTAAGGGTTAAAACCCCAATGCACTGTCAGCTAACAAGCCCTACATGAGGATTTAGTGTTTTAGCATCTGTGAGAGACAACCATACACAAAGACTTCCAGACTTCTCCCAATTCTCAACTTCTCTGTCCCCAAAAGCATAGTTTATACTGACTCTAAACGATCTTAGAGAGGAATAAATGAGGAATCAAATCATATAAATTTTGATACTCATCTTCCTGAGATAGAGACAGATGCAAGGCAAGAGCCAAGCCTGCTGGAAGAGACTGGGTTCAGATGTTTGTCCCTTTCCATCTCAGGCTTGATGTTCTACACAGCAGAGCTACCCAACAAAGCACCAAGGATCAACATTTTCAGCCCATCTCATGAAACAAGCCAGGAATTCAAGGCCCATGTAGGACTACCTCTCAGATGGAAGGATTCTGTTTTATTTCCCCATATTAAAAACTACAGCCATATGCAAGTGATGTGATAAAAGAGTGCTGAATTTTCAAAACTGCTGATTATTCTGATGAAAGAAAAGCTTCCTTTTAAAATCATCCAATCTTCCTGGGAATCATGACTGTCTTTAGTCTTAAACTAAATACTTGAGTTATTTAAAGTCTGCAAACAACTGTAATGTCAAAGACAGATATCTCAAAGACAACAAAAGAAGCATTTCTCAAGAACGTATAAAAATGGTAAGCGATGCTAACAGAACTGGGAGACATTTAACACAGGGAAGGGCCCAGACCCCATACCTGATAGCCCCATTGAGTATCACAGACCTTACCCAGCGCAACAGCCAGAGTGAGGCATACAGACTGCATGCACATGGTCCCATTACACCAGCACACAATGTAGACAACAGCAGTTTTAATGTTATGATTAAACACACAATACCAGTGCTTCCAAAACAAAGCCTGACAGATGTAAAGGTAGGTGGATTCCTGTGAAACAAAGCCATATCCAGTGGTTTACTATGTTTAAGCTGATTCAACAACAATATAATATACACAAACACGTCTATAAAAACAGGGAGGCATCATATACATCACATTCTCTCAGACACAATATGCAAACAGCCATTGACTCTTCCACATCAAACACACCCAGCTTGGCAGGACTTGCTCTCTATAGCAACGTGCCTGGCCACAGAGACTGGCTACTGAATCACATCTCTTTGCCCTGAGGTTAGATGGAGATGTAATGGTTGATATGTGCTGGCATTACTTCCCATGAAATATTCCCATTTCTTTCAACTTTTTTTTTTTTTTTAATTAAACCTTGCACCAACTTTATCCTCTCATGCCAATTACTGCACTGTTCTGGGATCCTGATTTGCTTCTTCCTTCTACATCCTACAGTTTTAAGCACAAAAAATTAAGAATCCTTTCCAGAAATCTTTCCATCTTTTCTTCCTGTGTCTCAACTATCTTATTAAAGGCTCTTCCAAGCTTTTCCTCTGGCAGCCATTTATGCACTGTACAGATTAAATCTTCCCTTTCCAGCAAACCTAGGCTCTCATTACTGCAAAAATAGCACTGATGCAGACATTTCAAAATGCTTTGTGTGCACTCACTGGGATGACTACGAACAGCACAAAAATCACACATTGCAAAGGTTTCAAAAAGATGCTTTAACAGCCTCTATGTAAAAGAATAGTTGGTTTCTGAATCATCTAAGGAAAATAGGCAATTCTACTTCTTATTTTTCCACTAAGAATCATAGAATGGTTTGAACTGGAAGGGACTTTTTGTTACGTTCCAGTAAAGCTGCTTTACTGTAACCAGGCATATTGCACAATGCCAATGTTCAGGCTCTGGTGTCATCAGGAAATTCTCGGGTAACTTCCATTCAGTCCCAGCCAAGAGCATTGCAGTGCACTTTGTGCTTACACACCACTGCCCAGAGAGCAGTGCCCTAACCAGCCCAACAGCCAACAGACTTTATTACGTACACCACAAATACGACATTAAGGACACATCTTCGAAATAATCTGGAATAATACTGCAGGGAGAAAATTACTAACCAAATCCACTTGTTTTCCCTCAAATTAAGTACACAAAAATGACAGATTATGCAACAGGAAGAAAAAGGCTCATGTAAAATAAATAATGCCTTCTCTGTTTGCAACAAGCTGAGAGCATTTGCTAAGAACTTCCCACTCACCCTCCCTTCTCTTACTTTTAAAATACAAATCTACTTAGCTAAGACTCTCAGAAACATGACTCCCTCTCACAGCTCCAGAGCATCCCCCAATAATTCAACTGCACAGCACCAGACAAGTCTCCTGTTTTGTATGGGGTGCCATCAGGTTTTTGGTAGCAAAGAGCACAGGGGGCAAGAATGTACCCAAGCTGCATAACCTCTCTGATGGTTCCCCCTCTACCGAGCAGTTCCCTCAGTAAGTCACATACGGTCGTATTTTCCCCATGCAGTCAGCAGAGAAAGAAAGCTGAGAACCACACAAAATCCTGACAGGAGAAGCAACTGTGTTCAAAGGGGAAGTTGCCTCCTACCAGCCTTGCTAGAGAAGCTGCACACAAAAGCTCCTTAACAACCACAGAGGAACTGCCAGACTCTGCTTGCCAGGTTCATCTCTATCCCCACCATTTCTGCAGTTTTCCCATTCCTGCCTGCTTTTTCCAACTGCACCTTTGTGGTAATCAGGACTCCAAGCTGCCCAGGGACATAATGTGGAGACATGCATTCGTGCAAAAAGCTCCATGCATTAGTACTCTCATGTACGGTTACTGCAAAACAAACCAGGAAAAGGGAGAGGAAGGGTGTGCTACAGAACAGAGCAGCTGCCATCAGTGAAAAGCCATCGCCGCCCATAACCTCTGGTGATGTCTGTTGCTGGCTCAGGTCCTTAAGATGTACATGCAAAAGACAAATGCACCTGCAACTTGAATCCCCACAGACAACCTTGGGAAGAATCCCAAGCCTGGGAGAATGGTTAGGAGCAGCAGAACAAGGTGTGGAAGAAAGAGAAACAATTCTGGACTTATTTTTCACACCAGCCAGCAGACCTGGGTCAGACACCAGACTGCAGCTGTAGGAGCTGCAAAAGCTCCTACATCAGTACTTCATGGACAATGTTTACTACATATGTTCTACTTGCCACATCTCTCACTGCCTTCTGATTGCACAGGGATAAGCATCTGGAAGCATGCTGCTGCTGGCAGCAGCTAAGGGCCCAATCTTTAGCCCTACAGCCATCCTTCCTGGCACATCACCCCTCACACATCACCTTCATCTCAACCCGCACAGGGAAGGCATGCTGCACTTTGCCAAACCATTCAGAGCTATTTAACTGGCCCAGAGACTGCCTTCTATTTGCTTGCCTCTTTGAGGGGAGGAGCAGCAATGAGCTGAACCTCAGGCTTCCAAATTGCTATGCAAAGAGAACAAGAAGCTCCTACATCTGCTTTTCCTCTCAGCAAAGAACTGCCTGGCCAAGGAGTCCCAGCAGAAGCAAATGTGCTGAGCCTTCAGAGGAGACATGAGTAAGAGGTGACCAGGGGGCAACCCAGCTTCCTGAAGGGGACTTTCGGGATGCCCAAATATACCCTCTCTCTTCATATTTCCCTATGTTATCTAAGGATTCTAGAAGGTTATCTGGAACTCAAGCCAGCACATTTAGCACCCAGATCATTCTAGTACTCAGATCATTTTGGTCTTTGCCAGTGTTTTGAAAACCATGACACTCAGGGAAAGAGAGTGCAATTTTTTCTTAAATTATCCCAAACTCCAGAAGGTAACTGGTATCTTCCTGATATTCTCTTTGCATAAAAAATGGTCAGCAAATATACAGAACGCTGAATTTGTTCCCCACTGCCATCTTACGAGACTCTTCTGCAAGCAGCACACCACAGAGGGGTTCCCCAAGATGAGAGCCAGGACCAAACCCTTCTGCAGCCCAGCTCTCAGCAGCAAAAGTGATGTAAAAATAAAAAAGAAAGAAAGAAGACATGCAAAAAAAAAAAAAGGAAGAAGACATTCCCAAGGTGGGAAGAAAGAAGAAGAATAAACCAGACAGCCCTGGAAAAAATTCGGATTATTTCTGAAGAATAATAAATAAAACCAGGAAGTTCTATGGCACAGAAAGTTCTGGATGTGCTTTGTAGACCTTCCAAGTACAGCAAAGATAACCAAGGACATGAACCTGGGTGGGAGCAGTGTCAACGACCACATTCCAAAACCAGGGTGCACTTAGGTTAGCTCACTGATACATCAACATCACACTGCACCCTCGTCCCGTCAGATGGGAAATGTGGAGCTGGAATTAACTGCTGCTGGAAGGGAAATCTCACCTCAATTCCAGGAGCAAGCAAAAGAAGTCCAACAGCTCTGCACCCGATCAACACCTGTCACTTTCCTAAGGCAGACAAAGCACCTGTCATTCCCTGAAGCTCTGGAGCTTTCACCAGGAGCATTCCCCCACCAATGATCCTCCAGCACTTGGCTAACTTACTTTCTGCCATTCCAAATGCCTCTGGAAACAGCAGCAGGACCCACACACGATTAAAAGCTGGCTTGCACTCAGCCACACTGCTCAGCTACCAAATGTTTGTTCTCTAGATACTGTTCAACATCTCACTCAGCACAGACACTGCTCCACCGCTGCACTGACCAGAAGCAAGGATGGAAGCTTGCAAGAGCTGTAACTCAGTGGATCACTCTGTGAACCAAAACAGTTATTCCAAATGTTCTAACTTTGCCTCTGTAAACCTACAGCAATTCTGATCCAATTCCAGCATCAATTCATTTATGAAGACACTTCTGAACACGGATCTAAATCAAACTCTGAAGCCAATAACACTGTTGGAGAGCTGAAAACGAGACTGTCTCCTCTCAGTTCTTGCTGCCACTAAAAACAGATGCAGAATTCAGCTGGGATTTCTGCCTTTGCTTCCAACTACACTCACAACCCTGATTTAAAATTCTTTTTATCATCCTCTAAAAGAGTACGCAAACATTCAACCCTGATGTGGGAGGGTGGGAATCCTGACAAATACACATGCTGGTGATCCACACGCAAGGTGAAAAAAATACTCCACATGAAATTTTAAAGCACTGATGACATCACCTTGATGGAAGGAACATCAACCATAAAACTAACCACTAAAGAAGGAGGCAAACACCCTACCCAGTATGCAGCTTTACGTGCCATGTAAGTGAACGGAGGTGACACATGACAAGGATGTCTGCATTCTGCATTTCCACTCACTGGCACCTTTCTCATGGAAGTCTACAACAGCACTGTTCAAAGTACTTATTTTGTATGCTGCTCAACAATAAGGAATATTCAGCATCCCACAAGTAGTAGGAATTACAACAAACCACCTGCAGTTCTCTCAGTTCAGCAACTGAGCCTTCCTGTCTCACTGTTCTTCCACACAAAGTTACTGAGGAGGCACTGAATTAGTTATGGAAACTAACACCACCCTACAGAAATCAGTACAGTTTGCTCCCAGTGGCATGAAATAAACAAGCATCCTTCTAAAAAAATGGCTGACTGCTCCCAACGTCAGCCGAGCTTAAAAAACTATAAAAAAAAATATATGCTCTGCATATATATATATATTTTTTAAATAAGCCACGTCTGAAATTTTTCAGCTTTTTTGGCACGCTCAGGGCATTGTTTTTTTTAAACTGTTTCAAACCAAAGAATACTGTTTCCAAACAGCGTACTGAGGAACTTTCACTTGAAGCCCAGCAAGCTTCCCAGCCGGCCGCAGCGCAGTTGGCAGCACGCACCGCCTGCAAGCAGCGTGCCTCACAGCTGAGGCTGCTCGGCCTGGAGAAGCGTCACCGAGGAGCTCATCAGTGTGTAGAACTACCTGAAGAGGTGGTGTAAGGAGACGAGGACAAAGCCAGGCTCTTTTCAGAGGTGCCTGGGACACAACAAGGGGCGCCAAGTGGGACACAGGAAGCTGTGGGAACACTTTGTGACTGCACGGCCGACAGCAGTGGCACAGGGTGCCCCGAGAGGCTGCAGAGCATCCATCCTCACAGACATCCACAGCCACGTGCTGAGCCACCTGCGCGGGGCGGCCCTGCCTGGGCTGGGCACAGAACCACCAAGCCAGAGGTTCCTTCCTGCGCCTCTTCCTACCAGCAATCCTCTTTTAGTCACCAAAATATATCCCACTATTTTTGAAAGTGCAAATCTGCATTTCAGTTCCTCTTGAGACACTCTCCACCCTAAGGCAAAGCAACAGGAAAAAACACAACCTCAAAGGCTTTCTGAATTGCCTCCCCCGCATTCAAACCCGCAGCAGCTATAAACGCTCACACAGTAATTAGGATCTCTACTGGGGGCTAAATAAGGCAAATGCAGCTTGCTGACTGAGACAGAAAAAGACCACGAGTCCCCTTCTGCCCACCAGACAGACAGGTACGGATTTGAAAATAAAGCTGGAACACTTTGTAAAGGTTTGTCTTTTGGATATCCACTCAATCCACAGCACATCTGTCCAAATAACTACATTACTGTGCCAACCTGAAGAGTTTCGGACTAAAACACAGAATTCACCTGAATACATTTCACATTAAAGCATATCCCTATTCCTTCTATACACTTCCAAGTATGGTCTGAAAGTTCAAGTTCTCAAATGCCAAAAGCACCCAATTTTCCCTCAGATAATCCAAAGCTGATTTTCGCACAGCACAGCACGCAGGAACCACAACACTGTCAGTAACCAAGTGCAGGCAACCCCTGCAGAGTGCATCCCTCTGGGTGAACCAGCAGGAGTTCTCCTCAGTTACCTTTCGTGTGTGAGCAGGGAAGCACAGATCTCCCCCCCACGTTGCTGCTCTCCTCCCCGCTCCCCCAGCCCTCGGTCAGCCCAGCAGAAGCTGCCTCAGCTCGGCTTCACACCGCTTTAAGCAGCCAAAGCATGCAAACAGACGCTCTGCAATCTCTCTTTCAAAAAGCTCCTTAAGATCCATTTCTTCATCAATCATCGTTTCAAACCCCCTCCATTCTCCACCCATGTGACCTGACTTACTGCTGGCACGTGCTGCTTATGTGGGCACCTTTCAGTACTTGAGGGGAACTTAAAAGATGGAGATGGGCTTTTTACATAGGTGGATGGTGACAGGTCCAGGGGGATGATTTTAATACTAAGAGGGAAGATTTCAATCAAATATGAGGAAGAAGTTCTTTCCTCAGAGGGCAGTGAGGCCCCAGCACTGCCCAGAGCTGTGGTGCCCCATCCCTGGAGGTGCCCGAGGCCATGGCTGTGCCCTGGGCAGCCTCAGCTGGGGGCACACAGCCCATGGCACAGGGGTGGCACTGGGTGGGCTTTGAGGTCCCTTCCAACCCAAACCATGCTGCGATTGAGAAGTTTCAGATGCCCCAGTCCTACCAGTCAAACCCTTAAATTGGGTACTTTGAATCATACTGTCCCACCTGTAGGCTAGGAGGTTGTTCTCACCTGTGTTATTTTAAGTCTGCAACATATTCTTGAGAATGTAACAAAAATGCCTGCTCCAACACGTGTTTAATCATCACATCGTTTTCTACAGTTATATTCAGCAGGCTCTCTCCATGTTTTGACACATTGCCCCATATTGTTATATCTCGTAAGTTGACATTCACAACCACTTCGAGGAAGATCCCCAACTACATTTTAAATCAGAAGTCATTGTACGCCCTGATGTGCTTCTCACTAAACTGATCCTTGACATCATCAGACACAAAAATGCAATGATACATTGCACACAACCTTCAATCATCACATTTAAATTCACTTTTGCTAATAAGGAAGGACTGAATTTGGGATGGCTGGAAGTTCAACTCCGCACCAGCAAAAATAACTTGCTATCAACAACCTTCTTCTCAACAGTCTCCTGGTATTGCTTTGGTAGCAACTCACCTAAGATAGCACAGAGATCTACTCTAACATTGCGACATCCGAGCTGCCTGCAGGACCTTTTGGACCATTAAGATGATGCAACATAAATCCAAAAGCGTTTTCAAACCATTTCATTCCCCAGAAAGCCTCAAACAGCACTACCACAGCTCTGCCATTCAGCAGCGGCTGCAAAGCACACCACGTGGGGCTTACCACCAGGCATCCATTTCAAAGTCCAAAAGAACACTAAGGAAACTTCTTCAAATGATTCCCCATTATATTTTATCCATTAAGAGTGAGCCTGGAAACACCTTGCCTCTGCTGCCAATTCTTTTGCTTCCCAAAGACAATACAGAGGGAGATCTCTGACTTTCCTGAAGGGTCACACTGCTTCAGGTCATCCTCAAACACCAATGCTGAACCTGAGGAAAGCAGAACCTCCAGGCCCCACAGCTCCCAAGTCCTGGGGTACTCACATGGGTAACTTCAGTGCTGGGAAGTTATAAAGAAAAACAACATTTTAAACAGCATGCTAGAAGGCAGGTATCCAACAGCTCTCACTTGTTACTGATAGCCAACAGCTAACTGACTGCACTTATGAAAATCCAGTGAGTTAAAAGTAGAAATGTTTGGCTGTTTGTGTTGTGCTGCCCTTCCAGAATATGGAGTACAGACTGAGAGGCTTATCTTCTCTAAATCTTAATAGACAGCTAAATATAGTAAAATGGTGATTATTTAGCACATCTTTAAAGCAACAATTTCCCTCTCAATTAATTTCCCATTCCTTGGATTAATTATCTACTCAAATTTTCTTGATGCACCCACTGCAAGAAGTTGAATGCATTTCCTGTAAATTAAATTGCCCTCAGAGATAATGACATTCCTAGAAGAACTTTGACTATGCCAAGAAACAATCCATTCTATTGAATGTGCATGGATGGGTAGAAAGGAGAAAAGTGACAAGCACTGCCTCCAGAGACTTGTGGAAGTCTGGAGTTCGAACCTGAACAATAAGCTGCTTTCACTTACCCTCAGAGTGACCCTACCATAATAACAAGTAGTAGTTCTTCATTAGCCCAGATAAGAATGAAGTGCAATGCAGACAAAAAAATCCAGAGATAATCACTACAGCAGCAACTTCGGCCACTGTGAGCTTGTACCCAACAGTCTTAAGGTCTGCTGAGCCACAAATGGTCCAGGACACACGTTTCTATCATGATTAGTAACAAAGCTCCTACAAATTTCTGTAATACTCGATTGGGAATTTCATCAGAGAAGCGGCAAGCAGAGCATCAGCAGAGATGTCAAATAACTCCCAGTCTGTGTCAGACCAGAACATGACACCTCACAACTGCATGCTGCGGCACACGGGAGCAGAAAGCACAGCCCTCTGTCCTTCCTCAGACTGGAAGAGATTCAAACAGTTCCTCACCTCTCCTTGGAATCTCTGCCCTTCTGTGAGGGCTGGTCCCAGAGGGGCAGTGATCCTAACTCCCAGGAACATAGCACAAAAGTGGACCAACCTCAGCACCTATTAAAAACCCAAACCAGCAGTTGTATTGAAAGCACATCAGGTGGAATAGCAGCCACTGGTTTTACTGGAAGGTGAATGGCACTGCTTCTCCTTTCCTGCACAGAGCAAGGTGCCCGCAGCTCCCCACACCCAGAGCCTGTCTGTCCCCACAGCACACTACAGAGGTGACAGCATCTCGCTGCCAACACTGTGCTACTCGAGGAGAAGGTGCACCTGGTTCCCTATCCTAATTTCTTACTGTGTTTCTTCCAGGTTGATTTGTTATCATCAAGTGCCAGAGTCCTGAGTCCTGGAGTCACGTCCCAAAACATTACTACTGCACCCTGTGCAGACCTGGATTCCCCAAATGCCAGGGCTGAGGCACAGCATGCTCCCCACCCAATTCTAAGAGAACTCACACTAAAGCAGTGTTTCAGATCTGCCCTCACCTTTTATCCTAGCAGCACGAACCAGCGTTGCTTCTGCATCACGCCAGAGGTCTGAGGGCCAAGGAGGCCGTCCCACAGGTAGAAGATGACTTCAGCAGGCAGAACACAAGGAAAGAAGAGGTTCTTGTTACTCAGAGCTCTGTCATTTGAGCACAGCAAAAGGGAACTTCCAGAACAAAGCATGGCTGAAATCAAGTATCTGCTAAAAGCTTACACATTTCAAGCCTGCCAACCTTACAAACAGCGTAGTGGAAACAGACAAAAGGACTGCAGAAGGAAGGCAGGGTTAGTCTGCTATGGACTGATTTTATAAAATATTTAAGCAAAGCATGTGACCATTGACATGCACCTTGATTGAACAATAGGCTCCAGAAAAACAAAGGTTTTTTCTTCCCAAACCTTTAGCACATTAATAGCTGCAGGGGAAAAAGGAAAGCAAAAGTTCTAAAAAAACCCAAAAGCCATATACAGCAGAACACATTCCAAGTTTTAATAGCACAGCTCCTGAAAAGCACACTTGGTAATACTATCCATGCTCTAGTTCAGAAATAGACACGGGTACACTAACAGATTCTCAATCTACACAAAAGCATACCCAAGTGGAACAACCCTGCTGAGAAGAAAGCTCTCACGCTCCTCCACTTGGAACTTCAGCAGCTGTGGCTCTGCTCTGATGCTGGACAAAACCAAGCCAGGCTGTGCTTTAATAATTGATGAAGCTCCCACCCCAGCTAAGACAGTCAGTCAGCTGCACAAGAGTATAAACACACAGAGCCTGTACAGCAAACCAGAAGTGAAATTCACTTGCTTACTCGTGATGGAAAGATGTGATGGAGACTACAGGCTCTAGCTAAGAGCTTCTGAAGTCAGCACCAGCCTAGGCAGGAATTCATTTCTGGGATAAATCCAATATGGGACTATTGTACAATTTATTTTAAGTATGTTATCAATCCTGCAGATATAAAATATTCAAAACTGTTTTATGGAAGTTCCTCTACTCTCCACAACTATCTAAAGACTGAGCTGCATAGCTCTGCTGCTATCACTGGCTTCAGAAATAATTGGATTTTAATTAAACCCAGAAGACGAATGAAAAATTGATGCTACACCAGCACAAGTTTCTGCTTAATTTTTTTTTTCCTCCTAATAAAGGTGACACGTTGATGCCACTTTTACAACCACAAATAAAACAATTCCATTCCTGTTACTGCCGTTCCACGGGATCCCCTGGCTGAAGGCAGGGGCAGCACCTGCACAGCAGCATCCCTCTGTGCTGGCTGGTGGCCCTGAGGGGCACACAGGGATGGGACAGGAGGAGCAGCTCCAGGTCACCAAGCTGCAATACCTGCAGGTGTCCAACATCTCATTTAGGGAAAGATTCCTTCAGATTTTATAAACCTTGTGAGTGATTAAGTTAACTAAAAAGAATGTCAGTACCAAATGGGAAAGTAATGGCGACTTGAATTTAAAACACTTCACAGACACACTGACTCACAAACCATCTCCGTACTGTAAGGATTCATAAGAGCAGGCTGCATTCTGGGACATGTCAATTAAAATTAAGAATGAAATAACTCTGTGCAACGGTGCTGAATGGCATTTTCTTTCAAGAGACCACAAGTTCAAACAGATCTCAGCCCTGCAATCAGATTATCCTTAACTCTTTCATTCCCAATGCAAGTGTCCAGCTCACGAGAGGTGGATGGCAGAGCACTGGGTGCCCAAACCCTGCAGACGCAGCACTGCCAGGAAGGCTGTGCAGCTCTGAGCTACTGCGAGAGCAGGATTTGGTCTACAACTGCAGATACACTAAGAAAAATAAGAGAAATCAGGAAGCGCATGTAACAGTCTGCTGTTACAACCAGTCAAACCAAGCAGAAGTTTGAGGAATTTGTTATCTACAGTCGCCATACTGAGATTATTTTGCCCAATGAAGAAAGCAGCCTTCACACCTCCTGCTCAACCATGCTCACAGCACAGCTCAGCACCAGGCTGCACCTCGTGGTCACACAAGAAGGCTGCACTCAGCTCTGCACCCCTCCTACAGCTGCAGGAAACACACCGCCACACAGCTGCACAACAGCATTTCCACATGTTGCATGAAGTGCCCCAACTTACCTTGCTGCTTCTCCTCAGCACAACACAAAGCAGAGTTAAGGAAGAACAGAGGTACCTTTTCCCACTGTTAGCTACCTACAAGTGCAGCCTTCGGTATCCACATCAAATATTTAATATACACACGTGTATGCGTGGCACATCTCCAATGTCAATTTTAAAAGACATTAAAATAAGCATTTTTATTTTAATTCTCAGGACAAAGCGAATTCTCTCTGTCCCTTTAAAAGAAAAGCTGGGATGTCCATGAATAGAACAGAACACTTTGGAGTTTTGAATCCAGGAAGAGGGGATAAGCGCACAGGCGAAGAACCCAACAGTATTCATAAATATTTCTGTGACTCCACTAGCCAAAACAGTATCCACATGACACAGCTCCGCCAAGTTTCTTTGAAAACAAGAAAATTCAAAGGGCAACAGCTCATGAAACACACCCACACATCTGCAGTGCATTTACACTGACACACGTTTCGCTGCAGCTGCTGTGGATGTGACCCTTCCCTCAGCATCCCACACATGGCAGATGCAGGTCCCACCAGCAGTCCTCTCATGAACCCAGAACCCTCCAGAACCCAGGACCTGGGCACGGCCACAGCACAGGGTTTGCCACACCTCGTGCTTGGAAGCAGCACAGGGAGAAAAAAATATCACATTTTGAGCAATGAGAACTTTGTGTAAGCGTTATTAAACTGAGACTGTAATGTGTCAGCATTAAAGTAAAACAAAATAAATGGACCCCAGTAATGGAAACAGAAGGATGATTTTGAGTGAAGACCCAAACCCAAGCAGCAGAAAGGCTCAGGAGGTCAGAACAATGTCACCCCAGATTTAAAGCACCTTGCAGCCAGTTGTTTCAGCTCCACCAAACAGTGTTACTGTGCCCTTTACATCTGCTGCCACTGCCATGGAAATAAATAGGAGGCAAATCTTTTAGAGTAGCTTAGATACTTTAAAACCCAACCTGTTAGAAAGGGTGGAAACATTTCCAGCAATCAAACTGAATAACACTCCCCCTCTCTTTCTCTCTACATTTTCATAAAACTGACAAAAAATACTTGTAATAGATTAAAATACAGAAGCTGCAGCTGCCAATGCCAAGGTCTTTTTGTCACTGTTACACAAATAAATCACCACTTCTTTGCATCTACTGCTGTGGACAAAAGAGAAGAGCATAGTGTCACCTCCTGTTTGCTTCTTATTTACTGGATGTTGTTCAAAGAAGCCCTTTTCTCATTGCTTACATCTAAAATGAGTGATGGCTGCCGTCTCTGATGTAATATCGGGCATCTCTTCCCTCCAGACATACTCTGCTAAGAAGAATATTGTACCTCAGAAGCACAGCATTATGCCTTCAGATTGCCAAAGGTGCGCATTACTGTGCAGCCCTGGCATCGCTGTGCTGGTGGCACCACTGCTGCTGATGGCTGAAAAGCTGAACAGGAAAAAGAAATGGGAAGTGATAAGATCATGTCATAAAATACAAGACAAATGTGCTGCTGTGACCAAGATTCATTCTAACCTCAGGTAACACAACATCATGTCACGCGTGACAGAAAGAGAAAGAATGACCCAGATAAGATGAAATTGCTAAGGACAAATATGAAATGTTCCTCATCAGGCATACATATGTTTACATAAATTTGCTTATATTTACATACACTAGTGTGTGCAATTCAGTCGTTAAGAAGTCTTGTAAATGCATCACAGTCCACTCTGTTTGGCCAAAGAGCAGAATGAGGAGCCAGGAAGTACAGCCTCCTTGTAAAAACATGACAAACAGGAACTGAGATGGGGATTGCAGCCCCAGGTTCTGATACTGCGCTATTGCTAGGGCACAGTCACCTTGCAGAAGTGAATTAATGCCATAACTAGAAGACCTCAGAAGATCCCATATATTTTATTAAATACCTAGCAACTTAGCTGCCAGCTGAGAAAGCAAGGACAAGTTTTCTGCATAACCGACTCATTGAAATTTCATCCAGAAAGCTCCATGTTTTAACCCCCACACACCAGCCAGCAGTACCTGCAGCTCACTCCCAACATCTGTGCTCACTGTCTCCCTTTCTCCAGATGGAAACAGAACTCCACTTTCTCTCCTACTTCCCTCTACTCTGCTTCTCTGGCTGGACACCATCCCTCCTGTAACAGCAGGCAAACGAGTGCTTTCAACAACCTCTCTGTGGCAACCCAGGCTTCATGCACACATAAACCAAGGCACGGTTGGATGTCTCTAATGTTGAAGTCTGGGGAATGTTTCAAATATTGCTATGATGCTGCCCCAGTAAGGCAGGAAGGCTACAAACCTGCTGCTGCAGAGCAGGGCATTCAGCTACTGCTTTAGGAGGTGCTTTCCCCTGCTTACTTCCTTTACCCAAAAGAGAACACCAAAAAGGAAGCATCTCACCCATGACATCCAAAGACCTCTCTTAGGAGTTCCAAGAATCACACAGAATCAGGGAGTCACCCCAGCTGGAAGCGACCCCTAAGGATCACTGAGCTCAACTCCCAGCTCTGCACAGGTCCACCTGAAAATCAGTCTGGGAGCACTGACCAAACGCTGCTTGAACTCTGGCAGCCTGGTGCTGCACTCCGCAGGCAGCCTGCTCCAGGGTCACACCACCCTCTGGGGAACAACCCCTTCCTAACACCAACCTGATGCTTCCAGTGCAGCTCCACACCGCTCCCTCGGGTCCTTTCACTGTCACCAAAGAACACGAATGCTCATAAGATATGAAGACAGTCTCTCCTCTAGTACTGATAGATGGCTGTACTTAACAAGGTCTAGTAGCAATAAAAGGAAAAAGCAACTAGGCAGTAAAGAATTTCATTTGCAGCACACCAGATAATTTCAAAATATTACCAACACAACAAAAAACAACTGAGGCACAGTAATGCTCAGGCAGCATTTAGGGGAAGTAATGAAACCATGCAGCTTTTGAGTTACAAGCACAAGAAATGACCATTCCCTTTTAATTAAAGGCAGCTATTAATATTAGCTACCCTTAAAAAAAAACAACAGAAAGTCTGCCAACCATCCAGCAGTTCAAAGGGACATCTCACAGCCAAGTGCTGTGAAGGCAGTGAGAACCAAATTCCACAACCGTAAGCAGTATCGATACATAATTTATGAGTAAAAGCTACCACTTACAAAGCCACTCTTGACTTCCACAGTATTCAGCATTTTAGTCGAAACCTTTCACAATCCAGAAAAAGATTACCTTAAGCACTGCCTCATTAGGGCATCATGACTATGATCTACAAGAGCCGCACTCTTAAACTAACAAAAGCCATATCTTGGATCCATCAGAGACTTGAAATAACCAAAACAGCCCAGCTGGACAATGCTGGTGTCCCAGAACATACTGCCACTATTTCCCAGATCAGCCAATAACCGGTGTGATGCCAGTAACAGAAAGCATCTGCAGGAATAAACACATCCCTCTTAATTTAAACTACGTGAACAATAAACAGGAGCATTATCCTGGTCAACACTGCTTCCGTTAGGAAGAAGCTTTAAGGACAAACACCAACACAAGTTCTCCCACGGACCCACGAACACCAGGACTTGATGCAGGGCCAGAGCAGTTGCTCTACAGAATTCACACCAACAGAGAACAGCAGTCCCAACCTGAAGACCTGGGGTCTGTTTGGCTGGTGTCCAACAGGGGGTCAGGGGGTGCTGATACAAAGCTACTGCCACCTGCATATTCCGTTTTACAAATAATCATTATGTCCATTCAAAACCATTTGTTTTCCATTGTTGTAATGCAGTACCATATGAAAAACAACACATAGTCTTATATACTGGTTTTCTTATTGAGCCTACTTTAAACAGCCTGTATTAAACTCCTTAGTCAAACAACTCTATCTCATTTAAGCTTGGAAAACTCCAGTCTTTGCAGCTTTCTGGTACAAACACTGATACACTTTGTTAAATGATCACAAAACAAAGCAGCTCAGGTCCATACTGCACTATGCCTGGAAGCCAAAAGGGCCTTTATTCCCTTAACACCTGAAAACCATTTAATCAAAGAGAAATGCAGATGGCTTCAGATGCAAAACTTGCTAAAACAATTTGAAAGAGTTTACAATTCAAACAGCAGAACAATCCCCATCGTCCACGGAAACATTCACATCTCGGGGCTCCACCATCCACAGAGGGACTGTACCACAAATCTTATCAGCTCCAGAATGAAAGACAAGCCTGTAGGATGAAAAATCTTCTGAACGTTCAGCATGATTCTGATCACTGTTACACAACGTGCATCTAAAGCAACACTGCTTAAATCAAATTGTATTGCTGTAGCCACAGCTCTGCAAGCAAATACGTTCTGTGTGGTACAAAAGTAAGCCCTCACTTTCTGGTTCCATTTCAGGCTTTCAGGAACATCTCCCTCTCTGAACAATAGGTCGGCTTGGAAGTTTTACTAAAAATAAAAGTTCAGAGCTGTGCCAAGTGATTTAGCTTGCAGAGGCAGAAATTCCCAAGCTCAAACACTCCCCACGTCTACTCAAAAGAATTTTCACTTTATTTTTCTGACTGCCAATGAGGAGACGGCGATGTGAGGGATAGCTGCGTGGGATCAGCCAAAAGGGAAAACTCAGGCATTTCAATTTCCTCCTGTAAGCAGGTGTGGGCTTGACTCATCAAAGGGGCAGAGAACACCACTGGAAGTAATGAATTTTCGCATTACTGCAGTGCACAGGGAGCACCGAGTCCATGGAAACACCACCCTCGGTAAGACAGAAGAGATCACGCCTGCCCATTTGTAGATACAAAAGATTATGAGCTGTGCCCAGAGAAAGCAAGACTTCAGCTCCTATGTGCTCATAAAGCTTCTCCCAGGTACAGTTACATTTGCTCACTGCTCAGGCATGCAGACAAGTGACTAAAAGAAAAACAAAGCTGGGCTGCAACCTAATGAGATACGTGAGGCACAAAGGACACCGTGAAATCAGAACTATCTACGTTTGAGTTTCAGTTTTCCTTTAAATAGTAATTTGAAACATCGTCTAATCTCAGGATTTAACTCGAGGGACTCCATTCACTTCTAAACCACTCCTCTCACTCTGTATTCCACAGCTGAGACACAGGGAGGAATCAGCCGTTCCCCACATCCTTAAAAGGCAAAACAAAACACAAGAAAGCCTACGAACACAATTCTACATTCCATTTTTCCCTAGAAATAAAACCCTTCAACGTAAACCAAGCACCGCCTCCTGCTATCTGAACTCTGTTACTTCCACAGGCACCACAGTGCCCATTTCCTTCTCTGTCCTGCTGTCACAGCCAGCCGGCACAGCAGCCCTGACCCGCTCCATGGCACAGGAGAGACCCCCAGAGAAGCTCCTGGCACTGCACAAGTTAGAAGCACCCTGTGCAGGCAGCTTCTAACAGTTACCACCACCTTTTTTTCCCTGTTTCATCAATAATAACAGGCACTCCGACGTTATGAACGACATTTTGCGTGCATACCTTTCTTTTCTTCTTTAAGCTTTTATTTTTAGCAGCTGCAGTGCAACTGAAGCAAAGCTGGTGGTCAGCCCAGCGCAGCCCTCAGCCTTTGGGACAGGTGGTTCTGAGCAGCCGGGAGGCAGCACCGCGCGCTCTGCTGTTTCAGGCTGCACTCACACACACAAACCCCTGTGCCCCAACAGCTCACCTCAGCACTTTTACAAGAAAGCAGTTCTAGTGACAGCATTTACCGACCCGTGCTAAAAGTTAAATTCCCACCTGACTTCTTCTGGTAGGATTTGCCCAGCTGACCAGAGAGTGACGATGCTGTCACACGTCGCACCTCCACAAACACATCTTCCCCAAGGCTTCCACAGCTGACACAGACCCCACCAGGCCAGTCGCCAACGCACCGCTCCATTTTGCATCCTGCCAGCTCCAAGCTTCCACGCTTGCTCACATCAGCACCATCCTCCAGCAGAATGCTCCAGGGACAAGGTGCTGGGAAGGGCAGCTGACTGGGCTCAGGGCATGAATTAGTCATGTTTGCAAAGTATTTTCTGAAGCAGAAATAACAGAACTGAACAGTTTTCACCAAAAGTCACTAGGTGACTCCTTTCCCCTTCACAACTTCATAGCCCCGAGGCAAGCCGGAATTTGAAGTTTCAGGACCAGATGAAAGCCGTACGTCATACAGTACTCCAAGCATATTTTAGCAGTCACAGACTCCAAAAAAATTCCAGATTTCATGAACTCTGTACAGATCGACTAAAGAATTCCAGGCGTGCATGGACAAACTTCAGCAGTCTCCATCCACAGCCAGCAGCAGCGGAGGGAAGAGCCAAGGCAGAGCACAGGACACAGCCCTCCCATTACAGCCACAAGAACCGGCTCTCCGTGTGCATTTGCTCCACCAGTCTTCCAAGGTGTAATGCTGCTCTGGGGCACAGAACTTGAGGAACTGTGGCTGCTCTCAGATGAAGTCCAGAGGAGAGCTGGAAGTCACCCCTGCTCCTTTTTAATTACAATTAACAATTATCTTAGCTCAGGCTTTAGATGTGAGGAGTGTCTAAAGGCACTGAGTCTTCAGTTGACATGATGGAAATCCCTTCAGCCTTTGTATATATGGATTGCATAGGATTGCCCCTTGCCTTAACCATTTATTCATTTGGCTTAATTTTACTTAATTGTGTTCGTTAAAGTTAAAAAATTACTTTCTAAAGGCTCTGTAACTACACAATAAATTTCTCTGACAACGCAGTTTAGAACTGCTGCCTTTCATTAAGCAAACCATTCTCTAATATGCTGTTGCAGCATCAACTCGATCAGTTATGCTGCAGAAAGGCCTCAGAATAAATCTAGAGCCCATCCTCCACCAGAAAAGATAAAGTAACACTTCTCTGTCTCGCCCTCAGCTGTTAAAGCAGCATGAAAATTAAAACCACGGGCATTTTTTTGTTGTTGTTTTGATGTGGAAGAAGAATTTACAAATTAACTGCAATGCATGACCTGAAGTGATTAACGGTAATCTTCCACCATTCAAGCTTCTCCTATCCACGCAGAAAGCTCAGAAGATGAGAACACAGCTCCGTGTGCAGAACACAAGGCATCAAACACACCGTTAGCATTCTGCTCTCTGCTTCCCTTTTTATTCAAAGAAAAAAAAAAAATCCACCAAAGCTGCCATCCATCCAGGTACACCAAACGAGCAGTTTGTGGCGTCCCAATGTGCAGCTCAGGGCAGGCGGCAGGAGCAGCCATACAGCTCACAGCCTTCCGCCCCAAAGGACGCAGGGATGCGGGACACAAATGGCACACAATGCAGCCGACCAAGCCGGGCCCCCAGCGGGCAGGGCGGCCACCACTGTTATAACTAAAGGGAGTGAGCACAGAGGAGCTGCTGAAAGGGCTGCTTTCCCCTGAAGAGAAACCCGTATCCCATTTGCATCACGAAACAATTCAGCCGTCTGCTGCCGGGATGGAAAAGCAGTGTGCAGCAAACTTAAAGCAAACTGAAGCACCTCCAACAGCTCCAGAGCAGTGAACTCAGCAGGGACACACCAGCAGCACATTTTACATTCCCCTCCCCAAACATGCTAGTTTAAATGAAGAAAGGAGAGAAGAAAAAGGATACTTAAAGAAATGGGGGGCAGTTGCTACAGACCGTCACCTGCACTCAAGAGAGCAGCGCAGCACCAGCTGGAGCTGTGGGGTCACCGCAGGAGCACCGCACTCACAGCAGCCTGCCGGCCTTGCTGCCTACCTGCCTGCCACAGCTTCACTCTGCAGCGCCCAAAGACACCCCAGGGCAAAGAATGACACCTGAAATCTCCCACCCAGCTGTAAGTTCGTTATTAGCGTAGCAGCAAAGAGGACTTTCTGTTTAAAATAACATTTACTTAAGAAATAGAAGTTATTTCCCCACTATGTTCAGCAACAGAATCAAAGAGAGCGCGGCGCGCCGTGTGGGAAAAGCAAACACCTCGCACAGCACAATAGCCAGCCCTTCCTTTTCCAAAAGCGCTATTCCTAGCCGCTCTACGTCAAAGAGATCCCCAGATCTACCGAGCAGGACGAGAAGGTCACAGAAAACAACAGTTGGCTTCCTCGAGCGTTTCACCAGTGAGCACAACAGGCAGCAGCAAAACCTCTCCCGAAAAAGCAGCCCAGCGTTCCCCCGGCCGCGCGAGCGGCGCACTGACCCGTTCGAGTTCCGCAGGCATGGATGCACGGCGCCGGCCGCACCGCCCCCGGCACGGACGCGCCCCGCTCCCCGCGAGCCCTCGGAGCGCGCAGCCTCCCGCTCCGGCCGCCTCCGCAGCCTCGTTCCCTCGCGAAGCTCGCTCCTCCCGCGACCCGAGCGGCTGCCTCCCTCCGGCCGGAGCCCATGCGGGGCGAAGAGCCCCGCGGAGAAGCGCCGCCGCCGCCCCGAGGGGAGGGAACCCCGCTCACATGGCTCCGCTCCCGCCGCCCGGGCCCTGGGGGCGGGACCGACGGGCGGCCGGGGCCGGGCCACGCCCGGCGGCTGCGAGAGCCCGGCCGGGGGGCGCGGGGCGGGGCCGGCCCCAGCCGAGCGGCGTCCCTCGGGCGGGCGCGCCGCCGGGGAGCTGCGCTGCCGCGTGTGCGAGACAAAGGGGGAAAGCGAGCGGCGTCCGTGCGGGGTAACCGCGTGCCGGGTAACCGCGTGCCGGGGAGCGCGGCGCATCTTCCACGAGAGGGAGGGCTGGCGGGAAGGCACAAGAAGGGAAAGTCCCCGGCTTGTTTACTTTTCGTACCCCACTTGGAGATTAACGCCATTCCTCATGCAGCAGCGGCTCAGAAAGGTCATCTGCAATCACAGCTTCCTCCCTTTCGGATCTTGCACAGAAGGTGAGGCTGACGGCTCCAAGCGCAGCTGGCCTCGTTCCTTAAAGCCATTCACCTGCTCGCAGACCTGGCCCGCGCTCACGAAGACACCTCTCGCCGAATTACGCGTTAACACAACGAACGCCAGCTGTGCCGCACCTTCCTTCCCCGCCCCGTTCTGCCGGCAGCTCCCGGCCCCGTGCTGCTGCTGGGCTGCGAGCCTGGAGATGGAAGAGAGCCTTCCTAAGTGCCCAGTCCGGGGCTGGAACTCTTTCCTTTTCTGAGAAACCGCAGGAAGGAGAGTACCGCTAAATACAGAGACGTGGGGCGGTGTGAGAACGGGACGGGGCAGGCGGGCACGAAGCGACCTCGGGCCGCCCTGAGCGCTGCCGCGCCGTGCCGCCATCCCGAGGCAGCAGGCAGGGCGGCCCAGCTGCAGCCCCCGGGCAGGGCTGATTTGCTCTGTGATGCCGGGCTCCAGCAGCAAACCAAAGCAATAAATAAATCCAAGCCTATAACAGCTGGCGGCTGAAGAAGGGTAATTAGGGACTGAAAGCTACTGGAATCAAATTAGAGGCTGTCCTGGAAAATAGGGATCATCGGAGCCAAAAGAACAAAAGGAAGGCAGAGCAGAGTTTTCTATAATTTCCAGAATAGGCACCTTAGCACAGAAGGGCCTTTTCATCCTAGCTTGGCATTCCCTGAGAATTCTAAAACACACTTCCAGCATCAGTGTAATTAACATGTCAATTAGTACAAATCTCACCAGATAAACATGAAAAAATGACATTTAACATGGGTAGGAATGTGTCAGACATTTAATCCTCATTGCAGCTCTCCTACTGCAGCCCACATCAGGGTTCCAGCTGAACAGAGCCAAGGTTGGGCAGGTGAGGGGCAGAAGATGGCAGAGCTGCATTGCCCAGCCCTGAGCAGTTTGTTTCAGTGTTATAAAGGCTGACAAAAGCAATGGTAGATGTTCTGAGAGGTTTGGCTGAACTAAAGTATTTGCTGTAGTGGGCAGAAAATAAACAGAGTCCATCTAAGAAACAAATAACTCAGAAGCAACTGGTAGCAGCCCTCAATAAAATACTTAGAAGTCAAAGCAGAGCAGAGGGAATGCATTTTGTCCCAGTGCCCTGTACTTGCACAGCTCTCCCCCTCCTCCTCGCCCAACTGTTCTTCAGTTAACTAACAGAGCTCAACTTTTGTTGAGGCCACGCTGGCACAGAAAAGCGCCATTCAATGTAGGCATGTACATGGACATGTGCCAGACCTCCTTACACTGTCAAAGAAAAAACCTTACAAGTCTATATCCATAGGGCGCTGTGGCAACTACGTGTGAATGTAGAACGATGAAACCGAAATCCTTCCTGGGCAGACTTGCCAATTCCCTCACACTGCAAACCCACCGGTATGTCTGCAAGCCCTGCAAGATTAGCACTGCTAAGTTTTGAAGCCCCACCTTCCAGATTCAAGAACAATAACTTCCTCTCCAATATGTAATAGATGTTGGGAGGCCTTCTAGCTATATGGTAAACTTTCAAAATATTCTCTCTCAAAACCAAAAGATTATATATATAATTTTTTAAAGCAAAGAACTTTATGAGCTTGTAATATTTTGAAGCTCAGATGCTTCTGAATGCTGGTGCTTGGCAGTACTGAAGTAACTAATTACCTAAATAAGAGTTATGGATTAGATCCCTGAGGTGATACTGAATTTCCAAGTTCTGGCCACAGACACACCATCCATCAGTACCGAACTGCTGACTACATCCCAAAGTTGCTCCTTCCCTCCCCACTCCCTTTTTAAGCTGAACTTTAATTTCCTAATTTATCACATTTTTCCTACTGCCACAAGTAGGCTGAGAGCTGTCTTTTCTCTCTCAGAAAAATAAATAAAACATACAGGTAGGAAGAGCTTTAATTTTCTGGAAGACGGACAGGCGCAGTATCTGCGCCAAGTTCTCCTTTTCATTTTCTCCTATTACCCTTAAAAAATTTAAATCAGTAGTGCTGCACTATGGATTGATCTGCTCTCAGAGGCACTAAAACCAAAACAGTTTACAGCTCTGCCTGGAAACATAACATATGGCCCCAGTGATACGTAACACCCATAAACCCAACCGAGCGAGAAGTCACAAGATGAATCAAGAATTCCAGCTAACCATACAGGCAAAAGCACCCACTGCAGCTCTCAGCATCAGATAGCTTTTGTTCACATGGGTACCTTCCACACCAAGGTTGTATTTATTGCTGCTATAGGGATTCCATGCCACAAATATACAAGGTAGGTGAGAGTACTAAAGAACAGGACACCATGATGTGTCGCGGAGCCACACTGTGATTATTTTAACATGGGCAGATGAAAACAAATTTTACCCCCAGTGTGCATTTTGTAATCACTCACTGTTACCATTTCCATCATTTTTAAACATTCCAAAAATTCCATTAGTCCTTTCAAAGCATCCGTATTTGGTCCCAAATTGTTGCATGACTCAAGTAAGACAGAACCACCCTGGCACTTGTAACATTTGAAAATCCTTTCGCTTTCATGTTGCAAGGTTAGAAACAGAGATGAAGCCAGATAGCCTTCATCAGGGAGGAGGCAGCATTCAGGGGGCGGAGGCTTCCACACATCAGTGCTAAAGAGAAAGTCTAAAGCATCACAGAGCTGAAGACCAATATGACAAAGAAACCACAGCCACATTCTGCAACGGGCAACATCAGGTACTTCAGTGAGTTCAAAGCATTGTCCCTTGGAAACAAACAGCTTTCATCTTGCTACATCCAATATCAGTCAAGTCCATTTCATCCAAGTTGTCATATGACAGGATGAGAACAAGGACAGTCTGGCAACAGCATTGCTTACATTAGAAGCAAAGGACAAAGGAAGCTTCATGTCACCACGTATAGGTTGCAGTGAAATGAATGCCCTATGTTTCTGCCTAGCAGCTTCACTTAGATAAGATCAACTACATCTTACAGGATTAAAAATAGAATAACCTCCAGTTTTAAGAAAAAATTAAGATAGCATTACATTTGTAAAGGAATGACAACAACAAGGAAAAAATCAGATTTAAGGTTGGGACTGTGGCCATAATTTCATACTATAGTTATTGGAAAGGAAAACAAAGGCACTGCAAAGCATGAAAACCCAGCACTGATCATCTTTCATTCCTGAGATTTTTTTATTCCTCCCCTCCCTGCCCTCAGATTTTCCAGATGATTTGTGCCACATTTCAAGCTGAACATTACAATCACTTGCTCAGAAGACCAATGTACGGCATTCTCTCATTCAGAGGGGAAAAATCTGGTTTCTCATTAACGTACAGGACTGATAGATGTCTATGCAATCAACCCATTTTTATGATCCTTTTCAAACTAATTACTGTCTTCCTCAAACCAAAATCTGAACATGTTTGGGTTCTTTCATGAAGAGAAAAGCAAGGTCTTTGTGTATGGCATTTTATTCCAGAGGAACATTCTTATATTTGAAATACTTGCATATAGAGAATAAGACTGCAAAAAAAAAAAAAAGAGCCAATCAAGCTGCTTCAGAAACAAGGAGAGTGGAGCTCTTCTCAGTCTTTTAACTGCAGAACTCTAGAAGTGTTCCTCCACCAGCAGTGAAAGGCACACATCAGCTTCAGTGCCTAAAATGAGCTCAGGCAGTAACCTATAGCACTCCCAGTCACCACAACTATGGCTCAAAAAATAACCTCTTCAGCTAGTAATTTGGTAGCTTAGAAATGGGAAGCAGCTTTTATATATACATATATACACAAACACCTCAAGCATCAACTCTGACGTTCATTTGGAGGAAGGCTATCCTTACAGCTGGCACTCAGCCTCGGGCTGCCCATGGCCACCTCCGGCCATTCTGCTCTCAGTCACTCCAATGACTTCAGTGAGTGACTCCACGGCCACAACAAAGAAAGCAAAGGAAGCAAAGGAAGCAAGAGCCTCACAGAGCCATGAGCAGCACGGCCTGAACGAAAGGCTCAGCCTCTATCAGTGACATTGCAATCCAACTGCAATTCTTTTTCTGCATAAATTCAAGAGTATATAGATACCCACAACAGCAGGAATGGAACTGAAGAAAACTTCTGGTTTTAAAAGCCTTTGGGTTCAAAACCACCACTTTGCTTACACACTACTCCTATGGTTTGTGCAAAGCACTCCTGCCACAACATGGGGATCCACGACGGAATGGTGCCCAGGGACCAGCAGCCTTCTGTCACCCGGTGGGGATGAGAGCATGTGCACAGATCACAGCCCGTACTGACAGCAAAGTCTTGTCAAGCAATTGAGAGAGGGTACAAAAAGGTTTTGTGAGGATTTGGAATACAAGTCTCACACATCATGCAGAGAATAGGTGCATGCTGCAAGCTAGATTCCTTGTCAATGTTTCTCTTATCTGTGTTCTAGAAGAAAATATTTCTACTGGCAGAGAAATGAAGCAATGGAAAATTAAGGGAAATTATGAAACTGAATTTGTCATTCAAGTAAAATAATTTTAAATTAATTGTGGCAATATTCTAAGCCAAAAAAAGGTTAACAGATGCAGCAAATTCTTCTCACTTTCACACATCTTGGCAAACAAACCCTTGCCTTTCAATTGCTTCCAAAACATCATTCAATAAAAAAAGTCCCCCATAACAAAGGAAGTTGAGACTTTCCAAATCCAACAAAATCACAAAAATATTTTTGAAGTGGTCAGGGAAAACACAGCCATTGCTTTTTGCAATCCAACTGCTCTCCTGCTGACAGACATCAGGCGGCACTTCGGAATTCAGCACGTACTTCAGAGAAGTGAAGCAGGAAGGTGAGGTACTGCTGATGATAAAGATGAGATATTTTGCAAAAGCATCTTGGTGCTAATAGGTGCATTCCCAGCCCGCCTATGTGAAAATATAAAATGGTATGTAATTATGTTTTGAAAAAACATTTTGTTGGAAAGAGCAAGATAATTCCTTCTTCACCAGACAGGATCCGTCTCAGGCACTCAGTTCCCTTTTTAAATTTTTAAGTGATTCCTTTGAGATGTGCTTTTCAAACTAGATTTGCTGACATAGTTTCAAACATTTCTCAGATAATGCCTCAGATTTTCAGTGGATTCTGTTGCATGCCAACAGATTTGAGTCTCAAAGAGCCCTACTAAGCAGGCGTTAGGTGCTCCCTGTTCAAATCCCTTCTGGAAGGAACTTCACAGAATGATGTATTCGGTCAAATCTTCTTAGTTGTAGCTGAAATTCAGGCTGATATCCCCATTTGTTTATGTATCCATGCTTATGCCATCTAAGGCCTTACATGAAGACTGAAGAATAATCATAACAGAGAGGAGCTATAGTGAAAAACAGGAAAACCAGCAAGTATAAATTCTGACAGGATTACCACTTGATTCCATCTTTCAGAGGCTCTCAAATGCTGCACACCACAATGTCTGCTGTACCAACCCTGTTCTTTTTTAGCCTTGTGCTCTCACATTCCTCCTGCAAAACTGGAAGCAGGTTCTATGATTTCTCTTGGAACTTGGCTAATCCCAGGCAGAAAGGCAAACAGCAGGAGCTCCTCAAGCCCACAGGGTTGTAATAAGCCATGCTGTCACTTTGGAAACTGCATTTGAGGCATGTGCAGTAATTCTCCAGCTGAATTCCTGTAAGATGCATGCTGCTCAGCAGCACTGCCCTAAGCCCCAGCAGTTCTTTGCCCATGAGTTCCCTGCTCCCAGTTCCCACTACTGAGCTATCAGCAGATGATCTCAACTCTCCTGTAAACCTGGAGGTGCTGCTTTCTTACAGATGAGACAATTGTCAAAAAAAAAGGAGACAAAAGCTCCAGCCTCCAAGCTCAACTCAACAGTATCGTTCCCAGCACAGCGGAAGCCAGAGTTAGGATCACACCTCACCCATGGAGAGCATCACATTCCTCTAAAAAACAGCTGAATAA
Organism: Phasianus colchicus; assembly: GCF_987193195.1. NCBI lineage: Eukaryota > Metazoa > Chordata > Aves > Galliformes > Phasianidae > Phasianus > Phasianus colchicus. Next base: position 12,261,263 of record NC_143453.1, on the reverse strand, counting down.
CAGCTTCTGGCTCCTCCTCGTGCTGGGATTCATTGGGACAGCAGTTACCTTCAGCCCGCACCAAGTTCTATTGCAGAACTCCAGACTCATTCTCCCATGGGAATCATGTTCCCAAGTCTCCACCCCCTGCATCCTTTGAATAGTTGCAGATACACAGAATCTGAAACCCGACCCTGGTCATTCCTAGCCATTCACTAAGACTACTCCTACTGTGCTGAATTCGCAAGACGAAACTAATGGCACAGCTAGTGTGTGTGCTCCACAGGCAAAAAGATGGGAGCTTAATTACAAAGGTGGGGAGCTGAGAGCAGTGGCACCAGCATGGGGAATGGGAAATAGCACTGCAGTGCCAGGGAGCTGTCATGAACCTACAGCTTTGTTGTCTGTACTCAGCCTTACTTGTAAGGCAAATAGTGCATGCCTTTCTCTGTGTTGTCAGTCCCTTAGTAATTGCCCAAATGTGTTATACAACAAAGGAAAAAAATGCTCTACAGCCAAGAAGTACCACAAACCAAGCAATTAAATAGAACTTTGCACACTAAGCAGGGATGAAACTGCATTCTGTATGAGGTAGGGAGAGAGAAAAAAGGAAGCTGAGGCTCAGTGCAGCTCACAATCCTTTTTTCTTTCTTCTCTGCATATGTTCAAACATTCAATACTAATGCACCCATGTTCTTACTGCCAATATACTGGAAATGGTTTCTAAATTCTAACAGTACACACAGCATCATGCAGAATGGAGAATCTTAAGTGTAATGAAACAGACGGAGAGTTGGGCCCAAACTCTAACTTAGAAAGGTTAATGTGATGGTATTTTCTTAGAAACACAATTTGACCTAATCTTGTGTTTGTGTGTATGTGTGTGTGTCCACATACACTTAGTTCTCATCATGAGCTTTCACCTTGCACATGAAACTGACTCAACTTACAAAATACCACTTTGGGCAGAAGTCACAGATACCTCTGATTGACATAAGAACTGAAGAACATCAATGCTTAATTATGGCCACAAAGTACCTCTGTGTGCCAATGGGGAAAGTCTTTGAATGCAAACATTTTTGTTCGGCTTCCCAGCTTTGACAGCTTTTCTACCCCATGAAGCCACACCAATTTAAACCAACTCAGGATATAGCCCTGTGTTTAATAAGCTTTGTGTCTGATGTTTTAATAAAAAGACAATATTCTTTCTAATAATAAAGTTACACTCTGGATGGTTAGCCATCCAGTGATAACATCTCAGCGTCGAGCATTCAGCCTCCAATAGTACATGCCCTACACTCACTTTCATATCTTCTCCCTCTCCAACTTCAGTTCCAACTGTGAAGAGCAGCAGAAGGCTCACTTGGAAAGAAGTAAAATAGAACCAGGAAGATTAAACTAAATCCCTCACACATGAAGACTATTAAAGTTTATCAAGCTTGTAAAAAAACATCATCAGCAATAGACTTCAATGTGTAGAAGATGCATGATAGGTCCTACTCAGCAGTAACTCAGGGCTTATTGGCCTATGTCTGCATTTTGTAAATTTTTTTTTTTAAACATTCTTTCAGTGCAAAGTTTAGGGATACAAATGCAAAGAAATTAAAATGCATCTCTGCTGTTTTTAATACAACCAAATTTTCACTTCCATAAACTAAGAGAGATGGGCTGCCACGTGGCCCCTAGCACTCATGGCCAGGGCAGGAAACACAGTTAAGAACATAATTAAAAACCAGAAGGATTTTTAGAAGATTTTTTTTTTTTTTTTTTTTTTTTTTTTTTTTACAAACCTGATAAAAGCTCTATGATTAAAAGCTCATGAAGTACTACATTTTCACAGTAAAGGTTTTCAGTAAGTAACTAATGACCTTTTGTCCACAGGATTCTCAGCCTTGAAAAGCATTTCACTCGACCACTTCAAAATCTGCAGCACTGCACTATGTACCCTCTGTAGTCTTTCCCTAGAAAGCAGAGAGCTGGGGAACACAATTCCAGTTCTGGCTTTGGATCGCAGTGCTTCAGCTCAGCTGAGCATCTTCCAAAAGTTAGAGTTAAAACAGCTGAATTCACATCACTGGGTACACAGAAATTCAAACTAGTGTTAAATCCATGCAAGTTAGACAAGATAGAGGTTGTATTTAACCACTTGTTCAACAGCATTAACAACATGCAGCACTTTGCTCCTGTTCACTGGAAGCTGTGCTGGTTACAGCTGGCTGATTATTGCCTGGTGTAGGAAGGAAAGAGGGCACAAAACCTCTGCTCAGTCTGAAGGTCTGGTTGGTGCTGACTTCCGGAGGGCTGTGAAAACATTCTTTCCCTGCTCTTGACTCTAAAAAGATTCTCATTAATATTAATAGATGCACTTCAGCATCATTTAGCACCTCTTATTGTGAGGACAGTATCTCCCAGAAACCCATCCTCTGGGAAAAAAATCTCATTAAAAAATAATTCCTGCTATTCCTAATTAATACCTGAACAAATCACCTATGATCCATTTAGACTGTCCAAGAAATCAATTTCTCCCATTAAAACAACTTCAGGATGCTTTTCAGAAAAATCCCTCCCACTTTCTTCATTCAATATTAAGAAGTCTGTGCACAATCTTGTGGCAGTTACAGCACATCCCTGACCTCCATTTGTAGATCCGATATTCCTTATGAATGGCCAAAGGTCTGTGTTGTATATGCAAATGTCAATGAGCACACCCAGTTCCCATGCTCCATTTGCATATTCTAAATTCACGCTGAACACACCAAATTCACTCATCAGTAAAGGGAGTGAAAGAAGTCCCTAAACAGGCTGCCCAGGATGGAGTTATTGTTAAACGTATTCTGTAAAGTTGGTATCAATAACAACAACAGTGATTAGAATCGATGTTGGAATAAGGCCTTGATTTTTGTCTCCTGAGGACTTCAGAAAAACTATTACACATTTGGCATATTGCCCACATCCTCTTTTCCTTTTCTCAAGTTGTCCAACAGAAAAAGATTTTATTTCTTAAGAGAAATCTTTACACAGTGCAAAAAACACTGAGACTGTTACAAAGCTCTCACTACAAAACCCTTCACTAAAAACCCCTCTGACAACCAAACACGGAATACTGATGTTCATTTGGAGAGATCATTAAAGATTAGTCAGCATTCTCATTACATGGAGATAACCCTCAATTCTTGCCCAAATTCTACACAGAATAACCAGATTGCATGTGATCACTTTGACCACTCCTAAATGGAAAAGCTCCCACTGGAATAATATTGTAAAGTCTTACAACATGAAGCTGAACAGGGTGATAGATGAGCATCTGTATTGTGGAAGCATCTGACTACAGAATCACAGAATTGCCAGGGTTGGAAGGGACCTCAAGGATCATGAATCTCCAACCCCCCTGCCACACGCAGGGCCACCAACCATCCCACCTAATGCTAGACCAGGCTGCCCAGGGCCCCATCCAATCTGGCTTTGAACACCTCCAGGGACGGGGCATCCACAGCCTCTCTGGGCAGCTGTTCCAGCACCTCACCACTCTCTCCGTAAAGAATTTCCCCCTGACGTCCAACCTAAATCTCCCTTCCCTCAGCTTAAAACCATTTCCCCTTGTCCTGCTGTCACTCACCCTTTCAAAGAGTTGATCCCCCTCCTCTTTGTAGGCTCCCTTTAGGTACTGAAAGGCTGCAATGAGGTCACCCCACAGCCTTCTTTTCTCCAGGCTGAACAAGCCCAGCTCTTTCAGCCTGTCCTCATAGGGGAGGTGCTCCAGTCCCCTGATCATCTTCATGGCCCTCCTCTGGACCCTCTCCAACAGCTCCCTGTCTTTCTTGTACTGGGGGACTAGTGCATGAGCAATCCCTACAGCCAGAGCATATTATAGTTTTTAATTTGTGTGCTCTTGACAAAAGAGTGCAATAAATAAGAAAATTGTAATCACTCTACATTCTGCACAAGCCTGAAGGTTTCATCCTTCATTTAATACTATCTGATGAATTCTAGTAAGTTCAGGAGGAATTTGACCCTCAGTATGCTTCATGAAGATTCCTATAGATAACTGCACATTAAATATAACTGTAAATATTTAGCTAATCAACTGTTTTATATCATTTAGAAGCTACTCAAAAGATTTCAACAGAACTGATGAAGCCTGCCACCCCCTGATCTCAGAGCAGGGACGCAGAGGTTGGTGTTACTTTCAGGAGCTGCACTGCCATAAGAGCCACGTAGACCCCAGTGTAACTTCAACTCTTTCATTAAGTTTCCCAGGAATTGTTAGATTCAGCCATAGCTGCAGAAAACTCATGCTTCATCAGTTCTGTGGGCAAGGAATTTCATTCTGAAGCTATTAATCATGCACTTTGCACAGTCATTCAGAAAAAAAGAAATGAAGGTGAACTTGTCCTTTCCTATAAAAAAAATTACATAGGCACATCTCCCCCCACCCCCACTAATCACAAGGATAATGGCCTCTCCAGCTTCTACCTGCTGCTAGAACACTTCTAGCCTAACCATTGCAGACTACTCCCTTCAAGTGCAGTCCCATACTCAGGCATCTATATGAACAGAGGCATGGCAGCTATTAATAGGAACATTATGCTAATGTACATGATGTAAATGCTGGCCTGAATGCAGTTCAGTGCAGGTACAATTGTAGAGCTGCCTGGCACTATTGAGAAACGACCTTTAGAATCCCCATAGCCTGGAGTCTCTCTGAACTGAACAGTGTTTTCTCAGGAAAGAGACCTTCACAAATGGTACTGCTGCTTCTGCATGACTTACCTTGCACGTCAGAGTAATTTGCTAGTTTAAGTGATGTAAAGATGGAAGTAGTTTATCGCTGCAGTTAGGGAACACAAATCAGACAAAGCAGCATCTAGAAATCTAAAGCTATCACAAAACTTAAGTTTGCATCATTAAAAAAACCATCCATCATTCCAATAAACACAAAACAAATTATGAAGTGCTCCTTACACAACAATAAGACTTCACAGGAGGGAAATTCCTGCTTTTCATGCTGTTCTCCCTATTCAGAGCCCTACTATTTCTAATGGAAATTTTGTTTGCTATTGAGACTATGATTCAGCCGTGTTTCCCAGTCACCAGACCATCACCATACTTACAGCAAGGGCACAGATTTAAAGGAAGCTGTGAAGATCTCTCTTTAGGATGCACATATTTTACCAATATCCCACAAGCAAAGAGGAAGCAGGAGCACCATCTAAGCCAAGGCTTTGAAATCTGAGCTACCAAACTAAGCAATGAAACGCATCAGCTCTGGGATACCAGAAGACAACTTATGGAACGAGATGCTGATGACAAACGAGATGCACCCGACTTTCTGGAATGGAAAAGTCTGCAATAGGTGAACTGTAGCAACAGGTAAAATGAGCAGGCTGTTACCTGCAGTACAAGCTGCTGCCAGGCGGTTGCCAGTGGCTGACCATTGCCAATGTTGCAAATGCTCATGCGGTCTGCGGGCTGATTGGCACGCTCAAGTTGCAAGGAGACATTGCGCCGCTCTTCCTCGAGTGCACGGGTAAGCCGCTCAAAACGAGCTTCTTGCTCCTTAACAGATGCTAAAATGCTGGCAGCAGACCTGATATCATAGTCATCCATGATTGCTTTCAAATGCTCCTGCCTGTTAACTGACACGGGCAAATGGAGAGGGTTAGGCAAAGGGGTGGGAAGGACACAGGTCAGAGGTTAAGAATAAAAATGCACATTGTTAGTCACTGTACCAAAATAACATTCAAACTAACAAGCAAATTCTACTACTCTCTGAAAAGACTTCTCTGAAAAGACTTCCCTTCTTTTCATTGATTTGATTTTCAATCTAAAGTAATTAATCCAGTGCTTCTCAATGAAGAAAAAAAATATACGCTCACCTTGGATAGACTTGATATTTAATTCCCTTGATCTTTTTGCTAAAATTGTTAGACAGGAATATACATCCCTCTTGCAGAACTAATTTCACTATGCAAATAGTAGCAGACAAAAAGAATTATATAAAAAAGACAACTGGGAGGGGTGAGAAACACCACCTTTCTCACTAGACACCTGGCATGTTTGACTTTAACAACAAATGAGAAGTCTAACATTTTTGAAGCTAAACTACATAGTACAAAAACAATTGCATTCATTTTTCCAAGTGAATGGAATCCCCCCAAATTTAGCAGACAGCAGCTGAAAATAGTTTTCCATTTTAAATTACAGGAGTGTGCAGTAACAGGAAAGATATTTTTAAATACAGACAGTGCAATTGCAGTTGAAATGTGCTTGATGATTTCAGCATGGGAGCCAATGAAGCAGTCCTTCATGCAGCTGTTCACTAATAATGTAAATGAAAAAGCCCAAATCAAACATCTTCAATGGAAAACACACAGGACTGCTTGTCTTTCAGTGCAGGAAAAAGAATTCAGAGAAGAACTAGATGTGTGATATGTCCTGCCTTCTGCTGTTACTAGAGTTATGAAGAATTTTATTTCCACCTGTATGGTACATGGAGCAGAACTCCCCTTCAATTCCACAGATCTATCATTTGAACATCAGTTAAGATGTTTTCATAACTGTATAAAACCAGCAACAGAACATAAGCATTAATTAAGTAGGGGCTTCAGTGGAATTCTTTTCACTAAAGCTAAACTAGTAACTAATTTTACTAGCATGCAGTAGTAAACACCTGCAGCTTTTGGAGCAGAGCACACAGAGATACAATTTTCTTCAGGTCCTGTAATCCAAGTGAATTTTATACTCTGTGCCAGGAGTTACACTATCTAGAAAGGGCCCCTTCATGTGTATCAGAAGCAAAACTTCCTCCCACCAGAGAGATTTTGTTTTCCCCATCTATCAACAACAGCTAACAGAAGCACTGGTGATACCAAAGCTTGGCTTCCAGAAACTGAGCATTTCATCACTGTGCATGATTTGAATTGATGCTTTTTTCACATCCAATACATTTATCAGGTCTTTTTCTTGTGTTGAATCTATAGCAGCTAACAATAACGTTCTGCAGTATTCCCAAAAGAGAGGTATTAGTGAGTATAGCTACACTGCATGTTATCACATAAGTTTGCTGGAAACTTATAAATAACCTTGAGGTTTCTCTTCTCCTGAAGTCAACCAAAAGGCCCACAAAACACTGAAGCAGAAATAATGGAGTAAAAATCCACAGCAGATACCTTAATTTCATAGGAAACAACCTGTCAATAGCTCTGTGGTTCAATGTTAGCTCCTAAAAAGTTGCTTTTGAAAGGAACCCGAGTGTTAAGAAATCATGTTGGAAAATGTAAGGACTACTGTGTATTAATTTCACAATATTTGCCACCATTATTTCAGTTTCTCATGCTTTCAGCTCAGTAAGCAAAAGTGTAATATCATAGAAAGACTGTTCTTACTTATGCATTGATTTAACTCCTGTTGATATTCTGAAGGAGAACCAAAAACCAAAGGGTTTCCAAATGCCACACGCTGGTCAAACATAGACCATGCTGTCAACTTCAGAGATCTTTCACTAAGAATCTTATTTTGCAATGCTAATTTATTAAAAGCCCATAAAACCAGAGGGCATGAAGGTTTCTGCAAAGGGGAATCACCATCCAACAGGACAGTGAACTTGCAGGAAGTCCATGCAAGGCAGGACAGTACTGCAGGTCTCACCTGCTACACCTCAGCAAGATTTAGCCCCAGCACAGCTTACACAAATACAGCCATGCTTCCTGGACCTAAGCTGTCTGATGTGCAGCCAACTTGCAAATATCAACTTCTGTGCTTCCCTACTCTGCACAGATGGAGCCAGCTCTGCCTCCCAGCAGTACAGACATGCTCACAGATTCCTCAAGAGTTATCCTGGATGTTGAGATGAAACTCAAAAATCCAATCCAGGATGAAACATTTCTGTCCTAACAACTGCCTTGTGTGTTATAATGGTAAGCCCACATACACATAACAGAAGGAAACAGAATCAAACTATAGGAGTCCTAAGCATTCTGCCAGGTTTTTTCCATCAGGAAAAGGTCAGAACTGAGCTCTTAGTGGGAAGTAATCACTGCAGAGCTCATCATATATGCTGTAATTTACTGCATTTCTTCATGGAGACAAGAGTTCCATCTTAAAAGCAAAAAAGCACTAAAAATTATCCAGCCTCAGGTTAAGCATCATTTTAAGGATTTAAAAGACTCTCTACTTAGAAAAAACACCTGAGCCTCACCTGAGAACATATAACTGCAAGTTTGCAAGTTTCCTTTGTAGGACCCTCAGATTACTCAGGGAATTCATTGTCTGCAGCTAGAACAACTTTTTCCTCATGTGACCATGATATGAGATAGCCATTCTCTTTTGGGAGCCCTGTGAGCTGGATAGGTCTGTGGACTAACTTCAAAACACGAACCATTAGGACTGTGGTAAGAATACAACAAGATGTCAGCTACAGTAACTAAATTCACAAAACACACTCCCTTTAAAATTTATATTGAAAGTTTCTGTTCTAAGGAAAGGCAGTAGCAAGATCAGCATGTGAAACTGAAGCATCTCCTCTACTACAGATTCTGAAGCAGTAACAGCTTGAATGATTGAAGCTACATCTGATGGCTTAGCTAATGTATAACTTTCAAGTCACATTCTCAGAACGTGACAAAGACCCCATTCTGAAAATTCTTAATGAGCTTTAAGAACTTGATGCCACAAGAGATCCTAGCAGCTTTGGGTTCTCTAAATGGTACAACTCTCGAGAGCTACAGAGATCTCCATGCGGAAAATGGAACATTAACCTCCTTCCAACAACAAATGTGGAGCTTCTTTTCTCTGCACAAAGACAGGCATAAGGCTGAAAATAAACATATATTTTCAGATGTACAGTTAGTGACCATAAAATTCCTAATTGCTATGCAGAAACAGCAGCAGAACTAGTAACTGCCTTTTAAGAACAATTGGACAAAGACTGGCTTCTGCGTTTCAAATGATTTATTAGCAGATAAATACTTGTTTGCTGTTGATTGCACTCTCAGTTATTTACTCAGGGTTTCAACAATTTACATTATCAGCAGTCTGACTATAGACTAGAGGAGGAAAATAGAAGTACTGACTCATGAGTTACTCAGGCCGCCACTAGCAATTTGCTGCAATTTGTGACTAAATTAAAGTGCAGTGAAAAGCCTATGACTAAATGAAAATATTAGACCTATAGCAGCCAGGTAAAGTATATTCCTTAGGCTGCACTTCTAAAAACAGCAAACACTTTCTTACAAGGTGTCAAAGGCTACGCTGACAGCAGCAAATCTTCTCCCACCTGCCTATGTGACTCTAAGTGCATTATTGTGCTGTGTTAGAGTTAAAGCCAAGTAAGAGGATCTATTTTGACTGTTCATGTGAAAAACTAATGCATCAAATGGCCACCTGAGGGTCAATACAGCTTAAGTGTTCAATAGGGATGAAAATCATCCCTGTGCAAAGATGCAAAAAAATGGGGAGCCCATACGCTGCTAATGCCCCGGCTCACGCTCAAGTTTGAAGGATCTTAGAGATACTGGCATGCCCAGGGTCACCTGTCCTCTGCACATTAATTTTGGCAATACAGAATGCAGCTGATGGGCAGTAATTGTCAAAGAGCCCTTGAGATAGAGGTATCAGTTTTTCTGATATTTGCGCGTCTAAATTGAGCAGTCCTTGAGAACCTCAAATCCCAGCACTGCTCAGAATGTTCTGCCTTTCTAAAGCAATTGCATACTATAGCGAGCTGTGCTTGAAGAGAGCAGCCCACCAGAGCATTGCAGAACCTTCTCCTGGGGAAGGGGAAGTGCCTCAGCTCCAATAGTCCAAATACTGAGCACTGCTATTGCACATGACAGCCCAGTTTAAGTCCTCTAGGTCCTGCTAGCAAGAAATGGTACTATGATGAGCAACAAGGAGCTTGTATGTACAGAAAATTGACAGCTGTAGTAGCAAACATGAAAGCCTGTAAGCATGCATGGAAACAGTTGCTATGTGCTTCTACGGGGAGGAAAACCATCAGCTTAAAAGCAAAAGTGGGGCTAAAATGATTTGTGAAACTGAAGCATAGTGCATGCTAATTATGTTTTCACCCTGAAGTGCTACAAGAGATGAGCAGCACAAAATGACTCTTATCACCCATGCCATATCACAAAGCATGCAGAGAAAACCAAGCAAGATACACACCTAGTGGATTACTGGGGTCTGAATGTCAGAGATGCTGTGACATCACTCGCTAAGACTAGGAAAGTACTGACAAAGTAGGACAGCAGCCTCAAGCAGACCAGCTACAAGAGAGGAAAGAGAAGAAAGAGTTAGTTAATAAGGTATTACAGCCTCTTCTGCATAGAGTCACTTCCTAGGTTCTCCTTAGCATGTTCTATAAGTTATTTATAACACTGTTTTGCTTTAGCATGGAAGAAAAAGAAACAACATTCAAAAGGAGGCAATCTTGAGACCTGCTGTAAACTATAAAATAATATCAAAGGTTTGTGATTTGTTATCAGCAGTCAATACCTGTAATTCCTGAGAGTGCTGAACTGGGGCAGACTAAACTGGAGCACTCAGTTTGAACATTACAGAACTGCATGTTGTAGCCAAACATTTTACAACGTAGAAACCTAATGTGACACCCTTTAATTAACAGCAATTATCTAGGCACACAATTTGGGCCTCGTTTTTGATGTATTGGGACAATTGAGCCCCCAAACAGTGGAGGATTGTTTCATGGATACTGATCAGAGAGGGTAGATTTCTTTCTAAAAAAATGCACGCAGCACAATAGTTTAAGTCACTTTCTTTAGCCTGTTTGTAAGCCAATCCTATAGGAAAACCAAGTGAAAGTAGGCTCTTGGATGTTAGGTCTTTTATTTAACTTGGTAAATCTCTGACCTCTTCAGTCATAAAACACCATGCTTCTCTGGGTCACTGGTTGCAAATATAGTACCTGTTTTTACTGGATAACGTAGAGAACTGAATCCATTTCACAAAGGCATGGTTCCATGAAGCAGCATATCCAGTTTTAAGCTACAACCATGCAGAAATGCAGCAACCACACGGCACAAAGTACAGAGCCAGTACAAACTTACTTTGCTGGTTCAAATATTTCAGAACACTTTCAAATTCAAAGTAATTTTGCCCCAGCAGCTTTCACTTCTCATGCTTGACCAGGTACCGTCTGCCTTCTTGAAGCCAGCATAAACAGCATTTCATATCTTTCTGCCAAATTACCAGAAATAGGATCCTTTCTTTGCATTGATTCAGTCTCAAAGGGCAAGGAATTGCCATGTGAAAGAGAAACAACTCATTTTCCTTAAACTAACTGAAGTAAATGCTGTGCTCAGAACTTACTAGATAGAATGAAACTGGCGAGGATATGCCCAAACATGAAAGCAAGGAGGCAGAGTGAGAGAAACACTAACACTGAAATAAATGACCAGGAGGAATAAATTAAGCATAATTCAGTTTCTACAGACAAAAGAGCAATACTTTGCAAAAACAAACACGTTGCATGTAACAAATTCCAAATAAACTGCTTCTCAGACCTTATGGTGAAATTTGTCTTGAGCATGGCTCTTCCCACTGCTGCTCTGGTTGAGGGAGTTCTAATTTGACCCTTACGTGACAATCTGCACCAATGAATAGCAATGAGGAATTCACAAAGAGAGCTATTTCAATATAGTTCTCTCATAGGCACAGACAGACACGCTGTGTTGGCATCAAAAGAAACAAAAAAGCTGGTCAGGGCTTTTTTTTTTTTTAATTCTTAGGACACAAGCAGTCTGTGAAACAAGGCTTCCACTAGGGAGAAGGCAAGAGGAGAGGAAATGCTAGAACTCTAAGAAGGAACTTTGGATCTTAAAAGCATAGCAATGAAACTACAACTTGCCAGTTCTATCACTGCAGAAAAATGTCTGCATAAAATATTTGAGCATTACATCAGTAAGAGATTTCACCCAGACATCCAGCAGGAATCATTTCACAGAAACAAACTGCAGAGTTACAGAACAAACTACACTCTGGGCTTGGCAACACGCACAAAACCACGTATACATACACATCACTGCATGCACTGTGCTCTAAGAACCTATATAAAGTTTCTGCAGAGCTTCTAAGTACTACTTATATATATATATATTTAAGCACATGTATATATACTTACACTAAAATATATAAATGTTCTATTAGTATTATATTATAGATATTATATAAGTTATATTAATATATATTGAAAGCACCTTCCTGAAGCACAGCCCTTGCTCCTCCAGCCCTAAGAACTTGTCTGCACTGAGTAAGCTTAAGTCTTCAATCACAGAGCATTCGTTATGCCACACTTCCCTCGAAGATCAGCGTTGGTGTTAATTAAGCATAAAATAGCACAGCAAAGTGGTGCTGTGTTGGCTCACACTAAGTGTCCACCCTAAGGTTTAATGGGGTATGTGATGGACTGCGAGTTCACACTGCGCTGTAAATTCTCTGCACAAATACCTCCTCCCCCCACATTTTCACACGAGTATTTAGGTGAAACAGTTTTTTAAAAATCATATACATACCAAAAGATGGGACAATGCAGAGATGGCTGCGTTCTGACTTCGGTACATGTCTGCAGAACATGAATGTGACAGCTCAAATCCCCTGCTATTGTTCCACCTCAGTGAGTGCTAATTCCAAACTCAGTCAGGACCATGAAAACACAGGCATCATTCATTTTTTTCATTCCCATCATAAAAAGAATCACTGGTTTGCAGAACTTAGTTTCCATTTATCTACTTTACTCGGGTAGCATTTGGGAAACAGCACTTTATTCCCCCATATCAAGAAGCCAATCCTGTAACACAAATAGCATATCTGCTACTTCTCAAACCTCTGACTCATTTTCTTTGTGGCTTGAAATTCTGCAAGTATGATTGCTACTGCCTTGATTAGTTCACAGGCCAATCACTTTAGCACCCTAAAACACATGCCAACGCATCCTAAAACAGCTGCATGTCATTGATTTCTCAAAGGTCTCCCCCACTGAAATCAATAAGTAGCTCTACTTAAAAAAAAAAATGGATTGCACTTTGTGGCCCCTTTCTGATTCATGTATATTCAGGTTTCAAAGTATTCTCTCAGCTGCAGTTAGCAGAAGCTATAGCTATGAGCTGCAGCACTGCCCCTGACCGCAGTCTGACTCCCGCTGCCGTGGGGTTTGCTGGCCCCTCCACAGTGAGCAGAACCAACCTGCAGCTGTCTGCATCAGCTTTAACCTAGCAGAAAGCTCCACCAGAAAGCAGAAAATTTCAGTAGAAGATTGCCATTTTACTGAAGCACTGCCTTCCACGCAGCCAGAACAAAACCCTCCAGCAGTGCAGCTTACATGAATGCAAGATTCCAGGTGCTGCAGTAACCACCAGTGCAGCAGCACTGCTACCTGCATTGACAGTGTTGACAGAGGTGTCCGGATGAGGAGCTGCAAGATCTGGTTTAGTAGCTTGTGGTAGCAGTGGTAATGTGAAGACGGTTGGACTAGATGATCTTATAGGTCGTTTCCAACCTTGTGATTCTATGATTCTATGACAGACCTGGTCTCATCTCCCTTTCAACAGAAAGACTTCCTTACCATGCTGTACTGCCGTGCTGGGCTATACTGCAGGCAATGCCACCAAAAAAATCAATAGGTCAACTGTCAGAACAGGGCTATTTCAATGAAAAAAGATATCAAAAGCAGTGCATTTCATAACTTCACTCTCCAGTCCTGATTTTAGCATTTTAAGGCTTATCTCCATTCATGCAAAGTCATGTTTGGCCATAAATAAGTCAATCACATGAACAAACTGCAATAACATTATGAATTTTTTTTTTAAACACAAAACTTAAAAGACTTCACTATGCAATACAATCCTACCCTCATTTTTCCTGGCCTCCAGATGTTTTGCACTTTGGTAAGTGCAAAATTGAGAGAAAGGCTACAGAAAACAACACCAGAGCTGCCTGCACACCGCCTACAGCTGAGAACTGCTGTGTTTACAACCACTGCATCTCCATTTTCTGAAGTGCAAGAACAGAGGCAGTGGTAGGCAGCAGTTTCCATAGCCAGACCAGTTTCTCATTGATAAAATACTGCAGTAAGGCTGGAAAATCCTGCAGATGGCTATGATCATCATTTCATAGAAGATATTGTTGTGGTATCTTTTAACACAGACAAAATAACAAAATGGCAAAGCAACAAAGATCAGGACAGCTCTATGGTTAAGCTGAATAGCAGCCTGCTTTATCTCTTCCAAATGCTCCAGTAGCAGCAGGCTGCAAGCAGCTGACACTGGGAAATGGTCCTTCATTGCAGTTAGAGAGGAAAAAATTAAACATGACCCCACAAAGCGGTGAGCACTTAAAGCTCAGCAACAGATGTGCCAAATGACTTATCCCAAGCAGGAGGAGTTAACTGATGTTATAAATAGTGCTCTGAATTAAAAAAAGAAAAAAGGCCAAAGCCATAAAACCCACTCCCAAACAGATAAGTCTTACATCCAAAACACTGTGCAGCTTCACGTAGGAACTATTTTCCTTTAAAAAGCAGGCTTGGGTGTTCTACATGTAGATTAACACAGATAATTTGATTTCAGGCTACTGAGAGATTTCCTTCCCTTCATGTTTCAGAACAGGGCTGCAAGCAGCTAAATGAGATCTGTAGATTACAGTAGAAGAAAAGCTAATAGAACTGCACAGCTACATTCCTGGGTAATAACCAATGTTCAGTAATCCAGGGCTCCAGTCTCAAGGTTTATGGAGGCATTTCTATTAGTGCTTTTAAGATTAATGCAAATAAATGCATCAAAAGGAAACAGATCTTTTAACCCATCTGAATCAAACACTTAACATTTTACTCCAATAAACAATCTGTCATTGCTAGGGAAAAAAATAATCACAACTCATGTTTAAAGCAAGCATCTTTCCTGTGGTTTTCCGATGGCTTTCAGGAGGAAAAACAGAGCCTCTCCTGCCTTCCCTCTGAACATGGGTCTGTTTAACTCTCACTGTCATGTCTGGTGGGTTGTGTGGCTTCTGCGTCACCCAGAAGGAAACTGAAAATATTGGTATGGACAGGAAGGATAAAGCGTCAACATTCATGTTTAATTCTTGAAGCCACTACATCAAATGAATTTTATTAGCTGCTTACCAATCAATCCTACTGCATTACTCACTCGTATTTCAAGCTCTCATTAAAACCAGCCAGATTTAGACCCCACATTGCTTTAAATCAGGACCAGTATCAATGAAAAGGAGATTAAAGCAATATGAAAAGAGGGATGGAACAGAATGAGGCCCACTAGCTCTAATTCTCCCCAGTAACATCTGTCTTATTCTAAATCAAGTGCTGTTTTTTCTACCAAGCTAAATGTGGAAGCCTGAGGCACAAAGTAAACCTACTCAGAGCAGAACTATAGATCTGCTTTCTGCAGTTGTATGTGCAGATAAAGATGGCTCAGATAGACCCTCTGCTGTCTCAGCATCTGTAAACTTAAAATGCAATCCGAGTTCATTTTACCCTCCTAAGTTTAGGATGAAATGCAAGTTTGTCATGGTTAACACCACAGCTGTTTTAGAGCTACAAGACAAGCATGCATCTGAGAACTGATAAATAATATCTGAGCAAAATAGAAGTACTGAGCTCATCTTGTGTCATGAATGATCATTCAGTTAATGCATAAACATATAAGGGCAGGAAAAACATACATTTTAATGACAGTCTCAAAGAAACTCATCGTTCCATATGGTGGATTTTGGCAAGTAACATCTCTAACACTGCCAGCAAAACAGCTTTTATTACACACTGTAAAACATCCCCTCCAGAGCCTTGCTGTCCGAGGGGCAGAAACAACGCCACGAGAACTGCCCGTTTACTCCTCTGCATTCAGGGGCAAGGCATTGCTTCATCTTCAGAGTAGGAATCTTGTGCCACCCAGAAGCATTTTCTGTTCTATCAGCCAAGCATGTTGTCTTCTTTAGGTTATACTAGCAGCCAAAATAGCCTTCAGAAAATAATGTTCAGGATGCGACTTGTTCATATCACTGGGTAAATCAGGAAGCCATAGTAATCCCACTGATCGTGCACATTCCCATGTTCTGTACTCATTTAGTGCTTTCACTTGCATGGAATAGAAGTGCATAGTGTTTGTTACATTCATCTGTATATGAATAAAGATTTGACATCACTGAAAGTAGCAATTCTCACAATTAAGACTTGACTATTTACTATACAAGTTTTACGTTAAAAAAAACAAAACATTGGTTTTTAACTACCAGCATTTGAACATCCAAGTTTGCCCTGACCAGCCTGTCTCCCAGGCTCACTTCCTCTTTTAGAAAGACTTTAGCTACAATAATTTGACCATCTCTCCTAGCACTAAGAAAAAACACAAGTGTGCTTCTTCCAGTAGTGGCCCAGAAGACAGAGCCAAGCAGTTTGCTATCAGTCAGCAGCCCCACAGCTGCCAGCACAGTGCAGAGGTGCTGATGTCTCTCTTCAGCTTTGCACACAGCTCAAAGGCTGCAGAGGTCACCACAATCGTGCTATCACCAACATATGAACACCCATACTGAACCTCAAGGGATTTCCCTCTTTCCTGTTCCTCCTTCCCTGCCTATAAAATCTGCTCCAAATTTGCCTTATAAGATTTTATCTAGACTCCATTTAGACTACTATTGTGCTGATGTTCCTCTTGAATCTGCAGTTCAGAACAACAAAAGCAAACTTCATGCTTTTGCTGTTGGCATCCAAGCAAAATGAAAGAGAATTTCTGAGACAAAGAGAAGATTAAAGGTAATGTGATATCTACTTCCCAGAAGATGAATTCAAGTCTTACAAGATAGTCCTAATTACAGACATACCCTAGTTTTCCCAACACTTAGATTCCAAACACCTTTATTACTAGATTCCATCCCACCACAGCAAAGAAGAACTAAAGAGCCTTAAAACCAGTCACAGGAAGAAGTGATACAGATGACTTCCTCAATGGCATGCTGAATAAGTAAAGATTTTCTTTCTGTTCTCCTAATTCAAGACAAGAAATCCAGCAGTTACAACTGAACACTCTGGTACCAGACATGGAAAAACATTGATAGAGGCAGTAGAAATCTCTGCATTTGATTATTTTCTAAAATAGCAGAAACAGTTGTGCACTTTGCCTCAAAGCCTTTCAAGTGCTGCACTTGAAGGTGCTTCTGTTTGTGGCCTGGTGGCACAAGGAAGCCACGACCACTGAATCGTGGTATGAGGTCAACACTGATCTAAAAACCAGTAGGAACTGGGAGAAGTACTGTATTTAGGGACACCAACTGTCATTTGGAAAGGTAATTTTCTTCCAGACAGCCATAGTTAGATATTGACTTCATTCCTTTCAAGGCAATTCTACTTTAGTATCTTTGACTAAGTCTTAATGCTTTTTGTAGTTTATGTTGCCAATCAGTAATATTTCCTCTTTCTAGGAATGCACTTATCACAATTGCCTAATTACACTTATTTGGATGCAGAAATACTTCTTCCAGATCATTAAGTATCTGCTCTAAGAGAAAACTTCCTATTCAAATATCCTTTTAATAAACATTCTGCTGATGACTGCTGAGTGGGAAAAATAATAAAATTTTGCTTTAACCATCTACCCACTTCAAAAGTTTAAACAAGTTTCTTCTATTATATCAAAATCCTGCACTGTATAAGTAAGAATGCCTTCCAGCTACAACACTTCTAACTTACTTTATTAAGATTCTGTAAGCAAGAGATAAGTAGCAAACAGTTCAGACAGCAAGTGCAATGTAATCTCTGCTCAGAAACCTTCCCACAGATGCTAGAATTGTCCATGTATACCCCTTCAGTTTTGACATTTATAAAGGTGACAGCATTTAATGTAAATTAAAAGAATGAAAAGGACTTTGTTAAAAAACAGTAACGATATTTCTAGTTCAAAGGATTATTTTTTAAAAGAACACTTGGCTAAAACCATGATCTACCTATACTGAAAAAAATCAAATGCTACACAGAAGGGAATATTTCAGGTAAGCAAACAAAAGAGAACTGCAATATTTAATCTCATTATTCACCACTGCAGCCCCAGGTTTAAAAAAGACACAAAGTATAGAGGTGAATTGGTAGTAGCTGAAAATGCTCGTGGTCATCCTGTAAGCAACCAGAGGATGGGCCTTTTGATCTCAAGCAAGGCTTCAACATACTTGGCAGAGTGTGAACAGAGAAAGAAAGACATCTGATAAGTGTGACCCTTACTGCAGAAAGAGGAGTGCAAACAGTCAGACATCAGTCTAGCTTGTTCAGATAGAGAAACACCTCAGGAGAGGAGAACAGGCTGCAAGAAGCAGGTCAGTCCTCCTGCTGTAAAAGCAGGTGCAGGAAGACTCATAGTAGGAGACACCTCCTGCACCGTGAGGGTTAGAATGGAACTAAATGAGAATTTTGATGATAGAAGAGAAACAAGGATTAGAGATGGTGTGAAGTCAAATAAACAAGCAATTGTCATCCATCTTGTCAGTAACCAAAGTTTTCTCACCTAGCACTTGCATTTTACTCTCATCAGTGCCTGAGCTCTGAACACAAAGCAGAATTATGAGGGTTCCAGTCTACCACATTTTTAATACTTGCCATCCTACCACTATTTGAAAATCAATTTTAGCTGGTCTTCAATAGCCCACAATGATGCATTTCCAAGAGGTGTAAAAAAAACCAAAAACCAAAAGTTTAATATATTTACATACATAGAAACAAAGCAACAAACTACTGAAGAGACACTTGGTAAGCAACTGAAGAAACACAATACCTTTTATGGTGTTCTTTTCTTGCAGAGGCTTTACAACAGGAATTCTGCCTTGATTTGATGATAATTCTGTCAGAGAATTAAAGAAAGGAAAAAAAGACACATTATATCTGAGGAGAATAGGAAGAGTAGTATATTTAGATAACCAATACTGTTCACATTGAACAGGGGAAATCTGTTAGATTTGTCTTTACTTGATTTCCATTCCCGAGTCATGCTGGCATACAAGCCTCGTGTTACTTCAGGCATCTATCCCACCATCACCTGAGACCCTCCGAGATCCCATACAACTGGAGTACAGAAAGTAAGTCAATAGGAAGTGTTCTTTGGCTAAGGAGCCCTTCCAATCCTCTTGATTTCTGTCCCAGTACCAAAATTCCATGCATCAAATAATTCCAAACATACAACTTAATTCAAAGTACATTTAATTTGCCACTGATTCATAGCAAAAAATGTTTCCTTCATAAGCACACATCACAGCATTTTCAATCATTCAGGCCTAAATACCATCTAGTGACTCTAAAAATGTCAACTGTGGACACAAATACATCCCACGCTGCTTGACATTTCCCACTGCTAGAAGATACAGTATGAGAGCTCGGGACAGGGAGAAATTCACCAGAAAGAACTCAACAATTTTCAAGACCTCTTTTTTTAGTGTGAGCTTCAGATGCACCCCATGGACGGGCGAAGAATGGGAAACTGCACAGGCTGCTCCCTGCTGTACAGTTTGCACAAAACCACCCATGAAAGGCATCCTCTGCTCCTGAGCAGATTCCTCTCCTGTGCACAGATACAATTAAACTGCTACATGTGAGGCAAGTAGAAAAGTCCAAACTAGATGAGATATGGCAGTGTGATGTGGCCAGATAAGCAGACTACTTCAATGCAGTCGGACACTGCTTTATAAACAGCTATTGCAACACCTTGCCAGCAGAAATGGCAAGCCTCTATCTTCAGTTCCTTCTGTCAGTTGAACTTCTCTGGCTTTTTTGGCATTGTAATAATATGGTATTGATTGACACGGGTTACATGGTAATAGAGCTACCTGCAGAACCATTGCTCCCACCCTCACTGCACGCAAACAGCCCAGAATGTAATATTTCCCTTACTTACACTAATAATTATGCAGACTGATTAACAACAGAATTACACAGATGGAAGTGAGGCCAGCAGAAAAGAATTCACTTGGTCCAAAGTTAAGCCTGTCAGTGCCTTGACTGTATTGATCACAAGAAGCCCCTGCCCTGCAGCTGTGTTTGCCTCAGCAAGGACTTTGTCACAGAGAAATCACTGGGAGCACAGGTGGAGCTGAGCTGTATTCCTTGTGCTGTATTCTACCTCTGTTGTGAACTGCTTTTCTTAAACGAGACAAGGAATGAGCAGAAGGAATTCCCTGCCTAATCTCCCCTTCCTTCACCTTACATCCTCCTTTGCCAAATTGTTGTTCCATTTCTCTGGGAAATGCAGACAATTCTGACAGCATGGCTCCGCATTCATAGAAATCAGACAGGAACCATGAGGTACCTCCACTGCACCCCGTGTGGGCACACCGTCTGTCACAACGTGCATCACAGCACAGCAGACACCCGTGGGAAGCAGGAGCTCCACACAGAGGTGTGATAAACAGCTACCACAGCATGCTTAGCAGCAGTGAAACTGAACACCCAGTCTGTGACATTCCACCAAGAGATGAATGACCAGCTGTTTGATATTCCAATATTTACCTTCAATTATCTTTAGAAATTCATTTAAAAAAAGCATTATTTGTGTCACATGTGCTTGGAGTTCCTTTATGAACTCCTACTCATTCTTAATTACAATGTAAATCGGTGGATCAACAAACAAGCAACCATTAACTAAATCAGCTGATAAAAAACACGAAGTTCGGACAGAAGCAGTGGCAAAGTGCCCAGATCAGAAAAAGCCTCCTAACAGCTCAGTCAACATGGATAGATACACAGACCTTTCAAAATAGATGCTCTGGGTAATAACAGTTACTGCCAGTAAGTGGTATATAAATACTACAGAAGAAAAGGCCCACGTACCACTACAGACACATCGCAGATCTGATCCGTGGCTTTTTCAAATGTCAGAACTGAAGACACACCACAAGCTAGGAAATGTCACTCAAGTCATTACATGCAAAACAGCGATGTAAGTTATTTGTTAGGGTAATGATGGCTGAGCTAGCTTTGGCAACCTATCTGCACCTATTTCCTGCAGTATGAACGTGCCAGGTCTTTACTGACAAGAAAGCTTAACAAAGGCAGAACAGAAGGCAACAGGCGATCAGTACAACACAGTATGAGAAGAGCAAGTGGCACTCACACTAATCCTTTACTGAAGGAAATGTGCATTTGGTGCATTAGTGTTTATAAGAAGTCCAGACAGCATTTCACATAAGACTAGGATTTTCTACTGCACAAAGCTACAGTAAAACTGCCAATTCTTCATAGCCACGAATCTACGAAGGGCAATATTTCCAAGATTTGTTTCCTATCGCATCATATAGATTAGCAAACATGCACAATGGGTGAGATTTGCAAAATCCACCAGGTAGCCATGAATTATACATTGCTAATGGTATTTAAAGTTCATAATCCTCCAATCAAGATTCTGCTGACAGCAGGTCATCCCACTACTAGACATCCAGGAGCTAAAGGACAGGTAGGTGTGCACAGAAACTAAGAGCACATGGGCACATCTGGTATATGACATATATAATGAACAAGACCTCCTCAACATGGTCTCTCAAGTATTTAGCAATAACATCACTAAAAATAGCCAAATGCCTTTTATAAAGAGTTTAAAATTTTACAGCTTAATATGCATAAGAATTCATCACATCCAATTAAATTAAAATGCAATACTTGATCATTTTTAATGCAAATCTGAAAAAGGAAGATTGCATAATAAGCTAATACACAGTTTGAGTTTACCTATTTCTGTTTCCCAGCATCCTAAGGATATCCCCACTGAACACAGCTTTTCATGGGGTAATCAAATTCATCTTTGGCAGTGAAAAATCATTCTTTTAAATACATTTGCTGAAGAATGCTGCGGTCAATACAGATTGACACAATCAGTAAGATTAATCCACTGTTGCATAAGATACGAGTCAGGTTTAGTTTCCTTTAACAGCTAACACTTTTTTGCACCTGTTTTCAGCATTACATTTGCCAACTTGCTGAACTCCAAACATAAATTTAACATTAAACTTCAGTTTGAATTTCAGGATAAGAATTACTTTAGATTTGAAAAGTAGGTACTTTGCAGAAGATACCAGTTCTGTTAATTGTATTTATACAGTGAATTTACTGTGATCAGATTTAATTTTAACATTTCAGAATGATATAAATACCATTACAGAATGGTTAAGTAGTACAGATGTTTAGTCAGCCCCAACCTAGACATCATGAAAAGCCAAATGATCTTTGCTTACTGAAGACTTCAGCTTTACAGAGCTCTTCCCAATCCATCAAGAAGTCCAGTAAAGGCTTAGAGTGAGAGAAATGGATTCTGAGCTTCATATCTTAATTTACAGTCATTGTCTTGGCACAGGGGACCAGCAGAATGCAGGCTAGACAGAGAGGAGTGATAAGATCCCAAAGGAGATCAGGAGAAAACAAGGAAGGATGGATCTCAGAAGGAAGAGGCAAGAGGAAAGCAGAGAATGGCTTAATTTGTAAGAAGACAAATTCAACACAGTTTTCAAGAAAAAATTCAGCAGATTCCAGCTGTGAATTTAGCCAAAGGTTTGTACTTACATTTCTTCAGGCAAGCTATTCAATACACAGCTATATTTAATTGAAATAGTAGTTCAAAACAGAGAGAAATTAAGCTCTCTCATCTGGCCCCTATTTGAAAACATTTTGATGTAAGGAAGAAAGGTGCTACCTAAAGGAAAAGAGAAGTTTAATGCAGTGTCACAGCTACTCTAACAGGTCTGAAACTCACTTCACAGTCCAGCTATACAGTTATGAGCATCTTTAATATCTTCTTCAGCAGCCACCTGCTAAAAAAGCCTTGAGTCTTTTAAAAGTCAATCTTTGTGGACAATTTTAATTCAAAAAAGCAAACTGAAATTTACAATTATTATAGTATTGTACTTGACAGAACAGATTAGCTGCTATAAAACAGCACAGGCAGTAACAACTTCATTATGATTACAAGAACCAGAAGCCCTCTGCAGCCAACATCAGATGTCTCTGGGTCCATCAGGCATCCTTCTAGCAGCTGAGCAACGCCGCTCCAGCTGCCAGTGGCTTACATCTCCCACGTTGGCAATTGAGCCAGCAAGGTCTCAGTTCTAAACAAAGGAGAGTTACAGATATTCTGTCAATAGAGATTCAGGCTTTTTCCCAATTTCTGGGAAAAGAAAAAGCAGCCAAAAGGTGATATTAACTCCCAGAAATGCATGTCTCTATATTCACAAAAAGATTATGCTACTACCTATACTTTTATGCTAGCTGGTGCATGCTAAGCATTTATTAACATATCTTGTTCCCCGGTGCTTTCAATTCAATAGGTTTAAGAATGGTGGAGTCATAACAGTTTGTTGGGTATTACCTTGGTCTTAAACACTAAAAAAGGGTTCTGGCTCTTACTTAAAGGCTAAGGGGTAACAGCAGGAGGAATCTGGTTATCCTGGCACTACTTGAGCAGAGTTATTTGCTTTGCTGTACTATTTCCACTTTTATGGCTGCTCTCATCTCTTTTCATGTACTGCTTTCCCTCTGCCAATATAGAAAAATTTACTGTGATCCTATTGTAAAGAAATGGAAGCAATTTCTTAATACTCACACAGTTTTATATTTATCATTAAGGTCAATGAAAGGAGATTAAGCTAAATCATATTCCTAAAACGCTGGCAATCCTAATTGAGTACAGTTTTTCTAAGAAATGTTGCTTTTTCTAAGAAATACTGTGGTGTGGAATGCTAGAGAATCTGGACAAGAAACATTTAGGGAAAGCACAAGCCAGTAGAAAAGGAAGGAGAGGACAGACTGACCACTGGAAATCTGGTACTATAAACCAATTAATCTAGTTCAGTGACAGCTTGACCTTACAGAGGCCCAAATAATGCATTTTATTAAAAGCGGAGCCATAAACAAGAGATGGAAGATGTCTCTGAAAGGTCACTAACCCACTAAACACAGTGGCAGCAAAATGGAAGAGTATGGCACACACTAGAAAACCTAGCAATGAAACATGCTGACACCAAATAAACTGGGGAGTTGGGAAGAACGCAAGAACAGGCAAAAAAGGCACTTGGGAGATGAACACTTCCAGTGTAAACAGCAGCAGTAGTGCCAAGTGCAAGCTGGCTACGTGAGCACATGCCAAAATGTATTCGGAGCTACAACCAGGAGTGTCAGTAAGCGCCTGAATAATTACATTTCTCCCTCTCAGTATACTTGTCTTGTGGCTGCTGTGATAGCTTGCTCACATAAATATTAGAAGGCGTGGAAGTAATAACAGACATCTGAAATTAATTTTTTTGATACACGATTTAGAGACTGCAGAGAACTTTTTTGTTTCTAGGCAGAGGGAAAATAAGCAGAAAAGCATACACATAAGCAGGGAAACAAGGAGAGGAAGGTCACAAGTGAAGGCAAACACTGCGTCTATGTCTAAAATGACAAAGGCAATACATAATACATGTTTAATGTAATTAATACATCATTAATATAGAAATAAACGGATGAACAACTTGCAAAAATATGAATCGTGCTGCATCTGGTTTTGCTCCCAAAACAAAGAAATAAAATAAGAACAAAAGTCAGAGGGACAAATGAGCACATCATGCATTTTAAAATGTGGATGCACAATGCACTCGAGCTTCCTGAGCTCAGATGCCACCAAGACACTGAGACTTGCAGAACCCTTTTGTCAAAGGACACTGCTTGCAGTTCAAACTCACCCTCCACTCACCACAATACAGGCAGAAAGGAGAGCGAGACAGCACGGGTAGCCACAAAGCAGGAAGAAAAGCTGGCAGGTCTCATTTTAGCTCCGCCAGCCTGGACAGCCTTCTCCTAACAAGCAGCAAATGTGATAAAACTGAGGAACAGGCATGACTGTCAAAAATACAAAAGCAATAGCTCTACCACACGAGTCTTATTTGCATCTTAAATGTTTATAATCTTCAGATTTAGCACATCTGCTGTTAGTCTGAATGCACACCTTTTAATACAAGCAGCAAAGTGACTGCAAACACTACAGAGCCATAGCAGTTCGGGGGGAGTTCAGATGCCAGCTCCCAGTCTGCCTCTGTCATTGGAAGGACGTGGCAGACCAGCACTGCTCAGATGCTAGATTGCTCCTCTCTAATTATATTATTCCTTCTGAATGATTCAGTGACATCTCCAGTTTCTGTGGCATTAAAAAAGCAGTGAAAAAGCTGAGGCCAATATTCTAGTCTTAGAAATCCTCAGCTCGACTTGTTAATTATTAGAAAATAATACATGTCATGAAGGTATCTTGAAAATAAGATATTTTGATTTCCAGCCACAACAGCACCACACCAGTTCTAGGTGCTTCTCAGATCTGAAAACACAGCTATTAAACAGATCCCATGAATACTGTATTGGACAAGATACCGTATCAGCCTTGCAAAGTCGCACACAAATCTATTTGTCTGTAACTGTAGAATTATTGTAATGAAAGAACAATGTTTTGCTTGCTGCCAGAAAGAGGTAATCATCCTTAGTAGGCCAACAGAACTTCACAAAGCTGCTGAGCACTAAGCTGCCCATATGATGTTAATACAGCCCATGACAAAACCTAACAAGCTGCCATTCCCTCCAGCCCTCCTGTGGCCCTTACTTACCAGTCCTCAGAAAGGCAGACAGCCTTTTCCTTCTGTCCAAACACTAAGAGCCTCCATCCTCCACTGAAGCTGTTATTAACAAAGTTCAGTGAATAGCACTGAAGTTTGAATACTGTTGTCCATAAATTTTGTGCCATGCATTTTCTTGAAGTTGTTACACAGTCTTAGTATTACAAAACCAAGTAATCTTCCCAACTGCTAACCACACAAGTTCCACACGAAGGCAATGAGAAATCAGGTTGTCCAAGAACTGCACAACTTCAGGATAGATGTTAAGAAAAAGAAAACAAAAACCCTACGAAAGCTTAAATTGCTAACAGATTAAAAGCTCACATTCAGGAAGAATCAAGATCTATGGGTAAGGCCAGAATCAACCTAAATAGCACTCCACTGCATTCACTGGTGTTAAGACCTGTAAATGGCAATGTCTTTACTGGTACAATTCACAATCACATCTTTTATTAAAGTTGTTGAAGAATATGATTGAGCTTTCCTTAGGTCTCTGTGGCTTACACTTTTGAAGGGCAGCTTTTAATTGCATGTGTGTCAGTCATAAGCTCCATCCAATTGTCATGGAAACACTCATTCCAATGAAGAGTCAAATGTCTAACTTGGCTGCTGGAAGACAAGTTTTATTGCTGTAATTTAGCAAAACTGCCTAGTTTGCATATATTATGCTGAATGGAATCACAGCAATGGCCATGCTGCTGGACACTGTGCTCTGCCAAGACTTTAAATAGATTTAATATTTTGTAAAAAAACAATCATACATTATTCTCATTGTATCTAAGAGAACATGACATAACAGGGCATGCTTCATTCTGTAACACTCCCATGGTTTTTGTCTGTTTCTCTTTCCAGCATAATTTCTGCCCACAGACATGACTAGGCAGGTTAATTGAGTTAATTGAGAATTTAAGGCATAAGCAAGACCATTCAGGCTTAATGCACTGCTTTGACAAGTGCTGCAGATTCTTGTAGTAGTAATTACTGTGATAACCCAATACATTTGAGAAGTGATTTTCAAAAACAGTCACAATGGTTAGGTCATGACTGCTTTCCCAAATCAAGGAACACACACACTTGGCTACCATCACCCAAAAAATCCTAATACAGAAGCAGAACTTTTTTTTAAAGCATCCAATCACCAGAAAGAACTCACCATTAACATCACAACACCAATATTTTGTATTTGAGCAGCTTTTTCAACTATAGGCATCAATGTATTTTACAAGGTAAAGGGAAGTTACCATCAGAAATTGTGACAGACAACACACGGTAATGTGTCAAATGCAAAACACGCAAAAGCAAAGCCTGGAATTTTTTTTTTTTATACCCATGTTCCTATTCTTCAATCCTCAGATGTACTCCTAAGAGCCAAAGTAGCTTAAAAGAAAATTGAAAACTTTTCATTAAAATTCAAAACCTGGAGATAATGGAACGTATTAGTGATCCATGATTTCCTGCACTCACAAGTGGGTACATTCCCACACCTTCACTGTAATTTCCAAAGTCCCTGTGGAAACTGACTACCTGTAGTTGCAGCCCACTGCAGGTTCAATGCACGTGAGTTCCAGCAGACTGCAGCAGGCCTTCAGCACACACTGTGTGAACTGCCAGGAGGTTTTAACTTCATTTCTTGAGTAACAATTGCAGTCAAACACACAGGCTTACATCAATAACCATACTTGAAATTATAACAGGAAAGCTGAAACCTTACGTAGTTTTAGAAGAGAAAGATTTTATGCTACGTCTACATACCTTTAAATTCAGCTACTTCATTTTAATGTACATAATATTCTTTTTAATTTATACACTAATGTAAAGGAGCAAGATTGCATCAACTCATTCTGCTGAGAAATTAAGACAACATTAACTGGCTATAAAAGAATTAAACTGCAGAAACTATAGAGGCTAACTCTGGAAAACTGCAACTCCAAGAAATGGATTAAGACTGTGTACCAAAGCAGTGTAATACAGCAGCATACAACAAAATTGAACACTGTCTAGTAAAGGAGCAGGCACGGGCTGTTGGTTATTTGGGTAAGATTTGTGTGCCTCCGTTTGTCCCCACAGCCACATACAGGTAAGGGTTTGAGGGCAAACACCCACATACAGAACCAAGTGCAGAGGTGAGAATGGGTAGGATGGAATATGGTCACAATCTTACTCAGTTAGAGAAGTGGGAAATTAGAGCAAAGTAGAAGCAACCACAATTGCCAACCTGTACCCAGAACTGTGGGACTTTTAGAAAATGAAAAAAACAGTGAAATGGAAATAAACTAATTTTAGGGGGCTGAAGAATACTTCCTTGCCAATGGAAAAATGCCCTCAGTTGGAAATGCAATCATTTTATGTTTCCATTTAATTAGAGAGGAGGTGATTAAATCAAATAGTGTAAACTGCACAGTGTTCATTGTGTATAATACCTGGTAATATAAGTTACCCAGTCATAACCTTGAGATCTCATCCCCCCACCACAGTTCTGAGCCTTTACATCCACTGTAACATTCTGAAGTGTCCACCTGGTTCTTCCTGCACATAGAACTGCTCTTCTGAGTCCAACTGGGAAGGAAATAGATCATTAGAAAATCCTCTTCATACAGAAACACGTGAACAAAGCTGAAAATGTCACTAATGCTGTGTTTTCCTTCCTATTTATTATACCAACTTACTCAGAATCACTCACCATAGCTCTGACTTAAGTTTTTCCACTCTTAATAAACAGACTGCCCAGGAACACAGGTTACTACACTGCAGACTCTTGTTACACAGAAAAATTTCCATTCGTATGAAATTTATGCATAAGCATATGAACTGTGACAACTTTACTTTGAAGAACAAGCTGTGATAGCGAGTTTCATTAAAGAAAAGGACTGACACAGAATCGTGCTCTGTATTCACACCATCAGACCCACAGGAGGAAAGGGAACTGCCACACCACTGCTGCTGCCCTCAGGCCACAGCTTGGAGGGTGTGAAATTTCATGTTACAGCATCTAAAAATATGTAGAAATTGGAACAAATTCAACTTCAGTGTAGAAGACTGGCCTTAACTATTCCTGCTATTCTAGTGCTCTAGACTGCTACTTTAACAGTGGCCAGTACCAAATGCCAAGGAAAAACAGACAAAACTACAGTGCTACTTTCTCAAGATAACATTACACACAGAAGGAATGCAGGCTTCTAACCTGAATAACAAATCTAGATGTTCTGCTACAGTGGTAGGAAACATCCACAGCACAGCCCAAATACTAGAGAACAGCACACCAACTGTTATCTGAACTCCACGCAATTGCAGTTTGCAGTGAGATCCTCGAATGCTGAATCTTTTCATCCAGAGATCTTTTCTGAAAGGAAAGGCAGAGGATTATAGAATCCACAGCAGACTGAATTATGAAACATGGGAATGCTTCTGAACACTTTTGAGTCCTGAAGGCATTAATTTTCTGCATATTTCCTATACGAGATATTAGGTTTTTCACTGAGAAACTGGCAAAGTGTCTTTGGATTCATCCTTCCTCCATTCCACAACACTGAGCCAAGAGCTCTCATTTTTTCCTTTGTAATATTCTCAGTATTGTCAATAAGCCTCCATGACAATGTGGGAAGCAGAGATTGGGAAGAAGCAGATTTGGGGACATACAATATTTTTAAATAAGCTAAACAGGCCTAAGCCACATAGTCCTGCATTTTAACATGATACAAACTTTTTTTTTTTACACAACCAATGACAGTTCTTGTCTATACTATGTTTTGCACTTCAGATGCATCTCCTAAAACTGTCTGTTTTTCCTGCAATCACATTTGTTAATTTGTTCTGGAAGTCCTCCAGGATACGCTGCCATCATCCGCAAACATCACTTAGGATTCTCATAAGGCACTACAATCCAAGTCCCAAACATAAGCCCAACTGCTGCACACTTCACCATGGATAAAATTAACCCAACTCTCCTGCAGCAGTACCTCACTATTGTGAGCTGAGCCCTGTTCTGTAAATACAGGAGGATTGAGCTTAATTACTGGCAGATTACACTTGGATCTCAACATTCACAATAACTTCATAATATTAAGCATTCAGTGATAAACCCATCTTAAAGTCTAAACACAGTTCTGGTCCATGACTAGGCATGAGGAGTGTCTATCTATATCATACCTATCCTGATAAACAAAATGATGGATTAGAAAAACAGAAAGTCATATACTTTGTACATTAAATCACCTGTTTTATATATACAAATACATAGATATGTTCATTACAGGTAGTGTTCAGGGTGTTGTGGTTCAGGCAGGACAGTGCTTGCTTTTACCTACAAAGTTCAGTTCCATTTGTACCTCTTGTTTAAAACTGATTGCTAGTTGTTTATTCTATCTCTAAAATTGAGATAGATAATGCAGTTCTGCCTGTATTATTGGATTGTGCTCTGAAGATATAAAAAACCAGAAGTACTACTTAGTCACTAGAATTGTCTAGTAGGGAACGAGCCACTGCTAAAGAAAGGCAGTGGAAGCAGAACTGCACTTGTTTGGGTTGGTTACTGGACAGATTTAATTGACACACCAGCAGGTCATTTTGCTGAACTCTGTGTGTACCCTGGTTCCACTCACAGGCAAGTCAGTGATGCTCAAATCTTGTTACCTGCCCCTGTAGCTTCAAAATATCTCACTGTGCAAATTATTATTTTATCCCTTTTGATTTAGTAGGCTAGCTGTGCTGTCTCCTCATGAAAATATTGTGCACATTTTTTTTTTTTTAGCATTTCAGGATAGTTTATAATTAAGAATTATTTCCTAATATGCCTGTACCTGCCAAGCTGTTAACCCCACACAAAGTAAGTGAATCAGACCTGCCAGGAAGCCTGTTAAAACAGAGGAGGATGAAAATTAAACTCTTGCAGCAAATCTTAAGGCTTCACTTCTATGGCAGTCACTTAACGTTTTCTGGGCAAACTGCCACGAGGGACGCCAGCCCTCAAGATCAAACAGCCTACGTTAGAGACTGACACCGACCTCCATCTCCCTCCGAGGCAATGCCCAAGATGGCCCAGCCCCAGCTCCCCAAGGGCCGAGTGCAGGCAGCACAGCTCGGCTCCTTCGGCCGAGACGTGCCCTCTCCTGGCAGATGCGAGCACTGTTCCGGCACGGCTGGATGAGGAAAACCCAGCCTTTCTGCTATCGGTACCGGCACACATTACTGCAGTGCTTTTATTACAACTTGTTTATTAAGCGTTCGTGTACAACTAGCCTTCCTTGATGCTATAGTAAGTACTCCAAATAACCCCTCATTTTTATTGCAGGTCTGGCCTTACAGGAGGGACAGAGCATTTAAGACAGCTAGAAAGTCTTGGTCATCACAATATGCGTTAGCAACCAAGGAAGGAGAGTGGGGAAACACAGAATATAAAGCCTCGTCTTAGTTCTGATACTTTTAATTAACAGTGGGTTCATAGACCTCCCCTACTGGAGCAGTAAGATTTCCCACTCTTAACTCAGTAC
The DNA here is from genome assembly GCF_987193195.1 of Phasianus colchicus. NCBI lineage: Eukaryota > Metazoa > Chordata > Aves > Galliformes > Phasianidae > Phasianus > Phasianus colchicus. Next base: position 12,230,175 of record NC_143453.1, on the reverse strand, counting down.
CAGTCAGCTAAATGGAAGGACTTCTCCATGAGATTCATACTACATCTCTTCTTCACCAAATCCTGCCACTCACAAATAGACCCTAAAAGCAGAAGAGGTCAGGGCAGGTCAGAAAAGCTGCTGTTAATATTAAACACAGCACAGGTTTGTTGGTTAGTGCCTTGTAGGTTCTACCAGCAGCCTGATACTCCAGGTAGAGCTGCTTTGGAACCTCCCGCTTTGAGCACTGGGCTTAGAGGGTCAGCAGACCTCCCTGGTGCTCTCTAGCCTTACGGATGCAGCAGATTTAAAATCACTGCCTGAAAAGTATTTATAACTCTTTATGTATTTTTCCCTGCAGCAGTTGTCACTATTTCTGCTTCCTCAAGTGTTCTTGGGCAAACTGTTTGAGCAGATGTTTATGAAACATAAATTTGGGGAAAAAATCAAAATGTTTGTAACAGCAAATATTCAGTCATTAATAAATTATATTTGATACATGGAACTTATGCCCCACGTACCTCATGTCAAACCCAGACCATCTTGAATTCCAAATATTAAAAAATATATTGTGCCTATGGAATAAAAAGGCCCTTAGGAAAGGAGAACTGATAATGAGAAATTAGTGTCACTAGATACTAAGAGTGCTATCACTGCTAACATCTAAAGCAGAGATCAAACTGCCATGTGAAGTGCTGGACTTTGAGACAATAATATGAAGATGTTTCTTAGAAGAAATGAATGAGTTGTCAAAGGACAGAGGCCTTTGTGCCTCCTCTTCTCATCATACAGGTGGATAAATGTGGTTCATTGATGAAAACAGTGCAAGTCTACTCTAATCTGATAAGGAAATCCAAGAATTAACAACACTGTATGATTCAGGAAGTATGAGTTCAACAGGAAAAAAACTGCCTACTACACTCTTGGGATTCTAGAATTTCTCTGAAGATTAAAGCAGATGCTTTAAGCAAAGAGATCCAGAGATTTTTGAAGACCTCTGGAAGTGGAATTACAATGGAAATGGACAAATCATGAAACAAATTTTAAGTATAGCAGAAAAAAATGTATCACCTTTCTTCTTGATTGGATTGCTCTGCTTCTTTCAGGTGCAGGAACAGCAAAACTGGCATGACTTTCGCCTTCTATTTAATAGATCCTATACAATCTCAGGCATACTGCAGTTTCTTCCCCTCTCCTATAGCTTTTCTGAGTTTTCCTCAAGAACACTGCTTATATTTGCACATCACCCCATATGGAATTACAGCAAGTAAACATAAATGGAAATGAATCCACCCCTGCAGAGAGACATGCTGCTCTGAGGATCCGCAGGGCAAGAACTGCTTCCTGGTGGATGCTGGGGTACTGTTAACTGGACATGCTGCAAACACTGCAGTTAACAGACAGTAATGCATCATTAAGTATTACTGAAGTGACATTCCTGCTTCCAACTTGCACACTTCTTGTTCTCTGTCCGTCATTTCCTCCCTCTACTTTCAAGAGAGCACAGAACTAGTCCATTAACATGGTTAGAGATGTCTCATTCCAGACTGTTTTCAGGTTCCACACCATCCATTTCACCAAGAGAGGATTATAATCCTATTTCCATCTTATTTTCCCCAAGGAAAAGTGAAAATTAATGTTTTTTACCTCATCCATTCCACACTGGTGCCAAGCTCTAGAGACAAAATGCTCATCAGAACCAAGAGCCTGGGCATGAAGGAACTTCAAAACAAGTCAGACATCAATTGTTTTGATTTATACCCATAGGAAACCAAGTCAGTCCCAAAAGCTTAAATTAATTAGCTATTCAGAGCTGTCTATAAGACATGATTAACCTGAAAGATATAAGTAGTGAGTATGAAGTATGAGTCTGAAATTGCTTCCACTGAACAAAAGTGGCTTAAAATTTCATCTTCATAATGGTCATACATCCAGAATACCCCTTATTCCATCCAGGCTTTACATCTAGATTTTTCTGCCACCCATGTCAAGCACAAAGCATTAAACACTTTTACAGCTATTGACTTAAAAGAACACTGAGTATACAACACCTCAAGCTGCATCAGCTTTATGACATTCTATAACTGGACTGACCATCTCCAGCATCTGTTTGGGAGGCACAACATAAGGCAAGTTCACCAGTTCAAACCTTGCCATAAATAGATTCTGCAGATGCATTTTATAGTAGATACTGTAGACTTTTCCATTTGAACAGTTTGCATCTTTCAGGTAACACATATAAATATAAAACAGTAACATAACAGCTTAAGAGATGCAATCTGGTGCATTTTAAGCTAGATAAGAATTTGCTGTTTTATGACAGCATGAAAATGGTTGTTAGATTCAGCTGCAGGTCAATACACAGTATGCAGTTTTCATCTGTTTTAAGTTGGGGGTTAGCTTCGTGCAGATCAGAAGGTTAACTTCAGAATGAACAAGCACTGTCAGACACCGTGCAGCGCAGCACAAATCTTCCCCCAGCAAAGCCACTGGGGAAGGGCCATCTCATCTCACCATATGCCACAGGTATGCAGCTCTCAGCCACTCGCACACTCCCCACATTTTAAACAAATTCACTTCCCAAAGCTAAATTGTCTCAAATTCCAGTCATCCAATATTGTAATTATGTTTGATTGTGGCAACATGGAATGAAGCAGGCAGGAAGAGAAGGTTAACCGTAGAGTTCTATTTTATAATCTTTTTTTATAAATAACGGACCTGAAAGGAAGGACCACTATTGATGAATGGGAGCTAGAACAAGAACTTAACCATTTGCTGAGGTCATTTAATCTGTCAATATAAAAAGAAATGGAAGCCTTCTAATTCAGTTCATTGCATAAGGCCCCCGATGTGAAAATCCACAATGAATTTTCAGCATTTAACTTCAAATAAAAATCAGTACTGTAGCTTAATAATTATCTCTCAGGCATTAAGGCAAACAAAGCTCAGATTCCAGACAGACAGCATCACCAGCTTTTTAGAGCTCAGGCAACTTCTTTGTTCAGACAGTAAATCAGTATGTATCCCAACTTGGAAAGTGAAGTCTGATAACTGATAACCTATGTAATTTCAATATTTTATGAACTCTGTGCAGTTCTGTTCCAGACATGGTCTCCATCAACCTAAGCCAAGCATCCACTGGACATAGTTTTAGATGTCTTATAACTGTTTTAGTAATTACAATGATATCTAAAAGAAAAATCATACAAGTAAATTTCTGCAATGACGGAATGTAATCAATCTGCTAACATCCTTCAAACCATGATCTAGGGCTCAGACACAAGTTCTGTATACATAAGATGTATTACTATGTGCATGCATTAGAAATCTCCGTATCTTGGCTCCTTACTCTCTATAGAACAGAAGAGTAGAACCACTCTCCTGAAATTGATAAACATTAATTTCATCCAGAAGTCTCAATCTTTCTCTTTGCAAAGGAAAGTTCTCCTACCTCAACCCATTCTTTACAGCTTCCACATAAAGTAGTGTAACTCATGGCTTTGCTGCAGTAGGGGAGTCTACATTGCTACACATAGGGATGGAAAGAATAAAAGAGTTGCCAGTAAGATTTTCTAAAAGCTATATCTTGTGTGATAAGAAATGTAATATATACAATTATACCAAACAAATGCATATTTTTCTTCTTCTGAATCCTATTAAGGATATTTTATTCCATGCCATATATTCTAGGCACACGTATAATGCCAGTTCCATAAGCTCTGACAATGATGCTGTTTTACTGTTACTTTCCAAATCACATTTTGCATTCTTCCCCATAGAGATCTTATGTCACAGAATGGCCAGGGTTGGAAGGGACCTCAAGGATCATGAAGCTCCAACACCCCTGCCACATGCAGGGCCACCAGCCTCCACATTTATTACTAGACCAGGCTGCCCAGGGCCCCATGCAACCTGGCCTTGAACACATCCAGGGATGGACGGGGCATCCACAGCCTCTGGGCAGCTGTTCCAGCACCTCACCACTCTCATAGGAAAGTACTTAATGTCTGAAGTGGCCTCTCCTGACTGTGCAGACTCGCAATTTCTACCACCCAAGAAAAGAAGAATATACCTTGTTCCTGATTCCTGGACTCCAATCCATCATCTCCACCATATACACAACGCATGCCTATTATTCAGGAACTTCATACCATGCGTGCCCAAGATCAGCAACCGTGCTGCCTTCCTGACCTACACAAACCTATTCACACACTCACACCATTTCTATCATTTTTTATTTTTGCTGAATGTCACACTTGCTTACAAAACCCTTTGGATGTAGATCACATAATAGCCAGCAACTTCAAACAGGACATTTAGCATAATCATCTCCACATTATACTGCAGTCAGCACTAAAATAAGATTCCCTACCCATAACTGTCCACCTTTGAGGTAATGTCTCATCTCACACCCTTGTCAAGCCAATTGTTTTATTTATGGAGGTTGCTCTGAAAGTAATGCTTCCTATTTGTTTCCACAGAAACCACAACAGATACAAAGAGCATGATGTTATCTGCTCTACCAAATTCTCAGCCACAAAACACTTTCTCATCACCATTAGCTGTACATCTTTGCCCACAGTGAACCAGACATGCATGCCACACTCTTAAAAGTCTGCACCAGCAGAGATGACCCACTGTCACCACTGTGGGTGGTGTAGTAATAAATGTGGGTGGGTCTAGTAATAAATAATCCCTTCCAACCCTGGCCATTCTGTGACATAAGATCTCTATGGGGAAGAATGCACAGTGCCCTCACTGAGCTCACAGACACTGCTTGGCCTCCATCACCATTCAGCATCGATGAATGTCAGTGGGTGCCATTTTTTCCACCTGGAGCAGTTCAGTGACACACCTTTGCTCCATACACACCCCCATGTCAGACGCCATTCTGTCAGAGTGCTGCTCTGCTGCCATCTGTCACACAGCAACAAAACATAACGGGATATTGGTGGGAAGCTTCAACCTCTGCTGCCATGCCACCAACAGCTGCCTCTGATGTTGTGGACTAACAATGAAACAGGAGGCATTACTTTTGGAGCAGCCATAGTAGAGCCATCCCATCTTACCAGTAGAATTATTAACCCAAAAATATCGTTCAGTTCGCTTTTTTCCACCACTGGGCGCCATCCTCCCTTCCCTGGAGAAGGGTCCCAGTCCCTTCTCCAGGAATTGCCATACCCAAAGAGGCTCTCAAGAGCTGTTCTCTTGTAACACATACAGAGCCAGAATTCTACTGTTCAAAATATTTTCGTCATGCCCACTGGTTTTAATATTCAGAAGTTAAAGCACCGCTGAGATGGCATGCAGTGGGATTTCAGAGCTGAATGTAAAGAGGAATTACTAAAAAACCCTGCAATGACTGAGTTGTACAGTAAAAAATACTGCGGTTGCAAGACCTCTCCCATCAAATGCTGAGGATCTGAGGCAAATAAAACCCACACATATTCCTGTTTTTCAGGCCTGGCCAGATAACCCCACAAAACACACAGAGAACTGACTGCAGTAAGTGCAAGATAAAAACAAATCCAGTTACAATCACTATCAATAAGCAAGACAAATAGAATAAGTATGTTCTGTATGTGGATATTTTGCAGCTGATTACTCTGCTGTCTTTTCGTCCTACACGATATAAAGATAAATGCAGAAAAAACAGAAACAAGAATTGTTTGTACTGCATATTCTCAATAACAGGAGCTGATTTTTTTTCAGTTTAATATGCATCCACAGAGACCTAACCACAACTGTCATCACAGCAACATTTTTTTTCAGCTGAGTAGCTTGGGAAAGAACTGACTTAATTCCCCTCATTTGCACTGTGCCAAGCACAGTATGGTCTCAGTCCCAGCTGAGGCCCCCAGGCACTGTCACAACCCAGTCACCAGATGAGCAAGGTGATGTGCTCAGTGCTGAACTCCTCAGCTTTAGCAGGCAGCTTGAAAGATGCAAGGATAAATCACTTTAACAGCACTAAGCATGACTTGGTTAACTTTTAAAATTAAGCTCGATTTTTACTGCTTAATCCTCCCTTCTCCCTCCTGCATCTGTTACCTCCTGTGTAACACTGGGGATAGAATTTACATTTATTATTTCTTCTGACAGGTGCTTAGCACACCCCAGGAATACCATAAAATTAGAACAATATAAGGTGGATTGGAGGGTTAAAATTTTTTGTTACTATCACCACTGGAAAAAGACTGAAACATTCTTTTCACAGCTATAATGACAAGATAAGTGTCAGACTTAAAAAATAGAAGTTCCACTAAAGCTTTCTGCAGCTTAAAGCCCTGTTAAATGTATTCATATTTGATTCCACCCTCAGAAAGCCAGTCCTCTTCTGCCTTTTATTGTTTATATTAGACACAGTGAGTCACAGAAATAAAGTGACATGAAACCACATTTATGCTAAAGAAATCATCCTACATCTTTTCAGATTCTCTTGCCTGCTATTTCCGTGGCATAGCTCCTATTGAATCTGTGAGACTCATCACCCAACTGAGGGCTAAACACAAGTTCTTGACTCCAGATATGTAGATGCTCACATTTTCTTGGCTGACAATTCAGAGGAAACAGATGCACTATCCATAAGTCACCAAACCTCGATGAGCTTACAGTTCTATCTGACCAGTGCATACAAATAACAAAATGAAGCTAATAGAAAACAAAGATAGCCATCTAAGCGTGCCATTAGTTTCCTCTTCTTTACATTTACATAACTTGTGATTTAACTTAGTAGAGAACCCCATCCTTCCGCATGTAAGTCAAGCACAAAATTTCAAGGTGAGTTTTTTCCACCCACTGTTTACTAGAGCTAAAATGGTTACAGTCACAGGTCTGTGACTGAGTCACACCTAACCACAGCTTCAAACTACCCACATGCACCCAGTCTTACAAGGATGTCAAAGGTTTGAAGACCCAGTTTTGAGCAGAGGTTGGACAGATGACCTCCAAAAGTCCCTTCCAACATAAATTATTCAATGATTCTAAGACTAAAACCACTCTGGTTTCCGACAGCATGCACTACATAGCAAGACAACAACCTTCAAAAAAATGGATGTACGCCCTCAGGCTTTATTCCTCCGAATTTTCAGAAGGTCAAATGCTGACAGGAATTGGGCATTGGCAATTCCTGTTGGAGTCAAAGGAATTACAGCCTCTCGTCCCTTCAGTGGCTTCACAAACACCACTTTTTTTTTTTTTTACTACTGACAAATAGAAGCAGAACACAGGAATACAGGTTTGCTTAAGGGCTGACCACATCACCTCAACATCACTCCAAGTCCCTGCCTGCCTACAAAGCACCACAAGCAGGAGGAGTCTTTCCTAATACCTTTTAACTGATACATCCATATGTAATTACTAAATCTTTCATGCACAATACGCATTTCTTAGGTGTTTTTGCGATCAGTACACTTCAGCTAGCACTGCAGAAAAAGTGAAGTCCTCTTATTGCAACTTGGTTTTAAGTCTTAATGCAATAGGTATACTTACCTACATACATCATCTTACTTTATGAGGCTCCAGAAGCAATCCATAGTCCTTTCACACTGGCAGCTTATACCAAAGGATGGAAGAAACTGCTCCACCAGAGCCTCACAGCAGAATGTTCCCCTGAATGCTCCACAACTTCAAGATGTTCAGGTACCCCCACACCATGACTTCATGCTTTTAAATAAGCAACTTTTTCTTAAAGCCACCTCCCAAACACAACCAGTGGGAATTACAGCTTGGACCTCCTGGCCAGTAGATAAATAACATGGCACATGATTAGGAGTTGTTATACTGTAGCACAAATACCATTGCCAGCATTAACAATTAGTTACTCCACACCATCTGTGTTTACATGTGTTACACCTATAACAACTCCTTTGATCTGATTTATCCTTTTCCAGTCACATACTTTACTATTTGAGTCAGATTTTCTTTTAGACATGAATAAAGTTCTGTTCTCAGGGAACAACTGGGAGGCACCTCAGGCTTCAGATGCTCTCGGATAGAAGACAGACAAGCACATCACTGGAATTGAAGTTCCCCTTTTAGAGCATCCCAGAGGAGATCAATAAAGGCCAGCAGAAACCCCATAAGATCTGGAAGGTCAGGAGCCTCCATCATATCAACCAGTTTTGTAACCTACATGAGATCAGTTTATCTGGATAAAACACAGCATTTCTAAGAGCAGGCATTCATGTTAGAACCTTCACAAATGCCTGCCTTTAAGACTGTAGAATCATGCAACCCATGGAGGAAAGACAAGGACATCTACAGAGTCTGTGAGTGACAACAGGAGAAAGCAGCCAATTATCTTAGTACAGGGATCAGAACTCCAGCTAAGCCTACAGAGACCGTAAAGAATGCTATATTACAAGTCATTAATGACCTATGGGGATAGGAAGAAGATAGTCTGGTAACAATCCTCAGAGGCAATAGCCAGGATGTACTGAGATGATAGCAAATATAGAAGACAAATTGCATTGGCATCTTGCTTCAATAGCCTACTTGTCAGCAGAAAAGACTTCCAGCCCTCCTAAGAGTCCTACAGCTCTGTAGCCCATTGGGAGCCCCATGTTACACAGTTCCTTCCACCACCCCAAGGCAGATGGCATTCTCTTCTATGCATCTATTCTCAATGCATCCAGCATAACCAGGCCTGCAGGGAAATGCTTCTAAGGGACAGGGAGCACTTTCTAGCTTTTCTTGGAGCTGGCAACTGGCTCCGCAGCAAGAATATAATCTTTTGATTAAGAGAAAAACGTCGGTATTGAGCTGACCAGGATTTGATTTGTTTCTCTGGTGTATCATTATAGCTGGAGATAGGCAACTATTTAGGGAGACATGGAATTATTGTGTGCTTGGTATGCAAGTCCCAGAAGCATGTATTGCTATAATTTTCTTTGTCACACATCAGCTTTTACTGTAATGAAACCTTGATTTAGAGGAAATATAAAAGGGGAAAAAAAAATCAATAAGTGTCATTTCAACTCTTCTATGTTCAAGATGAAGTACCTGGTTTCATCAGCAGCAGTTGTCATACCAATTCAAAATTAAAACTCTACATATTGAACCCAATCGTTAGTGAACGCAATGTTCACTGTTCTGCTTACACTTAATTCTATGAAATTATTCATTTTTATGCATGACCCTCAGAATATACATCATACCTGAAATACAGCAAAGGTGGCTGCGCACACAGGAATGACAAGCAGTAGCAGTAAATCACTTGGCATTTGGAGAGTGGAATTACAATTAGAAGTGGGAAAGTAAAGCCTGCTTGGATGGATTACTTCCTTATTGACAAATTCCCTGTGTTTCAGTAAACCCATTTGGATTTCCTCTGGGTTTTAGATCTTCTATCCAAAAAAAATTTTGCTGTGGAACTCCTACAACCCCCTGGTAGATGGCTGCTTTGAAGTACAATATGCTTATTGCCCAGTACGTGCAATCATACTGACCATGCAGGCTTCTACACATGCAGCTGCCTGGTAAACCTCCCTCACCCATTATTCTAACAGTACAGCACCAAAACAATACGACAAGTTTCAATTACAATTCCAGGATACATTTAGCAGCAACACACATTGGCATAATACTCCAAAGCTCCACAAGAAGGACTGAGCACTTCCAACAGAAAAGGCTGACTATTTCATGTATTCTACCAAGAAGAGCAAACAGCTCCTAAAAACTAGAATGTGGGGAATTACATTTCACTCCATTATTAAAAAGACAACAGCAAAAAAATTCAGACCAAAGATCTATCAGCTGAATTCAAGTTGCATTGGTAAGGCTCTATGCCTTGCAAATCATGGACACAAAGATTCTAGCCAGGAACCTGTACCATCCAGCTGCCTTTGCCATCAAAGCACCATACATATTTGCCTTCAGACACCAATGCAGCAAGCAGTACACAGCTAATGTTATGGATTATAACCCTGCACAAAACAAGTTACAGATAAAAGCCACGTTAATTTTGAGCCCCATGCTTGTTTCAGTAGAATATCAGTATCCTAGTTTCCAGCTGTACTGCAAATGCAGAAAAGTCACAAGCCCTTCTGACAAGGGGAGCAAAGAGGCTTGGTTCTGCAAGGAGGTTCCAAATATCCGTATGTCAGGGGGACTGGATTAAGAAGTCTCAGAATATCCAAAAAGGTATGGAGTAAAAGTTTGATAATTAAAAATAAGGCATATGGTAACTTAAATGAAAACATTCTTACATTTATAACTTCATTCCAGAGGATCCAAATTCAAGAACAGACAACAGCTTTAGCAAATTAGAGGACAGGGTAAATCTTGTCTGCAAGGTCTCTCTACATGAGTTCAAGATCTGCACCTAGTATCTGTGATGCATTTTTAGCAGTAGCTCTTTTATTACTAGATGTAGTACACCAGAGAGCAAAGATCATCCTGGAGAAGGGAGTTCCAGCACACAGCTCATGCAGCCAACACATCCAGCAGCACCTCATCCTGTAGGACTAAATACTGCTGAGCAGAAGGAATAGAAAACCTTTCTGAAACAAAGTGTTTTAAAAAAAACTTGCACATTCACTTCTTCACGTAATATCTTTATGTATTTACATAAAATCTTATGTGCCTGTTTCTGAGTACCAGTAGAATTAAAGAAAAGAATGAGAAACTAGAAAAAACCACAGCAGCACATCAGACTCAACATCCGAACATTCCAGGCATGGTATCAGTCATCTTTAACAATTACATTTAGAAACTGATGAAAAAACCTCACCAAACCAACAAGCTCTGTAGCTATGGCAACATGCTTAGCTTTGTAGGAGAAAAAATTTCTTCAGCTGGTTCAAATCAAATAACCAGCTCTAAAAGAGATGCAAAATATCTGACATAGCACATGTGCAGTTTCAGATACAGAACACAGCTACAGAAAGGTTTTCTCCAAACACAGAGCTCACTAAACAGCCCGTGGATGAGAAGTGAGTTTGATTCCATTACTCTCAGCATTTGAAAGGCTAAATGCTTTATCCCAATGCTCAGTTGTGCCTCCTAACAAGTCAGGCTTCACTGAAAATCATTTTTTCCCCTTTTGCTTGCTACACTTTGAAGGAAGCATCTGTTAAAGAGCCAAAATGAACCATTTTCTCTTCATTACACAAAGAGTAAGAAGCCATCCCAAGTTCATAGTGCTTCAGAAAGGAATTCCTGTTCATCAGAACTATTTGGTATGCATTCACTCCTCTGCATGTAGTCAAATTTCCTCAAATATTTAGACTTATAATTAATGGCTGCAAGCCAAGGTGACTGTTACAGAAATTGTAGGTTTCTTTACATTGGTATTCTGTGTTAGCACTGCAGAAAATATTCCTTGGGTTGTGTATGTGTTACACTGTATGATCACATATTCCTCCTAAGGAATTACACCACAAAAGCCAAAATGGCAGAACCCAGCCGTGCCATGGATCTGACCCACACCCTGGAGCCAAGCAGAAGCCTCCTGCTCTCCCTTCTGCAGGAGAAAGAAGGGCAGCTTCTCTCTGCCCACTCCTGAAGGTGTTTCAGAGCCGCAGCCACATCCCAGGCCATTACACAGCAGACAATGACACTCAACGTGACACATTTCTACAAGTTAGGAAAACATTAAGACATTCTTCCTAAATGTAGAACACAATTTAGTACAAGGACAGCTTAATTTATGTATTTTTCATATAGAATACCTAGACTGATTAAAATCTCTGCAGTTAAAAAGGTTATTTTCCACAAGATTTAATCTGTTAATCAGTTAAATGTGATCTCTTGTTAAAAATTTGACAGATAACCAAGCCCCATAATTTCACAATCAACATATTCCACAGCCAGTTAAAATGATCATGTGCTTCATGTTAAAAATAATCACGATCCTAATCTTCCGACTGTGCTATACTGCAGATCTCACCACTGACCTTGCCACTGTCACACAGCTGTCAGTCCTCTGTCCTCCTTGCTCAGAGTCCAATGGTATGAAGTGCTTTACCCAAAGCCTTTTGCTGAGCAGAAGGAAGCATGCTCTTCCCCTCTACAAGCAAACAGACAAATGCTCCAGAGCAGTTCTGATGTCTAGACAGACACTGTAGAATAGAACTACATAGAATTAAGTTTCCAGCAAATCCACATTGGTTCTACTTTCACCAGTTTCTATGCAGTTCTTACCCTCACAACAGACAAGCTCTTGGCACAGCCTTCTCTCCCTGTTAAGCACTACTTTTTCATTAGTAAGGCAGATGCATCTCAGTAATAAATGGGATTGCCTCCTTAAATTTGCTTGTTTCATTTTAAACAGACTACATTTTTTCCATCAAAATGAGAAATGTAATCTTAAAAGCTTAGATCAAAAGAGCAACTATAAATTCCCTAATCTCTTGTCAAATACCATTTATCTTCATGAAACTTCTCATTAAAAATACTATCAAAAGTTTTTAAAAACCGTTTCATAGATCTACTTTGGTTTCGCAAACAAAAAGCTGTGTGCAAGACTCTGCTCTGCAACCACTGCTCTCAGATCAGCACCTAACAACACCAGAAAGATTAAGGAAATGATTCCAAGGCCTGGTAAAACAGAACAGGGCTGGTTTTGGTTTAGAATTCACATGGAATTCTCTATTACAGATTTTAAAAGCCTACATATGATCTGACTTCAAATTCTTTCCTTAATGATATGACAACACGGAGCCAATGTCATGCTCGTAAGTTTCTTAAAGGAAGGACTTAAAGTAGTTTCAGGATTCAGCATGTTTCTCATGAGAAGTTTAAGCACATACTTTCAATTAACTCATAGAAAGTGTGTCATGCCTGCCGTTCAACAACTCCTCTCTGCAATGACTGACCAAATAAATCTTAACAGATGAATTTACAAATCAGTTACTAATTTGCACAACAAGGCTATTGCCACACAGCCCAGCACTATGCTATGAGCAAGGGCTATCAGCCAGCTTTGTCATCACTACCTGAGTACAGCTATGTAACTTGTCTGAAACCATCAGGCAAGATTTACACTCAGTGGGCAACAACAAGAACAACCTTCAAGTATCATAACTCATCAGGAAACTGAAGTTTCTAATGCATCTGGAAAAAAATCCCCTTTTGAATCACAAGCATATGATCTGTAAGGTTAAAATTCACTTAAAGTAGCCAGCAAGTTTCGAGAAAGTTATCTTCTATTCCGAATTAGTGATTTCAAAGCTCACTATCCTTGTGCAAACAGCCAAAGTTAAAGACACTTGCTGGCTGTTGGCTGTGCCAGAACGAATGAGCTCCAAATGAGAGCTGTCATCCTACCAATGATATTAAAGCATCTCCCCTCTAGCACTACAGACCATTATGATATTCACAACAGGATGCGAATTCCTCAACATCATGTGAGCAGGTTTTAGCAGGGATATGTCAGAAGTCTCACACAAACTTAGAATCAGAACAAAAGTGAGAAATAATGCATTTTAAGTAACTTAAACCTGTCAGAAATAGACAAAGTCAAAATTTGTTTTCATCTAAAAATATCTGTCAGGTTTTAAGTACTACGCTATGTACATAAGTTACTGTGCCTGTCACATCAAGAGCACACTTGAATATTCATGGCATTCCTTACTTTCATGTTCCATGGTACTGCCTTGAAGGCAGACGGAGTAAAACAAAGTGTCTTGAGTAAAACTTCTCCACAGGCAAAAGTTAGTGCCATAACTTCACTAGTGGTGCTAAAGCAACAGGCTGCATCCTGCAGAGCAGATAAAGGTGGTGAGCCCATACCACAGATGTCAGATGAAGGGCACAAAGCAAAGCTCAGTGCTTACTACTGCGACTAGTTCTGTTCGGATCAGGGAAGTTGTTTAGAATAAGCAGAACCCTCACTGCAAGTATGGAGCTTTACTTTAGGTACCAGCTATAATGAAACACTGCAATGAAAAGAAAGAATAGGAGCAAAAGCAGAGTGCTAAGAAACAAACTATTCTCAAGCTGTACACCATGAATGTACACATCTGCCAGTTACACATTCATTTATATGGTTCTTCAATAGATAGATGCCTCACAGGAGTTGTAAACAAATGCACTTTATGTAAATACTTAAGGTTTTAGGCATTTGTGTGAAGGAAAAGTGAGGAGTAACCTAAGTTTATTCCCTTTGTACTTAAAGCAGCAAACCAACAGCTACAATCAAACAAATTTAGCTGACTTTAAGCTTCATAAAGCCACAATTCAAATAAGGAAACTTTTATTTTAGTAGTCACAGAGAAGAAAAAATAACTAGCTGTAAGGAATGGAAAATACATCTGCTAAAGAATGGAAAATGCTTCTGAAGAAACCAGCTTGAGTTTCTAGCTTAGATAATTCACCTTCAGATTACAGAATGTGCCACAAAGAAGATGGAGCTGCAGCAAGACATCTAAGTGACCCTGTGAGGGTACAGTCAAGTTTAGACTGGCTTATGACTACATAGAGAGAAAACTTTTCCATATATTATCATATATTTTTAGTATATTTGAAAGGAAACTGGAATGAATATTTTCAGTTATGTTTTCCAAGAACAGTAGGCCGTATCAAGTTCTGTACCTTAAACAAAGATATGCTCCATTTTAAATTAATCCATTGCTCAGCAGCATAAGTTGTTTTTCCAGAAATAGAACTATATAGGTAAGAAGCAGAAGACAGATTAAAAGTCAGAGGTAACTTCTGAGCATTACTAAATATGTTCTTCAATGCTATTTTCCACTATGGACTAGTGCAGTCAAATGCTTTGGTAAAATTAGAACCTTTTCCTGTCACCTTTCCTATAAAAGGAAATTAATACTCCACATCTTGTCTTTTTTTCCTAAGAGGATACTCACATTTTCACCCACTATTCTGATACCTGCACACTTGCTTAAGTTTGGACTTGCAAGCATACCAGCCAACTTCTGCTGCTCAGCTGGGACAGAAGCAAACGCATGCCAGTTAAGAAGCAGTCTAATTTCCCTTCGACTGCTAGCTACCAACATGACATCATTAAATGTGAAACTGGAAAAACAGAACAGGAAGAAAGATTGATCAGTTACTGTTCTCAAGCAGCACATCAGCTCCCACCACCACCACAGCCCAGCAGGTTCCTTCACAGCTTTCTTGCTCACTGAAAACAACCTGCTTTATTTTCTGCAAGAGGAGAAGAGAAGCATCATATGGCAGAGACACGCTGCACAGCATCCTTCTGAGACACAGGAAGGATGCTCTCCTTCTGGGGGGAATGGCTCTTCCAGCATCTCCCTCCCATGAACTCCCAGCACAGTCAGGATGGATGGCACAGAAGTGCTCTGCAGGTGGAAGTAGTTGCACAGCTTGCTTCTGTTCTGACAGAGGGAAGGTCTAATTGCTGGTGCAAACACACCCTAAGGCTTTGTTCCTCACACCACGCCATGAGCAAGAGCAAGTTCTGTATAGCAAGTAATTAATACCCTAAGGAAAACTGCAGGGGATTCCATGGTAGTTCAGAACTGCTTTCCCTCATTAGTACCAACTGCCACTGAATTCTGGTGAGCAAATAAGTAGTCCCAGTATTTCCACACTTGTTTGGAATCAAAAGCAAATGGAAAATTCTCACTCACGCATGGCTGGGTGTAATTGTGATTTGCCCAGATAAGCTACAAGTCAGGTCATCTAAACAGCATGAGCAGCCCTAGGACTCCAGCACTGCAGAACTTTCTGCACTAAAGAGTTACAGAAAGTCAGATGTGACCTCTTTCAATTGAGTTTCACAGAAAACCACCAAAGCACTCATACTAGCATTGGATTGCAGCTGCTTCCAAAATTAAGAAACAGTTTGACAGGAGTGCAATCATATCAAACCACTAACACTTCACTTGGATGCTGTGCAAGAATGAGACAAAGTAAGTGCACCGCACTAAAGAGCCAAAATCCATTCTTTATTAATTCAGAAAATTTTCTTAGAAACCTAAATGCCACTGAGATGAAAACAACTGAAGACCTTTTTTGTAGTGCTACATCCTCAGCATAACAAATAAGAAATGACTGGCCTGAGACTTGCACCATGAGGCTCCACATGCTGAACTGTACAGGTTGCACACCTGCAGGTTGACACAGCCATTCTTGGGGTAGATTTGCTCCAGTGAAAGTTAAGACAAAGGCTGAAATGGTCTTCAGTAAACATCTGGTACCTGCTTACAAGGCAGCCTGTGGATTTCTGAACAACTTGTCTACAACCTACTGCTTCAGGTTCAGCATAACCTATAGTTATTATAGATCAAATTGTACATTAAATGTACATGCCTGTAGTCACATAAGTTGTGACAGAACTGAAATATGTAAAATTATTCTTAAGAAACTTTATGTTTACCTTCATTGATGTTAGCAATTTTGTTTGGAAGTGATCAACAAAAATAAAGAATGGTTAGAAAATGTGCAATTTCGTGTCTTGCTTAAAAATACCACCTCCTTTCCAGCAGTGAGCACATCCCATGCATATATTGCATAACAGATTCCCAAGTTCTATTACATAACAAATCCCTAAATCCCAATCACATTAGCTACGTGCTATGCATATTTTTCCACGTAACTGCACACTTGACATTTATAAAACCTGGCTGAACATTTTTCTTCTTACATGTGTATTTATTTAAAACTATATACTGCCCTTCCATCTTCAAATTATTTTTTCAAATACATTTTAAATACATTTGATCTTCCTCAAACTCTACTTCTTAAAATACCTGATTTAAGCTTGTTTCTACATCTGATGTGCAATCAACTCATTTACTTTTCTAAATGTACACACGTATTATACGTGACTAATGCATTCAATTAGGAAGATCTCTGCCTTCAGTGACTTACAAAAGCCTGAAGCACGCAGCCAACTGTGTTACTTTATGCATAGATATACAAGGATATGAAATGGCAAACATGTATACACACTTCTCCAACAGTATTTTTGCCACTGTATATAAAAAGTAGAAAAAACTCAACCATTCAGTTGTGCTATACAGCTAGAACATACCTGCCTTCCAAACTGAGTTCTGCCCTTAAACCCCATTAAATTTAACACTGCTGAGTTTGATGCCAGTTGAGTTTACTTGAAGCATGCACATGTTCATGAGAATATTGATTAGATACAAGAACATTCCAGATTATTACTGTGTATACTTTTATTATACATCACATTTACCAAGGAAATATTTGGGGCATTATTTTTAAATGGTATAACCATAGCTTTAGAACGAGAACACTTTAGAACGAGAACAAACAGCAAGAACTGCATTCATTTGACCTCTAAAGCTTACCTGTGTGCACATCTGTCTCACACACTGAACAAGACAAGACATAACGCCTCCTGGTGGCACCCCCTCACACCACCACTGCATGCATGAGGGGAGCAACACAATCCTCAGGTTTGCAGCTGGAATGTTGTCTCCAGCTTCCACAGTTCTCAGTGCAGTCTAAGTTAACACAAAACTGAGTATAATTACCGTGTATTTTTCTCAAAAGAAAGTGCCAGATGAGTATTAAGGGATCAGAAATAAAAGACACCATGAACCAATACAGCTATAGTGCAAGGCTTTACTAGAACTTAAAGGTAATTTTGCATTATCATAAAGATGATATCACCCCAGTAGGACAGAAAATGGCCCTTTTCCTCTGCCCACTTCTTTTCCAGTGGAGTCCATTCCCATTTAAGCTGGACACATACCTTAAATTGCATTAACTATAGTGGCAGACAACAACCAAACAAGTGGTGTCTGTTCTGAAAGGCGTGTGGAATAAAGACAGATCATCGTCCAGAGCAATGCAATTCATCTAAGAGAATAATTCTCACTAATAGCCTGGCATTCTTATCACAGCTCTCAAAAAATTTAATGGTTTAGTTGCAGAAAGGTCTACTATTATGAAGATTTCATTACTTTTATGGAATACTACAGCATAAGAGAAGAATCATAAATAATTAAAATTAAATTACACTTGTGAAGATAAATAGCCCATAGAACACTTTGTGATGCTACATCCTTGAGTATTTATGATATTAGTTCACTTACTAGCAAGACAGAACATATGAAACACCCACATATGGAAACCTTGCAGTTTGTAAGACCAGAGGTGAGCATCCAGCACAAACCAGCACTACAGCACTGCACCTTGTGACTCATTTTCAGAGTCTGATGCTTGGATCCCGAAATTTAAGCTTCAATTTCAATTTAAGGGCAAGTCAGGTCCTCAGTATCAGTCAGGATAAGAGTATACATTGGCTATATTTTAACATGATTAAAAATTGGTTTGGGAAGTCATAACAGATAATGCCATTGCCATAGTACCAGCTTCAGCATCATCACAGGCACTGCAGAATGAGACCTCATGAATCACTCCATAATGTACTGCATCATCATACTGCCATGAATCAAAGTCCCCTAATAGAAACCTAGGCCCAGTTCTGCAGGCAGCAAGCCCTCCCTCCAGCAGACAGCATGACCTTCATCACAGGGCGAGAGAACCAGCAGCCAGACTCACAAAACAGAGCGCAGTAAATCCAGGTAGTGAGCCATGCACAAACACTAGCTTTACAACATTATTAGATGACATTTTTATTCAGTAAGACAGATTAATGTTTTGATTTGCTTCCTATTCCTCTGAAATAGAAGAATAAATATGCACATGCATTCTTGAAGATGATTAAAAGGAGATGGGGAAAAAGCAATCTTAATTTCCAAAGTTTCATAGTTATATATAAATAAGCTACATATTGCAATATATATAAATACCAAAACTATTGTCAAACAGAGTTTTGTTCCTCTCACTCTTACATTAATGTAGACTTAGAACACCTTATGTTTCTTTGTTGTTGATGCCATGATGGAGGTAACCTCTCACCATTTCACAGCAGCTACCAGAGAAGGAGAGCTCAAAGCAGGAAGCCAGAGCACCATGAGGGCTGCTCCAAAAGTAATGCCTCCCATTTTGTTAGCCCACATTTTAATGTAAATTCACACAGAACAAAACTAAACCTAGGGTACATACATGGGAGAAGAGGAAAAGACTACAGTAAATCTGGAATCTTTAGAGTGCACATAACACATGAGGACTGATTGCAGACTTGCCTGTAGTGAGTGAAACAAGAGAAATACAGTAATTGGATGTTCACATTAAATTTGGATTAATTACATTGGATTAGTATTTCCATGGATAAATATAAATTGTATTTATTCAAATGCACTGTGTTTTAGGATGAAAGGGTGCCGTTAATTGTCCTGATTTCTCTAAAGATTGCATTATAAGCTAAATTATAGGAAGGCTGATGCATTGAGACACTGCTAACACCATTGTCTGGCCAAACTCCTCTCCCATACTGAAGTCCAAGCCATAAGCTCTCTGAAGGAAGTTTAGAGCCTGAACCAATCGGCACAATCCTGCTTGACTTTAAGGGTACCCTGCCTGAAAGAGCAGGAAAAAATTGCCTCAGAAACATGCTAACAAGGTACAATTTAAACTACCTAAGGAAAAATTAAATATACATTTAAATATCTAATGTTATTACAAAGAAAAAAGCAAGTTTAAGTTGATAATCTACTACATTTAAGGATCTCATCTACTTTCAAAAAGCCACCTGTCAGATGGTGATGGGAAGAGACAGGCATACAACAGCTGTTAAACAACAGCAAAAAGCAATCATAGCTTTTGGGCAGAGACGCTATTTTTTTGAGTTCAAACTCAGAATGTGCAAATTAAAGACAGCCCTATATATCAAGTTCCAGCATGAGATTATAACAAGAACAGTATTTATGATATAGCAATTCCACTGATGAGGATTTGTCAGTTTTCTAAGAACTTAAAAACACTTTAAAAAAACATTATTAATGGTGGCACTTATCTATCACTGCCATCACTCTACACCTTTTGTAGAAGGAACCAAAGTGTCATTAGGGTTCATAAGCATGAAAATGAATTGTGCAACACTGCAGCACATCAATGTAAGAGCTCGGCACAGAAAACAGACCTCCTAGTAGTAAATCCTTTATCTCATTCATTAGACCGTGTCTCTGATTTCAGCAAGTTGCATTTTACACTCTTAGCTAAACAGTAAGCTCTAAATTAAAAACCCAACCTTTTGTGCATTCTTTGGGCAGTCAGGTTCCTCCAAAGCAAATTCCAAAGCTGTCAGGATCATCTGACAAGCACACTGTAAGAACGAAAGGTTACCAGGGAGGACTCACTGCAGGAGATACAGGATGGACTGAATACAGAAAATGCAGTAACTCAGAATGCCTAGAGAGCAGTTCAGTCACTGGCAAGGGCAATCTCCTTAGAACACTAGAGGAACCACACCTCCATGGATCCATATCAACACTTAAAAAATTAAAAACAAACAAGATTTAAGTAGTCCATCCACCATTTCCTGAAAGCACCATCTCAAAGTCTCCCAATTACCCTCTGGTTCTGGGATACCCTCATACCAACAGTCCTAGCAGCTGCTTCTCTCTATTCTAGCTACTAAGGACCAGCAGTTCAAGGCATACAAACTAGCATTATAAAATTTGTCTGCCCCAAAGCCTTTTCTCTAAGAGGATTTTAACTACTCACATGGATAATAATGTGAGAAAAAGCTTGAGACAGTCAGTTCCTCATGTTAGGTTTTCCACTTGTTTGTTTTAGAGAAAGTGGATCTACTTCAAGAACATATCAAAGATTGATAGTTCAGCCTAAATAACCCTTTACATTTCCATGTCTTTAACCTGCACATCTTCCTTTGGACTAGGAGGTGCACTACACACACAAAAGAGCTGGAAAGACATTTGATTACTGTCACTGCTCCAGCAGAATCTGTGTGAGCATCAGAAAATGGCTGCTTTTCTTCTGAGCTGGGGGAAGGTTAAAAAAGGCAAGAAGAGGAGGACTGAACAAATAGCAAAAGGCATTCAAGCAAAAAAACATTCTATGAGAAAAATTAAATACACAGCATACCACATCGGTTTGGTAGATCGTTTTAGGAGGGCTTGCGGAAGAAAACTGAAACTTTCTCAAGTCTTAGAGCAAGAAAGAGCTGTTATTGTCTGAAATTTGAGGATTACTCTCCTTGAGAAACTGTCAATTAGCATAACTTTGAACCCAGCAAAACTCTTCCTGACTAGCAGATGTAACTATGGCAACAAGATCCAGGAACCTACAATAAATATGATACAGTGTCAATAACAGTCTTTTTCATGTAAATAGATAAAGCACAAGGAAGACTGAAGACTGTTTCCAGTGCTTTAGATAAAATTTTTAGACCTCTTCCATGCCAGGAATGTTAACACATTCCAATGAGTAGTAACAGAAAACCGAAGTGAAAAGAAAACAATTCTCGTTGGAGTAAAAAGAAACAACCTCAGAACTTAAAAGAACGAGGCCACACTTATGAATTTGCTCCTCAAATCTGTGAGATTTTATGTACAGAAATATCTCCATTAAATTATTCAAATAGGTTTGAAATCATTCCAGAATACCTACTCAGTTTAATGAATAATTGAGATCTTTCTAGTGGAATATTTAAGTCAATCCTAGGAATGAAATAAACAGAACAGAAAGCTTTACAAGGCTCTCATTGGCTACATCTCCCACTTGCATCTGTAAAGGAATGTTATTTTCATATACAGCAACATTAAGTCAGAGCTTTATGCAACAGCACAAATAGCAGCAGAGCATAAAGCCCAGTTTCTATAGAGGACAATTTTTCCAACATTTACAGCCATGAATCACAGCTTTAATTAAGCTCCCTGCTCCATTCAGGATAGTTATGGGAGCTGCATGGAAAGGTGTAACGCTTTCTTCCCCACAGTTTAAAAATATCAGTGTAGACATTCAGAAGGGATGATATCAGAAGCACAACAAAGCATCACCTCCAGGGAAGAGAATGGCTTTCTGTCACCTAAACCTTCCCTTCCCCCCCAAAGGAAAGGGATACACAAACCAATCTAAAACCAACAGAAAAACATGTCCTCTGACCAGAAGGGTATTGCATGTTTGAGAGCACAGAGCCTGCAACATGCTGTGTTGTCAAAAAGCCCTAGACCAGAAAACACAGAATGAAGTTGTGGGATTGAACCAGAAACAGGGATAAGGCATAAAGCTGGAAACTAATGAGCAAGCTGGAACGAAATAGGCAGGAAGAAAACTCTTGAAGAAAAGTGAAACTAGAACAGAAAATTCACAAAGAAAAGGGACTGCTGACAGAATGACAAATCCCAGACAAGATGCAGAAGTGACACCAGGGAAATGAAAGCCCATTATAAACATGAGCACTGTGAGCAAGAAAGCTATAAAGTCACTGCCTACCAAAAAGATCCTAATCCAAATGCCATTTCTGCCTCCCTATATCTCTCTCCAGTTGCGTTCAAGTATGAATAGCTGACTCCCTCCTATCCCACTATAAATAGCTTGAAGCCACAGTATTAAATCACTGCAAGAGCTCAACACATGTGCTGGTCTGGGGTTACCAAATGAATACAATAAAGACAATTCCATCTCCATATAGATGGGTCTCCAGGAGGACAGAAAGACACTCCACCCAGGCTGATAGCAAAGATTCACTGCAGTATCTTCATATCCACTGAAGTCATAACATGGGCCAGAGTTGTGTATTGCCTCCAATTATTTGCTGCATTATTTTTCCTATGTCAAAAATTCCTTTAAGGTATGGATACTCTGCATGCAAGTCAAAGCACACAGAATAGGATGCCTTAATAATAGGCATCCATTCATAATGTGTATTCTCAGAGATTATATAGAAGGCAAGGCAATAAAATTGAAGCTTCACAAAATTAAATCAAAAGAGCCTAAGATTAGGTCAGAAAAGACTCATTTATTCAAATACATGTAGTTAAGATTTTAAAGTTTCTTGCTATTCAATGACCTATTTTCTTAGATTATCAATAGCTGAAAGCACACCTGTATTTGTGTTCTGCTAACATACCACCACAACCCAGACCACGACCCTGTGACAATTCCCCATGTAAGCTGCTTCAGCTTCACACCACAGATGGCCAGAGCCAAAATAAGCTGACTTGAAAGTTCTAGCATTTTTCTTCTCCATCTAGTCAACAATAGCTACCCATCCCAAATGCTGTATTTGCTATACTGCATCTAGTCAGAGAGCCCACTGCACTATGGGGGGAGGGGGGAAACCACAGACATTCTGCTTGACACTCCTGAGAAAAAAATAACTGGAGATAATATACTATTTCATTCTGTGTCCTAGCTCAGGCTCTGTGAATAACTGATTTCTCAGTTCAACAGATTGAGCTGAGTTTGAAATACCTCCTTTTGCTCAAACCTACCCCAATTTTGACATAACACATTCCATTTCACAGCCTTGTAACAAAAGCAGTGGAACGAAGGCCATTCTCACAGAATGGAGAGGAGAAAGAGGTATTCCCCTAATAGAAAAGCACAGGGTACCCTCACCTTGTCCCTGGGACTCTATGAGACAGCTAAGCTAATGCCACAGCTCCACAGCACTGAAAGGAGCCAAGTGACCTCCCTCCCTATGCTCCCATTAGGATACAAAAGTGACAGCGACCTTTTGTGCAGCACTACATACTTACCAAGTTAACTTAGCTGTACCACAGAACCCCATTCTCAATGATCAAGCACTCAAAGTGAATCTTCTCCAACAGAACAGACCAAAAATGACCTACCTAGAAAGCAAGCAGCTGAGACATCTTACTGAACACGTGTCCTGTCACTCAAATTTAGCCTTCAGTTAACACAAATATACCATTTTAAGCACGCTGGGAAGTTTCATTTGATCACCTTGCAACAGCAGCAACAGAAGAAACTGAAAGTGTCCAGGCCAGAAAAGCCTTTAGTAAGCAGTCACTTGAGACACTGGAGGTATGAGTTAGAGTATTCTGTGCTGAATCATCCTGGGCAGCCAGCATGCTTTTGGACAGAAGGCAAAAGGATGTACCATTTTATATCTTTTGTAAGCCTCAGAATATTTTCAGATGAGAAAAATACAACTTTTTTGCAAATAGTTTGAGAACTTAATTTTTTTTAAAAGTCTTCCTACTCACCAAAAACATTCCCTGAACTGTTGAATAGCAGCGTATTAAAGATCATTACTTCTCAACACTTCACTTGTTGATAGTGAGTGCTACAGACTGTTCTAAGGAGATGTTCCCAGGAAGTGGCAAAGCAGGAAAATACTGATGCTGTTCAAAATACAAATTCAGTTTTCATGAGGAGGGAGAGAAGAACCATGATAAAACTGGAACAGCAAGTGAAAACCTCCTGCTCTTAACGAGATGCTAAGCAAGGTGACAGCACTCAGCTGTGAGCACAGCTGACGAGCACCAAGTATACACGAAGATTTGATCACAGGGTTTTGAAATTATCTCAGAATTATAAAAATTTATTTTGGTCACTAAATGAATGCAAATACTAAAAAACATGCTGTACAAATACCTAAATCCCACACCAAGCATATCATACTTTTAAATTGACCATTTAAAAATAAGTACTAACTTTCCTAAGGTAGTAACTTCATTACCAGCATAATACTCCTATTTCACATGAGAACATGATTCATCCAAGATCACAGTCTACATCTCCTGACACCTCCTTATACACCACAGTAATTGAACTGTTAGCACATCACATGTGAGGGAGAACCATGCCAGCAGCAGCTCAGAACT
Organism: Phasianus colchicus; assembly: GCF_987193195.1. Lineage (NCBI taxonomy): Eukaryota > Metazoa > Chordata > Aves > Galliformes > Phasianidae > Phasianus > Phasianus colchicus. The sequence goes on along the minus strand of NC_143453.1, from coordinate 12,205,570 downwards.
CAGGGTTTCAGTCTCCCCAAGAGACAGAGGACACTTCTGACTGCTGCCTTCTGTATGATGCTGTTACAGCACTGCCAGTCCTGCAGCCCAGAGCTGCCCCATCCCATTGAGATCTGCCTGCCATAAGATCCAATCTCTGCAGTACATTAAATGTTACCTTTAAGAACCTGCAGATCCCTCCAGACCCTTCCATGAGTGGAAGTGTACAGAAGCAAAGGAGCTGTTTCTAAGAAGCAGTAACAAATGAAAATTAAACTAGGAACTACTCCATGCTCATTCTAAGTTTTTATTCATGTTGCACCAGCTGATTATCTATGCCCCAACAGCAATGCTCAGGACACCAAGTAATGCAGTTTTCCTTTAATAAACTGCTACTTCTGATTATTATTGTTTTCTTTAATTCCCTCAGCCTACTATGTAGCTTATGAACAGTTAATGCCAGTACTATCAGCTTCTGCCAAATTGGATATTGAATTTATTAATAATTTACTGTAACTTTTAGTACCACTGTTAAAAATAGCTGTCCTGTGAGCTTTCAGTTCATATCAGAGCCTCTAGTAATTATCCTCAGCATCTTAATCATTACACTAAAAGCAAAATAACTCAACGGGGCAGAAGCCAAATTTTAATCTTTGGAGGTGACGTTTCTCACTTAGTGCCAATGCCTGCATGTATCCTGGAGAACACTGGAACACAGACAGTTAACTGCACACTCCTGAAATTAAAAAAGCATGCTGCAAAAAATGAGGAAAGAGCCATCTTTAAGCCCCTCTTTCCACATGAAGGACTTTAAATCACCTCCCTTGCTTTCCTTATAATCCCTTCTGCTCTTTTCTCTGTGCTGCCCCCACCTACATACAATCACTATGGAAAATAAGCTCATTATAGTGCAGCACGGGTAAGCCATCGCCGGTCAGAAACGCATCAATTGATCCAAAGCTTCATATTAGCGCCTGTCATTTGCATCACAAGGCAAGCGTGATGGCATTCCAGCAGACAGTCACCGACACTGAGATCCACCCTGGTCTCAGTGAGTTCATGCTACCAGAACAAACCTTGTTTTTTCCTGTCTTCCAGGTCATCTTGACAGGATTCCCTGCTACATGATGCTAAACTCAGTTATTATGAGTAATAAACCATGTTATTTCATTTCAGCATTAAAGATAATTATATGCAAAACATTGTTGATTCATAATCATAGAAGAGTCAAACAAATCAATACCTATTCACCTGTTTCTGCAGTAAGCGTCAGTGTATTTATCCCCAGTTTTGAATTATTTTAGCTTTGTCTCTACAGACATTAATGACAAGCAGCCTCTTCCCATTCCTTCATATTTAATTTTGTCACAGAACTTGGACGTGACTCAGCTGAAGTCAAAAGAAGGATGCAATTAATAGGATTTTGTCTCAGGTTTGTCATAGGAGATTTATATTGCCATATAAATGAAAAACCAAGATACATGCAGTAATAGAACTGCTCAATTATTAAACTTCCTACAGTATATCAATAACAGGGATTACACAAATCATCCCACGTGTGTTGAAACACAAAAGACTCCTACCTACACAAGCACTTCTAGATGGCAAGTGTTTTAAATACAATTCATAGTTTTAAGTGAACAATACCCATCTCATTCTTATTGTTTCTATGCATCATGCTTAAATCAAGAGAATCTAGACCTTCAGTTCTTAGCACAATGTAATATTCTTATGTAATACAAAGGGAAAGAGGGAAACAAGTGTCACTGAAAAAGAAATTAATGTAGTAATTTTCATCTACTAACACTCCTTTCATTTAAAGCTCTACAACAGCTTTTACAGGAACACTCTTACGTCCTAAAGGGTTCAAAAGATGTCCACAAATTCTACTTTTGGTGTATTTTTGCATGTCTACTCCCATTAAAAACTAAACCCTATTTCAGATCATGGCAAAGTCAAATGGCACAAAGCTTAGGAGATGTTTCAGACTATTGAGAAAGCACCTTTAAGATGATTTGACATCTTCCCTCCTTAAGACAGCCTCTGTACACAGCCTCATTTCAGTGAGCTCATTATTGTGATTTCCGTTCAACCAAAAGACAGAGAATCAGGCACAAAGTTATTACTAAGGTTCATGTTTGACCAGATTGGTCTGAGCTGTATCCTGTCGTCTGTGTGACTATGGAGAAAGTTCACATCTACCCTTTCATTGCTGTTACACACACAAAAACCAGCAGCTCTTCCTCCACTTATCAGACTGTCACAGTTAAGAAGAGAAATTAAAATAGCTCACTTAATCTCCCTTCTATAAATTTATTGCAGAGATACAGAATTTCAAGGATTTAAATAATTGCCCTGAACATCCTCTGACCCCAAGCATAGACAGTGATTTTTGTGACAGGTTTCAGTATTAAAGCATACTTGGCATCTGGCACATTTTGCTAGAATTTGCAGAAAAGGACTGCAAACCAGGAAAGGACAAATGTAAGGGGAAAGGGAGATCATATTTAAAATTCCTTCCATTCCCCTGCAGCAGTTACCCAGCCTCTAAAAATTGTTCAAAAAGGGTTCAAACCGAGATTCCTAAAGGGATTAAGAGAAATGGGAGAGGAGCTAGCAAAGTGAAAACAAGCTTTATGTACCAAATGTTCTGTCCAGTAACTCACAAGGCAGAGAACTGCCTCAGATGTTATTTGGTTTTGCTCCAAAGCAAGTTTTATTTGCCAATTCCAGAGAAAAGAAAAATCAACGTAATACTAAAGCAGAACCTGTGATGTATTTACTTCATAGATTCCAGGATTAAAATAGGCCATTGCTTTGTTTAGGAAAACACACACCAATGTAACAAGCTTTTTTTTTCCAGGCAGGTATCATTCACTCCCTTCCCACAGCCCTACATAGGGCAACATGTACTTCTCTCCCCACTTCAACCAGCGCACAATGAAGGTGATGATCTTAAAGGTCTTCCCCAAGTTCAGAGATTATAAGGTTCACAATTCACTGAGGGCACAGAGTGGGGAAGGGGTGCACTTCAGGGGGTGGAAATAAAGCAAAAAACAGTTTCTACCTTTTGCTTCACAGGTGAGGGAACAAACTGAAGTTTAGGAGGATTCAGGTAGTGACACTGGAAGCAGCTGTTGTCAGTGATGTCATTAGAGCTGGGAGAAGAACATGAAAATAAAGTGCATTTAGAAGTTACAAGCCAGAGCTGTAACTGTCAAAAAGCTTGACATGTTCAGTAATTCATTGGATTCTCTAGCTCCTGGGTTCTGTCTCTCCTTCAACTGCCACCCCCTTCCCAGCAGCATTTCTTGACCTCACAATCCATGAATAAAACACTTTCGGTCTTGCACCCTGTCAGCCAATCATCCATCACTCTCAAGTCTCTTTGCTTGCTGCTTGCCAATTTATGCATCGTAAAATTCATACATGTTTAAGAGACCAGCTATTTAGAAATAGTTTTTATTATAGAAGGCAGGCTTAATGCTCAAACAGGTCTGGCACTTCAACTTCTCCATTGTGCTGTTCCTCCAGGTTCCTCTCATCTAGCTGTTTTCAAAGAGGAGTGCAAGTGTTGACTTGCACCTACCTTTTCTATTTCACAAACCCATGGATATTATGTCAAATATTAGACAAATGAAGAGAGCAGACTTATCAGTCATAAATCAGTTTCTCCATTTGCTGTGTCAAGGCACAGACTGTCACTACAACATATGGATCCTATGTTATGGTATCGTTTTGTTCAGATATACTGAAGAGAGTCAAATCAACTGTAAACAACAAAGCAAATATGCTTAAGTAATAGACTGACTGAATCTAGGCCATTGAGATAGCAGGCAAAGTAAAGAAAGCATCAACATCCAGAAACTACTACTCCTTATTAGCAAATATTAACCTTCTTGCATTCATATGTTACAGCTTCTTGCTGAAGTTAATTTCAGCATATCACCTTCTGCAGATTTGAAAGGAAAATGCTTCAAGAGTTATGGAGCTCAATTTCTTTTCAACAGAGACCAAGAGAAGAGAAGATCAGAGCAGGGACAAGATCATCAGGTTTCATTAAAATTCTAACTAATTTTCTTGTATATAAGTTTTCAATCTACTATTTTGGAAACAGTGCCTGCCTTTGCTATTAATTTTGGTCAAAATCAGAAAAAGGATTTTACTCAGCATTCTGAAACCACCTCCAAATCATATGACAATACAGCAAAACACAAACACCAACTATTTTTAGGAGTAAGCTTGAACATTATATTAAGCATCAGGGTTGTGACAGAAAAGGTTTAACAACTCTTTTCTAAGAAAGTCCAAATTGAAGCTACCTACTTTAGAACACAGATGTTCAACTCATTCTCATCAAGGGGTCACACATTCAAAAGAAGGACACAGTGAGGTTATCATAGTTCTAAATGACTAAAGCTCCTCTACACATTTGAGAGTCTCATTAGAAACATTACACTATAACTGATAAAGAAGATAGAGTCCAAAAATGCAGATTCCAGTAAGGGCAAAAAAGCAATAGCTAAGAGGAAAGCCTTACTTAATCCAAGACATGAAGAGAATGCTAAGAGCAGAAATTATATTCAAATGCAATGAATGCTGTAATTATGACTTCATAGATAAGTGGAAATATTTTGAGAAGCAGTAGTTCAACTAAAGCCATAGTTTTAAATGGAAAGTGTAAGGTGTTAAAGACTGCTACTACAAAATACTCAGAAATTAACCAAGAGCAAATATCTTTAATTGTTTATGCCTACTGTATGCTATAAACCAGACTGTAAATCCATGTGTTTGGAACTGGTAGACTACACAGATTTTAAATTTCAAACAATGCCCAATAAGGACTAACCCAGCACTTTGAGAAAGAAAAAAATGAAGCAGAAAATAGAATGGTGAAGAAAAAAGGAAAAATACAGATTCATTGAACAGCTCTTGGAAAGGTAGAATAAGCAAAAGCTGAAGAGAAATATTAAAGAAAGGGCAGCCAGCAGTCAGACAAGAAAACAGTATAAACATTATGCAGGAAAGAGCAAGCAAAGAAATGTCAAGGACTTTCCAGGAGAACAGAAAGAGGAAGGTATGGAATATAGGCAGTAGAAACTATTTTTGCAGTTGAGAGGGCAGTTTGCATTCCAGAAATAAAAAGGAAGCACCATCAGAAATCAAAGAGCACCGGATATAAGAAAAAAAACAAAAAAGCATGATGTTTTGCAACAACCTAGGCCCACACAAAACCCCAAGGATCCTAATTAGAGAGAACAGGGCTGATCCTCAGCCCTATTTTCCTCCACATACTCAACCAACAAACTGCTGAGAATTCCAGCAGCCAGAATTGACAGTGACATTTTAAGTCAATGAGAATCTATTTTACTCTTCCTCCCACAGCACAAATGAATAGTAGTGCTAATGAAATTCCTTTCCTATTATAAATTGACATACACAATCCCACATTTATCCCTTCCAGCAAGAACTGCCTCTTAACTCATACTATTCTGAAATACCTCGTAGTCACAGTATGACAAAATAAAATGCTACTCTTTCCTGCAGTGCTCCTCTTTTGATTAATTTTACTTCAATGGACCAAAATAAAATTACTCCTACTCTATTTTACACCTACAGTATTAGATGAATATTAAGAATTTACAATTTTAGTTATATTGTAATGTAGTTTGATTATTTCACAATTGATCAACAGTTTGATTAAGAATGGTCTTCTAATTCACTATAAGATAATTTGCTTACCAAAAAAATCAAAATCCATTGCCACTACTATCATTTCCATTGCTACCTTCTCAAAGAGACAGTTACATTATATGCAGAAATTAGCAAGAGTTCACATAATAAAAAGAGTTGATTGACCATGAGGCCAAGGTACAAAATGTAATCTATGCACATTACCCCCAAGAATTGCAATAACATTCAGAAAGGCTAAGTAACCTTTTCTCCTGTAACTGTGGTATACTAGGAAATAAGCTCTCTCCATGAGCAGAAAGATAAATGAATCTAGAGTTATGCTGTAAGTCATCTGCTCTCATAATCTAAGCAGAGAATGAGCAGCCCACAAAGCTAGTGAGACACCAAGCACACCAGGTGAGGCAGCAGCATCCTTTTCTGTGCTTTACACAGGAAAAAAGGCAAAAACTTTCATATCTAAACTGAGATGTAAGAAAGTCAATTAGGCATTTACAAGCATGAACAACTTCACAGCACACACGTGTCTGTTTGACAAATTCCATTGTGACCAAAGACATTTTTCCCATAGTCTTCAGTTTGTACACAACTCCTTCCATCCGTGAAAAATTATGCACCCCATTGAGTACAGTACCTCACTCAGCCTGAAAGCCAGCCAGCAGACACATCTACCAGCAAGCTCTACCAAATTTGAGAACTCCCACTGCTACATCTGTGACATTAAAGACAATGAATGTGTTTTCAGTATTTGTCCTTTTCCAGCATAGCTTCAATACAAGCTGAATGATGTGAGTATTACAGTTGTCTGACAGTTTCTCCTGCTTTTGACTTCGTCAAGAAACCACACAGCTTTTATCATCTCGTGTGCCACCTTGCCAAGCTGAATTTTTCAAGGCTCTCTGCTGGCCTGGAAAACTTGACCTCCATCATGCCTTCCATACAATAAACAGGAGTAACTGTTTACTATGTAATAGTTACGCAGTAATGCAGATTGCATGAAAACTTCAAATTAAATGGTAGGATCCATTTCTGATCTTCAGCAGACATTGCTTCCATAACTAAAGTAGCCAGGATGGCCTGACTAGTTCTGAATTCAAAACCACAAAAATCTAGGTAAGCTGCGTGTTGCAAAGTATTACCACTCTTTCCAAGAATAAGCTTTTCTTAATCCCAACCTAGCACAATTTAGAGCAGTTATCTCGTCCTGTCACTTGTCACCTGGGAGAAGAGGCCAACTGCCCCCTCCCCACATCCTTTCAAGAAGTTCTAGAGTGATACAGTTACCCCAAGTCTCCTCCAGAGTGGATGATCCCAGTTCCCTCAGACTCTCCCTTAAGACTTGTGCTCAGACCCCTCAGACTCATTGCTCTTGCTTGAGAACACTCTACGGCCTCAATCTTTCTTGTAGTGGGAGGCCCAACACTGAGCACAGTACTCAAGGAGTGGCCTCACCAGAGCTGCCTGAAGGGACAATCACCAGGAGTGTTCAACAGGCACTAATTCACAAATTAAAATTCAACACTCCTTTCATAGAGCCTTTGTGGGAATATTCAGTGTTTCTTTCCATTTTGACCTCAGTGATGTGTTCACAAGGCTGTTTACAAACATCATTAAACTCAGATCTGAAAAAAAAAAAGCAAAGCACAACTTCTTGAAAGACACACTACTGTATTACATGTTGGAAACCATCTCACCTTTGTGCTGCTCACTGTAACTAGAAATGCACTGAGATCAACCAAATCTTCATCAAGCTTCCTCCAGGAATGCTGAAAACTACCTTTGTGACCAAATAAAACATTAAATCTGTGCAAAAACAGTGTCCTATGCCTGTATATAGTAAAAGTTGAAAAGAAAGTCCACAGTTATTTTCACAAATGACTATCACTAAGAAGAAATTCTCAAGACAGGAAGTACTGTGAACTGTATCCATCGAAGTACTATGAATTAAATCTTCTGTCTTGAAGCTCATTGTGGTAAATATCAATTCTGATTCTTTCTTAAGTGGAAGAAACATTTCAGGAAAGCCAAAGAACTATACAGCAGGCTATGATTTAATAAGAACAAGACAATTTCAATAAAAGAATGTAGTATGACCATTTTAAAGCCATAAATATACCTTCATCTTCCCAAATAAAAATACTTAGTACCCATCTTGGCAGTGGTAGGTAGCAGCTGCAAAAAGCAAAGCCTCCTTTTTACTGATGTGGGTGATGATAAAACTGAAACTATTACTAGAATTCCAGACAGGAAGAAGAGGAGGAACAAGCCATGCTTTCAATGTCTGAGACATATCACAGAATGGCCAGGGTTGGAAGGAACCTCAAGGATCATGAATCTCCAACCCCCCTGCCACACGCAAGGCCACCAACCATTCCACCTAATGCTAGACCAGGCTGCCCAGGGCCCCATCCAATCTGGCTTTGAACACCTCCAGGGACGGGGCATCCACCACCTCTCTGGGCAGCTGTTCCAGCACCTCACCACTCTCTCTGTGAAGAACTTCCCCCTGACATCCAACCTAAATCTCCCCTCCCTCAACTTAAAACCATTTCCCTTGTCCTGCAGTTATCTACCCTTTCAAAGAGTTGATTCCCTTCCCCTCTGTAGGCTCCCTCTCCAACAGCTCCCTGTCTTTTTTGTACTGGGGGCTCCACACTTGGACACAGTATTCCAGATGGGACCTCACAAGAGCAGAGTAGAGGGGAACAATCACCTCCCTGTCCCTGCTGGCCACCCCTCTGCTGATGGAGCCCAGGATTCCATTTGCCTTCCGAGCCACAAGGGCACACTGCTGGCTCATGTTAAGTTTTTCATCTATCAAGACCCCCAGGACCTTCTCCACAGGGCTGCTCTCAAGGACTGCTCCTTCCAGTCTGTAGGGATGCCTGGGATTCCTCTGGCCCAAGTGCAAAACTCTGCTCTTTGCCGTGTTGAACCTCATCAGGTTCACCCGGGCCCAAAATCACAGCATTTTTCCCTTTTGTTCCAGGGGAGCAAGCCCTGCCAGAACTCCTATGGACAACTGTGAAAACTCTGAGCAGAACACTTCAAATGGAGTGAAAACAGCTTCAAATCTGAAAGGCAAAGGCAGCAGTTATTTTGAAATAGGCCTCAAATACATGCACAGCAATGTCAAGAATACAGAACTAGGCATATCAGCTTTTCAAAAGAAGGACCATTTATGTTGTATGAGGAAAAAGTCTAGAAAATTCTTACTGACAATCTTTAGTGAGTTTCAACTCTGAAGCTGACAAGTCAGTTTGAAGACTTGCTCCAGGAACATCCTTGTTGTTTTAGTCAACCTAACAAACAGCTTTATGGGGAGGAGAGAAAAAACAAGACAACATTCAATCAACAGCTTTTTTCTCCAGTATAATCTCAAAATATTTATAATAGAAAATACTACAATTGCAAAACATCAAAACAGTAGTAAAGGTAAATATAACTGCCTGTCATTTTTTCATTTTTAATACTTGGGAAAAAACAATTAAAAACAGTTGTGGTACATGGTGCAGCTGGTGAAATATGGCTGTGTCAAAACCGCAACTCTATCAGTTCTGGAATTGAAAGTTAATTGAAGAGGATGTGTCTCTGAAGTGGGAAAGATAAGAATGTGATATTTTTCAGAGCTATTTCTAAATAATGCTTTACACTTATTGTTTAATTCTTCTTATCAAGTAAATCTCCTTTATCTGCTTAGAAGGGATTTTAATGGAGCTAAATAAAGAGAGAATTCATTTAGCATTTATGTCTTGCCAATTCTATTATATGTTGCTGTAAGAAATGTAAATCAAGAGATTGGGTCTGAAAGTTTTATTCATTGTAGTTTTAATAGACCAGGCCAATTTTACTCTGGTATTAGAGATGTTTCCAACAGCACAGAACAAATACTAAGAAGGACCACCATGACTCCAGCCACAGAAGTGTGGATTAAATCCTAAACTTTTAATCTCCCAATTCAATCGACATGATGAAATTCAGCATGGCAACAAAAAATGTATCAGCAAAAGATATTACTGAGTTAAACTGCATAGTGAACCAAGATGAAAGCACGTTCTATGAAGATGAGAAGCCTTTTCAATACTTGTGTGCATAGGTGCAACTCTTTTTTGTCAGAAACACATTAGTAAGTAGCCACATGCATATAGTGCCTATGGACTGTGTCTTTCAGGTCCAAAGTAGCAAATTTTGAATACCAATGCATTTTAGATGAAGCAAGTCTTCACTGAACCACAAAGTAGAAAGCAAGAAGGCACGGTATGAAGCATCACAGATTTCAGCATGTGAAAAGGCCACTTCTAAGGCCAGCCTCACCTAGGTGATTCATTGAAACTCCATTTCACACTGATTAAGTACTTTTGCAAGACATTTTGCTAACAAGCCAGTAAGATGCACCACTTCAATAAATCAACTAACAACACATAAGTAAAAATAACACCCATCTGTATTGCTAATCAGTATTGCAGATGTTGATACTCCCTGATGTTAATTATGAGTCATTAAAATACTACATGATCAAGCTATAATATTTCTGATAATACAGCCTATCTTATGCTATCTCATAAGTAGCCCCACAAACAATGAACTGGAAGAAACAAAATAACCACAGCCTGGTGCCTGTTGTGCCCTTGCTGCAGGGTAGCTCTTGCTGCTGTCATCTTTGCTACAAGATTGAAGCACAAAGGGCAGCAACTTCCAACAGGTCCTCATGATTCAGAATCACGTAATCTTCCAAGAACTGTAAGCTCAGCTCTCCATGTAGTCTTCCCTAATGCCATGTCCCCACATTAAGTTCTGATTTTTTTCCCTTCTGGTGAAAATGAACAATTAGCACTGAAATAGCACCCAAGAAAAGAAATATGAATTGAAATGGTTCTGATTTCTCAAGTTATTGCAGTGCCTATTTCCAGGTACGCTTTCCTTTTAGTGTGAGACATGAGAAGCCTGCTGCTGTATTTCTGTCTGCAGTAACTCCTTTGTTTGTATGATCTACAGCTGACTGCTTTGACAGATTTCAAAAAACTCTAGTTCCATTTAACAAGAGCATAAATGGACTAATTCACAATCACATGAGTCACAGTGCTCCTGTAGTGATGGGAACTGTGTGACAGACTTGGAATTCCCCCCTACGCTCTCTGCTTCACCAAGTCCCAGGCATGACAGCTCACAGCACAAATAAGGTCCAGAGAAGGCACACGCGAAGCCAGGCATCGTCTCCCCAAACAGTGCCTTGTGATTGCGATTGCCTCATGCAGGTTAACACAAGTTCAGATCTGAAATTGTCCACACTACAAAGTCATCAATAAACCGTGCCAGGTCATAAGCAGCATCAAGGTAACCTCCTATGTTTTCTACTGAGTAGCCATTTTTAATTTCAAAACCATTCAAAATTATTCTATCACAAATCAGTGAAATGAAATCAAATGATATATGTTGTCCAAAAGTATTCAACAGTCCTTAAGACCATTCAATAAAGGCACTAGAATCAGTGATAATAATGAAGGTAAAATTAAGACTCAGCTGCAAATCTGAGAAGTTTGTGCAATCATTAGCAAGATAATCACATAAAAAGATAAACTCTAAAGCATCCAACAGAGAAGGCCAGACTTAATTTGCAAATTACATCACACAGAAACAATAGTAGAAGTTTAAATTCAAATTTGGTGTCAGATATACCGGATAAAAATAGCTTCTGAGAGCTACACAAGGAAGTCACTAATTAACATCCACATATAACATACACTACATGAAAGGGAAATTCTGTTCTAAAATTACTCAGCACAGGCTTCTTTTTACTGCAAACATTTAGAGGTTAAAATGCTATTTGTGTCATACCTTGCACGTCCCAAAAATTTTCATAATCAAACAGTATAACAGTTTAGATTTCATGCAACTTTACCCTAAGAGATGATTATAAGCCATTTTGGGGAGAAGGCAAAAATTCTTCCCACTCAGACACTACAATGCTACTCTCACTATAAGCCACAGAAATTCTGCTGACCTTTGCAAGATAAGAACAGTTCCAAACAGCTCCAGCTTTTCAGAGATGTCTATGGTTTGAGAAAAGCAGTTTTATTTTATTATTATAAGTTGTGAACAAGTAGCTAACCAAAACAAGCCTAAAATACATAAGCAACATGAGCTTACAAGTTGAACTTGTAAAGAATTACCCAGTGATCTCCACAGCTGATGAGCAATAAATTGAAAGCATTGCCATTCTGAAAATGTATGGCACACCTGATTAAGGGTGACATTCTTAAAATGAGCACAGAGCACACCTCCCTTCTGAAACAAGGGAAATCGGTCTCAGTCACAAACTCTACAGAAAATGTCTTGATAATGATAGCACGATTACTACTATTTCTTCAGTAAAGAAGGAGCAAGAACATTTTCAGAGCAGCACATCCCTTTAGTACACAAATAGGCTGAAGAATAATCATAAGTTGCTCATGTTTCCACACAAGGCATTTAAAGTCAACTGCCAGTGGACAGAACCTGCTACTTTTCTAGTTTTGAACAGAGACACTGTTTGGTTAACTACGTAGTTATAATTCTTATCACTTCATTCACTTTCACCTCTGCAGTTATTTGCCTTTGTTCTAAACACCGCAGATTTCACCTCTGGATTACAGTTACAGTGAAAAATCTGAAGAAATTTTCCACATTTTCTATATTGTTTAGAAAATTCAAACCCAGCAGCTTTCAATATTTCTTGTTCTGTTAACTTTGCTAAAGACAAAGAATTTCGGTTGAAAGATGGGAATTAAGTTATAAAGAGAATATTATAAGAAATTAAATTAGAAAATTAAGGCTTGGAGAAGTTGGATAATTTGATTCCATATGCTTAGTAAATACAATCATCTTCTGGTTATAGTAATTTTAAAAACCTTTTTAAGTCCTTTTATCCCAATGAGATGGTTTTTCTGTGTATAAACAAAAACTGTCTGGTTTGTTAACTCAGGATGACACAAGAAGCTGCTCCCAAGTCATACAAATTAATACATTGCTTGGTCTTTAACTGCACTGGCTGTACTCTTCTGTCAAGGACACTTAGTAGGGCAGCAAAAGGGTCAAGCACTGCAGAAAGCATGCTACTGCACAGACAGACATCCAGTGAAGGTTTGTTGAATTAACATTACCTTTGTTAAATTAACATGCCACAGACTTCAGGGTGAATCGTATTCCTTCAAAAGCTCTAAACACTGCCAATTCTTTGACTCTAGAAACCAGAAACCTTTATCACTGCAAGGAGAAATAGCTAACATCCAACCTAGTATGCAAACAGTTCAGAGAACAACCTCAGATGAAGTCTGAACACAATGAACACAAATGCTTAGAGTGGCTGACAGCAAGCTGTTAGAACACTGGACGCCGGACTCCTTGCCTTAAAAGCAGGACAGCAGCAGAACAAGATATTTTGCAAAGGTTCCCTTATCAAGTTTGGGAGGCTACATTATATACAGTTAATTCTTCATTTTGGCTACATAGACAACTGTTTTTGTATGATACTTTGCCAAGCAGATTTATATTTAAAAGTCTTGCATATCTTAGGCAAAGCAGAAATGAAAGTTATGGATATTTCTGAAAAACATAAGAAACTGATCAAACTCTGATTAAAAGCTACATAACCAAGTGACCAACAGCTTGTTGACCTGAACAGTGGGGCACTGCTATATGCAGCTCACCAATTCTGCACTGCTATCCCTAGGCACTAACAGCTAAGATAAGACTTCCATCACCCCCACAGCTGCTGCTTTTGGGAGACCAAGTTCACATCAGAAGTTTCTTATCTGGTTTCAATGCTGCAATATGGGAACACGTTTCTACTGAAATCTCTGGCTCACAAAATCATTTGCTGTAAGTCTACAGTAACAAGAAGTCAAATAGCTGAAGTGTTTCTCCTGATGATCTCTTTGCTTAAATAAAATCATTCTGGATCACGTGCTTTATTTCAATAGCTCAATGGTGAACTGAAAACCAAAGCAATGATTCTTAATAACTAGAATCCATTTCTGCTGCACATTAGGAGAGTTGTGCAATAGCTACAATAATTGAAGGCACAAAAAACCTTTCATTTGTAAAAGATCGCATGAATACGTAGTATATGAACACTGACTATATTCACAAAGATCTTCAATTGATAAATATTTAATTTTGCCATATTAATTATCCTTTTTTTTATTTAGCTTTATTATATTAAGGGCTATTTACCACAGGAAAGATAAGTCAGCATCTCTGAAATAAAATGCATGAACAAATCATAAAGAAAATACTGCCAGTTGGTTTCATTCATTTTATCACTGACCAGTGCCATAACATAGAATGCTATAAGAACGATACCAGCTGTGTAGTCTTTAATCACACCTATGTAGTTAGGCAGTTTTTAAAGAGGAAGATAGTCCATAATTTTTATAATCAACATGAATGAGATGACAGTGGTTCAGCTTACTTGCTATATACATACAATATTCTCTATACAAAACATGCATTCTCTGAAAAGTTAAAAGGAAGCTAAACAGTTTTCCAAATCAAGTCAATAATCATACTGAACAATAATTTCCAGAGAACACAAACAATGTTTCAGACTTCACTTTGCAAAATCTTGATCAGCTGTTCTTCATGCACACTTAGACCACACATCTCCAACTATTTTACCTGCCTTTGACTCAGGAATCCATCTATTTCATTCTTAAAAGTGGCATTTAAGCCTGCACCTAACACAGAACATGATGAGCGTGCAGGATTGGATTTGCACAAGGAGACTTGATTCACCCCCCATTCCTGTAAGCCAGTCAGCATTTGGCTCTCTTACAAGAACTGTGTGATCTTCATGTGCACCTTGACCTTCCACAGTACATTTTATATATTATTTCCAAACTTACAAGTTTCAAGGCATAGCTCTCTTAATACAGCAATTACAGTGTCTTCAAAAGACGACCAGATGAAAGCCAATCTAATTAGCTGAAAGTAAATAAAGCACTGTTTACTCCAATAAGGAAAATGATTTTGAGTATTGCAGAACAAAGGAGAAATCAGATATGAAGCACATCACCAAGCAGAGCACATGCATGGAAATTCAGTTTGTCACAAAATGAAATGTCAGTGAATGGGGCTTGTTGTGCCAGAAGCAGCACTGAGAGAGATGGCAGAGTCACAAGTGTGTTGAACAAGAACCAACCCAACCTCAGCAGAAACAGAACTTTGGGGGAGAATTGTTATTAGCAATTCAGACTTCACCTGCTGACCCACTTAATCAGGAGCTCTGAAGCAAAGTTTTGCTGTTGTTTTCCCTGTTTAAAAAAATTTAAGTTTTGCCTTAACCAAAAACAACCAGATAACATTTAGCAGACATAGGGAGCATGATATGACAGTTAAAAAAACATCAAGAATTACTTGGACTATTCTTCTAAAATTATTCCTTTGTAATTAAACACAACAATTCTGTGACCTGTTTTAAAAGATCCTGCTTCTAGAGAGGGAAAAAGTTAAAAAATGGCCTAATTTAAAAAAGAATCTCACTGATTAAGAGAAATAAAAGCTGAATGGCAAGCCATTTTAATTCACGTTTTCACTATGAAAATCAAGATGTCACTCAAGTTACAAGTCTGTATACTACAAATGCCTATACCTAAGATTTCAGGAAGATTAATAATTTCATATTACTTACAACTATATATCTTATACCTACAATTTTCTCTTCTTTTTAGCAATGTAGCTCAAGAATAATGTTCCACATGCTGGTGATTTCCCTGTGATTAAAAAGCAAACACTACTCAGCATTTTACTGCCAGGAAAAGAAGTTCATGTATATGATGCACACACTGCGACGAGACCAGTGCAGCTCTTGACAAGGACAGTCACCTGCTGTTAAAGCATGCCTCTAACCTCCCCAAACCACGTACCCTGCAAGTTGCAAGGGCTGTGGATGCAGCATGATTTTGGACACCCTCGTGCAATGGAGCTGAGCAAAACTAGGCAAGTCAATCCAGGGAATGCAGTGCCATGGAGCAAGCCTCCTAGCTTTGACTAAGCTTTTCTAATAACATTAGAAGTGAAACTCCAAGTCTCAGAAGATCTGAACTTATCAGGAACCAAAGCAGCAGTGGAACTACAAAAGTAGTCAGAGTAGAAATGTATTTTGAGATTGCTAAAGAAGTATCATGGCTTAACATACACCACTAAGGAGGAAAAATCATAGAAAAGAGTACTTGATCTAGTGGCTTATAATGAGCTTCTAGAAAATTCTGTCATATCCCTTACCAAGAGCCAATGAATCTACACTTTAACTGCAGGAAGGACCACCTTAACAAGTCTCTCATAAATATTCAAGAGTCCCACCACATCAGCAGTTCCAAACAAAGGGTGAAGGACTCTTAGAGAACAACTCCAGGCATCACACAGACAGTTCTGACCAGAACATTACGCTGAACCAATGCTGTCTGACAAGGGCATGACCTTCTATTGATGCTGAAGATGATGACCTGGTTCCAAGACTGTTTCATTTTGCTGCCACAGATTTAACAACTCAGGCCTCATCCCCATGAGAAGAGTAAAACATGCTCATTGGGTAACTCAGTCCCACAGTACAGGATTTTAAGCAAAGGCTAAGCACCTTTATTTCAGCATTACAAATGTGTCCTTGAGGCACTCCCGTGCAGTCCAGTTGTAGAGATGAAGAGCACAGATCTTCAGTTCCAGGACTGTCTCACAGCACCACATCCTCTACAAGAGGATTGCAATTACCAAGTTAAGGGATAGAAATGTGAAATAAGTCAACAAAAAGCAGTGAGTGCTGAGCAAAAATACAGCTCCAAACAGCATCAGAACAGCTCTGAGGCTATTCAGAAATGTACACAAATGAAAGGAAATGATTTGTTTTATACAGCCTAGCAGACAAGATAATGATGAATGATTTTAGCAACTTCAGCTTGTCCAAAATATTTACTGCCCATTGTTTTCATCTTCCTAGTTACAAATATGCCAATGCCAGACAGTATCTGTTATAATCAACTTGGATTTACTATTCCTAGCATCTGCCTTAAATCTAATAAAACACTGAACAAGAAAAGGGGATGAGCAGAAGAATGGAATGAAAATACTACAGAGATAAGCAGTTATTTCTTACTCTTAATGCAAAAACAAGAACCCTAGAGACAAAAATGTTCCAGCTGAGCTAACTATGGCTTCCTGCTGCTGTTACTAACATGGTTTTGTGGAAAAGCCACTGCAAATATTACTCACCAAGTACCAAATAGAAACAAAGAAAATCATGGAAGAAATGCACATCTCATCATAAAGCCCAAACTCATTAAAAGATTATATTCAAAGTGCTTTGAAACTAGCCGCATGCAGTGAGAGCAGAAGCCTTTAAATTTAAATAAATGTTTTAAAATCCTTTAAAATTCCAACTAAAAGTTGGAGCTTAAAGTAGAATCTCAGCAGATACAACTACACTGGTTAAAAATGACCAAAATATATAAAAACAGCAACAAATAAAGTAAAAAGAGACAGCTGTGTTGGCCCCTGAAATGGAGCTGCTTAAATGCAGATGCTAGCAATGCTATGGTGGAACTGCAGCCACATCCCCAACTGCCTGCAGAGCTCTGTCCATCTGGCTCTCCCCTCACACTCCTTGCCTTTGCTCAGGGATTCACTGATGGGTTACGTTTGCTGGTTGAGAAAGGCAGGTGGAGATTGCCTCTTGCACCACTAGGATCATTGCCGCTTTGTTTCCTCTTGCAAAAGATCAAATAATTTGAAGAACATTCAATTAATAAATACTTTCCTTGGAATGATTGATATACAAAGGGTCCTATGAAGACCCCTCTAATCAAGGCTTCCTCCTAATATCCGAGTTAATCTAAGCAAGTTACAATCTCCTTAGTCAGGTTTTGAAAAACTCCAAAAATGAGATCTCCACAGCCTCTCCAGACAACTTGTTCCAACATTCGGTTCATTTTTCCCTCTCAATTTTCAATTGAAACAGGACTCTTCACTTAGTTCCTACTGGCACACTATGCTGTGCTGCCTGTTGCAGTACTCTTACTGGTGAGAGCTACTTAAATCAATGAGCTCTGAAAATGACAACAAGATGTATAACCATGAATTTTATTGAACATGCCTGCATGCATTAGTAATGACACAGTATGGCCTCTGGGTCCAATAATGCAGAGCTGGATTCCTTCATCTTCCAGTGAGTGCTCTGAATTCCCCAGTCAGCCTAGGACACACACAACACGCGCATATATTTTTCTCTTGGATACTACACCTACTCTCAGCCAGTTGGATTTTGTCTTGGTGTTCCACATGCCTTAAGTTTCTTTCAAGCTCGTACTACCAAAGACATCTCCATACCTAACTTCTCATGAAGAACCTACAGTTTGCTTGCCTTGTATCCAAAACAAGAGTGAGAGCACATTGAGATGTAACAAATCTGTATAAACTCAACATTGAAATTTTTATCAGAAATCTGATAATTTCTGGATTTCATGGGAAATGACAGTAATACTTAAGTTAGGTGTAGGGTTTTTTGTCTGTTGGTTTTTTCTTCTTCATAAGAAAGGCCCCAAGTGGTATTTGCTGTAAGAACTACGTTAACAGGCAGAGAAATGCCAAATATTTCCCAAGGAACAGTCAATTCTGTTCACAATTCTCTTAAAACACAGTAATTCAGGTACACCGAGTCAAACTGCAGTGATGTAAAGACAAAACAAGAGTATTAGTCATTAATCACTGGATACTAAAATGACACAACTCTTATATTCATGCATAAATCCTTTCCTATTTTACATTCAATAGAATGAAATATCTTGAGAGAATTCTTTTCCCCGTTAGAATTTGCCAACTTGCTGTAAATATTTTTCATCTATGCAGCTACTAGAGTCACTAAATAATCAATCTTGAACTCTAAGAGAAGGAAAACTGTTCTGGGGTTCTTTTTAAAACCATTATTTTCATTCTGGACTCCCCACACTGTGTGCACCTGTGATCTGTATTGTAGGATCCTCCTAATTAGATTTCAGTTCATCAAGTCAGAAAGCAAGAGACAGTCTAAGCCTGACAGCCCCTTGAAGGCTGTCCTAGTAGGTCAAATGATGGTATGTAAAGGCTTTGAGATCCCTTTCACACAAGTAAGATAAAGCTGGTCAACATTTCAGATGCCTTCAGTAATGAAAAGCAAAGTAACGGGTATTGATTCCTTTCACAACAATCTCAAAATGGTAAACAATTACAGTATGTAGCAGTACACAGTGTAACCTACATGCAGATATCCTTAATAGATTTACAGACAGCAAAAAGCTCTGATTCAAATCAGACACCGAAATTCTTGTCTCTTAACTGAGCCACTGTACCAACAGTAAAGCTTCTGAAATCTCTGCACCTTACTGATGAATTTAACTGAAGTCCAAAATACATGGAAGATCAGCCTTTCCTACAGACCTCAGTTCAAACTTCACCCTTGAAACAATCACTCCATTCTTCAAAATTCATCTTTGAATATACCGAGATGCAACTGTGGTTTCAGAAAACAAAAATTGTAAGAAATCTCTCCTTTGCACAACCAGCTGCTTTCCCATAGGTTTCAACAGGAAATAGTTGTGTTTGTTCTGCAATCCTCATTAGTCTTTCCCCTCCTTTGTGGTACCATGACAAACTACACTCTAAAGACTAAAAAGCTTTTTCCCACAGGCCTAGCTTTCTGCATCATTGGTGGACCCATGCAGCACAATCACAGAGCACACTAAATCTCTAGCCTACAGCCTCCTTTTCCCAGCTGTTTTATTGCAGCAGACAGAACTGCATTTGGCACCTGTAAGCTCTTTCACTGCAGGGATCAGTAGCCAATTTGTTTAATAAAGTAAAACACAGCACTCTCAAAACAGAGTAGTGGTTATTCATTATTCCACAGGTATTGAGCCTGTAGCTCCAAAGCCAGAAGCAGTAAAAAGCCAATAAACAGTTTTATTTATGCATAAACTGCTTATTTTTTGTGGTTCTTTCAGCACAACTAATGCTCATCTCCTGATGGGGAAAACACCTTTTCACTGTCTCAGTTCCCAGGCTAGTATGCTAGCATCACCTAACACTCACTGTGTCTTTCTTAGTTTGCATAAATCCTTCCCTTAGGCACATGGTCCTGAAATAGGTAGCATTACTGGGGTCAGAAGTGTCACACAGTAGTGACAGAAGGAGCAGCATCCCTTGAGTAAAGTTCAGTTCTTCCAAGTAACTGTTGGAATATCCCCTCTCTAAACTATTTTTTAATCTCCTGTGCTTGTTCTTCATACAAGTCCACTTATTTCTGATTAAAAACAAACAGTGCATTAAAGAAGCAAAGATTTCCTTTGGAAGATGCACATATTTTTTGAAGTTTTTAATAACTGTAGACCTAGCTTGGATTTTTTCAAGAAAGGAAAAACAGTCATCTAACTACCTAACAACACAGAGAACAGCATGCAAGAGAGGACACAGTAATACTAGGATATAACAGTGAACTACAGTCAGCAGGAGGAAACAACATCAGTGTATATGGCATCAGAAGAACTACAACTGGATTTTAATACAGTATTCCGAAGATCTATACTGGTGATGGGCTGATTCGGCATATAAATGAATTCCTGGAGGTAAGGAAGTGGTGTTACCAAGTATTATGCATTTCTTCATCAATTCAGGAGCAGTTCCTGATAGTCTCTGCCTTCAGTGCACTGAAATCTTCAAAAATCAGGTACTTGAAAGTGAGGCAAAGAGGAGACTTCGGATCACTGTACAACATCCCAGTTTGAAGAGAAGAGTTTGTACACTATATGGACAAAGCTTGCAAAGAATGGACTAGACGACCTAACAGATCCTTACTGTTTCATTTAACTTCCTCTGACTTGTTTTCTGTCAAGTCTGTTCCACAGTTTCTCTACAAGATCCATTTCAGCAAGAAGTTCCTGCATCTTATTTTGACATCAGCAAGTGATGTGATGAGTTCAACTAAAGATTAATCTCTAAAATTAAACAACGTACTTCCAGATGAAAACACAAACTGAAGTCCTTCGAGCTAAGAAGTTAGATTCTATAGAAGTGGTTTCCATGAAAAGGAGATTTGTTTGCATTGTTCTCTGCCTCAGTTGTATTCCTCATAAATTTCAGAACATTTATCCTGTGAAACTTTCAAGTTCTTCCTACTCCTCCATAGCACAAAGAGCTGGCTTTTACTTATTCTTACATTCAGATAGGATGTGAAGCAAGCCTCTCGCTTAGGACATAGAAGAACTACATCTGAAAGGAATGGACAGAATACAAGGCCAAAAAAATACAGGAAAGTAAAACATACTATAAGACAGCGCTCAAATTGCTCACAGTTCTATCGGCCAACATTAAAGTTACCAACATCAGTACCCTCCTACAGAGAGGGAAATGAGAAGAATTTGCTAAATATAGACAGAACTGTTTAGAGAGATGCCTATCCTTATTTGTGCATTCATCTGTTTAATTGTGGGCAATATAGTCCACTACACAGCCTGAAGCAAGCGTGGATGTTCAATATTCCCTGAATTATTGAATCTGGAGTGGAGACTGGGCTCCATTATGCAGTTTACAATAGTATAAATGGAAGCTTCGTATTCTGAAACTGACATTTCAAGCACCTCCAAATTACTCAGGTTGGGAACATACTAAATGCCTTCAAAACTAAGCATAGTTTTAGATGTGCATGCTGAAAAAGGCCACAGAATTTTCATGTTCACCTTATGATCCAAAATCTTCCAAATCTTATGAATTTCAGGAGTTAATGAGGTATCATGGAATTACACAAAGATATTTGGATACCAAAAATCCTGTAGAACAGACAAAGTAACAACATCACTAAAGTGACATAAGTGACAACAAATAAAACCCAGAAGTTAACCAAGAATTAGGACTTCATCTAATAATATGAATAACAGTAAACATGCAGGCATTCGTATTTCTTTAGACTACACTGAGATTACACCTGCTGACAAACTGTAGATATATTTGGACATAAAGATGGTAACACCACCCAGAAATAGAAGGCTGTGTATCTAGGCAGCTAGTGCACACAGCATTTGCACATTTTACTTTTGTCTGGTACTCAAATCAAGATTTACAGTATACACCAATCTGCATAAGCAATTACATTGGAAGATTTAGATAGGCTTCACACTCCAAGATGTATTTGTGACGTATCGTTAAAGTTTTCATATCATACTTAAAACCAAATAAAGGTTTTGAATCAACATACACACAGTAATTTTCCACTGGACTCACAGCTAGTCACCTAATCAACAAAATGAATAGAGATGTAGCAAATAAGAGATTCAGCAAGTATCTCCACAAAGCTAGGCATTACTTTAGGAATATTCTTATTACTAATTTCCTGATAATAATCAGCACTCTCTTCAATTTTTACCAACTTTAGGCTTAGAAAAATCAAAGGATAGAATCAATCTCTTAAAATACGTTCCTCAGTTAGTGAAAGACAGGAATACATATCAGTATAAGAGAAAATTACATTGCAGTTTAAGAACTGCAGTAAGGGTAACTGTTACTGCTAAAGAACTTCCAAAGTTTCAAACTTAAGGATGACAATTCAGTAGAATTCCACTGTCAAATCACATTAAAAACATCTTACCTCCACCTCCAAACACTGCCTTGGGAGAAGGAAAATGGTTTTTTATTTCCATTATCTTTGAGCCTGCAGTAAGGAAGTGCCTTGGTCCAGAATCAGAACCCACAGGAATTCAGCAAGCGCTATTTCTGCTTATAGTAAGATCTTCAATATGTAATTTACATCTTGAATTCATCATGTCATCATTTCTTGGTATTTAACTTACTAACAGCTTCTCTAAAGTAGAGATTTTTATTGCATAAATTATGGAAGGAGCAGGCTGAGGGTAGTGCAAACAGCATAAATTCCTGAATCAATACGAAATATGTCCCTGCTAGTTGTTATTCCATGTAGGTATGTTATTGATTACAGTCATAATGGTCTCACTTCAGCTGCTGTCAATAACCCACTACTTGTATTGTCACACTGAATTAAAGAACCACCAGGCTGAAAGTACATGGAGAAGTTATACCAGCATGGTATGACCCAGCCTGTGGCACAGAGAAGCAGAACACTGCCAGTTTAAGTTAGGATTCATGTGTGATACATCACTTGACATTACTTTGATAAAATAAAGCCAGATGGGATATTTATTCAGGCAGAAGAAGAGATTGGCTAAACACACTGGAAAAATTCTTAAATTTAGAACCACTACATATAGCAAACTTATGTTTTCCATACCTCAGGGCCATTACTGGGTACACTTGCTGACATCCAAAATCAAATAAAATGTTATGGGTAGTTGTCATTTCACTGGTCAACAGGTACAAAGCTTCCCTGCAGTCTGTTGTTTGTCCACATCTTTCCACTGTTTTTATCTGCATCTTAAAGTGACTGCCCTCTCTAACTCAAGTATCTAATTGACACACCTACAGTTACTGAAGCTATCTCAGCAGAAGCTGCACATCTCAGAGACAGCCCACACTTTATGAACCACGTTTGAAGTCATCCTGCAATCCACTGCACCCTGGGGAATCTCTGTAACCTCTGCTGCTCTGCATACTATCAAATGATTACTACTTCAATTTAAAACATACAAGAATGAGTTGACCCAACATCATTACATACATTCAGCTCTCTCAAAAGTCAGGTAGTTAATGCTCAGGCAGTTGATCAGCAGACAATGAATTAAGCACTGCAATACAGTCTCTTTGCTATGGGAATAACCAGAGCAAACGCTTCCATCTCTGTCCTGGAAAGCAGTTACCTGGCATTTTATCACTATGCAAATTGAATGCAGCATGTTTACTATAATGGAGGAACCACACTTCAACACTTTGGACTCAGGGGTAGAAATTACACCACCAGAGCAGATGAAATATAAACAATAAATTACTGGCTAGAATAACTCTAGTTTCATTAACTCTGCATTGCAACAAAGGTAGCTCAATTTAGACTTCGTTACAGCAAACAATTAAGATAACTTTTTCTTTGGTATTAAAAGAAAAGTGGTCATTGTTTTCATGGCAGCAGAAATAAGAAAAAGATATATATAAGCTTAGAAAATAATGATACTAAGTCCAAATCCTGGTTTCTCTGGCCAGTACTTCAAATTAAACTACTGCTTTGCACTTCAAAGTCAATGCCACCACACCAGTAAGAATCCTTACAGAGACCACTTCATTAGGTGAGTCAAAAAAACATCCAGCTGAGAATGAGAGGTCTGGGTATCAGTCCCCTAGGAAGTCCTGTGCAAAAGGAAGTATAGATGTCTAATTTTACACAGCCAAATTACTAAATCCTGCAAGAAATAGGGAGAAGAAATACTTGGAGTTTATAGTAACTATACTATGTCAGGTCTGGCCCTAAACTAGTTTAGTTTTTCTCTCTTACTTGCAATGTTTAAGCTGTAACTCTTCAGTAATGTATTTCAGAAGGCAGTAAATACTTCATAACTCTTAAGCTTCACATAGCTAAACAGTAATTGTTCTGGAGGCAAAACACTAGACTTCAATCTTTCAATGGTTCACAATAGTAACAAGAAAGCAAACAAATAATAAAAATGAAATGGCATAAGATACCTTGACAATGCCCTTTTAATCTTCAGCAAACTTGAGAATTAACGTAAGTACTGAAGCAGCAAGGTGATGATACTGCTTAGAAAGCAAAGTCTCAATTTCTGCCTGACCTACAAATCATAAGCTAATAGATCAGTAGTGCCACTAGCATACATCCACACTGTAGCTCATGAAGATCCTGCTGTACAAAGAAGCAACAAAAACACAATTAGAAATAACAAACAGAGTACATACAGAAGATTTTGACACTGCAGCCAAGGACCTTATGGAACAAAGACTGCAAACTGACCAAGAAACTGTTATATCATAGAGGCAACAGACTGCACACAGGTCAGAAACAGCAAGATCTTCCCAAGGCAATACAAACTGGTATGAACTGGAGTGAAGCAGCATACAATAACCTGCAGTATGTTCTTAACAGATCTTAGCATCTTGTGGTACCACCACCAGCATTATGTCTCAAGTTAGTTTCCCGCTGCAGACACCAAGACCCAAATCAGTAAGCAATAGCCAATGCCCATCAACACCAACAAGATCCTTGCCACTACTGTTCATAACCACTCATTCCTGTGAAAATGAAAGACAAAGACAGAGTACTAGCAGCAAGAACTAAAGATGACCCATTTAGAAGGAACTGTGTTTTCCTCTGATGAACATTTCCCTAACCAAATATACTGTAATTATTTGCAAACTCCTTCAATACTGATTTCTCCACAGAATGGCAGTTTTTCTGCCCACAAAGAAGCAAAATCACTTCTAACAAGCTCTTAACAATATCAGATAAACTAGTAGTGAGTAAACCAATAGTCATCCACAGAAAGCAGAGCTGGACTCACACAGCTGACAAAGGAGCTCTCAGTTACACAGCACTCCTCCTCCAGCACCAGCCCAAGTGATGCTCTTCCTGCTGGCCCTTATAAGAGCCCAGGGTGGCTCCACCCCTTCTGTTCAGGTGGGGAGCACAGGAGCAATCAATGTGCCTGAGCCACAGCCCTTCACCAGGTGCTCCATCAGCAGCTCAAGCCCTGACCTAACAGCTCCCCTACAGCAGTAATGGGTTTATTTCATGATTCCATTTTTTCTAAGCTATTATGGCACACTCTGAATGCAGGGGTATTTTTCTGGAGACGAACTAGTGTCTTAAACAATGTTGGATTTTTAAGATGGGAGATTTCCTTTTATCACATCCACATGGAAAGAGGGACAAATAATCTTCAAGTTTTCCAAATGTTTCTTGTATTTAAATTGGAGGAACCATTGCCTATGCTGGAAATCATTTCTTTCACATGTCAAGACAATTTTAGAGATCTCCAAGATTGAAATGCATGTGAGGACCTGTCTAGCAGCATCTAGACTACAAGAAACCTATCTTAACAGCCATCAAACAAGTGTGGGGTCAAAACTGCTTTATTGGGCTACCCAGCCTGGGATCTGTGATCTAACCACTATGACACCGGTCTTTCTAAATACACTCAACATTCAAAATCACTTTTTTCATTGTAACTGATATCAGTTGATTACAGAGGATTAAGACTTGCCAAATCAGACTAATAGATCCTATCAGTGAGATATTCAGAGAGATGCAAAGCTTCACATGTTCTGGTTCACAGGTTCCTCAATGTCCTATTCCTACTAAGCATTTTCTAGCTTGTGCAAAGTCTACATTTGTCAAAACAGATTCAGGTATCTACAGAAGCACCCACTGATTCTCCTAAGTTAACTCCTTGGACATTTTGAAAAATATAATTAAGCAAATTATTTTATATTCATTGTGGCCAACCTCCTAAAACCAACTTTAGATGGCTTTTATTTCTGTGACATTTCCATCAATTTTGCAGAGACTGGATGACAAACATTCAACTCCATAGCAAAAAAAATAATGGTAAAAGAACAGTATCAATTTTTAAAGAATTTGAATAATAAAATTAATGAAAACAAATAAGTCCAGCTGTTTCAGGGGTATTATGGTGCCTTGCTTAGTTAAGAGTCATAATTCTCACAAAGAGGCTATTTGTTTCAATGGCCATATGTCCAGTCCTGGCAACTATTTTCGGATGTGTCCAACCATGTTCTCTGAAGGAATGAGTAGTGACTAGGCACGAGCTTCATTAACTAAATTGAAATCTTCTCTATAAGAGATTAAGACATTTTATAATACCACCCATACTTATATTTCTAGTGGATCTCTTGTACATTTTCTGTTCCCAAGTTACTGACGTTCTAGAGAAGCATGTACTTTGATAGGTCAAAAAGTCTGTCAGAGCATTCCAAAACACCATGGCAATCAATGAATTTAATCACTACTTTCAAATGCCATTTTGTTTGATGTAGTGTGTACAAATTAATGATGAATAATAGATGCTGTCCATTTACTATTAAATGATTCCATGTATACATGCCAAAAATGCTAATTCTTGAAAACATGGCTGCAGTAAGCCTGGCTTCCAGCATTTCAAAAGATTAGCTATTACTTAATTGAGTCACCTATTCTTATGGCATTGAGGTTAAAAAAAACAACCATAAAAAGAATTAGGCAACCTATTTGCCTTGCATACTATTTTAGATGAATGAAATTTTAAAACATTTAAGCTAATGCAGAAGATGTAGACTTTGGAACATCAGTGCAAAGAACCAGTGGCCTTACAGAGTGTTCTGGATTGCAAGGAAAGCAGGAGAAATAGGCAAGAGCAAGAAGCACTAACAGTGAGCAAAAAACTTTCACCACAGGATGGTGGCCTTGTTGGTTTGACACAAATTAGCCAAGGGAAAACAAAAATATTTCATTAAGAAAACGTTCCTCAAGTTGCATGCATATCCTAAGTGTTTTTATTGTGGGGAGAACACCTTAAAAAAAAAAAAAAAAAAAAAAAAAGTGGGGATTTTAATCCTTAAAAATAAAAAAAGTAAAAAGAAATCCCCCAGTTTCAGATGACTCATGTAATGTCCAACTAATCTTACTGAATCCTATAAATCCTTTTCCAATCCATACTGATTCAACTCTGGAAGTGGCTTTTTTCCTCTCTCTTTCATAGGCACCGGCAAGAAAGTAAAAAAAATTATCTAACCTTTCACCTCTGATGATTATTCTGATGGCCATTAAGAAAAGAAACACCTTCAGGCTGGCCAAGATAGTGCCACACTTCGGTTCAAATGTAAAGACTAAAGCTAAACGCAATCTCACACTTGGCTGCTTCACTGTTTGTTTACAGTGCTTGTGCCAGTACCCACGTAATAAAACATTCAGAGCAACAAATTATAAACCTGGTACCACAGGAACTCTTAACAGGTTTCCCTCACAATGCATCAATTCTGACAATAACAAAAGCCCACCAAAAACGCTGCAGAAATCGCGTGTTGCGTTGCATCAAACCAAATACAGAAGCTTAGTTTTATATAACCAACATGCATGCAGATGGTCTTCATGATAAGACTCCTACTCTGAACTACAGTTTGTACACAATATGTTTGCACAAAATATACAGCAGGAATTTTGCCCTTCCTAGGCAACATCCTGACTGAACATAATG
The DNA here is from genome assembly GCF_987193195.1 of Phasianus colchicus. Lineage (NCBI taxonomy): Eukaryota > Metazoa > Chordata > Aves > Galliformes > Phasianidae > Phasianus > Phasianus colchicus. Next base: position 12,177,740 of record NC_143453.1, on the reverse strand, counting down.
GGAATGTGTCTCCCTTTGCAACTGTTACCAGTTCTGCCCACATTAAAGAACTTCTGAGACTAAAATCCACTGCAGGGATTTTAAATGAACAGATGAAAAATCAGAGAAGGTAAAAAATTGCCGTCAATCCTAGCTAAATACCAGGTCAAATCCGAGAGCAGGTTACATTCATGGAATTTCAGTTACTCACATTGACAGCAACTATGGCAGACAAAACAAAATCAAAGTCAACTCTGTAAAGATTGCATATTAAATAAAATACATTCTAAGCACCTTTGGACAATACATGAGGATAAACTGCACAGTGAAAGTATGCACTGTGACAGCACTGTTCTTCTAAACCTCGCACTCCTAATACATTCCTTTAGCCAAGCAAAGGGAAGATAAACCCATTTGCCTAATGGAGCATGTAATTTAAATATTTTAGGCAAGCGTTTACAGAGAGCTTGTTTAAAATAAATTTAACAGCCATCCGTCCAAGCAGCTTGCATGATGAAAGGCACTGCGTAGTTCACAACTTATTTTTTCAGAGCTATGCAGCCCCTTCAGTTACTCCAACCATGGGGTATGCTGTTTTACTGAATATAACTAAACATCTCTTCCCAAGGAGATTTAACGTGGAGCTGCAGTTTTCTCTATTGCAGTCACATTCCTAAAGCCACTACAATTTCAGCTCTTAATGCTGCACCATGCAGTCTTCCACAATTCCGTAAACAAAACACGTTGAAAATTATGGATACTTAAAGGAGTGATGTACTTAATGCAGGCTGCAGCACTTCATCGCAGGAAGATACAGTAAGCAATGCCAATATTCCATCATGGAGAATCACCATTTTTGCTATAAAGATTCTCATTAATGCAGGCAGTGCTGTTACACACACAAACTTGTACCTGCTGTTACTAGCATTGAAACAGGTCCTCACTTGACTTAAATTTATCAGCCAAGGATTTTATTACATGCTAGGAATACATGCTGTACTGTGACCTGCCTAAAGCACAGCAGTACTCAGTAAAATGCAAAGGGTATATAAGGATTACCCCTTCCACATGCACAAAGAAGTGCGTCCATCTAAAAAATAAAAGGATAAAGACAGCCTTTAGTATAGGTACGCTTAAAGCGAGCATTTTAAAGAGTTGTGTTCAAGTTCCGCAAGCGTTAGATTTTAATCATGCACGGCAGCGCTGCAGGGAAATGAAAGGAAGGGAAAAGGAGAAAGAAAAGAAGGAAACCACCTAACTTTGGCTCCCAAGTTCGTGACGGATTTCACGTCAGTGAAGGAATCGCTCCGTTCCGTTCGGTCTTTGCACAGAGCCATCTCGCCCGCAGCCGGAGCGATGCCGCCCCTCCATGACACGAGCCGCCCGTCACAGCGCCGCCGTGCCGAGGGGCCGCTCGGGTGCGCGGCCGGCAGATGCGGCTTTAGCCATTCGTACGCATCAGCTCCTCCCCGCGTAGCTCGCGATCGAGCGAGGCACGCCGTTAAACCCGAAGCGCCGATCTTCGGCGAACAAAGGCGGCCGCTCCGCAATCGCGACGCAAAATCGCCCCCAGACGCGCCGCGCCCCGCGGACCCCGGAGCCCAACCGCCGCCCGGCCCGGCGATCCGCTCACCGCCTCCCCGCCACCCCCGCCTCCTCACCATCTCCTCCGCTTCTCCCGCTCCTCTGCCCTCGGCTGATCTTCCTGGCCGCCGCCGCCGCCTTCGCGCTGTGGCCGGGAGCCGGGCGTACGAGGGAAGGAAAAAACAAACGGCGCTCTTCAGCGGAGCGCAGGGCAGCAGCCGGGCAGCGCGGCACCCCCGCACCGCCGGCCCCGCAGCGCAGCCCGCACCGCCCCGCGCATCCCCCGGGACCGCGGGCCTCGCCGCCTCCTCACCCGGCGCGGCGGCACGGGGCCGGCCTCCCCCCCTCCTGCTCCTGCCTACAAAGGGCACCCGGGACCATGTCTGCCCCCGGGGGAGGCGGGCGGGATCCTTAACCCCTTCCTCTCGTGTACCTCTGCCGGGAGTATTTTGGCTGACGTTTGCGGCGCGGGGCGTTTCTGCAGCTCGCCGCCGCCGGGGCCGCACAGCGCGCAGCTCCGAGGGCGGCGCTGACAGACGCGCGCCTTCCGAAGCCGCATTGAAAATAAGCGACCGCCTGCGGAGCGCCTCCGGCCGCGGCTCCTCGCGCGGGCCCCGGGCCGCGCCGCTGCCGCCCCTCAACACTTTATTCTTTTAATCGGGGCATTATCATTCCGCAGCATTCACGCTGAAAGGGGGGGGTTGAAGCGGCACCGCCGCCCGCCACACGCGCGGCGCGGCGACGTGCGCGGCTCTGAGGGGGCGGATCTGACGGGGCGGCTCTGAGGGGGCGGCCCCGCGCTCGCGCTCCCGCCACCGGCTCAGCCTTGCGCTGCCCCTCCGCAGCCGCCGCGCGAACCGGCGCGCGCCGCCAGCAGCCGCGAATTTTCCTATTGGCCGCTTCCTCCGCGCTCGCGCTCAGCAACCAAAATCTCATTGGCTCTCTCCGCTCTCTGGCTGACCGCCGCAAACCGCGTCGGCCAACGAGGCCGTCCGCCCGAGCGGCGCGGCCCGCCCCCTCGGCGGGCGCGGTGCGGCTCGCGGCGGGAGGCGGGAGGGTCCGGGGCGGCCGCTGAGGCGCGGCCAGGGCCGCTGCCCCCCCTGCGTGACGTCATCCGAGCGGCGGAGCTCCGTTGCGGGGGAGCCGAGCGCTCCTGCGGGGGTGCGGAGCGAGGAGCGCGGTGGGACGCGCAGGGAGCTGCCGAGCCGTGGGCTTGCCCAGTTTCATTGGGCTGGGATGATTTAATGCCGCGTCAGGTGGTTCTGCCGGTAAATCCGTCACGTGAGCTGCCCGTCCGGCCGCCGGCAGCGAAGATCCCGCATCACCACCTATGGACGCGCATAGCGGCCAGCAGCCGGGCCGGGGCCGCCGCCCGAAGCGCTGTGCCGCGGTCAGCGGGGTCTGACGGGACACTGACAGCGCGCTCGCGCGTTCCGGCTACGCGACGGGACAAAGTTAGTAACAAACATCAGAGCTGGTTCCCTTTTAGTTTTTCGTGAGGAACTCGGGACAACCTGCGAGCTGCTCGCCCGGCTCGCGGTAGCGGCTCCCAGAGGCTGACGGCTCTGCCCCCGGCTGCCCGCAGCGCTGGGAGCTTCGAGCGGCACCGACGGCGGGGCTGAGCGCGGAGCCCCCGGACGGCGCCAGAGCGGGACGTCGCCGCTGCGGGGCACGGCAGGGGCGGGTGAGTGTGACGGCTCCTCCCGGTCGTCAGCAGATCTTCAAAACCCTTGGGCAGGTCAGCGCTGCCGTCCCGCTGCTGGCGGCGGGGGCTGTGCGGACGATGTGCTTAACGCCACGGGACCGACGGCAAGGCTGACCGCCGACCCCGGGTTTTCTGCTTTCAGGATGAGAGGTTTTGCCTCGAAAGCCACGTTACAAACTCGTACAGCCCTGGAAGGTCTTTCCATTAACGTTTATTCACTTGTGCATACGAAGTTTATTATTCTCAGACGAGAGCGGTCACGGGTTTTCTGCTCTTCCTTTGGAGGCACTACCATAAAGCATCCTTAATTTACAAGTTCCACTGAAACCGCCCGTTGCCTCCCGTGAAGGAGTCAGAAATAGGGCGGAGGGAAAAGCGGGGGCACCTGCGCGCCAACGGCCCTGAGCGACGCGGGAGCCAGCCAATGGCGGCTCGAGGAGGGGAGGCGGGGGATCCGTTCTCCAATAGCCCGCGGGGGGCGGGGCTCCCGCAGCCAATCGGGGCGAGTGTCGCTTTAAACTCGCCGTGGGGCCGGAAGCGGCTCTGCCGGGCTGTGCTGCTGTCCTCGGCGCGCGCTGGGTGAGTGCGGCGCTGCGCGGCCTTGCGGTGCCTGCCGGGTGCCTTCCTGCGTGCCGCTGCAGGAGCTGTCGGCTGCGGGTGCCCCTGTAGAGCCCGGGCTGTTGGGTGCTGCCTGTGTACGGCCGTGCCTCTCGGCTCGGCTGTAGCTGTACGCGTTCCGGTGTTTCGGTTGTGGCTGTAGTGAGTGTGCTGTTTTCCTTATCAGTGCCTGTTAATAGGAACCAAGTGGCTAAGAAGTTGGCTAGCGCGTTTCTCTCGCTGTAAGCTGTGTGCACACTGACATAGAAAGGCCGGGAGCAGGTGGGTGTGGTGGGCTCTGCAAAGCGTTTCCACTGACTGCTTCCTTGTGTTTCCTGAGTATAAGGAATGGTAAACAATTTCTTGTCATGTTCCTCCCTGGAATAGGGAGTAGCTACTTGTGTTTGCGTAACAGGAGGAAGAAATCCAGAATGGGCCCTGGGCCTGCAGGGGGAGAAAATGGGGACACAAAAATAAAGATCAGGTTATAAGTTTGAGATCATCGAAATTGTCAGCGTCTTCTTCCTTACACATTATGTTCTTTAATCCCATTCTGGTTTGCACTGCTGCCTCCTGCAGTGAAGATGGTCCCTTCACCCCGGTAAGGTTACCAGCCCTTCATCCTTCAGGAATAGTCTTCGTACAAAGCAGCCTGAGAGCTGGCACAACAGCATGCACCTCTTCCTTCTCACCCATATCTCACTTTCAGCCCTCCTACCCTTGCTGTGATTTTTTTTCCAATTGCTCCTGATTGCAACTGGGAAAGTAATCATTCTTTTAAATGTCTCAGTTCAGCATGGAAAACTCATTGTAACACTGAAAAAATATCCATCCAGTTTTCTTCTTTCATGAGCTTTTGAGGAATGTAGTTCTCAGTTTCCTGTAAACAAATTGAAAAGAAGCAGTAAACCAGTTGTAGACTCTGACTGTGAGTTACTGTTGTGCTACATAACCTGTCAGAATTAAGTGACTAATGATCTTCAGGTGGTCTTTTAGACTTGCCTGAAGAACAGTTGTGGATCAGCTTAGAGTTTGCTGTGGTAACTGACATGTTATTTATGGCACTTCATTTGGGAGAACAAAATACATAACAAATGACTTCATTTTTCAAAGGCTGCTACTGGGAGATCTTATGAGTGAAGTGGTTTTATGCCAAATTGTGAATTGATTGCTTCTAATCAACCCGATGATGGTACAAACCTAGGAAAAGAACATCCACAATCTATCACAATTTGGTCTCCTGTTACCTCCTGTAACCACTGCTTTCTCCTGGCAGTGTACATTCAGGTTTTTACCAGGACGTTGAGCTGATAAAACTGCACGCTGTGCTGATGACAGCAGCACAGAATAAGAATGGCAGTTATTTCAATGTCATTTCCAAGCCAGCAGCCCCATTTGGAGCAGAACGCTTAATTTCAGTGTGTTTGTTGACTTTTGTCAGGCTGGTCTGTGTGTGTGAGAGGTAAGTTAAATAGCAGACTAAAAACAAAGAAATAGAGGAGATTGTTGCCATCATTTCATGCATGAAAATGGTTGGCCCGTTGACGAGGGATGATAAAACTGGATGTTACAAAAGCCCATTATTTGGAAGCAGTAAGTTTTTGCAGGGATTGCAACACCTTCTTTTATGTGAGTATAGCCTTGAAAGAATGACAGTTGTATGAAGATATTTGATTAAATATCTCTGTAGTCATCATATCTTACTCTTTGTCTGCTGCAACTAACAGTAGCAGTAATTTCTTATCTAAGCTTCTTATAAGGTAAAACAGTGATGAGGTAATTGGAATGATATAAGAAAAGCGAATCAAAGTTAAGTAACTGAGATAAGAGTGTGCAGCAAGAAAGCTAGTCACTGAAATCTTCTATGCTAAGGCAAGAGTTTTTGAACACTGCTTCTCTTGAATGAGAATTGACTTCAGAGACACACTTTTAGTAGTGCAGAGCAATGAAAAGTAACCAGAAGTAATTTAGAACAATCTTTCTGGTCCACATGACTTATGGGTTTCTGAAGAAATAGCAACTCTATACCACAAGGTCCTGTATCACAGCTTGAATAGTGAGGCTACGGTCTATTGATTGCTGTTATGTCTTTATTGGAATAATGATTCTATAGAAGGCTTTCTTTTGGAGTATGTTTATAAAACATTAAAGAATTTTAAAAGTAACCAAACCCAAAGCTGATGTAGTTCATAAAAGTCCAAGAATGGCTCTTCAGCTTCCGTATTTTATTTGCTTTTGCTATTTGTTTTTTTTGTATGTTGATGACCAAAATATATTTAAACCAGTTTTTCAGTAAGCAAGGATATGAGCATTGCAGTCTGTAAGCTTCACCCCAGAGGCAAGGTTATCTATGTGATTTGTGGCATAATAGATGATCTGCATTTTCTTTGTAGGCTGTTACAGAATGACCTTGTGCTGAGCTTTTGTGGGGAAAAAAAGACTTAATCATTCTTCAATGTGCATCATTCTGTTCAAATTTGATCCTCGACCGGTTTCAAAAAATGCCTACAGGTAAGGATGGCTGAAAGAGAGCTGTCTGTGTAATCTTCTGTACAATTTCCTGTAGCCTATGTTTGAATTACAAACTCAGGAGTCATTACTTGGTGTTCAGTTATACTCATGTAATGTCTAACTTAGATTTTCTCCATGGGACTACTTGAGGGGTTCTCAAAGGGTCACTTACATACGTTGTTTTGCACCCTGGTCAGAAGGCTCACTCTTTAGTTATGGGCCTCTTGATGGTAATCAGTCATGTGGTGCAGGATGCATCCTTCATAAATTCTAATCTAGAGTTCCAAATTCCTGCCTTGTCTTGTATCCTAAAAGCTAAGGGGAATCATGTTTGATGGACCATCAATTGCTTAAATGATCTCAATTTTCTCATTACTTTTTGTTAAGCAGAGCCTTGCTCTCTACCTCTGTAATAAATGATTCTGACCAGCCTTGCATGTCAGCAATAAGTACTGTGCCATGTTGTTCTTGGTGGCTGATCTTAATTTTATTGCTTCAATCAAACGCCTAACTTCAGTTCCTTTGTTCCTTCCTTCACACAGCCTAAAAAGGCTAAACCTTTTTTTTTATTATTATTTGGAAGAAAGTTGAGGTACCTAGTTGTTGGTTTTGTTTTTTTTTTTTGTTTTTTTTTAGTTTTTACTATGGTTTCTTCACCTTCATCTCAGCTTTCTGAAGAACATAAACATCAGCTCGAGATGTTGCCCAGTTCTTTGAAGAGTATTTAGCTATGAGACTTCCCTGCGCTGGTCTGCTGCTAAATGTACTTTTCCTCAGGGCTCCTTGTGTAACATTGTACTTGAGCTCCCTTTACTTCACACTGAGCTCATGGAACACTTCTCCCAGCCCAGAGGGGTTTCTCTGACTGCAGGCCTGCTGGTATGTTTGTCCACCTCAAAAAAAGACATCTACAGTTAGCTTTTATTATCCATTACTTTGTTTCTCTTGGTGTCTAACCATTTAAAGTTGAAAAGACAAACTGGATTTCTTTGGCCAAGCTAAACAATGTTCTCCATAATGCTTGGGAGGGTTTCCCATCCTAGGGAATTTCCAAATTTCCACAGCAGTACATTTGGCTACTTTTTCTAAGTTCCTGATTTAGCACAAAGCTTGCAGATGATCTTCTAAATGCATTAATGAATTCCTGTCTTCCTGTATGTTTGCAGCTTACTGTTCTGCCCTTGGTGTTCTCTCTGCAGGCCCATGAGAAGTAAAGCTCAGGGCAGTGTAACAAATGCTTTACTGTAGTCATTATCAAAGTTATTGCACTGCCCTTATGCTATTCCAAAATATACTGTGTGCATCTTAAGAATAAATACGTTTTAAATTTCAAAGCTATAATTGGAGACTTTTTATGGAACTGAATTTCATTGTATGGAATTGCTTTAATAGAATGATTTCTCATATTTTTATCTGTCTCAACATTTAAATAAATCTTAATGAGTTAGCCCTAATACAGTTAATTTCAGCTGTAAAATAGCTGAACAGGCCTTTTGCAATTTATTGGATGCCAAGGGTCATTTCAATAGTGATGCATTTCACTGTGATTATGTTCCACAAATGACTAAATGAAGATGCTTTGAATGTACCAACCCTGCCTACTAGCCTTGTGCTAAATGCCAGAATCTATATATAAACTGAGTTGGGGAATATTCTACCACACTGGAAAAAATCCACTTAATACTATTTAGGTTCCATAAACAAATAGTGTTTGCTTCACTAGGAAGAACTGGTCTTTTTCCCGTGCATCCTGTATGTGAACCACTTCTCAAAGACCATGCTGAGCTACGTCTCCCACACTGGCAGATGCCTCTTAGGATCCTCTTTCCAAATAAGGAGCAGTGGAAGCCAGACATAGTGGTGACAGAAAGCATTCTGAGTGTTATTTCCTGCTTATGTGTTCTTTAAGAACTATCTGGTTGAGCTGGATATACAAAGGCTATACAAACCACTTTGAGTACAGGATGGCTGTGGAGTAAAACGTGCTTATTAAGAAAGAAATGTTTCATCCAGCAGCAGTTTTCAGTTGCATATTTCTTACAACATCTGCCTACTTCTGACTGAGCAGCCTCCACAGCTTCCTTGTCTGCTGCAAGGACTCTCATTACATATTCACATCTTCTTTCCTGCTGTTCTCAGGTTATGCAGCAACCATACTTGCAGAAAAGTAAAAACAAAAAAATAATAATTATTTGGAAAACAACAACAACAACAGCAACAAAAAAACCCAAAGGGGAACACTCTCTCTCCCCCCACATACTTCTTGACTGTTGCAGAAAAGCATGCTTTCCCCTTTGCATCTCTGCATTGTTGAGTGTGCTGTCTTCTCTTCATTAATCGAATGAATTTCAGTCAGGATGGGCCTTGGAGGCTGTCAGGTTTGTCTCTGTCCTGGATGCTTTCAGACAAAAGTGTTGTATCTTTCTACTGCATAAATAGTGCTTTAGTTGTTCAAGTTAAATTAAAAAATTCTGTGGTTATGTGACTCTAACTAAAGATAAAAAAATATATTCTTGTGCTTCAGATAAGCTTCCTATAACCTGCAAGTTCCCTTTAGAGTTCCTTGGGATTTTTTTGTTCGTTCTCTTTTTTTTTTTTTTTAAGCTGTAACTTCACGTGCTGAAGAATTATAAGATTGCTTTTCAGTTTTAACTCAATCTCTTGCTTTGCAAGCATTTTTCTGTTCTTGGATATGAGCCTCATTCATGCAGTAAGATGACCTTGTTAAATGTCTCAGGACAGTGTGAAAGAAGGCTGTGGTTAGCTGTTGTTCAGGTTCTATGCTGATAGAAGTGAGATGCTGAGATAAAGGGTGGTTTAATGCTTACAGTGAACTGTTGCTGTGGCGAAAAATATTCTGTTATTCTTTGTGTTACAGAATTCCTATTTCTAAGTACACTCTTGTGTTCTACAGACTTATTCTAGCAGCTAATAGAGATGAATTTTACAACAGACCATCCAAATCAGCAGATTTTTGGGACAGCAGCAATGAAATCCTGAGTGGTACGTAACGTTCTTGTATTTCTTGTCGTCCTGCGTAGGAAGTGAGTTGTGCTGTTATTGTCTTATTTGTGTTCTAATATCATGTAGTGGTTTTCCTCCCAGTTTTCTTTTTACTGAGTTTAGGCCAAGCAGTGTAATGGAAATATAGTAATATGTTTGTCCATCACAAACAATTACTTGAGCTTTGGCAGATTGCTGAAACGCTTTCTTAAGTAGATGGAATTAGTTACTCTACAGACTCATTGTCTGTACTAGTGACTGGAAATCATTACAACAAACCTCAAGGAAATTCTTCTAGTTTCTTATCAGTAATTTATAGGCTACATAGTGGTTTTAGTTATTGATCCATTAGTTTATTAGATTTGGTCCACAATCAGTTCAGTAAAATGCAGTTATTCAGTTGTCTAGTTTTCCTTTGTAGGGAATCTATCTGCAGCCTTGGGTAGACAAAGCAATGCTTAGATCCAAGGTAGCGAACAGTATTTGCAAAGTCACAGATGTTATTGTCACACGTTGTGTGTTGTTGTCATTGGCAGGGAGAGCTGTGAGGATAAATGACTCCCACAGCACTGCAGCTCCCTTACTTCTCAGGCTCTGCCTGACTTTTCATTTTTGTGCCAGACATTCTGGGTGCTGCTTTCCTTGTGACACAGGAACTTAAAAACAAAGAACTACCCTGAAAACTGAAGAGCCCTGAACTTTCCCTTACACCTTTGTCATCTCTGCCTCTATTTGGCATGAGAACACACGTTCTGCATTCAGTGGGTCTGCCTGTGGAGAGCCCATTAATATACTCCCATTAAGGTAAAATTGTTAAATCAAAGCAGCAGTTCAGAGGACGAAAACATTAAATTCTTTCTTTGTGTGAATCAATGAATATTTTTGGATCTGATATGTAAACATATGCAATTCCTGGCTTTACATCAGTGTAGCTGTATGTTTTGTTTTTGTGTACCTTTTAGTTAGGGTGAAGATATTAACAGTGTGTTCTGTGAGGATGTGACAAAGCTAAACTTGACACTGAAATTTTGGAGACTGAAGGAAGGAAAGGTTTTCTGAATAAGCATCCAAGACGTGGTTTTCTTCTATAATGAAGGATCTCCTATGAGATCTGGAGTTGAAATTTTTCCAACAATATGCATAGGAGAGTCTTGGCTGTGGCTCCTTGTAGCTGCTGACAATTAGCACACCCCACCTCCTAGGCAAGTTACTGTTACCACAATATAATATTCTGCAATTACCTAAATTACTCTAAATTGTTCTGGTTACTTCTAAAGTCAAACTCGCCAATAATGTAAATCTTCTGAGATTTTCCTTTTGAATTAACAAGCATTATGAACCTACTTAGTTTTCTGTGTATTTTGGCTTACAGGCGTAGCTTATAATTTCACTTTTAATACAACTTTTACTCATTCCTCATCATCTGTTATTTCATTAACTTGTTAGTTCAGAATTGTGGATGGGTAATAGAAGTGCTCTTACCCTCATGCATACTTGTCCAAAAAGATAGTACTTACTCTATTTTATTCAACCTCATCAAGGCTCTTCATCTGTATGAAGAAATTGTTTAACATTGAGATTTTTGAAGATGAATGTAATAGCCTACTCCTTATTTTATTAGGTCTGGATATGGAGGAGGGAAAAGAAGGTGGGACGTGGCTGGGAATCAGTAAGAAAGGCAGGATGGCAGCCCTGACAAACTATATGCAGCCAACGACTGACAAAAATGCAAAAGGAAGAGGTATGAAGGGATATTATTTATATTTTTTATTTATCCTTTTATGAAGGAATGTTTTGTTGATTACTGTTACATTCTGTTGGTGGAAGATATCTTCTGTAGTATTGTTTGTTTTACCAAGCCTTTCAGATTAGTAAATTCACGAGGTCAAGTTGCTCTGTTTACTTCTTTCTTAGGTGCTCTTGTAACGAACTTCTTGACTTCAGATCTGGACTGTTACTCTTACTTGAAGAAAGTTTCAGTAGAAGGACATCTTTATAACGGATTTAATTTAATAGCAGCTGACTTGAAGTAAGTCTACAAACTTCAGTGTCACAGCAGAAAGATAGTAGTAGTGAAGTACACGTATTTGTTAGCACATGAGTGTACTAATATAGAAGCCTGTCACAAGACGGGCTCTCACTTCAGTTTCTTTTGCCAGTTGGCAGGTAAGAGCCCGTTGTTACCCTGGTTGTAATTTCCTTTGTTTTCTCATCTTTCAAATGCTTGATGGCTACCTTGTATTCTAACTATTACTTAGGAGCTCGTAATTAGTCTTTTCCCTGCAGACTGTGTTATGATTTTGAGAGAGCAAAACCTTGGCTCTGTAATTTCTCAGAGATGTACATGCTTCTGTTTGAGTATAAAATCTCTTATCCTCAAATTTTCAATCTAAAATTCAGTTTGCATTTATATTTTCTATATCCTTCAGGCTTCCTACCTTGAAAAAAATAAACAGGAACAACCAAAAATCCTATACTACAAAATGACAAAGAAAATCCCATCCAAAAATTTGGACTTGATGACTTACTGCTTTTCCATGCACAGTTTATGTACAGCTACTCCAGCCTTAAGTTTTGGCTGGTGAGCCACAGTGACTTAGGAGAGAGATCAGTATTACAGCATTGGAACAGAAGTTGAAACTGCTGTGTCTTTATGGGCTGGACAAGCAAGTATCCCCCATTCTACTCTTCATTTTTTCCTGTTGGGTGGCATGCTGTGGCGAGGTTAGAAGAGCTGAGAGCTGAGATATTACTGTCAAGGTTCCCTCCTACCTCCCCACTTTTGATGCAAGTGTGGTTGGTTGTTGCTTTCTTTCTACTGTTTTGTGTGGCTTTGTTGTTCCCTTAAGAAAGGCTTTTATTTCAAATTCTGCCTATTTTTCATTTTTAAATTTACTGTGTTATGGTGGGAAAGTGAAAGAAAGCTCACAGATAACCAAAATCTAAACTGAATTTATAAAGGCAGATATGCCACCTGTAGAGATAAGAGTGTATTTCTGTTTTTTTTCTGCTTTGAAACAAGCAGAAAAGTTGGTGCTCTCAGAATGTTAATCTGTAAGCTTGTCAGGCAGTTAGTGTTTGCTGTTCTCCTTTACAATTTGTTATCCTACTGGTGACTTCACAAGAATTTTTCCTTTCCTATACATTAATTGTTATCGTGGTCAGAGGACTTGATTTCTTGTACTCTCTGCCACATACTGCTGCCTGGCTGCCTTTCATAGGTGTAACTTCAAAGATAATGGAAGAATTTTTCTTTCTATGTTTTTAAGAAAACACATTACTCAACATGCTTGATGTATCAAGCAGTAAATAGTTTTGATTTTCTTTGTTTTAATTTAGGTGTGTTTAATAGTTGTAAAGTCTGTTAGCATAATGATGTTAAAGTAGTTTTGACTGACATTAATAAAATAGTAATTCATGTGTTACTATTTAGTTTGATTTTTTTTTTTTAAATTCTATGCTAAGTTGATATTGGGAATTGTCTGCTCAGCTGAATAGTCCTTCTGTGGTGGTGCAGGTCATGATTTCATGCTAGGTATCACTTTGAAAGCTGTATGTGTTAATTCTCCATTGTGACATCCTTAGCCTTGGATCCTCTGGTGAAATGAAATTCTTGGCGAGTTAATGATGCAAAGCAATTTCTATAAAATATATAAACCTGTCATCTTAGAAAATTGGAAATAGTCCTGAGAGAGATGCGGGACATGTGTATAAATGGAAGCTACTTTCCTATGTAAATAGAAAAACATTATGGTAGCTGATGTTGTTTTGTTGAACCGTGTTACTGCTCAAAGAAGAGACTGAAGCCTATTCTTAACATATTCATCTCTTGTATAACAACAATGACTGGCTCTGATACAGTGGTGTGAAATGGAGAGGAAACTTCCAATTGGAAGAGTAAATGAAGCAGTGTTGGAAAGGGGTATATCTGAGCATATGATACTGCTGTCTGTAGGTGGCATGCTTAAAGAGAGATTTACAATGTTTGAGCTCTCAGGTCCTCAAGAAAACAAACTTATTTTCTCTCAGTATTACTATGATGACAGAACAGTATATGGTACAGGTGCAATGATGTGAGAAAGGGAGCTGGAAAGCAGCATAAGGGTTGTGAAATCTGGTCATTTATTTCCACAGCTTTGTATGGCTTATTTTAAACAAGCATGTTCATTGATGCTTCTAGTGTCATTCATTAACTGTATTTTATACATCCTTATTTGCATCAAGGCTAAGACATGTCATTCTAGCTCATGGAAAAATAAGGAGCTGGAAATGGCATCTCTTCTTTATTCTATTTATGGTACTCAATCCAAATTCAACTTTAGCTGCAAGTTCAGTGATGTTTTCTTTTAAATTCAAAGAATATTTCTTTTTTCAGGAGGTGGAGTTTGCTCGTATTTACAGTAAACCTGCCTGCTTTCCATGCAGCAGTTCTGGGTTGTACTGAATTGCATTACCACTGTGTTTAAAATGATGGTAACATTTGACTGTGGTGTGATATACTATTTCAGAGGAGGAGAGTAATGATATTCATCAGTTAATTTCTGGGCTGTGATGTCAGAGCAGTAACAGTGACAGAAACATCTTGCTGTGTTCGAAGGTTGTGTGGAATTAGCAAGTAATCAACTACAGACACTGGTTGTTTTTCAAGGAGAAATTCTTGTTTGTATTTTTCAGTACCACCAAAGGAGATGTAATTTGCTACTATGGAAACAAAGGAGAACCGGAACCTGTTTTCTTAAATCCTGGTAGGTTTATGTCTAAAAGGTTGGAGTATTACTCTTACTTTAAAGGACTCAAAATATAGTCATATTCTCCAGTATTTTGTCTGCTTAAGCATTTCTTTGCTAACTTTCCTTGCATTCTTAAACATAAATGCTTAAATTCATTTAAGTATTTGCTAATATATCTCAGTAAAGCGTCAGTAGTTTATAACAAGTCTATCCTTGTTGGTGTTCCAATCTCCACTGCAGTTACTGGAATGTTACTTAATTGTGATCAGGGGACAAAGGTTTGTCTCGAGGAATGGAATATTCAAAGTCAGAGGTACCTTTCTTACTTTGCAGAGTTAAGACAGTAATTTGACTGTGCCCCCCTAGGGACAGAATTGGCTTTAAAAAATAATGAACTTTTGTCTTTAAATCAGGTAGACTGATTTAAAATATTTAAAATCTAGCCCTTTGCTGGCCAACTGTGTAGTATTCATCACCAAAATCAAACAGAAGTGGACTGAGACATGAGGAATGCTTTAGCTGGTTGATAACAGTTGTGAAGAAGGCTGTGTTAATATACAAAGGCATATTTTGCTTGCTTAAAATGTTGCTCAATGCGTTACTGCCAATAGACAAATAGTTACTGTACCAGTTATGGCATAAGTTCTTGGAAACAGCTATTAGATTTTTGTACAACTACAAGCGCAAAACAGATTTTAACACAAACAAAAAGCTGGTCACTCCTGTGTTACCTCTGTACAATATGAAATTGAATTTCACATTGATTTCATAATGTATGAAGCTTGGAGAATTGGAATTGCTTTACAGAAATAAAGCCAACCATGTAGTGATTAAGAGTTATTTTGTGTTTAGGCTGTGCAATACCCTCATGTTTCTGTTATTGTTGTGCTCTGGGCAGGGAATCTTTGGTATTTCACAAAAGTCTGGGAAAATGTTAAGTTTTTTTAAGTGTTACATGCTACATTTACATGTTATATTTTGTTCTCCTCTGATGCATGCACATGTATAGGAATATATGGACTAAGTAATTGTTTGTTGGATACACCGTGGAAGAAACTTCAGTATGGGAAACAGCTTTTCACAGAAGTCATCAACAGAAGTCAAGACCTTGCCAAAGAGGACTTAGTGCAGGAGCTCCTTACAGTGATGAATAATCAAGAGCCGTAAGAAAACAATATAGAGAGGCCAACTTCACAGAAAACAGCTTAGTCAAGACATAATATGATGGAGAATTAAAAAAAAATAATAATTTCTTCTACAACTTTTTCAGTCAATTACCTGACCCTGCAATTGAAGATCAAGGGAAGGAATACATACGTCCCATATTGAACAAGTATGCAGCTGTGTGTGTTCGTTGCCCAGGGTATGGAACAAGGTAATATTTCCTGCTGGACCAAAACATATTCAATTCAAATGTATGTTGTCATAAACGTTAACTCTTTACTGAGTGTTCTGTATTTCTTCTGCCTTTATGTTGTTTCAGAACAAACACAGTCCTTCTCATTGATTCAGAAGGAAACGTTACTTTCACAGAGCGCACCATGATCAACGAGGATGTCAGCCAGTGGAAAACAAGCACCTATGAATTCAAACTGCACATGTAACAACTTTCCATGTGATTGCATTGTAATAAAAACAATGAAAACAAGCTGTTAAGCTCCGGGAAATGTTTTCTGCCAGCCTTTGGAAGCCAAAAAAAGCAAGAGAAGCAAAAGTTGTTTCAAATAGATCGTGTAAGCTATCAATCTCACAAATCCTTTGCATAAAACCATGTTTCTTGCTGTTCTGATATTTAGTTACAACTTTAAAACAAATGTCTGACCCTGTAGCTTTGTTTTATCATCTAAGCTTAAAAAAAATTGGAAAGTACCAAACAGGATACTGTGACTTGCATATAACTGCTTTATTTTTATTTCAACCAAAGCTGAGAATATATGCAGCTTCTTGGAGAAGCTAACTTTCAAATCTAAATTTTATCTAAAAATTAGATTTTTATCATTTGCACTTGGAATTGGAAGGAAATCAGCTGCAGTTCCATTTCTTTTCACAGGTTCCTTTAATTTCTTTTCACTCAGATACAACTATCCTGTATGATGCCTGAAACCAATGTCTAGCAGTCATAGAACATAAGATCAGAGGGATTGTGAGACCACCTGGTCTAACACCTGTTTCCAGGGCAAGGCTGTCTTTGCCCAACATGCAAGTTCTTGCTTTTTTTTTATGTATGTTTTAAAGAAATACTAACCTTGCATTCAATTCAGAGGAGGAGTAACACTTGCTGCCTTTCTTTTTTACAAAACTCCCCTCCCTTCAATATATAATTCTAAGATTGTAAGCTGATGCCAATGTGCTTTAAATGCATTAAGTGCTTTAGTAATATTTAAACTTGTCACTATGCCATGGTGCATTGTTCTGGAGAGGGTGGGGAAGGAAGAATTCTTTGTTTTGTTTACTTGTAAATAGTACAGCAATCGATCTTAAGTACTCTCAAACCTAGTTTTAGAACTAAGTTGTCACTGCTCAGTTTTATTCAGTAAAGTTTAGAGTTGTTTATCTTTGAAAAGAATAAAATTCTGTACTGTGACATCTTGTTTGCTGATAATCTCGTTAGCAATATTAGTTTTTTTCCTTCCCCACCAGACAGATAAGGAATAATAATGCTTGCAAATGGAAACTGAATATGAAGTTACACTAACTTGAGACAACCTTAGTTATCTGCATATCTGCATGTTGCAGTTGAGGTGAAATTTGTAATTATCTATAATTACAAATAAATTGATGGAGAATTCAGAATCACCTTTAGAATGGAATATCTGTTGTAATGTAACTTGTTTCAGTCGTGCTGAAAAGATCACTCTCCAGAATTCTTTATGTAATATCTTGAGTGTATATCTTTACGAGTGGTCATAACACAAGTATGGGAGGGGAGCAAACAGACAAAAACCCCAGCAAATAGGGCTGTGAAGTTGAAGGATCCTTGGTAGGATTTTCAATGGAAGCAGTAGGATTAACAGGCAAGTAAAAAAAACAAAAACAAACAAACAAACAAAACAAAACAAAACAAACAAAAAAAAACCACCATATTCTGAGCAGCTTTGATAAAATGCCACTTCTCAACATGCATTTTGTTTCCATCTCATTCTGTGATTGATATTTTGTCTTTACTAAATATCAGTATGAATTATCATAGTACTTACTAAAACTTTGCTTTATTTGTCTTATTAAATAAACAAGTCTCCCAGAAAAACCTTGATTTATATTCAAGCATTATAAAAGTCCATGTGAAGCTCTGATCTCTCTCCTGAAGAGTTTAAGCTAGAAGTGGCATTTGTGATGATGAATTTTGTAGTTTTTGCTTGTTTTTAAATCTAAAGAAAAGCCTTGGACATGGATTTAAAATCTTCTAATGAGGATGTGATTATTAGATATGTATGCAATTTGAACTTCGTTACATTATTTTGAATAAATATACATGATTGTCTACTAAAAGTAATACAAAATATAATGATACTGTATACGTGGTCTCTGCAGTTATGATTATGTAACTGTGACTTAAAATACTTCAAGCAAATATACAAGCTGGCCATTAATTAGGCTCTTAAAAGTATTTTAGTCCTTTTTTAATATAATCTAAATTGATGGGACTTCAGCATAGATTTGATAATCAATATATTCTTAAATATTCTCAGTAAAACGTTCTGGATTTACTTTTATAAAACCTTGTTTTTGGGCTTGTGCTTTCCTCAGAGGGCACAAAGAACTACATACTGATAGCAGTGAGGTACTTTACAAGCCTGTCCTCTAGTGACAGAGGAGGTGTATTCAATGGTTTATTCAATGATATTTCAGCCCTGATGGGCACGAAGCCAGTGGTAGTCGGTAACTTGTCTGATGGCATAAACACATTGATTGCTTCTGTTCTGTGAAGAAAACAACATCACTTTTCAGGTGTTAATTAAGATATATTAAATAATAAGCTGAGAATATGTGGAACCAATAGTGTCACTTCTTGTAGTACAACATTATAACCAGTATTCAATAACTGGGGCTTTTACCTCTCCTTATGAGAAAGTATTCTTCTAAGAGAAAAAAGTGGGAAAGCAAGCTTTTCTCTTGGTATGCTAGCTCAGTTGTGAATGGCTATTGGAAGTAACAATAGAGCCAAGGTCTTGGCCAAGTGCATTTATCCCTGTTCTGATTGTCCCATCTCAACTGAATGTATTCCATTTGGAAAGGAATTAACTGTCCTTTCAGTTAGAGTGTATAAGTGTGTATGTAGTAACTATATCAGATTTGATATAATATATTAATATTTAATTTAATATAAAATATAAAATAGTAAATCTTAAACAATTTTTGAGTTCATGTACAAAAATAATTTCACATGGAGTCATTATTTTGGTTTGTGGATTACATTTTTAATTGCACTATATTTAAGTTTGTGTTTGAGAGCTGTTGCAGGCTTCCAATTTATGTAGCTGCAGTTGGAGTGTTACTTGGACTAGAGAAGGCTGTGTGCTGCGGTTTTGATGCTCACTGAGAGCGCGGAGCATCGACTCCGCCTCATTCTTACCGCAACGGGTGCAGCCCGTTCACTTCTTAGGAAGCCAGCGGTGATTTCCATTATTGACTCTTCGGTGTTTTGCGCTGGCAGCAATTGTTTGTCCTGGCAAGGGAAGGGAGCTGCGGTTTTCACAGTCATAATGGAAGTTAACGTAGCAGCCGTTCGACTTTCAAACCACTGTGCTTTAATTCTCCCACCTGACGCGCAAACTTCCTCCCTCCCGCACAGCGGGGGCACAAAGCGTGAGACGCCCCGCGCTGTGGGAGCTGTGAACGGAGCTGGGAGGCTTCGCGGCTGCGGCCCCCTGCAGCAGGGCCTTCCGCAGCCCGGCCCGGAGCCCCTCCAGCACAGCTCGGTGCTGCCGGCGCCGCTTCCCGCCCCGGTCGCATAAAGCGATGACGGCGCAGCGGCGCCGCGCGGCTCCTCCCGGCTGCGGACAAAGGAACCCGGCCGGGCCCCGCTCCCGTCACGGCCGGCCGCGCCCTCCCGCCGCCTCGGTCCCGCCCCCTGTCCCCTTTCATTGGTCGGGCTTCGTAAGGGCGTGTGCTTCTTGCGTCGTTATTGGCCGAACTATTTAACGTGCTCGCGAATCTGTCAATGGCAACCAGGATTTCAAATTCGAGACGCATGAGACGTGAGGCGCCATTGGCTAGCGGAGGGGAGAGTCCCGCCCCGCGGAGCCGCTCGGAGCAGGAGTTTAAAGATGGCGGCCGAGACGATGGCGGCTCGGAGCGGGGGGCGGCTTTCGTGAGGCGGCCGAGTTCGCCTTCCCACCACCACCTCTCGTAGAGGAGAGGCCGGGACGCCGGGGATGGCCCAGGTGGGTGCCGGCCTCGTGGGGCAGAGGGAGGCCGTGCGGGAGCGGGCCCCGCCGCCTGGCGGGCTGTAACCCTTCGGTCCCTGCAGGCCGCGGTGCGGCCCCGGCCCGCCGTCCTTTCGGGCGGGCATCGCCGTCGGGCGCCCCCGCAGCCGCGCGTCGGCGTTTGCTGCCCCCACGCCCCGCCTTCCGCTCGCTGTTCTGCGGGCAGCGCTCGGAACAGCAGGACGGAGGGGAGCGCCGCGTCCTCGTCGGGGGCCGGAGGGGCCTCGGCTGCGGGCTGAGCGCCGCCGCTCCGGGGCCGCGCGGCCCTTTGCAGCACGTGCTGCGCGGCCGGCCGCCTGGGGCGGTGGGGGGCGCGGATGGGGCGGCGCGGCCTTCCGAGCTGCCACCGCGCGGCTCCACGCGTTCCCGCCGCTCCCGCTCTCCGCCATGAAGCGCCGTGAGGGTTTTCTCTGAATTCCCTCGCTCGGTCTCTGGAAGGTTTAGGCTCGAAAACTTCTAAACTTTTTTCTTCCCTCCTGAGGAAGCCGCCTCTTTCTGTTTTGCATCTCGTTTTTCTTTAAGCTTCGCGTTCATTTCTGCAGCGTTCAGCTGAGGGGGATGGGCCCCCGATTACCCCTCCTAAAGCGGGCTGATCGCGTCCGTCCCTTCGGCGCCCTCCGAGCCGTGCAGGCGCTGCGCTCCGCTATTTGGCTTTTCCTTTATGAACGGGGCTCTTCTTTCTTCTGTTTCGATGGTTAAACGTAACTGTTCCCGTTTGTAATTGTGGCTGGAAGGTTAGCACCCTGCTTCTTCTGAGCAGTGTCTCCCGATTGTTGCCAGGACTGCTATTTTTGGAGGGTGAGAAGAGAAATTAGTTCCTAATTGTGCTGTTTTTCTTTACAAGTAGGAAGCCTCTGGGAATGCAATTGGAAGAATGTTTTTTTCTTCCTTCTTAGGCCCTAAATTGCAGATTTAAGAACAAATGAACTTACCTCCTATGTCGCACCATTAATTGTAGCCATTTAAACTCTGCCTGAACACTGGGCAAGCTATCAAAGCAGCACTTGCTCTGCTGTTTTCTGATGGCGCTTTTCCCAATTTATGTAATTCTGCTAGCTCTGAAATGGGATGGCACTACAAAGGTTCTTTATTCTTTTCTGGATATGGTACTGATAGTAACTGTTGGGCACCTGAGTGACTGTTCTTGCACTGCTTTGATGACTTGCACAAAATGGCTGGGTTTTGTTTTTTTTTTTTTCAGAATCTTTCTGTGCTAAAGTTGGCAGTGTGGAAGGAAATATTTTCTTGTATGCAGTAGTAGCCCACTGAATGTCCTTCTTCAGAGACTTCCTATGCAGATTTAAAGAAAATAATCCACTTTCCCAGTTTTGTTTTCTTTTGACGGTTCTTAATTAATGATTCAGTATTGTTTTACTGTATGTATCAGGAGGTGTAGATAATAAAAAGGGTCCATGGTTGACAAAGATGATGGCTGAGTAGATATTCAAGTGCCTTGGGAGGAGGGAGGCTGTGTATTTCAGAAACAAATAAGCAGCCACTCTTCGTTTTGGGGCGTCTACGAGACACGAAGGAAGCAGTTTCTGATGATGAAACCAATTTCTTTATCAAATGACTTTTCGAAGATAGAATCTGTGGTATGCTGTTCCCTGTACCCAGGAGCAGCTACAGGTATTCACATGTTCTTTGTTGAACTTGTTTGTGAGTCTCCATACATGCTGTTGTGGGAGTTTGCTGGTTACACATTCTAACATTCTAGTTTTCTCTTTGAAAAGAGGTGCTGTTTTCTCTGTGTGTTTCTTTCATGATCTTGCTGTACTGATTGAGAAGAAGGGCATTATCTGGCTTTGTTTTGTTTTTCTTTCTGTCTCCAAAGAACATCTGTAACACAGCCAAGCCAAGAGGAAGTTCTCCAGTTTGCTACATAATGTCCACCACGTATCCATCTCTTTGGGGTTACTTTTACAATGAAACCTTTTCAGATGATCCACTAGAACAAGAGTAAGCTTAAGTGAAAAATGCGATGTTTCCATTTATTGGTGATCTGCAAAACTTCATTTAAAATTCTTATTTTCTGCAGTTCATCCAGAGTTCGTTCAGTGTTCTGTACTGCCTGTTGCAGCTCTCCATAATGCTCCTTAGATCTTTAAGAGGGCCATGTGGGATTTGTTGGTGTATTTCTGTGGAGTCTTGGTGAATAAAAGGTGTTTTTTCAGGGCAAGTTAATTAAGTGTGGCAATAGATGAACTAGCTTGTGTTGTCTTCTAGTGCTGTGTAACCTAATACGCTAAGTCTGTTTTCATAAATGGCTTTCTGGTTGTCTTGTCTAAGCTCCACGTGGCTGTTTTTAACCTATAGGCTCATGCATCCTTTTTTTTGTATTGCTCCTTTCTCTCGTTCATCAAAATGGTGTTTGTTTTTTTTTCTTTTTTTTCTCCAGCCTCTAACATAAAAGGCACATTGTAAATATCAGTTTGCGGCAGAGCAGATGGGAATTGGACCTCTCTTCTGCTTCTTCCTGTTTTGGGGGGGCTTTCTTTTGTAGCAAATTGTATTGTAGCCCTCTGTAACAGTAGATTTGCTGGACTCTGTTACATTACCCTGGGGACGGGGCAGGTTTGTGGCCAGGAATACAAAAGCAAGTTTAAACCAGCCTTGGTTTGGTACTACTTCTGGCTGCAGTATGTGTATGGGCTGGCAGTGATTTGATTATGCTATTCATTACTTCAAGGCCAGCAAGAAGGAAAAGACAGTAAGCATTTCATTGTTAATAGTGCTTGAATGTAATAACAAGACACCTTTTCTGCAGAGAACACAAGGCTAGTATCAGGATTGCCAGAGCTAGCTAGGTAGGTAAAGATTACTTCCTTGTGTTTTGACAGTTGCACTGAGTTTTTTAGCAAGTTAGGTTTCCTGTTAAAACTTCCAGTGTGATATAGGCATACCTGTAAGTTTCAAAAGGACATGTGTTATCAAGAACCATAGATGTTAAAAGCATGCCAGTATTGCGTGTGTAATCTGTCTGCTGTGTAGGTAAGTATTGCTCGAATACCAGGTTATTTTAAGCAATGGAAGAGAGTCCCTAAATACCTACTTAATATCCTGGTAGCTAAACAAGCAGGGATAGTCAATTAATTAAGTAGGTAACTGCATTAGCAAGTTCTTGCACCTTGACTTCCAGACCAAGAAATTGTAACAACAGCCTGATCTCAGTCTCATTCAGAACAGTACTGAGATAATCTGGTTTTTTATTTGTTTGTTTTTTTGTTTTGTTTTGTTTTTTACTGCAAAATGTAGTTCTCTTTTCTACTTGGAACGTATTATGGGAAGGAATAACTTATTTTTCTTTTTGCCTGGGATACCACTTTCCATTTTTCTTCTGTGACATATATTTTTTTTTCTTGTAGATTGAAAGAAGAAAAGGAGACCTGCTTGTCCAGTGAAGATGCAGTCTTAGTCCTCAGCTATTTAAGCTGAATGCATTGTGATTTCCAATAATTGAGACAGTGATTCTGAAAGCTGTCTACATTAATGAAAAGAACAATGTAGTCAGCTTAACTGAATCATCAGTGTTGCATATTGACTAGGACATGATAACCCAATCCTGATGGACTTACGCATGTTAGGAATATAGATACAAACATTTATTGAAAGCATTGTGTTTTTTTAAAACAGTAGTTTTACAGTTTAAAAGATGGAGAAATACGAAAACGTACCACCCCTCCCTAAAGAACCTGCAAGAGAAATGAATGTGGAGAATCACACTTGTCCCCCACCTCTGCCGCCTAACGAACAGCCTCCACCACCTCCCCTGCAAACGTCCAGTGACGCAGAGGTAATGGACGTTGGCTCTGGTGGTGATGGACAGTCAGATACCCCTGCTGGGGACACGCACAGTATCTGCAGAACACAGCTTCTCACAAAGGGATCTGCCTGCTACAAAAGTCGTCTTATAGTAGACCCTAACAATAGTGACCAAAGCCCGAGAACTGCTCGTCATGCACCTTCAGTTCGAAAGTTCACCCCAGATCTTAAGTTACTTAAAGATGTAAAGATTAGCGTTAGCTTTACAGAAAGCTGCAAAAGCAAAGATAGGAAAGTTCTGTACACTGGAATTGAGCAGGATTATAAGGCAGATACAGATTTTGGTATTAATAATGTCAATGGGGATTTGCATGTTTGTCCTTTCGGTGGTAGTAATGGTAAAGCTGTAGGCATAGGGGGTGAAAATGATGACAAGAAGGATGATGAGAATGATGTTGATCAGGAAAAGAGAGTGGAATATGCAGTTCTGGATGAGCTTGAAGACTTTACCGACAACTTGATGGAAATAGATGAAGAAGGAGGAGGGTTCACATCTAAAGCAATCGTTCAAAGGGATAAAGTGGATGAAGAAACCATGAATTACTCATATGAGGTAAGTAAATACTGAGATTCTTGGTGGACTAGAGGATTCCAAGTAGTTGGAAAAAGCTCACAAAGGTGTTGTTAAGGACAGCCTCTCTTAGAAACGTGCAGTGCTGGAGTTAAAAATACAAAATTTTTGAAGGTGGATTTTGGCTGAGAACTTCCACAATTCTTTTGGTGGATCTTCTGAGTTGTGTGGTATCTTCTATGGCTTAGTTTAAAAATAACATTAAAAAGGCTTCTTACACAGTAAAGCTTACTTCATTGTGAAAAATGCCAGTGCTCACTTATGAAAACTTTCTTGTTTTTCAGTCATTTTACTGGGATCATTGGACATTTATAGTTCCTCTCTATGTGGAAGTACATAGGGATGTACACTTTTTCTTTCCGAGGGGAAAGGGAAGTTAGCAGACCTCAGGAGGGTAGTATCTGGTGACATCTCTTTCAGGATGACTTTGATAATGATGTGGATGCTCTGCTGGAAGAGGGTCTTCGTGCACCCAAAACAAGGAGAGTAGAAAATGAGAAATACGGGGCTGAAAGTGATCACCAGTCTGATGGAGAAACAAGTGTGCAGCCAATGATGACCAAAATTAAAACTGTTCTTAAAAGTAAGTTAATGTTCAATATTTATAAACCTTTCTGTGACGTTGGTATATTGAATGGAAATCTGTGGAAATCTGAGTTTGGGTAGCAGTTTTGGTCAAATAGTGGGTGTGGTACACAGTCTTGTTTGGAGGCTTCTTAATATCAGGTATGATTTTTTTCGTACTGTTAAACATTAAAGGCAATGTTTGGGAGTGCTTTTTGTCTTCATCTGTTGTTTGTGATGAAAATGTGTTTTGGTGCATGGATATGTGGAAAATGAGAAGACTTTTACCTCAGTAGCAGGTAGGTGAACAAGGATCTGGTTTTTCTCTCTGGTACTGTGAAAGAGGTGAAGGCTGGTTGTGGAATTCTTCCTACTGCCGTTAACTCACTTCTTTTGTTGAAACGTACATGTGCAGTCTTAATGCTTGCAATACCAGGCAAACTATTACTAACGCCCATGACTTGCATTTATCAAGGTGTTCATAGTGTGTTACCAACAAGTAATAAAGAGCTGAGAATGTCACCCAGTCCACAAGAGCATAACTGCAAACAGTTTGTATCAGAACGAAGCCTTAAACCTGTCCTAGAAGAGCAAAGCTGTCAAACGCTGTGCTCTGAAGTAAGAAACCAAACACTTCTTCCCTCCAGCTTTACGTGAACATGGGATTGACACAGGGGTCTCAGCTGAAAGGAGTCTATTTTGTTCATTTCTGATGTAGAAAGGAGTGGCACTGTTCTCCAGAGTAGAAATAAGTAAAACCATACATTGTCTTGAATGTGAGTGCAAACGTTTTACTGCAGTGTTATTCCTTTTGCTGTGTATGTCCTAATACAGGCTTACTACATGAGTAATTTCACTCATGTTTTGTGGAAGCAGCAGCATTTTTCATGGCTAAGATATTTAAGTATAAGGCCTTGTAGACTTGATTCTGGTTTGTGTTGTACTCCTATTGAAAAATATAATGAAAGGTTTAATTTCAAACTGCATCCTAAAGTTTATCAGACTTTCTATCAGAAAAAAAGCTGCATGGAAACGGAGCAGTGAGAGCCTGAAATCACAAGAAATCATACCCAGCTGCACAAACCAAGGAATCAGTGACCACCTATCCCTTGCTTGACTACCTAAGAAAGGTAGAAGACAACACTGCAGATGACCTGGATACAAACAATGCTTGGAGATTTGCAGTTTGGGAGTAGGCCACAATTCAGTGTCTATTGAACAATGACTACTCCAGATCTAAAGCTGTTCTTTGCTTTAAAGGTCGTGGCCGCCCTCCAACGGAACCTTTACCAGATGGATGGATCATGACATTCCATAACTCAGGCATTCCTGTATATCTGCACAGAGAATCTAGAGTTGTTACCTGGTCTAGACCTTATTTCTTGGGAACAGGAAGCATAAGGGTAAATACTATCAATTATTTCTGTACTGATATTTAAAAATTAGATTTATTCCTTTAAACAGTTGACTATTTTTTTTCTTCCTGAGCAGGATTATTACAGTACTTGAGAAATAAACTACTCTATTTCTGAAGTCCGAAATGATTTTTTTTATGCCTTGTTTTTCAATTGTTGATAATGAGTTTGGGCAGTTAAAGCAAATGAGGTGGTCTTGTTTTGTGTCTTCTTTTTCTAGAATATGACTGCAAAACATTAATTTTATTCCACCAGGAAATAAATTCAGATTGTTTATTTGTAGCCATAAACTAGCCTGAGATGTGGTTCATGGACCACATTTACAGAGTTAGATGTGTGACATTCATAAACCAAAGGAATCTGTAGAGACTGAGTTTAATATTGTGGATTTAAACCCCGAGAAGGCTCAAGGGATTTTATGAAAGCATGTAATGTTTGCTTGAAATCAATCAGAATATAGTTTGGACTTAACCTTCACAGAGTGTTTCCCATTTTACTGTCAGTATTAACACAGTGCCAGGATGCCATACAAATGAATGTGCTAAGGTTTGAATAGGATAAGGTTGCTAACCAAAGAGCATCCTGAGATTAGACTAAATAACTATAGCTTCCATCTTGACTACATCTGGTGAGTTTTGAATTTGCTTTTGGTTACCTCGACATACTGAAACCGTATTATTTTATGTTTGCAGAAACATGATCCTCCCCTTAGTAGCATTCCCTGCTTGCATTATAAAAAAATGAAGGAAAATGAGGAAAGGGAACAAAATAATGACATAACCCCAAATGGGGAAGTATCACCCATAAAGCACTTAGATAAGTCTTCAGAACTGGACTGCCAAACAGAAGAACCAGATTCCACTGCTGCTGATTCTGGGCCTTTAGATGAAAAAGACACCTCAGGGGGAGATGCAGCACAAGGAGCCTTAGGACAAGTTAAGGCCAAAGTTGAAGTATGTAAAGATGAATCTGTAGGTAGGTATGGGAACTGGGACTCATTTCTTGGCTGGAGTTGGGTTAATGGCATTTGGTACGCTCTTTTATTATTCCTGATGTGACAGTTGAGTCAAACCCTGCCTGAGATCATCTGGTAAGTTGTCTTTCTGCTGCTGTTTTTTCTTAGGCAGATATCTGAAAAAACAGAACCAGTTTTAAAAGGGAATTTTGATTGTAATGGGAAGGGAAACATACACTAGGAATTCCTGCTGGCATCTGAGAGATGATATGCAAACTTTACACACAAAACTGTGGAAGATTTGGGGTATTTCATCCACTAAAGCTGTATATCAGTCTAAGACTCACTTCTATCAATCTCAGTTGTTATTGCTATGTATTTTTTGTGTGTCTTTGTGCATTAGTAGGTTTTTTTCCATATAGTCAGCTATAGTAACCTGCTTGCTTCTTAGATCTGGAAGATTTTAGACGCTACCTTGAGAAGCGTTTTGATTTTGAACAAGTTACTGTAAAAAAATTCAGAACCTGGGCTGAGAGACGGCAATTCAATCGTGAGATGAAGCGGAAGCAGGCAGAATCTGAGCGGCCTATTCTGCCTGCCAATCAGAAACTCATTACCTTGTCTGTGCAAGATGCACCTACAAAGAAAGGTTAGTTCACGTACTGAGAGATTAAATATCTGATGTGAAAGTTCCAAGCTTGTTTAAGGGGGAGAAAAAAAAAAGAATCTGCATGTTCCTCGTTCCAGAATGTTATGTTCCTGAATTCACCATACAGTAAAGGAAAAAATCCTATCTAACAAGAATTTTTATTTAAGGCTTTAGTTCTGGCAGCTGGTTACTGCCATCGGCCATTTGTTACTGCTGGAGTTTATGGAAAACACTCCTAGCCCATCTCTGGTTGCTGCTGCCTTCTTAGTTTTACACCAGTTCATACCTGTCCCAACTTAGAGACTGGTTACAAATGCCAGATTGATCCAGATTAAAACCTGTAAGTTAAAATACAGTTTTAAACCACTTAGATGGAAACAGGAAAGAACTCTGTGCAGTTACATATCCTATGCTAAGGGGTGGATTTTGTCTGATGAGAAGCTGGGAGAATCCTTTCTTACCTGTATTGGCTGTGTAGATGTGGTTTAGTAGTAGTGTAGTGTGTTTTAACTGCAGTCCAGTATTCAAAATGCCCATGTTGATGTGTGATTTGGTTTTTATTCTTGTTTTATTGGCTGTCATGTCTGTGGACACTTTTTCTTCAGCAGAATTACAACTTATAAATTGACCGTTTCCTCCTATCTGAGCGGAGCAGCTGACTTTCAATCTGTGATTGTTCATTAATTGTTTTTGTGGGTTTTTGCTTTATTTTCAAAGCATATATTTTTGAACTATTCTGTCCATACTTTATAGTTTACTCTTACATTATAAAACTGCTTCTTTCTATGCCTGTTAGTGAAAATTGGATATAAGCTGGTTAGGAGTAATTGCAAAAGACTGCTGCAGAAGGAGTATGTAGAAGATGATCTAGTGGAGTTATTTTTCTAAATTGTTGAGTGGGGGTTGAGGTGTAAAACTGAAGTGTTTGTCAGTTGAAATTAATGATGAGTTAAAAGGTGAGAGCTCTTGCTTCTATTTTTGAAACACATAAATGAGATGAGTGGAACATGATGTGCATTATTTATTGCAGGTAATCTTAAAACACATCGCATATAATTTGAGCAGCAATTCTCCTTTGCAGTTTGCCATGTAATACTTTGTTTTTCATAGCAGTTTTCTCTTTAAGACCAAAACTCGCTGTCGTTTTCCCTCCCCTCTCTTTTTTTGTAGAATTTGTCATTAATCCCAATGGGAAATCTGAAGTTTGCATACTGCATGAATATATGCAACGAGTCCTAAAGGTTCGCCCTGTTTACAATTTCTTTGAATGTGGTAAGTCTGTCATGGTTTCAAACTGAGCACAATGCTGTTGTGAAGAGCTTCTCAGAGTGAAATAAAACCAAACAGTGGACATTTTTCCTAGAGGATGTCTTGAGAGTCTGCTGTGAGCCACATTCTAGCTAGGAAATGTTTTCTGCACATCTCAAACAAGGACCTCTGTAAAATAACAGGCATTTTTTTCCAAGCAAAAACCTATACTAAGTGAAAATGCATTGGAGTAACTTAGTTGTATTTAAAAGGGTGCATCATGGGAATGTAGCTATACTGGTTATGAACAATTAATATTTGCTTAATTTTTCTGTCAGTAACATCCTGAAAATCTAATTGAAGACAAACGATGGAATTTAGTTGTGGGCACTTGATTAGGAAGCATTTAAGAATTTGAAAGGTTTCTGCAGAGATGTATGTACTCTCTTAAAGCTGCAATATTTTTGTGGGATTATTCTGTTCTGGTTTACATAGTGCATGTTCCTTGTAGGTTTTGCTTTATAGCAACAGAATTTATAGCATTAAGGCACTCGTTTGTCTGGCATTTCTTCATTCTCTGGAAAATGATAGAACTGTGGTACTATTACAGGTATTTTATGCCCTGCAGTTAGCATCCAAAGAATTAAGTCAGGTGTCCTAGGTTAGTGTGGATGCTATAGTTTCTGTTCTTATAAATGCATTGTGTAATGTTACTGAGGTTTTAACATCAGCATATTGTATTTGCACTGTAGTAGTGATGCAAAAAGCCTTTGGAATTAACATTTGAATTCTGGCAGATCTTAAACCATCTCTTAAAATGGAGAAATTCTTTGTTTGGAAGAATGAAGTGCACGTGGTGGGAAGTGTGTGTTAGTGGAAACCATTAGGATTTCATGTGCTGGAGTATTCAGTCTTTCTGAAGAATATGCAGTATCCATCCTAGCTGAAGTTGAAATAAGGAAAACAAACACTGAGAATAGTGATATTTCATGTATGTGGCTGTTATACACGGGGACTCCTGGAAAGGTTTCCTTTTTTCCTCTCCATTTTCAGAGAACCCAAGTGAGCCTTTTGGAGCCTCAGTGATTATTGATGGAGTAACTTATGGGGCAGGAACTGCCAGCAGCAAAAAGCTTGCCAAGAATAAAGCTGGTAACAGTTCTTTCTTTCTTAATGCCAACTGCTGAATTGTTTGTCTGTTTTCATTTCTGCTTTGAAGATGACCATATTCGTAGTAGTAAGTAGGAATAACTTTGATAATTGTTTATGAAACATGCACCCATGTAGTCTTAGTACTGCTGTAGAGACTTCCCAAAGTTGAGCAGTGTACTGGGATAGAAAACCACAAAGAAACTTCAGAAGTTAATTTCTGATTTGTGCTGATAAGCTGTAAAAACGTCTGTTTCCAATTATCTCACCGGTGTGTACATGCTGAGTTTTTTTATAATTTAGAATCATAGAATCCTTAAAGTTGGAATGGATCTTCAAAAGTCACCTGGTCCAACTCCTCCTCCTGCAGTCCTCTGCTGTATGAACGCCTACCTCGTGAATTTTAGTGCAATTTAAGTCTTAACCTCTCTCTAAGAACAGCAACAATCAAAACACCACCAAAAGAAAACTGAAAAGAGCAAACAACAAAACCTCTAAGCTTCTGGTTGAGCTAGTTCCCTTTCTGGTGATATTGCACTGAACTATATTATTACTTACACTGATTTCCAAGTAATTATCACTATTACAGATTAAACAGAATTAGTCATAGTTCTAACTGTCTGTTATTAATAATATAGTGAATAACTGAAGGGGAATGTCTTGCATGTTAGAACTTCTTACCATCTCCAGACTGTGCTGTGTTTAGCACAGTGTCAGCATTTGGAGGTGTGTAATATACGTGGTGTGGGACTTCATGCTTTGGTGAAGTTTGTTAATGTGGCTAAAATATAAAAAGCCATCACACAATTGTTTGTGCATGAAAAAAAGGTGTTTTGTTGGAATAACTGAGGCAAATTGTGAGTGCCCTAGAGGTACAATTTTAAGGTTCTACTATAACAATAAAGGGATGATGACGTATTTCTAATTTTAGGTCCCACGGGGGCATTGCTTGATGTGAGAATGAGATGTGTATTTCTTTCTCCTTCTATAAGCATGTGCAAAAAGCAGTAGCTTAGTGCAGTTTAATAGCTGTGGGATGTTTCTTATCAACTTGTGCTTTTTAAGGAGAACAATCCTATGTTCAAGTGGATGTGCTGGTTGCAGTAGGATGAGTAAGATGCTCGTCTTACCTGTTGTTTTCTAGGATGTATGGTGATCTCTAGGGAAGATGGGAGGCTTACTTAAATTGTGTTTCATTCTGCTTCTGTTCAAAGTTGTCGTTTAAAATAAAGCTAATCACAACATTAAATCATTTTCTGCAGCTCGAGCTACACTGGAAATCCTTATTCCTGACTTTGTTAAGCAAACCTCTGAAGAGAAGCCCAAAGACAGTGAAGAACTTGAGGTACCAGCTTCTTGCCTGATGGCTGTGATTACTGGAGTCTCAGTTTTTAAATATGTTTTCAGTGTGGAAAAATCCATAGCCTCGTTTTCTCAGCTGGATGGCAATTTTAATGATGTTGCTAAAGATTTTTTTGCACTTAAGAATACTTTTTGGTGCAGAGTAACGATGTTTGTTTAATGTTACACAGGAGAGGTGATCATTTAGAACAGTATTTGAGTTTGATTTGCACAAAAACTTTCATACCTCTTTTCAATTTCTTTGTAGTATTTTAACCATATCAGTATTGAGGACTCACGGGTATATGAATTGACCAGCAAAGCTGGGCTCTTGTCTCCATATCAGATTCTCCATGAGTGCCTTAAAAGGTAAGGCTGCAGCATGAGGATTCTGTTTTGTACACGTCTGAGTCAGGGCACAGGGTTTGCTTGGATGCTGCTGCCCGGTGTTCCTCAGTAACCTAAGGACACTTGCAGGCTGGCCGAGCTTACTGCACTCATTGCCTGCCTGTAAGAGAGGTGGTATGGACTGAACTGTTAATATTGTGTCTTTCATTAACTAATATTTTGTGGGTTTGCTTCTTGGAAGAAAATTCTCAGATTAGGATATAATCATGGGACATAGACTTGTTTTTCCTTTATGTGGGGTTCTCTTCTCATTCAAGTCAAGTCACTGATTTAAGAAATAACTCCCTATTAACTAATGTCTTAAAGTTTATTATTGCTGTATCTAACACCACAGCAATTACTGACAAAGATAACTGTAATTACTTTGTTTATTTGCAATTGTACTTAGCGTATGATGTTGGTTTATTTATTCATTGTGCTCAAGAAACCATGGAATGGGTGACACATCCATAAAATTTGAAGTGATTCCTGGTAAAAATCAGAAGAGTGAATATGTCATGACTTGTGGCAAGCACACAGTGCGAGGCTGGTGTAAGTACAGCACCTAATGTGACCTCTGATATCTTCCTTTTCTTCCTGTTCTCTACTATCCATTTTGCAGGCATTTGTTCAGTTACCCAACTTGTTTTATTATTATTCTACTCTTTTCTGGTGTCTCAGCTTTGAATAGCACAAGTCAACTTGGTGTTTAACTGTGTAAAGTACTGTTATGACACATTTTCATGCTTATTTTTACAGGCAAAAATAAAAGAGTGGGGAAGCAATTAGCTTCACAGAAAATCCTACAGCTACTGCATCCACATGTGAAAAATTGGGGCTCTCTTTTGCGTATGTATGGTAGAGAGAGTAGCAAGATGGTCAAACAGGTGAAGATGATTTCATTTAATTGTGATCTATGTTGTGTATTTTTTTCTATGTTTTGTTGTTGGTTTTTGATTTAATTAGAAAAAAACCGTGGTGGCATCTATCTCAGCATCATCTTTTTGCTCCCTGTCGTGAGCAGGGCAGTGTGTGTTTGGTGAGCAAGTCTCAATTCTTCCAAATTGATGAACCTCACACCTTGCTCCTGCCAGAGTGCGATGCTTTCACTGGCAATTCTGTTAATCTTGTATTGTCAGACAGAAACTATCTAACCTATGTAATACGAAACTAACTCACATAAATCTGTCTTATTACTTAAGAAAACAGCTGTCAGAGAGAAAATTTCTCGTGTGTATGCATTTTTAAATCAAAACAGCTCATCTGTTGTTGCTTATGGTCTCACTGAACAGGAGACGTCTGATAAAAGCGTGATAGAGCTTCAGCAGTATGCCAAAAAGAACAAGCCAAATCTGCACATCCTGAACAAGTTACAGGAAGAAATGAAAAAACTGGCACAAGAAAGAGTGAGTATATGCTCCTGTTTTGGTTTTATTTTTCTTCTACGTTATTTGATTTACAAACAAAAATGCCATAGGCCAGGCTTACTAATTGTAAAATTTGTGCTCATCTCCTGCAGTATCTCACATAAGGAGTTGTTCATAACTTTTTTTTTTTTTTTAATGTAAATAGGGCTGCTTTTAGAGAGATTTTCATTCTGCATTTTAAGTGGATTTATTACTTAATTTTACTTTGGTAAACTGCTTAACATTAGAACAAATTAACCTTCCACAGAGACTAACACAAATTTGGCTACAGTTGTGCAAAATTATTTTCTTAGTATTACATATTTTCTGTGACTGCAAGGTGGGCTTTGTTCCACGGTGTTTTGTGTTTGTGTTTTTAAGGAGGAAACGCGGAAGAAACCCAAGATGACGATTGTGGAATCGGCTCAGCCTGGCAGCGAACCGCTGTGCACTGTTGATGTCTAAAGGGAGAATTTCCAAGTAGGGAGCAATAACACAAATGGAGGAGCTAGATTTCCAACAACTATTTAAAATCTGTTTGCTGCAGAATGCAAGATAACTTTTAAAATCCAAGCTGCTTCAGTTATGCATTGTTCTTTTTGCATCATCAGGGCAATATTACTTTTTTTCTTTCTTTTTTTTTTTTATACCTCTGAGATGCGATACGTACGTGTCAAGGTTTGATCATAAAGATCTCTGCTTGGGCAAGATGCACAGAGGACAGGCATGTTCACACAGGACATGGTCAAGCAAGCACTTTTTCCTTGAAAATCATCCATGTTGTTTGAAATGGATGTGTTTTAAGGATGAAATTCAGAATATCTATATACAGGTTAAAGCTGATACTATATATACACACACACATATATGTATATATAAAAGAAATATATCTACGTGTCTTGTATGAACATGCCTAAAACTGTTTTTGTGTAAAGTCTTGTTGCATTTCAGCACATAATAATATGCACTGATAAGACACTTCGGTGGCAAATACATGAAAATGATGAGCAATGTTCCTAACGCCATAGGATTAGGCCAGTAATGCTGTTTCTTCTATTTTATTTTGTCTCCTGCCAGGCTTAGTTATTCAAGATCACAGTATGCAGACTTTTTTAATACTACTTGAACAGAACAAGTATACCTGGTAGTGTTAAGAGCAACAGGCTGGATATTCAAAATTGTGTTTTATGTTAATTGAAAAAGAGCCAATGTTAGTTTATTGATAGTTGAAAGGGGAAAATAAGGCCCTGCTTATAAGATTAAAGTGAAATCAGGAATTTCAAAGGCTGTTTTCAAAGCTTGGATCCAAACTGTAACTGAAGACAGCTGACAGTCTGAAAATATTTTGCCAATGCGGTGTTCAAAGACGTCCCACTCTCTTCTCCTAGCAAGAAAGAAGTTTCTCATTTGTTTGGAGTCAGATTACATCTGACCTGACAAATTAAGTCTTAACTTGCAGCTTAAAATCAAAAAGTTTTGAAAACAATAGAAAAAAAGAAAGAATAAAGAAAACCCTGAGAAATCTGAACTAACTGCAGCAATTTTGTTTTTTTTTAAGCTTTGTTTTTACTTTGTAATTGCATTTTTAGTGTTTGAGGAGAAAGTATAACTTCTGCAATGAAAACTAGAATGTAGATTCAAAATATGACACAGTAATGAGTAGAATGTGAGACCATAACAAGTTGTATGGATGGATAGGAAAACCACAAATATGCAACTACTATCAAGTACAGCCCTCGTGACCAGGCAGTGCTCTGTGCCTGCTGAGGCTTGGTGATGTTTAGCACAGAAGGCATAGCTTTGGCTGTAGTGCACGTCCTGCTGTGTGAGGTTTCTTCCTTTGGTGTTATTTACTGGGTGATCGCAGTACGTCTTTTCTCAGAACCATTTCTGTGGGTTCTTTGGATTGCTCTTAAAGAAGAATAGAAAAGAAGCGAAGGAAGGTAGGGCTTCGACCAGTTACTTACCCAAGAGCTGTCCTGCTCTAATTTATGTTCCTGCCAGAGTGGAAGAGGTCAGTTTTCTAATTGCTGCAGTTCCTGGTACTTATCTGGACAGCAGTCTGGGGCTTGGGGTGGGGAGGGGTGATGAGGAATGTTCTTGGATTGTTCAGGGGTTTTTTTTCCTTTTTTATTGTTTAATACCATGTTACGTGTAGAATGCTGCAGTGTAATGAACGTTGTGCCTACTGGATTTTAACAATATTGGCATCAGTATTGTCAGACCTCCTTTTAATATCACAGCTGTTATTTTGGAATTGCAAGGATTTTATTTTTATCTGAAACTATTGTTTTCTATTATGTGGCTTATGATGTCTGAGGTCAACCAGGAGCCTTAGAGCCTCGCCTGTCTCTGTTCCAATGGCACGCTCAGAGCTCTGCAAATATGAATCTGCTCTCTGTTCATGATTCTATTTAGCTTCTGTTCCGCAAGCTGTAAACCTGTGCTAACAGGATACGGGTAGTTGGAAGACTATACAGAAACTATGATTTAAAGTGGCCTATCTTAAAAAAAACAAAAACAAAATACTGCCTCTGCTGCTTTTTTTTTTTTTTTAGCAGCATAGCTTTAACCAATCTCCATCTTTCTTTGGAAGGTATATAATATTGGTGCAGTGCTGACAAGCAGGGATTACTGTTTGTCTCTTGATTTATTTTTTTCATAAAGACAGGGCTTCTCTCTTCTATGCCTCAGTGTGTTACTGCAGTAGGTAGGCTTTACTTCGGCTTGTACGTTTTCAGCAGAATACCTGTATGTGGACAGCACTGTAACAGACAAATCACCCTCGCAGATCCTTTGTTGTTCTGAAATCAGAATGTCAGTGTCTTTGCAGGTCACCTGCAGAATATCCGTAGATGCCTCACATACAAATTTGATTTTGTTACTTTTAAGAGGATTGCTGTATTACCTCAGTCTGCCACTATCAGATCACAAGGTGACCGCTGCCCTTAATTAAAACATCCACAGATTTCATTGTGAACCAAAGCCTAGAACGTATATTATGCATTCTAAACAGAAAAACAAAAAAGATGGTATTAGACCTTGCTGCAGCCTCTAACTGGAGAGACGTCCAGAAAATAGCGCAATAACTGCTGGAACAAACAACTTAACTGCTGTTAATTGTCATTGTGAAGTATTCTTGTGTTTTAATGTTTACTATTGTTTGGAGTGTAACAGTCTTGCATTTGCACATAAGCACGAGCTGCTTTGATAGAGGATAGATCATTGCATTAACTTCAGCTTCTGCATGAACACTTACAGCGTGATTCAAGATGTATCCTAAATTTGTATTGTAACTTGTGTGTTTCCTAGGTAATTGGCTGTAAAGGTTTAGATCTTGATTGTACGAATGCATAAAATCAACTGCTGCTTTTGTCACTGATGTTTGTTCTTTATCCCTTCTATACACAGAGAAGGATGGGTATTTTTATAGGAACGGAGTGTATTTTTAAGAACTGTTCCCTCTGGGAGTTACAGTTTTTGCTTTGCATATTATGTGCTACTCAACAAGCGTGTGGTTTATGGACTGTAAGGGTTAGTGTGCATTCCGCTCATTACGGTACTGATGGAAAACTGACTGTGACTTGCAGTGACCAGACAGATGCTACCTATTTGAACACCAGTCGTTCAGCTTTTTCTTAAATATTTATTAGAAACAAAACTGGCCCAGTAGTTGGGTACTCAGATGTTTGGAAAGACTATTATGCATAAACTTAACTATTGTAATGTGAACTTCCACTTTCCTGCGCTGCTGTTAGGCTTTATACAAATATATTTTTAACATCTAAGTATTTAAAAGCATGATTTATCTTAATAATTCTCTAGACTGTACTTTGGTTCTGGAGTAAAAATCAGGAAGCAGTAGCTGCCTAACTTGCCCCAGGAAGAAAGGTGAAGTGCAAGAAGCCATGCTGTTCTTAACCAAATAAAATGTTCAGTTACAGTATTCTGATGTGTATCTGAGAAGGGAAAGTGGGGGGAAAAAAGAAAATCGTTCTTAATGCCCAAGTAGATAACAAAGGTTGCTGTATGAATTGTAGTGGGTGCAGTTGCTTGATGCCAGTGCTAAATTGGTACAACTATAAAGCCTCATTTTCACTGAGCCTCTGCTTGCTTTCTTCTGCACAATCATATAAGCCTCTGTGTTTGGTCTTTGAGTACTACATGTGTATTTTTCAGACAATTAGTTTTGAGCAATAAAGTTTGATATTATAAAGTGCTGCAGTGTGATCAGTATTGTGGTAACCAAAGCATGTTCAGGAAAAGGAACATTGCTCCCTTGCTTCCTCAAAGTATTTTAAAATAGAACCTAGGTTCTTCAGTCACTGTTGTTAAGCATCAAGCACTCCCTAATACAGAGGACAGCCTGTTAGCACAGTCTGTGGCATCACCATTCCACCCAGCTTTCAGCTACTTCCACGTCAGTGCAGAACAACTTAATGCTACATCTCAACCAGAGACCACTCTGCATATCCACACACCCATGTTTCCCCCAGGGCAGGCTGAGAAAAGCTGGATTTAGCTCAATAGGATATAATTAAACCAAATTCAGGTTAGTGTTATGATTAAATAAGTGGAAGCCTTGCAACCACTCTGTTGTTAAGATTTATTACCTAGGTCTTACAGCAATAATACTATTGAAGCAGTTAAGACACAGAAGTAGTTTCTGGAAAGTATCTCACAGGCGTTAAGTCGATTCCTTCTCTTTGCATGCTGTATCTGTAGCTACAGAAGCTGCCTGGTTTGCATCAGTGTTAGCTGGGTTGGCACCATCTAAGTTCTCTGAGTCGTCACCTTCAGCTGCAACTTGAGCAGCATCAGGCTTTGCTTCAGCAGAGCTTCCGTTTGCATATTCAACCCTCTCAAAGAGTATCAGTAACTCACAGTGCTTGGTCTGAGGGAAGAGATCCACAGCCATTGCTTTAACAGGACGGAAGGCAGCTCCTTTGACTCGGTTGGAAGGGGCCCGGCAAAGGCTTGGTGGGGAAGATGGAGGAGGAAGACCTATTAATATTTTACTACACTGTTTATCACTACTACTCTTTAAAGTTTTTTCTTCCCCAAGCCTCATGCCGTGATAGGGTTTGTCAGCACACTCGTACATAGGTTGTTCCCAAAGCAGCATCTTTTGCATCAAGATGAAAAGTAAAATGCAATGAATAGGACTTAAAAAATAAAAAGCCAATCTCAGCCCTCCTCCCCAGCAGCAAAGACTTTTTTTTTTTTTTTTTACCATGTTCACTTAGTCTTCTTAATACAAGAACTACTTACTCCACAAAGTTATTCATTGCAGCTCTAGGATTGCAGGACACATAAATAAGCTTCTTCAGCTGTTCAGCTCTTCTAATTGCAAGAATTACTTTGGAATCTAGACAAAGAAGAGACTGGGTATGAATGTCAACAGACATCAGAAAAATTCCAGCATATACTCCATCACGAACAAAACTGGTGTGGTACTCCACCACTTCAAGTTACAGTTACAGTCTCCCACTTCATTTATCCCATTAGGCACCCCACCAGAAAACAACTAGGAGAATGCACTTAAAACTCAGAGGAGGTAAACTTACGCAGTCCTGCTCGAGGTGGATCTACAATAGTAATCAGATTCTGGGGAGCTAATACGTTAATTAAGGAAGGAACGATATCTTCAGCCTTCCCACAATGAAATTCAATATTACTCAGCTCTATAAAAACAATTAAATAAATGTTATTAGTTACAGCATCTTTCAATACTCCCAAGTTTCAATACTGTCAGTATGGAAGCCTTATGCCTTACAAACAACAAATTGTTTAGTCTATCAGAAATTTAAATTATCGCTGACTGGTGCATCAACTTGTTTAAACAGCAGTAACTTATGTGTGTCATTATCTAGACTAAAGCAAAAGCCCACAAAAAATAGCTGCTGCTTAATGTTTAGTTTATAAGGGTAACTGTGGCTTCGTTCCACATTTGCACTGAAGTATTCTATTTATGAGAAAGAACAAACAATGCTAGCTGTCAGCGCAAAAATTGATCATACAGATTATCCTGCAATTTTGTTTTCAGAAGAGTTTATATTGTTAAAATGGACAAGATTATTATGGATAATATGTAATTACAGGCTTCTTAGATAAGATGAACTAGCTGAGTAACTCCTACACTTCCTAGAAAACAAAGATTAACTAACCGTTAATCTGGGCATTGGCTTTGGCATCCTGCACAGCTTCTTGGCAGAGTTCAATTCCAATCACTTTCTTCACTTTCTACAGAATGAAGGGGAAAAGATCAGCCCATGACACATAAATGTAGTAGTTATTCACAGCATCAGTAACTAACGGGAACTTGGAGCAACACCTGGCTAGAGAACTCATGCCTTGCAGACAGAAAAAGTTGAGAAGAAACCTGTGCAAATAATGGGGGCTTCTTAAGATTGAAACTGAGGGATGAATACCTTTTATCCCAGCAGGTAAGTAACAGACTCTACTTATGCTGAGCTTTTTATTTTCTTAGGGGAGCCTCCAGACTTCCTAAAATGCTCTAGCAAGTTCTATGCCAAAAAATGATGCAAATATAAGAAATGTTGGTTATTCGTAACCAAAGATTTCTGACAAAACACAACTAGTTGTTAAGTGGATACATCTTTTTTAGTAAGTTTTGGCTATCCTACAGAATTATGGCCTCTTTTGATTTTTAATTGAAGATAATTTAGGACACTCAACACAAGAGTGAGTTTTCATAAATAGCTGAAAACAACTTAATTAGAAATCAATTACATATATGTATGGGAATTGGTAAGTCACAGCCTGAACCAATGATTGAGCATCTGGTGAAGGGACACAGCCAGCCTGGGAGCACAGGTGGAAGCAATTCAGCTGCATAACCAGAAGGGGTGGAGCCTGGTTCCAGCCCTCCCTAAGCCTCACTGAAGGGCTGGCAGCTACAAGAGAAGCATCTCTAGCTGGAGATCCCTCCTTCTGGAGTGTCTGGTGAGCTCTGAGCCTTAGGACAGGTAAGCAAATTTATACTTTTTCCTTCCTTTACTAGATTGTGACCATCACCCTTTTTTTGGGTCATTTAGAACTGGTTATCTGCTGTTGCCTTTTCCTACAATACATATGTGTGTACACATACGTATATATATATATATATATATACACACACACACACCAAGTTGTTTTTTTGTTTGTTTTTTTTTTGTCATAAGCATAACAAAAGATCTACATCTGACTGTTAAAAGATTATATCTAGGAGTAGGTGTTACTTACCTTGGCCAAAGAAATCCCAATAGTTCCAGTACCACAGCAGATATCAAGCACAGTGCTTTCTTGGCTCAATTCTGCCCACTCCTTAATGGCAGCGTACAGAACTTCTGCAGCCTGTGTGTTTACCTGTGAAATCAATGTCAAACCGGTCTACTTCACAAACAGTAAATGTGTTTTAATGAGTTGTAGAACAGCTTTTCTTTTACCTCATTTCTAAGAAACAAGTCCCATTTACGTGTAACTTAAAAGTCATGCATGGCTGACTTCCAAGTCATGACACCATTACAAAAGTGTCATTCAGTTCTGAAATACAATGATTTGGTTTCTGTGTTCCTTCTGCTTCAGCACTTAACTCCATTGCAACAGCACAGACTACACGTTCAGGATTAAAAGCATTGAGAGGGAAGGATTACCTCTTGGAAAAGGAAACAAGAACTACAAAGATTATGGAACTGCTACTGCACATTCTGTACAAGGCCACTCAACAGGAAGCAATATCACAATATCACAATACTGAAGCAGTGAAAGGAAAAGCTACCTTTGACATCCCACTAAACACACTAATGCTCATTTATTGAGTTTTAACAGCAGAACACAATACTCAAATGTACTTAATCGCAACAAAAGTATAAAAGGTTACATCTCCTAAGTATATACTATCTTGTCATGGGGAAGCAGCCAATTTTGAAGGCAATAATGCAAATCCAGTTGAGTTAGCAGCTCAGTATCATCCTTACTTGAAAAAATGCATGAGGAGAAATTCTAAATTTTAGGCCAAGAAGTTCTTCATAGATGTATTTATCGCCAGCCACGTGCTCCAAAGGCAAGTCTTCCAGATTGGGAGATTTCCTGGAGGAAAGGGAGAAACAAACAAACAAAGCAGACAGGCATGTTTGTTGCCATTTTTCCCAAGGCTGAAGTCACCTTAAAAACTATATTGCTACATACGATAGTAATTTATTGTGTGCAACATCAATTGTATTCTACAGAATGTTGTCCTGGAGTTTTTTCTCAGAATTCTTGTTCTATTTATACATAGTTGGACCTAAAAAGAGGCAGAACTTAACTGTTAAGAGCAAATAGCCATCTCCTGCAGCAAACACTTCCCCAGTGTGGCAGCTACCCACTAACAGCGGGTTCACCACAGGAATGCCAGCTGCCTTTTTCCAGGCACCACTACAGGAATGTGGAAGTTTCAGGAGTTTTGTGGAAAAGGTAAATAACCGTTCAGCTAATTAGTAATGCTGCTGTTACCTTTAGGAATTAGAAACAGATGAACTAAGGGTGTGGAAGTGCCACCTACTTTACTGTTGAAGACAACAAAACTGCCACTGCCCAAATTCCCCACAGCAAAGCTGAGTCCCTTACCTTTGGCCTTCCTCCACAAAGTACAGAGAAGTAATGCTGCTCTCCTTCCCTGCCCCTTCAGTGAAGTGTTTTGCCAGAGCGGCCTTCAGGTCAGCTAGCTCTTCTCTGCTTAATTTCTAAAGGTTTCATTGAAAAGGAGGGAGAATAATAATGTGTGACTTAACAGAAATTATTTGCTACATGCCACTCGTATGGTAGCAATATATAATAGAGAAGATAACTTACTGACGTAAATTAATTGTTCATTTACGTGTATCAGACCATTTTAAGTAGAAAAGTAGTACCAAATAACAATTCCATTTCTCTTTCACATGCACTATTTAGAAAATCAAATTAATGTAATTTAAAGCAGTGTCATGCATCCAAATACCTGAGGATTAAAGTAAACGATTGCCATGATGTGGCCATTCCTGCTGGTACGGACTGTGAGCTGCTTCCAGTGACCTTCATAGGTTTCTGGGCTGTAAACTGAGTAAGGGGTTGACCTGCAAGGTTCAGAAGCTCAGTTACTTAACAAGGAACTGTTGTGGGGGGATAACGTTCAATAGTTTATTGAAATAAAAGCAGCTCAGCAGGTAAAGCGACAAAAACGTTAAGTAAAGCAGAGGCTACATTGATTTGTCAAGAAAAGGATGACTTCCAAATCTTAACTGAGGAAAAAAAGATGAAGTAGATCCTATCTCCTCCTGCAACACAATCTGTCCTTAGCTTTTCATAATCCTCATCCACTTTAATCCACCCAAACTCATAGAGAGCACAGGCAGCCTCTCACCACG
This sequence comes from Phasianus colchicus, assembly GCF_987193195.1. Lineage (NCBI taxonomy): Eukaryota > Metazoa > Chordata > Aves > Galliformes > Phasianidae > Phasianus > Phasianus colchicus. The sequence goes on along the minus strand of NC_143453.1, from coordinate 12,135,312 downwards.
TACAGAAAATAGAAACAACTTAAGACGTAAGTGCCTTCATGGCTTCATGGCAAGGTGAAACTGCCTATTTTCACAATTATTCTGAGGTTTCAATTGCTGTGGATTTAACTGTTTGTTTTTTTTTTTAACAAATCTTTTTAAGAAAGCGTTGCTGCTCGCCTGTTAATGTTTTACAGTTGTCTTGCAGGATGATTCTCCCCCAAATCAGCCAAGCCAGCAGCTGCTTTTTGTTAATACGAATTCTGTGTGAAGCTATCTTACAACTGTCCATAGTTAGTCTTATGAGTACTTCTGAGTATCCGAGACATCAAAACTTTTACAGGTAACTCATTTTACTTTTGCTCACCTTATGTAGTCTTGAAAAGCTTTTACTACTTTTTTGGCAACAGCAGGAATGTGAATGGTATCAAACGGCTCCACTACAGCGCAGGTACCGCCCTTATATTTGCCAAGACGACAACCCACAGTTTTGTCTTCTTGATTTACACCAATCCCAATCAAGAACTCGCATTTGTTCCGATATTCAGTCTAGATTTAAAATAAAGTTATGTAAGAGATTTAGACAGCACCTATCTGTATATGCCAAGTTCATCCTGAAACAGGTACTTATACATGCCTGCAGGACACTGCAGTTCCTGTGGAAGATGCTCCCAGGCTCTGGTGGAGGGGAACTAATGGCCATAATGAAAAAGCACAAACAAGACTTGCTATTCCAAGAGCAAACTCCTGTGTTCTCTGCAACGTTTCCATTAGCCTACAACATGCTTGTGGGGACAGCACACTTCTTAAAGGTGCATTATTCTGCTTCTAGCAAACTTTCCAGGCAGTATTCACATGAAAGGCAACAATGCCTACAATTCATGATTAATTGTGAGGATGAGAAACCCTCAGTTTCTTCACTGTCTCTTAGGATGGCTGCCTGAAGGCCAAGCTCCCTGAGCCAGCCCGGCGTTCCATTACCTGTAACGGTGAGGCCTTCACTCCCTCTATGGGGCAGCACATTCTGTTGTACTTCTGCTTCTGCAGGAACAGCCAGGGCAGCAGCGCTCTGTTGGTATTTCCAATTTCCCTGCCCGGATCAGAAACAACAATTTAAAAGTACACGTTTGGATCAACTGAGGTTAATAGTTACATGAGAGTAATATGAGACTTTTTTTTTCTTGTTGTGGCCCGTGAAAGGCACAAGTTATCACTTGGTCAGGGTAAACCTTCCGTGGTTTAACAGGGGAACAGAGCTCTCGTGTTACAGGACCTGCAGTGCCAAGAAACGAGACTTCGTGTAGTTTTAATGGTACGTGCCAGATTTACCAGCGCGCCCAACGCACGGGCAGAGCTTTAGCTACGGGATCAAGGGAAACGATGGAACAAATGCTTCGATTTGCAAAGACCGAACTTGGGAGGCGAGGGGATAACGTGTAAGCGGAGCCCGGCGGTATCGGGCCGTGCGGGGCCCCGAGCCGAGCGGTCCCGTTCCCGCAGCTCCCCGAGCCGCAGGCGGCGCCCGGTGCCCGGCGGCTCCCCGTTCGCGTCGGGCTCAGCGCGCGGCCGGCTTTGTGCCGAAGGCGGCGTTACCGGCGGCATTACTTGGCCAGCTTCTGCAGCACCCGCTCGCACTCCCGCCGCTTCTCGGCCAGCTGCTGCTCGTAGGGCACGGCCCACAGCGGGGTGACCACGTCGGCGATCCGCTTGCCGAGGGGCTCCCCGGCCCCGGCCCGCTCCTCCCGCCGCCGCTTCCTCGCCATGGGGTCGGCCTTGGGCTTGGCCGCCCGCACGCCCAGAGCGCGGCCCTTCCACGCGGCGCCGTGCAGCGCCCGCACGGCCTCGTCCCGCTCCTCCTCGCTCTTGAACGTCACGAAGGCGAACGTCTGCCTGCCGAGGAGCTTGATCTTGTGCGGGCTCAGCCCGCGCTTGGCCAGGAACTTCTTCACGTCGTTGAAGCCGATGTAGCGGGGCAGGTTCCGGATCTCCACCTTGTAGATCTCGGAGGTGAAGAGCTCCGCCCGGGTGTAGCCGTACGCGTCGGGGCCGCCCTCGGCCGCCTCCATGGCGCCGCGCCGCGGGGCGGGACGGACGGGAGCGGCTCCGGAAGGAGAAAGGGAGGAGGCGGCCGGCCGCGACGCGCTTCTTCTACGGGCGCCCCTCAGGGCCGCCGCGGCCGACAAAAAGTCGAATCGCGGGCAGCGACGCGCCGCCTCAGCGCTCCCTCAGCGCCGCCGCCATCTTGGGCCGGGCCGCCGCGGCGGGGGGGGGGGAACGGCGCGGCCGAGGGGAGGGGAAAGGAGAGCAGAGCAGAGCTGCTGGGCCGCGGCTCCGCGCTGCCGGGCGGGGCTCGAAGCTCCGCGCTGCCCGGCCGCGGCTCGGCGTCCCGCGCGAGGCGGAGGGGCGGGGCGGGCGGCGCGAAGGGAAGGGGGCGTTTCCCATCGTGCCTCGCGGCGGCGCGGGCTGCGGGAATGAGGTAAAGGCGGGAGGGGCGGGGGCGCGCGGCAGGAAGCGCAGCGGCGACGGCGAGCGGAGCGCAGCGAGCCCGGCCCCATGGCGGACACCAAGGTGAGCGGCGGCGGCGGCGGGAGGGAAAACGGAGGCGGAGCGGGCCGGGGTGGGGGATGGGGGCAACGGAAGCGGGCGGGGGCCGCGCGTGCCGGGGCCGAGGCCCGGTTGGGGGCCGAGCCGCGCGGAGGCGGCCGGGGCAGCGCCGCTCTCGGGGCCGCGCTCGGGCGGAGCTCCGCTTCCCGCGCCGTTCCCGCTCCTTCCGCCTTTCTTCGCCCCGCGGCCCGGCCCGCGGCAGCCCACGTGCCGCCTGTCGCGATACCGGCCTGCCCGCTCCCGCACGTGGCGCCGGGGCCGCTCCGCTCCTCTCCTCCCTTCCCCACGCGCCCTGACGCGGCTCGCTTCGATCTCAACGTCCCGCTCCGTCGGGGACGCGCCGAGCCGAATAACCGAAAGTTTTTTGCAGCGTTCTTTCCCGTCTTCCTCTTCCCATGGAAGCGCGGCGCTCCGTGCCGCCCCTCAGCCCTCGCAGGCCCCGCGGGCCGGGAGGCCGTGTGTGCGCCCTGCGGGTGCGTTCGCCTTTGTGTTGTTCGAGCGGCACCGACGAAAAGACGCGAATCGCCTCCCTCCGCCTGAGATCGCTGTTGTGGCCTCGTTAAGTTTGCAGATCGCTCTCCCTTGAAGGCTCCTTTGCTGAGCGCTCTGCCGGCACACCTGCGTGCCACGCGGCCGCGGTGCCGTGCCTCCGCACCGGGCTGCAGCCGTCCCGAGCCCGGCGGCTGTGCGGGCCGACCCCGAGCGGCTGCGTAGGAAGCCTCGTGTTGGCCGTTGAGCCACCAATTAAAAACAAAGCTCCTCAGAGGGTGCGCTTTGAAGGAAGTAAACTCAAATAACTTAATGAGTGTTGCTGCTGTGCTTCAGAAATCTCTCTGACTGTGGGGAGTTCTGACACGTAGGATGAGAACAATGAACTTCTGTTGCCTGTCTTGATGGACTTAGGCTGGTAGAGGTGTTTTCTTTAGTGATGGTTGTTCTCCCCATTAATGGTAGGTTGTTAGCCACGAAGTAGTGCGTTTGTTAGTAGCATAAAGCGCATCGTGCTGGAGAAACGATTGGAGAAGTGACTTCTCAGAAGCCAGGATGGTAAAACAAAAGCAGCACAAGGCCTCTTCTTTCTTAGTCTAACTGCACATCGACACAAAGCAATTAATTTTCAATAGTGAATTTGGTTTATTTTGAGAGCGCGTCTCAGTTGCTGAGATGCAATTGCTGAATAGCTGTGAATATAAGTATGCAGCAAGTTTATCTTTCTTTTTTTGCTTTTCCCCCCTCCAGGAAGCACATGAGGAGCATGATACTTCTACTGAAAATGCAGATGATTCTAACCATGATCCTCAGTTTGAGCCCATCGTTTCCCTTCCTGAGCAAGAAATAAAAACTCTGGAAGAGGATGAGGAAGAGCTCTTTAAGATGTAAGTAGAACACTGCTACACGTTATCTAACCATTTATACTTAAGCTTGAATGTGTTACAAAGAAGTTGGATAACTTGTTAGGAATCTCTGTATGAAGAAGCGGTACGTTGACTGCTGTTTATGGCAGAGTTTGAGTTGGGGAGGGCTGACAGCACTGCTCCCAAGGAACTGATTAAGGTCTGGAATAGCATGAAGGAGATGGCATCATGAATCTGGTTTTAATATTGTCTCATTTAGCCTGAAAGAAAACGTGAACTTGGATAATAACTAAAGGTTTGAAGGTATGTGATAGTAGTCTAAAACATGTAGTGCAAAAGGAGTGGAAGACCAGCATAGAACCCAGGCACATCCCAGACAAAAATCAATTTGGAACTAGTGTCTCTTGACCAGATGTTTCCTTTCCTTCAGCAATGTCTTAAGCTCTTCAGGCTAACTCTGTGATCAGTGTTGACTGATCTCCCAAACTATTCTTGTTTTTCTCCTTTGGTACACTGGCATCTTGAAAAATTAAAGAATGATGTTCTAAAGCTGGTAAGCTGCACCGCGGTGCAACACTAGGCTTGCTTTGTACCTGACTGAAGAGCAGCAATAACAAGGATTTGGGAGTTGGAAGGGAGTGATTCTAGAGGGTGAAGGACTTTGTTAATGGTGCATCAAACACCAGGCTTGGAATTACCCAAGAGCCTTAATTTCAGGCTACTCCATTTTTGGAATTAAAATTACTGCTGGCTGGCTGTAGCAGTTGTATTCCTAATGTAGGAACTCTATGAATAGCAAAAGCTGTTATTTATACATTAATTTAAAATGTCAAATACATTCACTTCCCAAAGTGTGTCTGGAATATAACAAACTGGCATAGATGTTCAAGAATTCCTCGCAGCTTGCAAGTAAACTTGAATATGTATCAGTTTCTAACACTGCATGCTGAATAAAAGCAGTGGTCACAGAATCACACAGAATATCCTAAGCTGGAAGGGACCCACAAGACTCATGGAGTCCAACTCCTGGCTCCACACAGGACCTCCCAAGGTTCTTTCAAAACATTTTCTTGCATGGCTTAAAAAACATCTGCTGTACCGTACAGGTGGATGTGTTTTGTTTCAATAAACTGTTACATGCAGGCTGACTTCTTAAATTCTTCTTCTTTAAGGCGAGCAAAGCTGTTCCGATTTGCATCTGAGAATGACCTTCCAGAATGGAAAGAACGAGGAACTGGTGATGTAAAACTGCTGAAGCACAAGGAGAAGGGAACAATTCGCCTCCTTATGAGGAGGGATAAAACTCTAAAAATCTGCGCAAACCATTACAGTATGTTATGCATTGCTATACATGCTCTTGTTTTGTGTGTTTTTTTTTTTTATTAAGCTTGATGGAGCTTTATACATTGAAAGTTAAGAGCCCAGTGGCTTTTAGCAGTGTCCAGAGAATTGCTGCCTCTTAAAGCAAGTGTCCAACTTACAGTAGACTATAAATACCATCATTTCTTGCTCTGTCCACAAAAGACATGTATCAAAACATGAGTGCTCACCTTTATGAACAGAAGTAGTTTGATGATAGCCTGCAGCGTTGAGTATGAAAGTTCTTAAAGAGTGCTGATATTTGAAGACACTTTGAAATTTAACTGGGATAGACAACACGGTGTCATTGATCCCAACGCTTTGTTGTTCTTTAATGATCACAGAAAATGTGTACCTTAATACTGATTATTATAAGGAATGTTTGCTGACATTTTTCATGAAAGAATGAGAAAGTAATGCAGAGCACTAAATAATTATTGCTTATGTGGCTGAGTTGTAGAAGTGATTGTTTAACCATTAGAGAACAGATACTTTGCTAAGCTAGTCTGGCTGCATTTCTCTGCTTTGGGGAAGAGGTATATTCAGCTAACTACAAAATGTTCAGAAAGAAACGTGTCTACTTGGTGGCTTTGATAATACTTTGTTATTTATAGAGTATGTAGTATCTTTGGAGTTAAGCTACATTTAGGTAGTTTGAAATAACTGCTTAAATTAACAATACAGATCTGAGTACAGAAGCGATGACGTTTATTTTTCTGTGGACCTTCACAGAAGGTCAAACTATCAGAGCACAGGTGTTTCTGGCTTTGGGTGAAAGAAAAGGCAAAAACAGAAGCAGCACAGTCACCAACCAGTAACAGTAATCAACCTTTTCTTTAGGAAAATATCCACATAAACATATGTTTTTCCTGGAAAAACTGCCTGCAGTATTGGTTCCTTTACTGAATTTCTGGTGATGTGCAGGCAGACAAAAGGACCCTTTTCATTTTTACAAGCGTTAAGTGAAACAGTGTAATCCCATCTCTAAATTTATTAAAAAAAAAAAAAAAAAGTGAGTTGACTGTCTTTAGATTTCTTCTGAACTAAACACAAGAGCCAGGCATTTGGATGGGGGGAAGCAAGAAATGTACTTGGAGGGAAAGGCCTCCATTTTGTGGAAAGGAACAAATGGGCTGAAAATATGTATGTATGCTTATTGCAGCAGTGCAGAATTTTGTAATCCCTTGTAGTAAAGCTCTGAATGAGAGTAGTGAGCCTGATTAGATGACTAAGTTTAGGAATAACTATTTTTCTCGTAGTATGCAATATTTTCAGTGTGCAAAAGAATGGTCTTTTTCTCTCTGAGTGCCTTTTCTTCCTAAACCATTTGACTGTTCCTAAGGGTTGTGCTTAATGCTTGCATCTCTGAGGGTAAGTATAGAAGTTGTTTGTTTTGGGACAGAATTAAGATGCACCATAGTGAATCCAGCACTCTTTTATACAGTAATGACATTGTGTCACTTTATTGGAGGATGCAAAGAAAAATATATTTGGATGCCACTGTTTTTTTATTTATCCATAAGTAATTCTTATAAAATGCATTATGTAAGCAACAAATCCTTCAGATTTATGAAGGCTGGTGTGAAAAACATGTATTATTGTGCTCTGTACCTCTTTTAATGCTTGCTTTTCAGTCACACCCTTAATGGAGCTGAGGCCTAATGCTGGGAGCGACAGGGCATGGGTCTGGAACACACATGCTGACTTTGCAGATGAATGCCCCAAGCCTGAGCTTCTGGCAATCCGGTTTTTAAACGCGGAAAGTGAGTGGACAGCTGCTGAACTTGTTGTGTTATACTCCAAATGCTACTGCAAAGCACTGTTAGATATGGCACCTTACTGCTGCCTGGAAGCAATAGCTAATTGCTGCTTTCTCTGAGAGAAGTCAGTTACACATTTTACTAAATGTGGTGATGTATGGTATAGCAACTAAATCTTCAGTAATATTTACAGAGCTTTGTGCCCTAAGAACTTTTTAAGCTTAAGCTTTTTCATGCAAACATAATGCTGACTGAACAGGTGACAGGTGAACAGGCATAAGTCAGCCCTTCAGGTATCTTTTTTTGTGATGCTTGAAAAAGAGTTAGTATATCTTGAACTAGTTCACAGCTGCTTCTGAATTTCCTGTGGGGCAACAGTGACCTCGTGTGGTCGGTCATACCAAGCTGGCATACCAGATTGCTGTTTCTATGGTTCTGGTGTTAAGAGGTACCTTGACTGATCAGACTAGCAATCTATTGTTGCTTGTATTAACTGTATAAACATTGTTTATGGTAACTTAGACCAAAACATAAGAAAGATCATATTTCCTTAGCTATTGTAGTCAAGATTAACTTGAATTCAAGTCTTTGTCTTACTAGTACAGTATTCAAGCTTTATCTTTAGCACTTGTTGCTGAGACTCTAAGTTGTGTTATGGTTGTGAGTTCCTCTGGGGTGTAATGTAGTGGAGAAGGACCAGTAATTCATACCTAATCTTCAGTCTTTTGTGCATAGTTGTGTTAGGATACTGTTGTATTCTTATTTTTTGTGAGGCAGGGACAGCTAGGAGTCGTACTGACCACAGAGTAGTTCCTTCTGGAATCTTATTTCAAATATTTTGAAGGTGTGAAGAGGCTTTCTTAGATTTGCTGCTCAAGATCTGCGCAAAAAAAGTGGCTGAAAATTTTTGTAGAGCTTTTTGTATGATCTGAAACTCAATCACTTTATAAGTACCTACAAGTTTTGTTTACACAGTGTCTGAATTTGAGGGAAGATGCTTGAGAAACATTCAGTGTTGGAAGGAGGTAAAGTTAATGACAAAGTATTCTATCTTTACTGAAACAGATGCACAGAAATTCAAGGCAAAATTTGAAGAATGCAGAAACGAAGTAGACAAGAGAGCAAAAAAAGGTAAGGGTTAAGTCTTAAATGTTGTGCCTCTGCTGTTGAGTGATTATTGCCCCCTGTGTATCATTGTGCTTGAGCAGACTCACTCTGTACCGAACTGCAGTCTTCAGTTCAGGTGCTTTTTTGTCTGCAAGAGTAATCACTCACAGGCGTGATGAATGCCTTCTTTCTTGTGGAAGGCTGTTACAGTTGCTACTGGGACATGGCTTTTCTTCTTCTTCTTCTTCTTTTTTTTTTTTTTTGAACTGCTGCAGAAGAAGTGCTTTTGGTTTATAGTACACAAGTGAACTGTGAGCACTCTAACCACAGTGATATTTTCTCCTTCCAGTTTCCCGTCCCAAATACCACAACTAAGTAATCATGGAAATAGAATTGTTCAATTCTAATACTTAATGTATTTAAAGTGGTAGAATGTCTTCACAGGTCCTTATTGAATAGCTTAATGCATCGCATTGTATAATTGTCTGTTACAAGATAGCATATCTTGTGAAATAAACACTTCCATCTTCCTAAAGTACGGATTACAAGTAGTTGGCGATCAACGCTTTTGATATTCAGATCAGAATCTTTCACTCTTAGGAACTTCCTTTCTGTCCCAGTTTCAAACTGGGGAAGTGGAGTCTTGGGAAGGGTGGTTTTCATTTGAGATAGACAAGAAGCTGGGGACTTGGGAGATTTCCTTGTTGCATGGAAATGCAGTCTGTTACTGGTAGCATGAAAGCTGACCAAATGTTATGTATTTCTCTGTCAGTACGATTAGACCCTCATTTAGTGATTAAAATATTCAAATGGTATTTCTTGAGTTCTGATACTGGAAGAAATTAGTAAAGAAGAAACAGAATGAGTCACTCCAGTGCTCAGTGGAAAGTTGCTTTTGTTCTTACTCTAAATACAGGTTGTCTCTCCTCCCTATCCTCTTTACCTTCCACCTTTACTGTTCCTCTGTTACAGGAAAATTGACTACTTCCTGTGTGTAACTTTCTTTTTTTTGTCCCTCATCAATCTCTTAGCAGGCACAGACAAAAATGATAGTGCCGATAAAGTTGCTGAAAAACTAGAGGAGCTTTCTGTAAAGGAAGAGAGCAAAGAAGCTGAGAAGAAAGAGACCAAGGAAAATGAAGAAAAGCAATAAATCATCCTGGGCCTTGCAGTTTTTTCTTTATATTTTTTCTTTTTTTATTTTTACAAGGGACTTTATAAGGAACTGAATTCAATGTTCAGGTTGTTTTTTCTAAGCTTTTGCCCTTTTGAAGATGTCTTCAGAAAATCCATTCCCCAGTCATGAAAATGTACTGTGCTAACTTTCTTTTCCATAGTGGAAACACTTATTTATGGTCATCCAAAAGAGTGAATAAAACAAACTTGAAACAGCATCAGAGGATAGAATTGAGTTTTCTATATGCTTTAAAGGCTTATGAATACAATTGTTTCATTGGGTGTTGAGATGCATATTGTCCTACCCAGGTTGACAAGATTAACAGACTTTACAAACAGGGAAGATTAGGATGGCATACACATCTTCTGAAACTAATACAGCAATCCTTTCACGTTCTTCTCTGCTCTTTGTTCCTGAGTAGGAAACACACCTGTGATTCTTGAAATGCAGAACATTTGTGACATCAGGCAGTAGAGCATTTCTGGCACACTATTAATGGTGTTCCATTGGACAGGGAAAATAAAGCTGGTTAGCAAACACATTACACGAGACCTGAGTATTATTTTCCTATTAGAAAACAAAATCTCTGCTCTACTGCTTGTGGATGTCATTAATGTTAGAAATGCTTGAGCCTAGCACAGAGTTGTAGCTGTGGTCCCAGATCTTCCACAATGTGCTTCTTGCTGACTGAAGGCGGTATTGGTCTCTTATATTAAGATGTACGCAAAGGAGTCTTAAATGTTGGAGTACCAGCAGTCAGCATTTTATAACAGTTACACTCTAAAATTTATAAGCCTTTGTTTTTTTTTCAGGGCCTTGGAGCTTAATATTGCTTTTGAGAATTGGAGAGGTGGTGACCTTACAGGATGCATTCTGGGAGTCTGTCCCTCTTGAAGGGAGAAGTTCAGTTATTCTCTTAGGTCAGGTAATCATGTTGTACACACTGAAGGGGCACAATTCTTGCCAGTAATGAGCAAGTTGATCAAATCTCTTTCCTACAAGCGTTAATTGCTTGCCTGGTTTCAAGTTACTGCTAGAGAGTAGGAGAAAATATATATTAAGTGATAAAATCAACACAATTTAAGTTGGATAGATTAATTGAATTTTGTTGTTAACCACTAATACAAGGTTAGTGTTAGATAGCAATGGAATTCTATGTTACTATTCTCAAAAGTATGAAAACTGAACAAAACTTGCTAAACTTTGTGGTGTTAATATTGGCTAGTGAGACCTCTGTCTTCATAAAAAGGCTTTCTAAGTAGATCGGGCTCTGCAGTCTACCTGAGGAAAACATATTTTAAAAAAAGAATGACTTGTATTTCTGCTTAGTACTGCCTTTTGATGCTACCATCAACCAGTAGTCTTAAATGTGGAACTGCAACTAAGGTACTCACTTCATTCAAACTAATTCCTTTAGTGTTGTACACGTTCCCCTTCAAGTACAGCAGATATTAAAAGTCTGTTAATTAACAAAGATGGCCAAAAGGCAAAATACGGTGTTCTTCAGTGTTTCTGGTTTGGAAATAACAAAGCAAAGCTCTTTTGAAGTACGTAGCATTTGAATGTAAAAGCCAAATTGTTATCCATGAGTCACTGTAAATTCTCTGATCTGATAATGTCAAGCTGTGTCTAAATTGATAGAAATGACATTTAAAAATTTCAAAATAAATGTAAATTTTCATTTAAAGGATTTGCTTTTTATTTAAAGATCTCTGCTGGGAATGTGTTCTTAGCCTGTGGGTCAGAGTATGGCGGAGGCAGCAACACGGGTGGATTTGGTTTCGCTAACGTGCAGAAGACAGGAGGAAGCATCATTTGTCTTAATATTCTAAGTGTTCTTGTCTTAATGTTTGTCTTAGTATTGACAAAGTCTGTTGAACTGTATTACCTTTTCTCTCCCCCACACTCCTCTTTTTACCTGTGCATACTTAACTGATTTTCAGACATTTCCCTTCCTGCTTAGGTTAACTGGTCCATGCTTACAGTTCATGGATTGCTAACACCATCCATTCAAGTCTGCAGTTTCCATAAGCCAAGTGATGAGGGCCCAGGTGAAGTGATTTCTCTGGATAGCGCTTGGCTGAGGAATGTTCTGGTCTTCTAGCCTAGCAGCTGGCTACTCAACAGCCTGGGGGGTTTGTCTTAAAGTTCTTCCAAACGGGACTTAGTAAAATTACTATTGCTTCGAAATAGAAGGAAGGGGAATAACCCAGTGCTTCACTGATGCCAATGAAATCTTCAGCGATCATTTTAGAGCCAGGAGATGAGGGGAAGAATTGTTTGTGTGACTTCTCAGCACGTGAATTTAAGTATGCAATATCAATGAGTGCTCTCCTGGTGAACACGCAGCCTACAGCAGTCCTTCAGTGCCAGTTGCATTCGTGGAAATACTTTTTGTTCATGTGAAGTTTGTGTTTGTGGTGTACGCTGTTACACTTGCAAACAAGAACCGGTGTTTTAAGCACAGACTGGGTCCTGGCCCAATTCTGCAGTACACGTAAAGTAGCGCTAACCTGAAAGCTCTTCTGGAGAATTTTATTTAGACCCGACCTGTGTGAGTGGCCAAAGTGCGCTCCTAAAATGCGTCTTCTGCTTTATTGTGTGCTTCAAGAGTCAGCGACCCGCGTCCGGCCGCGGCGGGGCAGATGCTGCCCGAGCACAGCGCTGCTTCGGCTCGCTGCGCCGCTACGCGTGCCGGAAGGCTTTCGGCTCGGCACCGCGTGGCACTCCGTAAAGCAGCCGGCCGTAAGGCGCGGGGCGAAGGACCGGCCATCTCCGTGCCGAGCAGCCGCTGGCCCTGCAGCCCCTCGCGCCGCGCCGCTCCCCGCCCGGTGCCGCCCGGCGCGCCGCAGCTGAGGCTGATGGCAGCGCCCGGCCCGAGGCTGCCGCCGCTCCCCAGTGCCGCAGAGCGCCGGATGGCGCCGCGGGGCAGAGCCCGGCTCTCGCATAACCGCGTGCCTTCGGGCCGCCGCTCGCTCTGCTTTTCCGCGTATCCAAAGCCGATGCTTTCGGTTTTACTGCAAACTCTGCAAAGCTGAGAGCTCTCGTTTTGTTCTATTTTTTGCTCGCGGATTTTTCTTGTTCCGTTCCGAGCTCCGCCGGGCCCGCAGCGCGCGGCGCGGTTCGGAGCAGCGCTGTGTCGGACGAGCCGAGCGCCTCACGCCGCCGTCGGCGCGGAGCTCCGAGCCCCTCGGCGCCGCCCCGCGCGGAACCCGGGGAGCGGCCCGGCACGGGGAGCGGCCGCGCCGCGCTCCTCCCGCGCCGCCTGAAGGGGCGGCCGACATCCGCCGGGTGGGCCGCGCCGGGGGTGGGATTTCCTGTGCCGGAGGTCAGCCGCGGCCCGGCCCTCGCTGCTGCCGCCCGGCCCCGCCGTGCCCGCGTCCTCCCGGCCGCTCCTCCCGGCTCGGACTCACTCAGTGATGTGTAAGCCACAGGATGCCCAGCAGCACCGGCAAGAGGTTTAAACCGACCAAATACATCCCCGTGTCTACAGCGGCCGCCTTGTTAGTGGGTTCGACGACTTTATTTTTCGTTTTCACGTAAGTACCGCCGCGGGGGCCGGCGGCTCCCCGGCCCCGCTCCCTTTCGGCCGCTGCAGGGCCGGCTTAGCGGCGCCCGGAGCCGCCAGGCGTGCGCTCCGTTTATGTAACCGAGCCCGGAGCCCGAGGAGCTGACGGGCACGTCGAGATTGGCTCGAGGGAAGGAGCGGAGGGTGGGGGGGAAATGAAACTTTTTGTTGCCCCCGTTTTCTGTCGCTCCCACGTCCGCTCGTGGCACAGCGCGGTGCCGGCGCTGTGGGGCGGTGGTCCGGCCGTGCCGCCCGGCGCGGTTTCGGGCCGCGGGTGGCTGCGCGGGTTCGGCCGTGCGGGGCCGTGCGGGGCCGTGCGGGGCTGTGCGCTGGAGGGGCCGAGGGCTCGGTGTTGGTGGGCGCGTGGCCGCGGTTTTAACCTCCTTAAGTTGTGCCGTCGTGTAATTGTCGGTGTTTCACGGTGTGGGTGTCGTGGCTCAGCGTGCAGAGCGAAATGCAGATGTCGTTTTGCCAAACGGTTTCTTAAATCAGAGCGGCGTTTGACGCTGAGCAGTGCTCTTGGCTTAGCGTGACGTGATTGCTGACTGCCGGCTTTAATGCCTCTCATGCTCAGGGACCGCTGAACCCTTTCAGGATACCGCACCGTTTCCGCTCGAAGAACCGCTGTGTGTATAAACCCATCCTCGTCACTGGGCTCCTCATCATGGCTGGGGCCTCGCGGGCACACGCAGCACACGAGTTGCCTTCGGCCACAAACTCGGCTCACAGCGTGCTGTGTTTATTCTGTTCACGTGGTTTCACAATCAGAAAAAGGGATCTTAATGCCGGCATTTCCCTGCGCCTGGAGAGATGGGCTGAGGTTGTCTCGGGAGCTGCGCCTTGTTTTTTGTGTGATGCTCTGAACGTGCAGCTGTGATGGGTGTGCTGCTGTGCAGCCCTGGGCTGTTACACCCTGCCATGGCAGCGGGGTGCCCGGGGATGTCCTGTCAGGATCTGCCAGTGTACCGAGGAACAGTTTGTGTCTATTGCCAAATCTCAAACTTAATCCCGCTCTCTGTTAGCAGTGAATAATTACATGCAAAATCAGATATTTTTAGGATATCTCCATATTGTAACTTGGCCTGTGCATCTTGGAATGTTAGTGCTGTGTCAGAGAACATCCCAGACACACGCTCCGTGCTGCTGCCAAGCTGTGTCTGTGATGAAAATAACACTTAACTGAGCAACTGCTGTTAGGCAGTCTCTGAAGTCCTGTCCATTCAGAAATACTTGGACAGATCTGCACAGATTTGCTGTTGTTTTTATTTTTTTTTATTTTTATTTTTTTTATCCCGAGCAGTTTTAGTGATGTCTGTCTTTGGGAGCAAAGCATGCAGTATGTGTACTGGTAGCATCTTTTCCTGGTGGGCTTTTCCTTTTGTTGTGACGCGTTACTTTAGGCTGTGCAGATTGCACTTTCCTGGGTGCCAGCATGCACTGCTCCTGCTGGTACACACAGCAGTGCTGCAGCAGAGGAGGCACTGCCTGCCGCCGCTTCAAGCTCTGCTGCTCATATGAGCCTGCTTGCTGGTTGCAGCACGGGAACTTTAGCAGGTGATGATTTACTTGAGTTTCTGCTCATTTCTTGTTTGTGTTGTTGAGGTTTGAGGCTGCTCTGTCTGTTCAGGACTTTATCTGTACGTAAGTGCATGAAACTGGCCAAAGGATGGGATTCTCACAGCAGATTTTGGTGCAGATCAGCCCAGTGGGATGTCACAGACTCCACCAAATTCAGCATGTGGAAATGAATAATACATAATAATATAATATATAATAATACAATATATGTGGAAAAAAGCAAATAATGATTTCAAAAACTGCTTACGGAGTAGGAGACAGCATGCTTTCTGGGCACTACACGTGCTCCTCAGCAGCTCTCTGAAATGGCTCTGAGCTCAGCGTTCTCAGCCTGCCTGTGTGCTCAGCCATGCACCGTGAGGGCCTTCTGCTGGACGGAAAGCTGTCTGATGCCAGGGCTGGCTTCTAGGCAGTGTAATCTTTATTTGTAGCTGTGGGCCAAACAACTTTGCTGAACAGTAGCACCTGAAGGGTGTTTGTGTGCGCTGTGATGTCATGGTGGTGATGATCAGTGGGATTGATGCGTTCACTTGGGAAGGTTCCACGAGAGATGCTTCTCTATTCTTTTTCCTCGGCTGACTGTCTAGCGTTTGCTGTATCCCTGTGGTATTCCTTCTGGTTCTGTGAGGGGGATCTGAGCTCCTTAGCTGTCACTGTTCTGCCTGGAAAAGCGTCTGAGAGCGGGTGTGTTGTGGGCCCTCGGCTCCCGGTGTGCGCCTCTAATAATAACCAGGGCTGTGTGAGTAGGTGCTCTGGTTTGTCACAGTAGGGAAGTAAATGTGCATTAACTGTAAGCATTGCGAATGAATGTATAAATAGTGCTATATATAATAATTAGGTTAATTTACTTACAGGAACAAATCAAATGGCACAAAGAAGGAAGAACGATTCTGCTTAATGTTACCAGAATCCAGAGTGATTCAGCTGCAGCGTATTGAGCTTATTTCTTCCAAAACCCTTCCTTTGTATTTTCATTAAGGATAACAGTGTAAACCATTCCAACCCAGTCGGGGCTCTTCTGCCTTGGACTGCTGGCTGCTGTGATGTAAGCATTAGTGTGGTCATCCGCAGAACCCGAATCTCGTCAACTTTCCAGCTTTACTTTCCAACTTCAGGTTGTGTAACTGCAGTATTAGTAGAGACTGCGACTTAGCTGTCAGTGAGCATTGTGCTATAAAGCTTAACTTCACCCAGTGAACGATGATGCTGGAGCTGGCAATGCTCTTCACTGGTTCAAACTATGCTACTTACTGTTGTTTCTATTGCCAGCATCCTCTCCATTTTAGCTTAGCTGCAGTGCCTGCATGTATAGGTGCCTAAGGTTGTATGGAAAAACTATGGCTTATTTTAGTCATGAAAATAAAGAGAACAAAGTTCTTCAGTCTTTTGCTGAATACAGTAGGCTATGAATTTCTGGTAATGGCCACATTGTGACTTTTCTGCAGCATGCAGTCAGCTGGGCATCTTGGAAGCACGGCAGCAACACAGTGTCTGTAACAGAGACCAGGGTGCAATACTTCGATGTGATGGGAGTTGTGCTGCTGTGTGTTGGGTTCCCCACCAGGATGGCAGAGTGGGTCATTTATGCCACAGACACAGACAGCTGGCACTCTGATGGGCATTCTTACTAAACCACACTCGCTGCTTGAAGCCTTAACCTATTTCTGATTATTATTATGACTTTTATTTTTTCACGTGCCAAACCAAGGCTTTCTGGCACTGGTGGGGAGCAGCTTCATGCAGGGTTTGTGCCGAGCCATGCGGATGGCACTGGAGAGAGGAGGAGTGTCCAAAAACATGCACTGGTTTAATTAGGTGAATGTCATCACTGAGTTCCCACTGAAACAAACACTAATTTAGGCATTGTAGCTTTCAGTGGAGAAGAGCCAGGTATTTTTTTTTTTAAATGTAAAACTAAGGAGAGGTTTCAGCTTCCCGCGGTAGTTTAACTTTGGAAGAGGTAAGGCTTTACCAACTGGCCGCGTCTGCCAGCTTCCGAAATGTTTATTCTTGCTATGCCAAAGCAAAGGCCTTTTAGACTGTGGCAATTTAATCTTGATATATAATTTTATTCTATATTGTATCTAAAATTGTCATGAAGGATTAAAAAAAAAAACACACAAAAAAAACCCAGGCAATTTCAACAGGAGGATGCATTTAACTGGAGTGTGAGAAGTCTTTTTTAATCATTCCTAATGCTGGAAGAGAGCTGGGTTTTCTGGCTATAGCCAGGAGAGTGTAATCTTTGCTTCCACGGGGAGCAGCAGAGCTGACAATACAGGACACTTCTGTAAGCTAATAAAATTTTTTCCTCAAGGGAGGAAAAAATGGTGTTTATGTTCAGCAGGAATATTCTCTGCTCTTGTAGGAGAGAGGAGCTCTGTCTCACTACGGGTGGTTGGTGGCTGGGTGCCTGCAGCCATCGCAGTGCTGTTGGAACGCTAAGTGCAGATCCAGGTTTGAAGCCCACATGGGTAATGCAGGGAAGGCAACGTCCTGCCTGTTTTTCCTAGCGAGCAGAGATGGAGGATGTGGGTGTATGGAAATAGGATGAGAGGCTGCCTCTGTTAGACCAGGGTGCGCCTTTCAGCCTTTGTACATGAATACACAAACAGCTTTTCTATTTTTCTTTAAGGTCTTTTTTGAGGTGCTATTTTAAATGCTGTCCATGTTTATCCAAATATGCTGCATGTGTATCCTTTTATAAATAGAAGCAGGCTCTACAAAATTGTTCAGATGGTGTGGAAGCTTACTTGGCTGGTAGCGGTGTAAACTGAGGAATGCTACTCCTCAAAACACAAAAAGAAATGAAGACAGACACATTTGGTGACCTTGGACTTGTGATTTTTGAGGTTCGTTACCTGAGGCAGTTGCTAAGTGTACCTGTATCTCTTTTGGTTAACAACTTGTTCTGTTAGGAAATGCTTCTTAGCTGAAATCGACTTCAGGATCCTGTGGCATTGGAATCTCTGTGTTGTTTCCATGGGATGTGTGATGGACAGCCAGAACGAGACCTACAAAGGGAAACCACGGATTTTGTTTAGCTTGCAGCGGGAGATATCTGGAATAAAGTAATACGTGGTGTAGGCTGGTTAAGGGCATGGAACAGGTGTGTGCTGGAATGGGGAGAAGCATCTTTAAAGCTGAATCAGTGTATTTGTGTAAATGCTACGAGAGTGGAACACTGAGTTAATGTCCTTTGAGTCAAGCCAGTGGACAGAGGATTCCTTCCTCGCTGAGCCATGGGAAGCATTCAGTTGTGCCGGGCTGCCAGGGAGCAGCCATCGCTCACTGCATGGCAGCGGGAGCCAGTGAAGTTGGAAGGAAGAGGTACAGGGACTGAAATAGTAGTGCTGCTGTTTTTAGTGGAAATCCGGTATTATTCTTTTGCAAAGAATGCTATTGGCTGGAAAACTGCAGTCAGCCTGGATCCTGTTTTGCTTTAGAAAAGGCAGTTTTGGGGATCCCAGCTTGGTGTTTGCTGTCGTTCGTTTAGGTGAGTACAGCACAACAGCGTATGCTGCATTAATCTTCAGTGAGTAATCTATGTCCAGAAAAACAATTACTTGATCTCTGATCATTCTTCTGTAGTTTGTAATGTAATTAGCTATATTTGCTTCAAAACTGTCCAAAATTCCTAAACTTGTGAGCTCTCGGCCCGTTCTGCAGGCAGTGGTGGGTATGTGGATGTTACAGAATAAACAGTACAGTAACACAGATATTGCAGTGGTTACCATGGTTTTCTGTTTGTGAACCTGTAAGTGCAGAATTTGTTGTCCTCAGATGTGAAATCATGATGAAATATCTTTCATAAACACACGCTGCTGTGTTTTGGTATCTTCCAGTAAGAAGGGCGGCGGAGCCACGCGCAGAACACGAGAGCCTTGAGTTTTAGGTCTGAAGCTGAACACAAAGCAGCTGTTCCCAGTGTATGTGTGCACCGTTTTGAAATGCTTTTTAATCCTGTATGAAGTCACATAATTTGGAAGTGCTGCCCTTTGGGCAACTGGATAACAAGTTCTATGGAGCGAGGTAGCAGTACTAAGATGGGAAGATGAGAAATGGAGATTTTTGTCAAGCTGCATACGAGATGATGCCATTGTTTTTTGAAGGGAAGAGCTCATGGAAGCTGACCAGCCAGTAAGTGCCTTGAAAAAAAGGTCCACATGTGCCATTCTGAAGTGACTGCTCTCTAGGAAGCGTGGGTTCAGCCTCAGACTGAGTTAATAGCAGAAAGGTCTTAAATGAACAAATTAATGTGTAAGTTGGAGCCTAACAAAGCAAACTTGAAACTGCCTAAATATATAAGGGCTTTCATAAATAAAGTCAGCAAAGCCTTATTCTCCCAAGATTCTCAAAACTAAATTGACATTTACATTAGCTTTCTTTCATGTCTTCAGGGAAATAATCCAATGTAATATCTGTATCAACACAACTCAAACACAGTGCTGGGGATGCAGAATGCGTGGACGTTTTTATAAACAAGTATTGTTTTAATTTAAATTCAGATCAATCACGGAAATGCTTTGAAATGGAAAGGTTCAGCTTAAAACTTTTGTAGCTGCTCCTGCTGGGGGGAGGCAGTTTTTTGGTATCAGAAGTCATTTGGTGTTATTTTAATTGTGTATAAGCTCCTTTTCGATTATTTATTTATTTATTTATTTGCCTCACGAGCGGGACCTCATTTTACACACTTAGCTTTCTCTACACACTGCTTGCCCTAGCAGTGGCCTCTCCAGGTGTGCCAGGACCAGCAGGCCATGCTGCTCCCCCAGCAGCCAGCCCACCCGAGCTGCAGCAGGGCTCGCAGCGGCCTGGAGCCAGCAGCCGCGGGGCAGGAGGCGGAGGTGGGTGCGGGCGGAAGCTTGTTGGCTGTCTTTGAAAGCTTCATGGTTACAATGTCATGCTTAAACTTTCATTTGTATGTCATTCCGCGTGGGTAATTCCTTTTGCCAAAACGTCTTCCTTGCGCTGTGTTCCAAAGGCTAGCGGGGTTGAGCTAAATCTGTGGCTCAAGAACTGAAAAATTAATGATTTCTTTTCTAGCCTGCTGTGTTTGATCTATAATTCATATCTGGTAAAATGAGAAATGGGCTTTTGAGCTAGCCATTGTTTTTCCATTTACTAGCTGGGTGTTTGTGGTGTTTTTAATTCATCCCTCAGAGGATGTCGGGGTGTGAATTTCAGGCCATCGAGTGCTACTGAAGGAGGAGGTTGTCCAATTCATCTGTCTTTTGTTTTGTTTTGTTTTTTATCCCTGTGATACCTGCCGCCAAACTACACAGCTGTTGTAGCACATGGCTGCCACAACCCTTGATTTTCAGTGTTGTTATAGGAGTAAAGGATTCAGGGTTACGAGATACAGTTGAACATCTGATCCTATCTGCTGAGCTGGGATGGTTTGTTGGGTTGATGCAACGACTCTTCCGTGTTGTTCCGTCCAACTGTCCTCTCCAAAGGGGTTGGCCAAGGCTTGTGTCTTCCTTCCCACCACGTTCTGTATTTTTAGTCTGAATTCACTTGATCCATAAACACAAGCGGAATTTGTTCTGGTGAATAGAGAGAGAGCTCTGTCAATTTGCCAAGTGATTGTCCTTGAATGCAGTGGAGCCCTGTTTAGTGGAATGGTGCATTTTTTTAAAATTTTTTAATGATGAATATGCTTGTTCTTTTGTTTGCTTTTTTCAGAGTGATGTTATTTATTTTTCTTGCTTTAACTGCTTTGGGAGTGAGGAAAGGATATTTTAGTGTAAATCCACTTGGCAAGATGAGATGCCTTCTTTCAAGCCAGCTTTCTTCTTAGTTCCTATAGAATTACTGTTCTGTTGGGCTGCTTCGACCATGGTTTATGTTGTAATATGTCTCCAGAACACTGTACTGTGCATGCACGATGGGTGGATTCCTGCATGTCTGATGAAGCATTGATTCTCTGGGCTCATGATTCCTGCCAACACTTCAGTTAGGAAACTTAAGGTTTTAATGTACATTCTGTCTTTTAGTCCCAGTTTGGCCTCATCTTTTGGAAGATGTTTCTCTGGAACAAGTCGTGATGTACCGGGATTTTTATAACATAATAAAAAAGAGAGTTTATACTGAGATAGTTAATTAAGCAGTCTGTTTATAATTCATATTTCTCCCTTGATGTCCTTTCTCACTCTTGCTTACCATTCCTGTTCAGAAACTCAGTGAAGATATATTAAAAGAATTAAAAAGATGGGATTAAAACATGCTTCTGATCTTCTGACGCGCCACTTAAAATCTCACTGCAAAGTGATTATTCCTGGATATTCTAATGACTGCATGCTTGCTTTAAATCTCTGGGAGGGCTGTTGGTTGTCCCAGCTGACTGCATTATTTCAGCTGTGTCCATCATCCTGCACCTCCTGGGCTTTACCTTCTGAAACAGGACTGAACTCTCCCTTGCCCAAGGTCCAGATCATGTTCTGTAACAGGATGATGAACTTTCGAACAGAAAGTAAAATAGAATTTTTGAACTTTGCTCTTGGAAATCATTGAATCGTTGTGGTTAAGACCTGAAGGAGAAAGAAACATTTTGCTTGGAGGAGAGAGCTAGCAGGAAGACTTCCGTCCAATAGTTAATTTAGCAAAGTGATTTATGATGGAATATATCATACAGACTGCTATATATCTGCTCACTGTGCCATCAACAAATGCCTGGACATGCTCTCATCCGCTCTTCCAGTGGCTGGTAGTCTTTAGATGCTCCTCTTCATTCCTCAGTTTTCAATTTGGACTTTGTAATTTTCCTGACTTACTGCAGAATTCAGGCACCCTGGAGCAGACTTGTTTGGTGACAGCTGGGCATCGCTTCCCTTGCCGTGGATGATCACCCTATCAGGAACTGCACCCACTGCGATGACAGTTTGCTGGAAACTCTCCATAGATTCAATGGAAGTTGGCTGAGCCCCAGCTCCACAAATTAGTGGTCAGAAGAGACTGTAGGGCACGAGTCTATGCAGTTTGTAGTGCTGTCTTGATTCTTTTCTTAATTAAAGCTTTAAAAAGTGTGTCAGCAGAGTGCCAAGGACAAGAAATGATCAGCTCAAACATTTCATTGCAACAGATGATGCTGTCCCATATTCTCATAGGAGCATGGCACTTGAATACAGCAATGTTATTTTTTTGTCGCTTTTGTTCACTTTATGGTCATCTACGCTTTGAAATACTGTAAATAGTCTTCATAACAAATTCCAGTTTTTGCTTTTTTTTTTTTTCTTCTCAATTCCTTAAGTTTTTTTCCCACATTCTTTTAAAGAGTAGTGTCTGAATGAATTTAAAGCCAGAGAAAAACAATTACACTTTATTTTAGCTGCTTTTTTTTTTGTAAGGCTGCTTTCTGTGAGGTTTCTCTAACATGTAAGGAAGCACAGTAGCCTGCAATTCTTCATAGATCTAGTGAGGATTACTAGAATCTGCCTGGCTAACTTCAGATGAGATCATCTATGTCCTTTTATTGTCGTTCTTAAGCATCAAGCTTTTGAACTGCTGCTTCCTCAGTGCTCCACGTGTTACTGCTCCATCCCAGCCTTCAGTATGGCACTGCAAGGGAAGGGCATGGCAGGATGAAAGCATGGAAGGTCAGAGCTGGTGATGACAGCAATCTGAGAACTGCGCCTCTGCTTAGGTTTAAGTGTTTCCTACAAAGCTGCTATTTTATGGCCTCAGGTTTTGGATGTGTTCTCTGTGGTAGGATTGTGCCACGTGCTGGGGCCATCACTGTAAAGTAAGTGTCAGGACCTTTTTTTTTTTTTTTTGCACACTCAACTTGATTCCTTCATTCGCAACCCCTCTGCCTCCTCCTGTCCCCCTGAGCAGCACAAGAGGAAGGGGAATAGGGGTTGCAGTCAGTCCTCAGCAGTTCCTTCTTACACCTTCCCCTGCTCTGCTGTGGGCTCTCCCAGCTGCAGCTCCTGTCAGGAGAACTTGCTCCTATGTGGGCTTTTTTCCAACACACAGAATAAGGCTGAGAGCCCTTTGTGGAGAACACTAGGGATGTGAACTTAGCTGTAGGTAATGCAGTTCTATTTATGTATGAATTTTTATATGCAGAAGGAGACAGTGAGGCAGTGGGAGTGGCAGAACAAAACAAAGCCCTTCTGATCTTCTTCATCCTCGGTGGAGCCATCCGGGTCGGTCAAACAAGGAGGAAAACAAATTTTCTTAATTCTTTCTGTAAATCAACCTTTTTTTTTTCTTTAAGTAGCTCTTAACAGCACCCTCTCCAGAGCTGTTGTCTAATGTGAATGCGCAGTGATGGCTCACAGCTCTCTGAAATTCCTCGGAACTTCCACTGTGATTCAGTGAGTCATGTGAACGTGACTTCTTCAGATGTGACTCAAGTATCCTCCATGTGCCTGGGCTCCTGAGTCGCTGCTCTGTCATGGGTTGGGGCTGCTGGCATCCAAGCTGGCTGTTACCTTCGTGGACAAGACATAACGAGGTGGCCGTGCTCCCTTCTTAGAGCCTGCTGAGTGCTGGGTTTCGGTTACAAGGCTGAACTGTGGAACAAAGCTCCCAGGAAATGTCTCTACCCTCTGGGGCAGGGGAGCAGAGCTGAAAGCTGGGATGCTGCACGTGGCACAGTCCGTGTAGCTTTGGGGACAAAATGTGAGATAATTAACACGTTTTCTGGGGGAGTGTTTGAGTAGCTTTGGCAGCTCTAACCTGCTGTTGGAGAGCACAGAGAACTGGACAAGGAGGAGTGGTAATCAGTTAATGTCAGGAAAAAGCTGGCTAGCTCAAAAATTCTGTGAAAAGTTGAGCTTTCAGAGCAGAAATGCTAAAGCTTCAGCTTAGTTTGTAGGGTATTTCATTTTCTTTTTTCCTGCCCTCAGGCACTCCATCATAATTGCCTTTGCTCGTGCTGCACCTGTTGGGAGCTGGCAGTGCTGGGCTCCAAAGCAGCAGGTGTGCCTGCGGTGCGATTCACCCTGCCGCGGAGCTGCCACGTGCCCATCCTCCAGGGCTTGTCCCAGCCTGCCAGCTCTTCTTCCCAGTGTAGAGATAATGCCAAACCGTATTTTAACTATTTTCCCTTTGGCTAATCTCCCCCATGATGAAGTTTTAAGTGATTTCTGCATTCCTGGGATAGATACCTGAGCAAGGCTTCTTGGTAGTTTTTTCCTGATGCCACGAGACTTGTTGGGACTGCCCAGAGCCTTCTGGTGAGTGCTGTGTGCAGGGGTAGCTGTCAGTGGGCACACGTGGCTGTGAAACACGGTCTGCACGTAGACACAAGCTGGAACACTCAATGTAGACAGTTTATCCTTGCTTGTGGTACCAAGAAAAAACAAGTACTGGAGAAAGGCATTTACAGGTTTGCTCTGAACATCTCTCTAATGATAATTACTCAGCTGGTTTTCACTGGAAGAGGAATGCAGAGGTCCTATTGCTCCAAAGCCCATCAGGATTTACTTG
Organism: Phasianus colchicus; assembly: GCF_987193195.1. Taxonomy (NCBI): domain Eukaryota; kingdom Metazoa; phylum Chordata; class Aves; order Galliformes; family Phasianidae; genus Phasianus; species Phasianus colchicus. The sequence goes on along the minus strand of NC_143453.1, from coordinate 12,111,387 downwards.
TTTTAAATGTGACTATTGAGTATACCCAGATTCACCTACTGTACCTACATACCTCTTGAAAATACCAACTTCTTCACAAACATTCTGGAAACGAGGGAAAGTCTGCTGTGGCATTCTGGATCTTTTTTGAACACTCTTTGCTTTTTTTAACGTGGTTTCTGAGGAAATTAGACTTTGTTATGTTAATCTGCCTGTTTCTTCTGTTCTGAACTTGTAAATCCATTGCCTATTTTTTTCAAGTTCAGTAATAGCACCGAAATCATTAAGATGATAAAGAAGTGTGATGCATGAACAATAATTAATATTAATAATTAATAGTTTCTTTCCACTTGAGGGAATGAATTTCATGTAAAATCAGCAGTTGCATCTGATCATAGCTTCAAATTTGCCATCCAGGTCAGAAAACTGTTCAGCCAGACCCCAGCTGTGTTTTCCCTTGTTTACTTGCTAGGGGGACACGAAGAGAAACTGAAAGAAGAGTTTCTTCAGGGGTAATAGATAATATTCTGATGGAGGATTTAGTGAAGTTTTCCATAAATATCCATACAGAGGAAATATATGGAGGAAGAAATCATAAAAACGTGAGCAGTGATTGCAGAGGGGGTTGGGGTGGTGTTACACAAGGACACAGGACGTGTATCCAGGAAAGACATGTTCATCTGTGCATGAAATATGTTCTTTCATCTTAATATAGACAAGTTCACAGATCTCCTGCTTGTATAACGAGAAGAATCATGTTGGGTGTAAACCTATTTGAGCGTCCTTTTTTGGGCTCCTTTAAAAATACAGAACTGTTTTTAATGCCTGTATTTATTTTGGTACAGTGTACAGACTGCTGGAAATATGTTTATAGCACAGTCTAATGAGCTGAGGCTCATCTCTAATATTCCACTGCCTCATAGCTGGATAGAAAAAGCTGATGCTCTCTGAATATGTATTTGTGTCAGACACTGGCTTCCACTAACAGTTAATGCTGCGAGGAGCTGCCTATCTAATTCCACCTAAACTAAGAGTTTGGGCAACAATTGCTCTGAAGCATATGATAGAGAATGATCCCAGTTAATGCAGCATCCATTGACTTCTGCAGCAATTAGATTCATCAACTCCTGCTCTGTGTTCTCTGTGAACATCACTACTTATACTAGTTCACCAGTGTTCAAGCTTTATGACCTCATGCTGAGAAGATATTTCAATATGCAGGCTACCTGTGAATTACTAATTCCAGGTCAGCCTTCAGCCTGGTTAATGTTTTAGATGCAGGAAACCTGGTTATGTGGAAATAGTGTTACTTCCAGTGGAATAGAGGTACAGCTCCTCCTGAACCAAATTTATGTGATGTGAGAGTAAGCTGCTCTTCAGCATGCCAATGGATTTTCTTGCCGCTTTAAATGCAGTGGTTTTAATTTCTTCCCACTTCTTTTCCAAGAGGAAGGGCGTTTTTACTGATGCACAATTACTTATTTCATTAACTGGAAGACAGTTTTGGAAACTGCATTTTTAAATAGAAATGTCTTCCACGGTGTGGGGAGTAATATTCAAGTCTAAAATAAAATAGAAGTATATTCTGAAACACAGCTATGCTGATCATTGAACAGAGAGTAGTGCAGTTGGAGTTGTTTGTGTCAAACGTGCTTCCTGAAGTCACAGTTGGTTCCCAAATGTTTGTGAGAGCCATTCTGCAGCATCTGCTCTGTCTGTCCGCTGGAACATCCCCTTGTTCCTGTTGTCCACGGGTTGCCAGGGGTCAGCAATCCCTCCTCTTTTCTCTAGGCTCCCACCGCTGAACTTGCCACCCTTTCCCCCTGAAACTGGATGATACTGAGGAGTTGGCATTCTCTTTCCTTGCGCTCACAAATCTGAAAACCACCACAGAAGCTGATGCTAACTTTTCTTGCTGTTGGTGCAGCTTGTGTAGGCAGAGAAGAAGTTTCCTTCAGTGTGTTTTAGAAGGAACTGAACGTTTTCCAGTGTGCCTCTAAAATCTCATGTTTGCTTTTAAATGTTACGCAGACAAAAAGCTCTTATTAGTTACGATCTCCTTAGGCTTGCTGGAGAAGAGAATTGATTTAGGGTCTGGAACAACTTCTCTGTGTTTTGGCCACTCTGCTTAATGTGAGTAGTAGCTAAATCCTGAATTCCAATGGAGTGTAGGCATTTTAAATGATTCACAGTTTTTGAAAACACTGGTATCATGCCATGACAGTGTTCTAGAGAACTACTTTTTTGAATTACAACTGGAACTGGAGTAGTAGCTCTTTTAGTACATAGGAAAGTGGCTGCCAGGAATATATTGAATATCTGAAGCCCAAATTGAATATATTTAGTCTAGCTGGCTTATGGAATAATTTGTTAGCAAAGCCTAAAAATTCTGTTGGAGCGAACTCATCTTTTGCTTTCGAAGAGCATTTCAGTTCTTTATTAGCAGGTTGAAGATTGTTTAAGTGGTTTCATTGGAGAGTGAGGAGGGAAGGCGTCCTTGTTTGCGTCTGCTGGAGTTTTGTAACAGAACAACTGTCTGGTTTGGGGCTATTGCTGATCTAAGTTGTTTCTGCTGTCTGTAGAGCAAACCTGCTTGGGAGGAGAGGGCAAAAAGGTGGATCTCAGCACTTTGGTCACTGTTCTGGGTCTTCCTTGTGCATTGGCAGTTTCAGAATGGCGCTCAAGGGGGATCTGGCTTCCCAGGGATGATGCCTGAGGAACCTTCCTTTGAAGTCCTTGGTAAGCAAGAGAGGAAACCTGTCCTGTTGCATCCCGTTCTGTTTTTGGGAGGAATGTGATCCAGTGATCAAAGGTGTATTTCAGACAAATCGAAATCCAGTTCCTCACGCTTAAACATTTTTATACGTGTGCTGAGCTATATAAAGAGCCTATCTCATATTGGATATTTTAAAACGTTAGAAAAATTAAATGACTGCCTGGCATCTGTTGCTGACATCAGTTCTTATTCTTTATAAGCAATTTTATTGATTTAAGGTCGTGCAAAGGAATACTTGAAAATGTAGCGGAATTGATGTAGGTTTTTTTCTCCCTTGGAGTTTTGAATAAATAAATAAAGCAGAGGTCTAGAGTTGTCATGATACTGAATGCAAATAAGAGGTGTGGTTACGTGTTGTTTCTCACACTTGGACCTTCAGTGAGCAGCACACGGAGAGAGGCAGACCTGGACAGGGGCTTCTGTGTTGTAACCTGCAGTCTCTTCAAACACCAGTTGAGACTTCAGATTAAGTAACCGTTGTCCAGGGATGGAAAACATTGGTTTTTTTTTTGTCTGTGCATGAGCCTTTCTTGCTCCTCGGAGCTTTCATGGTATAGTAAAATCTTAAGAGCCAGGACGCTTTTGGTTTAATCAATGAAACTGATTTTAATTGATTGCTGAAAAGAACCAGCTGTTTTAATTAAGCAGATGCTATGTACACCTAGATGAGTGACTATTGATCTGTGTGCTTTTAATTACAACAAAGAGCTTGCAGTTTTCATAAAACCTTGACTCCTCACTCACCAGTTTGGGTAGGACTTAGCAGTCGCCATTGTGCCCTACAGAGCAACTGCATTGGCAGGCACTGAATCAGCAGTACCTGGGGCCTGCTTTAGAACTAACCCCACAAACAGCCCGGCTGTCAGCTTTATTGCTCACCACATGAATGTGCGAAATGCTGGGCTGACATTTTGGAGATAAAGGGAACAGGGCAGCAGTCCCTCTGTAGCAGTACTGCTTTATGTTGTCTTCAATTACTTCTGGAATGGCCATGTTGTTACAACACGTGATGCTTAGGATGTTGAAAAATGGGATTTTAATACATGAGATACTTCTCAAATTTATGTCCGTTATAACTTTTCTGTAACAAGAAAGGATAAATATATTCATCTGTTCGTAGCTTCTGAACTTGGTTGACTGGATTTTTTAGGGATGGCCTTTCCAAAGAAGGTAATTTCTCAGAACCTTGGCTATCTCAGAGGTTAAATCAGGGGTTATTACTGCCTGGCAGTATAGAGAGTTAACCTTGCGAGTATTCATCCTACCAGGACAGTAGCATTTTCTGAGCCTTGAAAAATTAAAAAGCTGTTATTTAATTAGTCTCTCCTAAATCTTCCTCAGAGGTCATCGTTAGGAAGAGCATTCTCAGTGCATGTGGCATGCAGACGTGATCCAGTCTTCTCTCCACAGCTAAGAATCTAGGGCTGGCTCTGGTGACAGCAGCAGAACCCAAGGTAATGGCATGGAGTAGTCCAGTGACTGGCAGAAACTGGGATTACCCTGGGCTGCTTCTGGGAAAGGTCGCAAACCTCTCTGTTGTTGGGGCCCTTTCCTCTGCCAGCACTGGTCCTGCTGCGGCACAGAGGTGCTGGTTTCCATCTGGGTGTGTTCTCTGATCCAGTCTGCTGTACATCCAGCAACAAAGAGTGTTGGACCACATTCTCCGTTGGGATCAGGCTTTTGTCAAGCTGTGCCCTGAGCCTCCCTTGTGCAGGCACTGTATTTTGTGGTTTAAATTATAGGTTGCAGTGACAAGTTACCTTAATCACAATTATCCGCAACATTATAAGACCTGACTTCTTAATTCTGTGAACTGCTTGACCCCATTTGGGTCAAGCAGTCTGCTTCGTGCTGGGGGATTTTGCATGGTTAGGTGAAAACAGATTGATATTAGGGAATAATGCTTTGCTTATGGGGAACTTCAAGTTCAGGGAGAGTACCGCAGGGACTTGAAATGGGATAGCAGGTTGGCTTTTGTGCTAGGCTTTATTCGTCCGCCTAAATTTGGCCATGTTTCACATCCGCGCAGTGAGCAGCAGCTCTGCGTGCAGCATTGTGTCTGAAAGCTTCACCCACCCAGCAGGGCTGTGCCCCGGGCAGCACTGCGTACCGATGGCAGCGGGGGGCACTTCTGTCAGGCCCTTCATCTGGGCTTTGGATCTTGCCAGCTCCAGAAATGAGAGCAGAAGCATTTTCTCAGTGCAGTTAGGGAGCACGATGGGAAGAAAGTGGAAAGCCAGGAAAGAGCTGGGAAAGCTGTTTTTAGTTCATCTTGTAGCGGTTGCAGTCTTGTTTTCTGGGATGCTGTGTACTTGGGACTTGTAGCTCTGAGCACTGTCAGCTTCACATTGTTTTTGCACTGCGGCTTGCACGAGCTGCAAACTGCCCAGATCCCCAAGGAGTTGCGTTCTAGGAGGCATGTGAAACTTCGGGTTCCTATCTGCGAAATCAGACTAAGATGGAGAGATTGTAACTCCTAGGGGTGTCATAATGATAAATGCTAATGTTAGCAAAGCATTCATATGAAGTTAATTATAACAGAACATCCCAGAAGGAAAACAGTTCTATATTGAGAACAGAATGTGCATAGCATGCAACATATATGGCCTGAGGCCACACGTTGTCTGGGTACAATGAAAAGAATACTTAATAGCTACCTGCTCAGCAAGCATCATCGGTGCTTAAAGCATCAGCAGCCCTACAGGGGGTATAGCAATAAAGAGATTAAATTTGGTCCTCTTGTTATATGCAAGTGACTTTAAAGATTCACGGACAATTTTATTGTAGCAATCCAGTTTTATGAGTAGTTGCCAGGGTTGTCACTTTAATATATCGAAAAATATGACAACTATGAACTTTCAGTGTCACATTGCAAAAATAAGCACAGAGCTTGGGGCTGTACTGCTTATAATTTTTTCTCAGTCAATTATTAGTTTGAGGAAGGTGAAAAATCCAATGCTGTATCCGCAAAATGGAAAAACATAAAGGTTATTCAGCAGTTTGGGCTGCCTTGGACTGATTTAAGTTGTTTCAGTGCATTTTTTCATTTTAATTTCCAAGTCATTACAGCTGATCTCAGTCTGAGTAAGTGATGGTACTGCATGCAGAAATATTAGGAAAAATGCTTGCTTCCCCGGGAATTACAGTGGAGTCTATTCATCTCAGTACACAGCCTATTTCTGCAAATAGAATTATAGGTTTCAGTTTGTTGTGGTCACATTTCTGCAAGACTAAGTTGAGCAGTTCCATCTCTTGCTTCCAAAAAAGGGGATCATGTGATGTAGAAGCGGTATCATAAATTTACCAGACTTATATTTTAGGAACAGAACTGTAGGCTTCCATGCATTCTCTGTGAATGTTTAATATTTTACAAGCTTGGCTATTTTTTTAATCCTTTATGACTTTATAAGTTGTGTTTTTATGGAATTGAGTTCAAAAATTGGTGCTGGTTTTTTATATCTTCAAATAGATTGAGTGAAAGTAATTATTATTCCTTTGAAATAATTACAAGCATAGCAACTATTTGAGACAGAAATAACTGAGATTTCAAATTCTTGCATGCACAGCTATTCATCAGCTAAATAAATCAGTCCCTGATGGCGGAGGGGGGAGGAGGCAATCACAGTGTTCTTGTGGCACAATAAAGCAAGGAAGGCATTGTGCCTTAAAAGTCATAGCGCACTCATTTCTTTCTCTCCCTTCTAGTCTTTCTTACTAGGATTAGCAAAAACAAAAGAACACACACACGGTCCTGTGCCCATCTAGAACAGTGTAATCAACATTTCTTTTTTCTGTTGCAAGAAAGAAATCTGGATGCCAGGAAGCAGAACTGTTTGGTATTCAGACCTCTGTATATCCCAGCATCTGTTGGTTTGCATTAGGAGGGTTGTGGGTTTCTGTCTGGATTGATGGTTGTTGCTTCCAAGTCTCCTAGCTGCATGAACAACAAACCATGTGCTTTATTAATTCCCCAAAGAACAGAAGAAAATGCTACGATCATTTGGTTTGAAAGATAATTGCTGCTCTAAGGAACTCCTCAAAAATTGACACTATTCCATTGATTTGAGTGTAAACATCTGAAAGTTGTTATGATGCTGAAAAAGAACATTTAGACTAAGAATATCTGTTGTGAAGCAGCCCTGAATTTTAAATCACATTCATTCTTATGAGGCTCCTCTTTCTGTTCTCTGTAAATATGGGTAAAATGTTTGAATTTTGAGTCTGAAGTCTTGCAGCTAGATGTGCAGCAGGGCGGGATAATTCCACCATGAGACAGCTCTGAAGGTCTGAAATCTGCTTTTGTTTTCTTGGAAAGAGAACTTCGCAAATGAAACACCAGATATTGTAAGAAGGCATTCAAATAGATGTGGGATTTTTGTTTATGCTCCTGCATGTATGGGGCTCAGTCTTTATACATTGCATACAAACAGTAACAAACTTCAAACCTTTTTTTGCTTCAGCAAAAAAAGCCAAACTAGAATTGGTCACTGTTCTCATCTTCAATACCAAAATGAACAAAACAAAGCATTGCCTCGACTTCAGGAGAGTTTAAAATAGTTTGTCATGCTTATTGCTTGCCCTCCTCCCTCTACTGTAATTTATGCAGTGTAGAAGTCCAGTATCTGTTGTATCATCTCATCAGAGAAACCTTATTCTAATCTCTTTGACAAAGAAAGAGAAGCAGATGGGGGAAAAACATCTGCATGCTTTTTGTTTCAGAAAGGATTCTCTGAGAAGCGCTTAACATTCTCAAGCACACGCAGGCATGCAGACGAACCCCTGCCTGCTCCTTTGCTTCCTGCCCTGCGTACGGTACGCAGAGCTCTGCTCAAGTTCAGCAATGCTTAAACTCCCTGACCCCTCCTTACGCCTTTTTTTTTAATTACTAGGAGCGGGTTCACAACAGGATGCGGTGATGATGTCCGATCTGGTCACACCCGGTCTCTGCTGGGACGCACTGACTTCATTCACTCGTAGGTGCGGTGCTGCTGAGGCAGCTTGCCATCACACCCGGGCTGCTTTATTGCAGTCATCCCGTGGTTCAGCCAGGGGAAGCATCGCTTTTCTTGAGGAAAGAAATGGCAACTTTCTGCTTTCAAAAAGAACTCGCTCCAGGAATGTGTAGTGTAAAAATGCCACGGCCTGGAATAATCACTGGGCTTCTACTGAATATACCAGGATGGCGTGGCTTTTTCCCCTGAGCAGTGGCATAGCCCTGCGTTTTGAAATAACTAACTTGCTTTGCATAGCAGAGAACTTTTATTTAATCTTGCATAGAATGGCTGAAGGAGGGCTCACGTTTCTCTTCCTCTGGCATATAGAAAGGCTTTTTACTCTGTGAACTTCTTTGTGGGCCATTCAGAAGGGAAACTGCGCAGCTGTGGATGTGGAAATATTTAACTTTTTGGCTGAGAAGTTGTTCATGGCACAGAGCAATGCTGGAGGGTGAGAATAAAAAGAGATTGTGTGTGTTTCTGCTCAAAACAATATGAACTGGGTCTCAATTAGCAGCTTGACATGTAACACTTTTTTGCCTGCTGTTAAAAGAAGCCTCCAGCTTAATAAAGAATGATAATAAAAGCTGCCGTACTTTGCAAAGGACCCAAAGCGCAGCTGATGAATGCCCAGATTTTGAGCCAAAGTATTTTTGAACTCGGACTCATTGAAGAGAGCTAGGTTTGGAGACACATTCAAGTAATGAAGTTAGGAGGAAAGACTTTAGAACAGCATAAGGGATGAGCCATATTAAGACAGGCCACACTTTTATTGTGAAGGCTACTGAAATGATTTCCTTTGGTTACAGGTAGGGGAAGTGGCTAATACTAACCAGCCTGAAGCTGGCTTGTGAGGGGGTGCTTGTGTTGATTCTGCCATCGTGCCACCACCCTTGGAATGTGCTTTTCCGTCATCTTTTACTCTGGGCTTCAGCCCATTTGGTTGGTGAGTCAATGCTGAGATCCCAGGAGAGCACAGGGCAGCGGGGCAGCAGGAGAATCTCCCTGAAGAAGGCTTTCCAGATCTTTGCTTTAACTCAGTTTAAACCAGGATGGTCAGATAACCCAGTGTGGAGCCATGTCAGTTAGAATTTGATCAACTTGGTAGTCCTGTGTTTGTGGAAGAGGGAGGAGGAGAGGATGACATTGCAGAAAGCTGCATTGTGATGCAGGTCTTCCTGTGACATTTTCTTTCTTTGTAATAATTTTCTTTTTCGGAAGGAGCTGGCAGAATTGATAAATAACTGTTTTAGCATAGTGTTAATGGGGAGATCACTCATAATTTATTACTCTTGCCAAAATTCTGGTTCTACTGACTATGCAGAATATCATTTACCAACTGCTTACATCTCCAAAATCCTTTCCCTAGAAAATTTGCACAGGGGAGAGAACATGCTAGCAAGGACTTTCTTGCCGTTTGTCGTGGATCAGCCCCATTTCCTCATTCATTGTAGATAAAATGAAATATAGAAGCCAACTATGTTTGCTATGCACATTTGGCATTTTTAAAAGGCTATTTTGAGCCTTTTATTATTTTAAGCAGAGAACTAAGAAATCATGATAGAAAAAGACAGGCGGCAACAGTGCAACTGCTTTGAGGTTAAGTGCAATTGTGTGGCATTGATGTAATTGTGGTTACCATCTGTCTACATCAGGATGAAGGGAGCAGGGGTCTCCATCGCTGCAAAGGACGCTGCCCGTCCTTCCAGTCAGCTGTTTCCAGCAGCCGAGCTGTTTCATGCATCCCTGTCCATGGGAAATCCCATTTTCCATGGTGAGAGCGTCAAAGAATCCCAGATCTTCTCTCCTGACTTCCAGCCGTAAGGTGACGTCCCAGTGCTTGTGCATACCTGGAAGGTAACCTCAGATGAGTGCTGTGCAGTACTTTGGATGATTGCCACTTTTTTAATGCTGCACGTTCTGTAGGTGACTAAGCTTGAAGCAGCTTGACTGTAAAATTAACCCTTGGCAAAGTTGACTCTCTTTGCATTAAGTATTTGTGCTACCTAGCTGTAAATCAAAGAAATTTCCTGAACTACTGATATTTAAGATAACATAAAGCTTTTTTTAAAATTTATTATTATTTTAAAAATCATTTTGTGCTTCTCATCTCACAGACAGTGTAAGAATACCATCTGTAGAGCAGTAAAAAACGCGGAGCCACGCAGTGCTGGTATACAGTCAGGCAGGAAATGGACCCCCCAGGTGGGTGTGCAGGTGTGAGCATAAAATGCTCAAGTGCAGTTCTTCATCTGAAATGAGTTCTTCTAGTAAAAACCCTGGAGAACACAGTATTTTGGAACCAGGGAAAAGTTAAACTTGGCAGGGCTGTGCTTTGTGGACCCTCCGCCCCTTCTCTAGCTTCCTTCTGCTCTGTAGATTAACTGATGCGACTTTTCCATTTTCTTTTACTGACAGCTCTGTGGGCCATAGGGAGCTCATCTTTTCATCCAGTCACGACTTGCTTTACTAGGAGGCAGTCGGACAGTTTTAGAGAAGTGTGTGACAGACTTTGGGCCATTTCTTGTGACCCTTTTGTCCAGAGAAACACAAAGAATTTCTTGGTTGAAAAGAATGCCACACTGTTTTCTCCCCTTCTTTCCAGTATATCTCTAGTAAAGCATTTGATAAAGGGCCAGAGAATGATGTGACTTGCTTTGCATTGCTGTTCAATAGAGTAAGAGTGGAAAGGGTTTAATTGTGGCTTTTAGAAACTGGCTGAAGTATGCTGGCACAGTTGCCTTTCTGAGCTTGAAGTTGGTGTTGCAGGCACTTCCTTCCTATTAGACATGCTTCCTATAGGAGATGCATCAAGTTGGCAGCTTGTTTCACATTGTCTCTGCCTATGGGAGGTGGTTTTGCAGCTGCCCTTGCAGAGCTTTAGCAGTAAGACAGCTTAACATTTTTTAAAAGTGTATTTAAAAAAAAAAAAGTTTTCTGGAATGAAACTTTATTTATCTTCTAGAGAAAGGAGCAGAGATTGTGCATTGCCTTGCTGTTCAATATCCACTGGAAGAACGAGCTGAACTTTCATACTGAGGGTTCTGTTAGCAGCACTGTGTCTGTATCCCTCTTTGCCAGCCAATCAGTAGCAAAGTTCAATCTGCATTCTTAGGGAGTTAAGTGGTATTTTCTTTTCTGGGAGGATATTTTGTCTAGTCTTTGGCACTTCATTTTGCATTGGAAATATAGCAGATCCTTCCTAGGGTGCTCACGATCTACAGGAATACCTTATTGTTTAGAGATGGGAGCACAGAGGGCATGGGTGCAAGAAAAGGTCCTGCTTTAGGAGGACCATAAATCAAATGAATGGGTGCATTATGGGGGGCTGCGTTGTCCAAGATCTCCAACAGACCATTTTGTAAAGCTTTCTAAACACATAAGAACGCTGCTAAAAGTGGAACCTTTGTCCAAGTTACCAATTGGTAAAATGTTTCACAATCCAAATACATTACTAATCAAAAAGATTTTTACCATTTAAGGTTTTCAGAAATTTTACCTAGTTCTTATTCATTGGTTCAATTTAATGATGAGATTAGAACAAATACACTTAAAGAAAAGATGCACAAAGTTCCGCTGGGTGCTTTGGTTGGTGCTGCTTTGGTTGGAACTCCAAAGCCTTTTGGAAATGTGCCCCTCCCACGTGAAGTACGAATTCTCACGTGTTGAGCTTTGGCATTGATCAGCGAATCATGAGCTTGCTTTTGGCCCAGTGAAGATCTGATCCAAACTTACTGAATTTAATTGAATGGATTCCAGCCATTTTTTAAGAACTCTGGGTCTGGCCCATATTGTTAGCAAACAGAAAGTGTTTAAGGGCAGCAGTTAAGCATCTCTTGTGAGCAGGGTTACATCTGGATTCTTGTAGCTTGCCCCTCCTTCGTTTTGGACTTGGGTCTCACTCCTTGTGGCCAGGCTTATGCTGTTTTTCTTACTGCCATCCTTCCCTTCTTGAACAGTCATCATTAAACAAACAGGACAGAGTACCAGCGTATAAACCAAGACCTGCCAGAACTTGCCTGTTGTGGATTTCTTTCTATGTTTATCTTCTATTAAATTTGTGAAAGGTCTTTGCCAACGTCTGCCTCCTGTGTCTCAGATTATTGCTGTTTTTCTGAGATAGTGGAGGAGTGTTTCTAACAAAGAGCACCACAGATGTAGCTACAAAACTGGCAATTTACTTGCTTGCTGGGAAGAAAGCTATGAAACAGTCTGCCCAGTTGCTAAGCTAAGGAAATTATTTATCCTTTTCCTTCATATCAGATTGTTTTGCAAGTATGTCATAAATGGGAGTATGTTTTTAGGACATGTTTTAGGAAAATGTTTTCTTATCTGTGTAGGACTGATTAGCCAGGCCAATTTCATACTCCCAGCAGTTTCTTTGCATTCAAGATGGCTTGGGTCTGAGTTAGTGCTTGTCTGCAAAGTGCATCTGAAAATTGGAATTTCACGAGGTATCAGAGGCGGTGCTGGAACACCAGTGTCTGCTGCCATACGTGTCACAACACTTGATTTCAACAGGCGTGGGTGTAAAATTAGCTTATATGTGTGTTGGGCTGGGGAGCCAAGAACTGCTGACAGGCACTGAGTGCTGGGGGTTGGTGAACGTGGGCTTTCTGTAAGGCTCTCAAGAGGGTGAAATTGTTGCGTAAGCACCACTGCCCTGTGTGGCTGAAGGTGGTTGCCCTCGTGCCTCTCCCTGTTCTTAGTAACTGGCAGAAGAGTCCCTTAGGTAGGCGTAGGAAACATGTGGCTTTGTGATCTGCTTGCTGTTCAGACGCTGGGATGTTTGGAGGATGGAGGTGGGAAGGGAGGGAAAAGATGACAGAAAATATCAGAAAATACTGCAGGGAAAAATTACTGCAAAATTTGTAAGCATCAAAACCTTTAAATAGCTTGCTGTGCCAATAAAGCATCAGCTGAAATAAATTGCTGCAGAGCAACATCAGTAGCACTAAGAGATGAGGACTGATCCTGTCTCACTATGGCATATGTCACATAAGGAATATTGCGGGATTAAATGGGCATGCATGAGTAGGACCAGCCTCTTGCCTTTAGTGTTTCTGGAGTCATAGCCCTTGAGAAAATACTGTTTTGGGTTTCTGGAGCTTGTAAGACAATTGAGTAAGGGTTTAGGGTGACTGGGATGGGAAGCAGGAAAATCAGCTACCCTCTCTAGGTTTTCAGTAGTTTGTGCTGCACCAGCATGTGCACACACATGTGTGTAAATAAACACATGGAGGAAACCCATAACTAAAGAGGACAATTGTACCTTGTTCACAAGAGTCAGCAATTCAATATCTCTTCCTCATCTCCTGTGCAATGTAAACCCATCACACATGGACCTGCTGTTTCTCTCTGCTCTTGTATTTTTCCATGACTGTAGTTCATTCAGCATAGCTTATTGTTCCCTTCTCTCGCTGCAGCCAAAGGGTCATTTAAGTAACTCAGGGATGTGACTGAAAGCCGTGTCCAAACAGGAGATGGTCTTTGAACTTTATGCATATTTGACTACATTACTGAAATTACTCCAGGACCGTGTTTGTTGTGGAAAAGGAAGTTGTATTTTTTTTTTTATTTTCTGGACCTGGGCATCAAGCTTGTGTATCTGAGATTTGTGCCAAGGCAGCTGGAACGCTGTGATTGATTCTGTGGCAGACATTTGAGTGAGGCCCTGGCTGTTCTACAGGTGCTTAAAGGCCTCTTGCTTTGTACTGTACTGTTTGACTTTGGTCCAGAGGAGCATAAGATGATGTGGATTTTGGTGGATGCCGGAACAATATGCAGGGTAGGAAACTCAGCCAAGCAAGCAGCAGTCTAGTCTTCTAGCAGTCATGACATTTTCGGGTATAGCGAATAATTGCTTCTGATATGTTTCTGTATTGGTTTTGTTATAGATTGTGCCACCATCAAAGTACTTATTCTCTAAGAGTTTAGCTAATGGGATCGTGGAATGAGAACAGTATAGGAAAACAGGAAAAATAACGTAAAATAGAAGTGAGCATGTGCTGCAGACATGCTGTCTGGCTGAAGAAAGGCTCAGGGCTGTGTGTGCATGGAGCTGTCTGCCGGCGGCTGGGAGCTGGTTAACTGCTAATCCAGGGGCTGCAGCAGCTGGCTTGGGAGCTCCAGGCTTTTCTTGGCAACAGGATTTTGAAGCATTTGGAAAAGAATGGGACTTGCTCTTCTTGTGTCCTTGAGGAGTGACGCATGCTGTTTATCGTGGTTGGGCAGCACAAAGACTGAGAAATCACTTTGGAAAGAAGAGAAAGAGTTCCTACAGTATGGGAATATTTCATGGTGAGGTGGGGACCTGGCAACAAGGCAGTTTGAACTGCTAGGCAATTCTTCCCCTCTTTTGCAAGAATTGAAATTACCTATAAATAACGGAGTAGGGTGGCTTAAATCAGAATGTGTTTTTCTGTGCTGACAGTGTACAGCATCTGCTTCTGCTTTAAGCTGGGGCTGAAGAGACTTGGCAAAAAAGCAGCCTTTGGCATCACACACACAGGGAGCTAATAAAAGGCTATAAATTGAGCAAATATAGGGGCCTCTTCACATTGTCATTTCCCTTTGGGAAAGTTGTTAATAGGGATGGGGATGAAATTTTAAAGAAATTTTAAAGAAGATTAGGAGACTGAGTGGATCTCAAAAAACAGAGGAGCAAAAAATCTACGAGTACTTTCTGGCTGGGTCTGAAATATCTCTAAGGACTAGATATGGAGCTGGAAGTCAGAATTTCTGCCCTCGACTCTCCCGCTTGATGTGTGGTTTAGTCTGTGTTACGTCTTCCATTCCTGATGAATATTGAAAGATCCTGCATTGTTGGGTGAAACGCATGATATTCATGTTTGGACAGCAAAAGATAGAACATACATTTGTGTGCTTGGACACTAATCTTCTGAAGGGAAAAACAAAACCCAGACTCAGCCATGATGAAGTCCTGGCAGCAAAGCAAATGCAGATGCAGTACAAAAAAGCTTCAGTTTCCTCTTCCCCTGCTCTGGCTGAGTAGCCTTAACACTTCCCAGCAGATAGTTTGCTGTTCCAGGCTGCTTCACAGGCTGCACTGAGCTTTGTGCCTACGTTCGGTATTCGCTTGGTGACAGAATTCCCCTGCTGCTTGTAAGGAGAGTCCACGCATACAAGGCACTACAGTACAAGTAAACAAGGGAATGTTGAAAAGAATCACTCTTGGCTGAGTTTTGAATTGTTTATAATGAGTCCTAAAACACTTCAGGACTGTGTATGTTTTTACAGTGCCTTTTCCAGAAGAGTATTGCTTCATGAGTGGTAATTCTAGGTGACACTGCTATGAAAATGGTTATAGCAGGTGAAGTTGTAGCTAGAGAAAAATGCTCTACAAAATTGATGTATGATTTCTGCTTTCACAAGAGTACTTTTATTCAAGCAATATCCAAAACAATTTCAAGCAGATGTGAAGTACTTGAGATCAGTTGGGGAGAAGGCAAATTTAGTTGGAAATAGCTCAGAAACTCTGTGTTCTCCCCTGTAAATCCCTGATGTAGCCAAGGCTTTGAACTGAAGACTTAATTTCTAGTGGTGGGGTTTGAGGCAGATCCTTTTCTGTAGTCAGTGTGCTAAGATTGCCCTGGAGGGCTGATGGCATCCGGAGAAAAAACTGCATTACAGAAAGTCCCCTGCAATACTCGTGCTTCTAGTAAACTCTGGCTTCAGTTTGGTCAGGTCTTTGGCATACATTAGAGCCATTAACTCTGGTGGGATTTAACAAGCTCTTCACTGTAACGGAGCAGGCTCGCTGCCTTTTGGAAGCGGAAAAAGAGTTGAATTAATACCTTTTCTGACAGTGCGCAAAGCAGCCGGAGAGTTTGTCTAGGCACTGGGAGTAATGAGCGGAATTCCCCGAGCTCCATAACCTCACAGAGATGCTGTGTGCTGTGTTGCTCTGCTCGCTGCCGAATGGAGCAGGAAGGTGCTGGGCTGTGGGGCTGGCTGCGTGGAGCTTGAAACGAATCTCAGTGAATAGACCAACAGGAGCAGCTGCTGCCTTTGGACTGGGAGAAAAACAAGCTGAGCAGACTCAATGGCAGGAAGCGTGGGTTTTGTGTAGGTACCACATAATGCTGCTTCTCTAACAGGTCTCTGTGGAAGTTTGCAGTTTACACTGTGCTGTGCTGAAAGACTGCACAAGGCAGAGATGGGATGCCCGGGGTTCAAACAGTTCCATCCTGTTACAAAGAATATATTTTAAAAGGGGCTTTTTTGAAAAATGTCTTCATTCTGGTGACAGAGTTCTGCAGAACGGCACAGGAAGGTGTATTAGAGGGAAGAGTTCCAATTAGCACTGCTGAGCAGCTTTCTGATGTTTCACACCGTATTCTTCAGCAAATGAGAGGGTTTGCTTTATCATCTAGTACAACAGAACATGTGTATTCATTTTATAACACACCAAGTAATTGAGGAATAAAAGGTTTTATTTCCAGGGAGGGCCATACTTAAAATAAGGGCTTTTAGTGAAAATTAGTACTTTGAAATTTAGCCATGGCTCATTTTTATATCTTGAAGCTTCATTGCTAGCATTTAGTTTTACTGTGTGATTTACTTAGTGGCCGGGGAGGAGTGGTGTTAGCAATCACATTCCAGTTATATGGTGATTTGGCAGTCTTCAGTTCTCACTGAACATCCAGCCTGGATGGCTGGAAAGCCAGAGGGGTTATTGTCCATCTCGTGCTGGGATGGGTCGCAATGCTCCCAGAAGCGTGGCAGGCTTTCTGCTGCTGTAGCTCTAGTAACAGTCCTCTTGCACGATTTGGCCAACTGAGAACTGACACTTGAAAATCTCATCCAAGAAACAGAATAGCACAATCTGTTGATTTGTGGGATGGTGGGTGGATTTACAATGCAGTTGAGCAAACTAAAATGTTGCATAGGCTTCTGAGCCTCTGTAGTGATTCTGGTCCTTTGAGAACTCAGTAATTATTTTGTCTTTATAAACCATTGCAAACACTACAGACTTAAACCTTGGATGGAAATGATCCAGTCTGAACTTCTGGGCCAAGGGGTGTTGTTCAGATCTCTTCCAAGCAGTTAGATCTGGGTGCTGAGCTGCTGTCCTGCAGGCGCAGTAATGCAGTCACACCAAAGGCTCTGACTCTGCTATTTAAGAGCAGAAAGAGACCGTGGGGTGAGGAATCTCAGGTGATACAGAACAGAATGGATAACTCCCAATTTAACACTTGTAAACACTGCGTATTTAAATAAAGAGATTTAAGCAATGAAAGCAACTCAGAGGGAATTTTTAGAACATTTTTCAATGACATTTATCAGGACAGCTGGGCAAGATGCTACGTAATATTCTTTGTGCATTTGGGTGAAACTGACCAATAAAAAACTCATGTTTTGTACTTCCTGCACAATGGACTTCAGCTCCAGAAAAGGGCTAAACAAATGCGGTTAACCATTAAACTTGGGCACTCTGAAACCATGTCCCAAACTTTGTACTTCAGTCTTTGGAGGATTCAAGTATTCACCTGTTTCTCCAGATCTATATCCCTGCTCTTCATTTTCCTAAATGACTCTAAATCTGTTTCTGAAAGCCACACAATGCCCGATGGGCTTTCTTTGGCACTAAATATCAATCATGTGCGTAATTGAATATTCTGCTTTGGGAGTTTATACCTGAACCAATATAGAACAGAGTGCCTTATTTTAGCATTCAAGTATTGAAAACTTGGCCTACATCTTGAAGCTGCAGGTCTTATCTCCCTAATCATGAAATAACACAATGGTTTTGGTTTTTAAGGAGCACTCAGTTTCGGCTTCAGTGATGAGGTGCAGTCTGCCTAGCTACTTCTTGTCCCAACTGTTCCCTTTCCAGGGCAACACGGTGGGGCTGCGTTGGACCCAATTCCTCATTTCTCTTCCCGAGAAGTTTGCCTGCAAAGTGTAAAGCTTTTAGACTTAGTTGTTGTGGTTCATGTCTCTCCCAGTAAGAGTGATGTCCAGTTGTAAAGGTCAAAGCCATATTATCAGAGTTGGTGGTGGTGGTAACTGGAGTTTCTATGCAGCTCGCAGGTAGGTTGTTCTTGAACCCTGTGGTTTAGCTACAGTATCCTCTGATTATTTCATGATGCTGGCAAGAAGGGAATTTTGTAGGTGGTCTGGCAATTCAGAGAGTCTCTGGAAACCAAGTTCCTGTAAGCTTGACTGCAGGTGAAAGGCAGCTCAGAGACTGTTTCAGAGAAAAGTAAGATCTTTGTATATTTTTAGCTGCCATAAATGATCTTTAAGAGTGATAGAACTGGAGGGGATCAGGCTGAAAGGAAGGGATGCTGGTTTTGCACAAGGTGTAGATGGTTAAGACTATGGAAAAGATGCTTAGGCTGCGAGGAAAGACAATATTTTAGTGGCTTGGGTACTTTAAAACCTATGGGGGAAGGAAGCAGCTCTGCAAGTCTTTTGTAATTGTTTAATTAGCAACTGCCTGTAATTTTTAGTACCCCTCAGTTGTACTTCGCTTCCCAAAGACTTAAAACCTATATACCTTGGAGCACACATCCCTCTGGGAGTTAGGAGTGTGAGAGATCCATTGGAAGAGAGCTTTGCAAACCTGCTCAGGAGAAGCTCGGATCTGTCAGTTCCTGCATGGTGTATCTAGATGTAATGCAGATGCAGTTGCTGTCTCTGTTGCCCTTTTCAGATGGGCCCAGGGTTGTGTACATTGTGCTTCTCCATTTGTAATTAGGAGAGCAGCGCTTTTTTAAAGCTGGAGGTAGGGATGAGTGAGTGCTGCTCCAGATGGGATCTGACAAGTTTGAAAATATGTCAGCGTGTGTATATTTTTAATTTCAAAGGCGTCACGCTAGCATTAGAGATTTGCTTTAATTCTAGACACAGCTCTGTAAAACCAGGCAATCCCTGAGCATCTCTACAGTCACACAAGCACATTGTCAAAAATACGTGCCCCTTTTGGCTACTTAGCTTGTAATGAAAGTGAAAGGTTCATTTTTGTACAACTTCATGAGAATATTACTCTTTGAGCTAATTCTTATGTTCTGTATGCCGGCTGCTGAGCTCTAGGAAGGTCTGGTATGGGTGGCTGTGTGATACTGGCTTTTGATGTTCAGTCTGTGGTGTTTGGTGAGGACGAAACCGAAGATTATTCTAAATGGATTCTATTAATGTTGCTGCTAGGAAACTGAGTCTGAATTCTCTACACACCAGGTGATGTGTGCTCTGAAATACAACTGATGTTGATGCTTAGGAAGTCAATTTGATTGGAGGTTGGAAAGATTATTAATGACAAAGTTTGATCACAGGTTGATTATTTCATTTCCTACTTAGCTCTATGAAATGGCATTGTGGTCCAGGGCTTGCCAGCAGGGATTCTCAGACAGGCTGAGGATGTGCCTCCAGTTTTGCAGTGGGGAACTAAGTACAAAGCTATTTGTGGATGTTTCTCCCATCCATTATGCAAAACTGATATGACAAACAGCAGGTCTGGAGGTCACATCTGGTATTCATTGTCCACCCTCTTGGCAGGAAGGAGTGAAAGGCAAGATCGAGCACTCAGTGTCAGTGGGTATTTGAAGCCTCTGCAAATTCCTTAAGGATGCCAAAATGTAGGTTACCATGAGCTACATAAACAAGTCAGTGTCTGGCTTCAAACTTCTCTACATACGTGTACCCAATTTGCTGAGCCGTAAGGTGAAGTAGAATATGAGAACCTGGTTCTTTCCTAAATTCTCTCTCCTGAGTGCATCTTTGTGGGGAAAAAAGAAAAGGTAGAGTTAAACAGTATCCTAAGCATGCTTCACTAAGAGTGGTTTTTGTGGTTTTTGTGTGTTTTTTTTTTTTTTGCTGTAGCTTCTCAGTGTATCTGTGCTGTGGCAAAACCCTGGGCTTATGTGAGGGGCACCTTGGCATGGGGGCCTGTGGTCGTAACAATGCCGTACTAAATGCTTCTAAGCTTTATCGGTGACTCCCATTGCTTCCATCTCAGTGAAAAGAGTACAAATAGCATCTGCTGAAGTGATGAACCAAGGCTCAAGAGCCAGCGTGTGAACTCCTTGCAGTTGCCTTCAAGAGGGCCATTTCCAGACAACACTGCACTGTTTCAGGTGTTGGGAGCAGCAGTGCTTGGTCAGCGGCCTCTGGCAGCCGGTGCTGGAGGGCTTGGCCTTGTCTGCTGTGGTCTTTGCATTGCCTTCCTGCCTGCAAACAGTGAGCTTCTAGTTCTGACGCGTGGTGAGATCAGACCTTACGGAAAGTGCAATGGAATGATCAAGTTGCCTAATTAGTAGCATACAAAGCAGATGATATAATTGCATCCGAAGGTGAAAACTAGAGGTGTGAATACTTGGGCATGCTGTGCAGTACTAATTCTAGCCCAGTGTGGGGTCGGATTTTTACTGCATAAATAATGTGAATAAATCTAAGAAAACCATAAAATGTTTCTTGAGCAACTTCTAATCATGTGGCTCTGTAGAAGAGATTGAACCAAAGTTCATCCTTCAAAGAAGAACAAAACAGATACAACGTGGGTCTGGGTTTGGGGTAGGTTCAGGTAGGCAGGGTCAGGTTGGCTGCCTGGTGATTAGAAGCAGTCTGCCAGCAGAAGTTATGGGTGCAGATTGGGTGCTGCTTGAATGACTCAGATATTAATGGTTCCCAGCCTTTCAGATGTGCACAAATGTTGAACTTCTAGTTGTTGCTTTTTAAAATCTTCCATGTTGGGCAACTTTTTATCTGCCTTATTGCTTTTGGTATTCAAACAAAAGATGCCCAGATTGGATCTGAATACTGTGTATGACTATTTGCCCTTTTTAGACTGCTTCTCAAGAAAATGCCAGGCTTCTGTGACTGCTCTGTCATCTGAATAACTTCTGAGTTCATTGGTCAGCTTTAACCACATTTGAAAAGAGAGCTAGAAACCTGAAAAAGCATTGCTGTGTCTGAAATAGGAGGGTGACATAAATTAATGTCTCAGCTCAGAAGAAGGCAGCAGGCAGTCTCCAGCTGTTCCACATCACTTGGCAGCAGCTGACCAGCGAGCTGGGCAGTGTGGACTGGGGTCATCTCCATCCTCAGGGCTCAGGGCTGCATGCAGCACACACTGTGCTCTGCCTGCTGCCAGCACTTAGGGGAGAATGTGGCTGTTGGAAGGGAGGGGTGAGCTCATGAGAGGATAATGGATGCAAAATAGGAAATTCTTCACTTCTGTTCCTGTGAAGTCATTCTTGGTTTTGTTTTTTTCATTTTCCCTATTACTAGAGTAAGTAACTCAGTTCTGTTCTGTGCGATCTACTAGAGCGTGATTATGAAACAAGGTTGCTAACAGAACTCAGTTATTTTCCCTTCTCTTGCATGTGGAAGTGATTTTCTTGTGTGTGTGTGTGTGTGTGTGTGTGTGTGTGTGTGTGTGTGTGTCATTTTTTGAGTCAGAAGTTGCATCACACTTCTTTCAACACTAGCTTTTAGTCAGCTCCCTTCTGTCCACCCATGAATAGATGACTCTCTATAGGTATGATTGATTATTATCATTAGCAGTATCTTTTTCTACTTCATACAACCTCAGCTTGCTAGAGGACTACAATATCATCTTCCTGCAACTCTTGTCATATTTTCCTCTTTATACATGAGGAAAACGCACATACATACACATATTTATTTCTAAAACAACATGTACTAAGAGATATTGGAAATAAGTGAGGATGTCAAGTGGAACTAAGTGATGAAGTCAAGAGGCTACCTCAAATGTGAAGCAAATTTTCTCTGAAATATAGCTCTGACCCTTGGGTTGTTTTTCTTTGGGGCTTGTCTGACTGCTTGAACTTAAGAAGATGAGGCGCTCTGTGATTTGATATTATTGCACTGAGGAACTTCACGGGTCATCAAATCCAGCCTCATGAAAAAAGTGCATTCAACCAAGAGCACAGCTGATAGATGTACCTGCCCTTCTCCTTATGTCTTGCTTTGAATTTCTTACAGACTTCCTGTGAATGTGAATGGAAAATTTTATCGTTGGTTCTAAATTATGATCTTGATAGGTGCCTGCCCTCTGCCTTAC
Organism: Phasianus colchicus; assembly: GCF_987193195.1. NCBI lineage: Eukaryota > Metazoa > Chordata > Aves > Galliformes > Phasianidae > Phasianus > Phasianus colchicus. The sequence goes on along the minus strand of NC_143453.1, from coordinate 12,089,588 downwards.
CATCAGTGACGCAAGAGTGACAGAATAGATAAAATGTGATGAATGAGTAGTCCTTACTTTTCCATAAGCATCTGCTGTTGGCCACTGTTAGAGAAAGCAGACTGAGCCTGCTGGGCTTATGCTCTGGTTTAAAACAAATGTTATTTTCTTAGGAATTCTGATATTCCTCTCTCTTTGGAGCAGAGGGGAGCTAGAAGGGGAAGCCCCACATGGCTGGGCTGCTGAAACACATCCTGCGTGAGCCAAGGAGAAGGGCTGTGACTTGTAAGCAGAGCATTTGTGTTGCTTCTCTTTACCTAAGGTTTGATGGTTGTCTGCACATCATTTTTGTCTGCCATGTACCACTTCTCCTTCTCAAGGCAGGTAGCCTTGGCAAATGTATTCATCCTCTATCATGCTTATGTGTCAAGGAATATCTGTGAAAATGAGAGGCAAATCAATCAAGTTGTCTTTTGAATAAGAACCAGAAACTGTGCAAAAAAAAATAGGGGTCGGGTTCAGCACGCACCTTCTGAAGCAAAATGCTTGTTCTTAACTTCAGCTTTGGAAAACAATTGCATTAGTCAGAGACACTACTGAGCCAGAGACACGTGTAACCATGACTGGTCATGTGTGAAGTTTGGATCAAGACCTACACATACCGTGTTTAGGGCTGTAAACAGCTAATCTACAATCTGAGTTTCTACAGGGTCTTTAGATTTCACTTGTGTAAATTGTGACCAGTTTGAATATCTGAAATTGTTCTAACAGTTAAGCTTGGTTCTGTGAATAATAATGTCATGTTCGTGTTCAGTTTGCCATCAAAAAACAGCTATGTGAATATCTTCCCCTATGATTGTCTTTGCCAGTGTTATTTGTTTCTGTTTTACTGATTCAGTGCTTCTTCCTCCTTGATTAATTTGGATTTCTCAAGTTTCCGAATGCTTACCTCTATGAATTTAGCAAGCTGATCCTACTTACACCTGCATGTATAGGGTCGCTTCAGCTTTGGGTGCTAAAATTTGGTGAGTGTAGGAAAAAAAAAAAAAAAGGAATAATCTTAGCAGATCTGTTTTTAACTGGATGTCCACTTTTGATTTATTAGGAATGGAGGGAAGAACCATTTTCCATTGAACATCCAGGGCAAGATGTGATTGGGATTATCCTTCAATTAAACTTGAATTATTTTCTTCATAAATGTTGGCTTGAGCTTTAGCCTTTTCTGTTACCTCTCAGTGGATCGTGTGAATGGACCTTGCACAGAGAGGATGTGATGATCTCTAATATTCACAGGCCTTGAAAACTCCTGAATAGAACAAATGTCTTTTTACCCTTTTTTAGTGCTTGGGTCTCATCCAAGGAAAGGCTGGGAATTAGCTCATCCTCAGGTGAAACCGGACTGCTTTCACTGGCTCTTGAATTATGAACTGAAACTTCATAATGGGGATGTAAGGTAAAGTAGGCTGGCCATAAAAGTTGCCTTGCTGTGTTTTTTTGGATGAATGCAGCTAATAACCCTGAAGAAGACCCAGAATGTTCCAGGGTTTTTCTATTAGCAAATTCATAGCGCTACACTGTGATTTCAGAAGAAGAATCTGCTGTACTGAGAGAAAATCTGCATGGGTCCTCACCAGCCTTGCTGATCTTCAGCTGAACTGAAAGAGGCCTTTCTGAAGTCACAGCTGTATAAATTCATGTCGGCCTGCTGAAGCCAGTAGCATTTGCTCAGTGCCCTTTGTGCGCTTCTGATGGAGCTTCAGAGAACTGGAATTATTCGTCACTGATGTCTTTGTCAAGGCAGCCGTGCTCGGGGTGAGGGAGGGCCATCTGCTCCCGCAGGGTTAAGCCAGGCGGTGCCCATCAGCGTGCTGTGCTTCACCGCTGGGGCCTCCGTGGGCATTTCTGCATTTCCTTCACCAGCAGCAAAATTAACACTTGTTCAGGGCGTTTTTGCCTACAGATAAAAGAGGGGGGCGGAACTAAGGTCCATAGTATCTCAAAATTGAACCATAGATTAAATATCATTTTGCTTAAGGAATGTAATAAATATGTATTTGGTGAATTGGAAATGTCAGCAGAAAAGATAAATTAAAAAAATAATTCAAGGTTTCCTTTTTTTCCCTTTTGTTTCCTTTGACTTTTCCTTTAGGACTTTATTATTAACAATGAAATAACAAACTTGCTTAAGGGCAGAATTGCACACTGAGGATCACAACGGTGGTTATAAAAACAATGTTTTCCTCCATGTATGCCAGACAGCTTAAATTTTAACCCTGTAAAGCGGAATCCGCAAAGTGGGCCATATGAATTTTTACTGATAAGGTTTTGAATTAATCCCATTTTGTACAGACCTGTGCTTGCAGAAGCTTAAGGAAATCCATCACGGTTGCAGATTGTTTTCCAAGTAATATCCTCACAGACCACGAAGCCTATCTTTTTATGATAAATGCATAAAGGTTTTTGCTGAACTTCAGTTTTAAGCCACTCCATCTCTAATCTTCGTCGCTCGGTTTTTAAGCAGGCTTTGGGTGTCTGGCTGAGTGCAGCAGCGCTGACATAGGGATGGCGCAGCTCAGGGTGGGGGGAGTGCAGCTGGGGGAGGTTCAGCCTCGACACAGCTTGCATTTCCCTCCTCTTTGGTACAACTGAAGCTCTTATTTCCTGCACAGACAAGCAGGCAGCGTGATTCTGAATATCTGGGTGGAGGATAATATACTGCAAAATAATTCAACCGTAATCCCTAAGGATGGGATAACAAATAGCATCCCTTCTGTACAGGCAGCTGGAATTACTTAGAAGGTGTAAAGCAGCTCAGTGCTCTGAGGAGCTGCCTTTATAGCATGCTTTTAAGTAGGCACGTCTGTAACTTTGCAGATGACGCTGCTCACAGGCACAGAGGTGGCTGCAGGCTTGTTGGCTGTGCTGAGGGGGGACGAAGTGCTGCAGCCCGCCGGCGCTGTGCCCGGAGCTGCAGGCGCGTTGCAAGGCAGCTCAGAGGGCAGATGCTTGCTTGCAGTCACCCATGCATTGTAGTTGCCTGTCTTTCCCGGCTGCCCTTGAGAAGATTACAGCATTAAGTAAACGTTTTTCTTGATACTGGTATGATTTTTAATCTGACCGGTTAAGAGTCAGTTAAGCAGTAGCTCAAGGAGGAGCTGGCCCTGCATCCAGAGGTAAAAATAACTTAAAAACTGCCCTTTAAAAACCCTGTAGCTGCACCCAGGCTGATGTTTGCTAAGAGCAGCTCAGTGCTAAGGTGGGGCCTTGGCCTGGTATTGTTTCTCAGTTCTCCAGCCTGGGCCCTGGTGGTATTGCAAGCAGCAGGGCTGGGGAGGTGGGAGGGAGCGCACAACGCGATGGCAGGAACGGCTGCAGGTGTCTGCTGGGTTCCAGCTGTTCAGAATCAGCTGGCCCAAATCCAATCCGAGTTAATGGGATCACAGAATGGAGGTTTATCCGCCAGATAATGAAGTGAAGTCCTATGGAAGGGAGTGCTGTTAATTTTAGTTTATACTCCTTGTAAGTCTTTGGAGAAATTAAGTTTCTTTTCCTCCCTAAGAAGGTATAAATGAGAAGTGCACCTTTTACGCAGATGAATATGTGAATGGTGAGGAACTAATCTGGTCTATTAGTATAATTGGAACTTTGTCTACTTACTGCTTTAAGCCAAACTGCGTTAGGTTTAGAAATAATTTTCAGTTTAAAAAGCTGCACTTGAAAATAGTTTTATTTCTGAGCAGAGTATTTAATGCTAAATGACCAAAGAGCAATGTGTGGCTTTATGAGGCTCTTACAGAGAACTGCTCTCCACTGCGCAGTGCAGCTCTGGAAGCTTGGCCTGCTCTGCATCTGCCCTCATTGCCAACCTTCTGCAGGCCAAACAGTTCCCAACATGGTACTGAAATGAACAAAGAAAAGATTCTGTGTTGATTGATACTTCTTTTTGTAGCGCTTCTCTTGAACTGTGACATCGGCTGTACTGGGTCCATCTAGCCCTATATCCTGTTTCTGCCTGTAGCCAGCAGCAGTTGCCTGGAGAGCAGCATTGCAATAAGCCGGACAGGATGCTGGGCCAAAATATTTTCCATGCTTCCTGTGACCGCAGTCCAGAGTGCTTCAAAGTCAATGGTGTATTGCCCAAGGATGGCAGACACACAGGGCTGGCGCCAGGCTGAGTCCGCAGCGTCGGGCTGGGTGGAGGTGTGGCTGCACACTGCGTGGAGCAGCAGTGTGGGTTCCAGGTGGGATCCTTGCTCTGCTCCTTTGTCATCAGCATAGTTTGGGTCCTGGGCAGATTCCTGCTCCAAAGCCAGTTGTTCAGAGCGTGGCTGGGAAGAGAATTTGCTTCTCTGAGCTCAAGCAATAGCATGTTTTAGGGTTAATTGATAAGGGGGTGACTCTAATGTAAAACAGTGGTTGTAGTAAGGCTAAATAAGTTAACACCTTTTGTAGACAGAAAACCATCCAGCTGTGGTGGAAAGCCAAAATCTGCAGAGGAGAGCCCTCCTCCAGAAAAGCACGGGGGCACCGGGTGCTGTCAGGAACTGTTTTGCTCTCAGAGAAGTGCTGGTCCCACTCTTCATTGCGTTTTCAGGCTGCCACTTTTCTTCCTGAAGGTCCCTGTTCCAGGGGAGGGTGAGGAGATCATAGGAGTGAACACCCGTGCTGCTGTGAACTTAGAAAGCTTTTCAGTTTGCCAGACTGTGGCAAAAGCCTCTGATCTGCACTGCACAATCGAGCCTCAGTTCACGCTGGCGGTGGAGGCCTGTAGCTGGTAACGTGGGCAGCTTCAGGCTGTCCTGAAGGGTTTTGTTCAGCGTGTGCCTCTGCTGCACTCACTGGCCCTTGCCTTTCTCAAAATGTTAAGTATTCAGCCCTGCTCCACTGCGTTATCTCACAAATCTCCTTTTGTTTGGCGCTTTTCTGAAGCATGCATTGTGTGCAGTGGCACGACTGGTGGCTGAGCTGCATTTGCAGTGTGCTCGGAGGTGCTCTGCAGCACGGCCCGCTGCGGGCTGCTTCGTGCTCGTGCACGGCCTCCGTGCCTGAAACCTGTGAATGGAAGCACGGAAGTACCGCAGCTTTTATGTGGCGGTGGCTGCGTCATGCTCCTATTCCTGGAGTTGCCAGACAGAAGGGAGCTAATCTGATAACCTGTAATACTTTGTCTTCTGTGATCTTACTCGATAGCTGTGCTTTAATGCCCAATTTCTTATAGAGTGGGGCGGAAAGGAAAAAAAAATCCTGTTCAGGCTCAAATCCTGTGCAGCCAAGCTGCTGAGTTTTCATCAAAAGCAGGAAACAGATGGATGGGCACAGCTGCAGGAGGTGCTGCAATACTGGAATACTCTGCAGGCACGTGCATGCAGGGGCATCAGCACAGCAGTGCTGCTCTGCACAGTGTGGACGGGCGGCCCCACAGCCTGCAGTGCTGCTTCCGAGAGGCACTGCTGGCACCACATGCGGCTCCAGGGCTCTGGGCCGGCTTGCTGGAACGGTGTTAAAGTATGGGGAAGACAGTCACATCAAAGACTAAGTCTTGTGTTTGTGCAGCATGCTGAAGGTCCTGTCCTGGGCAGCTTCCTTTGTATCCTTTCCTGACACACCTTCTTACTCTCTGTTGAGTTCTCCTTTGCAATCTGTGCAGCTACATAATGAAGGGGTCTTGTGAGCTGACGGAGTCTCAGAGGCAGCCAGAGAGACCTTTGGGATGACCGTTCTGATGTGCCGGGGACAGAAGAGCAAAGAGAGTCTGCAGCCAAGCAGTGCCTCAAATCTGTGTCCAGCCACTCACACACAGTCTGATATGCAGTCATTGCTCAAGGGATAAGCTGTAAAAATTAATCTGTATATTGTTTATTGGACTTCTCCTGTTTGCTTGAAAGGTGCAAATATTTAGATCTCTTCTAGAAGAGATCTGAGTTATTTTTCTCATTTGGGAGGTTTATTTTCTTAAGCAGTTCTGTATTTTTTCTTTCTTTGTATAGTTTTTTACAGAAAGTCAAGATATTTTCCAAGCAAGAAGTCTACATATACACAACTGTGTAGAGGGGAGAACGTGTTTCGCTGCCTGCTTTCCCTTTTCTAAAGACAAAAGAGCCTTATTGAAATGTGCTTCCTTTCTGCCTGTTAATGGGTTTGCCTTCCTTCCTCCTCACAACGAGCTCAGCATTCTCCCATCCTGTTGGGTATGAATTTCAGCATGGTCTGTTTTCCCTGTTGAGGTGTTGAGTCATTGGCCTTGAATGGGAGCTGCAGTGGGACGGGGGGAATCTGAGGCTTGGGAAGTAAGAGGTTGTGCAGCCATGTGATGGTAAACGGGATGCATTTTAAAAAACAAGTGTAAGGTGCTATTCACTTTTGTCTGGAGGTCCTCATACTCTTTTCCTAGCTTTATTTCTGGACACTTTCTTACATTATGGAGCTGGATAAATTCCAAGACATTATACATAAAATACCCCAAGGAAGGGGTGGTTCCCGTCAGTCAATAGCAGTGTTCCATTTTAAGCTGTATCAGGTTGAAGGGGAAAAAATCCTGTACTGTGTCACTGGAACTCCTTTGTGTCTTGGAGGAAAGATACTGAAAGTCTTTCTCCAAAGGCTGTGTGGGAATTATGTTCTAAAGTCTGGATACTCTCCAGAGCTTAATTGTGCTAATTCATAGAAACTCACTAAACTGGATAGCAGAGCTGCAAATTTGGCTGTAAGTGCAGATAGTATATTGCTTTGTGTGCACTGTGATTACCAACACTGGGCTGAGGTGTGCACTTTGCAAGAGTTAGTGAAATGGACAGTAATTAAAGCAGGCTTTGCTATGTGCAAAACAGAAGGGAGCTAAACAAGTCAGAATAAAGCTTCCCATGCTTTTCCCATGCTTCCCAAGTGTTGCACACTTTTAGTTACACTTTTAGAGAGATTTGGAAGAGTAGATTTTGGAATGGCATTTATGCTGATTGTTTGGTTTTCATGAAAGTGCTTTCAAGAGCACTCAAACACCCACTAATGAGGAAAGAGGTGCTCGGAGGTAGACTACAGAATTCTGCAGTATTCCCCTTGTATGCCCTTTTCAGCACAGTTCTTCAGACTGTACTTCAGAAGTAATGATTGTTCTGGCAAATCTAGGAGGATTTGGGAACTTTTCCCTTCCCTACCCTTCAGCTTAAAGCTGTAGTTCCTCTGGAAATATTCACAGAAAAAATCACAAGCTCCTGTGATGGATCACTGGTCTGTCCGTAAGGAAATAGCGATGAGAGGGACAAATGTGTCGCTCGAGCACACGGTGGGGAGAGGCCTACGAGGTCTCATTGACTGCTTGGTTAATGGCAGCATACTGAGCTGTCAGGCAGGCTCATTAGGGACACGCTGCTAATTCAGTCAGGCAACGGCTGCCAGGCTGCATTGTGCGGAGCTGAGCAGCGTGAACAGAGCCCGCAAGCAAAGCTGCTGGAATCCGCTTTTGTGCTCCCTTTGGGCAGCTGTCCTCCCTTGTTGGCTTCTTTCCCCAGTTCCAACTGGCCACGTGGAGTTTTGGCACTGTTCGTGTTGCCTGAAGATTAATTGTAGATTGCAGAAGCAATCCAACTAGTGCTAACCTGAGTAACCCTGCTTCTCTTCCCAGCTGATTTTGCATACATACCTTTAGTCATAGTGTCAGAGCCAGCGTTAATTCACTGCGTCTAGTGACTTAATTGGAAATTGGTTTAAGCTCTTTCTCTTTAAACCCTAATTTGAAATGCTGTAGGTGTTTTCCTTATCTTCACTGCTCACATCTGCTTGGCAGCATATGCTGAAGTTTGCATTTCTTTTCCGCTGTCAAAAGACAACCTTAGTCTCCTGGCTTGATTTTTCAGTTACGTCTCTCTGGAGCGATGCCCAAATGACAAGACAGACCTTTAGCTCAATGACCTGGAGATGCACAGAGGGCCTCGTGCCTTCTCAGACGTCACACAAAAATCTTTCCCAAGAATTAAAATTCACCAAAGAACTGCAGGTAGTTTTAAAGTTACTGCAGTATTTGCCTTGTAAATCCACCACAACCCATGGAAGGACTTGGTACTTGGTTGTAATGCTATGGGCTGGCTTTTGAAGCAGAAAAGAGGGAGCAGTCGTGGGGAAGACCCATCATGTGCAGCCCAGAGTGGCTGGCATCCTGCTTTTTGTGTGATAGACCCGAGTGATTCCTTGGGTGATTATCATGGAAGGTTGGACAAGGGTAAGAGATTGTTTCTGGCTCATAAAGGGAGCAACTAGATTGTGTCGGCGCTGTCTCTTTCTAACGTGCATCAGAATATAAAGTTAATTGAGGAGTTGGAACCCAACAGAGGGTTTTCTGATTCTCTACCATCTGTTTGCCTTTATGGCTCCAGCTCCTCTCCCATTCTTGGAGATGATTTTCCCTGACATCTTCAGTCTTATTAAAGCTTATTTTTGTTTTTGCCCAGTCTTCTGCCAGAGAAAAGCTGAAATGGATAAGTTTCTGGTAACCATTTTCTACATTTTCACCTGATTTGTCTCATTGTTTTAAGGCTAGGTCACATACTTAAGGATTTCAGATGTGATCAGAAATGAAGCAGAACAAGGTTTCCCAGGAGATGACTGTGTGTGCTTGTGCAGAACATGCTTCCCAGGGAAATGGTCTGCACAATGACCTTGTAGAATGCTGCACAGCTCCAGCATGTGTCACTAACTGCCCATTCACAATTGATGATTTCTGCAGGTAATGCTCTCCTCCAGCTTTGTCAGGCTCTGTCACCACACCGGGAGGCTGCCCTCTTTCCCAGAAACAACAACTCCTGCCTCTGCCTGTTCACATGGAGGGGTATCTGTGTAATGTGGTGCCCCATTTAGGGAAGGGAAACAGTATTTTTCTAAGAATGGAAAAACACTTGCTGTGTGGGAGGAAAAACTTCTTGCAACCAAGCACTGAGTTTCCTCGATTCACTTTGTGGGGGGTTTCTATTAGAGTAAGGCTGGAGGAGGGAGGTTTGGGATGATTCTGGGAAGCTTTGACTCAGAAAGGGGAGAGAGTGATTCATAGATTTTTAGTACTGTTATTTATTAAAGCCAGAACAGACCATTGGACCTAGTCTTTTCCTTATCTTTCCTTTTGAAAATGCCAAGCACTTATGCAATGACCCCAAAAGAGTTTGTGAGTTTAAACTTAGGTCTTTCGGCATTAAAACATAAATCCCAGCGGTGGGAGCCAGCCTACCACTGTTTTAAACTAGATTTATGGTCAGTTACTTCTGGAGTCGTGATGGAAGAGTTCATTCATTCAAGAGTTGCTCTTGAATTTTCATAGGGAAATGCTGATTACCAAGGAAATCAGCTTTTTTAGGAGGAGCCTTTTTCTTCTCCCTGATTTGGAAGTGCGCATTTACTTCTCCATAACTTCTTTGTTAATACTCAAAGTAGATGATCAGTTGCAAGATGTACCTTAGAAAAAAAGATTTAAGCTCATCCTTTTCTTTAAGCTTGCCTTACACCAAAGACTCACACAGCCCTGTTTGGATATGCTGTGTCACTGGCTGAGAGTCAGGAAAGCTTCCAAGCTTCCAGCAGTCCATGGTGGATCCTGGAGCAGATAGCTTCATTATCCTCCTGAAAACACTGCTAGTAGGGCAATCTCATCACGTCTAAACTACTGCCTTCAATTGTGTTTGTACTGAGGTTAGTTAAGGTAGGTGATGCCTTAATCTTGGCACAGGTAGGGAGTGCATGTAGAGGCTTTTCAAGAGAGAAAAATGATAGAGAAAGGACAAACATCCATTGTCACAACAAATAGAGAAACTTGGACTTGGAGCTGCGTTTAACTGCATTGGGGTAAACAAGTTTTCCAGAACTGTGCATCAGACACTTCTGACAAACACAACATCTGTCCTAAAAAGATTTAATTAAGTGAAGTAAGCTCAGGATAAACTGATTTATATCAGTATCTGTAATAAACACGTTCTGCATAGTTAAGAAGTCTCCAAGGCTTTGGATAATCAACTGAAATCTCAATTAAGTTTAATCTCTGATAAGCATTTATCAGTAATTATAGACATTTAGTTGACTTGTAAGCAATCCTGTAAGATTACCAAAACCAATTTCTTGATTCACAGTTATTACTGCAGTCGAAACTTTTTTTTTTGCTTAAATATCCAGAGTGTGGTTACAAAAAAGTATTTCCTGGGAGTGGTTTTGCTGCTTGGGAAAAATCTCACGCAGGTGCAACTGATTAGAAAAGCCAGACTACTATTTTTTTTTTTTTGTAATGAGAAAAGCAAAAAAGAATCCAAAGAAGAGGCAGTGGTTTGTTGCCTTGCCAGCAAGGGAAGTCAAGAGGACTGCAAACTTGAACGGAAGTAGAATTTTGGAGGGAAAAAGCTATAGTCTGCTGTGAGATACACACAAAACTTTCTGGTTTACAGAACCAATAGTTTAAGAAGCCAACAGAAATATGCCAAGAAAAGCTTTCAGTCAGACAACCTAACCTGGTTACTGGGGAACGTTGCACTCTGTTGTGGAGGAGCTGACAATGGATAAAAGTCATCTGCCATGCAAGAAGATTTGCTCTGCTATGACCAATTTCAACTGCAGCAGCCAACACCGGTTCCTCAGATTGAATGACATTGGTGCCACAAGGATAATGACCTTCTTCAGCTGAGAGGAACAGAGCTGGGTGAGTGGTTATTTTGGCAAATTCTCCTAGCTGCATCCCCGCCCTCAATCTGACAGTACAACACTGATGTATTCCTCTTCTCTTCTAGGAATGAGAATTTGGCATCCAGCGAGAAGGTAAGCAGCTTATTTAGTTATAATAAATTCCACATCCGTTCCAAAAAGATCTTTTCAATCTGAAATTGAAGTAAGTCTCAACTAATTTCTCATGCAAAGGATTCTGCTCAAGTGTTTCTTTTCTGTTTTGTTTCAATTTAATACCTTATGTACATGCAGAATATAATGAGCTACTCTTTTGTCTCCCTGGCTAAGGAGAATTCATTGTGTATTTTTGCTTTGCCCCACTATTTTGAGGAATTCATTTCACCTACCAAAATGATTACACGTCCATTAGTCCAACGTCCACCTCCTTACCACTGTTATATATACTGGATAAATTGAAGCCACACTATCTCAGTTATGTGTTTCTGTGACACACCAAAATGTTTGGTAGGATTGTAACTGTAGATGGAACTGAGAAGTATTTTATAGTTGAGCAAATAAAGCAACCAGTCTGCCCCTGCTGCCTCCTCCCCTCACCATCCTTAAATCCACTGCAAACTGCGTATAACCATTATTTGATCTTTTCCTACAGCATCCATAGGAGCCTGCTGAAGCAGCCACCTGGAGCAGTCCTCTCAGCACTTTCAACCTGTAGCCTTGTGTGCCTCATCTCTGAATCACTGCTGCCTTTGGGCTTTCTCCTGGCCCTGAGTTGATCTGCTCGCTGTTAAACGTTTTCCCATTTGGTTTTGGCTCCACGCTGGATTTCTGCTGGACCCTGAAAGCAGTGAATAGTTGTGAAGGAAAATGATGCAATTGAAGCAGAATACAATTTGAAGAGCCCTCCACGTGGAGCTGCTGAATACTGAAAGCCTCCCTTCAGCATCCATGGTTCCTTAGTTACTTCAGTGCCCCGGTATGCAGAGCTGGCCTCCTTGGCTCTGGTTTTGTCTCAGTTTATTTTCACTCCTCTTTCCTCAGACCTGTCATTCCTCCTCAGCTACTCTTCTTCCTCTCTGCCTCAGGTGCCATCTCCCTTCTGTGCAAAAAACCTGACTTTTAAATCACAGTTGCACTTTTTGCATTTTAGTGTTAAATTTCATTTTATTTTTAATGCAACCACACTGCATATCTTTTTGGGGTCACAGAAGCATGTTTGGTGTGTTTGTGGTCACTGCCAGGTTCTTCTCCAAACAGAACTGAAACCAGTATGTTGCTCTCTGTGCTAGACCCTTTCTAGCAGCTGGGTTTCTGCAGCTCCTCACAAAATGGATCCCTGATTAGGATTTTTGAATAGCTCAGTCAGTGAAAAAATGGCATTTTGAACAAGTTAGAGCTATTTTTAAATTGGGATAATATATGATGAAAAGTTTGGGTCTGAAGAAATATCAGTGACAACACGCTTCCGAAATTTTGGCCCAAAACATTGTCAACATGAGTATCACAATTATGAAGTTAATTGAACAAGAAGTTTTTTGTTTTTTTTTAATACTAGAAAAATTTTTGACAAAGATTGAAAATCGTGTTCGGAACGGTCATCCACAATGGTACAATTTTGGTTAATTTGCATGAAACAGAGGGCAGGTTCTTTGTTTTGGAATTGTTAAGCAGCAAGTTTGGAGCAGTTTGATCCTGAATAAGAAATTGAACATCAGAGCACACCTGTCCAGACAACATGAGTAAAAACCATCCTCTGTTCTCACTGTCACTGGTACAAACTGCAGTCCTGGTATGTCAGGCCTGTGGGGTGTGAATAGCCATCCTCTTTGTGCCATACATGGTACTCCCCTGGTGAGGATGCAGAAGCACTGCTTGGTGTGCCACCTGCAGTGCCTTCTGCTGTGCTGGGAGCTCTACAGACTTCAATAGTGTTAAAGTGAAGAGGAAAATGTACTTCATCTGGGCTATTCTGCATTACAGTGTTAGCAGCTGCATTTTCAGTATTTTGCAAATTTGGCTACGTGCTTTGTTGCTGCAGCTGCTGGCACCAAACAGAGAAGATAAGCATATATTAAGGCAGGGAAACAATTGTTGCTTCTGCTCCATTAAACTGGAACACATGATTAAAGTACCAATAGCTACTTTGTCTGAAGAACTCCATGCTTGAATGTTTTCCAAATCGTAAAACAAGACCAAAGATTTATAGTTTTGTCACGACTCATAAATCCAGATCTCCTCTTGTCCTTCTGCTCGGGATGGATGGCTTGTAGAGGAAATTGTGGTGGTTTGGTTAAGTCTGCATTTTTCAGCAGTCAGTCTTCTTATGTCAGACATGTAAGAAATATCTGTAATTGTTTGAGCAATTTGGCAGTTGCTTAAATCACATTTTCCCCTTTCAAAGTTGGAAATGTCCATGTGTAAATGAGGCTCACAATCCACATACCTCTTGTTGAATTAGACAAAGTATCTCTTGCTGTTACATCGCAACTCCTGCTGCAAGATAAGAGCAAGTTGTTACCTTGATGTAGTAAAGGAGAGCAGCTTGATGTTCTTCTCAAAGCGTGTACCTTTTTAGTATACTTTTCTAGAGTAAAATAAGACTCCTGACTGCTCATTATAAGAAATAAAGCTGGACGCGTTTTGAAGTGAGTCTTCTGAAAGCAGAATTTGGCAGATGGGCAGCAGTGGGAGATTTAAACTGATGTCTGGTGACCTTTGTAAAGCAAAGCAAATGATTGCTGCTTGCTAAAATTGTATTAGCGTTGGATGCTTCTGGTACGGACTGAGCAAATGAAATTTAAATGGCTGTCTGACAGTCAGCAAGCCTTACCTTTTGATTGAGTCTCCAAATGCCGTAGATAGGCCTCCAGGCAGAAGTTTGAGGCGCTGCTTTTTTTGATGACCACATGATTTAATACTTCCAGAAAGTGATTTTGTTCGTAGTAGAAAAGTGTGATGAGAAGAGGTAAAACCCTGAGTAAGGAGTTAAGATCAGTTCCTGCACGTTCCATTCCAGCATGGTGCATCCTCTGGTTGCCACCATACTTGTTTGAGCATCCTGGGGAAGTGGCTGTCTGCCTGTCTGCCACAAAGCAGGGGTGGCACCGCCGTGTACTCCGGCTCAGGAAGGACTGAACATAGCTGTAGCTGTCACCTTTTGCATGGCCCTTAGTAGGCAGAGGCAGAAGCAGGAAACAGGGCCTCAAGTGAAGCTGCTCCTGGCTCAAAAACTCCCCCACTGTCTTCACTATGGTACTACTGTAGCACCATGAAAAACAGAAACACTGTTTTCTGGCAGTACTTTCTGCAGCCTCTTTTACTCTTGCTTTCCTCTGTTCCTCTTTCTGTCCTCTTTGCTTCTTCTTTGCTGCTCTCTTCTACATTCAGTCACTCCTTCTGATTTCCCTTATTATCCCTTTAAACACTTAATCCAAGGTCGTCTGTTTTAACGACTCCTTTTCCTTTACTCCCTGGGAAACATCTGCATTCTTCTTATTCTCTTCCCATGGCTTTTTTATATGGCATCAGCAACACATTTTAGCGGGCTGTGAGCCTCCCTGTGCTGCCAGCCAAGCAAGTCCCTGCGAGCAGCAGGCTGGCCAGCATCACCTGCGTGATTCCCCTCTGGGATGTTCCTGGTGGCTGCTGCCATGCTCAGTGCAGCATGTCCCAGTTTCTGTGCATGTGCTGGGGTTACAAGAAGGGCTGGCATAGAAATCAATCTGGCATCTTCCACAGCTCTACTTGTTATTTTTTTTTCCCTCATGAAGGAATATAAGTATCAATTTCAGGAAAATTAACCCATGTGGAACAATTTTTTTTTAACATCTGTGGAGGAATACAGGATAGCATTTTCCTTGCAAGTCTATCTGGACCGTTTCAGGAAGCTGCACGGAGTAAGCTGGGGCTGATTGGCAGCTGTCAGCCACTGGTTATACATGTTCAGTGTTTTTTTAGGCAGGATGAACTGCCGGCTGCAGCTCTCTGGGATGTAGCAGGAGGCAGGGCAGCATTTTCATTTAATTGCTTGTGGAGATAGCTGCAGGATTGTGGTGTCAAAATATTGCTAGGTCTCCGGGGATTTCTTGTCATTTTGTTGCCACAATAAGGTCATAGTTGTCACAGTGGCTTAGTGCAGCCACAGAATATGTGTACGATTATTTATGCAACCTGAAAATGTAGTGCAGTAATAAAATGCAGTGTTGATGTGTCTGTGATTCTCATTCATTTGCGTCTTCTAATGCTTCTTTTGTCCTCTGCAGTATTATTTAAATGCTTATTTTTCATGTTTGAGATTTATGAAGATGTTAAAATGTTATATTCTATCAGAGTGGCTGTATTTTGCAATATCTTAAATATGATTCTGCTTGTGGGTTTCTGTCTCTCAGCCATCTTTATTACCTAGACATTTCAGTTTGATGAATCCATATTTATAAGGAATTTGTTCCACAGCAGATCTGCCATTGGATTGTTAATACCAACATGACAGGCAGCCTGCAAACGAGGTGTGAAGCATATCTAGGCAGTTTCCACTTGAGTTTTCTCGACTGTCCTAAAGCCTGGCCAGTCCGTGTTGTGGAGCATTTGCAAAGTGATGTGAACACAGTGCAGAGGTACTGATGAATTACAGGAGAGCAAACACTGGAGATAAAAATGGGGTTGCTTGGTCTCCACCCCTCGCCAGAGCTGGCTTTGCTTGAGAATGGAAGGGTTTCTGCCTTTCTGTGTCACAGGAGATCCTATTCAGGTTTGTGTTTTCTACACACATAATGTTAGCCTTTAGCAGGAGTGGATTTTTTCAGCAGAAATGAGCTTAGTTGCTTAACGTGCAAAAAATCCTTTATCTTGTAGTTTTGAAGTCCCTTTACCCACACTGTAATCTTTGTGTCTTTCCTCTTGTCTCCTGTGAGATGGTGCAGTTCAAGTGTCAGGGTTGAATCAGAAGAGCTCTTACCCTGTGAACAATACGAACAATGCTCCAATTACTCTCTCGCCTGTATGTGAAAGATTAGACCATGAACCCTTAGCTGGAAACACCCCTGGCAGGTTGCTAACATGCACAGACTTGCTGGCCCAAGCAGAATTGCTTACATTAGTAAAAAAGTCAATGTGAACTTGCTGTACCACTAACCAAAGTCATAGCACTGCAGCCATTGCAGGGCATGGTTGGAGTAGCTTTCCTGATGCTTCTTTGTGCTTTTATTATTTGCATTTGTCATATCTTCAGTGCATCTCACTTCTGCCTTTGTTTTTGTTTAGTTTTGTTCATCTGTTATGACATGTTATGTTATGACATATTTGAGAAATTCATGATTCTATGATTCTATAAGTTGCTGCTTTTTCTCCCAGAACTTAAACTGGAGATTTTTTGTAGGTGTTACAGAACAGGGATGAAATCTGAGCTCACGGAACTAATCTGTAAAACAAGAGTTAATCTAAGGCCAATCTGCTGATCCACATAGAGCAAGTATGTGCAATATTTTGTTGTCTATATCCACAAGAGGAAGCAAACATGCGAAAAAGATGAAGCCCAAATGTAGGATGACTGCAATCAGCCACTGTAGCTGCAAAGAATTTCCCAAGAAGGATGAACGTGATAATCACAGTCCAGCATGTTAACCTAAATGTTCTAATAAATGGATGTGCACAAAGCTAGCCTCTCTGATAAGGGGGAGATGGAGCTGAAAAACATCCCTGGAAATCTAGAGGACTTTTAAGGTGAATAGGAGATGGAAGAGAAAAATGTGCTTTTCAGGCTGTAATGAAAGATGGCTTTGGAGGAGGTGTGCGTGCCAGGAGCCTGAGGCAGGAAGCGGAAGGTAGAGAATTCAATGTCTTTGAACACTGACAAATCTCCTGGCTGTGCTTATGGTCTGACAGCATCTCCTCACTGACTGCATCAACATGAGGGTTATTCATCACTTCTGTAGCTTCATCACATTAGGTAACGCTCACACCCTTTCTATCCTTACGCATTTTTGCCTGCCTGGGGAGCTGAAGAACAGCTTCGTAGAATTACTTCATCGGGAAAGTGCACAAACACGCGTGTCATACTCTGTTCAGATTATGTGATTTATGTCTCAGAACCACTGTTGTGTTCATCTGCCGCAACCATTTTAAGCCTGAGTTGTTGATTTCAGAGACTGCTATTTTGCTATCCATCATCAGAGGTTTGGTCAAAGGTTTCTTCTGATCAAAATATTTGTCTTTGCAATACTCGCAGTGAGACATCCCCGTGCGCCCTTTGATGCAGTGTAGGAATGGCTGGAAGTAATAACACACATACAATTAGAGAGGTTTTCATACAGTGTGTTTTGGGAAGCTGTGGTATCTTTAGCAGTTTTGCCATCACTCTTGTTAGGAGACAGCCAAATACAACACAGAGTTTCTTTCTAAAAGCTTATTTTATAAGAAGCATAATTCATCACACTGATCCACTGCTCTCACATTTGATGAGTAGACCATCAGCAACCAAACCAAAGTAAGGGATCAGAGGCATTAGAATCTTTGGGTTTGCATTTCTTCACTAAATGTTGTTGTGTGCAGATCTTGGTGGTGGTTTTGCTGGTGACACAAGTTACGTTGGTCATTCACATACAGCTGGTAGCATTTGGGAGCAGGGAGGACCATTCAGTACTTACACTGTTAAGGTCTATGAATATACTTTGTATCTAAGGTGATGATATTTTGTGGTTGAACTAAAGGATGATGGAAAGAGTGGTGGGATCCTCCTGCTCAAGGTACAGTTTCTGCCATGTTCCTTTAACAAGCTATGCACACGATGATAAAAAATCATTTAGAAATGCGTTCTGATTTGACCATGCTTATGAGCTTTCTTGTTTTAGCTGAGTAGATTTCTGTATCTGAATTTCCCTGAGGGAAATGGGGACTCTAAGCAGAGTTCAACTGAAATTTTAGCATTCAACATTTATAAAAATGGACATTGTGTAGCTGATCACAAAACTACACTTTATGCTAGAGTGCAGGTACCTGAGACTTTGGCATAACTAACACAGTCTCCTATGCAAATATTCATAGTGGAGAAACAATTAATCCCTTTCCAAAGGGTCGGTGCAAATCTTTCAATGGCGTATAAGCCTGCTTTTGTGGGAGCAGGTGTTTAGCAAGCTCTGAGGACTGACACTTGCAAATATCTTGAAATCAAATTTTGTAACTATTATAAATTAGCTGTAAATTCTGTATGCTGTGAATGTAGCAGTGTATTACATGGCACGTGAACACTCCGTACGAGCAGAAATTCTGTACGGTCATCTCAGTCTGGAGCAGGACTGCATCAGCTTTAAGCTGGGGTATGACAAAGCTGTAACTGATGGTTTCCAGGTCTTCTTGCCAAGCTGCCCATTTTGATCAGTCGTAGCGAGAGACCCTCATTGTATAAAAATCCTTTTGTTGAAGACAGCAGACAGGTTCTGTTCTGTCCTCAGAGACAGCGGCATGGTGCCAGCAGCAGCAGCCAGCGATCCAAAGTGTTGTGTTTAATCACAAGATTATTTTTTCTTTTTATTGTCTTTTCCTTTCAATATCACCAAGCATGACATGTTGTAAAACAGTAACACCAGTTGAACAAGGGTTGGCTAGCGTCTCTGAGCCCCCTGGCTATGTTGATAGCAAAAATGAACATTTGGCTTGATGCTCTGCCAATAGAGACTCCCAAGAAACCGGAGTGGGAAAACACACTTGTCAATGGATGGGCCACGCGCCTGGTGAAGGGGAGGCAAGAGGCACCTGGGTGTCAGATCTGCAGTTAGGGATCACTTTCCTTATTTCTCACATGTTTTCAATGCTGACTGAGTGTGTCAGATACCTGAGCTTTCAAGTGCTGGATCCAATCCATTAATGGTCTGTGGTTCTCTTAGATGTCATTTATTTTAGTCCAGGCTGGGTGTATGCAAGTTAGTTTATAAAAAGAGATGGCAGTTGATCCAGATCAAGTTAAAGATGTACTCATCTTTCTGAACACAATGACTGCAAGAGGATGTGCTTTGCACTGAATCATATAAGAAAAATTAGTTGTTTTTTTTCCCCAAAGGATGACGATCGATTCAGACCGTCTGCAGCTGTGACTGGGTGAGCATCCCAGTGTTCTCTGCCATGATGCAGAAATCTGATCGGAGGCAGAAGGATTTGTGGGGAAGAAAAATATCAGCAAACAACTGTGTTTATTCATCTTTGTTGAAGGGAGTGCTGGCAGTGTTTGTATGGCAGAGTTTGGTCTGGATGTAAGAACGGATCGTTCTGCTTGGCAGGGTGGGGAATGTGAACTTCCAGAACCTGTTGTTTGAGGGATTATTAATTATATTGAAACTACAGATATGATCTCCTCTATCTACAATCTATCCTGTAAACTATGAATTTTATGTGCTTTAAGGTCACTGCTGCTAAAGACAAATGGTAGAACTTTACAGTATATGGGGGAAGATAAGTGTACCCTCAAGGCAGTGTTTCTTTAGATTAAGATTTGTGAGGTGGAATAGTTTTACTGGTATCTTCATCTCAGAGGTACAGATTTGTGTGTGCTCTTTTTAGCCGAAGTTGCATTTTATCAGTTTTTCACAGTCAGTAGAAGGGGCAAGCAATTATCAGTTAATCTACACTATGAATAACTTGTCTGCTAAAGCATCAAGAACCGCTGCATGGCACAGCTTGATGCTGGTGCTGGTTTGTCAAGGTTGAATTCCCTTGAGAGCAGTTTCAGGTTACTGTCTTGGCTTGCAGTTGGCTTTAATACCCATTTTACGGGGCTGGTTCTGTCATTATTATCTTCTACTAAAAATACTTCTGCAGTGAAACTGTTCTATGGTTGATACTCTTTTGAGAAAAGATTACGAGAACTCAAGAGTAAAATGCACAAGTGCTTCTTGTGCACTGTGCTGCCATGGTTGTATGTCACTTTTCAAACAGACACTGTGTGGCAGCTCCCAGGGAAGCAGCCTTGTATGTCTCAAGGATTGAAATGTAAACCTGACACTTCTTCCCACCTACCTGTGCTTGCAGACCTGGGAGGGCTGGGACTGGACATGGTTATGCATTTATGTAAATATAAGGTATTGAATAGAGATTGCAGGAAGAAACTGTAAGCAAACAGAGCAAACAGCTGTCTTTGCAAATTTAGTATTTATAGCAGAGTTCAGATGCCTTGTTGTTTAGAGTATTATTTGCCTTGGGCACTGGCATACACACTCACATTGGCTTAGGCAGTCGCGTTGGCTGAAAAGAATTCCCTCACTGCCTTTTCCACACAAGAGATGAATAAGTAGATAACAGCAACAGTTGGCTTTTCTGATCTGGCCTTGACATGTGTCCCAGACGACTTCTTCAGTGTCCAGCTCAGTTCTTTTCTATGGCTGCAGTGCTCCACCCCTGATTTACCGTCACTGCCACTTATGCCCCACAGGGGCTTCATCCTCAGCTTGCTTTAAAAGATTCCTGTTGGGTAGCATGTACGTTCTTTATACATGGGGAACGTTTCTTATCCATCAATAGTGTGCAGAGTCTTCTGGAGTTACTAGACAGCTCCACTGAAGGAGAAAAGCTCAAGCAAAAGTTGTGTGAATTATGTGAGGATGTGAAGACTGTTGGACTAGAGATGATCTTATAGGTCGTTTCCAACCTTGTGATTCTATGATTCTATGTCTTTTTGATATCCAAGAGCCCAAAACCTTGCTTGACACACTTACTGGTTTCTGAACAGAATCTATCAGCTGTCCCAGAGCTGCTCTGCAGAAGTGGCTGCAGGGCAGGTGATGCTGGTGACTCACTTGGAGTTAGGGGAGATGGTGAGGAATCTTCTACAGAGCAGAAGGTGTGCAGCAGTTTACTAGAAGGGTTGCTTCAGTGACTGAAATGAAAATACTTCTGTGTGTTTGGCTAAACAGATGACAGGATCTGCACTGCAGATACAGGAAGGTTCTTTCAGCACAATGTAGCAGTGATAACTGATTGACTAAAATGTGACAGTACAGAAACTGAAAATGGAGGGAAGGTACAGTGCTGTTTCTTTGCCTTTCACTGAATACACTGAGAATGCCATCATTACTGAAAGAAAAAAAGAAAAAATAGTAAAATACGCCTTTTCTATTCAGTGGGGAAAAAAAGTGGTCAGTGAAAAATTCAGAAATTTCCCAAACTCAGAATTTGCCGGAGAAATAATGAGCAAATGAATGTCATTTCTGATCAACCCTGTGGATCCAGATGCAGCTCTTATCTTGCCTGTTTGCCTGTGCCGGTTTCTGTGCAGTCACGCTGCGGCTGCAGTGGATGTGAGGGCAGCTGCAGCTGTGTGTCATCATGCCTGCATGCACCACAAGGTGCGGCGTTACAGGTAGCGTCCAGCGCAACAAACGGCAGGCAAGAATTCAAAAATGTTCAGTTGTTTTGTTCAGCCAACAAATTCACTGCATTCTAATAATTGAACAGCAAATGTCCTTGTCAAACAGAGGTCAGAGAACAAATCTTGCTTTTCTCTGCCTGCAAACCAGCGTAGCTCAGTCACCGATTCCTAAATGCTTGGGTCTGTACCTGGGGGCTGAGGCTGGTTCAGGACCAGTGGCACAGCCACTCCAGGATGGCATTGCCACGCACTGTGCCTTTGTGGGACAGCTGCAAATCATTTACTCTGAGTCACAGTTTAGGAACCCTTAATCCAAAACGAATGCTATAAATCGTCCCCTGTGGACCCAGCGAAGTCAACCGAGCTGAAGACAGATGGGAAATTACAGCAATTTGCAAGAGAGATGTTTCAGAGTGGTTCTGCCTTTCGTGATCTGTGCTCAGGGCGGGAGGCTGAGGTTTTGCTGTGTTGTAGGCTGCTCAGTGCTGTGTGCTGTGTGTGCACGGTGGGCTGGAGGAAACACCAGTCACGAGTCCTTTAGCCCCTCACTGCGGGCTTTCTTCTGTTTGAGGGGAGCTGAGCACTTTAAGTTATTTCTTTGTCTCTGGCTGTGCTGTTGTGAATGAGCAGCACAAGATGATACGTAATCTGAACAACTCCATGCCTGCGTGTTTGCGAAGGCGTGCTTAGAATTGAGTCGAAACAAAATCCTGGTAGAAGCGGATCTGTTCTTCGCAGCCCTCCCAGCACTGCTGGCAGCACAGCCGCGGCCTGCAGAGGTGGGTGCTGCCCTGCACCCGGCTGAGTGCCGCAGGGCTGCGGGCAGGCGCTCCCTGGGCCGACTCAGGGCCGTTTCTGGAGCTGTTACAGCGCTCTGGGTTCACAGTAACCCCGTGTTGTGCTGCTGCACTGGTGAAGTTCGTGGCAGGGTTCTGCTTTCTTGACATCTGTTGCTGTTCAGAGTGAGAATACTTCTATTTTCTCTTGAGCTGTGTGTGCTGTACCTCTAGGATAACCATCTCATGATCTCAGGCCTTTTTTTTTTCCATGACATTCACAAAATGTCCTTGAGAAACGAAAGCTATGGTTATGTGAATTCGAGAGATGCAGGAAACACTGAAGGAGGTGCCGCGTATCAATTGCCAGAGACCACAGGCAGATATATTTCCTCGCCTGGTACAACCTAGCACTTCTACTTTTCTTTTTAGTAGCACTTCTACTTTTCTTCTTTGGAAGGAGGGCTGTTTTCTGTATAGCCTTTGCAAGTGGTGAGTTTTGCAATTCAGAAATACTAACAAGCCTTAAGTGTCTTTTATCTCAGTGAAGATGAAAGCTGCTGTTCCTGGCTGGAAGGGGCACGTTCAGCACACAGCCGCCTGGCGGCCCTGGGACTGCGGGCTGCCTGCAGCCCTGGGGAGGGGGGCGAGGAAGCAGCACCCACTTCATGCTTTAAAGAGCCAACAGAGGGTTAAAGTGCCTGCGTGGGCAGCACTTTGTTTTGGGGAGAAACAGAGAAAATCCAAACAATTTCAAAAATCAAAGTAAGTAATGCGAAAAGTAAACAGTGGCTGCTCCCCTGTGATCTGCAGCTCCACGCTTCCCCTGGCCTGTCTGGTATTGAAGAGGAATGTCAAAGTATCCCAGAGCTGTAGGCATTGTCTACTGTAAGCCAAAACCACTTTGCTTGTGGCATGTGATTTCAGGAAATGCTGGAAGGAGAGAAGAAGAGGAGGAGGAATAAGGGGTTAATTCAGAACAGCTCAAGCAGTTCATTATTTCCATTGTGCTGTATTAGCTGTTTAACAAGAAGTAAATATTCATATTTTCCTGAGGAGTAAAATGGGGCAAAAAAACAAAAACAAAAAAACACCAACCAACCAAACAACAAACAAACAAAACAAACAAACAAAAAACAAAACCCAAACCCAAGTGGATGAACTTGAGCAAAGTTCTGGAATAAGGGTGTTTTTTTTTAAAGTACACATAGAAATGCCATTGCTATTGGAAGTGGTGGAAGAACTCCACAGACACAACATCATCCCACAGTTCAGATCTGTATCCAAACCTCTTGCTTGTCAGTTTGGCCTGGAAATTTCTCAACACTTAAATCATAAGATGCTTGATGCTTCTCATTCTGGTCCCAGCTGGGAATCTGGAAAGTATAATGCGTACGCTGAGTATTCACTTTGATTCTTGGAAATAGGAACAAGTTTTTTGGCTTTTTTTTTTAATCTTTTTTTTTTTTTTCCTGAATTGATCTGCCTGTAGCATATTGTTAGCAGATGGTGACACATATGCCATTTGCATACTCTTCTATTTTGGTGCAGGAGCTGCTAATTGTCCTGTTTTGGCTCAGGAGTATATTAAGTGTATTAAGCGTCTCTAATGCATCTCAGGTAATTACAATCCTGACTTGTGTTGCTGAATTATGGCAACATAGTTGGAAGATTTTTGATGCATTCAGGTCCAGTGCACAATTACACCTCCTCTGATAACTTTGTGGTTCTTTCGAATAAACATCCCCCCATATCACAAACCCATAGACTTTTAGTGAAATCTGAGATATTAACAAGGAAAATGACAAAACAGCTACCCAGCATCCACTGCAGTATATGAACAAGGTGCTCTCTGTCTTTGGGAGGAGGTGGTGCTTAGAGTAGAGCAAACAATGCACAAATTATTTTCACATCATGGCTGCCTCTGAGGTTCCCCACCTCTGTGCACTTCAGAATGCATTGACAAGAAATAAATCTGTATTCCAGGTTGAATCCCATTTTCCTGTCTCTGTAATCAAGATTATATCTCTTAGGATGTTTTCCAAGCCAAGTAATTTTGTTTTCTGTCAACCTGAATTGTATACCTGTGCACCAAACCAAATTTTGAAACACTCCCTTAATGCCTTTCTCATGCTGCCAGAAACATTTAGACCTAAGATGCTGCTGCCGTGTTTCATCACTTAGATAAAAAGCCAGTTAATATGATAGTCATTATGTATTTTAGTTTTTCATTGCTCCTCCAAAGCATTTTTGTCTTTGCCAGGTGCTGTAATAAGGTTTTACCTGCAGGAGAAGCTGCCCCCAGAAGCCTGCCCTAATGCTGTTAGGTGAGCAGGGGCATTGCTGTGTGTGTAGACAGAAGCTCAGGACTCAGGCTTGGCTTGTGCTGCTAAAACTGGAAACCTGTAATCTAAGCCGAGGGACACCGTTGTTTAATTGTTTGTGAAGAGTCTGATTCTGCTTCTGTCTTAGTGGCTCTCTGGTTGCTGATTCAGAAGTGCCTGAGGGATGTCCTGCATGAGCAGCAGTAGCACCATGGGCTTTTGCTACACGAGGACTCGCATTTTGCTGCTGAGCCTCTTAATCTGCTGCAGGATAATGAGAGGGAGACAAGAAGAAATAGAGCCTGAAAGTTATTTAGTGATTTTTTGGGAGACTCAAGGAAGGAGAACAGCTCTATATAAAGAGAAGATAGGCTTCTAATAGAGAGGTGCAGAAAAAGGCTGTTCAGACACTGCTGCTCCCTCCCAAAACTAGAAGGTAGAGTAGAGATGATATTACTGGGAAAGGGTAAAGATGATGAGAACAGCTGGTGTTTCATGTTTCTTCATCTTGGTGAATGCAGGTGGAAGAATGCATTTTATTCTGTAACTGTTCCACTGCAGTGAGCAATGTCGCTTTGTTTCATTACTGATATTGAACCCTTGGTTTTGGTTTTAACCTTTGCTTTTTTGGTTTTAACACATAACTCTTTCTTTCAGTATAATCCTATAAGTTTGCTTACTGGTTTGTGTGTCCCATCACCCTCTGCTGGAAGGAACAAGATTTTTTCAGCTGTGGCTTTGTGCCCCAGGCAGCTGGAGTCCTGCAGCAGAAGCAGGCTGTACGCTGGTGTGGGAGAGGCCCAGTTCTGCCCTGCTGTTACTGGCATCCGTCCGGCGGAGAAAAGAGTGGAGTATTGAGGTTTAGTGTATAAAATGCTGTTTAGTTTCAGGACAGTGCATGGCCGGGTGAGATGGTGAGCATAGGGTCTGTGATAGCAGGGTGCTGAACTAGATGCCTTGTCCTATTCTGTTTTGTTACCTTGACCACCGTTGTTAGGTCTGTAGATTTGAGGATTAATAGTGTTGCCAAAATAGACTGACTCACTGATGGTTCTCCTCTGATGTCCTGCCTGGAAAGGTGGCTGGTACTGGCTGCTGGCTTGGGAAGGGGTAAACGCCCCGAAGCAGGTAGCCAGAGGGAGCTTTCTTCCTCAGAATGGTTTCTTTTCTAGATGAAAACATAGAGCTTGTCTGTCATTTTTATTTTCTTACATCTCCTGCCCAAGTAATTTTTTTCCTAAATTCTTCATATCTTAAGGCCGCTTTATACCAACCATGTAAATACTCTTTTTCAGTGTAAAATGTCGTGCTCCCAGTTCACATTTCCATAAAACTGCTTTGGGAGGGTATCCCAGAGAGAACTTACAGATGAGATTCTAAGATAGGCTTTTGTTTTATTATTATGTGTCTGTTCGTGTATCTGATATATGAGAATGTTTATACTCTTCACTTTATCTTCTTTATCTCTTTGCTGTAGAGATACCTCTATGTCTTTGTTTTGTTCATCTCTTCTGTAGAATATGAAGTCTCTAATCTTTCTAGTTCATACAGGGAAACCTTTCAATACATGCTGTAATCCTGTCGCAGTGTCTAGAACTTTTCAGATGAGATCTCAGACAAGGACTGGCTTCCTTCCCCGCACAGGCGAGCTGTTGTACAGATGAAAGAACTTGCACCACAGCTCTGAAATGTTATTCAGGCCATGGACAGGTATTGTTTCCAGATTTCAAAGACAGTACATGATCCAGACAAGACTGCAAGAATCTCTGGTCTTAATTAGCTGTACGTTTCCCGAACAGCTCTCTCAAGTCATGGCAGAAATGTAATGGCCTCTCAGGATTTTCATTCCCCTCCTTTGCACAAGGCACTCTAATGGCCCCAGCATTGCAAAGAGCAGCTTTGTGCTGTAAAGTCACTTTGGATGTGTACCCTGTAAGAACATGTCCAGATTCCGGGTCCATCTGTCTCCACTGGGATGACTGTATGGCTTTTGGACCTGAAGATGATGGTGTTATGGTTGTCCCTGTGGTCATGTCACTCAGTGTTGGCTATTGGTACTGTTCCTATTCCATATTTCTTCCTCATCAGTTCACATGACAGTAATGTCTTTTCTTAGATATTTAGAGACACTTAAAAAGGGAGAAAAGGAACATGCTTCAGAGCTTTCAAGTAGCTTTGTGGAAAAGGTAGAGTATATTTTATTTTGGGAGTGATATATAGCCCAGATAAGACTTTTCACCAAGAACCATTATATCTCCAGTTGAATTTTTAATTGATTTAGCTCCTCTGATCTGTACTTTGCCAGACATGAACCACTCACCTTTGGACTGAGTCCAGGGTGTAATGGAAAGTTCGCTGAAACCTCATCAGCTTTTGTTAAACCTGAGTGAATTTCAGCCCAGCACATTTCTTGTGAATAATTAAACAGTTAAGCAGCTGATGGATTTGAACCTCTGGCTCCAGTCAGCTATATTTCACAAGGAATGGGCTCATGAAATTCACGGTGTTTTTTATGGATCTTCTTTTGGCCTCCTGTGATGGATAACTGCATCATCTGGCAACCCAGAGTGGATGTTTTTCCATCTCCCACTCATTACCAGCATGAGCTGCTCCATGTGGCACACTCCTCTCATCAGTTGCTGTTTCTCAGTGGTAAATTCTCCAGTATTTATTTTTCCTTTTCCCCTTTTTATGTAACATTCAGAGTTGTTATCCTTTACTTTAATATCACTTTCTATCAGTACAACTGCTGTAGTCACAGCGAGGGTGTAGTGCTATGGCAACAGTGTATTAGCTGCAGTCTTGCCAATGAGTAAGACACAGCACAGCAATCAGATGATTTATCAAAATCTGCTGTGGCCTGAGCTATCCCAGGACCTGCCTATCTCCTTCATGTTGGTTATGCTACTCAGATACGTTCTCTGCTGACAGTCTCCAGCGATGCCATTTTAAACCTGACTTAGCACCTTGCAAAATATTTTTAGATGTGCAATAATCACCCAGCTGTCTTTGGTAGTGAGCAAAAATGGAAAGCAAGCTTTTTTTTTTTTCTGTGACTTTTCCACAAAGGTACTTTCTGGGATTTCAGGGAAGAAGAGAACATATAAATGGAAGAAAATAAAAAAAACCCTCCTGGAGTGGAGCACATGAGAGATGTGTTGGATTTCCACTGCTAAAGGCTGCGAGCTGAAGGCTGCCCTCCCCCATGGGGTACCCTGAGCTCCAGCTGTGGTCGCAGGGTGCAGCCGTGCACCTCTGTCCCATGTACACAGCTGTGATGGGCACTGCAGCACCGTACGTTTGTTAAACCTTTGCTCAGATGTGGCAGAGATAAGAAATCCCTTACACAGATTTTACATATGCAAATGTAGATGCTCCTTGCCATCAGGGTTTGGCCAGAAGCTCCTAGAGAGGTATCAAGCAAGAGCAGGCTGCTGCAGATGTAAGGACACAGAACGTTTTCAGTGAGACTGGTACCAGTGCTTGGACAAACGATGGTTGCTTGTTGCCCACTCATACCTATTTAGTCTCCAGTTCTACTTGCATGCAGTGAATCAGTGAGTCTGTATTACTGTTGTCACTCCCCTAATAGTGCAGGAAGGTGATTTGAGTTAAAAGGTGCTTTATTTTTCGTGCTATAAGCCCGTGCCTTGTGATTTGAGTGGACATTGTTTTGTTGCATACCAGCATACTGAAGTCAATTATCAGGTGCTGCTGAACAGTTAAATGAGCTGTCCTTAGAGTCCTTCTTATTAGGTGTAAGTATTCCAAGTTTGGATGTCTGTATGCTTGAGGTTCCCACATCTTCCTCATCCCCTACACAGACAAACCATACCATCTCTCTGCTATGAAGAGGAGACCTGTAGACTCCAGCTGCACATTCTGCTCCATGCCTCTGGCTGCTCAGGAGCACCCAGCAAAAGAGCAGAAAGGATTATTTGTTGTTTAATTTAGCAGAGGAAGGCAGTTTGATGATGCGTGAGTTGGTCTGACACCTATCAAGTTTTGTGATCTTATTTGCTAATCTTTTTAACTTTCTGTTTTGTTAGGATAGAGTTTCAAGAGCAAATAGGATAAATGAGATTAAGTCTGTCACCCCAAATTACTCTCCTCTGAGTTACGAGCAGATTCACTCTGTCGAAGAAGTATAATTATGAGGAAAATGCTGCCTGTGTAATTGTGTGCTTCGTTCAGAAGAACTTGAGATCCGTAATTATCCGCAATGTGCCAGGGCAGCGCGTGCTGGCTCTTCATTTCAGCTCTAAACAAAACCATGGAAGATTTCTGTCCTGTGCACTTACAGAAGTAGCACAGAGCAGCACGGCTGGAATCGCAGTGTTATCCATCAGAGCTCCTGGGTCCACTGTGGGATCTAAATTAACTTAGAGCATCGATGCAGTGCCTTCGAGAAGTGCTGGTGTGGTTACCTGGAAGGTGGTTGTTGACTGTGGGGTGAGGAGCACCTCCTGTGTAGGGCAGCGTGTCTTTGGAGCTGTAGGTGCACCAGGTGAGGCAGGTGTAGCTGCTGGGACACAGGCGAGTCCCTGTGCATCCCATGCTGGTCCCATCACTTAACTTCTCCATGGGCATTGCCTTTGAGTTCTGCAATGATGGCAGTTCTGCAGCTGGTGCAGCGAGTGCACAGGGCTGTTCCTTTGGCTGTGTGATTCCGTGGTGAGATGAGTTGGTGACACAAAGGCCTGTTGAAAGCTTGGATTGGCCAGCAAACCAAAGAAAGCTTTGAATCCGTGTGGTGTTTGTCTGAATTCATAACAGCTTCCATTAAGAAAAGCCTATGAAAGGTTCATCTAGGTTTGTCCCAGAGATGAGTGTTATTGCTGCTGGGAGCAGCTTTCCCAGAGGAGGAAATGCACAACGTAGGCTCACCATAGGGCCTCTCTGGGCGTTTCTGCAGCTTCCTTCTCGGGGCAGAGTACAGAAGGTCAGATGCCAGTTTTGCCTGATGGGTTAGCAATGAAACCAGCCTGCCAGACATGGATTACAATTTTTGTTACTTCGGCTAAAACTGTGTGCGCGTTAGAGGAGAAGCATAGAGAGGATGCATCATGTTTTGTGAGTCCTATTAGCAGTCTGATTTTCTCTTTCAGACCATTTTGCAGTTATGAGTCAGGACTTGATCTCTCATCTGTTTTTATCGATCAGCCCAGTTTACAAATGAGGCCTCTTCTGACCCATCTAAAATTTTATGTAATATCTAATACTGCATAAACATTCTGGGAAGAAAAAATGGAAGGATGGTGCACAGACCTTCTGGCTAGTACGTACAGTGACTCACTCTGTCCTTCACTTCAGCTTCCGTGAAGTATTTTCAGACACAGTGTTTACCCATTAAATGAGCTGTTTAGTTTAGCTTAAGGCTCAAGTTTTTCATAGTATTCTGATGTATTTGTTGGGAACATGACAAAGGGAATAACAAATGAGAACATTAACTCTTCCTTACATTAATCATCTGAGGGAGTCTCTCATGTAATCTTTCTGTGAATTAGCAGCTATCTGTAAGAAAAAATCTCTTGCCTGCTCACAAAGAAATGGGAGAAAATGTGCTGTCCTTCTAATGCTGGCCACAAGAGCACACGTGTTTAACAGTGTCTCTTCAAGGTCGGTAACACCATTCTCAGCTGTTCAAAACAGCACATCAGTAGCACAAGCAGTGCGAATTAGATTTGGGAGAATGTTGGGTGTGCACTGTTGTTTTTTTTCTCTCTGCAGGCTTCAGCCTGGCAGACAGCCCGATTCAGCTGTAGATGTAACTCAGGCAAAATGTGATCCGGAGTGCGTGTGTTAATGCTTGGTTTGTGTGTGTGTGCAAGGTGCTGCTGCTGACTGGTTTGAGCAGTTTGCCAGGGTCCCTGCTGGCAGGGCAGGCGGGAACTGAAAGAGAAATAAGTTTGCTGTAGTGCTTAGCAGTGAGCTTTAGAGAGGCTGTAAATGGCTGAGTGAGTAAACGCTGCATTTTATTGGACCCAGTTACCTGTCTTGGTCCAGCCCTCCTCTGCAATGGGAAATGGTCTTTGCAGTTAGAGCAACTGTCCTGTAACTAACAGGCATTTCTCCGAGCTCTTTCCAAAGTTCCCTTGTTTCTCTCCTTGTCCTTTTGTCCTCCCCAGTTACGTGTGCTGAGTGTGCCGTGTCTTTCAGTGTTTTGGAACAGTACTCTCATGGCAGTTGCCATTCACTTTCTTTTCGGCATTCCCAGGTGCTGCAGCCACCAGCAAAGCTCGTGCTCCGACCAAATTCCCACCAGGGAGAGGTTTTGTGGTGTTGGTTTTGCTTGTCATTTAGAGTTGGAAACCACTCAGGAAGATTCTGGGGGACGTGAATGGCCTTTGCATTGTACTTGCTGTGGTGATCAAGGGTGCAAGAGTCCTGTTTTGCTTTCTGCCAGATGAGAACCGGGCACTGTCTGGAACCAGGCAGTGTACACGATAAACAGAAATGCAACAATAGAATGCAGCTTTTACACAGAGAAGCAAAATGCCAGGTTGCAAATAAAGCAATAGGGTTGCAAAGCCCCAGAAGCCGCGTGAGCAGCTGGAGCTTTCTGTGCTCTGGAACAAAGCATCTTTACAAAGGGCGGCTGCGGCGTGCTGTAAATTGCTGAAACTGGCAATTGAAATTTCTGATGTTAAATTGTGAATCTGGCTGAATGGCTGGTGGAGAGTGGATGAGACTACTTTTGTGATGGTGGCGAATGGGAAGAAATTCTCGATACAGCCAAAAGAGCCCTCACCTGTAACTTTTCTCCTCCACAGGTGCCCCTGGCTGACCAAAGCCATCTCCCCAGCCATCCCGGTGTACAATGGGCTCGTGTTCTTGTTTGTGCTGGCAAACTTCAGCATGGCTACTTTCATGGACCCTGGAGTTTTTCCACGAGGTAACAGAAAATGGGACTGGTGGATGCCCTCCCCCTTCTCTCCCCCTTTTCTTTTCTTTGATAATCTTTCTTGTAGATTTTTAATTTGTTTATGTGTTATCTTTTACCATCAGCTGGCAGTACAGTTGATGTAGTAGTGAAGAGCTTCTGAGACTTCCCAGCTTCTGAGCTGGGAGGTGTCAGTTGTCCTTGCACTCGCTGGGCTGGCAGTTGAGGGTACAGCGCTGTGCAGCATCGTTCTCCTTTGAGCAGCTCTCCTGACTGATGTGATTCCAGTTGCCATCCCTGTGTCATGCTGGCATGTTGGATTTAAGTTGCTGTCTTCACAATAGGAAGTTGAATGTAGTGGAGGGGAGAGGCTGAACTTTCTGAAACATCTTCATCAAAGCAAACTTTCCTTCCAAAAAGCCTTAAAACAAATGCGTAAGCATTGAATGCTAAAAAAGGTAATGATTAGCTTGCTTTAGAGTGTCTAAAAATGTATACATTTAAAAGATATCCCTGCTTGAATTAGTATGGATGCACAGCTGATTAAATAGGATAAAGATCGCTCTGCTCATGTAATGGGACACACAATGGAGCTCTCTCTTTTAACACAACTTAATGAGAGAATTATCACCTAATTTTATCTGTCTTCCAATAATTATTCTCATGCAGTTTGCATCGGAGACTGCTCTAGGCAGTCTTGCCAAACCAGTGGATCTGTGCTCTTTGCAAGGTGTTCTTGCCTACCTCTGTTCTGTGAATATAAAAGCTATTTTGAATTGCCTTTGCACCTGACAAGAACAAGGTACCTGTCCTGCCAGCTTCCATGAATAGTGAGTGCCAGGTTTCTCCAGGTGGCGGGGCATAATGATGAGCATCTGCTGCCCTTCCCTTCAGCTGAGCCCTTTGAACCTCTGAGCAATTACTGCAGCACTCCAGCAAAGGAAATAATTGTGTGCAGAGGCAACATTTGTGCAGGATGATGTTCATAAAGGTACAAATGTGTGCCAGTGAGATTTTCAAAAATGTAAGCACATAGAGCTTTTATCTAGTTTCCTGCATTTTTCAATTCCTCCCTCTCATCAGACATAACCACACTTGAATATGCTGTGAGTGTGAGGTTATTGATGGCATCCACACTCTTTGCCTTCAGTAGGAGGAGTGCTGAAACAACGTTGTTCAGTTCTGAACATCTCAGTTTGGGAATCTAATATTTTTGTACAGTGTGCTTTCCTCAAAAAGGAGCTTGCTGACACTTACTGTGGCCTAGTGTGATCAGGACTGAGCATATTGTAAATTCATGCCTTCCTTTAGACTTCTCTAACTTCCTCTTGCCAACAAGCTCCTTAGTTTGGTCTTTGCATTTAAAGGAGAAAAGGATATGGAGATCAAATGGAAATTTTGAAATATTCATAGCATCGTTAAGGTTGGGAAAGACTGCTAAGATCATCTAGTTCAACCATCAATTAATTCTCACCAGCTTCTTTTAGTTCCCAGTTCCTTAACACAAAGGAGTCGGGAGCAAAGCGGAGTGCCCTGCAGCTCGCCTTTCTTCCATCCCTTTCTGTTTACTTGTGGCTGCAGGCTTATCTCCCCATGCTCTGCATGTACTTGGTCTGGAAGAGGTTGGGAGTAGGGAAAATGCAAGAGAGATGGGAGTCATACTTAAAGAAAATGAGGGGGTAAAAGTGTAGATGTGTGAAGGAAGCAATCTGATAAGGAAAAGATGGGAAAGACTATAAATACCATTGCTGGGAGGAAAGGGGAGCAGATGTTATTTCAGATCACAAGTGTGCATGCTAAAAAAGCTATCACTACCCCACGCCACCCACAGAGCTGCAACCCAAGGAGTTAAAAAACTGTAGGAGTGATTTAAAATGATATACGATGGATCTGTTTGCTTTCTGCTGTTGAAATTACAGATTTAATCTTGGTTTTCAAGCTTTTTAGCACATTTCCGATAGTTACAAATTTACTTTAAAAACAAAACAATAGAAAAGCAATGCAAAAACAGAGCCTTAAGAAATGGCAGGATTCCTTTAAGGAAGCTGCCAAAAATCATGAGACGTGTTATAAAACCAGGAGATTTGGTTGCCTTTTGTCAGCGAATAACGCTGAAAGAATCTGAGTGGTAAGGTACCAACCTCCACCAATGGCTTTTTGTGCTCAGATCACCTAAAGCTGGTAATAAGGACATCTCTACTTGTATCATATGAGCTTACAGGTTCTCTGGCATGGGAGAAGCAAGCCCCCTTTTTCTTGTTTTACTGAACAGGACCTAAATTAACCTCCTGGATCTATTACTTATTTATTGATTATTTTTTTTTTGTTTTGCTGGCTCTTGAATGATCCTGGTATGAGCCAGGACTTGCTCTGTGCAATTGAGCTGCCAGTAACACACTAAAATGATTGAGAAGAAAGGGGAGTCACTGAAATTGAGACTGCCCTGACAAATCTGCTTTACGGTCTGAATTGAGTTTGCTGATGTTTGTTGCTGGCTAATTATAAATACTGACTACAAACCGACTTCCAGTATTTTTTATGTGAATATTCTATAAATACTCTTCAGTTGTGTGTCACTTCTGCCAGACTGATATGTTTATACAAGCACATACCACTGTACGTAGGTATGGACAACTTACTGACTTTTTGACTGCCTAGTCAGTATTTTTACAAGTGTTTAAATGGTGTGACCACTCTCTTGTCTTGTTTTCCTATGCCCACACGTGTACTGTACAGCATGGACTGATTTGAAGCATTGAAGAACCCAAAGATTGTATTAATAGAAGTGCCCCAAGGGATTGAGAGTCTGGCTCCCACTGACTGTCACTGGTAGTTTATGAAGGAAAATTGTAGGGAGCAGTGCCAGTACAGCAGTCTGCTTCCATGCACAAACATTAATCCAGAGAATATTCTTGCAAGGTAAATATTGTAGCTGAGCCAGATCCCAGACTCATCTAAGTGAAGGGAAAAGCTCCTTGTGAAGTTGGTGGAAATTTGATCATTTTAGTAGGGCTAACACATTTAGAGAAGATTTAATATAGAACAACATGACAGTTATTGATGCTCCACAGGGATAATATCGTGAATTTCCACCTAATTTGGAGTCTGTCAATGCCAGCTGCACTGCAGTGTTTTACCAGGTGTTAAGCAGAGTTTAACTACTTACGTAGTCTCTGTCAAAAGGAAACAAATAAAGACTACAGGAATCTAGAATAAAAGATGAGCTTTTGTGAACGTTGTTCTTTCTCTTTCTTCCCAAGATGCATTCGTCCATTCTAGACTGGCTTTTATTTTTTGCATTTATTTTTAAATGGCCTCTTTTTAAAAACAGCAGCACTTGGTTGAGACGACAAGCCATCCACCCACTGGGTTGTCATTAATAAGATGACTGCCATATCGTCCTCCCCATTTTACTAATGGCAAAGAGAGGCTAAATAACTTATCCCAAGGTCACAGAGTGAGAAAATCAGAATACAGGACTTGATGACTTCCAGTCCTGTGCTCAAATCACTACATTGTACTGCCTCTGAGAGAAGCGAGATCATCCCAGTTAAATACTGCTACTAAAGTAAGAATATGTGGGGTGTGCTATGAAGAAGTGAGCAGGAGATATGCTATAAGGAAGCAGACACTGGTGGCAGGGCTCATCGCAAGCACACAAATTGCTTTTCCCTGTGGCATCAAGCTCCCAGGAGCAAAAGGACTTTGGGATGGTGGTGGACTGGCACTTGACAAATTATCACATGGTGTCATCTGGGTTGGTTTGGAGGCTTGAGCTAACAAAACCTTATTTTAATATCTCTTAATGTAATTTCTTGTGATTTATGTTCTGGTAAGCTAGCATTGATTAAATTGCCCTCAAGACAGGGGCTTGAATGATTTCTTGATTTCTGTCTCCTCTTTGACTCTAGTTTGCATCTCATCCCATGCATTCTGCCTGTAACTGCTGGCTAAGATAAGACTCAAACACTTCTCTTTGTCCAGGCTCTGGACTGGCTGCCTGGTGCTCCCATGGGAGTTTTGCCTTGGGTGCAGAAACAAGCCCAGATCACTGATATGTTCAGCAACCAGGACAACCTGTTCTGACAGTCCATCACTTCCACCACTCTCTGTTTCTCTGACAAGCCCAAGAGCACATGCAGTGCCCTGTATCCAAGGCGCTGTCTGGATTAGATATTTTATCATTACTCTCTGTTATTTCCAGTAACTTTTAGTTTTGCATTGAGCAGCAGATGAAGATGAAGATAAAGACGATGACTTCCGAGCTCCACTCTACAAGAATGTGGAGATTAAAGGAATCCAAGTACGGATGAAATGGTGTGCAACCTGCCACTTCTACCGTCCTCCGCGCTGCTCTCACTGCAGTGTCTGTGACAACTGTGTTGAGGTAACAGTGCTGTTGATTGTGCTGGCTTTGGCCCGGTGATGGGGTTGCACGTACATGCTACTGGAAACGTGCAGTTGGGTCCTTCCCCCAGTATTTCAATTCTTGGAAGTTCCCAGCTCTAACCTTGGTGATGGTGTTCTACTGATCAGTACCATTTGAAGCACAGCCTTCTGTTGTGACGTATGTTATGTATGCAATATTGTTTGATGTCAGCTTTGTTGCTGATGATAATTAGGTTAAAAAGTTTATAATCCTGGCTGTGTCTTCCTGGAGGTAGCTTAGGGATCATGATTGTAAAAAAGAGGTGAATGGGAGCGTTCATGGAGAGGCAGAGTTCAGGAGAGCAGAAAGTCCAGGGTGAACTATTCTCACTTGTGTGTTTGTCCACCAGTGTAGGCACCAGTTTGTTTGAAATTAAGTGATGAACCATAAGATCACTGGGGATGTGTGGAAATGAAGGTCAGAATTCTGTGTGTAGTTCTACACCCAGTGGAAGGGCTCTACGTTTACATCAACACCTCAGCTTGGAGCGTGAACTCAGTCATGCTTCTAATGTTAGTCCCTCTGAATTATGGGGCTTTCATGTTTCTTAATAACCCTGAGGTCTTGGTAATGCACACAGGATATTTAAAAATAACCCCCAAACAGTAAGGAGTGCTTTTGGGCTATAGACATCTCCTAAAATTCTAAGTACAGAGTACTGTATCCACAGTACTTGAGTTGCCTGGGGGCAGTTTCTATAGCTAAGCTAAAAATTCCACTTGTTAAGGATCATTTCTGATGCAAGGTCTTTTTTTTTTTTTTCCAAATAGAAATGTGATTTTTTTAATGTGTCTAAAATGTATTCAGCTGTGCCATTAGAATGAAAGGGACTGCTAATCAGACAGCAAAAAATACTGGTATCAGCTAGAATGCCATATACATCATCTTTGTCCTAATCCTCTTTGCCAAAAGCAAGGGAATAGTCCCAAGGAAAGCAGCACAGTGCTTGTGTGAGAAAGGCTGACAGGGTTTATCTTGTGTCAGTGATTTTCTCCTTCAGGAGAAAATCCTTAAGGAGGATGCTGGATCTGAGAAGATGGAGAGAAAGAAGCTACTGAAGTCCCAGGGTGGAGGAGAATAGCCGCAGCTATTTGTTCACACAATTGCATTAGACTGCTGTGTATTGTTAAATAGAGGTGGATGTTTTGGAGAAAACCTGACTCATATATTCCTAGTTTAAAAAAAAATGTTCTCACTATTTCTAGATTCTAAGGACTGTTTAGATGATAAAGTTCTCAATTATCCCATGGAATTTCTTTCTTCTCCTCTCCCCAGTGTCTTAGCATGAAAATCCGTTTTCAAGAAATGTTGTTTTCTCAGAAAAAGATTGCCCAAAACCAATGGTACAAACACTTGCGATTTCGTGCTGCCATAGGGCCTCCAGGGGAGGCAGTTCTGCAGCAGAAATGAAAATGAGAGAGAATCCAAAAGTAACCCAGATAAACCAGCAGAATGCAAGGTGACTGCCTACTTCTCAGGAAGATTTATTGATAGTCAGAATAGTTCAATGCTTCTTATTCTTCTGGTAGGCGAGAATGAAACTCTGCTTGTGTAATTAAATTATGATTGCTGTGAAGAAATATAGGCAGAAAGCATTAATAACTTATGAATCAATAAATTGTGATCTTAAACAGCATACTTTATTGATTTTTGTGATGTTTATTTCTATTCACCTGTCTATTCTACAAGAGCTTGAAGACAGTGATAAGAGTGACTCTGCTGGCTTTTCAGTGTGGGACCCATTGGGGGTTGGAATTCACCTCTTTTCTCATTCAGTCTGGAATGTGCTATGAAAGTTCTTAGCCTGAATATAAAACTTTTTGATATAAATAACCTAACAACAAAAAATGACAACGCTTGCAGAAATAAAATCAGTTGAAACCCAAAGCCTGCTGTGACCAGATGGACTGAAAAATAAATCCATGACAAAAGTAGTCAGATTTTTTTTCTTTACTGGAGTGTTCACAGTGGGTATTTATATAGTTTCATAATCTGTAGATATTTTAGGCAGTGTACAATCAGATTCACATCATAGGCGTATGCTGTGTCAGCATTTCAAGCATAGCCTGAAATGATCCTTATTAAATCACCTCTGGCATTTTCTGATGTGCTTTGAGAAAACTGATTGATTTCTTTTATTTAGTAAAGTTTTGGTAAATATATTGGGCAAAACTTACAAATATGGAATTTTGTAGGGACTGCTTTGTGGAAAAGTATTTTTCTTGAGGCTTGCTAATTGAAGTTCAGCTACATACAAATACAG
This sequence comes from Phasianus colchicus, assembly GCF_987193195.1. Taxonomy (NCBI): domain Eukaryota; kingdom Metazoa; phylum Chordata; class Aves; order Galliformes; family Phasianidae; genus Phasianus; species Phasianus colchicus. The sequence continues at coordinate 12,051,939 of NC_143453.1, read as the reverse complement.
AAATGTCGGGGAGAGAATCCTGCAGCCAATATTGCATCTTCAGAATACTATAGGGTATGATAGCTTCATTATAATTGACTCCTCATGTGATGGATGATTAAAAAGAAATCAGTGCATCTGCTGCCAGTGGATGAATACCCTGTTTTATGTTGCAATGCGTTCTCTTAACTCTATGAACTCTCAAGTACCTCTCCATTCATATATAAAGAAACCATTTTGTGCAAAGAAGAGCCTTATAAGGAGACTGTACCTGATTTGTAAGGCTTCAGAACTAGCTCGATGTGATTTTACATGACAACAGTTCAGATTTACCTCAAAGAAAAGCTATTTCCTTTCACTGTTTGGATATTGTTCCCTGTCTCTCCCTTTCTTTGCAAGGATTTTGACCATCACTGCCCATGGGTCAACAATTGCATAGGACGGAGGAACTATCGCTATTTTTTTCTCTTCTTGCTGTCCTTAAGTACGCACATGGTTGGAGTATTCACCTTCGGCCTGATTTTCATATTGAACCACATGGAAAAGCTGGGAGCAGCTCATACCACCATTACGTATCCTTCTTGTTGGTCTTCAGAGACACAAGGTGGCCTAGAGGAAAATATGAAAGAGTGGATATGAAGGTTTGTCTTCCTGGAACTGGTGCAGGTTTACTCCTCTCCTGATTCCTGTTGCTCCTCCCGTGTAAATGCTTAGGACAATTCTTTGTCCCTGCTCATCTGACGTGTGCTTACCCCCAGTGCTGTGCCTGATCTTTTGTCTATCTCAGTCACTGCTGAGGCACGCAGCAGAAAGATACAGCCTCCCTGAATTTTACTTCCAATTGCATGTGACTCTATACTGTTGAGTACTCTTTACTGCATTTAAACATATGATGCAGTAGTGTTTGCCCTGGAGGCATGTCATCTTCATGGCAGTGTCAGTACTAACCCCTGGCTCTGAGGATTGCTGCTCCCTTTGATAGTTTAGTGTAGAGCAGTCTTTACAAGATGATTGAAGCCGGGACCAATGAGTTCACTTTATTTTTGAACAATCTCAATGATAAGGACTGTTGCTAGGAATAGATGGACTTAAGTTGAAATTTGCTTAGCCTAATCAAAGATGATGAACATGCTCCCTATTTCCAAGATTTTTTCTCCTTTTCCTTTCCTTGTTCTTCATAGTTTCATTTTCCCTTCACTTACTCCAGTTTCTTTAACTCCTGGGTACAGAATGGCTGTCATGTGTGTGGCTGGGTTATTCTTTATTCCAGTCATTGGTCTCACTGGTTTCCATATTGTTTTAGTGGCACGAGGACGCACGACCAACGAGCAGGTAAGAAGCAGTCTTTTCTCTGTGTTTGTAGCTAAAATGTTGATTTGGAAAGAAAAGCCAGCAAGTCAGCTTCAACAAATAAAAAAAACTAACACTCTTTTGAGGGTTTTATGCACATCTAGGAAGTTTGCCTCATTTTTCGTTTTCACTTTTTTTCTTGAATGCACTACAGGCTCAGATGTCCCCCTTCTCCTAACCACAAAGACTTGTTTAACATTTGAAATCTACTCATGTCCTTGAAATAGGTTTTATGTGGTGCGTACTGTCAACTCCAGAATTCAGACTTTATGAGTCAGACTGAATAAGTCATGAGACTGAACAAAAGAAAGGAAAAGATTAAATCAAGTCTTTGCCCTATCTCCTGATATTTTGAACTCCCCCAGCCAACCCACATGCTCTTAATAAGGTCTGAGCTAGCTCTTTGTCTCTCTCTCTTTGTCTCCCTTGTTCTCGTGTATGTGCATGCACACACACAGGCTATTGGACCTAACTTGTTTTGCTCTTCCAAACCAAGTGCTGACACAGCACTTGTGCCAAAAAACCTGTAAGCTTTAGTTCCTTTGCAGTACTTACATGTATCGTGTTCAGACCCTGTCTGAGGTCCGTGTATATACATGTGCATGCATTGACAGCATGCAACAGGTGATAGAGATCTAGTCATGGGATCCATAGCATGCCTCTGCTGTATGTAAGGGGTAGCTCAGCTGGGGCGTGCAGCGTGCCAGTAAGCTGTCTGAGGCTAGGTCTTTGTACACTGGGATGAGATTGTTTCCTATCCTGCAAGAGACAATAAAACCATGCATAAAATCCATGAATGGTATGAGAAGTTAACATAGGCAAAGAATCTGAAGTCATCCTGAATTGCTGCCTAACATGGACTTTGAACAAAGCAGGTTTACTGCAGCTGAAAATCCTTAAATGCTTTGCTGTGTCTATCTTAGTCTTGCTTGGAGTCAGCTGGTCTTAATTTTAAAATTGATTTTGGCCAAGTATTAAGTTTGATAGTGCTAACAATAGTAACATGAAATCCAAAGCATTTTGGTCCCTTATCCCAAATCATGTTCTGTCTGAGGCTTGTTTCTGTGCAGGGGTTAAAATTGTCCGTGAAAATTTGAAGAAGGAAAAAAAAAAATTAAAAATTAGAAAATAAACAAAAAACTTATTCTGTGTTTAGTTACACTGACATTTGGATAGGTTGAGAATTTTGCATTTAATTTGATTGAAATAACTATTGGAAAAGGCATTCTAGGATGGTTTGGTTTCCTGAGCTACCAAACCACTGAAACACTGTCTTCATTTCTGGGCAGTCCTGCGTACTGCAGAGCTGTAACCAGAGCATGGACGTTCCCAGCCTTCAGGTGCCTCTCTTATCTAAGTAATTAGGACCACAGGCTAGCAGTGACAGATAAGAGATCTGCTTCTGGCTTTGCCATTATTTTAAAACATTCCCTTTTCTCCTGTAGTCTTGCTAGATTTTCTTTTCTGACGCTATTAGTTTTCTGCAGTCAAGACTCTGGTTACAGTCTGCTCAGCACACATCCCCTTTTCCCATGACATTTTTGTAGGCCACTGGTGCAGACGTGTGGTGTTTTACTGTGCATTCTTGCTGTCCGTTCATTCCAGAGCTCATAGGTTTTGAGCACTCATAGAAGCCAGATTGTGATTTGGGAGTGCGTGGTGGCTGAGCATAGTTTTCTGAATACCTCTGGAAGTATTTTATGGAACCAAAATAACCAACATCTGCTCATAGCCTGGTATTTTTAGTTTCTGGATAGAGTAAATAAATACCTCTCCTTCTGAGACTGCTTTCCATCTGTATCTCAAACTGTGTTGGTCGTTCTGAAAGTAATGCCTCCCATTTATTTCCATGGAAACTGCAACAGATACAAAGAGCACAATAACATCACTTGCTCTACCAAATTCTCAGCTACAGAACACTCTTTTTCAGTACAGTCATGAAGATTAGCTGTGTGTTTTGCCTGCAGTGAACAAGAGTCTATATGCTGCACTCATAAAAGTCTGCACCGGTGGAGGTGACCCACTGTCACTGTCACCACTGCTGAAATTTCCCACCCACCCCTCACTGAGCTCACAGCCATTTCTGGGTCTCCATCACCAATCAGGAAGCATCAATGCATCTCAGTGGGTGCCATTTTTTCCACCTGGAGCAGTTCAGTGACACACCTTTGCTCCATACACACCCCCATGTCAGACGCCATTCTGTCAGAGTGCTGCTCTGCTGCCATCTGTCACACAGCAACAAAACATAACGGGATATTGGTGGGAAGCTTCAACCTCTGCTGCCATGCCACCAACAGCCGCCTCTGATGTCGTGGGCCAACATCATGAAATAGGAGGCATTATTTTCAGAGCAGCCTTTCTACTTTGGAAACCAAATTGCTATAATTAGTAATGTGATCTGTGAGGTAGAGAAATCTTATTTTCATGTTGTGTTTGAGAAGCTGAACAGAGAGATATGAAGTGCTTTGGCAGCATCTGGCAGCTAGTTAGCTTAAGTCCAGGAATGAATGCTGATGTGCCAGATGTGCAGGTCTGTGCTTTAGTCATCAGGTTACTCTTCCAACACTCAGAACTTCCAGCATGTCTCTCTTGGCCTTTTAAAGAGTTTTATGTAATATCAAATAGGCCAGCATAATATATTGCAAAATCATTTAATCATTGTTATTTTATGTGCAAGTAATTAAAGTATTTCTGGTACTCTTTAAACTCGGTGCTACATCAGAACTGTGAGTTGATTAAAATGCATTACTTGCAAAAAGCAACATAATGCTTTTATTGGCAACCACTATTAATCTCTCTGGCTTTATTGGTATTTATCCCCATATGGTTACTTTCAAGTATCTGCCTGCTAAGTACAAACCCTTTATAATGTTTATGGAGCTCTGACTACATCCTGCCAGACTAATAAGACTTGACTTTTATTAAAGTAGCTAATTTCCAAGTAAGCACGGTAATCACTGGGGAGTTCCTGGCACCCTCCCCCATGAGGCAGTGGTTGTGCTGATTGCTGCCGGGGGGAGGAGGATGATTTGAAAGAAACCCTGATCTCATCCAGCATTACGAACTGTCACTCCTTTCTGTTTGAAGGGGACTTAGCAGGGTAGAGAGGTGAGGTTACCAGGGAAGGAAAGAGACCAATACAGGATGTTTGGCTGACAGCAGGCACAACTCATGCAGGAACAGCATGGAGAGGTGAACATGGCAGCTTTGAAATGCGCTCATATTGAGCTCGTGGTGCTTGTGGGAAAGGCTCTTCACTGGTGTGTGGTGGAGGGGTGTGTTAGAGCACAGGGGGAGAGTGCAGCACTCAAAGAACAGCAGTCTCCTCTTTGGGCAAGACAGTATTGTTAGCACAAGGAACCTTGTCCTTGCCTTTCTAAGGGTTGGGCAGTGACTTATGAAACCAGAAGTTGAGCACTGACCTGAATATGTTTCCAGGTGACAGGTAAATTTCGAGGGGGAGTGAATCCTTTTACCCGAGGATGCTGTGGAAATGTGGAACACGTGCTCTGCAGCCCTTTGGCTCCCAGGTAAGAAGAAGGGAGTAAGGGAGGTGGAGAAGTTGCTGGGAAAGAGGTAGCTGTGGTAGCAGCTTCACTGTTGCGTAGCTGTAACCTGCCCAAGCAGTTGCTTTCTTCATATAATTCGTAATCCTCATGCCAGAAATAGGTATTTGGAATGAGCAAGTCAGCTTATATCAAGAGCTGGTAGCCTTGTCTCACCAACTTGTTCATCCGGTGACTTTCAGTAACAACTTTCAGTGTGTTACCACACTTCCAGCATGACTTTTTGCACTGTACAGTCAATGTTCCAAGTATAGGTGAGGGATTCTGGCCTCCTGGACACAAAGAAGTTATCTAAAATCAACATTTCACCTTGAGACTTGAATCTAATTTAAGGCAGCTGTGGTTTTCAATCCCACTGTCGCTTTCATTATCATAGAACAGATTTTCAACCAGGTCTACATTGCAGAACCAAGGATTTTATTTATGGCTTTCTATTTTTGCAGAAATTGATTTATCCCTTCACATTTTGAAATCGGGATTTTAATGCAGTAGATCAGATGGAGTATAAATATCCTGGGTTCTGATCTGTCTAGCCCGTGTACACACTAATAATATCACAACAGAAGATTTATTTGGGCCTTTTCGGGATGCTGAGCAATCCCAGACCTCGATACTGTTATCTGTCTATTGTTTATTTTTTTTTAATTTGCTGTACAACAAATAACTTCTACAAGTCTGTTACCTTTATTAAAATGGAGACACTGGAATAGCCAAAACTTAAAAATCAGGTCAAGATATTTTAAGTGAGCTGGACTTTAGAAGCTGGGAGATACTCTGGTTACGAGAGGTGTGTGAGCAACGTCACCATTGCTATCTCAGACTTTTAGCAGGCCATGTTTTTGTGTTTTGTGAAGGCTTGTTCGAATTGTCCTGTATACTGAAAGACACTGAGCCATCAATGCTAGAATGTCCTTTTCACTAGATGAAACAGAAAAAGCTTGTGTATTGTGCTGCTTATGTGTTGTACAGCCATTGCCAAATTGCACTTACGGAGTCACGGTCTACTGGAAAGTAATTAAGTATCTAGAATAATCCATTTCCCTTTAGATTTGTTGCTTGCTACAGGCCTGTTTCTTTTACTTCCATTCATGTTAACACTCTAAACACACTACAGAAGCAAGTCACCATGTGGTATGCTATAATTGACAGCACATCTTCTTCTCCACATTAATTCCCCACTCGCTGGGTCTTATTCCCCCAGTCTCCTCCACCTTCCACTGCAGGGAAGCTGTTTCATGATAACTAGGTAAGATCTAGTAACTTGCTTCCTTTGGTGGTAGGCCTCTCCTTCTCTCTTCTCATGATTTGTGCTCTTGTCCATCAGTGCTTCCAAAATTACTTTTTTTTTTTTTTAATACATCCTCTCCTTTTGCTCACTAAAAACCCCGATGATCTTTTTATTGCTTTTTAATTATTACTTGGGCTGACTTCACTGAAATAATTGGAGCTTACTTATGTAGATTCTATCACATCCTTAAATCATGCCTCAAGTAGGAAGATTGTCTTGTCTCTGTCTGATTTTTAGGCGATAGTTTATTTTAATGATAACTGTTGAACAATTAACCAGGTACATAGTTGAACCCAAGAAGAAGCTGGCTGTGAGCGTGAAGCCTCCTTTCCTCAGACCTGATTTATCTGAACGACAGATCACAGTGAAGATCAGTGACAATGGGATCCAAGCCAACCTCAACCGGAGCAAGGTGAAGTGGTCTGTAGGCACTTCTGAAGAGCACATCCTGAGCTTTATGGAACTAAAGCCTGGAAATAACTTTGTCATAGAAAATCTCCTTGAGATGATGCATCTCTCAGAGAAACTGGTGGAGATTGAGTCCTTGTCTCATACTTTATCTTCTAAAAGTAACCCAGTAGCAGCAGCTCTTAATCTATTATCAGACCTGCAGACATCTTTTGAAAGAGGTTATTCTTTCAATAGTTCATTATTTTTTGTCCCAAGAATTTCCACCTCTGTGTTCAAATTAATTTTAACTAACTCATATTGTGGGAACCCTTGAACCACCAGATTGGCTGTTGTACTTTGAGGAAAGCTAAGAGCTTCCAGATGACAAGAAGGTTTCCAGTCCAGTGAAAGAACCACAGAAGTTGTGTTTCAGAACTTGTTGAGTTCTAAATTTGAATTCTTCACTCTCCTCTTTCTTTTTCTTTTTTTTTTTTTCCTTGTGGGGCTTTTTTGTGTTTTTGTTGTGGGCAGTAATTGATTCTTTGGTCATTTGCAGTCCAAAATCAGTCTGGAAGGTCTGGAGGATAAAGGTATGGATGTGCAACCACCGCTTCCACCCAAAGGAGATCAAAGCAAATACTCTGAGTTAAAAGGGCAGCTGGGGACCAGTGAAGGTATGGTTGCATGATCAGTGTTTTATTTTTAATAATATGAAAATATTTTACCCTCTTTAAAATATTATAGTATTCTTTCAGAACACTAAGGGGATCTGGGTGAAGGGTTTTGTTTTTACAAGAGCTGTGAGTTAGAGGAATAAACAGCAGGAAGGGAAAAGAAAATTTGAAGTACTTCGTTCAAGCCTAAGCTGGGTATTTCAGTTTTGCAGTTTTTAAACTCTTTTAAACCCCTCTTAAGTTTTTGATCAGTTTAACAATGAAAAATGTCATTTTAAAGTAGGGAATCAAAAATATTAGCATAAAATGCTTAGTCATAAGAAACGAATATTTCATTTTTGAAAAGATTAAAGCTTTGAGACTGTTTAAGAAATCTCCCTTCTTCAGGCAAAATTATTTGTTGAACTGATCCCAAATAACCAGTAATTTGAAATACAGCAAAAATACCACTCACCAAAATATGTCACACCACTTTGTATAACATACCTTTTCTTCTTCTCTTTAGATTATTGCTCTGGACATGGGCACTGTTATTTCCACATGGGGCCCTGTTGATTTTGGTGGAATTCATCACAAAAATAGCAGGAGTTCCATTCTGTACAGAATGGAGCTCAGTTTGCAGAGAAGCACGGATAGCAAGAGCTTAGGAATGATAATATGCTGTCCACACATTCCAATATAATGTCCGTTTTTTTTTCTTATCCAGAAAGTGGCCTTTCACCCAAGTTGATCAGCCCTCCTACACCTGCCATGTACAAGTACCGGCCGGCTTTCAGCAACAATCCCAAAGTGCACTACCATGCTGCTGCTGAGCAGGTGAGTGAGCTGCAGTAGCCTGTGACAATCTGTCCCCAATTAATTCCAGACAGCTTGAGGCTGAGGAAAAATTCATTACAGGGGTCTTGTGAATGTCACAGTGTGAAAACAAACAACAACATTTGGCATCATTGTGCAACAGTGTAGATTTTCACTGTGCTTCTTATGAAAACATGTCCGCTTTTGCAACATTCCTTTGTTGAGCTTGATGCATCTGTCCTGCTGACAGGCATGGACTCTGCTTTGCCAGAGTCTTGACTCAGTCCTGAGGTGCTGAGAAGTGTCACCTCCCACTGGCTTCTCCTGACATACTGCCAACCCCCATTTGCTTCAGTGGAAGCTAGGCGTGCTTAGTGCCTTATCTATCAGAGTGCAGCTCAGTGGATCCTTAACACGTTAGTTTGCAAAACAGAAAAAAACATTTTAGCATCCCAAATGATACTTTAGTGAAAATTAAAATTAATGAAAAATTAATTTCTCACCTCCTTTGGTTGGAGAAAAAAACCTCCCAACACTCAGCATCTTCCTATTAAAAAAATGGGGATCAGACAATTAGAGTCTTTCCTTTGGCATGAGTGTCACCTGTTTTCTCTTTAGCTTAGAAGTTTAGAAACAGTTAACAGTATTTCCTCTGGAAGCACAGTACAAAGCCAAGCCCACTGATAATAGGCTTGTTTTCCTCACTTATTTCTCACAAACTTGTTGCAAGTATTCATTACCCCTTGAGGATCTGACAAAACCCGTTTGAAAATCAAAGATCTAGCTTGTATATTGGCAGTATGCATCCAAATCTTTATATGTCAATGAAGATACTCTTCAGACACATACACCAAATAAAGTTTTCTTATGATTAATTTTCTCAGCTCCTCCAGTGTCACCTCTAGAGTAGCAAGAAGAGGATGAAAAAAATAATGGATAAGATAGAGATGTATAATTGTTTCTAAGCAGCAGCACTGGAATAAGACAGAACGTTCCTTAAATGATGAGGAGAACTATTCTAGTATCCTCTTCATTTTGGAAACACAGGTGGTGATAAAAGATGGAATTCCAGCTACCATCAATTTCATGTTTCAGCCTTACTGCAGTAATTATAAACCTTACTTGCTGGATCTGTCCACTGAATGAAGCAAGGACTGATATGTGAAAGGGAACATGCAAACAACAGTGTGTTCTCTGTATCCAATAAGTTTAATATCCTATTGTCTTCAATTTATTATGTGAAAAATGACTTGCTATCCAATTCAAAATACTGTATATACAGGCATCATCTACCATTTTTGAGCTGTGTAAACAGTAGGTGATATTTGGATCATGATGCAGAAAGTCAGAGAGCCAGGAAGGCAAACTTGTGCTATTCAATCAGATGCACAGCCATAGATGCAATATGGATCCAGGACAGCTTCTGGTTAAGCCAGGGCATGAGGCAGTATTTTGAATTGGCAGCTTGGTTTTGCATGTTCACCCTGGGGGTTGCTTAAAGGATGATGTTGGTATAGGCTGACTGGTCCATATACAGAGAGATTTGTAGACTTGTAGTGGAAATACTAAAAAAAAATAGTTCATTTGGCAAGCTGAGAAGGTTAAATGTATTTGTCTGCCAAACCATACCTACGTGTCATGTACAGAGAGAAAGAGAGTAGCTTGGTGTGGAATATCGTGTTACCTCTTCTGTATCAGTTCTTCAGCCTGTCAGTGTAATTCTGCTGTTGAGTGGTGAAGGCTGGTAAGAAAGAGTGATCAGAGCACAAAGATAAGTACCACAAATGCACTTACAAGCTGCATCATTTCTCTCTCCTCCTCCTTTATAGGCTGTCACTTGGTCTCCTTTTTCCAGAGAAAGTCAAATTTAGCAGCATGCTGCAGGGATACTGAGCTGTTTTGCATAGTTCCCTATCTTCTACCTCAAAGACCGAAACCAAAGAAAAGTTTGGAATGAAACAAATTTTTGCTAGTTATGCCTTTTTTATAATTTGCCTTTTAAACTTTTTTATAATTTGCCTTTTAAACCTTTTTTATAATTTGCCTTTTAAACTCTAGAAACTAGAGAATAAATTGCATTGACTGCAGTTATGATTGAACATGTGGCTGATAATCACTCTTTGCTGAGCTGATGTAGCCAATTTATTATGCTTCATGACAAACCCTTCCTTAAAGAAGAAGCAGAAACGATTTTCTTAGCACATAATGGTCTTTTAAGTGAACAGAACTGTAAGCAGTCTTTCATGGAATATAAACAAAGGGAAGCCCTGTATATTTTCAATGCAGACAAATAAATACTGGCCTGTGTTTCCTTCTCTGATGTAGATTATTTTATTGTCTAAATGGTGGGAGGGAGCCTCTCTAATTAATCTTAGGTGCTTGATTTTGAAGACCTGTGACCTGATCTTCAGAATTGTTGAATATTTGTATCTCTGAGTAAAGTGAATAAGAGTGTGCTGGTCCCCAGTGTGCTGAAATGAAGTCTAAAGGATGTCTGACTCAGCACTCAGAACCAGACATCACTCAACTCAAGAGCTATTTGTGGAAGAGCCGAAGCAAAGTGCTTTTCCAAGGGCATTACTACCAGATTACAATCTCATTTACCTTAACAGAGTTTCAGTTTAGAAGTTATCTCATTGTGTTCATGCATTGACATACTTATTAGTCAATATTATGTAGCAGTTACTGTGACAGACTCCTTGATTCTGAGGTGTTGTCCACGTGCTGAGAAGGGGTCAGATTCCTCATAGTGAACCTTCGTCGTAGCCTGTGAGCCTGAGAGAAGATGTCCAACTTTTTTTCCTCCTGTGCAGTCTCACAGAGGGCAAATCTGTACATGTCTGTTATAGGCCTTTGTTTCTCATATTCACCTCTGTTTTAGATCACCCTGCAGGAGGGACACAGCCAGGGGGCTCTGATAGAAGAGGATGGCAGGAGCCTTGATTACCAGTCTGAACCCAGCCTGGACATCCCCAGCTACCGCAAGAGCTCCCTTCACAAGACCTATCAGTCTTCCCCACTCCAGATAGATTCCTTTGCTATCAATTCACGATCTCTGAGCCTGAAATCTGCTGGCAGGAGAGGGACAGACAAAGTGCCCCTTCATCCAATAAAGTCTGAAGGGGCGGCTTCCACTCCTTACAAAAGCATCTTTTCTCCCAATTCCCTGTCGAACAGAAACGGGAGTCTTTCATATGACAGTTTGCTAAACCCCATGTCACCCTCGGGGAGGAAGTGCGTTGCCCATTCTGCAGTCAGCTCTGTCGGGTACCACTCACCGTATTTATCAGCCAAAATGTGCCATCTCCGGGGGAGCGAGCTGCAACGCCAGCCACCTCAGAGCTTCAGCCCAGTGCTGGGGGGCCCAGCTCCACATCAGCGAGACCCCTCTCCAGTCCGCTATGACAACCTTTCCAAAACCATTATGGCATCCATTCAGGAGAGGAAAGAGATGGAAGAGAGAGAGAAGCTCCTCCACTCGCACCCCGATTCCGTGTTTGCAGACTCGGGTGTCTATGACACCCCTAGCTCTTACAGCCTTCAGCAAGTCAGCACGCTCTCTGAAGACCCACGCAGCATGGCGATGAGATACGGATCTAGAGACAATCTGATGGCTGCTACCAGTTTTAGCACAAGGAACCCTATACTGCAGTCCTCAGTGTCTTCGCTCTCAAGTGCAATGACAAGAGCTCCAAGGACTTCCACAACCTCTCTGCAAGCTGATTTAGCCAATAACAATGTCCAGACGCATCAAGCACTACAAGGCAGGGTGAGCAATGGCTCCTACAAATCACCAGGCCACCAGGTCCCATCGTCCCCCACAGGAATGCCTAGGTCACCCTCTTACGGAGGCCCAAAGGCTGTCTCATTTGTAAACACTGTGGAAATTACAGAGGTGCAATCAGTGGGAGCACAAAGGTATGTACTGCTTATGGTGCTGCTTAGGAATGAGAGGCTCTTTGTGAGATGCCTCCCTGGAGGCACGGCCCCGGTTTTGTGTTTGTTGTAGGCCAACAGGGGTGGCATATTTGTGGGTGCTCTTCTATTCTGTGGCAGCACAGAGCAGAAATGACAAAATACTTGCATGTTTGCTGTAACTTGAACTGCAGGTGGTCAGTGAAGCTGTGAAATTCATTGTGATTTAATATCTAAGGCGGACTTGTTAATTACTTGCAAGACACGGGGCAAATTATCCCTCCTGTTACACGTGAAAGGTTGAAGCTGTTGTAGTGCACTGCCTAAAGGGAGGCTGGACCCCACCTTTGTCTGGGCACAGAAGCACTAACAGGATGACAGCACATACAAATCCTGGAAGCTGTGCTTGGCATAGAGAGCTGTGTATTCAGCTGTGCTGCATGTCCTGTAGCACAGAAGGAGTGATGAAAGCAGAGGCCATCTCACTGTGTCCTTCCTTACTGTTAGAAGTGGTATCTGAGCAACATCTTCAGCTGCAGCTTCTGCATGCACTTACCTTTCTCTTCCTTCTGGAGACTTGACTTTGTAATGGAAAGTCTGAAAAGAGCCACATGACCTTGCTGAGGCTGCAGTGTGGGGCCTGGAGAGCTAATTGGAAATATTTAGGCTTTCTTTGCACTTGGCAGTTTCTTCACTATGCTGTCCTCTGGTTAATGTCCCAGGTTTCTTACTCCAGCATTAACATTTTGGGGAAAGTTACTGAAATGAGGGACAACCATTACTATAATTCTCCCAGAGTTTAATGGCAGCAAATTATTTCCCAGTGTTTTCAAGCGAGCTACAGTTTTTCTGGTTTGTCTACTGGTAGGAGAGCTAACATTTAGCAGGCGGACGGCCTCTCCTCACATGAGTTAGGTGAGTTTGTTTCAGTGGAAGAGGACCTGCCAGATTTCTCTTGCCTCCCTCCTCTCTGTTTGAGTCCTGGATGTGTCAGCTGTTGCTACAGGAAAGACACTAATATGAAAAGCTCTTTACCTTTTCTTAACCTTGGACTTCCACAACATACATGAGGTCTTTTATCCCATTGCTTGGTGAATCCTGGGGATTAGACACACTGTGTTTTGATTTAGACCTTTAAAAGGTCTTCTGAGAAAAGCCTGTTGTCGCTTCACCCTGGCTGTAGGTCATAAGAAAGGAAATTATTTAAAAGAGTTGATCAGGACTATGGTCTTTAATTACAGGCATCATAGTGTGCTTCCTGACTTGATTCAGTTTGTGTCTTCTATGATGAAGAAGTTCTACACTCCAGTTTTTGTATGTCTTTCAGAGATTAGCAAGATAGTTTTGTTTAACTTTGAATATTTATCTAGAAAGTGTTTTTTCAGAGCATTGTGTTTCTAATTGTAAGTAAGCACAGTTTGGGTTAAAGTCAACAGTGAAAAGATTTAAACTTTCCTGAAGATGCTTTGCAATTAGTTCAGTTCAACAAAGCATCTAAGCAAGTGATTAAATGAGCATTTTAACAAATATTACTGCAGTCTGATCCACTCATCTAATGGCCAAGTGAATTCTCTCATTTCAGTGGCTTTTCATCATGTGCACTGGCTTCAACCAACTTCCATGTTCAAATATTTTGCATCAGTGGGACTCAGTCTAACAGTGGTGGTTGTTCATCCTGAATGAAGCCATTCTGTTATCACATTTGCACACTAACATTATGTCTTGGTATTTCTTTTGGTGCAGGGATGACATACAGATGAAGACACCGCACAGTAAAATAAATGGACAGCCAAAAGGAATATCTAGGCTAGGCTCAACGTCAAGTTCCCAAGGAACACCCGTCAGCCCTGCTAGACACTCAAATGTTAAGAAGGTGTCTGGAGTTGGTGGAACAACCTATGAAATTTCAGTGTAAAATAAAATTAAATGAAAACAAAGAGCCATCCACTCAGCCAGCCATGAAGCTAGGAGCACTGTGAAGACTCAATTAACAACAAAGAAGGAGCAGCAGCAGCTGGCCACTCTCCTTTTCTTGTTTTGGATTTGTTCTGTTTTCATCTGTCTTTTGGCCAAATAAACAGCTGCAGCCTTATTCTTGACGGAATAGAACTGTACAGTCCATCAGATTCGTCTTAACTGACAGACGGGAACTGGCTGCCACCTACCACCACAACCACAGAGCGGATTTTTTATGCAAGAGAGTGCTGAAGCCATTGTGCGTCTGTCTGTCCAACATTGTGTACCAGTAATGCAGTGAAAAAATGGTCAGTCCGGGATCGTTCTGTTTTCCTGTGCCCCTTCCCAGTTATGCTGGCCAGCCACGTGTCCAGCAGGAGTCAGAGGTCCAGCTGCTGCTTTTCTGCTGGCGAGGAAAGCGTGCTCCCTGTGCTGGGCAGTCTGCAGGTGTGAGAGCTGCCCTGCGTCTCCCAGGCGTTGCAGGTCAGGTTCTCCTAGGCAGGAGTGGGGCAGTGCACCCTGCACCACGAACACTGTGTCATCTTCCAAAGGCTCCCTGCTCCTCTGTCCCAGCTGGGTGCAGGAGAAAGGGCAGCAGCCGCTTCTCCCCGTCTGCTGGTCGCCTTCCCACGTATGAAACAAACGTGCGTGCACCCTCGTGTCTGTCTGATGGGAAAGGACTGCACCACCAGTGAGGATCTTCCACTCTCACCTCTCATCCCTTTTTTTTAAAGGCTTCTGTGACTCAGAAATAAATCCATGTGGACACGAAAGGAAGTGTTCAGATGGGAACAAGTTCTAAACAGTCATCAGCTGCTTTCCCTGCACCCTCCCTCTTGCCTGTTGGATCCAGGCAGTAAGGTGCTTACTGCCGTGCCTGGTGCCCTGTGCAGTCCTGCAGCAGGGTTAGCATGAGCTGTTGAATTTACAGTGTGTGTAACTGAGCCAAGCGTAAGTCTATAGGATATAAATTTGGTGTCTGCCTGATGACTGGCACATTCCCTCTGGTCTTCAGTACTGTAAGACAAAGGATTTTTCTGTTTGGTTTTTGAATTTTCTTTCTGTTGGGGAACAACTTTTTAAAATAATATCAAAAGATTTAACATTCTGAGGTTTCCTTTCCTTGTCTACAGAAAACTACGTTTGCTTTGTTGGATTTAAAGACGACTTTGCTGTTTAAAAACAAACAGAAAACGCAAGAAAGTGTTACGTTATTTTTTGTCTCAGAAATCAGAACTCTGGTAACTCTAATTTTGGGGCAAATATTTATTTCCTTTCTTTTTTTTTTTCCATTCCTGATCTCCTTCTCACTTGCTATCAAAAGTACGGAGGTCTGGACGAATGCTAAGCAGCCAGAGTGTGTGTTCTATTAAAAATATCCTGAGTGACTGTTGCCAAAGTCAGTAAAAATCATTCTTTATCACTGAGCCAGTCAGCATATGAAACCTCGACTTTTCACCTCGTTCTCCTGGTAAATAGTTTTGACTAGAGAGCTAAATTCCTTGTTTTTCAGGATATTGGTTTCAAGGGGCTAAATCCTTTCCAGTCCTTGACCATAATGGAGAACTCTCCAGCTAATTGGTAGCCATTCAGGATGTGTCGATAACATTTTACTTGTGTTCATCTACGTCGAGATTAATTATTCCAGAAGGCAAATATTGACCTCAGTTTTGCCTGGTTAAAATGGATCTTTTGATGTGATAAATGTTGACATCTACTGCAATACAGAGTTACTACATGTTCCTTTTGTATCGCATGATTTTGGAGAGGAAGACTGAAGTAAGCATAATTATGTGTAAAGCTCTATATTGTCCGAAGGGAGAAATCGAGAAAGCAGAGCAGCTGAAATAGGCCGAAGTTATGAGAGAGTGAAGTAGGAATCAGTGTGCATTTTATGGCCTCGGTGATATTTTAAATGCCTGCTGTAAGGGCATTGCAGAGAAGCAGTCGTCCTGCTGTGCAGATTTGTTTGCTGCCATGTGGATATCGCCGTTAGTTGGAGGCGCCGCGGTGCCAGAAGAGTGCTGGCAGACTGGATCGGGTACAGAGGGAGCAATGTGTGCTAGAAGACTGGACAAGCTGGCTAATAGGAAGATTCAAGGGGCTGAAAGCATGTCACTGGCCAAGCAGTGATTTGGAAATTGAGTATGATAATTTTACAGATATGTTACTTAAAATAGGTAAAACCAAAGGCAAACCAGAGTTGTTCCCTGGTTTACATTCAGAGGGAGGAGACGACGATAGGGAAGGAGAAGGGGAGTAGTCTTCCAAGGCAGAATACTGGAAACTACAGACTGAAGACAGTCAGACCTTATTCAGATACGTGATGAGAGAAGGTTCTGCTCAAAGTGGAGCTGCAGGGCCAAGAAGCTACACCCTGCAGCCTCAGATTTCTGCTGTCTTTAACTGTTACTGATCTGCAGTTCTACCCTGATGTTAGCTCCTCTGCAAGGTGCAGGACTTCCTCAAGGGCTGGAATTCACTCTGGTGCACAGAATAACAGGACACTCACCTGTTAGTTAAATGCCATGTCTGCCACACGTCAGGGGATGGTGGCACAGAATTTGGGCTCACCATCTAGATGAGGGCACGTTATCATGTACCTATGAATATGTGCATGAAATGCAAGCAAAGCTGAGAATCTGCACCAGTGTTGTATTTGAGATTTGCATCCCAGCGACGCTCCACTCTTTCTTTCTTCTGCATTTGTAAAATGCAGGAGATCATTCTTTCTCCTGCATTTGTAAAAGAAAATGCTATTGAGGAACTTGAAGGGCCAGAGAGCCTCTGAAATTAACTGCATTAGGTCATGAGAGAAGAATCTCTCAGTAAGACTGAACACAGTGGTGTACGTATAAAGCACTAATATCCAGGGTTCTTTCTGAAGGAAAGGGCAAGGGAGGAAAGGATGACTGCACTTGACTGCACTGTCATTACAGGCTCAGATGTAAGGATTATGTATTTTGTGAGTTGTTTTGGCCACAGTTAAGACGCATTGGATATGGTAACAGGTTTACAATGGTACCAAAGTCTTTTTTTTTTTTTCTTTTGGGGTTTGCATATAATTCAGTGCTCATAGCCTGGAGTAAATCATTCAAGTTTTCTGGCAGAATAAGCTGAGCAGAACTGTTAACAGGAGACTGCATGCAGCAAATCCAGCCTCCTTTCCAGCCAAGGCACTGAACCTACAGCCGTTCTCTTACATGTAAGCACCTGTGTCCATAGCTCCTATTGCAGGGGATCTACTTACTGCATCTGATTTAGGAGCAGAATCCCCTCCCTTGTTAAAATATTGTTCTTCAAACAGTTCACAGGTTAGCAGCCAAGTTCTTCTATTGCCCAAATCCTCAGTTTTTACAGACACTACAGCCAAATTTTCAGGTGGTGTAAACTGGTGTGGCTCCACTGAAGCTAAGTAAGTGATGCTGATTTTCAGTAGGTGGGATCAGCTATGAAAATCCAGCACAAGTTAACACATATTATAAAGTAGCTTCTTGATTTTGTCATGTTTATTTCATGTTCAGAAGTCTTAAAGCTTTTCAATGTGTTTTTATTTTTAGCTGTGGATTGTATTACTTTAAAAAAAAAAAAAGCAATAGATTTTGTTTAGTTTATGCATCAATGTTCATTGCATATTGCATTTCATTAGCTGTTCATACACTCCCATTTAGCCTCCAGGTTTCCATTGTAGTGCAATCTGCCTTGAAAAGTTGGATCTCTGTATTGTTAATTGTATAATATATTGAGCATTATGAAATTAAATGTACCTTACTATGTGGGTGGGAGAGAGAGGAAATATTTTTACTTGAAGCCTTAATATTTTCTTTTTTTACTGCTTTGTTTGTTGACCTCATAGGAAAGTCTGAATAGCAAAGACTTTGGGCCAAATACTGCACTGATATGCAACCAGCATTTGGCCCCCATGTCAAAACTGGACGCAGACAAAACCTGAAGGTAACAGGGGAGAAAGCCTCAGGGCAGCATCTTTTCCTGGAGGTCATTAGAACAGTCTGAGCTGTGTCTGTAAGTAAGCACATTGAAGAAGTCCTCAAGTCTTGAATTGTAAAGAAAGGTGATAGCAGGAACTGCCCAAATATCTTACATTTGCATTTTCTTTTTTAAATTAAAACAGATGTAATTGCAGTTTGCTCAGAGCTGTAAGGGTTGCACAGAGCTGTGTTAGTAGCCGCGTGCAGCAAATGAACTGTGCTGAGTGGCTGTTCTGGAATTGCTAACGAGGCATAATGTCACATCAGCTTGGCCTGAGATGATCACCCTGTGGGCGTTACGTGGTGCTCCTCAGGAATGCCTACTCTACAAGCCTAATGTGGAAATGTGGTTTTGTTTGGGCTATATCTGTGGTCCAGACTAGATATATATATATAAGTATATATATATACAATTTTTATTTTTATGTGGGGAAGATGAGGTTAAGGTTGCTGTCCCTGACAGTCTGGAAAGCTAATGCTGAACCGTTTCTATGGTCTGTATTTCACCTGTTCTGCCACCTTGAATTGTTGGAATGTATCCGTGCAGGCTTTGTGGAGCTCTGTCTGTAACCTTTTTTGTGGCTCTCGTAATACATACATATATATTTTTAAACCTTTGAGTCACTTCAGTATTTTAAAGCGTCCAGTGTCCCTGGTGCGTTGTGCTGACATGGCCTCGGGTGCTCAGTCGGTCTGTGGGGTGCTGCCCCTTTTCATTTCTGCTTCTGCAAAACGTGGACTGAAACAGCTGAACTGGGCAGGCCAGTTCCAGTGCAGAACCCATGGGTGTCAAAATATTAAACCAAGTGATCGCAGGTGCTCATCTTCAAGGTGCTTTGAGTAGAAAATAAGAACCTTCTAAAAAGTGCCTCCTAGTTGTGACCAGTGGATCATGCTTTTGGGGCCGCAGCAGGTAGTGCAGGGACAGCGCGAGGTGAAGCTTTTCCTAGAGTCTGTTGTGAAAGTTGTGGGACTTAATAGGAATCCTGTGGTCCAGCACAATCGGGAATTGTTGCTACAGAGTAGTGTGGAAAAAAGTGTTCTATCCAGGATATCTGGATTTATACATCCCAAAGATGTATGACTTTTCATCTATCTATCTTCATCTGTTTCTGTTCTTTGGAAATACGTCCATTTGATGTGTAAGATTGGCTTATAATTCACACAATTGCCAAACTCCTAACAGCAGCTGCTTCAGGATTTCTGATGCTGTCATTTGCATATGTAGACTAATTATATTGAGCAGGAACCCATTCAAACTTGTTCATTATAAATAGCAATCGTATCTGTGTGCCGTAGAGGCAGAGGTTACCTTATTACATGTCCAAAAACTTAATCAACAGGCTCCATTGATGTTAACTAAGTCAAACAGATTTATGTAAGGTCATGAACTGTTTTAGTACATTTTATTTAAAGACATGTTGGCTTACAGAGGTCTTGGCTTTCCTCTCTCTAAGTAATGGATAAATTATCCACGTTTATATTCAATTCTCCATCACTGTTATTATTTTTTTTATTCTGCAGGATGAGTTTCAGTTCACATTTTGGAACATAATAAGGAGAGACAAAGGAAACTATTTATACAGGTGACTCTATCTTCTAAGAGAGAAGCGGTTATATAATAAATGGATTAGAGTTACTGTCAAAATAGGTTTTGTTCATCTTGTCACAATAACTTGAATTTTAAAGTAAGGCTTATTTCATAGCTGATATCTGTATAGCCCTGAAACATTTGCAAGGTTCCTCGGTTAGACATTTCAAATTATATGAAGAAATATGATCTACTTCTGCAGATTAAAGAGTCTCAGAGAAGTGATGGTACATTTTACAGTGCCTTATATATATGTGTATATATATATATGTATATATATATAATGCCTATGTGTATATAATGTATACATAACTGTACATATATTCAAGTAAAACTAGTTCTAGGTGTCCCTATCTGGTGTATTTTAAATGGAACTGATCTGTGTTGATAGAAAAAGAAATGGTTGTATCAGCAGCAAAATACAAAACCAAAAATACTTATTAAAACATTAGCAAATAAAACAGACTGAAAACAGTGTTTCTGCCAGTGGTTATGTTCCATGCTGTGGAAGACTGGTAGGTATGCCCACTAATTTAAGGCATGTTTGGAGAAGAGAAAGCACTGGTGGAAGTTGGAGAAGGCGGAGAACATCAGAGAGCTTTCCTTTCACCCCAGCACTGTGCCCCTGCTTTAATATCTGCACTCACTGTGTTACGAATTTGCCCTCTGTGTGATGAATTCTGCTTTTTCTCCCGAAGCCACGTATGAGTTTGGCTGTGGGACCTGAAGGCCCTGCTGGTCTGACCTGCTGCTGCTAAGCCCACATTCACTGCGTGCCACGTGGCTGCATCAGCAGCAAATGGTGACCCTGAGCGTCCCTGGAGCTGGGCTGTCCGTGGGAAGCTGTGAGAGCACGAGGGATCCCTGAGAGCCCCCAGTACAAGAGAGCTGAAGTGGGGGGTGGGCTGTCTTCCAGGGGCAGCCGAGAGCTCTGAACTGTCAGAAATTGCCTGAAATGAGTCGCCTTGGGAAACCCAGCTCTCACTGCAAGATCCTTCAGCCTCACTGACATTGATCCACCAGTTCTTTCCAATGGGCAAAATGGTTCCTTCCTGCCAAGTGTTTTTTTCTCCCAACAGGCATGCGGTCTTCTGATACAGGCTAGATACAGAACGGGAATTTTTGCAAAGCTTCAGACAGTGGATCTTACCTAGGGGGAGAGAGAAGTGTCTTCTGAGGCAAGAGATGCATCTCAAGATTGTAAGGAGGATTCTTTATGTCTTGCTTTTTTCATGCAAATTATTTAATGCTGTGCTGCCATGCTGTTTGCCCTTTAGACATGCTTTTTTTTTTTTTTTCTGTAGATTTTCATATAATAGTGTGACCATTTATTTGCAGGGAATGTAAAGGACTGACATGTCCTACCCTTACAGTATATTAGATCCTAAAATGCTGGCCTGAGGAGGACAGCATCTGAGTAGTGTGGGCAGTGCTGAGCTTTACCAGTATTTCCTAAACACAATCCAATTTTTTGTCCAACTCTATTTTTAAAGCAGCCTCTCTCCCTACTGACAGAACCTTGATGTCTTCATGTATGTGCTTTTGAGTGGCAGCCAGCAAGGAGGGATGTGGGTGTACTAGTGGAGCACCAAAGCAGTGCTTTCCTGCTTTCTGGCTTGTCCTTTCTCATCACGTGCAGGTAAGTGTCTCCTGGGCAGTGGTTTCTTCCTGCATCCCCTGCATGAATGGATCTGATCTGGAAGGATCCTGTGATGCCATTTCATTGAAATGTGTAAAACCAAGGAATTAAGTACTTCTAAGTAGGTGTTGGTTATGACTAGCTTTTCAGATGCACTGTGACAGCATGCAGACGAACTGCTGTGTTGTTGGCCACAATCTTTTAGGATTATAGCTCTGTGCTGCTGTCTTGCTGGCGCTTTCCCAGCACTGAGCTGCGATCTGCAGGATGAGCTGCAGCAGTTTGATGTTCACTTGGAAGCACAGTCTGCACTTAAGGTGCAGGAATGGGCACCGGGCAGTTTGGCACCATTTCCTGGCTCCACTGCAAGTTGCTGCTGACCTTGCACATCTGTCTGTGCCTCTTTGCTCCGTGTCAGATGGGGATGTGACTCCCCAGCCTCACAAATGTGTTGTGTTTGTGAGAGGCACGAATCGCATTGTTCTGCAGTCTGTGTGGCTGGAGCCAAGCAGATGCATCCCACAGGTATCCAGGAGCAATAGGGCAGATGGGGGGCATATTTAACCTCCAAGTATCATTTCAGGACACATTCTTGGGAAGAAGTTTTTGGGTGTTTGTGTGATTGGTGTTGCTGACAGTCATCTTAGTGCTGACTTTGAAGGGCAGTTTTAGTACAAATATGATAGAAATGTCTGCCTTGATCATTCCCGTGACCTCTTGCATATTTCCTTATAATCCAAACCCCCTTCATAACCCTGATACAGCACTATCCTCATTCTAAGGGATCATGTACTTGATTGCCTCAAGCAACTCAGCTTTTTCCTGCGTGCTTATTGAAATAGGTGTACATAATACAATAGTAATTAAAGTTGCTGAGTAGAAATACAGTAAAATAGCTGTAGGGCCATTGCAGTGTGCTTTGATAGCACAGAACACAGAGTGAGAGCTGGAAAAAGAGGTAATGGAAAAGAGAAAAGAAATACCTTCAGCTGACATGAAAGGGAATAGATAGTGTCAGTAGAGAGCAAAGGGCAGCTGGTTTTATTGCTGGCAAGAAAAGTTTCCTCCAGTTTCTATCAGCGTGAAGGATTGGCTGGGTCAGGCAGCACGCTGTTAAGTACATAGAAGGTCTCTTCTTCCTCTCCAGATGGATTCCCATCATTATATTTTGGAATGTCAGAAGGTTATAATGTAGGCAGGGCCTTGACCAGGGCAGGGCTGTGAGGCAGAGCAGTAACATAAATCTTCAGAGCCCTTTAAAGGATTAGTCTGGGGGCAGAAAACAAGCCAGCAGGAGAAAGTTCAAATGAAGATCTGTCCTCGCAGGATAGCCATTAGTTTTTGGCAATTCAGATTACTCTGCATTTGTCTCTGAGAGGGACTTATTGTATAAAATGCTTGTTTTGATTTTAAGCAGCAACCAGTCCTACGATGCCACATGTCTGTCACCTGTACCATAAAAATCCCAGAGCAATACACTGTACAAGGAATTCCCCAAGTGAAGGAATTCCAGCAAAGACAGTCAGAAACGTACTTAGTTTGAAACCAGATGGCTACTTCTGCTGACACTGGCTGTATTTGGCAAATACTGGATAGAATTTCCAAGTCACTGCACACACACATGGACATATTTACATTTTTGTGTGTGTGTGTGTGTGGATATACATAATAAAAAGCACAGCCTTTTAATTGTGTGTGCTGTGATTCATCAGCAGCAATAGCTTTTGGCAGGGACATAATTTCAAATCTCCTGCTGAGGGTGTCTGCCAGAACATTGTTGGACAGAGATAGGATGAGGAAAGTTATTTATAAATGGGGATAATTAGGTCCTGTGCTTATTAGTGCTGGGAAGGAGACAGAAAAACGAAAAAGTGTAGTACTACTTGTAATACAAGAAGATGTTCCCCATGATTCTCTCCTTGATTCAGTGAGAACCAAGCACCTCAGCTGAAATAGCATCAATATGTGCTGCTCCCAGGTGGCAGATCTGGGGCTGGGGAGGGGTTGTCATGTGTAGGACAGACGGATCTCAACTATACTTAGTCAGGCTTGAAATAGTACCACAGGATTCAGCTCCACTACTGCAGGTGCTGAGCTCTTGTAACCGATGTGACTCTCATTACTGGCTTTTGTGTTTTGTATTCAGGCAAAAAT
The DNA here is from genome assembly GCF_987193195.1 of Phasianus colchicus. Taxonomy (NCBI): domain Eukaryota; kingdom Metazoa; phylum Chordata; class Aves; order Galliformes; family Phasianidae; genus Phasianus; species Phasianus colchicus. The sequence goes on along the minus strand of NC_143453.1, from coordinate 12,028,650 downwards.
AAACCCTGAACAAATATGAAGTGGACTAACTCCTCTTCTTCAGCACTGCTGGCGCACTGTGAGGAGATGGCCCTGGCTCAATCTGGTGTTGTGCTCATCTCTGTCAGCAGAGGAAGGCCTGTGTCTGTGTCACAGCAGCCACATGGATGTACGTTACGTCCATTTGCCTTGAGAAATACTGTCATTAAGACAAGTGCATCATTCCTCTGGTATTCTCCCTGCAGGTATAAGCTTAATGAACACATAATAAGGTCATAGTTTGTCCTGCAAGTGCAGATTTTTTAAGCATTGGCACAATGCTGAGAAGGTGCGTTGTTCAGGGTGATCAGTGTGCTTAATGGTGGCTCTGAGCGAGTGCTTTGCTTTGCCTGGGCCTCCCTGCCTGACACGGGGCTGCTGCTGGGGGAAACGGCTCGCAGAAGCCCGGCTGCAGCAGCTACTGCTGCCATGCTACCAGCAGAGAACGGTGTGGATGTGGGTTTCTCCAGACCCGTAGTTAGAACCGCTTCACCTAAAAGTTATTTCATCTCTTTTTTTCCCTGCACGGCCTGTATGTGAACACACTGCTTCCAAAAGAAGAACAGCAGGGTATAGACGGCCCGTGTCAAGCTCATCCCTAGGATGATAGTTCTGAAGGAACACAAGGATACTGGGAACCAGCTCTGAACAGAGAGGTAGGAAAGAACATAGGGATACTAGAGTTTTGCCTTTGTAGTTTTTGTTAAGTTTTAATGGATTGTTAAAAGTAGAAATCCCCTAAATTGTGTAGTGCTGTACATCTCAGCACCTAAAATGGTTTGCAAGCAGAGTGCTCCCGTTATTGCTAACACTGACAGTTTGTTAGCAAAATCAAGGTTTACTGATAGCTAAGACAAAAGGGTTGGGAGGGAGCTGTTCTTGAGGCAATAGTATCAAATCTCTTTTTGTTTCCTGGATAGTGATTGCAGTAAAATGCTCTGCTTATGTTTCCATTCCTTAGACCATCTGTTTCCAATGAGACCCTTCTGGCGTGATGCATCATTATTTATTAGAGCATTACATTAGATAACACAGCATTAGTATTTTTGTAATAAACCCTCCATTTTATGAGTATGACTTCAGGGGCAGAATTGGATGCCTTTCCTTAGTGAAAGAGGTAAAGACAGTATTAGTATAATTAGTTTACCAGTTCAGAAATGTTCTTTTTAGTCTTTCACAAAGAACATTTTTGGTGCATCTTTTGATTTGTAACTGTGCATGCTCGTGTTTGGTAAACACAAACGTTCTAGTTTTAAAGGGCCCTGCTGCTTACTGAGGGAGAAAGGAGAGAGACAGCCTTGGTCAGCTGCTCACAGCTGTATTTGAGATACTTCTCTTTACCAGTGATACCCAGCACTGCTAAAAATTCCCTTTCCATCTGCTTCGGCCCAGGAGATGGTGACTGCGAGCTCCAGGTTAAGAAGTGGGTTAGTCTTTCATGATTGACTTTCTCTGCCCTAGATAAGGTGAAGCCTCGTTTTAAGTGTGTTTATGGAGAGGGTGTCTGTGGAGGAGGACAAGTCTTTCATCCCCAGTGAGCTCCTCTCTCGTTTTTGTTTGGCCAAAAGAAAGCTGAAGGATCCTTGAGTGCATGACTCAATTGTGAGATTAAAGTCAAGATCTGAATCAGATCTGGCATGGATTTGTGTAGACTTCCTTTCATGCCAGAATCTCCCTAGATTTTATGTTGTATTTAACCAACACAGATCTTGTGTGGTTGTGTTAAACTTTCAATGGAGCAGTCAGATACGATCAGAAAGCCAATAGCACAGCTTCCAAATCTTTTTCTTCTTTTTTTTAACTTGTCAAGTCATACAAACCAATGATGCTTAAAAGCAGTATTTCTTGCTCTCTGAAACGTGTATTAAATGAGCTCAAGTAGACATCATTTTATAACCCAATAGTTTAAACTAGCATATCATTTAAATTTTGCTGGGCCTGAAGCAAGCCAGGATGACATCAGTATTTCCTTCACGAAGGCCAGCAGTGAGCCCACAGTGTGTCTGAATGCATTTGGATCCAATGACCTCATGTTTCCTTTTCTCTCTCCCCTCTTTTGCTAATAAATTTACAGCTGCATTTTGTATCATGCGAGATGATACATTGTGAGCAAACATATCGGGGTTGTGGAAAAGGCTTTTTTTCATTTCTTTCATGTCAGATGTCCTTTTACTACTCTAATGGTTTTGTTCTTTGAAAAAGTGCCTGAAAGTTCCTAAGTTTTTCTTGCCAGCTGTAGGCTAGAGACCTACATAGCTAATGGTAAACATCTAAACACTTCTCATCTCTGCAGTGATCTGGGTCCCGTGCAGGAAACAGGAGATCTTTGTACTCCGTGTGCAGTGAAGCTCTCACCGAGAGCTGCTGTTGCTCCTGCTGTCGCCATCAGGTTTTGCTGCCTGCCAGGAGAAAGCAACACTGTTTGTCAGGCAGCATCTGTGCCGTCTTTTCTGACGAATCTGTGACTTCTGGAGGTTGTTGTCCCCAGAGGGCAGCTGGCCCTCAGCTCGCATAGCTCTGCATCTCACCCAGGTGGGATGGCCGCACTGCAGCTATCAGTAGCACCAGCTATCAGTAGCACCAGCGTGCTGCTGCTGGACTAACAGGATAATTCCATTAGTGGGTACCATCAGGAGTTGTTATCCTCTTAGGGGGATTTTCTGCTCGCAGATGAAACACAACACAATGAAATGGGATTAGAATTGTAGTCATATGAGTATTAAAACAAACACAAACCGAGAGCATGGAGTGAAATGGCTCCTAATGCAGTGCAGGGCGGTGTGTCTGAGCTGTGGGTACCGCTGCAACCAGTTGGTTTTTTTCAGCCTGGTTGACTTCAAGCTCTACAGAATGGTAAACTTAAATTAAAAATAATATTTTTGGATTTACTGAGCAAAATAATACTCTCAAAGGTGATCTCAAAAGACTTTCGCACATGAAGTATGACAGTCCCTAAAGCAACCAAAACTAAACTGCACTGTGAGCATCTGCAGAGGAGATTTCTGATGGTGAAGTGTTATCACAGAAGAGTGACATCCAAGATGCAGCACTGAGGCAAGCAATCATATTACCCATTTTCTTTTCTAGCACAGTGAGATTTACCAGGTGTTCAGCAATGCGGTGGGGTTTTTTTTGGCTGAGAAAACAGTTCTGATTGCTGCTTATGATGGTCATGGAGCAGTCTGTGAGTTCCCTGCTGGTGGCTGAGCACTGTGAGCCAGTGACAGGCAGAATTCCCTCTGTGGGAATGGGGATTTGGGCCTCATCTTGGACATTTTGTGCAATCAGTGCTTCTGTAACAACACCAAGATTGCACCAAGATTTGGTTTTAGATTTCAGTTCACACAAGTGGGAGATTTTTATTTATTTATTTATGTATTTTTTGAGCAATTGCAGTGTTTGTCCCATCCAGCTTCAGCCCAGCCCCAGGCAGGGGATGGGACCACCTGCATAGGCAGCCCTGTCAGCTGCTGGGAAAAGAGGAGTGCTCTCTATGGAGATTAGGTTGTGAGTTCTGTAAGTAAGCTTTTGTTCTTCTCAGCTCTTGATGAGAAAGAAGATATACAGTGTAGGTATAGCATCTCTATGATAAGGGCTAATACTTCCAAGTTAAAGAAAATAACAAAATAGAAATGTTAAAGCTACGTGAGAGGAAACATTAAGCTCAGTACCTTAGCTATAGAGACAGAGGTATGCAAGAAGGACGAAAAAAAAAGCATCAAGTCTGTAGCAAACGTTCCTCAGTCCTTCTGTCCGAGCTGTGTGGCCGCAGCGGGTCTGCGGGGTGCGCGCTGCTGTGCTGTGCTGAGCGTGAAACAGAGACACGGAGCGGCGGCTGAGGGAAGGACGCGGAGCTGAGAGCTGGGAAAGGCCCAAGTTCAGCACGAGGGCCGCTCCCGCTCCGCCGCGGTGTCCTGCAGCGCTCCGTGCGGGGAGCAGCGCTTCGTGCTCCGCTCTGCGCTCACGGCGTGCAGCACGGCTGCTGCCAGCCCTGCGCTGCCGCACCGGCGCTGTGCTGTGCGGGTCGGGGAGCTGCAGCGTGGAGAGGTGGATGGGAATTGGACGCATTGTTAAAGACGAAAAATCTGAAACGTGGCAAACACTGCACTTGCAAAACTCTGATTGTAATAGGTGGAAATGAGCGATGAATTTGGATGCCGGCTCAAAAGGAAAAGCACCCCGTTCTGCTTATCTTTCCGCAAGGATTCAGTCGTTTTTAACTTGCGGACAGGTGCATACAAAGCTCTAAATGATTGCTGGTGAGACCACGTGAGGTTCAGCACTGTGTGCACAGGGAGCTGCAGCTCCGCCGTGCGGGCAGGGGAGGAACATTGGAGCTCTGGGCTGCAGGGCTGCCGGACAGGGAGAGAACTGCGTGTGGCTCCTGGGGTTCTGCGGCCGTTACTGCGATGCTGGACGTGACTGTGCAGGGATGGCGTTGGGCCTATCTGGAAAGCCGCTGTTCTGCTGCTTTGTCAGAGGTATTTCGGGTGGGGCCTAAAGGTGAGACGCTGACCAAATCACACGTGATGAACGTACCGATCGGGCACCAGAAATGACAATTTGTTTCTCTTCTTGATCCGGAAAGGAGAAGGAAGCCTGCACAAAGGAAGCGGTGACTGAAGCAAGGCACGTTGTGCAGAGATGTGCGGCGTTGTGGGACCCAAACGCAGTTATTTAGAGGCACGCCGTGCCCAACCGTTAACGAACGTCTTTTCCTTCGATACCCAGGCCGTCTCCTCGGAGCCGTGCGGACGCAGCTGCTCTGCTGCGGACATCGCCTGCACGGGGCAGCTCCGACCGGCTCTGCGCAGCGCTGGCGGTGCTGCCTGGCGGCTGCGGTGGTCGCGCCGCGCCGTGCCGGTGAATGTTGCCCCACTCGGCGCTCCGTCCGGGGCGGGGCGGCGCGGCGCGGGGCGGGCGGTGCGTGGGAGCGAGGCACGCGGCCGCCGCCCGCGCCATGTCGTTCCGCCGCGCCCTGGCGTTGGCCGCCTGCGGGCTGGCCGGCGGCTCCGCGCTCTTCTCCGCCGTGGCCGTGAGCAAGCAGCCGGCCCGCGGGGACGCCGAGCCTCGGCCGGGGGGCTCCGCCGCCGCTCCCCCCGCTCCCGCCGCGCCGCAGGGCTTGCTGCTGCTGCCGCCCGCCGCCTCCTGCCCGCCGGGCCCGGGTTGGATCGAGCGGCCCGCGGGCGGCGGCGGCGGCTTCTGGGACAGCAACTGGGACCGGTGCGTGCGGCGGCGCGAGGGGCGGCGCGGGGCCGGGCGGAGGGAGCGGAAGGAGCGGAGGGAGCGGCGGCCGCCCCGGGCGGGGACGGCGGCGGTCGCGGCGCCCTTCGGCCGGAGCTCCTCTTCGGGGCCGCGCGGCCGGACGCCGCCTGTTGCGTGGGGGCGGAGCGGGGCCGGGAGCCCCGAGGGCCGGGAGCTCCGCGCCGCCGGAACCCCGCCGACATCTTGGAGGCGCCGCGGAGCCGCGACCCGCCGGGCGCTGAGCACCGCGCAGCTGCGGCCCTGCGGCGCTGTGCTGCGGTGGGCGGGCGGTTCTGGGGGCTGTGCTGGGCCGGGGGGCTGCGAATTCATTTAGCGGCGGCTGTTGCCGGATTTATTGGGTTTATCTCTCAGTTATAAGCCGTAATCTGCGGGATTCGCGTGGCTTTTATTAACGCGGGATTTTATCGGTAGCTCCAGCGCAGTGGTTTCAGTCCGTTTTGCAACAGAATTGCTTAAATAGCCCATTTCAGTGCTTCGCGTGCCTATAAGTGCGGCAGGCTCATTCGATTTTGGAACTCCTGTCTCTGTGTTTCCTGCCCACCAATGCTGTTCCACACACACCCGTCCAGGCGCGAACCGCTGGCTCTCATCAACCTCAAAAAGAAGAACGAGGAGACGGGGGAGGAGGAGCTGAGCTCCCGCCTGGAGCACTGCAGGGCGAGGGCCACCCGCCACATCTTCCTCATCCGCCACTCGCAGTACAACCTGGACGGCCGCGCCGATAAGGACAGGACGCTGACCCCGCTGGGTACGTAGGCACAACCTGACGCTGTGCTCCTCACCTCGGGCACAGTGGTGGATGGATGAGAGCTGCTGCTCTCCTTTGGGTTTTGCTGCCAAAGCTTCATCCGTGTCACGGCTCCCTTGCAGATGTTACAAACGTGGTTTTTCCATTTTTGATCTTCCAAATCCAAACGTTTAAACTTGCTTTAGGGCATTCAGAAAACACTGGCTTGTGAGAAGCACAAAGGAGGTTTCCAGTTACTGTCAGGTTTTTGAGCGGGTTTTCCTGCTGGCCAATACAGTTTCCCTTGGCTGTGGCTTTTGTCTTAAACTGAGCTCCATAGCGACCTTTGAGGTAGAGTTCCCATTAATCAAGAGGTTGTGTTTGTTAATTTGCTGATTTATTTTCTGAAGGTCGAGAGCAGGCTGAGCTGACGGGACACAGACTGGCAAGCTTGGGATTAAAGTTTAATCAGATCATCCACTCCTCCATGACCAGAGCAACTGAAACAACTGAAATTATAAGCAAACACCTCCCAGGTAAGTGACTTCTGTTAATTTCTCAGTATCTTCTGATCCTTCAGACTGCTTCCAGGGGGATTCTGAGCTAGTCCTTGACTTACAGTGTAGTTGAGCTGCTAGCAGTCAACTTCTAGACCTGTGTGAATGTCTGTAAAGAAACTGACAGCCCTCCTTCTGCTTGTTTCCAGTTCCTCTTTAAAACATCAAGGGGGAGCTGCCCCTCAGTGAGATGCTGCTACCTGTGTGTGCTGCTGTGTGGGCAGCTCTGCTGGTTGCTCTTCCTTTATGCATTTTGTGAAGCAAAGATTGCTACAGGTCATCAGGAAAAAAAATAAGAAAAATGTGTTGGCTGCAGAGGTGTGGGGCCTGCTTGCATGAACATGTGACGTAACAATTCCTTTCTGAAAGGTATTTAATATTTTAGGTGTCAAAAAAATTAGTACTGATCTGCTGAGAGAGGGAGCACCCATAGAACCGGACCCTCCCGTCTCCCACTGGAAACCAGAAGCTGTGGTAACCTTTACACTTTGTTTCTTGTATTTTCATTTTTATATTTTTGAGTATACTTCATATGGGCAGTGGTAATAACTTGTGGTGAGCTGATGCTTTTCATCATAGACATTAGATAAGTATGTGCTTCTTCCTCCTCGGTAAGGGTACAGAACCCCTAAAATAATTAAAAATCTCTGTGTATTAATTGAACCTCAAAAGTATGCGTGTGTGTAAAGAAGAAATCTTTAGAAGATGTAGCCAAACGCTGCTCTGAGCTGTGTTTAAATCTGAACTCTGTGCCATTAGCAGTATTATGAAGATGGAGCTCGAATTGAGGCTGCATTTCGAAACTTCATTCATCGAGCTGATGTAAAGCAGGAGGAGGACAGCTATGAGATCTTTGTCTGTCATGCCAATGTGATCCGCTATATTGTCTGCAGGTATGTGTCAGACTGCATGCTCACCTGTGTTCTTTATCAGGTGGCATTCTGCTCAGTTAGCGTTGGTGTATTTATTGTGCTGGCTGAGCTGGGAGGTCTTTGTGCGCTGTTAGAGATGGCTGAAGGTGGGCGCTCACAGTAGGAGCAGCTGGTCCTGCAGCTTCATCACATGGTGAATTTGGAGATACAGGATTTGAAAATGAGAACACTTTCAAGTGAAAATGGCGAAATTGGTGACACTTGGTGTCCTTTTGTATGTCTGAACAGAGCACCATGTGCCTCTGCTTCATAAAAACCTGAAGACCATACCTGGAAAGGACAACAGATAGAGCATCCACCTAGGTGCCTCTTTTGGGGGAGATGTGAATTTGATCTTACTTAATGAAAGACTGATTGAGTTTTGGCAATTCCTTACCACTTGTTTTTGCAGTATGTACAGATGGTATTGGTGTGTCTTTGCAATAACATCGAGTGTAGGATTGGATGGGAGAGGGCATCTTTCTGCTAACGTCAGTGTGGCCTGTGAAGGAGAAAAAAGTTCTGCATCTTTGCCTGTCTCCGTATCCAGTCACCCAAATCTGTTTGATTCCTCTTTCTCAACAAAATGCAGTCTGTAAGATAATGTGTCTGAGCGGGACAGATGTGATTAAACTTTAATCTGATCAATAACTACAACAATTTCAGTTAATTTTTTTTTTAGCTGAGCTAGTTATGTGCCAGCCTGCCTGTTCTGCAGACTGCATAGAGCTCTTTGAAATTGCTATACTTAAAGTTATTGATCAGGTACACAGAGTATTCTTTTCTGTGCCAAAAGGGGTTGTCTTTCTGCTACCTAGGCTTCTTTGCTTGCTTTTTCTCATTGCTTTCTTCCATCTTCTTTTCACCATACCCTCTGTATCTGCCATTTCAGGCTATCTCATAGCAATTGAATGCAATCCACAGTGTTCCTTTTGAGTCCAGCTTGACTGTAGCTATTATCTGTTCTTTCAGCCTTTCTAAAAGACCGCTGTAGACTCAAGACCAGGTTATTCCTTGGCACCAGATAGAAATGTTTGAGTCAATTTCATATTTTCTTGAGCTGTTTACTGCAATTGGTTAAACTCCTCCTGAGGCTGTTCAGTTAGGAATTTTAGAATAGCTGGGGAGTGGGCAGATCTGTGAGACTGCATTTCTACAGGAAGCACAGCGTACTCATTCTTTTCACATCTGGGGAACAATGTAACTGATGGGAAGTAGTTGTAGCCCGTGGCTTCCATCACACATGCTGGTAACTAGAATGAATTAGACATCCTGCCTCTTCTCTGGTGGATTAACTTACTCTGATTTAGTCTCAGCAGCAGAAGTAGTGCTGCTTATGCCTTTGGTCTGCTGGAGAAGAGACTCTACCTCTATACCTGCCCTGAACAGCATTGCTTAGTGGTACTGTGTTGGCTCAGTGACCAGCTGAACCTTTGGCATGCGCCATCCTATTTGTTCTTGGGTTGCTCAGAGCACTCCCAGCATCCAGCCTACATTACACCTTCTACCTTCTGTCAATTTGAATTAATCCTGTCTACATTAATCGCATCCATCTGCTAGAATCTGCTTATGAAAGTACATTCTTGGCACTGATCCAGTTAGACCAAAGCTGCACTTCTGTATGAATTAATTGCAGGCAAAAAAAAAAAATTCCCAAACATGGCTCTGTAGGAGCATTTACATGCAAGCTGGAGAGCCACCAGCAGCTTTTTTTTTTCCTATTTTGAACAGAAAGTGATGCTGTCAACACGTGTTAGTACAATGATATTAGCAATATTTTGATATATAATATTTGTCTTTCTGTCTTGTTTCTTTTCATAACAGAGCACTGCAGTTTCCCCCTGAAGGCTGGCTGCGGATGTCTCTTAACAATGGCAGCATCACTCATTTGGTGATACGGCCAAATGGGAGAGTGGCCCTCCGAACGCTGGGTGACACAGGTTTCATGCCTCCAGATAAAATCACACGCACCTGAGGAGTGAAGCTGCTGGCTGCCTCTGGACCCTTTGCACTCATACACTCAGCTACAGTACCACTAGATTTTTATCTGTCATTGTGATGCTGTCTTAAAAATGTCCTTCAGCCCCTTTGCCTCCTTCATGCGCACTCATATCTGCCTTCCAGTCCAGAAAAGAACTTTAAGCCTGAAGCTGTCCTGTCCTCAGGTATTCCCCAGAGCTCAAAGCTGAGCTGTGGAATACAAAAAGAGTGAATGTCTGTGTGCTCAGCAGCTGCAAGAGCACCGACTTTTTATTCCCCTGTGAATTCCTATTACCAAAGCTTGCTCCTGTGGATATTTTTCTTGTACAGGAAAATAATTGCTATGGGAACTGTACGAACAGCCTTGTATCGCACACTGCAGCTGAAGGTGTGCCAGCTTCTTTCAGCTGTTGCAGAGGAAGTGGCAAACTGAAGGTATTCTGCTGTTAAAAGGAGAAGGGGTTAAGGCTTGTTTTCATAAGCTGAGGAGGGTGTACGTTTTTGTTGTGTCACTGTTCCACTCTGCCCTGAGAAGCTCATGTAAACTGTGCCTGGAGGTTGTAGGCATAAGGAGGGTAAGAAAACATTTGCCTCAGAGCTGTGGTGCTAGAATTAACTTCTGCTTATACTGAGTGTTCCTCCATCCTCAGGAAGTACCTTAAACTATTCTGAACGTTATTTTTTTTCAGTCTCATAAAGCCTTCAATTAAAACTTGATCTGTAGAAAGATGTAGGGATGGGATTTGTAGCAGTAAGACAAAAGCAATGTAAAGCAGTTTTATCTGCGCGTTCTTCTCATTACTCTTATATTTACAGGGAGTGAATTTTTTTCCTTCTGCTTTCTCCCATGGATTTCTATTTGTGGATTCCTTGCTTTTGGTGTAGAGAAATAGCAGTGCTGATTTCAGGGCAGTAGTACTTCAGGTCACAGGTTCTTCAGGATTGGGGCAAACTGCTGCTTAAAACTGCAGTTGCCCAAATGGTGACAGGGCATCTCTGGGCTGGCTTCTCTAGGCCAGAGCTTCGTGTAACCACCAGGCAAATGCTTTATGTTGAGGTAAGGTGCTTCTTTCAGTGGCTTTTCACGGCTGGACTTGTGTAGGAAGAACACAGGTGGCTGAGAAGTAGGTAGCATTGAGAGGAGGGCTCAGAAGCATTTCATCTTAATGGTGTTTGATTAGCTCACAATGCCTGTAATACTGAAAAGTTCTGTATGCATGGTCTGCTGTGGTGATTGATTGTGCACACACTGCAGTACGGTGGACATAAATAAGGTGTTTTATTGTCTATAGATTTTTCTTATCTCCAAAAATCTTAGGGAAACCCCAGGCTGGCTCCTGTCAGAGCTGTGTGAAGCACGATTGTGGCACACCACCCAGCAACACATGGCTTAATGCCTTGTTTCTTACAGGACTGCTACATCAGAATGACTTCAAGGGAACTGGGGCTAATGGGGAATAAAATATGGTCATTGTAGTGCAGCTTGTGGGGCAGCAGGAAACCATTGTGGTGTCTGTCTCATTGATGCAATGAGAATAATTTATCAGGTTTTTTTGTCTATTAACTTTTTAAAAGTTTTGAATAAAATAACTGGTCTGTCTTTCTTTCTTGTCCCTTCAGTTCAATAGCAAAATGTTGTGTCAGTTACCACTGCCTGGAACAGGAACACCAAACCTGTAAGATGAAAGTTCCATGCACTGTGCAAATATTGCAGAGGTGCTAGAAAGTCTTCTCAAGGTCAGTGCCAAGTAAGTGCACTTCTCTGTTCGCTCCAGCACTGGTGGGACAGGTGTCTTCCCCCCCCCCTCCCCCCCCAGCCCTTTGTGGTGTCTGGCCACACTGCACATCCAAAACGTGTTTGCACACATACAGAAATCAGCACTGTAACAGAAATGCTGAGTCACGGCCTGAAGCAGTGATGGAGCACCTGGGGGAAAGGCAGGGCCAACCCAGGGAAGCTCAGGTTCAGTGATTGGAAGGGGTGGAGCCAGGATCCTCCCCTTCCCAACCTCATTTAAGGGGTGGCAGTGGAGGTGAGGGTATCTTGTTGGAGATCCCTGTATGCCTGACGTCTTCTGAAGGTAAGCAAATTTTCATTTGTGTGTCCATGGCTGCTGTACTGGGGCTTGTTCTCATTTGCTGTAGCCTAGGATTGTGCCACTCTGCTATTATTGCTGTATTTTCCATCACACTGTAGCCCTACAACCACTTTTTTTTAGTGGCATGTAAGTTGAGGTGTGGGATGAGCATTAAATCTCAGTGTGTAATTTTTAATGTATTCAGATTTCCTCCTCCTCAAACATTCTGGTCCTACCTACACAGTGGCACAGTCAGACTGCCCTGTGCACACACACACAGGCCGTGTTAATGAGTCCTGTACAGCTGTAACCAGCCTGCACCCAGCCCTGATCCCAGCTGCTTATCGCCTGCTACCATGAAGCAAACGCAGCCTGACACTTTGAGCACTCGTTTATTTTTGAATAGAAAGCAAGGTAACTGTATTTGTAACATGACACTTGGCTAATTCAAACAAACAAACAAAAAACCCTGATCTTTTGCACCTTTAGAAGTGAACTGAAGCAACCCCAATCTGATTCAGTGTCTCCACAAATTCAATTCTTCACAACTGTGAGTGATCAGTCGCTACATAAACTGCTACTTTTAAAAAATAGCTGAATTAAATATATTGTTTGTTAGAAAAACTACCTCTTAAAATGCAGTACAACTGGAGTAATGCAAATCGTGTAACAATTAAAAAAATATTCTCTGGGCTGAACCAAACAAAATTACAAAGTGGAAGGCAGGGGGTTGGTGGGAAGTGCTGCGGGGCTGGGTAGTGCCTCTGCCTGGTTTGGTGTGTACACACAAACATAGCAGTGATATACATTGAAATATTAAAAAAAAATCTTAAAAAATGTAAGAAGGACAGAAAGGAAAAAATACTACTGTGTGTGTTAGTATCAGGCTGCTGGCTCTGACAATCTTCACAAAAGCACAATGTTGCCTTGTGAGAAATGAAGAAGGGCCAGGTCTCTGCACAGCTTAGGACAGGAATTGGCCTTTATGCTCTTAGCATGTTGTCAGGTGATTATTTTCATTTAGCATTTGAATAATTTCTGCACAATTATTGACATCATTTATGTTGAATTCATTATTAAAAATAACCAGACCCCTCCCTAACCTGTTAAAACTAAAGCTGTAGGATGGTGAGCCCTGCAAAAGCACCTGGGGAGCACAGAGACCTCAAAAACAGAATGCTGAGCAGTCAGTTAGCAGTGTATTAGAGTATGTTTTTTCTTAAATATCTGCTCAAGAATGACCCCCACAGCCAAGCTGGGTGCCAGGAGTACCACTGAAGGGCAGTCCTGTGATAAAATGGCTCTTCCTGATGTCCAGATCATTGGAAAAAGACTTATATTATAAAGAAGACTCTCAATAAGTTTTTTTTAAATAATTAATTTCTAAAATAGGAATGTTTTTCCACAGTGTAGACCTGTTGCACCAAATAAACTTCGAAAGAGACATTAAAATATCTTCAATTTAGAAATTTCAGAAGAAAAAACTTTTGTGCCCCACTGTAAGTAAGTGAGTGGATGACACGTCTTCACTTTTAAAAGAACAAAAGTGTAATTAAAAATGTATGTTACAAAAGGCACTGTTAAGCTTGCAAAAGCATTAAGTGCATTTTTTAGGTTTCTACCAAATGAGGACCCTGTTTAAGGGTACATGGGACAGTCACTGCAGTGTGTGTTGGCCACAGAACATGGCAGCATGCAGCTCTGCTGCCTCGCCTCTGTGGGTCAGCCCCTGTGGCAAAGGGACCCAGAGGTAAGTGATGGATCCTGCCTGCAGTTACTGTCTCCTTAGGTGTAGAGTTAGGTTACAAAGTCCAAGGTTACTTTTACTCTGTGGCACCAGTGAATCCCAACCCATCCTTTTAACTAGCACGCCACTGGCAGGTTGTAATTAATTTTTCTAGTTAGTTTTAGGTTGTGAGGATAAGACTGGTTGCCTTGTTTTTGTTTTTTTAAATACAGAAAGCTCCCTTTGAGTTTTGGAACTTCAGCAGTGTACAGTCAAAATGAGTGATTCTTTCAGGAGGCTAAAGAAGGAATAACAGAAAGGAGTTACCACGTCCAGACTGGAGCCACAGTGACAGCTTAGATGTGTAGGCCAGTATCTGTAGTCCTCTCTTAGCAGCTGGGAACTGAGGAACTGTATCACGAGTCACTGGATAGCACTGTACTGCATTACAGACTACACCATTAAGGTACATTACTGGTAAACTTGCTGAAATTATTGCTGATGTGCTTTTAATAACTAATTATGTTCTGCAAACGAGAAAAGCTTTTGTGGGGAAAAGCGACTAATTTTAATTTTTTTTAAATTTCAAGCTACCATTGAAAGGATTACCAGTATTTCTACAGTGCCCTTTTACTAAAACACTCGTTACATCATGGTATTTGTTAACAGTCTGAGGTTAAGACTCAAGTTTTGCTGTGTAAATACATGCATACATCTAGAAGTATGTGTGCATATATATATATGTGTGTGTGTGTGTGTGTGTAATCAACTCTCCATCAGCCTGCTGGCTGTAACACCTCCTTTCTGGTTATGTTGAAGGGTTCCACATCGGTACCCCACACTGGAATGCTGTCACCACCCAGGCTTTGTTGTAGGCTTTTCCAGTTGCACATCTCCCCTGTAAGCAGAAGAACATTTTACATCTTGCCATTAATTTCTTCTAGTAAGGTTTCTAGTAAGATTTTACTGATGTGCTTCCTTCAGCCTACCCAAGCAAAGATAAATTGCTGAGGGCTAATGAGGTCGTTGTGCTAACGACAGCAGGTGATAGTGAAATACCACCAGCTCTAAGACAAGGTTCAGCTCATTGGCCTGTGGGCAAGAAGGGAAAAGTCATAGCTACTGGACAACTGCACTGACCTCACTAACTTCTTGCATATCACCAGGAATCTGTCATCTCCTATATGACATAAAGACATATATTCAGTTTTTGTAACATACATTTGTCCTCAATTGAGGAAAAATAAATAGCCAAGTGCAAACCTCGTGTCACTTGAGTAGTATTGTAGTTTTTTCCTTCACTCTAACAAAGAAAATTCAATTAAAGTTTCAGGAAAACGAATCATAGTTTAGTGGGCAGGAGGCTCTGAAAAATAACGCAGTTTTAACACAGAGTGGCTGACGCAGGCAGGACTGTAGCGGCCAGGGCTCCCAAGGTCTGGAGAGAACGAGGCAGCACTGCCATGCTTCCCCGGGCTTCCCATCATGGGACTGTTTCTTCCTGGACTAGAATACACTGCAGCATTGGGTGGGCCAGCAGTTGCGCTTTGGGACCTGAATCTTCCCTTTAATGATGGACTTGGCCAACTGAAAGAAAGACAAAGTCATTTTGCATTATGAATCACAAAAAGAAGAGCAGTAGTTTTCCTCAGAATCCCTTAAAGAGATCTTAGAAAAAATTGCACAAGCAGAGAACAATCGGAACAGGGAGTAGCTGGGTTTGAAGGCTCTTTATGCCTACATTCCTGCTGCGTGTGACAGCACAGTATGTGCCATTTGTTTAGACATGTTGCTTAACTAGTGAGATGCAATTTGCTCCAAAATGGCTATTAAGAAATAGGTGTGTGTTTGTGAAGCATCTCAACAACAGGCTTCAGGATCAAAGCTGACCATGGCTCAGTGCCAGAGCTACCAGCATGGATATGATTTCTCTCCCCACCTTCTTTTGTCAAGTTCTCCTTGTGGTTGCCACACCAGTAATAAGATAAGATGGATACAATAAATACATTAAGGTTTATAATATGTATGTATGCAGCTAATTTAAAAGCCTTTTAATTACTTTTATCAGACAGCTCTACTGGTCTTTGTGTTGTGCTTTAGGCAGAGGTACCACTGTACAGTGAAGGAGCTGACAGAACAAGCTTTGGCACTGTCAAAGAATTAGTTAAAGGTACAGTTTTTAAACATCGTTATGTGATAGAACAGTGATTACACCTAAAAATCTTGCATGCAGTTTTAGCACTTTAGAAGAATGTTTTCAACCTCACAGACGCTGGAGTAAGAATGAAAAAGAAGCCTATTAATTAGCCTATTTCACAAAATTAATCACAACAGGTGGGGAACAAGAGAATTTGACTTTGAAAAGAGGAGTGGTACAAGGACACTGCATCAACCAGCCATATGAAATAACTGCCTATTTATCTCTACTCCACTGTAAATCACAGAAGAATCTTAGCTAGCCTGATGTTTTCTCCCACCAGTACTTAATGGCTCTATTTCAGTGTGCTCTTTGAAACACAGCCAGAAGCTGCTGTTTGTTTCCAGGTGCCTGGCACACAAGCAGCTTCTCCTGCTCCTTATCTGTACCCCAAAGCAACTGCACTCAAAATAAAATGTATAAATGTGCATAGTACCTATTCAGGCATACCAGCTATTGTTACCATCACTTGTATAGCTTAGAGTGACATTCTTTCTAAAAACTGACCACATTCTGTAGTTGACATTATTAATTCCTTTGGAATGGGGTCACAGAATGTAAAATAAGATACATGAAAATACTGAATGAACATCCCCCTGCACATCTGTCCCTGAAAACAATACAACATTACTGCATTGCATCCACAACAGAGAGAATTACCAACACTGTTACTGCATGAATCCCTCCTTGGTCTGAAGTAATAAATCAGCAACTTGGCACCTTGGCCAACTAGAAAACACCCGTGCTTCTGAAAGCATTGCTTTCTGTCTGCGTAGCTGGTACAGAGATGCTGAGGTTACTAGGAACTACAACATGCTCTGAGGAATTTTGACTGAACTAGTAAACAACTTTCCTTATTAACAGATACCAGCCAAAATATCGTGCTAATTACTGAAGCACATTAATAGTTAATGCAGTTGAGAATTCTAAATGAGGTTTTTGTGAGTAGCGAGGCCTGAAATCCTAACTAACTGTTGGAGCTGTTCTGCAGTTAACCCACTGAAAACAATATTTCAGCTCATTTTTGACTTTGCAGAATACCTTTGCCTGTCAGCTGAAGAGTAGGACTGCACCTCGTGTTTCCATCTGTAAATAGCAGGGTACTTCTGGGAATCGATCTGCACTGCTTCGATAGCTGCTAAGACGTCACTGTCCAGCTTTGATGGACGCTCCCTAGAATAACACAAAGCCAGATGAAAGGAGAACTACACATTTGTCCAGGCAGTGACATCCCAACTCCAAAGCACTTTTTATACTAATGAAAGCAAACAAATTGGCAATCTTTCTCTCTGAACTTCCTTAGCTTCCCTAGGAACACTTCTCAGCAGACCCAGATGTAAATGACTGCCCATTATTATGCAGCAGCCTCATTTAAAAAAAAAAAAAAAAGCTTTGAACGTGTAATCTGAGGACATGCCAAGAGTGTGGTGAACACTATATTAATTTAAGTCAGCCTCTCGACAAGATTCCAAGCCTGTCAGGTGATTGGTAAACAGTCTGCTGAAACTGTAACTAGGAAACAAAGATTTCTTCTGCTCTTCATGTTTTAGCTAGAGTTAGGTCATTAATTATATGGCTACTGTACAAACACTGGAGTACTTAATAAACTAATTGCTGCTTAGTATCACATGACTTTAACCTTGCTGGTGATGACGTTACAATAAGTATCTCATTTTGCATACATGGAACACAGGGCAAAGAAAAGATGGTTCATACCCAAGCAGAAATAATTTCTTAGAGTTGTCATTTGCCGGCGAAGTCTTCAAAAGAAATTTCTGGGCAGGAGGTTCTTGACACTGTTGTGCCTCATTAGTCTGGATTCCAGATTCCACAGACAATCGTTCCCTTTCTGACTGCATTTTATATTCTGTCCTTAGCTTGGTCTCTCCAGGTTTCCCTGTAACGCTTGGCTCAGAAGAACTTGCTGGTGAAACTCCGTAGCAGGACTTACCCAGCCAGTCCTTGGGTATTCTAACCTGGCTTGTTCTTTCAGGCAGAATTCTCTCGTTCTCAATTCTTTCACTGATGGTATTTGATTCTCCTGCACCCACTTGTGGCTGGAACGTTAAGCTTTCAAATTCTGACATTAAATTGCAAACAGGTGACACAAGGCAATCTTCTCCATCATGCACATGCTTTCTGTCACCAATTATCCTTTCACTGGCCACAGGATTACAAAATCCATTTTTGCTGGAAGAAACCCCCTTCTCATAGTGCCTGGGCTGAGCTGATGTTTCTATGATGTTTCTGGTATGCTCCATTGACAAGATTTCACACTCAGCATCTCCAATAGCATCAATGCTGGGTTCCTTCAGCACAACAGGTGGGCTGTTATTCCGTGCTGCGTTTTGTCTGTTTTTAATTTCTTCTAAACTCATGTCATCCTCATCCTCATCCAAAAACGCTCCAACAGAAATAGAATTGCAGCACTTTTTACTCTTGCCTGTAAATAATTTAATAAGAGTAATGTGTAAAAAGATGTGCAACTCCCATCAACTAACTGGGAACAAATACACACCTTTCACCACAAAGTGTAAAGGATGATTCTGTTTTAAGAAGTTACTTATTCAGTATTTGTAGATTACAAAATTCCATACTCTACCAAGGAATTTCCAAATGCTCTGAGTAGAAAATATACTGAAAGTAGAGAGGTCTTCTTACTGGAATTTCATTTAGGGGCTACAACCACATAAAGGACAGCTTCTGAGAGCTGTTCTAATTCTCCTACATCCATGTTGTCATTAGCTACTTTTTCAACAACAAAATCAGACCGTTTGGATAATAGATGAACAACAGCAACCACAACAGGTGAATACAATTTCCCTGGACACCATGCTTTTCCCCCTCCCTCTTCTCCCTAGGTACACCCTGTTGTTTGTAACATTTTCCCTTTCCTTACCAGAAGGATGTGGCGTTTTGTATCTGTTGCAGGTTTCATTTTCCCCTGTTTCTTGTTGAGCCTTTTCGCTCATTTCCCGATGGCTCAGGTACTCTTCTAATTTTCGCAGCCCCTCCTGGGAAGACAGATCAACAAAACAGCCCAGAAATTCCCAGTATTCAACCCACGGGAACCCCAGTTCATGAGCTAACTCCCTGCAATAAATAAAATAAAACGAATCACTTGTGAAGACATGAATATTATTTTGACAATAACTTTTTCTGAACACATTTTATCAGCTATTAGCAGGAATATAAATATGCAAGTAGACAACAGAATTCTGCAACAATCAACAGTCTGCAACAACACATAGTTGACACATACACATTGTTACCAAGCATGGTATAATCTACTTTTTCTAGACCAGTTTTCCTTTTTTTCCTTGTGTTTACATTTAGCAGTGTACATATTGCTATTTTTAATCTGACATTAGACAGAGATGAATCCACACCAACGTAGGCAAAATGTGAACAAGACTCCATTCAGTAGCTTTTTTTAATTGGGAATGGAAGAAGGTAGGAGGGAGCAAAGGCTGACTTAAAGGAAGAAATGCAATGGACTTGTAGCAAGGTATGTTTTCTGCATGTGCTGCTGATACAAAGTGTTTCAACAGCAAGGATGCTAAATTTGAGAAAAACATTCTATATATACCATCAATAACAATTTAAGTATCTTTTGACTTCCAAAGCTGGACAGCCAAGCCAGGTCCACTACTCAACTACTCTGTTTAGACAAAAGAGCAGTAAAACTCCAACTGCAATATACTTCATAAAATATTTCCAGCAATATTTGCCTAAAGAGCGTGTTTCACTATGCAGCTCAGTACAATTGTTTTGCTTTTAATTACTCTATTGTTGATTTTCTGTACTGATACTCCATTAGATACCTTCCAACTCTTTCAACACCTCTTTCCAGATCAGATTTCCTGACATTGTGAAAGAAGCCAGCTCTCTCTCGGGGTGGAGTCTTCCACAGCCTGCGAAATTCTTCAGCCTTAAAAAAAAGAAATACTTTTTAAAAACCCACCCAACTCTGTCCCAACATGGAAGTTAATCAGTGCTAAATGCTTTGCTACAGCTCTAGAAAGCATTTTGCTGTGCTCGGTCTCAGCTTCTGCCACCAGTACTGCTCAGCTCTCACTACAAAAGTCTCACTTGGGATCTAAAGACAGATACTCCTCCCTGTATGTTTACTGATACATCTCATACATTACTTCTGTGGTCTCGTAACTGCTTCCTTATTAAAAGAATGACAATGATATATAACCACCTCGAAGCAACCTGGCTAGATATGAAGTCTAACTGGTTTTCATTTGTGTGCAGTGGGAAATAAGAGGCATGTCTTACAAGACTGCACTTTCATTTCATGACACACACTCTTCTGGTCAGTGCTTTCCAGGGCACAAAGGAGGTGTTCCCATATAGATATTGCTGGTTCCACAGACTGGAATCAGTTACTGTAACATATTCCTGCTGTTTGAACTCCTAAAGGGAATGAACAGATTTTTGCAAACTCCCAAGCTTTATGCCTTTCTGTTCAGACATCAGAAGTATCTGCCAGCAATCAAAATAATGCCTTACTTACACGACATACAAATTTTTTCAGAATATGAAACATGTTTACATTTCTGTCAGGCGAGCAGAAAACTGACCAAAGAGCATCTTTAGAAGAAAAGAACATCATAGTAAGCACTGCAGTGAAACTCAGTCCTGGAAGAGCTCAAACATCACACGACATCTCACGCTCCCACTGTACCTGCAGCTGCCCTACTGCCCACATGCTCATGTTAAGCAAATGAGTCAATAAATGCCTACTAATTTATAAGAAATATAACTGGTATTCCAGTATTCTGCCTGAAAAAAAAAAAGACTCTTTTCTATTATACAAGCACAACTCTTCTAGAACTATCCAATACCCACTATTTGCTTGTCACTATTTCCATTTAGAAAAAAACATTCACATGAATTCAGTAAGTAAAGTTGAAGTGCTTCAAACATTCTAGAAAGGAGACAAAGAATTTCTTTAATCCCATCCACAGCTCCACCTTCATTAAACTGGCACTGATGTCACATGAAGTTCTCATCAGCTCCTTACCTTGGAGGGACTCATGGGGCCTGCGAAAGCTCGTATGGACAACACGGGATCTTTGGGGCTGCCCGTGTATTTGGACAAAGCTGCCTGGGGACTTTCATCTGTCTGATCCGGTGACCAGGGCGCACCGATCACAGGAGCGGAGGAGTTATCTTCTGCTCTCAGAAGTGGCACATAGTATCGACCTTGAATAAAACAATACCCAGCTTTCTTAAACTGACGTTACATCAGCTTGCTCTTTCCTCCTAGAAAATCAATACACCTGTATATTTAACCATCTGACTTCACTTCAGCAGTAAAACTACATAATTCAAATTCACTGTTTCCAGTGTTTATTGGCTGCTTGCAGATCACATTTCAGTCCAGGCTCCCTTCTGTCTCAAATACAAAATGTAAGCATTGATACATACAACAGTTTCTAAAGGATTTTCACTCAGCTTCAAAGCCTGTTTTACAGATGCCCAAACTCGCATGTGACAGAATAGGGAAGACTTTCATGTCAGGGAAACCACATGAGTGCCAAACATGACCAAGGAACCTCCGGACCCATAAAGATCTTTTGATTGCTTTAAGAGAAATGTTTTCTGCTGCAGACATGCTGAATAAAATAATGGCTTGCCTATGTTACAGAGAGCTATGAGGAAAACTCTGCAATCCATACAGTATGAGTACTGACCACATAATTTAAAAGACACAGTAAGTTTTCTATTCCCTGACAGCAGGGAACAGAAGGATGCTACTGTACAGCAGCATTGCTTACGGACAGGAATGCTACAGAAAACCAACAGAAAACACTGACAGTCTCACAGGGTATGTCACATGCCTGGTGTACTTCAAACTGAATACTGACCTTTCAAATACTCTCTCAGTTTTTCTTTCAATTCTGCAGATTTATTCTTGCTTCTCTCACAAACTACCTGTTAATAAAACATTCATTCTTTACTAATAAAACAAAAGACATCAATTTCCAATCAACTGCAAGGTGTTTCTCAACAGCCACATTATTGGCCTTTACCCATTTCATCCAGCTCTTTTAATTCAGAATGTAACTGACCACTACAATACATACTTATCCATAAAAGAGAGACTGTACACAAAAAGCAGTGAATCCTAACATCCAGAACTTTGCTCTGGAGATAATCAGCACAAAGTATTTGTAATGTAATGAAAAAGATTTTCACTCTGGGCATTGGCACTGGTAGCTCAGCCTGTGAAATAAGCAGTCTGTGAATGTTCAAAGTTGAAAAACCCTGCTTTGGCATTTGACTTCATTGTGGACAAGGACAGACTTACTTCTGCTGGAGTTTGATCATATTTATTCCTTGAGTTTTTCACAATAGCTGGGTGTGAGGTAAGCACATTAACAACATCCAAATTCCCAAACTTGCAGGCAAAATGCAAAGGAGTATCAAATCCCTGTGACATTAAAGAGAGAAAATTCACATGTATTTGGAAACCTCATAAAATCAATCCCCTATGTTTTATTTTGAAGCTAGGATAAGTAAACAAACAGGGCTCATAATAGATCCTTTCCCAAAGCACTGTTAAAACCCACAAAACCCATGACCAGCTAACTTTTGCTAAAATGGCCCCTTCCCTCTTTTCTTCTCCCTTCTGTTTCCTTCTAGTAGTTTTCATAATAATAAGGAACTGTCACACATCCCAAATCTCACCATTTTATCTGGTGTATTGAGGTAAAGGTCAACAATGTATCGGATGCGATTCCTCAGCATTGTGTCATCATCGTCTGGATACATCAGCCGCATAAATTCAGGGTTTTCCAGAGTCTCCAGTAACTGCTGGCAGATAGCAGGCTGGTTCTCCTTGGCAGCAACGTGCATGACATTGTACCTGCACCCCTCCTGAAAAATAAATCAGAACTAACTGAAATCCAACAGCTTGCTTACACCTGCACACAGGGAAGAAAAACAGGGAACCACATCCATTCCAGTTATGCTTAGTAGGCCTCAAACTCATATCACTAGACCAGAACTTGGAGATATATATATATATTTTTACCTGTACAACTGTTGGATTGTCTCCAGATCCAATGAGATAGCGAGGATTACTCCAAATAAGTTCTGAAAATGTTGACACATCTCCTTTCTCCACAGCTTTCCGAAGCTTAGCAGTAAGATCCTGGGTACGTGGACTTTTGTAACTGTTGGCCCTTTCCTTGTTAGCAGTTTCCATCTCAAGTGAGCATAAGCCATCTATTAAAACACAAGTGTCATGCTTCTAGCTGCTCTCTTTTCAGTGGTCACTATTTTCATACCGCCAGCATAAGCATTTAATCCAAACTATCTGTTAACTTATAAATCGTTAATGCAAGAAGTTTCTTTTTTTAAAAAAAAAAAAGAAAAAAGGAAACATTATTGGAATTTTAAGACCCTGGTAGTAATAAGAGGTAGGGAAGAAAATAAAACATAATCGACCTATAGAGTTTTTTAGTCCAAAATAAAGTCTAAAACAGCCTCACAACTACTAATCTGCTTCCACCCAAGTCTAAAATGAAAGTTTGACAAGAACTTTCCATCCATGCAGCCTGTTAACATTTCAGCTTCAGAAGAGAAGCAGTATTTTTCAGTGTAAACTTCAAGCAAAACTGTACAATTATCATCATTTTTTAAAAGTAACAAATTTATCGTCACAGACCCATTTCAAAGTGTTCAGAAGTTTCAAAACACCGCTCTGAATTTGTTTCCTGTTATTAGCACACTGCTAATGAAGGGACTGATTCCCTTCTCTTAAAAAATTACCACTCTATGTTGTGTCTGCTGTACACAGATGAATACCCTCCATACCTCTGTTAAATGATCCTGTTTTCATCGGAGACGAACACAGCGAGGACTTGCTTGGAGATGGAAAGTAATCACAGATTCCTTTAGCAAATTTCTCAGCATCTTCTCTGTTTGAAAACGCTTTAAATCGTGAACCTTTAATCATCTTAACAGCTTGGAGAGCTTCCTTCTTATCTTCATAAACATGTATTCTCTCTGAAACACAGCACAGCCAAAATTAAGCTATTCAAGTAATCTCAGATTTGTTCATAGAAACAGATTGAAATTATCTAGCTATCCTCACAGTTTGGTTACAGTGTTTCTCTACAAACACAGCCAAAAATCAAAGTCGATTTAAATTTTACCTCTAGAAAACTGAATAGAAGGATATTACACATTGCAGGTAACATCAGGGGATGTCTGTACAGTGCTCAGACATTCACATTCATCAGATGTGAGCACCTGTTTTATACAGGTGACCCTACATCAACAAGAGAGTATTTCACACCTAGACTGAAAAGCGAGTTTATTCACCCTGCCTTTCTGTCCATGTTGCTCTGTACAGAAAGTTCAACTACTAAGTGACCCATTGCCATCACTATAAGACCTGTCAAAAGAGCCTCTGATATTAACCAAACCCTTCTCCTTCCTCTCCTTTTGCGTTTCAGTTACTTTGTTCAACTAAAGATATCTGAATATCATTGGAACGAGAACAAATCCCAGTGCCTCAGAGGACCATCCTGACTTTCCACAGTGACTGAAATGAGTCAGCTGAGAGCACGACATTAATTCTAAACTTTAAGTAACCATGCTACTAAAATCAATAAATGCTAATGCTACTGATCTCCTCCTGTAACATTTTCTTTAACATCTGCCTCCTCACTGAAGTACCTAAGCACCATTGAACACTCAGTTTGACTACAGAGATTGCTGAGAAAGACTTCATAGAATATAATTTCAATTTAGGTCCACAATTATGAATAAAATACATAAAATACACATCCATCAATAAAATACATTTGTTAATAATAAAGCTTAGTCCTTTCAAATATTAGCCTGATGTTTAGTATTTCAGTACTAATTCAGATATGTCCATAATTAATTCCTGCCAATTAAAGCATGCACAAGAGAAATTATTTCCTTTTTTTTTTTTTTTTCAAGGCTGCTACTATTAGCTTTCTCTCTCCCTTTCTCAAAGAAGTAAAAAGATGGAGTCATAACAATTTTGATCACTTGAAATCATCTGCATTCATGCTTTGCAAACGTTTTTTGCCCACACTTGGTTTCCACCTGCCTATACTACCTCAACTGACAATGATGTGCAACTGAATGCTATGGAAAGCATTGCTGAGAAAAGAGCATTTCCTTATACTACCTGATACGAGAAGCACACACTGGATTTGAGCAGATTTGAGGAGCACACAGATGCTACTTACCATTTCTTGCCAGTATGTCATCATAGACGGGGCAGACGCCGTAGTACAGCGGAGGATCTCTGGATGGTGTCTGAGCACTGCCTTGTGAACCAACATATCCTGCCCCACAGGCTGGAGCTGAACAGTTCACGTGTGCCACAGCTTCTTCTTCTGGAGGGTTCAACCCGACACAGTACCCGAAGTCGACCTCTTCAGACACACTTCCACGATGGCTGTGATTCACTGCAGTAGTTTTCAAGGCTGCATGGGTGCCATCGGATGGGTCGCTCCCAGCAGCCTCCTCTGACCACGCAGACCCTTCTTCTTCCAACGTTCCTTGCTGCTCCAATAAAAACTGAGCCAATTTCTTCTCAAAGATAAACCTGGTAGTGGAGGTGACAGGCCCACACTTCAGCCCTGCTCTTACAACTTCTTCTCTAAGCTCATCAGGGCTGAGCTGCTTCAAGCGGGATAAGATCGCATCCATCGTTATCTGACCTGGGGGAGGAAAAGATGAGATTAATTGCAAAGTCTTTTTCCTATTATTTTAATGCTGCATTAAGCCAAAGGAAAAAAGTGCCTCTTAACAATTTTTCTGACTCTGATGAGATTAATAGAGATACAGAGAAGGCAAAATGTTTTCCAACTCATTAACAGCCGTTAAGCCATCAGACTTGTACTGCTTCTTCTTTCTCTTGTGCCTACCTGAAAGAGTATTTACAACATACATTTTGTTCTCTTCTGCTCCTTTTAAGTTTCATTAGGATTTTCATTGTGAAAATTTAACCCAGAACATCTATGTCTGAAAATTGATGACAGACATTATTTGACCCCTATCAAGAAACCAACAACCTGTGCATAAAATGGGGCAGGCAGCCACATGGCTGCGGTACAGCTCTGGTTAGACAGCCCCCACAGCTGGAGCATGGCTCTGTCTCTACTGCAGGAGGAATTTCTCACTGAAAATCATAACACACACGTGTGGGGCAGCAGCCAGGACACTGCTTCTGGCAATGACTCAAGGCTGGAACTATTGACACAACTCGGTTTTTCCCAGCTCCTGTTCTGTGATCAAACAGTCAGGAGAGTGGAGCAGCTGCCCTTTCCAGGTTTCCCTCCCTAATATACAGCAGAAATGTAAAAATTTCTCAATTTCCACAGGGAAATCCTTCTTTCCACTCAGTGCTCCTGCTCACCTCCCTCCATGTTATCCACACACCCACAGTTTCTGCACAAGCAGCAAAGGGACACTGAAAACACCACGATGCCAACAGAATTCCCTGCTGGGAGAAACCTCCGACCCTAAGAAAACACAACTAAAAATACAGGATTGGGAGAGCTCGATAACATAAGAAGCTTCCATGTTATTTCGTTAGATACTACATCCACACAACCATAAGAGCTGTGCCTGCCTCCTGCTGCACACTGTTAGCAGTGGCGGCCGTAGGACCGAGATGCTCACACAGCTCACACAGCCACAGCCCTCGCAGTGCTGGCCTTCCCTCACTGCCCCACCAGGCCATGCCCCGTGCTGGCACTCACAGCACCTTTAGGATCAATTCAAGCAAGCTACTGCTTCACAAGAAGTAAAAATGTTATTGGAATGGTTGTACTTGCACACAGAGATTCAGGTCAGCAAGGACTGTCCCATTCTATTTAAAGCAAAGGATTTTCTACAATCATGAAACGGTTTGAGTAGGAAGAGACCTGTAAGATCACCTATTTCCAACCCCTTGCTATATGCAGGGACACCTCCCTGTAGTGCAGGCTGCTCACAGCCCCATCCAGCCTGGCCTTGAACGCTTCCAGGGTGGAGGCATCCACACAGCCTCTCTGGGCAACCTGTTCCAGTGTCCCACCACCTGCACAGTAAAGAATTTCTCCCTAATATCTAGTCTAAATCTCCCCTCTTCCAGTTTAAAGCCATTATGGTGGTGTTTGAACGCGGTATGTGAAACACCTCATCAGCTCAAATGCTCTCCTGCTTTAGCAGCAGTGTTGCAAGCAGCCCTCAGCATCAACCAGAAGATGCACCAAGACGTGAGAGGCCCTCTGGGAAACCAACGCAGGGCTGAGACAGCAAGCACTGCTCAGAACAGAGGGGCTGCAGCACTGCAGGGACTGCATCCCAACAGCCGAGCCCTCCTTCTGCCTGCATTCCAGCTCAGAAGAAATTCCAAAATCTCACAGAATCTCACCTTTCTCACACAATTGCACAGCCACCACTTCTTTTTTTTTTCTGCAGTCTCATCACAAAATATACCCACAAACTGTACATGACTACTTTGCGTATTAAGTTGTCCAAGATTTAGTTGGTAAAGAACCCTTTAATATTAAAAAAAAATGCAGCCTGCCCAACTTTTTGCAACAGTGAATATAGCCAAGCAAAATCCTACCAGAGTTTGAATTGAAAGCTATTATGCTTCTAAATTAGGAAATACCATGAAAACAACGCTAATGCCAAACTTCAGATTGATTCCAAGCAGCACAGCTTGGCAGGTAGTTATGAGAGTGTGCGCTGTCTTCTGTGCAGTGTTTCCTTTTAACACCTGATTTTAAACGTGTGCTTAGAGCACCTGCCTCAGTCGCAGGTTTGTTCACCAATATGAAGCAGAAGTGCAGTGGAAGCACGGGAAGTGAGAGCAGGGCAGCTCCAGGAAAAGAGCCCCACAGCATTTCCCCTCCACAGCAGCTCCGGAGCCACCTGCCCTCCTGCCATCACCTGCCTGCCCATGGCTGAGCCCGACAGACCAGCCTGACACACCTTCTCACTTTCGTTTGACAATCTTCTCCAAGTATTTTGAGCTTTCTTTTGGTAGTTTTATGTTACTGGCTTTTAATTAAGGGATAAAGCCATGAAGTCACATAAGAGAGTATTAGAAACTGCTATTCTGATTGATTGTTTTCTTTTTGAGACTGACCGCAAAACCATAATAATGGTAAAAACTTAGAGCAGGAGAGTTTATGGTAGAAACATCTCAATTAAAAGAATTTAAGATAATGTTATATAAAGCCTGAAGAATTAACTCAGGAAATGTTCCTGTTTCAGGGTCCAGGACCAGCAGGGCCATTCCAAACACTGCATGAGAGCAGTGGAACCTGTATAACCATGGACACAGAACGTGCAGGCACACAAAACCCTTCTCCCAGCGTGTGGTTCAGCAAAAAACACAGTACAGGACCAATTTTTCTGGTATCTTATGTTCTAGTTGAATTACTGCCTAGAATTCATCATCATCAGCAGCAGAAAGAGTATTAATTTCATGTGTCCATTTCACATCTTGTAGACTGCACACAACCAAATCCAAAAGGGATGTGACAAAGCAGGCAGCCAGGGGAGCAAACAGCCCTCGGGTTACGGCCGCGAGCACAGACAGCTCTGCAGAGGTCAGTTCTGTGGATGCTCTGTCACCCAACAGCCAGAGGTGGCACCCAGCCGAGCTGCCTGCGCGTCTCACAGCAACGCATTTCCCTGCTGGGAACCAACGGGCAATTTCCTTGGAGCAACACTGCCCAGAACGCCCCACAGCAGGTATTTATTGGAGCGGTGGAAACCAACTTTTTTAATCAACAGCACGATGGAGCACACGGATACTCAGCCTCCCACACAGTGCAGCCGTTTTGTTGCACAATTCATGCTCTTTCAAAAAAAAAACAAAAAAAAAAACGGTTTAAGAATCCTCAAGTTCACTTAAAAACACAACAGGACAGCCACGAAACTGATGACAACGTATTAATTCTTAAAGGCACCACCTATTTTCACCCGCCCATATCAGAAGCGTGCCTTGCAACCCCACACACCCGTCTGTTTTAAGGCAGTTACGCGACAGCTTTGCGCACACGCGCGGATGGCAGCGGGGTGACCCGAGCCCGGCGGTGCTCAGCGCCTTCAGGCACTGCAGGCCGCCGCACCCCCCGCAGGGCCGCCCCGCCCCGCACCCCGCGGAGCCGCCGCCGCCCTTCGGAGGCTCTGCCTAACAAAGCACAGCGGGGCAAAAACGCCTTTCTCTTTGCTCGCGGCATCAACGCGAAACAACGGGATCCGCTTCCAGAAATTAAGACCGATACCGGGACGGAACGAGCCATCGGCACCTGAGGACAGCAACGCGGCTCTGCCGTCCCGCTTCTCAAAACGGCCAGCAAACGAGCGGTGCAATCGCGCCGCCGCGCAGCGCCGCGCACACAAGTCCGTCCGTCCGTCCGTCCACCCATCCGTCCATCCGCCTCCTCCCCCAGCCCGGTTCGGGACACGCCCGGCGCGGGAGGACGCAGCGCTCGGCTGCCGGTCCCGCCCTGCGCGGCAGACGCGGGCGAACCGGGAACGAGGCGCGGGAAAGGCGGCACCGAGAGGACGCGAGCGAGACGCGAGGAGCGGCCGGAGATGGGCCGGGCCCGCGGGGCGCCGCCCGTGGCCGAGGGCCGCCGATCCGGCGATCCCCAGCGCGGCCGGCCCGCGCTCGGCCCCCGCGGCGCGCGGAGCCCCGGCCGCCCCGCCGCCCCGCCGCTCTCACCTGCTCGGCTCCCGCCGCGCCGCGCTCTGTCCGCCTCGCCGCGCGGGGTCGGGCAACGGAGGCCCTCCGGCGGCGCCCCGCGCCCGCCCGTCCGCCCGTCCAGCAGCCGCAGCAGCCAGCCCACCGCGCCGATCAGCGCGCAGGCGGCCAGCAGCTCCCAGGCCGGCCAGCGGCCCCAGCCGCCGTCCCACAGCGAGCCCCAGCCGCCGCCGGCCGCCCCGGCCCAGCGCTCCATGCCCCGGCCCGCCCGCCGCGCGCAGACGCCGGCCTCCGGGCACGGTACCTCGGCGGCCTCCCGGCTTCCGGCCCTCCGCCCCGCCCCGCGCCGCGCCATGCAGCGCCGCAGCGCCCGTCGCGCGGCAACGCGGCCGCGCGGCATGGCGGGAGCGCCGCGCGCCGCCGTCCGTGCGTTCCGCCGCGCGTGGGGCGGTGCGGCCGCGGGGCTCCGTCTGGCGGTGCTGCCCGTCTCGCGGCCCCGCCGCTCACCTCCGCGTTTCCTTCTGGACGGAGCGCCGCGCCCCGGCCTCCGCTCCTCCGGCGCCGATCCCCGCGGCCTTCGGCGCTCCCGCGGCCGGCCCGCCGAGCGGAAGTCCGGTTAAAACGGCGTTCGGCGCCCGAAGGGTGGCGGGGCCCCGAGGGAGGCGCCGAGCGCGGCGGGGATCGCTGGGAGCGCACGGCAGGGAGGGTTTTTCTCTCTCCGAAAAACGTCGCCGCTCCACGCAGCCCCTCGCGGGGCCGCCGGCCCCCCCTGCTGGCGGAGCTCCGCGCCGCGCTCCGCTCTCCCGCTCGATGCGCTTCAGCCGCCGGCAGCTCGGCGCCCAGCCGCTCCGCTCGCAGCGCTGCTCCCCGGCTGAGGAGCGAACGGCGGGGTGGCAGGGCCGGCGCCTGCAGCTGTAGTGAAAAATCAACGGGGGAGAAAAAGATAAGAACGAAGACAATGTCGAACTCTTTCAAAAGATATTTTTTAAAAATGGGCTACACAGCACGTTCTGAATTCTAAATAAACTGTCGAAATTAAGAGATCTTGGTTTCTCCTTATAAATAAAAACAGCATGGAGCCCTTTACCAAAAATAGTTTATTGCACAAAACTTTTAGAGGAATTCCTATGCACATTATTTTATAACCAACATGCTTTGTGTGATCGATTGTGTAACTCCTCCATCCCGGGTTATCCCCTCACAACACAGAACGACTGACTCCCATCTTTACACACCCAGCCCACGCAGACATCACATTAATGAGCATTGTGTATAAAACATAACGCTGCCTTTACAACACTGAGAACACCTTTATCTCCTGTAGGGATCTGTGCATCCGTACTGGAAATGAGGCTGCTCTGCTCTCAGCCTGGAGCATTATGCAGCAGTGGGAGAGCACTGTGATCAGACCGACAGCTAACGAGCATCAGGAATTTGGACTGGTGTCAGTAACCAAGACTCTGATCAGCCTCGTCACACCAGCAGGTCACACGTAAAGTGCTCACACCTCCCTGGCAGAGTTACTGAACACACACGACAAGCTGTGCATCACCAGTAGCAAACCTGTCAGCCCCGAGGAAATTTGGTACTGATAGCACCGTGTGCCCAGTGCACAGCTGATGTTGTCACAACCACTCGTGCTGCTGCATTTCACTCCCCTAAGGAGGTAAAGGTAATCCATGATAATACTAGCACTCCGACATTCATTCTGGGTAATACTCTTCATGTTCCGTAAATATTGTGGGTAAGGCTCTTTATGCCTGTGACGATGCCACAGATTTCAGCTAGGATATTGCCTGAACAAACAGCGTGGGATCAGATCCTCTACTGCATGAGTGGACGCGGGGCTCAGCTGGCCCCTGTGCAGTGCATGAGTATTTCCAAGACATCTGGAAGACACAGGATGGAACATTACAGTGTTCAGCAACGTCACAGACAGTAACTAACACTTCTTCCGTTGCAGGTTTTTTTTGTTGTTGTTTTAATGCATTTTTTTTCCAGAGCCTCCAAAAACCCAACAGTGTTTGGAAACCAACAGTACAGCCTTTAACAACTTTAACATCTGGGAAACATTCTTACTTTACAGCAACATTTCTGCCCCATCATCAAGCCTGTTGTTCAGTGGGTAGCAACACTGAAAGACAAACAAGGAAAATACATTCCCCTCAAATACTTGAGAAAGCAAAAAAAACCCTTTGAAATATTATTCTCCGATTTCTAAAAGCACACCAATGTCAATGAGGCACTGACACTCTCCTGATACATTTGGCAGTTCTCAGACCTGCAGAAGGGACCCACTTCTCATTCCAGTAACTACTCTGTTTACTGCCCATACAGCAAGAGACCTCGGCCTCTGCAAAGAGAGCTGCTCAGCCTCAGGGCGAGGCCTCTTAATTAAGCAGCAACTATTTCTCTGGATAATTAAGATACATAGCTGATAAGCTTGAAAGAAAAGGCCTTTCTTTTGTCACATACTGAGTGCCCCTTCTAGAAGGCTTTCTAGTGACTCCTCTGGCTTCAGCACTTAGGACCACACTGGATTTGGACCCACAGACCTCATCATCTGATCTGCAACGAAACAAACAGCATGGTGCTTGCGTCTATAGAAAACCACACACGGTGAAAATAAAATAACTAGTGCCCAGGAACTTTTAGAGACAGACAGGTCGATCAATGCAGAAATCTAATCTCAGAATTTCACAACAGCTCCTTCATCTTTAAAAAGAAAAATACGTATGTAAGACTACCTGACTGTACCAGCTGTCTTCATAAGGAGCTGGTGCAAAAACGCAGCGCTGCACGACGGCAGAATGCAGTACTGATACAAAAAGAAGAACAGACATTTTTAAGACAAGACCTATGACGGTTTCTTACAACTCTGGCTTCTCTGAGATCAGATAAAAGCTTTATCTATACAACTGTTGGAAAACTTCAGAGATTAAAACATAATGGATTAACTATAGGCAACATATTCACCAAAATGAACACCGATGTTAACCCTGCACAAGTGTTATTTTATTTAAAATCCTCGACATTTGATAACTTTTTGTACTGAATATATTACTCACTATGTAGTTTTGATTTTGTTATTTAACAACACTGCATATTTTTTTCTTCTTAGAGCTTAATATACAGGCAACTTCAAGAACATGACAGCAGCGAGATAATCAGTACCGTTGACTCTGCAAAGTGGACTGCAGTGGTTTGCAGACATTAACTTGTTTAAGCTAGTCAGTAAAGCTTCTGGCTTTTCTTTAAATTCGTCAGTAACTCTGTATGTTGGGCACCTAATGTTACACTAAGGCATCTCTCCCTTTGCTAACTTGAAAACCTTGGCTTTTAGCATCACTTGACTGTGACTCCACAAAATGCAAGTTAAAATCCAGGAGCTGAGCAAGAGGTACAATGTCATTCAGTACAGATGCTAAGTACTGAGTGTTCAACTAGATCTGAGCTTCAATAGGTAATTATGAGCTCTAAACATGGTTTACATGGTTCCCCCCACCCAATCTCCACCCCTCATCCAGTTTTGACTTATTTGAAGCGAGCTGCAATAATCTCCTCTCAAAACACCCAAACCCATCCAGGAGAAGCCTCCTCCAAGAAGCTCCTTCCTCTTGAGAAAAATAAACAAGCTGGACAACCAACAGGGAAACTTCTCCAAACACCATGTTATAGCTAATTATGAAAAAGTTACTTGAAGAATGCTTCTTTTTTTTTTTTTTAAACAGCTGATTAGTCTCCTTGCACTTGTTAGATTTAGATTTTCCTTATCAGCCTACAGTGAATACAACTGACCTGTTTTCTGTCTGTTTCAAAGACAAAACCATGCTGGCACAAGCTGCTACTCAATCTTCCAAAGAACATCCCGTACATTTTGATCTGTGCCTTAGGACACTGGGTGAAGCAGTACCTCTGCAGCAGTTTCTGAATGTGGGGTTTATCACTGCACTCTGAGCCACGCAGGCCCACGGGACCAAAGGAGAAGGACTGCTTTAATAATAACTTAGCTAAGGCATCACAGTGCCACCACTTCCACTCACAGTGGACACCTTATAATAGAGGATGCAAGGGGGAGGGAGTGAAGTGTGTTGGAGAAGATAATCAAAATAATAATTTTATAGGCATTATAATTCTGTCTTTCAAAGTAAAATAATTATATATCTAGAAGCTCTGGCTTTGGGAGCTAACTTCTCTAAGCCATTTGACAGTATGTCAAAACCCAGCAAACTTAAAATGTAATAATATAACGATGAGAGTAACAGACAACAACAAAAACAACCTCATGTCAGCTTTGACTTACTGTATACAAGCATATTAAAACGGTCAGAAAATTATGATTTTTATCTTTTATATATATAAATATATATTACAAGCATACCTTTAATCAAGGATGTCTACTTCAAAAGTCGAACTAAAAAGGTGCAAGAAGTGTTTGTGCAGTGAAGCAAAGCTCCCTACTGGCCTGCAACTGTAAGAGAGAAACTGTGACACTTAAGAAAACAACCCAGGCAAAACTGCCAAAGTTCTGTCATCTTTATAACTAGAAAGGGCTTCAAATGCTTCTTTTTTTTTTTTTTTTAATTTTTAAATACAGACACCTGTAATCTCAAATTTAAAGAGATTATAGGTGTGGGGAAGGATAATGTTCTAGTAGGAGTAGCCATTTTTCAACCACTGCCTGCAGCTGAACATGAGCAGGACTTCTCTTTTTTCCTGTGCTCTGGACACAGCCCACAAAGGGAGAAAAAACAACAATCTGACCCTCAACCCAAAGAAAAAAGAACTGAACAGAACAAAAAACAGATGAAGCATAATCAACCATCATCTGCTAACAAATTTACCCAGATTAAACAAATGCAGACCTGGAAGCAGATGCTCTTCTGGGGCTCAGTGGAAGCCTTCAACTTAACCTCTCATTAAATCCAAAAACAAGCCAGATTTCTCACTCGGCAGTCCCCAGTGTGGTAGAGTTATTACAATAAAGTTTCATTACAGTAAGGTTTCAAACGAACCCTTAGAACAGCACATTCTGCACTTACTATTATGCTGACTTCTCAAAACCGTGCCCTTAATTCTACAGGCAAAAGCAAAATTCTGAAGACCATTTTAAAAATGAAATAAATAAATAATTCTGATAAAGATTTGTTTACACGCTTAAAGCAATAGGAAGAAAGACAACTGCTGAGGAGGTTATAGTGTCAAAGCTTCCTTGTCGCTAACATCGCAATTCTGCTTCTTTTCAACCAAAGCAGGATGCTCCTGCTGCTCTGAAGCAGTTGCAGGACTAGTGGAGGTAAAGTCCATTAGTTGCTCCTCAATCTGAGTCCATGAAGACATTGATTCATGCACTGTAATGGTGTGTTCCTCCATCTGACGCTGAAGACTATCCATTTCTTGCCTTTTGAAAGTTTTGGGAACAAAAAAAGAGCAAATATTATCAAGCAGAAAGTTATAACTAAATGAAAGATAACTGAATTAATTTCCTGATTTCTGATACTTACTTCAACATTATCTAAGCTAAAGCTGCATACACTAGAAAGAAGTCTAAACAAAACTTAGAAACTGCCTTTAGTTTAAGAGAAAAACAAATACAGTACACTTAATCCAAAAGTAAGTGCCAAAAATGCAGCAACTCCTTTACTGCACATACTTGCTGCCAAGCAAGATGCAGCACCATTTCCTGAGGAAAGGCACTCAGCATCTGCAACCTGATAGACATGGCTCCCTTGCAGATCACAAGCAACCCTGCTGATAGTGAGAAGAAACAAGCACCAGTTTCTCCACTAGCAAGAGCAACTAAAAATAGCTGTTTCTGGTTTGTTCTGCAGTGTATCTATTTGTGTACTGAGAAATTTAGGATGAACATTTTGCCTACTTGTTCTTTCCTTATTCCACTGCCATATAAGCAAATACTTAAGATAAAGGAACATCCTAATGTCCTAAATACAGCCCTAATAAGAGGAAAATAATTCGTTTCACAACTCTTTTTTTTTTCTCCCCTTTAGTTGTCAGCTGGTTTCCTGGAAATGTTTAAAAAAATATTTAATACAGTTTCAAAAAACAGGTCATACTTCAATTGCCGGAGACAGCTGTTCAGATTTTTTAAAGGCTCCTTGCTCACAGCTGTCGATGGTTTTAACAGTTCTTCCAGCAAGGCAGCAGGCACCGGGCAATCCGGAATCTTGACTGGAGTCACAGGATTTGAAGAATTGTTCTCTCCTTTCCTCTGGTTAAAAGGAAAAAAGAACAGTCAGAAATAAATTAATCCATTTCATCCACTTCACTTGTATCGAATGAAGCCTCACACTGTTGCTACGTAACACAACACACTTCTGATACAGTTACATCTCATGGGTCACAAGTGTAAGTTCCTAACCTAAAGTCAACTTTTAGCCATACTCATAAGTAAACAGAAAGCATGCAGGGCTACTCAAGAAATTACCCTATGAAAGAAATAAAACAATAGGGATTTAATGCAGTTCACTTCTGTTTTCAAAACAAAAATTAATGACATTATTTCAGTATAGTTAAAGAGAACAATTCAGGAAAGAAGAAAAATCAAAAAACCAACAACAGTTGTGTATAATCAAAGAAGTCCTTCTGGATATTCTGAGACCTGCAGGATGAAATATAAAGACAGATGTCTAAAAGAATGAAACAGAGAAGTTCTATATGAAACTCCCTTAGCGCTTGAGAGAAGAAAAGTGCAAGAGAGCAAAGAACCATTAATAGTTAGCTTCTGAAACTGTGAAAGAATAAAAAACTAGATGGGACCAGAATGGAGAGGATAGACATATCAGCATTAAGAAAATACTATCTAAATACTTGTCCACTAATCACTATTTAAGCACTTTTTTTTTGCTTTATTATAAAGAGTTAAAACGGAAATGTAAGATAATATGCTAAACACAAAGACTTTTAAGGAAGAAGATGTGAGATCAAGATCGGTCAAGTTGCTTTTGCCTGGAAATGTTGCTGTATTTTTTATTTCAAACTCAGAACATCATTAAGTCTATACCACAGGCAGGCATTTCAGTTAGGAATTTTCACCAAGTTTCCTTGCAGCAGAGTATCTTCCAGTACTGTAACCTAATGGCACTACTACATATTCCTTCTGCTCAAATACCTTCTTCATCTTGCCATGCTTCAGGTCCATCTTCAGTTGCTGGTTCTGCTGCAGCAGTGACTTCATGCTGTTCTTCAGTTCACTCACTTTAGCCTGCAGCATAAACTTATCCTTTTGAGTCACCGACAGATCTTCTCTCACCATTTCCAACTCAGTCTTGATATTCTAAATGGCAAAATAAGGAAATGAATATGATGCATGAAAAAAGTATAGAATTCCAGCCAATTAATGGCTCCACCACCTTATTCAGTTTCCAGGGGAAACTAGAAAAAGTAGCAAAACACAACAGCGCTATATGAAACTAATTAACCTTGGCAGAAATCCAGAAATAAGATAAAAAGTCAATAATCTATTTTGTCTAATGAAATAAGCAGCTAACAGCCCAGTGCAATTAAGAAGAAAAGCTGAAAAATACAATGAATAATTTTTAAAAAAATAAATTTACATCTATTCAAGTAATTAGTGCAAGTATGATTTTAAGCTATAAAGTACTGTTTTTAGTTATCCCTCTACACCAAAACCAGTTACCCACCAGAATCCCCATTCGCTTAGATTAAATACCTGCAGGACAACTTGCATCCCTTCCAGTTCCTTATGGCTGCGCTGCTCACTCATATCCAACTGCTGCTTAAGTGTTTCAATTTCTCTTTCTTTTTGTTCTACTTCCCACTTGAGGTCTTCCACCTAACAGAAAGAAGTACCTTTAGCATTCTGTATTCATCCAATGAATCACAAAACCTAAAGTATTCTTACCTAAGTCTCATGAATCCTTCCTGTCTCTAAGAAAACCTCCTAAATCAAACTATTAAAAATTGCTGAACGAAGGACAAAAGAAATCACACAACACATCATAAATAAAGACAAACACAGTAAGCATGCAGCTTTTACCTCTTGGCTTACTAAAGGCTGCTCACTAAGCTTTTCGTCCAGCTTTTTCTGCAGAAGTTGAAGCTGAGATCTAGCTTCTGCCAGCTCTTGCTGAAACTGTGATACTTCCTGGGAATGCTTTTCATCCTCTACCCTAAACAGCAGGATTAACAGAAACACACACAGCAGTTACTCACTCTGCCCAAGCACTTCATTCTGTTAGCTATGTAATCACAAATGACACGACAGTGCATGGCACCTGCTTATAGCTTTGAAGTCTTTGCCAACAGAGTCACAGCAAGAGTTAAGTCCCCAGTGACAGATGCATAACTACTTGAAGTACCACAAAAAAATCTGTATTCTATGAACACTGGTCCACTTACAAACAACAGATTATGCAAACAAAAAAAAACTGTCAGTGAATTTGCTTTTGTTCTAGGAAGAACAGAGTTAGCCTTAGATCCATTCCCACATAGGTCTCGTAGTTTCTTACAGTTTAAGAAAATACGCTCTATACAACAAAACAAACTGAATTTCAATATATTGTGGAATATATTCAACCCTCAAATTCATCCTCTATGTAATTCTTCAGAGCTGTAAAGAGAGGAGAACAATATATATTTAACTTGCTAACTTTTACTAGTACCAAGAAATAGTAAAAATCCAGGTTGAAAGTAAAAAAAGAAGAGAATGGTGAAACCTACATACAGCCCACTTCAAATCTAATTTAATCACCAAGACACAGAGACATGCAAATACATGCCTGGCATCCAACCATACATTTTATGATCAAGCTCAGCTAGGGCACATTTCAACATAATCCAGTCCAGGGCAGTGAAATCAAATTTCACTAAGATACGTGTTTTTCAGAAGGCTTCTTTTATGTCCTGTACTCTCAGAACTTAGGCCTTTATTACAGCACACTTACTGCAGTTTGTCCACTTCAGCCTGAAGGGCTTGGACAAGCAGTTCTTTGGCATGTAGCTCTTTCTTGACCTCATTGAGCTCAAGGGCAGCAGCTCTGTAATGTCGTCGGTTGTGTGCTGCATCTGCTTTGGCTGCTGCTACCTGCAAGAAAAAAAAAAAGATGCCATTTTCTTTGCTCTGTCACAGTAGGAGAATCATATGGGGATGTAGGCCAAGGGAGTACAAAACAAAACAAGAAGAAAGTTGTGCAGCAGTATTAATTTGCTGCTAATACTTCTTATTTTTGTTTACAAAACACTGTTAGTGTTGTCATCCTTATTAACACTACTGGTAAACAGGTATGTAACAAAGAACCCTGACTGCAAGACTGTTTTTTCAATGCAACTTTTTTGATGAAGCATCCTCACTTCAGGATGCGCTCCACACACTGCAAGTTACAATGGAATTTTCTCGGTAGTCACAGAGCATGGCTAACAAACAGGGCATTACAGAAAAGATATCAACTGATCTTTCAACTATCGTCCATCACAATGGAGATCCTACTGGTAGCACTACATTGTAAAACATACGTTTTCTGTAAAGCCACTGCCCAAATACTTTACATTTAAATCATCTTTTAAATGTATAAAATAAAAGAAGATTTATTACCTGCTCCTTAAGGTCTTTAACTTTTGACTTTTCTTTCTCCAAGGAAGCCTGTAAAGCTTGAATAAGTTGCTGCATTTGCTGGTCCTCTTCCTCCTTCCGCTTTAGGACTGCCTGAACCTGCATCACATCGCAAAAACAAATGCACGTTTTGTCCAGAAGATCTCATCTTCACTGGAAGATCAGACAAGCTGGTCAATATGAATACTAGCCAATGCAGCAACTGCAAAGCTTCCCTCTGCTGTTCAGGTCAAATGGTAGCATGTTGTAGGCAATTCTTTGTTCCCATTTGTTTATATCCCAGGAATACATTACTACTGGCATACAAACCAACGTTCATCTCAGTGAATCCTTATGTGACACAGTCTGCACATTAAGATCCAGTCTTAAATGAGTCAAACTTTCACTACTGCAAGTTTTTCTGCATGATTTATTCCGCCTCCCACCAGCAGCTCTGCCTAGTGCCAAATCTCACTTTTCATCTGTTGTTGAGTCTCATGCTACTGCTGTTATGCAACACACAGGAGATCCAGAGCTGAAGAAAATGTGCCAAACTTGCATCATGCAAGTGATGACCTCTACATCTTGTTATCAGAAATACCAGCCAGTTCCTTTCTTAAGATATTATACCAAAAGTCAAATACCTGTAGATTCAGTTGGACCAAATCTGCTTCTCTTTTTGCTAATGCTGTTTCTAGAACATTGTTGTGCTCTCGCAAAGCAGCGTTAGACTGACTAAGGCCTGTGAGTTTTCCACGTTCATGTTCCAGTTCAAGGGCCAACTTCTTGTTAATTTCTTCTAAACGTTTTATCTTCCTCCTGAACCCTCGAGACTCCTGAAGCTACAGTCAGAGAGAAATCCAAAATAAACAAACAGTTCCAGATTACTACCTCAAAAAAATGAAGTCATTAAGTTTCATAGGTTGTTGTTTTTTTTTAATATACAGCTCAAAATAGGCACAGTTACGTAGTAGTTGCAGGGTTTTTTTTAATTATTATTTTGGAAGACTAGGATGCTTGCTAGACAGCTGAACCTCTGAGTACTGCTCAGATGCAGAAAAGTAGCAGCTGATTTCTTTGGACTGGCCATTAAAAGACTGATTCATGCACAATCACTATCTTGTGACCACACACAGCTGGTAACTAATAAAGGAACTACCCTTCTCTCTTCTTTTCCTCTATGCTAAAATGATTCATAAAACCATGAAGAGCCAGTATAGGGCAGCACAACTGGCAAGTGCCACCAACACAGCATTTCCTACATAAGGTCCAGATTTTCTGCACTGTTGGAATAAAATTACAGTATTAAAATTTCTCTTTTCCTCTAGGTACTTTGCCTGAATTGCATGACAGATGGGAAAGTGGCAGTACAATCACCTCATCCTCAAGTTCCAGCACTTTCTCTCTGTATTCCTCAAGCTCCTGGCTGGTAAGTGAAATCACTTCTTGCAACTCTTTTTCCAGCATCAACTTACTGCTTCTAACAGCTTGCAATTCTGTCTCCAGGGCTTGAATCCTTTCCTAAAGACAAACGGATAAGCCAGATTATTGCATCATTCACCTGCAGAGGCAATTGTTTTGTTAAGAAGTTTGTTCCACTATCAACTATTAAATGAGCTGCTAGTGCTCAATTTAAAGGTCTTGCTCAGAGCTTTACTATTTTGGAAAATCTTCAGATGTGAAGACTTTTCTTTTTTTTAATTTAAAAAAAAAAAAAAAAGGAAAAAACCTTCGGTTGCAATCAGTAATCAGAAAAATATGGATGAAATATATAAAAAAAACAAAGCTTGCCGAATCATCTCTCTCAAATGTAAATAAGGAAATTCCAAGTATTTAGAACATTGATACCATGGTTCTTATCTAGTTTTATAGTCCAAGTATTTTCATCACTTCAGTTTAAAATAGTATTCTGATACATTTAATAATGTAGCAGTGCTGTGTTTATATTAACAGTGTTAAAGACATCCGTATACTTGAGCAATCTGGTTGCTTCCACCATCAGTGATTTGTGCTTTTAGCTTGCTCAGCTCTGCTTCAGCAGACTCCTTTGCAGTGAGGGATTCCTGCAGTCGCCGACTCAAAATGCTGACTGCATTCTCATAGGCTTTATGCTTTGCTTTCATCTCCTTTTGAGCACTGGTCAGATCTGACCCTAGACGCTTCATTTTCTGTTTCTGCTCAGTAATGGCCCTAGAGTGAAAGCATAAACAAAACAAGGTTAAGACAAGATTTGCCAGAAAACACCGCTGAAGGATTAATTTTTAACATGGCCCAAGTGAAAAGCTCAGTAATTAAATAAAATCTACATACAGTCCACCTATAGCTACCAGCTGAGCTGTAAGGATCCCACAGGAGACAGCACCAAAGCCTTGCTGTAGTTAAGGCAAGCAATGCCCACTTCTCTCCCCTAGTCCCAAACCACTCATCTCAGAAAAAGTCATCAGGTTCCTAAGGTATGATTTTGGCTCCTTGCGAGGTAATGACTAAGACTTCTGAGAGCAATTAAAAAACCAGAATCTTCATACTGAAGTATGTAATATACACTGATTTTAGAGTAAGAATTCAATTTAATGTGTCATCCAATCTGAGATCACTGATATGTTTTGTAAAAAGTTTTCTTCTATGATTACCAGTAAAAATAAAAAACAAACCCAAACTTGTTCTCATTAAAACCATCATCCTAGCCAGTTGGGGCTATAAGACACTGAAGGAAAACTAGGATTAACTAAATGTTAACTCCAGTTAACATGTTATACTATGTTGACCTAATATACATGCTGCATGGCACTTATCTTTGCTTAAAAACCATAAGTGAATCAGAGAAGCTGGAACTCCTGCTTAGCACGCAATCAACATTTTCCCAAATAAGAGTAAGGCATAGGAAAAGTCTTACTGCTACAAAGGTGTTCACAAAAACAAACATCACAGTTCTTTGGTCTGTACTAAAAGAACAGACTTACTTCTTTGCTTCTTCTTGCATTTGTTCTACTTGCAGTTTTAATGTCTGATTTGCCTCAGCAAGAGATGCCATTTGCTCCTTATCAAACTGCAGAGACTTGATAGGAAAGGAGAAAATATACACGTTTGCTTTATGTTGGATTACAAGGAAATAGATGTAAAGTTTCAAAATTATTTTCAACTCTAAATAGAAACAGTAGGAAAAAAACAGCTATTTCAAGGTTCTCTGTCTTCTTTGCAACTCCTTTGCATTTCTTTTTAAATGAATTCCTCTGTGGCCGCCATGATAACACGTATGCACAGAGCTCTGTTCTGGTCCTCGCTCTCAGACAGCACTCACTTTGAGACCAGGTTAACTGCTTCCATGTCACCTCTCTGCCACTCCTGTAGCACCCTCCTCCCTACTGACTTACAGGAGATATTAGTTACTGATTTGTGGAAGGCATATGCACACCTACATATACAGCATTAAGTAAGTAATCAAGAACCTTAACTAGCAGGTAGCTACTCTGTTTATTGACTAATAACAGAACTAATGGAAATAACAACATATCCTGTATGCTACACTCAGTGTCCAAAGCTTAACAGCTCCCATACCTGTAGGCGTGTTTCCATTTCATCTCGTTCCTTCTGCACAGACTGAAGATGATTTTCTATTTCCACCATCTGCTGGCGGACCTCAGTCACTTCCTTCTGTAGTTTCGAATGTTCAGATTCAAGTGACTGTTTTTCTACTTGAATTTGTAGTAGTTCTCGTTTTAACTCTTTCATTTCCGAGTCCAGGCGCTTCTTTGTAGCTTTCAGTTCACTGATCAGCTGGTCCTTAGAACTTGCATCTCTTCGATAAGCTTCCACCATTACCTTGTTCACAAGAGTTCAAGAGGAAAAGATCATCCCTGTAACTCTAAAATCTATAAAGTTGTAACTTACTGTGAAGTATTTACTGCTGTTATTCCAGTTTTGTGGGGGCATTATCAAATAATACAAAACGACATCATCTCCTGTGACATTTTCATGCAAGTTCAGAGACTTAATCAACTCAGGTATCAAATCAAATAATATCAGCAGTTCATTAAAAACTAAGGGAAGAATGTTTATAGCAATATGGTACACTTGTCTTCATATTCTTTATAGAACTTCCTAAATGCTACTTTTTAAAAACTAAATTGTAAAAAACTATTACATGTGCACAATTAAAAACCGTTGACATGAGAAGGGGATTTGCTTGCAGCCCACAGTTTGAACAGCCTTCTCAAAGCTAAGGCAAACAAGCAACAACAACTGCTGGCAGTAGGATAGAAAGTAGATCAGTGGTGCCATAATACATATATTTTTGCAAATCAATAACATATCAAATTACTATTTTAAAGCTACTCAGAATAAAACTCAAGTAGCAACCACTTTTCAAAGCTGCAAGAAAATGATGGTACTTGAAGATTTTCCTGAGTGCTTTTGCAAAAACAAATTTGATATCAGAAAGCCAGAGAAATGTTATGTGATGGACCATTTGGCAAAGTTCCTAAAGTCCTATGAAAGCACCAATTGATTGGTGAATCTACTTTTATCTTAACTGCAGATAAAAATTCAACTGTACTGAATACACAAACCATATAATTGTGTCACAAAGTTATTTGTATTTGGTACTGAAAATGGATTCCAGCTTCCTCACAAAAGCCCTCAGAAGTACCCAGACTGCAAAAATCTGTTCTTCATTTCTAATTCTCTGAAATAACTTGCTTTTGTTTACCTTCTGCTGTAGGAACTGTTCCTTCACTTTTTGAACCTGTTTTTTAAGGCTGCCATTTTCCTGTTGCAGATTTTCTACCTGCCAGAACAAAAACCAAAAGATGTTGCTTCACATGCCACACCACATATTCTACATTACTTCAAGCACTGACAGTACCTTCTACTGTGACTGAACATACTGCCTCATCTAATGAGGATCCAGTTTGTGACTAGGTATAGCAATGACACATTAGATAACCCAGCACTTCATACAGAAATAAATTTACATCTTATAATGAACCATGTAGTAAACAAGGGCCCCTTATTCTGACATTAAGATTTTAGTTTGTGCCATTAATCTATATACATGACATCCATACAGCATCAGTTCACACATACATGATCTAATCAAGAAAGCAGCTGGTTCTTTGAATAGGAAAAAAAAAGCAATCCTCATTATATGTGCATCCACAGCTATTTTATACTTCTACTGGTAATACTAACAAGTTCCATTGCTCTCTTCAAAAGAAACTTCTACGGATTACCAGGAACTCATCATTAGCTGTATTCAATCAGCAAGCTCTTCATGGAGCTTTCACGTGGAGCTTGGATGCCATAGAAGATAGAGAACTTA
The DNA here is from genome assembly GCF_987193195.1 of Phasianus colchicus. NCBI lineage: Eukaryota > Metazoa > Chordata > Aves > Galliformes > Phasianidae > Phasianus > Phasianus colchicus. The sequence continues at coordinate 11,984,592 of NC_143453.1, read as the reverse complement.
TATGATTATGACACTAAGGTGCAAAAGGAAGGGTCACAATACTTTAAAGCAGGCACAAAGAGAGTAAGGGTATGCATTAGACTTAATCTTGTTAACCAGCTCAGTGCCTAAAAAAAGCCTTGGTTGGTATACAGCAATATCCAAACCTAACCCTTCTGTACTGTTACAAGACAAAGGCTCAGTTAAACATGACTAAATTACTGCCTATAGGAGAAGTTTGATGGTATCAAAAAAGAGTATATCAGAAAGTTATTTTCATGTGGTCTGTACTCAATTTTTTTTTTTTAACTTATATTTTAGAAAGATGCACAGAACAGAATCAATTAACTTCAGCTTCCCATCTCATATAAAGAAAATGCATAAATCCATACAGATACCAAGTAGTATGAAACTGTAAACATTCTAATGATATAACAAAATATAAAGCATCAGTCTTCCAACAGAGAAATATAACAGAATTATTAAAACATTCCCAATTAGCTGAATGTTGAAACCACACACATAGATGAACCTGCCTATACAAATCTCCTGCCATGTAACTGGCAACGTCACGTGCCTGTGGCAATACTGAATTGCAACAGCTATGTTTAATAAAGACACTTTTAGGGATTTATTACCTGGCTTGACTTGATTGCCATCTCTTGCCTCAATTGTTCTAAGATTTCTGATGTTACTTCTGTATCTTCTCCAAGGCGTTTTGTTCCTTCATCAAGTTGCTCTTGGCTTGCTTTTGCTGTCTGCAGAGCTACTTCCAAGACAATCTTCTCATTTTGCAAATACTGTATCATGTCATCTTTAGAAGTAGCATCACTTTGGAACTCTTCTAATCTGGCCTTCAGTTCATCATACTGAGTTTGCAGGTCATCCAGGGTCTGCTCTTTGGTATGCAACACCTCTTGGGTCATGGTGAACTGTTTCATTAGATCTAGGTGCTCTTGCTGTAAAGATTCAAGCTGCAAATCTCTCTGATGCAAAGTCAGTTTGACCTGAGAAAAGTATTTTAAGATTAAGTTCATACAAAATGAACGTTGTATTTGAGAATGCACTGCAATAAAAACAAAATATTGTAACTACCATTGAGCTTCTAGGAGAAAATAACAGAAGATCCTGACTGCCTAACAAACTTTGGACATTGATCTATGCTTCTTATCTATATTTGGAATAATTACATATTGAACTCACTAGCAAAAGCAACTTCTAAGAGAACAGTTCTGAAATTTCACAAAGGTACTGTTATTGAGATGATTTAAAAAAAAAAAGGAGAATGAAAGCTTCTCATCAGAGGCAGAGCAATTTTCACATGGATTTCATTTCTACAGAAATCTTTCAGAAGATTTACAAAAGTTCAGAGCTCAGTATTTACTTACTATTGCCTTTTCAGCCAAATAGGTGTCTCCTTTGCAATCTTTGGGAAGTTGTCTAACAGCCTACCTGATCCAGCTCTTGCTCGAGTATTGCTGCAGAGTCAGCCATTTTCTGAAGCTGTTCTTTCTCATCCTCAAACTCCTCTAGTTTTCTCTGCAAGTCTTCTTCCACCATGGTTTTAGCCTCTTGGATCTGCATGAAGGCAGCTTCTTGGTCCAACATGTCAGCCTGCACAGAAGAAAGTAAGGAGTCAGCATTTATAATTTCAATGGGTTGGGGCTGAGTGCACATGCTCTGTTGGGAGAATAAAAAGGAAAAGAATAAACCATCAAGAACATTTCTAGATGAAAGAGACAAACAAACATTTTGATGTCTGCCCTACACACCAGTAGATCTTTACCGAAGTCAACCACTAACATACATAAGACACATCAGAAAGAACAGTGAGTGCCACAGAGACAATCTACAGTCTTACCTCAATATTCTGCAGCTGTGCTGCAATACGTTCCTTTTCTTTAATAGATCTGTGCTGGGTTTCAGTCAACTGCTGAGACAATGCCACATTCTCCAGTTTGAGATGTTCCAACACACCTGCTTGGGTCATTTGCCCAGCCTGAAGGGAAGGAGAAAAAAATACACTGGTTAGAAAGAAAAGCCAAAATTCAGCCAAAAAACGTCAAAGTCCCAGGGGAAGGGAAAAAAAAAAAAGGAAAAACAAAAACAAACACACAATCTGTGCCTCATCTCAACTATTACTTACATGGTACTACAGCTCTTCACAAACATAAGACAAGTGTTTTGGTTATATTTGTGTTTCAGTAGTGATATGACCTAACACACCACGATGAAAAACAAACCAGCCCCCCCCCCACTCTACTCTCCACCTGAAGCATACAGAGTGAGGCTCCCTTATTAGAGTTTATAAACAACATCCCCTCGATAAAACTAAAAAACCAACATCCTCAGTCCCACATGCAAGCAAATCACAATACCTGTATATTAGCCATCTCACTCTGCAGCCTGACTCGAGCCTCCTGTGCAAGTACCAGCTGCTGCTGGTACCACTGTCGCACATTTTGGAGAGAAGTGATTTCTGTTTCAGATGCTTTCAGCTTATTGGTCAGCGTGGTCCGTTCCAGCTGCACTTTCTGAAGTTGGTTCTGTAAGGAAGCTAACTGCTGTCGCAGATCATGAACTAAAAAAAGGAAAAGAAAGAAGAGGGATTATCATACACCATCACTCTGATTTCATGCACAGGTTTTCAAGGGTTATTGCTGTGTTCACAGCTTATTTATTTGATCAAAAACATATGCACCTCATTACACAAAGATTGGCTATTCCAAGCGAGCCGAAATTCTAGAATAAAAAAATATTAGGGCCATAAGCAGAACAAAATTAAAATAAATGAGTAGTTTTTAAGGTTTTTAAGGGGTAGAGATATGAAATAATTAAAAAATAAAATTGAAGATCAGGTACCCTGAGATGGAGATTCATCATTACAAATTGATATTTGTATATGTTTCTAAAAACCAGTAGTCCAACAGTATTAAAATACTTATGCCTCCCTCTCCAAGCTGGCAGTGTCTTGCAAATTGTGGCACTTGTGACACAAAATAAAAAGCAATCACCTTAAAATTCAGACTCTTTTTGCTAGTATGACATCAATACAATGCAAAGTAAAATTATTTCTTGTTCTTGGGCTTCACAATTATGTCAAAATAAAAGTGTTTCTAGAATATAAAAATTGTAGAGATCATAATTTACATCAGCCCACCTGTGCTGTCTCTGGTGAGAACACTTTTTTGCATATCTTCAACTTTCAGCATGAGTCTTTGGTACTGCTCCTCTGCTAGCTGCAAATCGTTATTTGAAGAAGCCAAACTAGCGTTCTTTGCTTCCAGGGTGTTTTGCAGGTCAGCCATTGCTCGTTCCAGGTCCCAGCAAGACTGCTTTAATGTGGCCACTTCGGAGCTCAGCGATTCCTGCTTCTGTTGGCTGCTTTGGCTGTGCTCCACCTGCGCCTGAAGCTTCATGTTCAAAGCTGCAAGTTGGGCCTGTAGCTCAGCTTTCTCCTTCAAAGCCTGAATGCGTCCCAAAAATAAAACACAAAGGTCTTAACAGAAAATACACTAATGGCTGACTACAGAAGATACATAGCAAAATGACTTTGCTAAGGCAAAGATCATTTTGTTCTAAAAATCATTTTTGACATGACATCTTGCCTACCAAATTTTCAAAGAAAATACAGAAGACAGCACAGACAAACCACACAATGTTTCTGTTATAAATCCTGACACGGTTATTGGCATGTAAGATTTGTTTCCACACTTTAAGTAAGAATGTTTTACGTTATGTACATTACACCATTAGTCAATACAAACTGAAAATACAGCAGTACAGACAATCACTAGCACAACTCTGTATTTATCATCTCTAGATTGCTTTTGTCCCTTTTTTTTTTTTTTAAAACCTTTCAACAGCTTTACTGACTTTATCTCCCTAAACATCCTTGTAATGCAAGTAGTTCAACAATGTTTTTACAAAACACACTTCCCTAAGAGCAGGAAGCCCTTGAAAATTAATTAACACATTAACATAATTTGCTAAATACAGAAATTCATTTTCTACCTGATTAGCTTCTACAGAAAGTGCCTCTAGTTGTCCTTCGAGTCTCATCTTCTCCTTTAGCACCTGCAACATTTCGTCATGAGTTCCTGTGACAGAGCTTTCCATAGACACACTGCAGAGACATCACATACACAGTTAAAGGGTTAGAATGCGACACTCACCTACCTGAACAAAAGCATTGCAAAATTAAGAGGTATTTAGAGTCCCTAAGAGAATATGCTTCCCACGTGACCTAGCAACATGCATTCCAACTTTGAAGGATCCAGAAGAAAGCGGAACAAATTTGGTACCATCTACAGAGAAAGAAACTACATTCACACTGAGGTTTTATATGTTAGCTTCCTACATTTGCAGCTACTAGAGTTTATTGTGATATCCATACTTTTGCTATTTTTACAGAAGTGCAAGGTAACAACAGGAAGTGCAAAAGAAGGAAGAAAAGGTATTTGGCAGAAGGGTTTCCTTATTCTCCTTCCACCATATACAGCTGAAGAATTCAGAGAAAGCTGACAAGATTTTCTCTCTCATTACTGTGAGAATTAAGCCTGTGATGAGACAATCAGTGACAACAGATTTTACCCTAATGTCTCAGGGAGCTTCACTTTACTCCAAAGGGGGGAAGGGGAAGAGGTAATCTCTAAACTGCTACATATTCAATATTTCAATCACTGCATTTGCAGACAAGTGATTTAAAAAAAAAAAAACAACACATAAACAACTGCATCAGTAAGGGCTTCAGCAGTCATCCACTTGCTTGCCTATAATCAGTTTAACACCTATCACACACATGTAAGCTTGTTAGACTCAAGGGCTGCAGAGACTAAGAGCATTAAGGACAGGACTCTTAGCATTACATAGTGACTCAACGTCTGAAAGATCACATAAATGATCATAACAAACATCACTGCTTGAGTCAGTTATGTCAACACTTTCAGGCTTTAAAGGCCAATGCCACATCAGGGACTCTGTGAATAAATGCTCCACAAGCAAATAGATGGAGGCAATTGCTAGCAGAACTTTTAAAACATCCTATCAGTGTCAAAACTATCTTTCTCTAAAAAACACATTTAGTCAGTAGATACTCGGTGATCTTTCAGTTTCTTTTAGAATCTCTAAGTTAAAAGCAGATTTGATCATGATGAATAGAAGTTTCATCCAATGTTAGTAAAAGAGCAATAGACCACCGACTCTAAAAAAGTTAATGCTTGGTAACCATCTGACTGTATATCAGTCTTTCTTACCTGCTAGAAATACTGTCTCTCCGGCTCCGTATTTCCCCATTAAATTCTTGCTCTTGGGCTTGGTGCTCCACTGCTGCAGCCTGTAGCACTTCACTGATGGAAGGAAATTGCCCTATTGCATCAGGATGTATCTTCTGACCATTTATTGTGTATGGAATTCTCTGTTTGCCTTCTGAATTTGGTAAATTGTTATACAGCCCTTTTCCTGATACGCTGCTGTAGGTAGAGCTGTCGCTTTCATTTCCATCCAGCCTCATTCCCACTTCACTTCCATCAATCTCTGAAATGCTATCTCCTGCCAAGGAGGAATCCTCTATTCGATCATCTGTGTCAAAAGGCAGACTGATCTCAGAAACAACTGATGCTGGACCACTTCTGCTTTGCTTCAAAGTCCCACCAGGTAAATCGGTAGCCACGAGATTCCCTGCAGAACTTCCAGAGCCTGAATCTTCAGTTCTGTAGTCAGCCAGGGACCGGATCTTACTGGACTTCGAAGACTTTGAACTTTTTCTCTCCTTTGAAGATGCTGGAAGTCCCAGGCTTCCCAGTTTCGGCCCCCTGGGGACACTGGTCCGCAAAAAGGAGTATTCTTTTGTCATTGCTACAGTGCTAGCCCTTGGTAAGATTTCTGGATTTAACATCAGCTCAGGATCTAGTGTGCTGGAGGGCCGGCTCTTGGTTGTAGACTGATTAGACTGAAAGAAACCAAGAGACTCCAGTAAATTCCAGAATGTTACACCTGAACTAGTGTCAAGAATTTATTTTGTTGAAACCCTGAACTTTCACATTTATATTTCAGCTCACTTCATGAACAAGGTGAGCTATGTCAGCAATCAACTCTATCAAGACTCATGATCAAGATAGAATCTAAAAATGAACAGAAAGATTGTTGTGGGTGAAGCTGGCGGGTGGCTGAGCACCACTGTCCTGACTACTGTCTTTCCCCCAGAGAGATGGGGAAGAGAACTGAAAAAAAAAAAGCGGAACTTGTGGGTCAAGATAAAAAGTATTAAGATGCAAAAGGGAAGAGGAAAATAGGATAACAGATATAATAAATACATAAGTACACAAAACAAGTGATGTGCAAGCAATTGCTCGCTGCCCTTCTCAGGCTTTTGTTTTGGCATGGTGTCCTATGGCGTGGAACATCCCTTTGGCTGGGTTAGCTCAGCTGTCCTGGTTCCGTCCCCTCCCAACTCCTGGTGCCCCTCAGCCCCCTTCACTGACACAACAGTGTGAGAAACTCAAACGGCCTTGGTTCTGTGCAGCACTGCCCAGCAGCAACTAGAAACATCAGTGTGTTTTCACTAAAGCCAAAACACAGCATTGTACCAGGCACTGTGAAGGAAAAACCAACTAAGTTCCAGCTGAAACTAGCAGAAAGATAGAGGGGAAAAAAATTAAATAAGAAAACTCTAATAGTTATTTCAAATCTTAAGTTTAAAGTTATCTCTCAGTTCTGTTATTTTTTCATATTCTGAGTTGTAAGAAAAAAAAAAAAAGAAAGAAAAAAAAGGTGTGTTACCAATACAGTAACAGAACCATATTCTGTACATCCAGAAGGAAAAAAAAAAAAGCATGCTTTTTCACATTTGGAAAAGCAACTGAATTTGTAAAACATAGAAAACATAATTTAAAGCACAGAGAGAACGAAGTTTCCAGCCTACCAACAGCTGTGGAAGCTACAACACCTGCTGTGTGCTACTCACTCTTTCCTGATGTCTCTTCACCCTGTACTGTCTGAGCTGCTCTTCTAGCCGCCTTCTTGCCTGAAGTCGTATTTGCTCTTCATTCTCCAATGGGAGGGAAGACTCTACTGAGCCTGTAAGTGAAGGGTATCTTTACAGTTAAAAAAAAGAAAACTTCAACAGGCAAATCTGATGCAAAAAGAAACAGCCCCTTCTACCACCAGCAACATGCTTCATGCTTAAGCAAGAAATGCAAGGAAAGCCCAATAGCATGCACCCCAAAACGTTTTCTTCTAACATATTGTTGTGTAAGCATTGATAATGATTGTGGATTTCAGTTTGTCCAGTTTCCCAGTGCTGTAGTTCCTCTGAGTACATATGAAAAGACGAAGATCCTACAGCAAGTTTTGTTCACCTGTTCTGCACTTTGGACAGTATTGAAATTGAATAGCTATGACAGACCTACAGTCTGCTCATTCTTCAAAGATCTGAGAAGGACTATTCAATAGATATATTCTCGTACTCTGCTAACTCACACTGTCTGTCCAGTAGGAATGCTTTTAAAAAACAATCCACAAATGTTGTGCAGCATAAGATTTCTCACAGTAAAGGCTCCTCCCTTCTCTTCCTCTTCATTACTTAGCTCAAAATGACCTCCTTTTGTTTTGTTGTCACCTGTTACTCCCCATAATCAGGCAGGAAGATCAGAACAGCCTCAATCCCAGAAAGCATAGATCCCCCTCCAGCGTGAGAATAATTTCTAAATGTTAAGGCACGTGCTTTAGCTGCAGCAGGGGGTGATATACTGAAAGAAAATGAATTTTAGTTCAAAGTAAAAGCTTACTGCAAAAACGACATTTAGTCCAAGCTGAAATGATAGTAGAGGTTTCCACAGTCAGGCTCAGAGAAAAAAGCTTTATGCAGCAATGGAAAGCAGGGGCACTATCATAAACAGATGCTTACACAATTCTGTTTCTTGCATGGGAAGGCTTAGTTTGAGAGACTGCAAAGCTTCTTTTCTAAGAGCTACGCCCTCAGCACTAGTTCCCTGAGACTTCCTTAGGCTGTCATGGAAACCAGGCACACCTGGGGATGACTCTTGACCCTGAGGACTGCTGGTGGGATCAAAAGATATGGGAGAGTCAGGGAAGAGCAACTCTGGCCCATTCTGGCAGGCGTCCGCTTTGCTGTTTAGCTCCAGACTTCCCTCTTCATTTGGCACTTCGCTGAGGTTAACACTGGTGGCTGGAAAAGAAAGTTTCACTGAGCTATGCTGCAAACCACCCCATGTATCCTTACAGCCCCATCCACACACAACGCCAATGCTGCTGCCTTTGGACAAGAATACAGGAATTGCTAAGACAGTAAGTAAAAAACACAGTGTTATAAGGGGATATTCCTTCATTTAAAAAAAATGAAATACCTTTGATTTGCCTGAACACAGTGCCTTCAAAACAGGATCTCAAATGCAATCATAAAATATCTTCAAAACTTCACACAAACCTTGTTAGATTTCAGAGCACTGCACACCAACACACACAACACAATCTCTGTCTCAGCACACTGCAAACCCACTGCAACCACACTCAGACTCCGCAGGCCCTGCATGGTGACTCAGCTGTTGGGCACAGCCCTGGGCACGGGGACAGAGAGCTCCCACCTGCCCAGCTCCCCACATGGGCCAAGCACAGCTTCCCAACTTCAAAGATTAGCTTACAATTTTCACACAGTGTATCTTCCACCAAAAGTATGATAGCAATCCTTATGTGAATCAAAGTAATAAATCTAGCACTTAGAAGGCAATTCAAGAACCACTTTGATGCCAATTCTGTCTCATTTCCTTTCCCATCATGAAGACACTTCTTTCATGCCAGCCCAATACTTTGTAGGTTTGTATTTCTCACACGTTTTTACTTTGCTCCATCAGGGGTTCCTTCCATGTAGGGAACTGCTGCTGCAGCAGAATTATACATCTAACTTCAAATGTGTTACATTAAACCTCTGCAAAATACCTTGTCAGAGCAGAGAAGTGAAGCAGCCCATCTTTCTGCTCACACACTGCATATCACTGGGATAACCAGAACTCATGAGAATAACGAAGAAGAAATCACTGTTGCTTTCCATAAATATGTCAGACAATACTTAGCATGTGTGACCACCAGGTATTTGCAAGTAGAAAGATCAAGTCTTCCATTTCCCCTCCCTCGAGCTGCAGACATGAAAACACAGTTTCTTGCATTTTCTTTTTAAAAAGTTTGATGTGGGGAAAATAAGAGAACTGAGAAACATTCAGTTAGAAAAAAGATCCTCTCAGAACTGAAGTGTTTCTAAGACCCATATTGGAAATTGGTGACACTGATTAAATACTTCAGTTACTGACTTAGACGTCAGTCCTTCACCATGTTGCTGTTGAATAGTTACCCTTATATGATGAGTCCCTGCAATCTTCTGAAAGCAAAACAATTAAAAAGATAAAGCTGTGCAGGTCTGCGGTGAACATGAAAGCACACCTGAAGTACAACCAGCCATACAGGACAAACTGAGAGGTAGGAAAGAAAACAGGGCTTTTTCCACTGCTGTTCATTTGTTGCTGTGTCTGTTAGGCACCCACCCATCCCAGCAGGGATGTTTGCAGGGCTCTGACAAAGGAAACAGCGTGCATAGAAAATCTACAGCTTTTCATGGCAGGTGGCCTGAGCGTATCAGCTCCCTGTGCTTTGAATTGAAATGCTCTCAAGTATCATCTTTGTCATACATGTGCAACCCTTCTGAGCTCAAATCAGTCCTCTGATACAGCTCACCAGACGGAAGGGATGGGTTGCAAAGGAGCAAAGGGGATGGAGCTGCTTTAAAAATGACTAACCATTATAAGATGGAGACATTTTAAAACTGCAGCTTAGGAATGTAAAAAGGAAATTTTCAAGAGAGTGAGTGCTATGAGTACCAACACTTTGCACGTGCAGAAATAGTTTCTGCCCACATTTCTGAAACTGCAGCTATTACTGCACTGAGCCTATACTCTATTAATATTTTTTCTTTCACAACTGTGAGTGGTACACATGGATTAAAAAAAAAGAGATACTGGAGCAAAATTCTGGAAGAATGGTTTCCTGGCAATTTCCTGAGGCCATGAGATACTCAGCATCTAAATGCTGTCTGGAACTGAAGTAATTTAATGGCAATGGTGTCAATACAACCATGGTCAGAACAGTGTGGGAGGAGATGAAATTTAATTGAAAACACTGGAGTCACACATTACCTATTTACAAGCCACAATTTGACTGTCTGGATGATGTCCAAGACAGGAGAAGGCAGGAAAGTGTGATCTCTGGCTTCATAAAAGATGAATGAATCAGCACACAGCTACACTGCCACTCTGATAAAGGGCAGAACGATAAGTGCACATAAAGTCTTAGGACTCCACTTTCCTGCCCGTGACAAGGCGACAAGTCTGTGATACCAGAGGAGGACCAAAGACTAACAGCTTTGTCACATGATCCCCTCTGTATCAACAGAAAGTTCCTTTAACATAAGCACTCTGTATCCTCCTTCAGTGTACGCATGCAGCTGCAACACACAGACCCCTTTCATATCAACTTGTCCCTCATTATCTGTAGTGGAAACATGGGAACATCAACACAGAAGATTTTCACAACGAAAGCAGTTCAGTGACAGCATAGGTAGAAAAACTGTTGATTTGGAGATTTTCTAAAACCCAGCATGATGAGGGCCTGGGCAGCCCTGAGCACTGTGACAGCAATGCTCTGTGCATAAGACCTGACCAGATGATCCACAGCGGTCCCTTCCAACCTCAGTTTTTCCATGACTTTGTCATCTACTCAGATCTGTACACTTTTAAGTTTCTTCTGAGCAGCCACAAGATTATTTTACTACAGTGCCTGCCCACATTATTTTGAGATAATTTGGGTGAGATAATCTGGGGAGTACATGCGAGCATCTCTCTTCTACACTGCAAGTTTAGAGAGACTTTCTGATTACGTTTTAACTTTAAATACTAGAATAAAATACTCCATTTCTGACCTGTTAGAACTGGCAGTTCTGAAGAGCTTCGTGCATACGTGGTTGGAAACGATTTTAGAAGACAGAGTAACACTGTGAGCAGCACGTGCTCAGTTGGTGCCTGATAGTATTGGGTAGTGCGAGTTTGTTTTGAAAGAATGAATTTTAAAACAGAAGAGTTTTCTCATGTGCAGAGTCATGGCCTTCACTAAACTTTCTACATAGTGCTGTACAAGAAATCTCTGACCTCAAGGACAAAGATGTCCTTCAGCACCACCCAAATAAAAGTAGCAGGGAAGCCTTGTGAGACTTGGAAATGATGCAGTTCATACGAAATAACTTACTGTTAACTTCATCTCCTGTAACATGCAAAGCTGACTTGGCGTTACAATCCCCATGTTCTTGAGAGGTGCCAGGAGCCCCACTGCTGCTCCTGTTGTCCAACAGAACATCCTGCTGCATGGACGAGGATTCCATGGTAAAAACAATCCAGATCACAGGAAAGTACTTCTTCTAAATGTGCTGCCAAGCAAACTACCGAGTCCAGTTTCTCTCCATTAGCAACAGCATCAAGGTGTTATGCAGAGGCACAGTTCTGAGCTTTCAGCTCTTGGTGAGCAGCAGGCGGCTGATGATTCCAGATCATGAAAACAGCTTACAGCCAAAGCTGTAATCAGCAAGGATCTGCATTCTCTACAAACAAATACAGTTTGAAAACAGCAGTTAAAAAGCAAGCAGCACTCACAGATTGCCTACCAGCCCATCAACTTCAAGAAACAGAACCAGCAGATGGGATAGTAATAGTGACAATGCAATACCACCAACTATCCAACCTCTGTAAATACAAAATGATCTACTTAACACCATTTTTGTCACCTTCTATTTTTTCAGTTGCATTAATAGATTGGTGAAATAAGGCAATGAGACACCATTCAGCAAGAAGAATGATTTAAGATCACTGTCCTTTTTAACACAAACTTCTCGTTCACGTCGGCTTTCACAAGCCAGACAGCACTCAGAGCTGCATTCTGCTTTGTGAGTCACAGTCTAGACTTTCATAACATATTTCATTCCAAGGACCTACTGCCATCCTGGTTCAAATCCTTTGGTCACAACACAAGAGGGAACCAGGGCTATTTTATACAAATGACATCACTGCTGTTTACTTGCCCGCAGAGCGAGTGGCGCACACAGTGCACTGCCTGGCCAAAGTCAGCACAGCAGCAGGGAGGGCACGGCCCTGTGCCTTGGGGTGCCAGGAGGGGATTCCCAAACACAGAACGCAAATCCCATCACCTGCACTCAGCTCCTACCTGCACTCAGACCTGGGCTACTGACGCCATCTGACAGAAGCCATTGCAAGCACTCACTGTGGCTGTCAAAATGCTCAAACAGACACCGACAGCTGAACTCGCGTTGCAGTTACCAAAGCAGCAGAACCCCCGATTCTGTGTGGCAGAAGGGATTTCAGGCCAGGCCTACATTCGGTGCAATTCTACACACGCTGCGTCCCCATCTCCAGAGTGCAGCCGTGCGAGCGCCGCAGCAGGGAGCCCTCAGGGAGCAGCAGGAGCTGCGCGCACAGAACCGACATCTCCGCGGGAGAGGAAGGCAACGAGCTCGCGGCCTCGGAAGGCGCTCCGCGTCAGAAGCTCACGGCAGCCGTCCGACGAGCAGCCGCCGTGCGGGCAGCGCCGAGCGGCAGAGGAGCGCAGACAAAGGCAGGACTCTCAGGCTCTCGCTGAGGCCGCGCGGGCGGCGAGCGCAGCGCCCGGCCCTGGGCACGCGACAGCTCTGCGCAGCCGGGCTCCGCTGTGCGACCCAACCCCACACACCGCAGGCCGACGGCTTCCCAGGCCTCCCGCGCACCCGCTCGTAACGCACGCAGACGCGCCGCGGGAAGGCGGTTAGCTGCGAGCCCCGCTAAACCTCCCGCTCCGCTCCGAGCACGGAGTGCGGCGGGGCGGCGGGGCGGCAGGGCCCGGGCCGGAGCGCAGCGCCGCGAAGCCCCTCAGACCGCACGCCGCCCCCGGCCCGCCCCCCGCCGCCCGTGTCCCCGTCCCCGTCCCCGTCCCCGACCCGGCCGGACCCGCACAGACCTGTGGCCGCCCGCCCGGCTGCCGCCCGAGACGTGGCGCTGCCTCCGCCGGGAAGGGGCGGGCGGGGCGCGGCGGTGCACCGCGCTTCTCCCTCCCCGCCGGCCGCCGCCGCTTCCGTAGGGCCGCGCGAGGCCCGCACCGCGGCCGCTCTTCCCCCCGCCCCGCCGGGCCCGGCGCTGCTCGGCGGGAGCTCGGCGGGAGCTCGGCGGTCCGGGGGAGCCGGCAGGGCGGCCGCTGCCGCCGGGCCCGGTGGAGAGGCGGCGGCTTTTCCGGACGGACCCTTCCGGCAGCGCGGGGAAGGGGAGCGGCCTCTCGGCCGGGCCGCCCTCCGGGCCGCGTTCCTGCCGGGCCTGAGCCGCGCGAGCTGCGCGCTGCGGAGGGGCGGCGCCGTGGGCGGCACTGCGCTGCTCCGCCGGGCGGTTTTGGTTTCGCTTCTCCCGTTTGATCGCTTTCCGCAACTTTTCTGCTCTGGATTTGTTCACGCGCGCTGAATTTCGTGAAAGCACGTCCCGGCGAACGGCGAACGGCAGAGGCAGGCGGGTCTGTGCGCACAGCCTTCGGTCACCCTAAGAGCCTGCTTGTTCCGTGGGTCCGGAGGGAAGAGGTGACTGACTTCCAGCTGCTTCCTGCTGTGATGCTAAGAGAAGGCTGTTCGATAGGTAGAAGTCAGGAAGACAGGAAAGCCCAAACCATCAGGGAGTCTGAATTGTTTAAAGAACTCACAAAGCTGCTAACCAGGCTCCTGCCACAGTGCTGAGGGCACTAGCAGGGCCCTCATCATCTCATGCAGTGGTAGCCCCTAAGGCAAGGTTTGGAAGAGAACAAACAAAGCAAAGTTACAAGCAAATTGAGGAAGAGGACTACTGCAAGTAGAAATGCAGGAAAGCACGGTCCAAGTGAAGCTGGCAAGGCAGCTGGCAAAAGATAGGGACAGGAGGAACATGATCAGGAAGGGCTGCACAGCGTGCATCTCAGCACAGTCGTCTTAGAGAATTTTCTGAGTGAAACATCTTTTGCTGCTCACAAATTCACAAACAAGGTCACAGTAAGGGACCTACACAAATACCTGGAAAATGTACATTGGGATTCAGAGAACAGCAGCTATTCTGCCCTCCTTCCGTGGGTACTCTTCTACAGAAATGCCAAGGACAGCATGGTTAGAAAGACTTCAATGTTTCACCCTCATTCACTTTTTTGCCCATCGTAAGGATGTAAAGCAAGACCTTTGCCTCCCACAAAGAGCTCAAATCAAGAACTGATGAGTCACTAATGTAGTTTTTCAGTCTGGATATTTGTCTGTATTTGCTTCTTGGCTTTGATGTCAGGTCTCTGGGACAATTTATTGCCCTGGCAAATCTCCAAAGTATCTCTGATTTTAGTTATTTGTCTGTCTGCCACATGGCACCAAGCCCCCAGTGCCAGGGATAACCACTGCTTCAGGGTCTGCCTCCAAAAGAGGCACAAAGCTGCAGCAGGCTGCCCAAAGGAGATGGAGGAGCCCTCAGACTGAAAGCTATCTATCGTCAGTAGTATAGGCTTTGGCAGACAGGGAGGTGTCATGGTAGTTGCTTAAAGCTCCAGGAGAATCATCAGGCACTCATGAGACCTTGGAGCGCAAAGGTTCCTGCAGCTGTGCAGGAGATGTATTTGTGTGCCCCACAGCCTCTGTCAGCAGAGAAAGAGCCAATGGCATCTCCCAAAGTTTACTGAAATCCCTCTTTCCAAGAGCTCCTCTCCCCTTCAGATACACGATGCACACACAGACCTTCCACCACAGCTGGCACAGCTCTCCTCCACCCTGCAGCCAAGCAGGGCTGTCCTGCCACTTCTCTGCAAGTGAGCTCCCTCAGACCTTAATAGGAATTGTCTTTTTCAGGAACCCACAAGGCTTTGCCCCTAAAAGGGGAAGGCAGTTTTATTTATTTTGGCTCTGACAGCTTTTAGGGTGAGACAGACCACATGCAGAGTTACCTGTCCATCAGGGTGTTTGGGTAACCCACTGCAGTAAACTCAGCTCAAAACACCTGTCCTCTCATTATTCCCCTTCTTAAGGGACTGGTGGAGCAAAGACCAGCAGTTCTGTTAAATGCAGTGAGTCTGTCTGCACAGAGCTGCAGAATTCAGCCTATTCCTGGCATCATGAAGAACGAAAGCATTTCAAGGAAAGGCTGCTGCTTCTACAAGTACAAATTCTGAGCAGATGTCTCAGAAGTAGCAGAAGAGGGATAGAAGTGGGAGAGCAGGGCTCTGTGCTCAGCAGGAGCAGAGGGTGGCACTCTCTGCACAGCACACAGCCGCTGTGGCGCTTTCCCGTTACAGCTATTAAAGCTACAAGCATGTTTTTCTAAATATTTCCTTAGCAGAGATCTCACTCCCTAACCACTGACAACACCACGTTCCAATTCCCTCTGCTTACTGCATGCTTTTCTGCTTACATCTTTCTATTATTTGGTGTCACTCAGTCTGCAAAAACTTCATTAAAAAAGAAACCTATGCTAACCACACAGAAAGAGCTCCATTACTGGCTGGCTGCAGTCAGGCTCCGGCATCCAGCTCTTCCCTCCCAGGGAGAAATGGCTTTGTGTTAAACACAGAACATGTGACTGGTGCCAGCTCTTTGGCAATGGGCTTTAGGAAAGGCTGCCTTAATATTTTATTTTTGTATTTTATTTACTGATCTGTTATTTATATGTGTGTAACATTCATACGCCACTGCCTAAACAATTTTAGCATGTCTATTTTAATGGCAATAAGGGTTTGAAGTGTTACTTTCCTGACTCATTCCTATAAACAGAGGAGAGACTCTGATGTAACCGTGGCGTGTCTGATTTAACAGTTTCACTCAGAATTTAACCAGCCTTTATCCTACACAAAAGAAGACTGTAAAAATAAAAAAAAGCAGTGTTGTGTAATCGGAAGGTTTGCAGATGGGGACTCTTGCAATCAGAATAAACTAAGATTTAAGGCCTTGTTACTGCAAGTCTCTTGCCAATGCCCTTCGCCTGTTTAAAGCTGCATTCCCTTTGGTCAAAGCAGCTGTTCTGAAAAACAAACTTCTAAGAGCTCATTAATTTCCACGGGATATTACAATGTTGTGTCCCTGGGTCACAAGGGTTAGTTCTGGTGTCAGGACTCCCTATATGTTTAAGGAAACTAATTCAGAAAGTTCTTTTTCCATGTATCAATTCATGTGTTGTGCGTGTGTGGAGGGAGGGGAAGGAAATTACTGGTTTTTAGTAGTTTTAAGCTTAGGTTTTACACAATAAATGATTTTTCTGTCAGCCTGAAAGAAAGAAGTTTCTGTTTTTCTTTCCTGGAAATTACTTTTCCCACCTGGGGCTCCTGGTTAAGAAATTGCACCCACCAACTCTTAAGTACTACTGCACTCCAAGAGCCCCCAGACGGCACTATGCAGCAGGCAACATGAGCCAGTCCTTGGAAGGACTCACTAGAGGAGCATGGAAGCCTGGAATTCTTCAACAGGACGCTCAGCACAAAAAGCAGGACACTTGTTCTCTGTAGGATATCTCAACAGATGTGGAAGAAGCTCCATCTTGCTTGTTCAGGGACGTGCACCCTTCCAATGCGTGGAGGAGATGAGCAGCAACACAGCTGGGCTTTGCAGCAGCTATGTGCAAGGTGAGGCTGTAGGAAAACATTGGTTAGGGAATAAAGAGTGGGCAGAAAGCAAAGTCCCGTTCACCATTCTGCTCTGCCTTGATCCCTCCAGTAAATCTCTCTGCTCTACCCCAGCTGCCTGACGCAGCTGTCCCCCAGACACTGTGGAAGCTGGCTCAGCAGCCAGATGTTCCCTGGGAGGGTGGTGGGAGTGCTTCTGCTGGGCTCAGTGCTCTGCGTGTGCCTGGCCTCGTGCCTGACACCTTCAGCAGGCAACCAGACATCTTTTGGTCCTTGTCTTGTGTGCTCCCTCAAGTAAGAAGTTGTCCATGCCCATGCAGTGTCCCACAGCTTGCTGACAGAAAGAACTCACAAATATAGAGCAGAATTTCCATAAAAGCTATAGCCTGGGGGAAAGGGGTTCACCGCTCTGAGCTGAAAATCCTTCTGAGCGGACTGCTCTCAGTTTGGTCCTTCATTCTGCATGCTAAGTTGTTGCCAAGCCAGAGTGATGGAGTGTTGTGCAGGCTGGTCCTGCTGGCAGAAGGATGCTGAGATCTGCACAGACATTCAGACAGAAATGGCTGGGCCAAGAATTCAGTAAACAAACACAAGAAACCCACGTACATTTGTGCCTGTGCTGCACTTCAAGGTCTGCAGTTTGGAGCAGCAGCACAGCCCAGAGCACTGCCTGCTTGCCTCAGAAGGATTACGGGTGCCTGCACTCAGATGACCCCTGGAAAAGAATCCAAATAACAGGGATGTAAGGTCCTTAAATGGACGCTGCACTGCCAGACTTGAGCACATTCTCTTTCTTTCATTTAGGTATTCCCTATGCTCTTGTTCCAGGCCTGTCCAAGTGACAATAAAACCCACTTTTTGAATACCTTTTCCTGCCTGCTAGCCCTTTTGTCCTCAAAGACTGCAATAACATAAGGAAAGAGCAGAAGGAATCTCTATATTTACTTCTGTCACACTGAGCCTCATGTGGGAAAAAGTAGATTTCTCATTTCGGGGATTTTTCAAAGCTTAACATGCATTTATGGTGACACTGCCCTGAGGTTTAACTGCCGGTGTTAAGAACAGCAGCGCAGCACAGCGCTGTGCCACAGAGCCCAGACTGCCCTTCAGGCAGAAGCGTTCTGCTGGGAAAAATCCCTTCGCTCTCTGCTGTTCAGAACAGACATCATGCAGTTGTATATGCCGTTTCGGTTGACAGGAAACTCAAAGAAATGTTACACAGGAGGAGCAAAATGCAAATTTGAACACGAGCAATCACGGCAAATAACTGACAGGGTCATAGCCTGGGAACACCACTTACACAACATTTGCCCTGGGAAGAAAAGAGCAAAATAAGAATTGACCACACAAAGAATTATTTGCATCTTTTTCTGCTCTCAATGAAACGAGGAAAAACAATCCTATTAAGCTACTGAGATATTGCTCATGTGCCCTTCTTTGAGCAAACACAGGTCTCCCTGGGGAGGGGCTGGTGCAGAAGGGGGTGAGCACACACAGCAACACAGCACCAGCATCCCATCCTCGATCCCCTCCAAGCCTTGGGTTCATCAACCAACTGAAGGTGTTATGGGGGATTTTTAATTATTGTCCCTCAAAAGCCAGGTGAATGCCTGCTTTTGGGAAGGAGGACTTTGGGATGTGCTGTGCCAGTGCCATAGTCCAACCGGAGCCAGCACAGGAGGTTTCTGGGCAAGGTGTGCCAAACCTGCACCCACCTGCTGCTGGCAGTGAGTCTGCACGCTGCTTCATGGGTGTGCATGCAGCTGAGCTCCAGAAGACAGCTCCAAGCATAAAGCCACTGTCATTTGTAAAACCATAATCTTTTGATCCCAAATTCTACTTTTTTTGCTAAATTATTGCAACAACTTCTGCAGAATATGAGAACTAACTGCAGCTAGAAATCGGCGATCACTGCCACCTGCGAGTCCTCTCAGCGCTGGGGCTGTGGGGCTGCCTGGTGCTCATTGCAGGACGGGGACGGGAGAGCTTTTCAGCTGGCAACCCACAAAATGCCACGGAATAAGGAGTGTCCCTGCCCTCCCATCACCTCCACAGAGGTTACGCGGCTGCGGGACGCAGATTGGTGTTTTTTGCGCAGCTCCCTCTCTTTGGGCTCCCTAGGATGCACGGCGGCACTCCTTCCCTCCCCTCCTTGCTCACGCGAAGCCGGGGTGATTTCCCCCCCCGGGAAAGGCTCGAGCACTTTTCCTCTTTCCCCTTCCTCTGACCCTGCCCGAGTTCCGAGGCACGGCCCTGCCCGCGGCCCCCATCGCCCCCATCTCCCCGCAGGAGGAACTTTCCCCCGGAGCCGCTCCAGCCTCTGCCCGCGGGGCCGCGCCGCCTGCAGCCCGGCGCTTTCCAAGTACGGAAAGGACAAAGCCCTGCGAGCCTCGCTCCCCTCCAGCCCAGGTCCCCCCGCCCCGCGCCGCAGGTGCCCCCCAGGGGAGGGCAGGGGCCGGGAGCAGCCAGGGGAGGGGGCGAGGGGCGGGGAGGCCGGGCTCGGGGGGTCCCTGGCAGCGGCGCCCGCTCAGGGCACGGCTCCGCAAAGCCCCGCTCGGCACAGCACGGCTCGACAGCGCAAAGCTCGGCACGGCACGGCACGGCACGGCACGGCACGGCACGGCACGGCACGGCTCGGCTCGGCTCGGCTCAGCGCCCCGCGCCATGGGCCGGAGCTTCACCGGCGCGGGGCTCGTCCTGGCGGCGGCCGCGGCGCTCTGCCTCGGCGGGGCGGGAGGCAGCAAGGTAACCCCGGGCGGCCCCTGCCCGCCCCCGGCGGCACGCGGGGCACGGCGCGGCACGGCACGGCGCGGCACTGCGGGGTCGCGGCGCGGACGGCGGTCGGGGCCGGCACACCCGACGGGCGGGAGGCTGCGCCGGGAGCGGGGCTCGGCGCGATCCGCCGGGACGCGGAGATGCGGCGGGGCTGCCCTGGGCCCCAGCCCGGGGTGGGGTCTGCGGCCGGCTCCGAAAGGCAGGCTGCATAGGACCGGCTGCGGGAGTCTGCCTCGGGTCGTTCCGATTCGGTACGGGCGGACGCGGGATGCGGGGCAAGCCCCGTGGATACCGATATATCAGCGTTCCCGGCAGAAATCGGAGCACTTGCCCAAAGGCGGCCAGAACGAGGGGCAGCTTGGCGCAGGGAACCCAGCCCAAGCACCTCGCGTCGCGTTACCCTCCCTTTGCTCTCCTGCTCGTGCACATCTGTGGTACTGAGAGCAGGTGAGTAGCGGCAGGGACGGGCGCTCCGCAGGACGGGCGCTGGCAGCGGCCGGGGGCGGCAGTGGGGAAGCAGCGCGGCGGAGCAGAGCGGTGCCGGGAGCACCGGGCGGCTGCGGGGCGACGGGAGCTGGGTGCTGCGAGAAGGGCGAGAGCCCCAACCCGCTGCCCTCGTGGGGACCCCCGTGGGCTCTTGGTTGGAGCAAGATTTCACGCTTCTGGTGGACGTTCTTAGATCTAAGAAATATGAGCCATTATGCTATAGGAGAATAATATTCTGTAAAATTATCTCTTCGGATATGTATAAGTAAGTCAAAGAAATGTGGGGGATTGCTTTACGGGGGGGGGGGGAAAGCAGCATGGCAGCATGGTATGATTCAGCCTGCCACAGCACATACCAGTACAGCAGTGACTTCGTGGCTGAAATGAAGATGTTTTATCTCACTCACGTGAAGATAGCTACTGAGAACTTCTTACTTAAGCCATGATCTTGGTTCTAAAGTACTGAGTACCAGCTTCACAAAGGTGCTTTAATCTATAGAATTGTATGGCTGTGGGTTTTTGTCTTTTGTCTCCTTTTAACTCAGAAGTGCAGCATGTAACCTGGAAACTTACCCTTCCCTCAGGCTTGTTTCTGGGGGTGAACAACTCCCGCACCCAGCTGCACACTTACACTGCATAACTGCTCCCTGCCTGAAGTTGGTACATCCTTCCTGTGCTTCGTTCTAATTTTGCCTGGACAGTCATGAGACGGAACAAATATTTGCTGTCGTGTGCCTTTGGGTGTGAGTTCAACAGTGTGACACTGTGTGCATCAGCACACCCTATTCACTTTGTTCGATTTGTCTTTTCCTATGTTTCCCAGCCAGCTCCCGTTGATCTCTGGTTCTGAAGCCAGGACCATTTACCTTCCCAGTTAAGCACTGACCACGGGTACCATAGCAGAAGTGCCTCCCTAACGAAGCAGCAGCAGCCTCCCCCTTACTTTCCCAGGCATGACTTATTCTCATGTCAGCTATTCGTATGATTGCGCACTGCTTGTAGTCTCTAAACATGCAGGACAATTTCTTTTGCAGAATAAGACTTAGGCATTTTCTATCGCTTATCTGCCTAAATGTGACAGTGAAATTCATGCACGTAGACACACGCACACATCTCTTGCTCCCTGTTTTTGTTATTCTTTTGATTAAGTTGTACTTGTTCCTCGTTCGTCAAGGTCTGTGTAGGCTTCATTGTTTTTATCTGTTTTGGCTACATTCTGATAGTGTTGCTATGCTAGGAAAAAATCCTCTAAATGGTTAGTTCAAATCTGGTTCGATTTAGCAGAAATGAGAAATGAATTATCTGCGTGCGTGGAGTTAGCAGTATGAAAACCAGCGCAGACTCCTTGGAACGGGCACTGTGTGTGTGAGGGATGGCAGGCTGAGCTGGGCATCCAGGGAGGTGGTTTGTGCCAGTCAGAGCTGAGGGCCGTGGGGATGTTCTTGGGTTGTGTGGATGCTGAAATAGGTTTTGTAGCAAAATAGAGTCTTCTCTGGAACCCCTGAACTAAGGACTGCAGGAACATAAGAATCAGGGTTAGAGCAAACGAGAGACAATTTGAAGATAAGGTGTATGGTGTTTCCTCCTGTATGTCTGTATCAGATGGAACAAGAGGAACGGAGAGGTGGTTTGTTTATCCAGGAGGAAAATTCAGGAAGGAAGAATGTAAGCCTGATGAAAGAAACACATAGTCAAAATTCCAGGTCTCTGTATGCCCATAAAATATTATCTGTTTAACCAAACCCCTGTGGAAGAGGTCTTTATGTCAGTGCCATCTTTCACCTAGCATTCAGCTGTTCACTTGCTGGCTTAAAAAAATATCAAGTCTCTGCTATTTCTTTCAAGAGAAGAAATCTGCAGTGATCCCAACCTTCTGGTGAAAGTCTCAGTCCCAGGAAGGACTGTGGCAAAATTCCCGTTCGCTTCACAGGGAGCAGGATCCTTCCCAAGATCAGTGAAGGATTAAACAAAAAAAAATCAACTACTAAAATATGCACCTCAATTAGCAAAGAATGTGGCCTGATTAGTAAAGTGTATGAAATTTCAGCTATTAAATTCTACGGCCCCCATCAACAAAGCACACTGCACAATTGGCAATGTATCCAGAATCTCAACGACTGTCCCAGGCTCCTGCCAGGCCAACCAAGCATGCAGCTGAATCAGGGAATTATGCAACTGGAGCAGCAAAATATGCACTTCTGACTGGGGATGGAAGGGCATGCAGGCGCTCAAGTGTTGAAAGCTGACAAACAGTAGGTTTGAGGACGTTCGTGGTCAACCTCTGCCTTAAGAAAAGTGAAGGCAAAAGAGATATATTTGATGAAATCTCTCCAAATGATTGCTGGGCTGGAAAACTCCATCCTTCAGCCAGCTCAGTGCTGATGGCAGCAGCCCTGCTCCTGCCCGGATGTGCTACACATCTGGTTCATATCCCAGCTGCCAGCTGTAGGGGTTATTTCATAACACATGAGCAGGGTTTGTAGCTCCAGGTAGGTTTTACTTGGTAGGTCTCTACAGAGCACTGTGTTTCTGTCCCAAGAATCTGAACCAATCAAGCCAAATAAGGGACCTTCAAAGAATCTGAAAGTTTTGTTGGCAAGAAGCTCACTATCTATTAATCTCATCACTGTTTGTAAAAGTACTCTGTGCTTTCGGAGAAAAAAAACGATAGGTCTTTCCTATTTTCTTTAGACCTTGATGAATTGCTGTAGCTTCTTCCTACTGCGTTTACAACATACCTTGGCAGCTAGGTACTGCAAGCAGAGCTTGGGAGTTCAGCCAGTGTGAGAAGCAGTTGTGTTCTGATGTCCTGAAGCAGTGGAGTCATTTCTCCCCACCTCATGCCTCTGTGCTTAAAAACAAAAATCCAGCCACAGTACCTGGTCCTTGTCCTCAGAAGATATACTTGCTTTACATGATTGCTTTTGTTTGATACAGAAGAGCTGTAGGTTGTCCTGTTTTGATAAAGATATGGTTTCAGGATTTCTATAAACTGCTTTTTTTTTTTTAATATAATTTTATTTCTGGAAGTAAACTGTATTACATCACCTGCGCACAAGGAAGGTGTGAAAATTTCTTTGTTTTACTGCACTGTTCATAGAAGTCTGAAACATTACTCAAGTCTAAGAAATTCCTTTCTTTCTCTCCTGCCCCCCTTTAATTTTTTTTTTTTTTAATCCACTACCATCACTACATGAAACTGGCTTGCACTGAACTTATTTACCAAATTTCTGTCTCATTTCCAGGTCAGTTCAATGAATGATCCCATTTAGTTCTTTTTTCCTGTTTCAAATATTTCCTACTGAGTCCAGAGCAGTGCCCTTAACACGTAATTGATTTGGGTCATTGAACCTTAATTTTTCATGCGTGTTCGTTTGTGTCCTGCCACTGGTCTGACTGGTATGTCAATTAGAAAAATGCAGGCGGACTTCTCCTAGAGGCTAAAGTTCATGTGGAGTTTCTGGCAAAATAAGATCCTGGAGTTTGTATCCCTGCAACTGGGCAATCATTCGTAACTTTTTAAAATTCTCTGCCTGGCCAGAATGTTGTAAATCTGGCTCTCTTGTTAACTTCATGCTAAGCAGCAATAATGTCCACGATGTTTCAGTCCTGAATATCCTAATTACTGAAACACTGAAGAAACTGAGAGTAGAGAAGATGGATGAGGCTGGCCCTGAGTCCAGCACAGCACGTGGGGCTCTCTCTTTGTGTGGCTGAACCATGGTTCTCTTGTTTGCTGGGGCTGGTGATGGGGAATGCCATCAAGGTAAGAGAAGGAAGCCAGTGGCAGAGGACTTCTGAAGGAATGTGGGTAGCATTTGTGCTGAAGAAGGTGAAAGAGTGCTGCAGCTCTAGAGATGCTGGCAATCCCTGAGATGAAAAAGCTGAAATCATTTTTGTTTCTTTAATATCTAAGTAGCTTGAAGCAAACAAGCCTGTCGTACTGGTTTAAAAAGACCCAGCAAACAATCTTTCCTGTAGTAACCAGCAAACAATTACTCTCCTTCTTCATTTGCTTCTTTGAGTACAGGAATGATGGTGGAATGTTCTTCCTACTTCCTCTTCTTAAAGAATGCGTGGTGTGTTTGGTACCAGAGCTGGTACTCAGCAGCAGCAGAGTTAGAGAAATGGCATGTCTGACACAGCAGCTCTGTCCTTTCATCACTGTTATTATTACTGGGTCAGTTTAGATATCTGCACTGATATTTCAGGTCTATCAATATTAAACAATCAATAACTGGTCTGATGGCTAGACGTAGATGACTGTGTCAGCTGTGTTTTGAGATGTTTTAGGTCATTCCTTGGGTATGAGGAATACTAAATGTAAAATAGAATCCTCTTGTAGAAATCCATGGCAGGAGGAGGGTGGAGTGGGGATGGGGCACTACAGACTCTTGCGTTAATACATAGAACGATTATCCAGCAGGCAAGAGAAGTCCTTGGACTTGATGTGAGAATATGATAATTCCTCATGCAGCTCTTGGCAGCAAACGGTGCTATACTTCACTTCAAATAGTCTTGCTCCTGTCATTACCAAGGAAAAGGAGGTCTTAATTTTGAGAGAAGAAAAGGCTAATTTGACTTAATTTCCATTTGAGAATTCCTGAGGCCCTACTCAGACCCACAGAACTCATCTTGCACTTCAGGAGGATTTAAATCAGGCCGTAAGTACTGCTGATTTGGATTAGTAATGATGTACACTGAGGACAACATCTGTATTTCGGGTTGGGTGGAGTCCTTTAATGGCAAAAAAGTTGGTAATAGTTTTACAGCACCTTTCATCACAGCATTTCAGTTTCACAAATATCTAATTACAGAAACTATTAAATTATATGAAATTCTTGGTCCTGGGGGAGTACAGGCAGCACCATTACACTTCGGTATAAGCAGGGCTGGGTGGTGTTCAAAGTGGGTAAAACAAAAGCAAATTTGCCACATGCAAGCCATAACTTGCTGTGCTATCTCAGTTTCATCCACTATTTTATTCTCTTTTCTTTATACTGGCAGCCAGGTTGCAACATCAAACCACCTCAACAAAATGGGCTGGTAAGAGCCTCCAATCAGAACTACTGTCAGGTCTGAAGAAGGGACTTGTGGAATTTCACTGACTTTTTTACTAATCCATTTCCATTGTGCTTGTGTTTCATTATTCTGGTAAGTAGTAGCAGGACTGCTAACAAGGGTTGAGTGTCAAGGATGCCAATAAGGGAAGCTTCCTGAATACAAGAGATCTGGGATAAAATGCCTCTGAAATTCCAGCCTAATCCAAATCCAAGAAAGACAATTGCTCAGCCTTTCCAAGGTGGCTGTGCCTGTTGGACATCCAACCCATTCATTCTGCTTAAATCCAGCTCTATCCTGGTCTTGGGTAGTTAGTAAGTATACTGTCTGGAATGACTATTTATGGTTTTATTAAAGGTTTGTTTTGTTGTTGTTGTTTGTTTGTTTTTCTTTCTAATTTTGATTTGAAATATGGAGCCTCTACTCTTAGAACTGAGGCTTGAAGACCCATCTGCCCATTTCCTTGTCTTCCTGCCTCATTATAGATCTGTATGGGTGGGCACTTCAGGTGAATCTCAGACTTCACTGTTTGAATACAAGGGCCCCAAGGAGTTCCTCATAAAGGCTAACTTTAAATGCGAGCTCAGTAGGCTGAATGCTTTGATTTGCCTCTAAAATCAACTGTAACTTATTCCAGGTTTCCTGGTTGAAACTTGAATGGGGAAGAAGAAAGGATGTCTGCGAAGCAGATTTATTTGGAAAAATAAACTGCTCACTGGTTGGGACCCTATAACAACAAACCCAGTGCTCAGTTTTCCCTCTGGCTGCAGTATTTGCGATACTTTTCCCTGTGTTCTCCCACACCCTCCCTGCTGTGCCCTCACGATCTCCCCTTATGAGTAGGCAGTAAAGTAAAATTTACAAGCATCCTGCTTCTGAGATCCTGGCAAACAAGGGCTCTTGGAAATTTCCCTTCACAGAGCACACAAGAGGAGACTAATCCTGAACCAGTGAGGTGGAGAAAGGCGCTGCTATTTGTATACCATCCAAAACAGAATGTGTGTTTGGACCATAACAGACCTCTGAACGGCCAGCCCTAGCTGTAGCAATGGCTCATTCAGAAACTTAATTAAAAATATCTTTTTTACTCTAAGTTTACAACAAAGACAGAAGGGATTTTTTTTGCTTTGTTAGTTTTGTAAAGATCACTACCCAAGTCTTCACAAACCCCCTTGCCTGCATTGAGTGAAGAAATGACCTGGCTCCCACAGAGTTTCAGCTTGCTAGTGATGATCCCAAATATTAGCAGGTTTTAGCTTTCACATCTGGACTGTTTCCTTCTCTGTATGTTTGCACAATAGGCTTCCATCATATGGAACATCAGAAGTGTCTGGATGAAACAATAGGGGCATGCAGCTGGAAATCCAAGCACAAACAACTCTCGCAAAGCCAGTTTAGAAGTATCTGTGGTTTTTGTTGGCTTTTTAAATATCAAAATTTGTTCGCTGGGAAGTGACCAGCAGAACTTGCTTGAGATTGCTTTCCAGTTTCTTCTTCTCCTGTTTCTGGTACTCCCAAAACAAAACAAAGCATTTTTGAGCACCTAAGCTGCATGTGGATTTCATTATTCAAATCTCTCCCGAGTATCTGGGAGGTTTTTATATGTCTATAAAGTTTATTTGGGAACACTAGTTTCACAGATTCCTGTGAGCATACATAACTTGCTGAATGGACTTTTTTACTGAACTCTGCAAGCAATCTTTTACTGCAGTGCTATAGCTTTTGTTTTGTTCCGTATTTTGTCTGGTTACCAAGCAGTTCAGACATAATCTGAGCATGTTTTCTACTCTTTAATTTGAGCTGCTTTGGCCCGTTCAGCTTATAGAAAATGAAAACCAGATAGATCTTCTGGAAACTCCTTTGCCACCCCTATCCGCTCCCACCAGCCCTATCATTCACTGTTAATTTTTCCTATGGTTTGTCGTGTACACTTTATTAATGAGAACTTGCTCTATAAGAAAAAAAGTCCTCTGCTGACCTAGTAGAGCCCTGAAGCAAATGGCCATAGCATCTTGAACTCTTCATTACACAGCCTTACTTTTATTTATGATGGTCCCCACCATATTCATGGCTATTTGCCTGAGGAGATGCTGTAAACGATTCCTTTGTTTCTTTTTCTAAAGCTTTACATATTTTTGTATGTTTGAATGAGAGTATTTTCTGAAGACAAACAGGAATGCAGCCTTGTATGGATGCAGGATCTAATTTGATATGGCATCTCACATCTGTATGGCAGGATCTCTGTTTGTCTGTGGACTGTCCAGTCACAAGAGTTAGATCTCCCAGCCCCCAGGGATTAGCCTGGAAAGTCTTACATGAAAAAGCTGGTTGCTGACGCAAGGCCTAGCACTCACTGCTGGATGTTATCTCACCTTCGTCATCTGCTTCCTTAGCCACAAAAGCAGATGTCATGATGGAAGTGGGAAAACAGTGATCAGACTGCTCTCACAGTATTTCATGCATGTTTGTTGCATGAACACACAGCAGTAAATGTATGAGGTACTGATGATGAATTTCTACCTGACGCAGTTCCACTTTACAAGTGTAATTGTTGCCCCCAAGGAAAGATTGCCTATTCAAGCAGGTCTTTCCAAGCAATTGGATTTGCATGTTTTAAATAGATTTTTCAAACAATTTCACAGAAGAGCAGTCCGAGTGTCTTCTGTTTCAGATGGAGATGAGAAGCACATGAATGCTGCAGTGTGGGTCTGCAGTGGGGACTGAAGGAGAGTTCAGAATAAGACCTGTCGTTTAATCTCTAGTAAGAACACCTGGATGAAGAGTTCCAACAAAACCAAGGAATCAGAAGTGTTCTGTGCCTTGATCCTGGCCCCTTTCACAGAATTCAGAGCATTTCTTTCTCTGGTTCATGTTCCTACCAATGTTTTATCTGTTTATGAGTGTTTCTCCACCTTGGCATCCAGCAAGTACTGAGTGAATGCTGGGTACTCCTTTAGCAGTAACTTTAACTTAATGCCAACTCCAGAAAATAAAAAAACACAAAAACAACACCTATCATCATAAAAACTTCCAGCCTCAAAAAAGTTAAAGCAAAATATAGAATGAGATAAGGGGAGAGAGCTTTGCCTAGCCAGCCTTACACGGCTATAACTTGCAAGATCTCTTGTAGGTGAATCCAATACAATCTTAATTAAAGAACTAGAATGGGAGAACTAGCACTTCAGCATATTCATGATGTTGAGGAAAAGAGCAAGAATTGATTTTATTGTGTTCTCAGTATCCTGACAGCTTTCACCTGGAAAACTTTAGATAATTCTGCCCGTTGTACATAACTACATGGTTGGCATCTTGGGCCTAATGAGGAGAAACTGCTTCTTCTTCTCACCTGAAAACCTCTCAAAAGAAGAGCATCAGCTTTTCTGTGGTTGCTCTGAAGGCAAGTACAAAATGTCAGTTACAATATATGCACAGACTGTGTATGCTGCTGCTCATGCTATGGAAAGCTGTACTGTTCCATGGGTGATTGTTCAGGAAACAGCCCCTGTTTTTATCTCTGGGAACAAGCATTTTTTTGTAAGCAGCAAAAGGCATTGCATCTCTGGAGTCAAATGAGGAGGTCTGTTGTTCTCCACAGAAACTGGAATGCATCACTGTGTCTGGTGGTTGCCTGAGTGCCCGTGTTTGTTGGTTGGTTCTTTTTTTGCGATTTTCCTTTCCCCCACCTCCTGGTCTCAGAGAGGCTCAAGTAGGAAGGATGGTGACCTCATGGCACAGTTATGCAATCTGTTTGAGGCCAGGTATCAAAATACGCTGCAGCTGTGAAGTCGGGACCTTACTGTGGCTGAGGGCCTGGGCCTCCTGATTCTAATGAGATTGCTGACCTTCTCCTGCCACTTACTCTTCAGCTGCTTTGATTCACGGACATTTGTTGTGGCAATGGCTTGCCTAGCAGTTTGGCACTGTGCCACAGGAGAAGCTGCATCCCCAGGCAGGTGCTGAGATCTGGCTGCTGACACCTGCCAGCAGGTGAGGATGACCCCAGCCCCATCATGCTCTTTCCGTTCTGACAGAGCCTACCTGCCTTTCTTCAAGGTTACACAAACATTTGCAACCTTGCCGGCTTTTTTTCCCACAAAGGCCAGAGAATGTTGTCTGTTGTCCTGTGAAATAAAGCAGCACCTTCCCAGCAGGCTTTTTCAGATTTTCAGGGCTCAGCTGCAGCAAACTCACATATGGGAAGAATAAGAGAAAGCAGCATGCCTACAGTGGGAGGCACAGTTGGGTCTCCAACTCCTGAAGCCTTGTTCAGACATTGCATTCTTTGCTCTAATTGCAGCATCGCATTCCTACTTTGCTCCTCTGCTCTTGTGGCTATATTTTTCTTTCCCTCACCTCCTGCAGCTTCAGGCTTTTATAGTTCCCTTCCTACCTGCACATTGGTTCTTTCCAAATGTCCCATGAACCAGTAAGAACAGTAGAAAACGTGGTGATAGGCATGAAAACAGGGCCCTACAAAACTGTCTGATGTGTGCCAAGTAGGAATGTAAGACAAGATGGGTTCTTTCCTGGAAATGGGATTTGCAGAGTGGAAATGTCACATCCATAATCACATCCATGTGGTGGAACTGCTGCTACCCACTACTGAAATAACAGAGCATCTGTTAAAAAATGTAGCCTTGGTTTTGCTTCAATGCTGCATGTTGTGCTCATTTCAATAAATTCTGGACCTTAGTTTGAAAACATAAGGGCGACTGCTTTGATACTGTAATTGTATTCAAAGCAAATGAGTGTTCAGCCTGGTTTCAGGGTCCTACTCTCAAGTCCTGTACAGCGCTCATTGCTGTAAGATTCCCCAGGGCACAGGGCAAGAACACCGGCTGGAGGTGCTGCTGTACGGATTTGTGTTGGCACGGGGAGGGAGAGGAGACCCCTCAGCAGAGGGAATACTCTCCAAATGAAGAATTCTTTAGAGGATCAGTCTGAAAAAAATCACAGTTAAGAACTGGAAAAAGGTCTGTGGAACCTCTCCTTAATTCTAAGCAAGCTGCTAGCAATTTTTGTCAGTCCCATGTCCTGATCTACTGCCACCACATCTACTTTCAAGCATCCAAAGATGCTTGAGGAATTGCCGTAATACAGAATGAGATTCTCCTTTTGCTGCTGTCTCATGCTTTAAAGAGCAAAGGCAATTTAGTGGAGAGGACAGCAATTTCAAGACATTTTCACAAATTCTTACGCTGCCAAGTGAAAAAATAGATTAGATTTGCTGCTGCTGTATCTAATTCACTCTAATGAAAGAAAATAAACCTTTCATGAAGAGATGACCTGAAAATGCAAAATTAAGTAGAGTGCTAATTTTATAAAGCCTCTGATTAACTTTCTCTTCCAGCTGGAAAAAGAAATCCCAACTAACTTTGATCTCTAGATCAGTCAGCTAGTGAAGTAAATGTGGTCACTTAAACCAACAGGCTGGATTTTTGTATCTTACTCTTGGGATTGTCTTTCCTTAGATCCTGTATTTGATGAGTATCCAAAATGCTCAGACTTCTGTAACTTGGAAACACTGTGAGAGAAGAAATTGGGCCTTCTGCTGTGAACCACAAGAATTGTATTTCTGGTAGTTTGCAGCTATTTCCAGCCACGTCAGCAAGTAAAGGCTTGTCTATATTTTGCTTCCCCCTTAAGCTCAAAGAAGGGAATGGCCACTTCCCCTCTTTCCCTCTGTATTTCTTTTTTTCTTTCTAAAGTCTGAAGTTCAGCATTTTCTTCCTGCTGTGCCAAAAGGTCAGGCCACTTGGTATTACATCCCACATGGCGGGCTCTGTTCAGTCACCCCAGTGAGTCCCAGTGATATTTAACTCAAAATGAACCTCCTGTGTTTGGAGGGGGAAGTAACCGAGATTCCTTACCTCCCTCTGCACCAATTGCAGAGATTGGTGGATCCAGGGTTTTAAAGAGGTCCCTGGGGCAGAATAAAATGTGAAGGAGCTGGTGAAGTAGCATTAAAGTGTTGCCAGCTCTTTGAAAAAAACACACATGTGCGTGCATGCGTGGACATAAGACGTACTTAATTTTGGAGGGTGAGGGATCCTAAATAAAGCTTGCTGGCTGTTCACTCCACTGATACCACGGTGAGTTCAGATGGCTAAATTTAGTCACCCAGACTGAACAATCTTGGATTCTAAGACCAATCCATCTCTGTCCAAAAGCTAATTGCATATCCCTATGGTTGCTGTAGAGTCAGCTGGAGGCTGACAAGATAAGGCTTCTGTAGAAGGGCCATATGTTTCCTGGAGTCCTGTTTTGGCACTAAGTGGCCGTAGGGGATTAGGTTTTTGAAGCAATGCAAGAAAATCTACCTGGAGGAGTTCTCTTTTTGCTATCTCCCCAGTTCCCCAGTACCCCAATAATCAGTGAAGTATCATTTATTTAGTGGATGCATTTTGCAAGAAAAGATGAAACATAAAAGGTTCTTTTGGTCATAAGCACAGGATCATAACCAAACATTTTGACTTAAGAGTGATGCCTAAGGTCTGCATAAACAACTTCTATCCCCATCTTCTCTCATTACAACAATATTAAATCTTTCTAGTGCAGCCTTCAAGCAAAGACCAAAAAGCCCTTTAACTTGGATAAGGAGATAATCACATCTGTTCCTGAAGACACTAATAAATGCAGCAGCTTTTAAACGCTCAGTCAGCTTGAGATGTAGCTGATTATTCCTTCTCTGGCGTTTCTAAAGAGAAGTGGAAGTGACATTTTTAAGTCTGCCTAAAACTGGAAATACATGTGAGAAATGCACAGAAATCGAGATGTGCATAATGCATGAATGAGGGAGAAGTAGGTTATGATCTTTGCACATCTTTTCCCTGTGTGCCTGCAACTTGGTATCTCTGTTAAGTACGGGGGTTGGCCCCTGAGAATGTCTTGGAAATGGAGTGGCTCTGCTGTATGCCTCCAGCTTGCTCTGCTGAGGCTTTCACTCTGGCTCTGTGTGCACAGTAAGACAGCTTGATATTCCTTGGGTGACTACGCTGTAAAAGAAAACAAACTACATTGGGCAGCACCCAAGGCAGAGAATCTGAGATTGTGCCGGCAGAGGAATGACAAACATCAAAACAGGATGTCCTCCTTTCTCTTCTATGAAGCAAACACTTCATAAGAAAAATGCCTTTGGGACTGTGCATGAGATACAGGCAGGACAGCAACCTCCAGGGTGCTGGAAACAGCAACTCCTCATGCCAGCATTAACATGAATGAAAGAAGTGTATCAGTACTGCATTCTTTGGGCTGCAGCAAAAGCTATGAACACAAATAGTCTGAGGGTTTCCCTAGCCAGCACATTCCATCACTTCGTCTCTTCTTCAACAGGGCTTCCATCTTTACAAGACAAACCACACACCATGACACCTCCTCTTACAGACTACCTGGAACAGCACCCTTCCCACCTTCCCTCCAGGCTCCCACCTCATGCTAGAAGCATTCCACTTTTGGAGGCAGGCCAGCCAAGCCTAAAAACTCAGCCCTGCCTGCCTCTAGTGACTGGGCAGAGACCAGTACCCATCACTGAAGAGCTCCTGTGGGCCAGCTGCCTTATACATGGCCCTGCTGTCTGGTGAACACCCAGCTTTTCCTCATACCTTACAATTTCCTATAGTAAGTCACTGTATTTCACATCTCAGTACAATAGTAATTCCCAATCCCACCCCTTTGCATGCCTGGAAACTACTATGCTTTCTACCTTCCATGCTTCTGAAGAGATTCCTTCCGAGTCCACAGAATTTTGCTGTGCCTCTCATCAACACTCTCAAGGAGTTGTCTTATTAGCAGACAAAAAAAAAATAAAGGAAAAATAAATAAATCTCCACCCTACTCATAATTGGCCTAATTGGTGTAAAAACTGTTGCTTTTAAAAAACAAACAACCTATAATTTGCAAAGACTAAAACGTGCCAAATTTTTGCATGCCTCTGTCAAAAGCCTGTGAATATACCACTTGCTGTGGAAGGGAACATCTGTGTCTAATTGATGAAATTCAGCCTTCAAAATGGATGATGTAAATGAACTAAGCAGTGTTGTCAGTCATTCAGTTCTGGATTAGAAATTTATCAGAAATCTTTTTTTCCCCACCCTCAGATCTATGTTGTGTTTCCTGTCCCTTGGGTTTTTTTTTCCCTGTTGTCTGAGCAAATCTTGAATGTTTTCAGTCTCATGGGCCATAACAAATGAATGATTGCCCTGCAGCCATGACCTGTCAGATGTATTTCTGGAATGCACATGTTGCACAATTCCCAATCCCCACCTGTGGGCATGGGTACCTGTTGGGATTCAGCGAAATATTGCAGTGGCTGGCAGCCATGTGGCCTGTGGGGAGCAAGAGGCCTTTGAGCTCGGACCTGAGGCTCCTCAGGTGCGTGCAGAGTCTGCACAGTATTTTTCTCCAAATGATGACAGATTCAGGTGGAAGCAAAGCCAGGAAAGTGTACCTCACTTGAGAATAGGGCTGAGAAATGCATAGGAAGGCACTTACCCATTCAGCGTGAGAGCCGCTGAGCTGACGGCTGCTGCTTTTAGACATTAGCAGAGTCTTCTGGTAGGAGAGGTGGGGCTGTGAACACCTCCAACTGCCTTCTTGGTATCTGAAAAAAGAGAACTCGATCAGTCGGCATGTTCCTCCAAACAAAACCTCAACCCTCGATGAGCGCTAACTGAGGAAGTTTGGGCCCACACGAAATCCTCCTACAGACCTTCAGCAGCAGCAGTTCTGGTGCACGTTCTGGCTCCAAAACTGGATGCTTCTTTTAAATGGAAAGTTAGGTATTACATGCTGCGTTTTGTTACACCAGTATCTTACTTATGAGTGAGCTCAAGAGACTACCACAAAATGAAGACAATCTGCACGGCCACCCCAGGACAGAGGGACCTCACAGGGAAACTCTCTGTGTCACAGAGTAATCCTCTCCCTAAGGGAAGAAAAGGTACAGTCACTGGGAACCAGCTAGTTATCAACAGCATTTCCAAAGTGACAACAAATGCATCCATAATTCAGATGTAAACGTGAAAGTTAGGATCTGTATCCTCCTAAACTGACAATGTTTTCCTCTGGATTTCTACTTGAATAAACTGATTTAGACTAGAATAATAGTAACAACAAATTACCTCCTGGAGAAAATGGCATACTGCTTAGCCATTTTTTGCATTACTTGCTGCATAGTGCCAATGATCAGACAGAAAATCTGAGCAGCTCTGCATGGTTTCTTTTTCACTTGAAACTTTAAGCCATGGTCCAGGTGCCTTAAATGAGAAACCTGCAGTTTATTCCCCTATAATTAGCTCAACCTGTGATTTAAGAGGCACTTTTAAAAATCAAAGATCAGATTTCAGCCTGGAGTATAGAAAACAATTTCTATTTCACCACTGTTTTGGTCCTTTCCTATTGCTGCCCTGCCACCCCCCCGAAATTACTCTGAATATGAAAAGCACCTGTTGGAAAACAAAGCTAATGCCTTGCAGAACACCCAGCATTTTTGTTTTTATTTATGGACTTTTAACATTTGGGTTGTTTGTTTTTGTTTTTGTTTTTTTTTTCTTTCCATTTCAACATGAGACGGGGGGAGGGACCAGGAGAAGAAAAAAAAAGAAATCCGGAGTATTTTGATCTTTGTGGCTTTATATGGACTTCATAAGCTTTGTTTGTTCTACTGCCAAGCTTCCTTTGTGTTTAAATAGATAACAGACTGAGACAATGAATCATTTCCAACAGTAATAATAAAAAATAAAAACAACCCCCCAAAGCATTCCCTTTCTTTTCCAATTAATGATAGTAAACACGTTCTCCTAGACAAGGCTCATGACCTCAGCACTTGTGACTTATTTTTTCTCCTTTTCAAAAGCTGTTGCCCCAGGCACAGACAGGGCTCTGCACCCTCCACGTTTATGGAAAGCATCTTGACAAAGGGCTCCAGGAGCATATTTCTGGGAAAGGTTGTTGTAGATATGATGTGTGAAAACAGCCTCACCTACCTTTAAAGAAGCAGAATGGTCGGTAGTGCAACCATTTCTTCCTTTTGGATTGTGAATGCTATTTATGGAGAAAGAAGAAATGAATTTCAAACGGAACTATCACTGTTATGCAAAATGCTTGCAGATTGTTAGCCTACCAGTGGGAGGGGTATCTGCTGGCACTATTTCCAGAGGCTTTGCATTTGAAGAGAAAATGTACCCAATCAAAACTGCCTCTATTACTGAAGTAAACAAATCTGAATGTCTTTGACACCAAGATAAGTTGTTTAGATGATTCATAGATAATCATCAGTGCAAGGGCCTTTTTGCACTTAAAAAAGTGGTTTTGTAATGAAAATAACATAGAATTCAAGATGCTGTAGTGACACAGTTTTTCTTCAGCTTAAGGTTTTTATCACACTACAAGCTGTTTAGGATGACACATTTGTGCAGCGAAGAGTTGTGTGTCAACAACAAATGTATTCAGGATTCAGTAACCTGGGAATGTACATTAGCCAAAAGCAGAAAGGGACGCTATTATAATTGGAATAGGGATAGAAAATGAACATTGCATGAATTGCTCATCTGGATTATATATTTCTTCAGAAGCTGTGTGCTCAGTATGCACTCTCACAGTCTCTGAGACTGGTTGTCCATATTAGAGATTAAGGCTCTAAATGTGAAAGCAGAAGATAGCCTCAGGAACTTGGAATTCATGAAGCCTGTAAAAGTCTACTTTACACCAGTCGCTGAGGGGAAGGGGTAAGATCTTCTGTAGGTCCAGCGTGCTGCGTACTGTATCTTGTCTCTGGCAAGAAGTAAGTGTATTTATTTTATTTCCCAGGTCTATTATTCCTGTGGTGCGGTGGTGGAGTCAATGGAAAGAGGCCTGATTTTATCACCAGGATTTCCAAACAACTACTACCCGGGGACACACTGCGTTTGGCAATTTTTCATTCCCATAAGAACACATCTTATCTTGGAAATTTTTGACTTTGACATTTTTGAGAGCTCTAGTGAAACTCCAACCCCTTGGGATGGCTTTCCAGCTGCTGCGATAACAGGAAATAAGGACGTGACGCCTCCCGAGGAAAACCTGGACTTTGTTCTCCAGACTACAAAATCCTCTCTTCAGAGCTGGATGTCAAAGGCAGCTCAGAATCTGAGCGGTGCAGGAGATCAGTCAAAAGGACTTCCTGGCCACCTGGACGAACTTCCAGGAGCAGCCTCAAGGAAAGATGAAGCCAAACAGATGTCCGAAGGAAACCAGTCAAAACAGATGAAGGAACCCAAAGTGATTACGGAGACTCAAACAGAAGAACAGCCATTACCTGATTCTGGTGGTGCCAAAACACAGAGGCAAAATGTTAGCGGCCAAAAAACAAAAGAAGGTTGGAAAGGCAATATTTTGTTTGCCCATCTAGCTGCTAGTGAGAGAGATGAAAGTCTGGGAGAGAGCTGGACGCTTCCCACAACAATACTGCCAGTGGAAATCTCCAGCCAGCAGCCGGCAGTGGATGTCTGTCCCCACGATGTACTGTATGTTTCAGATCTCATCACGTTTTCCTCTCGTTTCTGTGGACCAAATTCACCTTTAAACAGGACCATGGTCTTTGGTTCGTCTCTGGAAATGGTTGAGGTTATCATGGAACTCATTACCACCACCAACCGGGGCAGAGGCTTCGCAATGCTCTTTGAATACAAGAACATCACGGAACCCAACACTGTGGATGCTGTGAGGCAGGAGAGAATGGAAAACATACTGATGCTGGCAATTTTAACAGGGACCGTCTTCTTTGCACTTGCTTTGCTCTCTGCCCTCTGCATAGCTTGCAGGTAAGATGATGGATGTCTGAGCCTCTGAAGCATGTGATGTTATCTGTACAGGACAGGAAAACCAGAAAACAAATACACATTTTCTTTGCTCTGCTAATGCTTGCTGTCCTTTTGGTGCAGTAGTGCATGGAGGTAGAGGAAACCAAAGCCAGTTTCTATTCCTCCCCTATGCTTCACAGTTTTCTTTCCCAGTTCTACAGTTCTGGTACCTCTTATTTACTTTTTTCTTTTCTTTTTTTTTTTTCTTTTTTCTTTTTGTTCCCCTGCAGAAATACCCAGAGGGTGAGGTCTTTCTTGGTCCTTATTTAGTTTCAATACATATTTCTCAGTTTTGGTCCCATAGTGGCCGATGGACAGATGCAGGGTGGAGAGCACCCTTCCCCACATCTCCCAGGCAGGCTGAGCTGATAATCACTGTGTCTTCTGACTTCGAATCTAACCATCACTAATGCTCTGCGGAAAAATAAGTAACTGAAAATACTGCCGCTTGGAATTAAGATGCAGTTACCTAGTGTTTTCCAATCTGAAGCAAGTTTTATCCAAGAGGTAGTACAGACATTTTAATTCTAACGCACTCACGAGGTTGGCATGTATCTGCAGAGCCTGCTCTCTGCCTGGGAAAGGCTGAGAGTTGTGCTGTGCTATCTGTGCCTGTCCCCAGATGTCATCTGAAAGGACTGGGCCCAGGAGCTGTTGGTCAGCCCAGGGGCTGACCTAACTAGCTAAACAGCTACAACCAGCCAGTGACAAAAGCATTCCTCTCCACTCAATTGCTTTTATTTGTTTTCTCCTGATGTATCTATCAGGAAAAAGCTTCTCCACACCCCAGCTTATGTTTGCTGTTTTCTTGCTAACTCTGATGAAAACATTTTTTTCCCTTCCAACAAATGCAAAACAAAGCAGGAGCTCCCTACGTTTTTGTGAAATGGTATTTTTCAAATATTTTGACTGCACTGCGAGCCTCAGAGAACTGAAACAAACACCATCCCTTGCAGGGCTCTGATGGGGTGACTGTGATAGCACTTATTTCTCAGCGGCACCATTCAACTGGTCTGTCCCTTCTTCCTGCATCCTCTGCCCTGTGCATCCTCCAACCCAGAAGGTCTCAGAGTGGCCCAGCAACTGCTCATAACTGAGGCTGGATTGAGAAAGGAACTTCGTTTTTTGTGTTTTTGGATTTGCATTACTAGCTGTGCTGAATAAACACAAAATACAGGCCATTGCCAAACTTAGAATAAGAAAACATGAGTGAGGTGGTGGAGCCTAAATATAATCTTAATAATCTTAGAATCAAATAAACTCTTGCTGCATAGAGAAATTCCTGCTTTCAGAATTTGGGCTTTTCATAGTTATAAGAGTTAATCTTACGTGTGCTACATCTGACTAACCTTCCTTTATGAAGACCTTGCCAAACACTAATTTAGACTACATTTTTTTGCTAGTTCTAAAGGAAAATGTCTGGTGGAAAATGTCTTCCAGACACTAAATTATTTTTATATCCTTGCCAAATTTCAAAAGCAACAGAAACACTCTGCCTTTGCTATGGCAGCATCCTGGGCTGATGCACATGTTAAGTAGGCAGTTCTTGCCATTTAATTGCACTGCAGCTATCCATGAAACTGCATGTTATTAAAACCAAAGAACACAGCAGTCTGAGCTTCCACTGCCTGAAGGTGCCCTGTGCAGACTGCTCAGAAAGTCAGGCCACGCTGCTCACAAGTACAATTTGCTTTCTTGCTTCTCAGATATTTGCAAAGCATGTAAAGCATGCCATTGTTGACCAGCATAGAAAACTGAATGCCTTTTTCACCCTGCAGAAATGTCATGCAGTCT
Source organism: Phasianus colchicus (assembly GCF_987193195.1). Classification (NCBI taxonomy): domain Eukaryota; kingdom Metazoa; phylum Chordata; class Aves; order Galliformes; family Phasianidae; genus Phasianus; species Phasianus colchicus. The sequence continues at coordinate 11,945,959 of NC_143453.1, read as the reverse complement.
GATCACTGAGCACATCCTACCACGGTCACCATGGCACAGCACCAGGGACAGGCTTGTTTCTTGTAACATCTGCATGGCCGCCCTTCTATTGCCACTTTTTTTTGGTAGGGAGATATATTAATATTGACTGTATATAGAGGACACTGTCCATAGACATTCACCTCATGAGATGGGGCCCTTTGCTAACCTGGCTGCCTGTATTCCCTGTGCACTATTCTAGGGAGGCCTCGATTACATTACGTTTTTATTTCTTGCTTTAAAAATCATGTGAGATCTGACATGCTTGGAAATGTCACACCATGCCCTGTTGCTGAGCAGCCTCACTGAGGCTGCACTGGAAAATGCTTTTTCCATCTTTCCTGCTCTAATACTTTGAGGATATTACTCTCCGGCCCCAGCACCACTGGTGCTGGCTGGAGCTAAGCTACAGTTTCTAACTGTAATGCAGCTCAGAATAAGGCTGCAGAGGCCATTAAGCACATCTAAACAATTTTTAATTTGAGCCCAGGAAGCATTTTATGCTTCTTGCTCTAGATACTGGTTTGAAATCATGTGTTGTGTGCATTTTAGCCACAGCCCATCCTCACTGCTGAAAATGCCAGGACTGCACAGGGTGGGCTGTGGGGAGAAGTGAAGATGCTTTGGTAACAGCACACTCAGAAATGGGACCAGCTCTCCGAGGTGTGACAATTCTTGCCCTGGCTGGGATGTGCCATTGCAAAGGAGACCTCACCAGAAGATGCTAAGAGTAAACTTCAAGCTCTTGGCCTTGTAAACTTGCCTCCCACTTTTTCCTCTGCCTTGCTTGTTCCTCTGGTACCACATTGGCATTTAGCAGTGTTTTTTACCATTTCTATGTGATGCTCTTGCTCAGCTAAAAGTAGCAGGGAGCTATCTTTGCCAGGATTAGAAATGCCTCGGGCCAAGCTTGGCACCTGCTGCCACTCCAATGCACCAAGTCGTCAGCAGTGTCTGCTTAGGCTCATTGCATTCAGCCAGGGCAAAGCTCTCTGGGGAAACTCCAAGTCTCCACCACACTGCAGCTTTTGTTTGCTGTTTGGGGAGGAAATGAAAGCTTCAGTTGTTAGTTGGCCAATAATTCTAATTACTTTTGGCCATGAGGCCTGGCTCAAGCAATGGGGTATTTTTTATTTTCTTTCCCAAGCCCCAAGAACAAGAGACACGTCCACCTTATTTAATTTTAATCCCATCCAATGCAGCCAGACTTTTGCTTGATGGCTGCAACCTGTGGATTGCAACTGCATTTTACATCTGTATTGCCTGCCAGTGACCTGTTTCCAATTACAACCCCTCTCTGCATACAGTTATTTCCTCAAGTTGTTGTGTTCCATTTCACTCCATACAAGCCACCCTGCTAGGCACGGTCTGCAGCCTGATCTTCTCCTTCCCCATTTAACGCTCTCTTAGAAGATTCTAGTCACTTCTGGGCTAAAAACAGAGTTTTTCTCTGTCATCCTCATGGTAGGCAAAACCCAGAAGCCTCTACCTGCCTGTTTGTAGCTGGCCTCCATCTTCTGTTCATCTGGAGGTAGTTTAGTTAGAAACACAGATGGATGGAGAGAGTAGGGGAGCACAGGGCAATTTGCACAAAGCTTTCAACAGATTTGAATATTTGCTTTACTTGGGAAGGTTTAAGCAATTTTTGTTTTTTAAACTGTGCATTCTTTTAACTGATGAAAACCAAACTATTTGTACACTGGGTGTTTCATATGCATGAGTTATGCACTGATCTGAATCACTCCCCTCTGTGGTGGCCAGGCACTGCAGCATGCTGTGGGAAACATAGTCCAGTTGGAGAGAGGGCTAAAGAAAGTCCAAGAGCCCAAGTGTCACAAACTAGAGCATCTCCCCAGACACTGTGGCAACAGTTCTGAGTAGAAAGAATCAAATCTCAGGTTGCCACCAGAAATTTTTTTGGAGGTGAATCTATAAAACTTTAGCCTTTCTAAGAGCTAGTTTCTGACAGTAAATCAAACTGTTCAGTGGAATCAATAGCCGAGCCACAATGAGGAAAGAAAAAGTTAAAAAGAAAAAGTTAAAACATTCCAACCAGTTAGCCTTTTCTATCCTCATTTAAACTGAGAGGTACAGGACTCTTCTCTCTCCTATCTTTCTTGTACTTGTGCAGTATTTCCTTCTTCGCTTAATCTCAATTCTCCAGTGAGGAAAGACCTCTTCTCCTTGGAAATCTCTCTGGTCCCTCTCCACAAACCCAAATTAAGGAAGAGCTTTCCCTGCTTCAGCTCAGCCAATGTGATCTCGCCTCCTACAGTAACAGCTATCCTTCTGCATCCCTTCTGAATTAAATTCTGAACTGCTAACTTGCTCTCCTCTTTCTGTAGTCTCCTCCATATTCATTAGGAATAGTCTTGGAGACACATCAGGTTTTTTTTCCTCTCTCAATTCAACTGAGAGTCAATAATAATTTGTTAAGTCTTCCAATGACACAGTGAAAGAATGAAACCCACCACAACCAAGATGGAGCAGATGCTGTCCCTTGGGCAGACTTACCAGGCAGCCTCTGAGCCCCCATGTCTTAGAGAGAAGCAGTAATGAAAAGGTGCCTGAAAACTTGTAATCTTGCTTTCAACACACCCCTCAGAAGGCACCACCACAAACTTTATATAGAAGATGTTAACTGCCTTAAACCAGCCCCTCCAGCCATAGATATGAGAGAAAAATAATAACAGGTCACATAGCACTTGTTTTCTGCACTGTTGCATGAAAAACAGCTGCGCACCAAAGTATTCTTGCTTTAGTCATAATCACGTTCAGCTTTTCTTCATGACATCTTCTCATCATATTCATCCAGTATATAAATAACACTTGTTGTTTCATGGTATCATATTTATTAAAAATAAAAAATAAAAAAAGATGAATATGATTGTTTCCCTTCAGTCCAGCAGACACATTTAGCTGGTAATTATCTGCCCTAGCTACTCCTTTTAATAAAATGGTCATGCAGATGAACATCTGATGTTCTCTGCTTGCTAAATACAACGCAGAGTGCAATACTGACTACACAGATGAAATAGTCTAACAGAGCAAGAACAATGTCACTGCTCAGACCAAAGGATTTCAGTCCTGCTATTTAGTTACTGATGTGAAAAAGCACATCACTATGCACTATTCGCTATGGAGGGAAGGCTGGCAGGACTTTGAAGAGGTCTGAACTCTGTTTCCACTGTTGTGGTGATCATGGGAGGAAGACAGGTCCTTCTCCAGCTGACTTCCCACTAAATGAGCCAAGACCTTCCCTTCTCTGGGTCTAACTCACTCGTGGGCTTGTTGTTGTTGTTGCTGTCTCTCCTTTTCAGGCAGAGAACGTGCCCCAAAAGGAGCTCATCCAACGTATGCAGTGACCAGGAGGTTAGTGCTAATGGCTTCAGCAATTTCTGTTTCTCTCTTTCATATTGGCTGTTGCACTGTTTATCTGACAATGTTTACTGGGGCATGTTCTGAGTTGTAGAATGGGATCCAGAACTCCGCTGTTGATATCAATGAGCTCCAGCTCGTGGTGCCAAGTCGGGAGAATGAAAACAACAACCACTCTGTCAGCCGGGAGCAGGCGGGTAAGCGCGGCGCGCCCCAGGAGCAGGTCAGGGCACCCCGCAGCCCTGGCCTGCTAATCAGACCATTTCTCTCCCCACCCGCCTCGCTCATGCACAGCTGGAGAGCTACTTGACAGCAGAAAGGCTTTGTTGTGGGAATATCCCTTGCTGCTCTCCCCCCTCCCTGGGAGGGCAATTCCCCTGGCAAGGAGCGCATGGGCACAGCTTCAGGACACTGCCAGCAGAAGCCGTCATAGTACACAGTGTTGCAGAAACACTGGGTTAGCAAAGCTAATGTGTCTGCTTCAGGCTGCTACAACTGCAGCTTATGATAATCCATAAATTGTGGATGGCTCATCTGCCCCGTGCCTAACCTCGCCTGGAAAAGGATGAGTTTTATAATGCTTACATTGGCTTTGGACATATTTGACTGCTGGAGCTGACTTTCTGAAGAGCTTTTCAAGTCAGACTGCTTTAGATGTGTGTTTCCAAAACAAGAGCAGGAGTTCGCCAGCCAAGCTGCAGATAACGTCACTTGTTGCAATTTTGAGTTACAATCAATGAATTCTATTAGTGCTCCTTTTGGGGGAGGGCCAACAAGGGGCCACTTCACAATACATTGCTACACGCCATCCATTTCCCACTAGAGTGTCAACTTTTGCACACAATTCTGAAAGTGGTATCTTCCTCAAAAGCTAATTACTTGCTTCCAAAGATCATTGAGAAGATCACAGCCAGGAGCCACAGGCAGAGATATCCTGGCCTGGACTAGAGGATTAGGCCTTGGGAATACAAGCAGGTACCTGCAGCATATGGCTGCCTGTGGGAGCAATATTGCCAGGGTTCAAGCAGAAAATGCTTGCACTTCAGAGAAAAAGCAGAGCTCATCATTATCAGGAATAAGTATATATGGATTAAAAAAAAAAAAAAAAATTCTGACCTACAGGAAAACCTTGTGCATTTAGTATGGTGGATTTCAGTTTGGGTCTGTCTTTATTAAACAGCAGACCCAAGGTTGTTCCTTTCTTCCCCTCATTCCCTTCTGTCTTATTTTTAAAAGCTTGTAGGTTCAGGAGAAGAAACTTGGTTTTTCTGCTCAAAATGGCTCTAGTTTGTCTGGGGAGAGAGGGAAAGGCAGTTGTCATAGACGAGCTAGGAACAGATGTTTTGGGCTCTCCTCAGTTGTTTTTATATGGATTTTCTCTTCTCAGTCACTTCCTGCAGAGGCAGCACAGAACAGTCTCCTCAGGATACTGACCCAGATGTGCCCTCTTCCACCTCTGCAGTGACCACTGAGACAGGGAGCGATGAAGTGTTCATTATTTCTGCTGGACCTGGAGCCAGTGGACTGAGCTTTACTACCTACAGAATACAGGTAAGAACACTCCTGGACATCACTAGAGGCATAGCAAGCCACACAATGTCCTTCTTGGACAGCACTTGTCGCATTCCTTCACTCATGCTTGCTAGTTTGCAGGAGTAGTAGCAACCAAGCCAGGCAGTTCTCCCAACTATCAGGCAGAGCTGCTACAAAAACATGTGGGCTGTGATCCCTCAGCCAGCATCTTCTCAGCTTTCATAAGATCAGGTCTACAAGTCCACTTGGGATATTATAATAGAGCATATAGAGATATGCCACCAAGCTGAAGCACCAGCTGTCATGAAATATCTGTTAATTAGCAAAGATAGCATTCCATTAAATATAATATGTAGTTATGAGCATCACTTGTAACGACCAAAGGACCTAGGACCAGACCCATTCCTGCACACCACTACCAAGTGGTTAGACAAGCTCTTCAGCTTCTCAGTTTGCCAGAAAGTTACGTCAGTGTCTCCCCAGCTCACACGAAAAATTAACGTTTATTCTAAAAACCAAACCCTTAAAGGGAAAGCATTGGCACCCTTTCAAATATACACACACAAACCTAGATCATCTTAGTAACCTTCCTTATTTTAGCTCCTTCCTCTTCACACTATTTAGAAGTAGATGATAGCAGCCAGATCTGAGACTTCTGAGATCTCTCCTCATCACAAGTTAGCGATTATCAGTGCAAGTCCTTTCCAAGTCTACATTAAAACCGTTCCAGGTCAACACTATCCAAAATCCTCCTTTTTTTCCCCACAAGAGGGGAAAGAATCAGCGTAAGGAACTTGCCTACTCCAAGACAGTCCACATAACGTTTCTAATCACAGATTACAGAGCAACAGCATTCTGTATCCCTGAAGTTGATTTGTAAGTTACCCATAGATGCAGGCTGATTAGAAATTTCCCTCACTAGTACCAGACATATGCTGAACTCCTCCTCCAATCAACCACACTGATTAACAGAAAAGAAAGACAAGAATAGGAAAAACAGCTCCAGTGCTCTGCCTGACTGAAGCACGTTGCTTTCTGAGGAGCAGAGCACATGTACTGTATCAGCGCCCAGATCAGGACCCTCTATTTCTTGGTCCTTCTTTCCAGTGGAGAGAGCTTCACCTGGTGGCAACCACTTACAAATACAATTTCTGGATTAAGAGAAAACCCATTTTCCTTCCTCTTCCCCCTCACTAGTCAGAAGGAAGAAATGCTTAAAGCAAAGCATTTCTATTATACCATGCCTTCCACAAGTAAGCATAGCAGATTTACATGTATATATATACATATGATATAGTGTTCAAACAATTCTATGTGCACATAACCAAAGAATTTAAGTGATTCACCACCATATCAACTCAGAAGGCTATTCCTTTTCAGTTATGTCTTTTTTGCATGCAAGGAATCAGTACTAACCCCTCAGAAGATCCAAAAACATACCTGGGAAGGGTGAAGGGCCATCATTAGAAACAGGCTCTTTGAGCACAGCTGCAGGCCATCCTCTCTGAGGGGGGCAGAAATTGGGCCCAGCAGGCCATCTGCACACCTGCACTCAACCTAGGTTAATTGAGGGTTACTGAATATTAGAGGTAAAAATGAGTTCTGTTCACAATCTAGTTTCCAGGTGTGTGAATTTTTAGGGTGCAAGACACATCTCAGCTGGCCACCCAGCTCCTGAGTTTCGTCCCTAAGCCCTGCAGGAGCCGGGTACGCAGCCCAGCGTGTGGGCAGGCCAGCACTGGGCAGGCAGGAGTTGCCTGCCAGAGGCAGGAACTGACAAGTAATCCTCACATGGAAAAATGTGTGAAACCCTGAGCATAGTAAATATCTTCAGATTCATCTCACCCCAAATGCTCATTTAAACAAAGCAAACTGCAAAGAGCCACCATGAGGAGCTGCAGGGCCGCGAGGCCTCCCCTCAGCCTCCTCCACTCCAGCTGAACAAGGGACCGCAGGTGCTCACCACACACCTTGCCTTCAGACTCCTCACAACCCTTGTAGCCCTCCTTTGGACGTTCTTCATTAGCTATGTGTCCTATTTGTTTTAAAGTATCACTCAGTCTTTGGCTAGGTTGTAACTCTGATCTGCCTTCTATCCCGACAAGTGTCAGATGAATAGGTTTTGGGTAAAGAATAAGAGAGTACTTAAGACAAGTTTTTTGCTAAAAGATTTTTAAAGATCTAGAAAATACATTATTAATCTCGGTAGCTGCTCCCAGTGCATCTGTCTCAAAATCATCAAAATAATAAACCCGAAGATGGCCTAAAGAGGCTTCTCAGGAGAAGACAGCTGGATTACTATGCATTTATATAAAGACTGTTCCTTTAATCAAATCTGAGACTAAGAACTTAATATTGAAACAAATTTATCCGGAGCATGAATAGAACCTCTGCCAGCTTCCTACAGAGAAGCTCATTTCTCGCCTCTCTGCCCATCCTTTTCCAACGTGACATTGTAAGGAAATAGTTTCTCTGATTTGTGGAAACTTGGGAGACTTTTTTATCAGAAATAACAAATGAGAAGCTGTTGGTCTCTTGGGCCTTTTAAATCCAGGACACTGTGGGATTTATTTCAGACTCTTTTTAAGAAATGTGTAAACTCTGGGAATGTGGATTTCGCATTCTTCTCATGACAGCCATATTCGCACAGCTGAAAATTAAAAATACATGCAGAGTTATGGAACAAGGGGCTTATATTAACAACAGGTGAAGTGTTAGCAAGCACAGAAGGAGATTCATAGGACTTGTGAGGCATTCTTTAGCTTTTCTGCTTCTAAAGCCACATACCCTTTAGGAAGAAAAACTGTGATTTTAAAATCAATATAAGAACATATACAGTAAGCAAGCATGGCATCCTTACAAGATGGCCATAGTTCATTCCTATGTCAGAGCAATTCTCATACACAGAGCTGGTGAGAATGGTTTCATGTGCTCAGCTCATGACTATGCCAATTTTACACCTGTCTAGACATCTTATGCTCCAGGTAGAGCACCCAAAAAAACATTTACTATGTGAACTGAAAATCCCCTTGGCTCCACTCTGGGCCTTGTGTCTTGTTCCTTTTACCACAGACACTGAGAACAGATTACTGCCTTTAAAAAAAAAAAAATTATTGTTCCTTTAGTTCTTCCAAAACTGAGACTAAAGAGCACCACTTACTTCAGGCTTTCTTCTAGAATTATGCATTTTTTAGACTTCTAAGTCTCTTGCTTCTAAATTTCTTTCAGTGGGCCTCATTCCCCCACCCTGGGGTTTTGTTCCCTATAAAGATGCAGCTGGAGCCTTCCAAGAGCCAAGCAGAGAGGAGGAATTATGTTTTGCACAGCAAAGTTTAGTACTGTAATCAGTCAAATACACATCAAATTGCTAGAACTTCATTGTGTTCGATATGCAGTTAGTGGTAGGATTCTATTTCTTACCTAAGTGGAATTTCCCAATTCAAGAAGAAGCCTGAAATTGAAGAAGCAAGATAAAACTGCTGCCCAGGGAAGGCGCTGACTTCAAGGCAGCACATTGAAAGAGAAACAAGTTGCATTCCTGTGTCTTATCTTGAGAAAAAGAACCACTGAAGAAATTAATTGCTTGCACTAGAAGTCGCTTTTTAAAGTGTTTTTAAAACCTGTTGACAAGAAACATTGCTAACAATATTTATTTACTATTTCAGGACAAAAACCTAAAAAGAAGTGTCACAAGCCCAGGCTCTGTGTCTGACTGGGTGACTTCTGGTCACATGGCTGCAGGAACAGATACTGTTGAGAAGAGGAATGTCCAGATGGAAAATCATTATCCCAGACAACGCACCTGGAGTGCCCGCACTTTCCATGACTTCCTGGCTCCAATACCACAGCTACAAAAAAAGTGGTGTAGCTGGACCACCAATAGTCCCTTCACAAAGCTGGTTGACAACAGTGTAAGTCTTGCTAGGAGAAGAGCATGGGGTGATCAGCTTCAGTGCCCCTACTTTGCTCCTCTAATCTGCAGGTACAACGCACATCTTGGCCCATCTTGCTTAGTGTACTGGGAATTCTTTTGCCTAACTATATTGTAATTTATTCTGGCCTTCCTGAAGTGCTGAGAAGCTGCATTCATTGAGTTTTCTCACATATATATTTTTTTCCCGGTGATACCTTAAATTTGACACATTACTATTGCATAGCAAAGAATCTGTAGACATGGGAGATACATATATATAGGTCTCACTGACCATTGTCATCATAGCAACAGAGCTTGTTACAAAGCTAATCAAGGATATTATTTGATTTGATTATTTGAAAAGGTCATAACAGACTTTTGCAGAAGGAAATATCTTACCTGTACCATAACAAGGAATTTTAACTGTTAGTTAGTTCCCTTGGGATCGATGTTTCTTAAGACAGTCACTTTTCAAAGCATGACTACTAATTTATTATTTTTTTGCGCAGGGTTTTCCTACAGCTGCAAGAATCCAAGGTGTTCCAACCAGAAAGGTGATTTCAGCTACTGAGATAGAGGGAGCTTCAGAAACAGTTTACTCTGATTCATCTGTCAGCAATGCCTCATACCCCCTCACTCTGTCTGCACAAAGGCAGCGGAAGCTAAGCTCCTGCAACCTGAAGAAATCCAGGTTTGGAAATCCTTACTTTGGATTTTTAGCTGGTTCTCCTGACAACAAACGCGTGAGGTCCTTGGATTCCTCAAGACATCTAGGGGCAGCATCTCCAGTTAACAACCAAAGCCCCAAGAGTACTCTGGAGAGCTCCAACCCCTTGAAAATCAACTTGGCCAATGCTTCAAAAACAAAGGACCTTGGGGGAGAAGCAGATAAAAACAAACCAGTTTTCGTCATTTCTGAAGAAGGAGATGATCAGCAGCCTCTGGTCCTAGCTGAACATCTTAGTCAATGTGGAGATCATCTGTCTGAACCAAATGCTGCGTACAAAGTAACAGTACCAGACAAACAACCAGTGGTTCTGACTGTTGAGGGTAACAGTTCTGCCAGTTTAACATCAAATCTTCCATTTTGGGCAAAATCTCCTGGTTTATACAAAAGTCAGGTGAAGGTCCCTAACTCTACCAGGGACCAGCAGAGCTCATCAGTTGTAGATGCTAATACTAGTGAGACCTCACAGAACTTTGATACCCTAGCTGCTCCTACGCTATGTCAAGCTTCAGTCCAGTGATGCTCTCAGAAAGACTGAACCACCAGTTCACAAAAAGAGAGGCAGCAGGCACATGAACAGAGTGGAAGCAGTGCCAAATAGTTGTGCGACAGCTATACATGGACACAACTTTGTTCAGAGAGTAGTCTTTGAATCACCACTGGGATTACAGCTATATGTACTACAGAACAGCACAAATACCATCCTCCCTTTTACTCATTAACCTCAAACCTATTCTTCTGCATGGAATTTTGATATGCTTTATTCATGAAAGCATCTGAAAAGGTATTTCACACTGCAGGAAGTCTTTTCTGGAATGAGATATGAAAGTCATCTGAGATGGTTACGTCATGGTTTATATCTGAAATGTAAGTCAGTTCTCTGTCACTGTGGTACCACTTGAGTCTTTCTGGTAGAAGCTATGAGTTAAATTGTGCTCATAGGTGTGCCTGTACAAGTAAGAATTCATCTTGCACGTTTGCATACTGTTTTGTAAACAATTCTAAACATTTCATAACTTCTGCACTCTAGCACAAAGTTTACCAAGTATTAACATCTTTAATATTAAAAATAATGATTATCTCACATACTAATTCATTAAAGAAGAGTGCAGATAAGCTGAGCAGAAGTATACTGTACGCTAATTTTATTGAAGTCTGACCTAGCTTTATTTTTGTTAGATCTACATAAGCTTACAGTGCCTCAGTCCGCTACATTTTTAAGCAACTCCTCCTGGCAACAGGAACATGTGTACAAAAATAATGAAATACTCATTAGGAATAGTCTTTTCAGCACCCAAACTTAGATATTTGCAGCTGCTCTGATCCTATATTCACCAACTATTTATTACTGGTAACGCACACTGACTGGAGAACTATTTCCCTTCCTTTTGCAGGCAAGACTTAAAAGGCAAAAATCAAGTCTAGCAAACTTTAAGTGATCCCCCCTTTTTTTTTTTAGAAAATAAGTACCTGTGCCACTTTGATTACAAATCCAGGGCAGTCAGTGGTGCACAGAACCAAAGGGAAGGTTGCTTGTCCTATTGCCTTTAATAATCCCATCACTGTTGTAATTACCTTCTGGTGATATTTTCCTGTCTTTGCTAAAGAATCTTGCATATTCAAATCACAACTTAGAATTATTTTGCTTTAAAAAAAATAGTAAAATTAAAGAAATTCCCTAGGAAGCTGTATTTTACAGCTGACATAAGATATTATTTTAAAGCAAATTATATTACTGAACAGGTGCCAGGAAGAAATCTCCCATACAAGTCTCCCGTATTAGCTACAGTGTGTGACAAGTGAGTCATCTTAATCCTTCTATGTTAAAGCATTTAAGTCTGATTCCTGGAATATTTAACTGAATTATTTATGATTTCACCTGCTGTTACAGTCTCCATCTGCCACCTATTAATGTCTGAGATATGCAACACAAGATTGTAGGTTTTACCTAATACTTTGTGTATGTGTCTACACAGACATAAGCCTTGCATCTAGTAACAGTGGCAGCAAAAACATATGCCTTGTAGCAGTTGACTCAAACGAACAGCAGACAAATCTCAGCATTTATTATTACCAGATGGCATTGAATAGTTTTGAAGCATAAAACTCTGTCTCTAAGTTCTTTGCTTTATTTTTAAATTAATGTAACATAATTCAGAGGGATGAATTAATATATTTATGACAAAAAGAATACTGCAGGCTTCTAAACATCGAATGATTTCCACTGTGTTAATTCATACACATCGTAAAACAGAGTCAATGTTATGTTACTTATTACATTTCTAGAGATTGAAGTACTAAAATCTACTTTGAAAAAGTAATTGTGTTCAGTTATTGACAATACCTATATGTTATGGGCTGGGAAAGTGGCTTTTTTTCAATAAAAATGTTTAACTATTAACTTCTGCAATGTAATGACAGTTTATTTTACTGAAATACTAAGTTGGATAGATGCTGCCCCAGAGCACCAAGATGTGTCCTGATGCACACCAGTGCCACTACTGCAGCATTCAGTTAAACACCCAAGCTTTAGAGCGTGGTTTTCTTCTCAGTAACCTAACTAGCAAGGTTGTTTACACACTGACTTTCTCTACCGGGTACCTTTGTAACTAAAGAGCAGAATCTACCAGGAACAACCAGAAGCACAGCACACGGGAGACTTAAGCTTAAATTCCTGGCTTGCCTTTTGAAGTTTCTATTTGTTTTTTTAGACAGATCATTACAATTAACTGTTAAAAATGTCAGTATCTTTTGTTTTGTACCTTCAAAGAACTTGAAAGATTTTCCTCCATTTTGAAATTCTTCTCAACTTAAAAATGGAAGTTCTGAGTGCTGTAGTAGTTCCACCTGTAAATACCAACTAAGATTAATTCTTAAAACAAAGCACTACTACAGCACTTGTTCCTAACAGCTATATTATTTTAAGAAACACATCACAATCTTTTCATGACAGAAAACCCCACAGCTCATGGACTCTGGATTCAGTTTTACCTTTGTGGTAATACAGTCACTTTACTGTGCTCTTTTGCATACTGTAACTAAGCAGCAAATGGGATAAGCATGCTAAACACTCGCTGAAGAGGAAGAAAGTTTCAATTGCAATTGCATGGGAAAAATGTCTTAAAATGTTATAGGATCTAACAAAAAGGAGCACTTTTCAGTTATACTGGATTTGAATAATGTACACTATTTAAAAAATATAATTATTCTGGAATATGCCAGACACTCCCTTCAGCGTGTTATGTAGATTGAATAGGACATTAAAAAAAGAAACAAAACAAGACTGGGGGCATTCCTTGCTTATTTGATTGTTGGATACAGAGCTTCAGAATAAAAGCTTGAAGCTATACAAACCAACAAGAATCCGGTGCTCTCGGTTTCTTACTGTCAGGTAGTTACATGGTTGAGCACAGAGCCTTGATGGGAAAACCACCAGAACGATTTAAGGTGCAAATGCATCCTAATTTTTAGGATATAGAGTAGCAATAAGCAAGTTTGGTTAAAGCAGAGCACTGTCTTTTAGCTTAGGTAGCAGCTAAACTACTGTCACTATTAGAGAAAGAAAAATTGTTCATAATTTGCTAACAGAAACATGAATTGAAGTTTCCTTTCAGAAATCAACTTTTTTTTTTTTTTTTTTTTTAAGAGCAGTTGGTTACAAAACAATCTTAACTGTGCAGTTCTCTCCCCCTCCATGAGAAGGGCATGTGAGTAACAACTAAACACAGTGGATTCAACTACTTCATACAGTCAACTACCAGATCTTATTCTAAATAATTAAAGATTAATTTGGATTGCAAGGAAAAAATGCAACTCCTAAGCCAACACTTACCTAACGAAAGCAAGCAACTGAAACTCAGTAGGACTGAAAAGAACACTCAACAGAGACCAAATATAGCTTCAACGTATATTCATGGTCTGTCTAGAAATGTCTTTGATGTTAAACCTCATATGGCACACTTAGCATTTTTTATAATTCATTTCCTATGGAAACTAATGAGCTTAAGGGTGAAATTACCTCATTGAAAGTCAAAATGGTGAAGTGTGAAGAAAAGAAGAATGACCTGAAAAGCAGATTTAGAAGCAATCTTTGCATATTAAGCATTGCTATGGGAAATAGTATAATTAGTTTCTTCAGAAGTTTTTCCTCAGAATTGTGTAAGTGGTATTTGAGTTCCAAACATCCTGCAGAAATAAAGTTAGATAAAATAGTTGGAAAAACTGCAAAACCCCCACACATTCTTTCAAAACCAAGAGATTCTTCTTCTAACTTCCAATAATATGACCATCAGTGGCTTATTTTTAGAGCAGACTGTACAAAATAAAGCCCCATCCCAACAGAATTTTGTAAGAAGCCATTAAAAAAAAAATCAGAGCACAATTTAAAACAGAGCATTCTCTTCTCAAATTCTTAACTCTTTCTTGAATCACTTATTTCCTTAAGCTCTCACTGTAAGCTAAGCCATCTGTACTACACAGTTCTACTAGAAGTTAAAAATGGATCTAAAATGGATGTATTTTGTTTGCAAGATGAATGAGTCAATGACTGAGCTTTGTCAGAACTGATAGAGCGTTAAGTAAAAAAAAAAACCAACAGCTTTCTCAAACTAATTTAGTTACAGGTAGTTTTGTGACACCATAGAGTATAAGATGTTTCAATCCACCAATATTAATGCAAAACAAGCCTTTTTTGACTACTGTGAGTTCTAAGGCCTATTAGTTTGTCTGATGGCATACAGAACAATACAGCACTTCTGTTATTACTGAACCACAAGTTTTAATCTCTTAAACCTAGTCTGAAGCAGAAATGACAGCTGGCTTAAGAACAGAGTTCAGATAAGACTACAACAGTAACGGATATCCTGCTTCAACTGCAGGAAAGCAGCAGTGCAAAAGACCCTGGAATGCTAAGCTGCAATTTGAAGTGTAACTCACAGCCTTGCTATCTGCAGCATCAGACAGAATGAGGGTACAGAGAAGTCTTACTTCCTCAGTGAGAAAAAAATTCTAATAAAAAGAAAAGTACTATTAATAGTAATTATTTGAAATCTTATCACTTATACAAATTAGATCATTGAAAATGCAGAAGGTATAAAGATTAACACAGTATGACATTTTCTCTACCCTGCTCTTAAATGAGTCGCATTACATAATGCTGTCAGTTCAGTCTCCACAGTACTGTAGGAATTTCAGTTTCAGTTCATTTAAAAAAAAGTGAACTTTTTTTTTTTTTTTTTTTACTAACATCGAGGTACTGTTTTTAAACAGATATTATTTGTTATAAATCCTGCAGACAGACTCATGATCCTTTATGATACGATGTGACATTTGTAATGAAGTTTGGGGGAGTTTCTGTGAAGGACAAAAAAAACCCTTATATTTAGTTAGTACAAGTTCAAGGATGATATTTCATTGTAAAATTTCAACATTCAAGTAACTGATGGTGTGACCAATCATGAGAAAAGCTGACATACATCCATGCCTGTGGTGAGAGAACATGCCACAAAAAAAAAACAACAGATTACTCCAGTGATTTTTTTTTTTTTAAAGTTTTTTTAATTAATAACTTCTTAATTCAGGAAAAAAAACCCAAAGAGAACTGGAAGAACTACGCTCCACCTTCTTTATAAAAGAACTCTCTCAAAGAGACTATATACTTTATCACCACTATGTCAAAGCCTATCATAATCACCCTGGCTTTCACAGCATCTATTCTACCACGTTTCATGCTCAGCTTCCAAGTATCTCTTATAAAGGAGGTGGGAGTGTGCTTTAGACAGGTTAAAAAATATGCTGCACCTTTCCAGTATTTAAACAGTTACACCAAGCATAGTTCATACATTTATCACATTAACTATCATCTGGTAACCATACATTTAAAAAGGTCTAGAGTATGTAATACCCACGACAGATACTCTTACTTATGTAAGAGCATATAAAGATCAGGATTTATTCACCCTCCCCATCTGCAAGTTAGTTTTTCCTCACCTAGTCCTGGTACAATATAAATGACAAAAGAATCCCTTCATTCCATTGCACTACGTCAACCCTATATGCATAGAAAGATCAATTATCTGTAACAGCAAAAAAGTTTTTTGAAGGGAATCTGAAGAACCTCTACTGCACAGGTAGTTTAGATGTTAAGTACATCAGTTCAATTTCTTTCTCAGGGTTTTTTTTTTAATCACATAATATATCCTTATATAAACATAACTTGAAGTGCAAGTGAGGTTGTACATAGTACTGCAGACATGATTTTTGACCAAAAAAACCCAACTCAGCACAAGAGGCTTGAACACTAGCACAGTGACAAGTCTATGCTGAGAGCCCATCTGGGGTGTGGGAAGTGGTGAATGAGAATGCAAAGCACATTTCTGCATATAATGTGCAAAGGCTTGATCTCCACAACTGCACTCATTTTGCTACATGCACAGCCAGAGATGAAAAATGAGATAAAAACAGCTGGGAATGGTTGTCCTGAGAAGATAACAATAACCATTAAAAAAAATCTAAACATAAAATACAAATACAGAAGCAACAGAACATCGTTAATAATACTAAAAGACAGAAACGCAATGCTGTTAAAAAGTTTCAAGTATTATTCCAGATCCAATTTCAATCCTACTCACAGGAGAAAATGCCCAGAGATTAGGAAGAGAAGTCCACACAAAAGTGTATTTTTAATAGCATACAGGCATGGTCAGCAGACCCATCCTTACGGCAGCTATTTTAGAAAATAAAAGTCTAAACATAAATGCATAATTTTAATTAGCATTCATATTAAGATGTGCGTTACTGGAAATAGTTTAACTCACTGACGCCAGTAGACACGATGTGCTGCATCATTTGTGCTCCACTGTAACACAAGATAGCTGTGTACACTTTTTAATATTGAAGTATAAATCCTACTCACAAAATAAGGCATACTTGAAAAGAACATGGTATCTACAGAGGTAACGTGGTATGCTTTCTTCTCATTCTGTTTCACTCTAAGTATGATGAAAGAGAGAAATTGGTCCCAGTTGAGCTTTGTGAACATTAACTACCAAGTTACTTTGAAATAGATTAAATCATATTAACTGGCGGGGAAGTTGGGGGGGGGGGGGGAGGAATAGTGTTGAGATATTTTTTGAAGTGATGCATGGGATGTTTCTGGAACAAGCTTTCCAAAAGGCGTGAAAATAAAAGCTATGTTGTTGATGACAGCGATACCAGCGCCCCCCTTCATCATTCTTACCCCAAGCTAGAAATGCCTCCATATTGCTACAATCTGTCAATTGGTTTCTGAAAGATTGTTTTTTCCAGTAAAGCTGCTATATTCTGTTTTAAATTATAGCCTTTTCTACATTTTCACCAGTGTATGCATGCTAGAGAACAGCTGCATGGCAGAGGTACATACTTAGCATACAATATCAAAAGAAATACAAAAAATGAACCAGTGTGTCCTACTGGCTGCTGCTCTATGTCAAAAGCACTGTTTGGTCTTCTGATATAAAATACTACAGAAGTAATATTAGCAGAAGGCTGTTCTGCTTCAAGTATTACCCCAACTTTAAATGCAATTCTCAAATTTTTGTGCAATTACTTTTTGTAATTTAACGTGAATAAAACCCATCAATATGACAAAACTAAGATAAGAAACTGTACTACTTCCACTGTAACACTGCACATATGGTACAAGCTTTAAGCTAAAACAGTTGTTTCATGGACGGATTTTTCTTTTTTTTCTAAAGTGAAGATTCATGTATTTCTAGCCCAAAGGCCATGAGTAGTGACAAAATAGCAGACCACCGCAAAATGCAGTTACAAATATACACTGACAATTTCCTTCTTAAATATTAATGGCTCTTGAAATAATCATCAGATACTTATACAAAACATTTCTATTTTTTTAAGTTTAAGGATTATTCTTAGTTTCTTCACAAGTAGTGCAAATACACTCCTTATTCTTAGGCCTTCCCAAGATATGGCTGGTTTCTGTGTGAGTGATTTCTGCTTGTGTTCTTCAGCAAAGTGACACAGGGACGTTGTAGTCATGAGAATGGAACGCAATGCTTGCTGGACTTTCTTGGAAAAAAAAACCTACCTCATTCATTTACAGTTGTCAAATTCTACAAATTAGGAAGTTCATTTCAGATTACCTGATGCAGAAGTTATTGGTTCCCTGCTATGGGAGAAATGAGAAGATCCCCTGAAATCTTAAACTGTACAAGCAGTATGACAAGTTTTTGTCCCCTCTCTACAGACTACAAGTATTCAGTTCTTGAATCGCGTTTGTTCACAAATGTGATTGAATTTCCTGAAATTAAAAGAAGTATTAATATGTAACAAAGTTCTCAGAAATCAAGCAACACAAGAATTGTCATCTTTCACAGGGTATTTTAAATATTAGACAGTTCAAAGGAGAACATTTACATACTAACATAGCTGCTTTTCAGAGCCTTTTTAGATTGAACTCTACTAACATGTTACCAGTAACAGGATTTTCAGCATCTCCTGCCTAACAATTGGTAGTTCTATTATGTACGCAGAAAACCTGTTATTAAAAGCATTCCTCTGTACTTCTGCATACTTCAAATCCAGAAGGCAAGTAAAACAGGAATCAAGAGAATTAATTTTGTCCTGAGAGACAGTAGTTATTTTTATTAAAGCAGCATTATATGGCTCACTAGGGCAACTAGTATTAACCAGTCTCACAATACATTTCTGTACAATCTTTTTCTGGAAATATATGTAAGGTTTCTCTCATTCTATATTATTTAAGTTCAATGGGAATAGCAAGCCTGTCTGCACTAAATTCTGTATAAGGCACTTCTTCCTACTTCTCTAAAATCTCCGGCTATCCATTTTGTTCTTCCTTCTCTTGGGTTATGCGTCCCCCAACACATATTGTGAAACACAACTTGAAGAGCTGAGTGCATTTTCTCTTTACTGAATCAGACAAAAGATTAGAAAGAAACCTTGCCTATATAACCAAACTACTTAGCAAAACAATTTAGCTCAATTAAAAAAAAAAATGAATATCTAGGAGTGGTATATGATAGGTTTTGAGGGTTTTTTTTTCCTCATTTCTATGGATTTTTAAAAGTTAAGCAACAACCAGTAAAGTTCTAGAACGGCTAATTCTGGAAAAACAAGTGGAAAAAACCCTTTTAGGTGAAATTATTCTAGATGAAATTATCCACCCAAATATGAATGTAGACAACTGGTGAGTGCTTTGATACTGAGTTAACTCTCCAGCACTTCAAAATAAAATCTCCTGTGGAAAAATAGACAGCCTTGTAATCTGAAAACGCAGATAACAGCAGAGCTTTGAACTAAATCTACAACTTAAATTCCAAATGATATTTGAAAGGTATTTGGTAAAACTCTGCATTTGTATGTGGCTGGGGGATTAATATTTTAACTTTTTTATTATCTGCTTGAATGAGCCATACAGACTGGTTATTTTCAACCCACAGTATCTGAAGTGTTAAAGGAATAATGCTAATTGTGCATGCTAATTGTGCATGCTCATTGCAGCATTAGGAAGATGCTGCAGAATCTACTATTCATTATAATCATTTCTCAGTAAGGAGCAATGGCTTCACAGTCTTGAACTGCACTGTGAATTTAGAGAATAACTCCCTGAGCAAGAAGGATTTCTTTACCCTTCCTGGAGAACAAGGTAACTTGTAGACAGCCAATTTTTGTTTTATTCTTGAAATTCTTTAATACTTGTTGTAACACACATACCACCTTCTGCAAGAATGACTTGGCATCAGTTATCAGTGGCTTTCCTTTTTTAAAAATCAAGGACCTTGTTTTGGATGAATAATTCTTGTGAATGACCAGATACCAGGTTTCCAATATTACATTCCAAACTTTTCTTCCTTCCCTTGTCATAAATTATTCCCTACCAATTTACCCCTTTAATGTTGTTGTAGTTTGCTAAAGATCATTTCTCACAGTTCCAAAAGAAATAGCAAAGGGCTAATTATCTGCATAGTCTTCTCAAGAAGCATTCAAGACAAGGCCAAATGAAAAGCTGCTTGAGACTGAGAAAGATATGAATGAAGGAGGAGGTGGGGGTAGAAAATATCAATTTAAAAGTGCTAGTGGTACCTTCAGATGTGCATGAAGGGGCCATTTCCAAGTTGTGTTTAAAAACAAAAGCCCACAATCCAAAGCTCATTCACTTTTGTTTGTACTGCAGCAGTATTCCTCACACAATTTTTGGCACTTCGAAAGTTTTGTTTTTAAGCAAAAACAACCAAAACCAACCAAAAACAAAAACCCACCACTTTCTAAAAGGTTTTTTGGTTTTCAGTATTCTGCATCAAATCATCACGTAGTGTACTGGAATTGAAGTGTTAATGCTCCAATTCCAGGTACCTATCCCTATGCATTACGGAAGTCATGGGATCTGACCCTTCTGTTGTGGGCGGTCTCTTACTGCCTGGCAGTGGGTGCTGGAGGGTGCTTTCCTAGCTGTTCCAAGCTTTTCAGGTTTGACTCGGTCTCAGGAACTCTCCCCTATCTTATTTGATTTATTAGTCTCAATTTCAATTAGATTGTATTATACTGTGTTATCTTGCATTCCGATATCATAGTAAAATAAGTATTCCTCCATAGATTGTTGCCGCTGTTTTTTTTTTTTTCATCCCTTCCTTCCTTGCCATTTTGTAGGGCCAGGGGGAAGTGGGGGGCAGGGGCCTACTGCCCCTTGTCACGGGCATAGATTGATCTACTGAACACTGTGACAGTAACTTACATGGCATGATGTGCTTTGACCTGAGTTCGGCAGTTGCGTCCCCAGTAGCAATCAGGACGTGATGTGACAGTCACTGTAAAGAAAAGAAAAAGCTACATTTATTTTTTTCTGAAGCCATTAGATAAGGTGACAGAATACTATGCCACTGTTTCTCAGTGTTCTGAACTGAAGCTTTACTATTTAGTTTAACAGATACTGACTTTACAGTTTAGGACACGAAGCATATATGATAGATACCTTTCCATTAAAAAAAAATCATTAATTTGGGTAGTTTGTTATTCTCCCCCAGTTTTACATACATAGTAACTGAGTGGTCCAGCAGACTGTTACACTAAATAGAAAAGCAATAATGAGGAGAAACAAGGTGAGCTGTCTCGTTATGCACAAAAATAAAAGCAGAATTCTCAGTAGTTAAAGATGTAGAAGCTCTTGCTAACAACAAGAACTGAATGGATAAAGTAATGCTTAAAAATGAAGGAAGAGTTACTCTTCCCAAGCTCAAATCTGCCAAAGGAGGCCACAATCCATATCTCATTTAAATCTAAGGCTTCATATAGAAGATCCAAGAATAAAAGTGATTCATTTTTTAACTGACTCCCTCTGTACTATGCAAAGTGAACCCCACCTGGCAGTTCAGCAACAGGAATATTTTGCCTGTACTGGTAGGCAAGTTCTCGAAAGCTGCGAAGGCCACAACAGTAGCAAAGCACTGTGTTCCCAGTAATTCTGTAATCTGGAGAAAAATACAATTTGTAAAAAATGTCAGAGTAAGAAATAAGAATTCCGATTTAACAAAAATGTCATGACATCACAAGTTATGTAAATACAGAGCATCAAACCTCTTGATTACTCACAGAGTTCTACACATACACACACAGAGTTATACGTGGACAAAAGTGAACAAAACACACCTGACAGCATAAAAACTCCTCTTTGAAGAGCTAACAGACTTTCATTTAACATATTCTTCCACGTCAAACCCCTGGATGCCAGGTAATCCTGAAAAAGAAGAGTTTGTTTCATTTGAAAAGTCTCAAACATTAAAAAGACACCAAGCCATTAGATCTCAAATATTTCCAAATCTAGATCTAACTATGCTTTCAAAATGGGATGAGGCTGTTTACAAACAAAAATAGAATAATAGAATAATAGAATAATTTTTTTTTTTTTAGCTTTCAAATCACCAATAAAACTGTTAGCTCAATATTCTTCATCCAGAGCATTCTTTCTTTTGCCAAAAGAACATACACAGATTCCCACCAGACACATTAACACTTAACTTACAGCAGGATTTCATCCAGCCTACCTACTTTAGATCATCTAGTTATTACGGTATAGAAAAAAATATTTCTATGCAACACAAGTGAAGCTTAATTTGTCTAGCATTAAAAACAAACAACTTGTTTTCCTGTCAGATGCTAGTGATTTTTTTTCTCTAATTAACATTTCAGATGTTGCAATTCAGACTGTAGATACTGGGCTCCCTAACAAATACTCTGTACAAGGAAAATTCTTTGAGTTAGCAAACATGAATTCTACAGTCACTTACTTAAACTCAAATTCATAAATTGTTGCTACAGCTGCAGCCTTCCTGGCAGCTGCCAGACATATATGTTTGAGAAATTAAATATCACTATCATTTCATGAGCAAATCTTAAACACAGATTTATTATTATGTAACATACATAAACATTTGAAAAAATACCTTCAGGATATCTGACTCATAGTGGTTGTTATTTAGGACTCCATCTAAACACTTGTCACCAAGGTTTATTTCTAATAGAAGAAGAAAAGAATTATTATTTCTTCCCAAACCCTTTGGCGCTCACATATATCTGAAGGCTCTTTAGTTTCCTGAAATAACACACACAGGCTCATGCAAGCACCAAGCACATGGCCGAGTTCAACACATGCTGAACACACGTGTGCAATACATAATTTCTAGTTGCAATCAAAACCATGACATTAAGATTTTACAATTTCACCTTCAGTTCACAAACAGTACTACTGATCTGCACAAATTAACAGTGTTATTAAAGCATATTCTATAGTCAAGTCCTTTTAACTACTCTTATTTTTCGAAGCATCTAAAACCTTGAGCTTTGGAAGACTAGAAATTTGAGAGAGAAAGCTTCTTTTCCAACCAGTCAACATCAGACATTCAATGCTTGTGCAAAGATATGCGTGATTCTCCTACTAGGTTGAAATACACCACTTTTTTTTTTTTTATGCTGGAAAGCAATATGCTCAGCAAGTGCTGTTTTCCACTCAAATCTAAGACATGCACATTCAAGAATCATTTATGTTTGTAGTGTGAGGACACAACCTAAGTTTCCTTTTGCATAACTGTGGTAGTCTATTGCATTTCATAAATGACTCAAAGTTTAAGGTAGACAGAAATCACGGCAAAGAGAGCAGACTTGTAAGAAACATTATTCAAAATACCACAGAATGGTGCCAAACAGCCAAAACATGCCATCCGAGTGCAGCCCCAGTATAAGTGACAGAAGGGCTGCAGACAAACAGTACCTGAAAATAGCAAAGAAAACCCCTGTCAAAATTGCACATAACAAAACTCAGTCTGTCATTTTTACAGCAATAGGGTCCTGTTAACCTTGTTAAAAAAGTACAGCTTTCTTATTCAAAAAAGAGGATTAATAAATGCATTTTATTAAGGAAGACTGTTTCATGATTTGACAAGAAGACTCCAAATAAAGAATATCAAATAAAATCACTCTTCAAAATAAACTTAATTTTCACTAAAATAAAGATACACTTATTTTTCAATTTTTTTCTTAAGTTTGACTGCAGAACTATGTACATACACTGTTGAGGAGCAACATGAGGATTCTGTTCACGCTCCGCTCTTCGGTCAGGCATTGGCTGAAAGCAGCAGGTGCATATTACATGACTTCCTTGAGCAGGACACACATACTCCTGAACAGCTAGGTGGGTGAGAAAAAATAAGAAAAATGAAAGGCTGAACAATGCAAAGAATTACAAAATGGACAGGAATCCTAGCAAGCAATAGATAAAAGTCTGAAAGTAACAAGCAAGCTATACATATACATATGTATATACACACACACACACACACGTAGCTTGCTTGTTTATATATATTTTTATGTATCTATATATTTCCCCACAAAGATTCTTAAAAAAAGCAGAAAAAACTTCTAAACTACATAGGTGTGTAAAAATATTCAAATATGCAAATGAGTTTATGAACTATCAACCATCAGGTGTCTATTTTGGATGACCACAGTAAAACAATGCTCAAATCTAATTTTTTTGCAACGATATCTGTGTGAAGAGGTGATACAATACTATGAGAATGAGCTTCACAAGGCCTATAGCTCATACACCTGTTATCTTCACGCTGCTAACAAGACTTCATGACACTGACCTGCAGGAAAGTTGGCAGACGTGGAGGGTGCATCTCCCAGTGCTTGCATTCCTCCTGCTTCTGTCTCCTGGCCCATGCCAGGCACAGCTGGAACAGAGTGTCTTCGATACCCTGGGCACTGTCTGCATACTATATACGGCTGACTGAAAAAATAAAATAAGGTCATAGGAAATCATACCCAAATGCAAATATAACTCATCACTATGCTAGACAGAGGGTTGATTATACCCTTTAAGTTCTAATCTAGAATTCCTTCGTCCAGTAACATATGGAAGTCCACATAACTTGTACCTCACTACGAAGAATGCTGTAGGTAACCAAGAGTACTGCAAAAGAAAGGATTCTTAATATCTTCCAAAACAGAACAGGGGTGTGAGTGAAAGCAAGATTAACAAAGCTGGAATAATTATCTGCTGGAAGACTTCTTTTCTCCTCTAGCATACAGCAAAAAATGCTTGCTGTTGAAAAAGAAAAGCTATTTTGATGGCTAGTAATCCCTCGGTCAAGCATCAGCTGCTTCGGTAGCACACACCTGGTGAAAGCAGGATCCCAGACATTAATTGCAGCTATAATTATATGGTCATAGACTGCTGTTTCTCATAACAAAACCTTATGCAGAAATCAGTTTTCTGTAAAGTAACAGCCACAGAAGGTATTTTCACATCATGAGATGCTGTCATACTATTCAGGAGAAAGTTATTACTCAAACTGAACCTTGCTGGGCTCCAGTGAGTTCTAATTTAACATATTTTTTCTTGACTGCTTAAGGATGGCCAGTAGAATTGCAAAGATAATTAATGGTAAAAATGAACTTCCATGAAAACAGAAGAAAGACTCATTCTGGAAATGAACGTGGAAACAATATCAGCAATAACAATGCTCTCAATGTTTTTGAAACTAGTTTGTACGTTTGGGCACTTAAGCATAAGCAAATTCAATTCAGTACACAACTTAAATGGACCTACCTGATATCTGAAGATTCACTATCTACATCTGACAATTCCAGTAAATCTTCTGAACTTCCTTCCTCATCAGAAAAAGACCTCCGCACTTTAGGTTGCAACATGTCTTGAGTAATTTTGTTTCTAGCATCCATGCTACGTACATCATCTTCATTACGACATTTATCTGTATGAAAACCAAATTCAAGTTTCAAGAAAAAAGCACAGGATTCTTCACATTCATTATTCCCACTCTACTCTTTTTACACAGAGTTATGGCATCTTCATTGCCATAATGTTTGTTTTTAGATAACAGTTCGAGAAGATCATCTTGTTTTTTTTTGCAGTCTCATCAGAGAAAACAGTACTATGAGTATATAATGTACAGATACTTTATTGACAACAGACTTTGTGCATACATCAGCTATGGAGTTAACATGTGAAATATATCAGGTCTTTTACACACACTTGAACTTGCCTGGATGCTGAATCAGATAAGCTTCAACCAAGTTGTTCAATATGTGATTTTTACAAATACGTTCTACTGGACAACGACAAGTTGGACATAGAGAAGACCTTTCCATCCATCCTGAGTAGCAGGCAGCACAGAAAGTATGCATACAAGGCTGCAAGCTGGAAAACACAAACATAATAAGTAAACCCTAGATATATCATCTTTTTAATTTACACTCATAACACTTTAAAAAACATTTAAGATCTACTTTGATAATAAGAAAGACTCATTAAAAAAGACTTTAAGGGTTTGTAAATATCGCAAATCTTCTGGTCACCTCAAACTTCTGTCACTGAACTTATATTATTATCACATAAACATGGTTTTTGTCAGTCATACATACCTTACACAGTCATGCAGCAATTCTTGGCAGATAATACAAGTTAATGTTTCTTCCATCTTATCTGGTTTCACATTTGATGTTTTGGCATCTTCAGAGCCAATTTTAATTATACATTCACTTGGAGCTGCTACTGCAAGATTTGGACAAGCACCTTCATCTATAAAGACAGAAAACACCACAATATGTAGATTTTGAAACTTTTTTTTTTTTAATGTTACAAAATGACTGGAAAGGTGCACACAAATTCCTTGTTCACTGACAATGGTGCCACTAAAGGTTCCTGCTTTTCACATAATGGTTTCTGCTAATCAAGTAACCATTTTCACTGTATCAGAAATCAAGCAACTGAGAAAAAATTGAAAAAGGACTGATGACACTGATCTGACTGAAACTGGGCACAGGAAGACAGACAAATAATGCTTATTTATTTAACACAATACTACAACATAGAATTACATTATGAGGGGGGAAAAAGGTTATCTACCCCGTGCTAACCTAACAGAATCACAGAACTGCAGGGGTTGGAAGGGACCTCAAGAGGCCACTATGTTCAACCCCCATGCTAAAGCAGGTAACCTTTCAATCCCTTCTAAATTTGATGAGCGCCTTTGTATTTATTTCATGTTAAAACTCTGCACTTATTTTTCTTAAGTTTCTGTTCACCTCACTGGGTTTCTTTGAAAAATAAACAGCATTAAATTTCTAATTTAAACTTTTAAAACTAACTTTCAATAATAATATTAAAGTTGGTTGCAGAATACTGCAGCATACTAGCCTCCTTTTAGTTTCTTTTTAGCAGGTTCCACAACTTCTTCCTCCTCTGTCTTTTGAGAACCCAATTCTGCATTTTCTTTGTCACTGATTTCTGAAGTGATTGCAGAAACTTCAGCATTCACATCCAGCTTTTCGTGTTCATCACGAAGTGCTCTTCCACACACAGATTCTAAGATGGGCAAAGCAGGCACAGGAGTGAAGAGCGAGGATTGTGATCCTGCAAAATAAAAACAGAGAAGTGAACACAGCTGCACAGACATGCAAAAACAGAAGTTACTCAAACACCAATTATGCACATACATCAATCCAAACATCCGTACAGGAAAAAAGGATGCCAAGGCACAAGTAATGTATGTTTAGTTACACTACATGCGGAGGACCTGGAAAAAAAGGCCTTTAGTTGTGAAACCCTACTTAAAAATCCCTTCAAAGCACAGAGCATTTATTCTTAAGATATTACTCATATCAGTGCCTTCTGACAAGGATGCCAGGGAAAGGTTTTATACAATATTGATCATAACAGATCAGAAGCATACTAAATACTGATATAATTCTTACCAGATGTAGAAGGATTATCCTGTTCAACAGATGCAGACTCAATAAGAGAGGTAGAAGAAGCATTAAAGAGGTTAGATGTAGAAGTAGATGGCTGTGGTTCCTCATAGCAAGACTGAGTAGCTGATGGTGATGAGGTAATTTGGTTCTCATCATTACTTCTTCCTGTACTTGAGGTATCTTTGGTCACATGGCATTGGTTTTCTACATTAGCTTCTACAGCTAGAGGGGAAAAAAGGGGAAAGAAAAAGATCTGTGTGACAGTTTTCACACGATGGCTTCAGAATTTCAAGGACTCAAACTCTAAAAAAAGCGATGTGTTAGTCATTGGAGCTTAGCTACTCTTCTTGAATCTCCAATTACTTCCTTACCTACTGGTTCTTGAGTTGCATCATGTTTTGCGTTTAAGGATTCATAAAGATAAGCAACGTCTGAAAAAGAAAAAAAATGTTAAACAGAATTTTAAAATAAATATCAACTAACTTCAGCCTCACACAAACAAGTTCTACTGCCAGGCAGATGCTTCCCCAGAGTGTCTGACAACACAACAGGCCAATGAGGGACCACCTCTACCGTACAATGTTAATAATCCTACTTAGGAGGCAATTAGGAACAACACAGCAAGATCTTTTCTTCTCATGAAACCAGGCAGAGAGGCCTTTGTGTGAGGTTTAACTTGTGCCAGCCATGGAAGCAGAGGCTCAATCATTTCTTACATGTAAAATCTGCTTTTTTTTTTTCCTGATACTTCAGTTAAAGTTATCAGAAGAAGGTTATTATTTCTGAGCTCACCTCTCAAATTCTTCATTCAATTTTAGATTTCTTTGCAAGAAACAAACTCTAAAACGTACAGATTTATAGCATGCTCCAAGTTACATCCAGAAACTAATTTAGCGTCTGTTAATACAAAACAACAGAATAATATTCCTTTTTTCACCAACCACTTCAGACTAATACATTTGGACAGATCCCCCTACCTTGCTACTTTTTACCCAAACTAGAACCAAACTCAAAAAGGACAGAAGCCCTTTTTCTCATAAAGTTAGTCTAAACTCCTTTGGAAGTATTCAGACCAGCCAGAATGTCAATTCTACATTTCCTTTCTGTCTTTGAAGATGGAGAAGCTGAAAGAGCCAAACTGAATGCTTGGTAATTCAAAACCTTGTTAACAAGAGAAGAAATCTGTACTTCAATTCATTATAAAGTACCTGAAAAATTTGTATAAACGAGTTCTTCCAAGTAGTATCAACCACAAACAGTGCCATCTTAAAGAGGATTTATGAGATAAACAAACCAAACAGATGGACAGATACAGCATATTGCTGCTTCTTGTAACTTTCACATCAGACAGCATAAATCAGCCTGATCTGCCTGCACATAAATTAACAGCAACTTCCTAAAAGGAGACACATACATACTCTTTTATGGACAGTTAATATGTATATCAATGGATGAAAACTGTAAATATGCTCTTTTATTTTTCCATTAAACATGTTGTAAACGTACATAGGGGAACTTATAACTTTAGTGATTCCTAAGAAGCATTACAGGCATGTGAGAGATGATTTTACTCCAAGGGTACACAAATACCTTTTCAGGTTTACTAATTTTACTTTCACTACCGGATCTTTTCCCATTCCCAGTTTGCCCCACATCTTTAAAAGAACAAAACAACAAAACATCAAACTCAACTTAGGCAGCAAGTCCCTGATCCCCTTCTGATGCCAAAAACTGCTGAAGTGTGATATACAAAGTATTGTTAATGACCTTAAGAATTTGGAGTCCTGAAATAAGGGCTGGGTGTGTGATCAGGACCTTATTAGTTATCACTGCATGCACTATTTCTTCCAAAGCTGCTCCTAGGCAGGCTTCGATGTGACATTGTCAGACTTGTCCTTGTAAAAACTGGCACATCCACAACCCATTCCATAGAATCTTGTTTCTACATATCAACAAATTATTTGCCTTAAAATGAAGTAACCCTGATTTAATTGTATTGACGTAAAAAAGACTACACAATTTTTTAAAAAAAACACCCTTTACTTACTGTTCTCTGGCTCATTTTTTCTGTAAACAACATAGATCACATCTCCAGTTTGTAAAGGGTACGTCTGCTTCTTAACCACTTTCAGTTTATTAATTACTGTTCCATTAGTACTATAAAGAAAAAGATAACAATATAAATGGTTCCATGATTATCTGGGAGAAGGAAAAGAAAATTCAAGATACTTTTAATGAAGGAATCTGTTGGCTCCTCCAAGGATCAGGGACATTCTCCAGGACATTTTAAGCAAGGATAAAAAAAATGTTCAGAATCAAACCAAAGAAAAGAGAAAACCTATTTCAAAGAGAGAAGTGCAGGACTATTTGTACTTCAAAGCTCGTTTGCAGCTCCTACTAAAGACGTTGTCTTCATAGAGACATGACACTTGGCCACTGCCTCAAAATAATTCAATGATTGTTACTATAGAAAAAAGTCTCTGTCTTTTAAATATGAAAGACAAAAGCACAATAGGATTTCTATTCAAGTTCTAGATTATGCCTTCCAATTAACAATGGGAGTCTTCTAAAACACTTTGGCACTAGGGAACTTCTGTACAGTAAGGAATCCACGGCTGGTGTTCATTTTGGTTCCTTTTTTGCTTCAAATAGTGAAAAATTGAAATTTCAAGGTTACTTAGGCCATCTGCAACTAAAACCGAAGAAGTCAGGTGAGAGAACTACTATGCACAAATTAAAGGAGAGTTGGAAATAATTATTTTGGTATTTATGAAAGCTCCAAGCCTTACGGAAGAATTTAAACCAGGAAAGAAGCAAATACAGAGCACTGCTATATTAAGATACCTTTGTTCTTTCTCTGTTCAATATGCAAGCTCTTAGCCTTTAATAATTCAGTCATTATTCAAATACTGAAAGATTTCAGCTACCTTGCGATAAGCCTCTTTCAGGGCTGCAGCATTCTAGAACTTCAGATTTCTGCCATTCAGTCTCATAATTAATACCAAGTATGAAAGAAAAGAAGATGCGTTTTCCCCCTCAGCAGAGCACCTCCTCCAAGAAACGACAGCAAATCTTTGCTGCCACCTCCTGGAAGCCACTACTTGTTCTCAGGACACATTCCAGTCTTCCTCAAAAGGACCAGTTTTAACCTAGAGGAGATCAATGGTTATTTAGATATAAGCATCTTTCCTTCCCTTCTCATTGTTTTTCCTTTAAAAACAAACTCGAACCTGGGAAAATCTCCTGTAATTTAGCAAGACAAATAGGAAAAAAAAACATTGTACTGCTGACCTTTTCAGATGCAAAGTTGAAAGCATTACATTAAAAAGCTGAAAGGGAAAACAAGTCTTTTTAAATAGCAACTGCAAGCCTTGTTCAAGGCATCACTTCTTCCTTTTCCCTCTGCATCTGCTTTCTCTACCTACGCAGATGAATCAACTAATCCAGCACACATTAAAAAGCAACTTTAAGCACCAACAAAGAAAAAACTTTGGGTCACATCAATTATTGCTCCACTAACAGCTCTTGAAGCTTCTTTTACAAGTAAAGAAATTATTTAGAGCTCGCTTTTTTACCTTAGGAATATAGATGTTGACTAGCTTGAAAGAGATGAAAACCAGAAAGGCAGCAGAATGGGAATGTCACAAAGTAAAAAGCACCAGAAGTTCAGCAATTAAGAGGAAGAAAGAATTCTAGTTATTCTGCCAGAAACTACACTGGTTTTTAACTTAACACTGATACCAGTGATATTAAAAAGATGATTATGAGAGGCAATAAGCCAAGCGTGGCATTCCTGGAAAAAAAATTATCACCACCATGCATCAGAAACCACTCATTTTTGGTCTGATAATTAGAAGCTGCAAAAACAACTACCCCATCCACAAAGTGACTGCAAATATCTGAGTCCCCTCAGTCCTGCAGCTATGCTGACTCCAAGGAGAGCTCAGTAATGAGTTGTGTGGCATCTATGGACACAAAGTAAGTAAAAATAGATACAATTTATAAAGAAGGGGAAAATAAAGCTCTTCTTAAATACAGAAACAAACTGAAGGAGTCTTATCTCAGTCAATAATCAAAAGAAAAAAAAAATCACCCCAGATAATTGTTATTCCTTCACTTAGTCTTCCCAGTTTCAGAATTGCAGCATGAGACATCAAACAGATACAGTGACACCCTAGATTAATGCTGTGGTTTTTTTGAACGAGACACACATGATAAATAATTGCAGTTGATGTTTCAGACCATAGCAAGGTCCTTATAAGATAAATAGCATTTAAAACATACCCCAAAGACAAAGTTCACTTGACACTGAACTGAAATTAACTAGCTGTATTACTTTGGATGTGGAGAAGAAAAACTTTACTATCACATGTAAATTGCCTGAGTTGTGAAACAATGTCACAAAAGGTCCCATTGCTTCTCTGAAGAGCAGAAGAAATAAAAGTCAGGTGCTGGCTCTGCAGTCTGATTAATGAGCCATACACTACCTTTACTTCCCAAACCCAGCAGTAGTACAGAATTGATACAAACAACTACATTTCACTTCGAAGATGCTGACTTCCAAAGTAGATAAATGATCTGTGTATTGTAAGGTATTCAGTTATCCTTCCCAGAAAAACGCCAGTCCGTTTACCTTCTAGCGATTACTAGCATCCATCCAGGAAAAAAAAAATGTAATTTAAAATTAATTATTAATTTAAAATGTAAAACATGTGGGTTAGCAGTTTTAGAAGCTGTGTAAGTGCATAGCATCTTCAACACACTATAAACTGAAATGCACTTTGAGCTTTAATAAGCTTCTATACCACTAACATCCACAGAAACAGCCTGACTGCAGGGTAAGCAGAACTGAGTAGCAGAAAGGACACCACTGTCCAATGAAGATCAATCTCCTTTTTACTCACAGAAAGGGAACATCTGCTAGTTTGTCACTTGAGAACACCTCTCCTGCTCAGAAAAAAAAGAAAAATCCTTTAATATTTAACCAGAATCCTTAAAAAAAATTACCTGGAAGACAACAAGAAGAGTTACCTTACAAGTTACCTCAGCAGCTTTTCAAATTTCTATTTCAAAATGAAGAATCTTACAGTTGTTTTTACTTATGGCAGACCAGTATCTGCCTCAACTGTGTCAGGTCAGTTTGTCTTTCTGTTAGGCATGGCTTGGAAAACAAAACAGAAACACAGACACAAAAAAAAAAGGGGGGGGACCACAAATCCATGGATATTTTATTGTACTATTTGCTAATTTTTGGGTTTTGTTACATTACTACTGGTTCTGTTTACTCAATAATTTCAAATCCTCTACACATTTGCTCTCATCTGCAAATTTATGGTAATTCTTTCAAAAACAGATTTGTAAACTCATCATGCTACCATGGTGGTAAATAACAACGTTGACCATCTACATGTGTTTGATGATATTCTTTGATTTAGCTACAATACAAAAACAAAGTCCACTCAGTCCAACTACCCCATGCTAGCTGCCTCCTTCAATGCATTCCTTCTCACCAGAAAAATCCGAGCTTGACCACAGCAATGTTTCTGAACTATTTTCCACTTAACAGCAGAAAAAAGCTGATGTTGCAGTATTTTTCTGTGACTCTGGGCATCAGTATTGCCAACTCAAACATTCAGAACTCTTCTTTCAGCCTGCTTGATTCTTTAGAGCTCAGCTGATACTCACTGCAAAAGTCAGAAGACTCAGAGGAGAGGAGTCTTCTGCAAACAAACATACTAACTTATTCAGCTTTTTGATTCAACAAGAGGTAACTACACCTCACACCAAAACACAGGCAAGTAGAACACGTGAATGACCCTAATTCTTTTTTGTCAGCTACATATAAACATATCATGCACAAGCAGCTAATGGTAGTACTCCATAGGCATGCAGCCCATCTGTGACATCAGCAGTTTAACAAGTCCCACCTTTTCATGAATGCATCATGTGAAAAAAAATAAGTTTAATTTGGCTTAGCTAGTTCTTTTTTTTTTCTGCTTTTTTTTCCCCCCAGGGGGAGGGGCAAAGAAGAAAAGTAGGAAAGTTTCTGCATCATTCACAATTTCTTTAGATTTTATTATCACCACATTGGTATAAACTAACTCTACCAGCTGCATGCACTTGAAACAAGTGATGGTTTTCCAAACATAGATTTACAGGTGCCCCCTGAAACTACCATGACCAGCAAACATGGCCTGATCTGTTGCTTGAAATATCTTGATGTGTGGATTAATATTGGATAATGACATTTATAACCATTTCCTAGAAATCTCAGGATTTTTTTCCCTATAGGTTAGCATTTCATCCTGCAGCTTCTTGGAATACAAGGTTTCGCAAAAGCCACAAGCCATCAGGGATGTATTCAGATATCTACTATCTCTAGTTACAACCTAGATGGGGAGAAGGAACTAAATTTTTATCAAGCTTGCGGGTAACACCAAAGTAGGGACTATATTTAATATTTAGTACATGTGAGAGTTGGGCTCTTGAAAGGGACCCAGGCAGATTGATGGGAATACCAGGATAAAGTCAAACCCAGCACTCCACAGCTGAGATGGAACAATCACCTGCAACAGTAAAGGCTGGGGACAGATCAGCAAGGGATCTTGGTGAATTTTATGCCTAAGCATAAGATCATACACTTTGGATTTATGCCTAGGCATAAGTCAGCAGTGTGCCTTGGCAGTGAGGAAGGCCTACAGCATACTTGGCTATATTAAAAAGGGTGTAGTCAGAAGATCAAGTGAAGTGATTAATCTTCCCCTTTGCTTAGAAATCACTTGCCCATACAAGTGATCTACAATATTTCATCTAGTTTTGGAACACCTAGGACAACGAAGGTCATGATAAACTTGAGAAAGTCCAGCAGAGAGCCACCAAAGTGGCCAGAGGGCTGGAGCACAAGACCAATGAGCTAAAGGGGTAAAGGAATTGGACCTATTTTTCCATGGAAAATATGGCTTGGGCACCACGAGACCAAATAGCAATCATCCAGTACCTACAAGAAAGATGCCAAGACTATGGAGTCAGGCTCTTTACGTAGAGTCAAACAAGACACAAGAAAAAAAAAGAAAAAAGAACCACTACAAATATAATTAATGTTCAGAATAAGGGTCATGAGATGCTACAGGATTTCCATGCTTAAAGGACTAGAGAAAACCTAAACAATCCAGTTCAAATAGAATGACGGCCCTTCTTCAACTGAGTTGGAAATAGGTGATCTCCTGAGATAGCTTCCAACATCACTAATTCCATGATATTCTATTCTGGAAGGAAAATTTAGCACAGCCACTAATTAACAAAGCAACAAAAACTTTGTTGAAGGAAAGCTGTCAACTATGTCTCATAGATTCTGCCAACAGCATCCCAGCAGATGCACCCACTGTTCAATTAAAGGCTTCTCTAGAATATTCTCAAAGTCCTAGGAAGCATATAACACTAACCTGAACTACCAGAACAAAAGATCTAACTGCATCCTCGTATATTTGAAAAAGAAACAGCAGATTCAGCATGGTACTCTGTAAAATTTTTCACATTAAATTTCATCGTCATGTATATTCATCAATATATATTGAACTGTATTCATCTTTGGGTGTAGTGCTTTCTAGACATGAAAAAGAGGGGATCTGGTTAAAAAAAAAAAAGTATTGTTTGTTTCCTTATTGACTGCAACAGTGTGGCAGAAAAAGAATGTGGTTTACAGAAACATTTTAAAATGTCATGGATTTCTTGAAATGCAACAAACCAGAAGCCTTCTGCAATCTCAGACAAAAAATCCTGTCAAAAATGAAGCAGATGAAAATGTGAGGGGGGTTACAGCCTCCTCCTAAGAAATCTCCTTCTACTCAAATTCCTATCTCAGATTTCACAAAGAAAACAAGATAAAATCCAATGAAAGCCACCCACAAACCCCGCAATGCTATTTGTACTCCCACAGTAACCTTAAAACTCTACAGGAAATAACAAGGCTAACATGCCAAGTTCACTGGCCTTCAGTATATGAAGTAGTACATAATGAACTTTACACACCAAAAGTAGTTTCAGAAAATTAGCTTAGCTTCTTAGCAGTAGTTCCAGTGAGGTATGCGCTTATCTCTTTTTACATTAAGGACCTCGATTCCCAAACCCTTGATACACCATGGGAATAATTATTCTAGTCAGACAAAACACAACAAGCCATCTTGCTTTCTCTCACAAGCCCAAAGAAATATCCCAAAGAACCACCAGTATTTTCCATTCCCCTTGAAGAGGAAAAAAATACTGGGAAAGTGGAACAAACAGACAAGAAAAACAACCACTCCACAGCTGCAAAAAGAGAAGAAGAAAAATGAAGGAAAAGGATTTGTTATAAATGCCTCAAGCAATGCACAAGATTTTACTTCACGGACTAAAGAAAAGATAATAGCAGAATTCAAAGGAGAACCAACCTTGTATCTTCCAATGACACCTGACCAGACTCTTCATCCACTATGATTTTACAGTGATCTCCAGACACCAGCTTGTTGCCAGGGAAAGATAAGTCACAACCTTAAAAAGAAAGCAGATTTTCCAGCGTGCTTAAAAATACACATTACACAGACAGCTCAACATTCTACATGTCTATAAATGCACAACAAACTGACTCATGTACATCTGCAATAGTTCAAAAATCCTGCTGGCATATAAGCAGAAACATAGTCCATCTATGTGATATATAAATACTGTGCAGTAACCCTGCATACCAAGCCAGGTTTCTTTCAACCACTTCAAGCTGTTTGAGTTCCCCTTCTTTCCCTAATTTCAACTTTACAAATGAAAACCCAAACACAATTAGTCCACTCTAGAGCGGTATAAATTCACACAAATCTGAGATGCACTCAATCCAAATTCTGAAGGCCTTTGTCACAGAGCAGCCAGCTCTCTTTCACACCAGGGTAACACCAGGATATACCTGAGGAAGTAGTTGATAAATGAGAGTACCAATCCTCTACCTTAAAGCCCTGCGACACAGAATCCCATGGAAGTGCAAAGGCCAAAATGTACCAAGCAGCTCACCAGTATTTCCATTCTATTCAGTGAAAGCCTCTACAACGACTTCCAAAAACGCAAAGGGAACACAAACAGGACTACCACAGACATTCTGAATCAACTACCGTTTTTTATTTGCACAAGTTGCCTCAGATGACCCGAGAGGTACATTCACGTGTAAATGCTCCCATGCCACAAGCTGAAAAGGAGAACAGGTCTCTTCACACAGCTCGGGGGGCACGAGGGGCTGCCCAGGCAGCGCCTCCAGCAGCTGAAAGGCCCAGGCCCGGTACTTTCAGCCCACCTCCGCAGGCTGCGAGGCCGGACCCGGGCCCGCCGCCGTCCCGCACAGCGCAGCCCGTCCCACCTTTCTTCCTGCCGATGGTCCACTCTCTCTTCAGCAGCAGGACGTGCGGCTCTGCCTCCTCAGCACCCAGCCGGGTCAGCCTCCCCCAAGGCTGCTGCCGCCGCCTGCTCTGCTCGCCTCCTTCCGAGCGCTCCATTTGCCTTCACATCTGACGAAGAGAAACAAAGCGAACCCGAACCCCACATCGCACGGCGCCGGGGGCCGAGGGACCCGTTGGGAGCCGGCTCGCGCTCCCCCGGCAGGCCGGCCCGAGCCCCGGCCCCCGCGCGCCGCCGCCCCTCAGCCCCCCGGGGCTCCCGGCCCTGCCCGCTTCCTTTTGTGTGCAGCGGCAGAGCCCTCTCCTCTCCGCTCTGCTCTTCTCCGCTCCCCTCCCCTCGCCCCCCGACCCCCTGCCGCCAGCCCACCCCCTCCGCTCCCCGCCGCCCCCACCCCGCAGGGCCGCTCCCCGCCTGAGGAGCACCGGGCCGGGGCGGCCTCCTTCCCCCCGCTCACTTCTCTCCCCAACTTTCCGCCCTCCGTCCCTCAGCGGGCTCCGCTCCCTCGGCGCCGAGCGGTAGGCAGGGGGTACCGCGGCCCCCCCCGCCGCCTCCACCCGCCCCTTCGGACGCGGCGCCCCCTCCCCTCGGCCCGGCCCTTACGCCCAGTCCCGCGGCCGAGGCGGCTCCTGTCAACAGACATTGCCACCCTCAGCTGATCAGGGCGGGGCGGGGCCCGGCCTCCCATTGGAGGCGGCGCGCGGCGGCCATAGAGAAAGCGGCGGCGGCAGAGGCGGACCTTCCGGCGCCCACCACCGAGCCACACCTGCTAGAGCGTCGCCTCTTCCGCGGACGCCGGAAGGATGATGGCGAGATTAGGGCACCGGAGACGCCTCGGCGGACATCTTGGGTGTGGGCCGACCCGCAGGTGAAATAATATGGCGGGCGCCATCTTTGATGCGGGCAGGATGGGAGTGTCTCGGCAACGTATGGGCGGCGGCACGTGGCTGAGCTGGGTCCCGTGTAGTAAACAATACGTTTCGTTTAACTCTTCGATATGTAAGAGTTGTTAGCTTGCAACGGTTAAATAAAAGCATATTTCCTGTACTAGAGAAGTGGTGTAGAAATAGCGTTTGCACTACGGCAGAATCTGTTTCCTTTGACGGAGCTGTGCTCAGAGCCCCAGCGTTAATCAGCGAGGAAGCTCCGACATACCTGCCAGCGGGGATGGAAGCAAACACTTAAAGAATCATCTCTTTGCTCTTCATTACCCCCCACGCCACCTCATTTTTATACTATTGCAAAGATTGTAGCAAAGTAGCGAGGGTTTTGTTTTGGTTGCTTGGTTTTAAATCTCTGCTTTCTGATGTGAGGTGTAAGGTTGTAGTTTGGGCCCCGCTTTAATGTCGTCTTCTACAGCTGCAGGAAATTGATGAAAAAATTCCAAACCTGCTCAAAAACAAAAGCAGCGAAGTATTCAAAGGGAACAAGAGGAAGGTGTTGGCCCTAGTGCCTGCCTGCTGGCAGCTGCCTTCCTTCCAGTGGCTGCATCATCCTCCTGCTTGGAGCTCCTTCCTCGGGGTCTCCTGAAAGATGTCCTCTTTCTTACACATCACTCCCTCTTTCCTTGATCTAACCTTTGAAGGATCACACAATCTAACTCCAGTCCACTAACCTAACTGCTTCCTTGCTCCCCAAAGGCTGTAAAGACAGTACCTATAATTTGGTGGTCTTTCATAAAGCATTATCACTGATACCACTTGTTGGTCAGTCTGTCCCTTGTTTCTCTGGATCTGATTCAGGTTTTTTTTTCCTAGAGTATTCGTACTCATTGTACCACAATCTCAGGCCACTTAGAACCCCTGGTAAGGTGACTTCTTGGACAGATGATTGCTGTCCTTGCACACAACACCAGTAGCAACATTCTGGATGTGCATTCATTTATTACACTCATGCAAAGGACTTGGACAGCTTTAAGAACACCAAAATAGAGCAGGAAGAAGCTGAGATAGCCTAGATACTGCTGGTTAGCTTCTTACATTAGTCATGCCATACAAACAGATGCAGAGAACAATTTGCTGCCCTCTCATCCCCCAAAAGGTTCTTGAGTTTCTATTATAAAATATTGAAAACAAAAACAAAACACTGAAAAAAAAAACCACCAAAAAAACAAAAACCCAAAACATTTGCATTTCTTTACTGTGATACTGCTACTTGATGCGACTTGTGTGCTCAGATTTTGCCTTCATTTTGGCCTTCCCTGAAAACCCTGTGGATCCCTTTGGCCACAAGAGCCTCACAGCAACACTAGCCTGTGTAAGAGAGCCCTTCAGCTCTATGAATACAAGCGAAATTATCAGTTCTATCCAATGCATAAAGCACAGTATTACTTTACAGTTCTCCATCACATGAGCCTCAGTTCAAGAGAAATCATAAGCTCCCACGTAAGTCAAAAGGGATGCATGTACTTAAAAGCTTTGCATTATTGACCTTCAAGAATTGGTTCTTTGGGGCCTGTCTGTATTCCTTACAAAGTATTTGTCTATAAAATGCCCTTCTTACTTTTAACTTAGTTCTCACTGAGGACTAGTGCCTTTTATACACTTGAAGAGAAGTTATAAGTGGAGGTTACTATCACTCAAAAGCATTTTCATAGCACTTCATTCTTATTACTGCTCACAGTTACTAGTCATTGTTATCTCTGAGAGGCAGAGAAAAATAGCAGCGCATGGGAGATGCGACTGAAAGCCCAACAACCAAATCTTTTGTGTAAACCACAGCATTAGCTGAAGAAGGAAGTTGTTTTTTTACATTGAGGCACTGAGAAAACATTTTCTAAATATTCCTGCCAAGAGATCCCTTTGCAATCACACCGAGGAATTACTGCACC
This sequence comes from Phasianus colchicus, assembly GCF_987193195.1. Lineage (NCBI taxonomy): Eukaryota > Metazoa > Chordata > Aves > Galliformes > Phasianidae > Phasianus > Phasianus colchicus. The sequence goes on along the minus strand of NC_143453.1, from coordinate 11,906,866 downwards.
TTGGTGATAGCACAGTGCGAGCAAACGATTGGTTCAGCTCCTGCAGCTCTCCTGTACTGTGTAAAAAGGCAGCAAGTGAAACACACAGCTAGCTTAACAAGTCCTGTGTGGATGGGAGACTCAATTAAAATTAAATTATACAACAAATTAGGTTTTAAATGCTGCACAGCTTAGCCAGTCAGATAAATAATAATTAGAGATATAGTGATCTGCTGCTCTGTGCAGTTGAACAGCAGGCTGCTATGGCTGCTTTCGATGCACACTGACACGTCCCTCCCAGCTCAGGGTGGTTTTCAAGGCATTCCAAAGAAGCCGCCCATGAACAGACCCGTTCTGTACCAGACATTGCTTTGAGCTGGGCTTAATAGACAGGAATTTTCCTCTAGAGTCTGTCTTCCCCACCTCTTCCATCAGTTAACGTTTCTTTAGCAATATACTTTCCCTCTCCTTTCTTTCTACAATCCAAATCATTCTATATGGAATTAATTTTCAGGCTCTGGATCGTGCAGACTGCAGACTCCCTAGGAAATGCAGAAGACTTTCCAGGGAAACAAAGTGAAACCAACACACCAAAATCACGCATGCAGGAGCTATTGAAACACCACATTTTCCTGGAAGAAGTCCCTCCCAGCAGGGACCATGACTAAGCTCTGTTGCTGGGGCAGAAGGAGCACTGAGGAGACTGCTGTATGCCCAGCTGGCAAACACAGACTGAAATCATGCAATTGTTGTTCACACTTCACAGGTTAGCTTGACTGGATGCTGCACTCATATATGACACAGCTTCACAGCTTCCTTTTGAAGTTATTTGTAAATACAATCAGGTATTTATTGAAGTGAGCTAAATAATAATAGTAATAATAATATGAACCTTGTTTATTTTTGCTTTTAGAAATCACTAACATCCAATTATTTTGTTTAAACCCTATTTGCATTTAAAGCTGTGTAAATACATATTTTCATTTTGCAGATGTATTTTTTTAAATAGAGACTGGAGGGGCAAAACAAATAAAACCTTTGGCATTTTTTAGTTTCTGAACATTTAAGTCTGTAGCTAATTCTGAGGCCCAGGATGTGGTCATTTCTGTCCAACAAAGGAAGTGATTGTGGCAGGCTCAAGGCTGACTCTTTGGAGATTGCCATTTATGGATGCCATTCTAGGTTTCCTTTTTGACTGCTTAGTTCTCCAGCACTTCCAGTAAGAGTCTTAGACTGACACGTTTAGTCTAAGGAGGAAAAAAATTGCATGTGTCATCTCAGGATGAAAAACTGCCTACAGATAAAAATGACATGAACATTTCTGCAAAGGCCTCTCTCCATAGATTACTGGGAAAATTTCCAGTCTGTTTAAAACATTGGTTTCAAAGGGATTAAAATTAATATTGTCTTCCTTCAAGTGTTTTCAAACATATTTCCTCCAGGGGGTGCCAAATTAACACCACTGGAAAGTAAAAATGTGTAAACGTGTATAAATGATCCACACAAAGGACATAACTCTCCACGCTGTACGTGTCACTGTATCTTGTGAGCAATATACCATTCCAACCAGAGCCAAAGGCACCGTGTTGAGAATGAAACTTCTCAGCTGTTCCCTCACAAACGGTCAGAAGTAGCACTGCCTGGTCCTACAATTAATGTCAAGCGCATTCCTGCCAAGTTCAGAGAGGACACATCCCTTGGAAAAGAGTTTTCAGAGTAGCTGAGTGGAGAAATACATTCATCTCATCCTCTGGGAGAAAGGGCCTCTGGGGAGAGAAGTTACAGATGTGGTCACAGCTGTATGCAATTTCAGCTAGGTTATGAGTAAGGGCAGCAGCTGAACGTGGTAACGAAAAGGACACAGAAAATCTGCAGAAGAGCTGGCCAGGAGCGTCACTGGATTTCCTATAGGTCTGCAGGGAATACCAGCCCCAGGTAGGATGTCTGTAAGTCCATTAAAGCAGAGAAGTTTTGCTGGCTCTGAGAACAGAAATTTTGCTTTGAACAAGTGGCCACCGTACACTTACTGTACAAGAAAATTGATCTAAACACCATTCCCAGACTAAGGAGTAAGAGAAAAAGAAAACTGAGAAATAATGTCATAATATATATGCACATTTTCCACATTTCACTGCTCACATTTTTTTTGCTTTTATCTACACAGCAGTTAAAATAATCACACAGTCCAGATACCGTGAATCCTTCACCCACTGCGTTAGAAATATTACTAAAATAGTGCCTAGTTATCTTCTACTTGACAGTAAAATTCTCTATGGGATAATTACTTAAGTAAAAGTATTCTTGAAGACTCCAAATCCGAAAGACAAAATCCGTAATATATTATTTATTTTGTCCTATCAATTCGAAGTGTAAGTTTGCTTCTCTTACTTCAAGAAAAGCAATGGAAGCCAACACTGTGAACATCGTTGATCCAGAACTTATGATTATGGACAGTCAGAATGGAAAAAAATCTCCATACGTTACACTAATCCAGTGTTGGACAGCCTCAGACGCAGGGCTTTCATACTGCTCTGAATTGCAGAACAGACGCTCAGAATTCCAAAAAACATCTAAATTTTTAGCTGCATTGTACCAGCGGTGCACCACTGCAGTTGCTGTCAGAAAACTTCATATCAGCTGAAAATACTTTGTTTGCTCCAAAAGTACTGCCTCCCATTTATTTCCATGGGAACTGCAGCAGACGTTTTGTCAGACTGCTGCCATCTCTTGCACAGCAACACAATGTAGCGGGATACTGTTGGGGAGGTTCAACCTCTATCATATCTCCACCATGTGCCTCTGTTGACATGGGCCAAAATAATCCACTAGGAGAGATTACTTTCAGGGCATCCCTTGTATTCTTATCTAGACCAGGCAAAGCTTTGAATTACTATGAAAGCACATTAAATTCATGAACCAAAACCTTGAAAGCTGCAGGTAATCTGTTGACCATGTAGAGAATGGTAGCAGCAGGCTCTGGAGGCAAGGTTTTCCTGTGCCTTCCTCCTGGAAAGGAGCAGCTGAAAGATTTCAACTCATTTGAGGGATCAGAAGTATACTTTGGTATACCAAGTACACTTCTGATATGCCAGAAGTATGCTTCTGGTATACAAAGTGTACTTGTGGTCCCTCGGAGCAGCTCACCCATCCAGGAAGTCTGCCTTGCAGATCTCCTCTCAGTTGAGCATCTTTGACATGGACTGTATGGTTGCCATGTAGCAACCCCAGCAAATACTGCTTCTGTTAGAGGGGACAAATAAATTGTCATGCTGGATATGGAGAAAAGACATTCAGAGATGGGAAGAGTAACCAAAGGAAATTGAAATGATACAGACAGTTCTTTCCTCCTAAATGTTGAATTTAAATCAGAGTGGGACAGAGCAGCAGGTTAGGCAACATGCCGACTAGATGTTAACTGAAATTTATTTTATGCATTATACAGTGCAGTGATTTTTAAGTGGACATCAAAACAAAGAAAACTAGGTGAGAATTAGATATGAACTGCAGTACGTGGCTGAAAGTCTAGTCATTGTTTTGGTAAATGGTAGCATTTTCTAAATTACATCATCTTCAGAACAGAAAATGGAATTAACGGAACATCCAATCTTTTTCTAACTTCCTCTCAATAGCATACGCTAGAGAAGCCTTATTATTTTTATTTTGCATTACCTTTGGAGACACAGGCTTACATGCTGGTCTGGTTTAGAATGAGATGCCTCCAGAGAAAGGGAAGAGTCTATCTTCCACCAGCTGTACAAGAACAAAAGGTTCCATAATGTCCTGTCTGGCTTATTATTGGCAGGGAATTAAATCCATCAGCACTGGAGGATGGGAATAGGCCAGCATTGTTTTTTGCTATTTTGATTTATTAAAAATCCCTGCTGTGGACATTAAGAGGAAATTGGCCATAATTCAGGAGCAGTGGTTCTGATGGACAGCGAGATGGAAAGTTTCATATTAAAGCCTTAGGAGGCCAAAAAGAAAATTGAAAATCTGGAAGTATCAGCTGATGGGCAGTATCTTTTCATTATAAAGAACACCAAGCTCTATAAAATTCTTGGCAGGAGGGATAAGCGCAGAATCAAAACAATGACCTTGAGATCAGTCCCAGTCTGGGCAACAGTGGGTTTACAACAGATGCCAAGTAAAGGAGAGACAGAATAAATGCAAGTCAGACGTCAGCTTCAACTTGGATCTTGTTCTGGGCCCTCCTGTTAAGAAGTGTCCACATTTATAGTTTCTTCCTGTATGACAGATCAGATACAGGATTTTCTCTCCCTATCCATGCAGCTAGAACTCAGCTACATTCTCTTCACTTTGCATCATCACTGCTGCATTATTCTCACTTCTGTTTTTAACCATTCTATGTCTCACCCAATTCCTTTTCCTAACCAGAGCTCTGCCTAGACCAAGTCACTTCCTATTTACATCCTTCATTTGATTCAGCATTCTCAATTGCAGCAAAGAAAGCTGACCAACAGCAAAGTTATGGGTGGGAGAAGACACGGTACTCCGCTGTTGTGCAAATACTGGGGCTAGAAAGGATAAGGAGCTCAACCCCCTGCACTGAGTATGGCGTTTCTTACTAATAGCAACCTCTCAGCCCTTAGAGAGGTGTTGATGGTGTCTAGAAGCATACCAGTTTTCATTGGACAGAAGAATTTGGTACATGAAACAGTGCTGGGAGAAAGTTGATTTATGTATGGGTTTTATCCCACATTTCCTTCTCAGCCTGAGCTCAATCCAACGGAGTCATATCGTAGATCCTCATGTGATTTGATCTAGGCTTAGAAAAACCAAAGAGCATGTAGTACCTGATAGCAAAAGCTCTGAAGGCAACTGGTTGCAATTTATGAGGATGCTGGAATGCCCACAGTTCCTCATCCAAAGCTAGTGAAGCAGGAGGACAGTGTGGGTTTTGGTTCACCTTCACCACGTATTTCTTGTCTACGTGAACACTGACCTCCATACACATCCTGCATTCAGGTTTGAAACTGTAAAGCACTGGAAGTCACAATAACTCCCAAATATTTGCACTGATGTTACTCATGGCATTCTCATCTAGTACACCAGTGTGTACGTGGAGGATTAATAGCTCAAGAGCTCACCTAAATCATTGGTTTCCAGCTCACGTCCTGCAGAGCCTGGGAAGCCCATGGAAAACTAAACTAGAGTCTGCACGAAGCGAAGAAGAAAAAGCAAATTCATTTGTGCCAGACAGCGTGCTACATATGTGAAATTCCTTAAGGAGTCTGCATTACTACTGGAAAATTTAGAGGTCCACAAATCACAAAAGACTGAAAAGGAACTGACCTAAATCTTCTCCTGCAAGAGCAAACAGCCTAGAACTGCAGCAATATGAGAACTTGGTGCTAAGAAGAAGCATGACAGCTAAGCAGAACAAAATCTCTGCAGCTTCTTACAGATGAAAATGGAAGTAAGTGGGACAGACATCTGTATAGCTTTTGTAAGTATTTGTTTGGAGATTAGTGTTAAAATAGACTCAAAGAATTAAAAAGAGCAGCCCATATCAATGCTAACTGAAGTAATCTCGACAACAAATTACTTATGCAACATGTATGTGTTCCTCATACAGTTTGGCCCTGAACCTCCACTATGTTGGAAAAAAAAAAACAAACAAAAAAGCAACCAGACAAGGACAATCCCTATTAAGGTGTCACAGAGTTATTTTAGTGGATTCTCTGGAAATAAGCTTGTTTCTGTGCTAATTTTTCTTCTGGCAGAACCAATTCATTCTTGGCCTTTACAAGCCAGTCTTTTACATTTGATTGAAAATTGGATTTGGGCCTCTGGGGATATCTCATGTCAGCCTTCCTAATGTAGTGTCAACGTGAAGACACAAAGAGATAAAAAGTCAGTTTCACTTAGAGTTTCCTTTTTCTAGTGTCTAGTCTGAGTTTTCACTCTTTCACTTTTGCACTTTGGATCTGTGTCTTCTTGTCTTAAGTCACATTAAGCGAGAGGGCAAGAGTGTACTAAGCCAACCTCCTTGGTTTACAGACAGGGTCACTAGCACAGCTGGAACGCATACTTAAACTTCGTGGTATCACCTCATAAAACGATCACATAGCAGACAAATTTTAAGCGCATATTTGAAAAGCAGAAACTCTGGGGTCAGGGTGATGGAGACTGGAGGAAGGGTAAACGTAGGCTACAATGAGAAATAATGAGACTCGCTTTGCTGGAGGAAATGGACAGACATTAGCATTTCAATAGAAGTCAAACCATTTCATCCAATACAGGATGTAGTTCCCTGCAGACCAAGCGAATACAATCCATACCATCTGTGTTCAGTACTGTACTTTTGAAAACACGCCATTCAAACTGCAGGCTGCGCCCTACACGATCCTTACTGCCTCCTTCCCTGGCCCATCACACTCACTTGGAAGAGATGAACTAACCAACTGGAAATGGAACACAAAGGAATAAGAGTGAGAACACAATCTCTCAATGGTACAAGGAAAAACAGCATGTGGGCAGACAACTTGGGGCTTCCACAAAACACACAGAGGAAATAAAAGAGTCCTCGGACAATAAAGCAAGTCCCAGATTTTTCTGACATACGATTTTGCAACAATCAAGATTGTGGCTGTTTCCAGGGCAATAATACACATTATTTTGTAGAACGCAAGTCAACTAAAGCAAGCACTATTTTTTGCATGTGATAGACCGAGACTGTGTTCTGTTCTCTTACAGAGAACTGGGAAGCAAAGTGCTTGCTGCTGTATCTTCTTAAGTGACACAGTCTGCATGTAGAATTGAGACAGGGCATAGCCAGTGTCAGATAAGACAACAGTGAATAAATGCATGGTACACCAGTTAGCATAAATACATAACATAGCACCACGTACAGCTTTCGTATAATGAAGCTTTCCTATCCATGCAGATTCATACTGCTTTCCCAGAAAATGCTATGACCAGGAAAGAAAAATATCAGCATTTCCCAGCCTACAGTCCTTTCATCCTTCAAGTGCCTCCAGACCCCTGCTCCCCTCACCGCTGCAGAGGAAGCTGCTTTGTGCCATGGCTCACTCCTGTCTCATTTAGCATATTAGGTCTCTCAAAAGTGGTAGAGAAAGTATTTTGTTCCAGGTCCCACACATGGTGACTGAGACAGGATTTTAGGCCACACACAAAACTTAACCTTTCTTCCACATTGCCTAGCTTCTTAGAGAATAAAGGAAATCCTTGTTTTCACTTCTGCTCAGTTTTGCAGAAGACAGAATTTTCCTAGGTCCTACTTCCCTCTTCTGTTTACATCTCTAATTTAGCACCTTCTATTCCCCTGTTTTCTCAGCAGCCACTACCCAACAGCACATCATCCCATCAGCTTAACATCCTAGGCCAGTGGAGTTCATGTTAAGTAGTTGATTGGATTCAGCTGGGTCTGTCTGCACAGTAGGAAGAGCTGGCAGCCCTTTGAATACAGTTTCTGGGTGTCAGTCTGGATGTTCAGATCACTCCCTTGCCAGAAAAAGAAGCATCACATTTTTCATTGTACTTTTCTTTAATGACATTTCCTTCCTTCCAGAAAGTAAATGTCCAGGGGAGGTAAATGAATTACTTTGTATATCTAGAGGATCTCCAAAGCCCTCAATCCAGGCTAAGAGTATAGGAATGAAAAAACTAACAAGGAGAGGAATGGAGGAAGGAGTTTTAAATATATTTTCAGATCATAGAAAAACAGTAAAAGAGCTAGAAAATGGAGGGATGGTGAAAGAAAATAACCAAGGCACGAAGGTAGTCCAAAATAATGCAACTGCTAACTGGAAAAGAAAAACACCACGATACAGAAGAACTTTGTACAGTAAAGAGAGAGCTGATGTTCAGCAAAGCTGAGAAATTTTAATACTGATGTGTAAAATTAAACCGTGACAGCAGAACAGGCGAGAGCAGGCTTATCTACAAGCGTCACGTTACCTCCCCTGGGATCCTTACCTTCCCCCTGGTGCTGCTGTCAGATTCTCCTTCCCCCTCAAATCTCACTTGACCTGAATTCTCATGATTTGACTCCGTAATCCTCTGGTTTCCACTGTATGCACACAAAAGATTATTGTACAAAAGCGAATTCCCAGGGCCTTGGGCTTTGCTTTCCATTTAGTTAAAGAATTATCCTACAGTAGTTTAGGTGCTGGGAAACTTGTCCTGTAGATTATTGCCTACAGGGCAAATGCTGTGGAGGCTGCTAACGAGAGAACAGATGTTCGCTGGCTTATGAGCCTTGCTGCATGTAAATGTCTTCAGAACAGTGCTTGTCAATAAGCCTCTGCGTAAGAATCACAAACCTTATGGACAAAATTCATCCCCAGTGTAAATGCATGGGCTTAGGCAGAATTATGCTGAGGAGGAAGCTGGTCGTCGGTCTACACCAGAGAGGCAGTATTTAACACCTTGTGCAGAAGCTGAGACTGAACGTCATGAAAAACTAACTCTTCTCAGGCAGGACTTGCCTCTTTCTGAGAGAAGAATGTGGCTATAATTTCTATTGTGGCAAGTCTTGAACGAATGGATTTCAAAGCCATACTGGTATTGGAGGAAAAAGATCCTCTAGTAACCACTTCAAGATAAAGTTTTCATTGCCACAGTAAAGGGGTGCTCTGCTTTCAGGGCCACAGCTTCACTTGGTGGATGTTGCAGCAGCAGTTCAGTGGGCTGTAGGTGAAGTGTTCTTCCAGTCCCCTGGACCACGCTAACTTCCAGCTACCAAAGCAGCCCACGTTTGCTTCCTGCCACCTGATGAACCCGAACTTCAGAGCACCATGGGCTGAGGAGCTGACTGCATTGGCTGGTGCTTCCGAGCACCTTGTTCTCCATGAGCTCTCTTGACAGAAGTTCAGGATGTGTGCAGAAGATGTTTACCTTCAGGCTTTGCCCCTTCCTTCCTGAGGTGCTCAAGGGCCGATGACTTTGCTCTGCACGGCAAACTTCAGCTGTACTGGGCCAGAAAGCCACGAGCTCTCTCTGAGCAGAGATGGCCACTTCACCGTGCAAGTTTAATAGCAGCACTGTGTCGGTTGCTTGGTTTTCAGGATCCAGTAGCGAATCCTTTCAGCTGAGCGTGCCAGCTCTGCGTCTTCAGCAGGACAGTGCAAGGTTTACCACCCCCACCTCGCCTGAAGGTTCTGCAGCGAGAGGAAGAGCCGGCCGGGGAGCGGTGCGGGAGCGCTGGGTGCCCGCGGCCGGCCTGCTCCTCTGGCACTAGGTGGCAATGTGGGTCTGCGGCAGCCTCGGAACGCGGCCCTGGGGGAGCCCGTGGGGGTGGGTACCCGCGGGCGCCGCTCAGCATCACCGCGTCCTTGCGAGTCCTCTGCATCCCTCCCCGCAACGCCCTGCAAGACCTGCGGCGGTCTCCTAGACAAAACGTGGAAAGAAATGCTCCCCAATGGCTTCTCTGCCACCAGCTGCCTCTCCTCCCAAACTGGATTCGATCCATCTCTGGGAAGAAAAGAGGAGCTGGCAGTGGGGCTCGCCACACCACGCATTCCTGTGGTTGGCAGCTCGTGCTGCCGCCAGCCTAAGCCACTGCTGGGACACACCAGCACCCAAGGGAGGCCATGCAGGGCATCAAACCCCATCAGCAGGCTTTGAGTCGTGCCTGTGCTGTGTGCCTGAGTTGTCCAAGCCACGCACAGCTGTGCTTCCACATACAGCTCTGCTGGGAAAGCGCCAGCCTTACCACCATCTGAGCTGTTGCCTTGGGCTGTCTGCAGCAGCCTTGCCACCCAGCAGAGAATAGAGTTACCTTTTCCATGTCCTGATTAACATTTCTGAGAGTTTGTACCTGAACATTTCATTAATTACCTTTCATCTAATGGCTTCTTCTTAAGACAACGCATTCTTGAGGAAGTCACTGTCAGATCCTTTTCAGCTGTTGCCGTTGCGTGGAGCTCGGTCTGTCAGTCAGAGGTAGATATCTGAGAGGAAATTTGACAATGAACGACGAAGGACGGCCTTGTGGCACACCTGACCTTTGCAACGCAGGCGGCCTGCTGCTGGGTTTCTGGCTCTTTGTTTGGTTTTAAGCGTGCCATGCTATTGAGCACACAGTGCTTCTGTTTCAGTCTTTATGGGCTCATCTCTGACCTCACACCGTACTGAGTGCTGAATAAGTTCTTTCCTCCACAGCAGTCATAATTGGGCTGCACCTCTCCCAGCTGCCTGCACCGTGTGTTATCTGTGCGGCTCACACAGCACCTTGTGGGGGCATTGCAGAGCAGGCAGTGTGCTCTGCTGTGCCGGGGATTCACCATCAGTTCCCTTGTCATTCCTGGTCTGCTGTAACACAACTGCTTTCAAGATTTCTGTCTCCAGTGGAACATCTGTGTTTTGGATTAGTTTTCCCCAGACAGGTTTACTTACAGTTTTTTCCACATTAAATCTCAGTATTTTGTTCTTTCTAGTCTATCTAGGTCCTTTTTTGGTATTGTTCCTCTGGGTTCATTTGGACTCTCCCCATTTAGCATTTCAGTCAGCAAAGTCTCCTGGTATCCCAGCTCACTCTTTCTATTAGTCTACCAATGAATAATGCGTTCCTGGACGTCCCTCTGCAGCACTACACATTCATTTCTTGCAGCCCTTTGTTTACAGTTCATGCTTTTCTTCATCTGAGTGACTGCGCCGATATCCATGAGGATTTCAATCAATGTTTCCTTCAGACACACATGAAAAAGCTATAAAACCCCAAATAACTCCCCCAGTCGCTCTGCTTATCAGTCATAGTTGGATTAACTTCTGAACATTATGAGACTTTCCTCTTCCTATTTGTTTTATTTTACCACATATGAGCTCATGCTAACTTACAGACCACTCCTGAACCCTGTTTGGAAACTGGTTGGATATATAATTTCCACCCTATTTTCTGTCCATACAACACCAGTTTTCCATTTCTTGGTTGTAACCTTTGGAAAATATTTCTTGTCCTTTAATTCAGACACATAATGCTATAAATACACCCATCAAAGGAATAGCAGATTTCCAATTGTGAAAGTCATTTCTTACAACAAGAAAAGGTGAAGCAATGAATGAATTTAAACAGTTCTATTTTACCCACGTGCTGAATTCATGATGGAAGCACAGCCTGCATCCCCATAACTCAGCCCTGAAGAGTCCAGACTGGCCAACCTTCCCTCAACCACAGCAGGGCAGGCATTGTTACCTTTACAACGAGGCGATCCACCAGTGAGGTCCTCACAGCCATCACAACAAAGCCTATCCAGTTTGCAGCTCTCCTCTCAGGAATTCTGTTGCTTCACCATCTCTGTGGTGTGAGTCACATTTTTCCACTCATGCTGTGGTGGAAAGAGACACTTAGATGTCCCCAGGATCCCTCTGTCCCTGGTTGTTTTTGAGCAGAGCATGGAATCAAGCAGCTCAGCTCCTACTGTGCTTTTTGGGTGGTGTGGTTACACAGCACTGCTCCATAGTCACATCAGTGCCTTCCAGGGACTACAGCTGGCTTCACATGTGCCCTTCACATAGAGAAGGACAGAAATGTGAATCTAAAGGCCTTGTTAACCTCATACTGACCTTCAGAGTCGATGTGCTTTAGCACACAGCTGTTCTCCATATCCTCCCCCCCTTCATCCCCTTTATCTTTACTGGAGGTGATAGCAACAGAGAGGCACTACAGAAATTTAACATTCAGTGTGATCATTTACAACAGCAACTAACAATTGCCTGTGCTCTGCTGAACTCTCTGGAAGCCTCTATGGACCAAGGCAGTGCAGCACACATTCTCCTAACGCCATCTCCTCTCCAGGCTGCACAAAGTGCCACAGCATGGGTGCTCCGTAGCAGCCCGGCTGCTGGCTGGCTGAAGGTGGGGGTGGGAAGCTCTCCCCTCATCAGCCCCCACCTGCCCACCTTCTGCTGGTAGAGCTGAGTGCGCTCAGCTGCCTTCCACCTCCACCCTGATTTGATAACTGAGAGCAGGGAAGGTATTACTTAAAGAATCTGGGTGGTTGTCTGCAAAATAAACAGGAGATGAAAGATAAGGCGGTCTCCTTGGTGCATAATTACCTTAAATGAAGGTCTGTTTGCTAATACTGTTGTTTTGATGTGCTAAATAGCTTAGTCTTAACACTCCAGTAGGTACTATAACTGTAATTCCCAGTGATGTCACGCCAAGATTAGGAGCTGTCGGGAAGCAAGAGGAGAAAGATATCTGTGGAGCAGTGGTGAGCAGGGAGCAGGCTTAGCTTCACAGATGGCTCTGCAAAGCCTCATGAGGTGATGCTGCCAGGCAGGCTCCCTTGGGGGCACCTCCTGCTTCCCCACCAGCTTGGGCTGGAGAGGTGCTGAGGGCTGTGCCTCTGTGGTGTCACCTCACAGAATCACAGAATGGCCAGGGTTGGAAGGGGCCTCAAGGATCATGAATCTCCAACCCCCCTGCCACATGCAGGGCCACCAACCTCCACATTTAATACTAGACCAGGCTGCCCAAGGCCCTGTCTATTCTGGCCTTGAACACCTCCAGGGATGGGGCATCCACAACCTCTCTGGGCAGCTGTTCCAGCATCTCACCACTCTCTCTGTAAAGAATTTCCCCCTGACATCCAACCTAAATCTCCCCTCCCTCAACTTAAAACCACTTCCCCTCGTCCTGCAGTTATCTACCCTTTCAAAGAGTTGACTCCCCTCCTGTTCATAGGACCCCTTTAGCTACTGAAGGCTGCAATGAGGTCACCCTGCAGCCTTCTTTTCTCCATGCTGAACAAGCCCAGCTCCCTCAGCCTGTCTTTGTAGGAGAAGTGCTCCCCTGATGATCAGTCCCCTGATCATCTTTGTGGCCCTCCTCTGGACCCTCTCCAACAGCTCTCTGTCCTTCTTGTACTGAGGGTTCCAGACCTGGACACAGTACTCCAGATGGGGCCTCACAAGAGCGGAGTAGAGGGGGACAATCACCTCCTTGTCCCTGCTGACCACCCCTCTTCTGATGGAATCCTCCCCTGTCCTGCACACAGAGTGGCTGAGCACAAGCAGGGAGCTCTGTGCACACACTTTCCCAGAGCCGAGCTAATAGAGCCTGACAGGGGGTGCTGGCTTTTTCAAGACGAAGAAGTCTCCTGGGGTGTTACCAATCCCCTGGAGGTGCCATTAGCTCATGATAACCACACCTTTGAAATTGTTTTATTGCTTTAATAATGTGGTGCTGATGGAAAATGGGGAACATGCCACATTTATTATTTATGCTGGTAAAAGATGAAAGTTAGCAATTAGAAGCTTTAAACCACAGGTTCAGCAGAACTGCATGACTTGCATTTGTTCACTTTCAGAGTACCCACCCCAGCTCGGGAATGCCTGCGCTGCCCAGCTTTGTTCGGTCGGGCTGCCTACAGAAAGCACTCCAGAGTGGCAGGCCAGCACAATTAATGCTGCAAGGCAGATAGCATCTCAGCTGCGGGGATGGGCGGAGATTTCCTGGTGGGGAGCTGTTGGAAGTGGAACTGTGCTTTATGATATCTGAGCTAATCTTGTGCTATGATAATTCTGTCTTACTAAAGAGCTTGCAGCCTCTCTGTGCGGCACAGTCATGCTGTGGCAGCTGCTGTGCGCGTCTGATCCAAACTTGCTGCTTCCCCACACATTTAATTGGTAAAATTTCCTCCTGTTTTTTATTAAAAAAAAAAAAAAAAAAAAAAAAGCATGGAAAGTGAGCGGGGTCTCAGTCCCCAGGACTGCAGCTGCAGTGTCCCTGCTGCCATGTGGCTGGAAATCACTCGTCAGCTCAAGGCGATGTGGAGAGGATGCATGCTGTACTGTATGCATCGTGACATCTACGCCTGGAAGGAGCAGCTCTGCTGAAAGAAAAGCAGCCCATGCAGCTTGCGGTACAGTGCAACCTCAATCCTTCCAGAGCTGCAGCACCCAGGGGTGATCCCGAGTGCCAGGGAAAGGGACTGTGGCACCACAGCAAATCCGAAGGAGGAAAGTTGGGCTTATTGTAAAAGAAACTTGCCAAGAATGCGTATGGCCTTGCTTCAAGCTGTAATAGAAGCTATTTCACTAATCTGCCTTGCAGCCCACTTTCTCATTCTGTGTGATCTGTCAGTGAGGGTGCAAGCTTGTTTGATCGCTTCACCTTAGGATCAAACGAGCAGAGGGCTGGCTGGGTGTTTTATCTGCAGCTGGCAGAAATGGGAGGTGTGCACGAGTGAATTTTTATTAAAAATAGAGAGATTAATACACCCAAATTTAATTGGAATTGCGCAAGCAGGCGAGATGTGTCAAGATCTGAGTTCGTGCATACGTTATGTGGCTGTCCTACACGCTGCATGCTGAACAACTGTGGCGTGACTGCCTCAGCCTCGTACTTTGGTCCTTGCTAAGAACCTTCATGCTGCTTACCACTACTGTACATCCTTATTTCTTCCCCATTTCCGCCCTTTGCCTCATTGCACCACTCCCACAGAAAGGCTGCATGGGTTAGAAATGCAGCAGGGATCTCCTGCACAGCCTGGCTTCCCCTGAGCTCCACCAGCCCCAGCATCACACCGCTGTTCCATGCCCTCCCTGCAGCCTGGCAGCAGTGCTGTTCGTGATGGGGGCGGCCACAGGCCCTGGGCCCGGCGCTGGGAGCAGCGTGCTGTGAAAGGAAAGAGCTTCTGGCTCTTCTCACGTGTGTCTGGGGCAGAAAGGAGGTGTAGTTTAGATTAGAGCACTGTGGCTTTTTCCGTGTTTATCAGTGTAGGAGTTCTGCTCCATGTAGCGTAACAGCCTCAAGTCCTTTTAAACCCTGACATCAATATGTGGCGATAAGATAACGCTGGTTATCCTGTACCAGTTGCTCTAGATAAGATAAACCCTTTTATGCTTGAAAACAGGACTCAAAGTTTCTCAGTGTTTTCTTTCCCTTTTAATTTAGCAAACTCCAGAAACATTTTATTTCTAAGGGAGCGGTATTTATAAGAGCAGATAAAAATAGTACGTATCAAAAATACGACTTTGCAAACTTGCCCAGAGAACATTAAACATTTTCTTCCAAAGATTAAATAGAAAGGATCTGGTAGGGGGTAGACTTCGACGTCTTAAAAAAAATCATTGCCTTAATTATAAGCTACAGTTACTCCAAGTAAACGTCGTGCTTACGCGTATTTTGTCAGATATTTCGGCAGCAGTGGACGTTAGTTTTAATTAATACGAAACCACTTCTGCAGAAGTGTTGTTTGGGAGCGCAGAGTGGGGGATGTGCATTTTGCATGCGGTGTTGGGACCACCTCTCTGCCACAAACACACAGCGCTTCCTCGCCGAGTGGGGAGCGCATCTTCCAAAAACCCAGAGACACGTTTGTTCATTAGCAAGTTAAAATTAATAACCGGGCCCTTTATGAAATTTAGCACTTTAATCTTGTTTGTCCCAAACGATTTTGACAATGGAATAACAGACTCTTCACGTTTTCCATATAATTAAAATTAATTGAAATGATGTGCATTAGTTGCAATTAAGCTATGCAGCTAAGAGCGGTTGTATCTAATTGCTGTGATTACATAGGCTGCACACAAGCTCAAGTGACGGAGCGGAGTTACTGTGACAGGAGGGCCTGGCTGTGTGAGCGAGGGTCTGCGCGGGGGCCAGGGCTGAAGGGCTGTGCTGCTGGCCCTTATGGCGTGTTGTGGGTAATGACGTGGGGTCATAAGGGTTGGGCTGAGGTCTCTTCGGATGCCAGACCCGTGCAGTCACCTTTTCTGTGCTCTGCACAGGGCTTTTCTGGGTAGCATCTTGAAAGCGCAGCTCTAATTGTGGATTTCCTGCATGTATAATGCATGGTTTGGGGAATAACAAGTCCCTTCCATTATTTTTTTTGTTTGTTTCTGCTTTTCAGTACCTTGTGAATATTGAGCTTCATTTCATGGAAATGCAAGTGAGAGTTGTTTGTATGCTTTTTGGGATGGGAATAAAGCCGAAGATTTCAGCTGATGCTGCTGTCAGCTGCCCTCCCTGCCTGCAGCGTGGTGTCCTGTCCTGCCCATGTCAGAGAAATGGCTGCTCCAGCAAGGCTTGCCCTTTGCAGCACAGGGGAGTGGGAGGGATATGGTCTGGTCTTGCCAGTTTTTACATGCCCACATCACAAATGAAGCAAAATGGCCCCACTGAAGCATCTGTGTGGTTCACGAGCAGCAGGGCAAATGTAAAACCCTGTGCTTGGTACACAACTGGCAACAAAGAATTACAGACCACCTGAATTTCCCTCAGAGTGCACAGGGGATGACTGACAGGGCTTCCAAACAAAGCCCCCCAGAATTTACAGCACACGGAAACCCTGCTGTTAATTAACAAGGGATTGTGCTTTGAGCAAGCGACTTCTGGAGTAATCCTCCCCCACTACAGCTCTCCCTGTCCTGGGGAAGCTGTGCTGAACAAGCTCTTCTTGTTCCCATACTCCGAGAAGTCCCTGTGGGGACACAACCTGTTGGCACCCAGCTTGGCAGGGCCTGTTGGTTGCCTGTGTGCCCTGCAGGACATCCCAGCAATGTGCTTCATGCAGCAATGGCCTCTCAAGGCAGGCTCCTCCAGCTGCCATGAGCATTAGCAATGGAATTCAGAGAAAAAAAAATCTTCACACAAAGTTACCAACGAGTGCCCCTCTTCTACCCAATCCACAACGGTGTGACTGCCACCCGCTCATCCCTGCGATGCTTTGTGGATGAGGTCAGGGTAAGGCACTGGGGAGACCATGGGGCCCCGTGTGCCAGCACTCATGGAGCTGCACTGACATCCCTGCAGCAGCAAAGCAGAGAGTGGAGAACCCACTCCGGATGGACAGACCACGATGTTGGCTGTGGCGTGGGGGAGTGCAGGGAAGTGAAAGAAACCATTAACGTGTTGCAACATTAGTCACGAGCCTGGGGACCTGTTACAGCAAATAAAAAACCCACACAATTTAGCCAAGGGAATTCAGCCAAAAAAAGTCTGTTTCATTTTTTTTTTTTCCCAACATAATAATTTTTACTCCATTTAACCTCCAGTTCAACCATCTGAGTAGATAATAGAAAAGTACAGCGAGAGCAGGAATAACCACAACTGAATAGGAAGGAGAAAAATAGTGCTCAGAACATGCAGGCGTGTTCGTGAGCGACTCATCCAGACATCAGAGCAAAGGGGAGGCAGGTCGGCCAGGACAGAGCCTGGGCTCTGCAGGGAACCTGCCTGCATCTCCCCTTGGCAGCAGCACTGTGCAGCACCAGCTCTGTGTGCAAACACGAGGCGTTGAGATGCTGTACTGCAGCAAAAGTGTAGCTCTCGCCATTGCCTGCTCAGGTTCCACCGCTGCACAGCGGAGCTGAATCATTGCTAGTCAGGCTTCCTATTAACCACGTATCTCCTGTTTTCCTCATGATGCTCCTTCATCCTCCCCAGAACATCAAACCATCGTCAGAAGCCGCAGCTCCTGGCAGGAAGTGCTGAGCCGCTCTCCAGAAGTCCTCCCTGCGTTGTGTGGAACGGCGCCCTGGGAGCTTTGCAATACTCAGCCATAAACAATGGCAGCAGGTAAGGTGATGTGCACCCCATCCATGGGCATCCTGGGGCTGCAGAGGACGTGTGGGGCACGACAGGATGGGGCGGCAGAGCAGAACACAGCTGCCAGCAGGGCTCGCTGGCTGGAGGAAGGCTCCCTGGGGCCATCTCCTCCCCTTGCCAGGCATGCTTGGTTTCACGGGGCTCGAGACATGGGCAAGTCTCAGGAAATAAATGTTTTAAGTCTCTCATTTTATTGCCTGCAAAATAGCAGGAGGCTTTCATAGCAACAGCAAATCTTGCTAAAAAAAAAAAAAAAAAAAAAAAAAAAAAGTAGAGAAAATTAAAGAAATGTTTTCTGTCTCAGATCCAGCCCTTTTCACCTCAACTTTCCATCATGGTACATAAAACTTCTGTATATTCTGGCACTGCAGAGAAATAGCTTTTCCCCTCTTCTCTCCTTGCATAGCCCGGGAGCTCTGAGTGAGCTTTAAAAGAGTTTTGCACAAACACAGAATGGCCGAATAATGGAGCAAGAAAACAGCATTAAACTTTGTAGACAATCAACTTTATTCTGTGCACAGCAGCTAGTTTCTCCCGCTCTCAGCAGAAATAAAAATTTACAAGTGCTCTGGGAAAGCATTAAAAACCAAACACGTCCAGACAAAGTCTGGTGTGAACTGCTTGGAAATAGACCTGTGCATCACCTCAAGGCTCATTCCAGGCGTGCTGGCGCTGCCCAAAGCAAATACACCGCAAGTGGTCAGGGCAGGGCCTGAGGGCTGCGCTCACCTCTAGTCATACGCGTACCCATGAGAGCCAAGTCTCCTCTGGAAATCTTCTTACCAAGGGCCCTTTTGGCATCCCTGACGTATGTGGCCACAGAGAGGTACCGAAATGTCTGGTGAGCGGATCCTCCCTGCACTGGGAGAAGAACTCAGCTACTAAAGAGGAGGGATCGAAGACATGAAGATTGGACGCATTCACAGGCACAGCGCCAGCCCTTTCCGTAGGGAGCACATTAGGTTTGCAGTACCCCCCTATTGCATCGACTGCCATCTTCCAAGCATAGCAAATAACATTTTCATAAAGCACCGCTTTTAATCAAGCACAGCCTCGCTGTCCCCAGAGGAGCTATCTGGAGCCTCTCTTCTCTCCACTGCTCCTCTCTGCCCCCTTTTAACTCCTCTCCCCAGAGGTCGGTGCCTGCAGCGAGGAGGGCTCAGTGGGCTCCCTCTGGAGCTCATTAGCTTGGCTCCATCACAGGGCACCACGGACCCGGCTGTTGTGTGGCAATGCACTGACAACCCCAGTGCTGATGGGGAGCACGGCTTGATGCCCGCCTGTACAGCCTGCAGGCCCTGCACTTACACAGTGCGTGAGAAACAGTGCTGTGGCAATGCAGACCTCTCCCAGCTCCAGCGCTGGGTGAGGCTGACCCGGTGCCCGTGGTTGGCTCTGGGCAGAACCGATGGGATCCAAATCTCAGAGCACGAGGAGTGATGGGAAATGCAGGAGACTTGAGCTCTCGGGTGCAAATGATTCATTATGGTGTTTCTCAGGCTGTGCTGATGAGAGGAATCGCTCCTCGCCAATGAGAAACGCTGCACTTTCTCGTCAGGGAGAACGCAGCCCCATTCCCTTCCCCCATTTAATAATGCACAATTTATCAGGCTAAATTGGTGAGCGCAGCAGCAAGCGATTCAAATCAACTTCAGCAGCTACGAGCAATCACACACACTTGAAGAAACCTACTTACACCTCTTTCTGCACAACCCGCAGAAAGTCGCTTTGAATGCAGGGCAGCAGCCTGTTAATGCTTGAGAAAACCCATTTAAATGCACCTCTAATGGCTGATTGGGACTTCTATAATGCAACTCGGAACGGAGATCTTTCTTTCAGGCTGGGCACCTCTAACCCCGCTCTCTTGCTGCCTGCGGGAAAGAAAACCCTTTTGGAGCAGCAGGACTCCAACCAGGACGTTGCCCCTTACTCTGAGGGCTTTGCAGCCCCCACAGCACCCCCAGCTCAGAGCGTGCTCCGGCTGCGGGCAGCGGCACAGCCGTGGGTGGCCGTGCAGCCGTGGGGCCCCGCACAGCGGCTGTGGGGCCAGGAGGGCCGTGGGTGCCTCGGGAGAATGAGGCCCGTCCTCCCATCCTGCTTTGTAGCAGCCACTGCTGCGCAGAGATAAAAGCTTTTGTTTGCCTTTTCTTTCCTACATTCCTAATCTCCCTCCGCGCTGGGCTCCCCCATAGTCCATCAAGCACTTTTAATCTCTAATTGCATA
This sequence comes from Phasianus colchicus, assembly GCF_987193195.1. Lineage (NCBI taxonomy): Eukaryota > Metazoa > Chordata > Aves > Galliformes > Phasianidae > Phasianus > Phasianus colchicus. The sequence goes on along the minus strand of NC_143453.1, from coordinate 11,887,124 downwards.
TGACGGATGAGCCTGAGCTCCGCACACAGCGTTGCCAAGAACCGCTTTTTCAGAGCCTGCGCTCGCTCCTTAGGCCAGTCATAACACACGGCAGGACCATTAAGGGTTTATAGTTTGTATACATAACACCCTCGGAGTACCAGAGGGTGGTTTATCCAAACAGAAAAGAATTGAGATGAATGAATGCAGAAATGACTTTTGGCCAGGAAATACTTTAATTTTAATTAGGGGGGAAGGGGGCGAGGGAGGAATGAAGAGGCTTTCTTCTCTCACAAAAGACAAGACTAATGAGTTTACAGCTGCAGGCGCTGACCTTGGAGCATCCCGTATAATGCGAGCGCTGAAATGTTTGGATGTGATGTTAGACCCGATAACCTCGCTTCTCAAAGGAAGAAATAAAGGGAAAGGTCTGAATGGGGAGCGATTCATTGCGCAGGGAGGTATGCACGTATTTATTTATTTTTCCCCTCTCCGTCCCCATTCAGCTGCCTTTGGTGACACAGCCATTCACCCGGCTGCTCGGCTTATTTGCACGGCCACCACCTATTCTGAAGAGAAGCCAGACAACCGCTGCAGCGTTCCCACAGCCCACCTCCCCCACACCCAGAGCCTCTCTGGCCCCGCAGCGGGAGCTGTGGGCTCCAGGCAGCGCCCCTGGGGAGCCCGGCCTGACCGCACTGAGGAGCGGCAGCCCTCGCCCCCCATTGGGCTCTATGTGCCGAGTGGGGCTGTGCAGCAGCTCAGCACCGCACCGCTCGCCAGCCAGGCGGGCAGGAACCACAGAGCTGGTAGTGGAGTAAAACAGCATCAGTGTTTCCGATTAGAAGTATTTTTATGATGATGATGATGATGAATGTTGTACAGGGGCTGTGATTTTCTCCTGCCTCACTCTGACATCTCACAAAATAAACAGTTGTTGTATTATCCCCTTGTAAATGAGACCACAGGATTGTAAACTTTAATTTGTTACTTTTGGCTGCTCGCAGGTTTGGCAGACAATTAAACCAATTCATTAGTTCACAGAGGCACTTTTTTGGCCATGTCTGGCTGTGTGAAGTCATCCAGTGAGCATACTGGCTGCAGGGTGCACAGAAACCGTTCTGGAGAGCTTGGAAGAGTTGGATTGGTGAAACTCCTCAGGACACGGTAGGAAAAGCTGAGCTCTTGAGCAGACAGATCTGGCATGGCGGGACCCCAGCACCATCCTCACACACGAATTGCCTCCTCAGACGGCTGAGCTGTCAGTGCTTTCTGACGCATGGCCTGCACAGCCCACGAGAGCAGCACAGGCTGTGGCCTCAGCTGAGAATTCAGCTATGCCTTTCTTAATTCAAAATAGAAGCTGCAACCATTTACTTTATGGTACTGTACCACCTCTTCTGTCCAAAGGGGCTTAGTGCAAACCAGCAGCAGGTTGGATTCCTTGTCAGAAGTTTTTCACACGTTGTAGTATCTGACATTCATTAAACAAACCAGAAATCCACAGCCATCTTAGTTTTGAAAAAAAAAAAAAACAAAACCAAACACCAACAAAAACCAAACACCAACAAAAACAAACCATAAATTTCCTCCTTTTTCCTTTGTTCTCGCTGCAGTGCTTATAGAAGACCTCCGCTCCTGCAACTGAGGAATCATCAACACAATCAGGCACACGGGGAGGCAGGTGGCTGTCAGTGGTGTGCAGTGCTACATGTGCATTGCCACAGGGCAGGGGTTGGCTTGTGTGCTCCTCTCCTTCCGAGAGCCCCCAAGGGCCTGACAGACAGCTCATGGCTTCCTGTGCCCCGATGGGTTTGGTGGGAAGCTGCACACCAGTGGCTAAGGGCATTCCTAAAGCAGGCGGGATGTTGGCAGCTTGTGGTTCATTGTAGTGAGATGCTAAGAACACAGATCCCAGCAAGGAACCTACCATGCTTTTGGTCAGTTTTCTTCCATCTTTTCCATCCGTAAATACAGGAATGAGAATTCCCAGGTGCTTATTTTAGGCAATAAAACTTGCTATTAAGGGAACCACAAGATCCTTTTGTTAAAAATGAAGGAACAAACCAAAACAGTACCTTACAACAAATCAACTGAGGATTATTTAGACTGTTTCCTGCACCCCACGATCTCCTGGGTACTCCTGTTCCAATGGCTGGTCCATACCTGACTGATGGAGATCACACATCACACCCTCAGCAGCACGCTGCTCAGACAACTGCAAGAGCTGCCATCCCTCAGTTCTCTCCTGAGCTTGCTTGTAAGCAGAGGTTGCCTGAGGCACCTCACAAATCCCATCCTTTGTCCCACCCTCATTTGCTTGCTATGACCCTCCCTCCCCCCAAGTTGTCAACGACTGAGGGAAGTCCCTCAGGAGAAGTCTGAAAGTATAATAAAAATGGTAAGAAGAGCACAGAATGAAAGCTCAACGGCAGTAGAAATAAACCCCAGGAAGTTCTGTTACAGTCCTTTTGAACAGAAGAAGGCTCAGCTGGGGTAGCTTAAAGGAATAGGGCTGAATTAATTAGTTTCTCTGTTTAGGTAATAATACCATTAATCATGATGAACCGTTTTGTGAGAAGGCTGATATCCAGCCCAGCGTAATTCCGCAGGAATCCCACTGCAGCGCAGCGTTATTGATGGGTCATCCTCCGAAAGTGTAAGAGCAATGCCTCCTAATGCAGCAAATGGCAAACCACCGACGTGCTTTTAATATTCAGACTGCCACATCATGATGAATTCCTCCAGCACCGCTGCGGCTGCAATAAGCAATCCTTCAGGAATGCCACGGTGGCACGGCATTGATTTAACACTTGCTTTCCAAACCTTGCATGGGCCCAACGCTTCCACGGGGCACGGCCCAAGCTCGGATTTGCTGCAGTGCACTGACAGCCTGTGCTGGGACGAGGCAGCTATGGGCTCTTTGTCATAGAGGATAGGGAGGCTGATTTGGTCAGGTCTGCCTTAGAGGTGATGTCAAGCATGATGGTGCATCAGACAATGGCAGAGGGGGAGAGTTACAGCGCCTCAGCCAGCATGACTAACGTCTTTATGCTGACTGCAGCACACTTTGCAGTTCCACCATGTGTTGTACGTTCCTCCGATTTCAGCTGGGAGAGCAGGTGCTGATTTTTAATGCCTATTTTGTCTTAAGCCTCCTTTCATCAGATTCAGGACCCTGCTATTTTATTTCATTTTATTTCTTATGCTCGATAATTTAGTCACACACAAACTCAAAAACAGAAGCCGTGACTGCGTTAAAGCATCAGTTGCCCACTGCTGAATCAGCCCCTGAGGGCTGGGGGGCTCAGAGCAGCTCTCCATGCCCCATAGATGTCTGCTCTATGGGAAGAGCTGGGGGGAGCAAATAGAGACACGTGAGAGCAGCTCCGGGCGGCCCTCCCGCAGCCACAGCCCTGTTGGTGAGCGGCTGCACAGAGCCTGGCCCTTCTCTTCCATCCTTCCCACCATCTGCACCGGGAGCAGAGACCCACAGACCAAACTCGGCCCCAGCCCCAGCCCCAACCCTGGCTCTGAGTCGCCATCGCTGACCATCGGCCTCCGCTGGGCAGCGCCGGCCCTGCACACAAACACACCACTGCCTTTTTCATCCAAAATCAATGTTGTATTTATCTTCATTGATCTACAAGGAAACTGAATGTTTAAAATTACAGGGGGTGCAGGGGGGAGGATGGGGAAGGGGGGAAACAAGAGTTACAGAGCCAAGAAAATAGTAGCGGATGGCTGAATTAACTAGAGAGAAAAAGCCCAGGATATATAAAACATGGACACTGAAAAATAAAATAAGGGAGGGGGGGATGGTACAGCAAGTAAAACATGGCAAAATTTACATATGGATGAAAAGTAAAATTGGAAATAAAAAATAAATCATGCCAAAAAGCAGTTCAAGGCAGAACCACACTGAAACAAACATTTGCTTATGGTCTTCATGTACTATAGATAATATATCAGAATTTCTTTTTTTTTAATCAACCATTAGACTTTTTTTTTTTTTTTTTTGCACTCCTAAAATTCTACTTTGTCTTGTATACAGATTCCAATAAGAACACTGCACAATTAGCACAAGGGGTCCACGGAAAATTGTCCTTGCTTGCCAGCGATCCTGCCCACAACACAAAAAAAGAGAAAAAAAAAAGGAAAAAAAAAAATAAGGAAAGGGTCTGCCGCATGGTACTGTGCCAGTTCCATCTGCTTCTGCCAGCTTGAAGAGTAGGAAACCAGAATTCCCTTCCAGGAGCGTGTCTCTCTTCCCTCGCCGAACTGTCCCTTGTGTTTGTACAAAAAAATCCAGTCTCTTTCTTTGTGAAACACAAGCCGCCCGCTTCCTGCTCACATGCCGCTTCCATCGGTCTCCGTAGTTGCGAGTTGGTTGTTTTTGGGTTGTTTGTTTTTGAACCTTCCTCCCCCCAGCATCCACTACGACCTGCCTCCAGGTTCTTGCATAGTTGAAGTATATATGCCGTACGTAGCGCTCTGAGTGTGAATTTCTGACTGTGACAAGAGTATGAGTTGTAACCATGTTAACAAATAACCAGAGTGGTTCTAGAAACCATTTTTATAAAGTCTACCTATGTTAAGAATTTAATATTGGTGTACATTTATATTAACAGAATATTTACAGTTTGTTTTCTGTTTTTTGTTGTTTTTCTTTTGTTTAAAACAAGAAGTCAAAAAAAATTCCTCTTAAATTTCTGCATAATATAATAAGGCAAAAAACAAACAGTTTTGTACATTATTATTATTATTAATATTTTAATATATATCTGTAACTTCGGTTCCAAAGTACCAAGGTAAGTGATCGATGGGCCTCAGAAGGGAACCTCACAGTGGACTGTAAAACTACAGTATTTCCATAAATAATACTTTTAAGAAACCCTGGGTATTTTTTCTTAAGGATCTGAGGCCTTTAAAATGCAAATTTAACTAAAAACAAAAGCAAATTTCTTCTTTTTTTTTTTTTCCTAAGTGAATAAAGAGCACAAAATTAAAAAAAATACAAATCCATTAAAAATGTTTCTCACATTTGGGAAAAAATGTACAAACTTCTTCTTTTTAACTTTTTTTTTTTTTTTTTTAGCACAGAAACAAAAAACAAAACCAAAACTCAATACCTATATATTAAATTCCCATTCTCAGCAACCTTCTTGTTGGAAAGTCTGCACCCCCGACCCCATTATTTATGGAAATGTGCTTAACTTCTACAAATTTTACATTAAAAAAAAAAAAAAAAAGTTTACAGCAGTGCATTTTGTAAAAGGTTTTCTGTGTTTTTTTTTTTGTTGTTGTTGTTTTTTTTCTGTTTGTCGTTTTTTTTTCTTTGTCTTTTTTTTCTTCTTTTTTTTTTTTTTTTTTTTCTTTTTTCCCCGTTTGCCTTATATACAGGAGAGTTTAAAATTCCGCGTGGGGGACTATCGGGCCTCTACTTCTTTGGGGTTCCTAGAGGGGGAGTAGTCCCTGGACTCTGAGTTAGTGAGCGGGGTAGTCCTGCGGGGGGAGGCAGGCCGGGTGCTGCTCGCTGGCACGAGGGGCGGCGGGGCGCTCAGCGCCGCGGTCGGGGGGTTCCTGTTCAGAATCCCGTTGTGCATGGCAGTGGATGGACTCAGTCTGGGGTAATGCATCCCGCTCAAATGAGGCATGAAGGATGGCACGTGTGCCAGGTGACTTTCGATAGGGGACGAGTGCAAGTGGTGCATTCTGGCACGCTCAAGTTCTTCCCGTAAGTGCAAGCGCTCTCTTTCCTCCACTTGCCGCAACCGCTCCTGCTCCCGGCGCGCTTCCAGAAGGTTCTCGTGGTTGTAGTCGTGCGGCTCCCTGTCTCTGTAAGAACGCTCGTGGTCATAAAAGCCGGAGGTGGTAGGGAACCTGTGGATGGGATCCGTCCGGAGCTGGAAGTCCATTCGACGGTGCAGGTCCAAGCTCCGGTGGTAGACATCTCGCAACGGGTCCCTCATTGGGTCCCAAGAAAATCCAGGATGTGGCAGCCTCTCTCTTCCTGACAAAGGATTCATGCCGATGAGCGGGGTCATCATCCTGCTGCGGTCCAGCACGTTCATGTTGTTCATCTGGTGCACGCTGCCCATGGAGATAGGCATGGAGGCTGCCATCGAGGGAGGCAATGATAATCCGTGCAAAGTAGGGGGCGGGGGATGCTCCACTGATCGGGAGTGCTGTGAAGGCTCAGAGCCCACCACCAGCACATCACTGTCTTCCTTCCTTTCCTCTTTGACCTTGATGTCATTCTTAATCTTCTGGAGGTCACTGGGAAGCTCTGTCTTTCTCTCCATGTCCTTGCTCATCAGATTGGTAAGCTTCAAGCTCTCACTTAGTGCAGGTTTGCTGTATGGGGATACAGACTGGATTACTGGCTTTGTGTTGTCCTCAGAGGGTCTCTTATCATGGCTTGGAGTTTCCTTCACTGGGGAACGGCTCTCTTTAATCTTGTGTTCTGCTATGGGCGGTTCTCTCAGCCGGTCAGGGTGCTCTCGCTCGGGCTCTTTGGACCTTTCCCTTTCAGCAAGGCTCACCTGCCTGATGGGATCGCTGGAGGTTTGGCTGTTGCTGCGGATGAGATTGCTTATCTGATGCGTCACTGGAGCTGATGCCGGTGAGGATCTGTTTGAATGTCTGTTTTTATCCATGAGGTCTCTGTAAAAGAAGTGCAGACACGTCCTTGGGTTTGTGCAAACAAAGATACATGTGATGCTGGACACGCATAGTGCTGTGCCTAGCTGCACCATTTTAGATTGCTCAGAAAATGATTTGAAAAGCTCTGCTAGCATCAGCTACAGCTGTGGAATTCCCTGCAAGGGACGAACTATCTGCCTTAGGGTAGTTCACAAGGCTAGTTCACTGTTCACTAAGAGATGAAGAAGTACAGATGGCTTATTGCTTTTTAAAGAAGGTGGTTATTATGTGTGCACATCTCCTGCTGCCAGACAGTGATTTCCTTGGCTACTACTTTCTTTACTGCATGGATCCTTTCCTAGAGCATGGATGTAAGCACACAAAACAGAACTGTTTTGGAAACCTATGGAAAAGTACGCAGGTGCTTCATGAGACAGCCTCAACAACTAGAAGCAGCTACTAGATGATGATTATTTTTCTGTGGAGCTGCAGTGAACTGTGTGCTGTTGGCATTCTGTCAGTTCAGCAAAGTGCTTAAGGAAAACATCCCTGCACAGGCCAAGAAAAGGAATGACAGTCTGCAATGAGAAGCAAGGGGTTCAAGGATAACGTCCATTGTGTAGAAGAAGCAGTGAAATTGGGTTTATATTTCTGCCTCTGAGCAAGCCAAATAGTTGCACTTATTCCCATGTCCTTAAGTGAATAAATAAGGCCACCTTTTAGAAGCACTTTGCTCTGAATGACTGATACTTTAAATGCAGAGTATGACGGTGTGATTGAGAGAAGAGTGTTGTGCTGGAAGGGCTCAGTGATGCCTTCCTTTTGTGCCTCGAGTTTGTGTTTGAGAGCCGTAAGGCAGAGTGCTGAGAACTGGAGGTGTTTGGTGTAGTTCAGTATTTATTCTTTATGATTACAGTTGCTAACCTAGATTTCTCTCTCTGTGATAGTCCTGATTGCTGGCCAGGGATATAGGTTATTAAAACCATGTCCAAACATTGATGCTAGGGACAGCTTAGGCTGAATTAATAGAAATGTAATAGAGATGTTAACCCCTGTGTGAACACTCTTGAGAGTGAAGTAACCTTGGTTTAGAAATGATTTATGCTAAAGCCAACAAGGGAGCTTCCTATCTGAATGACTATTCATACAAGGGTGTCAGACAGTTTAACACTGAAAGCAAGATGATCCTCAGCCTATTGCTTCTATATAATCTTGTTCACAGGCACTGCCTGAAGAGCTCATTAAAAGCACTCCAGGCAAACTGCAAAACCCCGATCAGCAATCAAATGCACACATCTAAGGCTTGCAGGCTTCTACTGCCCAAAAGAAATAGACTGTTGGAGACAGCCAGGGTCTGAAATATAAAGAACTTCAAAATCAAAATGTGAAGCTTCAGAATCATAAAGCTGGAAGCTAATGACAGATCTATAGCTCAGGTGATACAGTTCTGTCATTGTTACTAAGGGTTTGCCTACAGTGTAATTTTTTAAAATCACTAATTACTAATGAATTCATGCACGCTGCTCCAGATACAGACATTTGCATTTTTATCTCATTAACGTCCAGTTAACACTTGATTTTATCAGTTTACCTGCAACGAGAGCTATGACTGTCTACAAAGGACCCATCACAATACCACTTCCACCCTTTCGGAATCTGTGGCACTGCTAAAGGAGACTGCTGAAAATGGTCAAGTACCCCTGAAAGCACTGACATGCTCACTTTCCCAACCTGGTGCTTTTTAGTAACCTGCTAGCAGGGAAGGAAAGACAAGCCTACTGTATTTCCACAGAAGACAAAACCTAAAAGGCAGGGGTTTCTTTTGTGCCACTAGTACTTACACTTATTTGTGGGACATGGCTATCAGCTGCTTCAGAGACAATCAATGTTTTGCTCTGAAGGTGATTTTACAATGGGAGCTGGCAGTGAAGAAAAAACAAGAAAAAAAACAGAGGAAAAAGAGAACTGGAATAAACAGCTCAAAAGCACACACTGCTCACCTCTCTTTGTCTCTGTCGTCTTTACTCAGAGAGAGATCCCTCTTCTCGGGCTCCCGCTCCCTGTCTCTGTCATGGTTTGTCACCGAGGAGCTTCGCTCGGAGTCGCTCGGCTTGGGCCACTGCGGAGGTGTTGGGAAGGATGGCGGGGTCCGATGGAGTCTGTTCCACGGCTCATGGGGGTTGCTGAAATTCTGCAGGTTTGGGCCGTCTTTGTGAGTAAAAATGTTGTTGTGAGCTAGAATAACGGCAGGGGAGGGGGGAGAGTTAAAGATAATTCAAACCAAAACTTTACAAATGCATTTTGCACAAGACAAAATAAAACCAGAGCTGTCCTTTCAAGACTTCTTAATGTGGAGCTCATGGCGAGGGAGAGCTGCTAACAGGGCGTCAGAGATACCTCTGGCACTGGCCAAAGACCCACCAGCTCTTTTAAGGCCGCTGGCGGAGGAAGCTTTAGCTATGTACGTCTGAATAACTCAGAGATGACTTAATGAAAGTGCACAGCTCTTTTTCTGACCCCCACCCCTGCAAACGTTGCAGCATAAAAGCAATACTCTTCCTCAGCTTCCCTCACTGGCAAAACCATTAATTTCTCAGTCGTTACAAGCAATCAGCTGCCTGCAGCTGAGTAGTCAAGGAGTTTTTGTTAAAGAAACCAGACTATTTGGTGGTACGTATGTATGTGTACAAAAACAGAGCTTGGCTGTAGGTTTTTTTTTTAGAACAGTCACATGATTTTCCTCCATCAGTCTTGAACTGATTCCTGTCACACCATGAGATGGATAAGCATGCTCTCTTATGTGTGGCTCCCAAACACGTCTTGCCTACAGGTAACATGCTTTTGAAGAACAATCATTTTATACAGGTAATTTCAGATACTGGTTACAGAGAAAGTCTACACTCTGAATTAGAAGTATCAGTAGCTGGCCCCCTGTCCATCTCCACTGTTTGAAGGGTGTTATCTTAGATGTACATGGTGTGCCAGAGCTCAACGGGTCAAGCAGCTCCAGCACCCCTAGGAACACACAAGGCAACAGCCTACAGCAGTGAGGAGACACAGGGCACAGCTACTGATGTCTGTGACATGCAGAAAAGCTCCCACCGCAGAGACCTGGAAATCTTAGGTGCAGTGTTTTCAGATAGGAGAATGGAGGTTAGGAAATAAACTTCTTTAAAAACTACCACCAGCTGCTGTAAATATTAGCATGTGGCTTTTCTGGAAGGGATGTTTGTCTGCAGTAACCCAGCCAGTACTTACTCAGAGCATGACTGCCTAATCCTCCAAAGGCATTGCTGCCTAAGTTCCCAAGGCCGCTGAAGGTGCTTGACCTGCTAAATGGATCTGGAAAGGCAAACAGGGATTTAGCAGGCATTTAGCCAAGAATGTTGGAGAATGAAATGCACCCCTCCCCTTCTTAACGGTCTGAATCCAAGTAGGATTAGGCCAGACTTTAAGCTGATCCTTCTCATCGCAAGGTTCTTTGCACAGAAAATTCCCAGCATGTTAAAATGGAGAAGGGATTCAGTGCTCACCCTGCAAACAGGTGCTGCAATAAACTTTTGTATGCCAGTTGGAGGGGAGAGAAATTAAGTTCTATAGCTGCAGTTAAGGTGGCTGTTGCTAAATTGTTAACTCCCCTTCCCTGTCAACAGTAATACCAGAAGCACTGTGATTGCTTTGAAAGAACATAAGCAGGCTCCTAGGTCAGCCTAGGAGCTGTCATTTCTCTGTATAACCTTTTGCCCTCTGTAATGGTGCACAGAGACAGTCCTAAGCTAACTGCTATGGACATCCATCCATACATCAACTAAACATCTGGATCTGTTCGTGCGCAAATCCTCTCCTGTAACTACTTCCTTGATCATAGTGGTGGTGGAAATGATAGCATGGCCTTAGCCTTACTAACACTTGTTCTTTTAGAAGTCCTGCCTCTTACTTCACTTGAGGCACCCATCACCAAGGGGCTCCTCTCCGAGTGCCCAACTCATGTTTACACCCTCCAAGGACAGCTGCAGGTTAAGATCTCACTGCTTTCCTCCTGTTCATCTCGAAACAACTCCTCCTTCTGCCCACTGACTATGTCTGTCTTTTTACAGTATTTAACTTGCCATGTTACAGGAGATGAAGTGCTTCCCATTTCCTCATGGACATCCTTATATTTACCATACCCAGGCAAACAGCACAAGCAGCTTGGAGTTTTACACCAACAGCTACTCACTTATTTACTCATTTTGAAATAGCTGTTCTTGCCCCTCCCCCTTATATTTTTTGTAGTTGGTGACTCTGCAGGGATACAGTTAGTTTTGACAGGATGTTCAGGAATTGTAAATGTGGGTATTTGCAGCAGAAAGAAGTCTACTGGGTCATGTGGCATGCTACATTTACTGATTGGGTGAGTGTTACTACAACATTAATCAACAGAGCTTGATCTTTAATTGGCAATGAGCTGCTTGTGAGCTTTTAAAATGAGGAAATTTGAAAAAATCAAGCTCTACTTACTGCCAATTAGGAAACTGAAAGACTGGCAAAACGTGCAGAACAGCTATTTGCCAGGAACTGTTCAGTGAACCTTAATAAAGAACAAAGCCAAGAACTTTCATAGGTGAGAAAGGGTATGGGAGGAGCCCATGTCAAACTTGTTTGAGGTACCTCTGAAGTAAAACCTCCTGTTTCCCTGGTCACATTTCAACAACACAGAAGGGCTCCAGAGGTCAGGTTTCAGCTTGTGTGCAGTGCTACACCCTCCCCTCTCAGAGGAGGGGGGGTCTGCTAATCCCATTCATCTCCTTTGGAGATGAGAGGGGGTGTGCAGGGAAGCTGGCAGGGCAGGAGGACTTCCGAGTGAGCTTCTCATCCCTAAGACAGTTCTATCCTCTCCCTCTGCTACTGCTACAGTGCCTCAGGCAGAGCCGTGCTGAAAGCCAGGGTCAGAAGTGTAAAGGTGAAGGCAGGGTTTACTTACACTTACCTGCCAAGTGGTTAGTAGGCAGGAAACTGCTGTGATGAGGTGAAGGACCAAAGGGGGTGGTGGCTGGATGCGTTGCACCTGTGAGAACAAGGTCCCTTTTTAGTTCAGCGGCAGGTGACACAGACCCTGCCCAGCAAACTCAAGCTTTCACATCTGTCTGTGCAACCACAGGCTCCCCCATGGTATTTCTCCCTCTCCTAGCCCACGGCCATAGTGCACAACACCCTCTGGGAAAGGAGCAGCACAGCTTAGCACAGTACTTTACATTAGGTTGAGGTAAGGTGGAAGAATGGGCTGAAATGTGCTAGTCTGTCCCGCATTCCCAGGTGGACCAAGCTCATGCTCAGGTGGGATCAAAAGGGAAAACCAGAGCAGAAAATAAAAGATTTGCTACTGGTGCAGGCAGACACACACTGATCCAAACAGGTTTGCAACTGTATCACATGAAAGCAGTGGTGTCCCCTGGCACAGGGATACACAGGTTTTGGAGGAAGACAGATTCCTCTATATACTGGAAATGACTGTGTGTTTGGGAATCTCCCGGGCTTGACTTTAGCCCCTTGAGATCAGCACAGATCATTTTCAGGATGCACCTCAAATCTAGTTTTGAATATTTGTGTTTCAAATGTATGCACAAAAACCCTCTGCAAATATTTGGGCCATGATGTCCATTCAGTGCCTCCTCTGCCTGTACTTCTGCCTCAGCAAACAAAGCAGGATTATCAACTATCACAGCTTGCACTTGCTGCCTGGATGCAACAACCACTGCCTCCCCTGCAGAAAGCAAAAGTTGCCATACTAACTGTCTCATCTTGTTAGAAACTCGTCATTCTGTACAATGACAGAAGCAGCACTTTCCCGAGGACAGGATTTTATGGAGGTGGTGCTCAGTCCAGGACCTGGTTTTCCTTGGTGCCAGAGCTCGGAGTGCTGTAAAATGCACTTGTGTTCAGATATGAGCAGTCTATAAAGCCTGAGAGGGAGACAGTGCTTCCCATCCCTCACCAGGTTGGGCACCACAAACCTAAGCAGCCAGAAAATTAGTTGAGGAAACTTAAGAGAGACCACGGGTATGAGACCTGAAGTTATCTATAAACATTCTGACTGCTCCAATGCCTCAAGACAGATGGAGACTGTCATCTTTCTAATCCTTTAAGATTTCAGAAGGTGTATAATGGATGGGAGATTTCTTCAAAGGAGACGGCTTACAAACTCAACTACATGGGCTGATAATAAAAAATCCTCTGGAGGAAGCCGGTAGCAGCATTGCAGGCTGTCAGGTAGTTATTAAATATAGCGTCTGCCAGGCAGCCGAACATCCGTCCTGAAGACAGGTGGCCCTAAGATAACTTATGTCTCCCACAGTAACTAGGCAATGTGGCAGAAGCCATGATTCACATCGACGACACGCTTGTTCGATAAGGTGAAAAGAATGCCTCAGATATTGCAGAGCAAAAGATTTATTCATCTCTATATTACTGCTGCAATGTTTGCTCGCTTTGATAGCACTCTTTACCTAGAGTTAATGTGATGGCTGTTGTGATTAATACACTCGTGGACAAGCTGCTGTAAGGTTGTTTTTCTCCAATAGAAGTTTTTTATTAATTTGCCATCTTTAATGTATCTATTTCACACTGTTCCACTCTTGTTTTTATGAATGGAGAAACGAGCCATGCTTGGATCTTTATAAGAGAAAAAGCTCCAGACACCAATTAGATTGTGCTTTATTCGACAGACTGTTTCAGCCTGGTAGGGTAAACTCTGTCCAAGATAGCATTCAGCAGTAAAACCATACAGGAGGCAAGATTCTTGTAATGACAACACTGGACAGACTGAGCCAGTGGTGAGGAAACAGCTGCCACAGGAGAACAGGTGGAGGGTTGTAAATCAGCTATGCTTATGCATCCAAGCAGTATCTCAGCTCCATACTATCGAAGTATCTTTACAAAGACCAAAATACAGGGAAGTGTTCAACAATATGCAGCTAGAAATCAGCAGCAATTATATGCAGCGGAAGCCTGCATTCAAGGTTTAAGATTTTTCATCCACAGATAAGGTCTAAAGGACACTGAACCACTACTGGAGTTCCTGGAGGCCACCTGACACGCACTCAGAAGTCATCTCTCACTGAGGTTTCAGCTCCATTCAGTTCTGCTACGTTTTGGTCATCCTCGGGACCAAACTCACGGAACACTTCTAACCTCATTCATTTCAACAGTAATGATTCAATACTGCATCATAAAAGCATTACATTTGTTGTCAATGAATTACACACATAAGGGGCTGAACTGTACCATATCAACTGTCTGCCCCCTGAGAAGGCTGACTTTAGCATCTCAAACAAAGAAAATCAGCAGAAGCCCAGGGGTAATTTGAGCCCAGGGAACAGAACAAAGCCAGCATCTGGCAAATGCGCACCAACATGAAAAGCACCAGTGACCTCCAAAGAGAAAATGCCAGAGCTGCAGTCTCCTGTGGTCAGAAACATCAAGAACAGTACACTGCAGCTTACTGAACTTTTGTAATCGAATTAATTGTAATTACTTCTACAACATACTGGAAAGCAATTTATCTACATAAACAGTAGTTTCTTCTAAAACATTCAATACTATTTTAAGCCTTAGAGATGGCTGCACTTAGAAATATGTAAGGGAATTCTACATTTAAAAAACAAATGCTTAAAAAATACACCTTCTGTGCTATTTTTCAATTCTGTTAGTGAAGTCTTTCACTTTACAAAACCCCCAGGTTTCCAGAAAACAAACACAACTAGCTAAGAAGAACACAGCAAATATAAGAGCAAGAAAAAAACTAGAACCATTTCCAATCGTATGCAATGGAAACACTTTCAAGTGTTTTATCGAAATTGCTTTTTAATATCCCTCCACAGTCTATCAGGGAGGCACATAAGCACACGGACACAACTTCAAGAGCCACCTGCTGCAGCTCAGTGATGCAGAGAACTCGCTCTGCAGGCTGCCAGCTCTGCTCCCGCAGCGGGGCTCACAGCCCCATCCCCAGTGCCTCCACATCCCCTGAAGCAATCTTGCCCACTACAATTTTGAAGGCATATGCAGTTGCAGAGATACACTTTAAATACAGTAGGTTTTTTTTTGTTTTGTTTTGTTTTGTTTTTTGGGGGGGGTGGGGGGGGGAGGAAGCAACAAATGATGAGCCGCCCTTACCTGTGGTAGAAAACAGAGGCCTGGCAAGGTCCTGTGGATAATGGAAGCCTGGAAACACTCCAGGGGCAGGAGGTCTGCTGAACAGGTCAAGTTTACCGCCTATCTCGAGCTTGTGGGGATCCAGCTGCATTTGCTGCCAAATGATACAAAAACAGTCTCATTATGCATTATCTTTTTTTTTAATGGGAGAAAAAGAAAGGGAGTTGAGGCTTGTTGCTTCTTAGCACTGCCAGGGAGAGTTAGTAAGAGTGACAGCAGCAGCTCTGGTCACGTACCACAGCCGTGCTCTGACAGCATCTATAAGGCCATTTCACTCCACAGCCTCTCAGCTGCCTGCCTCATCCACATGAATAAGGTCTGAAGTGAGCGCTCAGCCCCTCAGCACACACTGGAGCATGCAACATGATACACCGAGCGTGCTGCACCGCGGGAGCAGTCAGCAGTCTCAGCTTGACAAAAATTATTCTGAGGGCAGAAAGCTGCCGACAGAAGCCCTGGGAGCTGGGTGACGGACTCGTCTAGTTTGCTTCTCCAGTTTGGAAAGAGAGAGATGTTTTTAGACTGTGTCTTTCCTCCAGCCAGCATCACTCAGCATGAAGGTATGGGGAGAGAGATGAAGAAAACTGACTACGAGTCTCACCCAGGGGCTATTTTTACCCTTCCCCTACAGAAGCAAGTGTGGCCAGCTCAAGGAACTGCACCTAAGTCAAAAATGCATGCCTCTTGATTAGTATGCATCTTCAAGGTATATTTATCTACTGAGAAAAAAAGACGTAACTCTTATTTAAGCATTTACTATTTTTCATTAATGAGACAAAATCCTACACCAGGACCTATAAAAAATACCACTCTGCGGAAGTCATATTAATTCTGTTCTGTCTGCCACAGGGAGCTGTGAGTCCACAGGAGCACCCAGTGTACCTGCATCTTCAATGCAGAAAGCCCAACAATCTCTAACACAGGAACTATCAATCTATTTTCCAGGTCTATGTTTGGTAAAGCATTCTTCACAGTATCAGTCATTTAATCCTTATTAGGGTAATACTCCATATTCCACTTGTGTGGGTGTACAGGTACTTGTACAGAGGGAAACAGCATTAAACATCCATGCTTCATACAAAGCTGGATTTTGCACACAGCAGCCCTCCACCTCTCTTCTCTGTCTACAAACACTTAAGGTTCTCCTGCTCATTTGATACCCTTCAACCGAACTCCTTTGCCCTCAGGTAAACTATACAGTTGCTACAACAAATGTTAGAAGGACTGAACGTGTTAGGTAATCCATACAGGCTTGCTTCTGCCTCATCTGTCACTACTACGTAACACGTAAGCCAGAAGATTTGGCTTTGCTCCATAAACTGTCTGAATTACCTTTATCTTTTGCTGGTGATGGTAGATCTGCCAGGCGATCTGTACATGAACCGCACACCACTTCCCGGGTTTCTGCAATGGAAAACGCAAGAATTTAGATTAATTTATACGTTAGCAATCTACATCAGATAGAAAGTTTCATTTCCCTTACTGTCTAGCAGCTGAGCAATGAGAAAGGCTGATTACTAAAATGGCACAACAGATGATTGACATTTTTTTTCTGTACTGCAGCTGATGATGTTTAAATTAAGAAGGAAAGAAACAGGAAGAATGTGGGATGTGGGAAATCTTCCTCGTCTCATGGAGATCTGAGATCTCTCACTCTCAGGCCTTATTCTCATACCTATGCTCTCTCCTTCATAAACGCAAATAAATGGCTGCAAAGAACACTACAACACGTTGAAGAGAAAGGAGCTGATGCTTAATCATCCTGTTTCTGGAAAGAGCCCTGTTCATTCATCCTTGCTGCACGGGGTCTGCAAGCTGACTTGTGTGTGGTCATTAGGACTGCTTGCATTTGGGGAGGAAAAGTGTATGGACGAAGATTGACCAGGGATGACCAGTGCCACAGCTGAATGAGTTACTATCAGCTGATCTGCAGTATCCACTACAGAGTGTTTTTATGAAACATGAGAATCCCAGACAAAACATGGTGACCTAAGCCACCATGAATGCGATCATTTGTGAATGTCTGCCCACACTTGCAGTCATTTATTTCTGTGACCCTTATTTTATACTGTGAACTATTAATGTACAAAAATGGACGCAAAACATGGATGGGATTCAACCTGTAAGTTATTAATTAGAAGTAGCTAAGAGCCAACAATGACATTTTGTTTTAAATAAAGGATGAGCTTGAATTTTTCTACTGGACATGTTAAATGTCAAAGACACATGCACATAATATATATAAAATCCCCCACAAACCTTACTTACTCTTACTGGTGGCCTGTACGGGTCTGACACCTATGGAAAAAGCAGAAAGAAAACAATCAGTCATACTAAAACTAGTAAGTATACAGAAAGGTGGGGAACTTCCTTCCTCTGAATAAGTAGAAGCATTCAGAAAGCAGTGTTCCAGAGAAGTCCCCTGTGACAAGGGAAAACTAAAGGGCTTAAAGCAGGCTTAAAATTTCTCTTTCATTCCTTGCAGCAGACTCAACAGAATTTTATGATAAACAGTGCAGCTTCATACCAGTAAATGAACAGTACTCATGCTTCTCTGAACCTTATAATTGCTCTGAAACGGAATGCATAAAACTACTCTCCAAATGATGCTTTGGGGAAAGTCCTTGAAGAAGTTTCCTGCCTCATTTCCCTCTGACTTTGTTTAAAAAAGTCAATACATCTCTTTGCATTCATGACTGGTAGAGGCTACAGTTGTCTCATCAATAAAAGAAAATTCAGTCTGGACTGCACTTTCAGAGTCTTGAAAGGCAAATTTAGTTGTCAGCTGCTCACTCTCTCTTTATTTAATGAGCAATCACTCTGTTTACTGTAAATCCAGAGAAGCTCAAAGGAAGGTGATATAGTGTTGCCTACCCCTGGAGTCTTCTGCAGCAGCGTATGGTGGACTGTGCCTGGTCTACCTGCTACGTCGATAGGGTTTGAAGTCTGAAAGACAAGAAGAGAGAGTGAATAAAAGTGTGGCATATCAACAGCTCATTTAACATCTCTATTAGACGTGAACAGCATTTATTATTCCATGTTTGTACTGTGCTTCAAACACGCATATCGCTACATTAGTGCTAAATGTTATCTCTTACTGACAGCCAACAGCATTTAATCACTGTGTCATCAATTATTTAGCAGCAGAATTACAGCAGCACCCCTAAGCCCCAGTTGAAATACCAACCCCACTGTGCTAGGCAGTACGCAAGTGGATGGGAAGAGACAGTCCCTGCCCCCAGAAGCTTATTCTTTAGACAGAACAGACAGCCAATAGGAGAGGAAATGAGAGGTGGATTGATTCCCTCAGTGTTTCAGGCAGCAGCCAGTACCACAGTCAGGAAGAGAACAATTCAAGCATTCTAGTCCTGCATTCCAACTATTGGGCCGTGGCCTCTTTCCATCCAGGGTGAGAGGATACAATGGTTACAAAGGCAACAGCCCATCTATTTGCTTTGACAAGGCAAAATGAGAAACCTTAGAAGGTGCTTGTGGGTCTTTTATAGCTTTGCATTGTTTATCCCGTTATTTTCCAGCAAGAATTAAACACCTCATTGAATGAATCCCTGTTCCTCCTCCTCCTCTGGCTCCCACCTGTTGCCCTGTCCTAGTCGATCCCCTAGAACTCATTTGCCTTCTCTGGAATTCATCCATCTCCCACTCCCAGATCAACTGCACCTGGTGCCTCCGCACAGCTGAGTGCAAAGGGGTTAAACCTCATTCCCTGAGCAATTATCTGACTCACACTATAGGTCAAATTATGGTAGGTTTCAACTGTGCTAGGAACAAATAAATTTATGGGTGTGGAAGGTTTCCATTTATCTAGGGCTACATAACTTCCAGATTCATTAAAAATAGAATTCTTTGTGTGTGGAGGTAAGTCATCAAGCTCCCCAGGCAGAGCTGAGCTCCCAGGGCCAGTCTGACAGCTGAGGTATATGTAAGGTGGCAAATAAGTTACAGCTATCATACAGGCAAGAGTTTTAAGATCACAACACGTTAATAGCATGGTGTCATCCTGTCCCTTTGTCCCCTGGAGAAAGATGTGAAAGCTTCCTCCAGCAAAGCACACTGTATACTTCTGACCTTTTCAAGTTCTTAGCTTGTGAGAAATGCCTTTGGGAAACTCACTGAGAAGTTTACCGTCAGCCTAGATTTATGTGCAGTGGATTTACACACACAGCTGTAGGCAACTGACATGGGAAGGGGAAAAACAAAACCAAGACCTCTGCTTTGGAAACCAAGGAGTGCAGGATTCAGCATGCCAAAACCAAGTCATCAGCTCTGTAGTGGTTAAGAAGGCTTTGGTCAAACAGCTTACGAGGGAGAGCAAGGAAAAATGATGCAGTAACAATGCAACAGACTTGAGTGGCTTTGCTGAGCAGTTCAACTCTGTCTCCTTTACAAAACTGGAAAATAACATGCCAAAGTGGCAGATCCATTTCTCAACATTTTTTTTTTTTTTTGAGATGTTAGATTGTAAGCAAATGCAGCACTGTCCAGACATCAAGTGCTGTTAGTGATTAACCATCACACCAGAGTGTGACCCTGAGCTGTTTAAACTCAAACGAGTAAATATTCTTTTTATCTATCATTAAAATGAATTAAATCTGCATATAATATGGCTCTGTTTAAAAATGTAAAGGGTCTGTGCTCGCTTCTTCCTTCTACAATTGCTTCTCTGTGATCTACTGGCATTTCACAGTAAGATGGTATCTATAAAACTCTGCAGTGAAGGTGGAAGCCAGAAGAGCATGCTGTCTGTGCAGCAGAAGCTCCTCATTAACAGCAGCCTTATGGCAAAACTCAACTCTCTTTTCATGCGAGAAAAAAATTGTCATTTCCACATTATTTGTGCGGCTTTTCTTGGGAAATAAAGTTCAGATCTCGACAACTTGGGGTCCATAGGGAACCACTGGCTTCCATGCAAGAACAGCAACAATCTTGCCCAGGGATACCTACGTCCTTTCCCTCTTGCTCCCTCTGCTAAGATGTAACTGCTACTCTCCCAGCTCCGCAGTCCTTACGTACAGCACTGTTATCGAACAAAGTCATTTTAGAGGCTCTGCTATTTGCAATTTATCCAGGAAAAAAAATAATTTAAAAGATTAGGTGGGCACTGAGAAAATACCTGAGGTTCTAACAATAAAATGAAATTAACTGGGAAGGCTGCAAGAGACCTTACTTGCAGTGGCTGGTTACTGACCTCCACTGACATCAGTGAGAAAAGCACACTGCACCATCCTACATGGCTACAGAAATGACCTTCCAAATGCTACCAGAAGAGCACTGGCTACAGTGCTAGTTCTTAAACTCCTCTAAGACAGCAGCAGGGCTATATGGAGATGCAGTTCAAGATAAGAAATCTCTAAAATCACAGCATGCAAGGAAGATAAACGCATGGCACCTTACAAATGGAATAGATGCTCTATTTTCAAACCAATGCTATATTCACATTTCTCGGTTGGAGGGATTTAACACTTTAGATAATAAAAAGACCAAGTATGGGAGAAAAAAAACCAGTGCACACCACAGAATTCATTGAAAATGGTGGTTATCACGGCAATACCTCAAAATGCCAGTCAGTGCCAGCTGCAATGATATGTTACATGTGCAGTGCACCTTTCAAACATTATCTCCAAGAAGGCTGCAGGCATTAATCGACCCTTATAAACCCACTAAAAGATAACGTTATGGATGAGGAAGCTGAGGAACAGAAGATTCAAGCAACTTGCCCAAGGTCGGACAGCACTGGAGCTGGGAATAAGAACTCAGATCCTTCACACTGCTCTACCCATTTCTAGCTGTCTCTTCCTATTGTTCTCACACTTGTACAGTCAATTTTTCCTTCTTTCTGGGAATAAACACAGTCTGTCTTTTGCAATCTCAGTCTGTTAAATTTATAAAATGATTTGAGACTCGTCGGTCTAATATCAGCTGTAGATACGTCAATCAAAAAATGCATTTGCCTGCATTCTTCTCCTCCAGGTTCAACTGACCTCCCAAGTGAACCACTACATCCTTTTCCGAGGAACAACCTGTAGAGCCAAGAGAAAACTTCTGCTCAAGTGTTTTGTGTAGAGGATGCTCATTGACCTGCGGGGTGATTGTTTCCAACCCTGTGTTGCACTTCTGCTAGTTCAGTCATGTGCTACAAAATCACCAGGGACACAACTCTGAATACAATTTCTCTCCCAGCAAAAGAACAAAGCCTTCAAAGAAGAAGTCTGTACCTTCGGTTGAAATGCTCCCTGAAGTGACCCAAAGGGACCTGAATGTGGAAGCATGGGTGGCATTCCAGGCATTGCTGGAGGATAGGTTGGAAAGAACTACAAAAGAAAAAGAGATGCTTATGTCACAGGACAACTTGAACAGCAGTGGAGGTAGGTGCCAGGCCTGGCACATACAAAAATAGTAAAGTGTCGAACAAGTGCCACAGTGAATATACAAACTAAATTTGCTTTCAAAATTTTTAAGAGCAAAGCCAAAACTTGGAAAATGTGATCATCTGATGATTTTTCTCAATAGTGCTGAACGTGTCTGTCTTTAAAATTTGAGGAACTATTGCAGGAAGCACAGAGCATTCACCATTCTTGGAGGAACTGGAATAATTTGGCTTCTATGTTCATTTTTGGTTAACTTTGTGGTTTTCTGGAGGAGAAAACAAATTGATCCTGTTTGGAAATATGATCTGCTTTCATTTTCAAAGCAAAAAAAGAACCACAAGATGCTCTATTGCACACTAACCACAGGCAACATGCACACTGCCTTGCGGTTGTGTGGGCTGGGTTAAGTTTTGCTTAGGTCTCTCCTGAGCACGTACAGCAGTTTTTTAAGTCCTAAAACATAACATTTTTGTGCTTTGGAGCAGTGGGGAGCACCAGGAAGAAACCACGGTCTGACTTACTCCTGTGACCTGAGCAAAATCTTGTGAAAGAGCCATGCACAACGGGCTGCTGCACTGTGAGAAGCACCAGCTGCAAAGACACTGCAATGACCACCGATTCAGCAACCCCTGCGCATTCCCTGCCACACCAGGCACAGCAATACAGAGCCACAGCAGCAAAAATGCAGTAGACAAAGATTAAAAAAAAAATAAAAAATTGTGTACCTTAAAAAATAAATCAAGACGGAAAAAGAGCTTAGGAATGAATGAATCAAAACACTACTGATCAATCAAAAACAAGCAGAAGAGCAAGCAGAACCGTTAACAAAGACACCACCTAGAAACATAAGCACTCACGTTGGAATGTCGAAAGTAAGGGTTGTCTAATTTGGGAGCGTACTTGTCAAACTGGAAAGAAAAAACAGAAAGGAAAACAGGTGAGTTTCTTTTTGGCAGTAGTGGACACATCAGGATTTCAACACAGACAAATCATCATGGCCAATCTGAACAACACTTAACAGAGCAGAACAGACTGATTTTTCCATAGTCGCTCATCAGGGAGCCGACAGATTTCCCAGAGCTAACGGGGATGGACAGGCACTAGCCCCAGTGTGCACTGGGTGCTGCCAAGTCCCCATGTGGAATCCAGCCGGGAGGCACTATGTGTTGTGTTCCTTCACTATGAAGAGAACAGCCCTGGTATCACAGCGAAAGGCAGGGGGAGTTCTGCTCCAGGTCCAGCCCTGGGACCTATCCCTGGAGCAGTGCACCAGGCCACCGACTAGATGGAGGGGAATGGGTTCCATTAGACCATCATCTCTACCATGGGGCAACCGATTTCTGCGATTCTCCAAGTGTCAAAATTGTTTGGAAAAGGGTTTAATGGCTTTAGATGCACAAATATCTTTTTTTCCCCTCCTCTTTAGAAGAGAGAGCTCCCCGGAGAAAAGCTGATTGTTAACCTCTGCCTTTCCAGCATGGGGTTTTAACACCTCCACGTGTGCAGTCTGTGCCCTGTATTTATTTTTATGACCATTAGTCCTGTACCACCGTGGAAGCAAAAGCAAAGCATATACACATTACACTTTAGAACAATATGTACATTCTGCTGGGGAGGAGGGAGTGGGGAAGGAGGCAGGGAAAGGAACTGTAGGACCCCATGAAAAGCTGCTTATTTTACAAGTCAGCTGCTGTTTTGCACTCCTCTACGTGCAGGAGAGTAGATTCGTAATTTCATTAATTACAGTTATTACTGGAGTCATGTCCCCTCCAGAGTAAATACCAAAAATTACCAAACACATGCAGCTGTAAATTTCAACACTCTTCTCTGGTGTTGGGATTAGCAGAGCTGATCTAGTGCAATATAAGAAGATGTGAGTGAAATATAACAAAAGAGCTTTGCAAGCTGTTTTTGCTATGAAGGCTGACATCAGTGGGACATGGGTGGGAGGGCAGTGAGCTGTGGCAGGATCAGGTATCAGCATTCTTAAATAACACAGGAGATTTCTGAGAAAAGTTCTGAGATTGTTTGACACAGATCAAGAAAACGGGGGAAGGTGTTTACACACAAGTAGACTGAGCAAACACCTGGGGCTGCTTTCTGAGTGGAGGATATTACTTTAATTGTCTTGCTGCTAAGCAGATTACAACCCAAGAATGTCATCAGGCAATCAACAGTGGGAGAGAAAAGTGAGAAACATTATGTTCAGTTCATGGTAGTTCTTTCCAAATGCTGCTTTTGCTGTTAGTCCTCATTTTTGCTCGCCTTAGCAGATGATGGCTGCTTCCACCTTTTAGACACAGTGTGAAACTGAGAGGGAAAAAAGCTGAATCTTGTTCTTTCAACCTAACAAAGTAATTGCCAGAAATGGAGGGAGAGTGTGTTTTAAAGCACTGACAAAACCCATTTGTGGCGGATCGCTAACAATTTTATAACAGCTGCAGCAAAGCCTCATTGTGCCACTTCAGTGCAAAAAGGCTGAGGCTTATTAGGTGGCCAAAAGGATTTCTGCCACAAGAACCAGCCATGCACCACTTAGTGCTTGTTGAGGTGACCAAATAAAAATGCCAAAACCGATACAGATTTGGGGATAGGGAGGAAGAGGGACAACACTTGCATCGAACAGAAGAGACGGTGAGCTGTGGTGGGCGTTGGGGACGTGCCCTGTAATGGCAGCCACCAACTTCGTGTGGGGGAAGGGGGAAGTGAAGTACCCAGGGGGACAGCAGGAAGAGGAGGTGCAGGGGCTCCAGGCTTCTCACGGGCAGCAGCCAGGGGCACCTGGGGCTTGGGATGGGGTCCCTGGGGAATGCTGGGCCTGTCTTGGGGCCTCGCGGGAGGGGCGGGGGCAGCACGCCTGGCTGAAAGGAAGGGGAACTTGTTTCCTTTTTGACAAGAGTGGGTTAGGCTTTTTGACCAGAGATGCTCTACTTATCCTCACATTTTGGGCTGGGGTACGCACCATGGGAGGTGCAGAGGGCGGCATGAGCGGCGTCTGGGGCAAGCTGGATGGAAAAGGAGTGAATGTGTGCTGGTGGGTGTGTTGGTGCTGATGCGTGTGTTGGTGCTGGTGAAACTCCGCTCTCAGCAGCGGCACCGGGCCAAGTGAGGCAGCGGCCCGGTCCGAACTCTGAACCAAAAACCGGTTGTTCAGCTCTTGCCTGAGCAGTTCGTGATCTAGAGGAGAGAGAGAGAGAAAAAAAAAAGACACAGAGGCCCGTGGGCCTGTGAGTACCACAAAGATGGAGGAGAAAGAGTCAATATTCACCTGGCATTCCCTGTTTCTGCAGGTCATGCTGTGGTGGTTTTCTACGTGAGGACTCATTGGTGGAGGTAAGAGAGATGCCTGTGACAAAGTACCAATCAGAATCCCCGAATGAGGCTGGCAATACATGATTGGTTGGTTGAATGATATCAACAGGCTGGTATCTAAAGACAAGAGAGAACACCATGAGTCATCACAGCAGAAAACATCATCTCGGGGCTCATCAAGCAGCCGCCCGCGTCCCCCCCGCTGCCCACCCCGGGGCCGCTCAGACCCACCTCGGCCCTTCCCCTGCGCTGGCTGGGAACCGACCTGCTTCCTGCCAGCTGTCACCATCCAGGGGCGTACAACTGCACTGAGTGGACGGCAGCCCTAAGCATCACTTACATTTTGACATGCGTGGAGTTAAAGGACAGACCGTTGAGCGGGGCTAGCAGGCAGTGCGGTGCCGATGCACTCGGCCGGCTGCCAACTGCTGGCTGTGACGGCTGCTTCCCTGCAGGACAACCTCCCCCTGCACACGGCAACCAGGAACACCCATCCCACTACCTGAGGCCCTCTTTGCAAATGGTCTTTTTTACTGAGACCCTAAATACTAAGGAGTAAACTTCCTCAGTTTCTAACAGGCTGCATGTTGCAATGTTTTGCCCTTGCCTCCAAGTTTTTCTCCCAGTAGAAAATAAGGAGGAATTGGCGGGAAGAGGAGAAAGGCTGAGCTGGCACAGGAGCTCATGGAAGCTGCAGTGACTGCTGGAACACAGCGCTCCGCCCCACAGGGGGCCTGTCCTCAGTACTGCCCTCTGGAAGAACCACATCACACCGGCCCTGACTGTACTTCAGGGTAACGGAAGGCACCAGTCCTTCAGAAATGACTGAGGAGAATAAGAACAAATGTCCGCTTGCCCAGAAATGTCTGCTGGTGTCAATTAAATCCATCTGTGATCTTGCCTAACAGCTTCAGACAGGTGCCAGCCGGCATCCAGCACGCCAGGCGCTCTGTGAGCTGTGCACAACCTGTGCCACGAGCTGTGGGTGATGGGCACCCATTCCTGACTGACTTCTTGTGACTGAACTTACACTGACCCTCCTTTCTCACGGTCAGACCCCGTCTGAATGGCAGCACTGGGTATAAAGGGGCAAAAGAATACATGTGCTTATTATTGCATATGCCACAGGCACTTCTTTCACTTCAATATTTTAGAGTACCACTAGAAGTGTCTAAACCATTTTCCGAATTGACATCATTAAGCTCTTCAAAAAGAGGCACTCTGATCTAGGATTTCAAGGTCTCTACTGACACATGGAAGTGTACACTCCATTGAAAGCCACTTTTGAAAGCGTATTTTGGATGCCTAATTTATTTGCTTTTGAGTAATAATGTGCTGCTAAGAGCAGGTACCGTGCATTGCTACATTCTGTATTAATAATATTTACACATGGACAGAAACGGAGAGCAGAAAGTACTTGTGATGCTGAAGACTAAGGCACTGGACCAAATGAGTCTGTAATGGGCTCTACTCCAAAAAAGGTGAGAGCACTTAGGACCAAAACCTAGTGTCATTAGAGAATATGAATATAATTTCATATGTGTGTTGTGTTTATGCATTTAAATCTGGCACAACTTAAAGAACTGGAATCCTTCTGTTAGCATCAAGATAATCCACTTTCTGTTTTTCTTGAGGGAGACATAAAAGCAAGTTGGCAGTTCTAAGTGTTCTGATACTCAGTTTCTTTAAAGAGACTTGAAGTCAGACTGATAGATTTGTAGCTGGCTCCAGCTCACTATCCCTCCCCACGGTTTTGGCCTGTGCTGGGACAAGAAGAGGCCCACAGATGTTTGGAGAAGCAGCACAGCACTGGGAGGAATGGCTGCTCCACAGTAAAGATGGGACTGCCAAGTAGTAACCCAGCTCCATGAGGCGCTCTGAGCAATGCTAAGTCAGAACTCAGTTCTTGGGCCTGCCTGCGATGCCTTGCCCCATGGGCCTGGCTGTGTAGAACACAGCTAGGAGCACACTCTGGAATGCTCAAACACTACTGTTAAGTGTGCACACATGAGCTGGGCATGGAAGCAAAGGGTCAATTCTGCTGATGCTGCTGGATACCCTCATTCAGCAGAGAAGAGACAAAGACTGGTGTTTCCTCTGTGTAATACACTGGAGCCACTCCTGAGGCCTCTGAAAGGAGGCCCACATGATGGCTGCTCCTACGTTACTTGCATAAGCTATAGATTTCCAGAGGAAGAAGTGCCACCAGAAGCGCGTTCTTCTATTCTGAGATCTGAACTTTTACCATCAGTGAATGCAAGAACTTAGTGATTTGGTCTTCTTGCTAAGAATGACAAGTGTGCCAAAGTAACTTTTAAGGAAGAACACTTTTTTTCTCCAAAGCAGGGGAAATAAAAAGACAGTAACAGGAGACTTGAAAGCTCCATGCTCTCTTATAGGCTTTTCTAAGCTGGTGCATTTACTGTGAGCAAACATACACTCAAATAGCACAGCAAGGACCATGCTGCAAGTGGTAGTTGGCCCCTACCTCTCTAGGCTACTCAACAACATCACTTGCTTTTAAGAAAGTTTTATGTGAATGACAACAGAAGCTCCTGGATATGCAGCTTTCTGTATTGATTTCATGATGTGCCAGTTTGCAGGCATTTCATACAGTGCAGACAAGAAGCATTTCATTGTCTGCAGGGTTAGACACTCAGACCTTTCCCTCCACTAACTTAGGCCTCTCCAGCTTCAATTGCAGAAATCCTTTTAGTAGGAACAAGACTGTTACCATTTCCTGGCAAGCTGCTGAATGTGAATAGGTCACTTGATCTTGCACCTCCTGAAGTTAATGGTGAAAACATACTTGCTTTCAGTGACTGCAGTATCATGCTTTTAGCGAGCACATTGCTATTTCCTTTTGCAACCCTTTCAATGTCTCCATCACAGCAGTTCTTTGCCTTAAACAGGGGAAGCAATGAATAGGTCTCCCACAGTGCTGCCAACATCTTCCCAGCCAAGTAGTTGAAATTCTAGATTGTGCCAGGGCCTGTGAAAGCCAGCAGCTTTGGCCTATGTGGTCCCGCTCCTGGCTATGAACCCACAGCACTCTTGCTTTTCACTGTTCTGAGAGCTCACTTTGGACCAACTCAAATTTCTCCCTCATTTAAGGAAGCAGTTCTAAATAACGACACATTATTTAGTTCCTGGAAGGAAAAACAAGGGGATGCAAAACCATCAGAATTTTCAGCAGCAAATCTGCCCTTTTTTTCTTTAACTGGCTTCATAGGATGCATTTTCCTGCAAAATGCTTGTCCTGTTTAATCCCTGCTGAGTTAGCTGTAGAGTCAAATACCAGATCAAAAGGAGGCCCCAGCAAGTGAAAGTTACAGGGAAGTCTCCTGCTGCCAGGGTCTCTTCTAGGGACAGCTGTAGGCTAATGGATAAGCTATAAAGAGGGCATTTAGGGCAGGTCTGACAATGGAACTGGGGTGTGGTGAACAAAGAAAACATTTTAAAAGGATGCAAAGATAGCAAGTGTTGAACAGCAGAGGTTGACAGCTAAGCTGTCTCTGCCTCACACAGAAAGGCCAAGCCTCTATGGACACACAGAGAGCTGGTGCTGCTGCAGGATGCTGCTCTGCTGGCAGGATGCACTGCTTGTTGCAGGATCAGAGCAGGGCATGAGTGTGGGGGTTTTCCATGTGTCATCCCAATGGACTGACTAGAAAAAAGTATTTTTTTTTTGAGTCAGTTCTAGCAGCAGTAGTTCTCATTAGAGATTGGGGGAGGGAAAAGAGAGAACAGCAAACTAAATGGAAATCCTCTGCCAATGTACAAAAACTCGTAAGTGGTGACTGTGGAATACCAGGATGGATAACTCATGCCCTGAAAAGGAGATTTTTTAGGATAAAAAATCATTTTGAAGAGTTACAGGAAACTGAAGTGCTGTCTCTACAGTCTCTCTAGTGGTAAAGCCTGTCCAGGTCTCCTACCTGTTTAATGAGCACTCTTAACAGTTCCAGCACGCACTGCCCGCAGAGGCGTCTGTGTCACTTTATTTAGCTGCCCACCAGCCAGCCCATCTCTCAACACCCTCCAGTGCATGCATGGCAGATCAGCCCTGGAAGAAGAAGGGAACCTACCTGCAGGGTGACCTGGTATCACGAGGCTGTTGGTAGGTAACGCTGGTGGAGGTGGCAGCGTGGGTGGGGTGGCAAACATGGCCGGATGGTGCTGGTGTTGGGTCTGCGATCTGAGAGAGAAGTGCGAGGTAGCAAGATTAGAGATGGAGAGGGGCAGGGCTGGGCCGGAGGAATGGTGCGGAGGAATCTGGGGAGAGAGAGGAAGGTGTTTCGGGATGCTGATGCTCGTTGCACTGCTAGCACTGCTGCTCCGGCTGCAGAGAGAAAAAGACAGGGGCAGAAAGGGAAGAGAGAAACAGAGAGAAAATGTGTTACGATGACACTGAAACAGCACCAGCAATACACTACCTGAAACAATATAACCATACACACAACACTGATCTCCCCAGACTTACATTTGGTTGTTGTTTTTTTTTTTACATCAGAGAGAGTAACAAATATCAGTGAAGCTTTTACTCTCCAGAGCAGCATTTCCTCTGGTGCTTGAGCAGATTACAACCCTCAAAACTATTTATGAGACACTGACACTGCTGGATTTTGCACCTTTATTTGGCCTCTGATGAACCTGCAGTGGTCAGTGTGTCCTTGTGATCGAACAATGCAACTTTTCCGATTCCTTCTTCTGTTACCCTGGGTGTACAGAGCTGTGCGATTTGGGCACCAAGTTTTATCTGCTGTTCTTACTGTGCAGCTATACTCAAGCAAACACACACCATGTTAATATATTATCCTCACAATAAATCAGTATTTTAAATCTTTTTTTCTTATTATTACTCTGCTGCGAGTGATCTGAATTTTGTGGGCTGAAAGGAATTATCACTGCAGTTCTTTACTGTAATTCCCACAATAGCAATATCTGTTGCAGTTTCACATTTCTGAGATCTCTTGAAGACTTTGAAATAATATTAATCATTTATATCAAGGCAGCATTTACAGAGTTCAACAAAAACAAACCCTAAGTATGCAGGATTCAATGAAATATAAACTTAACAGCAGCTCTCTGTTATATACTGACCCTTGTGCAGCCAAATACAATGTTTAAAAACAGTTTTTAAATCTTGTATAACTAGTCTAGCTCTGGTCTGGGAGGCAAGGCATGTTTTGTGTACCAGCCAAAGTGCCATACAGGTTCCACTTGACTGGATAAACTCTCCTCTCTAGAAACTCTTTTTCCTTACCATTTTCATCCTTCTTACTTATTGGATGGAAGCAATTTAAACAGCAAAGCTAAGCCTCCTGTGAGATCTGAGCATGTCGGATTGAAGCAAATTTGTCAGCCTACACGAGAATCCTGTTCTACAGAGCACAACATTTTCTGATAGGGTTACCCTTCTCTGGATGTTGGTGAACCAACAAAATAGTGGTAAGTGTGAACACCCACCCACTTTGACAGGAGTCTTTCTGAATACAAAATAAGGGAGTGCAAATTCAAACTACAATCCTGAGGCAAATACTGGCTGGCTCAGACAGACCAGTGCAAAATTCCACTAGAAACCAGACCTAAAAGATCTTTACCCCTCAGTTCCACATGCCTTCCTCCCAGAAAGGGAGAGTTTATCACCATGCTTCACATGCAGCTATCTACCATGCTGGACAACCCAGCCAGTGCAGCTGGAAAACGCCATATCCAAACCATGGAGCATGTTACCCAGACAGGAAGAGCACTCTTGGCTCCAGTCCCAGCAATTCTCTCCCATCTGAAACAAGCTCGACCCTGGCATTATCACAGAGGTGACGCATCCCTTTCTCCTACCTGATATTATTGAGTCCGTTGTGGGCCACCTGGTGATGCACTTGGTAGTTGAGAGGCGGAGGGATGTGACTCGGAGGCTGGGACCGAAGCTCAGGTATCAGCTGAGGCTGCGACTGCGGCCGAGGTTGAGGTTGTGACTGAGGCCGAGGCTGCGGCTGTGGCGTGAGCCTTGGTGGTGCTGGTGCTGAAATCACGGGCTCCTTCTTCAACAGCGGGCTCGCTCTGGCGCTCGACGTGGGCGCTGAGGAAGTAGAAGTCACAACGGCAGCTACTGGCTGGGGGCTGGGGATAGGCAGGGTGAAGGGCACGTCGGTGCTCAGCTCCCGGCTCCGCTCTAGCCCAGACACCTTTGGGACATTGGCTGCTTTCGCTTCTGGCTTGTCATTCAAGGTGGGACCTTACAGAGCAACAAGAAAAAACAAAAGGCACACACTTGAGAGGTCTGCGGTTGTCTCGTGGCAGGGTAGAACATATGTCTGAAAAAAACCGAGACACGTCTCAGCTTGTGGGAGCACCGTGGGAGCAGAGCTGCTGCAGGATGGATGTGTTTGCGAGCCCGTCCTTTCCTGTCCTTGACTGGTTAGCCAGTATTCCTTGGCATGTGTGTAGAAGACAGTAAACGAATCCATACTACAAAGAACATATAGCTTGGTGACTTCTACAGAGTCCCAAGGTTACGTACAGTAGGAGTGTGAACATGTCTCAAGTTACTGCTGCAGGATTTCCTGCTCAATGTCAGATTTAAGGCCGATAATAAACTCATGAACACAAGTCCGATCATGAAGGTACTTCACTTTCTCAGTGGTCTTTCAAGGTAATCTACATTGCATTGAGGCTCAACCCAGCCACAAGGCACCATGACCCAAGCACCAATCACCAATGACAAGCCCACCTGGCCCCTGGGGAGGAGGCTTCTCTGGATATTTGAGCGTAGCAAGGGATGCGACATCTTTGTTGTGAAGCTGTTACACTGCTGTTCCTTGGCCACACACTTGTATGGAAGAATAGATCAGAGAAGGGTGGAAAAATTCAGCCAGAACTGCAGTAAGCACATATAGCCTCCGACAAGTAGTCCAACTTGTCCTCACCACTGCACTTATCTGTACACCAAAGCTATAAGCAATGCTGTGACCTTGCTGAATGCACCTGCGGTGGGAATTCCATTTGGAATTACTGGTTCTATAACGACAAGTATTTTCTTTTCTCCAAATTAAACTAGAAATGCAGTGGAACAGATTAAAAGGATGGAAAGGAAATGGGGAAAGGGAGAAAAGAACGGAGATTTCAGACCCAACAGTATTCAAACGGCCAAAGAGAACCAAAAGGACCAACATGACTGAGATTCAGCTCCCACAGGAATCCTTTTCAATAGAATCCTTTTGTCCTTGAGGGCACACATACACACCATCACAAGAAAAGCTTACAGAATGAGAGTTATTCGTGTGTTTCACCTGTCTGGACAGGTAGGGCGCACGCTGTCATTACTCACCAGAAGGTGTTGGAGTTGCATTTAGCTGGCTTGCAGACACCCAGGAGATGCTACCTACGTTCCTTAACACGCTCCCAACACCCTCGCCAACAAATTCCACCTTTGAAATGTTCCTGTCTCATCAAAGGCCGGAGCCAGTTCCTGTTGTAGGAGGTGTGGAAATAGCACAGCACACACAGGGAGCTAATTCTGGCAGCACACATGGTCTGCTACGCAGCCTGCTTGGAGCAGGACTGTGCTGCCATGGCTTTGGCCCCTTCGGTGCTGCCGTCAGACAAAGGGACAGTTTGTGCATCACAGGTACTCTGTTTTATTTAGGGAAATTGCTTTCTAAAATCAAATACTCTTTGCTTTCATTTGCCAATATTTTTGGTAATGCCACCTACGTTTGTCAATTTTCCTCAGATTTTATTATTGACAACTGAAAAATTGTCATTGTCTAATTAAGCCACGGGTCCACATGCTGCATTTTAGAGCGAGTGTACTCACAGCTGCAGATCCCACTGTTTTTCAGGAGCTACACATTAAAAGCAATTGGGTTTCATCTCTGACCATAGGTTTCCTGAGAGCCTATTAGATCTTTGCATCCGGTAGTCCTCCTCCTACAGAGTTAAACTTCATATCCTGTAATTACAGGCAATGCAAACTAATGGTCTATATTCAAAACACAGCGGCACCACAAAAGTTAGCTGAGTAAAAAGTCAATTAGATCCAAAACGAATCAATAAAGTCCCGCATTAAAAGCAGCTGTTTGACCAGCTTTAGGTATTGATTCCCCACGGTTTCAGCATTAGTTCTCACTTGCAATTTTCTCAAAGCAAAATCTCACTGGCTGAATGGGCCCACCAGCCTGGTTGTATCAGTTAGTGACAGGGGTATGTGCCTCATTCCTGCTGCCAACTTGCTTTTGTGTTCCATGCCCCAGAACAACCGAACACCCAATGAAAGAATACCCAGGTGGGTACTTTTGGGCACTCCCATGCCCAAGCTCCCTGATGCTGGGCCAGGTTTCACAGAGGTTCTCTTAGCGTTCTGTACCACAGCTCCCAACCTAGTCCCTTCTGCAGAGATGCAGCACAACCTCCCTGACAAAAGCATGGCCCCACCAGACCGCACCATGAAGTTCTAGAGACAAAAACGTGTTTATTTTAACGAAGTCCTAGAGTAATTTTCATGTTTAATGATAACAGGATGAGCCAATTTGCCTAAGACTTGACAGTCAGCTCTAATAATTCAACCTTAATTAAACCCGAGCGCGTGTCAGTTCAGCTCATCCCTTCACAGGAAATCTGACATTTGCAATGATTCATGCTTCAACCATGCTACGGGAAGGCCGGATCACATCTGCCATTCTCCACTATGCAGAGCGCTACCCCTTTTCAGCATGCCAACTTTGTTTATTTTCTAACCAAACACTTTGGATTTCTTCCATTGAGAGGTTTTCTTAAATGAGCAGTCAGTGGAATATGATTTTACCGGGATGAATGATGACCTGGTGCCAGAGACAGGGAAGGAAGGAGCGAAGCTGCTCCAACAAGAAAACCAAACAAGCCTGAGATGAGGCATTCCTGTCTTCTTCATCAACTCAGTTGTCCTTTGTAGCGCTGCAAAAATCCAGCCTCCCTGAGTCTTGTGCTACATCCCATCCCAACTTAATGTGGCAAAGATGAAAACTTCCAAACACTTTTAAAAGCACAGAGAGCTTTAGGTACTGCTGCTGGAGATGTGCAGCATTAAGCTGAAGCCTAAATTCAATTACGGCTGAACGTGCTGCAAAAAGGATGTTATGGGAGGAACTGAGTGAACCTTGAGAACCATCAGCACGGGCCCAATAAGAAATGTCACTGGGATAAATGTATGCTGCCCATCCCCAGGGCAGCACAGGGTGACACGCTTGCCTGCACATAACTGCAGCGCATTGCAGGCTAGATACTATACAGAAAGCCCCCCACACAAATTAAACCCTTCTGTTACAGGAATTTGCTTTCAAGCTGATTAAGAGTAGCTCAAGTGCAAGGGATTAAACATGTAAAGGCTGCTTTGAGGACTCCAATAAGCAGTTATTGTGTTATACAAACAGTACTTAGGGCAACGGCATTGCCAGCCCTGCCTCTCGCTCTCTGCAAGCTGCCGGTTGTTGCTGAAAGGGGACTGTCAACACACGTACAACGTGATTGGAAAAAATCTAATCTTGCCTGTGCGCCTTTCCTTTGTCTCTCGAAGAAAAGAAAGTGGAGTCATTCAGATGTCTTTCTGCAGTCTCCTGCATTGTATTCAAACAGCAATGGTGATGGGGCGATGTGAGAAAGAAATTCCTCTCCTACATCCATCAATGACATCTTTACCAATGGCAATTTCCCAAGAAACACAAGCATCACCATCTGCAGCCTATCTATCCCTCCATACACATCCCTGCAAACAGACAGAAGCCAGCCTGGCTGTTACCAACCCTGCTCCGTATTAAAATTCCAGCAAGAAATGCTGCAAAAGCATCACCACAGGAATTACAGGGACATATGTGGCAAGAAGCTGAGTGTTTCAGAGTTGGTTGATGAGTCCCAGGAATGAGTTTTGAACCATCAGCATTAGGAATCTTCGCAGAACAGCACGACTGTGCAGAGTACAGCAAAACAAAGGAATTACCAAAATAACTTATTCAATGAGCTTCAGCAAAAGCTTTTTTTTTTTTTTTTTTAAACAGAGCTTTTAGACTGCTGCATAATGTATTGTGGGTGTGCAACACAGAGAGGCACAAGTGAAAGCAAAGTATTTTGCATTGGCAATGATAGCACTGATGCTGGCAGAGCGAAAAATCAGTATTTAAGTGCTAATTCTTTATCCTGAGCAGACTTCAGCCTTTACATTGTGTTTTAGGAAGGCAGTGCTATTTAAGACACAAGACAATTATTGTGGCTCGCTCCGACCCCAGCTTGGTCCCAGCTATGATGTGCAATGGTGGGATGCTCCATGCAGCCTGGCCGGCTCCAGCCCTGCGCTCGGTTCCTTCGTACCAAGCTGTCTGTCAAGTCAAGTCATCTCGCAGCCATCTGAAACACCCTCCCAACAGCTGCCACTATCAATTACTCTCGCAGACAGCCCTGACTATCAGGAAGAGAACTGGAGCGAGCACTTGCCAGTTTTAATAAACTGTGTTGCCCAAGTCATTTAACCTGCTAGATTGCTGTATGCTGGGGCTGTAACAAGCCTTCAGCTTTTCAAACAAGAAGAAAGCAACAGTGGCAAAAAGCTGTCAGCCTGGTCCTCAGAATTAACTTCCAAGTGTGTCTTTTTTTCCCCTCCCTCTCCCTTCTGAGGCACCCAAGTTTTAAGACTAAAATATCTTCAAGTTGCTGTCACAGTGGCACGACAAGGACAGCATCCTACATGTCGAACACGAAGCCGTGGCTCCAGAGAGCAAAGGGCTGCAGGCTGTCAGCTGTGTGTGGAGCAGCCCTGGGCCACCACCGGCTCTGTTCAGGCACAGGCTGCCGTCCCCCAGTGATGCCAATGCTGCCAGGCCAATGCTGCCAGGAGCTCTGGGACGCCCCGAGCATCCCCAGGCCCCCAATCCTGCTTTCTCACACAGCCGGCTCAGGGGCTCAGCCAACCAAACACGTGGTCAGTTGGAATTGCCTCCAGCACACTCTGAGGGAGGCATTTGCACTTTCACTAGAAAGCTTATTGCACTCCACAAATGACAAAGAAGGTTAAAAAAAAGCCCTGTGCTCAACAGTCTGCCTCAGCCAGAGCCGCAGATGAGACCCTTTGTTGTGGGAGCTTGCAGCGCAGGGAAATTTCACTCTCCCCCCAACAAAGGGAGAGCATAAAGACCCATGGATTTGGTGGTGATTTGCTGCTTTATGGTTCTTTAACGGGACGTTTTATTCCTGAAGATCTGAGAGCTTTCCATGCTCTATCCAGGCATGTTAGCTGTAAGCATGCGTGACGACACTGCAAAGCTGCAGGAGCTGAATGGAGATGGGTGCCAAACACAGAGATTGGGGCCAGTGCATAAAGGAGGAGGATCACCATTCTAATCCCCCAAAGTAAGTCACACTGCATTTTCCTAGCAATGCTGCTTCTGGCACCATTTCAATGCAAAGCTGAAACTGGATTTGCAGCTAAAGCACCTACTGCGGATGCCGGCGTTGTAATGAGATTGAAAGTTTCATGCAGGCTATTAATCTAGGGCTATAATGGTGGATCACACACTGCAGGGTTAAATCCCTTCAGTGCTGCTCCTAAGCAGATGACCAGAAATGTGTGACGTAGGAGCTGCTCCCCAGCCCTGGGCACGGGCTGTTATAAACCCAGCAGTTACATACTGAGGGTATTTTTGTGTCCTTTTGCTATTTTTGCCATGTGTGATAGCACACTGCACATCTGACTGGAGTGACAGACAAGCAGCAAGGTAAATAAGCTATCTGAAAGGCAAAAAAGCCTCAAACACATGAAAGCAAGTAAATACAAAAACCCAAATCCAGATCAAGCTTTAAGCAGACAGAAGTGTTCTACAGCAAGTAAGCTTATGAATTTAATTAGTCAAACCAGCACAAGTAATAAACTATCAACTACTACATTACAGGAGAAAAAGTACTACTTTTGCTGTTTCAAATCCTCATCGATTCCCATCCAGTCTACGAGTGAGTTATTAATCACTCCAATTAAATCACAAACACAGGTCTTTATGGTGAAATTGAACCTCCCACCAATAGATCAATAGCTCAAATCTCCAAGAGCAATTACTGCACAACAGAGCAGCTCGTTACAGAGCTCTATGCAGGTCACAACTCTCTGTCATATCCTTCCCAGGCAGTGCAAACAAACTGGGAAAAAAAGATTTTATAACTATTATTTTCAAAATAAACAGACATCTGCTCAGAGTTACCTAATCTCTTTCACATCACAGAGGCAGATCTGCCAAGGTCACATTGGAGACACGATTACATTTTTTCACAATTTGTTATTCTAGCAAAGCCCTGATAAGATTGAACTATTGAAGTTCACACTCTGGTTTAATTTCGGGAGGTTAAATGCCAAATCCTTTTCTTATTGCTACAAGGAAGGGATCTGCCAGGCTGCATAATACCCTGTGTGGGCTAAGACAACAATTTTGTTTCATCTGCTCAGTCTTACAAAGGTTTTGCCTTTTTTTTTAAACAACATCAGAGAACTCCAAACACCCAAAGAATCATTTAAAGTAAAATCCGTCAGGGAGACTGCTCCGAGGGAGTGGGAATGACCTTTCCGACCCCCAGCCTGGAGAAGTTAAATCAGCGGCTGGCTGAGAAAGCACGTTTGCTAACCAAAACCAGAACAAGGCACGGTGGAACATTCTCCAGCACCAGATCATCTCTGCTGGGAGCGGCAGATGATTACCCTAAGCAGCCAAGCGTGCACAGGGCTGCAGAAATTCCCATCCCTGCCGTGGAAGATCTCCGATGCCTGCCCCGACGCAGTGCAAAGGGGAACCACCCGCGCCCTTTCCAGGTGAGAGCCGTATTTCCACACGCATCCTTGCTTCCAACCGCTGCCCCCTTCCAGCAGGTCCCTGAGTGCCGTCCATCACCCCTTGTTAGGGAAGCTATTGGCATCCAATTAAGTGGGGATGGACTCACGCCAGGGAGCTAATCGAGATGAGTTCAGTTCAGGCTGCAGGCGAAGACCCCATCAGCAGGGCACTGTACTTCTGCTTTGTTCCCTCACCAGCTCTGTGTGGATGTGCCCAGCAGCCCTGCACGACACTGAGCATTCCCATGGAGGAACGGCACCAAAATGGGACAGGGACCCCGTCTCCACAGCTCCCCATCACCACACTCACACAGCTTTACAAAAGGAGGAGGGGAAGCTGGCTCTTCCCCACTGCAGCAGAAATGGCCCAGAGAACAGGTCCTTTCTACAGGTCAGCAGTTGTAACTGGAGTTCAAAAGATCAATCCACGCTGGAATTTCTTGTCTGGAATGTGGTATGCACAGCTGATAC
Organism: Phasianus colchicus; assembly: GCF_987193195.1. Lineage (NCBI taxonomy): Eukaryota > Metazoa > Chordata > Aves > Galliformes > Phasianidae > Phasianus > Phasianus colchicus. Next base: position 11,849,297 of record NC_143453.1, on the reverse strand, counting down.
AACAAACACCAGCCCAAAATCCAGCATCCTACATGTCTCCTGAACCTAGCTTCTCTCTGGCCTCTAGATGACCAAAGATCACCCCCATCCATCAAGTTCTGGGCTCGTGGTTGGCTTTCCTGTCATCTCATAGAGCACACAACAGACCCATTAATACACACACCCAAATTCAGCCTCTGGTTAGATTCAGGATTCAAACTGGTTGTTCAGGGCAGAGGATAGCCCTTGCATAGACCAATATTTCCAAGGGAATGGCCCTCTTCCCAAGCCACATGCTGCAGGCCTGCCAGACCCTGCCACAGCAGCGTTCTACACAGGTTAGGAGGCTCTGTGCTGAACTCTGCCATTCAGTTGTTCAAGGAAAACACACACAGCAGTAATCACTTCTAATGGATGTAAGCCTGCAGTGGTCTGTGCTGGATGTCAGAAGACTGCAGAAAAAGACCTATTGTGTCTGTGTGCAATCAGCATTTGAAGTGCCAAAGCTGTTTTTCTGGCTCAGGAAAGTCAGCAGTGAAAGATGTCAAAGGGCAGTCAAGAGAGCTGTTAAGGAAACCTCTCAGTAACTTGACCAACTCCCATGCCCAGTGTAATGACTGGAGCCTTGAAAAGGCAACACTTTGCTCCAAGGTGACTTTGTTTTGCTAAACAGGACCAGAAAAGAGTGACTGACCACACACAAATCAGCAAAATCCTGTCTTACTTTTTTGCCAAGTCCAGCTCTCACAGTTCAGTAGCTGCAGTCACATTAGTGCTAATACCCCTATAATTGGGGCAAACAAAGCTTGAGGTTCAGTGCCTGTTAAATGAGGCCAATGCTTTCCATGTTCCCTGCCCCTGCAGCCCCATCTCTGCCCTGTGCCACACTGCTCCCGTCTCCCTGGCATGAGACAGCAGCACCTTCTCCCCACTGATGGTACTGAGGATCTACGATCAAGATGAAAAGAAGCTGAAGAACAAATTATCCTGCAAGGCAGTAAGGTCTCCCAGTTCACTCTTATTCACACGGTCATAATTTTTGGCTACTGCAATGGCAGCTTAAGAAAAATTAAGATACTGAAAGGAACAGCTAATACACTCAACAGCATTTCAAGTTGCATTGTGGATAATTAAAATATTTAAGGGACACGCTGAAAGTTGTTAATCAGGGAACATTTAGGTGAGTGGTGTATGCCCTTTGGATTCAGTCCCTATGGCAACCAAATACTCCAAAGGATGCGCTGGAAGAAGCATGTCAGGAGCTGCCTCAACATTTTAATTCACAGAGAGAGCAATGCATAAATACAGCTAGTGACAAGCACAGCACCAGCAAAAAAAAGGTTTGCCAACAGCATTCAGAAGCCACAAATGGCCCTTTGTTTTTTAAGACTGAAAAAGGTCCATTCTTCCTTTAAGAACATTGACTACAAACGTCAAGAAAACTGGATGATGTTGCACATGCAGTGTTGAATCACATGTACAAACTGTGCTTCTGCTCCTCGTGTTGAAAGGTTTTGCATCTAAATCTTCAGAAAAATTACTTCCATCTCCCCCAGCTCAACAGGGACAAACTATGAGAATGCAACAGCACAAAGACAGCTTCTGGGTGTGCTTGGGGTGGAAAATGCGAGGAATGATGGTCTTTTCCTTCAAAGCAAAGAGCAGCTCAGTACATAGCAAGGAAAGGAACGAGTGTGCTCATTTATGACCTGCACTGCAGAAGGCAGACTGCTCCGCCATGATCTCAGTGCGAGTGAAATGCAGCTGTGATGCTCCTTCCAGCCTTCTCCCTTGATGAAGTGTGAATTCTTCAATGGGCAGCAGAAACTTTGGAATACTCTGGTGCCGGAAATGCTTGAGGATAATGTCAGATCTGGCATCTAATAAGATTTACCAGAGGAACTCTGTGCTCTGCTCTGCAGTGGAGTCACACCCTACATGAAAAGGAACACTTGAATCTCTTCTTTCATCAAGAATTATGACTGCGGAAAGAAATCTCCCCAGTGGAGGGTGCTGGGTGGTGCAACGCTGCAATTCCAGCCTGGCTGTGCACAAAGCCTGAAAGACTCACTTGAGCCTTATAAACCCAAACGCTTCCGCTCCACTCCTCTTCCTGCAGCCTCTGGAGCCCCATGTCACTGCAGAGGCCCTGCCACGACCGCTGGATGCCGTGGAAGCCATACCTTCAGCTCCTACCAGGTGGGCTCTCAAGGCCACCCGTGATTCTGACATCTGTAAGTACAGTTGTGGAAAATACTTCACACAGAACTGCTGCATACTTTTATTTCAGCACTGGGTGAAAGACAGAGAGAAGTAACCAGCCTCAGCCTGCAGATACTTTTCTAAGAAAGTAATTGCTGCACACTTCGTATTTCCCTTTTCACATCTGCCATGTGTCCCAGCAATTCTATCGAGTTCACAGCAAGTTTTTCCTTTGAGTCCTCTCCACGTCACATTTTTTCCAAACAGCAAAATCCCAGTGAAAAGCAGCAACTTGGGTTTGGCAAAACACCTGTAATCCAGGGTTCCTGCATGTTAGGAGGGCAAAGTGGGGTCTGTGCAAATTCTTGAGAGTTGGCACAGCAGACAATAGCTTCCATTCACCGTACCTGTATTTCCTGACAAGCAGGTTGCTGTTTTCATCTGTCTGCCTAAAGCCACCTGCTCCCCATCCAGTCCCAATCCTACAGGCTGCACGAGTGCTGCCCTCTACATGAGGAAAAGCTCAAAAATAACCGTCTGTGACCAGCAGGAAATCCCAGCAGCTAGAAACGATGTATAGCTTCCACACCAAAGCGGCTCAACAGAGAGCCAAAGAGCTGGGAGGAGGCAGCCCTCGGCTCAGGCATTCCGCCATGCTTTGAGGCATGCTGGCTCACATCAAGCAAAATGGAGCTCACACTCCAGGTCCCTACAGGGGCTGGTTCCTCCTGTTAGCTAATGCACTGTTACGGATGGACCCCAAATGGTTAATCAATCCCATGATTACAAATTCAATGGCTCATCTCTCCTTGTGCAGAATCCAAGTTCTGGTGGCACTGTTTCTGTTTTTGAGGACTCAATATGGTTTTGGTTTTGAAGACAACACCCAAACTGCCAGCGGTTTGTTTTAGGGAACCATCTCCTCCCACACTCATATAACCATCTGCAAAATGGATCACATATGTTGCGTGCAGAGAGTTTGATTCAGCTCTGACAGCATGAGAGCCTCTAGCCCAAATATCTGAAAGTAATAAAACCCATCCCATCCTCCTGATGCCTGATGCTAACAGTGGATTGACCTATATTCACTTCGTATTAGAACGCCTGTCAATAGTAAGCAACCTGCGCAGATACGTAAACACAGTTAAAGACAAAACAAAAGAGCTATTGGTTTCTGGCATGTCTCTCAGCCACCTCCTGCTTTGGCTTGCAGTAAGGATACAAAACCTTTCTTGCTCCCATAAGATGATGAATGGTAATGCTGGTCCATGCATGGCTGCTTTGCACTGTGTTACAGGCCATTGGAAGTGACTGGAATGCTCCACTCTGCCTTATGATCACTCCACAGACAAACAAGGCCGAGAGGGACAGAGCACCCACTATTTCACATACAGACATGTGAAGCAAGGAGAATTACGGGAGGACGCAGTGCGGGCAGCAGGCACCAAGGCAGCAGGCAGTTTCTCCTTTGGCGCCTGTGTCCCCATGCCTGCAGCCCTACTGCAGCCACAGGGCGCAGCCTCGCCCCAGCAGCACAGAGCACATCCCGCAGCGCCACATGGGGAGCTCGGCGTGCTGCTAAAGGGCTCTTTTTCCTTCCTAGCATCAGGAATTTCCCACCCCTTCATTTTATAAATTACCAGAACAGACATTTAAATGTTCAAGAGTAATCTGAATGGAGTATTCATGCCTTGGGCATTTTTACGCTCTACAAGAGGAGAAACAAAAGGGCCTCATTTAATATCTCCCTGTAGCATTCTCTGCTCTTGCTCTTCCATCACCGATCTCCAAAGGCAAACTCGCAGCGGTTCGATGCTCCTGCAACACTCCAGCCCTCCCCTCTTCCTCTATAACAGCAAGATGTGCTTTAAAAGCAAACCTCACAGGCAGTGCAAAACAGGTGGTGGGAATCCTTTCACAGAGAGAAAAATCATTTGTAACCAATAAAAAGAGAAGAATATTCTGATTCCCGGGGTTTGATCAAGCACCCAAGGGAGTCACTGGGTAGCACGTCTGCTATTGCTCTAGCAGCTCCAAGCACCTGCACCTGGACCCTCTGGGGGAACCTGGGGGTGTCAGCTCTATGGGGGATTTACAAGCTCTGTGTCAGCCTCTCCTGCGAGGCACAGGGAAGAGGAATGGCAGCCTCAGACAAGCAGCTTGAGAACACCCCCTCCAGCCCTGCTGCCCGCCCTCGTTCCTCCCTGACTGCTAAAACTGAAGAGAGCATAAAGGTGAAAAGTGAAAAGCATGGCTGAGGCTTGAGAATGGAGAGACCCACATCTGTGCTCCCATATGCTGCCATGGCATCAGGCACTGAAACACCCATGGCCAGAAGTGCAGGCTGGAATCCAGACTTATCTGGATGTGGTCTAAGGGATGCTTCACTATGATGTGGCCAGCACAGTTGTTTGTTCAAGAGTTAAAAGGAAGTGATACTTCTTCCTATGGAGGAAGATCAGGAAATTAAATCCGGACTGGTCTCAGATCTCCCTCCTCACTCTTACGGGTTTCACTGCACAAAGAAAGGGTGGTGGCAGGCTTGAATATTCTCCAAATGTGACTTCCCTTTCCTGTACAAGTCACTTTTAGAGAAAAGGGTTTAAAAGAACCAGTCCCTCGAGCCTTGTATGAACACCCGTTCCCTCGTCTACCCACATCAATTCGACCCTTCCACAACTGAGGTCACTTTGAGCTACGTGTGCCCACCGCTCCCAGGCACCGGAGCTGCGAGCTCTACACACATGCTGAGTGACACCCCATCACTCGACAGCAGAGGCCAGCCCTACAGCAGTACCAGAAAGTAACCTCTTTAGCTTGGAAGGCTACAAAAACCAGCTAAAGCCTTCACGCAGCCTGAAACACAGCTGCAGTGTTTACATCTCTCCCTGAGAACCACACAGACATTTATCACTGTATGGCCGTGCTCTCCCAGCCACAGACCAGCCCTGGCATCCAGGGAAGGACTGTATCACAAACAGGCACCCACCCCAAGCACCCCTGAGGTATGCGGCACGTTATAGCTGCCCAGAATTAGCTTCTGACCAGAAAAGGGAACACTTTCTTCAGTCAGTCTCAGGAAACGTTTTCGTTACGGCCAAACTTCAGACATATTCACCATCGCATACTGAGGGTGGCTTTTCTAAGAGCTAAGGATCACAAGGAAGCCACGTGGTCAAACAAGAGGTCGTTATCCACCAGCTGCAGGGCGCAGTGGGAGCTGCTAAGCAATGAGCAATTTGAGAATAGAGCTGCTAAAGCCCTACCGGCAGTTTAAGTACTGATTTTTCTGGCTAAGATTCATAGGGATATCAAGTCAGCACGAGGATATCTTGTCAAGGGTGGTAAAGTCAATACCGTAATAGGCTGCGTCGTTTCTCTTTACTGCCACAACCATACGACTTCATCGATACTCAGACCTGGAGGCAAAGGACATGAGGATGCTGCTCTGCGCCGGGTGTCAGCCCCTGCTTCGTGCCATACAGCCACAGCAACTCAGTCCAACAGATGAGATTTGCAAAATGGGAATCATACGGAACTGCTTCTACTTAAGATGCCTTAATACCTGGGGTTTAATATTAACTTATTGGTTCCTGACACAATTACACGATGGGAGATTATTCAAAGGCACAAAGTCAGCAGGAAGGTTTGACCCAAACCTTTAAAATCCCCGTAACTACACAGTTCACTTCTACCACAACCTGGATGCTTTCAGGACCATCACCAGTAGCAAACAACATTCATTTAACTGAATGTGCTCCAAGAGCTCTGTGGAGCGATCTGCCCTCCTGGTGCCAAGTTGCACAGCCCCCCCAGTTCCACGCACCCGCGGTGGACAGCAGTGAGGTTCTCCATCCCCTGCTCCCTGCAGGCTTTCCACTGCCACCTCTGGAAAGCAGCAGATGCTGAAGGAAAAGCCCTGCAGATTCCCCGAGCTCCCTTTGAAACCCAAGGAGAACAGATGAGCAACACATTCAAAATTAATTACAGCAAAAACCTACTGCATTGTTCTCTCCTCCCCTTTCTTTTTCTCCTGACCCCCAATCGCAGAGCTTTCACTGAAGCCTCTGTGTGGTGTGTATATTTTCCTAAAGTCGCCAGGGCCAAAACAGTACAGCTGAGACATTCACAGAAGTCAAAGAGAGTGCAGAGCCAGGTTAGCGCGGGGGTACAATAGTTCCTTAAGAACGAGCGTCTCCCCTGCCCGCCGGCCCCCTCCTCCCAAACCTTCCGTCTCTAATGAACCTTTGGTGTCCGTCCACCAAAAACAAACATCAATCAGGCAACAGGCTGTTCCTTTTCCCCTGTTGCTGGTCTGAAATAACAGTCATCCCCCGCTGGGCTGGGAACGCCACTTCCCCGTCCAGCACACATACAGGATAATAAGGGGGAGGCGAAGGAGGGAGGAAAACCCGCTCCAAGGTGCCAGAATACACAGCGAGCTGTGCCTGTCGGAGCCAGGGAAAACTTGGGAACACAACAGCTTTTGATTCCTTCTGTCCCACTGGGCACGTTAATTATTTAAGGGCTGGCTTGTGAGCTGCTGGTGGTGGTAGGAAAGGGGTGGAAGGGAAATCAGGCTTTTCCCCACTGTCGCAGCCCCGTCCCTGCGCTGGCACAACTGTGTGCACGTATGTGTGCATGCAAGCAAGTGGCTTCAAGCCTGCTCAGAGCTGCATCCTCCCCCACCCTGCACCAAGACCTTCCTTGCTGGCTCGCCAGCACAGACAGCACAGGACAGCATCTGGATCCAATGAGTGACAGCACAGAGCAACGCGCCCGGACTCCTCTCTGCAGTTCCTCGCGTGTTATGACAGGGGGAAGGGGGAGTTTATATTGGACAGAGCTGGAAATGGAGCTGCAAATCAGAGTTCGGCTCATGATTTGCTAGCAGGGCTTTCTAGGTGTCTGAAGGAACACTTTGGAAGGAGAACGGGGAAAAGGAGAATGTAACTACATCTCATTTGGATGGAGAGGACTCACAGATGTTAGGAATATTTTTGATCAACAGCTTTCCTGGCACTGCTCTTGGTGAAATCCACAACCTTGACGGCTAGCTGAGTAAGAAAGTGCTGGCAAGCTCCTGCCTGCATGCAGGCAATTTGCAATGCTGCCAGTCAATATTTCAGTGAAAACAAAATTGCAGGGATCACATTCAAAGAGGGGAAAAGGCAAAATAAAACAAAGTAGAACAAAAAAACCTCAAGACTCCCATTTTAAGAGAAACTCTGATAGGACCCGTTGGGAAGACCCTCCCAAATCATAACACACCCTTTGTTTGCTTAGCATTAATGCCCTGCGAGGCTACAGAGAGCCCACCAGCAGCATGAGCAGCTCGGCAAGGAGTGGCTCTACACGGGGGCACCTGGCAACATGTTCAGAACAGGCTGCAGGAAATGATGCAGAAAGATGTTTGCTGCTGTCCTTTCGGTGGAGGAAATGGATGCAGCAGGCAGGGCCTGAGCCACAATCCCAGACCCAGTCCATTAAAAGCATTATGCCCAGAGTTTGTCTGTTGCTCTGGTGAGATGCACAAAATAACCGGCCCTACTTTGATCATTAGGTTGGTCGGTACAGAACGTAATGGAAGAATTCTCGTTGACTTCGTGTTTCTAGCTCAATTTTTAAGATTGATTCAATAATAAAAGCAATGATAATGTTCATTATTGTGTAAACATTCAATGCTAAGGTTGTCAGATTTCTTTCCCAGCCATTATGCCCACAGGTCAGGCTGTCCCTGCAGGGCTGGCACTGGGAGCCCCTCACTGTGCCATGCAGGACAGCCACATGCAGGGGCTGTGCAGCTCTTTGGAAGCTCTCTCAACATTGGATCACTGATAAATACAGAAATACAGAACAAACTGAGCCAACACCAGCAGCAGATGCAGGTCCATAGACGTCTGCTTGTTACCAAAATCCACCGCAGCTGAGACTTAAATAGTCTCTGTTATGCAAAACAGGAGAGGGAGTGGAATAGAGGGAAACTGGCAATTACCTAATTTTATTTCCCTTCTTGCCCATTTGCTTTTCATCAGGTTGCTCTGTGCTTGCATATGAGAGGTGCTTGTGAGTGCTAAGTTAAGCACAAAGCCAGCTTGGTACTTTCCTTTCACTGGGAGGAAGTCTATACGTGCCTTTCTGGTTGCAAAGGGCAAGCACAGCTAGCACATTATTTTATGTTACTCTGCAAGTGCCCCGTGCTGCCTGGGAAGCAGCAACAGCCGGGCTGCACCGTCCCTCATTCCAAGCTGTACTTCTGAACATGACACAGCTCGCAGCCCAGCACTGTGATCCAGAGCGGGGAGATGCACCAGTCCATCTGCAGTCTTCTCTCTCACCTTCTAAAAACCTATTTCTTGCTTAAATTACCCAGCCCCAGTTGGCTGCCTGCTAAAGAACTCTCCTTGCTTACAGCCTGTGTGCAGGCTTTGCTGCTCACCTTGCTAACACTTCCAACCATGTACCTGCAACAGGGCAAGAAGTTAACATCCATTTTGTTGGAGGGAGATCTGGAAGTATGAACACTCCCTTAGGACAAGCCTTAAAGAATTTATTAGTGATGAAACCAATATATTTCTTCAACAACGTAATAGGGCCCCATAAAAATTACTTCAATATCTTTTACAATTTAATGGCAAATGAGAACCCTTCCATAGGTGTTTTGAACTGTCCGACAGAATCCTATAGCAGAGATGTAATTCTACAATAAATTTTGCTGGATAGTTAAAAATTTATATATATATATATATATATATATATAAAGACTTTTAATTTCCTATTACCTGCAAGACCTTGCCATCCATTCAAATCAAATAAATGAAGTAAAGCACTGCAGTCACTTGTCTGTCCCAGCAGTTTACAAGAAAATATTTACTGTTTGGAAAAAAGCCACTCCAGAACAAGTATCCTTTTCAGAAGCACAGAGAGGCAAACACAAACAGCATGCCAAGTGCTGCGCTCCTGCCCTGCACACCCGGAGCCAGGGGAAGTGAATGGGGTCAGCGCGGCCCCGGGGGGAGCAGCAGACAGACACGGCTGTCCTGGAGCTCCCCGCTCACAGCCCTGCTGCCAGCCAGGATGAGCGGCGCATCAGGCTCATGCCATGCGTTTCATTTGCTGAGGAACTGAAGCTTTACGGAATCTTACATGAATAAAACATGTCCCCGAGGCGTTTTAAAGCCAGAACAGAGGAGAAGCGGTGGTTTGAGGGACCGATAGCTGTGCGGGGGCTGCAGCTGCTGCTGTGCCATGGCTGCCCGCCCGCAGCACCGGCTGCAGGCCGCCTCGGCCCCGCTCCGCAGGAAGCAGATAAGCCAACTATAAACAGGGAGTACAAAATACGTATCTTGCAAACGACCTTTAAGAGTCTGGTTAATGTAAACTCCTGCGCACATTTGGAAGGAATTCTCTCCTCTTTCTGGTTTGCAGTTTGATGGTCCTTTTATCTCCTTTCACATGAACTGAAGAAAGCTAAAATCGGCCTCCGCAATCAATACGAGTTTGAGCTGGCGCGCTCAGGATATACACTATTTTGCTTTTATAGTTTATTTTAAATAAAAAGTATAATTAAAGAAAATAAACCGCTCACTTCATAACATTTATACAACGAAGACTTTATTTATTTTATTTACGTTTCGGTGGGCAAGGCACAGCATGCAGTTGGCTTTCTGCGCTACTTAACAAAGCCGCATTTGAAATTTAAAATCTTAAAGGAAATGAACAAATTCTGCGGAGGAAAGGCAGTTAAGCAGAGACTTCTTACATTACCCTCGGTAATCGTGCATGCGTGTGCTCCTGCGTGCCTCTCCCTGCTCCAAAAACATACCCATGGCTTGGATGCTTTAAATCAAAAAGCAATTTCAGTCTGTAATACGCAAATAAATAATTAAACATGCTTTATCTCCTACAGTATTGCCTCTATTCATTCTAATCCCACTGACGGGAATGCAGCAACATACCCCACATCCTTAAAATAACAAAACAAAACACAAGACACCAAACAGAAGGCCTGGAAATGTTTATAATTCAACTTTTCAACTCTCTTGGCTGCAGCCTGAAGCTACAAAGCAAGCTCTATGCTGGCTCACTTGAGGGAGACGCACCGGGAGATAGCTGTGCAAACTGCACAGCAAATGGCGCAAGCCAAAGCCGCCCGCCGGCACGAGGCCATTCGAACTCTGCAGGCATACGGCACTCAGCTCCAAGTCAGTAAATTATCCACTTCTGCATTCTGAATGGTACGAAGTTAGTTGGACAGTGTGGTTGTGCTGAATGGCCTCTCCTACTCGCCCACTGTACGTGTTTTCCAGATGGCTGCTATGGCTACGGGTGGCTGTGTCCTGAATTACCATGAAATGCATGTAGCGCACAGGCGAGACATGGATGCCGGTGCGTATTCCCACTCCCAAAGAGAAGGCCGGGAGCTTTCCAGAGCCTGCAAGATGACAGAACTGCAAGAAGACTAAAAAGACTGCACTCACTGCAGTTTCCTGCACTTGCTTTTATTCCGAGATGTGCCTAACTGGCTGTGACTTGTGTGATTATCTCGGTTATGCATGCTGGTAGAAAATCAAAGTCCTCCTCTTTCCCTGGCCGCTGTGTAATTATATATCTGCATATGCAGGAAAGCCAGACAGCTAATATACTCATGCAAGCAGTGACAAAATTAGATAGATCTTTTCAAACAATGCTGGGATGAACTCAGATGCTAGATTTCGCAGTACCTCATGGTATCCAGCACTGCCAACCCCAAGAATTCACAAATCACAAGCCGTCTTTAAAATGAGGTTAAGAACAAGGTATTTGGGCTTCTTTTCAACTACCTGCTGGCTGGGAAGCACAGAAGAACCACAGTTCCAAGCTTTCCTCTGTGGCCAGGAAGACTAAAATCTCACTTAAAAATGAAATTAAAGCTTCAATTCTCGTACAGTCCTCTGAGGGCTTGGGTTTCATGAAAAACATAGAACATTGTACAGTTGTGCTAAAACCACAGGAGATGCAACATAGGGAGTAGAGCAGCTGCAGAACATCCTGAGAACTGTATCAATCACAGCAATGTGGTTGCTATCTATGTAGATGCACTGCTTTATTTATTATTACAGATGCTGCTCTGCAAGTTTTTGCATGCCTGTAATTATGGAGGACTGTTGTCCCAAGATTTCAGCTGCTAATGATCATCCTCCTTGAGTTCACACAATGGCCAGGTGACTGCAAACAGGCTGGTGACCTCATCCAAATGTAACCAAAACCTGGGGATAAAGCTGAGGTCAAGGGACTGGAGACACCACTGCTTTTCCTGCATTTCAAACCCTGCTGTGGACCCCACGCAGCAAACTAGAAAAATGGTATCACCCCTGACCTCCATTCATGTCAAACAGAGCTCAGTGCCTGACAGGGTGTTTGCTCTGCACCTGCGCAGACCTTTGCAACACAAAGCTTGGCATCAAGCAGCACAGCAAGCAGGGGAGGCTCTGCTCTCAGCTGCCTGCCAGCACCGAGGCACCAGGAAGCTGCACTGCCACAAACCCACGCCCAGCACCTTGTTCTCAGCTCAGCTGTGTTCAGGTTTCCTGCTTTGCTGGCTGTCACAGGTCCCTCCTCGGCAGCGGACTTGCTGCCTGCCCTGTCCTTGCCCTGCTTTCCCCTCTCACCCCAGCTCGCTGTAACAGCCATCGCTTTTACAGCATGTCCTACACTGGAGGTTTTGTGTTCTCATCTTATAAAATGATTTAGTGTGACAGTTTAGTACTGAATTTAAAAAAAGAAAAAGAAAAAAAAAAAAAGGAAGAGAAGGAGAAGAGAGAAAAAGGAGAGACAGTCCCCTTAAGGCAACAGAATTATGGAGCAGTGATCTCAGAGGAACAAGAGTTCCTCTCTGGTTCAGATGCGCTTGTCAGGGCTTGGTGTCGTCTCCGAACAAGAAATCTCTCTTGCTGGCCCAAGGCACACTTCTCTGGTCAAGAGGACAGAAAATAAAAGAAGGGAACTTCAAAGGCCCATAAGCTGCACTAGCCCGCTGGGGCGGGTGGCTGCGGCACATCCCATGGCTGACAATTACGACCCGCGCGCTGGGGAGGCTTGCCTCCCTCTTGTCAGAGGGATGAGACACAGGCTGTGAGCTTTAGAGCTTTGAGGATGTGTACAGTTCATGATGAAAGATAGCACTTCAAAGCCCTCTGCCTCGATACAAGGGAGCAGTGAGTGGAGGGTAAGCAATCTTTTTGTCCTGGGGGGCAGCATGTGGGGGAAGGATAAGACTTATTTTCACTGCCATTTATTACTGCCATGAAAGAGAAGCCTCGTGCTGTTTATGGAATCTCTCATTAAACAGATCTCTAGATAAAATGCTTGATAAACATTCATTAGCTGGGTCTCCCAGCACACTTGGCTGATGAGCCCTGGTCTCTGCCTCACACAGGGGGAAGCAAGGCACGGAGCTTGGCAAGCACCCCAGTGCAGGGTACCTCCAGTGACACCCGTGAGGTCAACCCAAATGCAGGAGCACAGCTCCAAGGTCCACAGAACACAGCCTAACCCCTAACCTAAGCACACACACCGTCATCACCAGGGCGGGCAGGCAGGCCTTCCCACAGCCCAGTCCCCCACCAGCCCTGGGTGCTCTCTTCTGCCCATAGAAACACAAGGAGATGGCTGGGCTCGGCCTATGCTCCCACCTCCCTGTGCCGTGCCTGCCCTACAGAGAAGGCAAATGACTGCCAGGCAGATTCCTGTGAGAAAGGAGCCTGTAAGAGAGCAGACAGACCTTTATTATTTGTCGATTGATTCATGCACCCAGAGGAGGTTAACACCTGGCCCTGGGCAGCAAACGTCCCCACGACTGCCCTGCCAAAATGAGCACTCAACAACTGCTTTCCTACGTCAGACACAAAGCCATTGGCACGGCAGGCTGGGGATCCTCTGCTTTTGATCTGAGTTGCTGTTTCCTCCTGAGGGGCACTTTGACTCCTGAGCCCCCGGAGCTCAGCCCACGTCCCACTGCAGGTCTGTGGCCAAGGGCCGAGAGCAGCACCCCAGCGAGCGCCAGGCATTGCTCCTCGGCCGCTCTGCGGAGCTGCCACATGTGGTCAAAGGTGACATTTTACAGCTGTTCCAGCCTCCAACAGGTGAGAACTATCTATCTTAGCACTTAATTGCATTGCTAAGCCGCTGATAAGCTAGGACAGCATAAAGCAAATAAGCTAGGTCAAACACATCCCTGGGGAAAGCCTGCGGAGAACAGGGAGAGCTGCGCCAGATGACAAGTCTGCCTCGCTGCGCTGCAGAGCACGCCTGCCTCTCACCGACAACTGCCCTGCTGCGGCTGTGCTGGGTGCAATCCCTACAGAAAGCCCCAAATAATTTACAACAGTGCACCACACAAGTGCCCTTGGGAGCTGAGCACTGTGCGCCCACCACGACTGGGAGTTCCGGCCCTGCCGCCATGGCTCCAATGTGTGCCTGAAGTCAATGCTGTTATCTTGCAAAAGGAATTCCAGTGAAACGCTTTGAAAATCGCTTTCTCCTGGCCATATGGCATCGCCAAGCCTGGCCCTGTCGGCATGGTGTGCATTTGCATGTGTGAGAGACAAGTTCTGGCTCCTGCATCGCAGAGTGACAACAGGGCGAGGGTAGAATTTAGCGCTGTTTGAGTTTCTGCACAAAATCTCGACGAGACAAATTAATCTCACCTCTCAGCAGGAGCGGAGGCAGCGCCTGACAGAGCCTGCCCGCAGCACAGCCCGTGCCTCTCAGCAAGGTCTGCCAGCACTGCTGAGCGCAGGGACACGACCAAGGCAAAAATTACTATCCAAACCCAACACTGCACCATCTACTTCCACAGCAAACCAAACACGAACAGCCGTCAGCTACAGCGATATAAACAGCAGCGAAAAGACTTCAAGACAGCAAATTCGCAGCATTCACACATTTAACTTCCCGACGGAGAGGTATTTTGAAAACTCGTGTTGCTGAGCTGCTCTGTGATGAGAAGGGGTGGGGGATCTTGGGCTTCAACACAAGGAGGAGCCAACAAAGCTGCTCACACTTCAACACAAGCCTCTGCAGCAGATCTCTGTGCCACACGTTTATTCAGGATGGCAAGAGTTTTGTTTTGCTGAGGCAGTACCGTATGGGCAATCTGGCTTGCCTTATCAGCGAGCCAAGGCCGACAGAAGATAAATGCTCTTCCCCATTTGTTTAAATTCTCTCCTTCCCCCACATCAAGCTGCATACTTTCATAAAAATATCTGCAAATGTAATAACACAATAGTCTTGTCATCAGTTTCCACATTGGAATTGATAATTTACAAAGCTTGGAAAGAAAGAGAGTTCCTAATACTTAGGACTGCTGAAGATCCCAGCTATAACCTGGGCCTGTATCCAGGTGATGCAGCACCACCATAACGCCTGTTCATGGCCAGCACCCGCTCCTACACAACTGCAAACTACTCCTTTTTCTTGGCCCTCTTGTAATCACGCAAGAAGGTTATTTTCACCACTTTTTATTAATGTGCTGATCTCCCCTCTTCAGGGTATTTGTACGACCCTCTTACTTTTTATGCCACAGCTCAATGCTGGGAATGTTGCAGAACAGCTGCATGCCCTGCCGGTTCATTCGGAGCCATATTGCAGAATCACAGCATGGTTTGGGTTGGAAGGGACCTTCAAGCCCACCCAGTGCCACCCCTGTGCCATGGGCTGTGCGCCCCCCAGCTCAGGCAGCCCAGGGCACAGCCACGGCCTCGGGCACCTCCTGGGATAGGGCACCACAGCTCTGGGCAGTGCTGGGGCCTCACTGCCCTCTGAGTACAAAACCTTGCATGATACAGTGGAACCATTCCCAACACAAAGCTTTCAATCATATTCCACACTTTGTCCTTCAAGCAGCTTCTTCAGGATTTTTACCTACAGTATCCAGCCGAGCGAGCCTGCCCCTAGGAAAAGCAGGAACTGGAGTAGCCCCACTTCACAGCTGCACTGAGCCCCCAAAGGACAGCCTGGCGTATTTAGAAATATGTCACTGTCACTCCCAGTCTGAATCCTAACTGGCTCAGTCTCTTAGCAACACCCAGTGAGTATCACAGGTAACTTGCAATTAATAATAATAACTGGAGCTGAAACCCTGCGACACGCCAAGCACCTTCACCGCATTTTGGAGAGCTGAGACAGACACAAATGCTCTGTACACATAGGCAGGAGACAGATGGGCAAGGCCTTCTACGAATAACACTTAGATATGAAACAAACAATGAAGTATTTCTTTGTTTGGAAGAAATAAAAACTTGATTGTATCAGAGGGAACCAGCTATACCAAGGGCTGACTTCTCCTTTGCCAGTAATCCCTCTCCGTAAGAGATGTGCTGTGGCTCTGACTTGCAGGGAAGAGGTCTCATCCCACACTGAAACAACACAGCTCTTTTTTTTAACTTAACACAAACCTGCAAGGCTGATCTTTATGACAATGGATGTGGCAGAAGTATAGGTGCTGGAAAAACAAATATTCTGCCATTTGCATGATGTTTACTACAGCCTCACACACAAATCACTTGCTGTAAGGTCAAGAAAGAATTTCTCCAGATCACTTACCTTTATTTGCTGCAGGGGAGAACAGCTTCTCAGAGCCTACAGAAGCCTGAAAAGGAAAGAGAAAGAGAGGGTGAGTAATACTCAAGGAGAATTTAGGAAGGCTTGCTCACAAAAACACAGCTGATAAAACAAGTCTGTTATCTGTAGACCTGCAATTACATGCTGCACCTGGAGGGTGCAATGTTGTGCCATTAAAGAACAAGCGTGCATCCTAAGAAGATGAAAGCAAAGCATGTAGAAGCACTGTCCTGATCTCACCCAGCTATATCCTCCTGCCTCGTTTATTTAGGCAGCCATGCAATGCACAGCTATTTTATCCACAATTCTTCATATAAAAACAAAACCAGTGAAACTGCTTTCAAGCTGAAGAAAAAACCCGAACATTTCCAAGCCTATCTCATTGAAAATAAGCTCATTTCTTGCTGAACACGTAAAATGCAATTGGTGTATTGAAAACACACGTTGCAAATGAAGACATCCATATGAAAGAGGGTGTTGTACAACATTACACCAAATGATAGGTCCATGCTGCTTTGCACTTAGTTGGATACGAAATAAAACGACTTCCTCTTGGAAGAAGCCCATCTCCTTGCAAACTGGGTTGCACTATGCTGTCTGAACTCCACGGCTGTGCATTCGCGCTCCTCACAGCTCTGGGAAATAGTTAAAGAAATCCAATTAACCTAAACCTTGTAAACAGCCTCATGATAATCAGGGTCACTGGGTTACAGACAAGATGATAATGGCAGACAGGAAAAAAAGTCCATTCATTGTAAATAAAGCTTTTATGAGTTAATTTGATGGCTTCCCCCACCCCCACCTCCCACATTCAAACAGCCAACCAATTGCAGCATAAGCTCTTCCTCCTTGCTATCTGATAAAATAGCAAGCAGCCTCTACGGAATGAAAGCTGGTCTGAGAGCAGGGAGCACCATCAACATTACCATCATCTACGAGACAGCTAACATTATCGCCAGCATTTTGGCACTCAGTGCTGCACAAATAACATGGGGTGAGGTACAGAGTGGAAGGGCAAAAGATACCAAATGTAAAAGAAAGCTTTCTCCTTTGGCTCTGCTTTACAAAAAATGAATTAATTCAACACATGGCTGAACTAAGTTGATTTTCTTTTTGATTTCACTGATTTCATTGTAAGGTGCCTTGGAGGATCCACATGAGAAAGAGCACCGTGAATTGTACATTGTTATATATTTTAAGTGATGACTCCAGAGGAAAAAAAAAACAAAAAAACCCCCAGTAAAATGCAAAATCTGCATCAGATACAGACAGAAGCAAGGAAGGGTGATCTATTAATGTGACTTCTATGAAAATTGGCACTGCAAGCACTGAACGTCTTACTGGATGCTAATGTATAAAGAGAGAAATCTACACAAAAAATACATTGAAGCTGAGGCGCATAAGAAAGAAATTCTCAATCATGTCCAGGACAAAGCTGCACGTGTGGCTGTGACATGTATGGCTGCCACACAGCTCTGCAGAAGGAGCCTAAAATGTCAGGGAAAGCAACTAGCTGCAGCACGCCATCAGAGCACTGACCAAACAGAAGACAAACCAGGACTCAATGGGGCTTTGTCTAGGCTGGATTGCAAAGAAAGTGTAACGGCATCACGCAGCAGCAAGAGCAGTGCGCAAAATGACAGCCAGCTCTGAATTTACAACCCATTGTTCACATTTTTCACATCCAATCAGCACCATGTCATGACGGATCCCAAAGAGATCTGTGGGCTCTGGGAACACAGGCTGGGGACACCGGGTGATTCTAACGCTAAGGCAGGCTCTGCTGGAGCCCTCGGTGAGCACCAGGACACACGGCAGGTGGATAAAGCAGGCTACCCAGCTCACAGGCAGTGTAACATGGCATCCAGGGTGCAGCTGAGACCGCTGCTGTGTAACCAAGAGGAGCACTTCCCATTGCTTCGGGTCCAAATGATACGAAAACAGTGTTCAAGGAAGTCGAGCAAGAAAAATCACTTTTAAGAGAAAGTAAAACACATGGATTATTGCTCAGTCTGCTGATAGCAAAACCGCACATGTGGCACCGCCCTCAGCAATCACAGCCAACATTTACAGAGCACAGCTTTCGACATCGCAGCCTCGGTTTGCAGACACAAACTTTCACACCTAGAGTTTACAGTAACTTTTGCTCTCGTTTCTGGTGATTTCCAGCTCCAGATCCGAACCGTTTTTGGCATAAGCACTGTGCTGGAACAGTGAATGCCTGTGCTACAGCATATTCTGCGAGCTGCAGTAAAGGCAGAAGGGGAGCTGGGGGAGGAAGAGCCTGAATACATCATTCAATTTCATCAGTCACCCTTTAAAGAAAGCATACAATAAAACCTATGTGTCTGAGGGAACCCACTAACGAGTGAAAAATCCAGCAAACCAGCGCATCTGCTAGAACAAGTCCCCTCCCAAGTTTTTCTGCTGTTTCAAGCAAATCATTTGCATATGATTAAGCAGGGATTAAAAAAAAAAATTAGAAGTGGAATTCTTCCCTTGTGAGCAAAGCCAGGCACTGGGAGCCCTTTATGCGGACGGGTTCAAGCCATCCCAGGAAATCCCTCTTCTTTTCTGATTAGAAAGCGAAAGGAGGCATTTCCCCTTCCCTCTCGCTGGGAGCTTCCAGGAGCACAGCCTGCACCCCGCGGCTCCTTCTGCTGCTGCACGAGGCAGAGAGACGGCCGCAGCCCCAGGCGGGCAGACAAAAGACACCGCATGGCCCTCCGGTACATCTGCTGCTCGTCTCCGTTCCCCACAGAGCTCTTCTGCTCTAACTGCATGGCAGCCGAGCCCCAGACGGGCATGTTCTAATAAAAGCTGCTGCTTGCAAAGTCCCACCCTCATCCACAGTACCGACCTTTGTATCGCAAGCATAAAGGCTGCAGGATGTGTCCCAGCAGACACGCACACTGCCATTTCACACACTGGCAGCTTCCGAGGCAGCTTCGTTGCTGCAACTTAACAGCCGGCACCATTCCCTCACCATTCCTCCCCTGGATCCCAGCAAACATAAGCACCGGTTCAGCATAAGCAGCCTCACCCCGGCGGCATTTCCTCAAGCTGCCAACCTCAGAGGACGCAGCACAGGCTCCTGGGCAGGCGGGCTGTGCGGCCACGGGCCTCATTCACCACGGCTCCTGCCTCCCCAGGGCAGCTGAAAGGTGCAAGAGCTCCTACAGATTAATCATTTAATGATTATGTAGAACAGAACAATATCATCTGACAGAGCTGGCATCACAAGCTATGTCAGGCCCTGCGGTAATTACTATTCTTCCCCCCTCTCCTTCTTTGCAGCCTATAAAATTGCTTGCAGGGAATAAACAGCTCCTTATCGCTGCGAGCAGAAGTGCTGCAGATCCCCACGCAGCGCCCCGCAGCACGGAGCAGCAGATCCAAGCCGATACCCCGCGCTCTGCTCACACAGCACTGCCAACACGGCTGCAGCTCAGGCTCACAAAGAGCGAAAGCACGTGCTGGGGGTCGGGAGCTGGCACAAAGGTCCCGTCAGGGCAAAAGCCAAGCATCCCTCCAAATCTGAGTGCAGTGTGGTAGGCAAGAAGAAGAGCAGGCATTAACACAGATTACGTGTCACTTCTGGATAGCTGTCTATCTTTTAGACAGTCAAGAGCTGGTCTTGAGTGACTGTTTGCACAATGCTACCAAACGTAGCAAGCACTGAAAAGCTCTCAAGAAACCTCTCTCCAGGAGATTTTCAAGCCAGAAGTGTTGGATATGCTCAGAGAGACTTTCAGAATAAAGCATGGCCACTACTTGAGAATTCTGAACCAATTTTCATTCCTCCCTTTGATCTGTTCCCCTGCCTTTACGTACCACTCTGATGCCACTTGATTGCTTGTCTAGCAAGGCATTTCAGCGTGTCAGCGTCCCAGCTGATTCTGTGAGCCCTTAATAGCAGAAACCTTTGAGCAGCAACACCAGAACAGTAACTAACACCGGAAGGTATTTGTTTAGTTTGTGATTCTCCTATAGGAAATAGAACTGGGTACACATGGAAGTGAAAGAGCAGCCTAGGAATCACACACATGCACAAAAACAAACTGAAATTCACCCTGAAGACCAAGAAAGTATTCAGCACATTCCAGGATCCAGAAGCAAATGCAGCAATTTGTAAGGAACAGTGCCTGCTTTGTGAGGGGTGTGCTGGGACTTCTGGGAACCTATGGCCTTTTTCAAAAGCAGTGTTATTTCTGGAGGGAAATCCCAGTTTGACTGAGAAGACAAAAGAAAGCCAGATCTTCAAGTTGGTCGTTCCATGCACCACCTCAGGCAAAATGCTGAAGTACCGTGAAACACTTCTTGTGACACCTTCTAGGAAAATTCAGCTCTGGGGTACACGGCTGGCTGAGAGCAACCCAGCTGTGCTAGGGCACCAAGCAGAAGGGAGCCGGATACGTGCTGGACTACAAACCCACTTTTCAGCTGGTGATTATCCCTCAATAGCAAAGGGGTTCACTGATCCCCTTCCCTCCAGAGACCTTTGTGCAGAATTTACAGCCACTGCTCTCCAAAGGGACCAGTGCCCAGCAGCTGCCAGGGGCACCAACCTGGCAGGAACTGCCAGGCACACAGTGCTTCTGCACAGTGACCAAAGTGCCCAGAAAAACCTAGTTCCAGCTGGTCAGGAACACTTACCAATTATGGCTGTTGATTCCCAATGCAAATAAGGACTAATGACTAAACAAGATGAATTCCAGATGGACCTCAAGCTTTCTAGCAACATCCCTAAAACGTCAGCTGCGCTTTTCACTACGCTCCAACAGAATGCAGTGAAACGTGCAGGACAAACACCTCGACCAGGCAACCATGTGCTGAAACAGCAATGCCTTAACTGCTCCCAAACACCTGGGGATCAATTCTGACTCAAGGCCATCTCTGGGAGAAGGTGGGTTTTCCACATCTTGTACAGAAGTTCACTCTGCAGAGGGTCCATGAGAAAGAAAATGCTTCTGGGACCACACTTTTGTACAGAACATACCTATTTGGGTTCCCACCTCGTACTGATTTAACACATGCATGTGCAGTGCTGCTCAGCCCTGGAAAGGGCCTTTCACAACACACATCTCTCTACATCATTTTTTCTTCTGCGAGCACTGATTTCTTTCAGTGGTTTATATAACCATCCCTATTTTTTGCAACAGCCCCTTTGAGAAGCTAGCACAAGTCTGGGAACAGGG
This sequence comes from Phasianus colchicus, assembly GCF_987193195.1. Lineage (NCBI taxonomy): Eukaryota > Metazoa > Chordata > Aves > Galliformes > Phasianidae > Phasianus > Phasianus colchicus. Next base: position 11,828,316 of record NC_143453.1, on the reverse strand, counting down.
AATGAAATTAGGCCAGAGAGAGCCTAGAAGCAGAGATCAGAGGTCCCAATTCACTCCTGAATTGCACCAGATTCACACGATGGCAAGGTGGAAGCAGACTGATGTAAAACACGTGCTGACTGGAAGGCACAGCGAGGAGATGCTGCACGGATGGTGGGATTCAGCCAGTGCTGGGCAGCGAGCAGCCAAGCCAACTGCTGCTCTGCAGTGCTGTGCTGCACTTCTGCTCTGTGCCTTCTCTTTCAGCAACACAGCCTGAAGTTGAAAACATCACCGTTTTGAATCCAGAGCATTTGGGGATGGATCAAGCCAGTCTACACGAAGCAGCAAATGCAATTCTGAACACTGCTGTTCCGGTCTGTCCCTCCCTGCTCAGTGCGCTCCTTGCCATGACAGACAGGAGCCCACCAAGTGCCCTAATGCAGACACCTCAGCACAGCCCAACTCCACTCCCCCACCTCTCCAACCACCCCGCAGCCCCGGGGGGACGGCTGCAGCCCGGAGCTTTCCCGCTCATATTCCCTCCATTAGCCATGCTTTATGATTCACCTTCCTCTGAGCAGTCGCTGTCTCCCAAAGGAAAAGATCAAACTCCCTCTCCTTCCCAGCTCAGCTTCAATAAATAAATAAATACACGCACTGCAAAAAATCCTTGTGAGGGAGGAGGAGGGAGGAAGCTGGGGAGTTCCTGGGCCTCATCGCAGCCAGTCCTACAGCTGCAGAAGGTCCCTCAGCTGTTTGCAGAGACACTGACCAGAAAAAGACATTTTCCAGCTGTCCCTCATTAATCCCAGCCAAAAAAACCCTTGCCTAACAGCACTGTGCCTGCATGGCCTAGTTTAAATGAAGGTGTGCTCTGTGCTTCCCTCTATATCCCCCAACCACAGCTCCCAAACCACGACCAAAACTTATCTTGATTTTACATTCCTGGCTATTTTCCATTCAAATCAGTACTGATTTCCCCTTTTTTCCATGTTCGTATGCTCCAACCAACACAAACAAAAGGAAAAGCAGGATGTAAAGGGAGACACTGCTGCCCCAGTCCTACACCAGGCTGTTCTCACCTCTGTGTTCACAGGGAACAGCGCTGCCTTTGCTGTTGGGAAGTCAGGTCCGTGAGCAGCACCCAAAGGCCAGTCCTCCCCCTTCATCACCAGGGCAGGTTGTGACTTTCACCACAGATCAGAGGCAGCAGCACGTCGATGCCAAGAGCAACTGATATATGCCCCAGTCAGTGAAAAACAATTCCCCACAATACATTTAGAGAAGGGCTTTGCGCAATCTGATTTTACACATCTCCACCAGTAGTGATCTCATGCCTCTTCCCTAGGGCCGATCCCAGGACAGGCTTTTCAGCCTAGGCTTCCACATTTAAATTGTTTCCATTACCTAGACATTGACTTAGGCAACCGCAGACTTGATTACTGATTTAGCTTTTGCTACAAAATATAGGGGAAAGCCTGTCTACAAGGAGGAAAGGTTGAGAACTGCACAACACACTACTATAGGAGTTTGTATTATTGTCATTACAGCTTGAAACTATCTAGCCAGACTATCTATTTGGCGGGATACGGATTTTTATTTGCACTAAATCAAACAGAATGGAAAGTGCTCTTTGCAGAACTACCCAAGACTCCTTATAATTCAAAGGCTGCATTGTAGGAAGAGTGATGGGTGAGAGCAGGGACTGCACTGCAAATGACAGGTGGCAGACTGTTGTTTGGTACCTACCAAATTACTCTGCTGCTCCCAGGGCTGCCTTGGCATTTCATTATCCCAACTCTCTCCTGGAAGGATGCGGACATAAATTCACACCTCATGTCCTGGTTTCCGTCAAACTGAGTAAGAGTGCAAATGCTGGCACCAACGGGGAATGCCAAGCAGGGCTTGGCATGCTAGAACAAACTCTCAACTGTGGTCCTTGCCAGCTACCTGCATTTATCATTGTAATGGCCTGCCAGACAGGGCTTGGCAGCCGGCGGAGGAGGGCGGGAGGAGGAGGGCCAGGCTCCGCACTGCCAAGCAATTCATTCCTGCAGCTCCTGCCATCGCTGTACCAGCAGGGCAACCTTCCTTTCATTTTATCTTTTAACCAATTACGTGTCACCCATATCCCACCTGCAGCCTCCTCCTACACAAATGGCCATAAATCACTGTTCAGAGACCAAGAGGGTTTTGCAAGACGTTTGATTTCATAAAAAGGTCGCTGCCTGCCTGAGAATTGCTGCGGTTCGAAAAGGTACCAAATAACAACCTGCACTGGCAGCCAGGGAAGGAACAGCTTCCATGGTCTGTTGCCTGTTGTCAGATAGCATTACAACAATTAGGGAGGTCGACGATGGCAGAATCATTAGGATTCAGCTGAACTGAGGAGTTGATACAAACTCAGTAAAATATCTCTTCCTTTCAATTGCTGAAGAAACTATAATTGATTCAATAGAAAAGAGAAAATTGCATGGGCAAATGAGAAACATTCGACATCACCACCTTGAATAGGTAAGCAGAAGAAACGCCTGTCATCAGTGCAACCTGTTTCCATTTGCCTGTTTCAGAGCACACCACGATGCACTGCTATTTCTCAGGCTACTGCAACACTCGGTGGTCTCAGACCACTCAGGATGACCTGCTGCTTCGGGGAAATGCTGTCTTCCTGCTCTCGCTGCACATGCTGGAAAGGCAGCGCTGAGCATTTTTGATGAACCCCAGCACGCAGTGACTGCTTGGTGCCGCTCCAAACCACCTGACACAGATGCTGTTCTGGGAGCCCTTAGAGTCCATCCCCTTGCTGGTGACATGATGAACCAGTACCAAATTTTCTGCAATGCGCAGGAGAGCACCAGAGGTGCAGAGCAAACCACATCCTGCTCCTGGCTCTGACTGTGCCACCTGCCTGGGGCAACGCGCTGGGACAGACTCCATCCTGACATGGCCTTCCCCAGGCCAAGGGGAGGTCAGAGTGCTTATCAGAAAACAGGCTCTTGTCCGCTGCTATTGAGACTTGCTGCATTACCCGCAGCAACCTCAAAGGAGTGCCTCTGCAGAAGGCTCTTTTGTTGTTGTTGTTTCTAATTCACTGCTCCAAAATATTTCTTGGCTGCGTCCCAGGGCTGAAGCCTTATCTGCCCACCCCCCCGGCAGACACGCAGCAGCTGCGGAGGCTTATCACGGCTGCCTGTCCACTGAGTTTACAAATTAACACCCTATCGAGGCTGCACGAGGGCTGATTAATTGGCGAGAGGCAGGCTGAGGGCCTTTATCACTGCTGGCGGCTGCCGGGGGAAAAGTCACAAATCCCGCTGGGGCCTGAATGCCTTACAAACAGGGAGAGCAGGAGGACGGATGGGGGAGCAGCGGTTCGGGAGGCAGATATTTTGGAGATAGTGGTGGTGGAGGTAATGGATCGGTGGGAGGGGCCGAGCTGCAGGCAAACGCCAGTACATTATGACAGCCAAAGAAAAAGATAATTAACAGCCTATACCTCATGATTCTAGCTTTCCCTCCCCGGGCTATAATTTAGCCTATTGCTCCTTTGCTCCAGAGGACAATAAACATTTATTATGTTAAACACATAACTGCGCTGCACAAAAGCACCGTTCTTTTGCAGGTCCACTCCTTCCACAGCTGTGCAAGCCAGGGGGAGGGTGATGGGGCTTCTGCAGTGGGCTGCCCTTCCTCTCAGAACACGGCTTGGTCTGCACACTGAGTGCATCTCCGGCTTTGTCCGAAGGGCAGCATGGAGGGTGAGTTCCTGAGGAAAGCAAACCCAGGGGAAAGAACACGAGACCCTGTCTGAGCCCAGCAGCCTCACCTGGATATTTTGGGGGGAATTTTCAACCCCACCAGAATGACGTGTGGGATTCCTATTACAACATGAACATTTCTGCTGTGAGAATCGCACAGGGGCAGCACTGGCCACACATCCTCCAAGCACTGGATCCATTCTAACTGAATGAGGACGTGCATATTATAGTGGGCTGCAGATTGGGGACCACTCTTCTTTGGCTTTAGTGCGAGCACTTGCTGCAGCCCCCCAGCATCATGTCTGCATCACAACGCTGCAAAATAATTATCAAGACTGAGGGAACTCACTTTAAAAATACTGAAAAACTTAGTACACCTTTAAAGGAAACCAAGTAGGACATCCATCTACGTTTGTCAATATTCATTTAGTGTTTTTAAGTTGTTGAGTTTAATCCTTGCAATCAAGACAGGTGGAATTTTTCTAAAAAAGATGCAATAAACTGGGACTCCCATGGAGCAATATGACTCCAGAAAATGAAAATTTAAGCAAAGTATTACAACCATGAAGAAATACTGCAATCACCTCCTTCCTAGTCCCTCCTATTAGCGCACCACTAAAAAAACTCAAAATAAGGAAATTATTTTCTGAACCACTTGGAGGTCTTTGGGTTCAGCGAAGGTGGACTGGGGCCTGAGCATCTCCCGTACAAGGAAAGGCTGAGAGCCCTGGGACTGCTCAGCCTGGAGAACAGAAGGCTGGGAGGGGACCTTATCAATCCTTTCTAAAGGGCAGCTGATAGGTGGATGCAGCCAGGCTCTTCTCTGTGGTGCCCTGTGACAGAACAAGGGCCAGTGGGCACAAACTGGAACACAGCAAGTTCCATGTGAACAGGATGAAAAACTTCTTTACTTTGAGGGTGGCACAGTGCTGGAACAGTCTGCCAGGGAGGTGGTGGGGTGTCCCCTGGAAATATTCAGACCCTGGCCGGATGCCATCCTGCACGACCCAGGATGGGAACCTGCCGGAGCAGGGGGTGGATGTGATGATCAGCATCCAATCCTTCCAACCAGCTGCCCAGGGTTTAACATCAGCCATTAGGTTCATCTGAAATGCTCAAGTACATTCTGAACATTAGTCCAGGAAAGGAACATCAGTTTGGTTATTGAAAACCTCGCTCTGACAGAATCTGAGAAGAACACCACTACAGAAGGTCTTCTCACAGCTCTCCTCCCCAGACTGAAACCCAGATTAGTTTGATCTGGGCCAGAACACCGCGTGCTACGAGCAGCTGACCCATAGGTAATCAGGCTAACGGCAACAACACCTCCCAGCACCACAGCCAGGTAACAGCAACTCTATACACAAAGGAAAGATCAAATATTCATCAGGTAAACAACACTAATGTGGTAATCTCAAAATGTGGTGAAACCAGTCTCTCAGGCGCTTATCAGACTGACTTGATAACTTCATTAACGACTCTGCCCACCAATCTTCACGTCTTGTGCTTCTGCCTCTTAGGGAAAACTGTTTTTGCTGTCCTGATGGCTGCTCACGGCTCCATGCCCACGCAGACAGCCTCACCCTCACCAGAAGGCTGCAGAGGGGATGAGGAGCTCCAGAGAAATGGAGCCGGGGCAGCATATAAAGTTCCCCAGGTATGGAGGTTGTGAGGGAAATGGTATGGAAGGAACACAAGAGCTCATGTCTGGAAAGCATCTGGCGATCTGGGATGCCTGGAAGAAGGCTTCCAGTCCCAGGTTACCACTGACCACTGCTGCATTGCCCATCTGCCAGCCTGGGCTCACTGCTTGCCCACACTTCTCCCACACCACGCACTAAGCCAAGAAAGCAGCTCTCATCATCGTGTTTTGCGTTTTGATTAAATGCGGCATTAACTGACCTGCTCTTCTGGGTAAGAAGGCAGTGGAGGGGCCAGCCTGCCCTTTGCAGCCGACATATAATCTGTCTTCTCCAATTAGATATGCTTTGCAACAAGTGTGGTGGATCCATTTATTTCCGTACTGCAATAACGCAGATAAATCCAACTTTGGCTTCAGTCCCACTGCTTTCAAAGCTGGGGCTCCACATTTCCAATTCCTGTCCTGATTTTTTTTTTTTCCTTTCTGCTGCAAAATGTCACCAATTTACTTTAGCCTGGGGGCCCATTTCGAGTTTTACCGCTAATATAAGAGAAATGCATTTTTCAAGCTGTTACCACTTAACTGTACTGATATCAGCCACTCAGGGGACACAATATTGTTTACACATCCTGCTCTATGGAATAAGCACGGATGCCAAAACTCTGCCTGGGTTGTGAAGGAGACGTTTACTCTCTGTTTTATGAGATTTCCTCGATTTGTGGCTGTCTCAATGGTCGTAAAAACAGCTGTAAATCAAAAGAGCACCACAAAATTGCAATAACAACTGTCGAACTCGGCTCTAAAGAGCATAACTCCCAGCAACAGAAGGTGGAAGGCTTTTTCCTGATTTAATACCAGGTGTGGGGAGCCTACAGACCCACACACCAGCTCAGCTGAAACACTTTTTGGCTGCTCCCCTATCACTTGCCCCTATTCCACCCCATGTAGTCCCTTCCCACCTCCTTCCTCCTCTCCCCTGAAAAACAGAAGTCTTTTTCAAACGCCTGGAGAACGCTTATACAAATAACTGCTGAACGCATAGCCCTGCTTAAAGCATTAAGAGAGGCAGAGAAGTCGGCCCAGTGCTCAAACACGGCTGTGCTTTGAGTTGTGGCAATCGCTTTAGCAGATGACCTCAGCAAGAGCGCGCTGCCTCGCTCCCGGCCTACCCGAGAGAGCCCACATTCCTGCGCTCCCGGCCCAGACTGCAGGGAGTGGAGCGAAGGAGTAGAGGGCTGGTGAGACATGAGTTATTAACAGCAGTCTTCTGGGAGCTGATTCCAGCTAAAATGGTTCCAGAACAGGCAGCTCCATTTGCTCTGACAGTCTCTAGTGAGGGCCGGCCAAGCAGCAGATGCACAAACTCCAAAGTTTCTGCTGCTCTGTGCCACTGGATGCGGTCCAAACCAAAGAGAGCTTCACCCTGTGGGTAAAACAGGCTTCCTGGATTTTTCCATGCCCCATTCCAGTTGCTCTCACAAACAACCTTCTCATCCTCGTCTCCAGAAACCTAAAAGATTCTCAGTTCCTGCATCTCGCTGCCCTTTCCAACCCAAGGCTGACCCAGCCAACAACAACCTTCCCATTCCACCTCAGCTCCTTGAGGAATTGGCGGTGGCACTACCAGCCATGCCACAAACCCGGGGCCAGCAGCTCTGCCTAGCTTCTTTGTGCCTCCCATCCAAAGCACAGAGAACTTTCCTGACTTCATCAGCCAGGTCTTCATCCTCTTTTTCAAGTTTGCTCTTAAATCAAACTGCTTCCATGGGATTTAAATACTTCCTCCTTTACAGAAGGTTTGTGTGTGCAAAAGCCAAAGTACGTGAAGAAAGTGAGAGGGAAAGCTCATGGGAAGTAAGCTTTGGTGCTGTTTGTCTCAGGCTTTTTCCTGTCAGCCCCAGCAGACTCAAGTACAGTTGAGATCTAGCATTTTTACTGCCAAATGCATTTCCTAATTGTGCTCTTCAAGCAAATGCCCCATGGAGCAAGGTAGTAGAAGGGAAGAATTCTTTAGAGTGGCCATCCTGCTGTGATCCATTCGGGACAGGAACTCCCCCCTGCATTAAGAGGACAATTTAATTTCTATGGACTGCTTGATGCAAGGGGAAAAGAACCCAGGTTCTTTTGTCAGAATCCCCACAAAGTGTCAGTCCTTCTTTTTCCCTTCTTCTGCTAGACACATACATTCACGTTCTTGAGAAAAGCCACAATACACTGGATTGGTCTTTCAATACATTATGCATCCCTGCTATAACCTTTTCCCTCTTGTACAATGCCTCTTGACTTTCCTTTGGCTCTCTTCTTTTTCAATTTTTCTTTCATAAATAGAATTGAAGAGACAAAACAAAAAATTCCTCAAATGAACAAAAAATGTCATTCAAAGCCTTTGCTGATGATATGACTGGCAACTCCAGTTGAGAAACCATCTGTACAAACAAGAGCTGATCTGAAATAGGGAACGGCTAGTTTTATTTCAAAAAGCTCTGCTTTCTCAGTGCTCTGGGTACAGGAACTCTACAAGGCAGCTGAAGCTAATGGGGTGAATGTGATCAGCTGCACCCACGCAGCTCTTCCACATTTCTTTCTTTCGTACAACACTCACAGTGACTGTCTGGGTGGGGATGCAAAAACATTAACGCAGTCAAATATGTATTGTGCCAACTGCGGACCACAAAAGCAGGCCATTTCCTCATGCACAAACCAAAAGCAACTTCTGCCAGTTATTGACTTCTACCGGTAGCTGACTCTTTTCAACAAAAGCATGGTTCTGTGTGCTAGAAGTTACTGGGTTTGGAGCCTGAAGAGTCTCAAGAAGGCTGAACTACAGATGCACACCTCATACCTGGAAGGTGCTGTATTCCAGCAGGTCAGGCCAATTACCAGCAGCTGTTCCAAAACGGCATAATTGCATGGCAATTGCTAGGTTTGTGCTGATTGACTTTGCACGTACAGTTTTGCTTGCTTGCAGTGAATGATGGATGTCTGCCTGAGGTTCTGCATTAGCATGTGGACCTATGATTTAGCAAAACCCCACTGAACCAGCTTTGCCTTTCCCCTGCATGCAAACATGAGGTAAACATTTTTTAGAGGCTGTGGCTATTGCTTGTGGTGCTCAGGAAAATGCAAAGCTTTCACTCAGCCTGTGCATGTGGCTTGCCAAAGAGCCAAGGTGGCCCTGGGCAGAAGCAAGACGACCCAGTCAGAAAACGGGGAACATCACTGGTGCACATGTCCAGCCACCACTTTTGCTCTGGAGGTAAGGAACAGGAGGTGCTGTGCTTGATCTTTCTTCAGCTACGTGCTCCTCTGCCAAGAAAGCAACAGCTCTGCTCAGCTGTCAGCCCTTCAACTCCCCAGACTACCTGCCTTTGGAAGCCAAGTGCTGAGCTCCTGAAGCCTGGTCCTGGCCAACCTCTGCTCGCCCCTCCTGGTGCAAAGGGCCGAGGCTGGTGCCTCTCCCATACCTCTCTCCCCAAGGCATACAGCAGCTAACAACTCACCTCACTGCAGCTTATTGCTTGAACCAGAAACACAAATGTGGTGTTACAAGAAGGCTTTGTGATTTAAGCATAGATGTGACTGTGCCTGCTCAGTAAGGAGATAAAAAGCCCACAGTGAAAAAAGGCATAATAATCCTGCATGTTAATACACAGTGACTAACACCTTCCTGGTGACAATCTTCTTGTACTCGCTGCAGCACAGGGATGTGTATAATGATCCTTCAGAGACACTATCTTGAAAATGCACAAAAGGCTCTGATCAGACACTGGCATCTTCTGATTAGCTTAGCAAGAGCACTAAAAGGGACATCAATTTTCTAGAAAGTGTATCCCGAAAAGCACTTGATCAAACGCTCTGCTCTATGGATGTGTTTAACCTCACTGTAGCTGAAGTCCCCTAAACCAACATCTTGTTTGTTTCTCCTGTGAAAAATAAAACAATGGAAAGGCCTCCACAACTAAAAATGTAGAACTGAACAGTCAATAGCATAGGAAAATTCTGAGGAGGGCCTGAATTGCTGCAGCTTTCAGCTCAACTGTGAAACAAACTGAAGTGCTGACTCTGGCAAACAAGGGGAGGAAAGAAATAGAAAATAAATAACCACAGTGGATGAAGCTGCTAACACCACAAGAATAGCACAGATTAGTAACACAAATGTGTATACCTTTTGATCGTTGTACCCTGATGTTTTAGAGTTTTTATTTTATTCTAGTGGACCTGAGGAAGACCTACTCAGAAGGCCCAGCACAATACCCTGGCAGATTCACAGATCTTAATTCCAAAAATGAGAGTGACTACTAATACACAGAATGACTTATTTGCAAAGCAATACTCTCCATCACATGACAGCTCCTTCTGTAACCACAGACAGCACTAGCTAAAAATCAAAACCCGTTTTAGCTTTCATCAAACAGTAGTAGATGCACCTCGATGATTCTGGCACATTGCAGTCAACCCATCTGCTTCTCTGCATCAGGCAGACTGCAGAAAACAGAATTTTCTTTTCCCATTTGCCTCCCAGCCTCGTTGCCTGCTCCCCACCAGCACTTGCAGCTCCTTCCCCCGCTCCCCCGGCTGTGGCTGATGGTGGGACCTGCAGCAGATGGCCAATGGAGAGCTGGGCTGCTGTTTCCTACATGCTTGGTATCTGCAATCCAACCTCAGCACCTCCTGCCTGGCTCTGCAAGAATACAAAGCTAAAGATGCAGCAGTTCTATACGATGAGCCAAAGCCACTTTTAAAACTCATTTCAGATTCATATTTTAACACGTATTTCTGAAAATATGAACTTGCAAGTGTACAAGCTGAGTAAGAAGAGCAAAAAAAAACTCAGGGAATCCCAAATCATTTGTATTTATACCATCTTCCACCGTGTCCATTATGACTTAATCATTTTGTGGAAGTGCACACACACAGGACTGACTGAGCTGCCTCTTAACACAAGTGGGGAAATGGCCGGTTTCCCCAGTCCAATTCAAGCTTTCAGGCTGTTGTGCTTGTGCAGGATAACCTGAAGGCTTTTGTGGTCTAAACCACTTCCAGCATGCACAGACAAAAGAAATAATGTCACCCTGCCTCCGTACTCCCACCCATCCGAGGCAATGCAAAGCATAACTTTGCTTCTGCTCTCTGTTCATGTTTCTGTGCATTACAAATAAGAACGTTGTTCAGAGATCTCTCCCCAGTTTATTTCACTCCAAAGAAGGAGACAGATGGTGGAAGACAGAGGGTTTTACAGTAAGAGGGGTTGGATATTTTTTCCTCTTCATTTGTTCCCTACGTTGTCTCTTATCCTTGGGGACCTGGAGGTTTTTTTTTGATAGCACTGTGCTGCCTAATAAACACACATACAAGCATAGTCACAAGTATACATCTATCATCAAAGAACCCTTCTTGTCTCCACTCCCCACAAAGTTGATTAATGATTACGTGTTTAACACATACATTATACATGGGAGGGGGAGACGGAGAGGGTAAATCCAAGCCCCTGTATATATTTACATATATTTACATACTCACATAAAGAAAGCAGAGGAAAGCAAAAGAGGGCCATTCCCATCGGGGCAAAAATCCATTTCGACAAGGATAACTCCTAATTCCTCTTTTAGGGAACAGAAATAAAAATGAAGGCCCACGGAAGGAAGCAGAGAATGAAGAAGCCATCTTTGGTTCCTGACGTGAACCAGCAATCACATCACTTTCAGCTTGTCAGTGGGATCTAACAGTTTATGAGAAAGGAAAGGGGCTCCAGTTTTCAAAGTGCTCTTAGTACTATTCTTTCTTGCAGTTAAGACTGCAGCCACATAGGTAATACATTAGGTAATCAGGTCAATTAAACGAGTCCTTGATGTAGAAAGAAAAAAAAATAAATCAATTAATACCCAGAGATACTGGCATGTTTCATGGACTGCAACCCATCCGGACAACAGATCAAGTACAACCCGCCCTGACCCTGAGATGCAGGCAAACAAGAGACGTGGTGTGGAAGGGAACAATATGGCAAACTTCCTTTTCCATCCTCCCAGGCTGAGCCCATCCACGGACCTGGATAACTGCCCATGCACAATGAAGCAGCCTGAAGGCTGCTTTAATCATGCTGACTGCCAGTGCTGTCGAGCATTGTTCCAGCAGCTGGGGGACCAGCGCCATGGTGAAGGACTCCCCTGACACAGTCCCTTCTTCTGGCAGCTGGGACAAAGCTGGCACTGGAACTGCTATTGTGGCTCTCTGCTCTCCAAAGCATCCTCGTGCAGAGTTAATCTTCCAGCCTCCTGCTCTGCTGGCTTTCAGACATCTTTGCAAGGTTCAAATTGAACGCTGCTCCATTTGCAGGGCTCTGCTGTAGGATGCCAGTGGCAAACAATTGCATTTGGCACTACTCTGTGCTGAACCAATCCACACCAGCCCTCTGCACACACTGACCTACCCGCTGCAGCTGTGGCACAGCGCTGGCCAGGACAAGGCTCAGAGCAGAGTCTGCCAACACAATGGTTAAAGTCAATAGTGTAAAGCCCAACAGCAGCCAAAGGGGTGGCACGGCTACATGAACTGTTTGAGAAGAAAACCTTACACACACAGTACTGCTCACAGTGCTGAGGCTGTAGGAGCTGCATGGCTACAAAGCTCCCATACCTGCAAGGCACACATCAGGAACTCTTTTCCCCCTTCCCTTCGTCTCATGACCTTTTGACTCTGAGTCACGCTGGCTGACCTTACGACTTCACACTTTCCCTCTCCATAAAGCACAGGACCCGACTTAAAGAAAAGCCACATTCTTCCACTTGATCTTTCTTCCACCACAAGGTTTTCTTTAGCAGTAGAAGAGTGGAGAAGATTTGCCTTGGATTTATCAAGTAGGAAAATCCAAACTTCCTCAGGAAGTGGCAGCAAAGAGGCTCCACTTGCACTGAGACAAGCAGCAGCAGTGCCTCCTGCTCTGCACCCTGCCCTGTGCACAGACCAGGCAGCTGCAGCGGACTTTGCCGCGCTGTGAACTGAAGCAGATATGGACCGCTGCCACGAACACATCCTACCATAAATCTGCAGCAGCTATTACAAAGCATTAAGTTAATTTGCACTGAGATGAAGCAGTCCAGGGTGGAATCAGTGCCATGATGCATGGCAGCACATCCTTCTGCATATGAGGTCATCAGCCTGCAGCACCCTGCTCCCCGCCTCCTGGGCATGGCTTTATCATTGCTTCAGCTAACTGTGGGCACACTCTTTTTCCACTGGAACTGCATTGTGGTGGATATTTCAGGCCTACCTAGGCTACAGCTGGAAGATCTCGCTGTGACTCTAAGGTAACCCATGAGCACAGATGGGGTGTTTGACCAACGAGCAATGGAAGCACCCGCTCATGCCCTGCATATACTGACTTAATGGAAAGGATTACAGCATCCAAACCTTCTGCTAAGCACGCTCTGGCTGAATGTGCTGGCTGCTTTGTGGGCTTGTACATGTCCAGGGGTTTGAGAGTGCCATAAAGAGATCTGCTTTGATCTTTGCTACTTCTGGATTTCAAGTTCTTTTCTTTCCAAGCTGATAAAATGAGCAAGACAGTGGCTCTGGAGACTGTTCAGCAACATGTGCTGAGGCCTCAGGACTCTGCCATCTGAGTAATGCCTCTGCTCGAGCCTGTGCCAGCAGAAAAATGACTCAACGTGCAGGCTCTGGGGACTTGGGTTGAAGAAACTGACACACTACGTATATAGGAAGCTGTGATCACTCCTCCTTCAAACTAGGGAGATACTGCAGAGCAAAAACAGGAAAGCCAACGTGAAACCCTGGTAAAGGCAAGCGCAAAAAGGCACGGAAGGGGACCAAGATGCAGGGAGTGTACAACAGCACGCTACAACTGAGATGTTCTAGAGGCTGAGCAAGGCTTAACGTTTTCAGAATCCAGGAGAGTACAACACGGCCGAGTCTGCAAGCTTCCCCCGCACAGAAGTGACTCAAACTTTGATATTTTGGCTTTGAAACTCCTGTTTCAACATAAATTTCTCTGCAGCTACAAAAACAATGAAAAAGCCCCATAGCCACGTCTCAAAAAACCCCTTCTGCAGCAGAGAATCTATTCCCCCGTGCACTGAAATCCTGGTCCGCTGCTCAGGCTTTCAGGTTTTACTGTAATGCAAATCATAGAGAAAAAACACTCTCAAAATAACAGTCCTGAAAAACATTACCCTTGGTACCACGGACGCCCCTGTAATAACCTCTACTGCAAATTGAAAACGTTACCATTGCCCCGAGAAGTACTAGAAATATTTAGTGCTATCGATGTGGGTTTAGTTTCATTAGTAGTCCAGACATGCGGTAATGAAGAACCCATTCAATTCCCTATCTCTGTGAGAGGTACACTTCCCGAGCTCATGGAGAGCACACACAGAGCTGTTATCTCTGACAGGGATGGACACATGTGTGCATGTCCCAGATTTGGAAATGGCACTGCAGCGAGCGCAGCTCTCGCGTCACTCAACTGCATTGCTTAGAATTTTACATTTTAAATTTTTTTGATGTCTGGGGAGATTAAAATGAGAACTGGCAGCATGTGCAAGGGATACTGCACTTTGAATGTGTTATCTACAGCGATTCAGGCTTCCCGGAGCTCCAGCTGAAGCGGGTTTTCCACGATGGAAGAAACTACATTACATCGCTCCCTAGGAAGTGAAACAAAACAATAAAGGATGGTTAATCTCTTCTCTAATTCTGCTCGGTGGGACAGCTCCTTCAGCAAGCAGCGCCTGGCTGTATCTACCTGGGAGGGGGTCATTTCACTTCGGCTTCCTCTTCTGCTTCCCTCCGTCCCTGGGAGCGCTCTGTCTCCCCGCTGCATCTTTCAATGGCTTTATCAGAGCTCGCACCAACTCAAGCGTGAAAAGTAGCTCTAGGCCCAGCGGGGAGAGGTGGGGGAGTGCGTGTCTGTGCGTGGCGCGGGGGGAGACAGGGGAAGACGAGGGAGGAAATGTTATTCTGTCCTTTGTCTTTTCAACAATTTCTTTTTAATGCAACTTGCAGAGCAGCATATAATTAGGGGTCTTGCGGAGCAGGCTTAAACTCAGGAGTAACCCTTCTAACGACCTCAGCAACGGATAATCAGGTACGCGGCTGTGGGGCTCAGCACGCCTCCCCACCCGCCGCGCCGCTCGGCCTCGTAATTAGAAGCCTCCACACTCCGCTGCATAAAGGCAGATTGCAAGGACAGCGTGAAGCCCTTGTTTGAAGCTGGGGGCACAAAGATTGCAGTGCCTGTGATGGATGGAGACAAAGACTCCGGTGCTGGAACGCTTCCAGCAGCCTCGCAATACTCACAGCATTTCTGACGGACATTTTTGGGATTTCTTACAGCAGCGAGGGCTGTTCTGCCGCACCCCCTCCAGATTCCTTCACAGCTCCTCAGCAAGGGCTGCGGCGTCCCCACGCACAGGCACAAGGCCCCAGTGATGGTCTTCCCATCAGAGAGGATGTGCCGATCCTTTTTCTCCACGCTCCTGACGAGAAGGAATGCCTCTGCACTTGGACAAAGAGTGGTGGGGATACGGGGCTCAGCCCCCTAAAACAATCCCCGTGCCGGGAGGCCTTTCAGCTCACTGCACTCACACTGATCTGAAACGGCGGTAGCAAGAGTCAGGCTAAAGTTGCAGCCAATGTTAGCATGATTCCCCTGAACCCCCAAGCACAAATTTTAAAAAATACCCTATTTAAGAAGGCATCCAAACCCCCTCTCTCTTTGCTGATGAGAACTTGCCTTTCTTTAACTATTTATATAACTTTAAGTACATGAATATTGACACTGAATTGTATCCCAGCTGCAAGGGAGAGAGTAGAAAGAAGAATGGAGGATGGGATTTTTGGGGAAGAAAAAGCCAAGAGAGCAAGGGGAAGCCAGCTTGTGTAACACAGTCCCTCACAAAGCAGGTGATGGCTGCTGTTCCACTCCAGTCCCACTCCCTTATTTTCATCACAAGCTGCTGGGGCTTGCTTGTCAGTACCTCCACGCCTGACCCCTTCCCGTCCCACCTTGGCCTTGCAGCAAAGCAAGGAGCAGAAAACCAAACAGCTCAGGCAACCTGCACAGCACAGCAGCAGACTGAAAAGAAAGCAGCAAAGGCAAAAGGGCTTGAATAATAAGGAGGAAGAAAAACCGGTGGAGCCTTTCAGAGGCTGTCAATCGCCAGACAGACAAGCTTCTGTGGAAAGAGCAGAGGAGGCAGGCTGAGGGATGAGCGGTTCCCTTATGGCAACAACCTCAGTGTCACTTCTCTCCTTTCCTAACACCGGGTTAGCAGGGACTGTAAGAGCACAGAACATAGGAGATACCCACAGCAGAAAATCAGGACACCCTGCCAAGGATGGCTGCCCTGAACTCAAGTTATCTGAGCACTCTTAAAACCTAGGAAGATCATTAACAAGCTAATAAGAACCACCAGTGAAAGGAGTGTAACCTGGACTCACTAATGTGCCGCATTCTGAATAATGAAAGGGTAGAAGTATTCGGACACTGGGTCACTGCAGCTAAAATCACTGTCACAAAAGATGCTGTGATCCACACTGTCTCCACCCCAGCCTCTCCTTAGGTACTACTGCTACTGCACGAGAGCATTCTCCACCATGCCCCATTCTGCCTTTCTTTTGTTCTGCCCACTGCTCGAAAGCACCATGATTTCATAGACCACCCTCCAGAAAAAGCAGATTACAGCACACTGTGTGCAGCCCAGCCTCAGAATCCCCACCAGCTCGGCACAGAGCCCCTCAGCACTGCATGCTCCATGGCCACACCTCTGTCCTTGGGAGGTGGGATACAACTGCTCAACGGGAGCAAAGCAACCCTATGTGGTGGGGCCTCACAAACACAAGGCAGCTCCAGACATCCCCCATTCACCAGGGTTCTTTACACCAGAGCTCCTCCCCAAGTCACCAGGCCGCTTGTTTGCGAAGAACAGGACCGCAGCCGGTGCCCTGCATGACATTTTCCCAACGCTGTGGCACAGTGGGAGGCTTCCCACAAAGTCTGGGGTTGTCTCCCTCCTTCTTTCAGTGCTTTTCAGAGGTGATGAAAATAATCAATGCTTATTATGCAGAAGCTTTGCTACACTGCTGCACCATCCTGCTGCACCTACCCAAGGCCGTGTCATCACTACAGAACAGAGAGGCAGGAACAGTGCTTTCACACAGGTAACTCAGCGTTAGGCCTTCTCATGACAAACCTGAGGACACACCACACAGGTTGTCCCAGTTTGCTGGTCTGTACCAGCCTGAACTCTGCAGCCCTGCCTCACTCTTCCAGCTGCATCCAGGGGAAGAACTGCTTATACCCTGACTCTGGTATGATTTACAAGCTTCAAATCTACTTTCATGTTGTCTGCATTACGTATTTCAGCACGAAGGAGCATGGCTTCATCACACAGCAGAGCTGCTCCACTTCTGCTGCAAGGCATGTATTTACCCGAACAAAATCTTTTCACCAGATTTCTTTGGGAAACACACTGAATACAAATTTGGGGAACTATAAAGAAGGAAGCTGCAGAGAACTTTATGTTTATAAGCTAATCCAGATCTGTGACATTCAGAAACAACGCCAAATAAGACCACCTTTCCTTCTTTCAACTTCCCATGCGTGCACTTGCTTCAAATAGTTTCCACAAACTACTTCATACATCTTGAATTGACCTCTGCCAGCATCTTTCTTCCAGCCCAATTAACTCCCTGCAGCTCCCCCCAAGAGGACACGTGCTGAATCCCATTAAGACAGCAAGATCGCAGCCTGTGTCTCCACGGCAGCAGGACGGCTCCAGAGAGCCGTGACCCCTTGTGCTTGTGGCTGCCCAGTCCCTCCAGACTGACCTCCCCTCCCTGCTGGCAGCAAAGGCATGGGGACAGAAGCTGGCACGGCACTGCAAGGCGCTGCGGGAGCTGTGTGGGGTTGGACAGGGAGGGGACCAGCAAGGAAGCCAAAAATTTGAGGGCTCTGCCATGGAAGTCATGCTACTGTTGACTCCTTCACTGTGATTAACTCCTTGACATTCTCCTCCCGTGACAAGTGGGGGAGGACAGGCTGAACGTGGCAATCCATTTGTCAGAGAATTGCCTCCTTCCCTTCCCAGCCTAACTCCCACCCATGATCTTTATGGCTCTGCTCCACGTTATGGACGGTTCGCAGCCAGATGCAGATTTGACAGCTGACATTTTCTCTATGAAAAATTCTGTTTGGGGGCATCCCAAGCTCCTTTGCCAGACCTGGTGGTAATAACATTTGCAAGCTTAAGCCCACCCCATGGGCTCTGTATGAGGGAAAGAAATCCTCTCCTCCCCAGCCTCTCATTCAAATGACAGTAATTAAAGAATCTCATCACTCTAGACCTGGAGAGGGAGGGGACTTTCACGGTAATTGGAGATATTACACGAAGCCACACTGTGCTTATTAAAAAAAAAAAAAAAAAGGAAGGGGAAAAGAAAGAAAAAACCACACACAAAAAACCAACCCCCTTCCTCCCAGCCAGGCTGGCATTTCCTGAATACACTGCCTTTTTTTGAGGCACATTTTTAATACTGAAGACTATTGGAAGGGCTCCTGCAGCCCGATTAAGTGTAATGCAGCGTTAAGAAAAATAGGAGGGAGGGGGGAAGCCCTCAGAAAAGCAATCGAAGAGAAAAATCTATCCCTGGTGCTTTGGCTCAGTTAGAGCCAGGAGCCCTGCTCCAAACACATCCCACTTCCCAGCCATTTGCTCTGCCGGACGCTCTGGGGACCCCAGCACAGCAAACTACAATTCCTAGTAAATATATCCCAGGGACACAATTAGTTTTTCAGCTGGGGGCATGATAAATTGGTCATGCATAATTCAAGGCTGGAGCAGGCTAGCGCACAAACTGCTCGGTGGCAGCTCCCTGGCAGAATGCAGATGGGCTGCTGGGCGCTCCCGTGGCCATCTATGTGCACAGCAACCCCCGCTGGAGCCTTTCCTTCTTGTCAACGTACATTTCACCAACCAAATGCCTTTGGGGATTGAAGGTGCTTCATCATCATTTCAAACCTGCTTCAGCGCTCCCATCCCTTTCCACGGGTTTAGTTCCAACCACACACTTGCAATGGCGAGACGCATAATTTGGGTCTGCTGATGGTCTGTGAGGTGGATAAAAAGCCTACCTGGAGGAACAGCCTGAAGCTCTCTGAGCTTTCTTTAGTACTTATATAAATAAAGTTAGCCACTCAGAGTCATTCCTTAGGAGAACAAGAAGAGCTGCTGCTCAGCAGAAGTCGGTCTTGTGAAGAGTGAAAGGAAACCTCAAAGGAAACTGTGGGAGCGCTTCAAAATGCTGTGCTCAAATCGCAGTTCCTCAGTGCACGCTCTGTATACTTCCAGCCGGTGAGGGATACACTGCTGGTGTGCTGGAAGAAGCCACTAGAAATATTTTTGCTGTTGGTCTGACTGCAAGAGAAATGAGTATTCGCAGCCTCAGAGGCAGCCTTAGGAGCGATGGCCGGCAGCTCTCCTCCAGCAGCCGCAGTCCCGGCAGCCCACATAGCGCTCACATCTCCTCGCAGGATGTGCTCAGCTCTTCAGGAACCAAATAAACATTCTAACACTAGTCCGTGGCACATATTCCTAGGAAGTAAGTTGTACTGGATCATTTCCAGTGTCAGGAAAGAAGCTGCTGCAGAGGGGGGTATCAATAAGGAAAAATTTGTTTCTTTTTGGCAGCATATCTGCAGATACAGGAGCCCTTTAATTTCATGGCCAGTCTCCTATACCCAAATAGGAGACTTTGGTTTCTGCCTAGTAGCTAGTGAGAACAATCCAGGCTTCTCTGTTTTAATAGGAATGCCATTTTATTTTATTTTTTTGCCTCCCCGAGCATGACTCTCTTTGTTGGATAGATCTGGGTTTCCCTAGAGTGGAAACAAATAAAATCCCAGTAGAGATATAGGGTACAAATCCAGGGAGCATCGACGTTAGCCCTGGGGAACATCCTCATCACCTTCAAGTGGCACAATTCTGCCACTTAAGCAGTACTGACTGTCAGCACGTCCAGAGAAGTAAACTCAACTGTTCTCAGCATGATAACACTGTCATCTGAACAATTTCTCACTCTGCCCCTTGGTGTACCAGGCAGAGCTTTCTCAAAACCCCCACATATGGCCCTCTTCCATCCTCCTGGCACACCCTTTGTGCTTTGGTTCAAATGCAGTCACTTCCAGGGAAGGTTTTTAGCATGGTGCTAATCTGTTTCACTTAACTTTCTAAAAAAAAAAAGTCAATAAAAAAGCACTTTGTTCATGTGTTGTTTAAAGGTGTGACTACGAGCAAGGCCGGGATACCAAAGCAGACACACAACCAGGGACATTGCAGGGCACCAAAAGATGGTCAGAAAAAAAAGTCAAAAGGGGAATCAGATCAAGAAGACAGTGAATGGTCACACGTTAGAGTCACAGGTCTGAACTTCCCAGGGAACATTTCAAGGTGTGAAGTGAAACACAGAGAAACCACAACCATAACCATGAATCAGCAGCGCCAGGAAACACGTCAAGAACGCTTCACACACTGTCTGCTAAAAACAAAATGGGCCTGTCCCTCTCCATGCAGGAGAACAGGATGCAAAAACTCACTGTGGACTTGGGGCACAGCCTGAAGGGCCCTCTGGGCAGGGGCTGGGAGCACCCAGTGGGCGCAGCACAGGGACCCTGCAGCACATGGCTTCCCATGAATCCCACCATACTTCCACATCCCAGCAACCCCACACAGCTGCCACCAGGCAGACAAAACCCCACTCATATTCACACAGCTCATCTTCACAGCACTGCCAGTGGAGCCTCCCGGGCATTTACAGGGCTCAGAAATTACAACCGTGGTTCGGTCAAAAATACAGAAAAGCCCTGGTGGTTCCAGAAGGCCAACCATCCCTGGTGTGGACAGAACCAGCGACTGCTTCCTGAGTTTTCACCGGAAAAAAGGACCAGAAGCACATGAGATACAACACAGCCATGTGCTTTGTTTTGCCTTCAAGAAAAAAGCAGAGCAAAATAGAAACTTCCCCACTAGAATATTAAAAGTAACAAATTTTTAAAAATTATTAACAAACACTAACCTCAGATCATTAGCCACTCTGGCAGCAGGCCAGAGAAAATTTATAGCCGACGTGCAACATCAGCTTTCATCCAGAAATGCTAATTTCAGTAAAATGAATAGTGTGTGGGCTTTTCAAACTGCTTTGCATTTGGCTCCTCACAGCCCTGTTTAAAGCCTGGGAACCGGCCATATAGTTAAACTGCACAGATGTTCAACAATCTGTACTTGTGTTAATTACCCTAATGTGAGCAGAAACTCAACAGATCCCTGCTAATGAAGGAGAAAGTTTTCCAGTGTGACTACCGTATGTTTCATTGTCACTGTATTACCAAGCTTCTCCCCCTCCTTCCTCCGCCCCCCAGCTCCTATTCTCTCCATCTCCTTTGCATTCACATCACCCTCCTACCTCAGCATGCATGAATTGGACCAACTAATGACTGTGTATTCGCAACATGGCAGACACCATTAGGCTGATCGGAGGTGCGGCTGCTGAATTTTAACAGGCAATTTTAAACAAGGTAAGAAAAACAGATTCATCATGTTCCCGATTCTCCCATCCCCACCCATCTGCCATACTCCTGCCCTTGCCACAGCTAAAAAACAGTGGCGAAGTGCAAATACAACCCCCCTATAAAACACAGGAGTGCACAAAGCAATGCAAATAGATGTTGCTGGGTGATTGCTGGGGATGTAGCCAGGAGCACAGGCTGAGCTGATAGCACGGGGCAGCATGGGCACAGCTCTGGCCGAAATGTGCCATGGGCAACCTGCTGCTGCTCCTTGGAGCAGGAAGGGCTGCCCATGGCTGTGAGCACAGCGCGCTGCATTCAGCTGCATGCAGGAGCTACGATGGGATTTCTCGAGGGCATGCTATGAAAGAGCAAGGAAACGCTCAAGTGATCAGCGCTGCCAGTAGCAATGAACCAACACTGCTTCTCAGCTTAACCCAGCATTAAAACACACTCGACCTCTGCAGAACTGCTTCTCCCACCGAGGATCTCGCCTTCTCCTCCCACACCTCTGCACGGCTCCAGAGCCGATCACACCTCCAGCTGCTGCTCCCCAGCCAGCTGTGTGCTGCTCAGCGCAGCCTGCTCTCACCGTGAGCCCCAGGTGACCTCTGACTGATCCCGGCCGGCCAAAGCCACACTGCACATCTCCCCATGGCCACTGCTCCACAGCCAGGCCAGCCCTCACCAGCACACCGCATGACAATGGCCCCCGTGGGAACAAACATGCTTGCCATGCTCGACTTGACTGGCAGATTCCCCCCCTACGGCAGAAGAGGGGGAAAAGGCCACCTTTGCTCATTTATTGCCACTATCCTGCTAGCTCAAGCTCCTTTGTGCCCGCAGGTTTGCAGAGCAGCAGCAGAAGGCCGCAGCACGCAGCGGGGCGCCATCTTGCCGCCCCTCAGGACAGGCCGCTGGCTGCCCCTCCTCGCCCGCAGCCCGCCGGCTCCTCCTCACAAACCTCACTCTTCGCAGTGTGGGGGGGTTTGGCGTCACCCACGGAGGGCTGGGAATTATTTAGAGAGCTCTTGGCTCTTTTCTCCTAACTCTCCATCGTTAGTACTGGAAGCAACACAGCTGTCTAATGGCAACTTCAGGCACCCATGGGCCAGCGAAGCAACGTTTTCCACACTTAAATAGCACTGAGCTGATTTAATTACTGCACTTAATACTAACAAAAGATGTCTCAATTTAATCTTCAAACGGCCCTCCAAGATCAAAACACAGCTGGCTGGATAACAAGATGGCCTAGGCCAGCAAACAAGTAGGTCCAATTTGTTCAAGAGCTGAATCCACTCCTCGGTATGAAAGGCCAAGGAACACTTGTGTGTCAAGCGAATCAAAGAAAGCTGTGCTCCTTCTCCCCCTCCCTTCCTGCCCAACTTTTGTTATGCAGAAAAATAATAGAAAGGCAGCTGATTCATGGGTAAAGAAATGCAACACGATAAAAGAACAAATGATGTTTGGGAGAGAAAGAAAAGAAGTAAGAACTAAGATTTAACAGGTTTTGTTTTTATAATCCTTCGAGATGATTAAGAATGAATGAATCAGATTAAAATCACATGGGGACAAAGGAAGGTCTCTAACTCTTTTGTTTTTCTTTCCATACTGGACAGAAGAGACAGCTCATTAAGGAAAGCCCTCAAGACACAGCTACAGTGAGGAACAACCAAGCACTTTTTTTTAAGTGTCTGTAAGCTGTGTTTGGGCAAGAAAAAGTAGGGGAAAATTAACCATTTACTTTTAACATTTTCTAATTGTCCAAACTGAGCTGTTACTGTTACTTTTTGCCAACTAATCTGAAAAACTTCTCTCTTTTCAGCAGCTTTCAATGCACATTCCCGCTGACACCACGGTTGGGTCTCTCCAGACACCTTCAAGGAATTTTTAAGTTTTTGCACATTCCATTACAGCTACACACATAAAAGTTAAAGCCAACCTTCCAGCCACTGCAACATTTCTGCAATTCCCTGAGCAACAGAGAAGCCTCAGTAAATGTTTGTGTTGTACAGAGGACGTGGCTCTTCAAATTCCCCTTCCAACTACCGATAGTACCAAGGGGCATGCAGCCCACTTTTTGATCTCAGTTCCACTGGTACTAGTTACAAACAAGTTCACTAGGAAACAGTTTGCTGAGCTTTGTGGTCGTACTTTGGATTGACAACAGTCTGTGGGATATCACTGCTGAAAGGTTCCTCTGCAATCAATTTTCCTAAACTTTTTCTCATGATGGAGAGCTGTAATTAGGTAACTCGTGTTCCAATTTTCCTTGGAGCCTGTGCATGCCCTGGATCACGTTTTTTTGGGGATTACAATGCCTTTTTTCTTCTCTCCCTCAACATACACAGAGCTCGCTCCAGGTTTCACAATACTAGTTGCCAAAAGCAGTTCTTAAACAACAGATGATGTCACTAGCCGGTGCACCATGAATTTGGAAGACAGCACAAAGGGGAATTCGATACAACTCTGTGGCCTGTCCTCTCTTCTCTCTGGGCTAGGACACGACTGAGGAAGAAGGCATTACATTTAAAATGATCAGGTAATTTGGTGGTTTGCTCCAATCCTCTGGAAGGCATGAGGCATTTAACAGACAACCAAGGAACCACTTAAGCAAAAGGGACTTCGAGAGGCCATCTGGCACAGTCTCCTGCTCAAACAGGGTTAACTTCTATGTTCCAGCAGATTTAGCTGAATCTGCACCCAAACACTGAACTCATTACCTCACTGTTCACTTAAGTACCTTCTTCCCCTAGTAACTTGACTTCAACACCTGGTTTTTCAACTGGTGAAGCACACACTGCTTCAGCTTATAATGCAACCTCCGTACTGCTCAGAGAACACTTCCCTTGTGCTTCAAACTAGCTGGGTTCAGAAATCTGAATGGCAACAGGGAATAGAATTTTCCATCTTCTTGTCCAAATGGTTTCATTTAAATGGGGCTGAACTTCAGGTTAAAACCACTTTCCCAAACTATTTCAGTTCTAGACCACTAACAAGAGCTCTTGAGGAGGCACTCGCTGCTCAATTTCAAGCAAGTGACTGTTTCCAGGTTGCCTGGTTAAGTTACAAAGATGGGGAACCAAGAGCAATTCTCCTAACTAGAATACACAAGCACAACCAGCTAGAAAACCTCCTGTGCTGTCTTAGACTGAAAGTGGGCTCTGCTTTATGGCCAGCAGATTTCCTCGGGGCCAGAATGTTCAAACTTGCTCGCACAATCATACACCACTATTTCAAGGGCACACCTTTGCATGAGATTCCCAAGGGCCTTTGGAGTTTTGACTTAAATGCCTGGATTATTTTTACAATTCCAGTTATGGGTTCTTTGTTCACAGGGAGTTAAGCAATACAAAGAACGTAGCATGAGAACAATGGGCATATTACCATGCATGATTTCTCTTTAAAAAAAAAAAAAATCTTTCTTTTCATTAAGTTACAGATCCAATTTCAGTCTTTATTATCACTTTGCCATGAGAGAAAGTGGTTCTTAATTCTAATAAAGGAAGGGAGCGTCATATTTCAACAAGAGCTAAAATGCTTCCTGCAATACAGGAGGTGGAAAGCTCTTTTGCTCGCAGCTACTGCAGGCCAGACTCAGAGAACGAAAGGGAAATAATCCTTCCACACTGAGTAAATAAATCTCTTCTAGGACATACCTAATGGTGGGCAGAAGCCCAAAGGCACCTTGTCTGATGAGATCACTGCTGCCCCTCCACTTGAAGGGAAATTAAGAGAATGCTCTGCCAAGCCCATATTAACGTTTCACTTATCACCTAACCTGGGGTCCAAGTGAGTAAGAATATTGCTGTAGCCTATGGAGCACCACTGGACTAATAAAAACCTTTCTACCATGTTAACCAAGCTGGATAAACAGCCACAGCCACTGTGTCAGAAACTTTCACCGAGATTTCTAAGTGGTTTTCACCCTGAAATCTACTTGACCCTTAAAAAGGAGCCTGCAGTACATTTAATGAGGCAGTCATACAAAACTTGACTGTATCCCATTTTCTGTGAGAAAGACAAGCAAAACCCAACCCCCCAGACAAAACAGGCACTGCCCATTCACACAGGCTTGTGCAATTCACCTCTAAAGAAATAACATTAGAGACCCAGTGTTCGCATTTCATGTTACTGTATGCATTTTGAAATGGAAATTCTGATTGTGCTTGGTCAGCCGAAGCTTCTGATCTATTCTGGTTAAAAAGGCCTTATGGAAATTCTTTTTTTCCTGAAGATGACCAATAGCCCTATTATTTTACAGCCTTTTCCATTAGATCCTGTTTACACTAGCACTGGAGCCGTATGAGCAAAATCCATCTTCAAAACATAGTTCTCACTGGCAAGAACTAAGCATAGTTTTGTGAAATTATTTTTAATACTGTTCCATCTCTGCCCATTCTAGTGAAGGAAATGAAATTCGTTGCAACCTGACTACCATGAGTATGGTTTAAACACATCCCACGGGGGCAAGCAACACAAAGAGGGAATGCAACATGCATGGAACAAGCCCTTTGCTGATGCCTACTGCACTCCTGGCTCATACAAGTTCCTCCGGTCACGAAACCAACGTGCTCCTTTTGGCTATGTGCGGTCTCCTCCTACTCCTCAACCTCAGCAAATACAGAAAGAATAAAGCAAATGCAGAGTTTCATAAAAGACCTACAAGGCTCATAAATGACATGTTCACCCGACAATGAGGGAAAAGTGCACTGCCAATATTCCCATTTCCCTGTTGGAAAACCTCGTGTACAGGCAGGCAGGTGCCTTGCACAGCACGGCTGTGGCACAAAGCACACAGGAGCACACAGGATGAGGCTCCAGCCCAGGGACAGGCTGCTCAGGCCTTTTCGAGATCTTTAGCAGTGTTAAGAGGGATTATATGCCACTCATTGCATGCATTATTCATTGTTATTCTTTCTATACTCCAGTTCTCAGTACAAGGAATAAAGTGACTCCAAGAACCTCTGAACCATGCACGGAAGACATTTCTACTGAAATATCACTAACCAGAAAATCAGCAAGACACTGCTGGACAAATTTCAAGCCAGATCCAAAATGAGAAATGGAGAATGCAAAAGAGCAGAAGCAACTAGTGTTCCTCTCCTCCAGTCTTCTCACGTACAATTCCTAGGCACAGGATTTAGCTGTGATGAACGGAGCTGTGAGATACAGAAGCCAGATATGGTGTGTGCTTATGATTCCTTCCAGGTAGCAGAGCACAGAACCCCTGCCCTTCCCTCTGTCTGGGCCATTCATCTTGCCCAAATGATGGAAAGCATCGTTCCCAGCGGGTGGTCCTGCTCTCGCAGCCCTTAATGCCTAATTGTCACAAATCAACTCCAACCTCAACGCTTGGTCTGCTGCTACCCATCCCCCCCTTCCAGCCCATTCTCTTCAAACCGATGGCAGCCCAGCATCCTCTCACGTTACCCAATCAATCTTTGGACACAGCACCTCGAAAAAACAAAGAGGCAGCAGCGATGCAAGTGCGGCCAGAGCGACATCAGGCGCAGCAGCCGAAGAGCCGCCAGCCCGGCGTGCCTGCGCGCACGCGTGCACACACACATGCCTCCTATTTTATTTTTTTGTTCAACTGGAATTAATCAGGAACGATAAACACTGTTTGTCTCCTGAAAGCAGCGGTGGGGAGATGAAATATGCCTCTTAAGCTTATCAGCCTCAGTGCCACCGAGGAGAAAGCTGGCTGCTAAGCCCGGGGATAATGGGCTGTCCTTTCAGGAAGGTATCAGAGGTCTCAGGAGAGGGAGGCAGCACAATGGTGTGACCTTCAGCTAATAAAGCCCACCCTAGAGTCCAAAGAAGCTTGGGGAATATTGACAAAAGTTCATATTTACAACAGCCTGGACTCCTTCCAGATACCATTACCAGTTTAGAGAGCTGCAGCCTCTGTACATACGCTCACAGAGGCTTTTATTCTGCCTCCTCCTTTCTTTCTTTGTTCCCATGCTGGCAAAAAAAAAAAAAAAAAAAAAAAAAAAAAAAAAAAAATTTAGTTGGAAAATGGCAATTCTTCTGCTAACAAGGCCCCACCAGTACCTTTTTTAATGAAGAGAGTTATTTAAAATTTCAATTTCAACCTCAGCGTTATCCTCTACTTGAAGGAGATTCAAGGCCTCTTGCAAGGATTCTCAGTGCGTCATCACGCTCATCAGGAAGAAAGCATATGTGTTTTTGTGGAAAATCTGCTGATGTATTTATAATTCTTTAAACAAAAAGGCGGCCAACATATTGTAAAATGAGATGGTTTTTTTCTTTCTTATTTTTTTTTCAATGGGCACTGGCAATCAATGCAGTCCCCATCAGAAACGCTGAACTGAAGCTGTTTTCAGGCAGAAACTGATCCCCCCCAGTCTGCACTGCGGTTAGCAAAAGGAGTCTTAGCCCAGAACTGGGGAGCATAGGCATGACTGGAATACAACTAAGAAATAATATTTTTAAAACTATTCATACAGTAAGAAAAGCCAATTCCAAAATATAAAAACTGTTTGAAGCAAAAGTTTCATTTTTCTGCCTCCTAAAGTAGTTCCAAAACAAACATAAAAAGTAAAGGTTCTGAGGAAATTTGGAAATTTGTTTTCAAGGGTAACTTCAATGAAATCAACATTAAAACTCAAAACATTTAATGGAAACAGCATCTTCAATGACAGAACTGTTTTGAACACAGTGGATCCAGCCATGCCAGTCTGCCATTTCCATTTACCTGCCCATGCCTCAGCCCTGCCATCCCAAAAGCCATCTTGCCGGGGCTCAAAAGGGATCCAAGATTGGAAGAGGTTAGGACTTCCCCCACAAAGCTTCTTCTAAGAGGTGCCCCCGTATCCTGGTGGTCTCATTTACCACACTGCAATTTGAGCAGTTGCCTACCAGCACAAAACCCATTTCCAACCACAGCTATGGGGCAGGTCAGTAGGCAGGCCCACAAGCAGCTTTCCAAGCTCTTCGTTTCAGCCCAAGCATGCATTTTATCCCTTCTCTTTATCTTATCCAGGCATATTAACAATCAAGAGAGCTCAGGTGATTGATTACAGCCTGCCTGAATTCCAAGTAGTCAAATTAGACACTAATGTTGTGCTTAATTAATGCTTTCACACAAACAAGGTCATTGGTTGCATCAGGACTAATAGGAGATGACACACGCTGGGACTGCGGGGCCCAGGGGACTGCAATGAGATGGAAAGTCCAGCCTGCGGCCATTTACTGCAAACCCAAACCTGATCCCACGGACACCCCACACCTCACCTGACCATCACAGCCACGTGCCAGCACCCACAGCTCTGCCTCAGTGCTGCCCAGCTGTGAGCTTGCGGCCGTCCTGGGCACACTCTGCCGTGCCCCATCGAGTCTGTCTTTGAGTCTGACTCACATCCTAACTCAATGCTTGGTCTTTTTTGAGTCAACAGATACAGTAATTCAGAGCTCGAAACAGCTACAAACTAAGACTTAATATCAGCTGAGACCACCCCGTGTCCGCGCCAACTCCTCCTTGCTGACAAGGGGTGCTCACACCAAACGCCTCCTGAGCCTGCCTAAAATACAGCACAGCCTTACCATAAAGCCCTTTGTTCAGACACCCTCACCATAAAGCTGCAAAACCTTGGCTCCCAAGTACATTAAATCCTTATAAACCTGCCTTCATCTTAAGCGCGCAGTATTTCACGACACAAAGCGCTTCTTCTGAGGGAGAGCACTTTAATGAGGAAAAGGGTAAAATATATAAACCAAACCTCATTACAGCATAATTTTGAGGAGACAAGCATGCTGTTACAAAAATGAAGCCATGGCAATTGCATTTCACAGGGCTTGATGATTTAGTATTTTTAAAGAGCCGCTGCTACTTTCAGCCACGGCTGCTGTTTTGTTGTGAGTTCAACAGGAAGCAACCAGAATTACGGGCCCACTGTTTGCTGTGTATTTTATACTCTGCAAACTGTTGCAAATGGCAGATTCAGATCTGCTGCGTGCTCACAGAACTACTGTGCGTCAGACAGCAAGAGGCTGACTACAAGTCAGTCAGACTTTTATCTTTAAAACCCCTGCCTTCTTACAGGCTTCTGCTTTAAACGTGATGATGTGGCACGGACATGGTAAATTACTCAAATCAGAGCCAATTCATACTGAAATGAGCAGCAATGTCAAAGAAAATAACAAAAAAAATACAAGAAAAATCTTTGGTACAGTCATAGAAATAGATGTAACGCCACTTAATGCCAGCTGTCAGATAAGCCAGGCTAATAACAAGCACATCAAAGGGGCTGCAACTGGTTTCAAACAATTAATAGACCAGTTTTTTAAAAATTGAAGCTCAGTCACTTTCTACAAAACGCCAAATGGAACAGAACTCCCAGCCAAGCAGAAAACCTTGACTGGAAAAAAAGCACTCCCCTCGAGAACAAACCATCTATCTTCCTATGGAGCATCCTGACTTACATTGCTCTGGAACACTTTTAAACTTAATCTAATCAAGAAGCCATTATTGATTACAGTTCTTCCATATCAGTATTCCAGCTGTGACTTCTGAAATGAAAGCTCAGCAATGGTTAGGTATTTACCACAACTGGCAGAGAAAATAGTGGGAAAACACGAGTGCAAGGGTCACCAGACAACATACCTGAACCCCCCCACCACCACCAACCCCCAGCCCTTTCCCACACAGCCCCACCCAAACCCAGCAGCAGCAGGGCAGTGCATTTCACAGCAGCTTTGACTCCAAGCACACGTAACACTGACTGATGGATACTGATAGTGAAGACACTGGTGGAAAATCAAACCCGACAAAGCAACAAGATTGAGAGAGTTTCTTGTGTTCCTTGGCATTACCTTAGAAAATTATGTAACAAGGGTCAGAATTTCAGCAAACAATCATTTTAGCTACTGACACGGATCTGGATCAACAGCAGTGCAAGAACTGGCATGCAACTGATGCCTATATCCTGGTTAGGTTAAGCCTTCCCTCTTGCTCCTTGTAGCTTGTAATGAATGAAATGTTGGACTGAATGGTGCTTGCCTTCCCCAGTTAACAGAAGGTCCAACACTACATGGCTATGGTGACGGAACAGCAATTCTAACTGAGTTCTCAGAAAGGAAATCTGAGGAGAACGTAACGCACCAACACTTTTCCCAAACACAGAATCAGAAACCTTGCTGTTGGGTTCTGTTCCTGAGATACTTCCACCATTTCCATTTCTACTGATGTGACTCTTCTTTCCAAGCTTAAAGTGAAAGGACAACAGATTCCTCCCCCACCGTCACCCCTCCCTCACAAATCACAGCAGACTTTTCCAGCTCTTATCAACTCTGCCACAGAAGACAGCAGGCTGGGCAAATCTGAATGGGTCTGACAGCACACCCCCACCACACCAGGGCTGGCACTACGCTAACACAGCCTAGCACGTGCCTTCCCTTAGCTCAGCTTTAATACTCTTCTGCTTAGCTGTGCAATTAAGGACGAGGACAACTGCAAGCAAGTGCACATGCTGCTCGATCTGTTGGACAACCTGCTCAGCTCCTCCCCAAATAACAGAGGATTTGGGGTGCTAGAAAGGAGAAGCCTTATCACAAATGTAGAATGAGACCCTGAGTTCACAGGTTAGCTGATGTGGAACTGTTAACAGTGAATTGGCTCGGAGACAGCAAAAAGAAAAAATAATAATAAAAAAAAATACGGGTAGACAGAGCGAGAGAGACAGAGACAGCAACCAATTCAGCTGCAAGAATCAAGCCAAGTCAGTCCCAAGTGCCCATGTTGGAGAGACTTGATCTCATACCTTGCTTGTTATCAAGGCACTCCTGATACGAGTCAGCTCCAGTTCCGTTGAAGTCTACAGACAAAACAAAAAGTTTCATTCATATCAAACGTAAATATTAGGAACTTCTCAAATGGCAGCCTTGCTGGAGCAGTATGCTACGTGCAAACAGCGCTAGTTCTTTAGAAAGCCATGCTGGTTCACTGACATAAAATGTGATTTGTTATGAGCAAGGGGCAATGAGCTGACACCAAGCCAACATGGGAACTGCATTTGGTCCTCAGCAGGAGGTATTGGGAGCTGCCTCCACCCCTGTTCAGCTGCCACAGCACTGAGGGCACTGGGGAGGGGATCCAAGATGCAGCTGCGCTGAGCCACCTTGCATTGTGCATGAAAGATGCAGTATCTGCACCTGAATCTATAATTAACAGTGCTCACCGCATTCCCTATGGAAACACTGGTTGAAACCAACAGCAGAAACCAAAGGATCCCAACCTACAGGCTGGAATACACTTCCCTGTGTCTTGCGATGTCACACTCCCTTTTGGCTTTCAGCTGCTACACTATATTAAAGAAAACTGAAAATAAAAGAGCAAACTTTCCAAACATTACTCTCCTATGGAAGCAATGCAGTTACAACTAGGGCTGTGTGTGACGCTGGTCTGTGCCAGGAAAATGGGGGAGCAGCCAAGACTCCTGCACCCGTGGGTGCTCCACAAAGAAACCTGACTGTCCCACAGCCAGCTTCCAGCTGCTGCACTCACAGAGCGGCACCTCGCAACCAGTGCCCACGTCACCTAACAAACCCCTTCACCTTCACTACAGGTCCCACTGGATTGCATTGGCTGCCCGTAGGAATGCTCTGAACTGTGGGATGGCAGAACCAGGTCACAGCACAGCTTGTACCTCAGAAGCAAACCAAAGAATGTTTCAGCATGGCTTCTCCTCCTGCCTTACAATCCAGTTCAACCGCAAGAAAAAGTTCTGATGGCCCCTGAGAAAGAATATTAAACACGCCTATGAACTCCACACCAATGAATGCTCATTCAGTGGCTTTCATGCACCTTACATCCTGGGCTGAGCATGCAGAACAAAGCCGAACCTGCACAGTAGGTGCTCGTACACAAAGGGTCCACACAAAGTGAGCATTCTGTACATCTCAACGGTGAGAACGCTAAATCAGCCCTGGCGCAATGCGGGGGATCCCAACCCACCCAGGTGGTTCCTCAGGGCACCACTGGCCTGGGGCTGCCCCATCCCCCTCCTGCAATACAGCTCTTTATACCACAAGGCAACCCCAACCGACCAGCACTAAAGATGGGGACAGACAAGGCGTTCATCCACGCTGCTGCCTCAGGCGCACTGCCAAGAGGACCAGCACCACGCCAACGGCTTCATTTCTTTCTGAAGATTCTCTCCAGGGCCGTAAGATTAGAAACACCGTTCCCAGAGACACACTGCAGCCAGCAGCTCCCTCCCAGCTCCCTGAAGACAAGGAGCGAGCTGGCCCTGCACACAGCAGCTCACTGCCATCTCCTGTGCACGGTGAACACACTCCTGCACCATCGGCCCTTCCCTTTCGCCCAGCCAACAGCTGGCGATGGCTGCCTGCACGCACAAAGAGATCCCAATCGAGTGCACGGGCTTCACATTCAGCAATAGCATTTAATGAAGAAAAAAGCAAAAATTAAAGTTGCCCCACCATTTGTGTTGTGTAAATCCCAGATAATAGATCTTCTCCCTAATCCTAATGAGGCCTTCCTATTAAAATCTTTATTAGCTTTCAGCTCTGCAGATTGCCCAAAGGCTCATCAGTTTCCCTATCTCTCAGTACCAAGATCTGCTTTAACTTTTACAAATAGCTCTAAGATATTTCTCAGCTTATCAGCATTGCCAAGCAGCCTGTCTTATCATTACTACTGCAGATAAAATAAATGAGCTCAGGATGATATGAATAATGGCATTTTCTGTAGGCTGGTTTCCCATTACGTTTTCAACAGATTGTAGATTTAAACTTCGGCACAAAAGAAAAAAGAAAAAAAACACAGAAATGCAGCAGAGGGGGAAGGGCAGCATTCTCCCTCTCCATTTACCCGCCCTGTCCTGGAGCACAGGCTGCATTTTAGGCACACCTTATGCCAGCCCGTAATTAACATTGAAAGGGAGCAGAAACACCTCCGTCATGCTTTCTCCAAAGACCAGAAGCACAGTTACTTCTGGGATGTTTTTTCAGCTGCATTTGTTGCAGAGAGGAGAAAATGCACACTGCCTAATGAAGCCATCTTCATTAGCCTGCTCCTTCCCCGAGCAGCCTAGGAATACCACTCAGATTGGGAACTGAAATCCTGGAAGGCAACAGAACTGCGTGTGAATGACCAGCCGGGGCTGCGGGGCGCCCTGGCGGAGCAGCGAGGCGGTGTGTGCGGCCAGCAGGGAGGTCACGTCCTGGCAACCATTTTCTGCCTGCTCCCTGCAGCAGTCCCTACAGGGTTAAACGCTTTTCCATTCCCCAAATTCCTAGCCCTGTCACTGTATCAAGGTTATCTATTATTGGCAGTGACAGGTGAAAATTAATCTCCTAATTATTTCTTGCTGCGTAATCTGCACTGAAGAAGTAACATAAAAGGATTACAGTACACCCTCTACGGAAGGCTTTGCTAGAGAGCCAATCATCCGGGGAGATACAAGGTATGTGCTAAAGAGATATTTATGAAGGATTTCCAACCATTTTGAAGGCAGGCTATGCTATGGCTTACACCCCGCAGCTTTGGAGCACAGATTTTAATAGCGTACACATTTTTTACTCTTGATTATTCCACGGAAAGAAAAAAAAACATGATTTAATGCCATTATGTCCCTGATTTTCCTGTGGTACAGCAGCAACTGCAGTTACGGCATCCATCCGTGTACAGACGTCTTCCCCCCAGAGCCACGACAGCAAGAACTCACCCGCCTGCTTTAACTAGAGATTAAGAGTCCTGTGATTACCTCCAGGGCAATGTAACCGTAACATTCTTCTGCAAGAACACAAGCTAGGCTGAGCACCTTCCAAATTCAAAATGTTTGGTTAAATTCTTATTTTATAAGCAAGCTAGAAATATCTTTGGTAACAACATAAACAGCCACCACAGACATGGTGCCTGATGAAAACCCGAACTCCTCGCTTCCCACCCACCACAAAGCAAGGCTTATTTTTACAGGATTCAGGTGACACCTTTTGTTTATCTCCACCCTTCCAACGCAGCTCTGAGCCAAGCAGATGCCTTGAGGAACCTGTTTCCCCACGCCCACATCAGCAGCACCGTTCTGGTCGAAGTCTACAAGAGCCAACAATGGCAGGTCCCTGTTCCTCTCGCTCACAAGCTGCTGGGAAGCTGCTGCCACAGTGCCCTGCTTGCAGTCGAGCCCTTCACCAGTATGAGTGAGGTGCTCCCAGCTTTTCTGACATTTTGCCGTGGATGCAGAAATGTCAGCAGTTTCCTTATGCAACCTTTGCGTGCTCCTACCCAGCACCATTTTGCACTGGAAAGCCAACCTCGGGGCAAACTGGAAGCCTCCAACAGCATCCCACAGCCCAGCCAACCAGCACAGAGCAGGCAATGAGCTGACACCAAACCAAATCAACAACACCAAACCCTCATCCGTACGGAGAAATCGAGCCGTACCTCAATAACTGCACTGCGGCTCAGCAGCCACACGGTGGCACACGGCATACTACAAAATATTATCAATGAAGTGCTGAAATAGGGGCCTGGGCTTCACAACAGTCACTGCACCCTTAACTCCCCAGAAATAGCTGGAGCCGTGCCTGCATCTGCAGCCTCCTCCGCCAGCTCCAGGGCTGCAGCTCCCCATGCTGGGCCATCAGTGGCCCTTGGGAGAGGAGCAGGACACACATCGGATGCATGGATTTTAAATCAGCAGCTCCCATTGGGCCGTTCCCCAGCTGTGACACAGGTGTAAAGATTTCTCGCCTTCTCCCTCCGCTGCTTTCACACACCTCCAGCCATGCAGGGCAGCCAGCTCCCAGGCAGCTCCTGGAGGTACCACTCCGTATTCCGAGCACACAAGTGCTCCAGTGGGAAGGGCAAGTGCGTGGAAATTACTTTCTTCTAGAAGGCAAATGCTACTGGAAGTGCAAGGATCTGCTGCAACACTCTTTGCCAAGCACCTTCACTGCTGGAAGTCAGCCCAGCAGCGAGGGCCCAGCGCACCATGCAGCCCTGCAGCTTACAGAGCCCACAGCATCGCACCTCACACTGATGCTGTTTTGCCCACAGATGGCTGCTTACACCACCATGGCCAGAGATTTTCTTTTCCTTAGGATCTTCAGAAGATAAACACAAGTAATGTAACGAAGCCTAGAACAGAAGGCAGCCCTTAACGCCTTACCCCTGGCACTACATAGGTAAGGAAACTACTGACTTGCATCTCCTATTCTATGGAAGTTTTAATCACACCGTTACTTAATCTCTTACACAGCAATTATCAGAACAAAAGAAGTGCAGGCAGAGGCAAAGCACCACCTCCTACCTACCAGTGCTACCCTTCACAAGCCTATTTTTCAGTAATACGTTTTGTTTATGGAAATCTGAAGAACAAATTCTTATCCATAGGCATTTCCCCAAATGCTCCATCAGCGGCCTCATTACGCCACGCAGCAGCTCTCCCAAGGGATATTATGTAATGGCAATTCCTCCCTGCTCTCCCCGAGGAGTGCATTTCTCATTACATCTCCTAGTAATTGATCGGCCTAGGAAATAATTTCTGGTAAAACCATGTGTTTCTTTACCTGGTTCTGAATCTCCATCTTTATTCAGAAGGAAAAAAGACTGCAAGAAACCTCAATGTCCCCATTTCTGATGCACAAAGCCAACCTCTGCCCAAACATGCTATTAAGGCATCCTTGTACCTGCCCAGCTTCAGATCTTGTAAATTCACCAACTCATTAAAATTAACCAGCCTGCATTTCCTATTCTGATGACACAAATAATTTTCCTTGACTGAATCTCCTCTAATTGCTTTAAAAAGAGTGCTTCAGTGCTTCATATTCAAATCCATCCGGACACCACAACCCCCAGCGATTACGGGTCACTCCACACAAGGATGCTGGGAGCCAGAAAAAGAATGTATGAAAAACATAAGGCAGAAAACGACATCTACATCTGCGCTCTCCAGAAGCAGCAAGCAGCACAGAGCAGAATGCAGCCCTTTGCACATCGCTTCCGCCAACATGCGCGCCGTTAAATATCCTAACATCTCTGAGTTGGAAGAGCAACAACAGCAGAAACCTGAGTTTGGACCTTTACGGGAAGTTTGTGCAAAATCAGAGCAAAATAAATCCCAACAGCTGCTCCGTGCCTGTCGTTTGTCAGCAGGACTCACATCACACCCCGTCCCTTTCTTAACCTACAGGTCCAAGGGCTGCTCTGGGCGCTGCCATCCTCGGCCGGCCAATGGCCGCGTGTCCCATAGAACAACGTGGGGATCTGTTCTGCTTGTCGGCAGGCGGTTGCTGAGGAGAACGGAGCGGCCCTCTGGCGCACGAGACTTAGGGCTTCCCTTAGTGTAAGGCACCTTCTTCACGGAGGGAAAGAGGCACATCAGCCTCTGCTCCAGCAAAGCCGAATGCCCGCTGTGTGCGCCAGCAGCGGTCCCGCAGGAAGCGCCGTGCCGTGGGGCAGGCAGCACAGCGCTGCGTCGCTAAGGGACCGCATTCCTGCAGAGAGCAATTCCAAGTCCCCACTTGTGGAAGTTAATGCTGTGCATGTGCACCGAGCGGCTCGTCCCGGTAAGTCTGCACGCAGAAAATCCCCCTCAGACACCACCATAACCCTCTGAGACGGGTTCTGCTCAGGGACGGCCGCAGGCAGAGCTTCCGATGTGCGAGCGGGCAGCGCCCGCAGCTCCACTGCAGCCCCGCACGGTCTCTTCCAGGAACGGATCGCCAGGAGAGCTGCTGGCTGCACGGTGTGGGGGAACGGGACCAGAGCACCCGCTCGGAGCAGCGCCTTACGTAACGGGAAATTATCTTCGTTACAAAACGAGGTTAAAAGGCCCTCGGGTCCCGGAGTGTCACCGAAAGCCAGGCCAGCAGCAGCAGCCCGGGCGGCACGCAGCCTCGAGAGATGGATGCGCAACTTCACCAACATTTCCCGGCCGGGAAGACGCTCCGTTGTGCAGCGCCGCGGCAGCCGCTGCCATTCACACGATCCCGTGCCCTCGTCCGTCCTGAGCCCCTTCCCCACGCCGCCCCGGGAGCCGCACTTCGGCGCTCAGCCGCTCCGTCTCGCAGCGGGATGCCGCCTCTCCTCCCCGCCCGGCTCTGCGGGGCGACTCCTCGGGCCGAGAACGGGCAAAACCGCGCAGCCCTTTTCCCAACGGCGGCTCTTCGCGCACGGGAGGCTCGGGCTGCCCGCAGGGCTGAGCTTCGCGACTCGCAGCCGCTCCAGCCGGTCCGGGCAGAGCCCCGGGGCCGCTCCCGTGGACGCGGGGCGCTCGGAGGGCCGCGGCCGCCCGGGGGAACGCGCGGAGCGGGAGGAGAGCGGCGGCCTCGGGAGGAGTCCCGCAGCGCAGCGCACAGCCCCGCCCGGGGACCCGCGGCCGTGGGACGGAGCCGCGCCGCACCTCAGCACCGCTCGGAGCCGGAAAAATCCCCCCCCACTCCGCACCCCGAAAGGCATAAAGGCACGGCAGCGAGAGGCCGAGGCCGCCCCGCCGCACTCACCGCATGGCCCCGCCGGGCGCTGCACGGAGCGCGGAGCCGCCCGGGGCCGCCGCAGGGCTCAGCGCTCCCGGCCCGGGCTGCCCGCGGCCCCGCCGCTCCTCGGCTCCTCCGCGCGTCCTCGCTTTCTGGCTCTGATCGCAGCCTTTGCGTTTGTTCTCGTCTCGCCGCCGAAGTTCGCGCCCCGCCGCTCAGCCCCCCGGAGCCGCCGCTCGGACGCCGCTACGGGTCCATGGCCGCGGGGCGCGGCGGGGAGGGGACGGCAGAAAAAAATACCCAAAAAAAGGGTTAAAAAGGAAAAAAGAAAAAAAAAACAACAAAAAACCACCACAATCACAACAACAGCCCAAAAGCGACACAGGCGGCTCCGGCCGGCATCCGACGAGGAGAAAAAAAAAAAAAAATACACCACAGCCACGGCGCGGCCCCAGCGAGGGGCTCCCGGGCGGCGCTGCTCCGGCCCCGCGTCCTCACGCCGCGGCAGCCATTATTCCAAGCGCGGACCGCGCCGCGCTGCCGCTCCTCGGGCGCTCCGCGGCGACTGCCCCGCGCCCCCCGCCCCGCGGCCGCCCGGCTCCGCCGCCGCCAGGCGCGACCAATCCAGCCGCGAGCCGCGAGCCGCCGCGCGCACCCGAGCGAGAGCGCGCGCCCGACCGCCCCGCCCCGCCCCGCCCCGCCGAGCTGCGGGAGCGCGCCGCGAGTGTGTGCGTGCACGCGGTGCTGGAGCGAGCGGGGGCTGTGCGTGCGTGCGTGTGCGCTGCGTGTGCATGGTGTGTGTGTGTGCACTGTGTGTGTGTGCGGACACATCGTGTGTGTGTGTGCGCAGTGTGGGTGTGTGCGCTGTCAGAGTGCATGTGGGTGTGCAAGAAAAGTGCACGCAGTCTGAGTGTGTGTGCAAGGTGCCTGTGTATCCCTGGGCACAGCGTACACGTGCACAGTTTGTGCTTGGGCCGCAGCACCGTGCAGTCTGTGCTGGTGTTAGCGGTCGCACTGTGCACAGCCACTGCGTGCATGCATGCACAGCGCAAGTGGGATGTGTGTGTGTGTGTGCACCATCACCTCTGGGCACTCCCAGCAGCATGGTGTGCGCACAGCGGTGGGTGTGCATAGAGGTTGTGCTCATGCTATGCACGCATGGCCGCACACATGCTTTCTTCCCCAGCAGCTCTTTTGGACATAACCAGCATCATGGTGATCCTGGGGGGCTTTACCAGTGATCAGCCAATGGCCGCAGGGCTGCTCGTGGAGGCAAGGATCCCTGTGCTGTGCCCCGCAGCCCCGCAGCCCTGCACCCCACGTGGGGAGCACAGGGAGCAGCACCGTTGCCCTGTGAGCCCCAGTAACCACCTGTGAGCCTCTGGGAGAAGGGCAGTAAGCATCTGTATGCTGCTAGAGCCGTGCAATGTGCTCATTACCCGCCATCGAGTGGCATATCGCTACACAAAGTTAATATGTTATGATTATTAGTATATTGTTAAATCATTAAATACGACAGCAGATGCAATAAATAATTTCCAAGGGATATCTGCTGACATTTAAGAATTGATGGGGACGCTTTGGGGCAGCGGGGGCAAAGCATGTGGGCTGAAGGGCGTGGCCACCTGCAGGCACTGCAGGACGGGGCTGCCCAAGGGGCTGTGCAGCGACTGAACCACGCTGCAGCACCCTGCTGCACCCTGCTGCACCCTGCAGGTCCTGGTGTGGGGCTGTCCCCTGGTCGTGCACGGCTGGCTGCTGAGTGCTGAGGGCCCGGGGGTTCTATGTGGATGTTACAGGAAGGCACGGGGACAGGAGAGGGAGGAGAGGCTGTGTCACAAATAACATCCAGATGTGAACACACTGTAAATACAAACATCAAAAGGCTCACCCCTCTGTGTTTTGCAGACAGCCCGGTGGAAAGGACTTGCTGCACTCAGACAAATGCTCCTGCTAGGGAAGGAAGGACCCCGTGGCTCCTATGCACGGCACCCCACATCCATCTCATGTAGAAGCCCTCTGTGGGCCAGGGCAGTGCCTGGGGCTGCACTGAAGGCTCTCCCCTTGCCCACAGCCAGATCACACTTCTTGTTTGGGAGCTAAAAGCTTCGAGCAGTGCTGACAATAGAAGGAGGAAGCACTTGGCTGGAGTGTGGCATGAAGATGTCATGAGGAAATCATGGTTTTATAGCGAAGAGGAGAAAAAACACAGAGGAAGAGCTGGGATAAACGCCAGGCCAGGTTCAATAACAGCAACAGCCACCCCAAATCAGACCCCCCCCCCGGCTTGTGCTGGGATGGAGCTGCAGTGGTGGTGAGTCTTTGGCTGAATCTGTCTGTAAGCTGGGAAATGTGCAGGGTACACTCAGCCAGCACATAAAAATAGAAGGGAAGCAACATGGGGACTTGCAGTGAAACTGTTAAAATACGCTCTGATTTTCCTGGAAGGAAGGTGCACGCAGGGAGAGGCGACTGCTGGCACAAGAGCTCAATGGCCACGGGGGTACAGCCTATAGCAGCCCCACAGCCTCACTGTGACATGCCATTTCCATGTGCTAAACAGAAAAGGGGAGGGAAAGGCTGAAACTGCCTAAACAAAAGGACGTTCTTCTCCCACCGTGCTTTCAGATGCTATAAGCAGAGCAGGACGCAGTCTGAGCCGCCCAGGGCAGCCGAGCTGGGCCTCCCAGCGGGGCTGGGATCGGAGGTGGCACCTCCGTCTGGTCGCTGCGCTGCGGGCGGCGGAGCCTCGTGTGCAAACAATGTTGACTCCAACTCTCAACAAAACAATTACGCATTTGTTTTTTGAATACATTTTCTTAGCCTTGCCACTCGCAATTCTGCTACTACAAACTAGCTGGGACAAGAATAAATACCTTTGTGATTCTCTAAACATCCTCATAATTGCAGCACTTCACTCGTGAATGTGTATTTCAACAGCAGAAAAGATCCCAAGTGATGTGAAGACACGTTTCTCTGAAGTAACCTTTTGGAACCAGACAGAAATGTTTACGGCTAATTCTCATCGCAGTAACTCCTGCACACCCCGGCAGCTGCGGGAGGAGAGGCATGCAGCACAGCCCGCTGGCCCTGCCACGCACCCTGCGCCCTGCTGCCCACAGGGGGAAGGATGGTGGTGGAAGGAGCAGAAAGATCTGCTCGGTTTTTCAAAGGCTTTTCCCCAGAAAACAAACCTAGTGCTGTGGAGCTGGGCAGCCGGGTGTCATTCACCATTTGATCGCATCAAGGCCAAACCTGCAGCTTCTCTTCTCGTCACAGAAGACTTTGGCAATAAACACACTTCTGAGGAATGCTCCCCAGCCGCACCATCCAGATCCAGAGAGCTCTCTCACCTGGCAGAGATGTGGCTGCGGATCGGAGCGGCTGAGCCACTCATGGACGCTTCTTGTCCCACTCCCCGAGTCAGAAGGCAAGCGGTGCTGCCTGCTCCCATTCGTTATTTATCAGTTATGTTAAGCAACAACGTGCAAATGAGCCTGAGTACAAAGCATCGGCCACGGCAAGATGCTACAGCACAGCACAACACAGCACAGCAGAGATAAGTGACTCTCGGTATGGGGCCCTGCATCCTACCACTGTTTATATTTGACTGTATAATTGGGACCGCAGCCAGCTCGTCCTAAAATATACAGCGAGAGTACGGTTAGGCACTGCATCTGTAACATATACAACTTTAGATGTCAAAGCATCTTTGTTTGAAGTCAACAGCAATAAAAACTGCATTTGTACGAGGGCTTAGCATGTGGGAATACATATTGCTAAACCAGGATGTTAACACATGGCCCTCCTCGGTTTGCTGCTGCCAAAAGTATGCCTTTCAAAAGTGAACAGAGAGTGCCAATAATCTGCGGGATATTTTAGAATGTGGAGAAATCTGTGGCAATCACCCAGTGGTGGAGAAAACTCTTTTTGGGAGTATTTCCCTTTGGAAGTAACTGGCATTGCTCCTCCTACTTGAAAAGATTTGGGTTCAAATACGGATGTGTCATACGCATACTAAGAATCCATGTAAGGGTATTTCCGTCACGTTTCATTTTTCAGAACCTTAGATATTAGTCATTTAGTGACTAACACATTTATTGAAAAGAAAAAGAACTTTCAAATGTATACAAATCCAGCTCATTAGGGTCACTATCTCGATATTATTTCATTAAGACACATTTGAAATCTTATCAGAACTGTCTTAAGCTCATGGGATTTCTACGAGCTCCCTTTCTGGGTATTAAACTTTAAACAAATATTATGATTGTATTCCAAAGGCTTGAATGGGCTGATGATTTTGAAAGTGCTGCTTTGGCATCATTGTACGGCTCCATTCTTTTATGCGCATTTTGTTAAAACACAAAGAAACTCTATTTATGAAAAGCCAGCCTTAAATCTATAGTTTGTGAAGCCATAATTTGTGGTTGCAATTGTGGTTAATTTAACAAAGAAAGTCTTTTGGTTCACAGTGCACCATACTTAGTATTTTTCATAAACTATCAGAGCAAAAACCCCCTTCAACATGTCAGATAGATGATGATCCAGCAATGTTGCAATTTCCCAGCTCTTATTTTGCGGTATACCATATTATATGCACAGGAATGCTACATCATTTATTCTGGAGCACAGCCCTGTAATTATTGCTGGCAAACTGCTAATTACATACCGCCATCAAATCTAACAATTTAAAAAAAAAAAAAAAAAAAAAAAGCAGCAAGAAGAAACATCTACTTTTGTGTGGAATAAGGCAAATACATGAGTGCACATGTGTTTATTTTAACATGCATGCCAGGGGGCACAGATCCTCCACTCCTGTGCCCTTCACCTACACCACCTGCTGCGGCAGAGGGACGGGGTGTGAAGGTCTCACTTGTGCCCTGGCTCTGAGTTGGAGCTCCTCCCTGCAATGGGCTGGAACTCCACTCACATGGCTTTTTCCAGGAAGAAGCCATGACTCTGGCAGCTTGGAGTTCCCCATCACATTTCAATCTGTGCATGCTTCCATTTGAGGCCAACCACGATTCACGTCCCATGACCCATGCCCAGGGTTGGGGCAGGAAGCACACAGCTCCTGACCTGATGGCAGTGGGCAGGGAGCAGCACATGGGCTGCTCCCCTTATACATGGCTGCCAGCAACTCGCCCTTGTGAGCAGTGTTTGTGCCTTGGCAGTGCCAACAATGCCTGCGAGCCTCACTCCTTTGTAAAACATGACAAACAGCATCAGTATACGAGACGATTTCCTTCACCTTTCTCAATTTTCTCCAATTTCAAAATTGTAGTGGAAATTGCCTGTGGAGCAAAATCCTCTCCTGCTTGTGTGAAGGCAGGGAGCGAGGTGCGGTGCTGGCGGCACGCTGCTAATAATGTGGGAAATGAGGCAGGCAGCAACATGTGGGAAGACGGCAGCAAAATCCCAGCAGAGCACAGTGCCCTGACCCTCCAGTGCATGCAGGCACGGCCGCCAGCACAGCACTGCCAGCACAATGCCACCAGCACAGCACTGCCAGCACAGTGCCACCAGCACAGCACTGCCAGCACAATGCCACCAGCACAGCACTGCCAGCACAACACTGCCCGCACAGCACTGCCAGCACAGTGCCACCAGCACAGCACTGCCTGCAGCTGCAGCTCTGGCACGGCACTGCTAAAGCATGGGCTGCACACTTCACTTCCTGGCATTCGCTCCTTGGTGTCCTCAGCAGCTTCAAGAGAAGCAAACGCGTTCTGCATGTCAAGCATGGCAAGTTGGCTGGTCTCAGCCATGGCCTCGGTCAAACACAAGGAGCTGCTTGACAA
Source organism: Phasianus colchicus (assembly GCF_987193195.1). NCBI lineage: Eukaryota > Metazoa > Chordata > Aves > Galliformes > Phasianidae > Phasianus > Phasianus colchicus. Next base: position 11,785,089 of record NC_143453.1, on the reverse strand, counting down.
GAGAGAATTGCGACTGAGGACATTAAAGAACATCAGCAGAAGTCACAGCTCGGAAGGTGAGTGCCATACCTGGAGCCCAACAGCCTTTGGGAACCACCTCCAGTGTTAATCTTGTCAGGAGTTCTATGGCACCATCACTCCTCCTGCTTCATGTATCTCTGCCTTATTTACTTTGCAACTGCAGAAAAGGGCCAATTTAAAGAGGGGACTGACGGGTGTGTAAGATTCAGCTCATATGGATAACTCTGGAAAAAGAGATTTTCTTCCATGAGCCTACTTTCGGGTTTGCTGCTACCAGTGAAGGATTACCAGCTAACATGGCATCTCTGCTGACATTCATTTCCTCCCCATGGCTAAGACAGCTTAACTGCTTTATATGGCAGAATATGCAATGGTTAACCAGATACGTTTATAAAGAAACATATCTCCTACTTAACTCATTTATAATTCTGCTTTTAGTATCGAATTGGAATCCACAGACAAAGAAATAAGCACCCAAAACCCTCGTGCCTCTAAAATATGCTTACACCGAAAGCCTGACTTATGGCTAGATAAATAAACGAACGGAAGAAGTCACTTGGCTGGTCCTGCAAATGCACAGCATCCATTCAAAATCTTGCATATGTTTTCTTCCTCAGCAAATACACGTTACAAGGATTAAACAGAAAGGGAACCTTACAGCTTTAGCCGCACTTTGTGTCTCAATACCAAGTGCAGCGCTATCTCTGCCGCAAGGATTACCAAGGCTACACCCCCATGCAGCTGTCAGTCCCTGCAGGCTGTAATTCAGCTATCCTCCTCTCACTCTATCCATCACATTTACACAAATCCCCAAGGTGGACTGCCTTCTAAATGTCTTTACCTTGTGCATTATCCTGGGGCTTAACAATCCAATATTGGTGCAGCCAAGGATAATTACTCTCCATTGATGATAAAACACCCTGAATCCTGTCAGGCATGGCAATTTGCATCTTACAGTGCTGAGGATCAATAGATACAACAAAGGAGTGAAACCTGATTAGATACCGCGGCCTCTCCCCGGGAAGGGGAGGGCTGATTGTTTTGCAGGGTTGAAGTCCTGGTTAAAAGGGAAATGGAGGTTTCCCATTACAGTGCAGTCCCCAGACCTGCAAACTGCTGCGGGGAGTTCAAGGCTGCAGGGGAAGGTAGGTGAGCAAACTGCCACGTCTCAGCTCCTGCTAAAGGAATGACTTGTGCTCGCAGCAACGCAGAACACAGCAGATACGGCTTGTTGGGAACTCCGGAGGATCTGCTTTCTTCCCATTTTTATAGATGGGCGGACTTATGACCTTATAAAGAGGTCTACTAACAAGTTTGCAGCCACACGCCGCCTCAGTAGCTCGCATGGAAGCTGGCTAGTGGCTCACTGAGTCTGTTCCTGAAGTGTCCTCTATGAACAGAGATCTCCTACCCTACTAGCAAGGCTGCCAAAATGTCTTCTGTATCTGAAACAAAGACTGGAGAATATTTCAACCACAACCAACCAGGTAAGCAGATGTATGAAGGCGGAGGTGGAATAGCAAATTATCCCAATTCATTCAGCAGTCTGCTAGCACTAATCTAACGCTGGAAGATAAGAAGAGCAGTGGGTGAACTTGAGTTCCCACATTTAATCTGGAGACACCACACGCTTCTGCCTCTCCAGGTCCTTCCTTGGAAGTCAGTACAGATTGATGGATGGAGCAGTACGCAGCTCTCATCGGGCACAGCTGTGCCCATCCCTGCAGCACTCACAGGCGAGGGGTACCAGAACTCAACCCTGGGCTGCTGACCAGGGGCCCTGGCATGGATGGAGCTGTTACATCTGGCTTTTTTGTGGGTTGCTGGTGGCACAGTTACACTGAGCAGGGATTACGTCTCTCTGTGCTTTTGCCAGGCTGAAAAAAACGCAGACTGTTCTGCGGAAATTCGCTAGTGAGGGAAAAGCTGAAACTGGGGGATCCCAAACCACGTGAAGAACAACTTTTTTTAAAAAGCTTTGAAATACGAATGATACAGAAAATAAAACAGCATCAAGAGTTGGGCACATCCTTTCAGACTGTGTGCTGCAAGCGTGATGAAGAGGAGCTCAAAAAGCACGACAGGAGGAAACCAGAGGAAAAGAGAAAAACTCTTTAGAAACCAGCTGGGAATGGTCTGTTCTTATCAAAACACACTGCTGACACAGAGCTGTCATGGAGCCAACATCTGCTCCCAACTCGTGAGGCGTGCTGAGCAGCTCCGCACACTCAGACACAGGAACCCGCCGCCGGCTTGGCATGTTGGACGTCGATGAGGAGAGCTTCTGAAAGCACCAGTGAGCTCAAAGGGAAGGAAACCTGCTCCTTTGATGGAAAACTTTATTTTGACCTACTCGCAGATTTTCTCCGCACAAAGGAGTATCTTCCACTCGGGGAAATTGAAAAAATGCCTGATCCTGGCCCCCTAACACAGATGGTAGTGTCTACTAAAGGCAACAGGGGGGTTGCATATGGCAAGCCTGAAAGACTCAAGCTCGTTAACATTACAGCATAGTATTATCACTATTTTGTGATCATAAGGATCTGTCTCTTTCATCCTGATGATTTATTCAGTTGTCCCATCTCAACTCCTCCGAGTAAATTTAATATTAGTGGGAAATATCAACCTCAGGAAAACCTTTGTCTCCTTCATCGTGCAATAGGAGGGATGCACTCCTGCTCACCCGCTCCTCCTGAAAACCTGAAATCTGCCCAAGACCTTTAATTTTAAAGGCTTTCACTGCCTTTTCCTGCTTCAATGTCCAGCATTTTCATGGTACCAGAAAACTGCAATCTGCAACTCTCCCACCCTAGGGAAAGACATCAAATATCTGTTTAAATTGCTCTAATCCAGACTCAAACAAATGGAAGAGCCTGGTGTCAGTTTAGTAATGGTGCCACGCAAACAGGAGGACTGATTTCTCCCTACACAAGCTGATCGGTGTCTCCCATCACTGTGATGTGCCCCACCTCGCAGCATCCCTGACCCCACAGCAAGCAGAGAGCAACCGGAGCAGTCCTCCAGTTCTCCTGGAAGTACCTGTGCCCCTGCAGCACTGCTCCTGCACAGTGGAGCCCAGCGCTCACCAGGAAGAAAGGCCCACTGCTACGGCTTCCCATCACTCAGTGCAAAGTGAGCTGTAACTCTGCACTGGGCTCTCCACTCTTCACTCAGACGTGGAAGATTTTGAGCTTGCCGCTCTATTTCCGAAATGGGAAGTGGGAAGGAAGCTGCTGAGTCAGGGGCCAAGGTGGCCAGGCGCTTCTCCCAGGGGAATGCCACTCATCCCCTGCGCTGCACCTGCGTGCCATTGATTCCCTGGGATTCCCGTGCTTGTACAGTCTCAGGCTGTCAGGACCACATCGATCTGTTTGGCAGTGTAGAACAGAATGGATATAATGGAGGCAATCCTTAAGTAGCTGGTTGCTACGGGTGAGTGAAGACAAAAACGTATGAAATAAGCAGCCCTTAGAACCTGAACTGGAGAGCTCAGCCCCCCACCCCTGCCCTCGGAAGAGAGGATGGTTAATGCTGCCGTGTGCAGCTAACGCAGGTGAGCAGAAAGATAATGAATTCACAGGGTGTAATAAACCTGATGGAAACTGGCTTAAAATAGACGTGTGGTAATAACGAGTCCTCTTGCAACACGGCGCACTGAAGGATGCTGTCCTCATCAAACTGACATTATGTACGGCGGAGGAAAACAGAAGGAGAACATAAATGTAGACACCTCATAAACACCCATAACTGAGTCCCAAACAAGAGCATCCTATTAAAGACAATGATGCCGAACCCTTGAAAACAAATGTAAATTAGCAAAACTGCTGGTCACGGTTTGCCAGGCGAGCTTCTGGTCATTGTTAAGCTCTCCACGCAGCTGGATAGCAGAGGGAAAGGGTCAGGATAGAGACCGATTTCCCTATCATTTCAGCACATCACTCTCCATGGAAGCACCCTGCTGACCGGCCTTCTCCCAGAACTTCGCAGCGATTAGCACCATGCTGTTTCTTACTGTGAATTTGAACAAGAGTAGCACAAAGCTATCAGCAGGGACTTCAGTGATCAGAAACTGCTCAGCCAATTTCCCCTATCATTTTTCCCTTGTCAAACAAATGCCTATTGTCACAGGGCCTGCTCCTGTGGCATGGGGAGAGCTTCTGCAAATTGCTGAGACCCCTGCCTCGTGATTTTAAATCCCTAAAATGTTAGCTCTCACCTAAAGACTAGCAGATGAGCAAAGGACAGGGAGCCAGGATTCGCCCGCAGTAATCCTGGCTATTGAATTGCAGCACCAATGCTCAGGGTTCCCTGCTCCTGCCCCACTCCTCCCTGTCTGTCGCATAAAGGTGGAAAATAGCAGCATCTCTCCTGCCACAGGGTGAAGCTCAGATTTTTCAGGATGCAAAGTGCTAACTTGTTATTCAAACTGCAGGTCTCAGTACTGAAATGAGAGGTAACAAAAGCATGCAAACTGCTGCTGCAGCCAGCAAGAACAAGAGGCCGGCAATGGAGACTTCCCAGTTAAAACAAGGAGAGACTTTATCTAGGTGCTTCATAGGAAGATTCCTCTTTACCTCTAAAACACATCCTGCACCATTGCTGGTAGGTTTTTTCTTTGAATGGAAACCTGTTCTGCCTGCAACCCGCTCTGCCCCGCGATGGCAGTGCCACGCAGCACTGTGATGCTGTGGTTCAGCCACAGGGCTCTGCTGGAAGAGGAGAGAGAAGCAGCAGGTGGGTTACGAAGCCCTGATTTAATTACAAATATATTTGATAATTAGCAGAAATAATATAGGTTCTACATGAAAACATGGGAAGATGAGTGAATGTGGGCAAATATATATACATATGCATACACACATATATATATGTATATACTTGAGCTTCTTCCAGCCTGCAAATTTCTTTTCACCACCACACATACTGTATTTTTTCTTAAAACAGCTACTGTAGGGGCCAGGGTATTGTGTAACAAGAATGGTCAAACACAATTTTACCACGTCTGGCAAGGCAGAGTGCAATACTTATATATATCAGAACAGGCAATGTGCCCAAGTGCCTGATGATAAGGAAGAAATGTGTCCTCCATCAAGAAAAACCAGTTTAATGCGCACACTGGGAGCAGAGTATTACACAGATAGTGCTTTCTCCCGGCCATGTGAATTTAAGGAACCCCTGCTGGTAACTGAGATTCTTCGCAGACAATCAGACCAGAAACGAAACGTTATAAATTCTTAAGGTACTGTATGACGTGAGATACATCCTCACATTTTGCACAAAACCAAGAAGGGAAAGATACCATGTAAGCATCTCAGCTCCCATACAACAAATGCCATTTCAAGCATCATTTATTATGCTGCCTTTCACAGACTTTTACAGACCTCAATATGGTTAGCAATTCCAGCTGACTCGTAAAGCGGTTTTAAAATTCATCACTGAAAAGAATGTTTATCTCCGTGTTTTCTCCAGTTCGGGAGTAAAATTAGAGTCTTAAAACCTGGGGATGGTGTGTCTTTAATTTTGTTTAGAACAGAAAATAACTGTGATATGAAAGGTTTAATGAGGTTAGAAATCTAAAAGGAAATGGAGTGGGAATAGATTATCAAGAGAAATAAAGCCAACCGCTGGAGAGTACACTAATATTAAATATTAGGTTTCTAAACCAAATATATATAATCCATTTAGGGACTTAATGGTGGTTCTCAGAAGCGCATTTATCTACAGCTTATGGTTCAACAACCAATATTATAACTCCATTTGTCATTGTTAGGTGAGGGGAATGGAAGTCGGGGAGGCGAGGGTCAGCGGGTGCGGAGGAGCGCGGCACAGACGGCGCTCGGAGGGGATGCGCCCACTGCCCACCTCTGGTGCTGCATCCAGGTCTGCAGGCTGCCTGGGAACACCTCCTTATACTCTCATTTTCCCTATGGAGAACTAAGGCAGCGCATTCAAGCAAGGACTGTCCTTAAATTAGGCTTTATACCCATTTTTCAATCGGCAAGATACTTAAACGTGTGCCTGACTAAATGCGGGATTATGCACTTGATTAAAATTAGCTACATGCTTAAACTACTTGATGAATTGGGTCATTAGATACCTAAGTCAATACGAGGTAAGGAGCTCTGAAAATCAAGACAAATTGAAAACGCAGAAATGGATGTTGGTGCTTAGCTTTGGGTGCCCACATGAACACGTCTCCAGGCCCGGAGGTGGCTTCCCCACATGTGTGGATACAAACACCCTTGCTCTCAAACTCTCCTGCATGAAGCCTCTGCAGCTGCAGGCACCACTTCCACTGTGAGGAGAGAGGAGACGGGGAGGCACAATGTCTAATAAACATCTGTGGAAAGATGCATGGGATTTTTTTTCCTGAAGGAGCCACGGCAGCGGCCTTCTCGTAAGGGCTGCATGCTGAAATCTTGCCCTTCTGCCCCACTTCTGCATGCTGGCCACACCATGGCATGCTCTTGCTCCCTCCAGCCCCTGCCCTGCTGCCGTCACACCAGAGGAGCAGCTAACTTTGCTCTTCGGATCACTGTGTTACTTTGGTTACCCTTAATGACAGCCCCCAGGTTTCTCCTGGGCCATTCCTGGTTGATGGAAATCTCAGCGAGGACCGCAGCAAGCCAACCCCCACCCTGGTCTGAAGGGGTCAAAATAAAACAAGTGCACTCTGCTCCCAGTAACGCTGCTACTTGCAGCACAAATGCTGTTTGCTGTCAATGAAATTTTGAGGAAAGTCAGGGCCTTCACATAGTGCCATATGTTGGCTATCACTCTGCTCCTAGACTGAGTATTAGTGGGTTTTTACTACTAACACCATCAATAAATGCAAAGAGAATTAACAGCAAGAGCCACAAATCCATCCTCTGAGTGGTATGACCAAATTCTTTCACATAATTTGCCTGAGTGACAGAAAAATATGTTGCTAGCATAAAACAAGTCTGGAGACTAAACATGCTTTTAATTCTGCAAAAAATAACAGAGTTTCTCCCTGATTTCAGTGAGCTTTGAGTCAAGACCTCAGCTCAGAGAAGTACCTCGTTCTGATGTTCCACTTGAACTGAAGTCAGTTGTGCTGAATGAGACCTGTAAACTTTTTACGGCGAGCCCAAGGAAGCAGTTTTTCCACATGACATGTCATTAAATGCTGGAATTCACTACCACAGGATGTTGCGGAGGCCAAAAATATAAATGAGTTCAAAAAAGATTAGAGAAATTCACGGGGGATAAGTCCACCAGCGGCAATTAAACACAATGGTCTGGATATGACCTGTGGCTCAGGAAGTTCCTAAGCTGGGGACGGCCAGACGTGGGCTGGATGAGGCTCGCCCCGCGCATGCCTGCTCCATGCAGTCCCTCCCAGGCAGGTCCCACTGAGCGCTGAGCCGTTTTGGAGGCAGGTCAACCCCAGCTCTACTTCCTACAATCTTAGGGCAGTTTGGATCTGAACTCAGCTCTAAAATTTGTTGCGAAGCAGGGAGTTTGGGGACGTGTGGAACACTGTTTTTTTTCCACATCTTGGGAAGTTTTCCGTGACCTTCAATAAGGAACAAGCCCGAGCAATCACTCCGATGGCAAACAAAACAACTTCTGCTTCTTGCCACCCCCATTTAAAATGAGATATCTCCAAGCGAGATATTAAAACATAACAGAATAAATTGTTTACTCCTACTGGTATAATGCAGCTGTACTACTATTGTTTTACTCTTTCAATCAAATTTTAATGAAACAGCTGAATACATTCAGCAGTTACTGAACTCACATTCCTTCAAGTCATTTAAACAAGAGCGTGTCCCAGCGCCTCGCTAAAGCACCACTGCTGCATTTTATGCAGGAGGGGTTTGCCTTAGTAGAGTGCAGACTTACAGAGACATAACTCTGGACTGCACAGCTCCTTCCCAGACTTATTTACAGTGCAATTCTTAAGTCTTATGATAGTTGGTGCTTTTCCTGGAGCTTATCTCTAAGGGTAATTCCGTGAGAATCTTTTTGTTTGATGAAACAGAAAATGATAAATTTCTACCACTGTGAAGCTTAAAAATGTGATCTAAATGCATTCTCTCATCTCCCCAAGGCTGTGGTAAGGCAGAGAGAAAGACCTCATTTAAAACCTACACCTCCTCCTCCCCCTGCAAAACCAAAAGGCTTTCTGAGACCCATACTATTCAGTGATGTGGGTCAAACCTACTTAGTAGCCACAACCAAGCCCCAGACCACGAGCACCCAGATGTAGCTTGAATTTCATATTCTCTGAGCCCCAAAATAGCACATGCTCTGCATCAAGTTCCTTGGCTTAATATCTCCATTACAGAGCATGACGAAGATTTGGAATTAATCTGTATGAGTTTGTCACAAGATGCAATGAAAACAATCAAAACCAAGATTCCTTGTTTAACTGTCCTGGAGACATCTCATTAATTAGCCAGCCTAAATTCCCAATAACATCCTGTCTAGCTGCAAATTTCTACTGGTTTAAAACAAATAAATAAATTGTTCAGTCAGGGCAAACTTCAGTCGTTCCAAATTCAATTTGATATAAACCTGGACAAATTTAAATTAAGGTCAAGATCTATACAATCCTGGTTTAAAAAGAAAGAAGAATGTCCACACCAGGTTCTGCCTACGTTCAGTGACTTAAGTCACTCCCTAATGTGCCAGCTGGTACAACAAACAAGGCCGAGTCAGAAGTTTTTACCCATTAATACTTTTGAAAGCAATTCTTAGAAAATATACTTTGTTTATACCTTCTGCATTACCTTGTGCTGTACAAAGAATGCTTTTTAAATTATGTATGTTTATATATCTAATGAGACATTTGTCCCTTGCATGTCTAATGTAAGAAAATTCAGCAAGAGACAGTCTGGTTTGTCCTAAGTGCTATGCTGTAAGTTTTGGAGGTGTATCTTAATAAAACCATCACTAATATCAGCAACACTAAAAATAGTTTCAGTTAATTATTTTGTCTTCTCAAGCCTTCCATCTGATGATCCCCCACAGATGTGTGATCTCATGGATTCCTCAAGTCCCCAAGAGCTGGCTGGACAATACACAACTGGACGTCTAGCAGAAAATCACCAAGATTTACGGAACTATCCAACCTCCTGCCTTCCCCACCCAGCCTCCACATCGCTTAATAAATCACACTCGAGTACACAAGGCTCTTTTTTAACTTTTTAAAGCTATCACCTACAGGCAGCAAACACTTCTGTTTCTATTAGTGACAACTGAGCAGTGCCTGAGCTTTGATGCCGTTTTGAATGCAGTCATAGTGATGAATGCTAACACAGCATTAAGTTCCACACCATTGGCATGTTTTTAAGTAGATCCAAGTTATTTTTCAGTGTTTTATTCCATTTATTGCATCAGACTCCGTTGTTTTCAGGCCAGATACCAGCCCAGCCACTCAGGAATTAAACATGTCCTTAATTTCAATCAGAGCTATGGCAATGTGCTGCAGTTCCAGCCCTTTCTGGTTCTGCTGCCTTTCCATAATATGCTTTTTGTCTTTAAATCCCATGAAAATTTAGTGAGTGACAGCAACAACACTTAGACTCACACCCATCAGCTGCGATATACTGATAAACTATGACAAGTTACTCACACCGAGCTCCAAAGCATCCAAAATGAGTGCAGTGAACCCAGAAAAGTTGAAGCGGTGATGGAGTTCCCCACTTCTTCACTTTGTTTCCCATCCCCTGGCAGCATACTTTTCTCCTGTCTATTGAGAGGCAATGGGAAGGCAGGAAGAGGGCTCTTCGGTGACTGAAGAAAGGTTTTGTTTCCAACTTATGATAACTTCTGTCTGTCGAGGCCAAAACAGAGAAGGAGCGGATCCTGCTGCTATGTGACCTAGGCAGTAGCTGGCCAAACCATCCAGCAGCAATCGGATACCAGCCCCGGGAAGCACTGGTACGTGGTGCTGAAATGGCTGGAGAAAACAACAGTATTCTGGATTTTACTTTTCTTTTTTTAAAAGGTCCTTTTTTGTCAAGATGAAGAAAGTGACACATCCACAAACAGTGGTGGAGACCGGCCGGCGCAGGCAGTGATCGATGAGCACTTTTGCTTGCTCTCAGATGCACGGGAGAGAATAGTTTTTTGTGTTAGGAGTTCATTACTGCTTCGGCCCTCCTACCGCACCGCTTCCTCTGAAATCAGAGGCAAGATTAAATCTGCTGTAGTGCGGCGCTCCGTAATGGCTCTGACAGACGTTGTTTTTCCTCGGCCGCACATCTGGGAGTTCCCCAGCAGAGCACTTGAAACCGAGCGGGTCAGCTCCTTAGCTGAGGTTCGTGTCTAATCAGCCAGGAAGGCTGAGGCCTCGGGTCACACATGGAAATCACTAGAGCTATTTAAGTCGCCAGAGGTTATTAATAAATCTCCCACTATTTCCTTAAGTAAATAATTGGAGGCCCATCTTTCAAACAAGTTATGTCTGGCCATGTTATGGTACCAATTTTATCCTTCCTTTTTTCCCCTCACCAAGCAGGAAGAACAAATCTCTGGTGACAACAATGGCAAAACTGTGAATTATAAACATCCATGTGTCTCTCATTTGAATGCCTCCTCGAGTTTCCTTGACAGCTGGGGGAGAGAGAGGCTCCCAGGCCTTCCAGCAGAGCCCGAACCACCGACACGGCTCTGCACCAACGCAGCCTTTGTGGGAATGCTGCTCTGCCGGCTCCGCTGACCTCTGTGAGGTGGTGGCAGGCAGCAGAGCTGCCAGGAGGAGCAAGCACAGAGGCCTGGCCATGAGGCACGGCCAGACGGGAGGCTGGGGGAGCACTGGGGGGGACACAGGGCCTGCTCCATCAGGAGGCCGTGCACCGGTGTGGGGCTGAGCTGGGCGCACCAAGGCCTGGCATGGGGAAAAGCCATGGAAGCACCAAGCATCCCTGTGTCTCACATCCCTCCTGCTCGCCCTGCTCATCCAGGCCAGGGCACTGTGCCTATTTCTGGCAGACGTGATAACACCGCGCATCCTCCCACTGCTGGGGCCCTCCTACTGCTGTGCTGAGTTACGAGGTGCTGCTGCTTGGACTTTGTTTGAGGTGATGCAGAGTCGCTGGCATCAGGAACACAGAATGCATGCTTGGAACAGAGCAAAAAGTCTGCACACAAATATCTCTCTGGTGCACAGAGGTGTGCACTCAGGCTGCAGGTGCCCAGGAGGGCGGACGGACCCCTCAGCCCTGGCAGTGCAGCTCTGCCTTGAGTGACAGTGAGCTGCTGTCGGGAGCTGCAGGCAGGACGACGTGGGCACCGGGCGAGCTGCTGCCAATTGTCCTGGCAGAAGAGAAGCTGCTACAGATGGCAGCTGCCAGCAGGGAACAAACAGCAAAAACAGAGGAATCCACGACAGAAATTACAGAGGGAGAAAAAAAAAAAAAAAGCATTTCGTATGTTCTTGTTTCATCTTTTCAGTTAAAGGAAAACCTGTTATCAAGTGACCAAAGGAACAGCTCTGCTAAAGCTGATGGTGAACATCCCTGCGGTGCCATCAGAGCTTGGGAGTTCCTTCAATTAAAAATTACTGCATGGCACGCTGAGACATGGCACTGTGCACCACATGCACACCGGTTAGTGAAGATGTGGGTGCACTGAAAGAGTGACATCATTCCTGTATCTGTATGTTTCTGTGGTTGGACACACAAGGAAACAAAATCTGTGCAGTGTGCACATCTTTCCTTCCCGCGTGGCTGAGGGTGCCGGGGAGCTGCGTGCCGTCCCCCCTGCCAAAGGGAGCACGGTGAGAGTGGGAAGGAAGGGAAAAAAACACAGCAAGCAGGAACGCTTAAAATGAGTTACTGTGTCTGGTCACTCAATCCTTTAAGCCTTGCCAACACTTTCCTGTGATTAGTTAGTAAATCTGACAAGGCCTGCGTTTGTTCACAGCTTATCGACAGAACCGTATTGATAAAGCAATATCCAAGCCTGGGGAAAGAAAGACCGCAATCTCATCTTACTTTCTCCAGTCTTTATTGCACAAAGGTGTTTTTTACTGGATGAATTCATTTTCTTGAAACTAAAGTTTGAATTTTCCGAGAGTGCAGCTCTGACATAATTGCTTAATAATTATTTATCGACTGGATAGACATTACACATGGGAGAGGAAAAACATGCCCCACGAATTTATTCGTGCAGACTCCTGACCTGAGGACGCGAGGACATTTGCTCAGAGATCACGAGAGACAGAACAACGGGGGCGGCGGGGCTGTAATTCTTGTGTCCCCCAGAGACAGCCTCTGCTTTTCTGCTCCCGCTGCCCCGCTCCTCCCCAGCTTCCTCCCAGAACCGCCGCCTCCCCTGGAGGCCTGTGTCACAGCCTGGAGGGCAGGCGACAGGGTCCCCTGGGGGGCCATTAGTGCTGCTCATAAATCAGCCAGATGGGGCTGGCTCGCACTGCAGCCACAGAGGGCTGGCTCCGCAGGGAACCAGGGCTCCTGAGCTGAGCCCGGGGACCTGACCGCCACACGAGCACACGGGATAAATATGCAAAGATTAGGAGAAAGTAGGAAGGGACAGGATTAAAAATAGAGATCATTTCACATCAAAAACCCATGTGCTACTGAAGCCTAATGGCAGCATTTCACATCCAGCTGAATTTCACAAGCTTGACCAAGCTACGGCATCAATAAAAAAGTCAAAGTGTGGGATTGTTTGGTATTGCCAAACCGAAACGAGGGGAGCAGGGGTCAGCAGCGGCCTATGGATGCAGACACAGGTGGAGAGCACAGCAATGCAACAGCTCTGCTCCGTGCTGCTGGGGAGGGTGCTGGCTGCTGCCTTCGTGTGCTCCCACTCCACACTGCACATTTTGGAAGGTCTAACAGCCACCACGATGCTAAAATAAACTGCTGAAGAAAATGATGTGCTGGTGTCTCAGTGACTGTTTTTCTTTTCTGTGTAGTGCAGAACAGCAGATATAAGCCAGTGAAGGAGTGGAACATCATCACCAAAACACACAGTGATAAGGGAAACCCCTTTATCATTTCAGTTAAACCATCATCAGATATAAATGAATTGTTACCTTAAAAACCTACCCAGGCTTCCCTTGTGTTACAAATTCAGAGAGACTTGTGGGCTCTTCTGCCACTGCTATTGATTATGACTTGAAAAGCAAAAAAGTCCACCCTTCTAACCACTGAAAATCACTTGTTCTAAATGCAATATATTTTTCAAAAATGGACAGAAAAATGGCACATGCATGCCATTAATGGCTATTTTCACTGTTGCCAGCACACGTGCATTGTCTTCTAAAATTTATGAAGGAAAGAATTAGTGGGAGAAATTACAACTAACTGAGAAATTGGAAGTGCTGGGAAGAGGCTAATGAAGTATATATACTTCAAAGAGTGACGCATTTATTGCTAATATCTGTAACAACAGTCACTTTATTATGCAACTACTGACAAAAAAAACCAACAAACCAACAAGAAAAAAGAAAAAAAAAAGCCTGCAAAAGCTCCTGCTGTAGTGGAAAGATGTCTCAGGGGAGTGCCGCTGATCTTGGGTTGACCACAGAACCCGGGCCCAGGAAATCCTGAGGTCGAGACCTCACCCTCACAGGGCCACATATCTCATGTGGCAGAGCACATCGCAGCAACTCTTGCTTATTCCCCAGTGTTGTACTGATGAGGAAACCAGTAAGAACCTACAGATGCTAGAGGTGTTTTGGAAGGCTTAGTTCATGTACCGATGCCTCAGCCAGCTGGGGGTGCAGGCTCACGGTCCTCATTCTGATTGTAAACAAAGAGCCCAGCCCGCTGCGGTGAGGATCCGGGATGACTTATTGTTAGAGCTGGATGTTGGAAGTTATTGCTGTGGCAACACTTTGTTCTGCATCGAATGCCATTTCTTAGCATAATCGTCGCAACCCCATTGCAATCAAGGAAGATGCTCCATTCAGGGGAGTTTTAATGGATTGTCAAATGACATTTTAGAATAATCTCCAATCTATGCTGATTCACACACTGTTGGGAGGGACAGAAAAGAAGAAAAACACAGCTGGTATATAAGTGGCACTACCAGCAGTGTGTGCCTTCTCCATCACAGCCCCTTCTGGACAATGTAAAGCACAACTCCCTCAATCCCAGCTTGTCAAAACCCTTCTGCATTTGGAACTCAGTTCTTTTCCTGAAAGAAGTGAAGTAACTCACTGTTATGGTACAAGACCCAATATTCTTGCTCTTTAGAAAATTCCAAGAATGTAGGCTCTTGAAAGTAGAAGGTTTGGTTTCATCAAAGACTGGCTATGACTCTGGACACAGATCTCTGATCACAATTCCCAAGGAAAAAGAAAAGGGCAAAGCAATTTGGTGTCCCTGAATTTCTGGATATACTTCTTGAAACCGCTCAGGCCCCATTTCCAGAGAAGCTGAGCATTTGCAAGCTCTCTTACAGTCACAGCAGTATTGAACGCTCAACAGCTTTTGCACTGGATGTTTCAGAGGAAACACTCCTCCACACTTAATCTCTGCACCTCACTTGTGTCATTGTTTCTTGGCAATGCTCATACAGATAACACCAGAAATAAGAGATTTACTACTTTTTTAATACCTGTGGAATACTTTGCAATTGCGGAAGAAGTTCCGTGCTTTAAAAATCAGCTGCTGCATAGCGCCATGCTTGCATTGCTTCCAGCCGATAGAAAACCATCTCCACAGATGATGATCTGCTCCACAGGCAATCACAAATCCCTCTCTATAACCTGTGGCTATAAGTACAGTTTTGTGGAATGACAACTAAGGTCGGATGTTCATTTTAAGTGCATGGATGATGGAAGAAAGACAAGAAGAAATCAAGAACAGGACAGTTTAGGGCCAGGTGATCTTATTGGTATTTAGGCCACCCAATGCTGCCCTGCCTGCACAAGTAGACATTAACATGAGTAAAACTACAGTTTCTGTTATAAATTATCTCATAATGCCATAGTAAGTAAGAAATGGCCTTTAGTTTAAGTGAGAAACAGACTGCAGGCAGAAGATCTGTCCTGTTGATCAAGACAACTGTTGGGCTCTGGAGGAGTTACCTGGGGGGAGGGGAAGGGGCAGAAGAAAACTGTTACTTGCTACAATTAAGGCTGAAAGGGTGGAAAAGTATGGGAAAATACAGTGAAACAGACAATACTATCATGTCAGCAGATTGGATGAAGTGACAACTCCCATTTCTGTTCATACCTGCAGCTCTGACCTCACCGAACGCTGTGCTGAACAAGTCTAGCACTGAAGCTTTTTCTGAAGACAGAGGCTCAGCTTCTGCTGACGAGAGAATGCTAGCTTCCTGAAAAAGAAAATGCTGATCCAATGACAGGATTTCTAACTGATAAAACTGTATCTGTTCTGGTGTTTGTTCTCTCATTTTTATTTTGTTTTTAAATCCCTACCTTTTCCTAAATTGACACAACAGTGCCATTCTAAAAGTGAAAGACATCCATCACCAGCTAGGCTGTATCTCCACACCAGACCAAACAGACACGGCAGTGCACACAGCGCGGGTCTAAGTGTGACGTGTGCCGGGTCACCGCCACCAGAAGCACCACCACAGCTCTGCTCACAGCAATAGTCACTAATCAGGCACTTGGTGACTATTCAGAATGCCAGGATGAGGAGAGCTGCAGAGGGGAGAAACGTGCCCCTTTTATTTCCCTAGTTTCTCTGAAGCCATGACATATCTATGCAGAACACGTCTTCCTACCGCACGTGCTGATCTAGAACTAAGCAGGAGATGGATGCCAAGGAGAGCCATTTTCGTCATCCCTGGAGAGATTTGTAAAACAAGAGAGAGGGTTTTTCATTCCCCTCGCTTTGAAAGAGGCATTGGCCCCTTTCCACTTCCAATTTCACCATGGCTGCACACGACTAAACATCCATTCTGACACTAATGCGGAGCGGTGCTCTCTGCTCGGCTGGGTCAGCCAGCTCTCCTGCCTGACTGGCCAAGTGATTGTAAAATCATTAATGGTGTATTTTACACCCCATATTTCTTAAAAAACATAATTACCAGGAAAATTATTCTTCTTTTACTCCAGACTTCTTTTTATTATTATTTTTTTTCCAAAGACACATGTGCTCACTCTCTCGTAACAGTCAAAATGAGGTCAGAAACTTGAACATATGTGGCTGTGTGTGCTTTCTCCTCCAACCAGAAATGACAAAGCAGAGCTTGGCAAGGCAATAAAGGAATGGCCACAAATCAGCCAGGATTATCTGACTTCCTTTAAGAAAGCCATAAATTGTTTACAGCAGCATTGGTCTTTAATGGCAGAATGGGGGGCGATGGAGGGGAAAGCTTTAATCTAACATTTTCAACACATTGCCAAAGTTCTTTCCTGTAGTTTACATTAAAAGAACCTCCAAAGCATCTAACATGTTGGCTGGACTTTTTATTTTCAGGGAAGAGATCCTTCCCATGCTCTCTTCTCCTTCGCTACAGAAATAGACCGGAGCATAATGAGGTGAAGTTTTAGAGCATTTAAGCATTTGACAAAAAATGCTTGCAAAGATTTTAGCACCAGAAAACCTCTAGAGAAACTGGACGGAGCCTGGGATAATACACAGCAGACTCCTCCAACTTAATGCACTGGGAATTGGAAGTGCATTAAGATTTTGGCTGCAGCTGGGCTTTTTACGGCCACTGGATTCTCGGCACCACTGTCTCTAATAATACCCAGGTGAGGGACATGGCAGGCGGCACTGATTGCTACTCACTGTACACTGCAAAACAGCTCCAAACAGGAAAAGGCAGCAGTTAAAAAAAACACCTCCGGAAACAGAGCCAACCTGCACAACCCCTATATGAATTTCCAACACGGAACGCTCCCTTCTCCTTCAGTGCAGCTCTACATTTAAAGCTGTTTGGTTTTATCCTTTTGTTCTTGCTTGTCCTAGAGGGCAACTGTGAAATTCAGAATCATCACTGGAATTTGGACAATGAGTATTTGCAAAGTTTGAGGGTGCCCACAGTGAGGTTGTTAGGCTATGAGGTCTGTGCCTCCTGCATTTCTTTGTATATTTTGCTCTTTAGGACCAATTCTCAGATGGCACATCGTGCAACACACATCCAACACAGACAATGCAAGTGTCTCCACCACCCAGAGTGGAAATCCCCCAAACCCTTTCCTGCACCTCCTCGGAATACTGGGATCCTTCCTGCTTCTGCACGGTACTCCTGTGGTCACACATCACGTTTGGATAACGCACTTCCCTACAGGAATGATGTAAACAAATACAGCACAGCTCACATGGCTCGAGGAGTTTGTCAACAAAACCCATCCATCCCAGGCTACTGGCTTCTGAGAGCTGGAATGTTTCCAAATCTATTTATCTCATCACTTTGTAGAAGCTCTTTACTCCCTCCTCTTGATATTTCAGAAATTTATTTGCTTCCCATTATAAAAATAAATACAAGTGCTCTCCCTCCCCATTTCCCAAACAGTAATTAGTTATAATGATTGTTATTTATGTTGTGGCGGTGCCTCGGAGCCCCAGACATAGGCTAGGACCTGATATGTTTATATGTTTATAATCTCTCCTCCACATGTTACTTAACAGCATATAGCTAGAAAGCCAGTAAAAGCAAATTCTTGAAGTGTCGCGAAGGAGGCTGCCAGCAAAGGCTCCCAAAGCTCTGGACAAAAATCCTGCATTGAGCGGTTCCCATGCTGCAACTGGAGCTCCAGCAAGAGCTGCTCATCCTAGCTGCCCCTCTGTCCCTTCGGCTGGAGATGAACCCAGAAGGCTGACGTACAAGAAAGGAAATGCACAGTTTGGATGGCAGGAGGTAAACCATTCCTTTTTGGAGAAGCTTTTCTTTAATTATTAAGGCTGAAAAATGTCCTGTATTTTCCCCCACACTGATGGGAAAGTTATAGGAAGGAAAGAAACACAGGAAGACGTGAGCAGTAGAGAAGCACAGGATGAAGTGCCTGTATGGATAATTGCTGTGTAACTCTCTATTTTGTCTCTGGTGCCTAGATATTATCGAGTAAAACTAATTAGAAATGCAATAGATAAATGTATTCAGAATTCTTCATATCCTCGGAGTGGTTCCAACACCACCCATCAGGGATGCTGCGTTTGCTGGGTTGGCAAATGATTTTCTCATAAAAACTGGACAGCCCTTATCACGGCTCATTTTCTCCTTTAACATATACTGTTACTGCTCCTCCTCCTCCAAAGTGAAATGCAACACCCGTCAGCATTGTAATGATTCCTTCACTAGAGATGCAGGAAAAAGCAAAGCTAAACCCCCGAAGTCTCAACACAGAAGGCAAGATGAGCACAGCTAGTTAGCCCTGCCTCTAATTAACGGCTTTTGCTGTTCTGCCAGGTGTGGTCCCCATGTCTCACTTGCTGCTTCCCCTCCCCAACCATTTATTTTTCAAAAGCAGAGGCAAGCCACAAAAACAGATCCTGCAAAATACAAATAATGAAGCAAATCAGTGCAGTTGTTTTTTCTTGCTGCTCAAGAACTTTAAAGACGTTTGGGAAAAAAAAAACCAACAACAAACCAACAAAAAACCCCAACCAAAACAAAAACCTTTCCACTAAGTAATTGAGTCTGTACTCCCGTATCAGACATTCAATGCTAATTTGGAGTCCTGTCTTATCGCATTACAGACAAACACAAGGCCCCTTACATCAAGTGCAACAAAATAGCTACACTCGGCATTATTAATGAAGTAGATGGATTAATTTCCTATTTATGAGAAGCTAACCAACTGGCTAGCTTGCTGACAGCACTATTAATGATCCTTAATGCCCCACAGGCGGTAATGGGTCCCGCTGGGAGATCTAGGAGCGCTGCAATTTGTATTGAGGATTTAGACATAACAAAAAAAAAAAAAACGCCCTCCTGGGAGCAGGCAGTTGATCAGCGGGCGCCCCAGCGGAACACAGCAGACAAATAATAAATGACAGCCTTGCGATTAAATCAAACCTTCTACTTTAAGTGTTAAAGTGTCTGACTGTCACTAACAATCTAGTGGTTGTTAAAGCCTCCCGGGGCCTCCAGGAACAGACGCAGTGAGCTGGAAGGTAAAGGGGGGGGAGCGGCTGCGGCAGCAGCGGGAGCCGCGCTGTCTCAAGCAGGGAAGCTGCAGTACAGCTGGAATTCAGACACAGCCCAACACAGATCTGCTTTTTAAGGTACCACAGACCTGTGGCACAGGATCCTCGACAGCCTACACGAACCTCAAAAGCGAGTTTTTACCTGGGAAGGAAACAGCCCTTCCCAGTTCCCACTCGCCAGCCCTGCTGCCAGGACTCAGCCCGGAGCCGGGGGCACTCAGTTCCAATGGCCTTGTCCACTGCTATCTAGTAATTCTGGCTTCCATTTGTATGTCGGTGCCTTTGGGATCGAAACCAGAGAGCTGTGTTTTTAAACTCAAAGGGGGACAGGTCGAGGTGTGAACAGAAGTACCGGAGGTAGCATGCATTTCATTCACTTAATTTTCTTGATAAACACAGCCATCTACACTCTGTCTTCATTATGTTTAGTTTCCTTGCTGCCTTGGACCGATCACATCCCAGGGCTGGCTGACAGCTTGGGGAAATCCCAAAGCTTTCTCTTCTGCAGATTGCTGCTCAGAGATAGAGATGAAATGGGCAAGTAGGTGAGAAGAACACGAGCACTGAAATGGTCCTCTGCCTGTCACCCTCTATCGAAACACCAAAGCAAGAACTGAGGCGGAATGAGCTAAGAAGGCATAAGGCCAGCGTTTTGTTCTGGTTGGGAAAATCCCCCTCCTCTTTGTCATGCTCTGGCCATGATCAAGAGCATGCTTCTGTCTTCTTCTGTCTTCTCTCAGCCTGTTTTAAAAAGCCCAGTGCTACATATAATTATAGTTAAATAACAGGAAGTTCTGGAACACAGTTAATTTATCTGTAAAGAAATCTTTGAAAAATCAAGGGACTTTGGTTGTTGCATACCTGACACCTGCAATAATAAATACATATTCTTGTGACCCAGCTCAGGTAGTGCCATATTCATCCAAGTGCCCCTCAGGGCAGATGCCCAAACCAGAGGATAACACATCCCTGTGCCTGCTGGCTGGGTTCACCCCACCAGTGCTCTCCCAGTGCACAGCCAGCCCTAGAGGGACCAGAACACTCCAGCGTTTGGCAGCAAAAGCATCTGCTGCACACACCTCTCCCATTCCAGGCCAGCTTCCCTGCACTCATTGAGAGCAGGAGCAGTCCTCCTCCTCCTCTTCTATTTCCATAGCCCAGAGAGGGAAGCCTTTTCCTTCTAGACGACTTGCAAATCCTACAGCACAGACTCCCTGAGAGCATCCCTACAACTGATCACAGGTGAGAGGTGGTATCTGCTGTGCTGCCTTGTGAGAAGCTGTCACACAATTCATGGCACGAATGTACCTTGGTACTGCAGCCTGGGAAGAGAGCCATAAACAATCATCTCATCTCATATGTACCAATTTATTCTATTATCAGTCCGTGTGTGTTTTCTGGCAGAATTGGGCTTTGCTCTTTTTAATCATACAACTTAACAACAGGCCAATGAAGAAAAGCTGCAGGAGAACGCGGCAGCCAGCTGTAGTTTCTACACCTCACAAGAGCTCCAGTAAAGGACACGTCATGGGAAAAGCACCGCATCTGATGGGGAGCTGTGACAAGCACTGACGGGCAGGAAGGTGGCACCTACAGAACTACACCTCTTTATCCATCCTCCAGCTCATACAAGCTGCTGCCTTATAGTCTCTGGGTGGGGAAGCATTGATTTTCAAACATCACAAGCAAAAGAATGTGTGACCTGACAAAACACTGGCACAGAGCAGGGCCCTCCCAACGCAGGAAGGCAGCATTGCGCTGCCCTCGGGCAGCAGTCTCCGCACAGCAGGGACAGGGGCTGCAGGTGGCTGGGCCTGCGGGGCTGCTGCCAGGCTTTGGGAGTGGCGTGGCCATTCCTGCAGCAGCCAGGCTCGCCAGCAGGTACTGCCTAAATTATTAGCAAGGCCCAATTATCACAGGCAGGACCAGTTGACATTGTGTGGCAGGGAAACCATGGATGCAGTGGGTCTGTAGCCTCTGTGTGGATGTAGCAGGAACCAGATTTTGGATGAGGGGCAGCACTGTGCATCCCCTGCCCAAGCCTATCTAGGAGCTTCTAGTTTCTTCTGGAAAATACTGCCCAGGCTGCTGCTGTTGCCTGCGATCCTTTGCTCAAGGGGACCACAACAGGTGGGGCTGCACTTCTGTTTGATGACAACAAAATGTCACCATGCACAGAAAAAGTGCTCTTCCCAAAGCATCTTCCTCCTTCATCGCGTGAAGAGTTAAGGGACACTGCTAATTTCCTGAGCCCATCCTCTCCCATCTTCCCAGCTGGCACAAAGCTGGCTCCTGAGCCCTGTTTGCTCCATCACGCCTCTCCTCCTGCTGCCCTCATCCTGGCACCTCCCTGCTGCTTTGCCCCTGCCGGCCCTGCTTGCGTGGGGAAGGCAGAAATAACAGTGACAGCCCCCCTGGGGAAGCTGAGGGGCCCTCGCAAAGTGCACTGTGAAAAAGAGCGCGCCTGCTCACTCATCACATTTTGCATTCGTTCTGCCACTCGCTGTCAAATTAAAACGTGGCCAACAACTCATTTCTCCTGCTCTCACAGTTACAAATTAGTCCATTAAGCTGTCTGCAGCAAGCCTTTTTTCCTCGTCCCAGTAATGGCCTCCGAGAATTCCTTCATAATCGCCAAGTCCTCCTGGGATGCCCACCGAAAGCAGATGGAGGAGCTCCCGGGTAATACAAGGCACTTTTTAATGACACAACATGCTGTGTTTTTTTTTAATTTTTTTTTTTTTTTAATGTCCCTGTTCTCCCTTCATCATCCTTCCCCCTTCCCTGCTTTCTTCCACCAGGATGATTAGGAATGAAAAAAAATAAATGAAAGTGGAGCGAGGAGACAAAGTGGGGGGCATTGGCGCTTCTGCGCAGAAGCTGACAGCTCCAGGAAGGGCTGGGGTGGGGAAATCGGCTTCAGCTCCCTAATTAGAGCCTTCTAATTGAATTATCTTTATTGAAAAATTAGATCTTGCCCTGGAAGCTTGGAGGTCTGGGAGACAGCCGAGCAGGTCCTGCTGTAGGTGACTGATGGGCCTCATGGTGGCAGCCCCGTGGGCTGGCTGTGGGTGCATTGCTTGGAGTCATTTAGTGCAGAATCTCCTCTTAAGGGACATTCTGGAGAGCCAAAGGGACTCAAGTGTTATTAGCAGGTAAAGGGCTGCCATCAGCTGGGAGGGGTCTTTATTTATTGAAAAGAGCATCTTGCCAAGCGAGGATGCTCCAGCACAGGTGGTGTGGGGAGGGGGCTGCCAGCTCCAGCAGCGCTTTGGGCCCTGCAGCCCCCACAAAGCTACTGTGTATAGAAACAAGGCATTTAAAGCAAGGCAAACATTTTCTGTACGTTGGTGATGCACAGAAAGAAATGCTGCCTAGTAGATAGAGCCAGCTGGTCTCCATGCTGCGCTTAAAATAAACCAATTACAGTCAAATCCCCCATTGGTCCGTACAGCGAAGTCCCAGCCCCAAGGATGCTGCTGGGAGGTGAGTGCCTGGATGGAGCCCTGTGCTGTGCCCCACCAGCAGGCATGGCCTGGACCTGCAACTCAGCAGTGCTGCACGGGCAGCAGGGCACCTGGACTGGCACTGTGGGGCTTGGTCCTTCCCTCCTGGGCTACTGAGCTCAGCCCTTCCCTCCTATGGATGCCAGCTTGGTGGCTAAGAGAAAGGAGCATCAGCCCCAACTGTTCACCTCACAGATCCTACCTGGCCTTTCCTGGAGATAGAGCTGAGACAGAGGCATGTGGAAAGACCCTGCCCCATTCCAGTTTCTTCACTTTCTCAAAGAGCTGAATGTTCTTCCCAGTGGGAAGTGCAGAAGTCACAAACACTGGCAATTCTGGTTGCCAGCGAACCTCCAAAGCATGGAAGGCCCATGTCAGCATGCCCCACTGCTTCTCCCTCTTTCCTCACTTAATCACAGTATCTGCTTTGAAACAGTAAGATGGAAAGCTAACTGATGAAATACAGTCTGTGGTCTTTTAATCTGCTCACTGACTTTGCGGTAGAGTGACTCTTACTGCCAAATCTCCAAAGCAACTGTACAGGTTCATTTTTCCTTGACACCAAAGTCAAGATTTGTTTTTCTCTGTGTGGAATGCCAGGAGCTGTGCCTTGAGGAAACACTCTGCAGCAAAACTCCCAGATTTGGTGGCAGGACAGCAGTCCCTTCCTCAGCCTGCTCCCCCCACAGCCATCACGCCCCAGGGCTCGCTGTGATGGCATGCAGCATGGTGCCAATGGGTCCCACCACGAGCAGAGCCCTTTGCACCTCGAAACGATGCTGTGCTGTGGGGATCAGCTCTGGGGAGGAGCCATGCTATGGATGGATGTATTTCAAGGTGGGGAGGGGAAGGAATCAGCCCATTTCCTGGAAGTGAAGAAAAATTGGCTGTCTTTGCAGAGTCTGACTCCAGCTGGGAAGACAGAGGCGCGATTCAACTTTCTGTTTAAAGAAAACCCACTCCAAGTGGCAGAAATGTCCAGAAAAAACCCCACGCTGCCCAGCGCCAAGCCCGAACGCTAAGTCCTGTATTAGGAGAAGAAAAACAGCTCTGAACACGGGCAAGCCAACGTGGATAAAATGTGGCCTCCATGTATCATAAATTATCACTCTGAGAAGAAAACAGCCTGCTTTTCTTTGAGCATTAGTACACAAATACTCACACTGGTGTAACAGAATGGAAGGAAGACCTGAGGCAGACCACTGCACTCCTGGATTTTGTTATTGGTATCTGCTCGCTTATCCCCTTCCCACAACACAGAGACTTCATATTATATTTAAAGAGAATAGGAGACAACCCCTCTAGGCTTTTCCATACCATTCCTTACAGTGAATTCTGAGAGAGGAAAGAAACAACCTTTTATCTTCCCAATTCACACGTGTGCTCCAGACAAAGGTTAAGAGCCCAAAGAAATCAGCAACTGGCTGGTAATGGTGTAGTGCTGGACAGGAGGGCAGGGACATGGAGGTGGCTTGGGCATGGCCAGGACATATCTCCCATGAGAGCTCTGAGTTTGGTGCCCTCGACTGAAGGAGCCTGCCTGGTGTCAGCCAGGGAGACATTAAAGCAAACCCAACGGCATTTGCAAAGAGCTCTTCTAACTCTTCTCTCTATTTCTGTTCCTCCATTGTCTGAAAATGTGACGAGGAGAGACATGCTGTTGGAAATGCTAGTTCAAACAAAAAGAAACCTAAATCACTGAAACGTGGCTTATACAGATGCTCTAATTCCTTTACAGTGTACCTGCTAGATTCAAAATTGCACATAAAATCACAGCCAACCACCTCCAGTCCCTTTCATTTTTGGCAAAAGTCGGCACCTTCGCCTTGACCGTGCAAAAAGATTTGGGTTTGTGACAGCCATCCAACTTGCATGCAGCCCTACTGTAATTGTGCACGCAAATCCATCTGCACATACACGTCTGAAACTGGATCACTGCTCCGTTTCAAACATCTCCTTGAAATAACCTTGAACCGACAGCACATATACAGTGTGCATGCATGCCTATAAATGCACAAGCAAGTTCAGCAGTGCCATTATAAAAATGTTGCTATGTAGGAATGCTTCAGCTAAGAATCAAAACTCCATAGCTTATAATTTTACTTCACTACTTGGGGCAATTTCTGAGAAATACCATAGTATTTTTAACAGCACATATGCGAGAGACCATATATACGGCTGCTGGCCGCTGCTTTCCATAAATCTTTCAAACCCAATATTTATACTCCCGCGAAGGAGTGTTGGCTGCTTATTTTCCATCTCCGTAAAAGTGGTCAGATCAATAGTTCTGTGTATGTTACTTGGAAACATGTCACAGCAGCCTCGAAAACCTCTTTTTCCTTTGTCTGAAATTGATTTCTCTAACACGCAAATACGCAGAAGAAGGAAGCATTAAGTTCCCTCTTAGGATCCTTTGTGAGCCCTTCAGAATCCAGACGTGGCCACGATGGAAAATGGGACCCTGCCAGCAGCTCACCACCCCCCGGCACCAGCGCTGCGGGCACAGCACTCGGCTCCGAGCTACAAAACCCCAACATCTGCATATCCCTCACCATGAAACCCCAACATCTGCATATCCCTCACTATGAAACCCTAATATCTGCATATCCCTGACTTTGGGACTGCTTCAGCACAAAGGTGAGTGCTGTGGAGCAGAAGCAGCCCTCCCTGCGCCAGCCCCGCTCCTCCGAAGATGGCAGAAGAGGAAGGGGAAGATTTCCACTGCTCTTTTGTGCCAATGGGAAGACAACACCATGCGCTCCTTTGCTCCAGATGCTGCTGCACCCCGATTTTTCAGTTCATAAGCAGCAGGATCAGAAAACTCAGCTCGTGTTCCAGAGTCTTACTTTGAGAAGGAGCAGAGACGTGCCATTCACTGCAGCTTTTTGTGAGAGACTTTATTCTCCCCCCCACTTTTTTTTTTTCAGCACAGCTTGAGCCCTGCAGCTTTCATTAAAAAAAAAAAAAAAGAAAAAGAAAAAAAGGAAAAAAACCCCAAACCAAGCCATGTACAAAAGTGGGGGGAGTAGAGAAGGTTTAACAAGCTCCAAGTCATAGATTATAAGCCGCTGCTAAAAATTTATGGCTGTTTGGATCTTTGCCACGCTGAACAGATTGGCAAGCTGATCAGAATCGCAGCAGGCTGCCTAATGAGTCCCACACAATTTTTCACCCCATATTTTTCCAATAAAAAAGCAGTTAAATACCAACCGCAGCCACAGCAGAGCCTGCCATCTGGCTGCTTTTTTCTCCAGCCATCATTAAAATGGTTCTTGGCAGTTTACACCTCGCTTTTTTCTGTACAGATGTGGAACGAATTTTCTGACAACCCTGGGATGAAACAGGGGGCTTTATTGAGCTTTACAGATTAACTGCCTAACTTCTGGTCCTAATTGTAAGTGTCTTAGCGCCGGAGGCATCATTTTAAGTGAGCTAATTGTAGGTATCAGAGCCCACCAGTGACATTCTGTTAAGTTAACCCAAGGGTCCAACCAGCACCACGGCCACCAGTGCCCACCCCGAGCCGAGTTCAGAAGGATGCACATTCACAGCTGTGAGGACAGCACTCGGACCTACCCACAGAGGAGCGCAAAGATCAAAATACAGCTAACTAGCCCATTTAAAAGCCATTTATGGGACAAAGAGAGGCAAGCAGGCCCGAGAGGAATACAGTTGGCTGGTGTCTACTGACAGCTTGGATGAATGCGGTCTCCGTGTTTGGGCAGTGTGGGATGGCAGCAGTAGAGGCAGCTCCCACCGGTGCCTTGGCCCATCCCCCAGGAGCTGCCAGCCCCAAACGCAGTGGGGGAAGCAGGGGGTCAGCCCGGCCCTCCGAGGGCACGGCGAGCTCTGCCGGCCCCGCTTGCTCTCCCAGAAGATGACAAACAGCAGCAGTACATCAAGGAGGCTTTTCATCATTTCGCTTCCCTTCACATCCCTAACACAGATTATTACTTATGCCAATCATTTTATAATGACCAGTGGATTTCAGAAATGAATAATTTATAGGAATGTTGATAACGTTTATTTGTTTTCAGCGAGGACTTTACAGAATCATAGAAATACAGTACGGAAGGGGACCTTAAAAGGTCATTCTAGACCCCCTGCTCTGAAGGAGATGATGGTGGAGATTATGTGCATAATAATGGAAATGACCCTATAACTGTACTCCAGAATCAACATTTTCATTAGGAGATATATTGCTCTCGTAATCCTGCAGGCTGATAGATAACCTTCAGAGAAAGCACTGCAGCCACAGCTATGAGGTGTGGGCTTGGGCAAGGCAGTGCTGGTGGGGCGGCAGTGCTCTGCAGGTGGCTGAGCAGCCAAGTTAGCACAGTCACCTCAGCCCCCAAACTCTGATCCATCCTAACCCTGTGACTGGAAATGGCTGTGCAAATCGCTGACAAAACCAGAGACAGAACTACCTCTGCCTCTTCAGTGGGTGCTGAAAGCTCCAATTTATATCCCACCGCTTGACCTAGAACATCACTTCACCTTAAAAGAATTGACGTAGCATCAGTGCACAGCCCTGCAGACCTCAGGGCAGTAACACAGAGAACCCTGAGCATCGGCAGCCAGGTCAGCCCATCCTGGGGTTCCCAACTCTGCCATCGTACAATGCCTGATGTACAGTGCAGGATAAAGGATGCCTTTCGACAGCAAAGTGAATTAAAAAACAAACAAATGTGCCAGACCAACTTTTTGTCCCATTACATTTCTGGTAAATTTTGTTTCTAAGAACTATTATTGTAAGAGAGGTATTCACATATACACACACTGCCTTGACATTTGCACTTTTTTATATAAACATTTTTACAATATTCCATTACCACAGAACGCACCAGCTAATAGCCAAATCCCTAAAGCTGCTAACAATCAAGTCTGGCTCGGAGTCGCCTCTGAATAACTTCCATTTCTTCAATGCTTTTGCACAGCAGGATTGCTAATAAACAACCGGGCAGTAAAACTACAGCCAGCCAGCACTGCCTCGGTTCTCTCCAGTTCAGGGAATTGCTCTAATACAATGTGGAAATATATCCTGTGACCAAGCAGCCCCTGGGAATTCTTACATTTCAGGTTGAGTTGTCTTCATTTGGGTTATTTTGGGATATCCACAAAAATGAGTCCCAATTCCCTTTCCCTCGCTCTCCACCCCCCACAGTCACACACTCCACCAAGCAAAACATTCAAGCTACTTAAATGTGGTCAGGGAATAAACTGGTTCAAGAAAAAAAATAGCCTCATCTTAAATGGTTTCCATCCAATCCAATGATTTAGCCCGAAGGCCGAAACGATGCAGCCCTTACACAAGCCTCACACAATAGCGTTTGCATAACTTACCCACCGAGAGTTCCCAGCTCAGAGAGAAGGCACAAAGATACCGGGCATCTGATCCATGGCAAGGCCCCATCTCGCCAAAGGGAAGCTGTGGGCACGGCTCTGGGTACCTGCATGGGGTCTGCAGCCACGGCACAGCCGAGATCCCGGCCAGCAGCTGCGCTGCCTCGGGCTGCCCCATGGTGCTGCAGAGCAGCCTCGAGTCACGCTTTGGGCTTCTGCTCTCATTTGGGCCCTGAAGTGCTTTTTATTTTTATCGATTATCCCTGCTAAGCCGGTGGAACCGACTCGTTGCCTTCACAGATCGTGTTTTTACGGTGAGTCTTCGAACCAGTCCTGCTCGTTTTAAGTTTATTAATGATCTTTTCCTCCTCACTTGTCTTAAGGGCTTACAGTTCAGATTTGAGATTTCAGCTGCAGGCAGAAATAGGGCGCAAGCTGATCCTGCAATTTTCCCCCTCGATCCCATTAAAAATAAATTCATTTTATTGTAAAGGTGAAAGAAAATTCATGATAAAAAAGCCAACACATGGCTTAGGGGTATCTTCAACTATTCGTTTTCATGACAAAAAAAAAAAACAACCCAAAAACATCAAAACACATTTGTTCTTGAGAAATAAGGCTCTGCTCTTACCATTAATAAAGCTCAACACTTAAAATCCATAGAATGCATGCAGAAAATGGGATAGGAAATACACAGAGCAGCTCTGGACTTATAAACAGAAGATCTGGACTGGGAGAGGTAATCATACAGCCAGCCTTTTGGAAGTCCTGGGGTTGTGCAGTTTGAATTCTGCCTTTACAGGCACCAGCAGGAATTTTGCCAATGATTTAGCTGACTTCTATGCTATAAAGCTAGAATGATCCGTTTTGATTAACTGCTCTGACCTCCCGCACAACACAGGCTTACAGCACCCGGCCAAGACTTCATCCCAAATCTGGACAGAAGAGAGACGCACAACGTGTGAGTCAGCAGGACAAGCACAACAATTTTAATTTTAAAATGCCAAATCGTTCTGGCAGGGGAAAACAGGAGGGATGATGGACAGTTCTGGATAGCGAGTGGTTTCTTGAATTATTGGGAGATACTTGGCTCTGTCAAATGAGCTGACTGAGCTAGCTTTCATCTCTTGTTTTTAATTATCTTTACTCTTTTAGAATTTCATTGTTGTGCTTAAAGTCGTCCTGGTGTGCGCCTCCTCCCCAGATCTAATCTTTTTGCTCCAGGCAATTGGGGCAGGGTTATTTTGACATGCAAACGAAGAGGACATATGTTGCATGCAAATGAGAGGGTCAGAGCTCAGAGCAAACAGATTTTTCCCCTGCCCGGGGCATTCCCATTGTCGCTTTACAGCTCCCCCGGACCCAGCGGGTCCCTTAGCCCCGGCTGCCCCCGCAGCCCCAGGGATGCGGGCAGCGTTGGTGCTGCTGGGGCTGCAGGAAGGGCTGCAGGAGGGGCTGCCCCCTGCCCCCCCCCGGCCCTCTGTGCTCTTTGTTGTTCTCAGGTATTAACGCTGGAAAATTGGCTACTGGGTACAGGCAGTAACTTCTTAATGCTATTTAATACACGTTATTGTATTCCCATTGTAAAGGGCCCACACCCTGTTCTGATTCAAGACCTAGATACAGGCTCATTATGGTGCTATAAACACTGCTTTAAAAGCCTGACTATGTATTGACACAGTTTTTTATAAGTGCATAACAGACTCTCAAAACTACTCTCAACCATTGATGACGTTTTACATGGGGCTCATGTGTCCCCTGGATGGCATTAATTGAAATAGTATCGTGGAAGCAGAAGGAAACATGGAGCAGTGAGCTCCGAGCAAAACAGTTCTGCAGCAGGGACACCAAAGCGGATCCTGTGCTTGATCCTTCATCTCTGCTCGCCAAGACTGTGACAGTCACCCAGGAGCGAATGCTGCCATGGGAAGCATTTGAGAACTTGCCTTAGCTGCTAAGAAAGGTGCTTAAATTTCAAAATACCCTCTGGGCAGGCTAAGCCACCCCAGACAAGAGCACCGGGGATCTTACTGGCAGGCCTTGAATATCAAAAAAACCCAGCTCTTGGCACAAACCACACCATTCATTGCAAGAAATCACTTCTGGCCAGCCTATCCCCATGGGCCTGCCGGGCTGTCAGCAAGCAGCACAACTAGAAAGAACTCGCAGGTCCCTCCCTGCAGCGGCTGTGCTCCAGCAGGGATGGGGCTGCCGACCCGAGGGCAGGGCTTGCTTTCTCAGGATAAACTAATTATCCCGACATACTTGCCCACTGCCCCGAGTAAGGCAGGTTTGGAACAGAAGCAGACGAAGAAAGCCTTACAGATGGTACCGCCGCTCAGCAGCCCACAACAAGGCTGGGGTGCCCTCCTGACCCGCGCCGGCTCTCCCCGGAGAGCAGCCCCACCGGCACAGGCAGCGCGAGTCAGATGGGGTCAACAGATGGCTGAGAATATGGTGCACATTAACACACATTCTTTATGTGCCTGTCTCTGGCCCAGAATATGCAAGAGAGGGATTTGGCCCCAGCACCTTCAGTGAAACCATGGTCACAGTGCACTGAGACGTTTGCTGGCATCCACGAGCTACACAAGCTCTTCCAGAGCTGAATACTGCACTCTTAACTTACTGCTGCTTTGCTTATGTGGTTTTGAAAAAGGCACTACACATTCTCCCAGAGCAGGTTGGGAAACACGCAGGCATGAGGCATGATGTGAGCACCAGGACGTACAGTTGTGCTGCACACATCAAACCGTGCGCAGGGGTAACCTGACCACCACGGAATCTGCCTTGGTGACTCACTAAAAAGATATCGCTGTCCCTCTAATTTTGATTCCTTGTAAATAATCAATTAGCTAATCTGCTTAAATGATCCCCCACCTCCCCTTTCTGTTTTCAATTAAAAGTGTGAACGGCAAGTGCAGACAGATTTACATGGCCTTCCAGAGCAATGGGTGTTTTCTCACTGATCTTATCAGGTGCCCTTTGGGCAGACCTGGGGTTTCTTGTGATCCTGGCTGCTAAGCAGTTCGGAGTGTTCACTGCATTTCTGGAGGAAGGCATGTCCTTATGGGACCGCCTTTTGGGAACATGCTCATTTAGAAGACCTAGCAATCTCCTTAGGAAATAGTACTTCCCTCTCAGAAGCCTACCAGTGCAAGCACGGGGACTCTGCTCTTCTGAAATCTTGGGAATGTGCAAACTGATACTTCCAGGAGCGTTCAGCTTGGCTCCATTTGATGCAACTTTTATAGAGATAGCAAAAGGCATCTGTCTTACCCGAGGCTCAGCCCCTGCCAGATTTCACATCCTCGCTCCAAAGCATGGAGGTGGGCAGGTTTCTCAGCGAATTACTTGCGAGTGCTTATAACATGACCAAAACCATTTATTCTCCCCCATCACGTTTTTTGAGGGAGCCAAATCTTTGAACTTTCAAAGGAGAGGAAATCAGCTGCAGGCAGACAGACCACATGGCAAAGTTCGGCTCCAGGACTGCTCTATGGTACTTGAAAGCACTGCCCACTATTTGCAGAGATTCGGAGCCTGCTTTAGGCATTTACTGCAATATGGATGTTGCATACAATGCTGGAAGACAGTTTTTAAAAGGAAATGGGAGTTCCTCAAAGTAAAAAAAAATAAGTCAAGACCGAGCTGAGACAAAAATCCACGAAAATGAAGCAGAACAGCACAAATCCGAGCAGCAGCTGGAAGGACAGCGCCTTCCCCCAGGCCAAAGCTTTCCTTGTGTACATGGTAGAAAATACTATTTCAGGAACTTGCCGCTGATCTATACAAATCTTTTTAAATGGAGACAATCAAGCTTATTATTAGATTCTATTCTTCGGTAAATGACAGGAATGTATTTCACAGCATAAGAAATTGCCCTCTGTTTTCCAGACAGGAGGAGGCACTGCCCATTGGAATGGATGGCACTGCAGGTGAGCTGCACCCAAATCCCACTTTGGTTATTATCTCCCACGAGCACCAGGGCAATACCACTCTCACTCCATCTGTGCTACAGAACTACCAGAACGTCCCTTCCGTGGCACAGTCATTTCACCAGAACTACAGTGAAAATCTATCTGTGCCGGAGTCTGTAGGAATGTTGCTGTCCATTTTAATGCACCAGGATATCACCTTTGGTATCATTTTCCCGTAATAAAACAGGGATGATCACACTTGCAGATCTGTTAGAGTGGGACAAGGACAAGTTAATGTGCATTCTGCATTCTGAATGTGTAGCATAATAAGAGCATGAATTATTTATGTGCGTAAATTTAAAACTCTTTGATTGAAATGTAAGACTGGCTGATTAGAGAAAAAAAACTTCCTCCATCTCTGACACACAGACTGTGCCATAGGAGCCTCCTCTCACGGTTCAGCCGGAGGGCCGGGGGACAGGCTGGCTGCACACAGCCCCGCATGGTGCTGGGGGGACACCAGCAGCCAGCCCAGGCTGGGGCTGAGATGCCCTGAGGCGTGGGCTCACATCTGCCTCGCTTGCCACTGAACCTCAGCCCAGGTTACACCACTCACTGCAAAATCTAGCTCCTGCTAGAAATGGTTTGCTCTTGAAAACAGACATGTGCACCAATGGATCTGTAGGTATCTTCCTCATCAGTGCAATTTTTAATAGAGGCCTATCAGCACTATTCTTTACTTAAGAGTTTCAACCACCTCAGTTAATCTGCAAAAAGAAAAACAACAAAAAGCTGAGATCATTAACCAAGATGGTGCACTATTATCAGGGAGTCCCAATGGCAGAGGTGCAGTAATAAAAAATGGGCCTTAAGAAAGCTAAGTCATAGACCCAGCAATCGTCCACATAGTGGAGGCCACACAGCCAAGCATCTTTTCCTCTTGCTCACTGCTTTTTGAGCAACACAGGTGGCCTTTGTCAACAAGTACGCCAGATTGGGCTTCTAATCCATCCCAAATCCTTCTAAACATCCCCGCAGCATACCCTGCACCATGCTGAGTGCTGGCTGGCTGTGCTGAGCGAAAGCGAAGCGGAAATACTCATTTTTTGGAAAGCATTTCTTTTTAAATGATGTTTTCCACACTTTCCTCGGTGCCAGGTAAGGCAGGCTGGCCTCCCCCCAGGGCAGCCTTCCCTCCCAGCCGCTGCTCAGCAGCCCATGTGCACAGGGCCAGCGCTGCCGCATGAAGGCTCTCTCTGCTGGAAGAGGCATTAATTATAAGCAGGCAAGGCAAAACTCCTCCAGCACTGATGGCTGCTCTGCTGGATGCTTTTCCTTGTACAGAGCTTGTTTTCATTAACTTTCCAAATAAACGATAAAAGGCACAGGCATGGGCAATAGAAAGACACAACCATAATTGCTGGAGGAGCTGGCTGGCTTCCTACGTGCATATGAGGACGCACCATTCAGATCTGTGCAAGTGCACACACAGATGCATACATGCACAGGTTTTCCTGCCGAGCAGCGTAACTAACCCAGCCGTCAGTATCAAACATTAGTCCACTGTGAGCCTCAACACTTGGCCGCCTTCGTGTTAGCAGGATTTCAAGCTCGAACCAAAGGCACCCAAGGTAAGAAGTTCCGTACTCTGCCTACAGATGTGAACAAAAGGAGTCAAGGAGGCGATGAATCGATAGCGCTCTGCTCTTACTGAGATGCGGTGCAGACACCACTCGGGATTTTAATAAGAAATATCGATGCCTAGCATATATCCATGACTATGCTGATTATAATTGTGCTTATTGATTGCACTGGTATCTTAAATACACAGAGGCCTTCAGGGCCTGCGCTACAGATCAGCCGTCTCTGACCCAGATGGGTCAGAGTCCCCTGCAAAGTTCCCACTTCAGAGTTCCACTTCTTGGGGTTCTGTGCTTTCCACGAGTTTGCAGCTCTCACTGACAAATGTAATCTCCCAGATCTTGCTGATACAATTAAAAGAGCTTGAAAGGCACTCATCAGCAGAAACACTGGAAGGCAGATTAGAAAAACATATCCTGTTTGAAAGAATGATTTTTAAGAAAAATCACGTTATTTTCCTGGAGCCTGACTCATGACTTTTCAAACACGAGGGGCTTGCCAAACCGCTGGTATAAATCTGGAACTGCTCCACTGATGTCACCGAGCAGCACTGATGTAAAAATGGCATCGGGGAGAACAGAAACAGGCAGAGAGAAGTGGATGGCTGTGATCACCAACACAGCCTGCGCCTTAGGAGAGATCAAAGACCAGTTCTTACAAAACATTCTGGTTTGGTCTTTATTTGGCTGAATTAGGGTAAAACACAGCCCATGTTTGCTCTCAGTAGCTCGATGGGCTGAAAAGTCTTCTGAACAAGGGTGATACCAATGGGTATCTAATGGGCTGCTCTTTGGAGAGGGACTCCTGCTGCTGTGCTTTGCTCCTTCCAAGCACAGGATGAGCCTTCCCAACTGCACAGCACTGGCGAGGATGCTGCAGCAGACAAACACACCCTTCTGCTCCGGTCCCACCCTGCCCCCAGGCTTCACAAACAGCCCCAGCTCCTGGCAGGGGAAACAGGACCAGCAGGAAGGCCATGGAAGGTTCAGCAAATGAACCCTTTGTCACGTTAAAAAGCAAGAAAAAGACAGGAAGAAAAGCAGATGGGCAGACAAGAGCACTGCACATCAGGCCAACTGAGGGGGCAAAGGTGTGTGCCCAGCTGCCCCAGGGGGATGCTGCCCAGGGCTGCCCTTCATCGTGGGCCTGCAGGGAGAACAGCAGCAGTAAGCACGGAGCCCTTGGAGCCAGCGATGCTCGGGCATGGGCTTTGTGTTCAGGAAATGCTGGATCCTGGCAGCAAGGGTATGGTATGAATGTTAAAACAGCAGGGTTATATGAACATGTCTATCTGCAAAGCCAGAAGAAAAGAAAAGCTGAAGTCTCCAGGGCCCTTTTTGGAGAAGAATCATAAAAGCTACAGACTACATTTCTCAGGTATTTTGTATTGTGATTAGATCTGTTTCTAGCCTTACACCTTTAAGAAAGATCAAAGATAGCCAGCGAGGAAGGAGGCACATGCTGACTTCCACTAATTGAAGCAAGCTGAAGCCTCCAGCACCTTCTGGGCTCTCCAAAGTTTCTACCTCAGCATTTCCCCTGCCCTCCCCTGCCCCAGCCCTCGCAAAGCGAATGTGGCCAGATGACTGACACCACCGAGATGCCTTTTGTGGCTGCCTGGGTACAGCAGCAGGAATGAAAACATCCCAAATCTCAGTACAATCACTGACAAACTCACCGCAGTTTTGTCACCATGAAATTTCTGTGCCTCATTTTTTCCGTTGTTAAGAAAGGACATCAAAGAACACTGGGGTTTAGAAGCCGTTAAGAACACACGTCTATCAATACCAACATCAGCAAAACACTGCATGCAACTCATCCCAGTAACAAAACCTATCAAAGCAACGCTGTACTGGGAAAAACTAGTTTCTCAGCATAACTGTACGTGCAGCAGAGGTTTTTGCCAATCTCCTCCTACCCCAGACAAACCTAATTAAGCAGCTCGAACCTGTAGCATACAGATAACCACGGCATCCCACGCGGGGCTTTGTAACAACCCGGCTGACTCAAGTGCGTGGATGCTGCATGCAGCTGAACCAGCACACTTGGGGACCTCTTTTCTTACCATTTACCGTCTCTGTCGTCAGTGCTGCCTTCTCACACACCGTGCTGTGGCTGCACGCTCAGCGGAGGTCACGGCTCCCATCCACTCATACCCTGCACTCCAGTATTTTCAAGGAAGAGAGATCCTTGTAAATGCCTCCAAGGGTCAAGCACGGTGCTGCCTTTGATGCTTAATAAAGTTTTAAAATCAAAAGCACTACGTAAATGTTGTTCTTATTATCAGGTAGGCGTGCTCTGGTTTTCTTCCAGGAGAGCTCGGCTGCTGAAAGTGGCTGGTATTGGAAGCAGGTCTTGGATGCTCAACATTCAGCTTTGCAGGCAGAAGACTGACATACGAGCTTGGCACGAAGCAATGAAAGAGGATGCAATCTGATTTAGCAAATTAGCCCCTGGGATGATGCAGTTGCCATATGTACCTAGGTGCCAAATTTCAAATGGAGCAGAGTGACCTGACCCTGACCTTTGGCTCAGAGCGCTAAATTCCCTCTCCGGGGAGCCTCTCTAGCCTGAAGCGTGTTTCAAAGCTGTGAAGAGAATAAACGTATTCACCTGGGGGATATTTACGGCAGAACATTTGTTTTCACTTACGCTGAAATCTAAGGAGAGTTTTGGTAGAGTCCCTGCATGTCATTCATTCCAACAACAGGTTTTGCAACTCCTCTGATGCAGGTGTCTGAGGCCTGTGCAAATCTCCCCGGCTGCCCACAAACATCTGATGAACTCTCTGTTCCAGCCAACAATCTGCCCAACCTGGGACTTTCTGAACAACAGCAAACACCATCTTCTTTCACACAGCTTACCAAAGACATTATGCTACAAGACAAGGAGGCTTCCATTTGCAAAACTTCTCCTCTTCTACTAAGTGTACTTGAGAAGTTTACAAGCAGCACTGTAAACAATTTAACCTAGCCTTTCCAGAGGCTGTTTTGTTTTTTTAATCCTCGAATTGCAAACTAGTGGTTAGTTTGCTAACTAAAAACAATGGCTCAATGGGTCACCAGACAGCGAGTTAGGCAGGTCAGACGGAGGAATGAGTGTTAGCTGCAGGCAACAGCCAGAGCTTCCTGAGCTTCAGACTTGTATCTCTGACAGTACTGCTCCCTGCACAGGAATAGTAAATAAAGAGAAGGAAGTAAAGGTTCAAAGATGAGGCAGATTAGGTAAAATAGTTCTGTGACATAAAATAGCACTGGATGGTTACAGCCCAGCTCAGCAATGGAATGCCACTCATGCCCCAGAGGCATCCTACACACGATGTGCTTTCACTCCAGTTGAGTCCCCTTAATGTTTTCCCAAGTACCCTGGCTATAGAGACAAGCTCAGAGCTCTACTCAAGAGCTCTTCACATAGCTGCTCGCCTGCCAAGCAGCATCAGCCTACGATAAAACCGCTTTCCTCTTTCCTAACCCACTCAGACGTCCATAGTTTGAAAGCTTCCCTGCACACTTTCTCAGATTCAGGTTCTGCTTAGAAAAGATTGTGGAAGTGGTCAGAGGAGAGCTGAGCGCAGTGCAGACGGCAGGCCAGGCGGCCGGCCTCGGGGAAGGCAGCGCTGCGGATAACCCAGGCCTCCATTCAGCCGGCCCGCTGAAATACATCTTTATTTTAAGGAACTGAGTCACTTCTGAAATGTATCATTTGTTTAAATTACAGGAAATAAAGGTTTACAACGAGAGACGGGCTTGGCAAACCTCGGTAACAAAAAACAATGGCTTGTAAGAGCTGCAGGACCTGATCTCTGAAAGGCTGATATATCTCTGAGAGCAGCAGAAAAGGGGAGGGAAGGCTTTGCTAAATGCTACTTCCATCCAAGTTTCACAAGGAGAACATCTGTTTG
This sequence comes from Phasianus colchicus, assembly GCF_987193195.1. Lineage (NCBI taxonomy): Eukaryota > Metazoa > Chordata > Aves > Galliformes > Phasianidae > Phasianus > Phasianus colchicus. Next base: position 11,747,684 of record NC_143453.1, on the reverse strand, counting down.
CACCCTAAAATATAAACAAGCATTTGATAAACACTTTCATTTTTCTCTCTTTAGTGCAGCTCTTTGGCTCACACAAAATGTAACACTCCTGCCGTCTCACCCGCATAACCAGGCATGAGAAAAGGAAAGCTCCGAGGTGTAATTCACCCAAACAACTCAGTGGGAAGAAGACGCTGTGCAAACACATTCACAACAGCAGCTGGCTGGGCAGTGAGCACGTGAAGGCAGAGCCTCGTGCTGTGCCCTGCAGGACAGCTGGGTGCTGGGCCTGCCTTCCTGCAATGTGTGCAGGTTGGGGGAAAGACCTCTGCGTTCCGTGACTTTGAGAAGAATGAGGAGAACTCATCTCTCAACTGCCCTCAGTGAAACAAGGACATCTGTGCACCCAGGACGACAGGAAAGCTGCTCAGGGAGAAGCTTCTAGCAGGGAGCGGAGGCAGCTGCACATGACAGAGATAAATGCCGTTTCAAGGAAAAAAATTGTGCTGAGATTGGACAAGATTTTCCATACTCATCTTGCCTTTAGAAAATAACCCTGAACTTTACACTTACAAAATCACACAAGACAAGCATCTTTTACCTTGTCTTGGCAACCTGAGAAGAACACCAGGAATAAATCATAAGAACAAACAAAATACTCATAAAAAAGCTCTCACTGCCTGCCACGGACTGGAGCAGAGGATGCACTGAAACACTGATTCATGAACAATACCTCTGAACCTGCTATTGTAAATGTCATTTCCCAGCACCTCCCCATTCCTACCAGCAGGCTAAAGCAGCAGTTAAGAAAGTGGGAGTGCTCTGCAAGCCTTCCCTGCCTGTAACAGACCCACATCCAGCTATTTATTAGATAATCCAATTACTGTGATGTGACCTTATTCCAAGCATTTCTGTCTACTCAGACTGCAGGGACAGCCTATCAGCCAGGGTGTTTTTCTTACAGTAATTTCTTGATGCAAAGCCATTCCTCTAGCAGCAGAGGTTATTACAGAACACAGCTACTGCACAGAACAGCACTGCTTTGCACCTCCCCACCTCTGATTGCTCCCTCCTGCAGGTACGGCCTTGGCTGGAGCTCCTGGGGGCTTTAATACATCAAATAACACAACAGTGCTTTCCAGTATCACCCAGCAGAGCTTTCTGTGGAAACCGGTGACAAACTTGTGATACCAACCACTAGAGCATCTAAACCACAGCCTCTTTTACAACGGGGGTTCAGAAATCTCATTTGCAAATATACCCACAAAAGAAACTTTTAAGAACTTGGATTCCTAGGCGATGTGAGAGGCAAACCCCAGCGCAAGCTTCCTCTGAAACAGGCTCTGTCAAAGCATGTGGGGCTTCTGCTTAGAAATATGCTGAGGCAGGACCTTGGCCTCTATCCATTGACCTCTGATGACAGAGATTAGATAACAAGAGAATGGAAGTGCTTTCAGCACTGTTGTTGTGTGCTGAGAGACATAATAAAGAGCACGTATCATGGCAGTACCCGGCATATAAAATTCCCTGGAGAGATTACCCAGTGAGAGACCAGTCTCTGGTGTGCCCCTGTGTGCTGCATTGATTTTCCTGACTCACCTGGAGTAAAGAACACTCTCTAGCTCTCTCCTACTCTGAAGCATGCCACAGCCTCTGCAGACTCGTAATGAAAGCTGCAGTTCCTGATTCTCAAGGGTCATTTATATCACCCCTTGCTCCTCTTCAAGGCTTTTCACACCACGATTCAACATTAAATGACTGATAAAATGAGATCCAAAAGCTAGGAGAGGAAGGCGTGCAGGTCTAGGAGCAGGCATGTCTACAGCCACGTGAGATCTACAAATCAAACCAAAACCAGAAAGGGAGTTTCCAAATGCAAAGGGTCACTGCTGTATAGAGTTTCATCAGGCAAGAGTTCACAGGCTCACTGAAACTACTGGCTCTTCCCATTTCTTTGGCACTGTTGTGTGACACAGCCCAAAAAACTGGTGTTGATTCAAATTGTTCAGGGACCCTCTGTCAGTCTGTGCTGCCCACAGGGCCTCCTGCAGCCATGCCAGTAATTCAGTAATCCTTGCTGCCTACTGCCCCAGTGGAATCTGCAAACGGGGAAATTGCATTGGATTGGTAAGAAAGATGTACCCGAGGAGGATTTTGTTTCAGATAGGCACAATTCCCTGTGCTAAGTACAAAGCTGTGCTAAATGTAAGAGGCTTGCTTCATCAGCTACAGCTTCTGATCAGCCACAGGTAGAGGAAGCAACAAAGTCCTCACAGAACACAGCTTTTGTACGGCTTCTGACCAAGTCAGGCCGGTTTCACACTCCTTCCTTCTCTCTGAACACAAGTAAGATTACACAGATAAGCTCGGGATTATTTCTAGTTGCATAACTTTACACCTCTCACCTCGCTGCATCCTTGTGTCTCACTTCCAACCTTTGCCCAGGTCAAAGATGCACATACACTGTGCCTAGGAGGCAGCCCTTCCCAGGCAGATTCTCCAGCAGCAACAAGGATTGCCTCCCACCTCCATGCCTGGCGGTGCTGCTGGGCTGAGTGCTGACCCAGGTGTCACTGGGCCCAGAGCCCCTTTCCCCTGCACGTCCCCTTCATCAGGGACAGCTGCCACGAGGACAGGTTCTCTCCTGAGCCCTGGGAGCATCACAGCCACCTCTGTGGGGCAGCTGATCTGCACAGGAATCCCAGTAATGGACTCACATTGGTGGCTTCAGTGCTACTCCCCCAGAAGTGCATGAAAGGCCACCGGGCAAGGATTACCTCGGACAATTTAATTACGTGTGAAAACAGCTGCGAAGCTTTATGGGGTTTTAGGGTTGTTGCTCTTTGGATAAGAGGGGAAAGAGGAGATGGAATTAGACACAGAGGAGCTGGCAGGGGATGACCTGTAATGGCAGAAGAGCACTCTGTTGTACAATAAAGCAAAAGCTTAGGGACTGGAGCATACAAAGACCTTTTATCTCAAAGGGTTTGCTTTTCATGACTCGTCACCTGGAACCAGGTTGGTGTGACCCGCAGCATCTCTTGCGCTGCCGGCACTAGGAGGGATGACTGTTTCTTTCTGCACCTGCTCTGTTTATCGAGCAAAAAGGCTGTTTTGTCACTATTTACCTGTACCTACATGTTAAGAAACCACGCTGGCCTAAGGGGAAGCAGGGTGTATACCTGCTGATATGACCTGAAATCTTGAACACGATTAAATTAAAGAGTTTTATTACAGCCTTCTGAGAGGCCAGAACTTCACCCCTGAGAATACAGTGTCTGGAAAACAGCAGGTAGCAAAGTCCAAGGAAAAACACCGCATTATCATTTACATCACCTTGTCTGAGGTATTTTGCCCTTCTCAATTCCATAAAATGGTCTCCTTGCCTTAAAAGCCATCTTCAGAGGAAAACGACACAGCGCAGAGAATACTTCTCTCATGTTAGCTTTCATAAGGCACAAGGAGAGCTGATGAATGCAGTCTGGGAGCTGGTTGATTTAAGGACTCCACCAAACACGTCTCACACAGGAATTACAATGCATGTGGTATTTGCTTGTTTTTGTTTTTATTTCCATTTTATTTCTGGATTCTGCTTTGCTTTGTAAGTTATTTTTCTTGCATGTCAAGCAATATCCAATTATTCGTGCAGTGCCTTTTTTGTTTTGTTTCACATTGACATTTTGCCCAGGCTTAAGACCACAAGATGCTTACTAGAGCAAGTCCTTCTAGCTTCAACAAAGTCTTCTGTGTTGCTGGCTCTTAAAAACTAGTACACAGAGCTCCTAACACACAAAAAAGACATGCAGTTGGTGACATCAGCCACTGTTTCCCCTCCATATGTGTGTCCACGTTTTCTCTATCAAACACAATGGTGTTTTTAACCTGAAAACAATGCATTCAAGGAAAAAATATGGTTTTGTGTGATAGGATTTCCAACGGAGCCTGAAGGACTTTGGTATCCCAAGACTATAAAGGAAGCCCAAAGAACACAATGCTTAACATCTTCAGTCTCCTTTGAATTCCCAGCCTTATTGAACCAAGAATAAAGAAAGCCTGGGCTGTAAGCAGGAATTCACTAATTAAAGAGAAATGGGGCTTATTTGTCTTGGTTTCTGAAGTCACAGCTCTCCACTTCTGAAAACACAAGTTTCTCACCAGCTCTTTTCTGCCCTAGGGCTGTGACCTAAGCAGCCTAAATGATACACAGATTTTGGTCGAAATCTGCTCCTTATTTACTGGACTTCAAATGTGCAAGCAATTACCGAATGGCTCTCGTTTATTGAATAGAAGTATTTAGGCATTATGTTTACAAAGGCCTAGAAACATTAAAATCGAGTGAAAAACAATTATTTTTACAGAATACATCTGCAAGCAATATGAAGTCATTTTGTTTTTGTAAATTTCTCCGTAATAGACTTATTGTTGATGTGGAAAATGTTCGCATCGCAGCAGTGAATTATTTTGAAATGCCAAACTTAATAAAGGAGAAATTATTGCAAATAATATCGCAACCCTTAAGGAAAAAAAAAAAAAAAAGCAGCCAAAATACCAGTGGTTTCCTGACTAGTCAATCCTTTTCAGATTGGCAGACCTCTTCAGACTAATCAGGAAGAGTTAGACAAATAGTTACTTTATTACGGAGGCTGTCAAATAAATCAGGATCTGGCGAGCAACTGTTTGGGAGCCCTGCAGCCTGGCTGGCTTTTCTTCCTGTGAAAGCACGGCGGTCACAGCAGAGCCATGGATGTGTGCATCTGTCTGCAGAGCAACGTGCAGGCTTCAAGCCTCTGTGTGCAACTGAGTCCACGTTTTCTGGCTTTGTTGTGGACCACGGCTTAGAGAAGAAATCTTTCCCAATCAATTAATTCAAGTCACTGCTGTTATTTTTAAGGGAGAGCCCTGAAGATCAGCACACAAAGAGTAATGAGAAAATAATGCTTTATACAGCATCATCCGAAGAATGATGTCACACATTTGAAGTGCGTTACCTGGTTCTTGCTGTAGAGTTACTTTGCCTACAAATGTTTGCTCTTGACCGAGGCAAGAGGAATGGGAATTCTGCCTACCGTACAAGCCGAGGCATGGCCACAGCCCAAGTGCACAGAACAGCAAAACCCAGAGAGCAGCCCCAAGAAATGGCTGTGCCGCCGTGCGGGAGCTGCTGCAGTGCTATTCTTAAAATGAATTAACTTTTAATACAGATCTGCTTTAGTTCTAATTGACTTTACAGCACAACTAAAAATAACAGCTCCCATAGCCACAGGCTCACTCCTCCCCTCCACGGCTCGTGCTGTGGGATGCAGGGAGCCCTCCTCCCACCTGTGCTGCAGGGATGAGCAGTGTGGATGCCCTGCTCTGGGAAGGGCAGCTTCCTGCCTACTCCTTCCTCCTCAGCCTACTGCCCGTTTCCTTCCTGATTTTTCTACACGTTGCATTTATTTCATTTTTTAAGTGGAAATGAGTTTTTACTCATCTGTTTAAGGCAATTCGTCCTCCCATCTGGTTTCTTCTGTACATCATCACCTGCTGTCCTGCCGTGAGCCAATTTCTGAATGTTTAAGCTGTTGATGGCTGTTGGCGATGATGTATGAAGCAAATACAACGCCAGAGCTGCAAAGACTTCAAAAGGCTGAAGATAACCAAGAACACTGTTTTGACTAAACACAGACATATGCACCAAGAAGCTGCCGCTTCTTCCAACCTTGCTCTCCTTCTTCAGAACCACCTTTTAATTTGTTGCAGTTGCACGAATGATCTCGGTGTGCAAAGAGTTCAAAGGAAACAGCCGTCCTCAAAACATCTTGATAACACCACCACCTTCAAAGACATTTTTCTGATGAAGTTATGAAAACAAGCTCTAATGCCTCAGAAAGAATATGACTTTCAACAGAATATGTAAAGACTTATGACTTTACATGTGACTCAGAACACATTCCAGTTCAGCTAATTATTTTCTTCAGGAGTTGTCTATCTCCAGCAGGGCGTAGAAGGGAAAACCCAGGGATTCGTGGGCACTCAGGTGCTGCACACACAATACAGTGACAAATACACACCAGTCACTTCAGCCACCGTTGTGGCAATTAATAAAAAGAAGAGACACCTTAACATCTTTGCTGGCTATCACATGTCACCCTGTGCTTTTATCCTCTCACAATACCTTCAACCAACTTTATATATGAATGGGATTCCTTTCAGTTTTAGACTAATGCTCTATCATATTTATAATATTCAAGATAGCTACACGTGCTCAATTACCTTTAAAACACTTATCATTATTCCATTTAAAAATAAATGAATCCCATTTAAAAGTGACTTGTCCCCATCTTCCAGTATTTATGGACAAGGACATATGGGGCCGATTTCTCTCATTACTAAACGGCACGTTTAAGGCTTAAATCATTTAAATTATTCATTGACAGCAATTGGGCTACTCATGCAAACTCCCACTTGCACAATGAGTCCCCGTGATAGGACCAGTTGAGTGGATGAAGATGAGTGAACAGATTTTGGGATGCCCCGAGCATTCACAGATAATGCTGACTTCAATTAGGGTGAGGAGCACTTCAGATAATCAGGTGCCGCTTTTGCTAACGAACATCACTTCACTGGCACTTACAACAAAGTTATTCCGAATGATGTTTTCCTCAAAGATTCTCATGACTACAGTTCTGAGTGGTGATCTCCAGCAGCTGAAGGAAATCTGAGATATTGTGCAGTGATTACAACAAAGCCCAAGCCTGCTGCGAGACATTTCTAGAGCACTGAATGATGTGGGACTTTCCATTTTGGCGTGGGTTCTGCATGAAGCAGGCAAGGCACGAGGCGGGCATCTCTGCAGAAACGCTGTGCTACGAAAGCTTTCATGAAGAACAAAGCTGACTCTAAGCAAAGCAAGAAAAGCATCCCCAAGTCAGCAGCAGAAACTGCCCACCTCTGGTATGAATACCACTGTTCCAGCAACACTGAAATCTGAGGCAGGAGGTGGATAAATCAAGTGCACCGCTGAGCTGGGACGTTAATAGTCCAAATGACAAAGGCAGTAAACATTTAACTCTCTGCTATAAAGAGACTTTCCAGCCTATGGCAGACTGCTCTGCTCTCTGACCAGCTCAGGGGCAGAAGACCTTGAGCTACTGTTGGTGCATTCTCAATAAGTGGAGTCAGAGGGAGAGAATGGGAATCATCTTTCATAGGAAAAATGCTTATGGTTGTTCTTTGCAACATTTTATTTTTAATTAAAAAGACACGTTTCTCATTCTCTTCAGAATGAGCCCAAGGAACATTTGTAATCATTTTCAGGTCACATTATATTGTGCATACTGCAGCTGCTTTCACAGCTACGTGGCCAAATTACTGTTTTTCTGCAAAACTAAATCATTATCAAGGTAAGAGCAGCCAGGAGGTGCCACCAACACCCAGGGGTTACAGTACATCTTAGAAAACACAGTCTGGCCCTTGGGAGAAGCAGCTTCCCAATTTCAGTCTCCCTTCCCTGCCCAGCACGAGTCCCAGCATCAACTGGACTTTGTCCCTGGAGGTGAACTTGATAGTGAAAAGCCTTGTCTTGTTTCTTTCCCCCCTAAGAAAGGCAAGAAGGTTAGTAAGTCTTTAAACTCTCCGTTCTTATGGCTGTTAATATTTCACATTGCCAGCAGGGAAAGGAATTAAAACTGCCAGTAGCTATCCAGATAGATTTTAAAATCCCCTTCCCTCCCCCTCCTCTCTGCCTCCCTCAGCTTCAGAGGATATTTTCCCCGCAAATTGGTTTTAAATTAAGGAAGGTGATGAAGGCAATGTGCCGTCTCAGCATTTTCCCAGGTGCACTTAATCTAATTTCATTACGGAGATCAGGACAGATGATCGCTACAGTCGAAACATTAAGTCTGTCCATTTTTGTATAAAAAATCATTAAGTCTGTCAAAGTGTCGGCGGGTGGGCTGTTTATTATTGGAGATGAAGGCGCGCTTTGCTTCCCCAATAAACTGTCAGGAGTAGTAAACCACAAATTAAGTCAGCTGCTGCCAAAGATTTAGGCGAAGATCTCCAACTAATTTTGACACAGGTGTGGGAAAGGCCAAGGAATCAGGGGCCGTAAGGCAGGCTGTGTGCTCTGCAAACCAAGCATGCAGATCTGACATATTTCAGTTGGAGCCATTGAAGGGAGGAGGACTGGACATCAGTGGGTACGGCCAAGCAGAACTGCTGGTGCTTCTGACACCACAGATGCAGCACTGGTGGGAGGTGCACCATGGCAAGCACTGCTTTAACCTACCGGGACCATCGTTTTGTCTTCTGCAGATGAGAGCTCATAAAAGCTTCATTTAGCTGCTGCTCTGTTTTGAATGTATGCACAGCTTTAATGAAAACATAAAATCCTATTCCTCAGATAATCATACAGATATCATACAAAATTAGAGGAAAGCCAAATTTCAGAATGCAGAAACTGTGGCACGCTATTTAAAAACCAAAAAAGAAATCAAGTCAAGCTTTCAGGCTGCATCTTCAGGCATCACAAATTTGCACGTGAACCATTTGCCGAGGAGAACACCTTCATGCTCATGGAAAATGCAGATGGGCAGAACTTGGTATTTGAGACTGTCAAGATATGTTAAGAAGTATAACATCCTAACAGGGATTACAGAGTCTTTCCAGCACATAAGAGAAATTAATAATACCGAAGATGGAATCAGGAGTGATATTCTAGCTAGACCTTCAAGTTGAAGGAAAACTCCCATGTTTGCCATTGATTTGTACTAGATACTGCTCTGAGGATCAGAATGTCTGGAAATCTCCTGCAGTGAAAACTAGTTTGGATCTTATTGCAAATTGGACCTAGAAGCAGGAGCTAATAGAAAGCTACAAAACCCAAAGCTGACTCTTTGGCCATCCTTAAGTTTTATCCTTATACCTGCACAGAGCACCCTGTGCTGCATGCTGGGCTCTTCTCATCTATTTAACCTGCTAAAACAATTTCGGAGTATGGTCACAAGAAGCTGTAAGCCAAATGAGGGACTGCAATTGCAGCAATTACAGTACGCATCCTCCAAAATCTTCTCATCTTCTTGGCATCCTTACGGTTAATTAAATCATTAAATTATAATGCCAGTTCCTGTCTGCTGCCTACTATGTCATGCTCAGCGCCAGAATACCTGATCACCTTCCGGGGAGTTCCTACCATTGCACAGGTAGCCCTCTGCATTTGTGCCTGTGTATAATGGGGTTTCTCGGTGTGGGCAGACAACTGTATAAGACTGCTCTCTTCCCTGCTGCCTCAGATGTTAGAAGTGCCTTCACAAGGTCCCTGGGAATATAAGCAAATGCTCATGGATGGGGAACTGGAACTGGGAGATGTTAAACAATAGGAAAAACAGAGAGCTTGGGAGCTGCCAACTGCCAGCAACAGAACTGGTATTATCCTGTCTTGCCCAAGAGCTCTCCATAAGATCTAAGTCTTTTTATGTGAGCTAATGACGGACTTTTGTCAGCAAACTACAAGGCCCTTCCCATTGTTTGCTCTGAAAAAGAAAATTCTACATTTTCAAGAACGAGGATGGACACCACAGACTGAGATGACTCAGCTTGCTATATACAGACTAATGTTCTTAAAATCTGCCTTTTTTGTGTGGATAAAGCAAAAACATAATATCTCAGTAGGAGGGGAGAACATTGGTTAATTTTTTCAATTGCATTTTTGCTTTACTTAAATTCTAGGAATACCAAGATCAAGGAGGGCCATTATTCCTAAGGCTTTTTCCTAGAGCTGCAGGCACTCTTGTTGGGAGGACAATGTAAAGGGCCCCCTAACCTCTGCAAGGGCTCGGTGGGAACCCTCCCATTTGCTCTCCCTTGGCCACCACCTACCTGCCACTGCTCTTCCCTCCCTGGGCTTCAGCATGTCCTCCCTCTCTGCCCTACCTCTGTTACCACTGCTGCCATTATGTGCATTAAGAACATCCTTAACATGGTGTTACAGGGCTTTTATCTTATTTCTGGGTAACTTCATACACATACACAGAGACAGAACCACTTCTGTTAGAGCAACGACTAGATCTTGTGCCTTGATCACATCCACTTCTTGTGCTGTCTAAACTATGCCTCCTTCCTGTGGGCTTGTAGATGCCCTTTCAAGGTCAACACAGAACTGATAATTTCATCCCACAGAGTTTATTCTCCTCATTGCTTCCACCCTTATCACTTCCACCACTCACTCAAGCCTGTAGCTCTCGGTATTCTCTCTGGCTCACATTGCTCTCTAAATCTTAACATCCAGCCAATCGTTAAGTCCTGTGCATCCTTTTTCTTTACAACTAAGCTCTTGTTCAAGCTCTCACCATCCCACCTTCCATTTATCATTTCATCCTTTCTTCTGGTATTGGCAGAAGTAATGGTGTCCTTGTGCCTATGGATAAAATTGCTGCAGAGATCCTTTTCCTAGTCTGATGCTTTGCTCCCAAACAACTTCCCACTTCCCAGTTTGCAAGCTTTTAGTTTTCACATTTTGACCCCTTCACAGCTCACCTGTTTCCCAGCACTGACACTCAGTACTGATGAAGCTCTCATCTTTCACTGGCCAGCACACAACAGTGTGGCAGGGCTGAATTCACATCACCCGGAGTCGGGTCTGATGAATTTACTGTGCCGCTGCAAGAAGTTGCACGAAAGCACTGTTTTAGAAACCTGACCTGACTTTGTGTGACAAGCAGCAATTTCCCATCCAGCAGACAGAAGTCCAAGGCTGAAAGGACATGAGCACTGAATTGCTCTGAAACAGACCAGCTTTTTTTAATACCGCCTTGAACACTGTTATTAAAAAATGGGAACTGCGTTTTGGAGTAACGAGCAGAGATTACTCATTCCCTTGTTTTACACAAGTTGACTTTTGGCTTTCTGCAGAACACCACTTAACAGAGCCCATTACCAAGCTGCTAGCCACTTTTCATAGTGATGCTAGAGCAGGTAAGAGACAATAAGTGGAACTGTTGATGGTTTATATTACTCTATTATGTTAATGTTCACTAAAGTATGCCATAAGCTCTCTCATTACATGTGTATAAACCAATTCTCTGTGGTGTTATTCCTGTGCTAAATGCTATAACTACATAAATCTTGAATTAATGGAGACTTTATAGTTCCTGAAAATGAAGGGTAATTGCTGTCTGTTAATGCTGTTGTTGCTATTAAAGGAAGTATATATTTTCAGTAACAATGTTTATGGACCGTGAGCCTCACATCGCAGCTATTGCACAGTGCAGAGATAGCGCAGTACGATTATCAGACTAACTCCCTTTCTCTCTCTCCTCCCTCACAAAAAGCACAATATCATTTCCACAGCTTTGACAAACTACCCTGCAATTCTCTTAACAGTTGCAAAGTCCAAAACTCTGTCCTTCAACGAACACACAGTCTAAAAAACAGGATTTGCATTTCCATCTCTGGGAACGCATGATTTGCTAAGTTTCTCGCTTGGTTAAATGGCTGGACAGCTCGGCTTATTGGTTTGGGTATTTCAAACAGTTCTTGGAGAAGAGCGTGGTGACAGAATGATAGGAGTGAGAAAGCATCATCCCACTTACTTCCTTCGAGACTTCAGCAGTGATGCAGAAGTGAAAGGCGATACTTGGTGAGACAGTTCTCAGAAAGGAGATGGGATGGACAAGTCCCCAGTGTCCAGGTCCTGTTCTCCCATTATGAAAAGCAGCAGCTCACAATCTGCTGCAGAACTGCACTTTGCACTGAAGTAATGACTCCTCCATTCCCATATTCTGTACATATGACTGACTATGCTCAATTACTTTTCTCCCCTGGATTCCTTCACAACACTGCAAAAAGCAAAAAACCCACCACGAGTGTACTTATATTTTTTGATGTAGTGACGGCAAAGCCTTAATTATGCTATAATGTCTGCGTTTGGAAACTTAAAGAGCTCAACAGCCCATAGAGCTATGAAATAAATAAATAGTGAATAATTAGTAGCACAGTAGAGAGGGAGAGGTGTAGGAGGTGGAAAATTTCAGTTTTACTTCTAGCTCTATCACTGACTCAGCCTGCACTGGGATGTGAGCATCTCTGTCATCTTCCCTCACGAGGTACACACAGATGACAGTGATCTGCTCCCGATGACTAACAAGAAGTGTTATGCAAATCAAAGCAAATTAGTAATTCCTGCCCTGCCCTTCATTAGCACCAGAGCGTAGGTGTACCTGGAGGAAGCTGCTTCTTGCTGACCAAGCAGCAAAGCAGGATTGTTCTGCAGCACTGCAGAATGAAGCTGACCCCTCATGTAATTTGGGAAGCCTGATGCTGGTGAGAGTGCATCCAACCCTCCATCTGCCTGCAGGAGACACACAGCAGTATCAGAGGATACATTTTCACCACCAATTGGAAAGAGGAAAAAACACTCCTCAGTGCAGTCCCTCGGGACAGTCATGCCAACATGTTTATAGCTCCCTGTTGCATCTAGCCAGGTTAAGTTTTAGACGAATACTGAATGGCTTTCCAGGAGAGTACAGTATGGGAGGGACTAATGCAGACAGCCAGGTTGTGCTCCCCAGCTGCAAGGCAACGTAGCATTTACATCATCCCCATGAAGTCTCTTCACTTCAGTCTTGGTGAGCTTTCACACACGTGCACACATCTGTGCCGACAAGCAAAGGAACCCTACTTAATGCCAGAGACCTATTTAATAGAACGAGTGTCATGTCTCATGTCTCTGCAGGTCAGGCAAGGATAGAAAGATGATGATCTCGCACTGCTCTCCTTATGAAGAAAAGAAATGTTACTAAAAAGTTGGAGTCACCTTAAGGAGAAGGTAGTTGGGAAATATGAGCGCCCACGAGGTCAAATTACTTTTATAGATATGTAAAGAAATGCCACATTAATGGTTAGGAACGCTGTAATAGCCTTTCATTTGCTGTAAAGGACAGTGAGCGACCGGCCAAACGCACTGCAGCTTCCTCTGAAGGTAACCTCAGATCCCACATTCTGAAAGCTAATCAATGTTGTTCAGATTTCAATTTCTTCTCTACAAGGTGAAGTCAAACCTAATCTAACAAATGTCAGTCTCAGATGTAATGCTGCTAGCTGGGTCTACCAGTGTAATTTAGATAATCATTAATAGCATAGCTGTATAATAAAACTACATGTCACTTACAACTTCATCTGAGGTTTGACTGGCAGATCTTTAAACAGTTTTCTAAGTGATTGCTTTTACTTTCTTTGATTGGGCAGTCTAAGAAATGGTTTAACCCCACGGTACCTGAGCTTTTAGGGAATAATTTCTCACCCTCCCCATCCCAGCCGTCAGATCTGCTGCATAACTTTGGGAGAACCAGAACTTGAGTGGTGGTTTCTGGGAATGACTTTACACATAGCATCCATAAAAGAAGCACAGCATCTTTCATTAAACATAAATGGTTTAAATGTTTCCTTTCCATCAAGGTTTCTTCTCAAGACACACATTTTGCCATATTCCAGAGATATTTTGGGTACCTGGTGGGATTTCTCAGAGAAGCTCAAGAAACTATAAAGCTTTCAAATATTGAAAAAAACAACAACAAAAAGACTTAACCAGAAGCTGCTTTTAGCACAGTCTCTTGAACTCATGGTAACCTGCAATGTATGGCTGCAGCCAAGTGTGCTGCCAAGGTGACAGGGCTATCTGAAGTCAGCCTTTACTGCTCATCCAGTAGAAATCTATGTGCCACAGCTTCTCAGAATGCAAGAGATTGGACAGCCAAAATACAATGAAAGTTTGATGAAGACCTAACCTGAGATGCCAGGTTTGATCTGCTAGAGTAGAAGTCAGCAAGGAATACTGAAGTCTTTCATACGTTCGATGCTTAAGAGTGCAACTGTGGCTATGTTGTCAGACTTCTCGGTTTTCCTTGCAAAGGTGAAAAAAGAAATCCCTACAGAAAACCACACCATTACCACCTTTCAATGACCAACCTCAGTATCAAAAGAAAAGGTCAGAAAAATCATTGCTCTGTGATAAATATGCACACAACGCGACAAAGCATCCTTGGCAGACAGCGCGCTGCCTTGGAGGTGGGTGCCACTGTCCCACCTTTTGGGCTGATTACAAAACTGACGTCTGCAAAGGGTACTGTAAATAAAATATGGGCTCCTGGCAGGTTATCAGAGGAGGCTTCCTCTGAAACAGCACTAGCACTGTGATTTGGGTCTCACCGAATGCTCACACGCTAATGGAGACACTATTCCGTTAGCAAGAGTTTCTCTTCTGTAAATTAGTGAAAACCATGAAGTGTCTGATCCAGTGTTTGCTTCCTTCTATTATAAACAATTTTAAATCTGACATGAAGCCCGGAGGAAAAACATTACTTGTAAATTCATTCTTATTTTGACTGTGAGGGAATTTCCAAGCTACTAAAGCACATGAAAGAAGAAAATTCAGTCTTACCTTATCGTCAACATCACTCTCGCTGTCACACTGTGGGTTAGAGAGAGAAAAAGATAATGTGAAAAACCTTTATGTAGAGAGATTTTTTGCATCATCTGCTTAAATCTTTAGGATGGCTGTTTATGATGTTCTCAGTTCAATGAAACATACACTTTTGATGTCTGCAGTAATGCCTTTTAGATTGCCAGCATAAACCAAAGCCAATTTCTCTCTTTTTATACAAAAATACGGTGTACTCATACTTTAATGGGTGACAGAGAACTTTAAACAAAAAAGACAATCAGCTATGCATTATAAAAACAACTGTACCATGAACCCCACAACAGAAAGCCTGCCTTTGTATCAGCCCAAACTGCACAATACGTCCTAACGGTCCTGCACTGCTCCACCTTGATAAGCACTTTGTCACCTAACAAGGAAACTGCAAAACCAGCAATCAATTTCTAATTTAATGAGAGGTACCAGGAGTAGTAATTACAAGACATCATAAATTCTGGTCCATTTTTTAGTTTGAATCAGATGACGACCCCAGGAGGAAATGTTTGCTCATGAAGAGTTTTAGAGCAAAATCTCTTTCAGCCTCTGAAAATGAAATGCACAGCGCAGGCGGCTGTGCAGAAAGGGAAGTGGAGCATTGAATGTTTCAGGACATGCACTGGGGAAGATTGGGGAACATGAATGAACCCCTGATTGTCTGTTATGCAAAGCGAGCAAAGCGTTCTGCAGCGCTGGTGCCCAGTGGGCATTTCCTCCTGGAGGTCAGGCTGCGTTTCTGCAGCCCTGGCACTCCGTACTGTACTGCTCGGCAGGCAGAGCAGTGCCCAGCCACACTGTGGGAATGGTCCACAGGAACGCACGTGCTTCAGTGGCATTAGTGTAAAAGAGGGAATTGAACGCTGTGTCATTTTGCCTGTTCTCACTCCTCCCATTGGTGCTGTCATGTCTTCTTATCCAAAAGTCACAAAGCAGAAAATTCAGCTGTGACATTCTCCGCTTTCCGCAGATTTCTGAGAGACTATTTAATCTGTTTTTCTTGTGCTTGGCACACGAAATGATTGACCCCAAACACTTGAGGAACATTTTACTCTTAAATTCTCTGAAACACAAAAGCACACGAAGGACAGTGACAGAGCGGAGGGGTCTCCCGCAGAGATTCTGCACCGAGGACTGCTCAGCTTTCCAATTTACTCCTTATTTCCATTTACCTTCAGAGGAAACACTTGGTTTAAAGCAGCTGTTTTTCTACAGTCTTGACTAAGCAGAACTCTCTTCCTTTTGAAATGAAACCGTGCTTCACACCGCCCCTTCTGATCTACAGCACAGTTTCCAGAGAAATCCAACTGTTTAGAGCACCGCTCACAGCTCTAACCTCATATGGAGCCATTCTGGAACAATTAGAGCCCAAAGCAGAGGGATGCAGTGGCAGGGTGGGAGGGTGCTGCTCTGTGGGGCTGCAGGCATGCTGGCCAAGTCCCTTGGGAACAGCAGCACTGATGCCTGCAGACTGCATTAAGTCCTGTCCGACTGCTTTGTGCACAGAGACAAGAGCGTCAGAGAGCTGCATCTTTAGCAAGTGTTTTCCTGTGAGCTGTTGGTGCTTTCTCATAGATTTTTATTTTCATCACTGAGCTTTATGAAAACTACAGTAGGAAACACAGTTTCACAGATCAGACATTCAGAGGGAAGTACAATCAGTCCTGATAAATCATCAGCAGCAGCCATTTGCCACTCACCAAACCCACGCTGTGCAACCACAGTGAGAGGTGTCTGCTCCGAGCAGCACCAGCTCTGGAAGGACGCGGGCTGCCCATCCGCGGAGCCGTGCTGGGACAGGCCTGCTGGGCGGAGGCTGCCCCAGTACTCACTGCACTTCTGTTTGCTAAGATGGTGCTAATTTGTGCTGACAAAGCAACACAGTCATCAAAAACAAGGGAGTGGGGAGGAAGATGCAGTCGCAGGGTTGCACTCTGTATTACTGACACACCCCTGAGAAACGCCGGCTGTCTGGGGAGGCCTTTCTCCTCCAGCCAGGCTGAGCCCAGCCAGGAGCATGCAGCTGCTGGGG
This sequence comes from Phasianus colchicus, assembly GCF_987193195.1. Lineage (NCBI taxonomy): Eukaryota > Metazoa > Chordata > Aves > Galliformes > Phasianidae > Phasianus > Phasianus colchicus. The sequence continues at coordinate 11,731,221 of NC_143453.1, read as the reverse complement.
GCTGTGTGCATTCCCTGCTGTCAGCACAGCCGTCAGCATCACAAACATGGCATTATTTTAGGCTCTGAACCCACTATCAGCTAAGGTAACCTCAGCTCTGTCCTGCCCAAAGCGCTCAATCCACCTGCATGCTGACAGAGGCAGTGGATTTCGATGACGATTCACTCTTGCAGACTTCGGACTAAAGCACACTGCAGTGGATTTACTCTTATTGCAAAAAAGGAATAGAAATTAATAACTAAGTCCATGTTGCTTAAATTTTATGCATAGGCAATATCTGCTCACATTTTAATTTGTACAGAGACTTAAAAGGGAAAAAAAAATCACATTCAGAAATACGATGTCTAGGAAACATCCAAAATTATCATTAGAAGTTGGATGCTATTGCCCATGAACCTGGGTACACAGGTTACTAATGCAACAGCACTACAACAAAGAGTAATAAATCTAGGTTTAAAATATTGGAGAGCAGAAGTAGAAAATTTGGGGGAAACTTAGTAGCCATTACCATTCCAACAGGCCGTAGGATTTCAGCTGTCTCTCTGTCTTTTTGTACCACAATCTGTCTCTGCCTTTCCTGCTGCATTACAACGTTAAGAGAACAGGCTTTTTCTGGCTTTTAAGAGAAGATTCTTGTTGAAAACAGATTTGGCCTCAAAAATTCTTACATCTATAATGAATATAAAAAACCACTGCAGATGGTTTGTTTCTAAAAGGTGCAGAACTGCCTTATTTAGATGCCTAATTTTGCTTTGTACCAATATGCAACTTTGCCTCATGTAGATAAGCGCAAGTTGTAAAACGCAAGTGAACCATCAAATCCACATGCTAAGTCTTATAAACAGACATACGAAGGAAGCAAACATCTGCTCTCTGAGGACACATTTTTTCCTCATTCAGCATCGGAAAATACTCCATAATTAATTGTTTTTAAAATGAAAAAGCAAAGAATTTTGTTTCATTTTAGCTTACATCTTTCTTAGCTTTATCAACAGCGTTGCAGTCCTGCATCTGAAGAAGCCAATGGGGCCCATGGATGCAAGTGTAGCTCTGCACAGACACAGATCCCAGCCACGCAGTTGTGATTGCAGGATGTGTGCTTTAGGAACTGTCCTTCTGACAGCAAGTTGCACAACTTCTTGTTCATCCCCTGAAACAGCCGCCCTCTGGCAGGGTGCTCAGCCCACTTCCCCACGCCGACCCTCGCAGAGCAGGCGCAGAGATTCCTCTGTGCGGCTTCCAAACCACCAGCACACATCTGAATGCACGTAAGGACGAAGTCTTTAACTGAACAAAGCTACCAAGTGGTCTACATGATGAGAGAACACGGGGGAAAATGAGCACAGGTATTCGTATGATCTGGACTTCTGCTCAACGTACAGCGTGCTGGGAAGTGAGGAACTGACCGCAACCCTGGGCACACGGCTGCCCACTCACGTTAGCTCCCACCGGCTCCTACAGGAAGCAAACAGCCTGCTTTGGTGAAAAAGTCCAAGCTTCACCATTCATTTAGGCTTTCTTCTCTTTAATTTGGAGAAACGTGCTCCCACATCGGCACACAGAAACAGGAACCCGCGGGCTGCTGAGCACGCACCGCACTGAGAAAACAGCGACGGCAAAGCCAGACCTGCCCAGGACACTGAGAAAAACAGAACCGCGTTGACCCCATCCCCCTGGAGGGGTAAAAAACACCGCAGATGGCAACGGGCTGGTGCAGTTTCTGTGGCAACGGCCTGACTTATCTTTGCACTCTCTATTCCCCAGCCTCCACCTCCCTCCCTGGGTCAACAAAGAGCGACTTGCACTGGTGTGGTGTAGGACGGGCAGGGACTGTAATGGAATAATGAAGTCAAAAGAGAAACTTGGGGTTGACCCAGAGGATTTTGTGCACGTCTGAAGAGTCAAGTGGCTCGGGGCGGAGGAGCAGGGGGCTGAGGCCCAGCAGGGCTGGCGGTGCCCCCCAGGAACACATCCACCTCCCATGCAGCTGCGGGGGGACAGCAGCCCTTGTCAAAACAGAAGGTTAAAGAAAATGAGGAGAATGGCAACTGTGGACAGCTACGGGGCTCATTGAAAGACAAAAGCTTCAATTACCTGGATTTTTCTAAAGGCCTGTTAACACTCCTGGTCTATAAGCGAAACTGTAAACAGGCATTGTGCTGGGTTCATAAAGGCTTGTAAAAGGGTTATTCACTGCCTTGTGCCAATTGCCTCTCAATGCTACCAAGAATGTTTGCAAAGCCAATCCCTAATTGTGCTGCTTTTTGGAAACGTTTCCTTGCAGCGCACACTCAAGTCAGAAACAAGCCTCCTTTGCCGCAATGTTCAGCAGAAACAACACAGGATTCGGGCTGAACTCGCCCAGTGTGCAGCAGAAAGCCCATGCAATGCCCTTCCCCTGCCTCCTTCCCCTTCTGCCCCGTGGAGGAGCAATGAGGCTCTGTGCAGGGGACACCCCAATGACACAGGGAAATGGCACAGGGCTCTTCTCACTCAGGAAAGTGGCAAGAGCTGTATTGTTTGTACTGAGATTACACATCTTCTTTTCTGGTAAGTTCAGGAACCATCAAAATAACCGTCAGCTCTTTTTATTTGCCCTCAACATTTTAACTTTCAGATCACCCAGTTTTTGTTCGCGTAATAGGAGTCCTCCATTTATTACCATGAAACCAGGCTGTCACGTAGCTGCCTCACGCCAGGAACCAGAGCTCTAAGACTGAACAAAAACAACCCAAGTTTTGCAAGGCTGCCACAAGATCGGCAACACTTCAGTGTTATGTCACCGAGTGCAGAAAAACACAGTGTTATCTGAAATGGGGCCACATCCTCCACGTTTTAGAGAGCGGCACAGAATTCACCTCGGCTTATTCGTGTAAATGTGGCATCTCCCACTCAGCCCAAGCCTGGAGGTGTAAGATCTGCACCGTGCCTGTGCAGCCCCAAGGCTGCTGGGTCCTGTTGTGCAAGCACAGCGCGGCACAGAAGTGACAGGTTCCTGCCCAAGTCGCTTACAGAAAGGCTCGCTTTTCTTTACTCAAAAATGCAGATACCTACAGGTATTATTTATATCATGCTTATGAAGATGGTGATAGACATCTGAGCTGGCTGTGTGAACAAGCAGATTCCAGCCCGGAGGGACATATATCCTAACCAGGCTACCTGCCAAAAAAATGGCGTGGGGAAGCATAAGGCAGAAAGAAGAGGAGCCCAAAATATTACGTAAACAATCTATAATATTACAATGCACGCTGACAGGTTAGACTATACACTTGAAAAGTTGCACAAGATATACAAACCGTGTAGATAACCACAGAGCTTACACACCCACTCGGTCCCAGAGGATGGCCGTGTTTCTGCTCTCTCGTTATTTCCAACTGTATTTAGTTACTGAGCTTCCTTTTAATAACGAGGTTCGAGGAGGCATCAGGCCTAAAACCTGGTTTGTTATTGCTTCTTTTAAAGGAGGGGGTACAACTGAGTGCATTTGGAAGAGCCCTTCCCCCCGGTCCCATTTGCTGTGCTGCTGGGAGCTGCTCTCAGCAGCAGTGCACACGGATGCGCGCCCGGGTGTGCAGGGGGAGGGTGTTGTTTCCTATTAAGTCTGGCATCAGATTCATGTCTGCAGGGGCTTGCTTAAGATGATAGGAAGAGAGAGTTTTATCATGAGCCAGACTGACAGAAAAGCCTGCTAATGGGACTTGAGGCATACACAGGAAAGAAAGTGCCAAAACATTAAGCTACCGCCAAGTGTCAGAGGGCCACTGATTTATTGCAGCAATTTTGCCACTGTGTCCTTTATAAGGTCCCACAAGTCCTTCCTCCTGGCAAGAAGCTGTGAGCTGCTGCAGCTCGGGGAGAAGCTGAGATGCAGAGCGCAGAAAGTGTCCAAGCGCGAGGCGGGGGCTGGGGGGGGACGGAAATCGAATGTTGACTTGAACTTGCCCCAGGCAGCAGAGCCCTCTTAGCTCCACTGCCTCCCTGACAGTTTGATGAAATGAGTCAGGGCCTCCCTATGGCTAGACCAGCTCAGGCTTCCAAGCGCTGGGGTAGAGCTGTAAGAAACAGATTGAGCCTCAGGGCAGCAATCTTTTTTTTCTTTTTCTCTCTCTCTCTTTTTTTTTTTTTTTTCCCTTTCTCTCCTCAGCATTTGGCTGGGGGAAGGGGGAGGTTATGAGCACTACAGATGTATAGGCTGAGCCTTTGTCTGCAGAGGGGGAGGGAGAAGAACAGCAAGAGAGTATTAGCTATGGCAGCCGAGAATAGCCCTGAGCACTATAACTAATTTTGAGGGGCAGTGATGCATTGTACGGGCTGTGTGCTGTTTGGTCTGAGGGGGCCCCTGTTGTGAAGCAGCAATCAAGAGGACATTTTGTTAAGTGACCAACAGCTGTCATCTGCAAGCCCGGCGCAGGGAAGGAGGGAGCAAAGGGGAGGGAGGAAAAGAAGGGGGGAAAAAAAAAAAAGAGCATTTGTCCCTTGCAGGCAGAGCGCATTAATCCAGCAATCTGGCACGGCTTTCACTCCAGCAGCACTCGGTGCCTCCGAAGAGCTGCCTGCCACCCAGAGATGGGTGCCTCTGCCCGCCCAGCACAGCCAGCCTCCGGCCTCCGCAGGCCCGCCAACCCACGCTAAAAATACTGTTTAAGTCTCTTTTCATTCCATAAAATTGAGTTGATCTGCTGCAGCTTAGGGTCAATCCCTCAAGGACTGTTTCTTCCCCCCTTCCCTTTTCCTTAGCACTCATAAATTAATCAGGAAGACCCTGACTAAGTCATTTCATGCTGTACAACATAAAAGAAAGTCCCCGATGATCCAGGCGAGCATCTATTAAAAGCGGGAGGGGGGCGGGAGGAAGGGCTGGGAAGGAGGGAGGAGAGGGAGGGGGGAAGGAGAAAATCTCAACCTTTTTTGATTTTTTAGGATAAAAGCTGGAGGACTTTGTTACAAATTCTAGCCAACATCAAAACACCTTAAATAATTCAACGAACATGTTAAAGGGAAGAAGCTGAATGTTGCTCTGATGTTCAGTTGATGCAACGCAGAATATTACCCCAAACAGCATAGCCTGTTAAGGGAGGCAGCAGCCTTGAGCATTTCAGTTCTTTAGAAAAATGTCAGAACCTGTAAAAATCATAATTTCCAGCAACTTTTTTTTTTTTTTTTTTTTTTTTTTTTTTTTGCATGATATAAACTCGGCGAGACTGAAATGTAGGTTTCTGACAAGCTGTTAACAAGACAACTTTAGAAATCTGTCTGGAGCTCTCAGGGAGATGGGCTGCCATTTCACTGCTTCGAAGAAGTTCATGACATGACAAGCAAAAATCAGGGAACACAGACCTAAAAACCACGGTGTAATTTTCATTTGCTTCTGTCGTGAAAGAATTCAAGCAGAAATATTAGAAGGGTGCACAACTAAAAAAGCCAGCAACTGGAAAATCATTGCTGTTGTTTGACAAGCGCATCTTCTATGCTGAAAATGGTTTCTTTATGATTACACCTATATACAGGAAAGCAATTCTGGGGAAAAAACAAGGCTAATCACAAATGATTCCCTGAGATCTGCAAAGTAAGATCTAGAGTTGCCCACTTTAAGCCAGGCCTGGGATCGACCCCATTGGTGAAGAGAGCCATCTTGAGAAAGTGCGAAGAGCCGCCAGGTTGCTCCTGTTCGTCCCCTGCAGCCCCCAAAGTGAGAAGGGCAGAAATACCTTTCTGTAAGGCTGCCTTCTGCCAGGGTCTAGACAGATGAGTGCTGGTACTCGGCTTTTTAATAAAAATATGTTGATTAAAAATAGAAAAGCCAGCATCCTCTGCCACCTATGCAGCAATGCCCACACCAACTGCGAGCCTTCCTGCCCGTTCTACCGCCTTTACCTCCTTCTTTAGACCTTAATACAGCCGCACAATGATTTTCCATAATTTCTGGATGATTTAATGATTTCTTTTCCAGAATCAATCTATTCTATTACACTGTTAGAAAAAACAGATCTATCTGTCTTCATACAATATATCTCTTTCTGTGTGTAATCTCCCTCTCTATTTTTTAAGCATTTAATGGTGGGTTGATAGAGCTGCCTTGAAGTCAATTTACTGAATGTGACTGACTCATTATATCCACACTTACAGCATTTTGGTACCCTGGCGTGGATGCTTTGGGAAACTCACAGACAGCTCCTCAAATACAACCCTACGGTAAATTTCAGTCCATGTTCAACAAGAGAGAGATTGGACAATGTGGCTCTTTTTCACTTGTAACACCTGCAGTTATACCAACAGGTAATGTGAATTACAGGCAAAATTTAGCCCAGCCTTTCCAAGGACCAAGCAAATAATGAACTGAAGCTTTTTCACCCCATTTCTATCTCAACTCATTTCCACCCGGCTCTGGTGGTGCGATCCCACAGCCTTGTTGGGTAATTGAAAGGACAGCGCATGCAGAGTTGAATGGCCGATGCTGCATTTCGCCAATTTACGAAATGGAGGAGACTCTGACAAGAAAAGAGACGCAGTTTGCCCCTCTTCTGAAGCACTCACAAGTTCCTTTCATTCTCCCCTTGGCTGGGCATTGTGTAACCCGTCACTCATTTTCTTTTCATTAGACAGACGCGCTAGGAGACTTTACAGCCTCAGTGCTGGATATAGGTTTTCACCAAGAAACTAGAGAAACAACCATTGCTTTCTTATTCTGTGGTTGGAAGCTCTGACTAACCCCATTTGCCTGCAGAAGACCTCCTGCCTTGCTGCCTCCTTTTACCATGAGCTGGATTGGAGTTACCCGGCCCTGCTGCCCCGGCTGCTCTGGTGCGAGAGAATTCACGGTGACGCACAGTGCAGAGCCACTTGACTTTTGTTTAATGCAAGGACACCTGGACAGGACGTACCCAGCAGGAGAAAAGTGGCTCAAAGCCATTATTTACAACACCGAGAGGCTGCTGCAGTTTGGACGGGGAGTAAACCTTCTTCAAAATGATGGAGTTTAGGACTTAATATGGATACAGCCAAAAGCCACTTTAACGATAACGATCTGTCTAGTAATTTCCCACTTACTATAAACATCAGTTTTTTTCTTCTATTTGTAAATCTGGTCCACTTCTCTGCCATGTCCACGTCACTGTGGAGCCACAAAAAAGTACTCTGCCACTCAGCCACTAGAAGAGGATTTGTTAAAGTACCCCTGCTCTAATGGCAAACATTTAGTTATTCTCAGCTCTCTGGCTCCACAGCACAGAACTCTGTTTGGAAGTTTCATTTACATATTCATTTAGAGGAGAACATGCACGGCTGTCTTCCCTCACTGCAGAACCACCATTAGCTGCAGGAAGCTCTTAGAGAAAATTTCACGTGGAACTCAGCAGGGACAGCACTTCTGAATACCTCAGTATCCTGCTTAATAACAGTCACCCTGCAGAAGGAGGGCGATGGGTTTGTGGTGGGGAAACCTGCTGTGATTTTTAACAGCTGATTCACATGAATGGTTACTGTATTTGATTTATACATTTCATTTCCTATACACACGCACGCTTTCTCTTTTTCTCGTGCTGTCAACTTCCTTCCTCCTTCCTGCTTCTCCCTGCAGCTCCAAGTGGTGCAGCGAGAAGAGAACATCCCAGGCTCTGCATGAAGACATCCACCTGATGACCCTATAGTTTCCCTCAAGGTACTGTGCAGATCTTTGCATTCAAATACGGGCTGGCCTCCTAAACATTTCTGAGAAGAAATCACAGAGGTGGCGATTCATTACAGAATCTGACAGCTTCAGGGATGAAAAAAGATCTCCACTGTGTCTTGTAACCACTGGTTCTGGACCTGGCAGGATGACTCTGCTGAGGTCAATTTGAATTCAGCTGTGGTGAAGCTGAGCTGATGGGTTACACATCTTGAAACACATCCCTATGATGCTATATGTGATATTGTTTTTTGCTGACTACTTGGTTAGTAACTTAGGATTTGGAAAGCAATCTAAAGGATCTGCTGTGTTCTTAACAGACATTAATCTGATGAAATGAAGCACAGTTCATTTTTAATTTAGTGGAAACAGGAAGTTTGTGTGAATCAGATGCTTTGTTTTGTAACACCTTTGGCTATAAAGAAAGGAAGTCCCCAACAGGGACAAGGTTTGCAGTATTCATAGCTAACTAATATAATAATTAGCATTATTTAATTACATTGTTGTTTAGCTCATAGCCACGTTTATGATGCGGCTATAAAATATAAACCTTACAATATCTACCATTAATGTTTGGATTATTGAATGTTCATATTCAGGCCAGGGAAAAGACAGCACAATGTTTGAGATATTAATGGAAGACCTTTTCTTCCAAGGAAGTTCTCAGATGATGTGCTTGAAAAATTCAACCACTGCTTTTAAAATAATCCTTGAGGGATGGATGCCCCACAGACCCAGAGGCAAGCTAATCCGGAACAAAGGAATTCACCAAGAAGGAAATTAAAAAAGGAGTTAAAACAAGCACACAAACAAAAAGCCCACAACAACAAAACTCCCCCAAACAACAACAGAGATCTAATCACCAGCACGAGTCATTAAGAATACATATTAAGTCTTTTTCTTCCTTTTGTTCCATCTAGATCTTAAAAATATTGAAGTAGGTGATTCTTGGGAGTGGAGGACAACCATTGCCTAGGGTGTGTATTTGGGTGTCTCCAGCATCATCTAAGGAATGTAACAGAGGATGTGAGTTAATCCGGTTAGCGACTATCACAGTGGGTTATTCATTTTCACAGAATTATGCCAGGACAAAGCTACACATTAAAGTATCAAGGCCTATGCCATTATGTGGAAAATAGTCCTTCAGCACACTGAGCAAACCCTAAGCAATCTAAAAACATATATATTTGCTATTTCAGGAGAAATTGTAAGGCCTTCCCATTACAGCAGTACATCTGCTCCTTTCTTCTGACCCCCCTAGTTACTCATTTGTTCTTGTCACCTCTCCAGCTGTCAATGATTGATGCAAGTGCGATGATTTACAAGAAGGAGCCCGTTACCTTGCTGTTCTGCTTTCAGACTGGGAAGATTTGACCAGCAGTGACCTCAAAGATCAAGACAAGGGCTGGAAGTACACGTTCAAGGACAGCAATGCTAGTATTCTTCACCGAACCATCCTGAAACTCTCCCAGCAGGCTTTAGGTGAGGACATCTACCCTTTCTGTTGGCTCTACAGAATTTTTAATGCGCATTTTTCTTCCACAACTATTGTGGTGATGCTCAGATGTGTGGATAGCCATCATTCAGGAGTAGAAGCTCCATCATATCAAAAGTCTTTCCTCAGTAGTGACAGCCCCCTGTATAGCTAATCCAGACTGCAGTGATTAGAGAATAAAAGAAAGAGGAAAACATCTCAACAGGAGGGGAAATTGGCAAAAAAGAACAGAAGACTGAAGAGTAAGAGTGGAGAAAACATCTTCCTGTGCTGCAGGACCAATAATGAGATGGGGCTACAAGCACTGTCTGTCTGGGTATAAGCTCTATCGCCTTTAATCAGTAACCAGCACTGTTAGCACAACGATAAAATTGCTCGTAATTAGATGGAACAAACCAGTGTGTATTTGTCATGGAGCAGGGTACATTCAATTATGTAAACTTTTCATTTTTCAGTAGGTAACTGTAAACACAGCTGAATGCAAAGCCTGTTTGAATAAATGGAAAATACCTTGACTACGTATTAAGTACTCAGCTCCTCTCACAGTCCTTTCTTGGACCTGCTGTGATTCTTGCTGCATCAGCTGAGAGATGCTGACCAATGCACACGCACGCTTTGCAGCCATGCATAGCAATAAAACACCAGAAAAGCAACTCACAGTAATATCATTAATAGTGTGTGTCACCACTGCATGTGTTATAAGGAGGGATTTTCATGGGCTGTGCAGTGATGAGGTGCCCTGAAGTATGCTTTAAAGCCTTTCATGGAGCCAGACTGTGGGGAGCTTCTCCCCAGCGTTATGCAAAGCACAGGTAACGAGAAGCCCAGCTCCTGGCCAGCTCTGAGCAGCAATGCTGAGAATGGCAGGTCCCATGCTAACCAACGTGCATTTAAAAAAACTTCTTTTCAATTCACACCTAACACACATTTGTTTCTGAAACAGAACTAGTATTCAAAACAAGCCACTTTGTTAGCTCAGCTGGTTCATGAAAAATTGCCACAATTACAAAAACAAATCTTTGTTTCCAATTTTCAGTAAGCATAGCTTTAAAAGAACAAGCTGCTCATGAAAGCATGATCTTTTTTTTTTTTTCCCTAAAAAAGAGAAGAAAGAAATCTTTCCTAGCAACTGCAATTATGATACTTTCATGTCAAATGAATTATATTACTGAAAATAAATCTTTCTAAGATGCACAAGAGGGTTATCTGGCTCCAGTCAGACTTATGCATTACTGGTTTTATATGTTGTACTCTACTTGATTAATATAGGTAATCAAATTATATTGCCTTCCACTGTGCTCTCAAATTCAAGGCTATAATGTTTTCAATGACAAAGTTCATAGAGTTGTATAAAAATGTACCTCATGCTGTACCAGCCCTTTATTGCCGTAGTAAAACACCATTTTCAATTTAGTAATAAGTGATATAAAACAGAGTGTCTTGATTGGCAGGGTCGTATTCATTATGCAGTGCCCTACGATACAGCACAGTTCAGAATGGAAATTTAGGGGCAGAATCTGCCACAGTCTCAGATGCTGATGCTACAGGGAATAAAAGGATTCCTCTTCTGTGAGTTCTCCAAAGAAAGGACAGGGTGTTGGACACAAGGAGACACATGCACTATATGTGTACATACACACAAATATGGATGAAAGGGAGAAAGAGACAGGAAGGGACTCATTACAGCATTCTACTGCTTGGTACAGATTTTGTTGCACAGGTGCCACTTCTATATAACTGCATCCCATGTGGAATTGAGAAGAGAAGAGAAGAGAAGAGAAGAGAAGAGAAGAGAAGAGAAGAGAAGAGAAGAGAAGAGAAGAGAAGAGAAGAGAAGAGAAGAGAAGAGAAGAGAAGAGAAGAGAAGAGAAGAGAAGAGAAGAGAAGAGAAGAGAAGAGAAGAGAAGGGAAGGGAAGGGAAGGGAAGGGAAGGGAAGGGAAGGGAAGGGAAGGGAAGGGAAGGGAAGGGAAGGGTCAAGACAGTATGGAAAGCAGCAATACTGGAGATCTCTACCACTGACTTACGACCAGAAGGAAAATTCAGGGCCCTGTGATCCTGAGTGTTAAACTTGAGGTGCCTTAATGAAGGTGTGTTATCAAGTGCTCTTCACTTTATGAACATCAGCACTCTCTAAAGAGCAGTAAATTAGACGGTTGGAACGGTAATTTCTTAAGTCTACAGCTACCTTTGAGTATGTAAATCCTTACCCTTCTCTTCCTTATTTCCCTTCTATAAATTAGGAATAATGTTTACCGTATCCTTAAACTATCAAGCCAACCTGCCCATGGGTTACACAGAAGCAAAGTTCTCAGTACTTATCACCACTACGAACACTATCTAGGAGACAAAGAGTGATAAAGCCATTTTCTGTGGAGCTGAATGGCAGAGATATTGTTAACTGGTTTCTTTTCTAAGCATGTATGTTGAGCAAATGATATGATCAGGAAAGACAACTCTTGGACTCAGGAATTAGTAATGTTATCTTAGTTTTGTTTCCTTGGCAACTTGACCTTTCATAATTTGCCCAAAGGCAAAATATGGGCAGCATATCCCTTTCAAATCATACCTCAATAATCTTGTGATTAAAAGCATCACCAGAATGTGGCCTTGCCATAAGATGGAGAATTAACGACTCTCTACTAAATGATCCACTGATGTTGAATCTAATTTAAGTAGCCTTGCAAGAATATTTAACACTTAATGATAGGCTCTGTATTAGAGTAGGTTTAATCTAGGATGCAGCCACAGATGTCATAAGAAGGAATTAATCAGCATTGCTTCCACTAAAACAGAAATGCAAAATTGCTGAACAGAATGTATTAGAAACAGATTAAAGAACTGGGACTTAAACATAAAAGAAACAGAGCTGATGCCACCCTCAGAGAGCTAATTTGAAATACAGGAAAACTTAATTCGCCTTTAACTGAAGAATTGGGGTGTTTGAAGTTCCTAAAGAGAAGCTTGCATTATCAAGAAGGGAAAAAAGGCAGATAGTCTTTTCCCTCATCAATTAAAAATGAAAGCCCAACCCAAATACTAATGCCTGCCTCGAAATCCCAACAAAATGAAGTTATTGATGCTCTCGGGACCATTGCAGTACCCCACGAGCAGCTCTATGCTCACTGAAGTATGCTGGAAGTTCCACTGGAAAACTCCTGCCCAATTTAGATAAGTTACCTTTCAGGAAAGGCTTTTTAAAAAAAATTGAGATCACGGTACTGGAGCACAAAGCCTCAGATCATCTGCACAGATGTTAGCAAAATTCTTCCTATTTATTTTATTATGAAAATTAATGCTCAAATCAGCTTTTGCTTCTTCTCTGCTCCTCATACACCTGAAGTTTTGACAGCAGTGAAGCAAATGAAAGATGAGAGTGCAAGCAATGACCGACTTCATCTTCTAACTCAACCATTTTCTACCTAATTCTGTGCCTCAATTTTCCTGACTCTGGATGCATCTTCCATCACACAGTCCTGTTTTGCAGACACTCTGTTAGGATTTGATGATGAAAATATGTAATAATATTCATTTTTCATTAAAAACTTGCTTAAGTGAGTTCTCTCTATTTCTATGACTTTCTGGTTAGCTAAAGACCTTTCATTAAACCTCTACACTTCTTCTTTTGTAATAAAGGACACTAAACGAGTAATGATGCGTAATACACTTCCCCATTACTAGTAATTACTCACTGAAAATAAGAAATGAGAAATCACTTTCTTATTTGCTTATCTGATGATCTCTAAGGACAATGATGTGCATGATGAATGCACAGTGCGGTGGGGCTCCTCATTTATGTTACTGATCTGATTCAAAGGAACGGAATGTAATGCCAAGTGCCAAGCCATCACGTGCCAAAAAAACTTACTTTTCTTTAAGATGTGAGTGTATTTGTGTCTTTAGTGCACTCAGATGTCTTTATACTTTCTGCAATTAGTTTACAGAAGTTTTGAGCACAGCGTGTTCCCAGTTTTCCTTTCTAAAAAACTGACAAAAAATGAAATCTAAGCAGGAACCATCATCCTAATGTGTTTCAAACAAGTAACCAAGGCTGACTGACAAACTCCTACAGCACCACCACAGTGTACTGATTTTGGTTATTAGGAAGGTATGTAGGGTGCTCCAAAAGTAATGCTTTTTATTTGCTTTGTGTTCCCACAGAAACGACAACAGATACATGCTCTACACTGTATGAACTGTAAATCTTTTTTTTTTTTCCGAATACAGAATTTTCCTCCGGGAGGTAAAGAACATGGTAAGTATGGAAGGTTAACATGTAATTAGCATGGTAATGTCTAATCAAATTACATCATGCTAGAGTTAATAGAGGTTCATATAAGAAATAATCTGCTGAGCACAGCCAGCATGGATGGCAAGCTCCTAAAATGCTCAGCATCCCGGAAACTTCAGAGGCTTCTGGAACATTTTCCAAACCCCTCACATCTCAGCTGTGCTACTGCTCCATGCAGACCCACTGTTTAACTGTGCTCCAAGCAGGTCAGACTGAAGCTTGCAATTCTCAGCGCACCGCTCCTGCAATGAGCCGTGGATGGTGGGAGATGATGGAGCTCACATCCCACAGGACAAGGCTCTGTATCTTTATGTTGCAGCATGAGAGCAGAAGACATTACTAGATACTCTCTTGCTAATTTTCCTCACAATTAAATTTGCTTATTTTCCTCAAGGAGCAGCTATTAAAAAGAAACCTCCTGCGGTTTAATTTTCGGTAGATCTCCTGCAGTTGGGTCATACCTGACGATGTGAATTGGAATCGCTGTGCTAGCAGGCAGGATGCATTTATGACAGACAGCCTGAGCACAGAGCCAGTGCTTCCTTTAAAGGATCCACTACTGGTATCCTAACAACTTCTTCCTATTTTACTTAGAGTCAGACAACAACGGGAGAGAGGAAGATTCCAAATTAATTAAACAAGCTTAGCAAAGAAGAATCAATTGTGGCACAAACACTGCACATCATTTTTTAAAATTAAACCAAGACTACATGCTATTTAGCAACTCCAGAACCTACAGAATGGCAGAACACAGTTAAGTGAATCAACAGTAAGAATAAGCAGAAATCAAAGAGGGGGATCATCGTTGGACAATCCATTGAAATAAGGACAGTAATTTTTCAAATGACAGTACCAAGTGTTAAGGACAAAGGAGAAAAGGAGTAGTAGTTGTTTTTAGACAACTGCCTTTCTTCCAAAGAACACAAAGCTGAAGAGCTTGGATTTATCTCTCAAATACTACAGCTCATAATGTGACAGGTTGTAATGCACAGCACATAAGAGAGAATACATAAGCCAACATAAAATTCAGCATGATTAATGTATGATTAGTTCACGTTTGTACAATGCTTTGAAGATGTGAAGTGCTAATTAGAATTTCTGGATTAGGCTGGTTGGTGCCCCAATGCAATCCAGATCAGCAAATAAAAAACTGTGCACAAGTTTAAACTAACTGCCCGAAGAGTGAGGAGCCCATGAGACACCAGGAAAGGCTTTACATTTCAAGTGGATAAACAAACGTATGAAAGAGAGAGAATTCAAAGCCTCAGCAAAGATATTTGAGACAGATACAGCTGGTAATTATCTGAAAGACACCGGTTTGCCTCCGCCACCACCAGCAACAGTCCCGTGGCCTTACGAGATACAGACTATCTCAGCTCAGGAGATAAAATCTAAACATAAGCAACTATCTTCCCAAGAGTAGTTCTACAGTAACAAGAATGAGCAAAACGCTAAGTCTGAAGCTGCAAAGGAAAAAAAAAAAAAAAAGTAGCATCAAGAAATTCTTCCCTAGCTTTCATTGGAAATTTTGAAACTGGACTTCAGAGCAAAGGGAAAGAGTGAAATCTAGAGATGAACAAAGGGCCTCACAGTATCAGTTCTTTTATTCTTTTTTAAATTTGAAAATAGAAAATGTAAAATCATTTGCAGCAAAAAGGCCATCCCAGTGCATCACCTGCATGAGAGCAGCAAACTGCCCAGGATCAGAACAGAATGCTGCCCAGCAGAGATGCTGACCCTGCTACTGATCTGGCCTTTTCCTGCTTAATTAAAGCAACTGCGTACTTGAGCAGGAAAACTGCAATCCCCGTTAAAGTGTCATTTTAGCTGTAGGTGATCAGACCTTTCAGGCTACACTAAGTAATTACTCTAGCAGGAGCCATGTGTTGTATGAGCACAACCCTAGGAAGCGACAGACGTGCAGCCAGCAGTGCCATGAATGCAACACGTGGCAACCAGCTAAGGCCTACCAGCCACCAGT
Source organism: Phasianus colchicus (assembly GCF_987193195.1). Lineage (NCBI taxonomy): Eukaryota > Metazoa > Chordata > Aves > Galliformes > Phasianidae > Phasianus > Phasianus colchicus. The sequence goes on along the minus strand of NC_143453.1, from coordinate 11,715,790 downwards.
GGCCTCGGCTCTGGCCACGTCTGAATCAAGACCAGCAGAGCAGCACGTAGCCAAGCCTGGTGTCACACACAGAAGGCAGGGCTTTGCTTCCACGGGTAGCTATCTGATGTGATGCAGCATGTGATGGCTGTTTGCCTCTGGTTCCAAACAACAGTGAAGATGAAATGTACCAAGAGAGTGGGCACAACACAAAGAAATCCTCAGACACATGAATGCCTACTTTTGATCTTTATCAAGATGCAGAAGTTCATGAGGAGGCCTAAAGAAAGAAAATTGGTTTTGTACTACTCTGTGCTTTACGGAATAAGAAACGTGACCAAGGCAAAGTCCCAGTAATACAAAAACACGTAGACATAAAGCCTCTACAGATGTAACGCAGTCGTGCTTCAGGCTTAGCAAAGTCTTTGTGAGCTGACTTCAGAGTATCTGGGGGACAGGAGAGCAGGGCCCACAGGAGATCATACTGCCATGGCACAGAGACCGTGCCGAGCCACCTGGCCTACAGTGCCTGAGTTACTGGGCAGAACGGAAAGAGAAGAAATCCAAAACAAAGCAAACCTCCTAATTAGTGCTCAAATGAGACAAAGGCACTTTCCTATTAAGCAGGATGCACATTTTGCTGCAGTGTGCTCGCACAGAGGTGCAGGACTATAACTCACGCGATGTATGAAAAGATGCAATCCCTAGGTATATACAAATCTTTTCCAAGTGTTTTTAAAGCCGGCATCTGTAGCAATACATGTTTGGCAGCAAATATTTAGAATGAAATATTCTGTAAAGTACTTCAGCACTTCTTTGAGTGTTTAATTTATCTGACATAAAAGAACAAGAGTGTATAGCATTTTCCTGTAAGTGGATGTAAAATACGCATTGCATGGATCCCTATAATTAAAAAAACAGCAAATCATTGTCATTAATGCACAAGCAAGATCATAAATGAATACATTATTAAGTCCTACTGAATTAATGTTTAACTGCAATAGAGTTGAAATTGAATGAGGCAATTAATCAGAGTAAGAACTAAAAAAAAAGCCACATCTGTCTCACTTTGAATACATTGAGCAAAACGACCTTCAAACTGGTGCTGCCAATCATGCCGTGCCGCCCACCGCTTTGACAGCCTGGCTGCCACCACAGGGAGAAAGTTTAGGTGCTGTAACAGGCACAGGCTTTCCATCTGAGTCACTTGGTGGGTACATGGCACCCCGAGGGAATAAAACATTCTGTCTCAAGGGCCTTATTTCATAAAGTCAGGAGTGTTCAGATGGCGAAGATCATGCTGGTTATAAATGTGAACTACATCTGCTCGGTGTCACTAGAAAATGAAACTGGGGGAGTTGACGTACATTAATGATAATTTTTAGAGGCTTAATGCTCTTCAACATCTAGGGGAGGCTAAAAAAAATAGGACTTTCAGAAGCTTTTGTAGCACGGATTGTGCTTTCATCGATCGCAATACATTAAGTTACATTTTTCCACGTCAGTCTTAAACTCTGCAGCGGAGTTTTCTTTAACGGGTTAATTAAACTCCCTCAGGTTCTTAACTGTTGAAGAAGTCTGACTTCAATCTATTTCAGAATTTAAGGAGGAATAAAATGATAATACCAGTGATGATAATGACCCTTATCCTAGTGAAGGCTTTTTGCACTTCCCGTGTAGAACAGGAGCTATTGTTCACGAGTCCTACCTTTGATGGAGAGGTGTATGTACTTCTCCTCGGTGTAACACAGTCTGAATATTAAGCAATATTTAAAAAGAACAAATCCATTGGTATTTTTGTAGCAAATTCTTAAGCAGTAATTATCTTTGAATAAAGATTTTTTTTTTCTCTTAATGCAAATGAACTGCAAATTTTCCAAACTGTAATTGTTTTCCTACACTGAATTGATGGAACAACTGGTGTGTAGGTAATCAGCATACTCATTGCCCTTTCAGCAGCAATAAGGACGAGATTCAGGACTTTCCACTAAAGAAAAGTAACAAGAAAAGGATTGCTTAGATATTCATTGATAAAGCAGCTAGCAATTAGGGGTTAGGAAAGTTTGCCAGAGAGCTGAATAGTGGCTAACCTATTCCTACTGCTGTCGTAAGGATGGATGTGTTCTTGCCATTGTGTTACTTTACAATGTGCAATAATTTGTTCTCTGTACACAATTCATAGCTTTTCGTACCAAAAAAGTCAAGTCAACCTACAGAGGTATCGTTCCATTAACACCTGCAATTACACATTTGGCCATAGTGTGTTAAAACAGGATCACCAAAGCACTTTGGACATTGGCATGAGCATAGCTGCACCTCCTGCACCAGGCAGGAGATGTTGGGAAACAGAAGGCCCATGTGGGGAATGGAGCTGGGGAAGGGGATGGTGATGATGGTCCTCAGTCAGTGGGGAGGGCTCCCACCAGCTCAGGACTGAAGTCTACAGATTCATCATGTACATTTTCTTGCTTCCTATGGACATAAAGTTCCAGCAGTGAGCTGGGATCTTCTTTCCTAAGAAAACCAGCACCTGCAATGTAGCAGGGCTCATGTTCAATAAAGGACAGGGAAATACTCTCCATATTGTAAGAGCTTTAGACAAACTTTTGACAGTTCCCCAGGATATATTTTCAGGGTGACACTATTTTATTGGGATAACAGTGTGAGATCTAAGTACTTTTGGATATATGCCAGTGTGCACCTATCCATCCTACCCTATTCTGACACGCTATTTGTTCTACTATAACATCAGACATTTAGATTTTAACAGAGCTGTGACACAGGGTATCAATTTGATGCAAACTCCAAATGGAAGAGCACAGCAGGATGGAGATGTCACTGAGTGGGAGCATTCCAGCCTGAGCTGCCAAGTGTAAGATGACAGGTTGTATTAAACTGATCATGGCAAAACAGCTCATCAGCAGCTAAACAGCAGCTAAACAAAATGCACCTAACTGTGGGGTTAATTAAGGGATCTTGTTTTATGGGAAGATGTAAGGACTCAGGGTTCAATCCCAACCAGACCACAGCCAATGGTCTGCATTTGGCTTGCTTCCACAAGAACTGGGATGGGATCTGTAATGGAAAGGGAGGAAGAAAGGAAAGAGCACTAGTGGTGGCAATTCACAGTCACACACAAACCCAAAAGATAAAATCAACAAAGCAATTAAGCTTCAATAGAAACAAGACAGGTTTTTTGTTTTGTTTCTTTTTTTTTTTTTTCCCCAGTGTGAATGTTAATTACTGTGCCTTACAGGAGAGATAACGAGAGGGTTTTACTGCCTAGCATTTCTCAAACAAAGACATGAAAAATTCATGAGCAGAGAAGACCTTGGTGTTGAGCTCCAGTTTTCCTGTCAAATATTTCAGCTCTGGAGGTCCTTAGGAAGGTTACACAGCAATATTCAAGTCTAAAGGATGCCTGTCAGCTGGATCTAAAAGCAAGCAGAATTTTATAGGCTACATGTGACCTTGTCAATGTATTTCCACTGGCCAACAGCGTCTTCCAGCGTCATTCACCCAGCTTAAAATAAGAGCTGAACATTAAAATGTCTGTCCTCCTGAGGACACACCACTCACTGCATCCATTTGTCCGTGAGGTAGGAACTAAGATTCTCTGTGGTTTGTCTGATGCTGAGAAACGCAGCTCATTGGCACAGCACTCTGAAAATGGTCCAACTGCAGCCATGTGCTGATGACCTGAGAGCAGGCACTGGGGGAACTTTCCCAACCACAAGAGTTTTATCAAGACTCTGTGCCGCCTGAAATGCCGGGAGAGAGATCCCACTAATTCTGGCATGGTTTCTAATAAGATCTAAAACTTTCTTTCAAGTAACTGGCTTCAGACACATGGCTGTTTGTGAGTTAGCAGTCTCATTAAAGCCTGGCCGAGGCTTTCTCAAAGGCTCCGAAAACGAGTTGCTGTTCGCTGACATGGAAGTCAGGCACAGATCAAGTGTTCATGGAACAGAGCCATGGAGCAGGCTAACAAGAAACAAGCACAGCACAAAAGCTTTGGGGATCACCTCAATCTCCTTCCCTTAGCTAATCAAATGCACCATAGCAGAAGCAGGAATTTGAAGTCTTCACAGTCTGAACTGCTCAATGTTTTCTTCCTGGGTTAATTTAGTAAAGAGAAATCCCGCAGGTGAGTCACTAAGAATCATCTCTCAAACCCCAAACTTCCCTAATCTGTGGCCTCAAGCTTTTAAATGCTATTCTGCATCTCAGCATTCCACCTTCTAGAATATAAACTGCTACATGAAGACAACACAAGCACTGCGTGTACTGCCTGCCTGCGGGGACGGCACACAAACACACCTCAGCTGCACAGAACATGCTGGCAGATCAGAAGCCTGAGTTGTGAATTTGAGGCAGTTTTTGAGTTAATCTCCCTTGCCAAAAAGATTTTTAGCAAAAAGATTTAACACGTTTAAATGTCTGAAGCGGGGAAAGAACGATCAGCTAAGGATAATGCCGAACAAGGAAAAACTGCTGGTAATGGTGTTGAAGATCTCAGCGTAGCCAAAAGTTCACATAAGTTCCCAGCTTTCTCCCAGAGTATTGTTTGAAATTCTTCTCTACAAGTTCACACAACGACCAGCCCTTCCAGCAGCAAACTGCCAGTCAGAAGGCTTTCTCCTGCAGCCTGCTGAGACTTCACTGGGTGACGCAGCACCTCCCTGCCTAGAGGAGCAATGGGCTTCCACTCCTCTAAAAGCAAAAAGTTATTAAGAATATCAAGCCTTTGTTTTACAGCGACGTGACAGAAAGGAGTGCTAACAGCTTCTTTCTCTTCTTCTGTAAGCTGTTGCTGACAAATGCCAGCCCCGTCTTTGAGAGGTATCTGCTGATGTTGAGAGGAAACGTGGTAAACAAGAGAGAGAAAAGCCAAAGGAGAGGTAAATAAGCACACTGGTTTCATCAGCTCTGTATCTCAGCCATGCGATAAGGGATAATGGAGTGCATTTAACCTCCGCACACTTGTGTTAAGGACCTGCAGTGTGTGTGACGTCCTGCTGACCGCACAGCTCTCACAGCACAGCTCTGAGGCGCCCAGAACCAAATGCTGCCATCTCAGCCAACGCCTCAGCTCCGTCCCTCTGCAGTATCTCTGTGCCCGTGGGAACACCGGGGCTGAGCGAGGAGTCAGTCCCACACCCGCGCCGATTCCCACCTGCTGGTGCCAACCCTGTGGGGTTGCTGGGACCCTGACCTGCTTCCTCCTGCAGCGGGGCCCCACCGCCCCCATTACCAGCCAGCGCTGGTCCTTCACAAACCTTTTCTTCAAGGTGCCAAGTGTCTTCTCTTTTTGTTTGTTCTAAATCAAACGAAGCTGCCTCTTCCCCTGCCTGCTGTTCCCTGGCAGTGCTTTTTGTTCCTGCCTGCTAGGCAGAGCTGTCGTTCGCTTCAGATCACTGCAAAGCTGTGGCTGAAGTCTGTTTGACCACAGAGCAGCTAAAGCACCCGGAGGGAAGTTCTGACTCAAGAAAAGTGCCCTGCAGCTCTGAGCGTCAGTGTCTGGGGGGGGCTGACCAACCTGCAGCCTGCTTTGTGTCGGAGCTCCTTGCTGGGAACTTTATGGGGTACGTCTGGCAGCTGTCGCCCATTTATCGCACTGGAGATGCAGACACAGCAAACCGCACCGCTCTGCTGCAGTTTCAAGTACGAAAGTGTCTGCATGTGAGTCACCAGTACTACACACATTACTAACAGTATGACCCATCTGCTTTCTACTTTACCAGAAGTCCCGTAACTAAACCTGCAAGGGAGAACTTAGGCTCAATTACTGTGCATAGCTTAGATATTCATGCAGGGGCTCCCTCCTGGTTCTCCCAGGTACTTGTGGAACTAAAAGAGTGTTGGGAATGGCTTTGCAAGAAATTTTAAAGTCCCAATACTTGAAAAGTAAACAGGGAACTTAAGGCTGGTATAACATTTGCTGCTCAAAAACATATTTATGTATGCTACAAAGGGAAATCTGATGTGGAACTGCAGAGACTCCCTTTCCCCTTATACCTTAAGACATTTTGCTTGAATATCTTTGAATTATCACTGAACGTATTTATTGTTCAGGTCTGGGTCCAACTCACAAGACCCAATCAGAATGAGGAGCTACAGCTTTGAAAGGAAAAGTGCTTTGCCAACGAAGAAAACAGCTCAGGCATGCCCGTTCCTAGAACTCATTCATTTAAGGAGTTTATTTCTGCGTATTACTTGCTAATATGTTTAAATTGCCCTAATATCTACTCCTGACATTTTAAAGCTCTAGGCTCATAAAGTGATCTGCCTCCACTTGTCATGCAAGTAACTGGTGGTCTCAGCCGTGCCTCGGCTGGAAGCTGTCCCACAGCAGGCTCAGCCCTGCAGGCACCCCGCGGCACCCCGCTTTCGGCTCGGCCCGACCGCAGCGCGCAGTTATGACTGGGCGGCTGCGCAGCACCTGCACGCGCCATGCGTGGCGACCGCTCGCTCTCTCGCTTTCATGAGAACCAACATTCGGCCTCCCACACACCCACCTCAAAGAGGAAACTCGATGGCTACGGCCGGGTTTCTCGTGGCCAACGGCAAGCGGAGGAGAGCAGCGGGACGCACAGTGGTGGGAGCACCCCGGCACGCTGCCCCGCAGCCGCCGCAGCTCCCGGCCGTGCTGGCTCACCCACAAGGCACACAGATGCACGGGACTGCAGCTCTTTCCTGCTTTGTAAGAGATGGGGAGTACTCAAGTGATTGAACCGTGTCTTACAGTGGGTTAGTGACTCATCTGGGGTTAGAAAAAATTCAGGGTTTTTCCTTGCTCACAGGCCTGTATTTCAAACACAGAGTTTTCTTTTGACTATTCCCATTTTCATTTCATCTGGTTTCCATCGAGCAAAATTAGAAGCATAAAGTTTAAACTACATTGTGGACTGCTGAACCATTCAAACGCACACAGAGGGGTTTCGATTGAATGCAGGCCGTTTGCTGAGCTTCGTTGTTGTCTGCCGAGCAGCGACTAATGAAGGCTGCCAGCCCAACTGCCCTCAGCACGCAGAGCAGAACGTGTCCCGTGCTGCTCCTTCACTGGCGGGGCAGCTCGTGGTGCAGGGCAGCAGAGGCAGGCAGGCTGTGCAGCTGTGCTGGGCGGCAGCCTGGAGCAGCTCAGCGATGCCTGCCACCACGCAGGCAGCACTGCATGGCACAGAAGTCGTAGCTTGGTAGATGTAAGAAAAAAAGAATAAGAACAAAGTAGACAAATTTTCAAAGTGCTGCACGGTAAAGCGACCTAAGAGAGTTCAGACGCATTTCCTTTAAAATTCAGCTGCCAGCTCGTCTTCATAGGAGGTTAAATGGTTTCAGTTCACCCACGCATTCAGACGCTAGATCCTCCATACAGGTTATTCTCTCGGTTAAGAATACAGGAAAAGACAGGAACAAAGGCTTAAACTGCAGAGATTACCCAGTATAACCACCTTATTCACGTCAAGCAAGACTTCGTAGGGCAGGAAAACAAACTTTCAAAGCAAACTTCTTTGAGGGTTTACTTCAAAATAAAGCAAGCCGTTGAAAGTCTGTACTTGCACGCAATTCCTACTTAATTACAACAGCTTTGCATCAATGGAAAACTGGCTGCAAATTGGATTCATTAAGCATCACAGAGCTTAGAAAACCGGCCTTTGAGAACTCGGTGCTGCTGCAGGTAACCATGGATCTGTCTGGGAAAACAAAATTCAACCAAAGGAAGAAATCAAACGCGATTGCTCAGGCACCATCTCAGCCATAGCAGTATCTGCAGGATCCGACCTGCAGCCTGCAGCCTCACCCAGCGCGAGGGAAACCCTGTGCAGGATGTGGATGCTTCCAGCAGCCCATGGTGGCAGCTATTCCAAAGCCCAAGCCCATCTGTTAAGCTTCTACTAAATACACACGTACAGAAGATAAATGCCCTCGGCTTGTGAAGAGGAGTGAAAGTTCACTTGGAAAAGCATTTCTAGCCACGTCTGAACTATGAACTGAAATTCAAAATGAAGGGCTTTCTTGTGCGTGTTTGTTTTATGTTATAATTGGCAACACGACCCCAGAACTGCTGCTGGTGGAAGTAGCTCTTTTACAGAGCTGCGGTATCATTTCTGACATTGGCAGTGTGGGAATTTGCTGTAACGGTGATCTATATTCCCACGCTGCTTTCAGATTGGTTCAGCACACAGAATGCATAAATGCTGAGCTATTACACCCGTATATATCTACCTCTCTTCTGAGGACAACAAAAAAAATTGATGCACTCGAGCAGGCAAATCCTATTTTTTCCATACAAAAAGGAAAAGCCTGGCATGAAAAAGTGTATTGCTCTGAAGGGCCTGGATTAAGTGCCCTTTATGAAACAATTCTATCTACGTAGTATAAAAATTCTTGTAGATTAGGAGTAAGTTCTTACCTATTGGAAGACAACTGAGGCTGTCCTCCAATTATCTCACAACTAAGGATGTGACGCTATGATTTCCACATGGGAATGCATTTTTAAGAGCACCAAGGCACTTCTTTGAGGTGGTGCCTCTTAGGGACACTTGGACGTGTCACTGCCCAGCTCTCCATGCTGGGCCTGGCACCAGCAGCTCCCGAGGCAAACAAGGCTTCCAGTGAGGGCAGTGCTGTGGCTGGCTCCGTCCTGGTGCCACCCCTTCCCAATGCAGGAGGAGGGCTGCCATGCCTGGGAGTGGGCTGGAGAGGGACGTGTGTAGGGCTCAGCTCATCACTGTGTTTAAAATGTTTCAGAAACCTCAGAAACAGATTAAGTAATGCAATAATAAAACTCTCAGTGAACCTGTGCAATAAAATCCATCAACAGAGGAGATGGGTAATATAATCTCTTTAGAAAAAAAATCCTCTGCTCTATGCCTGAATTACCTTGTGCACCACAAGATAGAGGATTTAGACTATGGCAACGGATTGAAATCTCTCTTTGGGGACATCCTTCTCATAATTGCACATTCATGCCTCTCTCCCCAGTAGTAGCCTAAATACAATTTACCGTTGCACACATTTTTATAGGGTTTCTGCAAATCCGCCACTTTATTACCACCCCGGTTATAAGGGGCCACACGGCAATTCCTAAGGGTTCACTAACTGAGCAAGATATTAAGCTTGAATGAAAAGAATCAAAAACGTCTATCGACAATTTATAGTTCTCTATAAAGGACCTTGGGGAACCGCAATTTGAAGGTGAAAAGTAAATGGAAAGCAGATTTCAGCTGAAAAATTTCATATGATCGATGGAGAAGACTTACAGAGAATTATCCAGAGAGGATTTTAAGGTGTGCTAGAGTTAAAAACATACAACTCCAAATTACACACCAGGCACACAAACATGTCGACGTGGATCCATCTGATTAATCAGGCCTATTCAGAGCCTGTAACAGCTGCCTTCTTTATGCATATCTCATGAAAGCCATCCTATTTTACACCTTTCTTTGGAAGAAAGAAAGGTAAAAAGAGATGGGAAACTCCCAGGGGGTCCGTAGTACCTCACAGCTTCCTAGTTTGTCTGAGAGATCCCAAGTCTGCTCCCAACCAAACCACTGGGCAAATCCCTGCATCCATCTGTGCCTCAGTGTCCCCTCGGTGCAGCGAGGGAACTGCAGCTCATTGATAACTGGTATGGTTTCTGAAAATGGTTCAGAAACAAAAGCTCTCATTCCAGTGTTATTTGTCCTCCTCAAGTTGTACGAACAAGAGCATAAAGGCACAGCAGCCTCTAATTCTAACTGGCAAAAATGGACAGAATCTCGCAGTTCTTTGTTAGTATCTACAGAAATTAAGGAAAAAAATCCTTTACCAGGATGAGTGATACCTTGAAACACTTCAAAACCCTGATTGGTGCTCAGGTGGAGGACAAACCATCCCTGGTGCCTCAGCACCCCCCGATCTGCCAAGTGCTAACTGCCTGGGCAATGGAGTCATGGGGAATGATTCTCACTGCAGAAGAGAACGTGCCCATGGGAACAACCTTGTTCCCAAATGCTTTCATCGCCAGCCCAGAGGCACAGTGTAAGGTACAGCCTCTGATGTCTGCAGCATCAGATGTGCTGGAGGGATGGGACATTTCCAGGCAGTGAACCCCCCAGCTGATGAGAAGCAAAATATTTATCTCTGAATCTTCCGCAGTTCTTGAATAGCACCGTAGTTCCCTGAATCTGTGATACCTCGCTGGAATCTGAAACACTGACATGTGGTAATTAACCTTCTTTTCATCTCTCGCTCATTCAATTGCACAGGATAACTATAGAAATGTGTGAGAAAATCTGTATTTATTTATTTTTACTTTGAGAGATATAGATAAACTTGTAGGCCAAATTTGATGCTGAATTAAAGGAAGATGCGGTGCATTTGGGCTGCTGTACATCCATTACTGCCACGATGTATTTATCTGTTTTCCTTTGCCTGCTGCTAAATGCAGAAATAGCGGCTGGAACCCGAGCCATGAAGGTGATGCTCCTCTGCACGTGTTGTGACCTTCTTTGTGCCGGAGCTTTGGGCAGCAGCACGGCTCCACCACGCAAGATCCCTTTGTTATGGCATTTCTGAGACTTAATCAGTCACAGCCAGAGATGGTGTGACTTCCCAGCTATGGACATGTGCACAAGGAAGAAGCTGGTGCAATCTAAGCTCTTGAGAGTCTACTGGTGACAGCCTATTTGTGGAAGATAACCCCAGGCAAATCTGTGTGGTGAGACAACCTTGGTTTTATCCCTGTTGGTGCTCCTTTGTCCCCCAGCCTCCCTTCTTCCTCTTCCTCTCCCACAGCCCCTTGCCACAGCAGCTATCTGGAAGGCTCTTGGCAAAGACTATAAGAGGTGCTTGCATATGGCAGAACATCTATCCTGATGGAAGCAACAAAGTGTTAATGTATAACACAAATAAAGAACAATGATTCATTCGAGCAGGCTTAATATGAAGGGCTGCTTTTTTTTTTGAATGTGGGCCTCAGTAAAGCTTTAAAGGATAATTTCCACTAAAAATTGGATCAACTCCATCGAGAAGAACACAAATCCCTGTTTCCTCCAGATTGTTTCACTCGATTCGCTAAAATGTTTATTCTACACTCAGAAAAAAAGTTGCTGGAATTTCTAAACTGCATTAAAATTAATCCTTTGCTTCTTTACTGTTGCTTTTTTCAGTGCTTCCTTTGTTCCAAGCTGGCGCTTACAGGAGCTTTCATAACCAGCAGGCAATCACACACATCCTTCCTGTTTGCAGTTTTTACTGTACTTTACACAAACAAAAAAAAAGAGGAACAGTCCAAAGTACATCCCAGACATCTGAGAAAGAAGGAGGTAGATGTCGCAAACAGTTCCAAGCAGAAGACAGGGAGTGGATAAAGACACCCAAACTATGGAACGGAGCTGCATCCTCAGCCCACTTTTTATCTTGCAAACACAGGAGGATGAGATGACCCAGCCAGAACCGGACAGTCCAGCTAAGAGGAAAGCAGGGCCATGCCCTGCAGAGCAAACCAGCCCACAGCACAGCAGAGCCCACCTTCCCCACACTGCTGTGCAGCAGGGAAGCTTTAGAGAGGTTCTATTTCTGAATGATTTTTAATTAAAGACTCTTTCCAGCTCCTACCTTACTTAGGGAAAGGTCTGCCATGAGAAATGCTCGGTGGCCACTTATATTTTCGTCTCTCTGTGTGGAACAGATGCAACAAGCAAGTCAAGAGCCCCAGCCCCAGCTGACAAGCATCCTCCATCAGCTGATGCTGAAAGCAAGCTCTCCAGGATGGCTAACAAACCCTCTTTGCCTTTTGTGAACCTGTGTCTCATCAAAATCCAAGTGGACGTGTTGTCACACTTCAGAAACATTCTATTTCCTGCCAATGAAACAGAGAATTGCTGCTTAATGTTCTCCAGTGGTATTTGTTACAGACCGAGAAGCCATCTCTGGTACACTACAAAACATACTCATTTTTCAACAGATGTGTATCTGAAAACAGACAGGGCTCAGGTGTTTTCACTACGACATCGTGAAAAAAACCTGCTTCAGCATGCTAACAAAATCAGCCTTGTCTACATGGGCATCTGACTTTTGTGGCCCCAGAACTGCGACTGACAGCAGTACAAAATATCCGAGTGCACGTGGGACTTTGAGGAAAAAAGGAAGCTCTATGGTTTCATGCCTCCAGCTGATAGGCATCGGTAGGGAAGTGCAGTCTAATTGTTACAGTGTGACACGGAGGAAATATTTTTAGTTGCGTCCTTATCTCCCTCCCTTCCTCCCTCCCTATGTGGTCTTGCAGCCACTGCCCTTCCCTGCCCCATGTGCCCACCCAGTGCAGCACAGAGCACTGCTGCTGCTCCAGAGACACAGGAGCACTTTCCTCCCCCACAGCTGTGGGTAACACACTTTGCCCTCTTTGCAGAAGGAAACAACGCTTTTAATAGGGAAAGTAATGAATGTTTTTGCAGTGACTGGGGAGTAATAATAACGAATGAACGTATGAAAGTTTAAAATGTTGCAATGGATTGGGTGCCTTCCCCTTTGCCAACTGAGGCTGCAACTAGAACAAAACACAGCCTAGATGCTTCTTTGGTGTTTATTGCTTGAATGAGTAATGCCCATAAAGCTTCCCGTAGCTGCACAGTGTACTGACTGCTATCAGAGCTATGGTACACAGGTCAATAAAGAAGAGAATTTCTCTATTACCTCAATGATTCATGAAAGTGATTACTCCTACTTTGACTTGCATTCCAAAACAAATCTGCATGCAGTGATGTTCCTGCCAGATGCTCCCGGTGTGCTCCTGGGCAACATCGTGAAACTGCTGCGGACAGACTTTTGTGGAGCAGGACTGGAAGGCCTGGGAGATACAGTGCAGACAGCAGGCCCATGCAGCAGGGCAGGCCAGCTTCTCCGCTGCTCCCAATGCCTGAGGAGCTCCCGTGCTGGGATGAAGGCAGGTGCCAGTGGAGCTCCCGGCTCCATCAGCCCTGAGTCAGGATCTCCTTAGGAGAAGTGTCCATCGCTGTATCCCAGATCCTGCCCATCTCACCCCGCGTCTCTCCGTCCATCCCACACACACACGCTTTTACTTTCCTTTTTTCCTGTTGGCAGGAGACACCTTATCGGGATGGTGATGTATTACTGCGATACGTTTGCTTTTGAAGTGCGGAGTGGCTTTTAGGCTCTGGCATTTTGAACTTTTGGGGAGGAAGAATGTTACACTCACAACAAACTTTGAAGTCTGCTTCCTGAATGCAGTAACTGTTTACTCTCTTCTTCTCTTTCTTGGCCACTTTAAGCTCCTCTAAAGTAAACACAGTTCTCACATCCCAAAACTCTTATCGCCCAGGTATCCCATTACAGACCAAACACAAGAAATCAATGCAACTATCTCTTGAACAGGGGTCTGAGAGAGGAAGGAGCCTACAGCTCCAACACACTGCAGCCTACACATCAGTGTTAGTTTACACTCCACGAATGTGGCATCTTTTGCCACTCAGGTATGTAAGTCCAAGCAGCAACAGCAGTCACCAAACATCACCTCTTTTTTTTTTTTTTTTTCATGAGCAAACACAAGCAAATCAAGGCCTCAAATATTCTTTAAAATGCAAGTATTTTGACTAGCAAGCCTCACCTTTGCTTCGGATTTTCAGCAACAGCTTGACTGAGTGTTTAAAAACTACAACTGCAAAAAAGGACCACATCAAAGAAGTCTTTGGGTGTATTTGTATACTCTGCTACTCCTAAAAAACTGGGTCATAATTTCATATTCAGTTTCACAATCACCAAATTCAGCAGTGACTAGAAAAGAACAGGATCCTGTAATTTACCCTACTCTAAACACAAGTTTAGGATAACAGAGATTCAGGCTGATAACTTTCCCCATATAATGCAATTCTGTGTCACGAAAACAGAAACAAAGGCGAGCTCTTTGTGTTACACCATGCTGTCAATTTAAATACCTTTGAACAGCCCTGTGTGGTTGGGTGACCTGGGAAGGCTACGTGCTCAAAACAACCAGCCCTCCACTTCAGAACAAAGAAAAGTGTGTTTTCTTTTAATCTGATAAACTTACATCCTGATCTTAATAGCTACGGTAGTTGCTCTGCAGAATTTGTCTTCTCCTCCATTAAAGAAACAAAGTTCCTGGCTAGCACCAGAATGCTGGATTAAAACTGGCAATTTGGAAGACGTAAATTTCAACAAACGCAGCCCCCAGCGCCCAGCTGCCAGCAGTGGGGTTCTGTCAGTGAGTCACCTGCTCCTCCACGGCTGCAATTACAATACAGACTGATTCTTCAGCTTCTCACATTCAAAGCGAGTGTTCAGAAGCATTTCTCGGTTCCCGCTTCAACCTGATTGTCTGCTTCTTGTTTTCCCTCTAAGAAAATAAAGCAGGAAACTTCTCAGCCCGCTGAAAAGAAATGGGCTTTGTGTCATCTGGGCTTCATGAGAGAAAGGGCTGCCACCCCCTGTGTGGGCACCTGCATGAGGAAGGCAGCAGGAGCTCCAACGCAGAGCTTCTAACATCAGAGTGAGGGCTGTGCTGGGGAACCAAGCGTGGTGCACAGGAGTGCACAGCACAGACACGAGCACGCCTTGCTCAGAGCCACTGCCCTTCCTCCCTCCTTGGCAAGGGCACCCAACGCACAGCATTGGGCAAACACACCTGCTATCCAAGGGTTCCCTTCCCTGCTGCTTTCATCTTAAAGGGTATATTTCTTTCATGTGCATTTGCCCAGTGATTCTATAACATTTTTCTCAGGATAGCTTATGAGTCTGTCCTTTTTTTATTCCTTCTTCCCAGGAAAAGAGAGATCTGAGACACCCACACCTTTGTGCCCATACTTGCAACCCATGTTTGGGTGGAATCCTACCAATGGTTCAGGAGCATCAGAAAAAAAAGACTGCAATTATGTACCCTTCCATACGCTGCCCCAAGGGCTTCTCTGCTTTAAGCCCCAGCTAAGGCCAAGACAATTACAAGCCAGTATCTGTTGTTTCAAAATTTCTTTTGCTGGGTTTGAAGGGATTTATTGGTAATATAATTGTTTTTATTCCAAGGCACGACTTGAGAACAAGAAGCAGCAGTAGGACAGTAAAGACAGACAAATTCAGAGATATGGAGCAAGGTAAGCTTGAGTCCCCACTGTGGATAAAACACAAAAAAGAGGAAAAAGAAATATGGTGGATTTGCCCCATCCTGAAGGAGGGCTGGCTTCAGCTGTGATATACAAGGTGTGTGGGAAAGGAGACAGGGATGTCTGAGCAGCAGCTCCCAGGGCTGTCACCCAGAGCACTCACTGCCCCGGCTGTTACAGCAAATCGCTGCTCCAGGGCTCCTTCTGCCACCCATTCCCAGCAGCTTGCTGAGAAACGTGAACTGGCAAATGCAAGCTGCTGGGCTCACAGGACAGATAGAATAAAATTGCCTGGCTTGTGTTACACAGGTGGTGCCACTGAAGGCAATAGTTCCACCTGGCTCTAAGAATTCATTTTTCTGAAATAATATTCCATACTTCATCACGTTGTCTGGGCTGTGAGCGTGCTTTAGCTGGAAGGAAATCTGGAAGGCTCTTCTCCTTTGGACATCCCTGCTGCACTTTGCACGGCGCTGGACTCACCCCGTAAGAACCCACTGCTGCCTGTCAGATGCTGCTGTGCTCGAGCTGCTGGCTGGTGGCCTAGAAGCTGCTCTCTGCTTCCTGGCTGCCATTTGGCACGTGGTCACTATTTTTCTTTTAACTCTTTTCCTTTCTTAGAAGATTTTCCAGACTGGGAAATCCAACCTGAGGCTGCCCCAGCGGCTTGGCTGCCAGCACCGGCACCTGCCTGCCTGGAGCTCACCGTGTGCAGGGCGAGGACCAGGAGCCCTTCCTGCCATCCCTGGAAGGTGATGAGGAGCTGGCAGGCTCCTGCTCTTGCCTGAAGAGGCAGCTGAACAATGAGCACTGCTGAAATTGCTGAGCGAGCTTCAAAAAACAAAAAGATCCCCAAAATGTCACAAGCTACCATCACTTGACCTTCAAAAGTTGCCAGGACCACTAAAACTTGGATGTCTTCTCTGACACTGAAAGCTTGGAAACTTCTCATACATGGATGACTTTCTCTGTACAAAAGATAAAACTCTGCCATGAAACTGAGGCAGTACCAAAGGAAACAGCCAGAAGTGAAGGGAACCCGGCTGCAATGTGTAGGTTGCAGAGATGATGGGAGCTAGGCTTGAAATGTACAGCACTCAAGAAACTCTAAAGTAATAGAAAATACTGGAATTCATCCCTTTGGCAAGGGAACTTACTGTAAGAACATCAAAATCTTCATGTTTGACACCAAGTTTCCATATAAGTTTGAATCAAGTTCAAAGCTTCGGACCTTATTGCTACGGCACTGCCCGGCTTACAGCCAAGACATCTAAAAGATTATTGAGTGTTCTGGGATGACAAAGAGAATGTTGACATATTTACAGTTGGCTTTTCTATAATTTGTGAGTGATAGAGTTGATGTCTGGTGTCTGCAGACAATGTGCACCATACGGACACTGCAAAAAGAAGGCATTTGCTCACTGGCTCCATAGACCTGTTGGGGCACACGCTGGTAATATAAATACAAGCTACAAATATGATCTCGCTCCCAATACAATTATTTACGTTCCCTATACAGCCTAATAACAAACATATTTCTTTTCTAGGAAGAGAGATCTCAGGTGGTTTAAGGACTATGCTGCTTTTATCAGAATGGCAAAATGAACAGCCACGTTGCAGCACAGACCCAGTCCAGATAGCCCTAAGGTTACTGGAGGACTTATAAATGTATTCAGACCACAAATAAGCCATGTATGTGGGAGGGGGGGGGGGGGAAGAGAAATCTGACAATGAGCTTTCAAGGTCCAAGATCAGAGCTGAACTTTCCTTCCTGCCAACAAACCAACACAGGAGAGCACATTTCTTCAAGTACCTACAAGCAAAAGATTTCCATTGGAAAACGCTGGGGCAGAGCTGCTGGTTCCCGTGCCCACCGCTCTCTGGGCAGGGGTGTCTCCTCCAGAACAGAACACAACATTTCCCCCTCCTGCAAGCATGGCAGGAGGTCTGGAGCACCCTATAGCAAGGCTACGTGGCACTTTGTGTCCATCCCCACACGTGGTGCCAGCAGAAAGCAAGCACTGCACAGCAATGTGCAGCTCCTTGCAGCTCAGCAGGGTGCTACAAGTCAAGTAGTGCAAGATGGGAAGCAAACTCTGTACTTTTCCTGCCCAAGCCATGATCTGTCTGCAATCTTGTTTTAACAACCTGCGTGGGATGCGGGAGAATTTAAAACAAATGATTTAAAGCTTTTTTCTTTCCTCAAATAAGAACTCAGTGGTTTGACAGTCAAGAGCAGCCCTCCAGTTCAGAGCAAGAGCTAATGGAAGAGAAATCCTAAATAAACATTTTCATTTTTGAGCTCCCAAGGGACTCCTGCAAACAATAGCAAGAAAAAACATTTCAGAAGTGCCAGAAGTCAGGGGAGCGCTCCATTTACTTATTTGTACAGTCAGTCACTGATCATGCTGATATCTGACTTTGGCTCCGAAATCTCAGCTGCGTTACAGCAGAGACAACGCGCGGCTCGCTCAGGGTCAACTGCAGCCAAACTGAGATGTGGCAGAGCTGCATCTGTCGTCATCTCAAGTGCGGACAGAAGTCTGCATTTCATTTTTTGTTTTTTCACTGTATGGATTTCTGGGATATTTTTCTGTGTTAGACTCCTCGCAGAGGATCAGTTTCTGTCAGAGTCAAAGCACCTCGTGTGCAGTCACCTATGATACACAGAAGACAATGTGTGCCTTTATTTATTTAACTACCATGATGCTTATTGTGAATTTTAATGCTGTCACTGACATCAAAAGGCTTTCAATCAAAGCTATGCAAGAAATAAAGACAAATAAGATGCCAAACGAAGACCCCCCAGCCCTCCACGTGATCCTTCAGACCACGGCAATGATCTCCAAACATTGGTCAGCACACAAATTGCTGCTCAATTACGAGATCTGACTCTCTGAAGCACTCTGCCAGGAGCAGAGCAGTGCCAGAATTGTGCCCAAAGCCTGCGGGCCTGCAGAACCAACAGATTGCAGAAGTGAGACCTGTCACAGCAAATGTGCTCTCCCTTAGCACCTGGCCATGTGTTATAGAAAATCACAATTTCTGCTGCATTTTTGTCCCTTGGCGCAAAGGGGAGAAACTACCAATTCTCAGATTAGTTACCTCCCACTGAACAAAACACTCAAGGTTGCAGACTCCTCACGGATGAATTCAACGCTTGAGCTCTGTTCCAATTTAACAACATTCCTCAGATGAAGCATCCCCTTGTATCTCAGTGCCTCTACCCGGGTTTATTTGATGCAGCCAAATTTTCTCCTCCAATCCTGTCTGCCTGCTTTCCCATTGGCCTACACACAAACAAGACTGTGCTAACAGATTGTGCTGTGCCAACACACGGAGCTGACATCCTGCTGCACCCTCCATGCCCGTCTGACTTTTCAGCTTTTTCTTTCTTCTTCCCTTCTGGATTCTGCGTAACACGCATGGTAGCCCAGGAATGCCTCTGGCTCTGGCTGCTTAGTCTCTCTTTTTGGCACGCTTGTGGAACCAAAGGGAATCTTGCTGAGGCTGGTGAAGCCACATGTTTGCCCTTTAATGAATGTTAAAGAGAAAGCAGAATCTATGCCATTTTGATGTTTCTATTAATACAGGCCACAAGAAAACTCAGGTTCCTGCTACGACAATGATAGAAAACAAAGGCATTTCTAGCAGCCAGTGCACAGACAGCACATGCAGAAGGGTTTGACCATGCAGCAAGGAAAAGAGTAATATGGCACATGTGCACGTTGCTTAAATTCCTTTGCACTGAGGTTCGGTAAATTTGCAGTCAGGCTCTTGCATTCCTGAACTTCCCATTGAATGACTGAGCACTTTGCTTTCACTCGCTGCACTACAGATGGGCACGTGGTGGAACACATCCCTAAGTCACATCCTGAGGCCAGGAGCTGAAACAGCACTATTCCTCCAAACCCCTTTCCTCCTCAAACGTGGAGAAGAAGCAGCATCCACAGTGCTACTGGTTCCAGATCAGCGACAAGAATTTCTGGGAAGCTAAACCCCAGGTTCTCAGAGGCTGATTTGCTGTGTCAAAAAAACCCAGTGACTGAACCAAAAACATGAACTTGTCCAACTGGAGTGACCTTTGCAAGAAAACCAGGGAAAAAGAAAAGAGCAGGATCTTCCCTTCCTAGGGAGGATTGTGAACCGTCTCCCAACTGCACTCCTGAGCGTGAATCAATTTTCTTCCAGTCGATAACTAGCGCAAAGGTTCTAACCTTCATTTGTGCTCCAAATACTCAATCGGGGATGTAGAACACATACCAATTAAGCAATTCAGCTAAAATAAGAAGGCCGTGAACCAACATCGTTGCAGCAGCTGCCCCTGAGGGATCGAGGGTTAGCAGCTTGGGGAAAAGGTAATTTATTGAGCTTAATACTCTGCGAAATGTTCTCATGATAATAAGATTGTAAGATCGTTTTAATATCTGAAGTCATGTTGAAAAGGTCATTTCTCATCTTTTACGCCTACCTAAGTCATGTAAATTAGAGCTACTCAAACAGAGTTGAAGATGTTTGCAGCCTAAGTTTCTCTTATATTTTCAGATGACAGAGAAAAACGTCAGTAATCCCCAAAGGGGGCACAATCAGGGAGTGCCCGTGGGTTTTGGAGCAGCAGCACTAACAGCTGGAGCTACTTTTGCTGTGTGTTAGACCAGAATTCCATCCTTCACCTACTAGATTTTATTCAGTCTGTTTTCCCCTCCTTTTTAATGTTGTGATTTGGAGAATGTTAAAAAAAAAGTTAAATATACTGCATGTAGTCTAAAAGGAGTGGGGAAGAGAGCTGATGTATCTGCCAGAAGCTTTATCACTAAGGTGGATGGGGCACTGGCAATTTTACAATGTACTCGACTCTTTTCCAGCATGCTTTTTTTCCACAAAAAAATTCATTTAGCAATTTCTTTCTTTCCTTTTCCCCTTTTCATGATTTCTAGGCAGAAATGTTGTAGACTTTGCCTCCACAGCTCGCAGCCAACATTCCTCAGGCACAGCTCACGCTGCCCACGCCAGCACAGCCCCGCAGCCTCCGTGCAGCAGCGAAGCAGAGCCGTGCCAGGATGTGATGTTTCTGTGATGTGCACCAGTACCCACCAGGATGGAGCCGAGATCCCCGAATGCATTTCACTAAGGCCTCTGAATCACATTTGAAACTAGGTCTTCAAAATTTATAACAGCATTAGGCTATCCAGGCCCTCAGTTTCATTTATGTTTTGAAGCTTCAAATCCATCACCCACCGGAGCTAAATGAGGGCATTATTCAGAGTAGTAATGCACTTGATCCCATACAGTCTAAAAGATGGAAATCCCCTCCTGTTCTCTTTTTTTTCTTCTTAATAGCATCTTTCAGGCTCCAGCATCTTCTTCCCTCTCCATCCTCCTGTGACTCCAGCTCCCATCTCCCACCCCAGCTGCCCCCAAGCACTCACCCTCCAGGACAGCCTCCCCTGGGCCCCTCCCCACCCATGGCAGTTGCTGGTCAGGCTGCAGGCTTTTCTAAGAAGTCTCTTTTTCCTGCTTGGCTCCAGAGGTGTGATGCAAACGATTTATTGTAACAGATTGCAGCCCAGAGTAATTTAATACACTGTAAACCAAAGCTCAGGAGAGCTGGATATCCTGCATTTACAAAGCATGCCACGCTTGTATTTTTCAATACATAATACATAAATCTTTCTGTTGCTGCGGCTCTGTTTTCAGATTTGTTGGGGTTTCTATGTGAAGATTTTCTGACTATTTATCAGCTTGATCTTCTCCATCAGCCTTTATCATCCCTCACCGTTGTACTGTTTCCCTGAAACCAAGCAACCAAGGCAATGCCAAGCCACTGCATGGCTCTGCCTGCCTGGATGTGGGGTCGGGGGCAGCTGCAGCCCCTCTGTGCCAAGGCTGTTGTTATTACACCAGCAGTAATAACAGTAGCACTGAGCTGAGCCGCACCACTGCACCAGAACTGGGAGACACACTGCTTGCCCAACCCCGCGCTCCCCATGCACCTCCTGTCCATCTCCTCCCCAGTACCTCCTGAGTGGAGGAGTTTCCAACACCAGCTGAGGAACAACCATAGCATCACAGAATCACTGAACTATTAAGGTTGAAAAGACCACTAAGATCAACATGCTCAACCACCAACCCATCACCACCCTAACCCTAAACCATACCGCTCAGTATCCACGCTTTTCCTGAACACCTCCAGGGTTGGTCACCCAATCACGTCCCTAGGCTGCCTGCTCCATGGTGTTATCAATCTTTCTGAGAAGAAATTTTTCCTAATATCCAACCTGAACCTCCCAACCAATCAGCTCTGCCTGCCTCGGGAGCTCCAGGCCCACACTGTGCCCCAGACCACATGCACCTCACTATGGTGAGTGAACAGTGACAAAGCACTGCTGGGTGATGTACTACATAAGTCCTCCCTTAAAATTGTTCATAGAGCACAGATAAATACAAAATAATGTGCACCCACACCTTTCTCTCTTGGTCTCCTCCTCCTGTGGAATTATCAAACCCAATTAAAGCACCATTAAGCAGCCAGGCCCAGCAGTGTAGGGAAGAGCACCATGGAGCACCTCAGCACCGTGCAATGGCTCGCTGAAGCAAAGGCCATAATCCCAATTAGCGACATTATTTAAGCAGTGCAAGCAACCCATGTGGTGTTCACGACTCCATGTGCCACTGGAGGGGATGAGGGGGCTGCAATCCTGTTTGTGAGTGCAAATTAAGCCTCCGATTGCTGGGTGCAGACAGGCTTTCTATTTACCTTTTTCTCTTCTAATATTTAGTTTAACTCCCTGTTACAGCTTGGGGAAACACTTGCTGCTAAGTGCACTCATTTGCAGGCCCATCTCTTGCCCAAATACCTACGTAGTACAGCAATAGTTTCATGTTAATGCACATCTTGGTTAAACAAACCTGTGTTCTCATTTACATTTCTGATAGACTGGAGCTGTGGAACTGAGCCCCATGTAGGCAGGGTGGTGGAGGAGGTCAATCAGCCCTTTCTGTGCCCGCCCAGCTGCACCACCTCCCAGCCACTGGCTGCTCCGGCCCTGGGGAGCAACAGCATCCATCCTCCATGTGGAGCAGGGGCAGCAGCCTGAGCTGGATGGATGCAGCGGGGCGCCTGGCTGGGCTGGGGGCACCCACCTACCTGCAGAGCCACTGGGAAAAGACACGCACACACAAAAAGGGGATGATAATAAAAGGTTGATTAATTATGTGCAATAACTGGGACGGCATATCATGAAAATTGCATTCTTGTTTACTCAGCTAATTCACTTTTTATGAGTGTTTAGGCTTTAAAGCAAAACAAAGCACTAATTACCCAATTAACGAGCAATTAAGTTACTGCAGCCTAATAGCCTGTACAGTGGCTGCCTTTATGAGTCTGATGGTGAGTTAGAGACCCATTAAACAAATTTATACACAGCTGTAGCAAACATTACATTTCCAGAGATGTTACATTACATGCTAATACTTTCACAGCCCTGAATCATCACTCGGGGTTTAGCAAGCAGAGTTTGCCAGAGCTCTGACAAGGGGAAGGGCTCACA
Source organism: Phasianus colchicus (assembly GCF_987193195.1). Lineage (NCBI taxonomy): Eukaryota > Metazoa > Chordata > Aves > Galliformes > Phasianidae > Phasianus > Phasianus colchicus. The sequence continues at coordinate 11,693,145 of NC_143453.1, read as the reverse complement.
CTTTCCCAACAGCTACACTCACAGGTAGGGAGGGCTCTGCATCTTCACGTCTTCAGGAGAAGGCTTTAAAATATTCACTTATTTGCAGGAGTCTAAGATGCTCTCTGCAGCAGGCAACACTGCACCAGAAATGTTAGGTTTGCAATCAAATAAGGACATTTTACTGTGTGAGAGGGGACAACATGCTTCCGTAAGCTTCTCTGGTGGATGGGACTGCCTGTGACGAAGCGTGACAGCCCTGAATTATGGTCTGGAATTAGAAGAGCTCTCCCCTCCCATGCAGTCAGCACTGCCCAGACACAGTGCCATGAATGTTAACAGCAGATGGGACTCAGCTCCTGCACTGCCTTCTCTCCAGTGATGCCCAACCCGTGTCATTATAACTGCGCTCCACAGTTCAACTTTCGCATCAGTGATGGGTGCGTCTTTTGGTGTCACTTGGCTTCTAATGAGAAAAGCACAGACAGACAGCAAGGGCCTATTTCTGCATAAATCTGTTTTTCTTGGGCTACCAGGCTAAAAAGAAAACGTAACAATCTCCTTTTGGTTTAGATGGCTGCGTGAATGCCTGTATCAAGGCAGCTTTGTCAGGTTTTTCTAAAGTAGCATGGCATGGCAAAGGCATGGAAAAACATCAGACAGCAACGGAACAAAGCCACAGGGATCCTCATCTGTAAACAGCGTAGGAAGTTAATGGTCACCCAAGACAAAACATGTGGAAAACAAATCTGAAGGCAACAAACAAGATTCGAAGAAGCTCACCTAAAAAGGGAGATCTTTTAATCATATCTGTATCAATGCTTTCTTGGAAACTTCATCACCCGTCCGCTACTCAAACTCACAACCCAGCAGTGGCTGGCTTTGATTGAATAGTGTCTCCCAACTCTATCTACAGTCTTTCATTTTTCCTTCTAGCTTTTTTTTCCCCCTTATTATAAAAGAAAAGGTCTTACCTGGCCTGTTTTGTATTGTTCTCTCCTCTGTCTCTTTTTTTTTAATCTAAAGTCATTTCAAAGAGTGAGCGTCAGATATCAAACCCAATATCCTTTTTCTCATTAGCACTTTTCCCGTGCAGACCTTCAAATGCGGTAATAATTAATGAGTCTGTGTCAGAAAATGAATAAAAGATGGCTCAGATGCTTCACTGTTCAGGGCTGACCTTTAGCTGAGTCTACTGTATTAATATATTCTTGTGTTGTCAGACTCAAAGAGCTAACTGCCTTATGAATTATTTATCAACACAAAAAGTCTTAACCAGAAACAGTGTTAACATTAATTTCTAACCCTCTGTGTCACAGCAAAGCCTGCCTGCACTGCATAATTGAATTTTAGTTTTAGACAAGCAATCAAAGCACAAGTCGCTGTTGTTGTAAGTGTGGCTGCCTATGATAGCAAGAGGAACGGCTGCTCTTTTTGCACATCTGGCGCATTACAGGCAGTTCAGGTTTCTGTGAGCAATAAGCCTGACTGGAGACAAATGTGGAACGTGTTTGCAGCAATTAAAAGCACTGGGGCTCCCCCTTTCCAGAACAATTCTAGATGCTGAACTATTCAGAATCCTGCAACTGGCATTTCTATTTGGGGCTGCTATGGAAGTGTGTCATGCCTCCTCTGCTTTCAGGGTTGCCTGAAACCAGTTGGCACGAGGCTGGGAGGACTGCCCAAAGGCTCTGGTACTTGGTTTTGCTCTTCCACCCACCTCTCTCAAATAAGAGCCCACTGACCTCTTGCTGTGCCATGGCTGCTCCCCAAAGGCACAAGCTCATGCAAATCCACCACTCACAGCTTTGCAGAAGCAGGTTGCAACTGCTATTCCCAGTCAATTTTGAAGAATTATCACAAGTTAGGCTTTATTTGCTCACATCAACCTTATGAGGACCTAATACGAGGGTTCAGTAGAGCTCCAGGGTTGCGTTCACAATTGCTTCCTCCAGAAGTCTTGGGAAATTACACAATAGATAACTCTGGCTGGACCCTGAGATGTAACTCTACCTTTGCAGGAGGGAAGCACCTGTAACAGCCTGGGAGAATAGAGCTGTCTCTGTTCGTGGCCCCAGCACAGTCAGCACCAAGCTGGTACTCTATTTTCAGTTCACGCTCAGTGGTTGAGGTCTCTGTTCATCCCCGAAGAAACAGCTCAGAGATTATCATCAGAGCATAAGAGGGCCTTATAGAAATGAGAAGTGGCTTTAGGCTCTAAATCCTCAAACAACTCAGCCCAACAGCAGCAGCCTTGGTAGCTTTCTCCCTCTGTTCTCAGAATCAACAAGGGCAGGGATAGAAGCATTAAATCCCTTTGGTCCTTACCCATCTAAGAGAAGGAAGGAGATGGAAACAGTTTAGTCTTGCAAAGAGATTTTCTCTCTTTTCCCAGGAGCTTTAACCCAGAGGCTGAATGAGAACGAAGAGAGCCCAGAATGGGGAAAGGCTCCAGAAACACTCAGGTCTGAGCAGAGATGCTGGAGAAAAGCTCAGGCACAGGACTGCTGCCAAGGAGAGAAGGACAGAGCCTGTGGAGGACAAAAGCTGTAGCTCCTTCAATTACTTCCAGGCAGAGTAACCTTACCAAAAAGCTGCAGCTGCTGGAAGCAAGAGCTGAGGTGAGCAATGGCCTGAAGGCACACGGTATGTCCTGACCCCAGAGCCACAAATCCTGCTGGCAACATGGGGTCTGAGCCCAGACCCCTGAGCTGCGTGAACATCCAGAGAGAGACATGCAAGCTGTGCTCTCACAGAGCTGCCAGCAGGACCGGGATGCTTCCTGCAGATTAATGGAAACTGGGTGCCTTAATCCCCAGAAGGCTCTAAAAACTCTTAATAAAAAAGACTGCCACCGTCTCCAAAGTGAGGGATGATGTTATCCCTTATTAAGGACTGGCTTGGGAATCAAGCGGCCCGCCCTGCCGGGAGCCGTGTGTATCACACCTTTGCTACAAGAGAGCAGATGACTACAAATGCTTCAATGTGAGCTGAAAAGTGCTGAGCTTTGCGGGTGTTAGGCTCTGTGATTCTGGGTTTTCCATTCAAGACTGCCAGCCAACTTTCAGTGGAAAACAAGACACGACATTTTTCAACACTCTGCTAACTCTTCTTAAGGCTAATCTTTCATAGGCACTGGGATCTTCAGAGCAGATTTCTTTTCTGTAGTTGTTTTTATTTTTACTCTGGAGCCCATGATGGAATATGTCAGTCTTTGCCAAACCAGATACTTTTCTTTGGCAGCCGTTTGCATATTAAATCTAAAATTGTTTGCCGTGACACAGTGAAAAGCAATTCTTGAAAGCCACTTCACATCCTTCCTGCAAGATCTCACCAGCACCTCCGTAAGTCACACCAACCTGGTTTTTGGAGCCCTGATAACCTGGCGCGTTCGGCTCTTCCTCGTGCTGCGAGCACTCAGAGCAGCAGCGATGATGAAAGGTCTGGAAGACACATGCTTCTGCAGTAAATCCGTACGACAGCTCAGGTCTCCCTTCAATTTGGTATTTATTAGATTTTTTCCCCAAACGCAGCAGAAGATGGTGACAGCTCATTCCCAACTGTGCACGCCTGCTCCTGAGCTATGGAAAATGACTCCATAGGCCAACTGGAAGCCAAAGAGCCTACACACGAGCCAAAGAAACGAGGCTGGAGGATGACTGATGCGCTGGGGCTGACTCCCGGCCCTGTTGAGAGGACGTCCACCCATGGCAAATGGAGAAACCCACCTCCTTGGTTATGGCCGCTCCCCAGCTGCGCCCTGTCCCACGCGTCCCACACTCGGTCGGTCGCATAAAGCATGTTACAATTGTTTTGTTGTTGTTGTTTCAATCCTCCACTTCAATATACCAGACTAAGCTAGTAAAAAAATGAGACGGTCATGCTCTTTTAAAATAACAAAACACCCACCCTGGCAGTTATGACATAACCCGGCAGATTTTTCTTGTTACTTTGCTGTTTTAAGTGCCTCCCTCAATGTGAATCCAATTACCCAGGCCTTTGTTTTCTCTAACAAAGGGACTGTGTTTGGGGCTCTGTCTCATCTGGCTTTAATCACCTCTCGTGAGGGGAGCCCGCTAACAGCCACCTTGGGATACCTTTTATGACAGATTTGGGAAGGCGCATGAAAGCAGGACTGGGCTGAAGAAAGAGCAGACGAGGTGGAACCCCCCCTCCTTTCTTCGGTTGGTTTTTGACAAGTGCATACGCTTTCCACAGCGCTCCAGTAAACCTGAGTCTGACTTACCCCTACGCACGGATGGAAATGATTTTCTAGCGGCTATTTTGTTGGACTGAACCATGGCCTATTTTAGAAGTCACCAAATTCTTCTGAAAGAAGGAAGGAAAAAAGCCCAGCTCTGGATCTTCCCTGGCCCGTGTGGCTGCAAATTACCAGCTTTACTACTCTGCACGCCTCTTCCAGTTGGCCGGCACGCATGGCTGTGTTTTCTTTTCCCTCTCAGGCCCTACTCTGTAACAGATTTTTTCTCATAAAACTTACAACTGGTGCAGCTCTTCTCGAGTTTGAAAAGAAATGGTTTTAGAAATCAGTAGGACTCAATTAATGTGACCGAGCACAACAGATCCTTCGAGCAATGCAAGGAAAGAGAATTTCCTCTGCGAGAGTCAGGAATTCCATTCTCTCCTTTCATCGCAGGAGGCTGCAGCGATTGCTCAAGTCACGCTTTAAAAATCATTTCAATACCAGACTAGTAAACAAAGTCTTATTCCGTTCTGAAAAGTCGCATTTAAAAGGGAAAACCCTTCTCCAAAGCATTCTTTCCCTCTTAACTGCAGCGTAAAAGACCATCAAACATACTGTTAGCATTATTTTCTCACTGTTGCATGTAAAATTTACAGTGCAATTCCCATTGTATTCAATAACGAGCACAAGAACTAGAGCTAAGCCTAGAGAAGTTTGTTTCAATCACATATTAATCTCAGTTGTTCTGTTTTTCTTTAGTGTATTAATTTTTCACAGGACCGTGAGCAGGCTACAATGGTTCCCAAATACCCGATGGCAAAAAGTACTGAAGGGTTCTGAGCTGTTTCCCTGCATGGGACAAGGACAGAACCAGTTTTCCTCCTCAACATGTTGGTAACGCACAGCAAAAGCCCACAGCCATAAGCAGCCTTCTGAAGATAGATCAGATGGGTCAAAGGCCAGGACCCTCCTGCCCCTGCAGCTCCCCAGCAGGGCGGCCGCACGCTGCTCCTTGCAGTGATCTACCCAGCCCTGCCTTCAGACAGACCCTCGCGCAGCAGGTCTGTGCCTTGGTTTGCCTCTGGGTTGGAACAGTCATTTTAGATCAATACGACGACTCGTAAAACATGGGGGAACTTTTACTTTGGGACAGCCTATTCGTGGTTCCTTTTTTGGTCTGAAAACAATGCACAGACCTGTACCAGACACAGCACCGCACTGACAACCCCACACAAATCACAAGAGCTACTGTGTTAGGCTAATGTGGGCAATGACCCAGGCAACATGATTTACCAGTACAGTAACTATCATACATTTCATGTTGATTTACTAAGTCCTCGCATGAGCGCCGTGACTAAAACTTGCCCTGGATGATGCAGGAGAGCTCAAGACACAACTGGTATGACCTGCCAGGAGTACACAGGCTGCAGCACAGTGCAGGAGCGCAGCCACAGGAACCCATCTCCTTTCGACCCAAACATCTGCCTCAGAGCATGCAAAAACACAGACCGTAGGAATGGAATCAAATGCAGAAGCAAGACTGCCCCGTTGGCTGGCAGAAATGTACAGGAGTTGTGGTACATCCAGGACTTTGTGATCAAAACCGCAAGCATGCAAAGCTTGAAATCAGTACTGAAAATTTCTGTAGCTGAGAAACATTTACTTACTGACAGCAGATGGGTGCTGCCAATGGCTGCAGCAGTCGTGATGCTTCAGCCAAGGCTTCAGGAGAGACTAAACTGCTGGGGCTTATTATTATTATTATTATTATTATTATTATTATTATTATTATTATTTACTATGACAAAAGCTGATCCCCTAAGCCTCAATGGATTAGCTTGAATTTTAAAAGTTTTAGCCTCTATTCTTTATAAACATCTTTTCAGGGGAGGGGGAATAATACCGATCCACAGGACGAAGCTGCTGGGATCCCAAGCCTTTTCTGGCTGCAGGGACCTGTAAGACTGTTACAAATGTTCCTACTTATCACAGATCTCTGGTTTTGTCCTAACCCCTTGTGCTTATAGAGCATTTGTAGGCAGTGGTATTTCTATTTTTGCTTACAGCCTGTATATCCCTTCCATTAATTGCTATATAAAGAGCAGACTGCCAGCTCCAAAATGTCAGCTTCACTGTAGAACTCCATTCTTGCTACTAAAACCAATCTCTTACATCGGTTGGACAGTAGAATCAAAGAAGTTATGTAGGTTCTCTTTTCCTCAAAATACAGCAAGATCAATGCATTTTTTTCTGTAAAGCAATAATCGTCCTAACTCTCACCATGAGAAATTAAGAACATTAATCATATTTCAGGCAAATATTTCCATACAGTCTATTAATATACCCCAGTCAGATCGGGAAGGCACAAGACCAGCAATAACTGAGACTCCCAGCTCAGCTAAAAGCAGCCTTTTAAGACTTACTGTGGTTCCAGATGTTTTGCACAGCTATTTATTTAGCTTGTAAACAAGCCACCAAAAACATTCCACATAATGATGGGAGAACCGCAATTACATTGTTGTGGAGATTTACAAAGAGCTCGGCATACTTTTGTGATTTAGAGAAGAGAAATCTCTCATTCCTTCTGAGAGTTGATTTCCAGATTTATGTCTGTGCTGCGAAGCGCCCTGGGAATCATTAAAATGGTGACAAAGAAAAGTGATTTTCTTTATTAAAGGAGGAACGAGGGAGGGGAGGGTGACATAAGAGAAGCCTCCTAGCTCTCCTCCCTACAACAGATTTCTTTTGTCCTTGTAGGGGACTTTACCTTAAGTCATCAGGTAGTACTGACACTCTTTTGTTCCCTTTTTTTGCCATCTGTTCCCAGTGAAGTGCCGGAATGGTGGCACTCCGACATCCCAGCTCCAAGCCCCACACTCTGCTGTACCCAGCCCTGCTGGAGCACGGGCACAGCCACGCGCCGGGGGATTTGGGGATGGTGGGAAGTGAGTTGGAAGCCCCACAGCCTTTCCTTGCACGTGCCCACCAAGCAGCAGGCAGCTGCACGTTCTTCAGCTGATCAGCAGTGGAGTCACCACCTCTGGAGGTGTTCACAAATTGTGGAGATGTGGCACTGAGGGACGTGGTCACTGGGGGTGGTGGTGGGTTGGGGTTGGTCTGGAGGACCTCAGAGGTCTTTCCTGACCTGAATGATTCTGTGATTCCATGAATACAGGCTAACCAGCCCAAGCTAACTGGGCTCAGCCTTCACCTCCAAGCATGGCCTTCAGTCCTGCAAGGAGGCACTATAGTTAATTTTAAGGCTTTATGTTGCTTCTGTGGCATAAAAATAGTCATAAATTCCACTAGGAAGAAAGAACACTCAAGAACCCCACATTTTCAGGACTCCACATATTCGCTGCTTTCATTCACAGTCAACCCATGGCAGGATTTGCAACTTGTAGTGAGCTGAGGACTCAGATGGTCACCGTGCAGGGCACTGCCAACCCCGTGCTGGCATGGACTGGGGGACAGAGCCCTGCTCCCAGCACACATGGTGCAGGTTGACCCTGAGCCTGCACTGGGAGATCCTGAACCCACCAAAAATTCATGGAGAGGTGACATCACCACTGTAATGCCTCAGGAGAGAGCAATGAGAGGCCCTAAACCAGACTGCTTTTCATCTGTATATGTGCTTAAAGACTGTAAAATAAATTAATGGGGAAATCTAAAGCATAATGATAAGGATCCCCCACTGAACAGGTGTTTTTTCCATCCATGAAATTACAAGTTGCCAGAAAAAGACACGGGCCCAGTTCAGCTTTATTTCAGTCTCAGCTCCTTCCATTAAAATAATAACAGGCTTTATGTTCGTGAAGCTGTAATTAAACAAGTGCTTTGGAAGGAAGACCTAGGGCTTGTGGTACTGGGAATCAAAGGCAAGCCACAGCAACCCGCTCACATCGGCCTGCTCCTCCTCCTCGCCCTGCCTCCTGGTGGGACTGCCCAGCCCAGGCTCTCATTTCACACTGACGGGTCTTATTGTCTCTCTCCCCAACTTTTTTAATGGAGAATGTGTAATTTCTGGAGAATATCTAAATTCTAGTCAGACAGTATAATCTAGAAATAAACTTGAAGTCAAGTAGATCTTCCAGAGGCTGCACAGACAGCCCGTTTCTCCGTGCTGCCCAGACATTTGCCACCTGTATCTGACAGGGACAACTCACATAACTGCATGGCACCAAGCATCCTTCCAGCCACTCCGAGTGTCAGCGATGAATTCTGCTTCACAACATGTAACATAATGTATGGTGTGAAAAAAGAGAAAACCCACGAGTGCTGTCGCTGCATATTTATGATATAAAATAAGCATTAGCATATGGGAGAACTCTGAAGGGAAAACAGAGCACAGTTTCATCCAAATTTAGAACAATTGAATCAGCTTTAGAATCTAGGACTTCCAAGAGAAATATGCATTTTTACTATGTCACAAGTCAGTTAACCTGTCTGTAACCCCTTCAAATAAGAGATCTATCTCCAGCATGCATGACAGGGCAACAGTAAAGCTAAAGACGCAGCCTAACTTACAGCTTCTAGTTTTAAAACATCATTTAGGAAGGAAGGTAAGGAACATTTTCTGACTCCTCTGTACACCTGCTTTTCTAAGCAGTGGAATATAATCCTGGAGCATCAATATAATGCTCAGAAAGAACACAGGACGCCGAGTGCATTGAAGCCCTGCCTATGGGGAGCCGTCGGTGGCTGATAACCCCGCAGCATGAACAGGCTGTTCCAACACTTGGTCCACAGAGGCTGATTTCTTTCCAGACGCTGCCAAGCAGACACCAAAGTCCTTTTTAATCCAAAGCACACAATGGCTGGCCAGAGCAGGAGCGCCAAGGAAGGCAGAAGTGGCCCAGACTTCAGTGGGATGTGAGCCCCAGCTACTTCGCCATCTCTTTGATGGTACAGCCAGTGTGCCCAGAGAATCACTGCATGCTAGAAATAAACTAGCTGCTGGTATTTCCTTAAAGATATGCTGCATGAATAATTCCCCCCTCTTACTGTATCTTAACTGTTGTCCAAAATGTTTCATAACAGATATCTACATGCAAATGTAATGTTTAGGTTTTATCTCTCAGCTTCAAGATTAGGCTTCAAATTCAAATGGAAGGGTTGCGTTCCAAACTTCAAGAAGTGAGGTATAAATAGCGGGGAGTTAATTAGCAGTGTGCTGATAGGTGCCAGCGCCAGAAAGTCAGTGTTCCTGTGCCTTAGCATAAAAACTCTTCTACCGCAACGGAGCACAGTTTCTACCAGCCCTTCAGAGGAGGCGGGCCATATTTATGAGAACAGCAATGACGTGACAGTCCCAAGTGTTGATAAATGCTCAATATCACGGGAGAAAAGACAACCTCAGGAGACTGGCTTTGAACACAGCAGTGGTGCATGTGAGCCTCACCCACGGTGTGCAGCACAGAAACACGGGGCACAGCAGTTCTGGGAGCAGAGCAGGAGAGCTGCACCCGTTCTGCCATTAATGCTGTCTTTTTCAATAAGAAGTTGAAGATAGCTGGAAGCTCAGGGCACACACACACTGGAATTTATAGGTATCTCTGAGACAGCTGCGTGACATACAGTTCAAGGGGAAGGCCACAATTAGCTTATCTTCCTGGATTACTTTATTGAAGGAAGAAGGTGATAAGTGGTGTTTAGAAAGTGGGAAGCAACAAAGTCTGTCTTTGGAACCATGCGATAAGCACAGGTAAGTGCAGCTGCACAGACAGACCTGTTTGTGGAGGGAGGGTCCCCTGGAGAGCGTGGCTCCAGGGTCCGGCAGCGACTGACACATCTCTCAGCTGCAGGATGCTCTTCCCTGTGCTGTCCATGATACTGCCTTACTCCCCTGGGAGGGTGACACAAACAGCACAGACATGTGCTGTTCTGGTGCCCACAGAGGGAATCTGTAGGAGCCTTGGTACAATGATAACAGCACAACGTACAGACAAAAGCTCATCAGTCACACCACAGCATTACTATAAAGTTACTTGCGTATTGCTCCCAACAAGAACCAGAACACATTCTGCACAGCGGCAGCGTCCAGCTTTGCTTCATCAATTCCATCACTGCATTACATTGAAATGCTGTCTATCTATCTACATATGTAGGTGCACTGTAATGCAGGGCTACCGGCAGTGGGTTTAGGGCTGCAGTCCAGATCCCACATCACAGACAAGAGGAGGAAGCTGCTCTCATGGCTTGGGAGTATAGAAGGAAGGAATCTTTGTGGGGAAATACACTTCAGCATGCAAAGCAGGTATTTCTGTGTTGCTTAACATTAAGCCACTTCCCTGTCCACACGAAGATAATTATTCTGCTTTCATGAAGAGCTGATCCCTCACAGACTGAGCCTGAGTTTAGAGAGCTTTGAACAATGTGGCAAATGTTTTGCCTGGAGTTCGCCCGAAATACCTAATGCCTTATGAGAACCTTTAACCAACTAGCAAGAGAAAAACATGCTGTATCGTCCGTCTCCACATGACGGATTAAACTGGATTTGCTTTTGCTTCCCCATAGCTTGTTTTTCTTTCAAACAAGACTGGAGGTGCTGGAAGAACACAACGAGCTCATGCTCAGGGGGAAGCCCGACACTGCTGCTCCAGATGTACAGAAGGGTCTGGCTGTTTGCTCCAGCTCCATCACTCTGTGCAATAACAAACCGTCTGGGTACCTCACCTCTTCCATAACCTTTCCTGAGAAAGCTTTTTACAGAGATCTCAATGGTAGATAAAGTGAGAAAAGGATAAAGCTAACAGCCGCTAACTTTTTGAGAAAATCATTGTACCATCATTTTCAGCACAGGAAAGGTCAGGATTAAGCTGGCAGGGCTTTGAATGCAAGAGCTGATGTGGTTAAACATTATCATCAAGGGACGATGGCAGGAGGAAGGTCTGTGCCCTGAGCACAGCAGTATCGCGTTCCTGACCTCATTCCCAGCTGCACCCAGGCTGTCCCTGTTGTGCTGAGCATCTCCCTTAGGGTAAAGGGGCAAAAGTAAGGCAGCTCCATCTCTCTTCATTTAACCCTACCTTCCTAACAACAGAACACACGTATGAAAAGCTCCCCGTGTCCCCAGAACAGGATTATCTTACCATCCCTCCTTTGAACCTGATTCAACAATGTTTGTAGACGCTTTGTCTGATTTCCCAGGGAGGTAAGAAAGGGAACAGGATTCTTCAGACCTACTCCCAGCACCGATGATTTTGGGTTGTTTTTTCCACAAAAGCAGCACTGGCAGAAATCTCACTCCGCTCATGTGAAACTTAGGGGAGGAGTAAATGAATTGCTCTTTTATCATGTCTTATTAAGAATGCTCAGTATATAACCCGCTCTTCAAATTACGCTCTGTAAAACAGTCAGATAATCATATCACAAGGTGAATGGGAGAGGAGAGCAGCATCGTTAGTACCTGTCACTGCAGTACAAGCAGATGCATGCATGCACAATACGTTTGTTTCTCAACCAGGGCTTTACAACTGTGTTTTAGAGCTTCATATTTCACTGAGTAACACTGTGAGCTGCAATAATACACTGTGACGTTATTCATATTGCTGTCGCAAATGAAAACTACAGTTCTTAAATATTTTAAGAAAAATTCAGCTACAACATTGCTGTAGCATTTCTTCAGCCTCCCACCCCATTTACTACAATGCAAGGGAGGCAGCAGGGCAGTGGGGAGGAAAGGAGCTCCAAAAGTCACATGGAGGCAGGGCATCACATCCGAAAGCACATCCAGACTTATGAAAATAGACATTTTAGAAGCTGGAATAAAATATTCTCACCTTTCACTGATAAACAAGTATCAAGCACATCTACATACTATGTATTAGGCAGCTTTATTTTTATCACAGTGCTCTTCAAGCTGAATGCACAAACCACTTCCACTCTGCTGTCATGATTTATTTGCTCACCCCAAGACCCCCAGTGAAAGGGAGTCCTGTATCTGGAGGCTGGCAAGCTGCGTCCCTACTCATTTCCAGTTACAGAACATTGCAAGGGTGTTGCTTTGCTTCCCCATGGAGGAGATCCAGAATGAGCTGTGCAACTCTGCAGTTTCTTCTATCACCCTTACCTCTGGATTCTTCCACTGGAACAGCCATGGCTGCACCACCTGCTCTCGGGCTCTCTGTGGGGAGGTGGGAGGAAGGCCATGCAGGGATGTCCCTTCTTGGTCTTTCTCCTGTGGCTGTGAGTTGCTCAGCCATGCACAGCCCAGCTCTCACAGAGCCACGTTACCCCGAGGCGTAGGGAAGGGACGCAGGCAGACCTCATGTGCTGGGGAGAGCTTTACTGAGTGCAAGACTGCACAGCCTGCACTACGTAAGCAAAGAACTTGATGTGATTTCTCCCTTACGTGCTGAGAACACCTGGCATCGACTGGATGGGCAAGTACACCAATGTAATGCACACACACACACACACACGGGAAGGTTGGGGATGGAGAACTACATGGAGTTCTGCTGTTTTTCTAAATCACTGCCAAACCTCCTTAAGAAGTAGTGAGTAAGGCAAGTCAGCTAATCAGTCCGCAGCTAGTATTAAGTCTAAAACAATCTCCAGCTGAAATGTGATTAATCCATGCATGACAGCTTAAAGGTCAAAGCTAGAATGCAGAGCTTCTTGACTGCAAAGAAAGAACTGACTTATTTTTATCTCTTCTTTAAAAATTACAGCAGCCATGAAGTGGCTCAAGGAGCAGAGTAATGAACGTCATAAACCTGCCTCATAAAAATGGCATTCATGCAGTAATACAGCAGGTCAGATGAGCAGGGAACATTTCATTAAAAATTCCCCTTCTTGCCTACCCAAGAGAGACTTAAAACTAATCATATAAAATGGCTGAGTGACACCATTAACGAGCATTAATATTTTAAAGCTTTAATAGTACAACAGAGCTAGGCTGTTATATCAAAATTATACAACCTTATTAGACAGTGCACTTGGCTGCATTGTACTTGAATTGTCAGCACCTCGGGTTGGAGATGCGGAGGTGGCCGGGAAGCAGAGCTGCTGTTGGTCTGCACTGAGAGCCACGGCTGTGTGCCGGGCAGCCCTGGAGGAACCAGCAGACCCACCGTGCAGCCAGGGACAGAGCTTCACCGTGACAGAAAGGAAAGGCTGCTCTCAGGAAGATACTGATGTTAGAAGATACTGACTGGAGTTTGAATGCTTGCAGTCTGGATTACAATTTCATATAGAATCAGCCCATGCGTGCAGGCAGGAGACCGTGTTCTGGGTTTACTGACAGCAGCAAGATGTGACAAAAACGGAGAGAGCAGAGCAAGTAAGATTTGCACATCTCCATAAGCATAAGGGCAAAAGGAAATACCGCCCGTGTTCCACTCCCAGCACAGCTATGGATCTGGCCAACCAGCTCAGCTCAGAGCTTTGCTGGGGGTGACCTGCAGACCCGCACAGCACAGCCCTGCACTTCACTGACTGCCGTCTCCAGCCTCATCTCGTCTCCTTGAGGCAAAAGGAGCCCACAGCCACACCTCCCAGTGAAGAGCGTGGACTGGAGGAGATACTGACAAACAGAAGCTACAAAGCCACTCATTCATCACTCCTTACATGAGCAGCGTGGATGCTGTCCAAACCCCAGTGCATACAAACCACTTGCTGCCTTGCATCCCTTTGAGAATTTGGAATGGTCGCTGCTCTTCTCCACGGTGTTGTGCTTCTCAGTATGCACAGAACCAGTGACAAGCAGCACTCCTCCCCTTTTAAACTTTAATGATTTGCAGGACAGTAATTAACCGACTCTGACAATAATGTCGACTGTAGACTGCAACCTTAGCAGGCATCCTACTCCAGGAACATCTGAAAGCTCAGCAAAGTTATCATTTAAGAGAACCTCTTAATTACTCTGGCATTATAATGAATGTTTCTCATAGGCACCCAGCTGTTTTGTTTCCTCTTGTACAGAGGCAAAGAAATGAATTGCTCAACAACAGGCTGAGTGATAAGACACTGGTATTCTTAAGATTGAAGAGATAATGTTGATAACTGTGAGCTATTTCCCTCTCCCTAAATGCTATAATTTTAGCGAGCAATTTAGGAAGGGATTTCTCAGACAAGCAAGGAGTGGAAGGAGTTGGCTGAGTATTGGTTACTTAAACAATGTTTATAGTAAATTGATGCTATGATTTTCAAGAAGAAAAGAGATGCAAGGAAACTGCAGTAATCCAGTACTTGGCAGTCTCGTCTTTGTTAAATACTGCACGAAACTCTCATCAGAGAGGTTTTTTTTCTTTCTGCTTTTCACAGACACGGAAGGAGAAAGAACAGTGAACAGCACACAAGAGAAGTCCCCTTGGCACTGCACAGCAGCTCTGCAGTTTGGTGAAGGGATTGCACCAAATGCATCAGTGCCTGGGGTCATCCATCACCAAGCAGCCAAAGGGCTGTGCCAGGCACACCTCCAGAAGAGAGAAGGCAACCAAAGCATAAAACAGACAGCAGTGAAGGCTGGTTGGAACACTAAAGGGAGTGCATTTGGTACTGTGTTGTCAGTGGACACCTGCAGGAGTCTCCCTCCATTCTGCTCCTTCACTCACTCAGAACAAACAAGTGGTTTGACAGACACATATCATACTGCAAAACAGCCGTGTTCTGTTCCCAGATCACAAGCATTAATATCAGCCTTAAGACCAGCTGGCTGGGTTATACGTTTTCAGTTCGATACACTGATTTTAAAACGTTACAGTAGTGATGCATCACTGTGACGTGCGAGCAGGGAGAGAACAGCAGAATCCATCACCGTGTGCCTAACAACTCTGACACTGCACAGAGACCATGGGCAGCAACAGCCCTTCCTGAATCCCAACAACATACCCAACTGGAGAGAGTCAAACAGCAAAAACAATGAGGGAGCAGAAGCAAGCTGCCCATGCCTCATTGTGGAATGGGGTGAAGAAGACGGCCTTGACAGCAAAAGCCATGCCAGAAGGCAGAATGCAGTGCAGCTGTCATTGAAACACGCTGGGAATAGCTACAACTAGCAATATGCTGACTGCTGCAGACTACAAAAAGGGAAATATTAAGGCTGTTATTTTGGCTTGCATACAATGAAAGAAATAAGGAAGTTCGCAAAGTAAATGAAAGTTTATAGTGACTGTTAGTGACTGCCAAGAGTTCAGCACCTTCCCAGGGATGCAGCTGCACAGGTGCTGCTTTGGCTGTCAGCAGCCAGGCTGCACGCATTGCACAGCAAACCCGGCATCTGCAAAGGGAGGAACTTAACAATCTGCTTTTTTCTGTCTCTATTTTCCTGATCATTTGAAATTTAGATCTGACCTGCCTGTAAGTAACCTTCCTTACAGTTAGAAAATAAAGTATGAGGCAAAACAGAATTTTCATTTATGCCTGTTTTAGGATTCAGACTCTCCTGGGATTCTCATACTTGGTTACACAAGCAAGCTGCAAAAGCAAAGAGAAACAACTGCAAAGCAAGCTGACAGTAGTTCCACTCAAACATCAAAAGAAACATAATTGATAGGACTGTTTGGAAGCACACAGGCTAAGAAGTATCTCTGACAACTGAAACTGTGCTAGAAATACGCCGTAATTTGCCAGATAGGGTTTACAACCCATAATCATTTCAGAAGTTCCTCTCTTTCAATAGTGCAGCTTGATTGAAAATTAATACGAGACCTGCAGGGAGCAAACATCCATTATTAGCAGCAGTAAGCGTGGGGTAATTGCCACAAAGCAGGTGCACGGTGGCTCTGAACTGCGAGAGGGTAAGAGGGAGGTGGGAAACCTGAACTCAGCAACCACTGCACCACGCTGCCTGCAGCAGGGCTGTGCCAGGCTCACCCCGTGTTACCCATGCGTTTGGGAAGCAGCTGGTCCTCACCCTTCTCTATACCTCTACCCCTCAGCAGGATACAGATGAAATGACAAGTAAGAAAGAGAGAAAGTGGTGTAATCGTTATGGGTAGGACTGTTGAAAGAAATCAGCACTGAGCTGCTCGCTTGTCCGGATAATTACCGAGGATACAGAAGCCCCTTCCTGGCTGCTTCCTATGAGGCAGCAGCACTGTATCAATCAAGCCAGACAGAAAGAGCCTGTCCTTCCCACTCAGAAAGGATTTTGCATTTCCAAGTGTGTCGCTCCAGTTTAATGAACCCAGCGATTGCAAGCTCCCATGTAGCACTCCAGCTCTGTGCAAGGACATGCAGAGCCTTCCAGCCTTTTACACAATGTATTTCTTTATCTAATAAATCAAGTCAGGCCTTTTTGAGTGAAGCATTGCTCCTCATGAAGGAGTGAGGAACCGCCTCATTTGACAGCGCAGGGAAGGGGAAAAAACCTAATGGGGGAGCAGGCTTCATTTCAAGGTGACACTAAGCAGAGGAGAGGCGAGGCAGAGGATTGGTATGCTGTGAGATCCACGCAGGCGTTGGACATGAGATTCCTCTGAATTGAGGGAGTCTCACTCCATTAATTCAAAAACCGATTGAGGTGGAGGGAAAGTAGAGCAATATGCATTATGTATTTGTTACAAAACTATTGTGTCAAAGCAATATTTAGTGGTAAATTATGGCGCTATCAGGAGGAGGATGCCACATACATAAATCAATTTGTCTCCTCTGCTGGCAGGAGTGTGACAAAAAGATAAGAGCTCATCAGTGCCATTACTTCACCGGGCGGCAGGGGAAGGGACGAGGGGGTGGGAAGAGCTGCGGGGAGAGCCTGGAACTGCCAGCAGGAAGGGAAGGCAGCAGAGAGACTTTATCTCCAAGTTAAAACAAAGAAACCCAACCCCTGCTAGGGAGAGGCTGCTCGGTCCAAACAAAGTTGTCTCTTCCCTGCAGGGAGGGGAGGGAAGGATGGGGACCGACTATTCATTTGTACTCATTTATTTTTCTAAAGACAGCTTGAAAAATTGATAAAGGTTGGAACAATAATATTTTCTGTGGCAGAGAAGTATGAAAAAAAAAAAGAAGTAAGAGTTTAGCAGAATAAAGGGAAGTACAAATAGTGCCGTGCTAAATGGTAATTATGCCTTTATGGAAATATCCTGTTAATTACTAGGTCATTTTTTGTTTTACAATTGAGTTGTCAATTTGCAGTTAATTCAGGCCATGCCAGTCTAATAGCTATTTACAGATCACACAATTGCCTCGATGGGAGGAGCACGTGGCACCCAGGCGCCAGATGCCATTTTGGGAGTGCTGGAGGTAAAGAATCGCTCAACAAATGCGGCCATCAGCAGGAAGGCAGTGGGGTGCAGTATCAACAACCTCAGTGAGCAGAGCAGGGCAGAGGCATCTTCCCCCAGCTCAGTGCTCGCTGCATCGTAATAAGATGGAACAGCACGCTAGAGGCACTATTAAATAAAATCATAATTATCCCTCTCTTGTAACAGCACCAAGCAGCTCCGTTGGCTCTTCCCAGGCTGTAAGACATCTGAACTCAGAAACTCAAAAGCACTAAAAACTACCCAAACACCAGCACCATCCATGCCATTGGATTTATGGTGCCTTTTTGTAACCCCTCTCCCTGGAGAAGGGCATGGGGGTCTTCACATGAGCCTGTGACAGCATCCCTACCTCTGGTGCAGGTGCTCTGCAGCTGGGCAAGGGCACAGCGTGGAACATGAAAGATGAAGCCAGAGCAGCCTTCACCTAACATCTGGGTGAACATGACTAAGCTGGAATAGAAGGGACTGGACGCATCTTGGTTCATACAGACATCTCTTCAGATCTCAGGAGGTGCTGCAATATGTACTACAAGTTCGTGCTCTGGCTCTGCTTGGCTAAACGAAGGAAGGCAACCTGATCTTAGCAACACGTTGAGACCACGACATGAAATGCCTTGCAAGCTGTTCCAGTCTCAGCCTAGTCCAAAGCCTGATATCAGCTGCCCGTAATAACTACAAATGGAAGTGAAGAAGGGCAAAGAGGAAAAATACAAAATAACATAAAAGAAACAACTCAAAAACATTAGAAGGCACTTTATGAAATTATCAGTTTGCAACAGTATAAACAATTTTAAGTCAATTTATAAAAAAAAATTCCCAGAAGGCAATCAAGTAAATCAGGTAATTATATCCTGTAAAGGGAGATAACATCAGGAAAATTAGAAACACTTCTTCACATAAATCAGAGGAAGGAAAGCCTTCACACTTCATTTACTCATTATCACATCTGATGTGTTTCTTTGCAGGAGATGGGGAGCTGGCACAGTTAGCTGCCAGGCGCCCCGGATGTTGTCTGTGCTTATGCAATGGCTGGAGGTCAGCTTACACAACGTTGTCAGTCAACAAAACACAGAAAATGTGGCAAACAGATGATGGAGCAAAGTGACAGGACCGAATCACGTAGGAAAAGGGCTAATGCTGTGACTGCTGGCATTGGGACAGGTCGAAATGGAGCCTTTCTCAGATAAGACTGAAGATGCCCACTGCTTTGGAGGAGGTTGGGATCTCAGACCTGGGTTGGGTTTCAATGAGCTCATCCACATGTCACTGCAGCAACCCTAGTGACTGTTTCCAGCAAAACCAGAAGTCGTGCCTCTAAGGAAGGAGGAACCCTACAACTTTCTCTGCTTTCCTGTCCGAAGCTCAAGCTGTTCACCATCACAGCTAAAGGCATCCCGAAGTCTTGTCCTGGAGAAGCCAACACAGGATGGACCACTGGCTGACTTTTAGGCAACACATTTCCAGCACAGATCTATTTTTGATGTGCGTTTAGCATCATATTTATGTATCAGAACCTTATCTGCTTTAGGATGGGATCCTTGTAAGCAGATTTCTGACTTCACTCCAGCTGCTGCCAGTAACACCTGCGGTGCATCATTTTGCTCCCTCTCCATGTAGTCAATCACAGCGTCAGTGTCTGTTAGTGATAGTAGCCATGGGGAATTATTGTTTCTCTTTTCACCAGAAAAAAAGAACACCAGTGTCACAGAGCTAAAGCACAGCACTCCACTCAGACAAGCTGCTAAGTATCTATTTAAAGTTAGGCACGTGCTTAAATTTCATTAAAATTAACAGGACTTAAAGAAAATGCCTTGAGCTAAGCATGCTTTAAGTGCTTTGTTGAACAAGAATGTACTTAAGCAAATGCTTAAATGCTTTCCTGAATTGGTGTCAGACTTATATTAAATCAGGGTCCTCACTGGTTTTTATTCCAGCATGCCACGAGACATACAGAAGAGATGGTGTTTAACCAAACCTTCCATGCTTTCCTTAGGATACATACGAGCTGTCCTATTTCCAGTGCAGCTAAAATATATACCAAATGTCGGTGTGGAACCGCTGGTTGACAAAGCATCTCTAAGACATGGCAGATAAGCCTTTTAGCAGTTAATATTCGTCCCCAGCCGCATCCATACTTTATAGATTATCATTTCTCTTTAATAAAGGAAAACCCTAAATCCCGCAGCTTCAGCTGGAGACAGATTTTCATTTATTTGGTTGCAAGAAACCAAATTAAGAAAATTACTTTCTAACTAATTTTACAGTGCTAAAGAACATCTGATGATATGCTGGGGAAAAGCTTCAAGCTTTCTGGATGAAGCCATTAAGACATGAGTAATAATTGGAAATTTACTGTGAATAAATCTTGATGAAATTAAACTGCATTTAAGTATGTTCTATAAAAACCAGGTCAAATGGCAAATGACGAATGCCCTCTGTCACTCAGTGCAAGGAAAGGTATTGAATAAAAGCAGAATAATTACTTCCTCCCAGCACTAAGCACAGGTAAGTCTTCTTTTTCCTGTGCATAAGAAACCCCAGCATAAAAGAACCAACTCTGGTCTGCTGTACAAAGAAGCCAAAATTCACATGCATTCCCACATCACTGTGCATTAAAAACGACCATACTTTCAGATAATGGGTACTTACAGTACAAATCATAACCCAGCTGCTTTGGGGTTTAAAGTGGTATTTATAAAGGTGAAAGTCTATATACAGGAATCACTGGTAAAATTCCTGCCTGACTTCCACAGAGCTGAGATTTCATCAGGACTGGTGAAGAATTAATACTGTGAAACATGAGCTCAAGAGGAAGATCTCTCTCTCTACTTAAGAGAACAAAAAATTAAAAAAAAAAAAATCAAAGGGACAAAAAGATAATTCAATCGTGAGCCATCATCCTTCTACAGACTTGCCTCAGTACATTAAAACAACAGAAAATTACAAACGTGATAATCAAGTGTTTTTCAAAGTTAATCATTTCAGCTCACAGGACAGATTTTTCACTGGTGAAAGATGACACACTGCTGCAATCAACAGAGCTGTGACAATTCACTCCAGCTGAAGGTCTGGCCCATTGGTTTTTGAAATTCAAGCAGAATTGGAGGAAGAAGGCATAAATTTACAAGCAAAAAAAGATAGAGAGGAAATGAACCGTTCTGACCTTTGCACTTCCCAAGTCACAGACCAGAGAGCACAGCCCAGAATAAGGCAGTGGGCAAGAAACTGTGCTCTTCTTCACTTACTTTGCCACTAATTCCTAATGGGAGTGAAAGGAGAATGAGCAAACCAGGATGAGACTTGCTACCAAGAGATACAGTCAGGGCAGCAAATTTGGACCAAGTCATCCTGGCAAGGCAGTGCTGGAGCCAGAAGCACAGGGCACAGCCTGCACTGCCAGCCAATGCTTCCGAGCTCTCCTCCCACTGCTCCCCTCCTCAACAGGCGTGAGGCATCTACAGAATTCACCCCAATGTCACCTCATGCAGCACGAAACAAAAATATTGTAATTTAGGATGAAAGGCAGTGGTACTTCCTGAGGAAAGCATTGGGAAGAAGGAAGGTTTCTTCAGTGCAGCTCTGAACAGAAAAATATCATCCTTTTATGAGATTATGAAGCAAATATCTGCTAACAGGTATGTATTAACTACAGCTCGTTTTTCCTTCACAATATGTAGCATTTACCACCCTGTGGTTAAAAACAAAAACCCTGCTGATCTAAACCCTTTCAAGTAACATTTGTGATGCTTCCTGCTGCTCCTATTTGCCCCATCACACCTTGCCACACAAATCAGGGAGATGTGCCTCAGGAGGCGTTCAGCAGCCCCATGGATGCTGCCCCAAAGCCCTCCTGCCCCACAAGCTCAGGGCTGCCCAAAGCCACAACCTTTTGTTGTAATCCAGAGACTTGCTGTTACCAGCCAGCCCAACAGACCGTCAGGACTTAGCAGATGTCTCTGCTACTCATCTGTACTTTCTGGTTCGCAGGAAGGTAACTGTACCTGACATATGTGCAATTCATCGCTGATAATGCACAGAGTAATTGGCTCACAATGTTTCTTTCTCCATATCTTTCTACCTCTGCCCATCTCTAATTCCTTCTCCGAGCCATGCTGTCAGACCACTGTATTTCTCATATTTATTTGCCATGAGTACGCCATCAGCAGGCATTGTTAATTTTAAGGCACCGAGAAGAAAGAGCTCTCCGCTGCCTAAATTATCAGTAGGATTTCTTGGTTGAATGTGGGTGTTTAAAAATATGTATTTCAGAGCATCAAATGGTAGAAGAGAGAAAAATGAGTTACCTGAAAATTCTTTGCAGAGGGCTCCGAGTAGATTGATTTAGTAACATCTGCTCATGAGGAGACCACAGCTCTTTTAGGAAAAAGCGGAGAGCAGCAGCCAAGTCTGCGAGCTGCACGTTATACCCCTCTGAATACAGACAGGTTTGTGGAAACAGAACATGCTGTTAGTGCAGCTATTTGACAGCCTCTGAGAACATCTGCTAACGAGGGTGAACTTTATTTATTTATTTTTAAAGAAACTTGTCTTTATGACTGCTTCTATCCAAAGTGGGATTTGGGGATTCAGTTTGAGAACTATTATCGAGTGCTGTGCGCACGTCGGGGCTCTCCCTGGAAGGTCATCTCTCAGCAAAATTGGGAACCAGCAATACCACTGCTCCCACAGCTTATGCTCAAGTTACTCCGAAGTACAATGCATGTACTTCTTGGAAGGATCGGGTATAAATCATGTCTTGGAACAGAAATCACCATCCCAGTAGACAAACAGGGCTGCTGTTCCCTGGACTGAACTACCCAACTCTTGCCTTGCCTCCCGTAACAGTGAGGCTTGCAGCTTCCTGGAATACACAGCTCCAGCAGAAAATGGCTCCTGCTTCAAAGTACAGCATGCCTTGGTGGCATCAAACAGCAGCGCTCGCTTCCTTCTGCCCAAGTATTCATCAGCACCTACCACCAACAGAGCCGGTCACAGTCTGTTTGTTGTCTTCCAAGGAGTCAGCAGCAGGACGTCACCTTTACTCTCTAGGTTAAGTTTCCTCTCCCATCTGGCCCCTGCTACATCTTCAGAGAGAAGATTTCATTTACAGGCTGTTTGCCACAAAGGAAGGAAGCTGTCTGCTCCTTCTCTTCTCCGCAGGGATGATGATGCAGCATGCTTCTCTGCTAACTAGCTGCTGCTGCTGCTTGCAGCGTACAGGAAAAATGCCCATTGACTGCTGCTGACTGTTAGTAATACTCAAAAGGAAGACTTTTTAGTTTTTTTTTTACCATGAATATCCAAGTCCTCACTTGGATTGAAATTGGTCCCTTCAGGGGTGGCACAGTGGGACGAGCAATTAGAACAAAAAGCGGTGAGACTCTCCATTGCATTTCAGCTTTGTACAGAACAGAGGAACTCAAGTTCTTCTCCTGTCCTCTCCAGCCATAAGACCCATCGTGTTCAGACAGCAAATGCTGCTTGTCTCCCATACCCTTGCCTGCTTCTTATTTCCTCTCAAAAACACATTTCATCACTGCAGCCTGCCAAGGTGCCCTTTCTTTAACACACAGTGAGGCTGCATGCTGCACGTGCTGGGATGGGGCATGCTGGGACAAAGAGGGACGCAAATAGGGGGAACCAGACCCAGAGCAGGTGCTGATGACACTGTCCTGCCTGCTGTGCCCAGCCAGCCCATGCAGATCAGTGTCCAGGAGCAGTGTGGCAAGCAGGGATGGTGGGGGAGCACTCTCAGGACCAAAATTCTCTCCAAGATCTTCCCCAGTCTCTGATTTAAAAAGCCAGAATCACACAACACATCCTGTTCACAATTAAGACAAAAGCAATCTAATGATTAAAGTCACCAGAATGTAACAAAGAAGCTATTAATTATTTTCCCAAGAACCTGAGACGGAAAACAAGTCCTAACACTTGCAGATTGAGTTCAGGTTCAGGCTCGTGGGTTTTTGCAGCCCTGTTGTTCCCAGTTCTGGTGCAGGCAATAACCCCTCAGCACTCCCCCTCTGCTCTCACTGCCTCCTTTTCCTTTGGCAGTCATCTGGGGCAGCGCAGAGCTCCGCAGGAACTCCCCTGTCATGTAGCATCAATTCAACGTCCACTTGTTACAAAGCGTTATGGAGAAATAATACGCTATTCTGGGATTAAAAGATTAGAATAACGTACAATGAAGACGCAGCAGTGAGAGGTGCTGCCTATTGTTTGGCATCTTATGGCACGAGAGGCAAAGCACGGCTTGTTTTGACAAGCAACTGAAATTTCCGTTTGCTGCTTTAACAGCCATGTTTTACCTGTCATTCCGCAGGGATGGAAACGCTCGGTCGTTCAACACACGCTGCTCAAGGATGGATTTGGACATACCTACATGCCTGTTTATGTATATTTTTAAATGTCAAATTAGTGTGGAAGGCTAATTTTCCTGTCCAGGCTGATGGAGGATTTCAGGGCTCAGTACCCAGCGGCACTTCAGAGCAGACCTGCCGGATGAATAATGGGCAATTTGCAGAGCTCAGGTTTATGTTAGTTCAGAAGTCAGTCCAGACTGGCGGCTGGAGTCAAGCAGGACTGAAGAGGAGGACACAGCCCTGAAGAACACAGGACTGTTCAATACAAGCTTGCTCCTTACATGTTACCACAATAAACATAAACACTAAAAACAACGGGAACTAAGAATAATGAAATTCACAAACAATGTCAGAATAAATCCAATTGCTGCCACATTGAAGCTGCTGGAACAATGCTCCTTCATAGCATATTTTCCTGTTTTAATTTGCAATACTGCGAACAATGCGAACTTCACAATAATAGTCAGGAAGTTAAGATTCAGTTAGTTACAAGGTTTTCCTTCTTGACATTGTGGGAAGTAAATGGGACGTAAGCTTTCTGTATTAAGGAAAAGACTTCTGAGTCTGAGAGCTAGAAGTGCTTGGCTCGAGCAGAGCCCTGCTGGTGATGGGCAGCCAATGGCAGCATGGGGTGCTGAGCACAGCACCTCGCCGCCCTGAGCCCATCCATAGCAGACTGTGCCTGTTGGCATTTGGGCTCAGCCCCAGACGGAAGGGCAGAAATGAGTGTGAATCACTGACATTACTTAAAAAAGAGGAATCAAACAACTATCTCCTCCCAAGCTTGAAAAAGTCATAAGATAATAATTACAAATGACCAGAAGAAAAAATGTCTGTTATGCTTAGATGAAACTCTGACAGTGAGGGGCTGAGCAGTGCAGGCTGGTGGCTGCAGGTGGCCCCGGGCAGCCCTTCCACAACTGCTCCCGAACAATCGCAGGAAGCACTGGAAACGAAGTGCCTGTAACTTCCCTGACACCATGACAGTGACAAAAAGCATATGTCTGCTTAGCTTCAAAGAACGCTCTGTAAATGCTGCTGGTAAATAGACAGTTGTCTAAACAATTAAATCAAGGAAATCGCTCCCAAACCCACTGCCAAAGTTAGCACAGAGCCATGCAGGCACGGCGCCCGCTCACAGCACTCTGATCCCCAGCACTGCAGCGAGGCGAAGCGTGGGGCAGCCCCTCAGCCAGGAGAGCGAGCATGTGGGGTGCGGGCTGCACCTCTGCCTGCAGCTTGTGATGCTGCTCTCACTGCCCACCAGCTGCCGCCTAAAAGAGGTGCCAGGCCTGGAAGCACTGGTGCCAGCTCCCTGCCAGCAGCATCCCAGCGGGATGCAAAGCCTGGGCAGAGCCCTTGGAGCGTGGCCAGCACAGCTCACTGCCATGTGCACACTGCAGTGCTGGGGAGATGCGCATCGACCCATGGCTTCACGTGCTCCCCCTCTGCACAAATGTGCTCCTGCAAGTTACTGAGTGCACATAAAGGTGAGTGGCAGCTAGGAGAGAGCACAGCAAAAGGGATGAGGTAAGGGAGAGAAAATGTAAGATGGGGAAACAGAAAGGAAAGCAAGAACCTATTCCAATCTGCCTCCTCTGTTAGGACTGATATCACCTTTCAAAAAGGCAGCTGGCTGTCAGAGGCTCCAGCTCAGAACTTAACTGCTCAGGTGAAACCGAGGGGGATGCTGTGCCGGCTGCCAGCCACAAGGGTGAGCGGAGCGCACGGATCCTGCTCTGCCTCCCAGCCCAGCCCAGCCCAGCCGCACGGGGCTCTTGGCAACCTGCAAGAACCCACACTTTATATTAAGACAATAATCACTTGAATCCTCCAGGATATCATGAGAATTTCAATTATCTTTTACAATAAATGGTCGTGTTAAAAAAAAATTAGCAAGGTGCTTTACTGCTGAAGGAAGGAATTTCTACTTTATTTGAATGTCATCTGACCTTGATGGCACGGGACGACGTGTGAGGAGGGGTGCTGGGGCCGTACACCAGCACCGCCTGCCTTTGGAGCTGACAGGCCAGGCACTGTGGGGACCCAGGTGTCCATCCCTCCTCACCTTGCTGCCGTTATCTCACGACTGTACGTCCGTACCCGACGTGTGCTTTTTGCTCTTCCAGCTGTACCTTGGCAACATGCAATTCCAACTCTCTTCAAAGGTCAGACTTTAACCATGCAGCTGTGCACTTGGAACTGTGATGGTGCGCAGAAGGTCCACAATGTTCTCCAATGCAAGTAAATAGCAGCCCAAACTAAGGATTTAACACAGAAATTACCCTCTTCCAACCCACCAGCCCGGTGCAGTTGGTTTCAGCCTGAACTTTACGCAGCACTCACACAGCAGCTTCTCCAGTGCGACCCTATTAAACACAGGGGTCCTGGCCAGCACAAACTGCTGCATTTCCCACGTGATAATTTCCAAGGAGCAGAGATCACTCCATAAATGTATTCCAGTGCATTCAGGCAAGATTCAGATCTGAATCATGCTAGTGTAGATCTATTTTAATTTCATAATCTAGCCTTTAGCATTTTTCATTTGTAAGAATACCACGGGGGTATATATACTAAATATTTTCTACAGCCTGCTAGGTGAGAGTTACAGCTGTGTTGTCCAAAGCACACTCTGATCTTAGATGCATCCATTAGTGGCTTAAGAAGAATCAGGCCGTTCCATCAGCCTAGCAGATAACGCACAAGCCATCATTTACACGTTATCCCTCCTGGCAATATTGTGATTTCCACTTGGCCCCGGAGTAATACACCATCAGTATTAGCAATTTTCCTTGTAAATTAATCAGAACCACCTAGCAAATAATTACAAACTTCTCTTCCAAATCTATTATCTTCAAGTTTAAATGTGGGCAGATGGCAGGCCTTAGGGCATGCTTTATTCCAGGTATGGAATTAATTGATGATTTCTCACATTATAAACAGAGAACTTTGTATTATTGTTGAACTCCATTTTTTTCCCCTCTCATCCTATTAACGTTCATGCTAGGTAAACGTCTGGCAGCAATTAAACGTGAATTTTAAATACGTGGCCGATTTCGACTCCGGTGCAAGTACCACAGGCTTCCTTCTCACTGACACACTGATACTCCAAGCTCTTCTGCGATGCTCATCCTCTGATGGTAAGAATTAATTCACTCCTCAGGCTGCCTGTCCTTGAGAGGAGTTGGACACTTCTCTAAATAGAACTATGATACGCACAGCAGTTTCAGAATATAAATAGTCTAAGACATTTGGGTAGGAAAATCAATTTTTGCTTCAAATTGATACCCTAGAGCTGAGAACTGATTATTCATTAATTAATTAAGCTTTCAGCAAGCACTGGATCTTTGGAAGCCCAGCCAAGGGGGGAGGAGAGCTCCCGGAATACCTGGTCCAATGCATACATGGAATATCTAACCTTTATATTTGGATTTCTCAATAAGCCAATGAACTGATACCACCACCCTTAAAAACAGTATGTAGGCACAGACTCATGCAAACTGCTCCTCTTGCCATCCTCATCTTGTTCGATGGGTTCTGAATCTCACACTCACGCATCCAGGGACTTGGGAAGTCTCCATTCAATTTGAACACCCACCCACCACGGACTTAGACACACACCAAGGTCTGCCTCGAAGGCAGTAGGGCTGTCTGCATCATTTACACCCATCAGATCAATTAAAATAATCTTGTAATTAAGAACGTATTTCATGCTCAATACCTTTTCCTCGGAACAATGTGGTACCTGCTGTTCTTTATTCCTCATAAAACGAGGACAGATCAAAAATAAACCCACCGCCTATTGCTTAGGTTTCACGCGTCAGTGCCCTGATGAGATAAAAAATATCTACCTTATCTTAAATAAAATGAATGTGAGCAATCAGAGGCAGCAAGGGTCCACTATGAACACAGCCATACCTTAAATTAAACCACTATTATTCGTGTTACTCTATGCAGAGATGGAGTTCCTTTTGTAAGAAATAAATACCTCTTCATAAATCATAGCCCTACAACAAAGCACTGAGTGTTTAATTCATTGCTTCCTTCCTTTATTATTTTTCTTTATGACTTCCTCATTTGGAACTTCTCCTATTCCATCACTCACACAAGGAAAAACAAGCTCATGCAATTATACATCGCATTTCCCTCTTCTGGGCGGAGGGGGAGGAAACCAGCTCAAAACAATTGAAAACATTAGAGAGGTTTTCCTGGTTGAGACCAGTGACAAACACAGCACAGCGTGCCTCGAGCTGCTTCCTCCCTAGGACAACCCATCAGCACTGCACGAGGAGATCTGAAATTCATATCCAACCAAGGGAAAACCCCAGTGAAACAGCTATTACAGAACATTTCTTCTTAGACATTCTCAAGAATTATGCAGGTATTAATATGAAACCTGTGAGACAGAGATGGTACAAACAGAAAGCTTTGTTCTTGCTTTTCATTTGAGGAAGCTCTGTTCTTTGTCAGCAATTCATAACCAACAAAATGAAATCAGAACTTCACTGGGTAAAAGACAGAAAAAGACAAACAGCTTTTAATAATGTATAAAGTTGATCACAGCGCATTGCTGAGACTAAGATCCAGTGTGGGTATCAAACAAACACACCATTACGACTGCATGGAAGATGCCTAATGCACAAGGAATATGATTAATTTTAAACAAGCAATTTCACCGTCCAAGGTTCTCAGAAGCAATTAATCACTCTGAACATCCTACCTTTCCCCCAGCCCATCTACCCGAGGTCCTCTTAAAGAAGCCTTGCTTTCACAGTATGACGACTCTCCCCCCGCTCTGAAAATCCAGTCAGCTCTAAAAGCACAGCAACTGACTCTAAAAGCTGCTGATTTTCATAACTGGAGCAGAATGCTTCCAGCTACCAAGGCCTAGAAGTCCAAGGAGTAGGCAAGCAAGAACACTGGGGTTTCTGCGGGCCAAATTCAACCTCCTTGAGCAGGAAAATGCTGATCTTGTTTATCTGAGTGAGGAAGCTCCTATCATCTCCGAGGCTCTTCAATGATCAGAAAGCTTCAGGAGATGCTTGGAAAGGGACAAAGATTTGCTATAACCAGAAAGCATGGACTGCATTCTCTCAACAACGCGTTGAGCCCTTTGAAGACAAACAGGAATATTTAACAATATGGTTTTAAATAAAAAAGGAGGGTAGATGCAACTCAATTCCATAATTAAAGGGTTAATTATAGGCATGATAAAAATAAGTTTTATGTTTTACAGTGCTCACCCAATCCCTATAATCTGGTCATAAATAAAAGGGCTGATGATAAGGAATGCTGCAGGCAGGAGTGCAACTCACCATCTTTAATGGGCAGTTATATGACATGCTGCTAGTACATTGGCAGTAAATCAGCAGAAACATCTTTTATAGAGTTCTAGTTTTTATGATGTCATTAACTTTCCTCCTTATACTTAAGGGATAATGAAATAAAGTCATGAGGAGGGATCAAAGGATGAGCCCGAACTGTGTAGTTTGAAATGGCCACAGGGGAATCAATTTTGCCCACACTTTCTTGCAGACATTTTGATGGCAGAAAGGAGCAAAGAGTGGAGGAGGCAAGACAGACCGTAACACTTTTGGCAAACCTTGAATGGCACAAATATTAATGAGTTGTTTTATGTGCAGAGTTCTTTAAGCAGTGCTACGGCGGCTTCAAAATAGTGCAGGTTGGCAATAATTTAAACACACGAGGTGGTGGGATCAACACCACATTGAAAGGAACTGCAAGACTGGGTGCAGAGTTAGCCCACATTACTGGAGAAATGCCAGGTACAGCAGGGTCATCTCATCCCCTCGTGTAATTAGAAACACCAAGAAGGAGGGAGATCAATAGGGTAATGCACAGCATACAATAACCAGCAGACACCATTAAACTAAGGCAGTAACACTGGAAAATTGTAGCAGTTATGAACCATTTAGGTCAAGTCAGGCATCAATCTAACACAAATGGAAGAAAATGCTGCCAGCAGACCTGGATCTAATTAAAAACAAAAAACAAAAACCACCTTAAATATAAGTAAGCCTCCCCCTGCCAAGACGCAGTCACTGAGATTAAAATTATTCCCACGGTGTTCCTATTAGACAAGCCCTATAAAACAGGTTGAAGCTTCTTGCTTTTGTTGAGGTCTGGAAGCAGCTTCCAGTGTGATCCCCAGTGCAGAATGGCTCTGGGCTCCCTTCTGACAGAGCCCAAGAAGAAACCTCTGATGCTGAAGTTCATTTCTCACCACTACCTTCACTGGAAGAATGGGAAACCAGAGCTGTTCTCACTTCTGGCACATTGTAACTAGAAATTGGTAGATCTAATGTTCAAATAGATATTCTGAATGTCTCAAATGGGAGAAGACAGAATTTTGTCTTTTTATGAGCAAGAATTCTTCTTACTGAGCCAGTACTGAAGTCAGACTGCAGTACTGCCTGGAGTAGCCCTCAGCTTCACTGATGCCACCAGCATTATTGCTGTGTTTTGCAAGAACGTTCCTGAAAAGGGTGAGGAGACAGCTTCAGAAAATAAACTGCATTTCTGAAAAAAATAATGCAAAAAAAAAATCCCCAAACCAACCTTATGTCTAAATAATGTAGCAGCTTGTGTGCGTGCATGCATGTGCAGACTTCTTAAGGAGCAGATATACATCTTGTTACTGTAAATGAGCTGCTATTTGGATGCTTCTCCACTTTGGAAAAGATCTCCTTAACAACCAGAACCAATGTGGGGTGGAAATGGGAGCACAACTCTGAGCAACACGTACAACAGGTCCGTGGGTAACAGACTTCATCAACACATATCCACTGCAGTTCAGAATTTATAACCTTGTTTAAAAGATACTGCTTCATTTGCACAGAGGACCAAGAAACTCCCTACAAAACAGCGCACATTTTTCCCTTCTAAGGAACGGCGTCCGACTGAGACACAACCGGGGGCTGGTTTACTTTTCCACTATCACAAAGCATTCATCTCACACATTGGTCTAGACTTGAAAAGGAAGCGCCGTTTGTTCAGCACCTCATGACTGCCCACGATCGCAGACCTCAGACGTGATCCAAAACCCTGCGAGGTGAAGATCCTGCCCTGCTGCGCAGAGCAGCGCTGCGTTCCGACGGCGGTGTGTGACAGTGTGACAGCGCGCTGTGCTGGAGAGCCGTGTCTCTGCTCACCTGAGCGATCTGCTCAGCTGCAGAGGATCTATTTCCAACATTAACATCTGCTAGATTTGGCTCAAACAAGATGCTGTGCTCAATCTAGGTTACATCTACTGCTGTCGGCTTGCTGAGGGCAAGTAAAATCAAAACATGCCATTATTACTCCTTGCTCATCCTCTAAAAGCTGGGAGGCTGAACCTGTGCTTCCGGATCTTTCCTTACTGATGATTGCTCTCCCACCCACCCGTTCAATTGGAAATTCTGTGTCTTCCATTGAAGGAAGACACGCACTATGGGCTGTTTCTTAACACACAAATTGCATGCAGCCTGGCTCTCCTCCTCCTTGCAGCCCAGCGCTTTCTTTCGCTCGCTTTGCATAACCGTTCAGGAGACCTTGCCATGAAAATGGAGAAGTTAATTAGCCCATCTTAGGGATTTGCACGAGTAGGTGGGAAGCTCGAGGTCTGTGCATCTGTCTGCAAACACAGCGGTCAATTAGCAAGAAGAATGTTTATCAACAAGTGCCGTTCCATTTTCCATAAGCACCTCTCAGCACAGTACTAGCCATGCTCTATGGCAAGGATCAGACGTGTTAGCTAAGATGCTGCAGGTTGCTCTGCCCAAGTACCATGCAGCTTGCAGCAAAGTACCGACTCCACTCATCTTCCCATTCAAAGTGAAACTGTCTTTCATCTGATAAATGCACGCAGCAGTGCCATGGAAGGGTAACCCATCCTGCCTGCCACAGCATAATGACAGCTGTGTCAGCGTGCCTGTCCATCTCCTGCAGACCTGCCTCTGGCTGCCCATCCTCCTCCCAGCTGCACGCTGCTGCAAGTGCCAACCCGACAGCAGGTGCTGGAGGTGGAGGGAAGCTCTGCTGCTGCTCTGAAAGAAGGGAGGGGAGCGAACGGAGCAGCTAATTGTATGCATGGCAACTCTCCCTAAAAACACGAAACTGAGTTATCACAGTGTTTCTTATAGGGCTTTATGCATTCAAACTTCTCTAAATGAGGGACTACGCCACGCATTCCGCATTGCCATAGAGATGATTGTACACCATTACCTAAAATTGAACCGAGTCCGTTCAACCTACCCTGCGCTCCAATTTGTCACAGAAACTGTTTCCCTGGCCCATTCACATAATGAATGTGGATATGAAGTTAATGCTGAGGAAAATAAGCACCCTCAGGGTTATTCTAGCCTACCCTTCTCTGTCATTCCCTGTGTTACTTCTTTGGCAGTATCATACAGAAGTATTTTTTATTTTTTATTTTTTTTTAAGTTGAAGGGCAGTGGCACATCAGTAAGATGGGACACAAGCAATCTGCAGTCACCTTGCTGGATGGAAAATGTTTTATTGCTACCTATGTCAAAATCTAGCAGGATCAATGATAAAACTTGTTTTGTTTTCATAGAAGATAGTGAAGGACGTACTGGACAGGTATATTTTGTCAACCTAATGTTTCATTTTTACAGAAAATTTGTCAAGTTCATCATATATCTCATTTAGTGAAGTAGGAAACACACATCACGTTCCACATATCCCAGAAGCACAGTACGTCCAGGAGCACTCTGGATGAAGTCCTGTCCTACCAAAATGAAAGGCTGAGCTCGCATTAATGCCAATCATGTCACAACTGAACAAGCAAAGTCCCTTTTTGCTTAAACACAGCCATAGGAATTCAGCTCTGTTACTTCCTTGTGCATACTTCCCAAATTCCCTCCAGTTTGGATTTAGCCATGCACGTTTCTGATTTGCAAGCATCCTACATGCATTCTTTCATGCTGGAAAGTATACGTTTTCTTAAAATGTTACAGGTCCTTGAACATTTATCCTACCTTAGCTACACTGCACATTTCCGACTGAATTTGTAAGCTAAGATAAAAATATTATGAAGCATTTCTCTCTAAAGAGTATCACATGCTCAAAGCAAAGCAAAACAGCCTTTGTTCAGGACTCCAACAACTGCAGAGGACTTGCTGTTCAGCATACCTGACCACTGCTGTGCAGCTGGAGTCTGCAGCTGTACCTGACCAACAAGTGTGCTGGACCTCCACTACTGGGAGACACTCATCACCACCCAACAGCAGCAGTGCACACATACTGGATCAAGCCTGTACTTCGCAGATACCAGCAGGACCAACGAGCCTTGAAAGGTGAGGCTTGCAAAGTGGGAGGTTAAAAGCAGCATAGCCTCCAATTCCCACTGCCAACTAGTGGTAACTAGTATCCAAACAAATACAAAGGGTCCATGCAATTAGTATGCAAAGATGCATGTGCAGAGGGCAACGTGATCGAGATTTCATTTTTAGGGTTTCCACAGAGGTTTTATCTATGACCTAACTGGATTTTACCTTGGGTATTCTGCATCCTACCGACATGCACAGCACAAGCCAGACAGACTGCGGAAGGGGTTGCCTAAAGATAGCATTTCCCCACTGCTGAGACTGCAATGCTCCTCCATACAAACTGCAGTGGTTTCTTCTTTGAAGGATTGCTAAGTGGTAAGGACAAAACCTGGGACTGCCAGGCTCCAAGCATCACAACTCCTTACGGCTTTACGGCAGAACGTTAAGACAGGATGAAGAATTAGCTGTGTCAAGGAGAGAATTTGCTACTGTCACATTTGTTTAGTTATTTGTAGTTACAAATATGATTTGCTGCTACCAAAAATCAACTAGGCTGTGTTAAAAGTGTAATTTGATGCCCGGCAATAAATCTCTTTAATAAAGGTGTGGCAGAGATGATGTTACCCATATATAAAGATTAATCTCCATTTAAATGTATCTAAATTCAGGAAGCTGAAGGACGCCGGCGCAGAGCGAGGCTTCCCATGGAGCTCCCCTCGCTTTGTGGCTCCCAGTCAATGCTCATTCTTTCTGCTGCCCGCGTGGTTGTACTTTACATTTAGCCACACAGTTCTATTTATTATTCTCACTCTGAACTTTCACGGCATCCCTTTCATCAGCTAAACTCCCCCTTTCGAAACAAACATCTATTTGAACAAAAACAGTCTTTACTCAAAAAAAAAAAAAAAAGAAGGAAAAAAAAAAAAGAAGGAAAAAAAAAAAAGAAAAAAAAAAGGGGGGGGGGGAGAAATCAAAGCATTTTTAGTGAAATGAAGTTTTCTGGACTGAATTACCCAGCCTACACCATAGCATGCTCAGCCACTGGAAATTATTTAGAAACAACCGAGGGATGGGGCCAAAGGCCCGGGGCCTTTATCTGCGCCGGATGATTGATGTGCTGCGGCCCCGCTGCGGGGAACGGCGATGTTATCTGTTGCTAGCAGCAACAGTCAGGGGCGCAGCGTGGGGCCAGCAGCGGCCGTGGAGCTGCGGCAGGCCCGCACACAGGGACAGACAAATGGGCTTTTCAGCCGGACAGGTCTCGTGGGGGGCTGTGACATAAAGGGCCCTTTGGAAAGGCTGGAATTGTCAGCCCTTTGATGGCCGCATGCTGGGCCATTAGCTTCTGTTACTAATTTGCGGTGCATGTGAGAGGGCAGAGCGGAGGAACACCTGCGTGCGGCTCGGCGCTGCGGGACAGAGTGGGGATAAAGGCTGCAGAGTGGGGAGAAAGGCTGCAGAGGAACCCGGCCGTCCGAGGGGAGACGACAGCAGCCGTTCCTGCTGCAGCCAGAGAAAGGCTGCTCTGATGGAGCACCAAGCTGTGTAACTCAGACCTGGAGATGCAAAGAAACCGGGGAAATGCAGAGCTAACAAGGGGCCACCTGGAGCACAGCACGCTGGGTTCTGCAGGACTTTCTGGGCAGAGGCAATGTGCTGTGGTGGGACACACAGGAAGGGCTGGCAGGAACCTGTGCTGATGTGTGCTGAGTCTGCCATCCCCCCTTCTCCTCCAACCCTGCGTGCAGAACACAGAAATACAATGAAGGAAAAAAACACTGCAGATCACAGAATGGCTTAGGTTGGAAGAGACCTCCCAAGCCTTGCCGTGGGCTGCCCAGGGCCCATCACAGCCTCCAGCACCTCCAGGGACGGGACTGCTTGTGGCTGGCTCATGAGCAAAGCAGGAGGCCGCTGGGACCGGTAGTCTCCCAACCCCAACACGTGCACCCCTCACGGTGCTTTGCACGTCCACCAGCCCTCTCATCACGACACCCCGAGGTTTCCCCACCTTGTATCACGCTGAGCAGCTCAGCAAGCGGCGCGCCCAGACTGCTGGTAAGATCAAGGAGTGCTGGGAGCACGGTGCAGACCTGCCGGCTCCTCGCCCTGTGCTTTGAACACAAAACCACGCTTCCTTTGTTGGTTAGCATTCAGGATGCTGAAATTATAAGCACTCAAGACTGCAACTTTAAAGATTATTATAAAGGCAACATGTGTGCAAGCAAGGGGAGGAGGACATGTTGGGAAATAATCCGCAGTTTGTACTACAGTTCGTGAGCCACTCCAGTGACTAATGAACATGTTAACTTCCAGGATGATTTTCACTGAAAAGTTTTTCCAACCAAGGAAGGTGTCCTTGAGTAACGGGATCACTTGCAACTCTCACAGCACCACAGCATCACACAAATACCACTTGAGTGAAATTAAAGAGGCATCAGAGACCAATGCAACATCCAAACCAATGGGATCCCAGCTCCAGGGAGGACAAGGAAAGCCCACCATGGAAGGCACAGAGCCTAAGGGAGCACAACCTCTGCAGGACTGCTTGCCATCAGCCCTGGTGCTGCACTGTGCCAAGCTGCCCATCAGCCCCGGGACACCAGACCTCCAGCTCTGCCTTGTGCTCCTACATTAGCTGTAAGAACATGGCTAAGAAAAGCAAGCCTGTGGTCAAGACGGCCTTCCGTTCAAAATAAGGAGCTCCACCATTTTTGTGGTGGTTCTCTTAGAGTGGTTGTGAACTGAAAAGGTTGAAAGCCACTAAATAGACTCCTTAAGCGAGGAATGAAATATACCTACTGTTAAAAAAGAGGTTTGGGTAAAGGGGAAACAGATTCTGACCAAAATGAAACACAGTGTTATTAGAAGCATATTGCTACAAATCTCAAATCAGAGAACGCCAACAGTAAGGCTCTGAGAAGCTCTGAATCCAGCTGCTCAACGTGTCTTTAAGAACACATCCTTCCTACATGTGCTTCCAGCTTGGTAGCAATTGAACGTGTTTAAATATCTCAAAACCTCAACTCATGAGATCTTGATAAAGCCATTGTAAGCTTATTTTCAATGACATGTTTGCCTTAGATTTCACTGCTGCTGATAAGAACTCATTTCTTTTAAAGCAAATTCTGACAAAATCGATCAACTTGAGAAGCTCTGGTGAGTGAAAAACAGCGTGCAAAGTAAAGCTGCAGCCATGATCTGATCCCATGCAGCCCGCAAAGCCCCTCTGCCCCACATGCTGAGCTCTGCTGGGACTGCTGCAACTTCCCTCCGCTGCCACAGAGATGAAGAAAGCCCTGCTGCTCTCCCACTCATTGTCCAAGGCCAGTGAGGGAAAGAGCTACCCGAACAGAATGGCAAAAGGATGTTTGCCCAAGGCACAGACGGACCAGAGATAAGGTTCCGATCAGATCAGGTGCAGAGCATGAAGCAGACTTACTGAGGATCTTTCACACTCCTCCCCTCCAGTAAAACAAACCAGAAAAAAAAAAAAAAAAACACAAAAAGGCCCCTCATCCTCAAAAGCTCACAAAAAAACCCGTCCTGTGCCAAACACACTGTTCAGACACCGAACCATTCGCACACCTCATGCCTGAGGTTATGATCCATCCTGCCTGCCCTCTGCAGCCCACAACAAAGAGCTGGCAGGCATCCCCACAGCTTTGTTTCTGCACTTTTCAACACTATTCAGCCCCTTCCTGCAATCATTTTCTCATTTTCCCTGGCTGTCCAGTAGAGCAATGAAGAAAATTAATGTGAAACTGCAAACTGCCCTTCTTATTTTTCTTTCTCCTTTGAGAACCTGCCCTCCTTTTTGATCTTCCCAACAAGCCCATCTGATTGCTGATCCAACCACCTGAACAGAAACTTTAAAGCGTTAGTCACCGATGCACAACGCGTCACAGCACTTTGGGCCAACAAGATGGGTAATGTATGGGCACTTCAGCTGAAAGCATGCCACAGCCCTTCTTCCTAAACACCAGACTGGTCTGAAGTTCATTTGCATACCTCTTCATGCATGTTCAAACGCTGAGACTTCTTTTAACACTACGCTGCCCCAAACAACTCCCACTGCTATTCAGAATAGCAGCATTGCTGGAAGCTTTTGAGGAACTGATTTTCTTTCTTTTTGCCAGATTTTAGCATTTATTTCTGAAAGGCAGCTACCACATCAATCCTGCCAACCCCACAGCTCAGAGGCCATCGTTCAGCTGAGGAAATCAATAGAAGCCCTTTCCAAAATCCACGGATCTGTGTTCTGCCTTCCCCCACGATACCTTAAGACCCACCAAATCTGTGGATGAAGTGGGGCCCGCCAGGCTCTGCTGCCCAGCCTTCTGCCCTGTGTGCCAAGCACAGTGCCGCCGATCAGCAGCACACAGTACTGATCACCAGCCTGCACCAGCATCCCTCAGATAAAACGATTAACTTCACATCGATCGCTGCCCATTATACAAACAAAGTCACTCGGATAAGATTCTGCTGTGGAATCAATTTCTTTTGGTTTTGATAACAAATGCCTTGGCTTTTATTTCCTGCATAAATATCTGTTCTTTTCATTTATGTATCACGAGCCCATTGCAGCAATGGCAGAAGCCTCATCTTGTTCGGTGCCTGCTAGGGGTTTCTACATGGTGCCCCTCACCCAGCAGATGCAGCCCAGCTCCCCAGGCCTTCTGCCCTTCTGGGCAGGTTTTCAGCCTCTGCTCCAGTGTTCAGCAAAGGAAATAACACGGAGAACTTAAGAAGAAATGCTGACAAAACAGACAAAAAGGCCACTACCCTATGGATCTGCTGTAATACCTCCTCACACAGCCCCAGAAAGAGTGTTTGTGGCAACAGTCCCTTAAATTCCCTCCCCTCCCTGCTCTAAATAGGAGCCATAAATAGGATTTATATAATGAAGCTGATTCTGGCACGCCTGAAAAAGTTCTATTTGCTAAGAAAAACACTTGAACAAAGATGCACTGTGAAACGTATCATTGTTTGTTTGTTCTCAAATACAAATATGCAAATAAAGACACAATATGTTTTAAAAAATAATAAAGTCCTAAAGAGCTGTCCAAAAATAACACAGCCAAGCTTGAGGAGAAGATGTGAATATAAAAGTCATAATTATCTACCAGTAGGATTAATCCAAAGAGATCGGTTGGAAATAAAAACAAAGACAGAAAACAAGGGCAGTGCTAACTAACCACACGAGAGCACAGCATTGGTTCCAAGGCAGGCAGGTGGCTCCCCTGGCACCTCAGCAGCACACAGCACTGACTGGCAGCGCGCTCTGAAGCCCTGCTGAGGGCTGCTGGCTCACCGCACTCCCAGGGCTCACCTCACGCACGCTACCCAGAAAAGCAGCTGCCCCTTCCCCCTTTCAGAAACCCACTCACGGTTAGATTGAGATGCTGCTGCAAATATCACGGTGCTACCATGCTTTCTCACAAATCCAGGCAATGGATAACACTGCTGCAGGTTAATCTAAATGAGCTGATGCTCCAGTTCAATTCCTCCAGACATCACTCAGTGCACAGCTTGGCGATGCTCCTCGGAGCTGGGCTGTGCTGCTGTGGGAGCCTGCCGAGGCCAGCACCTTGCCTGTGCCACCAGGGCACGGGGGACATGCCATATGGCACTCACTCCACAGCCAGTGGTGCACTCTGTTGGTGCTGCAGCTGTGGGCTCCTCATGCTCCCTAATATCTGCTCTACATTGCTATGAGTTCCAGCTCAGGCTGCACATGATCACAACCCTCCTCTGGGCTGCAGGCTTTCCTGGATTAGCAGAGTGTTCTGGATATGGTCAGACTCTGTTGCTTCCAGGTGACAGAAACATAAAAAGTCACTGGTTCGTTTTTATCTAAGACAAAGGGCTGGGAAGAAGAGGGAGAAAGAGAATATAAAATTAAAAACTACACATGGCTGCAATTGTCCAGTTCATGAGTAATGTTTTAAGAGCAAAATATTTCCTCCTTGTCCTTTTGGGTGTTCTCCATCCCACTTTCTCCAAACAGGCATGTGATGCTGCAGGAGTGACCCTCACAAGGCCTGGCATTCGAGGAAGGGCAGCAGTTTAGCCACCTCTTTGATGTTCTGTACAACAACTAAAAGGACCCTCATTTTTATTACATTATCCTGCAAAGATGTGGTCTTGCCTTGGCTAAGATTTCACAAGAACTCTTGAAAGGGATGAGCTAAAATCATCTCTCGGGAAAAACAGCTCAGCAACAAAACCTGCAAAAAAACCTAAAGCACCAGAAACCAACCACACACACGCACACACACTTCCAGGCATTTAATTACAAAATATATGCGTATGACAGACATCAACAAGCCTACAGGAAGATTTCTGCTTCAGTATTCAGTGCAGCTGCAATAAATATTTCAAGGTTTCAAATGGATGCTTTGCAACAGCACAGTTTTCATTTGCACAAGTGCCAGAAGGAAGAATTCAACACAGGCTTAAAGCAAAACCAGAGTATTTTCCTGTAAAACTTTAATTGGGAAACTGACAATATATAATCTGTACATCACTGCCTCCGAGCTGTTGTTAAAAAATTAAAGCTGTATCAAAAGCAATGCTTTGTTAAATTAACACGTTATGCATACCAGACAATCTGCACCAGGAAAGAAAATAGCTTTGAGTCAAAAAGCACTGATTGTTATGGTTGTCACTGAAAGACGGAGCTGCGCAGCATAGGCAGACAAAAGCGTTTCCTACCTCCTACCTACATGCAGACACACGCCCTCGAAAACATGTCCTCTTTATTTCCAATGCTGAGCAAAGCCGAGGAGAACACTTCCTATCCGTCCATCTCCACGTGCAATGGCAATGACTACCACTGTCCACTTGAACAATGAGGACCTCAGGCTGTGAGGCTCGGAGCATCTTGCCCAAGGCCACCTTTAAAGTACTAATTTAAAACCTCGCTTTGCCCAAGGTCTCTCTCTAAATCTTGCCCATTATAATCCTGCAGTTCGCTCAGCAAACGCACCAGGAAAATAAATCAGGTGCCCTAAGCAGTCCTGAGAATATGACAAGCACCCCTGCTCTAACCCTTGCAAGCCCATGGCACCACCACCATCCCTTTGGCTTCAGGCTCATCAGGCAGGCTGGCTTTGAAGGGTGACTTATCGCTCCGTGCCCGAACTCCAGGCAACCGACAGCCTCAGGGAGACTGAGCTGCCTGCAAACACGGAGCGCGATCCCTCAAAAAGACCGGCTCCTCTCATCTGTTTCAAGCTGTTCGCCTCCAATTTGAAGGGCCAAAGCACTTTTCGAAGATGTGATCGATAGCACTTCCCCAGTACCGCCTTACAGCCTTTGCACAGGACGGTCTCTGCCGGCTCCACCGCGCACACCGAGACTCTAAGGCACGGCTGTGGTCTGCAGTGGTTAAGACGGGTTAACAGTTTTGAAGCTTTTAAGATAAGAAAAATTTCCCTTGACGTTATAAACTCTTCAGGTGGTTACAGACAACAGTTTCTGCTTTTTTGATGTCTTCTCAGAAAAGAGCTCACCGAATTTTATCAGTCTCTGGGGTGACCATCAGATAACCAAGCTATTCCTGTCTGAACCACTCAATGCATCTCCACCTTCCTGTCACTGGCAATCCACAAGACAACCAGGGGACTCGAGCTAACCGCACAGCTCGCAGCGTACATGATTAAGTAGGTGGGAACTGATGCCAGCTCAGCTCGAAGTGTCTTTCTCTGCTAACCAGAAGCTCGCCGCAAGCTGCGGAGGGGAATGACCACAGATAACACACTGATACCGAAACCGTTTGGTGAAGCTGCAGCATCCTGTTCGAGTGCTCTCAATCTCTCAGAAATGAACCTTCAGCAGGAAACTGCCTGCACTTACATAGGCTATGTGGCACGTATTACTGACTCTTGTTTTCAAGGGACCATTTATTACTCTCTCCCGCCCTCTCCCTTGGCTCCCTAGAAATGATCTGAATCAGGGCTCTTAGAGAACAGCAAGTCCTTAGTGGGAGGGAAAGACGCTTAAAACAAATCTGTGACCGCCCTCCACCCATCACAGCTTGATGCCTGCCAGTTACACAGCACTTATTGGCCTTGGGCTTCTTCGCTGTCATATCCTAATCTTCATGCTTCAAGCTCTTTTACTCTTAAACCAGCCTGCTACTTGGCGTGGATGCTATTAAGCAGCTTTGGAAGAACAGTGTGAACACTGTGGGGAAAATTTGTTTTGCAAACTGGAAGAGAAGGTTTGATTTAACTTTGATCATGAGCCTTATAATCATGCTTGTGTCAACATCTGCTTGTATTCTGCTACAAAAAATGCTTACATTGAAGAGCCTTGTGAACATGAACGATTTCTGAGAACAAGTTCTGAATCTTTGGTTCACTGAAATAAGAATATCCCTCTGCACTTAGCTTCTCAGCTGCTCAGGCTGCTGCCCAGGCCCTGCAGGTCAGTCCTCACCTACTGATGGCAGCAGGAAATTTCACCCACTGACTTAACCTGGTGTTCTTAACCAG
Organism: Phasianus colchicus; assembly: GCF_987193195.1. NCBI lineage: Eukaryota > Metazoa > Chordata > Aves > Galliformes > Phasianidae > Phasianus > Phasianus colchicus. The sequence continues at coordinate 11,651,601 of NC_143453.1, read as the reverse complement.
GACACGAAAAGAGGGCACATGGCTTTGGTGACTCACCAGATCACTTTCGGAGTTTTAACCACTGAAGCTGACAGCACTGGCTCATCAGCCTTTTAAAAATGATGCATGTTTTATCCTTCTCAGCATTACCATTTTCTCCCCTTGGTAATTACTGACTGGTCTGAGTGTGATGCTGCATGAATTAAAAGCACATGCTGTGCCACTGCAGTGTTCCAATTGCTACACAGGGCCCAAAATCTCAGCTTGAGCAGCCCGTCTCAAGGCTAGCAGGAACTGCCCCAAGATTAAGCATGACCATGCCCAGAAAACCTAAGAACCACAGTTGACAGCCTCTAAAGCAGACCTACCATAGTAAAGAACTGGTTTAAAACAAATAGATAAACTCAGGTTTGCAAACAGCTAACAGTTACACGGTCCTAACGTGCTTCTTAGAGACTGACGGTGCAGCTTGCTGGAGAATGCATGTCGAGAGTCACTTAGACCGCTCCTGGGACAGTCCAGTGCCCAGCCAGCAGAACTCGGGCACACCACCATACTGGGCACACCACCATACTGGGCACACCACCATACCGGGCACACCACCTGGAGCTGCACTGCAGGGACCAGCCAGCCTGTGCTCCAGTACAGAGCACTGCAGACAGGGCCACCACGAGGACACAGGATACCAACTTCCCACCATTCTGGCTGCAAAACTTGGAATGCTCGCAATTAGTGGTACAGGACTATATCTATAAAGAATTTATAAATAAAACCATTAATTCTGTTAAAATCTACATGTGATATTTCTTGAGTGTGCTACTTACATCACTGTAAGGACCATGAGTTCTTGCTAGATTTTTGATTTTATTTTTTTGAGCTATATACTAACACCATAATCAAAAGCAATTTTCAGCTCTAAACTGACCTCAGGGTTACCAGACTCTATGGCAAACTTTTTCCTTTCATTGGAAATACACTGTACAGCCAAGATGTTAGCACATACACCCCGGATGGGCCACGGGGCTAATTAAAAAGTATCTTTGGTTCTTGTGTCTGTTCCAAGAACAGTATAGTAAAGCAAACTTTAAAAAAGTCACGAAACAAAGTGCCACAGAAGCAGACAATTCACACAAAACCAAAGCAGAGCTCAGAGTGACAAACAGTTTTACTCAGCCTCAGTGCCTTTGAGTTCCTGACCTGTGAGGAGCTGAAAAATGAAAGACCAGCTGCAGTCACTGGGAGCTAAGCTGAACATTGGGTATTTTCAGCTGGAAGTTAAACATTTCTCTTATAGCACCAAGCCCATCAAGCAACAGGTTTTAAAGCAAGATGGACAATGACCAACTTTTGGGTACAGCAACGACTGAACTTTTGAATTACACCACTGCCTCCAAAAAGGTTTTACTCCAACAAATAGTCTGCTATTAATCTAGCACCTGGCCCTGCTGGCTGCCAAACAGCACTGAAAGGCCTCCCGTCCCTTTGCAACTCATCTCTCACACACAGGTTGCACACTGCTGTTGCCCTTGTGCTGCATTCCCTGGCTTTCTTGCCATTGGTCCTTTTGCATCACATAAGCAGGACTGCTACACTTCCACTGACTTACTTGTCGTAAGAAGGAGAAAGGCACATGGCTGTTATTTCACTTTGTAAAATGCCACTGTGCAAGTCATGGTGACTGGGGCCAGACCCAACAAGGAACAGCAATGCTGAAATGCTAAGGAGATAAGAAGTGAAAACTGAGTGCCCAGAAGCCGTTCACACGGCTGAGCAGGGCTTCAGCTGCACGGCTCCTCTCCTAGAGGAGCAGCACTGCAGACGTGCAGCCACCACTCCAGCACCCATCCGACTCCTGCTCCTCAACCTGCCCGCCCTGATGGAAGCAGACATGGTGCCATCCCTCTGCTCTCCCACCCATCACAAGCACAGGAGTGCTGCCTTTCTGCAGTACACGCAGCTATGTTCCCCAGTATGTTTGCATCTTAGCAGCCTGCTACACTGCAGCCAGGCTGAAACACCAAGTGAGAAAGAGAGAAACCTCAACCTGCAGCACACAACAGATTTTCTCCCATTTGCAGTTTTCGCAGCAGAGCCACCACACCTCTCAGTATGTTACCAGAGCCTTTCTATGGTGTGAGATCTCACTTAGGATTGTATCTGTTTTGCTAAATTACAGTTGCATCTATGTTTTCTGTTAAGACAATGAAGATTTGTCCCTAGCCCTTAATAACGAATCACAGTTTAAAAAAGGAGACAGATATGTGATTCAAATGAGCAGAGGCCACAAACCTACAGGAAACCCTCCCTTACCTAGAGATATGCAGGTAGCTTTATCATCAGTCCAAATAACTCATCCTCTGTTGATCTGTTTATTTCCAAGCAGTTCAATACAGGGAAAACCATTCTGGGACATCAGAGAAATCAGTTCCTGAGCACGAGGACAAAATGTTATTCCACAGAACTGTGCAATTAAATATTTTAAATTGTACAGTGCAACAAAATGGCAGCATTCTCTAATGCCAACAGCATCCACAAAGTTAATTCACTCCATCTCTTTTCCTTGTTCTCTCTTGTTCACCTATTATTAAGGTCACCAAAACATGTCATTCGTCTCACTTCTACAATAGTATTATGAGTTAACACCACTGTTACTTCCTCTGCTGCTCCCCTTACACGCCGTGGTTTTGGGTGTAGGTTTCAGCAAGGGCATATTGAGATACGAGATAAAACAAGAAAGCGTGAACTCCCCCACCACGTAAATTTCCTCTGAGGAACCTACAGCCACATGCAGCACAGCAAACCCCAGCTCTGCCAGCCCCTCCTCCAGGCACAACGCCCCAGCGCTGCTCATTCCCACTGCGTGAGACTAACAGAGAATTAAAAAATGAAACCCAAATCCCCACAGAGGCCCCACACTTTTACCCCCTGCTCTCTGTGCTCACCAGGAGAGCTGCCCCAGCCCCCATCCATCGTCTGTTTGCATTGCCTTTCTGTTGGTTTTGGTAGAGGGAATGGAGAGAAAGGGAGAATGAGGCATGGGCTTGTAAGGAAAGGGAGCTGGGAGAAGACACAGCGATGTGAAAACCACTGAGACAAATACTGTGCCCTGTTATGCAAGGAAAGCTATAGCATATATATGACACAACTGCCTCAGGATAGTCTTAATCAAAACGGTCCAGAAATAAAGACCAGATTCCCTCAAACTCCTTTGTCTTTCCTCTTCAGTAAGATGCAATCCTTTCCAGGCTGGTGAATTCAAGATGGATTTAAGACAACTCCTCATTTCAGTGTGTAAGGCCACTGACAGCAAGGTTATCCTGCCCCAAAAGCTGAGGAGCACAGGGAATTTCGGGGGATGAGTTTGTATAACAGCATCTTTCTGGACGATTAGAGATCTGATCCCCCCAGCACTCCCAACCAAGCTCAGGGTGATGGCAGGAAGATTGAAAAGATGGGCAAAACTCACACAGAAGTCATCTCCCCCCTCCCTCCAGGGGCTCACAGCACCAGCTGGCTGCAGCCGCCCTGTGCTGGGGCTGCACGGAAAGGAGCAGGCAGCAGCCTGAGCTGCTGCACGAACAAAGCTGCTCGGGAGCCTCTGGGGCAGCTCAGTGCCAGTGCCACTGGTTCATGCGGACTGAAACTTCGCCAGAGAGAGCCCTTTGTGCTTATTTATGGCCGAGGAGATGAGTGAAAATTTATGGGACTTTTCATCCTAATTAAAAGCAGAAGTCATCTAAGAAGAAACAGATTTTCGGGAAAGGAACTTCTAAAGGAAATGTGTTGTAAGGATGTTCATGGGCTTCGGTATTCGTAACGCTGAAGTACGTAGTTCATTTTGTTTGTACTTCTGCTTACGCTTTTCACAGGACGCTTCAAAAACCCTCAAGAGCCTGCACAAATCTGGAATAATATATGCTCTAATTAGTCACCAGCACTGAGCTCATGGGTTACAGACAGACACAGGGGCTAGCTGAGCTCGGCTGGCTCACAGCAGCCTGGCCCTGCCTAATGCAGCCCTCAGAGCAAACTATCATGGGCTGTTCATCCAGGAAATGCTGTCTGCCCATGTGAATTCGAACCTGGGGTGACTCCTGTGAAGTGAGGCTACTTTGAAACATACAAAGAGAACAACAGCAAAAGCTAATTGCTTTGGATTGACACCTACAGTTCTGTTCTCGGCTCTCACATATTCCAGCTGTCTTATAGAAAGAAGCCCTTTAAAAAGTCTTCATATTTCTATAATATATTCTCATTTTTCTATCTTTTGTCATTCCCTGCACTGCTATTGCTCTTACAGACCACACGCCACTTCATCAGGGTCTCTTTTTCCTTCCTCTTTCTGAGTATCTGTCTTCTAAGACAGAGTGTTGCTCCACCCAAAGAGAACCTACCTGCCACTCTTCCTCTTGCCCAGAAAAGGAAGACAATTACACTCCCTCTTTTACACTTGGCATCACAGCAAAACAAGACTGATACTTATTGTAGAATGACTGGTCCCTTATTCGTAAATCTCGTCCAGAAAGTTTTGCTCATTTTGCCAGTCCACAGGCACACCACTGTAGGAAGTGCATACTAAATTCACTTTTTTGATCATTTAACTTTGGCTCCAACTGAAGGAGTTTTAGATTCATAACAAGAGCCCTGTTTCCAGTATTGATTTTTGGCATGGGAAAATGCTAATTTATCAAAGGTCCGAAAGAGCAATGATTTTTCCAGCCCAGCTACAAAATTTTACCTACCTACAAGGAGAGATTTTTCATCAGTGTGACAGATCAGCAAGCAGAGGAAGCCCATTAGTTACAGGTTGAGTTTGGCTCTGGTCACTGAGCACGCCTCCGCACCCACGAGCTGCAGCCACGAGAACTCCCAAGCAGGAGCAATGCATGCTTCAGTGCAGTAATGCTGTTGACCTTAATGCAGACACTGATGTTCCTCAGGATGCCGGTCACAAAGGCAGCTTTGGACACAGGGATCTCTGTGCTCCCACACGGGCTGCGGGGCAGCGCTGACCCAGCCCTTCTGGGTTCTTTGTGTGGTTCTTCACATCCACGAGCTGCAGTCTGAGCTATCTGAGACACCGGTTTCCGGTGCTCAACAAGGAAGATGTAAAATCAACAGAATTTGATTTGCTGCCAGGGATGTGAGTACGCCGCTAAGGCTTTGATATTTTGCAGAAGCTCAGAATAAAAATCAGCTGCCGCTGTTGTCAAGTGTATGTTACTGGTTTTGTTTAAAAAAAAGCTTCCAAGAACAAATGCAATCAAACAAAGCTGCCTCATCCCCCTGCACTTCTGCTCTGAGGACCGCAGGTTGCTTCGCTGGCTGTCCATCTGCCATATGTTTTCAGCCTTACTCGGTTATTCGCTCCCGCATTTTATTCCTTTCCATTTCAGAAGAGGAACAGCTGCACAGATGCTTTATAAATAAACTACATAATTTTTTTGGAAAGGTTTTTTATTTTTTTAAGCTACTACAAACTCCCACTTCCATCCTTTACTGTACTCTGTAAAAGTTAGTGAAGTTCACCTGCAGCTTGGCTTTGCGTGATGGGCTCAGCTGCAAACAGCAGCGATACTGCAACCACGAGCACCATAGTCACTGTAGCCACTTTGTAAGTATTTCAAATCCTAAACTGACTTAGGTATCAGAAATAAATTTGATAGGTGGTCCAACCTCAGCAATGCAGCCAATCTGTAACCCATAGTTTCAAACAAATCAGTGCATTTTTGGGTAGACAGGCCTCTCGTACTGTTACCAGAATGAAAACCTGTTCTGGCTGCTCAAGAGGACAGACAGACCTTCCTGACTCAAATCACAGATCTCATCTGTGCGTGCAGGAAGTGCATGTACATACATGTAACCATCAAGTCATAAAGGGAATAAGATATGAACCTCCATAAACAAACTGCTATTCTATTTCTCAGCACAGCGGAAGCTCATATGAAACACATGCTGCTGATGAGATAAGGAGCTTGCAGAAACAGTACAGACATTGACATGTCCCGTGCTATTCACACAGAACTACACATCATTCCAAACTTTATTTTGGGAAACAGCTTTGTAAGAAATTTTGCCTGTGACATCTTCAGATAGACTGAGAAACTATGCGCTGCATCACTGTTGGTGCTACTTTCATGGCTCCAAATGCAGAAATGAAACCTAGGTGCAGCTGAAGGTAACCGGGGCTTTTGTTGACTTTGGTGAGAGCCAAATTTCAGACCTGTGCTAAGCATGGCCCTTGTTTAGGCAGTGCTGCTCTCCTGGCCTGCCCAGGACCCCCAGTTGGATGGCTGAAACTTGGGCTGAGACTTCTCATACGAGGTAACTACTACGGGCTCTAAGTACTCTTTCTGCAAAAGCACGTGTCCTTAACATTTCTACCACTGCTTCTGAAAGCAAACTGGTCTGCAAGGTTAAGGGAGCAAATGGCAAAGTAAGTAGATTTGAAACAAGTTCATTAAAAATGCAACACATGCAAAATAGTTTGTGGTGCTCACACAGCTGCTTATGGAAGCAGTACTAGCACTTCACAGAGTCTCATCATTTCACCAGTGGCAGCCTCCAGTGACACCAGCAGTACCAGGAGGGCAGCAGGCGTGTGCTCCCCACTTAGCACCACCAGGACCGTGCTTTCCCCACAGCTGGCAAACAACCTGTCTGCTGCAGAGCCAAACCACTGCCTCTGTGTTTTGCAAGCAGCTGCTTTTGTGAGAATAAGAAAACTGCTACTGATATTATGGACAACCCCTGGGTTGGGGCCAGTCATCTCGAAGCCACGGTTTGAGCATCTCTCTGCCACCTGGGAGGATCCGCTTCCAGAGCAGGTTTGGGCCAGTGAGGTCTGGCAGGGCTGGAAGTGATAGGCTCTGCTTTATGCTAAATCAATTTAGAGCAGCACTGGAGTCTTAAGAGAAATGGCCAGCCTCAGCAGCTGGTACGTGGTGAGGCAGAAGGCAATTTAATAGGGAAAATGACAACCCATAAGGAAAAGCAACCCCAGCTCACAATCTCAAAACACTGCCTTGGCATGTGGAAAACCTGCTAAGAGAGGTAAGAGCTATGAGTTGCCTAATAGAAGAAACTTATCCCTGCACATGCACAAAGAAGGAGCTAGAAATTTTCTCAAATTCATTTATCTGAGAGACAAAAGTAAATTTTTTAACATTCAGCAGTGCTGGAAAACAGTCCTATGATTTACAGGCTTAGAGATTCTAAAAAGAACTCTTTGGGCCTTTTCCATTAAGATTTTGAAATCTGCGTTACAGCCAGTGGGGAACTGCTTCATTCCCAAACCATGCCCTCAGTCTTGCAATCTGTGAAGGCGATTCATTATTATGTATGCGGTGCTACAGGCGCGCACAGCATTTTTCAGATAAACAGAAGATGCAGCATCTGCCTTTAGAAGCTTAGGTGAGTCCAGCTGTTCGTGTGATGGGGAGGCAGCACTCAGCCAGTCTGCCAGGATAGATTTCAATCCCTGTCCTGGAGCAAATGTTCCTCATCGCTCAGTGAATTCAGCACTGATACTCACCTGGGGTGCTGGGAAGCTTTTGATAGAAGGATGCTTCAGAGATATGTGTCATTACTGTCTAAAAATCTGTGACATCATTCACAATACTTTAAGACTTTTCAAGTCATGGTATTTTGTAAAGTGTCTGTGATTCAGTTGTGCTTAGCTTTGCATCACGCATTTCTGATAACACAAATCATAGCATGCACCAGTGTTACCCTTATCGTAACAGATATCTACACACCACACGTTTGTTATGAGAGCCATACAAAATGTGATTCCAGGAATTTTCATATTGACATTGCTAAGCCACTCATATCCTCTCCCATTTTGTCATTAATATACACACTAACATCTACGTGCCTGCCTTTTTGGAGCAGCAATGGTACCCAAATAGTTGTACCACCTCTACACGAGCAAAATGTGACTGCACATAGAAATAAAGGACATGTGAACAGAAATGGTCAATTCAACATCACTGTTCCACTGCACACACATGCCAATACCACCAGCCCCGTACCTGGGACTCTCCTGCGAGAAGACCAGAAAACCTTCCTCTGAAAACAAGGGATTTTGTTTTTCTGCTATACTCTCCTGTAACTCAGGGCTTGTAAAAAAGAGGGCATTGACTTTTTTTGTCCAGAGTGGTGAGGGACACAATTCTTAAAGCACAATAGTTTTCCCTCTGATTCTTGTATTTAATGCAAAAATGATAACCTATATGGGAAGGAGTGGGAGAGAGGAGGGAAGCATCTCCCACCAATGTTGAAAACTCTCCATATGTCTTTCAATTCTCAGGAGTTGACTCTCTAGTTCAAATGCACCATCCAACAACCAAAGAACCCTCTCTCCAGAGGCATAAAATTAAATTCAAGGATCCCCAGACCCTTCATGCTCCCTCATATGTCAGACTGGTCCCTTGCCAGGTGCATGACAGGCCCGTTCTCTACGCCTACTTCTTACACCCTGCATTTCTTTCATGGCAGTGGATATGCAATAGGTGGTGTAGACCTCTGCAATCAACATCAACAGAAGCGAAAGAATTAGCTGTAAAATGACTTACGGAGTAGCCTCTTCCTGAAAGCGATTGAGCAGAACTCTGTGGGAGGAAACAATATGCCACAGTAAGTAATGCAAGAGATTCTGTGTAATGTAAGATCAGATCATTTTGTGATTCCCTCCCCCAGCCCAGTATTACTTAGGGGAAAACTTCACAAGCACAGCGTCTCAAATTCTCTCCTGACATCCTGCGTGCTGCCACGGGAGCAACAGCAAAAGAGCATTTCCAGGGGAGGGCTCTGGAGCTATTTCAGACAAGGTTTCATAAACGATAGCTGTGCTTCAGCAGCACCTTCTAGCTGAGGTAAAGGCTCTTGGTGTGGGATACATCTTCATAGAAACAGGGACTCAAGGATGCACTGGAGTGTTTGTTTAAGCTGTCCCTCTTCAGGAGGCAACAGCCAACACAGCACATGGGCATACAGATGTCCCCCAGCTCAGGCAGCACATCTTGCCTCACCAGCTCCAGCTCTGCCACGTAACCACACAGCTCACTTCCATTCCCCTCTATGAATTCATGAGCCTGCAGCCTTCACGCTGCAGTATTACCATATGACAGCTCTATCTGAAACAATAGCACAGAAGCACTAATTTATCATCTCTCGGAGCTTTAATAAGCATTCTGTCCCTTTTGAATAAGTTAAATTATATTGTTTACTTCTGCTTTTCATTCCAGCTCCTCCTGCTCCATTCTCTACCACATCCTTACCTCTTTCACACGCTGCCAAATCACTCAGTGCTTTTTCTTTCCATTATACCACCTCCAGCCGCTTGGCTCTCCTTCCCCTCACCACAGCCCAAGGCCACTGAGCTGCTACTTGTCGCTGGCAGTGGCCTCCTTGAAGCAGCTAAATAAATTCCACCTCTATCTGCAGCTGCTGCTCTACGCCTTCTTTTTGGAAATTAAAAAGGAGCCTGGAACAGCTCAGCATGTGACACAGAGGGAGCAGCAGCACATGACCCAGCAAGCACTCTGCAGGCCCATTTCCAAGCGTGATTTATAATCATGACGCCCTTGCTACGTGACTTTATTAAACAAGATTCAGGGAGTCTTAGCAGTCTCATTTCTAACACGGATATTGCAGTGGGTATCAAAGCCTGAACAAGAACACCGACGCACTGCAGGAGGACCCCAAAGATCACCTCTCTTCCTGCAGCAGCACCACGTCTTACCGTGGTACTCAACAACCAGAACAGCACGGAACCCCCCAAAAAGACTGGTGCAAATTGACCATGGGCTACTGCAAACACCTGCAACTCCCCACCGGCACAACAGGACCCTCCTCGCTGCCATTCTCAGAGCCCTGCCTGGCACACAGGGCTCTGGAGAACTGTGCTCTGTGGGAAAGAGGCAGCTCCAGGGCAGGCCTGAGATGCCAGTAACGGATCCTTTTTGGGGGCAAACCTTTTGTGCATCACATGTGGATTCGCCTTCAAGCTGTAAAAAGCTACAGAGGGATATAAAACCTCTTCCATCTACACTGCCCAGAAACTGCAACAGAGGAAATGAAGGGAAGCAACACTTCTTTCTTTTTGAGAAACTAAAAGGAACCCATCGCTCCTCCTAAACACACTTAAAAAAAAAAAAAAAAACCAAACGCTCATGGAATTCAGTTTTGCACAGGAGGGAAGTTAATCACAACATCCTGCAGCCCCAGAAGCAGGCGGGACAGCTGAACACAAGTCCGTCCTGCTGGTCCAATGGCTGCTCTGCCGCTCACCCCGAGCACACAGATGGCAGGGCTGGAAAGCAGGGCGGGCGGTGCTTCCTCCTCTGCCCCTCACTCAGCTCGCTTTTAACAGACCAACAGGGTCTAACAAATTGGAAATAATAACCCAAACCAGAAACAGGAGGTTTCATTTAAAGCTTCTCCCTAGGGAGACAGCCCCTCCGAGCAGCCTGGCTGTAACACACTTCTTTTCAATCTCGGTGACTTGTGGACTCCCCAAATACTTTCCAGGCGCGCCGACCGCAGAGCCGCGTTGCTGAGATAACGGCCCGGCATCCCAGGCTGCCCAGGAGCCCCAGGAGTCTGCAGGCCAATGATTTAAAACCACCCAGCAGAAAAGAATAAACAATTGCTGAATAAAGAGTTACATCAGAAATAATTAAAACGGAATGGCAATTTACGCTGGCATTTCTCACATCTAAGGACCGCTTTCTCCCTTGCAAGTTTTAACATTAAATTTCCTGGAAATCAAGGGGAAAAAGTCAGGTTTTTTTTCCTCCCTCAGAATTTTTATTATGCGTATAAAGTTAGAAGCTGGTGAACTCTTTGGATTCAACTTGTAAAATTCTTTCCAACAATTAGAGCTGCTTGCAAGCATTTTTCTGCACATCTAACAAACCACTGTTGCTTTCTTGGTTAGCTGGGAACGCTGGGGGCTCTTTCAGAGGATCCATACCAAACTGCCACATGGAGAAGCTCTGAAGGCCCCAATGAACATCAGCTACGAGAGCCAGAGCAGAACAGTTTGCATGCAACTGCGGCGGATGTTCCTAAAGAGAACATATCTTTTGGGATTGATACAAACACAGTTCAATCCATGTGTCTCAATATCCACATCAAATAAGAGGGAAAATGATCAATGTGGCTGCAAATGTAAGAAATCTTAGTGGAAGTTTAACTTGGCCTCTACCCAGGCTGGGAGAAACGTATGGTGGCGAATGCAGGCCTGTCTGGCAGGAGCAGTTCCTGGGCAGCCTACAGCTGCAGCCTCGTACGGCTGCTGCCATGCCAGCACTGGTGGCCCTCGTGCCTCCCTCTGCACTGCCTGGAATACCTGGAGCTTCCAAGGGAGCCTGGTACTTGTTAGGGGCAAAACGAGGCTGGTCTGTGCATTTAATGATGTGTAAGTGGAACTACAGTGCCAGGTGGCATTTGTGTATAAAGACAAATGGCTTATAACGTTTTGCAGATGATGTGCTCTTTTGCAGCTGAAGATTTTTAGTTCTTTTTAAGCCCAAGGTTAAAAACAAAACCAGACAGCACAGACGAGACATTTCGGTTATGTCACAGAGTGAATTATTTCTACTCTGGGATAGCTCTCCTGTTAATTACACCGGTTGTAAAAAGAAAAAAAAATACACCTTTCTGGCAGGAAAGACAAAATCCTACTGTTGAAAAACTCAACTATTCCCACACCATCATCCTTCAGAGTTGGAGATGCGCTGCAATTTTATTTAAGGGGTCTCTTTTTCATTCATTGTAAATACCACGATTGCAATCTAGAAGAAAAAATCATGACAAAACCTCACTTTTCTAAGCAGGGATCAGATTCTAGCGCGGTACGTGCAGGAGCAGCCACTGTCCATCGTTTCCCAAAAGTTTGCAGATGACAGTTCTAGGGGGATCTCCAGGCTCCATTTTAAGGCCAGTTCTCTTTAATGTTCTCATAAATGACTTGAATGTATAAAAGGTGCTTTGAGCAAGTTTGCTGATGATATGCATTGGGAGGAGCTGCTAACTCCACCAAGAGCAGAGAGGCCTTGTGGAGAGAGCTAGACAATTAGAGCTGGGCAACCACCAACAGCACAAAGTTTATGCAGTTGGTCTTATGAAGAGTGGCTGAGGGAACTGGGATTGTTTAGTACAGAGGAGGCTCAAGGGAGAGCTTAATTGCAATCTCCTCCAAAAGGAGGTTGTAGCCAGGTGGGGTCAGTGACAGTGGGGATAAGTGACAGTACGAGAGGTAACGCCTCAAGTCACACCAGGGGAAGGTCTCTTTTCTCTCGTGACAGTGATAGGACCTGAGGGAATGAAGCTGTGATAAGAGTGGGTAAGGCTAGATTTCTGGAAAAGGTTCCTCACCACAGGGTGGCTGGGCACTGGCACCAGCTCCCCAGAGCAGCAGGCGCAGCCCTGAGCTGCCCAAGCTCAACAAGAGTCTGCAGAACGCCCTCAGTCCTCTGGTTTGATTCCTGGGTGCTTCTGTGCAGAGCCAGGAGTTGCACTCCATCCTTACACATCCCTTCCAACTTGAGATATTCTGCGATTCTACAACATGTTGCCATTCCAGGCCTTCCAAAGAGCTCCTTCAGGGTTCCACCCTCTGCAGCATCCCTGTGCTCAGCTTTTCCTGGCCTGAATCACACAGAGCTCTTCTGTCCCTCCGCACCCTGCCTACAGCTGAGACCAGGCATCCCACGCGTCTCACCGTTTGTAAAGAGGATAAATGTGGACCTGTGGTGCCACTGCGGTCCAATTCTCACTTCAGTAGATCTTTTGATCATGCTTCTGGCAAGGTACTTCAGCCTTAGGCACACGTAATGGACCTGCAGCTTTGTGCCCTGCCGCTGCTTTAATCCCCCGGCCCCAGGAGGGGAAGCATGGTACAGAAAGTAGGAGGGAAGGGGGAGATAGTGACTGATGGCACACAAAGAAAAGCAGATCACAGCAAACTGTTTGAATTAGAAATCACAGAAATTATTTTATATTCATCTACCAGAGAGAGAATTTTATATCTAGTCTATACAATATGCTAAGCACTTATCAAAGAACATTCAGAGAGAGGAAAATCTCTCAATTTCCTAAAAGACTGCTGTCTGTTAATACATTTAAAGAAAAACAAACAAACATACAAAGATAGGATGATGGAAAATCTGAACAGATAGCCTGGGGGGATGGGACATGAGAGGAAAAAGCTCTGAACAACTTAGTAGCAGGGCTTGCTTTTTTTTTTTTTTTCCTTCTTTTTTTGTTCAGCTGAAGTCAATCCCTTGAAAAGGAGAGTTTTGACTCTTAAGTGGCCAGCACCTCTTGCAACATATTTCCTAATCAGTGAGTATTTATGGTCGATATTTTATATTTCCAATTTCCCCCTAAGGGCTCGTGAGAAAGCAGCACACCTGCCAACCTTTTCAGCTGGGCCAATAATTGCCAATTTGCTCTTTGCCTTAGTATATCACTCAATTTAGCCCTGGCTGTGCCCTGCATACATCCTCATTCATCTCTGTGCCCCCATGACAATTAGAGTGTTAGCTTCAGCTAACTAGGGCAACTATTCTACTAGGGTTGGAAGACAATTATTAGTCTATTTTCCCATCTTGTGGCAACAAAATTGAGAATCCATGACAATTATATTCAGCAATTCTGCACTCTGCCGCCTGCTCCCCCTCCTCGCCCCCACCTTCCGAATATTTCAAATTATCACAGCTCTACTACCACATTCAAATTTTCCATGTTCACAGGGAGTGAGGCTTCTATTTAAATGATAATGAGGGACGATCCATTCAATTTAGTGAGGGAGAAAATCCATTAAAAAGCAGGCAGTTCTTAAGCTGATGGGTCAAGAAAAAGATAAAACCCTTTTTTTTTTAAAAGCCATTATACAAGGCTCTGTGTGGATTTTTGGACTGCTCAGGGCATCAGAGAAGACTAGGACGATTATGGAACACGGGGAAAGCCAAAACAAAATGCCCAAGCCTCCCACTTTTACTTGGGTCAACACAACAAAACAGCAGCATGGCTTATCTGGATCTTAATTCTCCGGTAGCTTCCAATTACCGCACTATGAAAGACAGCAGAGGAAAATCCCATTTTGGAAAAGGGCTGTTGACTCTGTGCTGGTTGTAGAGGACTCGAGAATACACGTGTAACAGGGACGTCAGCTTAGTAATAGGTTTTAAGGGAATTTTACATCAACACTGGGAAGACAGACAAGTGGCAAATTCCCAACCCCTGCCCCCCGCACCACTACATCAGTTGTACAAAACCTGGGTTAAAACTTGTCTGCTATCCTGCTCAGAACTTTCATCATCCCAAGGACGAGATCAGCCCCAACAAATCACACCTCTGCAGCCAAAGATGATTTCACCAGATGATAATAAGCATTTTTTCCCAGTGACCCATAATAAATGGCACTCAGCGTAATGTCTGGAAAGAAGGGACTGCGGAGCACAATTGCTGTTTCGCTCTGAAGTTGCAGCGCTGTCTCCTCATGGAAGTAGCACTGTGTAACAGCAGAACATTCTGTGTCTGACGGCAGTGTGTGCAAGACACAATCAATCAGTGGCTTTGGTTTTCTTTAGAGTGCAATTACTTCACGACAGACCAGGCCACCTCTTGACTTCACGGTCCATTAGAGACTAATGACATGCATTAATGTAAATAAAGAACAACTTACTGGCATCCCATTGAACAAGTCACCTCGAGAAACAAATCACACGGAGGAGCTGAAGCTGTTCCTAACAGTGCCTTCCCAATGGAACCCACCGTGCGGCTCAGGGAGGGCCGCGGTGCTCCGAAGGTGGCAGTGCCAACACGCTCACTGGCACTTCCAGACACGCATTTCTCACCACACCTGCTGCGTGCTGCTGTGCAGCAGCCAAACCTCCCGCCTCATTTACCACACTGTTCACCCAAGTTAATGGGGACAGGGATGGAAGGGAAAGGCAGCACGAAAATCAGTCCTGAAGGTCAAAAGCACCAAGGAACAGCAGGAGAGCCACTCGGTGAAGAGCAATAAAGAGCCCAGTGCCTCCTGGCACAGCACATCCATCTGCAAGGAACGCAGCCACTCCAATGCAACCACATCCTAAGAGCTCCATGCGTAGCCCCCAACCACGAGGAGTGCTGCCCCTGCCTTCCCTGCACAGCCCTCCTACCCAGCAGCTTCCCCACCCTCAGTGCCTCGCACCGCTTCAGCTGCCCACCACTCACAGCAGCCACGTGCCAGGTTACACAGCGTCAGAGCAGCGCGAGGACCTTCGCAGCACAGATCCGTGCAAACTGAATCTCTGCAGCGCAGCACCCTCTGCTCGCCCTTCCCTCGCACCAACAACCTGCTGCCTTGCTCCTTGGCACACACATGGGGAAAACCTCCTGACTGCGCCCACGGGGCTTTCAGAGACTTTCTGACAGTCACTAAATAGACTACAGAACATTTACTGGTACGCAAGGAAGCACTGTACGTAATTAAAGCTAAATTGCACTCATCACATAATGAACGAAGAGCATTCTGTGATTCATGAACCTTACTTTTCAAACTGTTTAATTACTAATTTGAAAAATTCTCATTTGCAATGGGTCGTCGGGTCACGAGAGAGACTCCAGCAAAGCTCAGAAGCGTGCCCCGGCCTCCAGGCACTGCCCAGACATCCCCATTGAGCGAGAAGAAAAAGAGCGCCTATTTCCCACTGAATTTCACTGGCTGATTAACTGCCTTTGAAGGTTCGGAGGGAATTAGGCAGTCACACTCCATTCCTACAGGCGCTGCCCGTAACTCTGAGGGCAAAGGGAAAAGAGGAGAAAGAACTGCAAGTGCGTTGGCTTAACAAGGAGAGGCTCCAGGACCGCTTAACGCTTTGACCTGCGCTAATGGCAGGGTCTGGCTGCCTTATTCCTCTCCCACGCCCCACATCGCCGTGCTGCCAGGCGCTGCGCTCACACACCTGTCAAGAGTGGCCAGGGGAGGGGAAGGAGGGGATCGCATCAAGTAGAAGTGCTTACACAATGGGGATCGCTGCTGTCTGCCCCCGCTGGAGGAGCCCCTCAGGGGTGACGTGCCCCAGGCCCCCCCGCCCGCCCCCAGGGGAAGGGGCTGCGGGGCTGCGGGGCTGCAGGGCTGGCGCTGCTGGGCGCAGCTCGCAGGACGGGGCCGCGTCGCTCCTCCTCCCGCTGCGGGGGCTGTTTACAGTCCCCATTCGCACTCCAAACATGTAGAGAGAATTTTCCCCCGTCACATTTCCCTGTCAGAGCTGTCAAGCTGAATCCCGCTTTAATCTGCCAAAAGCACTTTTCTGCTGACATTTTTAATAAATACTTTCAGCTTTTAAACACATTTGTGGGAGCCATTTTTCCCCCTTTTTCTCCCTTCTCCTCCTATAGAATGGGCTCTGAAAGCCTTAATAGCAAATACATTACACTTATCAAAGGCTTCCCCCCCTTCCTCTTGCATCCTGAAGCGGAGGTAGTGTTTTCAATTTTAAAGCTAAATTAACTGTCCAATTGAATTTAGCTGGTGTGAGCCGTTTTCTGTGACAGGTTTTAGTTATGAAGCATATTTTACATTAATAGAACTCAACATGAAAACCACTCGCTCTGGGATTTCTGTGGCTTGCCATTGAAATGGCAAATTTAATATTTCAGACATGCTCGTGCCAGCGTTTGATTATTGTTCTTCATTTAAATCTCTCCTAACGGGAAAGGTCCTAATTAGTAAAAAATCATGTTTTAATGAAGGCGAAATGCTAATTGCTAACACAAAAAGCCTTCATATAAAATTATCCCAGCACTGCCATTGATTTCTCGGTGACTCAAAAGCCCATTTGTGTGTTTACACACGAAGGCACCGTTTGCTTTTGTTTTATCATAACATTTCACTCAACATACCATCAAATTTCCTGAGAGAATGACAGCTCTCCCCCCAAAGCCTCCCATATCTTGGAGGCAGGAGGCGTAAAATTAGACGAACTGACTTCGCACCCAAACTACGCAATTATGCGCAGGAGCTAAAACCAAAAATACTGTAAAAAGCTTTTTAACACAACTTCGTGGAGAAAACACAACAAAACATCAAGCCGCTTTTCCCTGAGGAATAACAATTCCATTTTGTTTTCCCATCTCTGATCTTTCGCTTATCATATTATTTGCACCGTGATTATAGTGTTTGCGAGGCAGCTCAACCACTTATGCCATAACACTCAATCATGACATAAAAAAAAGTTATTACACAGTGACCTCTGGATGCCAACATTTGTTCAGCAAGATTTATGAAAAGCCGTGTCAGCAGCGGGAATTGCTGCAGCCAAGCGGTGCTTTCTCCTGAGCGGTACTTACATCACTGAGGCGGTCCCTGGAGCTGCTCCGCTGAGAGCTTGTGGCCTCCCTGATGCTGTCCTCCTCGCTATTTCTGCCACTTCTGCTTGTGGGGACCTTCATCTAGAGGGAGAAGAAGGAGGGGGAAAAAGGAGATTTTCAAGCACTGCCACCTGATCCCGAGGTCACCGACAACGCTTCACAGCGTCACTCCTACGCCCGTGGCACCACGGAGGGGATGCTTCCCAGCTCACAGCGATTCTCCAAAGGTGGGCTTCACCACAAGTGCCCACGGATAACTCCTACCGCCGGGGCAGGTCCTCTGACCACCAACCTGTCCCTCCTGACGTTTGTTTCTGTTCACACCGAACAGCGAGAGGCGACAGTGCGGGACATCACCTAACTTCCCCCTGCCATCTGCAAAGCGCGTTGCTGGGCAGGAGGAGGATAGGATGGATATGTCATTCACAGCTTCCTTCCTGGGCTCATTTACTAACAAATTATTCTGTTAATTCCCTTGTGAAATATTGGGTGGAAAGAAGTGTTTAATTTGTTAATAGGTTCTATTCATATCAGTTTGGTTCAATTTAAATTACACTATTTAAAATGTCGGCTGTACAAATTGGTACTTCTAACGGCAATAAAAATCCCCTTGTTTCTCTCTGTCCTATTTCACTGCAGCCTGCAGACCTAGTAGAAGGCTTTCGCTGACGAACCCCGCCACACCCCAACCTTTAGCAAGAGGGATTTTACACCTGATACAACAAGGGGAGGCAAACCTGCTGGGATCTCCTAGAAGATCTTCCACCAGTGGCAACTCTGCATTTGCATCTAGTAATAGGGCAGGAATCGACCACTTGAAACTCATCACGTTGAACTCACCCTGTTGTATTTCCTTAATAAAAAGGCTAACGACATCAAGCACTGAAACCTAACCATGTTACATCAGTGCTGTGGCTACCATCAATCACAATTTTCCTCCCGCATAAAATAAGTACATTTGAAAAGATTTTTTTTTTCAAAATACCTAAAATTATTGGCATTCACTTATTATATTCTCTTTTAGGTCTTCATTAAGCCATTCTGATTTCACTTATCACATTATCTTGGCTGGGATTCATGCCAAGCCAATCGGGTAAAGGGCACAACCCAATTAATCGCTGCCTTTCAAGCCGCTGCACTGCAGCTCTCCTCAGCCCTGGACGTACGCTCACTGCAAGCACAGCTCTCCTGGTTCCCACTCATCCTCCACTTCTGCAGCTCTTGGATTTGAAGACTCTAACCTTCCAATTTCAACGCATCCAGACACAACAAGCACGTTTGTTTCTCCTGAAATGGAAACTATCCAACTATTACAGGAAAGAACTGCAATCTCCCTGAACGCAACACTGAAATACCTGCTGAATTCCCTGGCTTTCCGATCTGCAACCGGACTGCTCTCATCTAGCAACACATCAAAGCCTGTGACCGTTACTGTGCTTTTGACATAAACAACTGGACAGCTGCAACTTAAAGGAGAAATAAATCACTCCATTCCAAATCTCTTAACCTCCCTAAGCGCCAGCGTTCAGTACGGGGTTATTCAAAGGGACTAAGCTGTTCAAAGTTAGCACAGACTTGCCCAACCTGTTCCCAGACTTCAATCCTCTGCTGTTTTTCTCAAGTTACAGTATGCTCCAAACACCACCTGCTTCTTTCCTCCAAGTTTCATTAAAGGAGAACTACACCTACACACAAGGTAACAAATTGAGACAATTTGACCCGACAAGGTCTTGCGCGGGCAAGCAAATTAGAAGCATCACTGCTGCCATTAACCTTTCCAAGTAAATATCAATTATTAAACTTGCAGCACTACCTCTGTCCCCAGTCTGCTGCTGTGAAGTAAGAGGGTCATCAGCCTTTTTGACAGATGTTGTTCATTTACACCTGCTGCCTGCCAGCAGGGGAGCCTGCACACCCGCAGCCCCAGCGCTGAGCCAAGCTGCCTTAATTCATCAGTAATTACCCTAATGAGCCACATGCAGGACCCAGCCAGGAGGACAAGTTGTTCTGCTAAGTGGATGCATTGGCTTCGTGGGCACTCTCAGCAGCCCGGGGTATCACAGCAAGCCGGTCAGAAGCTTCTTTTCCAATTGCTGGCTGCACGACTTCCAGTCATTTTCTCTGCTGTTTTTGCCTGAGCTCCAGAAATTCCTCCTGACTGTAGCCCCCAACCAAGCTTTACAATAAAACCTGCTGCTGCCCTGCCTCCAAGAAGGTTTCTCCTTCTCCTTATCCCACACTGCAGCAAGCTGCCCAGGCCCAGGAAGCAGAGGCGAGGAGGCGGCAGTGCAGCCATGCTGCAGGACCCCATAGGGCAAGGCGCAGACCTGCAGCATGCAGCACAGACAGCAGTGCCACAGCTGCACAGGAGAAACATGCTGCACCTTCCTGCGCCGGGAACTCACGCAGACATTACAGCAACATCAGTGGGAATCATTACGTATTTGAAGTGCAGGAGCCAAACAATCTAGAGGTAGGAGGAGAAGGAGACAAGGCAACACAGTGCAAAGAAAAGCTGGAGTGGGCAGTCCCAGCTACATGCCATCGCTCAGGTTTGGTCTGCAGCAGAAAGCACTGACCTGTTGTTGGGAACGCATGCTGCATGGCAGGCTGGCTTGGCAGGAGCGAGGGGAAGGCCCGGGAGGACCTGCGTGGCTGCGGTCCATTTGCATGCTGCAGGTGCTTGCGGACAATCCCCAGCCATATTTGGAGCCAAGAATTATGAACCCTGCGCTGTTGGACATCATGTAGCATGATTAAATACCATAACTCATTCCAGTAATAACTCCGACTCTCATTAAAGTCCAGCTCTGCTTCCTGAACTGCTGCTGCCTTTTCGTCCCTGCCATCAAACCTGCGCCCTCCCTGCTTCTCCTAACGCAGCGTGGGCAGAGGGAGATACGAACGGGCAGAACGGGGTCTCAAACCCCTAAAAGGGCTTTTTCATTATTACTGAGCTGGCTCTCAGCACCAGCTTTTTAATCATAACAGCTCAGTCCACTCTCCATTTATTTACGCTTTGTCCATGTCAGAGGAAAGCACGTTTTTATTTGGCGCACCTATTTTCAAATCACAAGACCGCTGTCCCCACTTGTTATTAATAAACACACTTCGATTTATCACAAGCTCTGCTGAAGTGCTGCGGGGAGCCCGGGGCAAAAGGAGACAAATTCTTTTCTTAAGTTGTTCTGAAAGGTGCTGGGCTCCCCGACCCTCACCCCCATTAACCCAGCACAGCTAGTTCGCTCCTGCTGGGAGCTCCTCGGCTTGCGCGGCGGCGAGCCTGGACTGATCTTGTGCCATCTCAATATATTTGTTCATTATCTTGCGCACACACAGAAGCATTTGGAAATGTACTCGGGGCACAGGCCAAATTGAATCATCTGCCTTCATTTTCCACACGATCTGAAGCTACAGCTGCTACAACAGGCTGTGGGATTTTTATTTTCCTTCCTTAGCGGTTTTTCCTCTCTCTTAAAGTCACAGCGGTCGGATTTGAAACCTCTCCCACTGCCTGGGTGCACGCCTGCTTTTTACAAAATGGGTCACGTGGACACACACGGCGGGGAGAAAAAATTCCCAGCAACCCATTTCTGTGCTGTTCTGAAGGCAACACAGGAGGCAATGCCCTGGAGGAGAGACGTAATTAAAGCACTGGGCTCAGGAATGCTGACCTGGTGGCTCCCCTGGCTCTGTTCGTCCACCCGCTCTCCTGCCTGGCACAAGCAGCCGCCTCCTCTGCGCTGCGCCCTGGCAGCAGCCCCACGGGCACAAGTGTGCCATGCAAGTCAGAAGGGGACAAGGAGGCCCACACAGCTCCGTGCCCATTCGTGGCCTTCCAGGAACACATTAACTGCTTGAGAAAAAAGTTTAATTCCTTTGAGAGCTCTGGAAGAGCAACTTTCAGGTGCGTTGAGAAAAAGGAAAGACCCAACACAACCATCAGATGCAGGATTTCACTTCAAGACTTCGAGGCAAATCTATTTTGGCATCAGCCGCCTGGAGATAAGTAGGTACAGCAGAGAGGCATCCAAGTTGCAGAGCTTACGTCCAAGCTTTCAGATCACCGGGGATAGGGATGGATCCACCTTATCCTGCTCATCCATCTAAAGTAATGCTGCATCTCATCAGTGCGCGACAGCGTTATCGCCTGCTCTGCCAGAGCGCTCCTTCCTACAGGGTCAGCCGGAGGAAGAAAACTTTCCTGCAGATAGCATCTCAGAATAACAAAGATGATTCCCTAAGGCTGCAAGAATCATTATGAGCAACTGTTCCAAAAACTTATCAAAGCTAATTGTAAGGCCTGTTCACTTCCCAACAAACAAGAAAATTATGCTTAAACCGTGTTTCAGGAAGACTTTTTTTTTTGCTAACATATGCTTGGCATTTTATTATCAACTCCCAGATAAGCTTGTGTTTCTATTGGTAGACTATCAGCAGCAGCAGCTTTCTGCAGCAAGACACAGTAAACTGCCTTAATAAATACAAATGGACAATTTAATTAAGATATATTGGAGACTTGGAAAAAGTACTATTTGTGGACGAAACAGTCTGTTAAGGGATCATGCTCAAGACTAGCTCCGTGTATTTTAAGCAGGCAACAATAAGTGGCAGGGAAACGTACTGCACAGTGCTCGGCCCCAGTGATTAAAGAGCACACTGAAATTATAAACATCAGTTTTCCAGAAGGGAAAAAAAATAGCCACTGCGTTGCGTCTGGCTTTAATGCCTGAAACAAAACAAACCATTTGGCTTTAAAAATGTACTTCTTTAAACCTGAAAAGACCCATGTATCAAAACAAGGTGGATTCAGCTAAACACATTACTTCTGACTTGTTTCCTTGAAAATCCGGCCTTAATGCATTCTAACAAAATTTATCTATCCCAAGCATACCTCGTAATGAGATCAACTGGGAAAAATATCAGGCTTGTTTGTATATTTTATACTTGCTCTAACTTGGCAGTTTGGAGATTATGTATTCCCCAGGTCCCTCCTTAAATCGTTTCACACGCTGCAATTTGATTTTCTTTGCTTGCCCTTTTCCACAATTTTTTTGATACATTTTATTGAGTTCTGGCTCAGAGGGAAACGTTCCCTTTGAATTAAGGGTGCAATCATTTTTTTCCTCTAAATAAGGACATATGGCGTAGAAAGCAATGTTATGGTCTGAGGATTTTATGATTGAAGTAGGGCTCATTTTAAAAAATGACAGTAACATCAGGTTAGATCAGAGCAGTTTTTCTAATTGGGTGGTGCTGCTGTGGATGCTGTGATCAGCTATCACAGCCATAACTCACCACCAACACGACACGTCCGTTTTTACTTACTGCGATAAAGAGCAGAACAAAGCCCATCGTCACGGCACAGAAAGACATTTCTCCTTCCTTATTTTTATATAACTTTGGATTGATGTAAAAATACATTATACGAATTTTAGAAGCTTAGAGTTTATACATTTGACTGGCAGATAGACAACTGGTTTCTAATGCTGGCTTAGCTATTTTCTCTGGAAAAGTTATTTGCACCGCTTGTACTGCAGCTCACCGGACTGTAGCCTGCTGGTTAATTTTAGCCTCTCTCTTTGGGATGCGAGGAGAGCAAGTTCCTGTTAGCAAAGGCTTTCTGCCTCCAGGCTGCTGGTCAGCTGTGGCAGGAGGGTGGGAGCAATGCGCCACAGCAAAACACAGTGCCAGGGAGGAGTCAAAATATTCCACTAAAGGCATTGCTGGTTTCTCTGCTACTTGAGTAACACGAACTACTTGTGAATAACTGCACTGTGCATCAGTCCGGACAGCTGACACGAGAGGCATCTTCAGTTTTTAAAAACAAATGAAAACCGATGCCACGCGGTGTGGCCCTTTGGCTTTGCAATTTTTGGAGGAGCTGCTGAATGGTGCTCCTGTTTGCCAGAGTGACATCTGCAACAAGCTCAGCTTTGGCTCTCCGAGAGAAGCTCCTCCACGCCTGCTGTCCAACCCGCACACAGTACAGAGCAGTTCTCAGGTCAGGACCTGAGGGCTGCAGCCCCACGCTCCCTGCAGGGGCTGGGCAGGCAGCAGGGGACTCCCACTAATCCTGCATTTCTAAGTGCCCAACCCGAGAGTAACTGCTGGATTTCACCCTTTTGACTGAGAGTGTGCTGACGTCCCAGGGGGCTGGAGGAGCACTTTCCAGCAGTGCCCCACAGCCAGAAGCCTCAGGAGCAGCAGGGCCAGCAGCTCTGCACCCAGCCGAGATGCTCCCCAGCACATGGGCTGTCAGGCAGCCTGGGCCATGGAGCAGAGCCGCACTGCTGCCCTGCACTGCCAGGATGGCCAGGTGTGCCACAAAGCAACAGCTCCTGCTTCTTTTGAAAGAGAGCTGGTGCTTCAGCAGGCAAAACTGCTCGATTTTCCAGCTGCCATCAGACCTGCATAGCAAACTGCACTCTGCGTGCCCCCAGCCGTACTTGGCAGATGGTAGGAGACAGCTGGGAAAATCTGGGTTTGACATACGTCAGTGATAAACTGTGCCGGCACAGACCTGCTGGGGTTACAGAGCTGTGTGCGAGCAGCGAGGTGCTGCACGGGTTCAGCCACAGCCTGTGCTCACCCCAGAGACACAGCAGCAATGGGGCTGGCTGGCAGGGCAGCACGGCTCTGAGGTGAGCAGGCACAGCACGAGGTGGCCCAGCACAGCACGGTGCCCACCACACTGGTGGTGCTCCTCCCTGCAGGCCCTCAGCAGAAAGAGCTGAGAAACCACATGTAGGCACCTGTGTTGGGTCCATACGTGAGGGAAGGCGCTCGCAGGCACAGAACAGACAGATGGTACTTGGTGACTAAAGAGCCAGTCTGCATGAGGTGGGTGTGTATTCGACAAGACAACAGCACCTAATAATTTATACGTCACGTGTAACGATACGCCAAATGCTGGATGCCCTATCTGTCCTTCAATTTAGCCACAGGACCAAAGGAATAGCATACAATAAACACTCTTGAGGAGAGCTGAAAGCCTCAGAGCAAATTACTAAATAAGATTTGCAGCTTCAAGTTTTACCCTGAGGCAATTTGGACCTATGGCTCTCAGTTACAAAGTGCCACCCAACCCGCACGCAACAAGAAGTTGATCTTACATGTTTTTGGGGCAATGTGAAAGAAAGGGATGCAGTAAGCATCAGCTGAGGGCTCGTACTGGAGATGCAGCAAGGGCTACTGGTGCAGGGGCAGGACCTGGCTACCATGAGCCAAGCATCACCTGAGCTGCGTTCAGCTGGAGCCAACAGACTACATTAGGCTGAGTCTACACAATGCTTTTAAACACCATGTAGGAGGCAATCAGAACTGACAGCTCTAACATTGCTGCCATCTATGCATACAGATACCATCTATTAAAGGCTAATATCAACAGCTGTGATGTTCAGAGCAGAAGTAGATTTAATATACATATTAAATTGTCCAAAGCTGCAGGAGATGTTTCTAAATATGTTAGGAAATTCAACCAAGAAAAATCTCTCTGTATATCACAGTATTTCTCTGCTAGCAATACTATCCATCAAAAGTAACAAGTCTGAATCAAAGACAAAAGAGATGATAATCTTCAAAGGTGATTTCAGGAGGAGTAAATCTCCAAGGGCTAAAGATATTACTGATGATGTCACGTGGACAAAAATGTTCAATGCAGTTGTGCTTTGCTCTTGGAAAGAAAGCAGACTCATTCCCCAGCATTTGCTAAGAACAAACTCATCTAAAAACAAAGCAGAGATCTGTTGCACCAGCCTTAGAAGAATGGGAGTTCATGTGCACATGGATGGCATCAACAGATCTGGAATAGCTACTGAAAGAGGTAAGTGTTGGGGAAAGAGTGAAAAAGAAGCAATTGGGACCGGCTGGGCAGCTACCAGGTATGGGCACATTACCCTGACACCAGTGCTGAACAAGAGAAGAAATACAAAACCTCCTTCTAATGATTGATTTAAGTCATATTTCAGACAGCAAGGCTTTCTGGAAAATGAATCCTTTAGAGTAAGTCTGGTTTCATTTCTTTGGTAAGTCTAGTTGAAAAGAGAACTGGAAAAATATGATAACTTTAATCCTTGATGTACACATACTGGCTGATATTCTGATAAAATTAGCATGATATCAATATCAAGAAAGCATATATTAAATGGGGACCATATCGGGTAAGATCTCAGAACATAGTGTCAATAAATAACCATCAATGTTTATTGGAGAAGATGAAAAGATTAAAACAAGGCTTGCTGTTATTCAATAGTTCCATCAATATTTTTGTGGAAAATATACTATCAAAGCCACTACTGATAAAATTCCAATGCTAAAAGTGTTCCCATCCCTCTCAGTGATTCACTCAAACCCTTCCAAGTGCCCCACGTGAAGGACCCTCTATTTAGTACCGTAGGGTTTCACAGTCATTATTAGGACTCCAAGGCACCACAACAGCACAATCAAAACACCACCAGATGTGTCACATAATACATGTTAAAGAAAGGAAAGACACGCTGTGTGCAGATACAACAACAATTTGCTGTTTGAATTAATTCAGAAATCACTACAATCCCTATAAACCCAATAGACAAAACATATGCTACGTAGGCATGCATAAGCTGCATGCAAGTCTTTCCAAATAAAGCCACAGATGCAACTAATAAGCTAAAGTGAAAAACCAAAGCAGAAGAAACGAAGTAAATACGTGCAAAGGCTGCCCAAGGAGCACTAAGAGGGCAGGAGCACCCTGAGCTCCTCCATCTGAGCAGGGCACTCGTGTGCAGCTGCAAGGAAGCCAGCTGCAGGGCCCAGCACCAGCAGAAGACTAAGCTGCATGGCACAGCTGAAATTGCAGTAAGTAGCAGGTGATCTTTCACCTATGTGGGAACATGCCTCGAACTGCATGCTTTCAGCCCTTCTACAAACCAGCCCACAGTCACGCCTCTGCAATGATCTTTACTTCCTTCCTCTGCTATTTCTGGAGCCCCCCCAAAACGTAGGAGCACGACTCCAGCACAGCAGCAGCTGGTGTAAACACCAGTGTTCAAGGCAGGAGAACCACCTCCTGAGAGCAGGTTGGTATGAGCTGTGGTATAACTTGGATTTTGCAAAGCAAATACAACCCCCAAGTATGAGTACATTTTTCCTTTAACTTTGTCTACCTTGTTCTAGCCAGACCCATGATCTGCTTTTACTCATCACACCTTCCCAAACCCCTGATCTCTAGGCTTTTCAGGACATGTTCTCTCCCTGACAGCTCTCCCTCCTGCAGCCGCCCATCCACTGTCACCCCCAGCAATGGAAAGCTTCCTGAGGAACCACAGCTGCTTCTGCAAATCCCAGCAGCAGCAGTACCTGCTCCTGCAGGCTCCCAGCATCAAGGTCAGGATGGCGGGGCCCTGGGGCTGTGCACTGCAGAAGCAATCCATCTGCTTATGGTCACCTGCAGTGATCAGCCAAGATATCGGCGTTGTCAAGGAAACTTTCAGTGAGGCCATCAGATCCTACATCACCACTGCAAGTTTTCTGATTTGAGAAAGCACTGTTATAACTGCCTGAGCAAGCACAGCCAGCTCCACAAAGAAGCTCAGAAGCAATTTCCTCTCAGTGCCCATGGGACATCCTGTTTGCTGTTTGACATCCTGAAAAAAATAAACAAAAATCTCAGAATAATTACAGCCAAAGCAGCTAAGGTGAAGCCCTTTGGAAATTTTCCACCATGAGTAAACGCAAAAGGGGTGGTGATTAATTTAGCTAACGATCACTGAACTTTGAGTCACAGCCGAGGAATGGGAAGCAGCTCTGCAGGGAACTAAGCACAGAGCCCTAGGAAATCGTGTCTGAGCACTGCCCACGGGCTGGGGGCTTCAGAGCACCTCAGATACAGGTTTTGGAAATGGCCAAGGGTATCTTTTGCAGGCAGCAGTTGAGAACAAAACTGCCATAACCAGGGAGGAATGAAAACGAAAGCTCAATCTGGAGACCAAAAGCCAGCAAACAAACTTCTATGACTTCAGTGAGCTGCAGCTCTTTATAAGAGCAAACAGGATGAAGGAACGAAGCCTACAGCTCCACAGTTCACCAAGGCACAAGTATGGCTGGAGCTCGGTCGCTGCTTACACCTGCAATGTTTCGTTACTGGTGGATGAGCAGCAAGAGTACACAAGAAGTTGGAAATGGGAATGGAACAGCCTCTGAAGTTACAATGCAAAAACTGAACATGTCAACTGGCCTCATGTGCAGCATTTGTGTGCTAATAGCTGTCTCACTGATGCTCAAATTCCATACAAGAGCACATGTCAAGAAACCACTGCACACATCCTATAAATACTCTTGCTCAAAACACTTCACCTAACGCAATTCACAACGTACCTGACGGTTTCCTATTACTGCTAAAGGCAACCATTAACAGAGGGCTAAGGGAAACAATCTTATGCACTGAACCAACACTGTTGCCTCAGCAAAACAAAGCAATTAACATCTGAGTTCACAGGAAAATACATTAGCACAACAGATGCATGTGTATGTATTCTGGCCCTTTGGTAAAATGCACTGTTTGGGGGCCAGATGTTTTTGCTCATGCCAAAGAAGAATCCAGCTGCATCAAGCTGTGAATATTTCTTCTGATCTGTCAAAATCTGCTATGAACTAGAAGAGAAAAAAACAGAGCTGAAGTTTGAAATAGAAGTCTGTTTTCCACTGGGGATTTCAGCACCATCTGTACTTTAGAAGCTTTAGTACAACCTGACAGAGTCTGAAAAAAGTTTGCAGCACAATAGGTAAAGTGCATTGGAACACCATTCAAATCAGGTACTGGGGAGAGCTGAAGCATATGGTTAAAGACTCATCTTGTACATACTATTTCCCCTAAAATCAATTTACACATATTAGGTGGATTTACAGCACATTTAAATTGTACACCCTTGTTGCTATCACGCCATTATCTAAAGGTAAATCCTACAGCTGAGATTTTCCGACATGCCCCAGAGGTCTCCTGGCTCCTAAAGGTGCTGAGATTCCCATCTCCCATCCTCTATCTTGGAAAATTCAGCAGAAAGTAAATAAATATCAAAATAAAACTTGTCCAGCAGACAAATACCCCCGGTGTAGCTCCAAGATGTGGAACACACCGAACTGTAGGTGAACCAAACTCCCTGCCTGCAGCCTGCTCTGCACATTTGTATGCTCAGCAGCTGGGCTGCCTTCCAGGTGTGCCGTGCAGCTCTTCCACTGACAGGGTTATCTATTTTACAAAGAATTATGCGAGCAGTGGAAACCACAGCAGAATTGTTTTGAAAGAAGCAGGCCTCAGATGGACAATTTAGATTTCACATAGTTGATAGAGGATTTGCAGGTTCAAATTATTAATCAACACCCTGCCAAGCAGGGGCCAATAGCAATCTGCCAGTGCTGAGATGTCTTGGACTCAAACTGTAAAATCTGGATTTAGATTGACTCAGTGGGGAAAGGAGTTTCTGTGCCTCCCAGCCTTTCCTTCTGAAGCATCCAGGGACATCACAGGGGCAGATACAAATGTATGGATAGCAGGAGAAGTTCTTCCTCCTGGGTATTGGGGATGGGTTCCCATGTGCCAGCACTGCGGCGCTCAGGCTTCCATGCTCAGGGCTGCCTGGGGGACACTGCACCCAATGCTCAGCACAGTGCTGGTGCTGAGCAGCTGCTCCAGCATCACGTGGGCACGGGCAGCATCCTCCAAGCAGGGGAAGAGGTGTGAGCAGCAGAAAGGGAAGGTGCCAGCCTGCGTGTGAGCAGATGTGTGCGTGCCCACACGCATGAACGACATAGGACTGCTCAACTCGAGCCAGACAGCATCCTTTCCAGGTCTCTTCTCTCCAGTGTACATCTTTATTACAAAGAAGTGTTGCGAGATGAAATTTGGGAGCTTGGGGCTAAAAGCAAAAGAGAAAGAACAGGATGCGCTCCCACAGCGTTGATTGAAAATGGTGATTTTTTTATTTATTCTTATTTCTTTTAGGCTAACCGTCTCTCAGAGGAGCTGCCTGCAGAAGCATCAGCCTGCTTCTCCTGTTGCGTCACATCACAACACGACTTGTTTTCCTCTTGCCAGCAGCTCATCAAGGAGCACCCCCAGCACAGCCCTCTCATCTCTCAGATCTAGTCAGAAGGCAAATTAGTAGCAGCCTGATGGGGGACTGCTAAATTTTTCATTACAATGTTCCTCCGGAGGTTTGGTGTTTAATAATTTGTACTGTATAAAATTTCACATATGGGAAAACAAGGCACCACACAGCCTCTCCAGATGCCTTTTTTTTTTCCTTGCTAATCATGTGAGCCCCCCAGCTAAAGCAGTGGATTTAGGGCATAATTAAAGCTCTATACTTTAATAGCAATATGGGTAGAGCCCAATTTTATTTTTGAGAAGAACACGCCACATTTGTAAATTCCCATTTCACCACGGATCAGTTTTCAAACAAGCCCTGGACCCGGGCTGCTTTGTTCCCAACACACCGCGGGAATGCAAAGCACAGAGGCAGGCAGCTGGTGGCACCGGGGCAGACACACATCCCTGCTTCACCACCATGGCCCCTAAATGCCCTGTGATCCTCCTGGGGGGAGCAGTGGCGGACATCCCTCAGCCCCCCAGCATTACCTGCTCTGAGCAGAACGACCTGGAGCACTCAGGTGTAACTACTGCTGCGTGCAGAGCTTTACACACCAGTTAAGACCACTGAAAACCTTATTTTAAAGCTTGAATTAGGACTTAAGCAGGCAGCAAATCCTGCAGTAGGAGCTTCACAGCCAGCGACCTGTTGTGCAGCCTGCTTACTACCAAGTGCCACAGCACTCCTCATGCCCAGGCATCTTTCCCTGGGTCTCCCTCAACCCCCTTACCTCCTGAGCAACATACTGGCATTGCAGTGATGCCACATTACCGCAGAGCAGGGTGAGGGAAGAAGGAGAAGTGAAATGAAAGAAGGTGCTGGCAGCAAAGGTGGGATACAGAGCCCTGTTATGGCACAGACAGGGATAGTTACACGATGGTCAGCATTCTGAGAACTAATTTTAATTATTCCACGAACTCTGGAGTAGAGCTGCTGTGAGGAACAAAGCATCCAAGTGATTACATTCCCAGGACAACTTACCATATGAAGACCTTTCCTTCTCTTCCTCCTAAATTTCCCCCTAGGTAAATTCCAGAAACACACACAGAGCAGGACGACCACCTTTTACAATACGGTTTTAATTAGTTTCCCCCATCTGCTCAAGAGGTTACAGAATGCCTTAAAATGAAGTGCCTTACTGCTAGGATGGATTTGTGATTTTCCATAGAAAACCAGGTGATAAAGAGCCAGTATGAAATAGTGTGGTAAAGGCTTAGAGAATTCTTTGACAAATTGCGCTGTTCAACAGAAAGGAGAGGCTCCAGTTTTGCCATTAAGTGTCTCTGTGCCCTTACCAGGAGGGGAAGCCAGCTTTTACTATGCCAATCATCAGCAACATCAGGTAGGGTAAAGCAAACTGTTTCCACGGATAAGCATCAACTCAGCTCTTATAGCCTGCGATACACTGGCAAACAGATCAAATGACCTAGAACGGAGAAATAATGACCTTGAAAGTCAGAGCTTATTTCTGCTTTTATCCATCTTTAATATCTGAGCTTAAACTAAATCGACCATGCATTTTAAGATCTATATTGTATCCTTCCAAATCTATTTGAGAATGCTGAAGTCTTGAAGCATTATTTGTTGAAGCGCAGGGCTTATTACGGGTCAAAATTCGGCTTGCCTTCTAAGTGATGACGCGTGTTACTTAAGTCAGTACGACTGACACAGGACAGAGCTCCCTAGACTCAGGGAGCCTTCTCCTCACCCCACCACTTATTTCCTTCTGAAACAGAAGCCAGCTATACTTAACATCACTGCGATCAGTTTGTGAGGCTGTTTATCTGTAGCTGCCCAAAGCGCGGTAATCCCCAGCGCGGGGCATGGCTGCCCTGCCATCACATCTCTGCCGGAAGCAATGCTCGCGTTATCCGTTCAATGGGAAGAGGTCAAAGTGCTGCTGTTAAACCTGGGAGCCCGGGAGCTAAAGGATGAGCTGCAGTATCAGTTTTTTGCCAGAGGAAACTCATCCATGTTCTGGTTTGGTGGGAAAAGGATCAGTATTAGCTTACGCCAGATAAGGAACAGGATGAATACCTAAGTCAGAACTTACCAATGGGTATCATTTCTTAGATAGTAGCAAGCTAATGCCATATAGCTAGGCAACAAAGCCATTCCATCCTTGATAAAGGCATAAACACATTAAAGGCATAATCCCAGTGTGACATGGAGTTATTTCTACATTCTGCTGTTTAAAAACCACCACTCTGTCCCAGCCTGACCCACCCCTGCAGTTCTGCTCTGCTTCTCCCTCAGGTGCACAAACAGGCAGAAATCCATTCTAAGTCCCCTTGTAAAGGGCAGACA
This sequence comes from Phasianus colchicus, assembly GCF_987193195.1. Lineage (NCBI taxonomy): Eukaryota > Metazoa > Chordata > Aves > Galliformes > Phasianidae > Phasianus > Phasianus colchicus. Next base: position 11,619,814 of record NC_143453.1, on the reverse strand, counting down.
AAAGCCTGCCATATCACAGCAAAACTGCAGCCTGACCTAATTTGGGATAGAACAGCATCTTATCTCTGCTCTCAATATTTATCACCATTCCGGCGGTCTGGGGGGGGTCTGCAGGTATTTTCATAAAAGGATGGACGCATCACTTTCACTCTGCACAAAGACAATCAGGGAACTCTTTACTAATCATCCTGGATTTCCCAGCACAGATGGGACGTGCAGCAGAATGCCAAGTAACAGAACCAGCCAACCAACAGAAACCTTTCTTCACCCCTGAAGGACACTGAGAAAACTTGCAGTAAGATCCAAATTGGAGGTGAACATTCTCATTAGAAAAAAAGTGTTTAAATTATCCTTTTTAAAATGAGAATTGAAGTCATAACTAACTTTTCATTACAGAAATGCACAGAATGGCACAAGCTGACCACTAGGAGAGACAGGACCTTTCTTAAGCATGAGTGTAACAAAACACAGCTTAAAAACTGTTTCCAGGACTTGGCCTCTATCCAGATACACTCATCAGCTATTGCAACATATAGGATTGCTTCATTACTGGCACGCACTTCTGAAAACAAACACTCTCCTCCCTTAGAAGTTCAAGTGGGCCACGCTGAATAACAAGCCAATATTCACACCTACGGATCCAAGTTGCCAGAGCTCAGAGCTTTGCTTTATGCAGGCTGGTTCCATTAAACAGAGGGACAGCAGGGAAAGGAGAAGCCAAGCCAAGCAGCCACCCTGGAGCACTGAGCATGAAATCACGACACACAGAATCACAGTGAAAGACGTTATTTTTGAAGCACCTTTTTCTTCTGGGAAACCAAAGCAGAAGAAACAGATGGCAGCATTTCTAACTAACATTTAAGAGAAAAACAGATGCAGCATTAGTTTCTCTATTAGTAAAATAGAGGTGGGGGAAGGAGGAGTATTTTTGAGGAAACCTCAACTGCTCCCATCTCCACCTGCAATCAATGTGAGCTCTGCCGTCCTTGCTGAAATTTCACAGCAAATGGTTTTGCAGCTCTGTTGCTGTATCAGCCATTAGCACATCACTTTAAGCAGAACATTTAGCTCAGCTTGGAGGAATTGCCACGTTTTAGTCAAGCTATGAGTGCAACTGCTTTAACAAACAGAAAATATAAATGATGTAATGCTGGATGTGCCTCTCTTTTTCAACAAGCTTCTAAGAACGCAATGTGGATGCTAATTCATAAGATGCAATGAATATGCACACAGTGAAATGAACAGGCCGTGCCCCAGAGCTGAGGTTACTGGTGCTATAACAAAATTAGCTAAGTGCCCAATGAAAGCTGGTGACCCTGGGCTGGTGCCATCTAACTCAAGTTTACAACTTCACTGGAGATTCTTTGCATCTCATACGTTAGCTTTGCAGAGTTCTATAGCTGGTGGCCTTGGTCCTAACTTCATTACAAAGGGCATGTGAAGGTTGTGTCAGCATGGTAACACCTAAGCAGAAATCTCTCTTCCAGGCATATTTCACCTGCTCTCATCTTAATTTGACTGGACTAATTGCTCCTAATCCTGCAGAACAAACGGGTCATTAGAGACAAACCATAAGGGGCCGGGTGCTCTGTGAACAGTGGGAGTGTTCAACCCAGACCAGCAGCTCCTGTTAGCCGAGCAGCCACCAGCGAGGTGAGCAATGAGCCCTGCTTTGAGCCCTGTAACAAGAGTGGGGTTAGGGCTGGGAGACGTCCTGAAGGGGAAAATGGCTGTTTTCAAGGTGTGTGTGAATGAAATGAGGGGCCGAGCAGTCGCTGCGTGGGCTGAGCAGCGCCAGGAGCTTAGGAAGGAGAAGGAATTCAGTTGGGATGTGCTGCACAGGCACAAGAGATGGAGCCTTCGGGTAAATCCAGGGGCAGTGCACATAGGCTTTTCTTCCTCAGTGCCACCACAGTAAGTGAAGAAAGAGCTGACTGGCAGATGCCAAGTAAAACTCTTTGGGGGGATTAAAAAAAAAAAAGCTGTGAGAAAGCAATAGTATCTCACTCTCTGGGAGATAAGGAGGAGTGTGCTCTCCACAAACTCCACGTCCCGCAGCCGCGGCTGTGCAGCGATCCATTAACACTCCGCGTGCTCCACGGATTGAAAAGAACATTTAATACATCTGTCGGAGCACAGAGACAGAGTAAATATCCTTATCGTTCCAGTTACTGTAAATAACACTTAAGTGCAAGTCAAATATTAGCTGTATTCAGCACAGCATCATAACAAAACAGGCACTGCTAACATTATGGTCCCAAACTGTGTTATTCTTAATTAACATCTGACATATATCTGCTTTTGCAATCACCCATTACTGATTAAATGACAAGGCACAATGTCAGATGCGTAATCTGATTGGTTAGTACTCAGTTACCAAGGTGTTACATTTTGAAATTGCCTGTGAATTGATTTCTTTTATTGAATTAATAAGTGTTATCATACTGTACAGAAGGTAAAATTGCTACTGAATGTGAGCGATAACATATAATTACAGAAAATCAAATCCTAATCTGCAGAGCCAAGCCAGGTGTCAACATTTTAATTGTAGTTAGGGAAGCGCAGTGGCACCGGTGAGTGGGGGAAGGGAAGAGCTCAAGCAGGGGAAATATAGGAAGCAGCTCGAGTTCGGAGTGAGAGCCGCCCTGAGGGATGTCAAGCACTTGGGCATGCAAAAATATTGTCCTTTTGTTTTTCATTTTAGATGATCTCACACACTGGGACAACAGACTGCCATCCAGGGCCAAGCCTCTCTGCATCTTATGTTTGCATTTTTGGGAAAACCTTTCTGAAAAATTTTAGGATACAGAAGCATAAAATACATAAATTATGCACCTCCCTGGTTCTTTCCTTAGAAAAATAAAGACCCCTCTTTTCCCCAGAGCTATCGAGTCCCTGCTAGGTGACAGCACAGCCTCCTGCTACAAATAAAACCTCAGAATTTTATTAATTTCAGTAGCTTTACACACTGTTCCAATGAAAAACATCTTTTCCCACAGCCTCCTGGCTGCTCTCCTGCTGGTTTGCATTCCAACACTGCACTAACCCGACTGCCCGAGCACCTCTACTGACGGCACGGAGTTGCTGTGACCCCTCACGCAGACACTTACATCCACCAGTTCCAATGGATTTCCTCCATATCAGCTGTTAAAGCAATTTGAGTGTCCATGCTGATGGCTCACACCGGTTTACCTATGTGTACTCAGAGAACGATGGAGCAATTTCTTTGGATTCAGGAGGCTGACAGAGCCCCAGCTCGTGAGGAGGAGCTCCCCAACCACAACCCCCCCCGATGTGGATCCCCACATGTGGGCCATGCCCAAAGCCCGGCTGTGCCACCCCTGCCCAGGCACCACTGCCTTCCAAGTGGCTGCACCTCCACCTCCTGCCAACCGCTCCTTCCCAGGTCTGTGCTCCCCATGCTGTTCCTCTCTCCTTCCTGAGCTGCTCCTTTCATGATGCTCTCGTTTCGAACCCTCTCTTTGGAGAAGGGACGCAGCCCGCAGAACAGACGTCCATGCAGTAGGAAGCACCAAGGCATGCACACAGAGCGTTCAAAGACCACGCTAATTCCCTGCTGCACCAGCTACCAATTTGCAGAACATCTGCTCACATCATCAGCTTTTTCTTTTGTTTAGGGATAAAGAGGATAAAGAGGTTAAACCATCCTGCTTGTACACAGAGAAGTTAAAAACCATGCTACCACCATGCTGCTGGCAAGACAGCCCGGCAGCAGGATAGCATGTAAGGATTTAACAGGAGCCTCTTAGCAAATTAATTCCTTCTATGACCATGTTTTCAGGGTAACAGCGACACTTCCCTCTTTGAATTGCAAGGCCCTGGGCTTCTCTGTAACATCACCAGGACAGCAAGTGTCTTATGGATAACACAGCCAAGGAACACAGCAGCTAACAGCTTGTGACCCCACAAGCTCACGAGCCAAGCATGCACCCTGCACACGTGGTGCTCCAGAGCAGCTGGGCAGGCTGTGCTGCATGCAGAGCCCCGACTGCACAGAGCAGTCACTGCTGCAGAGAGCGGGCAGACAGCACACCTGCAGTGTGAGATGCCTCTGGGCTCTGCGCGCTGCCTCCAGTGCTCCCTTCCTGAGACACACCGTGCAAAAAGCTTGCTGCCAGCGCTGATGCCACGACTTCCTGCCTCCTTTGTGTCAAATGCTGCTTGTGGGTTTTTTTCTTTTTTTCTTTTTCTTTTTTCCTTTTCTAATTCCCTTCAATTCTACTGTGCAAAACCACAGTTCCAGCCACCCCACACCTTGTTGTTCTGGGGTGGGGGAGAAGACTCCCAGGATGCATTTTCTTTCAGTAATCTCCTGTATATTGCTGCAGCTGACTTGGGCACCTACTTAATCTGCGACCTTACAGCTCCTGTCAAGCACGCTGTGACCCCCCTCTAGACTCATCCTATCCATTACCGAATTTTCATTTTTATTAAGCTCAGCAGAGACTTCTTTCCCTCTCCTCCAGGAAGCATGAATTCTCCGGTGTCATTTATTCCACAAATGATTTATACCAAGAGCCTGTCAACTACAGGAGGCACTTACTTGTGCTTACTATACCTGCAAGTAGCTCTGTCCTTTCCGGGTCATTACTAATAAAGCACTTATCCCTCATACAAGCACCAGTGCCTCCCTGTGCTCTCGCAGGTATTTATCTGAGCACTTCAGAGCCCTCAGCGGATTTATCCTCGCAGCACTCTGCCGGGCTGGGCACTGCCATGATTCCTGCTCTGCAGATGAAGAGTGAGACTCAGGCTGAGCTCCGTGCTGCCCGCAGGAGGCTCAGCACCCTGCAGCTCCCAGCCCATTATCCTTCCTGCTGCATCCCACAGCTGCTCCCCCAAAACTCCCCACAGCTCACCCCCAGTTCTCTGCAGTCCCCCCCAGCCCCATATGGGCAGCTCCAGCCAGCAGAAGGCTTCAGTCCACGGTTGTTCCTCATTCATGAAGTGCTCAGGGAACAGCACTGGGAACCCAGAGGCCCCAGTTGTTCCCCCGGCCTTGTACCTGCTCACTGATGACTCCTGGGATGAAGGCTCCTCTGGCTCAGCAATGCTCACTCTGCAGCCAACAAGGTTCCATGAACAATGGCAGAACAAACAGATTTGTCTTGCAGCTAGAGTGCCAAGACAAGCAAGGAACAAAGCTGGGGGCCAACTGTAACACCACCGACTGGCAGCCAGCCCTCTTTCCAGCTCCTTACAAATATTGGTCCCAGTTTTCCACCCTCTTTGCAGTATTTCTGGGCAGACCACAACATCCCCAAAACATCGATGTGTGGCTGTGTGGCCCAGAGCGTGCCCTGCTCAGCTGGGGACCTCTGTTCTGCTCCTCTTCCTCTTCATCACACGCAGGGCTGAGAAACCTGTTGCTGCTGCTTCTCCAGCAAGCCCTGAAGCCAACTGGCAAGCCAGAGTTTAACCTCACAGCTGCTGAATATAGTTGGATTAAAACACACTGGCCAAGCAAAATATTGCTTTTAAAATGTAATTTATGTTTGGCACTGAACGCATTGGGAGAATTCAGAGCAATTTGCACTACAGACCAGCCAGTAACCCCGCACAAAAAGCACTTTGATGCCCCTGATTTACATCCGAGAGCCTTAATGCATTTTGGAAACAGGCAGCAGAGTAAGAAGCCACTGTGCTAATCCTAACTGATGTAAGGATGCTGAAAACACTTAATTGCTTCTAATTCATTGTAAAATTCTGCTTCGCTGCAGACTCTCCTCTAAATCCAAGAAGTTACAATGAGATTATGGAAAAAATGAGGACACTGCCTGAAAAGGTCATCATAACTTGCCAGAATCGATCTGAAAACCCTCCTTATTGGTCCCATTACATGCCCAGAGGTTTACTTTTGGCAGGGTGGGGGGAAAACGAAGGCATGATGCAGGACATGTCTCTGCTTCCATTTCTGATGGTCTTACCTGAACCTCATGCAGCTTCACACTTCACTACCAGGCTGCACGTGCATTCATTCACACATACATCCATGCTCAATCTCTTGCAACGAAAACAGTTTCCTCACCACAATGAAGTCACTTCAAAGCAGTCTGCTCCCACTGAGGTGAATGGGAGATTCTCCTCCCGGAGCAGTTTTACCAGGAGCTGGTCTGCTTCAGGGCAAGGCTCACTTGTTGATCAGGGCTCAGCAGGAAAACGGAGAACAGCTCACTTCTACTGATTACATCCATTCCCCAAATAATTTGAAATTAATCCTGCAATTTAATTCCAAGCTGCCTTGCTGCCGAAGGAGGAAAGGTTCTTGTGGAAGCGACACAGGTGAATTACATTTGCTCAACAGTTTCAGCACTAAATAATCCGCACATAACTCAGCTCACTCGAAAGGTACGCCGCCGCGATCCGGCATAAAATACGGCTCTGCTAAGCCAAAAAAGATAAAGCAGGGATTCCTTCATACTTAAAGGAGAAACAGTGAAGGATTTCATATTTTAATGAGATACAGATGCCGACCACTGAATAAATCACTCTGCCTATAATTAAAGACTCCTCTGATGTCTGACGACTCTTCCTGTCATGAAAACTCCTGGACACTATTTCATCTCCTTCCCAAGCTTGATTTCAGACTGAAAGAGGGGGGATCCAAATGTTGATGTCACCCCAGACACCACTTACAGTCTCCATTTCCCATCTGAAGAACTTGGTATTCATTTGTCTTTTTTCTTTTCTTTCTTTTTAATGAGTGTTCAAGCACTTGGACTGGAAGGCAAGTATGAAGCGTCACCAAGGGACCGTGGTCCTTCCCAGCCCCGTACATCAGCACTTCACACAGAACAGCAGTATTTCAATTAGAGATGCTTGCAAGGTTAGTGAGATGCAAAGGATGAAAACAGAAAACTTAACATTCAAGTAAAGAAAGAAAATAAGAATATTTTACAAGGACATCCCTGGGCGGAGGGGTGCAAGGAAAGCTCTCATGGGCACTGAGGCTTCATGAGATGCCCAAAGGCTTCTGCTCACCTGCCTGCCAACATGACCAAAACAACTCTGTTTGCCATTTAAGCCATTTGTCTGGAATACTTCAACTTATTCTGCAATTTCTTTATGCTGCTTTTGAGTTTCAAGTCATTAAGGAGCCCGTGATTTAGCTACCTTAATCTCTTCCTGCATTTCCCATCTGTACTCTCCATTAAGAGCTCATACATACACTATTATGTTTATTCTCTCAAACTTCCAACTCTTCCCCTCTTCTTTTTCACCACAACTCCCATGCAAGGGCTGAATTCCAGTTACATGTGAGTGCGTATTTGTTTTGGGAGCTTTGGGTTCAGGGGATGAGCATGGAGACTTTGAGCATTTGGAAGAAATTTCTCCGACCAAGCACCTCGGCCAAACCTGCCCTGCCACTAAGCATCACCTCAAAATAGAATACACAAACAATTATGGGGGGTGGGGGAGAAATGAAGAATCTTTCAGACTCTTGGAAGGACATGCATGCCCAGAGCATCTGATTTTCTGGCTTAGTGCCCTTTGGAGAGGCTGCAGAATCCTTCCCACTGCGGGCACAAGACACAATGAAGGATCCCAGTGCAGGCTGTAAAATTCTGCATGCTGTCCCAGACAATTCACACCTTTCCAAATGATGCTACTTCACTCCTTGAATACAGAAAGTCCAGCCTGAAGAGGCAGCCCTGCCCCCAGTGCTCCACCAAACACCTTCAGCTGGCTGTACTGATCCACATTTCAGCTCCTGGTTTATTTTTGCTTTCTAGTTTCTTTCCATTCGTGCCGTGCTTCTCCATGTAGTATTAAATCGACAGTGACAGACTGTCACCCTTTCTCCAAATTCACTAAACTGTTTAATAATATAATTTTTAGAAGCAGATCTGTGACTCACACACACGCACACACACACACCAAGGCAAAATAAAGATGACAGCGCATTTGAACAAGGCAGCAATAAAACACTGAGAGTAATAAAGAATAAAAATGCTATATCAGGTTGTCATGGGAACCAGCATCCAAGGACTCCAGGTAACATTGTAAAACATGCCACTGAGCATAAAGCAGCTAAGCAGGTTAAGGGGTTATTTATTAGGCTGCAACACGCTGCGCAGTGCCCTCTGGTGAGAGCAGCAGACAGAAGGGTCCAAGCCCCAGGCAGGGGCAGGAGCTGCATTGCCAACAAGGGCACCATGGGCAGCAAGGGCACCAAGGGCAGGGCTGCACGCAGGCTGACACTGGGACACGTGCATGTGCCAGCTGCCAGCTCTGTGCTGGGTGAGTCAGGAGCACACGAAGCGACCTGCGTGGGGCTGCAGGGCACACCTAAGCAGCTGGGCCCCGCCGTTCTCCACCATGTGCTGCTTTTCTTGCCGAGGGCAATGGGACTCGCTAGATGAAAGATGGAGCAGGGATGGGTAAGGATTTTCTTAAGGACCAAAAGCGTAAGTGTTCCATGACTAGAAATTTCAATAGAATTAGGAGCAGCTCTCTACAGAGAGCAGCTGCAGAACCAGGCTCGTGTTCCCTGGAGCACCGGCTCAGCAAACACAGTGTGCCCACAAGGAATTCTGAGAAGGAACTCAATGAGGGGAGCAATCCACGAGCAAAGCAAGCAGCTGGTAAGGCCATCCCGAGTGTCCCTTCCTACCAGAGGCAAAAGCACAGACACCAGCCATGGAATGCTCACCCTGACAGAACAAGCTCCTGCCTGCTGCCTGTGCAATGTGAGGGTGCTGTGAGGTGCCTGGAGTGCCTTGCAACAAGGCTCTGCCTTACCTGGAGGTCAGTGGCTGACAGCTGCTTTGTCACTCCAACCCCAGCTGCTTTTCTCTAATGCATACATTCCACACTGTTATGACAAAGCACGATGCTCAACTATCAACCCCTGCCAACAAACACCACACTGCTGGGATGCCAACGCCTTCTGCCAGTTGCATTCAGCAAGCAGCAGACACCCGTGTCTCTTCCCAGGTGCCAATACCTAACCATAGCATTTATTCTGGGCAGATGGGTTGTGTTCAAATACCACAGCTCAGGACTTTCTTTCTTCCCAAAAATGCTGCTAATATTCCATATAGATTAGCTGGGATCAGAGCTGACACCATCTCACTCCATCCTTCCTATTACATCTACAACAACAGAAATCGTAACACAGAGATCAAGCAGTTTTTAAGGTCCCCAAAGCCTTGCCTAGCACAAGGCATGCTCAGATTAATGTTTTCCATCAAGAAAGCCAGCCAATTCGGCCCCATACTCAGCAGCACTTGCAGCACAGCTCGGTGCCGCCAGGGCTGTGGTCCCCACAGGGCTCTGCTGACAGCCATGTCCCATCCCCATAACTGCTGTGTGCCTGGCACAGGCTGGGTCTGCCAGCTGGCTGCAGAGCTACCGGAAAGAGTGGGGGCTGGAACCCACAGCCTGCCTCTCCTCATTTTTCCCCAGCACTGTTCAAGCTGTCAATTCAATTCTCCCCCCACTAAGTGGCACCAATGCACCGCAAACCACAATGAAAACATCTGTACAGACGGCTTACAAATAAATACTCCCCATCTCCTGAGCCCAGCCCTCAGCGGGGGAATCAGAAGCATGGGGACCGCAGTGCTGCAGCCAGAGCCCTGTGCCAGCCCCAGCCCCAGCTCCATCCCAGCCCTGGCCCTGCCCCACACACACCCAGCAACTGCGATAAGAGGAGGGCAGCTCAGCTTGCAAGAGAAAGGTGAAAAGGCAGATAGGTGTTCACTGCAGCCAATGCCTGTTCTTGATGACACAGGCACGGCAGAGGAACTCGGGGCAGGGCCAGCAGCTGTATGCTCAGTCCTCTGTACATCTCAGGGAGCTCCAGTTTACTACAGCCAGGAAATGGCCATGCCAATGATGACATCCACTTATGTTTTATCACAATGCAAGAGCAGAAACTAATAGGGAGAAATGACTAGGAAATATCTTCCTCACCAGCTCACTGTGAGTAGCAACAACCAAAACCATTACAGAACACATACATCACTATGGAAAAAAGTACTTCACTCGTACCAATACAACTGGGAAACCTCAGCACCCTGAATTCAAACCAGGGAATAAAACAACCCCATTGGTCCCAGAACATCACACTGGACACCTGGCCATCACATCACTACGGATGCAGGCTTGCTCCTCCATGCTCCCTCTCCCCTCCCGCATGCAGTCCCAGCAGCTGATCGCACTGCTGCTTGTAGCAGGCTGAAGTAATTAAGCTTAACCCAAGTCTGGTGGGAGTCCCAGGGAAAGCCAGTGATCCACAGGCACAACACGCTGTTATTTATAGCTGATTAAATTCTATTTATCTACATTTAAACGGTGCAGGAGATGGGAGAGATCCCAATACACATCTGTGTCTTATTAGAAACACCAGCTGTGTGTGGTAGCTTGAAGTTTGCTTTTTTTTTTTTTTTTGCATCAGTTTACCTCCTTGTTACTAAACCAGAATGTCATGAAGGAAATACTAAGCTGATATCCCTTTCTCAGAGCTTTGAGCCAAAACATCCAGATAGCAGCAGTGGGACATCCATCCTCTGCAAAGCCACGCAGCAGGGAGGACTGGCACAGACAGCTCTCAGCCCCCAGCAGTGAGCTCCCACGGGGCACTGAGCCGCCTGCTGCCCAAACCGCTCCTGTGCTGCAGCACCTCCGGCTCCTCGGCAGCCCCAAGCCGTGCTGCTAAGAGATTCTGGGTGTGGTGACACTAACAGAGCGTTAAGCCTCCAGATGGATTGTGGCTGGAGGGAACCTGGGATATTTCCACATTCTTCCTGAGAAAGGCAATGCAGGCACCCCTTTGTTTTGCTGTGAGGCACGTGGTAATTTGGCATCACCCTCCGAGCTCTGAAATTGGCTGGAACAAAACAAATGTTGAGCTTTCACTAAGAAGGAAAAAACAAAGAGTATTGTCTCAGATGTGAAAATACAGCCCGCGAGTGCCTGAACACAATTAAGAAGAATCTAATCCAGTGCTCATTAAGTACCTTGGTTGCCGGGTAGCTTATTTGTTCATTCGATTATATTTGATAACTGGAATAGTTTGGAGTTATGTTTCTGCAGTGGTTGATCTTTTGCTCTCCAGCTCTGCTGCACGGCTCCCCACGGAAATAACACAGCCACCCCATGCCTCACTCCAGGATTCCCAAAAACAGCCTGATCCTTTTTAACTTTGCCCTATTTAACTACTGTGCCATCTCACTGAGTACCAACCATGGTTTACATCACAACTCTGAGAACCTCTCCACTGGAGCACCTAATTAACACACAAACCCAACAAGCTGTCATCACATCACAAAGCTAATCTTCACTATCTCAGATTTAATCTGTTCCTGGACGGGAACCAGAGCCCCAGCACAGACGCTGCCCCAGTAAAACCTTGCCATGGAGAGGCTATCATCCACATTTAAACAACACCATTTTAGCTCACAGTGATCTCATAAAACTGACATTTTGGGATAAGACCAGCACACAGAACTACCAGCCTTTAACTGCTTGTTTCTCTTACTGATGCTTTTAGATGATGCCTTTCGTCAGCCGCAAGCTTACACTAACATGCACACAGCGAGACAACTAACAAAAACATTTCCTCCCATATTACAGGAAAAACGAAGCATTTCAGGTTAAAAACAGAGAAAAAAGAACAAAAACAACCGCCAGCAAAGCAAAGTCTGGTTATTCCAGAGTACAGCCTCCCCGGTACTTTGTGTTGCAATTATTTACATATCCCAGATAGGCAAACTGACGTGGTCCAAAGTTTTGTCATGGACTCTGTAGAACATACAGGCACTTCTGCCAACTGGAGCACACAACCACTCCGACATCCTAAGTCTCTGCAAATATCTGACATTATATCAGATACTGAATTCTGTAAATACAATTAGTACACAAGGCACGTAATTATGGCAACAGGCACTTCTTCCCCGCGCTTATTTCTTAACGCTTGAAGCCCACTCTTCTGGACAGCCTCAAGGCACCTGTAGACAAGGGATGCTGGGTTGTGCTGCTCTGCTACTGAGCCTGCTGAGTATGACCAGAAATCCAAATGCAAGGAGTACTAGAGAGGGTTTTCACAACAGAAATCTATTTTTTCAGCCCCCCGCATTCCCACTTTCTAACCAAAGCTCTACAACTTCAGTGTTGCCCCCACTGCTCATTTGAGTTATCTAAGTTTCCCTGCTTCCTCTTAAAAACAATCCGTGTATTTTAGAAATCCTAAAGGACACAGCCTTTCAAACAGGAGAAAGCTGCCAAGTGCCTCATTTCGCAGGAGAAAGGCAGAACCAATCCACGGCCACGCAGCTCTGCTGCTGGCTGCTTTTCATCCGACCCTTATGAAGAACCCCAGCGTCACAGCCCCACTTGTGCCCCAGCACCGCACCACAGCAGGAGGCGCTCCCCAGGCGCCCGCCATTGCCTGTCTGCAAAAAACAAATTCAGCAACACACGTCCAACATCAGAATGACTATAAGCAGTATGTATAAAACCCCTCTGACAAACAGTCAGGAGATTTTTAAGGGCTGATATCGTACATCTCCATGAAGCAGACTGGGGTAAGCTAGCACTCCTACAGGCGCCCTGTGCCAGGAAGCACCGTGGCACCGCGCGCTGTGTGCCCAGCTCCGCACTGCTGGGAAGGGTGTGTGGGTACCTCACTGCTGCTCTTCTTCCCCTGGGCAGCACCGTCTGAGCCCCAGCACGGCTCCCAGAGGCACAGGAAGAAGCAAAAGAAGTGAACAAAAAATCGCCGTGGCCTAAACTCAGCCGCAGCTCCTCGGCGGCTCGCTGAGCCCCAGCAAGTGCCAGCAGTTTCAAAAGAGCTCTAATCTCTCAACTGTTATCGAGCTTTTATCACACTCCAGTTCTTATCTAAACCAAACAATCACTAGAACAGCAGCTGATAAGGCATCCTGACAAGGTAATTTCAGCAATTAAAATCCCCAGCTACAGCCATCCCCACGGAGAACATTTCAGAGCTCTCTGCAGTGTGAGCTCCCATCTCGCCCGGCTCTCCCAGCCCTGGCCCTGCAGTGTCAGAGCAGCACTGTGCACAGCAGCACTGCTGGGACGGCCCTGGGTTCTCACTCACGTGTCCCAAGGTGGGATGGGCTTAGGAGCTCTGTAGTCTCACATCTCCAGAAACAAAACCCCAAAGCCACCTCAGCTGGATGGAAGCATTGGCTGACCCAATGCAATTCCTTCCTGCCACCAGCCACTGCCTTGACCCGATTCCACATTCTTCCACTCCTTATGCTGGACAAGTGGTGCTCACACCCCAGTGCACCCACAGTGCTCCAAAGCTCCCAGCAATGCAGCACCGTGCAGCTCCACCACACTGCTCCTCCACTCAGCTCCCCCAGCTGAACTTTCAAATCCAGGAAAGGGAATTGAAGATTTCTTGCAATATGCACACGGGGAAAAAAAAGAAAGAAAAAAAGTAAACCAGACACTGCGGAAAACAAGCAAGAAATGCCTTCACTCAGGATGGGAAAAGCTTTTACACCCTATTTCAAAAACTTTCTTCAATCAAAATTTAATGAATCAAGAGACAAAACAGATGCAAAAGCCCATTTTGCTCTATAAATCACTGTGTCTGGCATGCAAAATGAAAACTAATTTGTTCAAATTGCAAGACTTAAACGTGGTTATAGAAATAATAGAGTGTCTTCAGATTTTAATCAGAAAGAATATATCTCAAGTTTCAGAACAAACTGCTCCACTCAATCAGAAGCAGAACATCTATAAATACATCATTCTCTTTAGTCCAAAAAGCAAACGAGTTATTTCCTCTCTGCCACAGCATGAAGGCAGAGGGGTTTCTCTTCTACAGACCTGAGGCTGGGCAGCGCTCTGTTTCCAGCACAGCGCACAGCCGGCACTGCCTGCACACAGAGCCCCAGGGGTGAGCGCCGCCCTGGAGGCACAGCGCAGCTACAGGCAGCGCAGAAAGGAAGCCGTCACCTCACCTGAAAGAGATGCGCAGCTTAAACCCAAGTGCTGTGGGTAACTCGGGCCGGCCATCGCATTCAGATGGATCTCAGCGTCTGACGTTTGGCAAAGACGCTGCACTTACCCGGCTCCTGCAGGACAGACGGACGCTGCAGCCCCGCAGCAGCCGGAGCGCACAGCTGCCCCCGCCCCAACGGTCACAGCAGGCCTTTATGGCAGATGCTAAGCACACTTATCGCAGAGCAACTGTGCCCTGGAAGCTCAATGGAGCAGCACTGCTTATCAAAGCGACGGCTTATCAGGAAACCTAACAAAAATAAAGGTTACACCATACGGTCTCCTCCTTTTTACCTCTGCTCCATCAAGGTGCGACTCCAGTTAAAGCTGCACTGCTCACACTTTCTGACTTGCTTCCTCCTTGCCTGCCCTTGGAAGAAAAGCCCCAGCTCTGGAGTTGTCCCCTGCAGAATGCTGCTGCCAGTGACACACGCGCCCACAACCCAGAGCTTGTCACCCAACCCAAGAACAAGGATATGCAGCTCCATCATCTGTTGTTGACGACGCTTCATTCTGAGCTGGATAACCTCGAAGCAGCAGCACCCACTTGTATTCAGAGACGGGGACTGATTTTAATCAGCATTACCCTATTCGCTGCAGTGGCATTTGTGAGGTTTTCAGAGCACAGAGCTCATTTCTGTGCCATCACCAAACGCAGTCAGCATTTTCCTCAGAAGCTGAAAACACGCCTTCCTTCCCTGCTATGCTGCTGCACACAGCCGAGCACCCACTCCTCAGGGCAAAGCAGAAATGCAGCTTGGCCACTCTTCATCATAAGTTTCACAGAAGGACTACGTGTGGAAATTACTCCAAACTGAGGCAGGATGTGAATTTTAAAAGGGCAATCAATAGTGTTCCTTTCCGACAAGATCTCTCCAGCTCAGCTCAACACACGTGCTGGGGCTTCTCAGGCCAATCCTCCTCATAACTGGGCTCCTGCCCTGCAGCCTGCCCCCTCGGCTGCGCTCCCAGCCCCGCTCTGGCATCTGGAAGAACTCCTCTATTGATTAGCTGCCTTTTTTTCTTTTTATATATCAGTATTAAAATCTTTTTCTAAAAGCTACTCATCTGCTCTTTCAATACTATTGACAGCTTCTCTGCTGAAAAGAACTATGAAAGCATTCCTTTTTCTATTTAACTCATTGCCATATAAGCGTGCACTGACCTCGTGGATGATCTATGTAAGCTGTTGCTACCTAGCCACGTTAAATTTAGCTCTAATGCAATGCACTCACGTCTCAGCAAACTCATAAACACCAACCCTCCATGATAAGCAAGCAATAAAGCCTGTCCTTTATTACCACCAAGGTAATTCATACTTTAATATATCTATTATTTCAGCACTAAGATTATTTTACCGCGGCACATGAATTTATCATGAAGGAAATAAAAGCAGAAAATGCATGAGAAATTCTGTAGCAAAATTCAGAATAAACTCTGGAAACTGAAAGGAGTATAGATACAGAAGAAAAAGATTGCTTCAAATGACATTATTTCTCATGGTGTTGCTGGGATCATTTGAAGAAGGCCAAGAGAAAACATTCTGACCCCACATGCCGTCTTACACTATCAAAGCAGCAGCATTCAATTGCTCACTTTGCAGCCACCTGAGGGACACGATTTCCAGGTCCCGAAACACAAAACTGTGGCAGGCAAAGAGCTGCAGTCAGAGCCAATGTCTTATTTCTGATCACAGCTTCTCATTACTGCAGAATGCGAACGGATGAAGGATGTCAGGTAGTCATGAGAACCCAACTTATGCACAGAACCAGAGGGTGAGTCAGCCACCTGCTGTAGGCCACAACAGCTGAGCGTCACAGCTCCTTCCCATCCCTCATCTCGGCATTCTGGAACCTGCAATACTGCCATTAGCACTGCTGATATTCAGCGCCACACAGCACAGCTGTCGCCCAACACCCCCAGCAACGTTCTGTGCTACATGGCATTTCTTCATCCACACTGACGTGATTCCCAAATCACAGAGGACTCAGAAATACAGTGTATATGTTGATCCTGCAGCCGGTACATCAGCAATGTGGGCTTACCAGACTTGAAAGCAGTCTGGATGCTCACCATGACCCCCCGCAGCATTCCCTGCCAGCCCACCTGCACAGCCCCACGCCTTCCTCTGGCTAACACAGCCCTGTGCTTCCTGCTGCACAGCACACTTTGTGCTTTGGTACAAAAAGACCAAGAAATGATCAAAGCCAAGAAAGGAAAATGTATAAAAACCGGGTAAGTGAAAGCTGCAGTATGGGACAGTTGCTGGGACAGGTTAATCATTAACAGGCAGTTCTTGTCATCCCCTAAATCTTTAAAAATGTTTAACTAGGAGATAGAAGGAAAGCACATGGCTGAGTCTTCTTTCCCTTTTGCACAGGAGGAAGCAGGGGTAAGGAGCGAGCTCTTAAAGCAGCAGGGAAAGGAGCCGGACGCTGGACAACCTGCTTCTGCCTTCTCATTCCTCCTCTGAGATCTGAAGTGCTCTCCTCTAGATTATTCTATTATAAATCCTGATCAGGAAGGCAAAAATCAGCCTCTTTTAAGGGGTAATGTTCTTACTCATGATCTAAAAAGCCCTCGTGCTACAGGGGACAAAATAAACGACTGACCTTTGATGTTTTGCAAAGCTCAATAAATGACAACAAATAGGAAGCAAAATTGTATCATGCACCAATAAACTGTAAATTATTTTATGATATGAGAGGTTATTTAATTTAAAACTATAACTATTAAGAAAAGCGATAAGAGATAAGGAAGGTAAAGACTCAGGGACTTTTCAGCCTCGTATCTTATCACTTCTGGTGTAATATTAACCCACCTGATCCACAGTATCCCAGTTATTTTGTGGTCTTTCCACAGTTGAAAACAATTAGCAAATGTGAAGTATCCAGAACTTTGTTCAGCTGTACCACAAAAGCAACACTATCTCGGGTCTGATCATGTATTCAAACTACAGTAGCACCAATGTCAGCACGATGTTAATCCTTTCGACTGTTGCTGTTGAACTTGTGCGGACTTTGACTTTGCTCAGACATGGAAATGTGAACTCTTACTCCTCCTATACAGTCTGCCCACTCTTTTAATTCACTTGGCACAGATTAGTAAACTGCTTTCTAATTGCTTGGAAACCTCTCTAACGCTTTCCAGCAGCCATGGGCTGATGTTAAAAGTCCACACTCATCCTAAGAAAGGTGACGGCGTGTCTCATAAAATGACAGAATGGTTTGGTTTGGAAGAGAGCTTTAAAGATCACCTCGTTCCAACCCCCTGCTATAGGCAGGGACACCTCCCTCTGGACCAGGTTGCCCACAGCCCC
Organism: Phasianus colchicus; assembly: GCF_987193195.1. Lineage (NCBI taxonomy): Eukaryota > Metazoa > Chordata > Aves > Galliformes > Phasianidae > Phasianus > Phasianus colchicus. The sequence goes on along the minus strand of NC_143453.1, from coordinate 11,602,491 downwards.
AACCAGCCATCACACAGATTATTGAGGGATGGAGTTACTGCCATGCACATCCATCTGCACCCCAAAGATAACCAATTTACCGACTAGACCACACACTCACTGTTAAAGCTTTTCTTTAACTTGCATCATTATTGATTTTCACTGAAGAAGTCATGATTTATCCTAGCTTGCAGGGCCTGAAGTCTAAAACCTCTTTAATTTGCAGGCAGTTTCATCCATAAACAACACAGCAGAGGAGCACTGCTTAATTAATCCCCTACCACAACCCAGTGGTGGGCTCAGCTCTCAGGAACAGCTGTGGCTGGGCAGGAGCTCCGGGCAGCACACGGGGCATGCAGGTTGGACACACGGAGTCACCATCCTCTCCTCTAAATCCTCTGTTCTGCAGACGTTTGTTCATATCAGTAACCCCACCAAGTCCCTCGCACACCCAGCAAAGTGGCTGTGCACACCTGGGCTGTGGGGAGAAAACCAGCCTGGCCAAAATAAAAGCACTACAACAAACGCAGCTCAGTGCCGTCCTAACGCGCACTTGTCCAGCTGTACGGGAGCAGCAGGCAGAAAGCCAGCTGGAAAAGGGCAGGAGTGCTTGTCTATAGCAGTGCCAGCCCAGGGCTTACATAAAACCAGGCTCAGAGCGTGCAATAAATGCGCCCTGCAGAGCAATAGGGAGCAAACTCTTTCAGGAGGTGGCTGCTCGGTGGTGATTTTTTGCCAACAGAGCGAGAGCATTATTTTCCCTGATGGCAACAGTTACATTAAAGTAAAAGGCGAGGCAAATAAAATGCAATTTGCACTCACACATGCTCTTCTCTCCCTGCAGAAAGCTGTCTTCAGCCATTTTAAGCTCTAAAAGCTGCTTGGCTGAGTCTCACTGGTGCTGCCCAAAATAAGGTGTTTCAACATGTGCTTATGTTGCAAACAACATTCAAAAGCTTTTCCTTTTGTTGCAACATGGAACCAAAACAAACTTGGAAAGCTCAGAAGCTGCAACAAAACAGATTTGTCGCTCTCCCAGGCAGCTCTAATCCCCACGCTGTGGGAGCCCATGCTGGAGCCAGCTCCGTTCTGCTTGGGGCTGCAGGGGCTGCACTTCAGGGCTCATCTTGGAAGCCCACTACAGCTCCTTCACACAGTGCACCCAGAGCCTCTGCGATGAGGAGATGGGTGAGGATCAAACACCTGCTATTTCTCAAGGAAAAAGAATATCCTGCTTTTCCCCAGTGGAGGGTGGATGGGGAAAAACAAGGCGGGGTGCAGCTACCATTACACCACACAATGAGCTATTTCATTAGCTTGAGAAGAGTTACTTCATTAACAACGCTGCAGCTGCAGAGCACAGGGCTCCACACTGGCTCTGCTGCCAGAGCCCTGCCCAGCGACAGCAATGGTGGCTGCTTCTGGTTCAAACACCCACCTGAGTCCAAAGCTGGGCTGGCTCGAGCTGCTGGGCAACTTCTCATCAGCACAGCTCTCCCAAGGGGATCTCCTCTTGGCGAGGGCCCCAAGCAGCCTGCAGCAGCATTGCAGGACAGTGTTTCTGTATTCCTCCCCACCAACCTCGATGAAGATGACAGCAGCCCTCTAAGAACCACCAATGCTAAGGATTTGCTCAAGAGCATTCAGGTTACAAAATGTGACCATTTCCTAAGTATTTATCAAGCCCACCTAGCAAGGGAAGCAGAACGCCCGGAAGCAAACACAAAGGGCACATGGGGATGGGAGGTTCCCTTTCCCTATGCCTTTCCACAGTGTGCCCCTCCTGCCCTCTGGCCTGGGTTTCCACAGATCCCTCCCCAGGCTGCACACAGCATCCTTGAGCTCATATGGTACTCCTCTCATCCACCCTTGAAGAAGAGACCGACCCTGTATCAGTGGTGGCACAAAGCCTGTGGCCATTCAGACGTGACACAGGGCATGGAGAGGGACCAACAGTGCTCCCAGGTAAGCTGTGATCACACACAGCCACCAGCATGAGAGCTGGAGGGGCAAACTTTCCTAGCCCAGCACTGAGCTTCCCCACCAGCCTGCAGCAGCTCTGCCGAGGGCCAAGCTTCAGCCTCTGACGAATTCAGCACTGCTTTCTGAATCAGGATTGCCAAAAAAATGGAGCCAATGCATGCAGATGCTCACACTCGGGCTGGGCTGCTTGCACCCCCAGCTAGTGTGTCACCGCACAGCCAGCAAACCCAGCCCACAGCCCAGCACTGCACAGCCTGCGGGCCGGGCGAAACGAGCAGCAGCTGTAGAACGATGTGCTCATTTCATTTATCTGGGTTCAACACAGATATGGCAGAAGCTGAGAGAAAAGACAGTTGAGAAAATGACTCCGCACACATTTAAAAACCTTCTGAACTCTCTTTCTTTCTATGCAATCAGCCTAATTACACTTATGTAGAAGTCTAATTACACCTCTGCATTAGCTACCAGTGAAGTGTTTCTTGGGTTATTTCTGAGCAGCCTACAATTAAATGAGCCTCATCCATTAAGTGACACTTTGTGTGTGTAGTCTTAGTGCTCCAATTATGTACCTCAAATCAGCCCCTGAAAATCCTCCTTGCTGCCAAAGATATCCCTGTGAAAAACGAGGGATATCGGAGGTGTCTGGAAAAGCACCGCTGACACGCAGAACAAACGCTGTTATGCAAAACCCTGCGTTTTATTTAAATCTGTGCAGCTCGAGATGCAAACCAGGCTCGTTTCACTACATGGCTCTGCTTTTCGTTTATTAACTATTCTGCATGAAATCCATTTCTAGATGATTTCACTCAAGTTCATAAACCATTTTAAAACTCAGAAACGGGTGAAAAAGGAAATGATCCAGTAGTTACAAACCTCGAACTAAGAGCCCGATGGAAATAATTTTATTTCTCCATTTAAACAGCATACAAGATTGGATTCAATCCCAAAATCATTAGGTGCACGTTTTAATTAAAACTTATGACAGTTGTAGAAAGTGATTTTTTTCTTTTGGAGAGAAGGAAACCTTTCTGGGCTCAGTGCTGTAGTAACCTGGGACCCACGTTTGGCATCAGCCACTGATGCATCCTGCAGAGCAGCCTGAGCCCTCTGCGTGCAGAACACACCACAAGGAACTCCTGAGCACTGAAAGAACAGGTGCCACGAGAAAACAAAAGCTTATGCTGAAAACACAGCACAAAACTGCAGAAACTCAGTGCTAGTGCCACGACTGCCATGGCCCAGCAGACTTGGCAGCACAGCAATGTTTGCCATCCACAGGATCCCTGAATAGCCACGTTCTCATTGCTCTATTGAAAAATGACAAGTCTTACTCGCTTGGGTCAATAAGACAGCTGTTCAAAATCATATCACGCTCACATCAAGATAGATTCTTTTCAAGACCTGCTTCCCATTCATCTGTGGCTGTCAGTAAGGTGTGGAACATGGAACAGGGGAACTCTGCATCCAAACACTGCTGAAAGAGCAACTGTGTGCTGCCTTGTGATCTGTTACCTCCCACCCAACGGACACGAGGCCGTTCTTCCATGCGGAGACAAGAAATACAATTGAGACTGCTGCCTCTGAAAATTGTACAGAGGGAGTTTCGTTTCTTCTATTTAGAAATTACCAACAAGGGGAACAACAGAAAGGAACTCTGCATCATGGACAGCCCCCGTCTTGCTAATGAGGCAAATTAACAAGAGGAGTCCTTTTACAGATCTTGCTTCACATTTCAGAGCGTGCTGAGATTGCAAGTCAGCTCTCTCAGCTGGGTTTCCTTTGATTTGTCAACTAACCAAGTCCTCAGAGCTAATGGCTCAATCCCCTGAAATGTATCCCCTTTCACTAAGGTGTTAAGAAAGCAAAGCACTGTTTTTCCAGATGAGAAGTCTGCAGGAACCACGTTTCCATCACGGGGTGCCAACCTCCACCTGGGTGCCAGCACTGCCAGCAGAAGCACTGCCCACACCAGCAGCCCCAGCTCAACTGCTGCTCTGCTCTCTGCTGCAGCAGTGCTGCCCGCAGTGCTGTGCCCCCCTGCTGCACACACAGCACCCCAGCAGGGCAGGTCCTGGCACGTGCTATCCAGCCCAGCACAACTCCACCTTGCAGCACTGGACCTGGCTCTGGACAAAGTATCCCATCCCTGCGACATTCTCAGCACCCTGCCTTCCCAATGCACCAAACATTACTAAGAAATAAACCTCATGTTACTATGAAAGAGGGCTCCTTGGTTTTGTTTTTCATCTCACTTCTCTGATTCACCTCTGCTACCTGAAAGGGATGGAATTGTACCAGTTTGACTTGAATCTCTAAGTCCTATGTCAGAAGTAAAAGCCCTCAGGAAATTGTGCTTGGATGGCAAGGCAGGAAAAAAGCAGCAAGGATTAAAAGGCAACTCCAAAAAATATCATTTCAATTGTCCACTTCAAAAGGAAGGCAGTTACAGAAATCTGGCATTCGCGACACGACATCTCAACCTGTGCTTTGTTTGCAGCACGTTTCTCTACCTTCTACAACGACCAGAAGGGCACCTGGTGAATTTCTGGACCCAGAACTGAAAGCGTTATGCCTAAATACAAGCAGGGATCCCAGTCCACTACAAGTATCCCACTGCTGAAAGCCTCCAGGAGCATATGTATGATGAAAATGTGACCAGTCCCCAAACCCACCCTGCTGCCTTGCCAAGTGTACCCTGCACTCTAACAGTCAATTCAACATTCAACCATCGTCAGGTTTCAGGGGTAACAGCTCTCTGCACTGACCAGTCTTTTCCCATCACACAGGCCTACTGTTTCCTACTGTAAATAGGAGCAGGTAGGGATGTCCCTGTCAGTTCAATAGATTATTTGAATTAGGTACCAAAACCCTGTGTCTAAATTCATAGAAACTGCAGAGAATGTAATTGAGCTCTGCAGTTTGTTCAAAATCACATCTGAAGACAGGTCCAAGGATTGCTGCACTCCTGAAATGACAGCCAGATTTACTAAGAAATCCGCTCAGAGCGCAGGGCAGGAGGTTGGGTGGTAATTTCACAGCACTGGGAAAAAGAAATGAATAATTCATAAGTTTAGACAGCCAAAACTTACCGCTTTTGGTGAACTTCACCTCCGAGATTTTAGATTCATTCCTACCTAAACCACAGCCCAGGAGGTGCAAGTCATAAAAGCACCATGTTTGCAGGATGAGCTTCTAACTGAAACCACCACCTTCCTGCAAAGCAGCAGCTGTGGCGAGGGCTCGAAGAGAACAAATATTTGTTCCACCTTAACTAGAACTGCCTTCCCACCCACGAGTGCAAGCAGAACAAGCAAAGGGATCTCGAGGACAATTAGAGGAAGAAGTGCCTGCCCAAGCCAAGCAGTGCCAGCACGGCAGAGCCCAGGCCACCAGCTCGATGGCTCCTTTGGGATTTCAGGCTTATTTCACAGTCACAAGGATTATTTCCCTCCTGTCCTGCCAGCTTGTCCTTCAGGATTCACTGATCCTGCTCCTTGCTGCTACACAGCACCAGCACCTTCTGCTCCCACAAGGCACCACAGCACGTGGCACCGACTGATTTCTTGAGTTCGGTTATCCGCTCCCTCTGACTTCCACAACTCCCACATCTGCCTATTCGGCCTTTAAAGCACTCTTATACGACGCCAGCCAACGAGGTGCATCAAACTCCTTTTTGCTCCAGCTGTACAGATATGTACTTTAATGAGGTAAGGAGCCTCGCCACTGCAATTCCTGAAGACGCGCGGAGCAGATCACACACAGCCGAAGCCGCGCATCTTGAGCTGATGCGTTTATCTGGATTTTCCTGTCTGTGAGAAGTTTTCCCACTGGTGCTTTGAGTGCAACCCGGCCCGCAGCACCGAGGCGCCGTGAGGCGCAGCTCCTCAGCCCAGCCCGGGTCGCAGCAAGGACAGGGCGGCTCTGCTCCCTTCACACCAACCGCTTACATCGCGGCTCCCGCAGGCTCCTTCCCACCCCGGCCCCTCGTTACCACTTCTTTCCACGCCAAGCACGACGTTACGCACACCCTACTCACACCCGGATTCTTACCTTCCGTGTGCCAACAAGGCAACGCACGCCGTCCTCTGGGAGCGCGCGGAGCGGCGGCCGACCGCCACAGCCGCGCGCAGCTCCGCTCCGCTCCGCTCAGCCCCGCAGCGCCGCGTTCCGGCAGAGGGCACTGCGCCCCGCGCGGCGGCGCCGCCAGCTCCAGCGCCGGAGCAGAGGTGGTGCTGTCTGCTTAAAAATAGAGACGCCGCCGCTCCGGCTCTCCTTGCCTTCCCGCTTCTCCCCTCCAACGACTTTTATTAAGTTCTCATCTTTAATTCATGCCTGCAGCAGAGCTGATGTCACTTTTTTTTTTCCCCCCTATTAAAAAAACAGCCACGAAGCACGAGCTGAGCTTGCAGCGTATCTCACCTGCGTTGCTTCCTGACTTTTATTTCCAGTCCCAGCGATCTGCTAACATCCATTACCCTCAGAACCCGAAAACCTCTTCCAACAGAAACACGAGTGTAGCACTCAGCGCGGGAAGGAAATACAGTGCCAGCTGGGTGACAGCACGTCCCCTTGTGAGGGCATCAGCAGCCCAGCCCACAGGGAGCCCACCTGCAGCAGCACAGGGCTGCCAGCATCAACTGCCATGCAGGCGTGAATGTGACGCTGCCGTGTCGCAGTGGATGCAAGGTGAGAAGGAGGGAGGAAGTGTGGTAAGTGTGTGTGGAGAAGAGGTTTCCAGCCAAAGTCCTGGCAACTGAGGTGCTTTTAAGTGCTAAAATAAAAATAACGCAAAGGGTGTCTAAACCAAATCGTTCACACATCTGCCCTTGAGTTAGACACTGGGGAGCCCAAGCACTGCGGTTTTGCCATAACTCTGCACACATGGGGATGTTGGCCCCTGTAACTGCTAGCCAGGCAGCACACCTCAGGGCAAGGACAGGTGCTGGTAGAGCTGTCCCCATGTCCCCTCCGGCCATCCCACACTTGTGTCTAGCAGAGCACTGGCCTGCAGGCCAACCCCAGGGCCCAGCTGCCACGTCATCTGTCCATTTGTCCCAGCAGCCTGGGGACCCACTGGTACCAGGCATCTCCAGCAGCTCGAGCCCGCCACGCTGCAGGCCCTGAGAAGCACATCATTTGGAATCAGGCAGCCCAACAGAACAAGGCATTTCCTCTACAAATTGTATCGTTTGGAATCATCCTGGTTCCTCTTGGCTCATGAATGCACAGTTCTGTTTTTTCCAAAAGCTGTAGCAGCGGGTGGTGTGGTTGTGTTGTGTAAGATAATACAAAGAGCAAAACAATTACTGTCAAAGGAAAAGACATTATATTGTGGCCTTTCCATTTTTTTTTTTTTTCACTGCGTCTTTTGAGCAAGACTTCTTGCAGAATCGCTTGTTTGTGTCAAATTTTTACCAGGATGTGTTGTTACCAACCTTCCTCCCAAACCAGGAGAAGCTGCCATAAACACGCTTAAATAACATGCACAAAAATCACTGACGCTGACTGGGATTGTGCAACATTTAAAGAAGAGTTATGGGAAAAAAAGAAAAAAAAAAACCAAACCCCACACTGCAGAGATTGCTGCTTTGGAATCAAGTGTGCCCCAAATTCTTCAGTAGTTGCACTGAAGTCAACACAGGTTGGCCAGCACACAGTAATTCCCTGAGCACCTCACCCACCTGCTGCAAGGCAGGCAGGGGAGCTCTGCAGTGCAGTGCGTGCACTGAGTTAAGTCAGGCTCGAAAAGCCAAGAAGGTGGGATTAGGTCACAGAATCACACAGCCCTTGCTGTGCTTCTCTGCTTTGCCTTCAGGGCTTGTAATGGGGTTTTAATTACATGATTCTGTAACATCTTTGCTAATATTTTAACAAAGCCATATCTTTTGATACCAGATACTTGAAGTTAGCACCATGCGACCAAACTTATCCTGTTTAAAGCCCCAGATAAGCACCAGCTTGAAAATCATTAAAGAATACAGGGAAAAAGGGGTATTTCCCTGTTGGCTGTTAGCAAGCCTGACCATACATTGCAATAGCTGTAATTTTAAGGAAAATACATGAAATCCGCACTGAAGTGATGCTTGGCCTGATTCCAAATCCACTAAATCAACAGGCACCATCCTACCGAGCTCAGTGTGCTCTGAAGCGCAGTGCACGAAAACAAAACCCACCCTGAGAACCCTCAGAGCCACATTCAGGTGCACCCACACAGCAGTGGGCTGAATATCTACCTGCTGTTCTTCAGCTGTGCCCTCACAGAAACTACAGAGACTCGTGGCAAAAGCTGTGTGCCTTCATGCAGAATGCACGGCCCCAGAAACTGCTCGCTCTTCCATCCCTACCAGGGGACGGCAGGGCCTGCCAACATCTGCACTACTGCCAGAGGGGACTTTTATTGCACTGCAGGCTTCTGGAATTAAAACCAGAACAAACCAGCACCCCCCCACAAACCAGCACACAAACTCGGTGCAAGAAGCAGCAGACAGTTCTGAGCAGAGCTTTTAACACAATGTCCTGCCCCAAGCCAGCCTTTCAGCTTCCACCTCCCTGCCAGCACAGGTTTCCCAGCACGCTGCTGCCAACTCACCGCCAGAGAAATACACCCAGCTTCCCCCTCTGCAGGGCTGCAGCAGCCCCAGAGCTGCCCTGCCTGCCCAGTGCCTCCCCAACCAGAGGACCTCCCCAGCCCTGCTCAGCCCCCAGCCGCCCACAGCTGCTGCTGGGCAGTGCCAGGAAGGCAGCACCACGAGCTGCCGCCAGCATGCAGGGCTGGCAGTGATGGATTATGTACAAGCGCGAGCTGGGCACAAACCAGCTGTCTATCTGTCTCCTCCAAACATCTTGCTTCACTTTCTGTATTATAAAGGTGCCAGTGCCTTGTTTCAGGATGCCTGCTGCATAATGAGTGCATATTTCTCTGAATATTTTACTGTCACATACAGGGACCAGACTTCCTTTTTTTTTTTTTTTTTTTTTTTTTTAAATGCTGTTGCTCCCTGCACAACACATTCCTATGACCAAGGCCTTTGTGTTCCCAGGGGCCCAAGGCTGCGCTGGCAGACTGGAGTGCAGCTTTTCTCTGTGCAGAAACCCATGCACACAAACCCTGCTGCGTCGTGCCAAACCCACGTGCTGCATGCACACCTGTCTATGCCCACTCCTACCCCACTCAACACCTCCACACATTTCACCATCCCACTGCATTTCCACTGTCAACCAAGGGGGAAATGGAGAAAATCCTTCCCTTCCTGCCATGCATAGATGCCAAGGGCAAAGCAGCACTACGGCTCTACCAGGAGTCTGAACCTGCCACGTCCAAGGCTGTGTGCTCACATACTCACACGCTGCATGTACAGGCACATACACAGCTCTGCGTGGGATTCAGCTGCTCCGAAGGGTGTCTGGGGGAAAGGGCTGAAAACAACACTTATCCAAGACAGCTAGCTTGGGGGAAAAAAAAAAAAAACAAGGAAAATCAAAATATTGGTTTTGCATTTGGGTCTGTCAACCACCAAAATTAAGCAGCAAGCGCCCTTGCAGAAGTCTTCCAGTGTTGTGGCAAAAGCTGTGATAACACGGTCACACTGTCCTGTCCAGTCCAAGCAATTTCCAGGGAGCAACCTGGATGTGACTGCAGCACTGCTATATGACAAAACCAAAGCACAGATAGAAGACATTTCCCTCCTTCTGTCCCAGGAGAAAAAAAAAGACTTCTTAGGCTGAGAAAGAGATCACAGGGAGGAAAACATGTAGGAGTCCAGATAGAGCTGCAGACCAGGCACCGCTGCATCTGCTCCAGCTACACAGTTGTTTTAAAAAAGCATTATGAATTTTTCTCTCTCTTTAGATGTCTTGCCTGGATGCTTTAAAGCAGCCTCAGAGGAATGTGCTCTTGGGTCTGAATCCCGTAGGAAATTATCCTTTGTGGTAGATGGTCTCCCCTTGGGGCCTGTCTGTGTGTTTTGCTTTCATGTAATCCTCCCACCTTGGTTTTCTAATGTAATGCTATCCACATTATTATAGCTCTTTGATACTCTCAAATGGCACTTACTCATGCTGTTGTATTTTCAGCTTTTCCAGACGAGGCCTGACTGGCTTGGTCGGCTTGTGGCTTGCACCATAAATATTTAGTTAAGTCACCAACAGATATTATGAAGCAACTGCATGCCAATGGCAGACAGTACTTACAGAGTGCCTGAGCTGTTTGCTCTCTCCAAGAGGGACGTGCTGGTGATGTGCTGGTGCTGGTGATGACCCTACAACATAGCAGAGTCTAAAATAAAGTCTAAAATAAAACAAGGTTTACTGACAGCTGCTAGTTTTGTGTTTGGGGCTTTGCTGTTTTGTTTTATGCACCGGTTCCCCTTTCTTTCTGCCAAGTTATGTCCCAGGAAAGTTTAGTAGATTACATGCAAATTTTTTAACACAACTCACGTGTTTTGGATCAGCTTTACCACCAGCATGGCACGTCCAGTGCCCTGACCTGCAGACAGAGCTCCTCCACACACCTATGGCCAAGGCCCTCAAGACATGAATCTTCACTGCTGCTATTGCTCTCATCTGCAGTGAGAGCAGCCTTTGTGGTTTCCTTTCTAGTTCCTCTCCATCACACAACCTCAGCACTAGGTTTTGCATCATCTCTGCTGTCCCACCAACGCACCATGGGAACTGAAGCATAGCACGAGCCTCCACCGGGTGTTCTTTGCATTCTGGCAGGAACTTACACCCTGACAAGCTGGCTCCTTAATATCCCTCCTACACACAACTTCAGTACCTCTCCCACTGCCACAGCAGATACCCTTAAAACCATGAATCAACGTTTACCCGCAGCTTTCCTGCCGTGCTGTCTAACTACCGGCAGTTATCACCAACCTGTAGGAACAAACTCAGATGCTGCTGTGTGGCTGACTGCTCTCCCATGGTTCCCCTCTTGAAAGTTATCTCCAAATTGTAATGCAGGCTTCAATAGCAGCGAAGAGATGCATCCCCTCAGGTAAGGTAGCAGAACAGCACAGAGCTGGGCTCTGTTTCTAACCCTCCCTACCTCGCTGAATGCCTGCAATTAATCGGTGTTCACTATGAGCCCACCTTCAGTTTTCCCATCCATAACAATACAAAAATAATCCTCAACTTTTCTGCAGAAATCTAGGAAATCAATGACAAAAGTTGAATTGTGTGAGAGTTGGTTATTACCAACAATTTGTGCCGCACCGAGAGGTTTCACTAAGGCATGGAAATGCATTGTGAACACAGAGCAGATAAAGCTCACAGCACACGTGAAGAGGTGAGAACGGCACACTCATTAATGACACTTGCTCTTGAATTGTCAAAGTTTTTCTGAGCAAGCAATTCTATCTTGGCCTAAAAACTGTGATTTAAGCTGTTCCACCGCAGCTTCACTGCTACACCTACATGAATTTCTGGCCTGAAGTGGTGCCCACTTACACACATATAGATGCATATGGCAACCACAGCGACAGGACTCATGTGAACCTTACGTGTGTACCAGCACGTCTCTCAGGAGGGCTGAGACCAAAGGGAAAGGTTCCCCTCCCTTCACACAGCCCGCCCTGCTGCCCCGTCTCCCTGCTCAGCCTGTGCAGGCAGCCCCAGCCGTCCCACCGGCACGCAGTGATGCTGCTGTGGCTCTGCCAGCCGGTCTGCGGGGCTGCACAAGTAGGAAGAGGTTTTGCTTCATTCTCTGCCACATAGCAGTAAGTGGGCACAGCACAGCTGCAGCCTGCTCACACTTAGGGAAGGAGAAACAAGTTAGGGCTCACATCTGTGTGGTGGCTATTAAGGGAACCTACCCATTTCCATGCCACCAAAACGGACGGAGCTACGCAGTTCCCTTTTGCTGATGACATTTGCTTTAGGAAACTCTCAGCATGTTTATTTTGCAAACAGCATTTTGCTTGAAAATTACAAAGGAATCAGAAGTGCCACTTGCTGTTAGACAACATTATAATGCAAAATGAAGCACAACTATTGTGGTGGGAGAACACATTCATTAACTCAAGAGAGTTGGCAGTCTTCTGATATTTAGAAGATTTTTCTCAAATTCAACCCCCTGGAGTCATGTGATGAAAAATCTAGATTTTCCTCCTCTAAAAAAGCATTTTTAAGCAGCCATCGTAACTGCAGGAATTGAAGGCGCTGAAAGCTACTGACCCAGGGAGCAAGCATAAAAATGCAATGCTGAAGCATAATCTATTTTCAGGGCAATGTTGTGAATCTCAACGTTAGGTTTAGTAACCGAATGGCCAGCATACATGACTTCTGTTTCTCCTCTCTACATCAAAAGCGAAGTCATTCACTGGTTTATCTTTTAAGACAGTTTATGACTGCTTAAAAATGAAGATACTGGGCCTAATTCCCGTTTTGTGTTACAGCTCCATAATTGTGCTGACTTGCAAATGGTTGTGATTAACATCAGAATAATGTAGGACATTCAGAAACATCAGAATAATGTAGGACGTTCAGAAGATGCGCTTTGCTGTAGAAGTACCCAGCAATCTGGGTACTTGAAAAATTGCCTTTCTACAAGATGTGTTTTCCAAATAAGGGTTCTTAAAAGAGCACCAATGGATCTATGCAAAGTCTATTACTTCTGTGAGGAGAGAAATTGGACATGTCAAGTTGCACAGGAACAAAAGGAGATGGCCACATCCTTTGAAGATACATTAAGGGGAAAAAAAAAAGAAAAAAGGAGACAAACCAAGTTTAGCTGTCACGTACTTTCTTCATGCACCACTTATCCATTAGCTCAGCAGAGGCCGTAAAGAAAAAAGGGAAAAGTCAGGCTGTACTTCCTTGCAGCAAATTTGATTTGGAGGGTCCACCCTTCCTACTGGCACCCCCATTTCTGAAGCACACAGAATGAAGGAGCACATCAGCAAGCAGACAGGACTTAGATGAACAAAGCTTAATGGCAAAATGGGGGAAAGGAACATGGAATTTCCATGAACAACATGGAATGTGGTTTCCCTCTGCCTTCTTGCTTTGCCTACACAACTGGCAGAGCCCCACACTTTTCAGCGCCACTACAGCTAATGAGATCTGCAGCCAGAATGGAATACATTAAGGTTAACAAAAATTACCCTCTGCACCCACTAGTACAGATCCACAGGAACTAGTCATTTAAACTTCAACTTAAATACGTATTTATCTTCGTGTTTTGAAGTCCCATATACTTCATTTGCAATTTAACCTCTCTTCTTTTATGCCTTAAAGAAGCTGTACAAGATCACTTATGCACATATCTAATACTTATTAAAAATTCTAACAATTGGAAAAGCCCAACATGTGGAAGGGCTGCGATCACACAGCCCCAGCAGCCCCGGGAGCAGCCAGGAATTGCTCTGTGCTGTGCAGATACAGGGGGGCTCATCCAGCACAAATCTGGAAAAAACACTTGTTTGCAGTGGATGGACCCCAAAGCCACAACTGCACACAAATAACAACTTTCAGTAATTTGAAAAGGCCTTGTTTGGGGTCATCACCTTTACCGTGCATTTACAGCAGCTCTATTATGCAGTAGAGCAAAATGAATTTAATTTGAAAGAGACATTTGGCACATGGCATTCGGAACACCTGCCTCAAGATTAGCTATGAAGTCATTTCAATTTGAAAAATTAAATTTTGAAGCCGTAACTTAGCGGAAACTTTCTTAATTCCTTTGGATGAGGCCAGATTTTCTCCCTTCTTCACTTCTAATCCTTCACACGCAACCCCAAGTGAGTTTCCCATGCTCTGTCCCCAGAGCACAGCACACCGTCAGCAAAAGACCAACAAAAATGGGAGCAAATATTCTGTGAGACATCAAATGCTAATTCTAAATATTATTTAGCACTTTTTTCTTGTTTGGATTTACACTGAGTTTCTATCCGTTCTCATTTCTGGAGGCTCTACTGCCAAGGAGGCTTATAATGTAGTATGACAGCAAATGGAAATTAATGAAAGATGGTACCCTCACAGCATATGTGCAAACACACAATATTCTGGAAGTATAACTAACATGGATGCCTCTCCTCATGGAAAGTGCTCTTTCAGAACAAGGTTTGGACACGTGCCCCAGGCTGGCTCCCAAGAACCCAACCCCACTCTGCTTTTAGAGGCTTGAACTCGTTTTAGCTCTCAAGTACAGCTCACAAGGAGTGACCTGTAAGGGCGAGCAAACACAACACCCTACCAACACCTATTAGCTTCTTGCTCATACAAAACATGTTCTACATGTACGTGTCTGGCACAAACGGAGTAAGTATCACCTTCACCTTCAAAGTAAAAGTAATACGCCTGCTTTGCCTCCAAGTTCCCACCTGTAAAGCTCCCGAGCAGCAGAGCAGCACTGCAGCCGTCAGAGCACGCGCAGCCCAGTGCTCTCTGAGGCTTCAGAGATAAGAGATAAGCAAGACTTTATATTTCACTCAGATGGAGATTACGAGCCAGGGAAAAGCAAGCTTAAAAAGGTGAATGGGTTCTTTTGGCTTTAGCTGAAATCTCTGTATAGTCTCCAATGAAAACTGGCACTGAGGTCAAGCAACGTTATGGGAATTCTATAGTCAATAAAATAACTGTTTTTTAAGCTCTGAGACAGAAAAATTCAATGAGGAATGACCACTTACTGAAAGGGTCATCATCCAACAGAGAGAAAATTGCTAGAGCAACAAAGAGCCCAGAAGTATTCCTCCGTTTATAGAAACCACAGAGAAGGGCAAATTCTAAATCCGTCTCTCCTAGTATTAATCTAGTTTGCCTCTAAGGATCAATCTGTCCAGCAGAAACCACACAGTGACTGTGCAGGCAAGTCCTTTCTTCCCTGAAATCTGAGCTTAAATCATAAAACAAAACTACTGTCTCAGGTCACACACCAACATTTAAATATTTAAATATCTACGGGGGACGAGGGACGGATCCAGCTCTGCACCAACCCTGCCTGCTGCCCCACACCGGGCGCTGAGGCCAAGCTCCAGCAGCGCCTGCAGGAGCCTTGCAGCAGGACCTGCAGGCACTGCACTGCTCACTGTAAGGCAGAGCAGCCCCCTGCCTGTCAAAGGACAACGTCCCTCTGTAGCATAAATAAAAGTCAGTGAGATCTAAACACAAAACGTCCCTCTCCCACAACCCCAGCTTGCTGCAACTGTTCCGCTTCCTGGTAATCGTTCTTCAAACATCTGAAGCTTCAAGCATTTTCAAACATCTTCTCCCCACTTGCTTGCTTTGGTGCTCCCAAAGCAAAGAATTTGGTTTGCTAATTACTGCAGTCAGGGGAGGTGGGGAAGATGAGGCGCAGATTTAACAGACCGCTCGGGCTGGATTCCCCTCAGCACTTTATCCTTCAGATACACCCGTGTGTAAACCCAACACTGAGGAGCACTTGACTCAGCCTCCGTTTGGAGTAGGGAGAAATTAATTGCTATCTAATAGGATTCAAATTGGTACAAGGGATCCCATCATTACAAGACAAGAAAGAGTAGGACCGCAGTCCATTAGCTGGCTAGCAAAGGGCTTCGGTCAATGCAGTGGAACAAGCAACACCGCTGTCGAGACATGATGAATTGATACCTCAATAATTGTAATTTATGAGTCACTGGTGCTGAACTACCAGGTGGGAAAGGATTAAACCTTTATGGAGGGAACGACATTCCCTTTGCAAGGTCTAACTTGAAATAATTCTACATTGGAGTGAAGATGTGTCACAGCTTAATTCAAGCAGCAGTTATGTGTACCAGAGGATGAAAGTGTAAATCAGCGGCAGACAGGAGCACAGACAGCTCCTGGTATCAGACCGCAGTGGGGCTGTGCGACCTCTGACAGGTCAGGGATGCCCGGTGCTGGGCCGGAGCAAAGTCCCCAGCACAAGGCACAGCCTCCTGCTGCCCTGAGACACGCAGTGAACTGCAGCCCCTGCCTCGCCGTGCTTGGAAACGGACATTTGAACTACTAAATGAGACTGGCCTGTGGATATTTAAAGTCATGTGTGACAAACAGGCTTTATGTAATGAATTATGGTTAAGCTGAGAGAGTAAACTTGACAGACGTGCACACGCATTCGCATTCACACAAAGCCTGGCTGTCCCACTTCCACATGAGCGGCTCTAAGGGAACATCTCCAAAGCACAGCGGGCGCAGCACGGCTGAGTGCACCTGCACTGCTTCCCTCGCAGGTACTGCAGGCAGGGCTGTGAGCCTGCAGCGGCGGCCCCGGGGGCTTACATTCCTCTTCCTCCACTCTGCAAAAGCCCATGCCTCTGAATATTCATAACTTGTTGCTAAATTAAGCAACCATTCACATGGTTATTAATGCTACGCTTCCCTCTTATTTTGCTGGGCAGACAGAATTTTAGGAATTTGGAATATTCTGCAGTTGGTTTCAGAAAGCAGAATGCAACCCAACAAAGCTGGCCGTGCCAGCACAACTTGCCACAGGCGGCTGCTCTCCTCTGGGACATCTTTGGGGTGCGTGAGGCCCCACGGCTGAGCTCAAGGAGGGAGAGGTGATGGGTCCCCATGTGCTCACATCAGGGAATCAAGGCTCCGCTGGACGGGAAGGCATGGGGCTGAGCTAAGGGCAGCACAGAGACAAACCCCACTGTTGGGAAGAGGGGTGGCTCCACACTGAACTGCAGAAAATGTTTTCTTTGGCAGGCCAGGGCAATGGCAGCCCTTTGTAGCCCACTGCACTTGGCCTTCTGCACATCTCCTGCCCTATGTTACAGAGCCACACGGGTCTGCTTCAGAGCAATGGATACCTGAGTGCTTCCTCAGGCATACAGAAGTAGATCTTCCAAAAGCTTCCTGAGAAGCCAGCTACTAAAGACAGAAAGCCACAAAATTATACACTTAGTATTTCTAACCGGCTCTTCACCCCTGGAAGACCTTTGGAGGCTTTATCATTAAGAAAATGTTTAGGCTAGAAAACAGGCCCAGTGAATTAGCTGCCAAGATCCTTCCCTAGGTTTGAACCTCAGGAGGTTGAAACCTCCTCAGCCCTCACACCCAGCTCCACCACGGGGTGCTGCTGAATACCATCGTTAGATCACTCCCAGCAGATGCTGGAGCTTTCTGCAAGGTTTCCTGGCTTCAGTTACTGGAGGATGCTCAGACCCCAGCACAAGGTCTTAGAAACTGCTAAGGGATTTTTGCCACTGCCAGCAAGAGCGGCCACATTTGGCAGAATTCATCCTTCAAACCTCAACAAATCTACCAGTTAGTATTGTGAAGGAGAACGGTGCTGAGCCTCTATTCTCTGATTGAGTTATTTTTTGAAGAAGGAGGAATACAGGGCTTAAAATTACAATCTGGAAACAGGAGGAAAAGCCAAAAGATCTCACAACAGAACCTACCATTATGCTAGAAATTAAGATTCCCATTCAATTCAGAGACAAAATTATCAGACAGAAGTTAGTTCCTTATAGAATTGTACCAGATGAAAGCCAGCTTCTCATAGTGAAGACTGTTTTGTGTCTAGATTTTTCTTTTAATGTATGTAATTAATATTGGAAATATCTTATTTCTGGGATAAAAAGAAAGAAGATGGGCTTTTATTGACTACATCCTAATTCCTTCAGCACAAACTATTGTTAAAGCTTACTGGGAGTTAACTAAGGGCTCTCATTTGTGTAGCTGTATTAACAGCCTTTGTTTCATTTAAGGACTAATAAACCTTTTCACACTGAGCCATTTTAGCAGATACATCTCAATAGGTCTTTAAACTGCAGGAAATACCTGATCGATGGAAGGCACATGGGGTGCTGAACAGTGCAAAAAGTCGCCCTTTTCTGCTTCTGGAAATGAATACAGTTGAAACAGTAGAAATTTCTGTCATTATCAAGGCGAGTTAAAGACAGCTTGCCAAAATAAATACATAACCCTCCGGCGATGCCACGTGAGGAAACCTCTCCAACGATTAGAAATTACGTCCCGCTTCCCATTCGTGGAGCACAGCATACATACAACAGCTTGCACATTTACTTGCTGAAATCTGTTAAAGGAACCCATTTGTTCTTGTAAGAGGCACCAGAACAGAAAAATGGAGATACAGGAAGACCAGTTATTGGGATTTATGTAAATAAACAAAGTGACAACGGAGCAAGAAATCTCTAGGATTTAGGTTCTCAGCTGCCTGAATACTCATGGTGGTAGTTTCTTATCAGAACATTTTTGTTGGGTTTCTTTTTGTGTGTTTTCAAGTTATGAGCAGCAGAGAGAAGTACATTTTCTCAAAGCTGGCTCTGGCCAACCCAACTTCCATTTATCCCCCTGCGTTCCCATTTCGGTCCCCAGCCCAGCCCTGCAGCACAGCAGCCCCAGGGACACCCAGCAGCTCAGGAGCAAACAACAAGCATGCTGGAACGCTTCCCTTGCAGCTAAAGGTGGAGCAAACAAAGTGCAAGAAGCCTCCAGGAGCTACAGCACAGCTCATTTCTCGACATCTCATACTTTTTTTTTTTTTTTTTCCAACTGAAATAACCCTTTCATAAACCCAATTCTTCCCAATGCTCTCAGTTTCAATAAACAATAACAACCGGGTATTTGTCAAGATCCCGTACAACTTATTCTGCAACCCTTCTGCCTGTGGCTTTGCCTTAGGCTTACACCTATGTGAGGCGGCCCAAGGCTGTCAGACACTTCACTTCTCACTAGAGAACACAGGGGGAAAAAAAAAAAAAAAAAAAAAAAACAACCACACAACCTACTTTTTTTCTCTCCTTTTTCTCTGGGACAATGCAGACTCTTTATTTATTACATCTGCTGTGACATGCCCCTAACAATGTCCTCTAACAAGCAGCACTACAGGGTCACACGTGTCCCCTGATCCATTTACTGGAGGCCCCGGTGCTGCTGGGATGGACTGGCTGGGGCAGGGATGGATCCCTTTGTTCCTTCGCTTCATTGGAAGTTATGGGGAAAAAAGAAAAAAGCTACCACAAATACATTTTTCTTTCCCTCTGCTTTCCACAAGCCAGGTAACATTGGGCAGCAAAGGGCTAACAGAAGAGCTGGCATTTGTATGGGCAAAACAAAAGCACACCCTGTCTGAACCAGCTACTTGCTGCACGAAGATGATTCAGAATAAGGCCAAGGGGAGAGCAAAGATGTCTTAATGGAACACCTGCGGAGATGTTTTGTTTGAGGACAAACCAAAGACTCACGCTGTGGGTGCCACATGGTGCTCTTTAACCAAGGCTTGAACAATTCAGCACCTTGCCACAGTCGCAGCACTGACAAGCAGTGACACAACTCAGAGGTGCTCCCACTGGTTCTGCCATCGTGCTGGGATTCTACCAGCTGCTGGGATTAAAGCTGGGATCCTGCAAACACGGGGCAAGCGATCCCTTAAAGAGATCATCCCAGAAGATGAAAAGCCCTTTGCAAGTGGCTGTAATGGCTCTAAATGAAGGCCGAGCTGTTCCTTACCCATGCATAACTTCATTGCTTCTGTTCCTCCACACCCTGCCCAGCTGGCATCATTCACAGATGGTTTTTGGCTCTGACTCAAAATTTGGCCCAAACTCAAAGCTTGATCCCACAGCCCTGCTCCTCCCAAGGGACTAAAAACTAAAAAAACTAAACAAGGCTTTTCTTGTGATAACACCATAGGCTCCAACCCATGCTGACAGAACTCCGGCCGTACCAATGAGGACAGCTTATGTCACACAACAGCTGGAGAAGAGAAGGCTCAAACCCCAACAGAGCCCCAGTCACTATGTTTCACCTGGCTGGACTAAAAACCCCAAAGTTGGCACGTGTTTAAACGAGTGCACACCTCGGTGGTGTCCAAAACCAACGCTGGCACAAGGGATGAGCATGGCCCAACAGAAGCAGTCATGGGCTGCTTTGCACAAATGCCCACATCAAACCCCAACACAACCTCAGTCCTCCTTTCCCTTTAAGCAGAGACCGCACTGCTGATGGCATGGCCCTGACAAAGAAGGGCTGAAATTCAGACCCAAATTGTTATTCCCCTCAGCTAGGCAGCTATGCACAAGAAACACAGCTTGTAAACACTTCTTTGTCAAACACTCAATTACGAGCTGCTTTATGAACAAAATGAGGCAGTCGCAAGGAAACAAGAGATGGAAATGGGGAAGCAACATGAAATGGCACGCAGCCATCAGGCCACCGCTGGCAGAGGTCATTCCCCAGCAAGGACACGTGCTGGGGGAGTGCTGGGTTCAGCTTCTGGGAACGGGGTTTGGGTGGACACAGACTCCATGCTCTGTTTTATGGATTATTTGCCATGTTGTAAGCAAAGAATAACTTCTTTACTTCTACATGATTGGTTTTGGCAGTATGCATCTGGAAGAAAACTAACATGTACAAATGACATACAAGTTAAAAAACCCAATTCAGGTAACACTTGTAATATGGCTGTGTCCTTTCATGCCATCCTCTTTCACCTCTATACACTGACACTGCTCTGTTGTGAGCTGATAATGTTCAGAAAGCATTTTTTCCTCCTAAATTAAAGCTCCAAACGCTGTTCAGAGTAGACCCATCTGCATCTCCCATGCTAAAGGACAAACTCCAAATAGATACCTCTGGGCAGATGATTGACACTACAGCCAATAATGCCATGTTGAGCTACAAAATACTGTCCTACAATCACACAGAAGTTTCGAGAAGAAGCAGAAAGAGTGCTTGCTGAGACCCAGCACCACCTGCATTGCAGCACCAGAAGGTGCTCAGCACTGTGCCCCTGCTCCATCCCTTACCCTGCCCTTGGATTCTTTATCAACGTTATTCCAGTGGTTACGGTTCCCCTTGGAAAAGTTTTTTTCCTTGTTCTTACTGCTGGATGACAATGAGCATAAATGCTGTAGAAGACATCAGAGAGCACAATATGAAAACCATTACTGTCTCAAATGCTAACTTGCACCAGATTTGCAGCAGCCAAAGGAAGAATCGTGCCTGTGCACCTTTCCCTAGTGCCTAAATCAAAGCCTTTTACTGGAAGACACGAGATGTGGAGGGAAAGGTGAAGCCAAAAGATTCATTTTTACATTAAATGATCTGCATGTATTTACATAACTAACATTAAACACGAGCCCTCAGAATCCAGCAGCCACCCAAGTAATACTTGGCTTTGTAACCTGAACAACTCCAAACGCAAGGAACCAGAACAGAGAGGAAGCCACCAGGGCTGGGAGGGGAACAATTTTGCATTTAACAGTAATAATTTGTCTAATTCCTAAAAGTTGATATATTCTCCTTGCTGGATTTTTTTTTTTTTTTAATTGATTTCAAGGCTCAACTTCAGGAAAAAAAAAACCAGAGAATCAGTGTACAGTGCTAATGCCCGAAAAAACTTACAGACATGGCATACTTCCACTTGAGTTCAAAAAGCACACGCACGCCTGTGTGCCCCTCAGGACCACCTCGTCCCGCAGGCTTGGGAGAGCTTTACATCCATCACAAACCTCCGCTGGCTTTATTGAATTCTTTGATTTTTTAGATGCAGTACTGGAGAAAATAGCCCAGGTTCCACATACTGACTTCACCAAATAACTACTGCAATGCCATTGACCTGAACAGCTACCAGTAACCTTGCTTGAAGGCCTAAGGAAAAAAGAGCAAGCACTTATGTTACCTAAGCGACGTCTCCAAACCAAAGGCGTGTTTGCTCAAGCTGTGCACATTCTCAGCAGTCGTGTAAACCACCCAGCAGGCAGAAGCATGAAAATGAGCTCCTTAAGAACCCACATGGCAAAGAGAGGCTGAGGGATGTGGAAACGCTGCCTGAGGCTGCCGATGGGCTGAGAGCTCCCTGCGGCCGGCCGGGAGAACTGGGCCAGCACCACAGCACAGCCCAGCAGCCCCCAAGCAGCCCCGCTGTGGCTGTTGTTATGCTGCCTCCTGCACGACTGGATACCACAGCCACAGCGAGCACGAGCACATCCTGCATTGGCTGTGCTTGGTTCCCGCAAACATATTTGAGCATCCCCAAAATCGCAGAATGATCACAAAGCAAGGAACCATACCCCTACCCGCTGCTGCTCAGAGACTGGGCTTTATTGCAGACAGTTGGTGTATGCCTAGGAATGCAGGATACACGCAGGTAACAGATGCCAAATGCTCACATCAAACTAGCTAAAACGTCAGGCAGTCGGTGGCTAAATCACGATGGAATAACTTTTTGGATGCTTCTTGCCCAAACCAGAAAAACAATGCATAAAAAGGCCGTGATGCTCCAGGTGCTCATTCCTGAGCCTCCTCTGCAGCAGCTCCATGACAGCCAGCACAAGGACTCTACAGCTCGTGGGATGCCCGGGCTGTGCCCACCCACCATGATACAAAGGCACAAAGTAGGGAAGCCTTCTGCCTCCTCCCAGCTCTGGGCTCCTTCACACAGCGTGACGAGCCATGGACAGGGCACCAAAGAGCCCTCTGCTCTTTTCCATTGCTCCAACCACAAGATACAACAGCAGCACTCTCTGAATGGTGGTCCCTCTCTTCCTCAATAACAAATACATTATACCAAAAAAGAAGACTGAGAAGAGGGAAGAAAGATAAAGAAAGGGGACTTTGTGCATTGTGTCAGCCAATTAAATTCAACAGAGGAAAAGATACAAGTGGTTATAGCTCTTGTAAATTACTTCATCTAATTAAATTCCCTTTTCTAAATTACAAACTATTTAGTTCTTCTTTTACAACAATGTCACCAATGATCACCAACAACCTTTTTACAGTCTGATGCCACCCAAGTTGTTAGTGATGAAATTTTTTTTATTTCTTCCTTTCCAAAGGAGCCACTGTAAAGAGACTCAGTCACAGCCGCTTTGAGAGGAGCCAGGTGGCTTTGCTTCCCCTTATTCTGCCCAAAGTCTGAGGCTGTATTTAAGCAACATGACCTACCTGAGGTCACTCTCAGCCATCTAACCATAGGTAGAGAAGTTACACTTCAGTTTTATTCTAGAACCAGTAGGATCTTCCTTCACACTTCCAAAAAACGTCATCTCCTCAATTTATGTACGGTTTTGACACACATTTTTCAGCTTATGCAAAGGCCTTCCCCTGGTGCAGCTTTCAGGAGTTCTATGGCACTGCCCTGCACCTGAAACAGAGTGTTAGAGATCTGTGCATCGCAAAGACTGCCTGCGCCCCAGCGATCAGCAGGGTACCTGCGTCACAGCAATAACCAACACGTTTCTGCACTCCATCTGGCACTTCGAAGGACCGCTGAGCCAAGGAAGCACACCACCAGGTTCTCCTGTAGCAAAGTGGGCTTTGCAGTGACTTCAGGAATCGCTGTGAATTCTTGGATACATTTAGCCAAAACAACAGTGCTTCTTGGTAACAGCAGGGTTTCACTCAGGACATAACCATCCTCTATTTATTTACAGAGGATTTTTCCTCCTGCCCCTGTTGTGCTGTGCCCACTGCTCCCCTCATACTTCGATGCAGCAAACAGAACACCAAGTGCCTAACCAGGACTTAAAGCAGATTTTTAAATTAGTTCCTGACAGTGCAAACAGATTGCTATCGACTGAAATGAGGCTGATTTTAGGCCCTGGATTAGCAAACCTAATGACTAAACGCTGTATGCCGTTGCAGCACTTTGCGCAGTGCCTCCCCAGCGGTTTCCCGGGCAGCTGTGCAGGCTCAGTGCGGGCAGATTAGTGCACAGGAGCAGGGGAAGGCCATCTGTGCCTACCCTGCAGCCCTGCTCAGGAAGCAGGGTCCTGCTCCAACCCCCCCAGGCGGGCCGCCGGCACTGCAGCCTCATTAGGAGCTTTGAAGTCAGCAGAGTGCCGGGGGCTGCAGCAGGTGCTGGGGCGCTGCTGGGCACGGCGTGCAGTGCAGCCTGCTCTGTGCCTGGCTGAGGCTGAAGCAGAGCCCCACCAGCCCAACCTCCCAGCCAACACCAGCACACGCTTAAAGCTAACTGCTTCGGAGCTTGTATGTTCTAACTGCAAAGTCTCGCACTTACAAAAGTAGAAATGGATGCTGCTTTTAAGCAATACGTGAAGCAACGTTTTCCTGATTAAAAGAAAATGGACGTTTTGGTTTTTTTTCTTTTTCCCTTGTGCTTTGTTGTTTAGATTCAAAGAACATTTAAATAATATCTGCTAACAAAAAGGGTAACATCAATTAGAAACAAAAAGAAACCGGTTTGTATTATTTTGGCATTCAAAAGCGGGGAAATGCAAACACCGAAAAAGCACAAACCAAACCAATCCCCCAAACCCACAAGAAAGGCAAGGTTTTTTTTCCCCTCCAGTTAGCTCTCTAGAATTGGTTTGCTTTTAACAGCTTGAGACACTTCAGGTAAGAGAGTAAGACGCCGTTATATTTAGACCCCTTCAGACACCATTCAGTTTCTGAGTGCTGCACTGAGCTGTGAGGGACAGGAACACCCCCAGCTCTCCAGACCCCAGAGGCTGTTTTTGGACTCCTCCTCCTACCTGGCTGCTGAGCTGGGGCTGAGAAGTGCACCTTTTGTTCCCCAGACTCCCACAACCACTGCCTCCAGCCCACCAGGGCTTTCAAAAACACACCATCGTTCTGGAGTTACTGTTTATCATTATCTGGAAACATGCAAATAGAAATCAAGCAGCTACATGCTCCTATTGCCCCTCAGCACAAGCAGCATGACGCCAATGGGGTTATTCTGTTAGCCCAGCAAGTTCCAGACTCCTTCTCTCTGACTTGGGAATAGAGTCCCATAGCCCTTCCACACCACCACCACCACACAAGACGGGGCCAATGGTACTCAACTGGTTTGAAGATTGGCTGCTTTCACCTGGACATGGAACCTGGGATGGAACACGAGCTGGCACCAAGCCTTAAGCTCCAATTAGCACCAACCCGACACAGCGTTCTTCTGGGGGTGTTATATTCATCAACGAATGTCAGATAACGAGCTGATAAGCACCACGGAAAAAGCATGTGAGTAGGTAATCAAACATGTTAATGTAATTTAGTGGTTCCAGTCCAACGTTACACATTAATCATCAATAACAGTCAGCAGAATGACGAAGGCTGGGGAGTGAATGAGACACAGGAATTAGCTCTGCTTTCCCTCCCCCTAGGACATCACAGAGATGTCACACCTCCAGAGCAACGTGACAGCATTAGCTGTCGTGCCCTTTCCTCCCATGCTCCCAGCCCAGCACGCTATTTATAAGCACAAAATATGTGCTACAGAACCCTGTTCTCATCTGCTTCTTTGAGACTCTTCTCATCTTGGGTGACCTAAACAGTGGGTGAGAAAAGGAAGGAGGAGGTGTAAGACAGTCATCTTCATGACAAATGACTATTTGCAGAACAGAGTGTTATTCCAACCACATTTAACATCTAAACACATTCAGTACGCAGTGAGGCTCCCAGGCTGACTAACCACACAGCTCACTTGAACCATCAGCAACTCCTCCCTGCTAGCACTGACTCTGTTCAGAAGGAGATCAGCACACTTTCAGACAGCACACAAAATGCCTACAGGTCCTGAACTCGGGGAGAAATCCCTGTTCTACATGCAGACCTATCAGCAACTCCAAACACAAACTCAGCACGGAAGAGAGCAAAGCAGCACAGCTAAGGCTCAATGAAAGATGCACAAAGCTCAAAGGATGGCTCTCTGAAAACTGGAAGAGCAACTCAGCATAATACAAGAAAGTATGACCCCACCTCGCAGATCCAGCAGTTTGGTTGCCTTTTGTCAGATGGCAGCAGCTGCAGTCAGCACCTTTCCAAGCAAAGAGGATGAGAACAGACCCAAACCCCGACGCACATCTGCCCAAAAGACCTACAGCTATTTGGAACACCCTCTGTTCCCTCCGCTTGGCTGGAGCAGGAATAGGGGGACGAGATTCCCATGTGCAGCTGGAGCAGGAGGCTGGGAGGGCAGATCAGCTCCTGCAGTTCTCTCCCTGTAGCCTGAGGTACAGAGAACCGAATATTCAGAAGCAAACAGGAATCCGGATGTTTTGTCAGGAGGAGTGAAGTATTAATCTAATTTTCTAAACAAAGCAGACAACCTGGCACTCAAAGCAGCTTACCACTTTGCACCTCTGTACAAGGATTAGCAGAGCGCTGTAATTATAATGCCCAATTTGATTTATTAGAGGCTGCTCAGAAAGGATGACAATTCTGTTGAATTGTGAAAAGAAGTGATGAGAGTATAAGGAAAGCTGCAAATTGATCAGTAATTTCTAAGCAATGTCTCAATATAATTAGCATTAATTACAGTAAGCTTTTCAAATTAGTTACAAAGCTATGTTTAATAACCCTGAGATGCAAAAATCACCCCCAACTTCCAGAAAACTCTGTATTACAGCCAATTTGTCTAGACAGTTTGGCAGGAAATGCCAGAATCCTAGGTGTGAAGCTGTGGTTATTTAAAATATACTTAAGTTGCCTATATCATTTGCATAATTAGTTTGAACTAAGAATACCTCAGTTTGTCTACCTTGGATGTTGCTGCTACTTCCAGCAGCCTTACAGGCCTGAAAACTTGTCTGGTTTCCACAACAATATCAGCTAGCATAATATGAGCTATTTTCAAAAGCTTCATTTGCAACAAAAGACGAATTCAAAGTGTGACTTGTTTAAAGATGTGCAGTGTATTATTGAGTGAATCATCACAGGTTTTATTTTATACTCTTTGTGCAGACTTCTCATTCTTTGGGGGGTTCGATACTTATACCACCAGGAGAAAAATAAAAGGTTAAGCCATGGATGAAAGCGAGATGAATTCAGGGACAAGTGGATGAGGCAGCCAACGCCTGCTCTCTCCACTCCTGGCAGCCCAATGCTAGCCAGAAGAAACACCTGACAGCCATCCCCATGGCAGTGTTCTCATTTCTCAGAGCAGAAACAAAAAGCATCCAAATATTTGGTCTACAAAGGCTGGGGAATATAATTGCAGAAACTGGAACCTGGCCAGCATGCCAAAGCCTCCTGCCCCAGAGGTAGGTAAGGCAGCATCACAACATCCTTAGTGGCCACAACTACCAAGCCTCAGTTACGCATTCCATGCAGAAGCTGTCCATGCTAACAGCCCTTTCCCCGCATGCAGCAGCGAGGAGCTGGCTCACCCAGACTCGGGGAAGACTTGCCCCCAGACACCCATTATAAATAGCTAAGCTGCACTGAACTTGCTGCAGTGTGAGTTTTGACTGGAGGGAACAACCCTAACCTTTCACAGAGGAGCATTTACTGAAGCCAGGCTTTCATGCTGCATAGATTTTGAAGGCAATCAAGAGCTGATGACCTCCTGCAGTGCTCCTGGTCTCCACACTCACACCCAGCTGCCTCCCCGTGACAATCTGTAGGGTTCCTCCAGGAACGAGCACTGGAACAGCAGCTAGCTTTATCTGCACTTTGCAAGGGTTGACAGACCACCGTGGGGCTTCTTCACATAAATAAATAAAAAAACTTGACACAAGAGCTTCACAAGGCAGAAACCAGAGCAACTAATGAAGTATACTATCATAATCCCAGTCTAAGAAGCAGTTAAGAATACCATAAAGCATTATTGTTTCCAAATATTTTGTATCAGATGCTTTCTGGGGAAATGCAGGCTTACCACTTCTGGTTTTTGATGTCAAGAAAGGATCTTAGTTGCACGTTTTAGTTTCACTGAAAGATCGAGCATCTATTTACCCCTATAAAAAGTAATTTTAATTTGCACAGACTGTATATTTGTGCACAAAACCATTGCACCTGTAACTAGAGGGGGGAACTGAAACCCAATCACTTGACTACTTGCAAGAGCAAACAAAAAACTTGATCTATTTCAGCTAGATATACAGAGGCAATTATAAAAACAAGACATTTGGGGAGCTAAAAAGAAAATAAACCTGTTAAGTTACTAGAAATGCCTGATTACATGATTTGCTACCTGTTTCCAAGCAGAGAAGTAGTAACATATGGACATAAGTTATTTGCAGTAAATTATTTCCATTATTTTTCTTTAAATTAAAATGAAGAAGCCTGAATATAATAAGAACAATGAGCTACTAGAAGAGTGGGGCTGTAAGCAGACCCACAGAGCTCCTAATGTAAAACGTAATGAGCCCTTCTGAACGAGCATCTTATGAGGTAAGCACAAATGACTGGAAGGGTGAAGAGATTACACCAAGGGTTGTGTTAGATGACCTTATTGATCCTTTCAGATCCTAAAATATTGAAAGCCTTTGGAAAGAAAATACTTCCAATAATATGGTGAATTCAACCTTCTGTTGTTTGGCACACATACAGAACCAGTATCATGGAGCAGAAGGCGCACTTCATGGCATCGTGAAGAATTCAAAATACTTCTTTTGTCATAGTATACTTTTCAGCTTGGAACAAGAGCTGGAGGCTCAAATACACCAATCTTCCCACCAGCCACCATTTGGCACTGTGCTAATGGACACCTGGGAAGGTATTCACAAATGATGGCTGCTGTGCCACGTGCATTTCAAACTGATGAACGAGCACTGAGTCACCAGCAGATCTCCATGCTGAGCAGCAGCAAGCACTAAGCAGCCTGCTAAGCACAGAGCCTCTCCTTTGCTGCTGCCTGGGTTGGTACACACTGGCCTGATGGACATCACTAGAATCCTCCTCTCCAGCATCACAACTCTGAATGAATTAATGCTCTACCATATTTAGAAGGGCACAAAGATTCCCCAAAGCACAACTTCCTCCAAACTGATTTCCAACTTCTGAAATACTTGGATATTCCCTCCTCAGCATACTCCTTTGGGGGCACGTGAACTTAACACATGAGATGGAGACATCCATGTCTGCAACTCCCAGTAGCACATTCACAGGCAGGACTATCCAAAGGAGGCTGTGATTGATCTGCCTGAGAGCCACAAACTCACAGTGCAAATTAACGCATTTTCTCTAAGGATACAAGGGAGCTCTGCTCCTTCCTTCCTGCATTACTCAGAACACCTGGTCTTCCATTTCAGTTTATGAAACCTGCCTGCAACACTGACTATTCCCACTTTCCCGCAATCTTGTGAGAGACATTTTCAGCAGCACAGTTACATAAACACCCCAACGTAGAAACAGGGCAGTACCTCAATGGCCAACACTACCATGCAGTCACTTCAGATGAGAAATATCTCCCCTACCTGTTTGGTTAGCTTCAGTGGGAGTTTCTTCTTCACGCGTTCCTTGCCTCTTTCTGCCTCTCTCTCTGAGCTCCCTGCATCGTTATTATGGCCATTTTCACTCGGCTCAGCAGACACGCAGTTTTCAGATTCTCTAGGTTTCTTGCCTGGATGCCTCTCCCATTTTTCCTTCCGCTCCTGAGGCTTTAGTGACATGTCCTTCTGTAAAGGAAAAAGAATACAGTAAGCCCTTTAAATACTTTAAGACTACTTTTAAGCATTCAGCAATATAAATATTAAATAAAAACACAGACAAGACAGCACATTCTTTCCAGAGATGACTTAAGATGAATAATTAGACATGCACAATGCAAACAGTAATTTTAGATTAGATTAAGATGAACACTCTCCAGGCTATGTGTTTGATTAATTTCAGAGATGCTGGAACTGGTTATGAAAATGAGTTTGCTTCAGATTAATTCAGGAACCATATGTCAACAGCACCTAAACAAACCAGCATCCTGAAGAAAAGCATTTAACTCCATTCATCTGAACAGAGTTCTGAGTTTTACTGTTTTGTCTGATCTCAGAAAGGAACGTATCAGACCCCCCTTGGGCCTGATGGTCTCTGGTTCACAGCAGCACTCACATGGGGAAATGCACTTTGAAAGCCAACAAGCACTCAATAAGAGAGCCGCGATCAATGAAATCTGCGCAAATCACAGTAGCCAAATACCTCCAAGCGTTCCGTGTCTGCCGTGAATCAGAACCGCAGCGTACGGGCTAAACACAGGCTGAGAGCTGCTCTGCCACGTCACACTGACTAATGCTGGGAGACGAGGTCAGAGAAGGGTATTCCTGTTGCTGTCCCTGCCATCCTAGAGAACTGAAAGCACAACCCTGGCCAAACAGCTCGAGTCCTCCCTCCAAACACACAGTACAGAAGGAGCATAAGAAACAACACACCAATGGCTAAGGCAGTAGTTCATTACAGCCACTTAGTTTTTCCCTATGCCTTAACTGCTGCATCAAATTAAGCTTTCTGGAAGGCTTTGATGACTCTCTAGCCTAATTAATGTTTTTATGCAATCTAACCGTATCAGATTAGGGAACACCTCAAAAGGCACTGCTAACCATGCTAAAACACGCCAACCTCAGCCAGAGAAATACTTCTAAGTGCTCGTCCCTCACTTCTGCCTCAGTCACATCAGCAGCATTTGTATCCCTTACGAATGGAACACACAGCACAACTCGCACACCTTCACTGCTGTGAAAGAGCAATATGGAATCCCCACAGACCCCGCACAGAGGTGCTCTGTGGGGCTGCCAAGCTCCTCTTACACACCGCAAAAAAACAAAGGCATCACCTCCCACCTCCACCCCCAAATTAAAATAAGTAGCGCTGCCTCAGAACAACAATACAGCTCAGCTTGCCAAATCCATAGCTACTGAAAGAGCAAAGAAAAGGATTATCTGGCATTATTCGCTGCGAACGATGAAATGAAGAATACAAATTAGCGTTTAGTTGCTCACTTTGGTTTCTAGCTTAGAGATAACATTCTACAGCAGCAGTTTGATGCTGCTTAAAGAAGGTCACATCATCCTATTTGCTGGGAAGCAGCAGAGATACAAATCAAAATGTTAAGCTTTAGTAACTAATCAGAAACTGGTGCAATGGAAATGACATCTGCTAACTGATACTCAGCAAAACATGAGAAACACAAGTCACCAAAAGCGTGCGCTTCTTGATAAAGCCAGCTGCAGCTGCAGTGTGACAGCGAGCACAGGGATGCTGCAGGGGAGGACGTGGGCACCAGTGGGGAAGGGAAGGAGCAGCTCCAAGGGAATGCCACCACCTGAAGGCACCAGGAATGATGGCATTGAGGCTCACATGGGGACCCAAGCCCTGGGAATGCCTTACCGAGAACCTTCCCTCTGTGCTACCCACAGTACATTCACTGCAGTTTTCAGGAGGTTCACTTTCCCACACAGCTAGTCAAGAAAGCTGCATTTTCCCCTTTACTGACACATACAAAATTGCTACTTAAACATTTGGCTTTTTATCCCCATTTTTCTTTGAGCTGTAGCATTTTCTCACCACTGAGCTACCAGCAGAATTAATTCTGTGAGCACACTCAGGGCAGGCCGGACACCAAGGCAACGAGGCATTCACTTACAGCACCACTTGTATCCTCAAATGTCCAACACTTTCTAAGCAGACCTGAAGGAAGATCCAGGCCCTGGTGGCCGGGAAGCTCAGGGAGCTCCCCAGGCTCTACAGCCCATACAGGCAGTAGCCAAAGTTCTCTGCCCTGTGACAAGTTTATCCCACGGCTCTGTTCCTCCACACTGCAGCAGAGGATGCGGCTCTCAGGACTTCACTTCTGCTGGGGATGCAGAACACAGAGCCCAGCAGCTGCTGGAGGAGGGGAGGGCGTCAGCAGGGCTGTTTTCTGTGCTACCCGGAGCACCCTCACAGCAGCGGCTGTGGAGATGCACTGACATGCCTTGGCGCGGGCTGGCAGCCCTGCTCTGTTAAACAGACCTTGCAACAGAATTTTACTACCATCAAATCTCAGTAAATGCTTCTTTACCACTGAAGCTAAAGGTGTACATTGCACCACTGCAGTGAACCTGGTGGCATCCTCCATCACAAGGACCGCTCCTTCCCAAAAGGCCCATTCCTGCTGCCGGCATGGCTGCACTCTCCAAAGACACCCAGTGCACAGGCCTCAAATGATAAATAAAGCTATGAATAATGCAGGTGCATGGCCATGGGTCTGGAATGAGGTTATCCTTACCCCTGAAATGCCACGACAAGCAATTTCTGCACAGTGGTGTCCATGTCATCTGTTTGATCAGGAAGCAAGCGGCAGCCCTTGGGGAGCCCTCCGGCTGCAGCCACCCTGCGCGCCCGCTCTGTGCAGCTCCAGCTCTGCCCTGATCCTCCCAGCCCGCACCGCTCGTGGAGAGCAAGGAGAGTGCAGGGGGAGGCCTGGCTCCTAAGTGCCTTTCAGAGAAAAGGAGCACATCAAGGACCCGAAAAAAGTGCAAAACCACACAGCTAGAAGAAAAACCTCAAGTGTGCTGTTCTGGGGTGCAGACGACAAGAATAACTCCTAGCACTGCTAAAACAACTTGCTTCAGCCCTCCAGCACCAGGCAGACTGCAGCCCTAGTGCAAAACCAAGCCAGCCACTATCCCCATCCCCAGGGCCTGTCGGACACTGCACGGCTCAGAGCAGCAGCCAAGGGCTGGTGGTGACACTGCACTGCTGCCAGACTGCCTCTGCTGATTTCAAAGGATTATACGGGCTGATTTCCCAGCAGGGGAACAGCCTCCAGCTCCTTTCTCACAGGCTGCTCATTCCAGCACTTACTCCTTAAGCTGGAGAACATAAAACATCCCACTTCCATGCAATGGAAATAGAAGGGAACTGCCATCCCTAAAACTGACCCTGCTTGTTCTGCTTCTGCCTTCCCCTGCTCTCAGCAGAAGTGCAGCAGGAAGGCCCCCGAGGACCTGAGCACCATCTATCCTTACATTACCTTTACCCTGCAATTAGCAGGAGGTTTTGTCAAATACCACAGGGAGTGATCCTGGCTCAGAGATGAGCTGAAACAGATTTTCTTTTAATTAGGTTAATTTTTAAATATTCCGATTGACCTTATATCCAGTTTATAGAACAGCAACGCAGAAGCCAGTGCCAACTTGACTCTCTCATGCCTTCTGAGCAGAAAAAGCACTGTGCAGATACAGCCAGGACCTCTGCCATGAGATACCTGCTGTCCATTTCGTTACACAGAGGTGACACAAGAGACAGTAATTCAGAAGGAAAGATAATGTTGAAGATATATATCAGAGAGTACGGGAAGAAATCAACTTTAGAGAGAAATGACTCTGAGACCAGCACAGAAGAGGAGCAGCCAACAGGCAAATGCAGTGCAGTGAGCAAGGAGAAAACGGAGATGTAGGATGGGAAGAAGCGGTCACTGCCACAGAGGAACACTAAGCTGCTGGAAATGGCACTGATTGCAGGGATAAGGCAGCAGTCACAAGTAGTGCTTTCACAGAGGGGAAGCTTGCACTGCTCCTGTAACTCAGCACACACTCATTTGTTTTACTTTCCTGCCTCTTGGCCCCCGCAAGTTTCACTAAGGCACAACCCAAGCCCCAGGCCTTTCAGCCTGTGCCACGGAAGCTTTTTTTTTTCTTTCTTTCTTTTTTTAAGGCAAAAAAAGTCTTGGCTGGAAGTAACTCTCTTGCTTTGACCCTACATTCAAGCAATACAATCAATATCAATTAAAATGATTGCAAATGAAATCCTTGCTTGTTTAACCTTAGACTGCAATTCTCCTTTCCTAGCTGACATATTGCAGATGAGTTTGGGGCGTGCTTTTTAAAATGCATCACGCTTGCTCTGACCCTGTCAAGCACTGAGCTCTGGAGTAAGATGGCTTTTTGACAATACAGCTTTGGAAATGTTAAGACATTCGAAGCTGCCACCGGTTTGCAGGTTTATGATACACAATTTAACTTTAAAATAAAAGCGCGTGAACCAATAAACTCAGTGTAATTGAAACAGCCAAATTTATTAGCAGAGGCTGCACTCCTGTCACCTGCAAAGAGCCGAAGAGCGAGCTGCAGGCACTGCCCAGTGACTGCTCCCTGCTGTCCTGGGGGAACAGACAGCCTTTGCTGTGAGGCTGGGCAGGCTCCAAGCAGTGCTGCCTCGGGCAGACATTGCCCTGAGGCAGTACCACCAAAAAGTGCAAGAGGGAATGTCAGTGCCGCTCGACTTCGAAATGCATTTCAACCCACAGTCCTTTTGCAGAGCTCTGACCTCTCTTTTTCTTGCAGAACAGTGTTTAACAGTAACGTAGGGGACAGTAAAAGAAAGAAGGCATGCAGCAAATGCCTTATGTAAGCAGTCAAGGAAACCTGTCAGTGTGAGCACATGGCTGACCGCATTTTTGGTCAAAACCTTTCACCAGCATCACCCCCCAAGGAACAGATAAAGCCCTGGCACCGTTCTGCCACTCAGGAAGTGAGCTGCTGCTTTGCTCCTTCCTCCAATCCTCTCTCTGGAGCCTGCGGGTGCCTCCCTGCAGAGAATTGCACACATCTTCCTCACTACCTGCTAACAGACAGCTATTAAAACTCCCACAGGTGCTTGCTGTCCATCAGAGAGGAAATGATCCCATTTTAAGCCATCAGTATTTCCTCTGGTGATGGCAGTAAATGCCCGCCAAGCTCTCGCAGAATTACTGTCAGTAGAAAGTGTGTCAGAGAGCAAGGGAGCTTAAATGATGGAGGGGGAGCTGGGGCACCATTTGCAGGTAGATGAAATGAGGCATTCTGTGGGCACAGCCTGCAGGAGCACTGCAAGCACCACAAGGCCAGCCTGCCCTGTGCACAGAGCATGGCGTGCTTGGGCTGAAGCTGCTTTCAGCCAAGGCTGCCTGCTCGGTCTGCCTGGTTTGTGCAGCATGTGAAGGATTTGGAGAAGAGCTCATGCTTATCTGGCAGCACCCAGTTCAGTTGATACCAGCTGCACTGCAAGTGGGAACACTGAAGAGCAATCGCAGGGGGAAGCGCTGCTCCTGAAGACTGCAGCATTCTCCAGGCTGGGCAGCATTAGGATGGCAGCACCTCTGCAGTTTTAAAGAAAGCCAACTGGAGGACATCGCTCCCAACTTCCCAGAGCCATCCATCAGGCAGCAAGGTCAGGTGTGCAGTGCAGGTGCAGTGTTTTGGGGAACACTCAGTGGCACTGCTGGCCCGCACTGCTGCCAGGCAGTAATCAGAAGCTTGTTTAAAGAGTACCACATAAACACTTAATCTGAATTAATTCCCCCTTTCCCCGGATTACTGAAACAGGCACCGTATCAAATTCCAGCCGCTCCCAACGAGTGACAGAATCAGGACTCGAGGCAGCCGCTCTTTGCTGACACCAGATGTGGTTTTTCATCACTCATTTCCGGCCCTTCAGGAAGGCAGCACTACCCCAAATCTGGCTGTACCAGCCACACTGAGCTGCCATGGGAAAAGGCATTAGGGATCTATCAGCACAGACTAGTACAGAAGCTAGATGCATTGCTAGTACCAATTTTCAGCTAAACTAGTCAGAAAAAAACAAGAAGTCACCACTGAGTAAAAGGTACCTCCAACCTATCTGTCATTGACGGAGATGGATGCTAGAAACTCTGGCTCTCTAAAATTAAAGTAAAATAACAACTATTTTGGTATTTCACCTTCTGCAGAGCAGGGAGCCGGGCAGCAGGACTTGCTGAGCGCCCATCAGCAGTGCCAGCACTGCTCCCCTCAGCTGCACCCAGGTGCCGTCCCTCTGCACCCAGCAGAGCAATGAGCACCCCTGGCTGCAGCTCAGCCTGAACTGCTGCTGGACACTGCTTGCACAAAGCCAACACGCTGCACTGAGGGAGGTGAACCCTCACAACTGCACATTAGCCAGCTCCTCTGTACGGGTGAGTCTGCAGAAGAAAATGCAGCCATATCAGGAATCCCCTGTGCCACACGAGAAATTAATTCGTCTTCAAACACTATGACACCAGAGGCATTTTTACCAACGCTGCAGTTGCCCTCAGTGGTAGGCAACAATTTGCAGTTCAGCTGCCATGAGGTCTAGAGTGCGCATTAAATAATTAGTCCTCTGGTAGTTTCTTCTGGCTGGGAAACAAATGAGAAGAAATATAAATGATCCAACAACAAGAACTACACAGAAGCCAGCCATCTCAAGAAACAGCTGCCCGCGGTACATCACTTCA
Organism: Phasianus colchicus; assembly: GCF_987193195.1. Lineage (NCBI taxonomy): Eukaryota > Metazoa > Chordata > Aves > Galliformes > Phasianidae > Phasianus > Phasianus colchicus. The sequence goes on along the minus strand of NC_143453.1, from coordinate 11,566,691 downwards.
ACCTAATGGGAAATCTCTGAGTGAGGTGACTTCTAGCATGAGAGAAATGCCTTGCTGAACGCTGAAATGTCACACGCGCTAATGGGAAGTCCAGCACCATGCATCTGTGCTGCTCTCACCATCCTCGCTCTTCCCCAAACACATCACTGGAGAAGTGCATTCTGCAGCAGAGCCCTGCAGCTGTCAGTCTGGCCAGCAGCGATGTTCTCCTGCGCCGAGCGGCTGAGCGCCCCACGTGCCCGTGAGCAGCTAATCTATAACTGGTTCGCTAGAACAAACAATCAGCAACCAAATGTTTCCATATATCCTCAGGGCTTCAGAGAACAGTTCAAATATTCCAATATCTGTGTCAGGAGCAGGGCGCTCATTTATATCCTAAGCAATCACTGAGAAAAGGGAAACGCACAGTATAGTAGCGGGCAATTCTAATGTATTCTATCTTATAAAACATTTTTCAGTCAGAGAGCTCAAAGGTCATTAATAGATTTTCATATGTTTACAGACAGCAGCAATTTCAAGCTCTGTAATTTTAAAACTGCATGTCACTCTCTCAACTTCCAGCTGTTATTTCAACATTAGATAATGAACACAATGCAAAGGTTACACAACCACTTGAACCAGCTTACGCTGGAGAACCAGTCAGACAAATCATTATTAAATTCTAATTACACATATATTATTTTACAACTCTTATTAGAACAGCAAGACAAATCCTCCTTTTATAAAGAGATCAACAGTTTAGAAAAAGAGGCCAGAAAGGTTATTCTATTAACATGGCCGAGCTGCTCTTCTCTCTAGTGCCATCACCACTGACTTGTGAGTCACACAAACAAAGCAGCACCTGGCTAGCACTGCACCACTGGGTGCCCAGCATAAGTACTGCTGCTCCAGCTACGCCAGCTCTGCTCTTGCCCACTGCTTCATTTTCAGAGCCAGAAAACTCTGCCTGCACTTCTGCTTCTTCAGAGCAGAACGCAGGGCCGGTCTGCAAGTCCCTGAACAACGCCCTGCCAGTCAGAAGCTGCAGAGAAGGCCAGCCCTGCAATGCTTCTAATTGATGCCAGCTCATCACTTTGAAGTGCAACAGGGAATTCGAATGTGACACGAAGCAGCAACTTCCATCACTGCCAACCCATTCTAATTAGATGAGAGCCACTGTGCATCTCACAACTCACCGATCTGAGGGCGGCACTTGGCCTCTCGCGAGCTGCCCAGCACTTTGCCATGGCAGCACCATGGAGCCAGGAGCACAGGTGTGGCACACAGCATTTCCTTGTCCAGGTGGGCACAGCCCTCTGTCAGGAATTAAAAATCTGCCCACATGAAAAGAACAGATGAACGGATGAAATCAGACACATTCCAGCACAGCAACAGGGCTTCTCGCCATTACTTCTGTCCCACAGCTCTTAGTAAGTCGCATCCCAGCAGACACTTCCACCAGAACCTCCTCCTTCTGTAGATAACAGGAAAGCTGACACAGCCGGAGTTGCACACACTGCCCGACAACTGGCTGGTATGGCAGCACGAACATCTCCTGAACTCTCATCTGGGCTCTGACACCAATTCTCAATGAGACCATATCTCAGGTATCTGGTTAAAAAAATTGTTTTTACAGTGCTCATAAGATCAGCTAACACTAACAGCTGCAGCGCATCTCTCTCAGAGGTGTTAGGATACAAAGAACTTTCCAGCCAAAAGAGCCACAGAAGCACTCCACAAGCACTGCTGATGAGCAAAGCCCAATTCCCATTGCAACTGCTGCCCCCAGTGCCCCCATTTTATGGGATGAGGAATGAAGAAATGCAAAGCATTGCCCCAGACCAACCATAAGTCCTCTGGTAAATTCTCGGGGAGAACCTACTTGTCCCAGGTCTTAACCACGCTGTGGTCCAAGAGAACCAACAGCCAGAGGGCAGAAACCTCCTTCTGACACCACAAAGGGCTTAATAATGCTGGAGGAGGTATCAGACCTTTTCTTGGACAGAAAAGAATAGAACACTGGCAGCTCTTCTGAAAGCTGACACACAGCCTGGCCTTGCTAAGGCGCTGCTCTGGATGGCACCCAAAGCCAGTGCCATCTGGCCAGCATTTCTGGGCACAGAGGGGCAGGAGAGGCTCCTGGCTGCCAGATGTGATGACATCAGTACAGCAGTTCAGGCGTTCCAGCTCTGCGTCCTGCGAGTCACACCGGGTTAAGTGACTGCAGGGCACCACGGGCTGAGAGCTGCTTGTACATGAGAGCCAGGTAAACACTTAATTTGTTTGTAGAAACCATCACCAATGCCACAAAAATAAACAAAACGATTTTCCTGGTGTAGAGTCGAAGCAGAGCATATCACATTTCCTTTCCTGCTCAGAAGCTAATCCCTACATTCAGAAATCTGATTTTTCCACCTCTGTTTTTACGTTCACTCTTGCATGACGCTCTCCCAGCGGTCAAAACCAACATGTTATTCCATGGCTTACAGTTTCTTAAAGCTCGGCCTCTCAGCTATGGCACGGACCACTCCTTCCTCTTCTCCTGCAACTTAAAATTTGTAGCTGTCATTTGGAAGAAAAGCATCCCCAGAACTCTGATCGAAGGCTTCCCAAATCATCCTGTTTCAGATTTAAAGACACTGAGGTTGAAATCTAAACAGTTCCCTAATTAAATGAGTTCAGAGGGATCTCTCAGCTCCCCGTGCCCCTGGGTCCTCTCATTGATTTGGGTCCCACAGCCATATATCTCCCACACAGTTAATGCTTTATGCCTTTGGCATACTGAAGAGCTGCATCAGAAATCTAAGGGAAACACAAGGAACTGTCAATACACGAACAGAGGGAATTTCTCCTCCCTGGATAGTCACAATTTCAGAGCCATGGAGGCTGGAACACATCTTTGAAGACACCAAGCAAGGTGACTCAGAGCTACAGGCTGCACGGTTATTACATCTCCTCAAAGATGCCACCAGGAAAACCTGTTATCCTTGTTTTCAGTTCCCTTACAGCTCATCATGAAAACCGTGCATGTGTTAAAATACTGGACGTTCATTAGGTACCAATCCCAATTATTTCTATTACAAATCACAAAGCAATGACAATTTTCTTTTTGTTGAACTACAACAGCTCAGGTGTACAAACAAATAAGTGACTTCAGGCAATAAAGAGGAACAAGCTCTTATAAAAATGGCCTTACGCTTCCTAGGTCAAACTTCAAGGAGTCAGGAGCTTTGGAATCTTAGACCAAGACCAGAACAAAGGGTTAAATGGAGTTTGATGAGAATTAAGGTGCTAATTGCCCTATCCTGCTTCAGGCCACAGAGTGCCTTCAGCATGGCTGGGATTGACCTGGGAGAAGGGGAACTGTAAAATACAGACAAAGCCTCTTCTCCCCACAGCACACCAAAACAAAAACAATTAAGAAATCAATTAGCATTTCAAGAGACGTGGGGCATATATGGAGAACAAACAACACTAAGTTCTATTCCAGTCTTGCACTTCCACAAGTTGGTAGAAGCAGATTATATTTGCTGCACATTGCTCAGGCTCAGCTGCGTGTGCGATCGCCTGATAAATTCAGCTCACACGACAAGCACAAGGCCCAACCTGCTGTAAAGCAGCCCCTCCTGCCTATTTTAATTCTGCAACAGCAGTGCACCTCGGTAAGAACAGCATTTTACAGTGGTGTTATCAATGAGACAGCAGTTCCCAGGACCCAGTTTGATGTGGAGTTTCTGAAGAACCACCAGCCCTTCTGGGCACTCCTGTTCTCTCATACCTTCCCCTCAGCTGCCCTTCCCGACCAACAGGGTTACAGACGTTTTGGAGGTTTGGGAAGCACAGTGTTTAACATTTTATAGAAACATCTGCCAGCAGAGCTGCTAAACGCTCTGGTAAGAGAGACAGAGATGTTTATTTAGACGTGCTGCTGACGTTTCCTGCTGCATTTTGTTCCTCAGGCATATGTAGTCCTTCCAAACGATTTAGCGAGTGCTGTGGAAGCACAGCTTCCAGAAAAGTGCATCTAAAAGTACATGAGATTGAAATTACAGGACTGTCACAGGAGCTATCTCACCAAAGCTCCTGCCAAGCTCCGGGCAGAACAAGCACCTGCAGAATGGCAGGACATACAGCATCTGAGGAGCAGCAGCACTGGAGAGGCACAAAGCAGCAGTGCAGGGCTCTCGGGGGGCAGCTTCAGCAGTGGCTGCAGCAGTGCAGGTGATGCTGGCAGCCCCCTCAGGGAGGGGTTGGGGGCCTCAGTTTGAGCTGGCTGCTGCAAAAGCTTTCCTGAGAGGTGAGGCAAAACTGACAGGAAAATGGGTGCATGCTTCTGGGGCACTGCAGCAGCCACACAGATGCTCTGGGTGCTGCGGTACCGGCTGCGTTCCCCACGGAGCTCTGTGAGCCTCAGCACTGCATGATGCAGAGGTGTGTCCTTACCACTCTGCATCTGTGATCTCTGTCGATCTACAGAGCTACCAGCCGCTCCTCCCGCCCTCCTGCTGCAATTTACTGCTCCGAGTGCAGCTTATCCAGCCCGCAGCCCCCGTGGTTCATAACCTGATGGATTACTGTAAACTATAAATTGATCGCAGTTAAATCACCTTCAGCTGCTGCAAAATCCCATCAATCTGCATCCCTAAGCCTCTCTGCCTTTGTTTCTTCACTGTTAAAAAAGGGTAACCCTTCATTACAAAGTTAAAAGTTTTCAGACACAGCATGAAAGTACTCAAGAGTGTGATTTATCCCACACCCAAAGGAGAACTGCCCTGTATCAACCTGCACTGAACAACTCAGTGCAGTCTGAAGAGAAAGGGGGGTCCCGAGCTCCACTGCGTGTTTCTGCCATTTGATCCTTAGAAGCAAAGGACAGTACTTCAACAGCAGATTATAAATCTGTGTACGCAGAAAGTTTTAATGCAGCTTGTTGGTTACTGAGATGAAGGAAATACATAAAAATAAAAAAGGAGAACTGTGAATTAAAGCTAACCACACAAAAACTTCAGGGTTTATTAAGGGCTATAGACTTGAACCAAGCAAGCAAACTGCCCGTGTGCAGCAGAGGAAGAGGAAATCATCTGCTTTGGTTGAATGTACCCAGTGTGGATTTCACTTTCCTCCCCTAAGAATGCCTTTGCAGAAGCAGCTGCTTTACCTCATATCTGGGTCTAGAAAACTGAGAGGAAACAGGATTTCACTGCTCTAGGAGTCTTGTAACCTTGTCAGAAGGGAACTAATGGATCTTTGCCTGCAAAGCACGGTCCTGCACAGCAGTGGGTGTGCCACAGACTGCTTTTTTCCTTTATATGCATGCTTTAAGTTATTTGTGTAAATAAGCATGCTGGTTACCCCCATCTGGTTTCCACTGGGAAGCACTTCAACTGTAAAGACAATAGAAGACAAAAACTGGTTTATGGTGAAAAATGTGTTTCTGCAACTACTTGAATTTTCTTTCACTTCAGCCCGTTTTAATAATGGTGAGAATCTGCAGATATTTGGGTAAAGTACATTATTCCAATTAAAAAAAGAAAGGGTGCTGCTATCTCTCTATGCATGCTCATAATTACTCTGAAAGAAGTGGCTTCTCAGGACTCTTCTTTAGGGTCAAGAGGTTTAATTCCCGATAAAGGTCAAATCATCTCATTCAGAAGCGATGATGAAGCTCCATCAGAGTCTGACTGAAAAAGGTCACCAAATCCAAATTCTCTCATATTCTTTAAATAAACTCATACGCCTTTGCTCAAGCACTGAGGATATTTAAGGACACTGCAGTAAAATGTATATACTTGCTTCCAGTTGCTCTTACCAGGGATAGCCTGCATGAAGCGGCTTTATATTTGAATAAGAAACTTCTGTCAATGCAACTTCTTCCAAGTGTCTTTTATGCAGGGAAAGGGGGTGTTACTGATGAAAGGAGCAGACCCCAAGGCTCATCCCCACATCACTTCTGCAATGTGAGGCAGCAATGCCCCACAGCTTTGGATGTGAACTTTGCTGGTCCCAAAAGCCCTCTGGTACGAATTATTTCAGCCACAACCCAAACACCTTCCTTGGAAATCCCTTCCAAGAGCTCAGGACAAAAATCCCCAAGCAGCACCAGACAGCAGACACATTTTGTGGAGCAGGACAAGCACCAGCTACCTGCCAGCATCCTGCACTGCTGCTGGTACAGCCCTGGCACCTCTGGGACAGCCAGCTCAGTGTCTGGCTCGGACTGATATGGAAACAAAAAGATCCCTTTGTGGCCAAACAGAGGCTCTCTCATGTGGCAAAACTCACGAGCTAAAGAGCAGAAATACAATACTATATACAAAAGGCAAGGTTGCACCAAGAACCATTACAGACTTGTGATGAGAGACTGTGACTCCTTCCACAGCAAATTATACTACAGCCCCTAACAACAGTTCAGTTTCTCTCCCACTCCCTCTCTTTATTTTTATTTAATTTCTGGCAAACTTACTGCTTATAAAGACAAGTGATCCAGAATTGGTCAGAGCTTCATCCAGACAGACAGATTTCCCTGTAAGCCTTATGAAAACACACACTCTAATTCAGCCTTCACTTGAGGAAGGTCCCTGACTGCCAGATGAGCCACACACCAGCTCTGTAACCTGGACAAAAATCCCCTAGGAATTAGTATAAAACCAAACTCATTTCCTCTTCAGTTTCAGGCCAAGATTTGAATCGAGGTCATGGGAGGGAAAAAGACTGCAGCATTATAAATCACTACCAGCTCCCTGTTCGCCTTACTTGCATATTTTTACACTTAACTCGAAACCCAGGTATGAAAAACACTAAAAAACTTTGGTGGAATATTTCAGATTATAACTCAAGAGACAATAGCAACTGGTCACTCCGAAGGTCAATAAACGGAATCGTTTGTAGCACTTCTATTCATCAGTGGATTTGTTACAAAAAACTGAAATTAATTCAAAGTCTTTGAATCACAGCAACCTTGATTCCCCTCACAGCTGCGTAGCACAAAGGTTCTGTACTCCCAGGACTTAAACACCTTGAAATCCCTGAGTAAGAGTTAACAGCCTTTGATTTCACTAACCAAACTAGTAATGCCACTTGGAAAATAGTTACAGATGCATTTTGACATTTGTAGATGTTAATGGCAGTGAGGGCACAGCACCCATCAGCCCTCTCTGCTCAGCAGGTTTGGCAGCGCTTCCAACAGTTCTGTCGCCTTGCACACAAAGCTCACACTTTTCATTTAGCAGTTCTCATGGAAAACTGCATCAAACATGGTTGGATTTCTAAGTTAGTAGCAAAGTCAAAAGCGGAATCACAGCTCCCAGAGACCCCAGCATTAAGCTTCGTCTCATGGTGCTGCATCTTTCAAAAATGTGACTCATTCAATAGCCACGACCTCAGGACGGGGGGGAAAGAAACACACCTCTGCCTGGAGGAAGCCACCAAGGCCAATAAAATGCGTAAAATACAGCTTTGAGTATCCAAGAGATGGCCCCAGCCACGGGACAGACACTTCCATGGAAGATGGCAGCAGCGATGCGCTCCGTGCGACAGGGCAAAGGAAAAATCAAATACCGGCACAGGCCAGAGCTCTCCCTGCGATCTCAGTGATTCCCAAGCTGTCAGCAGCGAGGCTGCTGCTGTCACTTCCCCGCTCGCTCACTCTCCCCATCAGACACTGATAGCACGCCTGTCACAGCCGCAGCGCTGCCGGAGTCAGGGATGACAAATCGCAGGGAAGACGTGTCAACACAATCAACTGGCCTGAAGACAGACAGCTGGTGCGCGAATTCCACCACAGACAATATCGCCTGTGAAATCACTCCAAGGCATTTTTAGCAATCGTGAGCTCTCAACAACAGCTCTGACTGCTAAAAATAGCCTGCCAAAGGCTTGCTCCGGCATTAACAGCAGTGCTGGCTAAATTTGAGTCATGACCCCACTCGGTGACATATAAGCAAAACAAGCACAAGCCTCAAAGCAGCAGCAGCTATACATGCTTAGAGCTCCAGCAGTGTTAATGCACCTATATGACAAAGCTTTCTCCACAACGTTAATGTCGGTTACTACAGTATTCCCCTGAAACACTCCACCTGGAGCCAGGCAGCTGAGAAGTGAAGGCTCAGATAACTCATCAGTACAAATACACATTCCTGTGCTTCAATACAAACCTTCCTCTTGGCGAACAAAAGGGACCAATGCATCAAAGGTGCTAAATGTCTCCATCTCTCACATTTCAAAAGCTCCTACTGAGCATCCATCAGCTCACAGAATGGAACTGCAGCAGCCCAGAAAATAGAGCAAACCCAGCTTCCCTGGTGGTTTTGACTCTTGAAAAGTAGCATGACAGAAAGAGATCCACTTCCCCTCCGCACACAACCAACCACAGAAATGCACTTTCCCCAGCAAGAGCAGCAGCAGCACCTGCAAGTTTCAGCTGCTCCGAGATCTCCGAGAGCAAAGCGGAAAACCAGGGAGGCACTCCAGCATTCAGACACCAAGCACTGGCCGTTCAAGAGAAAATGAGAACAGAATTCATCTCCAGAGCATTTTTATTTGTTTATTTATTTCCAGAAAAATATGCCAGCTCCAAACTCCTCATTGCAGGTGTGCTCCCAAAGCAACACTGAGCACCAGACCTGTCTGAATTAATCCCAGACTGGAGCACAGCCTCTTGTTTAAAAAGGTTCGGTTTGGAGATATCGAGAGATGGAGTCATCACAATCCATGATAAACTGCTCCAGTGGTTAATTATTCATCCTGGTCAAGTTCTGTAGCTTATCTCTAGCTCAAACATATCACTGCTGCGGCCTCCCAGCCACTGGATCTAGTTACAAGTTTGACTGCCAGAAGGAAGAGCCCTCCCTTATCACCTTTCTCTCCCCACTGCAGGCTGCTATAAATCGTAGCCATGCCATCCCTCCACCTCCTCTGATAAAGCAGCCGGAGCGCCGGGAGCCCTTTCCTGCGAGACCAATTTTCCCCTTCTCTACCAGTTCTCATGACACTTTTCTGAAGCCTCTCCAATTTACCAGCCTCCCCGGCAGGTACCAAGGCATGGCACCTGACTTACACTCGTGCCAATGCCAAACGTCGGGCTGTGTCACTGCCTCAGTCCTGCTAAGCATTTCCTTTGCCATGTGTTCAAGGATTACACCTCAGCCTTAGACACAGCTAGGCTCTATCTTGACACCCCTGCCCCTTTCAGGGTAAAGGCCCTATCTCAGGAGACAGCTGTCCCTCTGCTATCTCCTCCTTGCACACGAAGAGCCTTCACTTTGTCCCTAGTGCAGGGCGCCTTATTGCATCAGAACATACCGTTCATGAAGCAATCCCAGTCACTCCAGTTCTGTTCCTTATCTTGCACTCCACCTAATCTGTGTGTTATCCGAGGACTTTGAGTAATGGTTTTATTTTTTTTTCCCCTGGGTCACTGATTAAAAGAAGTTAAATAGTGCTATGCCAAGGACCCAGTACAAACATACCTCCTGAAAGCTGGTTCTTTCTTGCGTGTCCTACTTTGAAACCTTCCAGACAGATAGCTTAGAATTCAGTTCTCATGCTGCTTCTATTAAATATCTGCATTAGCAAAATAATAAAGCTAGGACAAAATCACTCGACTTCAAAATATATTGAATCAAATATCTGGGGCTTTCACAGCTGACTGCAGGAGATCTCAGAAAAATACAGCTACCAACTACCACGCCATTAGCAAATAGCTTTGAGCTCATTTTAAGCGTCCAAGGGCCCACATGCAGCTGCCTGCATTGCTACCTTCGCTGCAGAGACTCCAGGCAGGAGGGAGAGCTCCAGCCCCAGAAGGAGCTCCTTCAGCACACCTAGCACAGACTTCTCCAGGCCAGAGCCAGCCCTGTGCCTGTGAAGCTCAGAGCAGCCCGTCTTCTTAGTTCTTCTCAGTGGGGTTCCCTAATCCTAATATGACAGAATAACTTCCATCTCCTCCTGCTGATCCGCAGCCTCTCAGAAAAGCCACAGCCAACACTGTTTCTACAAGCCCTGCCACAGACACATCCCAAAGAACGAGGAAGGGGATGCAGGGAGCTTTTTGAAGAAAAACCCAATAGCTGAACGCTCACAGCTGAGTCCTCCTGGCCCAGCGTTTGCACTCTGAGATGAGAACCCATCTCTACCCCACCAGCAGACAGCGCACCGCTCACCAGCCCACCAACACTGCTTGCTGCCAGCCCCCAGTCAAAGCAAGCCTTGCTCTTTTAAGCAGTGCTCCTGATAGTATAAAGTCACATGCAGCTTAATCTTCAAAATAACACTGATCTTGAGCCACTCCAAGCCTAAGATCAGGAAACCACATATTCTAAATGCTGCTCAGGGGTCTGAACAGCCAGAGTGAGCAAAACATTGGAGTAAAATGTGTTTTTGGTGCCATAGTGCACTATAAAGAAAGATGCCTATTTTCTGTGGTACTGAGACCTTTTTAAAGAGACTTCTGGTCCGCTGTAAGGACTCACCTCCCCACAGAGACAGGGATGACTCAGGAGCAAGGCATGCCCTTCCTTGTCCTTTGTCTGAGAGGCATTTGTCCTTCCTGGCAAAGACTGGTGCCCTTAGCTGGGGTCCCCCAGTGCTTACAGTTAATAACCCCATCTTCAACAAGTTTGTATCATCATACACAAAAGCCAACCTGATACAGATTCCAGCTGAGTAACTTTGTGTCTTTATGTAAGAAGTACTGCATCATCCACTTAACTTTAAAATAACACAAATGGATCAATGGCACCAGTGAAAACAAAAGCAACTCTACCTACAAAACAGGAGGAACGTGGCTGACTACTTCTTGTCAGTGCAGGAATCCTGTACTAAAGATGGAAGCAAAGGCAAACAGTTTAAGCTGAAGGACCATTTACCATAAACTGAGCAATAGCTTAATTGTCTCAAACTCAGAGAAATTAAATCCCTACTTAGATTCCCCTTCCAGCTTCCCCAGAATTTATGAAGGCAGTGCTAAACTTCCCAGGGCAGCTCTGGGGATTTCTCATGAGAACAGCACAATAAAGCCACTGGAAGACCCAGGCAGTGGTGTAGGAAATCAATCTGAGATGGCAGTTTCATGGCACACTGCAGACCGCCCAGCAGAGACAGAACAGCACCCCATCCCCAGCACCCAGCACACCCCGGGGCCGAGCTGAAGTTTGCTTTTCTCTGCCTTTGGCAGCAGCAGCTCAATATAAGTCAGCCAGCTGCGAGCTCTACAAATCCCAGACCCTACATGTCAGCAGCCCTCTCCTGTCAGTCCCACACAGCTACACAGTTGTTCTTTTCTCCACTGCTACTGTCTGGGAACACCAAGGCAAGTACTGGGCAAATCTGGCCATGCTGCTGCTCAGTGGCTTTGGTGCCACAGGAACTGACAGGCACCTACTCCTGCCTGACAGTGCAGCCACGGGGCCTTCCAGCAGCGCTTCCCTTCAGCTCCAGCAAAGGTTTGGCTTAAGCACTCCTGCAGCAGTGATTTGATGCTTAAGACTGTACAGACTACTGCCAGTCAAGAAGCCAAAGCATCAAATCACTTCAAGTGCAGGCACATTCTCTCTCGTACCTGTTTCATACTTCAAGGCAAACAATAAATGTGCTTCACTTCCCTTCTGCCTTTGTCCAGGTATCTCCCTGGAACTCTGCTGGAATACGGGACCATTGCTACTGCATCGTTTCCAAAGAATCTCCCTTTCATCTGCATCACCAAGATTTCCTGCTCCCCTTGCTGCCTCTGAGCCCTCTCACCTTGCACTACTTATTCCATTAGTATCTACACAATAAATCTGAAAATACACCGTGCAATGGAGGCAGCACCATTATACACATGCCATGGGGAATATCCATGAATAGAAAACTTGCTCTGAGGGAAAGCAAGGGGAAAGAATAGCAAAAGCATACCAAGTACAGCTCAGCCAAGAAATACAATCTTTTCAAATTTCAGAAGCGAACTGGAATGGCCATAAATACCTAGCTAATTAGGGCTTTAACGGGATCTGGGCTCCTCACCCCTTTAAACTGCTAAAAAAAATCTCTGAAAGTCAATAATGCCAAAATCTTCAAGAATTTTGTATTTGCTCTGCTTATACAAACTTCAGACATTCTTACAATCATCCATTCCCTTTGCTCATAAATATTTATCTAGTTGGAGCCAAGTGCATAAATGAACCTTCCATCCCGCTTATGGCTGCTCTCCCTTTAATCCTTAATCCCTTTGCACTATCTTTCTTGTCTCTAACCTGCAGAGGACTCTGACTGTTTGCATTTAATTCTTCTTACACATGCCCTGGAGCACAAATGGCTTGTCAGGTTAAAGATAAAGCAAACATGTACGGCCACCAGTAGAATAACCAGCCTTTCAGATAGCAGAGCACCTGCAGCCAAGGCAGGCTGAGTAATGGAGGAACCAGTGATTTGGCTGGGATCTCCAACTCAGTCAAGGGACTTTTCTAGGATGGACCTCCTGCCTCCTATTCATACTCACTAAGTCTGAAGATGGTTTCCTTCACCTCTTTGTAATCAAATGCAGCAACTTCAGGGATGGCATGGCCAGAAATGAGTGATTACATCTCAGCTGCATCTGGAACACGATTGTTAACAGGGCAGGAAGAGGGAAGTATGATATCTGATCCAAAGGGGATGGCAATACAAGACTTGAAGTCATGATGACAGAAGGGCCCAGAAAACCTTTAATCTGTGAGCACAGAAAGTCAGAAGGAAGCTGCACTGGTATCTGGATTTGGGGAGGGTCAGTGGAACAAAAAGATGAGCATGTGCCAGTGTCAAGAGCTTTAGCTCCTGAACGAGTTCCTTCCATCTTCCTCCCACTCCACACTGCCAAACACACAGCCTTACACTTCTCTGGAGCTGTGCAAGTCAGTTCTCAACATTAGACCAAAGGCACAAATGAAACCCCAATATTCCATTTTCTTCAGCCAAAAGCTCCTACATCTCTTGTTACTGCTGAGGACTTCAAGACTTCCCACCTTCTCTCTCTGAAAAACCTTCCCTTCATTTGAAGCAGGACCTGCTGCTGCTGCTGGGGAACCAGACAGCCCACTGCCCAAAGCAGCTCCTCCAGGAGTGGCCAAGTCCCTGCTTCTGGGACTTAGAGATCACGGATTTTCTTATTGGGTGTTTCTTTCTGTTCTTTCCAATCAATGTGTTATTACTGTTTTTTTAGAACAGAAAAATTTAGGGTTTTGGAAAAATCTAAGCATGCAACTGCATCATCTGGCAGATGAGGCATCTAACTGCAAGGACAACATTACATAAATCACTGCGATGAGCCTGTCCAAGCACAATGTTTCCACCCTACCTCTGCCCTGAAATGTCAGATTGCTGAAAAACCTATCTGATTTTGACACGATTTGGAAAATATTTATCCTCACTTCTTTCTAAAATCCTCCCTCAAATTCCATCTCCACCCCCATTTTGGCCACAACAGAAACAAAACAAAACAGAAAGGGGGAAGAGAAAGATCAAAAGACAGAAAGTGAAACCTCTCAAACTGCAGCAGATCCTGGCACCAAATAAAGACTTTGGATGGACAACTGTGCCGTATTTGCAAACAATGTCCCCACAATCACATGAGAGCTCTCAAATGGAGATTTGGAGTAAATGTACGCTGTTGATTCTTTGATGCAATTAACATTGTTTGTCTCAGCATCAGTAAAAACAGGCTTTTGCCTGCTAGCAAAATTTTTGGCTACGCACACAATTGTTTACTTGAATGAAAGGCTAAAGAGCTAACTGAAGCTGTTTTCATTGCAAAAATACCATGGAAGAGTATCAGGTCAGGAGTAAACCTTGCTAGTTACCACATCCAAAGTGCATCCCTAAAAAAAGCAGGGGGAAAGCCCTCAGAAAACCAAACCTAGCCTGTTTTCTTCCTACATTTCTCAAACTCTTTCCACACAGCACACCACTGCCATCCCAATTCTACTTACAAAAGTCTTTTTTAAAGCCTTATGAAAATGTATCAGTGTGTCTGCAACCATTATCCTATAGTTACATGACTTCTGGAAAACCTCAGCCCCGAATAAAGAAATGCTTGAAAATGCCTCATTATGGCACACGTGGGAAGATTAAGCTGTGATCACCTGCTAGCAGGTAGAGAGAAAGGTGATGCACAGAGCAGGTGAGGCAAGGCTCTGGGGAGCCCCACTGCCTGACAGGTCCGTGTGGCAGCAGGAGGGGGTGTGCTGCTCTGACAGCTGAACAAACACACCGCGTGCTGCTGGAGGTGACCCAAATACTCCAGCGTTTGGGAGAAGGCCTAGCATGGAAGTCAGCCTGGATCAATAGGGAGAACCCTGGGTTTATTCACAGAGGCACAGAGAGAGATTCTGACAGTTTGTGATTGGAAAAAGAGTAATACCTGTAAGACTGGTTTATTGCGACCTCCGGAGCAGCCTTTCTTCTTTTTCAACACTGTATTTAAAGTTACCTGTAACAACTTCAGAAAACAGAGGAGTACCCAAATCCCATAAAAATCCCCGATCTCACACGATTTAGCAGCTGCTAAATCCCCCAATATTCTCAAGTGGGGTGAACACAAAGCACGAGCCGTGCTCCACCCCTCACCCCCCTCTGGCAGACTGCACACCGTGCCAAGTTCGGACATGCTCTCAAGAGATACAGAGAAAGTGGTTTTCTTTTCTGGTTTGTTTGCCTGATCCTTTTCCAGATAGAGGCACTTTTGGAAAACACACCTGCAACAACCCACTGAGCATCCTCTCATTGGCACTTCATTCCCTGCAGAAACAACCCAAGCAGGGCAGCCGCCGGGTCACAGCACAACGCACCCACAGCTTTCACTGCTCCCCCAAGTGCTCATTGAAACTTCCAAAAGCAGAGCACACAAAGGTCCCAAGACACCGCCTGCCCACAAGAGCAGCCAGTCCTTACATGTTTAAGCACCACGCTTCCCACCCCGTGCCTCCACCAGCTGCTTTCATTTAGATGCAGGTCACATTCACACAGACTGGAAAGCATCGCAAACGCGCACAAATTGCTAACGTGGGAACTCGGGTCCTTGAAGCTCACGCACCGCACCCAGTGGGCAGTCCACCATTTCTCCAGTCAGTCTTTAAATACTAACACTGGTATTAACAAACAGATACCTTCCTTTTTCCTTAGTACAGGTTCCTGATGCCTAGAATAACTTGGCTACGGATTTTATTTATTTTGGACAGATCGACGAAACCATCAAGTGGCCATAAAGTACAAAAGTTCAGTGTTCTAAGACATGAATTTTCTTGTCAACCCACCTATCATCCTTAATGCAACGCCTGCAGCAGTGCAGGAGTGGGGGAAGGAAATGCAGGGCAGAGCATCAGTTGAAATTGGTTTCCAGTGGCGGATCAGGGAGAGCAAAGGCAGCAGCAGAGAAACATATGTTTGAACCTGAGCCAAAAATCTGGCTTCCTTAAGAAGTGTAGGATGACAAGCCTCTTGTAGCAATAATAGTAGGCTGAAAAGTGGGGGTGGAAAAATTCCCTCTGCTCATGCAGAAGGCAGATTCTCTAATATCTACCTACCAGCATTTAATTTGGAACAGCTGGCGTTTGGAAAAAGCCACCAAGATGACCCACTGAAGACAGCAACGGGCTCAACACTGCTTCATGCTGCAATATCATCGTCTGCTCACTCACCACTGCTGACATGCTTTGGAAAATGGCAACTCGGTGTCAAAAGCATAAAGCACTTTGCAGGACACACACCTATACATTACTTGGCTGGGAGCTCAAAAAAATCTCTATGCCTCTGCTATCTTACATTAACATTTCCTTGGAACCGGGCACGTGAAAATTGCTGGTAAGTAGAAGTTAATTACAGTGTTTGTGTCAAAAAGCAAAAAGGGCAGAAAGATGACTTTTAATTTGGGTCTTCACTAAGCTCAGCTTCTTCTAAACAGAAAATCCCAGAGAATAGCATTTCTCCTATCAGCAGGACTAACAAGCTGTTCTGCTCTAGCTGCTGTTCACAGCAGATAATAGCACAAGCCTAGTGCTGAAAATATTGCTATGATAGCAGTCCCTCTGTTGCCACCCACAGGAACTCTGCGAGCACCTTAGCTCTAGAAATCAGCACAGAGAGAGAACCCAAAATATCCCAGGCAAACAGCTACAAAACAAAGCACAGTAGAACGCCACGCATGAAATTCTGATGTTTCATATAGCAGCAGTGGCAATTCCCTGTTTACAGAGGGCCAACACTATCTCCAAGGAAGAGTCCCCAGTCACTATAGACCTGCTGAAGGCCAGTGCTTTGCTCTGCTTCTGTATGCCACCCTCCTCCTTGAAACAGATCACAGCGATTAACAGTCTTGTGCTATTTGATGAAAAGCTACTCCAGAAATTGGCTTGTGTAGCTGCTCATACAGCAGCACATGACATATTTGTGGAGTACAAGTGAGCAGAAAGACATCTGCTTGCTTGATTTCAGTAGGTACAAATGTACAAGCGGCTCATTCTGCAGGACATGCTTGCTTTCTCTGCTTGAGCGTGTGCTGGCGCCCGTCTCAGCTGGCTGCATCCAATCCCTCTCCTCTTTGCATATCAAAGGGTGAATGAGGAGGACTGCAGTGATGTACAGGGGCTGCCACCCAAGGGTTCTAAAATGCTCCTTCGCACCTGCACACAGTTTATAAGCTTCGGCTCCACCACTATAACTGATATATATATTCTGTATTTTTTAGCTGCTCACCGGCTTTTGTTCCATTCCCACATTTCACCAAGCATTGCAAGGGATTTCAGAGCAAAAAAAAGTCACATTTCTTTTTTTAAGATAAATTAGTGGATTACAGCCACCCCTCCAGCACAGCATTCAGCTACAGCTGTTAAGGATCAGCATCCCATGGACACGAGGCAGCCCTGCAGATGGTGGGCAGAGCCCTGCTCTGTGCACAGAGGCTCGGTGTGGGGGGGGCTGGCTCAGCTGCTGGGAGGACCCCCCACTGCCTGTGGGCACCACAACCCACCTCAAATAGGAAGATGGTGGTGCTTTGTTGGAGAGGAACAAGGCTGCAGTCCTATCACCAGACACTGCTGCTCTGTGCTGGTTACAGAGTAAGTGGTGCCAATGGCTTCTGAAGAGGTGCCTTCTGAAGAGGACCTGTTTTCATGTCAGCAGACCAGGCTGGGAAGGCTGAGATAGTTTGCTGGAACAGCCAAGCCTTAAACACACATGATCAGGTTTCACAGCTTTTGAAACTTTGATTTTCAAGAAAGTGAAAATGAAAAGCAAACATGCTCTTAGCTCTTCCCAACATGAAAATCGAGTCCATTTTTATGACAGTCATTGCTATGCACCAAACACAGGCAGGAAAGGGAAAAGCCACTTTCATTCACTCTGCAGCAAGTGGCTGCAATTGTTTACATCCCAGGGAATGACAGACAGAGGGGCAGAGCTCTCAGATAAGCAGCTCTGCCTGAGCAGCATGCTCCCTTTTGCTGCTTTGTATAACAGCATGTTTTCTCCCAACTCAGCTATCTGTCACACATCCCCATCCTTCCCTGTTCTTCCAAACAAGAGAAAAACCATGTTTCCCCCTCTGCAGGACAGAGGCGAAAGCAAACAGCACTGCAGGGAATGCAGCGGCAGGAGCTGCTACCATGATCCTGCTCCTGGGAATGTCTGCAGGGCTCAGAGCTGAGCTCTGGTGCCGGGACCCTGAGCATTACTGCTGTCACCTGCCTGCACACATGCAGCGTGAGCTGCCAAAAGCTTAAGCTTGAAACTGCTTTGCTTCACATCCTGGTTGTTTTTGTCAGTTCTGCCTTTTGGGAAGGGGGTCGAAGGAGAATAAAAACAAGAAAAGCACTTAGCAGCTGGTAAACCTTCCTCTGTGTGAAGCTGAAGAGTGAAGGACAAGCTCTCCATCCCCAGCAATCCATGTCACACCCCGTGCTCTAAGCCCGCAGTTGGCACAGGCCGCTGTCCCGCTGTGCCTGGCAGCCCCGCTCCCTTCCAGCAGCCCCCGCTCCCTCCTTGCTCTGAAGCTGACCCAACATCCATCCTCAGCCAGGGGAAGCCCTGTATTCTCAGAACGTAATTTAAAAAAGAAAAAAAAAAAAAAAAAAAAAAAAAGCACCAAACCCTACACACCCAAAAACCCAGGGAATGTGCAGTGCAGCAATAGGAAAAACTGATGCAGTGCATCTGCTCTGGCAAATGATTTTCCATGTGACATTTCCCTGCCCCTCCCCGAGGACTCCCGCTCTGCTGGCTGCCAGCAGGCTGTGGGGAAGCTAGGAAACCCCCCCCAAGGACCTGGTCCCCCTGGCATTGCTACACGGCCATGACAGCTGAATGGGCTCCTGTGCCCACTGACACAGAAAAAAACCTTTACTTATAAAAAGCACATATTTACATCCCTAAGCAAACTCTTAAACAGAATATATTTGCCTACAGGGTGCTGCTAAGAGGCACAAGGAAGCCATTTTAAGAGCTCTTGGTGCCGGAATGCAGCCATACCAAAGGTGAGCTCAGGGTTTAGATCAAACAAGCGGCTGCTCCACTCCTCGGCTCCTGACAGCTTGGCCCAAAACAGTGCTGGCAGTTCTCCTGAGCCAAACTCCTTTACTTGATGACCTGAC
This sequence comes from Phasianus colchicus, assembly GCF_987193195.1. Classification (NCBI taxonomy): domain Eukaryota; kingdom Metazoa; phylum Chordata; class Aves; order Galliformes; family Phasianidae; genus Phasianus; species Phasianus colchicus. The sequence continues at coordinate 11,548,119 of NC_143453.1, read as the reverse complement.
TCCCTCTATACCTTAAAATACTGTCCTTCGGTTCGTGTTTCTGCAGGTGGATCTGAAGAACAGTCACCTGAAGCCATCCAGCAGATGACAGCAGTTCCATCAGGGGAGCACAGTCTCATAACTGAGGACACTGCAGAACGCCAGATGGCCGCTTCTGGTCACCAGCCTTCATTAAGTGACGACTCCAGCCTGCAGCCCTTCAGCTACAGCATGATTTCTGCTGGAACTCAATGGAAGCACCTCTTACACGTGGGGAACAATGGGTCAAAGGATAAAACCAAAACTACTAACTGCTGAGTTTTAAAATAAAGACAACTCTTAATCACGACATACTTCTGTTATGCAAAGCTCAAGAGTCAGTTTCTACAGCCAGAGCTGATAACATTAACAAATCATACATTGGAAGAACTCGGCCTAGGAGAAAAACTGTGATGTTCACATTTTCCACAAAGGCAGGAATTTGCCATTTTCCTTCTCCAACAATCTTCACTTGTTAGGCATGTGGAAAAGTCTCACTCCATACCCTATTATCAGCACCAAGAATTCACCTGCTGCTTTTGCTTCCTTATAGCAAGCGTTTCAGTGAATGCTTTTCTCTCCTGAGATGGAAAACACAAACTCTCTTAATTCTCTTGATTCAGAGCGTGTCTTGTGCTGCTTCTCTTTATCCTTAGACTAAGAGATACCTTTCAGCAGAGCAAACAGGATTTAGTAGAATACAATTTCCTTTGGTTTAGTGCTCCATTAGTTTTATTTATGCTCAAAGATGTTGCTTTCATCCATTTGGTATTAGGGCGAAAGATGCATCAGGAGGAAGAGACACGGTGGTACTTTGAAACAAGGCACTGGGCAGAAGAGGAGCAGGAGACGTCTGAGCCACCTTAAGCCATCAGACATTAACACAATGAAGTTTTGATAGGTAGCAATTACAGCTGATAGATAGACATTATTCAGGTCTACTGCAACCATACATTTAGCACCACGCCTTTATGTTCCTTGCTGCAGATGTATATGCAAGCTGTCATTATTTAAGAGGGTAAAAACAACATCCTTTTTAGTGGTGTATTTTGGATTTTCTACTTGGAGACTACAGACACATAGCATATAGAGGTGCACAGCACCCTGCCCAAACCTCCTGCTCCCTCTCCTGTAAGCTATTCTGTACAGATCTGTCTGTCACCAAAAAAATTAACTTTCTCTTACTCTAGAGTAGAAGTAGACAAAAGCTTGAACAGATGGAAAGAGGTGATCAGGACTAAGAACATATTTTAACGCTTCTACAAAAAGCTAGAGCTAGTTACCAACCTGAACTGTCAGATTTTTATTCAGAGATTTTTTTTAAATTGTCTGAATAAATAATTCATTCTAATCTGAAAAAATGCATCCTTTTCTTCCTTGCATTCATGGCTGACTGAACAAGGAAGTTTGCAGTCCCCTGGCACAAGGTTCAGATTGCCAAATGAACACCCAGCCCTGCCTTTCTGCCTCCCTGGGCTGCCTTGCCTCCAGCACCGAGGGAAGCCGGCTCAGCAGCTCCCTCAGGGACAGACGGGCTGGGGCTGATGGCACAGCACTGCTATTCTGGTTTGGCTGCTAAATCCCAGACCCAACGGTGCCTCAGGTTCTTGTTGGTAGAACAGCCTGCTTGTTCTTCTGCTTTCCTTCCTCTAAAGTACAGGAAGGAGGAACACACAAAAGAAGGTCCGGTGCTTAAGCACTACAGATAAAATGGTGCAGGAGGAACAGCTGTGTGACTTAAGATACACACGGCCACAGTAATCACTGGAAAACCTTTGCACACAAATACTTGGTGCAGAAAAGGAAAGTGCCTTTTTCTATTCAGCTGCAGAAGAATTGACCGGTTTGCCCTGATTTCTTTCTAAAAGTGCTGTTTTGATTACTTACCTGCGCCTCATTCAGCAAAGCAATAAGCTCTCTCATCTAAAGGAACTGCAATGGTAACACCTTGCCAGAACCTCACAGCTACAAAGCAGCTGCTCTTGCTAACTGAAGTCACAGCCGGATACTTTTTCCCTTTGTGATACAGAAGTCATGCTTTTCTAGCTGTGTTGTTTGTTTTTTGCTTTGTTCTGTTTCTCTTTAAGGCAGCACCCTTGACAGCATGAATCAGATGGAAAAAGAAAAAGGAAAGCACCTAGCTACAAGAAATGAATGATGATAGAGACCCAGCAAAAGCCTTTCCTAATGACAAGATATTACTGCACAGGTTAATGAAAACCAAATACCAATTTAACATGCTAACCTTTGAGCAAATTGAGTTCAACTAATCAAGAGCCCTCCAAAAGGGTATTTTGAACTAAGAGAAAAGACTGGAAAAATCATTTACATAAGATGGCTGGTAATGGTGCATTTAATGGCACTGGTGATAGGGAGTTAGAAGGAAATGGACACATCGTGTGCAACCTGTTCACTACAGCACTTCAGCAGGACATCTCCTTAGAGGCAGACTCTCCCACCGGTACTCAAGTCAAGTTCCCACAACAAGCAGGGTGTATCAGGCTCTCCCTCAGGACACTCTTCCCACAGAATTTTAAGCAGAAGTAACGTGCAAGGTTTGTTCCCTCCCTCCAGCCCTTACCTCCCAGCACAGCCCTGTGTTCCATGGCTGCTCCAACCCCAGAAGGTTCCTGAGAAATCTCGCTGCTCCTAGTGGGCACATACACTCCTGCTGTGGTCAGCATCCCCCGACCAGCCCCCATCTCAACAAATGCAAGATGTTAAAATTACAATAAAGTCTGGGTGCACCATCTTCAGGTTCTTCCTTTTAGGAGAACACTGAGCACTGCAATATGTTCGCTCTGGTATTATCAGCTAACACAGCCCCGACGGCAGTGTTTTGTGGGAGCACAGAAGAGGGGGTTTTCTGACCTACAGTGCATAGCTGCTGAGTGCTGCCTTTGGCAAAGCACGTCATGTGCACACATGCTGATGCTCCCAACCCCCTGCAAGTGACAAACCACACAAGGCAGCTCATGCACTGCCAGTACAGCAGTGTTTTCTGCAAGCACTCTGGCCAGGGAGCTGCCCGATGCACAGTGAGACTGTCACCTAAAGCTCCACAATTACTGGAGGTAATGAGGACAAGAATACGGGAGGCACCCGGACTGGAGCGTATCATCATGGCAGCACAAGGCCCTCATCCCACACCACACTGTGGCTCTGCCACAGGAGCCACTGACTGCCACCACCGCCGAGCAGGGCTGCACTCACGGTGCTTTAAGCCTTCAGCAAATTGGATTTTTCTATTGCTAATATATCATCTGCTGACTCTCACTGCGGAAAAGCACTGAACAATTCTAACAGTCACCTCAAGGATGCACTTGAGTGCTTTCTGGAGTTAAAGAAAGATATCCGGAAGAGAGATTTAGAATAAATAAATAAATAACCACGCTATTCATGGTTACATTCAGCTGCTCACGTCTCCTCCTTGCGTTTCAATATGCTACACTGGGATTTTATGACTCAGATACCCTTCTTTTCAGCTCAGATACGGTTTGGGAAGCACGATCTTTATGGTGAGAACTCTAACTGAGCCACCCTGAGGCTTATGGCAACAGCTGCCCTCCAGTCCTTCTGTTCTCCTCCCCATCCCTCATTCCCATTTCATCGCCTGCACAATAACATTATACATCTGAAGTTTTCCAGCATTGGAAACTCTTAAGTTCATTTGAACACATCCTTATGGAAACGTGCTACAATTTAATAAAAGACCCAAACTGTTTCGTCAAACTATACCTTGCAGTTAAGGGATTCTGTAATTAGAACATAATTACTCAGCCATATAATGTGTCAAATTACGGAGAATGATTATTTGTTAAACTATAGATAAAGAGAAAAATGAATAAATCTGGAGCCACAGATAAAACCAATTAAATGGAAGTCCTTCCCTTCAGCATTCTTCTAATGCCGTGGAAATCAAGTCTATCCAGCAGCTGGTTTACATGCACAATTGCTGAGATAAAACTTCCACACTACACACACAGCATAAATCCCAGAAGTCAATAATTCAGAACAAGAAAGGGCTGCAGAGAAGGACAGGTGGTGCTGTCATCACTATCAGCATCTTCCTTACATCACGGCATACAGGTAGGAGTGCAGTAAGGTTATGAAGAAGATGACACAAATTCCAGGTTAAGCTTGAGACGTTAAGGGATTTTACCTATTACTTGAATAAGAGCCAGCATCTTTTAAAGTAGTGTTCAAAAGAAACTACCTCTCTTCAAAAGACATGGAAGAAGAATTTCAAAGCATGCTAACAGAACATCCAAAACACACAGCAGAGAAACACAACACCCCTCTTTGTTTGGTGCACATCCTACAATTATATCCTCTAAAATATATGGGTTTGACTCATCAGTTGCAACTGGATGATCGCTGGGGTCCCTTCCAGCCCAAGTCATTCGATGAATTCAGCCAAACCTGCCAAATAATGCATGGAGGAACACAGCTGAGGAGAGGGCAGACAGGCAGCCCTGCTGCTCGCCCGAGGGCTGCTGCTGCAGCCAGCCCTGCAGGCTCAGCATGGTGCCATCCAGGAAAGCTCAGCACAAACAGTAAGGAATGATGAGAGCAAAACATTTAAAAACAGTCCCAGAGGAAGCACTTAGTTCAAATTACAAGCCAAGCACGCTGTCTCTGGCACATGCATTAAACCATCACCTGCAAATTGTTGTTCTTTCCCAGCTCAGGGGTTTCACTTCCCAGCGGTACCTCTAGAATTAGAGTTTGTATTGGAGTTCCTCATGCTACATCTTGATTTTTTTTCCCCTCTCCTTACCTACAGTGAGTCACCAGGCTCCCTGCAAAACAAACTCAGAGCTCAGCTCATCTGCTTTCCTCCGCCCCTTCATTTACACATCAGCACAACTCCTGCTTTGATAAAACTTCAGCGGTGCGTAATGCTGCCATAAATTACAGTGACCTATAAGAACAGCCTTGTTATTCTGTAGGCATAGATAAAAGTCAAGAAGGGAAATAGGGAAGCTACACTGAGAACACGGTTAGTGATAAATTAGGGATCCGCTATCTTAATTAGTACCAATAATTACATTCTCTTTCAAGGAAACTGAGGCGTAATAGACACTAATGTCATCTTTCCCTGCACAATAATATAATATTGACTTTCTACCAAAAGAAAGCACATGGCCTGAGCCAAGTCAGAAGATGAATTATGGCCGTTTTAGAGGCCCTGAAAATACCTCTCAGGGAATCACAGAATCACAGAATCACAGAATTGCCAGGGTTGGAAGGGACCTCAAGGATCATGAATCTCCAACCCCCCTGCCACATGCAGGGCCAAATATATAATAATATAATGCCAGAGCACACTACTCGCAGTGCCACACATCGAAATAGGAAAAAGCCCAGACAAAAACCAAAGGACACAGTGCAGAGCTCCTCCCTTCAGTCACTGCCTCAGGACCACAGTCAGCAGGGCAGCATCCATGGCAGCGCACACCTCCAGGCCAGGCAGCCCCCGCAGGGCCAGCAAACCACCACCAAATGATTTCTGCCATCACTGCTTTTAAACCTGCTGCGTTCCAGAAAAGGCTGAATTATTGCTGTTTTTGTACTTACAGATACTGAATAAAGACATCTGTACCTCACGAGCTCACTTAACTGAGTCTATCTGCTATCTTCACACAGAAAGCATGTCTCCACAGCACAAGTGTACGTACGATCAGATAAATTACTGCTGCAACTCACGTGACATTTCAATATTCCTATTAAAGTGAGAAAAGCAGCCCTACAAGCTAAAACAGTTAAATGTCTATTACACAACTCGTGCCATAATATACTATCAAATTCAACAGCACCAAGCGCCCCATCCAGGCTTGATTTATTGCAGCTAATTGCTAATTAGGGTTATTTTTGAAGCACTGCTGTTTGCGTTGCACCAGATTTGCACTTGGGGAGAAAACAGGATTTACAAGGTCAGAATGAAGTTTAAACATTTGTATACAGACTGCTTCACTCTGCTCGGTATTGCTGAAAGGTCTTTGCAGACTGAAGACAGCCGTATTTACACGTGGTGTTACCAAAAGCAGGCGCTCCCAACTTCATACAAAGCAGTTATTAACATGTAAAAATTCAAAGCAGGATTCCAACGGTTACTGAGACAACTTCCTAATTAAATAATGGCAGTAATATCACGATGCTTCATGTCCTACATTAAAAATTGAACACTGCCTCACTAATAATGCATTGGTCATTTGCATAATCTAAAGATGTGTGCTGCCAGCGTTAGCTCCAGCCATCACACCACGAACCACCAGCACTCACACCTCACCCCTCCCACTGCCAAGAAAAGTACATGAGGAATTTGGGGTCTCCTGTTCCAAGCTCCTGCCTATTAAGATACATTTAAGCACTGCTGGGAGGAGGATGATCCCCAGTACTTTCAGAAATCAAACCCCACTGTAGACAGCACTATTCCCACTTCTAGCATCAACCCTCTCATTTCCCTAGCAGAATTCTCCCTGCTGTGTCATTCACCACGGCAGCACATCTATAGCACAGCTATAATGCCAACTGGGCAGGCTGGGCTTGCTGTGTTGGGCTTGAGTTTCTCTGTGATGTGCTACAGCCAATGCAGCTGCAGACATCTATCCTGCAGCTGAGCTAGGCTGAGGCAATGTATAAAGACAAGGAAAGGACTAACTCACCTGCAAGGACCAAAATTCAACTACAAACGTTGCTTACTCTAAAAGCAGACAACAAAAGAGCTGGAAAATATAATCTCTTAAAAAAACATTTTGTTTAGATTAGACTGGATTACAAGATGCTTACACACAGGCAGCACCGAATTAACTGATTGGAGCAAGGAAGTCTGAAGGCTGAGCGACCTCTAATCAAGAAAACATGACGTGACTCAACTTACCAGGACTCCTCTTGAGTTATCAGCTCAGTTCAGATTTATTTTCATGGTTTGCTATCACTCCTTTTAAACCTTCTCTAATCATTAGCTGTATCAGCAGTACGAGAGCCATATCAAAGATAGCACACTTATTTTTAATTTCAAGACACTGACTGCACTTGCAAATACACTGCTAGCATCATCTAGTCAGGCTGTGGCTTTGTAAATCCAGTAAACTTTTTTGGCACATTGTCCCAGAGATGAAGAAAGCTAGGAGAAAACATTCGGAGTCAGTTTGGAGAGCTCGCTTTTGGTATGAGTGAGAAAGTTCAGCCTTCCCTCCACCCCTAAAAATACATTTGTATTTTGGCAGCACACAGGAGGCTGAATGAAGGAGCTCCCAAAGAGGAGTGCTATGGAAACAGGACAAAGACGCTTTTCCAGCCCCAAAGCATGTATACTATGGCACTGGTTCTTCCCTTAGCGTGGGTACATGGTTCCCAATTGTGCCTTAATGGAAAATATATTTGCATCAATAGAAGGCGGCTTGCAGACCAGCTGCTCCTTCCTGTTCCCCGCTTTGTTTTTAAAGGAAAGCTGCCCTTCTCCTTCCTATTCCCCCCACCAGGCTTCTCCCAGCACAAAAGGACTCCAGCACACGCCGCCGGTCAGCCCTCTTCACACCAGTCAGCAGGAAGGGGCTGGATGCCACAGCGGCTGGTCTTTTCCTGTTTTACACCACATATAGCACAGCCACTCCATTATTTTCAATAAGCATCCCCAGCCAACGGGTGCCCTCAGAAGATCTGCAAAAGAGCAAATTAGGCCTCCACAGCATACACATGTCTTGGGATCCCTCACTGCCACCCAGAAGGTGAGCTCTGTGCTCACTGCTGATGGGGGCTGCTCAGCTCCCCAGGAAGCACGGAGTGCAGTGCCAGACCACGCACTGCAGACACAGGATTAAGGTCTGACCTCAGATCGCTCAGGGAAGGGTCACAGAGTCGTAGGGGTTGGAAGGGACCTCTAGAGATCACTCACTATGAGTCACTGCAGTCCTGAGGAAAGTACTAGGAGGTGGCAATGGGTAGAGAAATACTTTGGAGGAAACAGTTATTCTCTCGACTCAAGGAAAACCCAGCTCTATTTGGAAATTCTGAACGAGCCCTTAAGCTCATTCACTTCTGCCAACTCCACCCCGTTATCAGGCACTGTTTTACCAAATCTTGTTCCAGAGGCAGACTGCAGTGTTCATACAGCATCCAGCAGCACAGACCTTCCTAAAACCGCTACATAAACCTTCAGACCCAGAGCAGCTACTCCCAGCTGCACCGAGACGGGCACGCTACTTTTGTACTGCACAGACACGTATTACACACAAATCTCATTTAACGGGCATCTTGGCTGTGATGCAAACCCTTCCTTAATTTGTGTTTGCACAGATTTGGACCAAAAGTTAATATTCAAATTAACAGAAAACTAAAAGAAACATCAGAGCTCCGGCTCCACTCCGTGAACGCTCAAGAAGGCAAATAGAACAAGCTGAATTCCCCACCAGCCAGGCACAGCTCGCAGATTCCCAATTACCAAGCAGCCATGTCAGACACACGCATTGACTCGGGCAGGGGGGAGGAGGGGGCACGGAGCGGAGGAATGTCTCCCATTCATCGGGCAGCCTTCCCCTCTCAGCGCAGAGTGGGCACTAATGCACGTAAATCCCCGCTTCATCAAGGGGTGAATAGCCCTTTTGTTGCAGTCTATTACAGTTATAAAGATTCTGGCCACGCTTCTCTTACCGCCACCATCCCCAGCTCCCAAAAGAAAGGTAGGGCTTAAAACCACAGCCGGATCAGGATTCAGGACACGGCGGAGCAGGCCGGCTGTGCCGAGGGGAACCTGCCGCCCCTAGCGGGCCGCTCGGAGCCGTGCCCGGGCAGCTGCCCGCCGGCCTGCCCTGCTGCAGATGTGCGGCTTCGGCACAATGGGCGCCCGCAGCCCTGGCTCTCCTCCACGTCCCGCTGTGTGACAGAAACAAAAGGCGAAGCTGGAAGCCCTCAGCTACAGCGCAGCTCAGAATGATTTAGTGACCACGGCATCCAGACCTTGGCAGCAGCTGCTGCGTTAAAGGGACGTCGCCCAAGGAGTCAGGAAACCACAGTGGCAGGCTGTTTTCACGCTGGATTTGAGAAGTGCTGTTCCGAATTGGAAGGGTCCTGCCACATCTCCGTAAGAACCAGACACGGAGAGGGGGAGAGAGCTGGACAGTAGGATGTCCTCAGGGCTGGCAGCACAGCACCTCCAGGCCCAGGACACCATCCATCGGGTGCCCCCCATGCATGGATTTCCCTGCACTCAGCAAGCACCAGTGAGTGGAACTGCCCCAGCCACGTGCTACATCCACCTTATAATGAGAGAAATAAAGCACTGAGATGAAGGCAGCCACAAGGGCCCAGGGCAGCCTAAGCCCAGGGTGACACTGCAGTGCTGTTATGGCCAGGAGAGCTGGGCAGCTTTTTACCAATACGGGGCCCAAATAAATCCATGAATCTCTCCAAACCCCACAAGATATCTTCCTTCTTCTCCAAGCTGCAGAACAGCTGAGCTTTCATTACAGAACTTCTCACAATGTACCAGAGGATTAATGAGCCGAGGTAGTGCAATCTCCCAAAGAAAACAGCGAGCAAGGAGCGCCTTTGCTCAGCATTCAAGTCCTTTAACATCACGCCTTACCCTGCCAGCAGCACGCAGGGCTGGGTGCTGGGACCTCCTTCATCCGAAGCCCCTGCAGCCCCAGGGTGCTGCCTCACAGGCAACAGCGGCTCCAAGCAGAGCTGGCACAGCTCCTCTCAAAGCCCAGCTGCCCCATGTTGTGCCTCCACAGCTTGTGCTGCAACGGGAAGCCTGTGGGCAAACGGAGGGCAAGTGACTGACCAAAGAATCACCACGTGTCTGTCTGCAAGGACAAGCAGCAGCCAGCTGTGTTATGTGCACCAAGAACTCAGCACGAGAAATGAACTTGTCAATTCAAGTAAGAAAAAAAAAAGGTTTACATGAACAGTAACTACAGTGCAGCAAATACTTGGAATAATTTCTGTCAACAGAGCACTCATTAAGATAGATAAATACTCGCTTTGCTAATCTTCCTCCTCCTCCTGCCACAGTAATTTAGTTGCCCACAGGGAGAACCACACAAGAGACTGATAAAGACAGATCAGAAAGGTGTGTGCATTTCTGTGTGCCACAAGCAGGTAACGCAGCACTGCCACAGCTCTGCTGGAAGGGGAAAAATACAGTTTCATATTGCTCTGCAGAGTCTGAAAGTAATTTAAGAAGGACGTTTTAAAGCCATCCTTGACCACCTGCAGTCAAGTGGTCATTAAGAAAGTATTGTAATCAAAGCATCCACTAACTGCTGGGAAACACTATTAATCCACTGAGCAGTGCTGCTCCATCCACTCCCCCCGCAGCCATCCCAAGCAAGGAAAACAAAGCCACACTCACGCAATTGGATTTTCAGCTCCTGGGAGAGCAGTGTGGGCAAGAGGGGGCAAGCAATGTCAGCAGTGACACTTCTGTGTCAAGCCACAGGCAACAGCAGGTCAAACAGGATGGCTCATGTGGTTCCACACCTTTGGCCTCCTGCAAGAGCAGTGCATGAGAGGGCTCAGGTCTGCACCCAAGCTCTAGCAATTTTCAGCCTGCTGAACTAAAGTGGTCTCTTTCACTGACTTTAATAAGCAGGGAAAAGAAACTAGCAGGAGCTGTTATGTGTCCTGTTAGGCCTTTCCTGCTCTGAACAGAGGGGAGGAGGAGAAGCCTTTGCAAAACATATGGTTTGAACAAGTAGGGGCAGTGAGTGCTTTGCTCCACCAGCATGCTGCTACACACAAGAAGACATCAGTGAGAGGCGGGCAGCACAGCAGCAAATCTGGTACGAGGAAACATTGTGTAATGTCAAACACAGAGAACAAAAGAATGATTTCTTACTCCCCCAATGGAATATGTCATATCTAGCTTTATAGTGCGCTCTAAAACACAGCTGCTGCCTGCTCAACTCAAACAACATACTTGGTGGGATTGGAGTTGATTTTTTCCACCTCGCTGAAATCAAGCTCAGGTAAATCAGAGCAGCAAGTCCAGGGCTCCAGAGCACCCAGCTGCAAGTCAGAAACCTGTGCGTCTTCCAAACTCCTGGGGAATGGAAGCAAGGGGAGAATGGAAAGGAAGGAGCAGCAGTCACACTGTTGGTTAGGTAACATTTTGTCTTTTAGAGGTTCTGGATGTGGTGCTGACTGCTCCCCCTTAAGCTGGAGGGGCACTGCCCCTTTGGAACAAGGCAAGAAATCAAACACAAGGGGGAAAACAAAACAAAACAAAAACAACCATAAGGCCATAGAAGGATTCTAGGTGTATATACAGCATAAAGAGCAATTCTTCCCTGCTACAGGAAATAACGTTTGTTGGAAGCCTATGACTTCAGGTCTGGGGGAGCCAGGCAGCCCCATTCACTCTGATGCTCTCAAGAGGCAGCGCTGCTCCCTGCAGCACACGGACTGCATCTCCCGCCTGTGGGAACAGCCTCGGGCTGTGCCAGGGAACACTGCTGGCCCATCTGGGTCGGGGACACTGCCTGCCTGCTGCCAGCCTCCGCAGCTATGTGACAGGCAATGTGGAACAGCACAGCAATTGCTGGGATTCCTGCACAACATGGGACAAGAGACAGGTTTATCTCAAATCATTTCACAGCATCCTCTTTCTGAATTTCCTGGTTGTTTTCCAGGTCCGTTTTATTATGCTGTAAAAGTGTTACGTGCCTGTGATCGTGGTGACAAGATACACCACGATGCTGGAGCAGCTCGACACAGCAGGCTCTGCACAAACAAGAAGACAGGCCAGCATTGTTCTGTTGTCAGTACTGGAGTCCAAGGGATGGAGAAAGGGAAGTGGGGTTTTCCAGGACAGAGGCCCGGGTGCCAAGTATCCCACCTACTGCCACTGACTAGCTCTGCAAAAGGAGGTGAGCCACCAGCTGCTCTGCACAGCATACACCCTGATTCTGAACTCCTTCATGTTTACAAGGGGAGAGGTAGAATAGGCTTATTTCTAAAGGCTTTAAGCTTTTTCAGTAGAAGGACCGCATCAGTTCCTGGCATACACCAGGATTTCTAGCATTTTCTAGGATCCCAGAATGACTGCAGCAACTCAAACCCAGCCACACATGCTGACACTCTCAGCTCAGCACCCACTCCCAGAGCTGAAAGGAGTGAGGACTCCAAGAGGTTGAACTGTAACAGGCAAATGTATTTTTAACAAATTCTGTTTCTATAAATATTACAAAGCTTTCTGCTCTTTGGAGGCTGCTCTGCTCCCAGTGCTGCTGACATTACAGTGACATTTAAGAGGCCTTCACTTTGCCTTCCTGCCTTTCGTATGCTGGTTTTGTTCAGCGGATCAGAGAGACACACGAAGACACAAGGGCTGCTTATTCAGGCTGCTCACCGGCTGACCTGCTGCTCACACGGGACTCAGGAGCACAAAGGGGCTCTCCATGTCAAGTGCGCTGGCTGACGAATTCTCCACTACTCTGGAAGCATATAAATGCAGAGGACACTAACCCCAAGTGCCACCAACAAGGCACAGGGGTGAAGGAACAGGGAACTGATTTCTCAAGCTGGGATTCAGGTAGTCCCAACTGGTGCCGTACCCTGCCTATACAACCTTGTCTTTTCCTCATTTACTGAGGGCAGCATTTGGGCCTCACCTGGCATTTAATGCAGGTATTATCATGCTGAGAGAGGATCCTGATGCACGAGATCTGCATACTTCCATGGGATCACTCCACAAAAAATTCAGTCTACCCTAGAAAAATGCTCATCGTGTTTTGTAATTCAATGACAAAGCAGAGCACGAGCACTGTAGGTATTTAACCTCTCATCAAAAAACCTGAATATCTGATAATAATAAATAGAATCTATAAAGGCTTCAAGTCAACACTTTTTATAAGCAGATTTGTAAGGTAATAAATTTTCCATGACTTAACGATCAGCTTTGCCTATGAAAGCCAATGTTGTAATTCCCAATTGATTGTAGATGTTAATCTTGCAAGACTCTTGTTCTTATGCAGTGATTTATTAGCTGAATTAATGACAGACTGTGCCGTTTAAAACAAGCTGCTGTTTTACACAATAATGCAGGAAGATCCGTCCAACTGAGTCACTGCAAGGGTGGGAGGAGGGTGGCATGCAAGGTGAAACTGCTCACATACCTGAGCTCATTTGTCTTATTGCCTTTGAAATGCAGCACTAATTGTTTAACAATTAACCCTATGACTGAACACCGGCAGAGCCGAATGGCAACAGCTATTCAGGCTCTCTGCAGTTCGGGACTCCCAACTAGCCTCCATGCAATCCATTCACATGGAGACATTCTGCTTTCTCATGGAGAATAATATAAGATTTGCCCCCCAGCACCACACACACAACACACACTCTCTCTCTCTCTCTCTCACTCTCCCTGGAGATGAGGGATAGAAAAAAATTCCATGCACTTTCTCTAAGTATGTGACCAGAAAAGGAAAACTGCAGAACAAGGACAGATCTGATTCCTCAGCCCTTATCTCAATGCTACCACAAAGCAAGTGCCATTATGTGTAATAAAAGTTACAACCTTCACTCCAGATTATTCATTCTCTCTCTCTTCAGCAACAATTTCAGTGCAGGAGAGAATGTGCCACAAACATGCTTAACAATGCAGTAAAATAGAGGGCCGACACTGTAGTGGAAACAATGACAGTTCCTCAGTTCGTCTTAGTCTGCAGGTTTTATGAATTGCAGTGCTGTAATAAATGCAAACCTTTTCCTGTCAGCTCTGCCAGTGAGACACAATACAGGAGCTGAGAGCAGGAGCTGTGAATTTCAGAGCAGGGGAAGCAATCAGTGTAAGTATTTCTGATGTAGTTCTGACACAGGAGCCCCATGTTCTGCAGCCAGCGTTCCCCCCATTGCACTTTCTTTAAGAGTTTGTCTCTGAAGGGACTCCTCTGTCCAGCAGCGAATTTGAACTTGCTTCCGTGCTTCTTCTCAAGCACTTCAGTGAGCAGAGGCCCTCCCTGAGCAGAGCAGCAGCTGTCAGCAACCCGCAGGCCCTCCCTGGCAGCCCCAGCTCTGCCCTGCTCCTCCCTGCCTGGAGGGAATGGCAGCTGCTGTGCCCTGGTACCGCTTCGGAGGTGAGCACAGCTATAAAATACATAAACGAAGTCAAATAAAGGGAGCAAAATGATGGAGCCTTGCATGGCTGCCTCCGAACAGGCGTAATCTACGGTCACCTCAGAAGAGTCGCACCAAATCCCAGGGACCACGCTGTGATCGGTTCTTAAAAGCCGGCCCCAGCCATCTGCTGGTGGTCAAGCTCCATGATGTGGCAATCAATTACAGCTGTTATCTTGTCCTGGCTTTGACAGATGTTCCTCTTTCATTGTACAGTAATTACCAGTTAGCTGCCAGCAGGCTTCACACTTTAATTGTAGCGCTAATTTGAGACAATGAGAGAAAAAAAGTATGGAGACAGACAGGGAAAGGCAAAAGCTAAGACAGCTGCAGCAACTGGAGCACCCACACATTAAGCATTTCTTTATAAACAATAGGTGAAAGCAACCAGTTACCCAACATGAGTATGAAAAACAACAGCTGAGCACCATCCAACAAAGCGTGGCCTGCAGCCCTTGATCCTTTCAGTGGGGAAAAGGGGTACTTTCCTTTTTTATTGCCCAGCAGGCAACGCTAAAAATACCTGCCAGCGTTCTGGCAACACGTGGCTTCACACTGCCAAGTAGCACGGTGTCAATCGCATCACAGCAGCGAAACCTGTGCAGATAAAGGTGAGGTGGGGAACTGCCCAGTTTTCTGAAGCTCAGAAACCAAACAACTTACAGTGTAACAGAGAGGAACTAATGTAGCAAAACACAAGAGCAACTGCCCTCCCCCTCCTTGCTCTAGGGGGATGACATGCAGGGTCTGCAGGGGTGAGGAGTGCCCAACTGCATGAAACCGGGACACAGCAAGGAAGGAAGGAAGCCTGGTGACTCGTTGCTTACACAGCCCAGGCTCTAATGGCTCTTCAAAGAAGGACTCTGACAGGGTCTATCCTGTTCTTCTTGGGTGAATGAAATGCAGCATCTTAACTTCATTTCCATAGCCATGACTTGCCTCAGTTCCTGTCCTGTAGTTAATGACACATACATACCCTGTACACAAAAAGTTTGTATGACGACTGCAACAATATGCAAAGATGCAATAAAATGGTCACCAACTGCTATCCACTGAGAATGGTCAAAGATTCAAACAGAATCACTGATCTGACTGAAGTGGATTTTTTTTTTTTTTTTTTTTTTTAGGCATTTAATAGTCAAAAGAGCCTGCCTTTAAAGACATTTCAAAAGCCAAGTATTAAACTTACACTGGAAATCCGAAGATGAAGCAGAAAAATATTTTATTCTTAGAGGCAATTCTCCAGCAGGCTACAGACACCCTCTGACTGGACATCTAAACCTTCACTTTGTTTTATTTAATTAATGATGGGCATCTTTCTCCTGCTGGACATTTAGCAGATCTTTCAGTTGCACTTGAGCTGTGTTCTGGTGATGTGGCATGTCTGGCAGTCCCAATGGCTTCCAGCACTTCCTGTCATGCTCTCTCCCTTCTCCTCCACTGCCCACCCCATGCCCAGCCTCATGCTATTGCATGATCATGCTGCAAGTTGTGGCAGCACAACTATTTCAACATCCATTCAGACCAGGAAATGAAGGATGGCAGAAGGAATTGACAACCTCATTTTATGCCCAAAAAAAAAAAGAAAAAATAAAACCAAACAACTCAGGAGGCCAAAAAAAAAAAAAAAAAAAAAAAAAAAAAAAAAAAAGGATATTGCGCTGGCACAGCAAAAACAGGGTTTCACAGAAGAGCTCACTGCCTCTGAAGGATTAGCCAGTTGCCCGAACTGGCAAGGGAAGAGGAACCAGACACTTCCACCGGCATGGCACAGCTCAGCCATCTTAGAAACCTTACACTGGTACAGCACATCACGTGTGTGGGAATGAGAAACACAAAACCGCTCATACCGGTCTTACTGAGAGCTGCTCACCCATGAGACATGTCCCTGGTTTAATTGGACACACTCAACTGCAGGCATCTGGGCTCAAGCTCAGATTGCTGGTGTACTTGCATCCACCGATGTTTTCTGTCCTAAAACTTGTTTGTTTTTCTGTGCTCTGAGATTTTACATTTTAGCGCAACTTACTGACCTTTCCATTATTTTGTTGTTGGAAACACTACTGAAATCATATTGTTGAAAAAACAGATGATGTTTTGGTGGTTGCTGAGCACAACCAACCAGCTCCCGCTGACAATGGCAGTATAAGTTAACTGCCTGGGATCATTGCGTGGCAGCTGCCAAAGGGAAAAGGGTGGGGAGGGAGAAGGGACAAAGCCACGCATTTTTAACGTGTTTCTAACATTGCAGCTAGCAGAAGTAGTGGTTTTATAAAGAAGAACTACATGGTTCACTGGCCAATGATTTGAAATGGCCTCTCTGCAGGAACTGTCATTTATCTGAATTATCACTTTTTGAAATAGGTCTGGTCTTTGGGACAGCATTGTAAGCTTCTGCCAGATAGCCAGATGTTATGCAGACAGACAAGAAAAGAAGGCTGAGCAAATCCTTCCAGAGTCTTGCTACCTGACACAGCAAACTCAATAGCTTTTAAAATATTATTAAGAAGCATAATTGTAACCCAACAAGTTTCATCTCCACAGCCAAATACCAACTGATGCTACTACTTGACTTCCAGGTGTCCTACAAGCAAGCTGTTCTTTCCATTTGTTTCAGCACAACAGATCTCCTCTTCAGAGTGAGATTCTCAAGAGATTTTGCAAAGCTTGTTCCCTGTCAGCTGAAGTTCTGGATGACATCCCCTGTGCTACCTTGCCAAAGATGAGCAAATAGCACCTTTAAATCTCTGAGTAACCTGAGAGATCATTTGACCATGAATCCACTAGGATTTTTCCTGGAAATATTTCCTACTGCAATGAATTATCCAGCAGCCAGCTCTGGTCCCACAAAGACCTAAGACCGCCATTCTTCTCAAAGATAACCCACCACTACAGCAGGCAGTACAAGTGAAACCACACAGCTGCCTCTGGCCAAAAGGAGAGCCACGTTTCCCCCAGGGAGTGTATCCCTGGAGTCAGAAGGTGCTGACCTCTGATCTCTGCCTCCACCAGAAGAGGACTTGTTAAATGCAAAGCAATCTCTCAGCTGTCGTCAATGCTAAACAGGCAATTACCATGCTGATTGATTGATTACATTTCCCTGTCTAAATTATATCAGGAAAGAGGCAAATCACTCTGAAAATGAGAAAATCACAGCCTGACTTCAGGCAAAAGCACAGAGGATGGTTTTTGACAGTATGAATCACAAGCTGGTGGAACAGAGTCAAACAGAGACCCTGAGCAAACAGACCCAAAAATGGATGACTGCATTGCCTTCCTGACAAAGGAAAGGTAAGGCAGGGATACACAAATCAGCCATGACCACATCAGACCACAACCCTTTCATGTTAAATTACCAGAGAAGGCAGTGGAGGGGAAAAAAAAAAAAAAAAGAAAAAGAGTGGAGGAAGAGAACCACAGGTCCCCAGAGAGTGTGGATCCCAAAGTGCATCCATTTCCAGTACGTGCTACAAAAACCAGTGCCATTCCAACACAAACAACACATCTCTTCCCTCCCAGCTGACTTCATTCCTTAGTATACTTTTGTTTTCAGTGACAGTTCCTTAATGCCTTTGGTCTGCAGCTGGCAGCACGCAGAAGCATGCTGCAGACACAACAGCGATGGCTTGAAACCCACTTCATTTTGCAGAGCATTTGACTTACCTGCAAAAGCACAGCAAGCCACACCACAAACTCTGAGGCAAACTGCCCTGCTGCTATTCTCTATCGGGCACTGAAGTTGCTCAGCATTTTTGGCAGTTCTATCGCAGTATTTCCAGTAGCCAGGCTGCGTCCTGCCTAGCTGGGTTTCCAGCCTGTCTCCCACTCAGGCTTCCCCCACCATTTTCCATCTCCCAGCATGGCTTTCTTCCACTGCTGCAGACACATCCGTGCTGCAAGTTGCATTTTGAAATACAATGCTGCTAGCTTTTCCTCACAAACGTTGCATTTCATTCCTGTGTGAAGCTCTTAGGCCACACTGCAGCACCAGCCCCAGGCAAGCCAGGGATGGAGACCCACGCAGGGCTCAGCAGGCGGCCTCAGGGCACAGCACTGCTGCTGAGGGGAGCGGTGGGCAGGATGGGTCCCATGTCTCCTCCCTGACAGGCTGCCTTCAGGCTGAGGGGCCGCAGGCCTTGGTTTGGTGCTGGTGAGGGCAGGCTCCAGGCTAGGCTCAGCTTGGAGGGCTCAGCTGCATGTTACAGCACTGCCCTCCCCACACAAACGTGCAGCATCCCACCCTTTGACACCTTCCTAACCCTTTCCTCATTGCAACAGGTGGCTGAGGGGACACGGCACCAACATGGCGCCCAGCACCAACATGGCGCCCAGCACCAACATGGCGCCCAGCACCAACATGGCGCCCAGCACCCCACACCTCATGCTACACAGCACCGAGCTCCACCATAACCTGCAGTACATCCTGCAGCAACAACAGCCTTCATTCTCGATAAGGCCTCCCTCACCTGCTAGGGACATCCATACAGCCACCTCACCACAGGACACAGCCGTTTCCACACTGATGGCACCCAGCCCTGCCTGCCCCACACCCCGCATGGCACTGGGCACAGCAATGGAGGCCTCAGTTCCACGGGGAGCATTTTGTTGGGAGGGCGGAGAGGTGGATGAAGCCCAGCTGCCAAAGCTTTTAATTCTTCCTCACAGGATCAGGGCTGAGATGTTTGAAATAATTTCTTAACAAAAACAAAAAGGGCTGCTGAAAAGAATAACATTATGACAGCTGCTGGGAAAGCCACCAGTGGGTAAAACCTGGTCACCACACGGTCCCTGGCTGCTGCATGCAGGAAGGAAGAGATTTTTATATCCTGAGCTACAGTCCACACTTCTATTTACTTTCTCCTTTCTCCCCAAGCGACCCTGGCTCAGCTTGCTTCTCTCCTCTCTCCAACCTTCAGGAAAGAGGATGAATCCGACAGAGGCAACACTACGTTCACATTCAGATGTGAGAGTTTGGGATTGACCTGCACAGGCTCTGGCAGCAAACACGAGCCAGATACTCCATTTAAATTCCATAAAGTGTTCCTAGCTCAACTAACACCTGGATGGGATGCTTGGCTGGATCAGACTGACAGGAACAAATCACGTTATCTAGAGGAGTGTTTTTTCAGATATCTTCACCCTCATTTCAAGGCCAAAAGCTTTGCTGCTTTTTTTTTTTTTTTTAAATAAAAAAAAAGGACTGCATCACTTTTTGTAAGCGCATTCCTAAAGAAAGTTTCTCCACAGAAAATAAAACCTGCGTGTGCAGCCATCATAAGGAATCAAACCAATTTTCAACTTAAATTTAATTATGCATACTTAATGACAGGTATGCATTTTTAGAAGAACAGCTGTTGTGCAGATGCAGTTCAAGGTAAAGACAACAAGAAAAGCAAACTAATCTTTAGAAAATGCTCCTATGGAGCACACAAACACAACCCAGCACTTCTGTGCCTCTAACCAGCCATCGGTTTCGTTTTGTTTCAAAACAAGGGAGTAAGCCCCCTCCCCTCTACAGACACACCACTTGGTTGGTTGGGTTTGTTTGTTTTTGTGGCAGAGAGGGACACAGCACAGGTGTTTGTTTTTGAAATATCCAGCAGGCACTAAAAGACTTCCAAAGGATTTCCTGATCACCCCCAGTGCTGCAGCTGCCTCTCAGGCTGCTCCACAAGCTCCTCCGACCTAGCTTGGGTGCAGAAAGCAGAACACGTCAGAAATCTCTGCCCTGCCTTGCATTTCCCCTTGGTCAAATATTTTTCAGGAAGTAGTTGATCTGGCCTGCAGGATATGAAAACCAAGGTCAACCACATCACTAGATGGCTGGTAAGAAAAGAAAATAACAGCATGTCTGAAGGGAGGCCAAGAGAATTAATTTGAAGGGGAAGTTATTTAAGAAGAAGCTTTGCAAAATGGGAAAAATATTGCTATTACATTTCACAAGGCTATTGTCAGAATCAAAGATACTGCGACTCTACGATACACAGTAACAAGTGACATACACATCCTTAATAAACACATTTACATACCGTTGCATGTGATAATTGCTTTTATTCTACAGTCGCTGGCTGCATTTCCAGATCCTTTGATTCCTGTCCAACACAAAAACCTAGCTTGCCCTTGCGCATGAATTCTGGAAGCCAACATGAAAATACTCCAATATGCAGAACAGGAGCTTGTAAGAATGTGCCAGCAAAAAGTAATTGTGTGATCTTACATGTTATGAACATAATGCTTGCATTTTTTTCATGTGCGGGAGCACAGGGTCACTATTAATCACAGGAGAAATAGAAAGAGGAGAAAACACTGGGTAAAAAAAGTACCTTAGAAATCCATAGTTATAAAAAAAAAAAAAAGGAATTGGGAATCATTCTGATATTTTAACTTGCATTTGGCAAGATCAAATCTGACTGCAATTTATAGCAGCTCTGAACAGTACATTGGGAAAAAGCAGAGCCAACCGCCAGCGGGTGAAGAGGAGCACAAGAAGAATCTTCCAGGACTGCACCACTCCTCACTGCTTCACAAGTCTTCTCTGCCTTCCACTTCTAGTGTTCCCAGCTCTGACTTAATGAATTAACTGTGGGATGCACATACTAATCATGTGATGGATCCAGGTTCCCTCCCATCCTCTCCCCAGGACCCCAGATGCACTCCTGAGAGCAAGCAGCACTATGCATGGAAAGGCAAGCTAGAAGGTGAGTGGGAAGGTGGGAAGGAGTTGCATCTCTGCTCTGTCTCCCACCCCAAAGAGAACAAGTCTCTCAGACCCTGGCTGAAATTTGGCACCTTTGTCTCTATGCATGCAGTACAGATGGCAGGATAGACGCGCCTGCTGGTGCAGGAAAGCTGTGCCAGCTCTCAGGAGGGGGCAGGGAGAAGGCATTAGCAGAGAAAGGTCACCAAGCTTAGTGCTTTCTTCATCTCTGCCTCTCATCCAGAAACTGCCAGAAAGGTATTTTTTGGGGGCAAGGAAGGGAGTCTCACTACTGGATACCACCAAATATTTAAAGGATCTCCTTCTTCCCTGTAAATCATGTTGCCCAATTGAATTTTTTTTCCTTCTTCTGAACAGCTGCTTATCTACCATTCTCTTCTCTGTCCATTCCTGTTGATTTAATTAACGCTCCTCTCAATATTATCCAAGGAAACTAATGGCTTTGGTGGTCACTGAAAGGTGCCAAATGATTTGCATGACCATTTCCAGTTAAGATTCCTTAGAATATTGATGTCAGCCAGCCTTATTTTACAACAAATTAGTTTAAGCACAAGAGAATGTCCAACTACTAGGAAGCAGAGGCCAAATGTGCAACCAGAAAAAGGTAATCCCCATCAACTTCTCCTCCAGCACCACAGTCACCTCAGTCCTGCACCATACTCTTGTTCCACCAGGCCCCAAATAAAGCAACAGTAAAATAAATAGAAAAGCTCCACAGACTTTGTTTACAGTCTGTAATGTCTGCCAGAGCCAAGCAGAAAGATCACGCTTTGGTTTTGAGGTATTAAAAGTTCTCCGGAGGCTGAAAACACACAAGGGAAAATTGGATTTTAAGGTACAGCAAACACATCTTCATGACAAACTAAAAACCTTTACAAAATAAAAATAAATGTTTATGTAAACCAAGCACCAGACATCACATATCTCTTCAGCTGTAGGTTTGCATACCCAGCAGAAAAAACATAGGCAGTATTAGAGAGTACAAGACTGGGTTTTCAGGCAATGCAATTGCTATTTGTGCCTCCATTCCCCAGGCCTTCTGGAAAAGGATTATTCCTTTTCTCTCCCCACTCCCACACAGTAACAACTACCTTCCAGTTCCCATTCCCTACCCTTATCAGCTAAAGGAGGAAGATGAAACCAGCTCCTCAACAAGCCTCAAGACACAGAGACAAAAGGCACTATGTAAGACCCAGATATGATCATAAGAAGTAAGCTTGCTTAAGGGCTCAGGGATTTTTTTGTGGATACAGTCACATATCAAAAGCAGTCTTGAGAGAGCCCCATGTACACACATGCTGTGAATCTGTAAACTTTTTAGTGGCCATTTGCACATTAAAAAAAAGCATTTTTTAAAAATCCTCCAAGATCAAAGCACATCAAAAGAGAGTTTTAGATAAAAGGCAAGACAACACAGTGCAGAGATCCCTAGAGTCAACCCAGTGGTTTTCATGACATTTTAGTCACATCTTTAGTCCTCTTTCTCGTTCTCAAAAACTCCAAAAGTCAATTTATTTAAATTGGTCAAAGATCAGAGAGAGACTAGAAATAAATAGAAATTGACACACAGAGCACCTGAAAGATGCTTTTTTGCAGAAAACACTTTTTCCTGGATTTGGCAAACACACTTGGGGGTACTCAATTCTATTTCAAATAATTACCTAAGTAGGTTTGTAGAAGTCAGCTTAGACATGTCCATAATGAACTACTGCAAATGAACCTTGCTTGTTCTGCATGTATGCAATTGCCCACATGAAGCCAGAAGCCAGCAAGGAGGCTGTCAGAGCAGGATGCTGGTGCTTACCACATTCAAGTTGGAGAGCTTATGGACAGCTACAATCAATCAGCCAGACAACATTACTTTGCATTAATCAAGCCAGTGTTGACACTCGACAGCAGTGAACTGAAGATTTGTCTAATTTGTTTTCATAGGGAATACTGTCAATTTACCAAAATTATTTTATTAAGTTTTTGAGAAAACTTTGAAGTTCCTTAGAAACCCAGACCTCCTGGTTCCTTAACAATTACCTTGGCTGCACTGTAAACAGAATAGTTACCTTAATCCAGTAAAATAGAGACAGATTCCTCACAATTTGAAACAAATTTGGCCAAGATATAAAAGAGAGCATCAGAAAAGTTCATAGACACAAAATGAAAGCCAGAACTAAATAGACATCAGCTGGGGGTGCAGTGCTTTTACAAAAGGTATTTTAACACCAGATGGCTACTTGCATCATATTTTAAAGTTATCTTCGGCCCTTTTACAGTCAGAGACCTAATGTTCTGAAAATTTTTCCTGTGACAACTTCCTAAAAGGCAACCTAAAGAAATGCATGTTTATGAACACATCTGCCATGGTCACTGGTCACTTCATAGTACTGGTTAAGACCTTCAAAAGCAGATAGCTAACAAGAGAAAAGCCATAAAACAGGGAAGGGGAAAGCACAAGGCATGGCAGTAGGTAACTTGGTGCCATTTGTGCTACATACAGGTTTGTATCTCTCACTGAGCAGAGAAAGCAGGAGAGAGGCCTCCATACAGTTTGCAAAAGGCAATCCACTCTTTACCACTTTACATCTCCTGGCTGCTAGCCACCTTACCTTTTTTTTCTTTTCTTTTTTTTTTTTTTTAATTAGTGCAGTAAGTAATTCTTAATTTTTACCAGATGTTAATTCACCACTATCCCTAGAGCCCATTCACTTCCCCCTTTCCATTTCAAACTGGTGAAGTCTCTCCCAGCAGTTCTGAGATCCCCTTCAGCTTCTCCCTAAACCCAACAACAGGATGGATGAGAAGGCAGCTAGGAGCACCTACTCCTTCCCGAGGGCATGCAGGCCATGTGATTGCAGATTAAGTTTCCATTGCACCGGTTTTCAGATTGTTGTATTTTGAGTACTTCAAAAGAATCTGTCGAAGCTGACTCCAAACACCACAAGCCCATCTTCAGGTATGGTTAAATTCACCCCACCCAGACAAGTACCTCAGTGATTTCACTTTATTAAGGGAACTCAAGAAGAAAAATGTTCAATGCCACTCTTCAACAGTAAAAGAAATTTCAGGAGGGCAGTGGTATAGCAATATAGGAGAGACCATAAAACATGAGCCATATGAATCCTCTCTTTTGCTTAAAGGTAAAGTGGGTGAACATGCAGCGTTTCTCTTGGAAGTGGGACCAATTGGCTCAAAATCCCCAAACATAAAATTACTGAGCTTGCTTGGGAAAGCTATGAAAGCTGTGTGATTACTTCAAATGCTTACAATATGGCTGGGGTAGTGCTAGCCAAGAGTGTGGGTCATGCGGTGCTTTTATTTGCTAATGAAAGTTGAGGGTGGGTTGGCCCTGGGAACAAAAACCCAGAGAACATCATAACTTGGCTCTGATAACTGTTGGGAATATGGATTGGAAATATGTGCTGCAAAAATCCACCCTGAAGGAAGTTCCCTCTGATACCAGCAGGTCAAGCAAGAATTTCTTCCACTCACGGACCCTTAGAACTGCAATAGTGTCCATTTGCAAGCTGTTTCAGAACCGGCCTCCCTTGCCACACACAAGCCAGGACCCCAACAGCCAGCAGGAGGTTGGGACGCACAAAGAAGCCCAGGCAGGCACCAACCTTAACCAGAGCCATTTAGCTGCCATGGTTATGTCTGAAAGCTCTGCCTTGCCAGGGCAGGAGGCACAGCATTTCCAGCCTGCCCTAGGCAGCCAGACTGCTGTATGTGTGCTGCTGAATTCACACTTCTGCCCTCCATTTTCTCCCTTTACCATCACCATCCTCTCCCCTTGTTCAACCAGAAGTGGTGTTTTTGTTTGGTTTTTAAGCTACAAAAGTTTGCTTAGACAAAATTGCATTCTTGGCCCTTTGTGTTATTTCTGCTCTCATTCCTTTCCATGCCCTTTCCCCAGAAGCCAAGCTCTCAATGCAGGTTGCTCCACACAGATGAAGTCCCCTCTGCCCCCTGTCACCTCTCCCCATCAAACCACAGGCTTTACTTGGCCCCTCACACTTCAGCTGGGGCTGAAGGAAGGAGGATCAATGCAGCTGTGAATAAATAGTGCTAATAATAATGGCAATGTTACGAACATTAATTATTAATACATCTCACTTGTAAACCACCACGACAGTCTGAACCACCTGGCAAAAGAAGAGCTACGTCTGTTACCCGCTTGCTTCCACAAAAGCAGCTTTAAGGGCTGGTGGATCTGAGGTTGGCAGTGCCAGGGCAGCCCTCAGCTCCCTGCCAGCAGGAGTTAACAGCCCAGCAGCACAGTGCAGCCTGCAGATAGCACAGGGCAGAGTCCGCCGGGTCCCAGAGCTCCATGCAAAGTGCATGGCTTCCTTCCCTGTGCAACACAGTAATTCTGCCAGAATTAAAATTAAGGCTGAGGATGACACTGGCCAAGTATCGCTCCACTGCCACATAAAAAGGCATGTTTCTACAGTTACAGTTTAAGTATCACTTGAAAATACACAAGTGTTATGTTTCTGAGCTTTAAAATACTACCATAAGCAGAACAGCCATAAAGGTGACAAGAGGCAGGGAAGTATCACCATGACAAGATCATCCATTTTAAGGCTTAAGATCACAGCTCTGTGGACAAGGTGCTAAATGCAGAGGAGGCTCAGCACCTCACCTTACCCCCATCACGCTCCTGCTGCCACGGCTGCAGCCCCACAGATGGACCCGCGTGGTGGCAAAACGGCAAAACCCAGCCGAGCACTGATGTGCATTCTGCAAGTTACCTGAGCCTGCATCAAAGCCAAAAAGAAACCATTCCAGACCAAGCAGGTGACCTTCTGCTGTGCTCCAGACATGTCCCTCACAGCACCAGGGGCCCAGCAGGATCTGCATGCCGGAGGTTCAGCTTCCACTCCTCGCTTTCAGCACTTGCATCTCCCCCATTAATAACCACCATGTGGGTGCAATTACAGACCTGAGGAAAATTGCTAGTCTGCATTTTGCTTTTCAGTGCCAGAGCCTGCCTACTCCATTTGGTACTCCAGAAAAGGACTTGATAGCCCTGGATCTCTGCAAGTAATATCTGTCTTTGAAGGACAGAAGGAAGGAAGCAACCCTGTCCTTCCCTTCAGAGTTGGGTACATCTGGGCTTCAGTCTCACACAGACATGCCCAGAAGGAAAAAAAAAAAAAAAAAGAAAGAAAAAAAAAAAAGAATTAAAAAAACAAAAGAGATCCACATGGATTTAATGGGAAAATTACAATTTGGAAGACAACACACTGTACGATCCCATGAGCCTTCCACTAACGAATTCCCCGAAAGGACTGTTTCCCAGTTAGTTTATTTTATTTATTTTTCAGCTGAAGGCCGTAGGAATATTCCAACGTGTAAAGCTGTTGGGTAAAGCTGTGATGTTAGTCATCGCTGCGCTCTTAATCTTATAAAAAAGCAAACTGACATTTAAAAACAAGGCTACGAGGCAGACAACAAGCATCCCAAGCACTGTTTAGA
The DNA here is from genome assembly GCF_987193195.1 of Phasianus colchicus. Lineage (NCBI taxonomy): Eukaryota > Metazoa > Chordata > Aves > Galliformes > Phasianidae > Phasianus > Phasianus colchicus. The sequence goes on along the minus strand of NC_143453.1, from coordinate 11,521,787 downwards.
CTGAACATTAATGCAAATGTTTTTCATCACTATTTTAGAAATACCCCTCCTATTAAAAGAAAGCAATTCAGCTGCATCCTCCCTTTCTACAATGCAAAGTTAAAGACTGCTAAATTGATTCTCCTGCATTTTGTTGATCTGTGACTCCTCATTCTATTCAATTACCAGTAGGGATGCTGGAAATGAAGAAGTGCCTGAAGTACCAGAACGGACAGAAGCAAAGAGCCTGCTGCTCTGCCCGGAGAGCTGCAGGCTGCAACCCAGGCCGGACACAGAGGGCCTCAGCAGGGATAATTATAAGCTGTGAGGTTCCAACTGCTGACATGGAAAGGTGTGATTTTAAAGTAACGCAGTAAATAGCTGCAGTCTCCTGTGGACCAACTCTAAGCGCACTTCAAATGGTTTGAGCTTAAGCAGCCTTGTAATTAGGAGCTAAGCTGGTTTAGAAAACCTGTGTTTGAAAAGAAGAATTGCCGTATGTGACTAAACTGGCTGCTTACGTGCAGTGCAGGCCACGGGAACGCCAAAAATAAGGCACTGACCTGAAGCAGCTATCAGCTTTTAAGTGAGGAAAACAAGAGGGGCTAACATTAATTTTTAACAATTTGGTGCAAGAATTTATGCCAGTGTTGTCCCTCTCTGTCTCATTTTGAACAACGCACTTTCTCCAAAAGGAAGGAAAAAAAAAATTAAGCAGAGAACAACAGTGGAAACAGTTTTGAATCCCTTTTCAACAAACCTTCCAACTATTTATTTTTTTTTTTAATTGTGAGTTTTGAGCTATCACATGTTTACTGGAAGTCCTACCTAAACTCAGAGCTCATGCTACAGGACACAGGGCTCTGTGCTCTGCACAGGCATTGCTCGCATCACCAGGTTCTGAGTGTGATCTTACCTGGACTCAGCTGCACCCCAGTAAGTAGTGAAGATAAGGAAGCTCAGCCAGTTAAATGCACACACACTTCTGACCATGCAAAAATAATCCACTCTCTACCAAAGCATCGCCATGGCTCACGCTTCTGGCCAGCTCAGTAGCTGCCTTTAATCATCTTCCCCTTACGCCTCCAAGCAGTCCTATGCTAACTCAAAGCACACCATCTTTTTCCTTTCCTTTTTTGAGGACAGCTGAAGGGATCAGGACGAGAGTAGCTAAAATATAAACCAGATGCTTTCATGGTTGTGATCTTTCGTGTTTCCTGAGCTTTTACTACCATGCAATTTTAAGGGCTAATTATGAAATTACTGTCTATGTTCAAAAGAATTGTCTTCCAAACCAACTTGCAAGCTCCTTACCAGCCTCCGAGCCATCGGCACCGACAGTTCAAGAGGGGAAGCAGTTCTGTGCTGAGCGAGCTGGACTAACCTTCCCTCTTACATTATCTGACTGGGTCTCAAAAGCAAGTTATCATTTAGCATTCTCAAATGCTAAAGCTGAAACAAAACAGATGCCAGTCTGTGTTAGTCTTACAGTAAGCTTTATAACCCTAAACACAACACAGCAATAATGTGGTACGATGCCATTGGCTTGCCTTTCTGATGTTCGCTTGTTAAAAAAACCGAAACTAAATAAAAATCTTCTTTCTTTAGATTGAACTTGACAGCCTAGGTTTGTGGACTTGCCTGAGCTTGCACTTTGAGGAGACACAGACTGCAGGTTTGTGCCAAGAGAGTCGTGGTATTGCTCCCACATGGGCCACGGGACACAAACTGGAAGTTCTACCTACCAGAAATGTGGGATCTGGAGAAGCCTGGAGGTGATGGGACAACAGAAAAACTGGCTGCAGATCCACATGGGGCCAAAAGGCAACAATTCATTTAACAGCGGGCTTCCTTTCATTGCCTCCCTATTAGTTCTGACACACTCAAGGCTTCACATGAAGATTTCTCCATCTGCAGTTACAGATGTAAGATCACTATAGGAAATGCTCAAAACCCAACTATTACGATTAGAGATATTTTTAGCCCTCCCCTACCCATCGCAGTCAGCTTTCAGAACCAGTTTGCTATCTGTAATTGCAGCATTCAGCTCAAAGATCTCTCTCTGAAAATATCTCTAACACTTCTGTTTTGACCAATACAGCTACAAAGCAGACTGCTTATTTGCTATCAGGATCTTCAAATTTCTAATGGCTGAACCCAAGATGCACTTAACACAAGTACAGACCAAACATAATAATTTCAGAATGCACAAACAAGGATACTGTAGGGGTGCATTAGCAGCCTGCTGCTTGCATTCAGCTGACTATTGTGTTGCCTTGCTGCCAATATGCGCTTGCCAAATCCAGTAACCACATTTTATAAACCAGTTGTTATTAATAGGAATCACAAGCTGCATGCAAACACTCAAAGGATTCCAGAGCTTCAACACACAGAAAAGGAAGCCTAGCTTTTCTTAACCAGCTCCATGAAGGTGACGACAAATTTCAGCTGCTCTTGGGGCTTGCAAGGCAGCACAGCTCAGGCAGTGGCACCATGCTCAAGGAAGGTCCCCACTCCACACCCTGCACTTCAGCCCCAGCAGCTTTACTCAGCATCAAGGGCAGAAGTGGATGGCACCAAGAGAAAGGCAACAGTACCAATGGATTTGTGCGTTCATGCAAGTGAGAGAAGCACCGGGATTGTCCTGCCCACTCCCACAGTGCAGAGCCCTCCACAGAAATCACGATTCTTTGGTCATTCTCACTGCTCTGATGGTTTGTTATTGCTCTATAACTGCATTCCAGCAGACCTGCACGCAGCCGCTGTCTCACTCACACTGTGAACCAACTAATTGTGTCAACAGAGACAAAGCTCACTCAGCCCTGGGAGCTCTGAGTGCCAGCTGACGGAGGGCTGAGCAGAGGTGTGCTGTGGAAGCTCAGAAAGGAACCAACTTTATGAAAAGCATGCTTTCCAATCTCAGGGATTGGAACAAAAACACGTTTAAAAATTCAGCCCAACACACTGAGCAGGGAGCAAAACTCACTCAGGTAAGGTAAACGTGTCATAAAATGACTAATGGTACCACTAAGACTCAATTGACAGCGAGAAGACAACAAAGCAAATACATTGCTTCGTTTCATTTTCCTCTCATGCTCCCTCAATAAATCCGAGGCAGGGAAACTGAGCTTTCACAGCACACAGCAGCAGCAGAGAACGGCGAAAACCAGCAGGGCGATGGGAATAGATGTTACTTTTATCTCTGCAAAACCTGGCTGCCTTCTGAACCACGCTTCTCTTTTCCCACAGAAACAAATATCTCAATTATTACAGTGCTGCAGAATGTCCTTCCCAACCCAAGACCACCCGACAGCTGTGCCGTGGGGCAGAGCCCTGCCTGCAGCAGCACATCGGGTACCACGCAGGGATGTTCTGCCAGGGGACCCACACCATCCCCACCAGGCACTCCCAGGGCCTCTTCTCCCCTCCTCAGCCCGCAGAGACAGCACTGCCCGTTTGCTGTCCTGTGGCACTTTCAAGGAGCAGACAGCACTGTGTGAAAGACACCCCAGAATGGGATCGCACGTCCCTCTGCTGCTCCTGGAACTTTCAAATATTAAAAATGCTGCTCTTGCACATTCTGCCATTCAGAACAGGGAGGAAAAATGCATTCAGCTTTTCAATGGCAATTGTTTCTGAGGATTTGGCACGTGACAGTTTTGAAAGGATCGCAGAACAAAGCTAATCCATTGGTTTCAACTTCGGTCTAAGTGTTTCTGCAATAAACAAACTTCAGTTGGAACCCACCATGAATTGAGCAGTCAGAAGGTACAAACTGCAGAGATCCCAGAGCCGTTTACATCTGTGCGGGAGGACATCATACATCCTCTCATGCTTTGGCGAGAAGGGGCCAAAATGTTGATGATGTTTCCTGCAAACAGCTAACTGGAAAGGTCTGCGTCTCACAGCTCCTAGCAGCAAGACGAGTAAGTCTGACTTTTTACCTACTCATCAATTTAATAAAACACCCAAAACACACAGGATCACTTGAGCATGTGGATTTGACTCCATTATTATACCATATAATTTCAACAGCCTGTGGTTTTATCTCCCTCAAAAAGCAGCAACTTACTGAAGTGAGAACACCAGCAGGACTGCAGCTGCGCTGTATCAGCACGCAATGCTCGCAGCCAGAACGCCAAAACCTGCTGCAATAAGACATGTTAGTGTGGAACTTTTAGCATAACCAATAATGCTGGGAGATGCAGAATTGGGTAGGCAGGACACAACAAATCTGCAGTTATTGGGGAGATTAATGCAGCAATCCCATAAATTTACTGCATTTTATTCAATCTGAAGGGCCTTCAAATGTGAGACTGCCACGCTCCCACATGCATGGAGACAACCGAGCTGAGGTCTGCAGGAAGAGCTCATAGGAGGAACAGGCGGGCGGCAGGGAGTTACATTTAAAGCATGATGATGATGAGCAAAAGGCAATACAAATTCCTAACAACATCCATTGGCTTTTTCATTCAGGTCTGCAGGCTCCCACCCAGCCATGCTCGTGATTAACAGGAGCCCCTCAGCAGCCTGAGCTCAATCACAGCGCTCATTTATTCTCCGCATGCAGGATGTGATCTTGGCACGTACGGAGACACTTGAGAAGGGATTATTTCCATCTGCCAATATAGTTACGACTTTGCTAATATGTCCTCCTTGTCTACGATATTTTTAAGCAATCGGAAGACTAATGAATCATACGGGAGAAGAATGTTACTGGGCAGAACATGGGAGATATGAAGACAGAAGACAGACAGCTGAACAATTAATTTTCAATTACAACCGAGTGAGCATTTTGAGAACATCTACTGAGAAAAGACGTTGCTGAGACTTTGCCATCTCCTTCTGCTAAATGAGGAAGATCACAAACAGAAGCATCAAGCAAAGCACAGAGACTAAACAACAGGTTCATATTTCACTTAAATATGATTACAAACTTAATTCTTATAAATGAATTAATTCCAGACCTGAACCAGACTGACTGTATGCATAAGAGCTTCTCACCAGATGAGCCTGTTCTGCTGAGACATGACTTGTTACGCACCACCATCTCCCAGGATTGCCCTGAGATGCTCTCCAAGTGGTCAGATGAACTCTAGCTGCACTAAATTACTTTCAAACCAGTGTTACTCTTCTCAAAATGCAGAGCGAGTAACTCATCTACCAGGAGAGGGGGAAGCTCTGTGAGTATATGTGGCAATTTCTCAATCTACTTCAATTCACTGAACACAGAGAAAAAAGGAATTAATAAATGAACTAAGTTTAAAGAAAACAAAAACTGGGTTACATCCAAGAGATATTAGAAGTCAACATGCAACTTTAAACTCAGAAATGCAACACAAAGAAAAGCAGGCTGCAACAGACAACATCAACCATGCATGACTATCAGCTACTAAGTCAGCAGCAAAAAAGGAAAAACCGTGCTTCAGAGAGCTTTTTAATTACTCGACCAGTATTAATCCTTATTAAGTATTAATTAGGGAGGTTGTATGCGTGTTTTTTTTTCCCCTCTTTCTGAAGTGTAACACAGTGTATAAAATATGGTCCAACAAGGCTACTCCTTGGGGAGGGGGGGATAAGTTTTGCATGCAAGTGGTTTCTTTGCTTTTTCAATCTGTCACATTATTCAGGACTCTCACGATGGTTCCATCACCAGCTATGGTGCAAGTGCCAATGTTACAACGAGAGGAAATGGAAACACAAGCAACTACAATCAGAAGTGTATGCAGAAGAATAAAGCATTACAGAATAGTAATATTCTAGCTGAAAATAAATCCCTGATAAACAAAAGAGCTGCTAACTTGGGACGAGCAGTGACGAACTACTGATGAGTTCCTACCCCTTCCCCTCTTGTAACCTCTAAAGATGTCACCATCTTCAGATCTACTTAAATGTGCCAATAATGAGACTAGGAAGGACAGTGGGGCAAATGAGCACTTAATCATCCAGCAATACACTTTACAAGGCCACACATACATAAGGACAAGCTCTCTTTGAGGATACGCCAATAGAAATCTTAATTGTACAAACTAGAGGTTAAAGACACTCCACATAGAAAAAAAAGGCAAAGATCCATAGGAGAAGGAGCATTATAATATTTATATTATTACAAGAGGCTTTCAGTAGCTGATAGATAAATTCACCTCCTTCATGCATTCAGTTTCTCCATGCACACATTTGCTCTTTACACCACTCGTTCAAACCAGACACATGCACACAAAGTTCATCCAAAACCTGAAAAGAAGCCAACACCTCTGAGCAGATGCAAGTCTTGTAAAAGATTAATAGGCCCAACAAGCAACTGTGGCTGCAGGGGGGAAAATATCCTAGTTAAATATTTCAGTGCTTCCACCCAACATCTGTCCTCTGCACGGCTTGATAGAACAGCAAGGTAGTGTCTCATGGAGATGAGCAGACATCTGCTCAGCTGCAAAGGAAGCCTCACCCCACACCAGCCGGGGTGCTGCTGCATCGACTGCTGGCAGCTCTTGGCTGGGAAGGTAGCAGCACGGCCGTGCTGTTCTGCTACAAGACCTGACAACAGCAGCGTGTCACACTGGGACTCTGCTTCCAAGTAAAGGGAGGCCAAGGGCAGGAGCAACCCAGAGCTGCGCACTGCATGGCTCGCTTTCTGCTTTCACAGCTGTTGTACAGGTAGCAAAAAGCCTCAGCAATGGATGAATAAGTTGCCTGGTAAATGGGGCATGGTTTCATCACCTTCTCTCCCAGTCCTTCCATATCATCAGAAATGGCAAACTTTGAAACGCTCAACGCGTGTGCAAATAGAAGGGAGATGTGGCAGGACACCACAGAGCAGGCAGCAAGGACCAGCCCCTGGGCAGCTCCCCATCCTGGGCCAGATCCAGTGCTGCTCAGAGCAACCCGGGAGGGAAATGCAGAAGAGCCATGGGAATGCTCTCATCTCTTCACTTGAAAGGCAATTCATGCTGCACTGTGGACGTCAAGCAGCCTGGGATCTGACTTTGAGGGGCTGCCAGGCCTCCTCAAAGGAATCGCTGCAGACAGACTTGGTGTTTCCAGCACATCTCCCCTGGTATGCAGCAGAGCGCCAAGAAGAGGTGAAACTCTCCTCGCTTCTGGTTGCAAACAGGCTGAGGTTGGGCTCAGGGCCACCTCAAGTGCACAAGGAGGGAACTGAACCTGCAGCACCTGGAGGCGGGGGCTGCGGCACTGGTATTGGGGTCCAGCTTTGTGTTTGGAGGATTATTGGGGTAAGCCTTCACCAGCAGGTGCCCCTCACCAAGAACAGGCTGGAGGCCTGTTGTCTTCTTGTCCTGAAGCTGAACACAGCACCCAAAGACAACTACCCAAACAGCGGCCTTCCTCCCAGAGACCGTAGCCAGCTTCCAGCAGGCACCAGAAACAACAACTTGAACCAAGGCACCTGAAGAACAAGCTGACTTCTTTCTATAATGAGAGCAATAAAGCGCTTCAGTATTTAGTATTTAATAATATTTAAAATATAGTGGCAATAGCCAGGCTTTAACGGCTCAGAGCTGCCATTAAAATTAATAGGGCTACCTACTAATTACCTCTGAGCATCAGACCACCGGGTTCCTCGAGGATTTGCACTCCTCTGCTTTAAAAAACACTGGCTAAGCCTCTGCCCGTACTTCCTCACCTGATTTTAAACAACCCTACAGCACAATGGCCTTTTTTGCTTTTTGTTTCCTTAAAGCAGCTGCGTATTTCAGATTGCCACCCACAAAAGGGAAAAAGCAGAACCACAACTGCACACCACGGCTGGACAAGGGCAATGTCTGATGCAGAGACCAGCAACAAGGTAATGCAAATTTACAAGATCCCTGCTTCACCAGAATGCTTCTTATCAAATACATTGAGTGCTCCCCAGCCCCTCGTCCCAGAAGGTGCATTAACACCCAGGAAAGCACAGGTTAGCTGTTAGCTACTGCAACAATAATGTTTTTTTCCCCTTTTTTTCTTTTAAAGAATCGAGATGCAATTTTGTCAAAGAATAGGAAGCCAACAAGATTCCTCCCAGCCCCCAAAGCAACTCTGCATTACTCCTTCACCACGTGCATGTCTGTGCTGGGAGCCGGAGGTTTCCCCTGCCAGCTGGCCTCAGCTGAAAAGGTCAGAGCAGAACTCAGCCTCTCCTGTACTACCTAGCTTTGATTTGAAACAGGATACCAGGGATTATGCCGTGCCATGCAATAAAAGCAGGATTTTTTTTTTTTTTTTTTTTTTTTAAATCTATCACACACAGCTCCCCTACTTGACCAAGCTCTATATTAGGTGTTTCTTCCCTCCCCCACCTACATCAGGCTAACCCACCCATGGGAAGCCTCACAGCAGCCAGCACGTTGGTGCCGAGTCGGCACGCTTCTGCAAACTCACAGCTCCTGGCTGAAACCCCTCCTGAGCACCAAGCAGCTGGTGCCACTTGGAGTGCCCACAGACACCTCTACGGGGATTTTCAAAACAGAGCACATGCTTCGTTCCATGGTATCACCAGAAGTTTCATTATATCCTTGTCTGCTTAAGGCCTGGCACTTCACCTACATGGAATCCATGTCAAAGTACCCTGCTGAAAGTTCCCACACAACGGTATGCAAAACGGGCTGCTTTCACGTCCGAGCAACTCCCCTCCCGTTCAGAAGTGGGCTATCATGTTTTCCATAACGTGCTCATTGTCTGCACTCAGCCAGCACTGCTGCCATTATCAATGCCAAGTAAACCATGATATTATTATTCTCCCGAGACTTAATCCACAACCCACTGCAGACAATGGGAAGCATCCCCTTCCCTTCTGCAGGCTGCGCACAGCGCTCCTCGCAGCTCTGCTGCTCAAGGACAGAACAGGACACAGTGAGCGCGCTGAGAGGCATGCAGCAGCACAGCACACAGCAAGAGTCCTGGGCTGGGCACAGACTGCTCTCCCTGCAGCAGCAGCTCCTGCACACCCAACCCTGGGCCCTTCCACAAGCAGCACCTGACAGGTTGTTCCACCCAACTCAGCGCTGCAGCAGGGTGAGCACGGGGAGAGCAGGCTGCTGTGCTCCCGCAGCACCTGAACCTCTCGAGTGAGGAAATACTCTAAAACTAATTAAAGACTGATCAAGGAAAGAGAGAGGAAAAAAAAAAATCACAGCGCAAAACCCACGAGACTTGATTGAGTGCCCACAAACCTTAGCAAAATTCTTTAGAAGACAGAATATTTATATCAGCAAAAACATCCAGATTTATAGCAGCAGGAAGAAAAAAAGAAAAGAGGGGAACAGTATGCAGAAAGTGTTGGAAGGGACATAAATCTGCCTGCTCTGAGAGCCATTTCAGCTCTGCACTGTTACATAAACACAACAGCTGGAAACTTTCCACATCAGCGTGGTCTCTTCCAGCTCCCATCACATTGCTCCCCACCACCACGCAGCCCACAGCAGCAATCCTGTGCTCCCAGCTCAGGGCAGGGGCAAAACCCTCTGCAATTAACACACAGACACAGGGCAGCCAAGGATCCACTCCATGCAACACGGCAAAGGAGGCTTTACATTTGAACCCAGCAGCAACTTGCCAATGCTAGGAGAGGCCCTTCTCCAGACAGTGATGCCCAACCTGCAGCCTGATGCAGTGGCACCAGGTTCCATGTGCCATGCTTGGTTACAAGCACGTGGCTGCAACCTTCCAGAAAATTCAGGAACTTTGCAATGAAAGGATCATTTTAAGAGCTTCCAGTCCAGGTGCTTAGAGCTAATTAACTCCATTATTACACTTCAAAGGAAAAAAAAAAAAAATAAAAAATAAAAACGAAAATCATTTTCTTTCCACAGCTATAAAGCGCTGCAAAATCCATTTTATCTCTACCTACCCCATATCCCCCTTACAATGCTTCTGAATGCTGTGCTTGAAATCCTATTAATTTATAGGCATTATAAAAGGCATCTGAAATTAATATTCAAATAGACGAGGCTTCTTTTTTCCAATCTTGGCAAAACGCCGAAGTCCCGCTCTGCATCCCACAGGCACCTGCAGCACAGACTGCATCTCTCACGCCCCAGAAGCCCCCAGCTGCTCTCCTCATCCTCCTCCTACCCAAGCTGTGGGGCTGGCCCTCCCCTGGCCCTGAAGCCAGGCAGCTCCCTGGGGCCAGCACCTTCCTCCCCTCTTTCCCCCTAGGAGAAGCCCATCAGTGCCTCCCAGCTGATGAGCACGGCTGGATTCCCTCTGTCCCATGGATCCCAAATTCCTGCACTATTCTGTGACTACATAATTGTTGAGAGAAGATGGGATGGTAAAGGCAACCCATACATAATTCATTTTTCTCTGAAAAAAACGAAAAACCACTGCAGGCAAACTTTGCACTGTAGTTTTGATTGCTTCATTGAAAGCAACAGTGCATTTTGCTCCAGTGGCTGTCTTGCATGATTCATTGCAAGGCCAACAGAAGTACTGTATTGTTACATTTCAAGATTATCCATGCTACAGCACATAACATTTCCACCACTCCCCCTCCCCAGCACCAGCAGCCCTTTACCTTCCTGTTCTCTCACCAGCATATAAGAAACTCATGAAGAAGCGAAGTGCCCACCCTGCCCCTTCCCTGGCAGGATCCAATTCTCCCTTATGGGGGAGGGAGAAGAAAATTCAGCCCTTGGCAAATTTTCAGCAGCCAATATTCCTTAGAAACATATAGATTTGATTAAAAACGTTTGCTTTCTGTCCAGATCTGGTAGGAGAAAATGAATGGTGCTCTTTGTTAACCATCAATCTTCCCCACTTGTCCATTTGCCAGATGGCACCGCACTTCACAAGAGGAGGAACAATAAGCAAAGAGTCAGTTGTGCAGTGAGTTTGCTTATAATCATTTAATCTCAAACAAGCAAAAGGAGAATAAGAATAGAAAAGGGTAAAGAATATTAACTCAGTGATCATACATCCTTTTTTTCTTTTTTTAATAGAAACCACTCTCGACAACACTGATTGTTTGTTGACATCTCTGAAATTTCTGTTCACCCCAAACTTATTTTGCATTCTCAAGACAGCTGCAAATCGAGCATGACCAGCTTGCTATTAAACAGCAAAACAGCAATATTTATGAGGTGCCACAGCAGGCCCAGCGCAGGGCACTGATGCACATCCCCTCCCTGGACCAGAGAATGCACCGCAGGCTGAGCCCTGCACACTGCAGCAGGGACTTCCCCCCATCCAAACCCCACCACTTTGGTGGGGTCTGCTTTGTCAGGAGGACTGTTAAAAGCAATTCACATTGTTTGCTTTTTGAGAGAGGACTTAACGTGGAAGGCACCAAGGCACAGGCGAGGAACCCTACAGTGCCATTTTCACAGAGTCACACTTCAGAACATATCTGCACTTTAAGATTTGATACCGCTTAACAGCATCTGCTGGTACGGTGCCAACAGCATATGCTGGGAGCAGATAGGGGTTGGAATGCCAGCAACGATGTATATTTTAGACCCAGCTAGAGAACAACAGAGCCGGGGTGCAGTGAGCACTGCAGAGCAAGGAGCAGTGCCTGCAGAGCACAGTGCCATGGGGCTCAGCAGCCCAGGGACCAGCAAGCAGCCCAGCCAGGGCTTGGGAAGCACTGGACACCTGCACTCCCCAGCGATCTCATTCGCAGAACATCCACACATTAAAAGAAAAAAGTTCAAAAAACAGACAAGCTTTGAGAATCTTGGCCCCATCAGTGCTGGCAGAGGAAATAATCCTGGGGGGAACATCAATGCCTGTGCTCCAGGGGGTGGGAGTTAGGCGACCGTGATTCTTCCTTCTGGCTGTGCTGCTGACCTGCTGCTCGAGTCTATTTGCTCCCCTCCGTCCTTCTGTTTGCTCATCTGCAAAATGAGCAAGATACCAATCTCCTGCTCAAAGCATTTTACAACTGTGGTACAACAGCTAAGAGCTGCTGGTGTGAAGAATCGCATCACTCGCAATCTTTTTTCCAGCTGTTAAGTAGTTAATTGCTCAATCTGAAGCCATCAGATGGTTTCCTCCTCTAACCAGTACTTCCTATCAAATTGACATCTTGAAGTATCGCTAAAAACATCTTGCGGAATTAATTGTCTAATTTCTCTACCAACTGCATTCACTCCTCGTCCAACCGCTGGGGGAGATATGAAGGCAGGCAGCAACGAAGCTCTGCAATGGAACGAAGCAGCAGACACAACCCCCCCACGCCTCCAAAACCAACAGAAACCAGCTCACCTGGGCTCCAAACTGCCAAGAGAAATTCCATCTGCCTAACAGGCTGCAGCTACCAGCACCAGCCCTGTGGTTAAGGTCTTACCCAGCACAGAACCATTTCTCTCGGATTCCTTTATGGAGAAAAAAAAAGTCACAGCAAAGGTTGGCAGTGCTGAAGTGGCACCGGGTGAAATGCAGCCCAAGTTGCACACAGCACAGGTATCACCTGCTGATGGGGCAGCGTGGTAGGAGCAGGAGGAAGGACTGCAGCACTGCCTGCTGCTCCCATTGGGCAGCATGGCAGCTGCAGGACAGAGCAGTGTGTGTACAGAGGTTTCCATTTGATCAGCTGTCTTTTTTAAAGTATTTAAGCTGGAGAGTTGTAGGGAGAAGAAACATCTCACTTTTAATAAGCATACAATTTCAACAGCTAGAAATGCATTGCAGTTGTCTGATGAGCCTCAGAGCAGCCCTCAGCCACCCTGCCCTTCCTGACAGTGATGGATTGCATAATTCCAGGAAGTAAAATATAATTATGGAGACAGATGAACAGACACCCAAGAAACAGAATAAAAAGACAGCGCCTGGCCATAAAAAGCAATATTTCATATTTAACATCATTGAAACTAAGAAAATATTATCTAAGAAGATGTTATCTGTGTAAAGACTCTTTGCCCAGCCTGCTGAAATTCATATGGAATGGGTGGGATTACATTCTATGTATGGTGCACTCAATTCATCTGTGCACTTGTTTTGCAGTGGTGCTTTCAGATACCCACACCATCCTGCAGTGCATGGTACGAGCATAACAAAGCTACAGGAACGTAAGTCTTCCCCCTCAGCATACACCACATCCCTCCCAGCTTTCCTCACCCAGCTCACACAGCCCTTCCTGCATCCGACCTCCTACAGCACAGCCCCACATTGCATCCCTAAGGTCACTGCAAGACCTGCTTGGGCAAAAGCAGGGACAAACATGAAGGCTGCATGCTGAGCACTTGTCCTCCCTGGGATGTGATGTGATGGGGCCCATCTCGAGTGCAGAGCTTCCCAGAGGTAATTCCTGAGGCTGTGCAGAGTGCTGGCACAGCACAGCCACTCCTACAGAGTTCATCCAACAAGCTGAACTACAAAGTGCATTTCTCTCTATTTTCAAAAGAGCGTAACAATAACAGAACTAGAGAAAGGAAGAACTCCGATGACAAAAAACGTTAAACAAAAAACAAACAAACAAACAAACACAAGCAGCAGAACAAGTGCTGTGTACATCTATTTCACATGCAGCCTTCCCTTTCAAATCACTTAAGAAAAAATGTTCTCTAGACAGATGGTGTTTTCCCTGTCTTGACTCCAGTTCAAATCTCCTTTTTGGAGAGACCAAGTTTTCCACTGAACTGCACATTATACACCAACAAAGAATAAATAGGCTAAATATAGCTTGCAGCCAAATTGCTGCAGTCTTGTGGTGCAGTATATCCAGAAGTCCTTTAAGGACAGCCAGCATGCTGGCAGCACACCCTGCACCAGGTTGAGGTTCTCCACTTTACATCAGCACCAGCCCTCCCAGAGCTCTCGAAGCATGCTTATTCTCAGACCATGCAAGCTGCCTCACCCACACAGAAGAATGCTGAGGAGCAGAGCATCATGAGGGAGCGTCTGCCCTCGTAGCTCACAGAGGACTGACTGCTCGCTTGTGGAACCGAATGGCTCCATGGGACACTGCCCAGCATCTGGGAAGTCAGGGTTGAAGCTGTCAGACACTGAGCATCAGCACGGCTGCTCAAAGCAGGAGAAAACCCCAAAACAAGCACTGCTTATCTGCAGGAGCCTTGTCTGGGGAGATGTTGAGCACCCTGCAGGATGCTTTGTGCTGCTGCTACCCATGACAGGAGGGGAGAGGAGGAAAGCCTTCAGGTAGCACTGGGGAGTCCGCAGCCTTCCAGCCCTTGATTTGGAGGCAGGCTGCCCAAAGCACAGACACAACACACCTCCAGCAGCCACGTGGCAAACAGTACACTGTACAGCCAGAAACCTGGCCCCTGTGCTCAGGGCAGGAGCCGTGACAGGGGCTCTGCTACTTGTGTGGTGCAGAGCATCAGGGCACGTGGCCAAAGCCGCTCTCCTGGCATCAAAAGTCCCTTTTAACAGGGAAGTAATCAGGGCCAGCGAAAGCCCCATCGACGTTGGTCAGGAAATCTCTGAGCAAAACTTGCTCTGCTTTACATGCCCACTGCTACCCAGGCTGCAAGGTGTGCACACCCAGCAGGAGGAGAGCCAAAGCCCGGAAGAAAGATGCACTGTTTCACATTCAGACACCTTCAGCATCAGCTTCCCCTCGTCCTGGAGGCACAGCGAGAGGGGCTCACCAGGCCTACAACGCTCACCCCAACCAGCACCAAATCCACAGAGCACCAAGCGGCTCACATAGCAGAAACAGACACCCACAGGCGGGCGATAAGCATTGGCCACCTCTGTGGAGCTGGGAAGGTAAGGAGGCAGCGCTCCGAGCCCAGCACCACGCAGCCCACAGGCACAGCGTCCCGGCTTTGTTGCTGGGTCTGTCTTCTGGCAGCAGGTTTTTTAATAATTTTTATTTTGCTAGCACTGAGAGCCAGCCGGCCCCAGGTGAGCTGCTCCCCACGTATGTACCACGCTGCATTTCAGCAAGACAGCCCTGTCACGGCGGCGACGCAGGAAAACGCTTATTGTTTCACATGTTTACAAACAGCCCCTTCAGATCTCCCTTCCCTCTCTGTCCCCTGAGGTAATGCGTATTGTAATAAATTCCTAACTCGCATTACGATGATTTAAACAGCTTTGGAGTGGCATGTTTTAGTGCCGTGATTCAATTGTCTGCCTCTCAAACTGACAGCCCGCTCGCTGCAGCGCCCCGGCGGAGCGGAGCTGCTCCCGCACACACACCGATAAATATGCAGAAGAGCCACACTTCCAGAGAAGGAATTAGCAACAACGTCATCCGAGCTCCTCACCAAGGAGATGGAATAAATACCGCCGGCTGGCCCCGAGCGCATCGCTAGGCTGCAAAATCTTCGCATTCAGGGTTAGCTTTGAACAACGCTGCCAGCAAAAGCCTTTTGTGCCATTTCTGATGAATCCCTGCCATCCGAGCAGAGATCCCGGTGGGCTCCCTGCCATCACACCGCCTGAGCTGCACAGAGTGCCCCGTGCTGGGGGGAGATGCACAGATGCCCACATCTCTGCGTCAGCGCTGAGCAACAACGGCCCACTGACACCAGTGCTGCGCTTCTGCTGTCCTCACCACGAAGAAATCGTCCAGCAACGTGGCAGTGAAAACTAGCTGTTAAATACGGTAATGGCCTCCTTAAAAGGTAGGCAGCAGGTAATAGATCTTGGGTAATTGCTTCATGTTTTCACCTTGCACTAACCCCAAACCATTCGCAAGTGTATTCACAACTTATTAGTCACTACCTGCTTCTCAGCACAAGCCTTGTGACAGAAAACAGCAGCATGAAAGAACTGTGCTGTGATGAAAGCACACTTAGCTGTTACAGTCTAGATCCTTGCTTGTTTGTTGTTTTCTTTTAATTAGGCATATTCTAGTTAAGATGAAAATAAGTTGACTTGTTTTCTTTCTTTTTCCTTCCTACCAAATGTTCGTTCATTTCTTTCCTACCAAATACGACGCTGCTACACTGCTGATAAACCTGCTCCATACTAATATGCCTACTTCGAGAACAAGCCAGAATCTGTGATACTTGGGGTTAGAAGAGCTTTCCTTCTTTTTCCCTTTAACAGTAACTTAATACAGATGTAAGGAAAGCAAGTCACAGCACACCTTCACGAGAGGCTCAGATGGGGCCGGCCCTTGCTGAATCCAACCCCAGGGACCCGTGCTTCACCCAGCACTGCCCCCAGCCTCACCATGTCTTCGAGCACCACAGATACCTCACTGTTTCTTCAACAAGCACAGAAGAACATATGATCCCAGAACAGCGCATGTGCTGGCTCTCAGTCTGGTGAGCAAACAAAAACGTCTTCAGAGTGCAGACAAACTTTTCCTCCTCCTATCTCAGGAAAAATACAAGAGCTCAGACAGGATAGAAGCTGCATTTCAGCACAATCCTCCTCCAAACACTGCAGTGAGCTGTCAAGCCATATTAGCACAGATCTGTCTCATAACTCACTCGGGATGCACTTTTCAAAACCACAAACCTCGGAACATATGTACCCATTGAGATAGGGCATAAAATAAAAAATCCCACAGAAAAGTCAACAACAGTTTATGGGGAAGGATTACGGATGCAAAGAGATTTGCATTTGATATATAAGCAAATCCCAGTGATCTGGATTAAAGCAGGAAAGCCTACTTCAGACATCCAGAAAGGCTGGAGAAAAAAAAAAGAACGAGTAAAAAGTCTGCAGAGCAGTAATTCAGCCCATAGGGCAAACAAAGCCATTACTCCAGCAGTCATAAGGAACAGAGTAGCAAGAAAAGAGGTGTCTGGAAATATTAAAAATGGGAGAATTGGCTTTTCCAAAGAAATTCAAGACTATAACAAGGGAGGTTGGCAAGGAGAGGCCCGGTGGGATGCTCGCCACCAGCAGTTCCTCCAATAAAAGGATGTTTTAATTAACACAGTGTCAGACAAGGGAAGAAAAACATATTTAGACCAGGATCAGCATATGCTTCACTTAGCGATAGCCGTCGTGTTGACAAAGGGCTCGACAGCTGAAGCTACGCCGGTCCAGGTCTAACCAGGTTTTTCTGTAATGCTTCGTACGACACAGGCAAAAAGGTAGGAATTAAGAAAAGTAGGCCTTAGTCTTTTTGGGTGCATTTCAAATCACTCACTCACACATCTATGGAGAAAAACTCTCCTATCCTGTTCACATAACAGAGGTGAAGACAAACCCTGACTGCCCTTCTACAAACTGTGCACTCACTGTGACAACCACTGTTGTTTCCTATCAGAATAAACCTGGTTCCACCTTCATTTTAATGCAGAAGAGACTCCAGCACTGTTACCTGAGGATGCTAGTGGGGGCTTCAGAGAGAAGGGCCTTCAGCCTCCCTCAGCACTTGCCCCAGTGCCTAACCACTGACCAACCGACAAGCAGAGAACTGACAGAAAGGAAATACCCTGATTTGGTACTTGGGCAAATCCTAAACCAGAGAAGAATTAGAAGTTGTTAGATAATGGCAGCAACAAATGCAGCGCTCAACTGCTGAGAGTAAAAGGGAACTAAGTCAGCATCTGACACAGGGAAAACCCCAATTCTTTGACACAAGGTGGGGGAGAGGAAAAAAAGCATCAATCACAAGCTGTCATGATATCCCATTGTTCAGCACTGATAGCATTAGAAAACAGTCACCAGGGATTAAGCCAGCTGAGTCTGTATAGCAGTTACTGACTGTTAAGCAAACGCGTGCTGCCCGGTAACACTGGGTGCAAGGCTGTGATTAATCATTACGATGCGACAGAAGGCACACTACTGTGCAACAGCGTCAGGAGCTGAACTGTGCCCTGCCTCTAATGACAACCTGCTTATCCTGACGTGCTCCATGCTTGTATGACTTGCTCATTTGCTGGTGGCTGAAGCCCGAAGGACGCAGGTGCAAAGCTCGGGGTTGGATCCCCGATGGTGCTTGGCCAAAAAACAGCTTTGAGAGGGATCAGAGTTGAGCATTTCTTCAGGAAACCACCTAAAAGCACCGTTCTTCCTCCCATACCACACTGCTGCAGGTGTTGCTCTGGAGTTACAGGAACAAAATTTGTAAGACAACTGCAGAGGGTGGGAGGCTGTGGTGACAGCAACCCCAGCATTGTTACTGTCTGGTTTTTTACATAAAAAGCAGCAAGGAACCCAAGTTTCTGACTTCAGTGAGTCCACCTTCATAAAGTACCATAAGAAACAAAATCCTATTCTCTTTACCTTCCCTGATACCCACCAAAACTTAATTTCAAGTGGCCTCTAAAAATCCATGCAGGTGGTTATGAGTTCTGCTTCCATCTATTACCAGATTTTTTTTGTTTGGGGCTTAAAAATGGAAGGAAAAAATCCAACAGCTCTGTACCATCAGCAAGGGAAGAAAGCAGGACCTCTTACCTCCTCTGTTTTGCCCACTGTGAGGGGCAATTAGTGAAGTTCTGCACTGCATCCAGCAGTATTGCACAGGAGCAATTATTTATCAAGGGCATGGACAATAGCATCGATTGTTACAAGTTTGATTGATTAAACAGACAAATTGGCAGAGGCTCTCCTTCCCCGCCTGCCATATGTTTCTTCTTAAACATCTGGTAAAGTCTTTGTGTTTCCTTGAGTAACCTAACAGGTGTTGAATCAAATCCTTAATGCTTCAGTTTTCCCATTGGAAGCAGATGGGTGAAGGAGACAGAAGAATATTGCGTTTCCAAGCTCTCTTTCTCCTTCCTCCTCCTCTGTGGAGGCCTCACTAATGGCCTCAGGTAAAAGTAGCAAAGGAGACTCAGTCAACCGTGCCTTTTAATGGGGAGACAATTTGGTGTCAAGGCAAGGAAGTCAGACCTTACTCTACACCAATGTGATTTTTCCTATTTTCCTTCTTTTTCACAGCACAAAGATTGCAAAACAAAAACTTTCCCATTAGCACCAGTGCACGTTGTGAGGACGAGAGCTGAGAATGCTGCCTGCTACCTACGGGCAAGGAGGGCTCGCACGTCCCCCCACCACCGCACAGGGCAGCGATCTGTGCTGGCAGAGCACAAACACAGGTGCCCAGCATCGGCAGGGCACTCCGTTTTGAAAAAACACAACACCACTTTAGCTAATTAAGCCTTATCTGCTTAAAGCTACAGGATAGTTTGATAACAATTAGGAAGGGCTCCCAACAGCCTGTTGGGATCAAAGGCCCTTTCTGCTACAACGTTTAACAAGGAAATCAACACTTTTGCCAAGTAATTTGCACACGCAGCCAAAGTTGTTTCAACTTGCAGTAATATTTGAGTTCTAAATATGTACCTACAGAGATGCAGCTTTAATTCCAGCACTCCGCATGCTCCCAACCCCAACACACATTGCCTTCTATGCAGGAGAGCTTCCACAAGTGGCCTAACAGAATGACACAATTGCTTGCTGCTATTTACTTTAAAAAAAAAAAAAAAAAAAAAAAAGGTTTAGAGGCATAAAAATCCCTCACTGCTTTTTCATTCGTGGAAACAAAATCTTTCCAAAAGGCTGTCTGTGGGATCTGAACCCTGAATGTCACAAAAATTAATGAGAGCTGTGATGCTGAGATACCACACGTGCTTGCAAAATCCCAACCAGACTCTTCTTATGAGTTTTTAATACTAGAGCTGGGGAGCAATCATGACTCTGAAGAGCTGTAATGATGAATGGCTGGGGGACAGTGAATCTAACAAGGGAAAACACAAATTCAACAGCTGTATTTCATAAAGAAACAATAAAACCATGCAAAGCAGTTTTTCTTTTTTAATTCAGTGCTGTGTTTAAAGACACATTCTGATACCCAGTAAATTATGCTCGCATATCTACCACTGATTACTCTTTAATAAAAGCAAGCTTCCAGCAGTGCAGGTTACTCTTCTGGTTCCCTGGGACACAGGGCAGGGCAAAGCACAAGCCTGACTCTCACGTTCCTCCCTTCAGCACAGCTTGCCGTGCTCCAAGGGAGACCTGTGCTCGTGCACCCAGAGCCACCCTCCTGCCACAGCTGCTGTCCTCTGGGATCTGAAACAAACTGATCCTGAAAGCAGAGCCTTTCACCAGGCTGCAGGTATATGGAAACAACGCAGCCAGTGTTACTGAGCCTTGTTTAATGCCCAAGAAGCCACAGTTTATCAGATGTGCTCAGCACAGCTCTTCACAGCCAGGAGCTTGTGCGCCAACCTCAACTTATGTTTGCTCCTTGCAATAAATCAGGAGTAGAGAACAACCGTGTCCTGCCCCTGTATCAGAGCCCATCTGATGTGACAGGGTGACAACACTCCTCCTCTGCTGCCAGGACCCAATCCCCAAAGCCATCTTCCAATTTTCACAGCGCTTCAAAGGGAGCTTTGAGTTTCCACCACATGTAATTAGAGCACACAGCACACCAGGTTCTCAAGTTTTTAATCATATAAGCTTTGAGAATTTATTAACAAGCCAGCAGACAGCACGAGAACGGGAATTAAGAGTATTTGCAATCCTTTCACTACTTCTGTCCGAATGATGATCGTTACATGCAGAGAGACTCCAAGGGCTCACAATTACCGCGTTGCAGCAGCTCCCGCATGCTTAAATCAAAGGCTCAAGGCTTAAATCAAAATCACACTGCTATGTGCTGTAAAAAGGTAGGAAAAAAAAAAAGCAAACAGCTTCTGAGAAATTCTGAGCAGCCTGGCAAGCAAAAAACACAGAGACACCAGTAACTGTCACACGTGGCTTATCCGACCTCAGGCATGTTGCCTGCTTTTTGCCCAGGTCTGGTATCTGTAATATCTAGCTGTAGGAAACTGTTATGTCACAGCCTGAACTGATGACTAAGCACCTGGTGAAGGAGTAGGGAGGGAGGAGCCCAGGAAGCACAAGTGCAAGCAATTCACCTGTGCTTCCCACGTGACCACAGGGTGGATCCAGGGTCCACCCCCCTCCCCTCACCTGGGCTCATTAAAGTCCTCCAACAGGAGAACATCTCCTGGCTGAAGGCGGCCTCCTTGGAAGGAATATCACCAACAGTGCTTTGCCTGGTATTGCAAAGAACTTGTCAGCAGCAGCCTCACTGCCTCACAGCACAAACACTACAGATAAAGCTGCTGCAGGACAAACACGGCCATCACCTACCGCAATGGCCACAGGGCTCCTTGGAGCAAAGATTAGAGTCGGTCAGTCACAGGAGGACAAAGGTTGCCTGAAGGCAATTTGACTGATGCTCTCCTTAAACATCCTCACTTAATACTGGTGTCAAAAATAGCTGGGATTAACACAACAGAACGGTCAGGCCCACCGAAGGTACCAAAAAAGTCACAGTGAGTGCTAACTGAGAACAAAAAGATAACATTACAGGAAATATATCAAAACCAGAAGGCTCATTTCCATTTCTAACAAAACAATTTAAGGCTCAAACATAAAAGGATAAGGAGCACCCAGGTAAAGTTCCGCTGGCTTCCCCAGCGTGCTTGCAGAGATGAAGAAACTAGTCTGATTCCTCCAGTTTTGGCAGCAGGACTTTGATCCTCCCTTCTGCAGCCCGAGAAGAGCAAAGCAGCACTGGGCATTCTTCTCCCTGCACCCAGCACCTCCACTTCCCCTGTGAGCAGAAGCCATCCTCACCTTGGCCAGGTAAACCCTTACCTCCCACATTACTACACCACTTAGATAAGCACCCTGTTATCACTCCAAGAAATGCAGGAAAGTTTTGCAAACACGATAGCAGTGGCAGGCAATGCAGCTAAGCAGAAAGCTGCTGTCACAAGGCCTGCCAGACCCCTCCACCTTCCAGCTTGTACATGGGTGCCGGAAGAAAGGCGAATGTAGACAACCATGCTTGGGGAAGTCATTAACCACAATCGTGAGATAAGCAGGTTCCACACGGAGGGCTGAGCAGCAAACAGATGGGAATTAGGGTTGGAAAAAAAGGGGCAGCCATACATCCAGCAGCAAGGCTGCAGACACTGAAGAACTGCATCTCGCTTTCTGCTCAATGCAGACACACGCAGCCCATCCACGTGCCTGACCCGGGCATTAGTGCTGCAGAATAGCTCCCACAAGTTAATTCCACTGCCAAAACCTCACCAGCTAGTTCTAATCCTTTTAAATGGTGGGGGATTTCTGCTGATCTTCTATATCTAGGGATCAAACCAGCAATGCAGAAACAGGAAAAAAAAAAAATGAGTTTAGGTTGATTTAGCACTGGGTGGATTTTCACTTGAGCAATGAAGTTAAATGATGCATAGGTTTGAAATAAAACCCATCACACTTTTTGCCGTGAGCATCTTGGGAGGCCTCCTCTGAACAGCACCAGGAGCTGAAGGATCCCATCGGCCAGCCCTCCCCTTCACAGCTTCCTTACTCACACTTACACGTGCTTAGGAAATCCCCCATGTCGACTTGGATAAGAGATTTCCTTTTCACACCGTTTTCCCCTTAGTAATAGCGTTAGCATGCAAGCAAGGCCGTTCTGCTTGGACACTGCAATATCAGAAACAACCCCAGCTCCTCCCATTACAAAGCAGTCCGATCTGTCAGCGACTTCTGCAGCGACTGAGCTTTCTCACACCGCTCTCCAGTGCGCTGAAATATCAGAATTAAAAAGAACCAATACCACGTGAACTAAGCCGGATTTAATAACAACTGTCAAGAGAACGAAATTAATAGTCTCCCATTTCCACACTTCCACAATAAAAGCTTTAATTTCTGGAAGAACTGCCGCATCCCCGGTGTATTTGATCCGCTTCATTAGTTGCCAATTTGGAATCAATGCTATCAGCACACAGCGGGCAGGCTCGTTTGAAGATGTGAACCAAGATGGCAGGGGATGGCCCCAGGCTGCCAGGGAGCCGGGCACACCAGCACCCACGGCTCTGTGATATTGCTGTCACTGTACTTTGCCCATGAGTGGTTCAAGAGCCGACTGCCAAGTCATTCCCCAGGTTTATTGACACTGCAAACTTTATTGAAATCTGATTTATAAACACTGTTCAGCAAGTCTGCGATAAACTCCTAAGTAATTACACAAACAACCCAGCAGGCTCAACCTAAAGCTCAGCTCTAGTCTGAACTTTTTTTTTTTATTTTAAAAGCACAGTTCCAAGAGCATGAGTAGCTCGATGCAATTCAGCTGTGTGGGACAGCATGCCAACAAAATACATCTGTCACTAATAAAAATAACAAAATGGAGCCTGTGTAGGGCCTGTACTCATGCACCAACTTCCACTCATTCCTACCAAGTTAGACTATTAATAGCACTGCCGATGCAGCAATAAAGCAAATACTTTTAATAGCTGTATGAGAAGGTTTACCAGGCAGACAACAGCAATGCATGCACTGCGCAAAAGCAGCCGTGTGTTTCAATACAGCAGAGCTACAAAACGAAGCCTTGCAATGCACACACCAACTCATGCACTCCTTGCAATTGAGTCTCAGTCATTCCTGACATCATCCCAGTGATGGCTCAAGGAGCTCCTGCTAACAGCCTCCGGGAGGAGCACGGGTACGGAGGCTGCAGAAAGGCAGTGGAGAGCAAAGGAGAAGTGACAGGAGGTGAGCTGTCAGCTCCACAGCAGCTTCTGCTGCACAGCCCCACTCACACCTCTGGGATCAGCACAAAGAAATGCTGAGGATGCTCCTAAGCAGCAAACTTTTGGGCTATGAGCTTTGTTATGGATTCAGGAGACCTTGGCTTCTCCGACTTTCAGGAACAAGACTGAGTTTCCCACTCTCTGCTCAGACCCCAAGCACTATGAGTCAGGAGCCAAACACCTGACAGCAGCACAGGTCTGCGACAGGGCTGCTTGGCAGCACAGAGCAGCAAGATGAGGGCTGCCTTTTTCCCTTTTATTTCTGATTTGCAGATTTCCTCTGCCTTCTCAAATTCTTAGCTCTTGAACATGTAAAGAAAGCCGGTAACTGCATAGGGCAAACTACTCCAGCACTATGAACATGTCCAGGAAATCAATTGAAAAGTTCTACTTTCATAGAGGGAAAAAGGTTACTCTGCTTTAACAACTTTATCTCAGCAACAAATACAGGAACTTTGCAGAACAGAGCCCACTGCCTCCAGGAAGCACTGGCAGCAGAGCACAGCTGGCCACCCAATACATTCCTCCCTGCCTTTTGTTTGCTGGGTAACCACTGTCTCATAAATTAGCCACTTGGCTAGCACACTAATTGCCAAAGCATCACTTTGCAGCCAGAAGCAGCCTTTTTTCATTGTCAGCCTGTGTTCCTGAGCCCACCTCTCTTATGGACTAACCACTGGGAAGCCCAGAGTAAGTGCCCTTGTCACCCAGGATCTTATTTCTTATGGTAGCCTTAATGCTCTCAAAACACTCCATCCCTAACTTGTGTGCACTTCCACCAATTTACTTTCCTTACTACAGATTGCAAGTGAAGAAGTACACTCACTACCACCAGAAAACAAGAATGCTGGAAGTTTATTATTCAAGTTCTTCACAACAAATTCCCTCAAAGCTTTTGAGACTGCTTTAGCAAACTGCCACCCACAGCACAAAGTGAACATTCTCTCTTGGATCTTTTTTTCCTTTCTGGTCAGCCACCTTTGCTCTGCAGACCTTTGAGACGCAGCTCTCAAGGCAGTCCCATGCAGCACAGCACAGACCTCACTGGGATCTCAGCAAGCTGCCGCAGCAGGGAAACATTTCTGTATTTAGCCACCCATGGGTAGGCTTGAAGCGTGCTTCACAACGTACATATTTAACTCAGCGATTGGAAATTGGGTCCTTGGGGGGTTCAGCTTCTCAGCACCTGCAGGGAACCAGCCCCTTGGGGACAGCACGGGCTCCTGGAGCACCACGATGCTCCATTCCAGGCACAGCACTGCTCTGTGCCACGCACCTCCTGCATGCAGGGAACCAGACCCGGGATTCTGCGTCTGAGCACAGCTCCCTTCTCCCCCACTGTTTTGGATACAGGAACTGACTCATCCATATGTTTTTCCCCCCTCATTCCAAGGAAGATATGAAAGATAATACTCTTCGTTTCAACATTTAATCATATGCTTCATTTAATAATGAGTCCAAGAATAATTTAATCCTGGCTACCAACATAAAAGAGAGATTGTTCCTTTCGCTTGACTACGCAAGAAAATAAAAAGCCTCTGCTGTTTCTGGCTGCTCTCAGGCCTGGGTGCTGCTCGCCCGACTCCTGACGTAAATGCCAGAGCTCCGATCAGAGGCAGAACCCGGCCGTGCGGGGGCTGGGGGGCTCAGGATGCTCCTGAGAGCAGCTCCACCTGCCCGCCTCCCAGCACTGCCGGCACCCTTGGCCGGCACAGCCTCGCTTATGAAACGGGAAGCTGACATCTCATGGCACGTCGCCTCGTGCTTCGGTGCAGAAAAACACGTCACGTGCCACAGATCTCTGGAAGCGTCACCGCTCCCTTATGGTGCGCCAGCTCTTGCCAAGAATAAATAGGACAGAGTCCAGCATAGGAATCACATAACATTTGGCTCACTGATAATTTTTCTGTTACTGTATGTTATTATACTAAATGCACTGCTCAGGTACTGTCCACTCTGGAAAAATCTCATTAGCTATGAAAAAACTTGGACTTGAATATAAGGTGATTAATAATCCAGAATGCCTTGCTTAGATGCTCAGTTCTCAACTTGAAAGGAGTCCAAACCCCTGAAGACCACGAGCACTCACTTCTTGCATACTGCATTTACGTGGTTGAGCGATCCCCCCAAACACACTCCTCCTAGGACAAGCACTCCTTGTTCTCCTTGCATTTGGGAATGCTCTCAGAGCTGGACAAGGGGCAGACAAGTCCCAGCAGTTTACCCATTTATAAAACACAAGAATGACAACACCTATTTTAAAGGCAGATACTTTAAATAAAACTACTTCTAACTTGGCAATATTTGTGCATTTAAATGCTCTGCTTTGTTTTTCACTTAAAAGGTTTATTTTCAGCTCACCCATCTTTCTTCTTTTAGAACATTTCTGTTCATTATTACACAGGTGTGCTCCCACACTTAAATCCCTCTTCCTCCTCTGTTTCTCATTCTGCATACTTTACTTTGGGAATGCTAAGCAGAATTTATCACCTGTTTCTGGAAAAAGAGCGTTTCAAATGTGAATAAGAGTCCTTCAGAGATAAAGCATCCCAGGTTAAATCTAATGATGTCCAAGGGAATTCTATGCAAGTGATGAGCCGCCTGCTAATATGTCGATGCTTTAGGGAAGAAAAATATCAATTAAATTTCATAGCATGAAACCACATATTGACCTTGAAAGCTATCTGTAACTTAGTTTAAACTTGAAAACTCAAAGTCTAAATCAGAACTTCTGCCCTAATTGGTTTTAGCTTCACTAAGAATGGCACAGCTCTGTAGAGACCATAGAAAAATTAACAGAATACATCTGAAAAAAAAAAAAAACCTCCCTAAATCCTATTAAGTGTTTAACTGTGACATTTGTGTGTGCCTCTCATCTCCTTCCCTTGGGTTTTGGACACTGCCTCTGGAGATATCAGTCCTCCTTTTCTCATGCAGCTTCCTGATAACACCAAAAAAGAGCCAAGGGCCAGGACAGCACAGCAGCCTCGCACCAATGCCACGCGAAGCTTTCCAAGAGGAGTGCTTCCTTCCACACTGGGACAGCTGCCTGCCAGCACCATCCCATACCCACACACAGCCAGAGAGGGCAAGTCAGGAAGGAAATCCACTGCTGGTAACTGTTTGGCAGATCAGACAAAGCCCAGGAGGTAAATCTTGCACCTGGAACCAGACTTGATCTTTAAAGCCTCTCCCACTGCAATGCCCTTTGCTAAGCAAGCTGGAATTTGCACCGTGCCAGATCTTCAACAGGTAGGGCCTTCTTATAATTACCATTTTTATCTGTGCCAATCTAGCTGCTCAGTCTGAGAACATTTTTGTGTTCAGTTAGCATACTGTTTTCTGTAGCAGGAAGAAAGGAATATGAGAGTCACAACAGCTTCTCTACACTACAGGATTCAACTGTACAGCTCTCAACATAATACTCTGGATTCTCAAAATTCAAAAAGAATGTGATATATGCACTTCTTTCCCAGTTACAGAGGCCAAGCAAAAAAAAGTCTGGGGCGTTCATTCTGAATAGAAACGCTAACAGCAACAGATCCATAGGAGCCAGATACCCAAGCCATCACACCCAGAAGGGGAAGGAAGCCCTGTTCTCTAGCCACACTCTGGACCCAGAGCAGCCCAGCTCCCTTCTGCAACACAGCTTGCTTTTCATAGGCAGTCACAGCTGGGCAGCAGAGCTGCAGGGGCTGCTGCTCTCCTCGCTGCTGGAGGGTGACCAAGCCTGCCTTCTCCCCAAACAACTCCTGGGCTGTGGAACAAATATTTCAAAATTCCTCCAACATTCCTCGGAGGTTGAATTAAAATTCGCGACACCCAGGCTGACAGAAGGGTGCAATGTCACAGCAGCACAGCTAGGTCCCAGCCAGCAGGTGCCAGGGGACCGGGCACGAGGAGGACTGCACAGGAGAAGTGCCACTACACAGTGGCTGGCAGCAGCCAGGACTCCCAGGTCAATGAGCTGGCGGTCAGAGCAGATCTCCCAGGAGCTGCCCAGGCCCAGCACCACCACAGCACTCAACTGCTGCATCTTCCTTAAGTCTCTGTATAAGGGGATAAAACGAGATGCTGCGGTTCAATGACACAGCCCAGAGGGAATTAAGGTCTGACACTTCCCTGCTTAGAGGGGATAGAGATAAGCCTGGAGCGAGCTGTTACCTAGAGCAATGCCAACATGCAAAGCCTACCGTGCACACGTTGGGATTGTGGCAACGTTCCAGGAATGGACATAATTTAACCAGGGTGCAGGGAGGGACAGACAGCGCCCTGCAGCACTTGTTTGTGCCACCACCACTGCCACCACATACCCAAGCTGTGGCTCTTCCTGGAACTCACCAAGTTTCGAGCCATTCCCCAATTTCTCCAGTCACATCAGCAGTTTTATCACATCAGTGGAAAAAAAAAAAAGTGACAATACAAAAACCCCTTTGAGCACTTAATATCTGGGTGGGGGTTTAGTATCACTAAAGCCTCTCGCTGGTTTTCAATACAGCTTTATTTTAAGAAAGCATCTATTATATGAAGCTTGGCTTTGGCAGGCACAGCAGAAGCCCGGCCAGTGCTGAGAAGGAGGTCACTACTCAAAGTGCACCATTATTTTGTCATTTTTTCACATTCTTTAATAAGAACTTAGTGAAAAAGTTTACTGCTTACTGGAAGTTACTTATCTTCTGATTTCTGCATTATTCCACAGTCAGGATACAGCCTCTCCCTTTCTATCCTCCTACACAGATTGAGCAGAAACATTTTCTAGCAGTTAATTCAAGCCAGCTATTTAGTTCTTGCTTGGCAATGTTTTCAACAAGAGGCACGTCCAGCCTCCAGGAAAACAAGTTATGCAGCAAGAGGGTGGGACACTATCAGAGAACACATAATAAAGTAAATACCAAGCATGACCCACAAAAGGACAGGATAACTAAGAGAGATTGTTTTCGTAATAGTGTACATTAAAGTCATTAATGCTGATGTGAAATGCAAAATTCCTCACGGGCTGTTTGTCATTCTTTGCCATGGAGGTGGAAGGCCAGGCTTGTGTCCAAACACACGTCTCAGAAGGCCAACAAGTGGAAGATCCAGCCAGCCATAACCCAACACCCAAACAAGCCGACCAGAAAGCTTAAGCACAACGTCATCAACTCAACTCATGAACTTTCTACCAAGTATGTGAGGAAGAACAACTTCACAGCAGTTTCTCCTCTGTTGCACTCGTTGAGTTTGATGGATCCTAAAGCTGCCCCTTGATCAGCCGGGGTCCTGCTGGTACCGTGGAGGGAGACTGCTGTGCATCTATTGATTTACTTCAGCCTAGCATTTCCCAGTTGCCCAAGAATCAATTTAATATCATTGCTGAAAGCAATAAGGATAAAAAAGCCAGACGGATACCTTTGATCTGTACAGTCCTACCTGGCACCAGCAGCTAAAGCACCGCTGAGAACCTCCTTAAGACTTTTTCCCTTCCCTAGGATTATTTTGCAGTTCATTCAATAAAGCAGCAAAACAATTTCCTGACAAACTAGGAAACGAGCATTGGACCAAATTCAAGAACCTCAGAAAATATTAGAAACAGAGGTTTAACAGAAAGCGCTTGGAAGCCACTGACCTTACAGACAAGTCAGACTGTCATTTCCTCAGCCATCAGCATGTTCAAAGGGCAAGGGGGAGACAAAGAATCCTTGCTACGACATGCATTTTAGTGCATTCCACCTCAGACCTCCAAATACGAGTCTGAGAGTCGCACACATGGCAAGCCTCCTTCACTAAGCCTCTGCCATAATATCCTGCTGCAAAAATACTGCAATTGGAAAAAATATATTTGAAGTCTAAGCCCCCTTTAGCTGCACAGGAAATTCTCCTACACAATAGCTGGGCAAGGAAATGACAGCATCACGTTCAACTTGCAGTGACAGACAAGTTACTTCAATAAGTCCAGCCCTCTGTTCTCCTTCTGGAGGTAAAGGCTCCAATGCCCACTCAGCTGCATGGACCACAGGCTCCTTGCACTGTGAGCTGTCCCCCATCTCCATCAGCACAGCTGGCATCAGCTCACTGCAGTCCAGATAACTGCTGTGCTCTTCTGCATCAGTTCATCCCCCTTTGCTTCCAAAAACACATTTTTGTACTGTACGATGCCTTTTATAAACAGCCCAGTTGAAAAAAAGCTAGCGAAGCTCCTTAAATATTAATGCTCCTGCTTCATTCTCCAGAATGTGATGCTTCCACAAAGATACCACCCCAAAACACCAACAAAAAAAAAAAACAAAAAAAAGAAACCAAGAGTTGCTGAAGATCTATTTTCTCTCCTGCAAATTAACATCAATTGCTCCTACTTAGCTCTAAAAGTTCACTGTCAGTCCACTGACTCAGAGCAGTGCCTAAACAAAGCAGTATTTCTGTGCAAC
Organism: Phasianus colchicus; assembly: GCF_987193195.1. Lineage (NCBI taxonomy): Eukaryota > Metazoa > Chordata > Aves > Galliformes > Phasianidae > Phasianus > Phasianus colchicus. The sequence goes on along the minus strand of NC_143453.1, from coordinate 11,491,963 downwards.
AACTGTTTTGAATTTAATGCCCAATGACCAAGTCAGTGTTTTGCTCCTGGAGCAGCTGTCAGACATCTCTGTCTCTACAGTTACAGCATGCAACCCTGCAAGCAAGGAACTGGAGAAAGCTCATGTTCATTAGGGTTCACTGCTCACCGACTGGAGTCTGCAGCAGGAATGAGGTAAGGCGCTCACAGAAAATAACGTACGTCATGGTGCTTCCTGCCAACAAACTGCACCATTTCTTAAGGTCTTAATTCTATTTTCAAAATGCCCAGAAGCTTTCAGCAGTGGCCAGCACCAGCCTTCACCAGGACGTGGCAGTCACCCATCCTCTCCAAAGAGAGGGTGCCGCTCACTGAAGGGAACAAAAAAGTGATGTCAGCTCATTTATAGGACATAATACTGTAGCACAACTTACTCCTCTCTGCAGGATAAATGGAATACATAGCCAATTGACATGGGTTTTTGTTTGTTTGTTTTACAAATAAACCAAATATCATGCAAGTGCAGCAGCTCCTCAGGCAGTGCCATGAGCAGGACAGAGCCCTCCTGACCCTGCCCAGCTGGAAGGGGCAGAGGCAAGCTGCAGCACAACACACACACGTGCCAGGAGGCCGAGCAAGCAGGGCACAGCACAACACTGCTTCACCCCGGCTCAGGGTAACGCAGATTGGCGCTTCTCGCTTTGTCTCACTAACAAGGTTCGTATTAGCAGCAGGGAAACCGGAGTCATTTCAACAGCTCACCAGAAAATCTAGGAATTGCTCCAGGACTCTGTGAATAAGAAATCAAGTAGAAGTGCTGCCACACAGTTTTCATGCACTGTTCTTTTTGTTTTGGCTCACAAGATATTAGTGGAAGGTAAAAAGAGATGAAGGCGTCAGCCCCGATCCAGGAGAGAGCTGTGGGAGGTTTCCAAGTCCTTCCACTGGCATCCCATGGGACTCCCCATTTCCTTAGTGGTAAACAGGCAGGGTTGTCTCTGCAGGACTGAGCTGGAAGCAGCACATCTGCTTTTACTGACAGCAACACTTGCTCTTTAAATTCCCAACTTGTCTCTCTAGCAAACAAGCAGGCACATAGCAGGGTACACACCAGGTTCCCTTGCACCAATGCACGTCCTCCTCCCAGCAGGCACCCTGATGGGAAGAAGCTGCTTACAGCTCCACACAGTTCTTTCCAGAAACAGACACCAACCATTTCCATCCAGAGCTCTCACACGTTTCCTTTCGAGAACCACTCTGGATTTTTCCAGTATTAAAGGGCGGTTGTTTAAGCACTTACAATCTGAAGTTATCCACCAGCCCCACAACTTATGGGGGGCACTGCCAATGTGTTTGAACAAAGTGGATCAACACAGTGAGCAGCTGCCCTGAGTATGTGCACTGAAAGGAAAAGCCAGCAGCATACCAGGATATTAGCTGATTCTCTGTCCTTCCTTCCCTGCGTTTACAACCTGAGCACATTAAGTCAGTAACACACGTTAAACAGCTCACTCTATAAACACCTATGTGACCACTGCCACTTTCAGGCTGATTTTGAAGCGCAAGAGTACCCACTATTCAGAGGGCACCACAAAAGAGGACAGAGTTCTAATTTTAGCAAAAAAGCACATTGTCACAGCACCAACCTAAAGCAGAGCTACACAAATGCTTCTGAAAACACAGCCCTTTATGTACCCCATAGAAAACTGAAATCTTTCTAATTGTCACAGAAAAAGATGGCCTGAGAGTAATCCCTGGCAGCAAAAGCAAAGCTCTGTTGGCACGAGGCTGCGGGCAGAGCAGGAGCACCAGCACACCAACAGCACAGCATGGCCGTGCAGGCAAACAACAGCTGTCCAGCAAGCCTGGGCTCTGCTGTGTTGCTCAAAACCCAAAGACACTGATTACAGTTTCTAAAATGCCCATGTCAGTGACACATTCCAGGGTTTTGTCAAAGCCAATGGCTTTCATCGGTGCTGCTACGCACACAGCAGCCATCCCAGCAATGCAAGCGGGCGCCCAAGGAGGGATGGAGAGAATTTCATCACGCGCCAGTTCTGCACCAAGACAGTCATTATTGATTCTCATCAGACACAGCTAGGCAGACAAAGGGAATAACTTGAGCCAAATAAACCCTTAATTTTTTCCCCACTGAGATAAGACTACAATAGTCTTCCAATCTTTAGCTGTTTTCCTCCATGAGAGTCACACATACATGCTTTTTATTATTTTTTGGCCCAGCAATTAGATGATTTCCAGTTACTTCCAGAGATGTTGCAGGATGACTGAACTGCAGCTAATTTGTTGCTTCTCACTAAGACGGGTGCAGGAAAAACACAGCAGGGTTCTCCAACACCACACAATGCAGCTCAAGTCTGCACTTTTACAGAGGCTCCTATGCTGCACTTCATTTATGAGCTCCTTCCAAGAAGGGAGCTCTAAGTAAAAAAAATTATATATAATCACTGATTTACAGAGAGGAGAGAAAGCAGCTCAAGCATTCCCTTCCAGGAGATGACCAATTTTCCAGCAGTTTAGCCACACAAAAAGCAGCTTCAAGATCTGGATTTCCTTCAAAGCCACTAAAGCAAATCAAAAGATTACAGCTGCAACAAGCTATCCATTAGCTCTAATTAGCAAGTATTTGCTACCTGGCTTTAAAGCTTCCCAACTTGTTGGTAACAAACTGCAACGCTGTAGCAAAAAGTATCAGTAAGCACAGCACATGGAGGGCTGAATACATTTCAGCAGAGCCTGCGGGGGAATTTTTCTTTGCTGCTTCAATTCCACACTCACAGCTCTGCTCCTGAAGAAATGGAACATTTCTCCCCATATTACAGCTGTGACAGTTTGTTCATTAAGCGCTTTGAGATCCACTGCTACAGACACAGTTACACCACATCTGATATTCACTGTGTCGTTTGTGAACATTCATTTATTTCAAAACAGTGTTTGGAAATTACAAACATTGAAATCCCCTGAGCATTGTGACCATGCCCACAGTGAAAACACAGCTGGCATCAGCAATACCTGCACACATTTGGGGCTGTAATTCCTAAAAGGTTGTGCAATTCCCCAGCACACAGACAACTGCACAAAGCCTCAAACCAGTACATTCAGGCCAGCTGCACAAGTGGGAAAAACATTCCCCAGTGCAGAAAAAGCACCCTGGTGTGAGGAAGGAAGTCTGAGCTCCCCCAGGCTGCCCCTCCTGCTCCAGCCAGCGATGCAAGCTTTACCTTTCCTGCTTTATTTCTGCCCCTCAGAAAGCAGGAGGCACCCAGCCCATAGAGAGGCTGACAGAGCAGGGAAGGCAAAGGGCTCTTCTCCCATTCATCTTGCCTTGTAGAGGCTTTTCTACCTTCAAGGCAAACCTCCAGTTGTTTTCATAACAAAAACAAACAAAAGAAACCAACAAAAAACAACTCCCCTATTTCTCTTTCCACATGGTATTACATACCAGAGTGCTCATTTCTGAACACTGCTGTGCCCAAACCTAGCATTACAGTGCACAATCTATTCAGTGCCACGCATGTGCAATTTCACACCTGCTCATCCCACACCCAGACGGCCCCAGAGCTCAGCAGCCATCCCAACACAGAGCCGCTCAGAAGCCCCCGGCCCCAGCTCGGCCCTCCTGAGATTGCAGTGCTCTGAAATACAAGCAGCTCTCAGAGCCAGGATCCGCACAAGAGGCACACCTGGACTCCTCTCTGATATGGAAAGCTACAGAGCTGCTGGGTTTGCTGGAAGAAATCGCATGATACCGGCATCTTCCTCCAGCATTCACAACACCCAGGGAAGAACAGAGCACCAAAGAGGAGGAGGAAGGGCCAGGAAGAAAGAGAGCAGTGCTGCAAATAGTCTGTGCAAAAGGGGAAGAGCAAAGAGAAAAGCAAAACCATTTGCTGGTCACTGAATCAGCGCTGTAACCCGACCCTGGCTGCACTGCCACCAACAACACTAGTTACAAGCAGCTTCCATTCAGCAGCTCTGGCCAAAAATAAACAGTGCCGGCTTTCCTGGCTGCTTGCTTGGGTTTTCTCTCAGTGTTTTCCTTCTTGCCTCTTCTGGCTAATTGGAATATGCTCTGCTTCCTCCAACCAAGTTCCTCACTTTGTTTCTGCCCACTGCCTCACTAGAACTGGAGCAGTTTCTCACAGCATACAATCAGCATAAAAGCTGTTTGTTCCAAGAAGGCCATAGCAGCTTCTCAGCATTTCTGTGGAGCAACCAGAGGAGGGATAAGAGGATTAAAGCAGGTACACAGCAGCAACATCATCGCCCTGTAAGTGCCTCCACTGCCACGGGCGCTGCCACTGTCCCAGCAATGCTTCCCTCTTTTTCCTTAGGAATCACCTTGCAAACAGCTTTAGCAGCAGCTGTTTTAATGCGGGCAAAAATACCCATGCTGTCCTTACTCAGACACCAAGCGTTTGGTCTGTTGGGGTGGTTTTTTAATTAAATTCACTTATTACACAATCCACACAGACAGGAGAACCTCAAACCACCCCCAGCCTACAGAAGCAAACAGCCACGCTTCCTCACTTCAAGAGACTCCAGCCCAGCAAATCACAGAGCATCGCCCTGCTTCCTGTGCAGGCTGCCAGGCAGCAGCCCACCTGCATCCCTTCCTCCCTTCTCTACTTATGTGCTCTGCTAAACCCCCTCCCTCTGGCCGCCTGTGCCAGCAGTCACATACAGATACCAGCAGACAGAGGCAAAACAGGCTTAGACATTACTCACAATGAAAGGCAGCTTATACCAATAATGAACCGAACTGCTAAACATGATGATGATGCTCTAAAGATGGTACACAAATACATTTACTTCTGGAAGAAACTTCCACGGCCACAGCATGCACTGAAACAGAGGTGTTTTGAGGTGTTGCAAGCAAAATAATTTAATAACCACTGCAGCACAGCAAGAATTATGAAATGTGACCTAATGGTGCTGAAAGAGCAATTAAGAAACCCAAAAACAAACCAACTCATTTAAGGTTTAGGGCTAGCCTACTTGTATAAGATGCCCTTTCTTCCTTCCCCTCTATTCTGCAATGCAAGCAAGCAAAAGAGGAAGGAGCAGTTGTGCCGGGCCGAACAGCACGGCTCTGACCCAGCCGCTGGGAAATACATTCAAAGGCCCTTTAAAGCTGAGCTATTTTAATATGCTCTCTTTGCTCTTTAATTTGTTCATTTCTTTGAAACACCTCATGTCCCCTGCACTGTCACTGCAAGGCACTCCAGAGCCTGGTGGAGCCCTGCCACTTGATTCAGCACCAATAGGCACATTTCAATAGGCAACGCCACTTGAAAGGCTACAGATGAAAAAAAATGTTCAAACCAGAGGATGAAATGCAACACTGTTTATTTCTATCCAAGTCCTCATTTCTGTGGCCGCTACCATAAGCAGGAGCCAAAGAAGGGAAGGTTTGAAGCCTCTGTAATTAATTCTTAGTGGTTTTAGAACAGCTAGAGATTTAAGGTAGACAAGATGCAGCACTGGAATCAGAGGCAAGCTGCTGGGCTCCTCGCTCTGCTCACTCTGGCATCACATAAAATATAGAATTGATTTCTCAAGGAAAATAAAAAAATTGGAAAAAACCCATCCCCATATGCCTCATTAACCTATAGAACAAAACTAAACAGGTGTGTTGGCCCAAATCACAGCTGTACTCCGGTATGGCAGAGGAAGTACAACAGAACCATGATTTTGTATTTATTAAAATTCATTTACTACAATGCCATCAAAAGGACCAAAGGGCTGCTAACAAGGACCTCTCTAGAGTCAGAAGCATCACCTTCTACAAGCACATACAGATTTAAAGAAAAATTAAAGATAAATTTAACATTACTTTTGAAAACATCTATCATTCTCATGCAGGATTTCCCCCCCCCAACTCTCTTTCCAAACTTCCTTATTAAGATCTTATGAAGTTATAACGAAACTTGACAATAAAGCACGCGGTGTCAAAGCACTCCTTCAAACCAGTAAGCCTGTAACCAGAGAGCTTCCAGAGGCAGCACAGCCTCCCCTCGTGCCCCCTCAGACTGCAAATGCTCCTCTTGCTCACAGGGCCTCAGCACATCTCAAGGCAGGGCAAAGCACTGGCAGCTCCCCAGCACTACTACCAGCAGGCTCAGCTGAACGTTTCTCACACTCCTCTTGAGATAGGCCAACAGCATTAAAGATGCTCCTCCGGTCACACACTACAGAGGAGGAGAGAAAAATCAGCACTGAAACTGTTCTGATTGGAGGAAAAAAAGCAGAGACCCAGAAAATAAATCTCAAAAGGATGATTAACCTGCACCTTGGTGTCCTCTGATAACAGCAATTCATTCTCCAAGTTCTGTAAGAAAAGAACTCACTTCAGGTTGCATTTAGGCATCTCCTCATCCCCTCCCTTTGCCTTTGGACTGCTATTAACTCCACACGCTGCCCTCGTACCTCAAGCTGTCCTCTCACTTGTGAAAACAGCAGTGAAAATCTGCAAAATCCCAGGGGACCTGCACTTCAGGTGGGCTAGCAGCTGAGTGACAGGGCAGCCAGAGACACCCACCAGCCTGCTCCGTCATTCAGAAAGCTCAGCCATGCCAGATGTGCAGATGAGGAGCAGCATGTCATTTCTAGCCATTGAAGTACGCTAAATCTTTGTCATCTTTTGTCAGCCTGGCAAACAAAGGAAAAACAAACACTTTGGGCAAGAACTGCTCTGCACTCTTTAATTCTAGACCAAAAGAGCAAATAGCTGGTGGCACTCACAGGCAGGATCCCTTCCTGGTGCAGCATGCCTGACACATTGCTCATATCTGTGCAGCCGCAGCAGGAGCTGCAGACACTGGTTCCTCATCACAAGGATCCGGAGCCCCAGGCCATCACAAGCACAGCCTGCAGAGCCTGGTGTCACAGATGCACTGCTCAGCAGCACACACACTGCACTGCACCCTCAGAATGCCTCAGCAGCCTGTGGGCAGCCAGCCTGACCTGCCATGCCTTGTTCCGAGGGCTGCAGAGAGCCACCCGCTGCTCCCCAGGGCTGCACAAAGCAGCCGACACCAAGCACCTCCATCCCCAGGTTTTCCATTATAAGGAAATCTCAATGCCATGTTTTGCTTTCTCCTTCCTACAAGTAAGGAAATAACACGAGGACTGCTGAAGCCACAGGCCCAGCTCACAGCAGGAAGGCAGCCCCCCCTTTCCCCCCATCAGCCCTGGGGCACACACCACAGGGGCAGCAGGGCTTAATGGAGGAGTTAACTGAGCAGTTCAACAACACCGTCAAAATGCAACCCCCGAACACCACAAAAACCTCCACTATAGTCAATTTAAAAACAAAAGAAAAAATGTAAGCGCTGCTGAAACAGAGTTGCTACAATGCTAGGATGGGGGGTGGCAGAAAGGAGAGGAACTTCTCACCAACTCCTTTTAAGGAGGATGATAGCTTTTGGTTTTGTTATTTTACAAAACCAGCAATGATTCAAGGCAGAACACAAGCATATCCAATTTGTCACACAACACCTGCAATCAGCTGAGTCAAAAACCCCAAAACATACAAATGAAACTCCAAACCAAAAACCCTGCTGTTCAGCTCCTTCACTGCAAAGTATTTTTCATGATTGTTTAATTAAAGTCATTTTTAGCTTTGCACGACTGCAATCACCAAACATTGTCTCCCTGTCAGCATTTGAGGGACTAACATACTGTTGCCAACAATTAGTACAAATCTGGCTGACATTGTTTTCTCTAAAAATAAACCATGCATGTTAAGAAGCTCGAGAACAAACATGCAAACAAGATTTTAGGATAACATTTTCCTTCTCAGTGGAAACACAGGGTCTACCAGGCATCTTTGCTGCTGGAGAAGTACCACTGGGACGTAAGCTGGAAGTTCTGCACAGTCCTGATTATGAAGCCTTCTCTCTTTCGGCTCCATTTCTTTCTGAGAGAAGATGTTAACGCCAGACTCTTAGCCAAAACCCATTTGGGAAAATTCCTGCCCCACCCACAACAGTCTGAGGAGCGTGCAAGAAAACAGCCTCGGAAGTCATATTCCCTTGGAAAACTGACTTTTCTCTCATATAAGCCATCACAAAAAAACAGCAACAGAATTGAACTAACACCACAAGCCACTTGGCTTGGTACAACACAACAGAAAATGCAACAAACAGCAGCAGAGCAGCACAGTCCTACCCTGCAGCAAGCGAGAGTTTGCTCAAACACAACAGCCGTGGGGACAGAAATAAAGGAAAGAAGCTGCTTACCTTTAGAAAGCCTGAGGCATACAGGGATCTCCAGCAAGATACCCCTCACCTCCACTGCCAACCCTTAAATGAGGTCTGGGAAGGGGAGGGTTCTGACTCCACCCCTTCCAATCACTGAGGTACATTGCCTGCACCTGAGCTCCCTGGGTTGGCCCTGCCAACCTGGCACCTACCAGGTGCTCCATCACTGCTTCAAGCTGTGACTCAGCAGTCCACTGAATTAAGAACATCTGAGCAGCAAGCATGTGCTTCTTCTTGATCCTTTGCTCACCATCCATCTTCAGCTTCAAGACCAAGCCATTAGCCCACAAGTTCCATCCCAGGTGTGGTGGATGCCCTATGAAGAGGGTTAAACATGACTTGCAGAGAGCAGAAATGACTATCCAGTTCTTCTGAGGAAATAGCATTTTTTTTAATTTTTCTTTTTAAATACAGACTGAAACATCTGAATTAAGAGAAGAAAGCAAGCTTGCTGCTGCCATTTACAAGTAAAGACAGGAAATCAAGAGGCTCAGTGGACCTAACTGGAAGATGAGAAGCAGATACATTCTCTAATTTGGGAGCCAGCATGCCCCCTGCCAGCGCTCACCCAACACACAGCATGGAGGTTCCTTTGCCAGGCAGGCACTGAACATTCTCCCTTATATCACATCATTACAAAACCAACACTGGAAATCTTTACCAGACCTGAGAAGTTAACATTTTCTACTCAGCAGATAGGAAGTCTGTAGCTGCTTGTTTTATACCCTGTTCTCATCTCTGAAGGCTTTTATTCTCTAGAGCAAATTAATCAGGCAGCTTGCGTTCTATGTTCTTTTTCCAGGTCTGGCTCCTCTCTCAGTATCTCTATTGATCTTCACTCAGTAATCCATTAGCAAAAGGTTTTAGAAATGTGCTGCTTTTATAGTTCCCAGAGAAAGCCAAGTCCAATTTGGGGGGATTGCCAGATTCAAGTTTGAGAGAGCAATTCATCAGGTGAAAGATCACCATTTTTCAAAACACAGCAATATACAAATCCCATTCCGCTGCTCACTCACATATACCTGTGTATCTACTACTCAGTGCTCCTTCCTGCAAAGGAAGGCTTTCAATGACCAGCAGGGAGAACTAGACTGAGAGAGAATGGATGAGAAAGCATCACGTGCCTACAGCCAGCAAAAGAAGAAATATTCACCGATGGATGCAAAGGCAACAGGAAAAAGATATGAAGAGAAAGATTGGAGGGTGACATTAATTCTAATAAGTAACTGCACACTCTTTGACAAATTATTTTTTCCCCAAGGCTTCACAGGGTCATTGCTCTGATATAACTCTGTCAGGGTCTCACTTCCTCCCTAGCCCAATGAAGCCATGGCAGTGAAGAATATCAGTATAACTTCACTGCATTTTTATCAGACATTTAGGTGTGCGTATGCAAGAGTTGCCAGGCACCCCAGCATGCAGAACCATACTTTGGAAGAAGCTCTCTCCACTACAGAGCCAACACAGACTGCATAACAAGGTGCCTCGTTGCCCACACCACCACCACAAACACAAGCCGCCTGCATATAGGAAAAAAAAAGTATATATAGTTTTCTTTAAATCCACCACCCATTCCACCTCCCCCTCACTGTAAGCAGTGAAAACAGCTTCTGTCCAGCTGTCACGTGAGATTTGAGCAGATATGACAAGAAAGGCGGCTTTGTGCAGCTCCCTGCCATTCCCCCAGCTACGATGCACGGGGAACGCAGACAGAACGTGACGAGGCAGACGAAGCAGACCAGCAGCACAACAAACTGTATGCACTGACCATGTTACCCACCACCGCTGCTCACCCCCACACCGTGCACCCACCTGCTTGGCATGGATGCTTATTAAAAAGCCTCAGGCTAAACAGCAGGAATGAAGACCCAACAGAGCATTCTTCCCATGGCAGGGTTCTCTTTCAGCAGTGACCAGTCAGCAGGTACCGGAGGTTACACAGCCCATGAGAACGAGAACAGCACTGCACTACACCTGCACTTTCCCCACTCGTTTGGGTCCCCAGAGGCCTGCTGATTCCCAGCAGCCCAGTGTTCATAATGCTTTCCCAAAGCCTTGGAAAAGTACTGACTCAAAACCAGGAGGAAACAACTCAAAGTACATCAAAGCTGATGAGCTGCTTCTGTGGCAGGGGCTGCAGAGACATGCAGCCCATAAACACTTCTCCAGAAATACCCAAGAACACAGCCTGGAAGAGAAGCTGCCTTCAGCATTCCATTTTTCTTCTCAAGATTAAAAATAAATTCTGAATCTTGTCACGAGAAGCTGTAAGGCAGCAGACCCATTAGAGGGGAAACATCTCCAACAGTTACAAAAAACCACACTCCAAGGCCACCAAGCCATCTTTCACCTCCAAAATTCTTCAGCATCCACACAAAACTCATCCCCCCAAACTCTCCAGTATTTACACAACAACCAGAAGAGCTGCGGAGCAGAGAAGAAAACTCTTGTGCCTGCAGAGCAGTGTTACTTGGCAGCCCTCAGGCACGCGAGATGCAGAAATCCCAAGGGCAGCACACACTGATAGGAATCTGCTCTGGGCAGAGCTCTCACACTGCGGGGATTCCCAGTGCTGCAGCAGTGCCCGAGCCAGGTAGGCTGGAGGAATTCAACAGGATTTTACAGAACCAAGCAGAAGAAAGGAAGGGTTAGCAGGGAAAGCAATAATCATGAGTAACCTATTGCCTGCTGTCTGAGCTGTCATACTGATTCAGCTAAAGGATTGGGAAGGGCAAGGAGGAAGGAATTTTGCTAACTAAATGCTGAGGATATAAAAGAAAGTGGGGGAGGAGAGAACGATGACAGCATTGATGTTTAGCAGTAAAAAAGACGCTTGTTTACTCTTACAGCAACAAAAATTCACAGCTACTAAACAGGTGGAGAGAAGACCCTCTTAAAAGGAACAGCTGAGAGATTGATTTGAGAATGAGAAAAAGCTCATTCTGAAGGAGTGAAAAGCTCTACCCCTTGTAGCTATTTGTAGCTAGCAGAATACACTGGATTTCTTGCCTTTATCGCCACAAACAAGAGCCTGTTTGTAATGTAAAGCTGCAAGTTACACGGCCAGTACCAGTGTCTGTTCCTTTATACTTCATCTCCCAATTTTATCATAAACAAACACACAGCTTACGGTTGCCTATAAATTTCATCCTCAAACTCTTCAGAACAAAACACCATGTACTTTAATCTTAATGTACTTCCTATCAAAAAAGATCCTGCATGCAGGGCTTACAACTACTCAGCAGTAGAAGTGCCGTGAGATAAGTTATCCTTGTTTTACAGAAGAAACAGAGGAACAGAGATTATGTAACTTATCTAGAGAAGGAGGGGAGTGGAAAAAGGATGACCTGCCCCATTTTCAACTCTGATTTTTCCAATACCCCAAGCTGTGCTGAAACTGCTTTGGAGGGGCTCCTCAGCAGCTACTGGAAGAAAAATCCGCCAAAATGAAGCTTGACAGCCAGCATTAATAAAACTCCTCACATGCTGATTCCAGCATTCGAAATGTAGAAAGCCTCACAAGTTAAAAAAGCTCACATAACTTAAAATGAGGTGCTTGTGCACCTGTAATTGCTCTTAGTATGTTTTACACAAAACTGGGAGCCTGCACAGGTGCTCTGTTTGAAAACCCTATGGTGTGCCCAGGGGTCAGTCCCAAAAGAACAGATGAAGGAACAAACAGGAGTTTGCAAAAAAAAAAAAATCTAAGACAGGTCCAGTTGTTTTATGTCCATGGCAGAGAGAAAATACATATGCTCAGGCAGGTATGTGCACGCACATGCACCATTACAGCCAGAATATGATGCAAACCAAGGAACGCCTTCAGCTCCCTGCCAAGGCTGGTCACGCCATGCAGACAGGTGGATACAGCAGCCTCCCCAGAACCTGCCTTCTAATGCACGAGTTTATTATCAGTCTATGATCACGTTGCCACTTACAAGAAAATAAAGATACGATTTCCTTAAAAGTACATCTCAACTTATCATCTGTATTCCCCGAACACACCAGAATGCTGCTACGGGCTGGACAAGGCATTGTTTCCCAGATCCTTAATGGGGTTACATTTCTAATAGCCTCTTCTTCTCATCCAAAGAGCAAAGGCTTAAAGAGTTTAAATTTGGCATAGCAAACTACTTGCATACACATTAAATAATTTATTTGCTACAATGTTGCAAGATACTGTTTTATTAGCTTAATTTGTCTTTAGCAGCACTGGAGACCGAGGTAACTACAGCTGAATAGCTGGAGCCCATATGAAAAAAATGGCTTTTTCAAAGAGGATCTTGTTATTCTTGCACTTGCAAACTGCTTTTTATTTGTTTGTTTTTAAAAAGGCTTGCTGATTTGAAGCAAATGGAGCTTTAAAAAGCTAGCTGACTGCTGGAAAATATTTTAGACCATTTCTCCACTTCAAAGAGCGTTCACATCAGAGATTCTGCAAAGTCCACAGCGTGCTAAATTGACACAAATCCCGGGCAGAAACAGAGCTTATATTTAACCTAATAGCAAAATACAGCTATCTGAATTATTAATATTGTTCAAATTAAGATTTCACTTAGCTCTCTAGGTGTACGGTATTAAATCAAATAGCCATTTTGTTAATTTGCAGCACACCCATGTAGCCAAGATCAAAATCAGGCAGGACAGGGAAACTCGGCGCCAGCGAAGGCAGAGTTATGACACGACTTCAAGGAGGCAGGGCTTCACCCTCGGTCACTCCATGCTGCTTCGGTTTATTTTTCCTTCTTTCCTCCAGCTTTTTTTCCCTTCCTATCCCTTATGAAACGCCCTGACGCTCCAGCGAGTTCCCAGCCCTCGAACAGCATGTTCTGCAGCTATGCAGAAAGAACTGCAATACAAATGAGATCTGTGTTGCAGGTTCCACAGAGCTGGGACCACTTTACACGGCTCTGTCACACATTTACAAAAAGAAAGAGAAAAGACTACAATAAAGCAAGCCATCTTGTCCCCTGCAAGAATGAAAAGGTTTTGAGTGAAAAATACCAAGCAGCTCATTGTAATCTTTAATGATGAATCTCTCATCCATTTATTTCGCTTCCTGCTCCCAAGCAGACCAGACCGAAACTCGACATCAGATCTACACGAAACGCTGTGCCTAATCTGCAAACCAGTTACCATGACTGCACATGCAAATTGGTCAGATAAAAGCCAGTCAGAGGAATAATTGGCTATTTGGAGGTACAAAATGACTAATCTATCACAGCCACCACATAAGTGTTTTTCCCTCCGCTTCATAATTGCACCACTTAATTCCCCAAGTCCAGCCTAATATTTGGGATGCGATCTGGAGCAGTGAATGCCCTAACGAAGCAGAAGCAGCCAGGCTCTGCTCAGAGCCCCACAGCCACGGCAGCACGAGCACAGCCACTCTGCCTGCATCCTAACGGTGCTACAGAACACCAGCCCATTTTCCCAGTGGTTTCAAACACATCTTGGTCCAAAATGACAGATCCTCTGAGAAGTGCAGAAAGCCATCAGTACTGAGAAGCCCAGCTCGGGTCTTCCTATTGCTGTCTGTGCCACCACCTCCCCTTGGAAACACAGCTACCCCTCCAAACAGAGCATCTTTCTCACCAGACTCTCAGCATCACATTGCCAATGATTTTCTTGCAAACACTGACTTCTAAAAATCATAACTTTGCAGAACTTTAACGTTTTCTTGTCTACCAGAAGTTTGGTACAAACATTCTGAAGAACCACAGCTCTCCAGGAACTCCGATTCAGTGTTCTCATTGTTCCAACCAGTTTCATTCCAGGTCCTTATGGCTGAGGTGGGAGCAAAGCATTAGTTATCTTCCCTCACTGAGAGACAGAGACTGAGGACAAATGATTCCCTTACTGACAAGCACAAAGACTAGCCAGCTTCAGCTTTAAGGCACTTTAACTCAGATCCAGGCATTTCACTGCTAGAAGGACTCAATTTTTAATACTTTCTTTGCGAGATGTGAAATTAAATCAACTGAGGCAGACTTTCAGAAGAATATAAGAGTAATATGAAGAGAAACAATTCATACAACATAATCTGAGTCTTCAATAAAAACAGACAACTCTATTCATTGGTTCTGTAGAACAGAAAGAAATCTAACTCAGTTCCCTTACGGCATCAGGCTTACCTGTATGGACAGCAATAAGCCATCACACAGCCATGCTCTGCTATCAGGGTAACTCTGCTTGGGGCAGGGGGTCACAGGTCTAACACCAAAGCACGGTCTTGGCAGCTCTGATTACACATTACACATGCAGCTATAACAGAGAACATGATTTTCCATTCTGCACAGAATCTGCTTTAAGCACACAGGCAGCACTTGCATTCCTGATTGAGCCGTAAGCTATTGCCTGTCAGCTAATAAACAGAAAGCCGTGCTGTGGGCCTGCCTACCAGCCCAGGGCAGCGCAGAGCAGGGCTGTACAAAGCCTCACACTCGGCTGCTTAGGCTTCAAGGATGCCATGCCAACAAGCTTTCTATTAAACACTTCAACAGCGCAGGAAAGTTCAAGCCTTCAATGTTTTCCTTTCTAGGCACAGAGAAAACGGATCAGTTGCTAGCAGTGAATTGCTTCCCTATGCTTCAGGCATTCCCATCTGTATCTTCATTTATATCTAGACCATTTGTATTCAACCCGCTAGTTTCACATTCCTGCTGCTCTCCGTAACCGAGGCAAAAAGGCAGCGGTGAGCCCACACCACCAAAACCTGAGACTGCCAAGGACGGCTCACAGCTCCTGACAGCCAAGCTCCACGCATGTCCCACCAGTGAGCTGGGGCCCATCCCCTGCATGTGGGGCTGCAGCCCAGCCCAGCAGCTCTCTCCCACACCAAGTGCCTTCTGATCTCCTCTCCTTGGGTTTTCTGATGAATCTGCGTGCGCCGCCGAAGATGAGATTTGGCATGTGTGCTCTGATTTAAAACCCCTCTGCCCACACGTGCTAATCCCCTGTGGCAACTCACTGTGCCACACGTGACCTCCAGTGCCATGATTTGACAAGGTCAACGACTACTGTGCCACAGAGGTTACTGTGCTCACTGAAGTTTCTGATGTGCACACCAGAGGGTTCCTCCCTCTCTGTTAATGCAATTAAATGCTTTTTATTTAGAAATTTGCACAATTCCCGTGCAATTTTCTCACCCTCCCCACACAACCAGCCTCCATTAAAATCATTTTCTGCAGCGGAGTCATCTTTTGGCTGGGCTCAAACACTGATCTTATCCTCCCAACACTTTCTTCAATCCCTCTGTGGGATTACAGCAAGGAAAAGTGACACTGATGAGGAGAGCTGCTTCTTCCCCCACTCTCTGGATTTAATATTCAGAATGCACTTCTCCTTCATACAGCACAAGCACCAGAAACAAGTTGAGGAAGAAAGAAAGGAGAAGAAAAGAAGGCTAAAAAGAAAGAATTCTTGTATAACTGAGCTGTAAAAGCCACGTACAGACTGAACTAATTTTAACCTTCTACATCAACAGGGTTAGATATCTCTTTCACTTGAAGCACTTGGCCAAACACAAACAAGAGACTCTTTCTCCCCACCATATTGAAATTAATCACTAAAAGCAAGATGGAAACCAGGTTTTCAGAGCAACTGAATTGCTTTGAGCTTTCTTTCCTCCTAGTAACCCATTCCCATTGGTCCTTACATTTGGCCACCTCAGCCCAACTCCACAGGCTGAACTGAAAGCAGTACAGAAAGCACCGGTGCAGCAGCATCACCATTCTACACTGCCCACCCCTGTCTGTGGATCCATCACCCAGGTGACCCAAACCGTGGGGTGAACCTGGCCACAGCCCCACTGCAGAGGCTCGAGCCAGAGCAGCAGAGTGGTTTCTTTCATCCTCTCCCCCTGTGCCAGTCTAAATACCGGTGCTGGCACACAGGAGGCACCAGGACCAGGCAGGAAAGGACCGACCCCTGCAGCAAAGGCAGACAGCAATGTCAGATCACAGCCACTGCTGTGCCTCCCTGCTACTGCGCGGCGGGAATTCCCAGGCAGCACGGACACCCAACAGGGCAGCTCTGCACAAGGCTACCTGCCAACAGCACGGGGACGGAGCCATGGAACAAAAGGGAAAATAAGGTCAAAGCAACAACAAAAAAGAAACCACGAAACGAGAAGCAGCCGAGATGAGAGAGGTGACAGATACAGACGCAGACGTGAAAACCCCAACAGGCTGCTCGTTAGCGCTGAAGTCGAGCACATGGAAAATGAGAAGAATTTACTTCTTCCTCAGCCGGAATGTTTGCATAATTGTCACTTTCAATTTTACATAATTCCTTTTTCTACACATTTGTTTCATGTCTAGGCCACCATGCATGAAATAAATCCCTGTATTGGAGCACGGCCTGTCTGCACAACGCACAGCACTGAGGAGCTCGGGTTTCCCATTTATTCCCCTATTACGTTCCAAGCAGGTGTGAACAATGCTTTATCGGACCTAAACCAGAATCAGCCACACAGCTATCTGCCCAGCTGGGACATGTTTGCCTAGGCAGATTTTTCTCAAGCCATAAAGCAAAGTGACTAATTACTTCAGCATTAGTCAGATGCCATTTTCCCCTTCACTCCAAAGGGCACACTGAACCCGGGATAAGCACTGCACCAACAGGTAACTCAGCCTGAAGTTGTAGGCGTTTGTTTTTGCTCAAAATCACACGCATCGCTTTGGGGTTAGGCTCAATTTTCTTTGTATTTAGTGCTGATGCCCAGGTGCCCTGTTATAAAAGCTGCATTACAAACCCAGATACAGAAATATCAACCCTAATTAGGTCTTTTAGAAACACATTTTTAAAACGCTTTAGAGAAAAATCTACATCAAGAAGTGGGGGCAAAGGACGAACATTCAACGTTAAGAGGAGCAGCGCTAAGTAACCGGGCACTCCATCTCCTTCTTTAATTAATGAGAGACAAACCACTTCCGTGGCCATAATCTAAAGGGAATACAACACTGTCTTTATTCAGGCTAAATAAAACAGAAAACAAAGATTAAACGCTGTTAAACACAGATGATATTTGAAGTTCATTCAGCTTTAAAACTTGACAACACATTATCAGAGGAACTAGATAGTCAAAAAAAAAAAACTGTATATCACTGCAAAGACTTTACCTTATAATTCAGCTGTAACCCAAACCTGCCTGGAAGGTACCTGCATCCCCCAGAAGATACGGTTGTTGCTAGCTGGCAGCCATCTGGGAAGCATGAGCCATAAGATGTCAATTCACTGATCAGGAAGATGTCCGAGCCATTTCTTTTCCCTTCACCAGCTCAGGAACATGTTGCAAGACAGCTGCACTGGCTCTTTTCGACATGCCTCCATCACCAGGAAGACATAGCCAGCTGCATGCCCAGCCCAGGGGCAGTGCCAGCGAGGCTGCCATCAGCAGAGCAGCCTCACGCCACAGCTGACCCTTCCCAGGCCCAAAATACAGGCAGGGATGCTCCAGTACAGTTGCTAAAACACACCACGCTATCTCTTCCCCCAGGCTTGTATTCTTATTGGCATGCTTTTTGTGTCTCAGTTTGTGCTGTAGGCACAGACTCATTATTCCTACAGTATTCAGCTGAGACCGAGTGAAGAATCACATTTTGCTTATGTTCTCAACCTCGCAAAGGTACTACTTTGAAAAACACCAGTGACTTCAGCTGCTAAACATTTATAAACAGGGAACGGGAATTTTAACATACACATGCACAGAGGGAGGGAGATGTAAAAGAACAAAAAGAATTCATGTATCGCTTGAGACAAAAATCTATTCCTCCATCTCAGCACTTGTTCCTTTTCTCCCAGGCAAGCGCACTGAAACAGTGAAAATTCACTTGCTGTAACGAGCAGAAAATCAGAATTACATAAAAATCAAAGTGCAAATAAAAAAAAAAACAAGGCTGGAAAGGTGCATTTGCTTGCAAGATGCGTTCCAGGAGAAGCTGCTCACTCACTAGCCCTGACACCGGAGCAACACAGCGCGTTCCAGTGCTCAAAACAAACAACTCCAAGGAAGCCCTTAGAGCCCACGGCACAGGGGAGGCAGCCGGAGGGCTGCAGCATGGAGCGCAGCACCTGCAGCCCTGCGCACAGAGGTGCCAGCCCTCAGCCCCCCCTCCCAGGTGGGAATCCATGCTCAGCCACCCAGCACCACCACGGTGCTCCTCAGGGCGCTGCGTGGGTGAGGCTAAGAACCCAAGGATGTATATTCTGAAAACAGCTGCTTTCCCTCCCCCTGCAACTTCAGAAATAATTCCTGGGAAGCATTTATGAAAACAAACTACCCATAGTTGTTTAATCTGAGCTCACGATCTGGGAACGTACTTTACACATAGACCCTTGTTGCACCAGATCACAACCTCTCTTTTGGAAATGGCACATCCTATATCTGCCAAAACACAAGCTCGTTTCTTAGAACTGAAGGTCTGGTGCTAACATAAGGCTTTAGAAAACCTCATCTCCAGCAGCTGCTGAAAAGATCACCTTCCCCACAAACAGATCCAGTGACAAGGACCTCAGGGCCCTGCTCTGTGCCCTCAGGGCCAGCACCCACCAGGGCAAAGCTAATCAGGCTGGAGTGGGTTTATCAGCACATTCGATGTAATCAGCAGCATTACCACACACCCATTATAATGAATGTACAGACATCTGCGCAGTGTGATGGACGAGCTGATAGCAGGCACGTTATAGAATCCATCTGGTTGGAAAACCATTGTCATTTTCAGCTAAAAATCACATTAGCAAACTTACATCACAACTTGGTGCTATTTAGCTTCAGACTAGATTCCCAGAGCAAATGCTATTCTTTATCCTGTAGAGGATCTTGCAAAATATTCAGTAATGCAACATTAATAGCAGCATGAATTTTTTCCCCTTTTTAATGCACCAAATGCTTTAGTACTTCTGAGAAGAAAAAGGAAGGAGATTTTTGCCTATCTTGCAAGAAGACCTCTCTTAAGATATGGGTCTGTTCTGCATCAGGAGTGTTCCCTCGTAACCACATGAACGAGTGCTTCTATGAGAAGCAAGTCTATAAATCCAGGGCACCGGTAAGGAAAAGCTGAAGGCTGGGAGAGCTTCGGCTCTTCAACTCCAGACCTGTGCTTCAGGGGTAACTGAGGCTCGGGAAAATCTAACGCTGAGTTTCCACACATCAGGGGCTAAAGGTGAGCCAAGGGCTGCCCAGGGCAGGGGACAGCACGCCCATGGCTCTGAGCACCTCAGGGACAGGATCTGCCCAAACTCCGGCAGGAAGCCCGTGGTCGAGTCAGAAAGAAAACCCCATTATCTCGCCTTCCGGTCCCCTCTGCTAACCGCCAGACCACAGAACACTTTTATTGTAGGATAACGTTACAACAAATAGCTATTTTCTGTTAGCAGAAAACCCACTCTGTAGTTTTACTTTTAACATTCATTTATACTCTGACTCCATAGGAATGCAAGCCAGTCCTGTGACACAGCATAAACAACGTCTCCCTCCTTTCCATGCCCCAGTTTTATTAAGTAATCCCCATAAAAGCAATTACCGAGCTTTGCACTGAAAAATAACCAGAAAAAAAAATGACAGCAAATTCTGTGTATTTTCATTTGCATATGGATTCCCTCCCTCCCCCTGTCTAAGGTTTTTGCCATGAGGTCTTTTATGTCTCTTTCAATAATCATATAATTATATGATTCCTAAAGTACATGCTGGCAACACTTCAGGGGATTTTAGTCATTACAGGTGACAAGACTTCTCCCGTGTCTAACGCTCGCTCGAATTTCCTTCCACTCCATTCAGACGAGACGAAGAACTGAGCGACACCCACCAGTCTCAGATGGGTTTTGGGGTCTCTTCCCTCCCCACAACGGACCCAGGCAGCCAGATAGAAATAAACTGCAATGAACTCCAACTGGAATGAAGCATTTTTTCAATTAAGTGGCCCATCATTTTTCCCAGGCACTACGTCCAACTATTTTAATGGCTTTCATATTTTTTTCTTTAATTTTACAATCTGAAAGAAATGCCAAGGTTCCAAAGACCAAGAATGCTGCAATTCCATTTCTTCCATTGGTTGCAAGTTATTAACAAGCTGTCAAAACACCATAATAATTTTATATAAGTTTGGCTGATTCCGTAAACATCTCCTAGCAGCACAGAACCCTGATTCCCGCTCCCCCTGTGTGCAGCATGTACTGGGCTGGAGGGGATAAAGCGGCTGCACGTCCTCAGACAGCAGCACAAGAGACATTTATGAGCCCAAAAACATCAACAGCAATAGTATATTTATTAGCTGATGCACTTGGCACCACCGTAAGGTTCAACAAGACATTTCTTGCCCTAAAATTCTTCTGGATTTTTTTTTTTTTTTTAGCTCTTCAGTAGAAAGAAGAGTTACCAGTGAGCAAACTACAGTCTCACTGTCCAACAGGAGAGGGTCAGGATGTGACCTGGGAGCCTCAGCCAGCAGCCTCAAACCCAAGCTGTGCTGCATGCTTCCTCCAGCCCAAGCACATCCTCGCCAAGTGCAGCCCAGACCAGGGAACCGGCTGCAGAGCAAGTCAATCTACAGTTAAGTGTGAAACAAGAAAGAAAACACCAAACAACTACAGGTGTTGTTACAGACCTAGAACGAACATCTGTTGTAAGGGAAAATAATGCAATGATACTCAACAGCAAACACCACAAGCACTGCATTTAGATGATAGGCAAAAGTGCAGCACAGAGACATTCACAAACGTGCACTTCTCATAGCACACCCAGAAGAGAGCTCCAACACCATCCTGCTCCGTCAGCAGTTCCCCAGGCCCAGTGACAGAGCCCAAGAGCCCCTGCAATAGAGCATTTCACTTCCAATTGCCACATCCATGTGGCACAGCTATACATAGGCAGCACAAGATTAAAAAAGCTTTGCTCTGAGCACAAAGGGAGAAAGAGGAACGGTGCCATAAGCTCATGTTTTGCAGCCAGCAGTGCAGGGAAATCATTTTGATCCCTTCAATCCCCTTATCCATGCCAACCACTGACCTTGCAGATGCAACTTTTGTTCAAGTTTAGTCTCTTTTTGGCTCGAAGCAAGACAGTGCTACAAAGGAAATGCTCTCCGTTCATCCCGGAGCACCAAGTGCTACACACAGAGCTGTCTCAATGCCTGCTTTCACCTGATACTTCTGAACTTTAGATCCAGAACAGCAAAGTTACAGACTGAGGCAGGCTGTCCTCACGGCAGGGCATTCCCCATCCCTGGTGGCTCCGAAGTGCTCACCCCTCTCCTCTGTTTCTCACCTATGGGGTCAATAACACAAAGACTGGCTCTCCTTTCAGCATCTCAACGGCGTTCCTAAAATTTCATTAGCTTTGGAGGAGGCCGATTTTCAAAGAGAGGGAACAGAGCTCATAAAA
The DNA here is from genome assembly GCF_987193195.1 of Phasianus colchicus. Classification (NCBI taxonomy): domain Eukaryota; kingdom Metazoa; phylum Chordata; class Aves; order Galliformes; family Phasianidae; genus Phasianus; species Phasianus colchicus. The sequence continues at coordinate 11,470,322 of NC_143453.1, read as the reverse complement.
TTGCATTCAGAGCTTGCAAGGAACGTGACTGGAGCAAAGCTCCCATGGTGCTGGAACACAGCAAAGCCAGGAGATATTTAAATGGCAACAGCCACTTCACCTACATAAAACTCTTTTATACCTTTACGGTGATAAACTGGAGGCATTAAAGTGCAGTGAATTGGAAATTGTTCTCACTTACAGCAGGATGTTCACATACAACTGATACTGGAGCGCAAGTCCTCTACACTGTATTTCAAAACTTTATTTTAAAAGAAAAAAAAATTACTGCATGGGGCAGGACTTTGGAGATGCTGTTTGCTCCCAGAGCTTGCTGCAGTGCTGCAGGCACAGAGTGACCTGCAGACCTTCTCCACCCATCTAGGATCCCTACAGGTGGAGGGAAGCAGCCTGCAGTGCCAGACAGCTCAGCTCTGCACAACCAGGAAACAAGAGAGCAGGAGGATATCAGAATGAAAACACCACCCCCAAACCTCACAGTCGCAGGAAGCAGCGTGAGCACCGTGGGTACCGCTGTGTGAGTGCGGCTCTGCAGCCCAGGCACTGCATCTCCATTGCTCAATGCATTTTTAAAGAGGTACAATAGAGCGATCCATCAGCCAAGCAAGCAGGAATCTCAGAGAAACAGCACTGTGCCCAGCTCGCCCCATCCCTCCCAGCTCCCTTGCACTGTTATTTTCCCAGAAAGAAACATTGTAATACTCAGTCCCATTCTGGGAAATAATTGAGACAAAACATAAGAAGTGCACGTCCTTGACATACTGGGAGGACAACGAAGTTCTCGCTTTCCATTAGACAAGCAGCCAAGCGCACTCTACAAGCAAACACTAACTTGGGTTCAGTATCATCTATTTGGATTAAGTGGAAACACTAGCTACACTAGGGCCCTTTTATCCAAAAATCCTGCCTGTGCAATATATAATACTTTGGGTTTTTTACATATTATTATTATTATTAAGAATAATGTGACACTGCAGCAAGTTCCATCCCACCTTTCACCCCAGCTTTCAGCCCACTGAAGAAAGGCTGAGCTTTGAAAGGCCTGAGTGTCCCACAGCCCGGCCCGGGCTGAGCACGCCACTTCCTCCCCACGACACCACAGCTATGCTCAATGGCACTGCTGCTGCTAATGGCACGCTGGAGAGCTGGGCGAGCAGGCACTGCCCTTAGCAGGGCTGAGCTCACAGCTCTTGTGCAAGTGACCCCACAGCAGGTGACAATGCCACCAGCTGACCCAACCTGCACACTGCCTTACCCAGCAAGGCTCACTAGTGAGGCAAAGCACTCCAACAAGAGCCAGACCCCCACCCAGCACTGCATCACCCCGCAGCACAGTGCAGGCACCTGGATATCTCTGTGCAGGGCTAGGCAGGCACCCTGGCATCCCAGAGCTGTCCTGTTTTAGAACCATAGAATGGGTTGAGCATCTCATTCCAGCCCCCAAGCTCTGTACTCAGGACCTCTCACACCCTGATAGCGACAAAAACACACCGTGAGTATCTGCTTCAGACTGAAAACCAACAGCGAGGAGAGCAAATTGATGCAGACTAACAAGCCTGCTGGAAAACCAGGAGGCATTCAGTGTGCTGCCTACCGAGTCACCACCTTGCCTTGAGTTTAAAAACTACTTTCAGGACCAACAGTCCATCAGGAACACTGACTTCATAGCAAAAATCACATGGCAATTAAGTAGAAGGAAAATAAATGCTTAAGCCTAGGAGCTTGTTTCAAACTTCAGGTTAGCCATGGAGAAGCTACACTGCAAAATACAGGGAGATCCGATGAACAGCTGCACAGCCAGGCCAGCAGAGCCAGCACAGACCTCTGGAGCAGGAAGCTGCAGTTACATGCACTGCTTTTCTTATCAGTGGAAGATCAGAGCACCAGCACACATGAGAGCAGCCTTATCAGGACAGCAGCTGAAGAACCCAAGGACGCAGTCTAGAACCTGCTGGCACCGTGTGGGTTCCCTGAACCCTGTGACACCAACAGCAGAGTGGTCGCTGGGGGGGAGTCACCATGCACAGCCCATGGGGTCATGGGCCAGAGGGAACCAGCACCCCAAGGTGGGTACAAGGTCAATGTCTGCCCGCTCCACCCAAGGACCTGCTGCTGCCCATCGCCTGCCTGTACAGGGGTCCTCCAGGAGATGCTATAAATAGGTTAAACATTCCTTTAAAAAAAAAGAAATACACACAACTCTTACACACACACCCTCCCAGAAAGTTAAAGTTTCCACACAGTGTTCCAAAGCTTTGCTGGAATTTGTAAAATTGATAAACAAAAGCCGAAAGGAAAACACAACCCCTCATCTTTATGACTACTTTGGGAGAACAATTGCTCTCCAAGATCGCATTCATTAACATGCTGATGAAGTTCCCTTTTAGGGCTGTTTTTTGTACTTGAAAGGAACAGCGATGATCAGAGAGCCCTCAGCCACCACTCACTCATTTCACTTCTCTCACTCTGATTCACCAATCACCTCCACGAATAATGAGCAGCTTCATCTGAACATAACAAGGCACACTCGCTCCCCTCCGTCCCATTCATTTCGGGAGGTGCCCAGAAATCCCCCATCCGTCTCCTGGGATGCAGCACACTGTGATGACCAGCACTGGGCAAACCCAATGTCCTGGCTTTTAGCCCCAACGCTGTGCCCAAGGGAGATGAGCACTCCTCACATGTACCAGTGGGGCACAGTCTGAAATGGAGTCACATTTATCTGAGAAGGTTCAGGGGAAGGAAGAGAAAAGAGAAGCCTCCTCTTCCTGGGCTCTGCTTGTTTTTCCTTTAAATAAATAAATAAATGTCAAATCTGTCTTTACCTGACGGGGTTAGAGCCAGGGAGATGTAGGTCGAACCACAGGTGGGTATCACAAAAGCAAGATGCAATATTTTCAGATGAAAACTACCATACCAGTTAAATGAGATGCCCAAAATGCCTGGAATTCACACCAAAGAGCTACAAGAGGCTCCACAAAGTACTCATCCTAACTGCCCCCATCACCAGGTCAGTGTGCAGAAGCCACAGAGCACCCTGTGCTTACAGGAACATCACTGCTGAGGATTTTCTGAAGTGGGCAAGGGGAATTCACAGCATTTTGAGATAAAAACAAACAAAAAAACCCTTACGTCTTCCCAACGCTTCTGTCATAAAATTCTGCCTAAGCACTCAGATATAATTTCCAGGGGGGAAACCCAAAGTCCTGCTAGCACAGGTCACCTTACCACCTAGTGACAAACACACCTAGAGGAAGAATGCAAGAAGGGACCGCAACACACTATCATAAACACAACAAAGGCTCCATTTAGGATTAGAAATCAAACAAAACAGACTTCGGTACTCCAGTACGGCCCTCGGTCCACACACTCACTTATATCCTTTCTCCCTCTTCACCGACATGGAGGGTTTCAATTCTCACTTATTTTCAAAATCTCATCAGAGCAGATTTTAAGTACTCCAACAAAACACATGTATATGAACGCAGACTGAAAGGCTGATCTCCTCCAAACCAGAAGAAAACCACCTGTTGCAGCCAAGCACACCACAGCCCCCGTGCCACAGCACACAGTGACCCTGCAGCACCAGCCAACCACACGGGCACACGCTGCCAACCAGCAGTTGTGCCTCAACAACCCCCTTCGCCTGCTGCTCTGCTGGGCAGCACCCGTGGACAAGGAGAAATCCACACCACACTGAGTGGTTTCCTCTTTTTTTGTGTCACTGCCATTTATAAAACAGACACAAACATCTGAGCCCTGGGAGCAACTCCTGGCCCTGTACCTGCAGGGAACACTCCTCTGGAGGAACCCACTGCCCCGAGGTGCTGAAACATGCACGCACCCCTTCATGCAGGGGAATAATAGGATTCCATTTATTTTAGCTGCTAGCGTATAACATTTCAGAAGGACCATTCAAAAAGATCTGTATATCATTTTACTAAAGGACAAAACAACACAGTGCTCCCACAGACAGCTGTCCATAGGGGTAAACAAAGTTTAAGGTCACCTCCCAATCCCTAATCAAGGTTCCAGCCTGGTCGATGCGATAACAGGGCGCATCCCATTGAAAAAGTACTGAGTTTTCCCTCCAGCCCTAGAGGGACCACACTGCTCTCATCTGAATTCTATTTCCTGATAATGTGCTCATCGTGGGGGAAAATTTCTGCAAGAAGATGAACGTTACTTTCTGCACGGACAGCTGGTGGAGGCTGGGGGCTCTAAGTGGACCTTTCTGCTGATGGGGATTTGGCCAAGAGCACACCCATGAAAAAAAATAATAATAATACAGTTTTGTGGCATGTTTTAGGCACACAAACAGATCCCTAGCTTGTTATCAGCTATGTTAGACAAAGTACTGTTCTTCCTGCCAGGACAACACCCCACAAATGACAACGTGAAGGCCAACCACCAGCGCAGCCCCGCACACACACCTGGTGCTGCTCAGGGACCGCTCAGCTCCACTCAGCGCCGGGGCGAAGTGAGTGTGGGCTCCCCAGGATCTGCCCCCAACACTGGGGCTGAGGTTTCCCATGCAGGACAGCACAGAGGTGACACACAGAATGGGATACCGAAGTGGAGCAGCACAGCTCCCACTGCAACATTGGGATCGTCCAGCAGTCCGAGCAACACCCTTCATCAACACGCAGCAGCAGGACACCTGCAGCACCCCAAGCTCTGCCCTCACGTGTGTCAGAGGGAGCGGGCAGAGATACGGGGTGCTTTTGGGATCCACACCCCATGGCTCCCCAAGCGCCCCAATGGGTGCACAAACAGAGCAAAAACCAAAAGCCAAAGCTGCAGTTTGTCAATGCCCCTCTGAAAATATTGGATTTCCTGCTCTGCTCGACTCAGCCCAGACAAGGCAGGCAGTATTTGCTCAGCAAATATTGTTTGTAATAAGTTAGACAAGCAATATTTTTTGCCAGCCTATTAACACCAGAAAAATATGTACAGTCAACAAGAGATGAAGAATTTGTTCAATTACTTCAAAAATGGGAATTACAGCCGAGGGATTATTATCCATTTAAACATCTCTTTTCCACAAAATGTCAAACGCTGGCCATTTGCTAACCATCTCGGGATCGAGACACATTTTGGCACGGGGCAAACACAAACTCTGTGAGCCGGGGGGGCCCCGCACCATGGGACCACCCCAGCACCGCCGCAGCCCTCCTGTCCTGAGCGAGGGCAAGCAGGGGGCACCGCCTGCAGCAAGCTGCCCCCCCAGCAAACACGGAGATTAACACACATAAACGGGCACTGACAACATTCAGCATTCTGAAAGCACAATGCTTTTTTTTTTTTTCCCCCCTCCAAAATTTTATTATTATTTTTTTCCTCCCACCTCCTCCTCCAGACGAAGGGAAGAAACACTCCTTCCAACCTCCCCCTCCCCCCCACACCGCCCTTTCGGCTCTTACCTCCAGCGCTTCCAGCGTGTTGAAGCTGGCTATGGCAAAGCCATCGATCAGGTCCTCTTCCTGGGAGCTGGACTCGCGGCGGCGGCGGCGCGGGGGCCGCGCGGTGCGGGCGGCGGGCGGGGGGCCGCGCGGGGCCGTGCAGTTCTGGGCGCCGTTCTCCTTGCCGGGGCTCGGCTCCTTCTCGGAGCCCGACGAGGGGCTCTGGTTGCGGGGGTCGCGGGCCGCCGCCTCCCGCCGCCGCACGCGGTCCCGCTGCGACCTCGACCTCCGGCTCTGCCGGATTTTCCCATCCATTTCCGAAGAGGAGGCAAAGCAAAAAATAAAATAATAAAAATATATATTTAAAAAAAAAAAAAAAAGGAAAAATAAAAGATGAGAAGGCCGGGCGCGGGGAAGTGGGGGCGGGGGGGGCGCGGGGGGGGGTTAAAAGTGGCCCCCCTCCAACTCTCCGCTTCCCCTCTCCAAACCCCGCAGCCCTTTAAAAACAATAATAATAATAATAATTTAAGAAAAAAAAAAAATCAAAAAAAAAAAATCAACACCACCAACAACAAAAATCCTGCTGTTCAGCGCCTCGGATCCAGGGCGATGGTAATCCACAGAGCAAGGCTGGGTGGCGGCGGGGCGAGCGGCACACACACACCAAAAATATTAAATCCACGGAATGACCTTGACAAATTTCCACCCCCCTGCCTCCCCCCACCCCCCCAAAAAAAAGCAGAGACGGGAAGAGGAGGGGAGAACAGAGAGGAGGGGGGGGGTCTATCTGGATCAGGACGAGGACAGCTCGGCTTCACTCGGCGCGGAAGAGAGAGGCAGATCCAGGAGGCTCCGACCCGGCTCGGGATAATCCAGGCGCGGCGCCCCCTCCCCGGGGGCAGCGCCGCTCCGGGGCCCCGCTCCGCGGCCGGGGGCCCGCCGCCCAACTTTCTTGCCGCGGAGCGAGCGAGACAATCCCTGGGCAGCCCCCGCCGCCGCCCGCCGCCGCCGCCGCCGCCGCCCGCCGCCTCCGCCGACCCCTCCTCGCCGGGCGCCGCCGGCGGCTCGCAGCCCCCTCCGGCGCGGCGCGGCGCCCCCTCCGCCGCCGCCCGCTGCCGGATGCCGCTCGCCCGCCCGCCCCAGCCCGGCCGCCCGCGGCGCGGCGCAGCCCCGGCCCCCAGAAGCCGCTCAGTCGGCGCTGCCCGGATGCCGCCCCATTCTCCCCGAGCTGGGACGCGGCGCTAGCACCGCCCGGCCGGCCGCGCATGAGCAGGGCTGCCAGCTGCGCGTCATTCCCCGGCGCAGGCCCGGCCGTGCCCCCGGCCCCCCCTCTTCCTCCTCCTCCTCCTCCTCCTCCTCCTTCTTCCCGCCCAGCCGGCGACGCGAGGCCGCCTCCTCCCCCCCCCCCCGCGCTCGCCTCAGCGGGGGGACCGCCGGCCGCCCTCACCCCCACCGCCCGGAAAAGTTTCCCCCTGGCCGAGCTCCTCCCTTGGCGGGGGGGGCCGCCCGCCCTCCTTCCTCTGGCCCGGGAAATGGAGGGTGGCGACGCTGGGGAAGCGGTCTGGAGCAGGGGGAGAGCTGAGGGATGGGGTCGGGAAAAGGGATCCGTTGGGAGCTGAAGCGATGAACCGAGGGCTGAAGAAGGAGTTGGGAGCGAAGGGAAGAACTGAGGGACCGGGGATGAGCGGGGGACGGGGGTGAGCTGGGGGCTATGCAGTTACAGAGCCGTAAGGGTTGGAAGGGACTTTAGAGTCCAGCTCTGTCCTTCAGCAGGTTCTGCGGTGGGTGAGGAAGTGAGGAACGAGGGACGAGCAGGGAGTGACGCTCAGGGAGTAGTTGGGGGTTCCGTGAGGAGCTGAGTTGGGAGTTACGTGATGAGGGCTGAGCTGAGGGGTGACTTGGGCGGAGGGTGAGTTAGGGGTTGTGCGATGAACAGAGAGGTGAGGAGCAGGCTGAGGGGGGATGTGGGGGTCAGGGACGGGCTGAGATCTGCGCAGTGAGGGCAGAGGGGCAGGCTGTGTGACAGGCTGTGTGACACTGAGCTGCAGGTGGCACCTGGAGCAGCTCAGGGGGCAGAGAATGGAGGCCAGAGTCGTGGAGGAGATCCTTCCCCTTCTTAACGCCCTGCTCTGCATCCATCCATCTCACCAAGGCCTCATCTGACCTCTGCCACGCAGGATGAAGCCGCACTTCGCTCCATGCTCCCTGCTCTTACAGCTTCTCCCCTGGGTCTCCTCTAGGCCTGGCCCCAGGCAGGGTCCCTGTGCCTATCTGGGGAGGGCCTGGCCTGGGAGGTGTGCATGGACAGTGGCCCTGACACAGGGCACCAGCTGCACTGTGTGTCACAACAGCAGCTCGACCTAATCCTCCCGTTATCGTTTTTTATTGCATACAGTTAGATATTGCCACATGTTAGCATCACTCCTGGGTGCTCCTTTCCTTGGCTGGCTTTGCTCCGTTCTACTGCCTTGGCTTCGTTTCTCACCTGCTCTAGCCTCCCCCTTCCCTGGGGGGTAACATCAAGTTCTGTGTGCAAGAGGAGTAGAAGCGTGTTGTAAAATAAAAACTGAGCTACATAAATAAGCAGATAAATATCTATGAAGGAGATTCAGGGTTAGTGGGAGCTGTGGAAGTCAGGGAAGCCAAAAAAGGTCCTTGTCACCTGTTCAGTCACTGCCAGGGACGATGGCTTCCTTGAAGCAGTGCCCTGCCCAGCAGAGGCAGGCTGGTGGCTGGGTTCTAGCCTGTCAGAGGCTCAGTGTAGGCAGTGCCTGCCTGTCCTTGCTTTCGTCGCATTCCTCATCCAGTTGTAGTAATGGAGCAGCTGAAAATTAGCCTCTTCCACCTGGCCCAGACAGGCCCTTTTTGGAGGATTTCTGGTGTCTGGCAGCAGCTTTGCCCTACCTTACTTAAACAAGAGCTAAAATAAATATCACCCTCTTAAAAAGTAGCACAGAAACGTCATTTAAATTTAAGCAATTTAAAAGCAAAGGTAGAAATCCCATGTGTGGTACAGAGCCTCTTAATGCAAATAGTCATTCATGCATTGTGTGCCTCAGTCACACTTGTACTGGTGTCATTTATGTCCTAATAAAATCCCATAATCTTTTGCTTGCCAGTTAAACAAGGGAGATATCTAAGTCTAACCACTTGCTTTGATATTTACAGGCTAGTGGGGAGTCAGTTACCTGCCTTGTTTTTGGCTGGGCTGTGGGTTTCCAGTGGAGCATTTTCTGTCCTCCCATCTTTTTAAAGACAGTCCTGCAATATTTCAGATACATAGTATTTTAAAGATATAACCAAGTTCTGCAAGATGGTTGTTAATGAAAGATCTGGAGCTTAGATACACCCAGTTAAACAATGGATTGATCTTAACAACTGTATTTGCTTTACCAATATTTTAAGAGTCACTTTCTAGAAAAGAGCACTTATACTGATTTCAGTAAGCTTTTTTCTTACATTTGTGAGGCATCTCTTAACTCACAAGGTAATTTCTGTATTGTTCACAAGTTAATTATAATGGTAATCCCTTAACAGAGAGAAAAGGTGGAATTTATAACAGGTTCTCTCGGTAGCACTCTCTTCAATCTTATTGTGCTTTAGGTTCTCCATCATTAATATGCATTTCTAGTTCTCTTTTTTTTTTTTTTTCATTCACTTCCAAATTTGCTGACCAACAACAAGGACAATGGAAATTGCCTGTAAAGTTCCTGTATTTCCTGCTGGCAGGGTCATCAAGATTTTCACCCTGCTTATGTGCTTACATACAACTGCTTAGTGTCACTCTGCATGCAAACTGAAGGTATCTTCCTGGGATTATATGTATATATATATATAATCAATTAAATGCACAATGTCAGCAGTGGGAGGTAAAAAACAATGAACACATCTATTGCACTGTGGTTATCAATATTCATCTGTGGGAAACCCCAAGCTTGTATATATGTATATTTTCCTTGAAAAACACAGCAGAAGGGTCACCCAAAGGAATTAACAAAATCAAACAGTCCAAATGTGAAAGGATGCTTCTGTTTGAAACAGCATCTCTGAATCAATCGTGCCTTTCCTTCTACCAAGGCAATTTCATGTTTTCAATAGAAGGCAGACCTACAGTGATTTTTCCCCCCTAGCATCAAATGGCTTTCCACACAATGATATTCATCATGTTATAACTCTAGGTGAATGATAATGGATCAGAGGGAATGAAAACAGATGGATGTTAAAACAGACAATTCTCTGCCATGAACCTGGGAGCCCTTTGCTGCTGTCGAGTCCGCTCATTCAGTTCATAATTGTATTAGACATTCCAACAATAGAGAGGCCTTCTTCATTAATCCTGAATTTACTGAAAAGAAGCTCTGCAGACTATAGTTCTTTTGGTGCTTAGTCAACACCAGGCAAAATTTACCAGAGGCTCAAAGAGATAAAACTCAGCTAAATATAAACGAGCACAGAAAATTCCAAAAGCAGAGAGAGAGAGATGGGCCAGTGAGACGAGGAAGGAGGAGAGCCTCTCAGCAGCACCATTGAAGACAGCAGGCGTCCCATTACTGTTGTAACAGAGCTGCAGCTTCAATGATACCAGGGCCCTTTTTAGAAGGGCTCTACATTGCTGGTGTACAGACAGAGCCAAACTTATCAATATTGCTCCTGCATTTGATCTGATTTTTCCCTTTCAGCCACCAGCCCACAGATAGCTACAGAAGCCAATGCATGCCAATCCCTGCCATGTGATGGGGCGCAACCTTTTTGTAACCCTGGTCTGCATCAGATGACTGGGGCTAAGCAATACAGATCAAGTCTCTTACCAGCTGTCCTGTGAGTCAGACCTTGATTACAATATTGACATTAACATTTTAATCGCATGCATGCTGCTGCAGATTTCAATGACCAACTTGCTTTGTCTTTGCTTTCTGAGGATAAGAAATCAGACCTTGTTCATAGCTTGAGTGAGTACAGCTCCTGGAGAGCAGCTTCCCCAGCAGTAAATGTGGCATTGCTCTGCCATGTGCTGCCCCTGAACGTTAACCTTGCTGGCACTAAACACCGCATGGAACAGGACTTTGTTCTCAATTACTCTGTTCCTGTGTCTGGGGCAGGACTGGGAGTTATGAAGAAAGGACGAAGGCGGTGCTTTTGTATTCTCTGTAGCCCAAGGCTATGTGAAAATCTAGCCTGTCCCTGTCCTGCTATCATTTTCTGGTTCCCAGGGACTTTACTCAGAGCAGCATAAGCCAGAGCCTTTTCCTTCATGCAGGGCCTCGACTTCATTGTCAGTGCTTTGTGCTGTCAGAGCTAGGTGAAGAAACTTCAGTGCAGATGGGAATCAGGCCCCAGACCTGCATCATCCCCATCACCCTGAACGTGCCCCGTCATCTGATGCCAGCAATGCAGGCTCCTTCTGTGGAGCCTTGCTCTGTTAAAGACTGCAAGGTGGAAGGACAACCAAAAGGTCAGAATAAATAAACCAAATACAAAATTGCTTAAGGCAATAAAGGGAGACCAGGGCACTTCTTTACAGTTCTGACATGAGACAGAGCATACTTCAAGATGTTAAATAAACTGGATACTGTGTCACCAGGCTTTGCTGTTTTATGTTGTTTCTCCCCCTGCTATCCCAGTACTTTGCCAAAATGATCAGACCTTAACTGCTTGTTATCCCTTCCGCAAACATGGGCTGCCTTTATCACTTGCTTCATCGCGGTCATTTGCAGTGAAAATACATAATCACTGTCAGAGTACAAAGAATCATTACGAATAATTAGTTACTTCCAATATGGCAAGTCAGTCTCATAAATCTTGAATATTTGGCTTTGGTTTTGGAAAGAGAATCCTTAATGGCTACACTTGTGAGACTCTGTTAATTGATATAAAATTGTGTTCAAAATTAAATTTGTTTTAACAGATCTAAATCACCCCAATAAATCAGCTCCAGCCTATCTGCTTTAAAGGTTCAAGTACACTTTTTTGCCTTAGGGAAAAAGCGTGCACTTGCAATCAGTGTGTGCATGGCTGGGTCTGACCCTCCCCTGGTCTGCTAAGCGCTTCCATATGCTGACACCAGGGTGATTTTGCTGGCCTGGAAGCACAAAGGGGGAAGTGTGCAGTGCAATCCCTCCCAGCCCAGCTGCCGCAGCCCTGGTGCTCTCATCCTTCTGCCGGCAGGTGTGGGCACTGTACAGGTGGGCTCTAGCCAGCCTCAGTTACCCAGCAGCCAGCACAGTAGGGAGGAACAGTCTACCACTGGCTGTCCAGATGGGTAAAGGACATGAAGGACATTTTAAATGTAGAGGGAAAAAAGAAGTCGTCTTTTTATAATCAGATATTCATATTTTGTGTGCTTGTGGGTGCCAGTAGTGTGAATGGTGGCTTGTATAATGCTCTTCTCTTCTCCAACTAAGCCTTTTTCATCTTCTGTCATGGGTAAGAGAAGGCAGTACTAACAGCAGCTTAATTTTGTCTGACCATATACACTCTGCTTAGCTCCTGAAGTGGTTTTAAGAAGAACTTATTGTTTAAATCCTTATTTTAGGCTGCAGAAGTACAGAGAAGCAGCGTTCTTCTCCTAACTTCCATAGGGACAGCCTGCTTCTCACCTACCCGTGGTGCTCTCAGATCCTGTGGGGTAAAGCTCTGCTGGAAGAGCTCTGCGTTTGCATCCTGTCTGCTCCTACTGTCTCTTATCTTCAATCTCTCTATAACTTTTATTTTTTTCTCTCTTCCAGAGATTCTTTCCTGCCTACTTCATCTCAGTAAAGCTTTCCCCACCCTTCTGCCAAGGCTGCTGGCTGTATGTTTGCCTGTCTGCTCTCCCCCAGTTGGGGCTGCAGAACTCGTTCTGTGTGGGCAGGCCTTGACTCCTGCCTGCAGCCCTGTGAAGTCTGCTGCTCTCAGCCCAGGGATTTGCATATGCATGGCTCAGATTTCAGGAGGCTGTGAGCATTGCAGGGAATGCACTGCCTCTTGCTTCAGTTCTGTAAAGTCTGGGGAAAAAAAAAAAAAAACAAACATGCAGCATGATGTGCAGTAGCTAAATACTGTGTTTTGCTTGACTAGGTACGCCTAAATCCTGTTGGGCTCAGTGATCTGTTTAATGATTCTTTTACTTGCTTTTAGAACGCTGCTGGTGTATAGCCATCTTCTTCAGCTGTAATGTGTAGATGTACTTATTGGTGAATAAAAGCTAAAATCAGCTCTGCTCAGTGCAGCCATCGCTGCTGTTGGGAACCCGTGGACAGAAGCTGCCTCTCTTTGCAAGTGCACTGTAGGTTGTGCTCTTTCTATTATTTAAAATATCATTCCTTAAAAATATCATTTCTTTTTAATCTCCCCGTTTACAATATTGATAGTGTAAGATAAAACTTCCCTTTAAAAATAAACCACCCAAACACCAGCCCTGGGAAACCTAAAAATTAAGGTTTTAAACACATACTTGTGTTCTAAGCCCAAAAACCAGGGGGAAGCTGGCTAAAACCATCCTGGAGAGGGTATATCTGGTGATCCAAATCCCAGAGATCTCCTAAAAGAGGCTGGCATGGAGCGTGAATGTAACTCAACACGTGGTCAGCCGCTAATGATAAACAGGTGCTAAAACATTTCTGTGGTGTTCCCTTCGTTCACGTTTTGTCTCCTTGAAGCGACCATCAGGAAGATGTGTCATCTTAATTACAGTATCTGGGAGCAGGGAGTTTACTAGCAGCTGGGTAACTTGCTGGTAGGGGCTGTTCTTTGCCAGGGATTGGGCTCTCCACGTAGCAGCAGCAGGATAAAACCCAAAGTAGACTGACAAAATCATGATGATACATAATTTATATTGGGTCAAGTTACCCTTCACAGAAAGTAGGTGAGCTGTGCAAGTGTTAAGCAGGGCTTCACCCTGGCTATTGTTGATAGCTATAATGGGGAATTTATTCCCAGGATGGACAAGGTTTAACAAATTGCTCTGGTTATATGTTCTGATGTCTTTAGGAGCTCAGATTGACTTTGCAAGAGCTGAATCAGAAATGGATTCAAAGATATCTAGGAGAATATAATAGTTTAAATGTTAGATTAGCTGCCTGGAATCATTTTAAAAAGAGAGGTAGATTTGGAAGCTAAATAACAGAAGATTCAAATGGGTCACCGTTAGGCTGAATGTGTCATAAGTACTGAATTATTCTTAACACAGAGGGCTATTTTTTGCATGTGCCTCATGCTATTGCTAATCTGTTGTTCTTCATCTGATTCACTGATTTAATTTCACTTCTGTGAAGGAGGGAAAGGGCCTCGATTCGAGAAGACGGATGGCCTTTGGAAGAGGGGTGTATTGCATTGCAGAAAGCATTTTACAAGGAGGTAGCCCACCACAGTCCTGTGCCATAGGCCTTCCTTTGGAAGCACATATTTCTCCCCTATAAGTCTCTGGAACAGTTTTATACCACACATGTTTCAAGAGAATTAAATCAATAACAATCTGTACCTTTCTAACCTGAAATGCAAGCTCTGCACGGCAGGAGATCAAGCTATGCAATTAACTGTTGTCCTTTCAAAGGAATTCTGACAGATATTTATAGTTTACTGTATTCCATTTCCCTGCCATTGGAATATAACAGTACAACCGAATGCAGCTGACTGGAACTATGAAATAATTATAGCAATAACTATTCCCTTCTCTTCTGGGGAAATCTTGTAAAGTGCTGAATGTGGGAACTGCTGATGTTCTCGCACCTCAGAACTCAGCCCTTGCCTTTGGTTTATCATACATCTTTATGGCATCCAGGAGAGTTTTTTCAATTACCTACCGCTTTTTCTAATGTCATATTCTAAATCTCACATTCAGCTGGAAGTTGCATGAAGCAACTCTGAACAAATAAACACGTTTTTAAGAGCTTTCTAGAATTCGGCATGGTCAGCGCATGAAGCGAAAGACCGCTCTGTAGTGAAATAAGGTGAAATAAGTCATATCTTTGTGTGGGAGTTCAGAACAGCGTATTAAGAAGAAACTGTGCAATATCACCAAAAGTGAATAGATTGGCATTTGACTGCCAGGCACTTTGCAAATTTCAATACAGTGGCACTTATTTTATACCCTGAGCTGTCACTGTAACTTATGTGCTCACTCTGGTGACTTAGTAGCATAATGACAGGCCATTGTTACTAAGCTAATTAATTTTAAGCAATCTTTCCTAACAGTGTGCTTGAGAGTGACATTCATTTGCTGCAGACTTGAGACGTTGGAGCTTCAGGAAAATAGTAATGCTGAATCTTACAGCTGTCTCTCTTGCTGGCTCAGTGCGAGTGTCTTATCAGAGGATATTTGCTGCGTTGGGCACTTTAGCTTGATTTGCCTTTTGCCAATTGCAGTATCCTCAGCTGCTTTGCTTTGTGGCCGTGCAGCACAGAGGCACATGGGAGGTTGCAGCCCTCTGGCAGCTCAGCTGCAGGACCCGTTTCCCTCAGGTGCAGTGAAGTTCTGCAGGGGGCTCATGGAATCGCACTGCTAAAGGGGTAGAAATGTCCAGATGCCCCAAACCTCTGCCCACATGGATGGGGCATGAAGTTGAATCCTTTCTCCAGCAAGAAAAGAGGGACAACAGGGAAGAGAAATTATTCTCACTTCATTCTCACAGGTGGCATGGACACCGTGTGGCTGTTGAGTAATCCTGTGTTGTGACTGTCCAGTAGCGATGGCACCATCACCCCACTGCCAGCCCTGCTTTGTCCCCTGCCCCAGCTGCTGTTGGGATCAGGTGGGCAGGCAGTGCTGCAGGACCAGGACAATCCCAACATCCAGCTTCTCACACATTTGTGTTTCCTGGGAATGCTGTCAAAAATGCCAAGTCCGCTAGTAGGAAAGAAGTTAAGCAGAATGTCCTCTAAATTAACCAGATCTGGAAACTCCCCATGTTACTTTTTTCCATATGAGGCTCTTATCCAGAATGCAGCCCAGCGCAGATGGCTCAGCTTCTGGAAGCTTGCTCTCATTAACAGAGAAGATGGGGCCTTTTGCACAGCGAGCTGTGTGTGCCTGAGGATCAATAACGTATCTGAGCACTCTCCTCCTGAGAGGGCTGCACAAACAGTGCATTATTTATGTGCCCTTCTCACGTTTCTCTGCGTTATGTAAATACTAATCAAGGTGAAATTGGACTCAGCCATGTCTAATTTTGACTTCAGTTTATTTTGGCAATATCCAAGCAGAGGTCAGATGCTAAATGGTCTTCTAGAGGGGCCCTGATGTTTTGTAAGTCTTTGTGTGGATTTAAGGCAGAGTCTCCACATGGGTGGACTGCTGGAATCCCAAGAGTGCTGCTGTTCCCAAGCCTCACACCCTGCTTTGCTCACAGCACAAATGGGAAAATATCAAATCCTATTCAGCACTGCCCTTTGACCACAGCTGATGTTACTTATCCAGATAAGCAGCAGCATGTTTTATTCTGTTCAATCAACCTTCTGAGCTGCTGGCTTCCTGCCCCCGTATCCTTGAGTATTTTCCTCTGTGTTTATGGCTCTTCCAGGGTGTTTTCATTTGGGCTCACCTGGGAGCAGGGGCTTTCTTTGGGAATGCTGCAGAATTTTCAATTTATTCTGCTCTCTCAGGAGTCTAGTTTTGTTTGTGCGTATTTATTTATGGCATAATTATATTCTTTCACCTGAATGTAGTGCTAGGGAAAAGAAAGCACCTTCCTGACAGCCCTACTAACCAAAATCTCTTGTTCCTACTTGGTACAAGTGAATGCACTGCGAGCTTTTAATGTGCATGGGTGTGCCTGCCAAGCAGGGCAGCTATTAGTTCTGTGCATGATGATGGTTTCTGTGATGAGCATGACTTTTCTATTGGGAAATGAACTGTGAACACCTACTCATTTTTCATAGGCCAAATTACAGTGATCTTCCAGCTCTCTGAATTGCTTACACCTCAAAAAGAAAGTCTGTAGGACCCTTCAGAGTGAAGCTAATGAAATAGCTTTGGCTGAGCAGTTGTTCTGTGACTGAGGACTTCCTCTATGAATTCAGCTATTTGCTTCCTGCCTGGCAGAATCTGCACCTCGTGTATTTCCTCCGTTTTATTTATTTGTTTGCTTCTTTCTTTATTTATTACACTTGGGACTGAGGTAGCTTTGAGGCACTTCTTGGTCAAGCTTCCCTCGCTGTGATTAAACTGGAAGATGAAGATTTTGCTTACAGTTCTGTGTCTCTCCGAAAACCTGCAGGCAGCAGCTAAGCGGAAACAAGCTCAAAAAGGCATTGCTGCTCATTACTACTCTTTTTTTTTTTTTCTTCCCTTGAGAGGAAAGAGTATTATCAATAGATTATTGCTAGAAAAGATAAATCAAAATTCAGACCTTGGAAACAAAAGAGAGTGACTCTCAAAGAATTTAGTTCTAACTCCAGAATTCAGACACTTCCACATTTTAATTCTTGGATGATCATTAAATTCCACTGCTTGTTCTTTCTTAACCCGAGAGTTCCCCAAGGGTACTCACCAGCTCACAGGCTTGTGCCTGACATTCCTTTTTTCTTTCTTCCCACTGCAGTTCTGGGACTGTTCCTGACTAGGGCTGGGGGAAAAGATGCTTAGTGCAGCTCTTCACTCTCAAGGCAGCAGAACCAGCACTACCTTTGTAATGGACTAAAGCCTGCCAGATGGAGAGGACGGAGCCCTTGGTAAAATGGGAGGTGTGGGCTCTGTCTCACAAGCGACTGTCACAGCTGTCTGCCACTTCTAGGATGGCCACAGAAAATCTGTGCCAGTGCTGTAACTTTTCCCAGTGAATAGGTGTGCCCCACGTGTGTCTATGTAGAAAAATGACTTTAGTCTTCCTCTGATTTTTCCTAATTTTACATCTCAGCGTGTGTGCTCACACAGCTGCACAGCTGTTTTTTGTTGTCTCGGGGAAAATATCCATCTTAATGAAGGGTGCTTTATATTCTGAGATCTGATCACTGTGGTCAAGACAATGATACCGTGGTCAAGTAAGGTTTTACTTAAAGCCAAGCTTTCTAATTCAGTAGAATAGGAAAAGTACTATCAGTCAGTCAGACAGAGCTTCAGAGCTCTGCAGGTACTTAGGAGTATAATCCATCAGGTGCTCTGATCTACAAGTCTGGCTGAAATCTTGCAGCTGTCAGCACAACGTTACTCCCAGTCACATCCAGTGTGCTGAACAGCTAATAGATGTTTTGAAAGGAGTTAAATTGACTTCCCCATATTCACCTCAAAAATGCAGGACCTGTCTGCAGCTTGGATACTAAGGGAGGGACTTATTGCAGAGGACTGAAATCACAGTACCTGTTTTTTTTTGTTTGTTTTCTCAAGCTGCCATTTTAACTTTACCCGACCATTTAGCAATGCTGTGTTGTTCTACAGCAAACAGTGTGCTGGCAGGTGACTAAGATCAGAAGAAAAACCAGTTACGTTTTCTTGGTGGATGTGGCTTTCAGTTCAGAGCTAAGGCAGGCCTCTAAGTGTGTAATGAGAATGGTGTAGGATGAGTGCAGATCTCACTTCAACTCTGATTAATTTTGCTTATACATACAGTTCAAAGTAAACTGCCACACGGTCAGCAAAATGAACACAACTGTTCAGTATTCCTGTGCTGTAACAAAGAGCATGTTATGATCCGTGCTGTTTGTGAGAAAGTGTAAAGGATGTTCCTTGCATGTTTCCTTAAAGCAGAAGAAATACAGTCAGCGTGTGCTGATTGCCATGTTCTTTGTTAAGAGACAAAGTTGCTTGGCCTTATCCTAGGAAGCTCTCTTTGAAAAACTGGAAAAGAGTAGTTTCAGTGAGAAGGATGATCCTGCAGTAAGCAGGAAGAGTATGGAAAGCATGCTGTCAGATATGCTGAGTGTAGAGATGTAGTGAGCTGTTGCTGGGTTTGCTGCTGGGTTCCGTCTGGTGCCTACAGCCCTCAGCTTGGCTTCTAAGCACAGCCCGTGCCCGAAAGTAAAACATGCATTATCTATTATCTATCAGTCATCTATTTGCCTAAGTTCTCTTTTTCCCCCTTATTTGGGTTGCCAGTTTGGTATAGGGATGGTAGGACTGAGTGCTGGAGCTTGTTTGTAAGTACTTCTTGCAATGCATTGCAAGAACAGCTGAATAGCATGTATAAATTGCTATTAATTGCCAGCCTAAGAGAAAGGTGCTTGCATACATTACTGGAGAGCCCACTTGAACTTGTTGAGCAAAGCTCCCACAGCATCAAGAGGTCACTCAGCCCTCTGCACAGCCGTGCTGTGAGCCATGCACTGCATAGCTACATGAGTTCCACCACTGGCATTGCCCAGAACTGATGCAAAGCGACATCTGACAGCACAGGCGAAGCAGTGACAGTGCTCTGAGACATTAATAATAGCTGCCGAGCTGGAGCAGTTTTCCTCTTTACTCTTTATTACGTTCACCCCTTTTTGGTGAAGAAATGTTGTCAGCCCTGGCACAGTTTATCCTTGGAAACCACCTCTGAGCCATTTAATCTCAAGGCTGGCTGCACAGTGGAGTCAATGTACTAGGAATGCTCCCACCATAATCTCTTTAAAGAACGGCGGATACCTCACTGAGAACTTTGAAAAACATTCCTCGTTGAAGCAATGCCTCTCAGAAGTCAGGGGGGGAGCTGATGGGGGAGAGGCTGAACTGTTTTTGGAGCAACATGGCAGCAAACCCCCAGAAAGGCAGCCTCCAGTTCTTTGCAGTCTCCTCTTTTTTTTTTCCTTTTTTTTTTCCACCCTCTTTTCCCCTCCATTTCCTTTGTTACTAAGGAGATTTACATTGCAGCAGGCTCTGCAGGAATCCTCAGGTTCCCAGCAAGGAGATCTTCATATTTCAATTACTAGAGGAGTGAAGATATTAGAAAAGGTTCCTGTGAGGGGCTCTCAGTGCCAAATTACAATTAGAGGGGGAGAAATGATGACTAGCTCCTCAAACCTCAGCTGCACACTTATGGTCCGTCTGGTGGGAGCCTTGAAGTAACTCCAGGGCCAGCAGCAGTGTTGTTGCTTTGCTAGGACAGGAGTGGATGAGTGCTATTTTTTGGTGGGTTGGCTTTGAGTTCTCCCGCTGTGGCTGCTTGTTCCTTGCCCCCTGCCCACGTCTCCAGGACATCGTCCTGCTGCACGGCACCCAGCTGACAAACTAAGACAAGTGAGTGAGGCTGAAGGATGCGTGGATTTATTCTGATAGGTGTCTTTAACCATTACTTCATGGATAGAAAAAAGGAGCTGTGATTTTTAAGAGCGCTGGATTTACAGAAAGGAGTAGGTGCCTAAGGAGGAACTTGAAGAATTTAGGCTCCTAAATCCAAAAGGATAATCCTCGCCGCTCCTGCCTACTGCAGTAAGCGGCTGAGTATCACCACCAAGAGGGTTCCTTAGGTACTTAAAGCTCCTCTCTGTATGTCTAGAATTATCCAAGTCGTGTTGATGCTGAACTGTTCAAATCTGATCTCCTTCCTAAGCCCTGTCAAGATTAGCAGGCCAGGCTTTCTCCTGCCGCCTCCTGAGAGGCCCCACTGACTGTGCATTGAGCATGCCTCTGGCGAGCCTCCGTGCCAGCCAGCACCCAGCCAGCTGCTATTTACATTCCAAAGCAGAGGAAGAGTCAGGGATGTCCTGCTGCTATAAAATGCTGCTGAATATTAAAGGATAAGAGGAGCTGTTGCGTGAGCAATGGAGCTCTGGACAGTATCTTGCATGCTCCTCCACTGGGGTAATCTCAGCAGCATTTTCTCTTTGCCAGTTTTTTGGGCTAATGCAAGGGAGCAGCCTGTGATGTGAAAGGGAAGAAAATATCAGAAAGGGAGGGATGGGTAAATGCCTATAAAAGAGCAGTTGAAATTTTAGAGCAATGATTCCCTCTCATTTCATTCCCCATTTCTTCTACTAAAATACGTATTCAGTAAGTGAAGTATATCAGGTCCTCTTTCACCTTGGCAGCACTGCTGGTGAGAGTGTTATACAGATCTCTGGTTGCTAATTCCTTTCGTTCAACTGTTGTACACCACTTTTTTTCCCATGTTGATCATGTAGGTTCTTCTGA
Source organism: Phasianus colchicus (assembly GCF_987193195.1). Classification (NCBI taxonomy): domain Eukaryota; kingdom Metazoa; phylum Chordata; class Aves; order Galliformes; family Phasianidae; genus Phasianus; species Phasianus colchicus. Next base: position 11,449,901 of record NC_143453.1, on the reverse strand, counting down.
CCTTTAGAAGTATGGCATGTCTGACTGTTGTAGTCACATCTAGCCTTCCCATTTGCATCTCTTCTCAATTCCCAGCACGCTGCTATATAGACTTTTTGCTTCCAGTATATTATTATTGTTATTATTTTTTTGTTGAATTAGCCCCCAGGAAGTCAGCATCAGGTCCCAATTATTGCTCTTTAGCTGAGGTGGCTAAATCTCCTGCTACTGGAGGTGTAGAATTCCTTTCTCCCAGAGCACACGGACACCAGCAGGGAAGGCAGAAGCTGCTTGTGAGATGAGGAACATTGGCATGCTTCCCAGCACCTGTTGATAGCACAAAGTGTTTGTTACAGGCTGGGCTGTACAGTCCCATGGTAAAGAAACACGGCTAGGCTATTAAACGCCCACTTCAAATTGCACCTTTGATCAAATTCCTAACCAAGGGCAGCATTGCCGTGCAGTTCTGCTGTGTGTGTGCTTTGCAAATTACGTCCCCAGACGTATGAGATCTCTGGAGACCAGAGGGGAAGGAATGTCAGGCACACAATAGAGCTGGAAAAACCTCCTGTTTTAATGGTGTCCCATCAATTCTTATCTGATAATCTCTCCTTTTGAAGGTATGTGGAAAGCCAAAAATAAGAACAAAGCAAAACACAGACACAGACTTGCCCTGACCTGTCTTCTAGTCAGTATCTCTCTGGAGCTCTGCTTGCCTGCTCGCTCTCCTTGTCTGCGGGTGACCTCTCTCTCATCTTGCTATCAAACTCACTTGCTGGTGTGAGCAGCTGCCCCCTCCTTCCCCTCTTTCCAGCCTCTCCTGTTTGTAGCAGCCTCCTTGTGCTTGTCTGCCTTATCCACTTTGTCTTATATTTTCAGCAGAGATTAGAAATATCTTTTCTTCTGAGTCTCAAAGTTGTGAATTCCTCTATCTTCCTGCCACTGCTTATCTTGCTGCTGTATTTTTAAACTCTAATATGCTCCAGGATGTGGTTGTCACAGGGGACGCTTGAACAAAGTAAGAGCAGTGTAGCAACCTTCTGAAATTCTCAGGAAAAAAATGCTTTGTCAAAAGAAGAAAGTTCAAGGCATAAAAATATGTACCTATATTTTTCAGTTGTTGAATAGTGATAACACATGATAGCAGGGTGATATTGGAGCATGTTAACCACTCAGTGCCACTCTGTTCTTCACGCGTTTTACCTCGTCTAGTTTGAGGGCTCTGTGGCACGCTGTGGCTAATTGCGAGGAGCCTGGAAGGCAAAGGATGGCTATTAGCACAGTAACTGCTCAGAAGAGATATCAGAGCAGAAAGAGGAAGCGTGGCTGGAGCTGGTGACAGACTGGGAAGTGAACTCTGACTTCCCCTGTCCCAGCCGGCAGCAGAGGTGGAGGGCTCCTTCCTCTCCTCCAAAAGCATCTGGAAGGAGTGAGAAAAACTTTGCATTGCCTAGCAAAGAGATTTTTTACCTGGGTGCTCCAAAACCGCCAGCAGTGACTCTCTGGGACGTTTTGAGTTTAATGAAGAGACTTTGAAACACGGTGGCTCACACAGCCAGAGGCAGGCAAGTGCTCAGCTCCTACCGTCTGGGGAGGCCGGCTGTGAGTTGTCTTCAGGCTCCTGGAGAGCCTCAGCCTAAAACCCTGGGCGGATGTCGCTGTGCCTTGGGAAGCTCTTAGCAAATGCAGACGAAGCTGCTTTCCATTGAAGCTTTCTGGTTGGTCCTTGAGATGCCCTGGTACATTTTGCCTTGAACGAGGGCACAGTAACTAGTAATTTTCCTCCTTGCTGCTGCCCATTCAGGAATGTTAGCTGCCACATTCCGAGCGAGGAATGGTGCTCTGGGGTTGTTTGTCTTTTCTCTATGGTTTGTTTAATTATACTTGCCCTGAAGACAGCATTAATAAGATACATATCTAGTCTTTTCAAATGATGCCCTCACAGTCTCTGACGTTCATTACTACCTTGCAGTGCCCATAACTGTTTTCAGGAAACCAGTCTTTTCTCTAGGGATTGGCATTAACAGAGTGTAATATTCCATCTCCCCTGAGTCACTGTGGGTTCATCTTCTCATTCCAGGAGATACAGGCATAGTTGCCCTCTTTATGGGAGCAAAACATCTACAGATGTCAAAGTTGGCAATTAGATAATTGCATCAATCCTCTGCCTCTGTGGTGGCTGCACACCAAAAATGCATTTTCTTTCCGTGGGGGAGGAGGATGCCCAGCGTACTGCTCCAAAGCTGGTCCTTCCCATCCCAGCAAAAAATGTGTTTCCTCCTGTTGACCAGTGGGACAATTCAACAGATTAGATCTATAGCTGCACCTATTTAATGGGGAATGAAATTATTTTTTTTCTAACCAGTTTTAGTTTAGAGAGAGTAAATTAATTCCTGTTGCTTTGCAATAGGAAGAAAAAGTCAAACTAAAAGGCACGTGATTTCTGCTTCTTCTGCAATCTTTGTGTGGTTAATAGCTGCAAACAACTTGCATTGCAGTGAATCACAAATAAGAGATGCCACCAGCTGAAAGGTAAACTGAGCAAAACCCAGGAGCTCTCAGTGAATCCAGGTGGTTTAGGCAAGACTGGACGTAGCTGGCAGGCAGAGCAGGAGGTACAGCTGGGTCTTGGACAAGCCTTCTGGTCAGCTAATTTTAAGATGCCCAGTTAGTCTTAATTTTCAGTATAAGTAACATAATATTTGCAGCTTGGATGCCAAAATTGTCAGGCATAGAGGAGGGGAAAATATGAAACCCTTCTGTGGAACAGGATTAAGCAGGATTAAAGTCTGAAGTGATCATGTTGCACTGCGTAGTGGATACTGCCAGAGCCAACTCAATAAAACTCAGTGGGACACTTGACATTGTACATTTTCAAGCAGCAAGTCATAAATCTATATTCATGTGAAATCTTTTGCAGTCAGCCTGATGGGAGCAGAACAACTACACAACTTCAGGTTGCTGGTTTGGGGGAATAAAGCACAAGTTGCTGCCTCACAGGGATAGATTGTTGCTCAGAACTGGAAAGCAACTTGAGTGATGTGGATAGTTTTGTTTGAATCATTCTGCTAAATGTGGCTTGATTGTAGGGCAATGTGATTGCTACAAACCCAGTAAGAATCCTTAAAACCTGAGATTAAAGCCAGCTATATATATATTTTTAGCAAGTCATCCAGAGTTAGCTATATATAGATGGCAGTTTGTACAACAGTTCCAAATTTGACCACCCAAAGCACAGAAATACCTGCTTACCTTTTATAAATTAAACCACACACTTAAGTGCTTCACTGAATGGGAAGTACTTAAGCATTCTGCTTAAATATTGGGTTGAGTCAGGACTAAATTTGTCTCACTCTGAGTTCAAAATTACTTCCCTCAGAGCTAGCATGAGCACTGAAAGACCAGTGTCAAAAAAGATGGCATGGAGAATATGCATTCTTGCATCCACCTTGCGTTGCATCGTGTGCATGTGGAGCTGGCTGCAGGTCTGCTGGTGGTGCTGGATGCACTCTGGAGTTCCTTACTTGATGGAGTGTTCTTCAAGCTCTGTATCAAGCAGATTTCTCAACTACTGCAGACTCAACTCAGCCAGCCCCCAGCCATGAGGTAACCATTTGCTAGATCCAATATGAGTCATAGATGGGGAGGATATTTCTGGTTTCCAATTTAAAAAAAAATATAATGGTGGCGTAGCTCATAATCATGAGCAAAAGGTCTCTGTGCTGTAATGGGAAACAGCTGGTGTGGTAGGCCATTGCAGACTAAAATCTGTCTTTGTTCAAAACGTGGCCCCACCATTATCACGGTTGGAAACAGTCCTTGGTGCTGACATGGTAATGACAGCTTCATGTTTTAGACACATCTAATGGCACTAAGTCCTGATCTTAGCTGGCATTTATCAAGATAAATAAGGCAGTCAGGCAAAGAGCTTGGTGGGCTGACTGTGTTCCTGCAGATAACGACGTGCGTGTTTCCTCTCTTGGAAGAGTAATGAACAGAATATGACTGTCAAAATATTTCCCTCTGGAGAGACTCCAAAAAAACCAGCACTTGCATGAGCTTGGTGCCATCAGCAATGCGAACTTCTTCTCAGACCTGGGAGAAACAGAGCTGTGGACAAGAAAGGGAGGAAGGTTTCTCAAAACAAAGCAGGGGTTGGGAGTATTGCTTTCCCACTTGCCATAGGACCTCTTCTGGAAGTGGCTCTGCTAGTGGTCGCCAGATGAGATGCTATAGTATGTCCTTCAGGCTTTCTGCAGCAGATGGACAGGGTCCTACCGTGTCAGCGTGGTTCTCATGTAGCACAGTGGGAAACTTGCTTTAGCTGAAACTTTTGTCACAGTTGTACACATCAGCAGAGAATCAGCATTACAGCTCTCAGGTTTTTCTCTTAGTCGAAGTGGAAAGTAGCTGTGTTCACAACTTGTCTGCAGAACGAGTGCATGCACAAACTCATGTGAATCTTAGCATGCTTTTGTGGTGTACTCCCTCCTCATTCTTAGAGAACTGTGGGCAGTGCATGTAACTGCTTGGAGCTCGCGTGGCTTCAGGGAGGATCTATTGAAAAGGTGTAGCTTGGAATCTGAAAGGCAGTAGCATTGAGAGCCCTAGTGCAGCACTCCGTGCTGTATCAATGCAGGACACTCCAGCAAGGCTGCAGAGCAGGTCAGATCTGGGAACAGTACATGAAGGGCTTTCTCTGCAGAACAGGTCAGGTCATGCTGCTGGTTAAATGCAGCCTGTGAAGGTGTCATAACTCTCTACAGCCAGAGTGTTATGTCTCTGGTGTGAGTGCAGGGTTGTGCGAGACTGGATTAAGGTGAATTTATTCCCCCTTCCTTCTTTCAGTGTAGATTTGTCCCTGTTGATTTGAGCTGTGACGAACTTGTTTGCGGTAGGCAACGGTCTGACTCTTGTACTGACAAAGAGACTTGTACTTCTGCCGAAATACTTCCTTCCATGCTATTCACAGGAGATTCCATGATTTCTCTGTATGGGTGGTCAGGAAAACAATTTCTTGTAGCTGCGATGGGCTCCACCAAGGCTACAGCTGCCAAGATCCCTCTTTTGCTGCTTGCTTCTCCCAGGGCTGCCTGGGGGATGCTAGGGACCATCTGTGCAGAGCATCTCTGCTGGACGATCCCTGGTGCATCCAGCTCCAAAGTGGCGCAAATGCTGGATGCCTCCTGGGGTCTGCAGGCTGGAGGAGGGAGTGGCAGCTGGAGGAGGTGCTTTTGTGCAGGACGCTCAAGCGTGTGTCATGGGGTGGCCCAGCAGAGCTTCAGGGATAATTTTGGCCTGGGAAGCTGTTGAGACCCCCATAACAAGGGCTTGCTGCCATGCACAGCTGAGAGAGAAGCAGCCGGCAGGAGGAAGGCACTGCTTCATTTCTGAGAAGCACTGAGCAGAGAAGGGAAGAAGGCAGGGAGGAGTGGGTGGGAACCAACCCCCCACACTTCTCTTTATTTGCCTTTTAACAATCGGTATTTACAGCAAAGTTTGACCCCTCCCTACAGCCACACGTTTCTACATGAGATAGTTTTCCCAAGAAAAGATGGCAAAACATCAGCAGTAAAATAATATTTATAGAGCTTTGTATTCGTGCAAGTGACTGTGGTTTTCTAGGTAAATAGTAGCTGGATTATTCAAAATACGCTGTATGTCAGTCAAAATCCTTGTGTCGTGTGGAATATTTCCCACACAGTTTCTCAGAGAGCCTCTTTTAGCTGCTGGTGGTAAACCTGTAATGCTATGGTAGGTTTTGAATAGCTTGCAAAGGTCCCCGATTGATTTTCACACGTTTATTTCCACAGCAATAGCGTTTTACATACTGAGGTGTGGGAAGGAAAGGGGAAAAAAAATAATCACAGGATGTTGAATGTGTTTCAAAACCTGTGCCTAAATGTCTGCCCTTAAAAGGCTCTCAGAGTGGGGGTGGTTGGAGTGATTACATTAGCAGTCCTGGAGGAGAGCTGAGAATTTTGCGCTTCTTGAGCAAGGGAGCACCTCAGAGATGAGGCAATCTGCACAAGGAGACAAAACCCCCACCGAGCTGCATGCTGGCTCCTGCAGTAGGGATGGATGGTTGGACCATGCTGGCTCCTCGATGCCCACCTGGCTGGGTGTCCCCACTGTGCCCTGCTTGTGTGATGCGTCAGAGGGGAGGGGGCACCCGATATCACAGCCGTGGTGGTTATGAACCAAAGCCATGCCCCAGAAATCGTCCTTCCAGTTTAAATGTTAAACATCTGCAGAGGTTTGATGAAGTTTAAGGGGATGGTTTTGCTATTTACATGGCAGACATCATTACTGGGGACATTTCCTCCCCTATCTCGTAGCAGTTTGCCTGAGGGCTGCAGCCCAGCCTAGCTCTTCCAGAGGTTTTGAGTAAACAAATAAGCAAGTATTCTATTTAATAATAAAAAAAAAAAGACTCGCAATTAAAAAAGACATCTCGCGTTGTACAAACAGGAAGGATTGTAAAACACTTTGCAGGGAGTCAGTGCAAATGCATTCAGTCTAGTTTATAATCACAGCACAATGAAATAGCCTGAACATAAATAGCAAGAAATCAATTTTCTTTAGAAAAAGTAAAATAAAGAACATTAAACGATCATTTGACTAGATAACTGCAGTTTACTCGGTGGTATAACTGTCAGCTTGCCTGTGCACAAGAATGGAATTAATGCAGAGGGGGTATGGTTTAGATGTCTCCTTCTTTACAGTGACAATAACTCCCTTGTTTCTCTAGTGAGTAGATGTTTATATTCTAATTTTGTCTCTGCAGGCTACACAGAGCCTTAAACTCGCACAAGGGATTTGTGAGCTGCTTGCTTGTTGAGAACAAATCCTTGTCGAAAGGAACGCATGACTTGCTGACCCTGGGTTCACAGCGCCTTCATCCTGACGCTTCCGCACCGCCGAGGAGTCGGCTGCTCCGCAAAATGAAGTCCCCAGATTAGAATGGAAGCTGCAACAAAGGACCTGTGCGGTTTGCAAATACGCGTCGATTAGGGGACTTTGGGAGAGCTTTGTAAGAACAATGGCATTAGGAAAAGCAAATGTTTCACAGGCAAGAAACCAACCGAGGTCAAAGTTGATTAAAAAACAGGCTTCTGAAAATGTGGGATTTCTTATTTGTATTGTGGCTAAAACCCTGAACTCCTTCTGCGTAGCTGTAGGTTGGCTTTTGGCCCTGGTCGTGTTGCTGATGCTGTGCCATAGGAAGGGATGCTCGTCCCCGTGCAGAGCCGCACAGTGGAAGTGCACTCCTCCTCCACCAAGCACAGTGTTTGTGCACACGGGTGGCTGTGGCACGGATGTCAGTGCCTTTTGTGCATATACATGAAAATCAGTATGATACATGAAATTTAAAGCATATACATACTAAACTTCTATATACTTTTCACGTGCTCGGGGAACATCTGTGTGGATAGCAGTAATATTCCTTAAGCAAGTGACAGCCTTGGTTCCAAGGTTATAACTCCCATATATTGTACCTGCTCGACTGTGAAGATGTTTATATCAGGAGAAGTTGGAAAACTGAGAACCTGTTTTGCTTACCCCATAATCTGCAGAGTTCGCTTTGATGATAGTATGTCATAATTGCTCCGGGTGCCAGTCAAAACAAAGCCCTCGCACCGTACACAAGCAGCTCTTGTTTGGATGGTTTTGGCATTTTGAAATGCGGAATAAAATCCAAGACAGATATTATTTCCCTTCCTGTAGCTGAATAAGGATAAGGAGGAAAGTGTGAAGAATTTTTAAGCTTGAGGTAATGGAGGCTTTGATCCCCTTAACGCTGAGCCGCTGTGACTCGGCGCTGTATCACGGGCAGTTTAAAAGAAAAAGCAGCAAACGAAAAATTAGAAACCTTTCAAACTGTCATCTTCTGCTGAAAGGGGATTCTTCAGATGTCAGCAATGAAATCTGATGGAAAACATTTCTTTTATGTTCCAAAGCTTCCAGAGAGAGAGCACAATTTAAGTGCATATTTATTTTCATATTTCTTTTCCTACTTACCCCTTTAACCTATTAATAGAGTATTTTTTGCCAGCTATCAGGAGTCTGCTTTATCATGCCATTGAGTGATGTCACTGAAACTACACCATTACACTTATGTGCATTCATTGATATTCATCTGGACAGAAGGGAGTTAAATTTCTTTTGACGCTTGGATGGATGGGCAGAACCAGGTATTCCCTGAAATTATCCCTCACAAAAACACAACAGTCAATAGAGTGAATTATCGTGCCACTTATGCTTGTTCTAGGTGACGTTTGCTGAAGTAGCTGAATGTTTTCTGTCTCTGTCAGCTGGGTGGGCCTGAGATGGCTGAAGGCTTCTGATTTTGGGTTTCATTTGGGGCCTGGAGGAGGAAGGTATGGAGCTGTGCATCCAGAGAGCTCTCAGGTGCTGATTTGCTGCATAGCCAAAATCCCACAGCACTGCTCATGAGCCATCTCCAGCAATGGTGGGAGAGGATTATTGACTGGAAAATGATCGGGGTCTTTACATGGTCCTTCTGTGCTGCCCTGCTGCAGCTTTCCTCCACCAGAAGCCGAAGGTTACATGGTATTCCTTGAAAACAAGTTGCCTCCTTTGTTCTTTTTTGTCTATAAAATGGGAACAGCTGTCCATTTCCTGAATGGTTTTCAGGTTTAGGATGAAAAGGCTTCATAGTTACCACTAGTGGCTTTCAGTGAGTATTTTAGACCTTGCTGAGTCCAAGCCATCCGATGTCCTGTTTCTGGATGCAGTAATTGCTCAGAACTCAGTTTTTAGGCTGAGATACAGAGTTTTACATCTAAGAACCTGAACTGAGGTTATCTGCAGTCTCAGTGAAGATAAAGAAAGTTTCCACAACGTCCTGAAATGCCCTGGCAGAGCTCATCACATCCCTGCAGCACTGCTTGCTATCAAGCTGCAATTAGTGTACATTAATGTAAGGACAGCACCCACCACAGGAGCAGCACCCACCACAGCTTGTGCAGTGCTTTCTGGTGCTCACGTAAGCACTGCTGCACCCAGAGATGTGCAGGTTGCACTGTAACGCAGATTGCTCTGTCTGGAGCTCGGTAGTACAGCAAAAGAGATGCAGTTGCAAGCTTATTTAACAATGTGAGCAGAGGGCAAGTCCCAGGAGCTGTTCCACATATCAGCACTGTTCTTTTGACTATTTTCCTTTGGGAGCGTTGTCAGCTCCAGCTCTCCTTTTTTTCCCTGGAGCTGCAAATTGGGTTTCAAGCAGACAACGGCTCTATTTTGGGGACAGCGGTGCCCAGCTGGATGGAGGTGTGTGCAGGAAGCAGATGCAGTGCGGCTGCCCAGGACCAGGTGCTGCAGAGCAGGCTGCTGCTGCCTCCCAAACCAGGCCGGGGTGAGGAAAGGTCGGGGAGGATCTCGTTGTTCCCAGTGTCTGTCAGTAAGTAATCATGCAGATAAACATCTCACCACTCCCTCAGCCTGACAAAATTTTTCTCCATCTGTATATCCATATAGCATTACAATACAAGCCTCAGGGCATCTCTAGCCCTTATCTAAACAAAAGTCTTCTCTAAAAACCTTAGTCATGCATGTAGTGGCATGAAATCACCCTTTCAGCAGAAAAACGGTAATTTTGCATCTGGAGTCAAAGGAGGACTGTCTTGGTGTACTGATCCAATCACCCTCAGTAATTTGGGAGCAATTCACATATCAGTCTATAAGGTTATTTATTCAAAGTGGGTATAAATTGGATTTCTTTCCTTTTGGGTTCTGATCCTACATAGCACCAGCCACCTTCTCCTTGGAGAGAAATAAAAGACACAAGAAGTTAATTGGGAATGACCTGCAATTATAACCCTATGGCACTGGGACATTGTACAGTGATTAAACCGAGGAGGGGAGAGGAGTGCTCTGCCAATACCTCCAACCATTGCGCTGAGCCTGGGAGTGTTCTGGGAGTGCAGCCCTGTGCCTCCCACCTGGCCCCAGCTGCAGGGTGGCTGTGCATCCCTGCACCCTGTGGCCTTTCCATAGAATCATTCGGGTCAGAAAAGGCCCCCAGTCCATCCCCAACCTACTCCACCACCCCCACTGACCGTGTCTCTCAGTCTCCACATTTCTTGAACACCTCCAGGGATGGTGAACCCACCACCTTGCTGGGCAGCCTCTGCCACTGCCTGACTGCTCTTTTGGAGAAGAAAGTATGAGGATATTATCCTACTATCTGGTTTCCTGCAGATGGCAGGTGATGTGGGCTCAGGGAGGGCAGGAAGCAGCTTGCTGTACTGGGAAGCATCTGCATGGTGCTGGGTGGGCCCTGTGGATGCATCCAGGTGAGTGGGTGCAGCTGACTCCTGGGAAATCCATGTGAGAATCTCCTTTGCCAGAACGAGAAACCTCTGTGCACTCCTCGGGTTGTGTAGTGTTAGCTCATGTGGCTGACATTGTAAGGAGTTCTAAAACAGTCCTTAAAAATAATTGCAGGTAATGATCCCTTTCCCTGTTTTCCTGCCTTACCCATGATCTATTTTGCCCTTTTTAGTTCAGGCAAGGCGTGGGGTGAGCTGAGCCATCCCTACAGCAGGCAGCTCCTGCTCCCAGCCCCACTGCCCTGCTCAGCCCTCAGCCTCCCAGCACCGCACCTCAGCCCTGTGCCAGGGGGGCTGTGGGACCTGGGGGGGGCAGGAAATTTGGCCGGGGAGAAAAGGAAACCAATGCATGTATCATGCCATGCCTTTGGCGCTTGTTTCCTTCTCCTGATGTTGTGCAGTTGCGCTGTTCTGTGCAGGATATGGGATGGGATCGGCTCCCTCCCTGCTGCAGACAGGTGGTAACCAGTAAGCCTTGATTTCTTCTTTTAATTAGAGTGCCTCTGTGCAAACCTCCAAGATCGCCTTGAAAATGCTGATGATATTAAGAAGTGCACTCTGCTTGCAATTCGTGGCACTACTGCTGCCTTCTTGTAGAGGTGAAAAGCAAACTCTAACAGTTTTCTTCTCATCTTTAGATTTTAAACGCTGTCATGTTCTCTCCACTTTAGCTTTGAATGTTTATATTTAGATGTTTACGTTATTGCTGGGGATCCAATTTCTCCTTCCTTCTGCTCCCCTCGGACCCCCTTTAGGCTGTCCCCCAGTGCACAGGGTTTGAAATGCTGCTAATACCTCTCGCTTTGCTGTTTATGATGCTGGGCAGCGATGCATTCTGATTATCACAGCATGAGTAAAATAATATCCACTTCTTCACTTACATCCTATTACTGCACCTTGGAGAGCCCTGTCACTTAGATTGCTCAGGGGAATGTCAATGACATGCAGCCCTTTGATTTGAAATACAAACTGGTGCAGTGAACTGAAAGGTACCCCAATTTCTTTGGAAATGGCCAGAGTGTGCCAATGTTCTTTAATTGCCATGCTCTATTAGGCCATGATTTTTTATTTTTCTTTCATCTAGCAGCTATTCCCCAAACCGATGGGAAGATGGTGATTTATTTTGGACATCTGGTAACATCTGAGCTGTTTAGGGAACGAAGCGAGGGAGCTGCATTGCTGGTGGGAATATCTGGGGGCTGGAACTTGATGATCCTCAAGGTCCCTTCCAATCCAAGCCTCTCTATGATTCTGTGATAGTAGAACTGCAGTCTTCCCACAGCAGGGCAATGTGAGAGACGCCTGCTTTACTGCAGCCCCTGTCTTTTGCATGCTTTTTCCATGCAAATTTAAATGCATACCCTGTCATGTTGTTATTAACTGCCTTATATATATTTATCTTGTTTAAGACCACCTCAAGCCTTTCCCAGGAGAGCAAGGAACCACAGCTCCATCGCTATGCTGTGCTCAGCATGAAAACAGTGGTGGCAGTGGGGGCTGCCTGGGTTCCCCACCCACCACCGCTGTGACGCTTCTGTTCTCAGCTCTGTACTCTCAGTTCTCCTCCCCACCACCCCCAGCTGCCTCCAGTGCTGACGACTGCTGCATGCTTTCCTCACAGCTGAAGCAAACCCTGCTGCATTTCTGCTTCCTCCTGCAGGACAGATTTACTCACTGTGGTGACCCTGTGGTTGCCACATGTTAGTTATGTTAAAGGCACGGCTCCTGATCTAATGAAACAGAAATCCATCAGATATCTATAAACGTTCTATTCTTCTCCTGGTTTCAAAAAACACATCCTGTTCTCCCCCTGTTCTGTGAGCGAGGTCGGCCTGTTGGAAAAGCACTCTCATGCAGCGCGTCAGGGTGGGCTCTAAAATACACACAGCCTGCCTGGGTTTCAGCTGTTGCATTGGGCAGGAGCACAAAGGGGTGTTTCTGTTTGAAGAAGGAGAGGTATTTATTCATGGAGTAAGAGCTGGTAGCTGGAGCTCCTGGCACCAAAAGGTGCTCTCAGGTGCTGGCGTATGATGCCATCAAACACAGCCAGAGGTGCAGACATCTGCTCCGAAGCTGAAGAAAGAACTATAACTTAGGGGAGTAGGGATTTTTTGAGGGAAAAAGTAATATTTCAGACAGTTTGTAAGTGCATTAAATGTTAATCCTCACAAAGTGGTTACGCAGCAGGAAATGCTGACTTATTTCAGGCACAAAACAAGCAGGCCGGTGTATCGGAGTAACAGGGGACCTGAAGAAGTCTGTTCTGCTTTGGGGTTTTCAGGTTTGTCATTGCGTAGCAGGAAGCTGAAGAGCAGGAAGAGGATTGCTGTGGTGCTGCGATGGAAGGATCCCTGGTGCTGGGCTCTGGCCATGGCCGCGGTGCTGGGAAGGGGCTGGGGGTGCTGATCCCTCTGCTGCCGTACCTCCCACAGCCAACACACTCAGATCACGTCGTATCTGGGCTTCGGCATCATGTTGAGTCAGAGATGACAGCAGCAGATCCACTTCATGAGTCATCTGCTTAATCCCTCTCCAGACAGAGGGCTCTTCCTTTTGTTATTAGTCAGTGTGTCAGCGCTGCCTTACTGTTAGATGTGCTGGTTGTTGTTTTCTTGCTGGCTAAATGAGGTCATTTTTTTCTGTGCTTTTGGCACTGTGGCAGTGGCATTTCCAGCCATGGTGAGGATTTCTACCTCTGTAGGTTAGCAGGGTTCATGCTGTGCTCCAGCAGACTGCTTCCCCTCCTGGAGGGAGAGCTGGCGAGGAGGGGATCCGATCGAATCCATTGGGAATGGTAAGAGACATCTGTGAGCTTTGCAATATGTTGGGCTGCAACTTACAAATAATACAAGGTCTGTTGCTTTTGTACCGGGGCAATGTAAGTCAAAGTCAGACCGTTATCTGGCGTCGGTAGGGGTGTGATGCAGGGAAGCTGTCCCAGTAGCTGTGAGAGCTGTGTGAAATTTCTGTCCTGAAATCCCATACCCTGTGAGATGCTCCAGGCTTTGCTGCCAGCCTGAAACCTGAGTTCAGCCTGTGGAGGTCTATGAAACTTTCAGGAGAAGCACGGGCAGTTTCTGTTTCAGCCGAGTTTTGCAGGGGTGCCGTAGGTTCGGTTAAGTGCTGAATATGTGGAAATGAACTCCTTTCCTTCCATGCAAATGTTAATTTAGTTCACTTTGTTTAGCTGCGATGGCAACACAGTTTTTGGAAGTGTTTCGTGTGCGTGAGTCATCAATATCTGAGTGATGTTTCTATTGTGCTCATATGCCAATGGTCCTAAAAAGCATCAGCAATTTATCTGTTCCAGCTGGGACAAGAAAGGCTGACAAACTGCAGTGCCGCATCAAAAAGCGACTAAAAATGGAATCCTAGGGTATGTTTATTGCATTTTCGTGACTGCAGTGGTTAGGGACCAATTCCCCAGCATGAGGCAGTGCTTGGGATTGCTGCTGTGGGCTGTCTGTCTCAGCTGTGGGGTGGATATGTGCTGCTCTAAAGGCTGTGCTGAGGGACCAGCCTGAGAGCTGCGTCCTGCTGTAGGGGGCTGGCAGCTGCCAGGTGTGTGCATAGAGATATCAGCTGCTTTAGCAATAGGGGTCAGTACGTTAGCTTAAGGACCAGTATATGAGTTTAGCAAAAGGAATCGACGAGTGCTACTTCTGAAACTTCCCAGTTTAGCTTTGCTTGGTGTGTGAACAGCCTTGGTTTTCTCAACAATCCTGCTTCCAGGAGCACTGGAGTCACAACAAACGGGTTTTATCTCAGCATCCACCAGGTGCAAGGACCTTTTCCTTGCATTTCACATACATTGTTTTGGATTATAGTGCACTAAGATAGAAAGTCGCTCATTATGGCATAACAAGAAATGGAAATTTGCCAAACTGGGGAAAATAGCCAGAGGTCAGCCAGAAGTCACCACGATGAAGCTGATGATGGAAAAATGGGGAGGAAGTAAGTGGTCTACAACCACCAGAGGTCCATACCACACGTGCCCAGAAGGACATTAGCATATATTTATGAGTTATTGGAAAATAATGTATATGTATACAAATGTATTGCATATGTATGTCTTACCTGTTAAAACTTGAACTCTGAAGGAGTTCATGGTACTTATCATGAGAAATAAAAGAATGTTGGCTTTCTGACACCCCACTGGGGCTAGAAGGTTCTCTTCCCAAATTTCGGATGACAGTAGCACTCAGTCCTGCAGGCTGAGGTGATGAGTGAGGATTCCTCAGGATGGAAGTTCTGTTCACCACTGCGCAGAGTGCTCTGCCCGCCCTGGGTTGGGTTGCTATTGCAGTTTTCACCATTTGTTTTCAACACAGTCATCCCAGGAAGCAGCAGTGCCCTGCCCGGTACCCCACACTGGTGCCAGTGCTGCCCAGCACTGCTGCAACTGAGCTGAGCTGCCTGCAATTGGTCCAGAGGGGAAGGAGCAGTAAGAACTCTGTGCCCCATGCCTTTCCCAGGTAGGTGTGCCACGGCCGGCCTCTCGTCATCAGCTCCTCCCGCTGACAGGGAAGGAGATTGAGACAGAAAGGTTTTTAAGGTCAGCACCATCTATTCAGAGCGAGACTAGAAGGCCTGACCTTTTTCAAATGGTAAGCGTTGTCAGTGCTCCCATTGGGATTTTTCCCCAGGTGACTGCTTAAATGTCACTAGTGGTAAACCAGGGGACTGGAACCACTGTGAACTCCTTTGTTTCCTTCATGAGGCATCACTGAGAGCTTCTAATGAGGTTATATGTTTTCCTAAAGTTGAAAACATGCTGGAGAGAGGGAATATAAATACATTTTTCCTACCATATCCATTTTGTGAAAACAAAGTTTGCGATGTTGTCTGTCTTGAGCAATGCAAAAGAGACATCTTGTATGGCTGCAATTAACACTCCAGCAATAACTCAGTGGCGTACATTCCTTGTGTTTATTGATTAGTGAATAAGCCCCCTGGGGTTTACATGGCTTCCAACACATTTGGTTCCAGCTGAATACCTGCAGCGTGCATTGATCTAAGCGTGTGATTTCCCCTCAATATCAGCCTTCCTCTCCTACTGCATCGCAGCTGCATGTGCTCATGTAGCTGTGCAAACCAAGTGGCTGAAAATGAAAAATCGCCATGTGAAAAATGAAAGGGCACCTGTTCCAGTCTCTGCTGGCATCCATGAACCCTCTGTCACGTCGAGGTTACACCTGCATAATTCAGAGCGACTCCTGATTTCTATTTGTGTGTGAGGAGATGCTCAGGTCCCTCAGGGGCTGTGGCAGCTCAGTGCTTCAAAGCATCAGGTCCAGAAAAGGACCTGATAGCAAAGTTCAAAGCGAATGGATACTCACTTCTTTGCAGCTTTGGTTTTCTTTGTGAACATGCCTACAGATCGCTGCACAGGCATTTCCAGTATAGGTGTGGCTGCAGTCATTCCTGCTCATTCTTTTGAAGGCACACATGCTTACAAAAGAGCAGGATGTGAAAGCCGATGAAATGTCTGGCTGGACACAGTGACCAACTGAAGGTGGAGGGTGATGAGCAGCGGGAGGAGCTGCTCAGCACAATGAGGGCTTCAGCTGGGTGGGAGCTGGGGATGTGCACCCTGCTGCAGCTGTGCGTGTGCAGGGAGCATCCGGGGTGGGGATGTGGGCAAAGAGGATGACTGCCGAGGAGGAGGAAGGCTGCGGGAAGAGGCTGCTAGAGCTGTGGGAGTAATGAGCTGCTGCTGTCAGCTCCTCAGCCTCTGAGCTATTTAAAAGTTGATACTGGAGTATTAAATGGTGTGTGGCAAGGAGGACGGAGATGCGGGTGAGTTTTCAAGCCGGAGTTATGGCGCAGTTCTATTCATAGCTGCATGGTAGAAGAGCATGGGCTGCACGTGGAGGAGTGAGAAGAAGCTGATAAGCAAATTAGCGAGCATTAATGCATCTGTGACGGGGAATGTCTTCTTACAGCTGCATGTTGTGCTGCTCCTAAGGATGAAGCATTGGTGCTGCCTCTGCTTTCAGCTGCCATGGCCTCAGCCAGTCCTTGCTTGGAAGGGTCACACTGTGAGGACTCCTGAACACAGGCTGTGTGGGTCCCAGCAACTCCAGGGCTGTTCCTTCAGGGCTCTGGTGGCTGTGCTCTGCTCACTAGCAGGGATGATCCACTTGCCAACAAGGTCTCTCCCAACCCTGCCTTCATACAGCTTGAACAGGACCCTTGTCTCCGTACTCCTGGAAGCATGGTGTCTCCATGGCTGCTTTCTGCAAAAGTCTGGAGAAGTGTTTATTCCTAAAATTCCATTTCTCCTTGCCTTGTGCCAACATTTAACCAATCTCTTGCAGCAGCAATAGTAAAGAAGGCCATGGCAGGTCTGAAGTGCCAGTCTGGACTGTGTTACAGATGGTAAAAGGCAGAGCTGGGACATGGGCAGCAAGAGGGTTGGTGCAGAGAGCGAGGAAGGCCTTGCCTCAAGCCCAGCCAGCCCTGCTTGCCCTGAGCAGTCCCAGCTGTTGCTTTGGATTGCAGACTAAGAGGCTGTCTCCAAGGTTCATTAGGCTGTCGCCTATTAAGGGCTTTAAAAACTCAGGTCAGGACCTTGAAACAGATCTGCAGTCTGCGAGGGAGCGGAGATGTGTGCTATCTGCACAGCAAGGACTGTGGTTCTGGGTCAGCTCCTCATGGATGGGTGCAGCACAGCAGAGGGAACTGACTGAGGGCACGGCGGTCTGCCAGCCCAGGGCAGGGGGGAGCAAACTGCCCTTAGCCCTGCTTATGTTCAGGGCTGCAGGCACATGTGGGAGGATGCTCTGACACTGCCCACGCTGTGCTTTGTCAGCTGCATTTCCAGGGCTGCCAAGGCAGAGCTGTTGCAATTACAGAAGTGTTTTATTTTCTTGTAGGAAGGTTGCACATATTTATTTTCATTCAGGCCATGCTGTCCCTGGAAAGTTGCTGTTAAGAACCGAGACAGTTCCTGATATCCAAACGCTGCCTTTCTGCTCTTATCTTTCCTTATATATTCTCATTTGCCTTGAGAACAGCAAGCTCTGCTCCTCAAAGCCTTGGAAATGAAGCCCACCAGGAACCAGTCTCAGCTTTGGCCAGAAAGGTTCGAGGTGAATCCCGAATGCCATTGGAAGATGTATCTGTGTCTGACAGCATCCTTTGCTTCCCTGCTATTCTGAAGCAATACCTAGCGGGAAGAATACCTGCTCAGCACTGCTGGCTCCCAGTGGTCCCACAAGGAGGGCTGCCTGCTATCTGGTGCAGCAGAGGCTCCAACAAGCGGCTGTCTTGCAGCTTGCAGAACCCACTGCAGCTCCGAGGAAGCCCCAGGCACTGCCTGCCTCCATCCGCTCCCGTCCCAGTGAGCGCAGGATTTCCATCAGCGCTCTGATGTCTGGATGGAAACTGGGACTGCAGCTCATGCATATACAGACGGAGCTGCTGGACCAGTAATTCTTCTGTCTCTTTTTCTACATCTAAGACGTAGCTCTGAATTGAATCTCTGAAAATGGAAGGTCCGGGCCTCAGAAGCGGGGTGATGATTTGAGGTGTGCGTGGCTCTCCCCTCACTGCAGAGGAGGAAGGGGCTCCGTCCTTCGGGGGGAAATTCCAGTTTGGGGTAATGCAAATGGAAACGCCATGTGTGTCCTTTTTCATTCAAATTACATACAAAAAAATTGTGATACGAGTCATGAGCAAAGGCAGAACAGAGCCTAGAGTCTTTAATCTTTAAAATCTATTTTACATGATTAAAAGGATCCTGCCTGGAGAAAAGCAAGACTGGCTATTTATATCTCCATTCTTCTCCCCCCTCTCTTTTTTCCTCAGAAAATACTGTGCAGTCTTTCACATCTGAAAGACCACGGCTGGCTGCCATTAATTTTAATGCTAAATCCTCATCAGCATTTCAAAACATTATGAAAATGTCGAAGAAACTGTCTTCTAGTAGCTTGAAAATATCGCAGGCAGCAACCTAAATAATACTGTAAGTGCCCTGGTAAGTACAAGAGCACTTGCTGGAAAGGAAAAGAGAAAAAGAAAAGGCTTTAGACCACCACGCAAACATCACTTGTACAAAGCAGGCGTAAATGGATTGCAGGATTTCATGGATGCTGAGAGTTTGAATTACTGCCTGAGCTGCACCTCTCTTAGAGAGAACGTGGCTTTCTTTTTAGGGAATGCATCAAACATTGAATGCTGCTGTTTGCTGTGCAATCCGCTCTGTGGACGAGTGCATAAATAACCTTACATGTTGGGTCCTGTTTTGGCCAGCAAATGCAATTAAAGGAATGGAGTATGTCATAGACCATAATATTGGTGCTCTATTCCGCTGCATTTGCAAAGATGATGGATGCCAATTAAATTGAAATCAATGGCCATGGGCTAAGCAAATGATGACTCTGATCAAAGCATTCCTCCTTAGCAAAGCAGTAAATCGGTTCCTAAACTGAAATACATGTTCTTCATGGTTCTGCTTAAAATTAAGCACGTGCTTAAGAAACTTCCTCTTTAGGGAAGAGTTGAAAAATGCATTTTGGAGTTTAGTTTTTAACTGGGAGCATCCATTCTTACCTGGATGGCATTTATAGGGACGGTGACACACGTGCCAGATTTCAGTGGGGTTTCAGGACACGCTCTTGCTGTCTCACGCTCCATTGTATTTATAGCAGGATGGGGAACTGTACCAGAATTTCAGAACTGCGTGCTATTTCTGCTTTCTTTCATGATGAGGCTTTTCCTGAAGTTTGCTCTTCGATGGGACAGAGCATAGGGGAGTGCTCCTCCTCTCCTCCCTTGGCACTATATGGGATGCTGCCACGTGGGGTGACTCTCATGTGATCAGTTTTGCAGCAGGGATTTCCTTCACCTTGAGAACCAGTGTTTGAGTAACCCCAAATCTTCCTGCTTCTCTAAGAATTCAAGTGATTTGATTTTTTTAAATTTTGTTACCCTTTTCTTTGTGAAAGAGATTTGGAAAAGTATAGCTGCACTTTGAAAATAATTTTAAAATAATTAAAATAATGATGAAATTCTCCACGGGCAAAAAGCTTCCTGTTTTTCCCAGCAGTAAGTGGGACAAGCACTGTCTCCAAGCAGATGCCATTAAAAAGCTCGGCTTTGCTGGGAAATCTCAGGCTTTGCTGGGAAAACGTACCATCAGAGGCAGAGATGGGAAACTTTCAGCCTCTGTGCTGCTTTTTCTCTTTTTGATTAAATACCAGGTTGAAGTATCATCAACAGTGCAGATTCTGAAGAATACATGAGAATGCACTTGAGGTTAGAAAGCTTGTCTTTTATTCACCGTGTTTTGTGTTTTTTTTTTTTTTTAAAGCCACTAGACTGTTCTTGAAATGAATCACTGAGAGGGTGAGATGAAGGCTGGAGGTGCACACTACGTTTTCATCGCCGGTTCCTCGCAGCCCAGGTACGCTGTCAAGCCTCACCGCCGAGAAGCACTTCTCTTCCTGCATGGCTCTCCGTGGTGGCATCATTAACGTTGATGGCTATAATTGACTACGAAGAGCAGACCTTTAGTCCCCACCTGATCTTTCGGAGTGTTTATACACTGCCAGCCTGACCACACAGCGGACTAATGAGCATTACACTTGACAAATATTGTCATGCCTAAACAGGAGATAATGCTTCTGCTAAGACAAGCAGCAAGCCTGGGGGCACGTCACGCTCAAATAGGAAAGTTAGGAACCAATATTCTCTTCTGCTCTCTGGGTCTGATCCAGATCCTCAGTGCCGGTGAAGGCGTTCAGCTGGGAGCTTTGCATCTCGAGGAAGAAACCCTTAAGCACGCAGCACAACCACATAGAAAGGCATTGTGCAGTGGAATAGTGTGATGATGAATCCCCCGTAATAACACTGTGTTGTAACTGCTGAGTCGTGACCTGAAGCACTGATTGAGCACCTGGGGAAAGGACCCGGTCAGCCCTGGGAGCACAGGTGAAAGCAATTCAGCTGTGTGACCAGAAGGGGTAGAGCCAGGCTGCACCTCTCTTAGACCTCATTTAAGGGCTGATTGCCACGGGGGAAGGGTTTGTGGTTGGAGATCCCTCTTTTGTGGAGTTTTCCCTGTGAGCCTTGATGTTCAGAGGTGGGTGAGCACTTCCCTTTTCCTTTGTAGTCCCTTTCCATCATGTTAGTCCCTTTGTCGTTACAGCTCCTGTATCCACATGTTGTTCTTTCTGATTGTTGCATAGATGATGTAAACTGATTTTTATGTAGGATTTTTAGTACTGCTTTAGTAGCTGGATATCAATTTGAGATTAAAAGCCAGGTCCTGACTCCCCCTAGATTTCAATGCTTGGAATACTGAGACAAGCTGGATATCACTCCAGATTGTGTTAGTGCAAAGTATGGTGAGTAATTTGGAAGAAATGAGAACCTGCAACATGGCAGAGGCAGCCATGCAAAGCTGAATGTGACGGTGTGCATTCTGCATGTGGCCTGCTGGGGAGGTTCCTCATTGCCTGGTTCCAGAGCTGGTGGGAGATGCTGGGAAACCTCAGTGCCAGTGTGGGGAACAAGGGTGGCCATGCTGCCATGAGGGCCCGTGGAAGGTTGTCCTGTTGACAGGAGGTGACTGAGTGGATACCCATCTGAGCTCAACTTGAGCAAAGCCACTGTAGCAAACAGACCTTGGGTGAAGTCAGGTCTGAATCTGAACGCAGAGCATTTTGTCCTCTTCCTGCAGGAAGGATATGCTCACCATACCTATCACTGCCCTCCTAAGCCCTCAAAATGCATCCAGAGGTGAGCGGCACAGCAACAAATCTGTGCCCTTTTAGGATGGCTGTGATGCACAACGTTGGCTATCAGCAAGGGAGAACTACAGCAGATATGTGCTGTTCTGCCTCCTCTGCAGGGAGGCTCTGAGCTGCCAGGGCAGTGTTTTATGTAACTATCACCTAGCTGCTTTCACCTGTGTGCTGTTAAACTGTTAATATATCAGGGGAAACTGCTCCAGGAGAGCGCACCAGGGCTGCCTAAATGAGGTAGTGGTGTTATCCTCAGTAAAAATATTATTATTGTTGTTAAATGTTCCCACCAGATAGTTGGACAGCTTGCATTACAGCAGCAAAGCTAACATTTCATTATAGGAAGATATATATTCATAATGGATTGCAATTTACCAAAATACACAGAGGGCCCCAGATTTGTCAGTGTGCATTTGCTCTGCAAGAAATACATCTCACTAAAAAACAGATGTCAAAATTAACAGTAGAGCTTCTGCAGCACAGGGAAGAAAGCTGACATTTCAGAACTGGCAGTCCAGCTGTGCTAACGGCATCAGGGAGTCTTTGTGTTATTAAGTACCAGCTTTAGCAGTGGAATTGCATTAGGAGTTTCTTTAAATTGTAAGTGGTGGGAAATCACTGTGCTGTGTTGGGGACAACAATTGCAATCAGGTGAGATCCTGGGTTTCTCTCCACCCTCCACTTTTCTTCTCTTTTTATTCATTTGCTCTTCTCCACTGTGGCAGAACTTCCATCGGTTGTAAGAACAGCTCTGGCTCTGAGGAAATAGCAGGGGATCACTGGCAGGCCATGTTTTGCAGAGGGGTGTGAGAGATGAGACTCGAAGCTCCTGTCTGAGTAACCGTCCTGAAACACAAAGTGTTGGTTAATGCCTGCCTGGATTCTGGTGTGCTTCTTCCTGGTAACTTCACCATAGGGTGCAGGGATGGGAGGGACCCACTTGGGAGAGCTGAGGGAGTTGGGCACAGTGCTGCCATGCAGGGCTGGAGAGAAGGAGGTTCCTGAACTCGAGAGAATCTGCTCTGCTTCACACGTGACTGCTCGAGCAATGTGCACAAAGTGTCCTTTGAAATAGCAGCTGTCTGTCTTATCTTCCTCTGAAAGATAAGTAATTATGAGAATGCTATAATGATTTCTTAAAGGAAAAAAAAAAAATCTAAACAGCAATGGCTTTTCAGTGCAGGAGATATTTAAGCATCAGTACCTTGAATTGATTAAAAAGAGCTGCAGTGATAATGCAGTTGTGGAGATCAAAACTTGTGCTCGTGTTGAAAGGTTGGAGGGGGTTTCTGATGGGGGGCCACGCGCTGCACCCATGGCTCTGAGGTGGTGTTCACAGCACAAAGAAGTCTGTGCTGGTTTAAAAAAAAAAAAACAAACCCACAAACAAACCAAAACAAATCTGTTTGCTGGAGGCAGCCAGGATCACTGCTAGGTTGGTTCTGGTAATGTGTGTTTGCCCCGTGATGGTGCGTGGGGGCAGTTGGTGCTGGGGTGCCCCATAGGAGAGCCCGCTTCTCATGGATATCCTGCATCTTCTGTGCGTTCATGTTGACTGTATTTCTCTGCTGACTGAAGGATTTTTAATGTCATGCTACTGTCAGATTTGCATTTCTTCTGCAGATTGTCTTTTTAACTAGCCCAAGTGAAAAATAGATTTCTTCCAGCTGGGCAGGAAACCACCAGGAACCGCTGTCCCAGCCAACAAGCAATGCTGTTGAGACCTTGGATCACAGAAGAAGCTGCATCTGACCAGCCAGCCCCTTCTGCTCCATTCTCTTTGTTCCTTTTGGCGTGGGGACATAGCAGTGGTGCAGTGTGCCTCCCTGCTTCAGTCTGAGCTCCTTTAGTTCTACCTCTGCTCCAAGTCTGCCCTCCTCCTACCTCCAGACTGGGGTCTCAGCTGCTGAATCCTCATCTCGAAGCAAGTACTGACAGCCCCCTCGTGTTAAGTTTTGTAAACACTAATTTGTGACATCTCCTGTGGCTGAAATCAAAGCGCTCGAGTAAAAGTAATAATACCACTGCTAAAGGGAATGCTAGAGGAGAAAACTTATCAGCCAATGCTGAATGAAGCCCACTTTTTCTCTTCTTTTCCCCAGCTTGCTCAGCACGTGCTGCAGGAACCCAGCTGCCCGCTGCCCTGCTCAGCCCATGCCTGCTGCTGGCGGAAGCGGCTGCTCTGGAGCTGGTGGAGATGTGCCAGCTCACCAGCTGGAGCCCTGACCTGCACTTGGCTTCAGCAAGGCAACATCGAGGTCAGGCTCTGTGGTGCACAGGGATGGGCACAGCTGTCCTGGTGGCACGATGGCTCCACCAGCAGGGATCAAGAACTTGCCCATGTCAGCACAGCTGCGCTGATTGCTGGTAGCAGGAGGGGTTGGCATGGCAGAGCTGCCCACACAGCTGGGGGTCGAGGTCTGCTTTGGATTGAAAAATGCACTTTTGGTTCTCTTTGTTCCTTGTATGATCAGGAGATATCTGAGAATTCCTACTAAGTCGGGATGCTTGCTTCTACTGTGATAATATTTAGTACCAGCTCTGGCATATTTCTTTTGGCTCCCCGATTAGACAAAGTGCCAAGCTGTCCTTTGCGGCCTTAATTATCGCCGCTTCAGGCCAGAGCTGCCTGCTTACTGCATAATCCCATGGCCTAGAGTGAACCCTGGAAATGCTTAATTAAATGACATTCCACAACAGATTAAAGAGTCAGAAGCCCAAGATAAAGGAAAAGGGAGATGGTGGCTGTAGGAGTAGCAGGTGCTCTTCCCTTTCAGGCTCCTGGCTTTGATTATTTCACCTTGAGTAAGTTGGAAACAGCAGCACGAGTTGATAGGTGCTGCACTTCTACACTTGGCTTCTCATGTGTTCTGTGCAAAGTGGCTCTGAAGCCAAGGGTGTCACCAGCTTGGGCACCGACAAGCCCTTGCCTATTTGTCTTTGATATTAAAAAGCAAACCAAAGGCTGTCTGTGTAACAAACTAGCGTGCACTTACTTGGAACAGGGATGATCAAACCGTGCTGTGGATTCCCCTGGGAGCCAAAGCCTTCATCTAACCACAGCAGATCAGCATACAAATACAAATGTTGTAGGTACTGTTATACTATGCTGATTAGGGCTCAAATCTTCAGCAAATCTCTTTGTAGCAAGAAAATGACTGCAAGTGGGGAATGTGCAGTACTGAGTGCATCCTGATGTACAGGAGCTGATCTGTAAAAGCTGTTACCACTAATGTTGTGTTTTCATCATATTACTCTTCAATTACTTGTTCCAGCAGTTCTCTTGTCTTGGCTGAATGAGTGGCTGTGCAGAAGCTGACCTGGAGTGATTTCCTCTTTGCAAAGGGAAGTGGATCACAGGGGGATGTCGTGATGCTTCTAGGCATTGATTTGTGTGCTTTGTGTCCTCCTCCAATCCTGTAATGCGATTTCAGCAATTAAACTACAGGAGGGGAATGACTTAAATGTTCATGCTCATACCAGGTAGATGTTGGGAAATAAAACATGGAGGGTGAGGATGCTCCTGACCTAATCCCTAGCGTTGCATTTTGCCTGCACCACAAAGGGTACCACATGGTTTGACGCAACTGGAAGATTTGGGTGAGTGGAGGCAAGGCTTTTTTTTTTTTCATTTCTTAGCAGAAGTAAGGCGGATTATTTCTAAACATCAGCTAAGCTGTGCGAGGGAGTGTTGCACATCATTTCCTTCTCTCCACAACAGAGAGGACTGTTTTGCTGTATTGGCCATTCAGGTGGTGGTTCAGAGCTGTTAGTGCTGGGGCTGGGCAGCTGCCCATGCTCTGCAGGCACTGTGCTCCAGCTGCTGCCCCACAGCTGTGCCCAGCAGGGCACACACCAGCCCCAAGCCTCAGCTTGGCTGGGCTTCATCTGCAGGTTGAGATGCTTCCGCCAAGAGCAGTCATCTGCCTGAGTGCCCCACAGCTTTACTGAGCGCAGCGCACTTACCAACACTAACATTTATCGGCTTCTATCACAGCTTTTCTTACAAATGCAAAGCAGAGGACTTGAAAGGAAGCAAGTGGTATCTTACAGCAAAAGCTTCTCTTTAGGTATTTCATGGAGGAATAACCTGTGGCAGTACTTAAAATCATAGACTGGTTTGAGTTGGAAGGGACCTTTAATGTCATCTAGTCCCAATCCCTGCTATGTGGCATTTTTACTTACCTACAGGTGTTTTGTGCTTGGAGCCAGCAAGTCTGCACTGATTCCTATTCAGAGCCTTAGAAGTGATAAAAGGCATCAGTGCAGAGTGTGTGTGTTTTCTATTGTTCCTGCAAATAGATGGAATACCCATCTTGTTCCAGCACCGAGCCTGGTTCTGTGATGCTATGGCATCCTCTGCTTCCCGTGCCACCTCTGAGCTGTCTGGCAGCACGCAGCCCCTCTTGCTCTCAGGCTAGGCACAGAACACAAGCCAAACCCTGTGGGTCTTGCCCTGGTTAACCTGCATGGAGTTTGTGAGTGTATGAACTGGAACTGCCCTCAGTCACAAGCAAAGCCCTGTCCTGTGCACGGCACCATTGCAGACCCCGTCTGAAGGCCTCCTTTGCAGCTGGAGCAATTTAAAAGCCTTTGGATGGAGTCTTTGTCCTTGAAAGCACTTCTTTGATGTTTCAGGCTTTCACGTGTCCTCCAGACTTTCATTTAATGTAGTATTTTGTTTTGATGGGTTTTTGTGAGATTTCAGGTACGATTTCAATAAAGCCAGGGATGTATCGAAGCATAAGGTATTTGCTCAAGTCTTAATCAATCCAAACTGCTCTCTGAAGAAGGAAGCAGAGAGGCTGCTGAAGCAGGCCAGGCTCTTACAAGGCAGCAGATGTTTCTCTTTATTGTCAGAACAGCTATCTTTATTAAATACCAAAGAAAGCCTTATAAATCCGGGAAGGCGGTGCAGTCCATGTGGAGGACACCTCTTCCCCAGGCCAAGCAGCCTTTCTGGAAGTCCCTGGTTCTTCCTGCTGGATCCCTCAATGGCATTGCCATGGCATGAAAGCTAAAGGGGAAAATTGAATATTTAACAATGAAAACCGTGTTTAACTAATGTTTAACCTGACAGCAGGAGAAGCAAAGAAGGGAACAGAGCCAGGAGAGCGGAGCTCCTTTGGGGTCGGTTGAATAGTGGCAGGAGTGATGGGTGCAGTGCTTTCCAGTAGTGGCATCTTCTGCTTTGAAGAAACAACAAGAATTCATGGGTTAGTAAAGGGAAGATTGTGACTGACTAGCAGAAGGTGTGCCAGTCCGAGCAGCTGGTCTGTCTGAACCAGGTAACGTCCGTGGATACGGCGTTAATTTAATTCTCAGTTGAAATACTGCAGAGGAAATGTCAGATCGATAATGTAGAAAAGGGCAAGGATTCACTAAGCCTGGCTGACTTGTGTGTGTTAACTACTGTGAGATAGATATGGATAAATGCTGAACATTAAGGTGAGTAATCACAACTGTCGTGGGTGTCTGAAAAAAATTTCTGCATAAAGGCTGTACAAAACAAAGGTGTTTCAGGTGAGAAGCCAAGAGCGAAGGCAGCAGGCTGGTATTTCCTGCACGGCTCTGCAGTTAGCATCCCTGGGTCTGCTGCTTTTCTGGAAGAGTGCAAAAAGCCTTGGCACAGATGCTGTTCCACCTCTGTTCCCAGCAGCTCTGTTCAGCACAGACCTGGAAAGCAGGCCCTCCTCCCAATGGAGACAAGAACAGACAACTTCCTTCACCTTTGGGCCTGAATCTCAGCTATTTGACAGTTGCAAAGTAGTATTTCCATGCAATCTTTGCTGAACCATAGAGGATTTTTTCTATTTAAATAGCATGATATCTTTCAGTATTGAGCGCTCAAGCTCTCCCTGAGCTCCTGCCTGCATGCTGGGAACACCGCGATTTCGGGATGCCAAAACAAACAACAGGTGCCTGTGTTGTTCTGCAAGTAGGAGCTTCTCAAATGTCAGATCTGGCAGAGGAGATGCTTCCTTACAACACCAGGCTCCTTACCCCAAAGGCCCCTGGAGCCCTAGGTGGTGTATTTACAGTAAAGAAGGTAGAGTTGGAAAATATTTTGAAATCACCTTTGAGGAAAAAGCCCTAAACTTGCTTTCCCAGTGACTTGCTCAGCTGCTACATTTATGCTCTTAACAAAAATATGGATCAGTATCAGGCATAAGAAAAATTGGACAAGGCACTCCATGACTCAGAGCACAAATCAGAGCCTTTCTCCTGGGGGCTTGGCTCTGGAGAAGTGTGCATGTGTGTAGCTATACCAATGTCACTGTGCAATCACAAGCCCCTGTTCTGAGGCGTGGTGAGACTGGAGAAAGCATTTACATCAGTGCAATTTGTCCCCATCCAGAGCTGCAGTGATGTCCGAGTGCTTTGTAGTGGTGGATGCGAGCTAGATTGAAGTGAGACTGAATGCTGCAGCCCTTCAAGTAGGACTTCTGTCCTTCTCCAAGGGACGAAGCTCCAGCTGGCTGCTATGAGCCAAGGGACTGTGTCTGGCTCAGCTGCAGTGTGGTGCTGGGGTCCCGACTGGGCAGCGATGGACAGAGACCAGCCCTGCTGGGACAGAGAGGGTCAGTTGGGGATGGAAGCCCTGACTGTGGGCTGCTCCCTTGTTTCTTTCTACTGCTTGCAGAGGAAAGAAAAGAGCTGATGGTGCTGGAACTACTCTACGGTGGAACTGAAACAACAGCTTGTGGCGGTCTGAATCAGTTCCCTGCTTTCATATATTTGACTCAGAGCTGAGTATTTCAGAGGCTCGGAAAGAGCAGGCTGATTTCAATTTTGGTTCTAATAATGGGCAAAGGTCACGGCAGCTGGAAAGAGAGGGGAAATGAAAGGCATGGGCTTGGCTGTTTTCTCTGAACCAGCTTCACCCATTCCTGCTTACAGTCTCAGCAGAATAATAACTGATACTAAGCAAAGCCAAGAAATGAAATTAACACATGCAAAATTACATTACGGCCGTATCAGGAGCCCTGGTGCCATGCAGTGCTAGCAAGGTCTGGCACACAGGGCAAGGAGTGAGGAGCAGCTGGAGGCCGGGAGCATAGCATCCACTGCTGTCCCCAGGCACGTACCCACAGGGCCACCTCTGCCCAGCCCTGCTCCGTGTCCCAGAGTGCTGTAAATCCAAGTGTAAGAGCTTCAGCACCTGTGGCTCTGCTGTCGCAAAGCAGGTTTGCACAGAGCTGGGAGATTAATACGAGTATTCCCATGATGTGGTTAACGACATCATTTACTTCAGAGGCTCTTGGGACAGCGCTGACACTCGCTTTAGCAGCTGAAGTGTTTAATGTGTGCTCCAAGACATTCTCTAAACACTGATAGGACTGAGTGACACAGATGTATTTGCTGAGCATTTTAGGGTTAGCACGCTCCGGAGCGGCACGGTGCAATAATTGGGAACGCAGTCTGAGTATCATGATGCTGTGAGCGCTCATAATTATTAAATACATCACAAATTTCCCTCCCTGTGTTTTTCATACCTTCTTTCTCAAAGTATTACTCACATAATTTTCCCTCTGAAAGTCATTATGAGTGAATCATCTCCAGCTTGAGCGCACAAATGTGGCCAAGTGTTTGTTCTGCTCACAGATGGGCAATTCTAAGTGCAGGGCTTGACCTTAAGGAAGTCCCCAAGCAAGGCTGATAGATAGCCCTGACCGTACACTGCGGGTCCCTGCAGTGCTGTGACTCAGAGGGACATCTCTCATTAACACATCTCTGCTTTTTGCTGGGGGCTGTCACGTCTCGCTGCCCCACAGCTCGCTGCTGCCGGGCCGGGTAGTAGGGAAGCACTGATTTGTTCCCATAGGCAATGAAGTGATGTCACCGTGCGCCGTTCCAAGTGGAGAAATAAAAGTGAACATCCCCGGGGTCAGCTGGAGGATAGCAGCGGGGCTGAGCCTCCTGTGTTGGTAGGATTTGCTCTTTGGATCAAATTCTATTTTTTTCCCATAGCACTCGAGTTCAACAAATCCATTCTGCAGCGGCAGCTGAGGGAGGGCGGTGTGTGCCACGGCTGAAAGCCGCTTTGTCGCCTGCTGCTAATCGGAGCCGTTTCACAGCCTCTTTGAATGCTTTTGTCTCGAGTTTTGTTTTCAGTTCAGGTCTCACCACCACTCTCACACGGTTTCCTGGCTGGTAGAGTAATCTCTGAGCTCAGCAAGCAGGAGGCTTGCAGCTCGGGGTTGAGCAGGTGAGGGGAACAGCAGGGCAGTCCCATCAGCACTCACCGTGCTGTTGGGAAGGGGCTTCATCTCACCCTGGCAAATGGGGGCCTGAAAGGCTCCCAGCCCTGGAAGTTAGGTTTAATCATTAGCTAATTGGTTGGTCTGCATCTCATTTTTGGTGAACCAGGGGAGGAAGGATGGGAGGCCGTGGTTAGCAGTAAAGGGTCTGAATTTCCTATTTAAGGCTGGGCTTTGTGCTGCTGCAAGGTAAGGGCTCAGCTGGCTGTGTGTCCACAGGGGTCTTTGCTGGCGGATGAGGCTGCAGCCACTGCCTGCTGTTGTGCTCATGGCAGGACAGGGTAAGGCAATGGGTGTTGCGTTGCAGGAGGGGTAATAAGCAAGGGCATTCTCTTTTGAGAGGGTCATGGGGGAATAAAGCAGAATGCCTCCAATTCTGAGCCTGAAGCCCTGTGTGGTAACTGCTGAGTCGTGACCTGAAGCACTGATTGAGCACCTGGGGAAAGGACCCGGTCAGCCCTGGGAGCACAGGTGAAGGCAATTCAGCTGTGTGACCAGAAGGGGTAGAGCCTGGCTGCACCTCTCTTAGACCTCATTTAAGGGTTGACTGCCATTGGGGAAGGATCTGTGGTTGGAGATCCCTCTCATGTGGAGTTTTCCCTGTGAGCCTTGATGTTCAGAGGTGGGTGAGCACTTTTCCTTTGTAACACCATTCTGTGGTAGTCCCTTTGCTGTTACATTTCTGTATTGCCCTTCCACCATGTTAATCTTTCTGATTTTAACAAGCTGTGTGGCAGGGCTGCTGTAGGGCAAAATGCAAGAAGGCAATATGAGATTAGGACTGCTTCTGTAAGCACATCTTTTAAATGCATGTTAGTATTACGTGTGTGTGATGTAGCAAGCTGCCTGTAATGTTTGATCTGAAGGCAGCGTTAGCATGCCCTATCTCTGCTCTATGGCTGCAAGGTCACATCACTGTGGGTCTCCTGCAGAAGCTGCACGGCTGCTGAGTGAGTGGATGTTGGGCCTCTCATCCCTGTGCTATAGGTGGTGTGATAGCAGCCAACTGCAGGGCTTGGTCTGGGCTCCTGGCCTCACCTGTGTGAACAAAATAACAGCAGTTTGTTGTAGGTTAGGTCCTGTGTAGATCAGCCCAGAAAGAGTTACGAAGTAGTGGTGATGAGATCTACAGTATAGGGGATGTCAGAGGAGGGGAGAAATTGATAGGATTGAATTTGGGTACAAAACCTAGATTTTGGGTTCAGGCTCTGTAATATCCCTGAAAAAGTCAGATGGAGTGGCTTAGCATTGTCTTTCTGCTCAACGAGATACATAAGTGAGGATAATGAAGTGCCATTAGCCTTCCTGTTCCAGCTGAAGGAGCTCTGCCAGCAGGCTGGGCAGCCAGCCCCTCTCCTCCAGCACTGAGGTCAGTGTGGGGTGCTGGCATTGCTCGTGCTGCTCTGCCTGGGTCCAAGACAGTCATTAATCTGCTCCCCGGATGATTAGGGTTAATTGAGATTTGTGAGGTGCTTAGAGGCAGCGGTGATGAGCACTGTGGTAATTGGAGGAAGTGGAACTGTTGATATTTATGGGAAATGTAGGGGAGGAAAGACTTGTGGAAAAATATTGGAAAATATTTTTTCATAAATAAAAAAAAATCCTCTGTCTTTTTATAATACGAGAATTTTAAAACAGATTATCGGTAACAACCTCGTATTTTTCTATGCTTTTTAACAAAACCCTTCTCTTTCACTCTGTATCTGATGGCAAAACAGATCAGAACAAACACTTTCTGATAAGCTCCATGTGTTTGCCAATAGTTTAAACAAACACCTGTGAGCTCTACCTCCAATATTTGCCTTTGGAGGTTGCAGAGGACAGCAGCTGTGGTGCCCACCAGCCATGAAGACCTGGGGGAAGAGGCACAGGGCCTGAATGGGAATGACAATCCCCTCACTTACAGGTTGAGGTTGCAGCTCATTTTCTAGCAGTGAAGTGCAAACTGTGCAGCAGGGCTGGAGAGAACAGGATTGGTTACCAAGAGGCACATGGAGAACAGAGCGCGGTTGAAATGCAGATTTGGTGCTCAGGGAGCTTTGCAGGAATGTTCCTGGTGGGTTTGTCTGAGATGTTCCTCTGGATGGCAGGGAAGGGTGTGCATGAGTGCTGGTGTTTGTCTCTGGTTTGCTTTCTGTAGAAGTGGAGAGGTGGAGTGGGAGGTAAAATACCTCGCTCTGGCTTTGCTACAGCCCTGCTGGTAGGCAGCTTCCCTTCAGGGAGGGCAGAAAGCATGTCAGCAGGACCAGGTCTGCATGGCCACAGTCCTGCTGTGCTGGGGAGCGCCCCCTGTCCCTGCTGGGTTGCCACCCCACTGCCTATCCTCACCCTGCAGCCACATCGGGCACCAGGAAAACCAATGTGCTTTCCTCTTTGGGCAGGGGGAAGAGAAGAAAAAGTCATGACCTGCTTTCCCTTGGAGCTAAAATAACACACTGAGGATGCAGCTGTAGTTCAGAGGGGGTTTATTTTTATTTTTTAATACGCCACTGGGAGTTCAAACGATGTGTCAGTGATACGTCACCTTCTGTAGAGTGGCTTCCCTCCCCACCCTCTTTTTTTTTTTTTGAGAAGTATTTTAGTCATTCCATGGCAAACGCAGAGCTCATTTGGATAAAAGCCTCTGCTGTGACATCCACAGCCTGAATGCACGAAGTTGTTTGTTCCAAAGCAATAGGCTGGGAGAATTTATCGAGCAGACAGTCCCCCCTCCCCGTGCCTCCTGTGTAAATTAATGAAATGGATGTGCTGTGGCACTTGTTAAAAAGCAATAAATCCTCTCCCTCATGCTTATTGCTCAGCAGGTAAGGGGAGAGAGTGCTGCAGCTCACCCCAGAGGCAGGGTGGCTGGAGGAGCTCTGCATCCCCAGCACCTCGAGTGCCAGGAACCAGTGGGGGTGGGCATGGGGTGGGCTGGGGGCTCTGGAGCAGCCCAACCCCTCCTGGGATCTCTGGGCATCGCAGTGCATTTTGACACATGGCAGTCAGTGTGTGCTGATGCTGTTCTGTGCTTGCTGGCGCCTGAGCATCTTGGTGCTGTGCAAATCCTGATTAAACAAACGTGGTGTTGTGGTGTTTTGTTTTTATTTTAATCCCCACATTGCCAGGATGTGGTAAAGCTGCTTAATCTCTCATGTTGAATCAATGGCTGCAGAGAGAAGAGGTGCCCTCAAGCTGCTTGCTCCCCTTTGCTGGGCTGCTGACTCACAGTCAGGGTGTTTGTGGGTGTTTATGGCCCTTTGGGATGCCTGCAGTCAGGGCAGGGGAGCTGTGAGATGAGGGGCACAGCCAGTATCTCTCCTGCAGCATCTTCTGTACCACCATCCCGAGCCAAGGCAAAAAGGTATCCTCCCCATCCCTCCCACTTTAACCTGACACGTGGAGTCTTCCCTCTTCTCTCTCTGCTTGGAACTCAGAATGCTCTGTGTGCTTCAGGTAAGGCCTCGCTATGAGGGGACTGCAGGATAGTTCAGATGTCTGTCTCCAACTGAAGTTCAATACAGCAGATAGGATTGTGGGGATGAGGCTGACAGGCACTTAAGCACTGCTTTTGTAACCGCAAATTCCGATCTCTTTTTGTTGTTACTTTTGCTGGGATCGTGCAGAAACGACTTGGCTTGTAGTTTTTTTTCCAGAACTAACATTGCTGCATGCAGTATATTTTGCAACTGGGTTTTAAATCTTCTTGCTGCAAAGTGCATCTGGCGCTGCAGAAGGACACTCAAGCAGAAGAGAGCTGAGTGACTGCCTCCCT
This sequence comes from Phasianus colchicus, assembly GCF_987193195.1. Classification (NCBI taxonomy): domain Eukaryota; kingdom Metazoa; phylum Chordata; class Aves; order Galliformes; family Phasianidae; genus Phasianus; species Phasianus colchicus. Next base: position 11,416,801 of record NC_143453.1, on the reverse strand, counting down.
CTCTGTGCCATCAGTGCAGGCACAGGATGGCTGTGTGCCTTTGGCACTTGGCAGTGAAGATACCCTTCACAGAGGGAAAAATCTTTTATATGTGTGGACTTGGTGTAGCTGAGGATGTCGGTTTATAGTTGGTCTTTTTGCTTAGATTAGATGATGTGTGAGGAACACAAGCTGCCTTGCTTCTGTTCCACACCAGTGTAACCCTCTTGGTCCTGTCCCTGGATAGTGCCCTGCTCGCCCCAGCACTGGGGCAGCTCTGCAGCTCCTGTGTGGGATTTAGGTCCTGTGTGGGATCTCCTTGGCTCTAAAGGAGGAAGTGGGGGAAAAAAGATCTGATTCTGTTTCCAGAACAGTCCAGTGTTTAATTCAGTAGCTGAAGCAGAAGCCTTGAATCCTTCACTGAAACAAATTATTACCTAGTAACAACGGAGAAAAGGATTTCAAAACCTTTCCAGAGTATCTGGAATATCACAAAGCTCTGCAGATTTACAGCCTGAGACTGAAACCCCAAACCACTTCAGAATGGCAGGTTTAAAAAACAGCTTAGCAGAAGAGATGCCTAAACATGCTTATTTTGTAGGCGGATGAGCAGCAACCAAGTGTGGCGTTTTCTGCCTCTTGGAGAGGTTTTAGACCCAGCGTGGGTCTGTCCCCACGCAGCTGTGGCTGGTGTCTGATGGAGACCCTTGAGCTTTCACTTGATTAAACATTAAAGCCTCATCTCATTTCAAGTCAGAATCCTTATTCCTACTTCTTGTCAAGGAGACTTACAGTCCAGCTCTAAGGGCAGCCTATGACTCTGTGAAGTCATGGCGTAAGGCAGGACTTGTGAGCACCAAGGAGTGAAGCACCTCAAGCCTCTTTCCCAGATGTGCAGACCCTTGGATATTAAACCAACAGAAGGTGTCAAAGCACAACCAAGCTGCTGTGATATACAGTGCTCAGAAACACTTTCTCATGTTACATTTCCTAACCTCAGCCACTTCAATTCTGCGGCAGAATGAACCATGAAGTGCTGCACCAGTGGATTTATAGTGAGTAAAGCTATCTGTGATTTGTGAATCCCCCCGAGTAAATATTCCAGGGAGAAGAGAAAAATGCAGCTTTTAGATCTGCTTGGCTCAAGCATCTTCTATCTTACTTTATTTTTTTTAAAGCCAAGTTTGTGCCACATGAGTACCTTAAGCCCAAGGTCTTGGCTCTCTCCTCAGCTCTTTGGCTTTTGAAGCTGTGGAGACCTTATGTTTTGCCAAGAAAGATGGACATTGGTTGGTGACACTTAACCTTTGGTGTCCTGTCCTTTGGGAGCTATTGATGGAACTTGAATTAATGCCTTTAAGCCATTCTGAGCACATCTCAGCCCATAGATTGCATGTTTTAACTAAATTGGTTGCAAAAAAGATCTGTTTAAATTGGCGTGAGCCCCTTTGTGTGAACACTCCTAAATCAGTTTAAGAGTGGCTGGTATTGATTTTAACTTAATGTGGTTTGTTACTGAAGTAAGATGGATCAATAGTGCTAAATAGGTGCAATTCTTGTCTTAGGTTTGCCATGTGAAACTTCATAGAGAAGACGAGCTCAAGGGGAAAATGATTTGTCCTACTGTTGCTTCCCAGTGAGCTTCCACCATTTCTGTGTTCAACAGTGGAATTCTTCCCCAAAAGACATCTTTGAACTGAACTTGCATGAGAACAGAGGAATCCTAAATCCAAATGCACTTTAATGCAGGATTTTTAGGAATGTGACTCTGTTTCACTTACCACCTTTTACACCTGCAGTTGGTGCAGGGAACAAGCACAAAGAGCAGCCCAGAGGGCAAAGCTGCAGGAAGGACTGCACTGGCTGTGGAGGGTGGCAAGAGCTGGCTGGGCCATAGCCCTTCTGCCTGGCCCTGGGTGCTCAGCCTCACTTACCTGGATGCTCTGGCAATACTGATGCACTTAGAGGCTTTCTTGTATGGGTGGGATGGAGGAGGGCACAGAACTGCCTCTGAGGAGTCCCTGGGTGCAAGCTTAAAGCCTTTGTACCACATACCTCTGTGCTAAGCAAGAGCAGTAGGACCTGGGGTCGTATCAGGAAAGAGGGAGTAGAGAGTTGCTGCAATGAGAATCAGCTTGGTGTCCTTGTTAGGACTCAGCCCAAGTGCTGTTGAATCCAATGAGGATTTTTGTCTTTAACCTTTCTGTAACTGCCTCTTACTCTCCGCTCCGTGGTTTTCCTTCTCATGCATTATGCAGCAAGTTTTGCTTTCTCGTTGTCTTTCCAACACTTAGTTCGGTGCCCTGTTACTATAACTGAGTTTAGCTACTAAACGTTATTTATCATAGCAGCTAACATCAATTATGGATCCACACTGACCACCAGAACCTTGTATTGATTCCCTTGCCACCCTGCTAGTGCAGAGCAAAGCGCTGCCTGCTGGCCACAGGGCTGTTCCCTGCCCCCGGGCCAGGCTGCTCTGCGTGCCTCTCTGTGCCACTGCCATTGCAGCAGGAGCAGTGCAGCTACTTGTACTGTAGCACTGATGGCAGGTTGGCTGTGTGAGAATGTTTGGCTTCTAGCAGGTCTCTGGTTCTCATTCCTGACTCTCCTCCTGAAGACGTGCAATGGAGGTACCCTCGCATCAGCTCATCACCATGCATGTCTCAGCCAAAACCTCATTTTCATTCTAGAAACAGTAAGTCTGTCAATTCATTTAACTGCATAGAAAACACCAAACAAGAAATAAAGCCCAATTAAGAACACAGAAAAGGAAGAGGCTCAGGATAATAGATTGTTTGGGTAAGTGATTTTGTCAACTCTGCTCGTGAGCTCTTGCTGTGTGAACCTGCTGGCTTGGGTGCAGGCAGCCTGGCTGCTGGGCTGCTGGCTCTGGGGTGGTGGAGAAGATTAGGATCACCTCCCAGGTGCAGCCATGCCACCAGACTCCAGCTGGCTCTTTCTGTCCTGTTGCTGAGCCACGAGGCAGGATGCTGCTCTGCCTTTGCCCTGTCCCAGGGTGGGCTGCCTTCTGGCATAGGCTGGGGATGGATGCTGAGCTCAGCTCCTGTGTGCACAGTGCCCATTGGGTGGCCTTCTGCCAAGCTGCTCCTGGGGACAGCTCTGGGCTAACAGATTTCTTGCATGCTTTCCCTTGACTTTTCTCTTCCTTTCAAGAGATGACCACTTCAAACAACGGTTCTGCTTTCTGATGCATTAAGACTTGGAAATTTGCCATTCATCACAGCTGCGCGTTTGAGCTCATGTGATTATTTTGGGAAGTGAACCATGGTGATTTGTGTGTATGTGTTTTATTGGCGAGCAGGATGTTCCCTATCTACCTCTCCCTGGCTGTCTGCATTTGCATTGGTTAATAAAATGGATAATGTTCAATGACTTTCTGATGGGTGAACAAGATTTGGCATACAGGATGTAGTAGCTTTTCATGAGGGCTAAAATTTCATCCGGGGAGATTGAACCTTCTGTGACAGTCATACACAATCCATAATAACAGAAGCTTTTAACCCATCCATAATTGCTTTCATATAGAAAATGATTGCTGTAAGTTAACTTCATAATTCCAAATCAGTGGCTCTCAGTAGGATTTCAGATGCTTTAATTTGCCCTGAATTATCTGTAGGACTCATTGCATTTCATCTATGCTCTTTTCTGATTATGCTCCTTGTCACTCTGACCCGAACTTTGCCTATTTAATTCCACCCCCCCACTGAAAACAGACTAATTTCCAACAATACCTCAACAGTGATAATGATTCTGACTTGTGAGCAGGGCGGACAATGGGCTCTCCAGCTTTCTCCCTTGGCACCCAACCCTTGCTTTATCCCTGCAGTGTGCTGCTGACTTGGGGATGAAGGCGTGCAGTGGGGTGAGGTTAACTCAAGCAGGGCAAAGACAGCAGTGGCTCCTGGGTTGGGTCACAGGACAGCTCCTCCTGCAAGGAGGACCAAAGGACATCACTGCAGGCTTTGCATGTGCCCAGCACACGGTGGTTTCCTGGGCATGGTGCTAGATGTGTTGTAACAGCATGCGCAGCGTGGGTGTGATGCAAGTCTGGGGCATCTCCCTAATGAGGGAGATTGAGCAGCTGTGCTGTGTGACAGCCCCCAAATGAGCAGGGCAGCCACTCCCCACATTATGGCAGCAGCTGGCTTGTGCGGTTGTGAGTGACAGCAGATGAAGGGATTCCATTACAGCTTGTCTCGAGAACTGTACGTCTGTGTCAGCTCTCTGCTAAATCAATAAACAGGATGCTGAAGGAAAAATACTTTTAGGCTTCTTATGTCTTTATGTATCAAACTGATTGGGCAGGGAGCAGCTCGGATGGTAGTAAGGCTTGGAGCATGGCTGGCTGCTTGATTTTGTCAAGTCATGGGTAAGGGCTGGGTCTGGACAATGCTGGGTGTGCTCCAGACTGCAGCTTCCCCTGGAGAGGAGGGTGGCTGTGTGGGCTCCTTTTCAGTGGTAGCGTCACTATGCAATTTGGATACAAGTCTTCAACCAAAGAGCCTGAGGTACAACATCAAGAAGTAGGGAGAGATCACTTTGCATGTTCCAACAGACTAACAAATTACCTATGGAAATGTACTTGAGAATATTCCTTAGTAATTGGATTTCAGCTGTTGTTTCAGTGTATATGCCCCTGGGCTGTGAAGGTAAAAGGACTCAACTGAACTGCTTTGAAATGCTCTCTGGCACCTACAAGAGGTGTTTACTATTTAAAAAGTGAAACTTGCAAGTCAGAACGCTGCTAAGTGCAGTTTAAAAACAAAATTGCACCCCTGCAGCACTGCTTGGAGTGATGGAGTGCCTGGCTTATCCAGACAGTTTCAGCCTAGAAATGTTTCTGTGACTGGAGTGGACAAGTCCCATCTGCTGTCTTCTGGAAGGTAATGTGGGCATGTCTGTGCTGTGCAACGGGACACTGAATATGCTGGTCCTACCCCCGGACCCAAAGTAGCTCTTTCTATTTTTTGAAATCCTTAAAAGTGCTGCTTTAGCAGAGCATGGGCATTGTGGTTCCTTAATGTATTTGCAGTGTGTTTGATGCAGAACGTAGGCACTCTCCAGGAGCTGACCCTGAATGTTTGACATCCTTTATCTTCCACTGTGATGGATGATAGCAAAATCTCAACATCTTGACCTTGATGCTGAAGCCACAGAGGAAATAGGAGGAATAAGCTGTCATTGCACATCATACAGCGACCGCTGGGTTTGGCACGGTAGTGGGGGGTGACAAGTTGGGTAAGGTTGAGTCTGAGTGCTGAGAAAGTATTCTTGAATTTGAAGCACAAAGCACCCACAAGCAGAGGCAACTGAGAATTGCTGGCTTTCCCCTCTGTGTTTACATCTTGGCTGAAGACAGCAGCCAGCTGTTGGGAAGCGTGTGGCTCTACTGGAGCATCTCAGCTCTCCCTGCCCTTTGGAAGGGGCTGAAAGCAAAAAAGGGCCGGGCAAGTGCCCTCGTTTGCTGTGAGGCAGCTGCAGAGGGAAATAAATCTGCTCCGCCAACTGAGGCAACTAGTTCTGCGGGTTTATAAATGCTCCAATTGAGTGTTTTGACATGGCAGTCAGATATAGTTAATCTTTCCCTTGACCTCCCGATACCGGAGCGCGGGCTGAAACCGCTAGTTAAGCACGTCCGTCTCCTGTTGTACCATTTGCGCTCCAGCGCACCGCCTAATCAAGTGTAATATATCTCTGGGTAAAACACACACAGTGCTTTTCACAGCTATTTAAACAAAAAACAGACCTCGATGCATTAGTTATGTGTGCAAGCCGCAGAGAATTGTTGCTCCCATGGTTTAGAGAGAAGTTGGATGGGCTGGGTGTGCTCTGGGGAGGAGGCGTGAGAAAGGTGTGGGAATGCTCTGCGTGCCTGCCTGGATATGGAAATACCCCTCTGCTGGGCGTGGGGTCTGGAGCCTGCATGCAGGTCTGGGACATGGGGGGAGGTCAGGAGGACCTGGTGAGCAGGAGTTACTCAGGTGGTTGGCTCCTCCTCTGGTGGGATAAGTCTTTCCCCCCATGATCTTAGTGGTCTTTTCCAATCTTGGTGATTCTGTGACTATGACCCGTTTGCTTTTGTTTGTTGGGATGGATATGGGAATGCTTTAACAAGGGACAGGTTGAGCATTGTGCTGCTTTTAACAGCATATAGCCAGCTGTGTCAGAGGGTGCCTGAGAACAACCACGAAGGTGGGCACGTGGGCCACATCCTTATGGGGCCGCAGGGAGGTGAAGGGGATGTTGCTGAAGGCGTTTTGTGTTGGTCAAATGCAGACAGCTTGCATGTAGCTCATGGTTTTGGAAGGTCCTTGCTAAGGACCTGGGGAACTGGCCCAGGAGTCTTCAAAACACAGAGTGGCCCATAAGAAAACCAGGAAACAATACATTCAGGAGATTTAAAAAAAAAAAAAAAATGAGAGAAGTGCGTGTATATAATAAATAGTAGTAGTAAATAATACGTATTATTAGCATTAATCCAAATACTGGAAAGGTTTGCAAATGAGCTGGTTATGCCAATGATGCACAAAAGTCTGTGACTTCTGAAAGAAAGCATTGAAGTGATCTCTTAATGCTGAGAAACACTGGACTGGGTGACCTCTTGATAGCCCATCAAGCTTTCTTTTTCCTGTGCTGCTTTGCTAGCTTTTCCCCTAGAGGTTCTCAGATGCTTTCTGCTGTATTTTCCTAGCCTCCTGTTTGATCTCCATAGGACATCAGTGGGGATTCATTGACATGTCTCCGACACCTGACAAAGCTTCTGTTTGGGAACTCTACAGAGCAACTCATTCCACTAAACACTGAGAGAGCAAACCACTCAGAATGAGACACATCCTCACCCAGCAAAAGTCCCAAATGCTTTAGTGTGAGGTCCCCTGGGCAGTGCAACGTGTAAATCCCATACAGTGGCAGTAGGGTGCTTCCATCCCTTTTGAAGCCTTGTTGTCACAAGCCCATCTGTGACCCTGTGCCTCTATCCCTTCCTCTCATACCTGCAGCAGCAGTCTTCCTTCTGTGCACCTATTAGCATTCAGGGCATGCTGCAGTAGCAGCTCTGTGGTGCTGTGTTAACCGTACTGATAAATCTTGTGTAAAAACAACACTTCACTGTGCTGTTCGTGCTCCTTCCGCCTGGGAACACCAAAGCTTGACATGAGCACAGCTTGATCCTCGCTGCAGCCAGGCTGGTTTCATGATGTGGGGCTGCGGTGCCACTTCTATCCCTGTGATTTTAGCAAAATAAATGCAGCTTTGAGAATCCCCCATTGCCACAGTGATGCCCTGGCCCCGTGGTTTTGCTGATATGGGATTATCAGATGTTGTATGCAAGGGCAGCCTCCCACCTCCAGAGCTGGTGGGGCCACCTGGTGCCCCCAGTGAGAGTAGGGCTGGGTGCAGGAGGAATGGGTGTAACTGCACCTTTAAGTCTATTTTCCATGCAACAAAAGGGAATTGGATGCCCCTGTAAAACCCAGTAGCAATGGATATGAGAGTAGTCTGCCAGTGCTGGAACTGGGTACTGATGCTGTACTGAATGCTTCAGAATTGCTCCATGTGCTACCTTAAAGGCTGCAATTCCTCTTAAACGTATTTACTTCCCTTAATGCTTTGAATTCAACGCAACAGGTACCTTTTATTATTTTTTTTTTTCCACGTGGTTTGCAGTAACTTCTGTTGGAGGACTGTGATGGAAAATTTCTATCACCAAATCACAGAATAATTTCGGTTAGGATGAACCTCTGTAGGTCAGGAAGTCCACCTCCTGCTCAAAGCAGGGCTGACCTCTGCATTACACCAGATTGTGATTTAAATGTGATGACATTTATATAGCGATCATCATATATAACACTCAAGCATGATGGTTTATTATTTGGTCTGGCTCTCCTGAGTGAAGGGATAAGTGGAGAAAACAGACAGGGATTTCTGTGGTTGGTGTCTGGATGACAATGTGACTGTCACTGCCCAGGGATGCCTTATCCCACTGCTCTGCCATGAGTGGTGCCAGGGCTTCAGTGCATGCAGGAGAGCTGCAGCACCAGGGCACCTTTGGAACCATCACGTGTGTCACCCATGTGTCACTTGGCAATTAGAGCAAACGGTGCTGCAAGGAACGCAATCATTACAGTTGACAATAGCAGTGAGAAACAACTTTAGAGTAATCTGTTTTGGGAGGGAAAATATTGTTTCCATTGTTTGCTTCTTGGCTTTCACTTTAAAATTAGGCATAGGTTTCCAGCTCTCATGTGGGAGTAGATGTGCTTCTGGTGTCTAATAACAGTTCTAATAAGCGAGTATTTTAGGTGCTGCTGCTGTAGAGCTTGTCACTTGGTGTGAGCTGTGGAAGAACTGCTGCATTTCTTCAATAATTTCAGAATCTTCTGCAAAGCTTTCCCCAAGGTGGGTACATCTGCCTCTGCTGTGTTTTCTTCACCCAGTTCTGCTGTGCTGAACCACTTGTACAGCTCTAAAACCCCAAACAGCCCCAGGGTAGAATATGTTTAGAACCTAAAAATCCTCTTAACTTATTCCTGTTATCAAGGGCCATGCTAGAACGTGCCAGCTTTTATACAGTGAACTTCACTACATAAATCTACTAGTATGGATTACTTGTTTCCTTTAACACTGAATATGGCATTTATTACAAACAGGATGCTCAGCCTAGTGGAATTTTGTTACTGATGATACAAACCCCTGATCATTAATTTGTGGTCATAAACCCAGAAGATGGGATGCTCCCCTTGGCAGCAGTGAGTGCTGGGTTTGCATGGCCAAACACATTGGGCATCCAGGAGGGGCAGTTTTGCTGTGACCTGCTTAATCCCAAAGCAGAGCTGTGCTCACCCTGTGTGTAATCCAGCCTTGATGTGTGGAGTCCTGTAATGCTGGCTGTATTTTGGCACTATTTGTAAATGATAGGAAACTGAGTTGATGGTCTCCAGGGTGACACGCTGGTGTCACTGTGTGGTGTGAGTAGCTCCAATGTTGCTGCTGTTGCGTTTGCGTGTTGCTTGGGATGAAGGATTAACAAATGATGGATTAGCCAAATTAATGTCTGCTGTGTCAGGAAGACTTTATGTGAGGTTCAGTTTAGGCTGATGGATTTATTATTTATTATTTATTTGCTGTTGTGTGTCAGTAAGTGGCTCTCCCTAACATCGTGATGTATGGTAGCTGCCCATGGTTGAGCTGCTATATGTAAGGGTCATCATTTCCATAATTAACCCCATTTTTCATGGTCTTTTAATACCAATACATTAATTTGTATTGGCCTGGGATGTGACAAAGCAATGCATTTCCTTGTTAGGTTTTCTTAAGCCAAAGAGCTCTGAGACACAGTACAACGACCACAGACTTTCAGGATACCAACATCCATGTGTTTCAGCTGACTGCCTGTCGCTGAGTTTTTGTGACCCACAGCTATCTTCAGGAAGAGATACAAAGCATAGTGGTGCCAGCAAATCCCACTTTAAAACAAGGTGTGGAGAGTGGGGCTCTGCAGTAATAGAGCAGCATCACCCTGCAACCAGAGGTAGGCATCTGCACTGCAGCTGCTCACCCATGAGGACGGGGTGGCAGGGCCCTGGCTTTCCCATGCAGGCAGTTGCAGTTGTGCTCCCAGTATCCCCGTCCTTATGGTTTCAATCAGAGCCTAAAGGCTGGCAGGGGACCCTTCTTAATGGTACCGTGGGGCGATCATTTCCAATGGAAAAGCATGTGTTTTAATCTTTACAAATGTATCTAGATAAGCCAGGAGACAGGATTATCTTTTGCATTACAAGGAAAGGGTGAAAAAGCCCACGCCATGGAGCACTGCTGTACCGCCCTTGGCCTTTTCTTCAGCCCTTGTCTTTCTCTGTATCTTGCCCTGTGGAATTAATGTGATATAAACTCTGAATGCTTAAGTGATCTATTCATTTTCATTAGCTTCCTCATTGCTTGTGGCTGGTGATGGAGAGCAGTGCTGGGGACAGGGCTGTTTGCTTCCTCGAGATGCTGCACCTCCTGCGGGATGTCTGCAGCTCGAAGTCGGGGTGTGGAGGTGAGGGAGCAGCACTGCTCATTGTCCTCACCCTGATCACGGGGATGTGAATGGGGGACAGGCAGCCCAGGCTGGAGGCAGAGAGCTGTGCACCTCTCAGCGAGGCTGTGTGAGATGTGGGAGATGAATCACTCCTGCGGCAACCTTTCCTGCTGGCAGGCTCCTGAGATGTTTGGCTGCGCTGTGTGCAGCGTGTACTTGAGGAAAAGGGAGAAGGGATGTTCTCTGAATCAGGGGAGAGTGACGCACAGAGACATTTTCAGGGGGATAATTTGCATATGCATTCCCATTCTAAAAATATCGGTCACAGTGTTGCCTCTATTTTTGAGCACAAGGCTCCCTGGGCTGGTAGGTGGAGAGAACTGTGAATCTTCACTCGCACTGATCCAAATACCAAAGGTCTGGTGGGGCCGCAGCGTGGGCTGCCTGTGGGGAGCACCCAGAGATAGCTGCAGGGCATGGCAGAGGGAGATGGCCCCACTCAGCCTGGTGTGGGCTCAGAGCACACCCTTATCTTCATTCGAAGCAGTCCCTTCTCATGTCCTTCGACTCACCCCTTGGCACCCAACCCCAGCATGGTCCCAGTCAGAAGGCTGTGCATGGTGTCCCTCCTGGGGGACTTCAGGACCACCCTCCTCCTGAGACGCTTGAGGCAGAACCCGTGTCTTCAGTTCATAACAAATTAAGGAGCTCAATAGAAACACACATTTATCTTGAACTTCTGTCATGTAACATCCTACAGAAAAAAAGCAGAAGGAGTGCTTTGATGTAGCTCCAGCCAGCCTGGGTCTTACAATTGGGAATTATGTAGCCTTTGGAGGAGAGAAAAGGTGCAAGCTGGCCTCTGGTGAATGTAAACTGGGAATAAAACAAGAGTTGTTGTCACACAGAGGTGGTGTGGGTATGCAGCAGGTGTGGGTCTGTGTGTGCCTGGGGGTGTGTGGAGCAGTGTGGCTCTGTGATGGTGGTGGATGATACTTCTGCTGGCTGGGACTGGGCTCTGTGGGCCCTTCCTGCATCCCAGTGTGGGTCAGCAGGGCTGTGCCAGTGCAAAAAGTCTGGTGAAGGTGTGGCAAAGAGCAGGTTTTACTCAGGGTTACAATGACCGAGCTGAAATCGGGTGGATGTTGACAGAGGAGCAAGGAGAAGGCACAGGGCTGTGCTGGCAGCAAGGGAGAGGGCTGAAACATGGCAGAACTCAAAGCTTTTCTCTTTCCTCTGACAGTTTTGTTAGTACGCTCAGGAAGTCCCATTAATGCCCATTCACTCCAGGAACACGTTTTGCACCTCAGTGTGTCTTCTAGAAAAAGATGTTACTGAGGAAACAGGCTGACGTTTCCTTGAAATGGCATGGCAGAGCAATGTTACCCTGAGCAAGCAAACAGCGGGCAGAGTGGGGCTGAGGCACTGTGCTCCCTGCAGAGCCAGCCATGGGATGGCACCGAGTGCGTGGGGTTCAACCAAGGCATGGTGATACAGAAGGATGAGCACGGCCAGGGAGCTTCTGGCAGCCCCTATGAGGGCAGGAGAGTGATGAGAGCGGTCTGTGTTGGCTGCATTGGAGGAGCAGGGGAAATAGCACACAAAATGGGAGGCAGCCTGCCTCCTTGGTCACATCCAGCATTTCTGAGTGTTGCTGTTTTTTTTTTTTTTTTCTGCATCCTGTGAAGCTTTTTGATTTGTTTCCATCTGTTCGGTATAGATCACTTCTGCAGTTTACTTAAAACACAAATACCCTTTATGAATCTCTACAGATGGTTTTCAAAGACTTATAGAAAGACAACGATAAGATCAAGAAAATCTTGAGTGTTCGCCTCGGGGGGGAAAAAAATGGGACAGTCGCTTTGCCTTGCAGCTGCAAGCCACGTCAAATCAGACACTTTGATATGTTTCATTTTCCGTCTGAAGTCTACATCTGAAAGGCAGCCTGGCTTATTTCAGTCAATGCACAATTTTTGTTAGTTGGGGCTCTTTCTCAGCTTCTAAAAAAATGCTCATTTGCATTGCAGAACAAAGACGGCACTTTCCCCCCATAACTCAGTGTGCCTTTGCCTGCAGTTCCTCAGGCTGCAGGGTGCGTGCGGGGCGTGTGCGTGGCCTCAGCCCTTCCATCCCACCCCTCTGGCCCTGCCTCCAACCCCCAGATCATCTCCCAGGGAAACCATGTGAAGCAGGATGGCTGCTGCACTGCTGCTGCTCTTCATCTGCTCTTAAATGTTCTGGTGGTGCATTTAGTAGTTTTTACTTCTTTTGGCCGTTTATTTCTGTTCATCCGTGATTCAGGGCGGTGGTCACAGCACTGAACTTGCTGGAGTTCAAGAGCATCTGGACAAAGCTCTCAGGCACGTGGTCTGAGCTCTGGGAGTTCTGTGTGGAGCTGGGAGCTGTACTGTGTGATCCTTATGGGTCCCTTCTGACTTGGGATGCTCTGTGATTTGTAGAGGTGCTGGGCATGTCCCAAAGCCAAATCAAAGGGAGCGTTCCCCTGGGTGCTGAGGGACATAGACATTCTGGAAGATTGGCTATGGACAGAATCAACGTGTTTGCAGAAATCAGAGTGTTTGCACTGCAGATAGGGAACTGGCAAAAAAGGGGACATGGTCACCTTAAAAGCACAGCATGTGTTTCATTACTAAGAGCCTATGGTTAAAAAAAAAAAACAACAACCATGTAGGAGTCATGCACGTTAGCACTGGACTTTATGTGCAAAGACAAGGTGTGTATTGTTTGCCCAATTAAAAAGATAAAACCTGTAGACCACAGTCAGCGAAATGAGCTGTGAAATGAGTGATGACTCGCTGAACAGGCAGGTGCATGCACAAAAGCATATGCAAACTGTTCTACTTATCTAAAGACAGGTTTATTGCCTGGTCATCAATTTACACTGAAGTTGCTTCATAAATTCGTGACCTGCCTTTGTGCTGCACTCTGGGATGAGCCGTAAAGGAAACAGCATCACCTGTGCTTCTCTTGATTTTGGGGGTGGGAAATGAGGGCTCGCTGTGCATCTCACTCCCAGCTATGAGGAGTGAGCTGCAGAGCTGTGGCTGGGTGGTGCAGTGTGTTTCTCTGGATGCCAGCAGCATTAGTTAGAGCACAAGGTGTCTGAAACATGCAGATTTTTATTCTGCCAAAATGCAGGCTTGTAGCAAACAGATGAGGTTTGCAGACACGGTGCTAAGCTCAGATTTGGGAAGCTGTGGTCCATCTGGGCTGTGTCAGTGTGCCTCTGCCCACCCAGGGCTTCTGCCTGTCCTCCCACTGGAGCCCCAGCAGTGTGCTATGGGCAGGGGTGGTGGGAGGTCCTGATTTTAAACGTCAGTACAACAGAAATAGCAGTGAGTCCTATGAATAAGGCAACCTGTGCAATAGTGCTTGGTGCAGCCACGTTAGCAGCAGCCTCATCTTCAGGTAAGCCTGAAGATGAGAACACTTGCTCTCCTGCATGTTGAATTCACGAATGATGTGGGCTGCTGCTTTGCAGTGTTCTTCATAAGTCAAAGATGGCATGCTTCTTACAGGATCTCTACAGCCACTCAAATAAAATAGGTGCATGTTTGGCTTAGGGATTTACCTCAAAGAGATCTCTTCCCAGTTTACACCAGAAACGTGTGTTTCAAGAGCTGTATGTGTCTCACAGGCTTGTCCAGGAGGCTCCAGCAAAAGCTGAGTGTTGGCTCATTGCTAAGAGTTGATACCTATACACAGTAACTAAATGAGATTATTTTGTATCCAGGCAGTGAGTCTGAGAACCAAACAATTGTCGGAAATTTTCAAACGGCTTGAATTGGGCGTGTAATCCACTACACGTAACCTCACCTGCTGTAACTCCTCGAGAAATAACTATGGCTTGATTGCTGGCTGCTGAATTCACTGCCCCCGATCTGAAGTTGCAGAGGCACACGCTGCTTATGGAGAGGTTCAGGAAATCTGAAGCTCATGAAGCCAAATGCATCTGGTGGCTGTGCTCGTGATGGATTTCACACTCCAGCCCTGTGCTCTGACGCTTGTCTCCAAAGAACATTCATTTCAAAAGGAAGGGTGAGAGCATGCCTGAAACAAATTGGTTACCAAATTGCACTGATTAGATTTATTTATTTATTTATTTTTGTGATGCCCCTTCTGGGAAATTTCCTTTTCTCAGTCTTCAGAGCATCTCAGTCTAAAGCTTCAGATCTAAACACTGCCAGACCACCAGATTTGTCCTGTCTGAAATTAAAGGAACTGCAATTGCATCCTAAAGACCCCCATCCCTGCGAGCAGGGGCACAGCCTCCATGTCCCCAAATCATTGCCTGTGAAGAGCAGGATGGCAGGGACTGGATGCAGGATGGCTCTGTGGTGTCCTTGGAATAGAATGGCTGAATCATTATGGTTAAAAAAGAAAACAACACACTAAGATCACCCAGTCCAACCATCAACCCATCCCCACTACATCCCTCAGTGCCACAACTACCCTTTTCTTGAACACAGTGACTCCACCACCTTGCTGGTGCCAATGCATTACTGCTCTTTCTGAACAGAATTTTTTCCTAGTATCCAAACTGAAATGATCTGAGAAGTGTTGTTGATGTGACATGTACCCGTACATGTATTAATAGCATGGACCTGGTACTTTCAGGGCTTGTAATTGCTAATTATTGCATCTGTGTTATTTTATCTGTCAAAAGAACCTCTGCTTCTGACAGGTGAAAACTGCCATTATACTTAATGAAAATTCTTATTTTTCTCTTGAGTTTTGCATGTATTGTCTGCAGCAATATGCTGTGTCATAGTCTTTCAGAAAGTGATGTGCCATTTCTATAGCTTGTTCCTGGCCACTGCAGGCTTTTGATGGAGCTGAGTTATGACCCCAGCTGTAAAATACCGTATGGTGTTCGTAATGCAGGGATGTGGTTCTCGTAATGAATTAAATTAATCTATGTATTAAAATGCAGCACTGTGTCCCCTGCTCACAGCAGCTGTGTGTCCACGTCCCCCTGCCCTTTGCTGTAGAGATTGGCATCACCTTGGCTTGGTTTGATTCCATCTGGCAGCTCGTGATGGCTCAGCACAGTGAGGGTGCTGCAGGACAAGGTGCTGCCCAGTGCCAGTGCAGATTCTGGGGAGGATGGGCAGAAGATGAGTCCAGGTCTGTCTGCAGGATGGGGCTGGTGCAAGTGGCACAGTGGGTGCATGTGTTCTCAGTGAAGGCAAGGAGGGAAGGGGCAGCAAGGATACAAGCGAGGTTCAGGTTGGGTATTAGGAAAAATTTCTTCTCAGAAAGAGTGGTGATGCCCAGGGGGGCAGCCCGGGGAGGTGGTGCATTCACCATTTGTGGAGTGTGCAACAGACATGGAGATGTGGCACTGAGGGATGTGATTAGGGGGCATGGTGGGGTGGTTTGGAGTTGGACTGGATGATCTCAGTGGTCTTTTCCAACCTTAATTGATTGTATGATTTCAAGGCAGACAAAAAGTTCTGACTGCAGCAAGAGGAGCTACCTGATGGCAGGGTCACAATCTGTGAGCTGAGAATTTTACTTGTGCCTTTCTTCTCCTGCCCTTCGCAGTAGGGAACTGACCCATGCAGTCATCAGTTCATCCCTCCACGTGCAAGAACACATTTGCAAAATCTATCCTTAGCTTTTAGTACCTCTGGGGACTCCTCACAGCAGTGTTTGAACAAATCCCTCGCTCACAATGCAACCAGCTCTTCCACTCACCTCTCAGGAGCATGCAGCTCCTGGTGGCACAGGGCTGTATGTAGGGGCTGTGCCCCAGGAGCACAGTGCAGCTGATCCCAGCCCTTGGGGTGTTTGGGGGCACTGCTTCACCTGGTGAGAGGGGCTGTGGGGAAACAAAGAGATAAGACAGAGTCCCACTGCCACAGAGAGATCAGAACAAAGGTTGTCCTTCAGAGACCACTTCTCCCCCTGCCCCAACCCCCTGAGCATCCCACCACCTTTCACAATGGCAGCAGCGCTGCATCCCATGGGCAGTGTGGGTGTCGTTGCTGTGGGCAGGCAGTCCAGCTCCTGGCTGTAATGAGTGCCCAGGTGGCACCTGGGTGATTTGTTGCAGCTCACCGGATGTGTCTCTTGGAAATGCTTTGGTGCAACGAAATTGGATGAAAGGTTGGTGCTTTCAGAGAGGTGACTTCAGGTCACCCACTCAGCTCAGAGTCCCAGTGTTGTTGCTTACAACAACTTCCATAGCCCAGCACTGCACCCCTCCCTGCTGCTGCCCCGTGCTGGGCTGGGCGGTGATGACCCTGCTCTGGCAGTTTTTCCAGTCGATGATGTAATGGTGCCCAGGTTGTGTAAGAGGTGTTATTAAGAAGAAATGGTCTCCGGCGCTCTTATGAAACAAGAGCATTGGGTTGGGTTTTGTTGTTGTTGTGTTTTTTTTCTTTTCCATACACTTTTTTAAGGTGGCTGCTCTTTCCAAACCCCTCTCGTTACAAACCAAATTCTGCTGTCTGCTCCGTGCCAGCACTTCTCCCTTGTCACAGGGTGTGCCTGCTTCCTTAGGAGCATGGCCTGTGTGTGTCTGTGCAGCACGACAGGAGCACAGAGTGGGTCTGATCCCTGAGTGCTCTTCCTGCTGCTTTTGCCCAAGGAAAAGCCAAGTTATGGGTGAACCCGCACTTCTGCTCACACTTCAGGGTTTCTATCCTAAACCTGTTCCATCTCCAGGTGAACAAGCAAGGTGAAAACAGTTTAACACCAACATTTCTCAATTGGCTGAATGCATTTCTTTTTTTCCCCCCCATCTGAATCATAGAGGAAAAAAACCATCAGAGCACCAGCTCAGAAGGATATAAGAGCTGTGTTCCACCTCATAAAGCACGTGGTGCAAAAGAGCAGTGCGTAATGCTGAGTGGGCAGCTCCGTGCTAAGTGCAATAGATTATCTGCAGCTCGAGTTTTGAGAACCATCAGTCATGTGGTTTCCAAGAAACTGAAGATTTACGCCGAGAAATGATTTGCAGAGGAAAACTCTGAATGCGTCAGGAAAAGAGGTGCATTGGAACCGAGCTGTGCTCACGAGCACCTGGGCAGCACGCTTCTAAAAGAGGCTTTTATTTTTTCCTCAATGTACGTGGTGTCCTGTCCTGCCTCCAAAGTTAGTTTGTTTGAGGATAATGAAGCAGAAGCTGCACATGGCTGTCACACAGGGCTCCCAGGGGACAGGCCATTGACCAGCCACTCTGTCTGGTTTCTCTTGCAAAGTGAATTTTCAGAACAACAGGAGCACAAGAGAGGCCTATTCCTAGCAGTGGATTTGCACAACAAGACGTGGCACAAAGCAAAAAGCAGCGCCAGGACAGAGCTGGGTTCGCTGCCTGTTGGCTCCTTCAGTATTTCCTGCCCACCTGGCAGCTCCTGGCTGCAGCCTGTCTGGGTGGGAGCTGGCGCTGCCTCGCTGCTGCACTTAATGCTAAATGCAATAGGATCGCTCTGCGGTGTTTGACGCGTCTCTAAGAGCAGCATCGTGACACTGTTGACACTGAACGTTCACTAATGGCATCTCCTGCCAAACTCCCATGTAAAACGAGTGGGATGACAACAGCAGCATTTAAAAAAAAAAAAAAAAACTTCCTTCGAGGGAGCATTTAAAATTTCATCAGGTCTAACTGGCATGGCAGAGCTGCAGATGTGGAAGATATACAGTTTCCCCTGCTTGCTCACAGCTCCATCCCTCGAGGCTGCAAACCCCAGTGGTGTGGCATCCCCAGCACACCATGGGACTGCTGCACTGGTTCATAGCCCAGCTCCCAGCTTGGTCCTCACAGCCAATGCTTAGCTACTGCCTTATTCGTGGGCTGAAAGTGCTTGTTATTTATGAGTACATAGCTTTAGCTCTTCAGTCAATGAAATAAAATATAATAGTACAGAATGAAAGCTGAGCTTCTATAAATAATGTGGCTGAGTTAATCAGTAGCTAATGAACTGCTGGTGGGGATGTAAGCAGGAAAGAATTACTCTTTTCTGTGCTATTTCAGTGGACGTTTCTAAGTGTGGGTGCAGTTATATTAGTTTAAATCTTCTCCACAAATACAGCTATCGTCTAAACATTTAATACAAATATAACTTCAGCCACACTTTTGCTAACACAAGCTACTTTGCTAAAAAGCGCTCCTATTTAAATATTTATCCAAAAAAAGGGGCAGGTTTTAAAACACATCCTTAGTTCTGACAGGGTGAGCCCCTTGTTGAGAGCAGCAGGGCTGGGCTGGAGAATGGCAGCAAAGATGTGTTTGTGCCAATGCTCAGACGCTCCCTCGCAGTATTGAGCTGCGGTAGAACGAAGCAAAGCGCTCCCAGTCCTGATGGGTTTCAGATATCTGCCTATCAATGGCGTTTGGAATTTAAGCGTTCCAACTCCTGAAATTTTTATTCGGCGGAGGTTGTTTATTGATTTCTCTTTCAAGTTGTTCCACTCCCAGAAATAGAGTTTGCAGGACTTTTAAGTACACGTTTGCGGCCAAAGGATAACAAAGGAGAAAGAAAATCTATTCTTCTCCAACGTGCAGCTCGCATCCTGAGCGCGGCTGTGCTGTCCGTGGCAATAAGGAGTTCCTCCCGTTGCTAAGTATGGCTAATAAAGTTGAAAAACACCTTTAGAAAAATGATTAGGCGGATAATAAAGTATGTCAACTTGAAAATATGCATTCTTCATGTGATGACTGGAGATAGTTTATCACTTTATGAGTGACACATCCATTTATAAATATTTATTCTCTCCAGTGGTACTGATAAATCTTTTGAGCCTATAAGCCCATTGATACATACACAGTAATATCATTTGTCTTTCCAATGCATTTTATTTATTATTGACTAATTGCCTGCCAGATTGTAAATATGATAGGGGTGGCATTGTGCTTTGATTAACTGTATGTTAAAGTACCCAGAGGAATTTAGACCCAGCTCTGAGCAAAGACATCCGCGGCAATAAATTGTATATTTGGAAATCAGCTCTGCAGCATGGAGCTGCAGCACTAGTTAAACAAGCTGAGCAGAGGCATTTTCCAGAGCAGTTTATTTTGATTAATGGGTTCCCAAAAGCCTCTTGCTGCTGTTTACAATGGATTTGCTGTAATATTTACAATAAACTGGGGTTAGTCAAGAGAGTTTTAATGTACTTCAGCAGGTTACTTACACGTCCCAAACCAGGGGCAAGAATGCAGTGCAAAGGCAGCTGCTCCACGTTGGTCCGTGGTTGGATTAGATGATCCTAGAGGGCTTTTCCAGCCCTAACAATGCTATGTTCTATGTTTTATCCTTCGCTGCAAGGCCTTCAGGCACAGGCGGCTTTCCTCTCTCTCCCTCTGGTTCCCCTCTCATACATTTCTTAACCAAGCCTTTTGGTCTGGCTCAACACATTCGAAGCATCTCGGCGATGGCTGGGGATAATTTGTCACAGCAAAACTGACAATCCATTTGTAAATATTTATCCTCTGCTGTGACACTGATGAGTGATGGATGGGCTGAGCATGCAGCGCGCTCCCTGATCCCGTGGCCCCACGAGCCATCATCAGAAAGCCCAAATGTTGTTATCTTGCACTGATAGAATCCCCTGCTAGAAGTTTCCTGCCCAAACCAACACAGAAGAGGGCAGACGCCTCAGCTGAGCACCGTGCCCAGTCCTGCCTCGTCCATAGGATGCTCACAGCAGCACATGCTCCTTCTGTAAAAACAGAGCTGCTTTGTCAGGCCATGCTTATGCAGTGTGTAACTTGACAGAAATCCTATTCTAATTAGCACCTGCTGATCATTGTCTATGATGCTATTTAGCTAATTGTACCTTGGGCAGTGAAAGGCAAAGCAAAACCAAACCCAGTCCATAATTTTGCCCAAATAGATGTCATAGCAAAATGTTCCCCAGAGGACGTGGATGTGCGCTGCCATCCCCCTTTGTGTCCTGCAGGAACACCTCCCTGCAGACATTCTGGACCTTTCCCAGCAGTCCCATCACCTGAACCTGAGGGGTGCTTTGCGGGTAAGGAGGGGAAGGGAGAACTCTGCAGGACAGATGGGAAAGCCCCAAGAACACAATGCTCCAGAGTTGACCATGGAAGCAGAAGCCAGGGATGGGTATCGAGCCAGAGGGTGACCCAAGTCAAGGGAGGGTTCATCATTTCTGACATGAGATACAATCTTGCTCACCAGACTTCAATATTTATTTGTTTGTTTGTTTATTCATTCATTTTGTTTAAGCCCTGATTTCTTCACACTTAAGTGAAAGGCAGTGCCATTATCCAGAGTTGCTTTGCAGCCTTTTCTCCATGAATGCAGGATAATCAAGCTCTCTTTGATTTCCATTATACTTTTCAGTGGATCTGAGATGTAATTAATTAATTGATTCTTGCTGCCAGTCCCCTAATTAACAGTAAATAAAAATTCATGCCAGGGTTAATAGCTTTAAAGGTTGGAGGCAAGAGTGTGTTCTATGCAGGTCTGTTGCTTCTTTTGTGGTCCATTTGGGCTATATTCCCTGTTATGCCTTTAATTCCTGATCATCTGAAAGTTAATTTCATTCTTAACTAAAAGAAAGCCAGAAATGGGTTACTGTTATGCAACTGGTTTTGGTTTTTGGCCCTTGCAAGTCTGTTTTTCTAGGCCTGTTATAACACAACAAGGACCCGATGCTGATGTTACACGACCTCCAAAATCAGAGAGATCTGTGTTGTGGAGGGCCCTGCACCCTGTGCTCCCAGTGCTTGCTGGAAATGCTGTTCTCTTTGCTCTTTATTGCGCAGGACAATTACTGTGTGGATCCATTACTTACTATTTGTGCAGGATATGAAGTGCTAAGTAATATTATGTGTAGCCTGGTGGAAGTTTACTAACAAAAGGTCAGGTCGTTTTTATCCATTATCTCTTACTAGACAATAAAATTGCAACAGACTAGACAGAATTATTGAAAATATTGCTGTACGTGTTGGCAAAATGAATTATCTGAACAACCTCTCTCCCACATGGGAGCACCGACGCTGAGGTGCCTCTGAGACCCACTCATTGGGAATGCCAGCATTTATGCTGCTAATTGGGGCTCCTGGCTTCTCATAAGCCACCAAACCCTTGAAAGCGTCCCTGTGAAATTGATCTGAAAAACACTGTCTAGGTCTCTTTTAACATGTAAGAGAAATAGGAAGGAAATGCTCTTCCTTCCTTACTGATTGCTGCTTTCACTTTCACGTCCCTGTGAGTTCTTGGCTCGACCTGTTCTCATCCCCAGCTGTGTGTGGGAGAACCACTGAGGCTCTGCTAAGATGTCTCAAGAAGACATTCAGAACTGACATCATAAACAGCGAAACAGGGCCCTGTTTGATAAAAATGTCCAGCTCTGCTTCCATCTTTTTGTGTTGTCAACTTGATTCTTTGCTCCAACTGGGGTATCCGTTCCGTGCTCTTACTTTAATACTCTGCTGCTCATCTGCTTTGCTGGGCAAATATCATGCTCAGGATGCTGTCAGCCTTTAGCCTTGACCATCCTAATACATAATGCAGATGATAAAAGCCAGTGTAACAGAAAACAGGTCCCAGGGAGAATACAAACCATGACAAAATAAGAAGGAAGCAGATGGTTAGGTATTAAACTGCAGTAATAAAATAACATCTGGCAGAATATCACACACATGCACTGATGCCCATCTGAAGAGTGCACTGATTTAAGTAATATGCTTCTCATTTTGGTGCAATTAACACCAAAATTTGCATAGCAAACAGTGGCAGAGCATACAGAGTTTTCTTTTGAAAAATACAACCCAAATACATCTTTTCTAGGAGGGGATTGGCCTTTGTGGACACCGATGGCTTTCTATACTGTGGAGTAAAGCAATTAATGAGTCATACCTTCCTGCTGGCCAGAGAACCCATTATTCTGTTTACATACAGTCTGGCAGATGTACGTGTTTGCAGGGCTGGAAATTAAAAGATAGAAGGAGAAGAGCATTTGACCGAGTGGAACATCGCTCCGCCCTGCGCCACAGAGAGAAGGACACTGTGCAGATGAGGTAGATCCATAAAGCTCCATACAGGAAACCTGTCCACCTCAGGTGCTCACCCACTATTTCCTTATGTGAATGAGCTTGGGATGGAGAAACCTCAGGGCTGGCTTTTGCCAAGGAAGCGGGAGGGGAGGAGCGATCTCTGCCTGCTCCAGCAAGCCGCAGGGCAGCGCTGCATCCCCTGCAGGCACTTGGGCCCTGTTTCTCACCAGCCCTCACCTGCCCACAAACGAAACCCTGGGCCAGATGAGGATGGTTAAAGTTCATTTCATGTTGGTGAGTGTGTGGAGTGGGAAAGATGTGGGAGCACAGACATCTACTCCATGGGGGAACTCACTGGGCCCTTCATCACCAGCACTGCCAGCCCCGTGGTGACCAGATGCACGCAGGGATTGCAGTGGGGAGGGTGCAGTGTGCTGTGTGAAGGCCCCCAGTCTGCCCTTATTTGGATGAAAGTGTTTGGAGATGGAGAGCATCTGAGTGCTGGAAGCTGCACCCTGCTTTGCTATCCTGTGCAGAGGGCTGTGGTGTGTTAACCCATAGAGATGTTAGCAGGCAGCAGATGTGAGGTTGTCAGTGTGACGTCCTGCATGAAGCAGAAGCTGCTGTGCTCTGCCTGAGCAGAGTTACTGCCAGATTCCTGGGCTGCACAGAGCCTGGCATCTCTTCCAGCATCAATGTCATTTCCATTTGGAAACTTCCAGTCTGACTTGCGATAAAAGAACTTTCATTTTGATACTCCCTGGGAAATAAAGTGCTGACAAAGAAAAGAAGCGTGGAAAAGGCTTTGTCTGCATATACCTGCATGTCCCAGGGCAGATGTGTACAGTGCTTAGGTCATTTACTTTCCTGTGGCAGCCAGTAGGAATAATAAGGCGTATGTTTTTCTTAGAGCAGCCACAGGTGTAGGACAGCAGCAGAAAATGCTGGGGGTGTCTGAAAGCTGGGAGGATATTTATGGATGGAGAGGGCTGTGGTGTTAACAGAAACACGCCCTACCACAGCATTTCCAATGAATAATAGCACCTCATCCCAGTGCAAAATGGGGCTCTGAGCGTGGCTGAACTGCGAGTGATGGGTTGAATGAGGAAACGTTTGCAGAAAAAGAGCCTGCTCCAGCTAGTTTTACTCTGCTTCTGCATTTCTGAAGATGGTTTAATTTCCTATGTGCTGCCTGTGTTTTGCTTATATTTCTTCTCCTCAGCCTCCCTCAATGATATCCCAGTGCCTGCCTTCTCAACAGTAACAGCAATAATAGCTGCAATATATTTAATAGCTACCCGCTGCCAGCCTCACTCAGCCTTCCCAACAGATTCCCCAAGGTGCTGGATGCATAATGCATTTCCCAGCTGGGGATCAGACCTAGTGAGCATCCTCTCACTTGCGGCACCTCCTTGCTGGCAGCCTCCCTGCTCTGGGAGAGGCACAGGAGAGGCACTTTCCTCCTCCTTGTGGGTGGGAAGCAGAAGGACTGCAGCTTGAGCCTTTGCTCTAGGCAGCAACAATTTACCCATCCTCTCTGCATCCCATCCCCAGCCATGCGAGCAGCAGAGGTGCAGGGGTGGAGGTAGGAACAAAGGGGAGATTTTGCTGTAGATGACCCAAGTTGGCATTTGTGAGAACGTTCTCCAAATGGCAGTGTTTAACCTTGAGAGTTGTGCTCTCCTCAGGAAGAAGGTACTCATTCTATTATTCATTTATGTGGCTTTATATGCAAGAAAGATGGGAAGCAATTTGCTCATGTGAACTTCTGCACCTTCTGGTGTCATTCAGGATGGGACCATCTTGCAGGCAGTCATCACATGACTCACTGACTGATGGTTTAATCCAAAAAGAGGAAGAAAAGGCCACGGTAGAGTTGAGAAATGAACCCAGGAATGTTGACTTTGAACTACACCAAACCCATTGCAGTGCAGTATTGCGCTCAGTACTTTGCTTGGTGTTCAGCCACAGCTTTAAAGTTTGTCCAACAAAGTTAAGAAGCCGGGAGGGGGGTAATTTTTGTTCTTCAGATGAAGAGACCGAGAAATCTAAAAGCCCGCTGCTCACAATAACTTATTATTGCTCTTTATTTGATGGAGTGACTCACATAGCACATAGCTTCGGGAACAGGTCTGGGGAAAGCTAGAGCTGAAAACACAGCCAGCTATATAAAGCTAGCTATTTCCTACACAGCATCTACTTCAAAAGAATAAAATAGATGTCTCCTTTTTTCTATCCAAAAAGTCACTGCAGAAGCAGCTTTCTTTTGTTATCTCCCAATAAATGTGTCTCTGTAATAGTGGAATTTACTGCTGGGGGTGTGCGTTTCTCACCACTGCTTCCCCTTACAAAGAAGCTAATCTATCTTCTGCTGGAGAAGGCAAATGATGTCATGTTTCCTGTATTTCAGCCTACTTTCCAGCTGCTGCAGAAAAGCAGGGCTGGAGGTAAACCCTCGTCTCTGCAGGAGCAGAATGGGAGCCGCTGGGCTGGGGCTGAGCTGCATCGGTGCCGCAGGAGAGAACCCCAGGCACAGGGTTCTGTCATTTCTGTCACCCTTGGGTGACTTCTTGTCCCTCACACGGTGTGCCCGGCCCTGCAGTCTGCTCAGCATGGGCAGGTGTGGAAAGTTTGAAGAGCACTGCCTGGGGTTGGTCTGACCTCCAGCGAGACCCCCTGGGGGCTGCTCCGACCCACCAAACATCAGCAGATATAGCACTGAACGAGGGGTGAAACCCAATGCCTCGCTGTTCCTTGTTGCTCGCTGAATTTACCACCTGCACGTGCTGTCCCCTTCCCCAGGAGAGCTGTGTGCAGCCCCACGGCTCTGCTGGCTGCGTTTGTTTGGCTGTAATTCTGTCCTTTGCCTGTGTACCAGCAGAGCACGGCTTTTCTTATATATTATCCTTCCAAAGCAATAGCAAGAAAATAAAAATGAGTAACAGCTTGTTTCCCAGCCCTGGATGGAGCAAAAATTTTGATGAATGGACAAACTAGTTGCCTGGAAAAGAGCATGAATAATTTGCAATGAATAATATTCAAGTGTTACCTTTTTTTTCCACCCATAAATTGCTTGCGAACTTCTTTTCCCCTGAGCTGTTAGTCACCAGAGCAGGCAGAGAGCAACGTGCTGGAAGCATTTGTTTGCTGCCACTCGGAGCCGCGGCCGTGCGCCGGTCACTCTGATTGATGGAAGCCTGTGGCAGCAGGTTGCTTGGGTTGACACCTTGAGGTTCCCGGGGCTTTGCATGTATTTCTGTCACAGGCAATGACAGATGCTGAAACAGCTGTTGCTTTGCTACTGTTTGTAATTTATAAATTATTGCTTCTACAAGTCTCAACCAACATGGGAGCTTGACAGGGTCCTGGGTTAAGCACGAAGTATTTTATGAAACCTACCTGTGGATCTCTGTGCTGCTGGGGAGGCACAGCTCACCACTTCTCCCCCAGCAGTCAGGGTGCAGGCTGTGAGCTGGGGTGCAGAGTGGTGACCTCTGTCACCTCCTCCTCGCTTGCATCAGCATGGCACACTGCCTCTTCAGAGCTGCTCCCCTCTGTTGCTCTCTCCTTTCTGATTTCTATTTCTTTTCCATTGCCTTATTCTAATCAGTTGAGGCACTTCCCCTTTTCCTCCTTTTGCTTGGACTCCAAACAGTGTGAAGGAATGACCTCTCTTTCATGCACATGATTGCATTTTAAACTTTAATAGCTTCCATACCATTTCCTAAGAGTCACTCTGCTTAGCTGAAGGTCTCTGCATTGCACTCAGGTTTGGGGAGCAGCCAGGACATGATGGGAAAGTACAGCCTCTGTGTCAGGTCCCCATCTGCATGACAGACACTTCACATTTAAGCCACGCTTCATTCTGAGCTGAATGTATGTAAGGCTGAGGTTCATCACACAGAGCATTCACTGGCATCACACAGCTGTAAGAACTCTGCTTTGCCTATGAAAAGACCAGAGCATAATGTGGCTAATGCTAATCAAGAGATATCTGAGCAGTGTGCAGTAATTTCTTAATAGATGCCAGCAGAAGAGGCTTCAGGGGGTGAAGCACAGAGCTTTCCTCTGCCACAGTCTCTCCTGTGAAGGGCAGGCAGTGCCTCCTTCCTGTGTGTGTGCCTTCAGGGCCAGCAAAGGAAGCCAGCACAGGCGAGGTTAGAACAGCCCTGAACATGGAACGTGGGTTTTGGGGATGCCATGGGTTTAATGACTTATTTCCTCTTTGTGCATCTTTGACTAGCTGTGGCCTTTTTCCCAGGAAAGAGACTCAGCTGTGATACACAAGGAGGGATCTGAGCAGAACGGCTTGTTAGCACGGGTCCCAGAACGGAGAGGTTAAAGCCCAAATTACTTCCCGGCTGTGAGAGACGTGAATTATTAGCTCCTGGGTGGATAGCTCTGCTACCAACTTTGATGTTATGAACTTTGATGTGACAGTGGCTGCTCAAAGCAGTGGGAAAAGTATGTGTAAAGACCTGAAAGGTCTGCAGAAATCAGAATAAGGGCTTCTCACTTATGGCATCTGTCTTTTGCTCTCTTGGTGAAGTTGTCTCAGAGGCAATTAGTATATCTAGGATGGGGATGAGCAGAGGTTTCTTCTTTGCATCTTTTGCAGGAAAAGCCTAAATTGCAAGGCTTAGACAGAGATTTGAAGTGCAAGGGGTGAGTGAGAGGTTAGGCCTTGAATAATTTTAAACCATCCCTGGCATCGAAGGGAAAGCAAGCGAACAGCACGCTGAAAATTAACTGCTTATTGCCTGAAGCAATTGCCATACCTGTAAGCTGGCACAGTATTGAGCACCAATACTGTGGTGAACACCCACCCGGCGCTGTGCACAGCCCGCAGTGCACAGGGAAGAAATTCTCTTTTCCTCTGCAGATCGGAAAGCAGAAGAGCAGAGTCATCTTCCCCTGAGAAAGAATTTCCCACAGCAGATGTTACAGCCTGCGATCCCGCTATCTCTGGTATCACTGCTGGAGGAACTGCTGTGCTGCTCGGAGCTCTGTGTGCAGATAACGCAGTCCCGCTCCCCTGGTCACGTCCCTGGAGCAGAGATAAGGCCTTGCTCAGCGTCAGTAAATCCTGCCTGCTTGCAAGCATCCCTGCCTGCATTGAGAACTTACCTCTGAAAGGTGATAATGTGAAAAACATCCCTCCACATTTTGTAACAGGGATCTATTTCTGTGCGCTCTGTCCTGGCGCTCTGCGGGCTGTGACCTCCGGGTGGCTGCTCTGTGCTGTCCTCTGGCACCGAGCAGAGAGAAGGCAGCTCAGTGCCAATCAGTCTGCGAGGCCTGAATCCAGCCCCTGTTTCTTCTTGTGCACTGCCTGTGATTTAAAGCAAGTCACTCAGATGTTCTGCTCCTCGTCTGTAATGGAAATGGCATTTCCCCTCTGCCTGCCCGCCCTCTGTAGATCAGGCGCTGCTCCATTTTGGATGCTGCGTCCCTGCAAACTGCCTCAGGTCATGAAGTACCCCGAGGGATGCTGGTACCACCAGTTCTTTACTTTGCTCCAGTTCTTTGCTAACCTGACTGTAAGTTTCAGGAGATTTTCTGCAGTATGTAAATCCCCACTTCTTGACTTATCTGGCGAGGTGAGAACTTTGCTTCCTGTGTTTTGTTTGGGTTTTTGCCTTATCTTTTAAGGACACAATACCAGCATCAGTGCAAACCTGACCCCAAACATTCAGCACTGGGGCCCTCCTGGAGCTCCACCATCTCTCTAAAACTGAGCCCAGCAGTTTCTTTTGGTCAGATTGCTGTTATGGAGCACGTATCTTCACAAATGTTTCTCTTCTGTGACCTAATTGGTTTACCTGCTGGCACATAGCATGTATTGGATATCTCAGAAAAATTATACCAGCATCTAAATGTTTTAGAGCCCAAAAGAGTAAAATCTCTGATCTCAGCTTTCCTTCTGGGGCTCCACAACAGCTGCAAGAGTTAAAGCTACGTGTATGGGCTGTCCTATATTGCAGGAGCTGCATTCATATCTTTCTTTCTCAGCCTCCACCTCCTCCTATTCAATTTCCAGTCTAGACTGTTTAAAAATATCTCGTTACTGCTTTTCATTTTTTTTCTTTTTCCTATGGGGAAAGGGCACTTGTGAGACAATGCTCTCAAGTGGAGATGACACAGATTCGTTGCATGTTAGTGCACGATAACAGGAGAGGTTCCAACAAGCTCTAATATGTAATAAACTGCAAAGGCATAAATTGCATATGATTAAACCTTTGATGGTGGGCTGTTAGGAATTCCCAGTATAACATGCCACGCCACATTTTACATCAACCCCAACAATGACAGTGCCAGACTCATTGGCTCCAAGGGGTTAATTACACATCATGGGTGAAAACAATGCAAGGATGCTTGCTAATACTCAATTATTTGCATGGTAACCCTGGGTGACTCCCTTACTGCTGCTGCCAATTCACCACGCTCACCTGGGGCAAGTTAGGAAAAGGCTTGTTATTCCTCACCCTCCGATTTCTTTCCACCCCTCCTTGCTGGTTTGTTCCTATTTGCAACACCAATTTGCTTGTCAAGGTGTCTGACAGGTGAAAAGCCCATATGATTATTGAAATTGTAAGGTCAAAGGAAATTTAATCCATCTGTCAGGATGGCAGTTTGTAGTTGATGCCGAGAGGGCAAATAGAGATGAGGGGCAGGTGCTTCGGGATGGCTTTTTCACAGGAGTGATTAAGCAGGGGGTGATTAAAAGGGTCAGGGAGGAAGAGCAAAATGCTGTGCGATGTGAGTTCTTACATCCCTCTGTGTTTGCTCTGCTCCAGGTGAGTCTGTAGCCTTCCTTGGGTGTGCTTTAGCTGCTGGGTTGGCTGCTTGTGGCCCCTGTCCATATGGGGGGTTGCTGTGTGGTACTCCCTGACCGCATGTGAGCCATCTGCATTGGAGTCTGCAGTGAGGGTGGTTCAGGCACTGGGGTCTCACCAGTAGGGTGGGAGAGGTGTTGATCTTCTGGAAATGGAGCCCTTATGGCTGATGGGGCTGTAGTGCTGCTGGTGTGCATGTGTCTGTATTGCCCTATAGCTAAGTCCTGCTAGCATCCCAGGGAGCTCTGCCTGATACTTCTTTCAACCTGAAGGAATGCTTGATGGTTTAAAAATTAAAAAAGGAGGATAAAAATAAAAGGTCTGGTGGGAAACTGATGGTAAATAAGGCTCTGACCTTCTCTGAATTGTTCCTGTGCAGTGAATCTAGCCAAGGACTCTTGAATAAAACAAACTTGAAGTTTCTAGGCCAAGCGGGTTTTGAGATATGGCTCTGCGATAAATTGTTAGAGGAATATTTCAAAGACTGAATTGCACCTCATTTTTCAAAGCCCCATATCTCACAAACACCTTGTCTGATCTGCCACAAATTTTGTCAATAAATTATCCTCTGGCTACCGATCGCATATGCAAAGTGTTGAACTGAAAGAGCTGCACAAATCTTCGCCCTCAGCTTCGTCACCTCCCTCCTGGGGGTGCTGCCCTTCCCCTGCTCAGCGTGGGACATAAAATAATAGTTCTGTGCAATCTAGGCTGATCGGTGCTGAGTGGCAAGTCGTGGCTGACAGCATCTCCCCAAACCCTGTGGTCTGCGCTAGCACAGCTGTGGAAGCTGCCTCCAGCCCTGGATGGGGCTGTGTGCTTTATCTGGGCAGCTCTGTGCAGCAGCTGGTGGAGATGGCTTCTGTTTCAAAGATGTGGTTAAGTGCTTCTTTTTCTCTTTCTCCCCCCCCATTTGTACACTTGCAAAGATAAGCCCCTTCTCTCTTGGTATCTGCATTCAGATCCACGGGGGAATTATTAGCAGAACTGGCAGCACTGTCCCACAACAATGGGATAATGACCCCATCCTCGTAGCAATTTGTTCTCTGACATTATAAGGATTCAAATGAAATAATCATTTTAAGAACAGAATAAAGAAGTTTTGCATGTCTGTACTTAGGATGATTAGTTCTTTTCACACTGGTCTCTTTGAGTCTTCCTTTGGTTCCAAAGGAAATAGATTTTTTTTTTTTTTTTTCCCACAGTTAGATCCTGTCTGAAGCCTCTCAGATTTTTGGCAGTACGGCTTTCAATTAAAATTAATAAAATTAACAATTTATCAGAATTAGATACTCCATGGTAAGATCTATACTCGTGTGAGAGACTTGTAATAAATTTAAAAATAAATCTTTGAGGAAATATCTGCTATGCTGAAACATGAAGGAGAAATCTGGGACGCTGAGACTCATTTCAGAGTCTCTTAAAGTCTTTCAAAGATAACGTTGCTGAAAAACCAAAAGGTCACTGAGGTGGGGAGGTGCTGTGCATCTCCAGTCAATCATTTCAGCAGTTCAGTGTTGAAATCGAAATCCTATCCATCCTCCTTAAAAAGATGTAATCAATAATGGTAACTGAGAAGATGGGGAATATCTTCATTAATATCTTCTCTGATGTGAGGTTTAAATGTCATTACATTATTAGCCAGGTACTACTTAGCCACGGAATGAGACTTGGATGTTTTTTGGAGCTTTAGATGCCTTGATGCAGTATGGGAGGTGTGTTGGGCACAGAACGGAGAGGTCAGGATTGATGCAGAGGTGTTGAGATGGCTACAATGGGCACAGAGCAGGTGGGGATTGCTGGGTGATGGGAGGCACTGTGCTGCTGGCATGGGGCATCTGGAAGCCTTTATAGGAAGCTGTCCTACCAGGGGTGTGAGATCCTAGCAAGGCTCTGATGAAGTGAGTGCTCAGCTGGCTGGGACAGCTCTGCGTGAGTGGGGCTGGAGATGGCCTCATCCATCACGTGCCATTGCTCTTATCTCCACAGTGCATGGAAGAACTGGCTTTTGAAAAGGCTCTGGGTGATAAATTTCCTCCCCTCCTCCAAGTATGTACTGTGAGCTGTTTGGAGAAAGCTTCATGTTTGTTGGTGGCATGTGAAACAGGATCTTCTAGGAAACTTCAGAAATATTTTATGAAGTGTAGCAATAAATACATCCATGTGGTGCAGCCCATGCAAAATAGCATCTTTGGCCAGAAGCGTTATGTACGGATTCTGTAGTGGAGTTCTTTCCCTCAAAAATAAAACTCTCGCAGATGGATTTAATCTCTCTGTTATTTGAATATCCACTAACCAACTCCAAATAGCTTTCCTAGGGCAGTTGTAGAAGCAGTTATCTGTGGCAGAACTTTCCAGCTCGGATCAGGGGTTGCTCGGCACTCAGGTTGGTCCTGCCAGCTTGGATCCGACTCTGTGCTTCTGGCTCTGCTCCCAGAGAGCCCCGCAGCCATGCTGAACTGCTTAGTGTGGCTGTGGGCCTCAGCTGGGGGCTGGAGCTTGGTGGTCCTGATGGGATGCATGGGGCTGGGGGCCGCGGGAAAATCCTGCTGGGGAGATTTTGCTTTGCTCCCTGAGAGGACTCAACCAGAGAGGTGATCTGGGCCACATTAGGAAAGAAAGATTGGAGTGCACTCTTGATGTAGCTGAGCTCTATTAATTAGTTAATACGGGCTCTGCTTTGTAGCTCCTGCTGCTGTGCTCTGTAAGGAGCTCACTACGTGCTTGCTAAGAATCCTCGTGTGGTGGCAGTGCTTTGCTTCTCTGCTGTGTTTTGAGGTCTTTGGGTATAAGGTTGGGCAGGATGTGAGCAAGGCTAGTACACCCAAAGGGCAAACTGGGCAGTTCTTTGGGGCTGGCATTTCTAGATCTGATGTGGGATTGTATGCAAATAAGCCCTAATGGATGTTAATTACTGGGAGGGTTACATACTTGCTTGATTCCTTTTTGGCAGCTTGTACAACTGTGTTTTTGTATACCTGACACTTGAAATGTTTGATTTTAAAAAAAATTAAAAAAAATAGTAATCCTCTGTAATAAAGCAATTGCTTTATTAAAGGTTGCAGGGCTTATACAATCCCTGTAGTAAAACTTTGAGTTCCTCTATCTAGACAGTCATCTCCTGGCTCTTTCTCCAGAAGAGCAGTACATAGTTTGTTCACTGCTCAAGCAAGCTTACTTGCCAGCCTTTCCCAGCCTGGGTCCCATAATTTCTAGTAAGATGACGAGGACTCTGGATGTCTGTGGGTGGAAGCCCAGCCATCAGTTTGACTTAATCCTGATGATTGACTTTGGAGGTCACTTCCCACAACTTGGCTAATGAGCAGCAGGACACCAGCTGAGGGTTGGGAGCAAAGCTCCAGCAGAGCTCTGCCCTGGTCCTGGCTGCAGAGCTCTCCCCTCTGTAACTGTGTGAGCAGTGGGAGCCCCAGCTGTACCTGCACCGCCTGGCCTCACCTCTGTGCTCTGCCTCAGCACTTCTGGGTCTCTTTCATAACTCAGCTGGAGAACACCCGACATCCCCAAGCCCTCATGGTGAATTGGTCCTGTGTGGCTCTGCAGGCGTCACGCGTTGGGTTTGGCAGGCGGGTGGTGGCCAATGCCAGCAATAGCAATTCAGAGCCCTCGTGCCCGCTTCCACTGGAGCTACAGTTGCTGGCTCTGTGACAGGTTTCCTGTCCTGACTCATAGCTGCTGAGTCACATTTAATTTTATCTCCCTTTGAAGGGAAACGGCATTTGGTCTCGGTTTTCTTTTGCTATTATTTTAACGTATTGCAGTGTTTAATAAGTTTTGGTTCACAGTTTTTATTTTTGCTATTAACACTCTTCCAGTTTCAGGCTGGCTGCTGCAACAGCATAATTGCGTGTTGGGCTGTGAGTTGGAGTAATCATTGTGAAGCCTTGGGAGAACTATTGAAGGGATTTGAAGTATCAATTCCTATTTTTTCCATCCCTGGTCAGTGACGAATGATCTAGGGGGACGCATAGAGCTTGCACAGTGGATCACACTAAAACATCCACCCAAAGCAAGCTTTTTCCCAAACTGGGAGGCCGAGTTTTGTGTTTTAGCAGAGCTCAAAACCTGTGTAAGTCCAGTCTGACTGTTACCCAGCAGTTACAGACAGCACCCCTCTATGTGCTCTACAAGAGTACGGTCAGGAATGGACTCTTCTCTTGCCAGCTGGCTGGGAGAAGATGGTAGAATCCTGTTGAAGTGATTTACCTGGCAGTTTGGGACCCTGAGCTACAGTGATGCTGTAGGACCTGCAGAGGACGTGGTGCCCCAGCTCAGGGGGCGGCTGGGAGTTCTGCATCAGGTGCCGAGCTTCAGGCATTCGTGCAGACACTGTGGCTGCACCTCTGGGGTCCGATGCGGTATATTTCGAATCGCGGCGTACTTTTGTTTTATTTTTTTGTTAGCGTTCGAGGCTGAAGGCTCCGCGCTGTAACTCCCGCTGGGCTCGCAGCTGAGATAAGGTGGGGAGCTGCTCGGATTGGGAACGCGCTGAGCTCTGCCGGGCGGTGTGGGGTCGGGCTGTGCCCCGCTCCGCAGCCCCGCTCCGGTCCCCCCGCAGCCCCCAGCGGCTCTGGCAGCGCTCCCGGGCCGCCCGCCAGCAGCAGCGCGGCTTTTCTTTCCTGGCTAATCGCTGATAAAACAGGAAGACCTTGATCATCCCTTCTGACATGAATAACGATGTTATCTCCTGTGATGTATGACCCAGAGCCAGATAATGTCCTCTGGCAGGCCTTTTTTTCTCGTGAGATGTAAAATACAATGATTATGTTACAAGGGAGAGATAAAGTGGCACAATCTTCACTAGTTCAAATAACTAATTGAAGCAGGAACTCGTGGAAATGGCTTCCTTTGTTCCCAGACATTGTTGATAGAACAGTGCTCATAATGAAAGCCCAAGCTGTTGCCCTCTTTTTCTTCTTTCCTTTCCCTTCTCTATTTCTTTTCCTTTTAAAACCCAAGCGCGTTCTCTCCCCCCGTCTCTTCCCTTCGCCCCCCTCCCCGCCCCCCGCTGTTCCCCATTGCTTCCCGGGGGAGCTGAGGGCAGCGGGGCTTTCCAGCACGGGCCCCGTTATCCAGCGCCGTGCGAGCGTCAGGAGGATGAAATCAATAAGGAGCTCTCATTCTTTGTATCCCCAGAGGACTTTTGAGAACGGAAAAAATGAGACCAGTGCTCTCCAAGCCATAATTACACTTTTATTATTATTATTATTTTGCTTTTTTTGTGTGCGTGTGTGTGGTGAAAGCAACAGACCTAATTACCTGTGAGGGATGGCCTGGCCCTTGGGGATGTATAGGTATCTCAGAGGGTGTATGGTTCTTAGCACCACTGAGTTCAAATATTAAAAAGCAAAAAGAGGGCCTGCACAGCCCTGCAGAAGCTTGGAAAGAGCAGGAGGGGAGCAGCAGGTTTGCAAGGGGAGGAGGAGTGGGGGGGAATTCCCCATCCTCATGAAAGGGGTTGGGAGGATTGATCTTTCACAGCCTGCTCTGGTCATTAAGAAAGGTGCAATGGCAC
Source organism: Phasianus colchicus (assembly GCF_987193195.1). Lineage (NCBI taxonomy): Eukaryota > Metazoa > Chordata > Aves > Galliformes > Phasianidae > Phasianus > Phasianus colchicus. Next base: position 11,382,416 of record NC_143453.1, on the reverse strand, counting down.
GGGGTCTTTCCTCACAGGTGGGGCAAATGAGCCTCTTCAGACCAAAATTGGCTTCAAATAGGAAACAGGGATTCCTTGCTTTGATATAGATATGCATTTAGTGGTGTCTGCCCTGCTTAAAGAACAGCATTAAATATGAGAGCCTTGCCAGAGGTTATCTACTAGAGCTGTGGCAAGTGAGGAACAGGCTGTGCTCTGATGACTCGATAACCCAGACAGATGAAGTGACAGAGATGTGTCCTACTGGGTGGCAGCTCTCCACACACTCCTCATCACCTAGGAATATAGCAACACCATAATGAGGTTAGGCTTCAGCTCTCATGATCCCAGACCATTGATGCCGTACTATCTGATGTCTGACTCACTAAACTTTAATCTTATTGCAGTTCATTTTATGGCACTTGCAGAAAAAACTCTGGCTTGTGAGATGCAGGCTGGCTGTGGCTCTGCCTCGTCCTTGCATTGCAGCATCTGTGAAGCTGTATGTCTGCAGCTGGTGTTCTCTCCATCCCTAGAGTCCAGCCTTGAAAAGCCCAACTTCCACAGCTGCATGTAGCCCAGAATCTCGCCCTGGGCCCAAAGAGGTGATGAAAAGCAGCCCGTCTGCTGCCTGAAAGCCTTTAGCTCAGTGACTGGGCTATGCACAGCACTATTTCACTATTCAACCTTGAGTTTTGTGCACTTTCTTTGCACCCACCAAGCAGATGCTGACCTCCTCCCAGCGAGCAGCAGCAGTGATGAGCACAGGCTGCTCTGGTGTCCAGCAGCCTCCTTGTTGCAAAGGCACAGAGTGGGTCCCAAACCTCTTTGAAGATGAACTCCCCAAATACTGTCAGAGCACCGTGGAAAAAACTCAAAATTAGGCAAGAGCGGGGCTCCTGGGTGCTATTTATTTATGCTACTGGGTGACCATGAGCAGCTCTGAGTCATAGCTCTGCTTCCCCAACTGCAGAATGAGCATTACAGGAACACCCACTTCATCTGCAGGGGTTGTGGCACTGAGGGATGTGTTAGTGGCATGGTGGCAATGGGTTGATGGTTGGACTAGAAGATGTTTTCCAACTTCAATGATTTTATGACCATGTCATGCTACATTCTATAACTAATAGAATGTAGGAGAACACTTTTGGTGGCATTCAGGCTGTGATGCAATGCTCCTGCTGCTTGCTTGCAGACTGAGCTCCTTAGCATCCAGAGGGGGCTTTGTTCCCTGTAAGTGCAGGAAAAAATACTTGCAGTGCTGGGACCCTTGTGCAAAGTTTTATGAGTTACCACATGGCCACTGTGCAAACCAATTACTGCAGCAGGGCTGTAATGAGACTAACTTACAGAACAGTTACTGATTCTACAGCAACTTGAGCAGATGCCAAGAAATGCAGGCAGTAATTAGTGACCGCCCGACGGATGCGGAGCTCGCAGTGCCAGTGACTCTGGGCATGGCTCTGCACTGAGGTTGGAATTGCTGCTGATTCTTGAGATATTTATTTCGTGTCAGTCTTAGAATCCCAGTTTAAAACCTTTCAGGTGTAAGTATAACGCTTAAAAGCTTTTCCACAGCTCCGCCCTTAAGAATGGGTTTAATCCTTTTAACAAAGCTCTGATCTGACAGTTTATTTCGCTCTAGGCTTTAGCTTCAGTGGTTGCAGCCAAAACCTGACAAGTTCTTCTTGTTAATTCTGAATGTATTATCCAGTGACAAATGTATCTCCCACTTATATGTGACACTGAGAATGAAATGCATATGATAAAATTTCTTATAGCTGGAGTGGGGCTGGTTGTTAAGAACATCTCCATATCTTTGCAGCATGACAGTCAATCCAAAGCCATTCTTTTTCGGTAGCAGATCTCAGCCTAGTTTGGGACACTCATGATGGGTTGCAATCTGCTGTCATCCTCTGCAGAGATTAAAGGAAGGCTAAAAATAAACCTGTCATTTTCCCTGGACATTTTCTTGTGAAATGCAGAGAGAGACGTCACTAGAATGCAAAATAAATTCATATGGAATTTTTATGCTATGTTTTTTTTTATGGACAGATGGAGTCACTGTCATTTCTGGTTTCTCATTTCTAAATACAGTGGTGTTATGTACAGCCTTCCACCTGAAAGCTTGTCTTGGAAGAAGAAAGAAAAGGAAGATTTTTACAATGGAGGCAAAAAAGTCATTAATTCTTATAAGTTTGCCAGTACACAGGATGCATATGATGTATTTGAACTCAGACCCCTTCTCTGCTCATAAAGTATTGGTGTGTGTGTGGAGTTTATTTCCCAGAATACACCGTGTGTAGTGAATCTACTTCTTCTTTGTTTTTTATTTATATGAGATTGATCTCTTGCTAATGGTAGCTCATCCCCAGGAGGATGGCACCTCAGCAGAGCGCAGGGGACTCAGCGCCACGTGGCATGACCCCATCGCTCACTAAACTCCTGCAGCTGATCTCACTCCATCTGCTCAATGTGCGTAGAAGAGAACAAGAGGGAATGGTCTCAAGTTGTGTCAGGAGAGGTCGGGTTGGATATTAGGATCACTAAGATGGTCAGGTGCTAGAATTGGCTGCCCAGGAAGGTGGTACAATCACCAACCCTGGAGGTGTTCAAGACACGTGTAGACGTTGTATTGAGGGACATGGCTTAGTGATGGAATATTGGTGGTAGGTGGATGGTTGGACTGGATGATCTTAGAGTCTTTTCCAACCTTGGTGATTCTATTTTTGCCCTGGGACTTTCCCTTTGCTCCCTCCCGAGGCAGCACAGGAGCTGTGTGGTTTTACAGATTGATGCATGAAGGGGAGCTGCTCGCAGACGGGATGTCTCTGGCTGGCAGTGCTGCGTGTTGCTGCACTCAGAGGCACAAGGGAGATGGAGAAAGTCAATTTCCTGTTGAATTAGCTTGGCTGTTTCTCTAGGAAAGGTGGAATTTTAATGAAAGTGCTTATTAATGGATGAGCCCAGAGGGAAGTGGGTTTGCGGTGAGGCCAGAGCTTTATAAGGAAAACCTTACCTTGTAAAAGGCCACAAAAGATGCTTAGAGGACTCAAGTTGGTCTGCTCAGCAATCGGCTGCTACTACAGAGGGACAGTCTTCCTCTTCCCATAAAACATGCATTAAGGGTGCCAACTAAGTTGGCTCTTTTTTATATCAGTCACAAAACCAGCGGGAGGTTTAGTTCCTGTCAAACTTTATGGGCCATTTACAAGGAGGCCTTCCCCCAAAGTCTTTCACAGGCCAAATAAAAATAAATGGCACTGAACAATTTTATAACACAATGCACAGACTGTTGTGGTAGTGGGAAAACATGTGCCGGAGACCTCTTCTCCCTCTCTTGCGTAGAGGTATTAAAATGGAATTTAAATTACTGTAGCTTTTACGGCTTTTTTTCATTTTTGAGCATGGATGTAGTTCTGGGGTTGCCTGGAATCTCTCCGTGGGGATGCGTGGAGGTGAGAAATGTGATGGCAGAAGTGTAGTTCTGCGTCCCAGTGAGGGGCAAGGAAGTACCAAAGGGATGCTGGGCTTGAGGAGTGCTGGGTGGTGACTTGCTCCTTTGGGTGTTTATGTCTGCCATGTTTGAATATTTTGTCCAGGTGCCTGTTGAGCCCATAACTCCAATTCCTTCAAAAACCTGGGCTAAAACGTGGGCTTGGCTCAGGGTGAGCTGCCTCCAGCCCTGCACAGCCCTCGGCTCTTCTTCCCAGGCACACGATGCCATGCCATGTCAGGAGCTGAGATGAGATGGATGCAGGGATCTGATTGAAGCTGACAGCAAATAAGTTCCTCTGAGCCAGGGCAAGTCAGGGCACAGGGAAGGGCTGGCTGTGGGTAGCCACTCTTTGATGGGGATGGACTCGAAAGGTATCGGACTGTGGGTATTTTTTTTTTAGTGTAGAATGAGGTTAAAAGCTTTCTCCATGTGCAGTTGTTTTTTTTTTTATGACTGATGCTAAAATGCTCAGACAGTGAAAAAAGGTGGGGTAAAATCAGGAACGCCTCCAAAATCTTACTGGGAAACAAAACAAACAGAAAACCAAGTTTAAAACAAAAATAAATCGAGGGTGGGGGAGAGCAAGCAAACCAAGGCGAAGGAGGTTTGTTTGCTTTTGGCTTATTTTCATATCCTCACTAGTTCCCATTCCTCTCTGTGCTTTCCACCTACAAGCCCTTCTAGAAAATGTTAATTTGCCAAGCCCCCATTAATCTGCCACTCAGTTTCAGTGACATATCTGAGCAGCTCTCTTGATGCTGACAGGCTTAGTTTGTGTTTGCTGCAATGCTGTATCAACTCCAGTTCAAAGTCAAGCCATCAACAACAGGACTTGGCTTTGAAAGAAGCCCCTGGGATAAACAGATCTGTAGAGCAGCGGTCTCCGTAATTCTGCATAACAATGTAGAACAGGGAGACGTTATTCCACCTCCTCAAGTACCTGTAACTCTGTTACTGATTCAAAGCTTTAAGACAGGGATGCACTGATGCAGGAACTCATAGCATTGGGTCTAATGATGGGACTCATCACTCCTGTCTGCTGGAAGCAGTGCCTCTCACAGTCATGCCCCACTGGACAAGATCTGGGTGCAGCAGTTTATGCTGCTGCAGCAAAAGAAAAAAGATGGATGTTAAGTTAATATAATCTCAGTAATCACTGGATTTGTTGCCCAGGAAAACTTAAGACCTTTCACGCTCTTCATTTTGCCAAAAGCTGAGATCATGGTTTCCAAACTTTGCTGCCTTATGCTGATATGCAGGTGCTAACCATTTCCACGCCGCTGGGCCATGATTTGCAGGGATCCCATATACAAAACAGCAACTTTTCCAAGTGCCCTCTTGTATGTGCTGCTTTACAAGGAAGCTGTAACTAACAATTAAACCAGCATGTAACATATTATTTTCTTAGTTTATGGAAGATGGTTTTATGGGGCAGTGTATCAGTAAGAGACGCTGGGAGGTGTGTGGTTAGCAGTGTCTTGCCCTTTGGTAGCTCACATTCATGCTCAGATAGGAGCATACAATGATCATCAATAATCAGGTTGCAAATGGCTTTGCTGAGTAATTGCAGCATTAGTCTTCCCTAACTGAAGCTTCAAAGTAATTTCAGTGTTTTATAATTACAGAGTTAGCAGGCTGTAATAACTTCCAAATGTTCTGGAGTTGATTTTTAAAGCAGATCTGCAATGTGTGGTTTTAAGTCTCAAAGGCCTGGGTCCCAGAGGACTTGCTTGGACAGGTAGGCTGGGATTCTTCTTGGAGTAAAGCAAAGCCTGGTAGGGAAACCTTCAGCCGTGTGTGTAAGGCTTATGTGAGAGATGAGGCTGGTCTGAGTACAGTGGGACCTCTGGGTCAGGGAGGGAAAGGAGCAGTATGCAGACATTGTGTACATACGTTGTACCAGGAGCACTTCAAATGACCATTCTGATGCTCTATGAAAAAACACATTCATCTCCCCAATTTTTAAAGCATAAAGTCATAGACCTTAATGTATCTCAGTAGATGATTTGGAAGTGAGGCCATTACATTGATTAGAAACACTTTCTCTTTTAGACTTGTGAGGCTTCTGTTCCCCATATGTAAAAAAGAGTTTGTGGGTCAGGTTTTCAAAGGTACTGAAATGGCTATAGATGGCAATGAGAACTGTATGGAGATTCTCTAAAGCAGCTGAGCTGACCAAATCACTACTTCATTCCTGGTATTTGTGCCTAAATAAGCCTGAAACTAGGCCTGGGGATTCAGAGGAAGGCAGTCACCCCATTGTCTCACTCCTCTATCCCGCTCTCAATGTTTTTTCAACACAGCTTCTTATGGTTGACAACGATGCTGTGTGTCAATGCATTGTCATGTTCATCCACTGACTAGCCTTCAACTGCTATCAGAAACTATGGGGGAAGAGTTTGGGAAACAATTAGATAACAGCTGGAAAAGAAGGTGGGAAAAAACTGATCTGACCCTGGCCTATGAATCTGATGTACGGAGGTGGAGTTGTGGAGGTTTCTGGCCAGCTCAAGGAAACAAGATCATGTTAAAAGTCTTTCTGATTGAAGATATTTTTATAGGAGTGAGGGAAGCAGTAATGTGCAAATAGTGGCTGACTCCAGAAGTAGAGAAGATTTGCTTTCTTCCTCTCTGGTTGGATGGTATTACAGCAAGGCTTGGTCCCACTGGTGGCTGAGCTCTTTGCATCTTTCAGGGAACTGAAATGTGTGAGTAGTTCTGCAAAGTCATGAGGAAATCATGCAGGTTTGTGGTGTGTGGGGGCTTCTCACCTGCCTGGCAAGGCAGTTGGTCCTTGGCTCTTCTTTTTAGGGCTGTGGAGTTGTTTGGTTTAAGGTGAGTGAGGGCTCCTGATGCAGTGGATACTGCCTGGTGGAGGCATCAACCTTTTGAAGTTGTCAGGCTCTCAAAAGGGGAAGAATTTTCAGAAACACAGATTAACAAGGGAGACCAAGGGCTTCAGGTGTCTCAAATAAGAGAGAAAAGAGGTGGTAGTGGTATCCTCTGGCCTGCTAGCATCAAAATGTCCCTGTAAGATGACTGATAAGTGCTAGGCTGGTGATGAGGGATACTCAGCATGGGGTGAGTAAGGCAGAGCTGTCCAGTCTCACCAGCAGATTGCCTAAAGACAATAATGCTATAATTCCTAAGATACCCACTCTTTGGCCCTTGTTGCTGTATGGTGGACCACTGCCACCATCACTGGCAGCTGTGAAAGCATTTGGATGCTGGTATTTCTGCTGATGGTATAGAGGTGGCCCTGCAAGTTGCCAGCTGAGACCTGCCTGAAGAGCTTGGTTGCTCCTGCCTTGTCCATAACACTTCTGAAATGGGGTGCAAAGTGCCTTTGCCTCCTTTTCTGCAAGGCTGTGTAAAATCCTTTCCCACTGCACCATGCTCAGACTGGTACTCAGGGATACCATCTTGCTCCTTTGTGTATATTTTCAATGTGGAAATGAACTTTTATTGGATACAAAACTCTTATTTAAAATAGAAAAGAGTGAAGAATTTTTATCCTTCCATGAAGCTGATCCAAGCCTTCAAAGTGTTTTGGTAATTGTGTTTATGGCTAAAAGATTGATTATTTGAGTCTGTGTTAGAGTATACTTTTTAGAATGAAGTAATGGCTCATTACAAACCAGCTCAGGAATGCTTTTGAGTTTTTCCCTTTTTTTTTTTTTTTTCTTTTGGGAGTTTTTTTTTTTTTAAAGCAGGATGGGGAGGGAAGAGCATGAGGCACTGCTTAACATTTCAAAACATCTGGATCTCCTCTACGGTTTATTTTTTAATGTGTTTTCCATGAATCTCTTTAAACAACCACATGGCTTGATGGCAAAATGAATGCAAGTGCAGTGTGTGGAAGGGTACCCTGGATGAAAGGTCGGTGTGCTAACTAGAGTCAAGTGACATGCTCTCGTTTCTGGTTAGGTCATGTGGATTCACAGAAAGAGCCCATCTTGGCTGCTGCTGTTCCTCTTCTCTGCCAAAAGCTGTTAAACATAAAGCAGGCAAAGGAAGTACTAAATTACAGAACACCTAATCTTTAGCCCTTTGTTTAATCTCAAATGAGTCCCCCAGATTGTGTAAACCAGAGATGAGAACAACATGTCAGGCCAACCACAGGAGTTGTGCTGAGCAGAGGGTCTGCTGTGCCTGAAGAGCGAGCAGGGAGGGGTGGCTATGGGAACACTTTTGGCTACTGCAAAGCTGTTGGCAGCTGTTCTTCTAGCAGGCTATGAACACACCAACAAGGTGAGCAAGGACTGCCCCTTGCTTTGCTCCTTCTAATTAGCTGAAGTTCTTTTGTTGGCAGAAAATAGGTATCGTTACAAAATTCAGGAGGCTCCCCACTGCTGATAGGCACTGGCAGTTGAGATTTAGCCCCAGCTCTGCTTGCAGGTGACATTTAACCATTGCTCGCTGCACTTCTCTCTTGCATTTTTCAAATCTCTCCTTTTCCCCACATCTGCTTTGCCTCCTTTCTTCTTCTCCAGGAATGTTCTGTCTGCTGCTGCTTTCAGCTTAGTCCAGATGGTCTTCTCAGGTCTTCAACCTTGTGCTTGGATCAGGAGAGTGATGCTGACTAAGGACTGCCCCGGGTTGTACCTTACTTGGGTTGAGTGGAATCCATCCCACCAGAGCTCTGTAGCCATTCCTGAAATCCCCGTCATTCTTTGCCATTCTGTCTTAACAGTGACATGCAGTGGCAGCATGATGTAACAGAGGCAGCTGCAGGCATCATACAAACTTATTACTTTAGCCTCTTCTTAATAGGAAAAAATAATTCCAGTACATCTCATACCTCTGTGTAAGATTTCAGAGGATCTCAGTGATTGTCCCAAGCCTGCAGAGATGGGCACAGGTCAATGAAGGCAAAAGGAAAAAGGATCCTTTGCAGAGGAAGGACACTTTTTTACTGTTTTTTCAGCATTTAAGACTATATACTCTTGTCATTTTGGCGTGATTGCAATAAGGAGTTATCTGCTCTGTTCTTGTTTTGTATTATGTTGTTCTCTTAATGATTCTATACATGTTATGCATGTGCACAAGCATACAAAATGACTGCAAATATTTCTGTTAAGATTTCCACCAGATATAAAGTGTTGGTCTGCTGGGTACAGCTTGGAGTTCTTAGTACCTGGGAAAGGCTTTGGGGGTCATTCTTCCAAACTTGTATTTACCAAGAAAGTCTGGAAAATGCGTAGAATTAATCTTCAGAGAATGGATCCCTTGCAAAAAGTTTGCAGAAGGGGTTGGATGGCAGTGTTGCTATAGGCAGTACAGATAAAGGATTCCTCAGGGAGGAGAGCAGGGAGCCCCAAAGGAACAGAATGGGTGGAGCTGAGAGGGGCTGTGGAAGGGGAGAGAAAAGCAAGTGCTGGTACGTCAGGATATTTCTTTGGGGAAAGCTTCTGTGCTGCTGCTCTAAGGGCATGGAAAATAAGGGATGTTAGTGCTTAAACTTGAAAGAGATCTGGAGATGGAACCAAGGATAGCACTATTTGTCTTAGTGACTTGTAGAGGCTTCTGGGCTGAGGAGCAGAAGGGTTAACTGCTGTGTGTGTATTAAGGCTACAAAAAGCTTTTCAAACAGGAACATAAATTACTGAAGCTGCTATTCAGAAAAACACATATCAGACATAAAACAACCGCCACAGCTTTTCAGATGTCTTATTGTGCTTCATCTCATAGTGATGACTGAAGTGCTCTGGGACTACTTTTCAAAGTATTCTCCATTGTATCTCGAGAATACACAATGGCTCAGCCTTGACATCTATCTTCATATGTAAGGAGACTGATAGGTCACTAGTGACAGAGCTGCAAACGTATTATCAAGCATCTTCGGATTGCTTCCAGGCAAGTGTTCTTGTCCTGTGTAGGAGACAATATTTAGATGTTCCTTTTTCTGAATATCTTGCTTGATTTTTGTGTACTTCGAACTATTGCAAGAACAAACATTAAGCACATTTCTCACTTACACTTCACAAAGGAGAGAGAGAGAGAGAGTCTGAGATCAATATTTCCAGTGACCACTAGATTCCCTCAATCCCAGCAGGGTCCTACTCCAAGAAGAACATGTAAAAATATCTATCCAGAGAGATGCTGAGCTCCAGATTTGGAGTGAGAATACACAGCTAATCAGATATTCCCACCCTTCTCAGCCCTCTGTTGAAAAGCAGCCAGATGACGCCATGGTCTTCATCAAGTTGAACTAAACAAACAAGAAATTAATGTTGCTGGAATAGGATCTGTTTTTCCCTTCCCAGACTCTGCAGCCAGGTGCTGTTGAGCCATCTAGCTAGGGCAATATTCCCCTTGCCAGCCTTCTGTCTTGCATTCATGCCTGGGAAGCTGCAAATTGTCTGTATGTTGTTTATAATGATTTTTTTTTTTTTTTTGGAGCTATTGCTGACGCAAACAAAATCCATTCTGACCTTTCTAGCTGCAGCATGAGCTCAGCATGTGGGCCACATGCCACGGTGTTGAGTACATACAAGCCTGGGCCACAGCAAGCTGTGGAAAAGCATTCCAGCACATGGCTGAGCACTGGGACAGGTGGAAGGCGCTGACTGACTGATTTCTCACACAGACCTCAGTTTAATCATGCCTATACCTTGCAGTGAAGCTAACTCCAGCAATTTCTAGCCTCAGCTGTGCATTCCCCTCCTGCCCTGGCATGCCACTTTGTTTCTCTCTGAGCATTTAGAGCCTGATGGTTGGTGCAACAGAGAGCCTGTCCATAAATGCTTCCCTTCTGACACCAGTTCAGCAAGCAGCAGATCCTGGAGCTCACACAAACATCTGGCCCAACCCTTGCAGCTCTGAAGCTGCTGGACCCAGTAAGACCCAGCTGTGCTCGTACCAATAGTAACAGTGGTTTTGCCAGCTCTTCCCTCTTTTTCTCCACTGCTTATCACAGGGATGTCCTCCCCCACTTTCTTTTTTATCCTTCTTATAATGCATTAAATCAAAACCCAGGGATAACCACAGCAATAGGTGACCATGAGGCTGTGAGCTGAGTCCCAGAACTCTGCTCATGTCAAGGAACTGCCCTGCTGCTCTGTTTCTGAAAGGCCCTTACAACTCTTCAGCTCTCCAATATTTCAAAATTGCCATGCCCTCCTCAGAACCTGGGCCCTTGGCTCCATCTGGTGACTGGTACCCCATGGACCAGAAGAGCTGCCTTTTCCTATGCACATCAAATTTCCGAAGGTTTGGAAGAAGCAGAGAGAAAATGCTCTCTTCTACCTTGTTTCTCAGTTTTCTGTGCTGCTCAGAAGTGAAAGCTGAGCCTGTTAATGCTGCTGGCACCAGATTCATCTGGCACATTGAGTTAGTGAAAGAAGCAACGAACTTCCATCTTTCCCAGCCTCAAAACTTAGATCTAAGTGAGAGTAATCTGAAGCATAGGCATGACCTCTCTGTGCTGGAAAAGAAGCCCTTTCCCTTTCATGCATTCACTCCTGATTTACATGCTATGACTCAGCCGTAAACCCGACTCATAAATGCTGTGTGCATGTACACAAGGCTTGGTTTGAAATCTGTGTTCACTCATAACACTGGGGAGGTTTGCTGCTGGTTCGGACTGGAGATGATGTTACTTGTACACTGCTGGGAGGTGGAGTGGATTTTGGGGTTTCCACTCTGTTAGACCCAGATCCAGCAGGTTTCCTATGCCCTGCAGGTGTCGGGTGAATTCCAGTTCAGTCTGCATTTCTCCCAACTGCTGCTGAAACAATCAGACTGAAATAATGAGTCAAAGCTCATGGAGTTTCCACTGTGGTCTTTGGGAAAAACCCTTAGAAAGGGGTTATTTCTGTCTCGGTGGTTGAGTGCTTTAAGTACAGAACCATAAAGATATCAGAAAATAGTGAAGTTCTGCTCTGGCTCTCGTTTGGAGTTTGACTAATTTTACAGGCGGGCTCCAAGGAGACTGTATCTGTGTGCTGCTGTCTGCAAGGGTTTTGAAGTTGCACAATGCTCAGGTGAGGCAGCACAGTGGTTGTGTGGGATGGGGAAGACTTTCTCGTTTCCATAGACGTGTCAGGTGTTTCCTTTCCATGGAGGGTGACTGATTCTGCAGGAAGATGGTGGATGTCTGTGGATGTTGAAGGACAGAGTAATGAGAAAAGCCAGGGAGTGCTTCCACTGAGCAGAACGATGAGCTGCGAAGGCTTTGGGGACAGGCTCAGTGGGCTCACATAGTGTGAGAATGTGATGGAAATAAATAACGCATTGTGTGCAGACTTGGTGAAGCAGTGAAAGGACAACTCACCCACTGCATTTGTGGCAGGTGAATAAAATAAAATGCCTTCAGAAAGAGCGCAAGGTCAGTTTTTTGTTGGTTTTTTTTCCTCCCCTCCTGTGAGGGAGAGACTAAATCAGAAGCTTGCACCTTTCATGGAAGGCAATCAAGCTCTTTTTTCACCAAACATTTGGATGTCAACATGAGCAGCTTGAGCCTGTGTAAGATTATAGACTTTTTCGTGTGTCAGTCAAAATATCCTGGGGAGAAAAATGTCACATTCTTCCTCTGTGTTACTGGCACTCATGTTTTGTAAAACACATAGCTTTTTATTTAAAATAGATCTGCTGATATAAAAACTGAACACAAAATATCAGGAAGTTGGCTGGTCTCTAAAAGGGATGCCTGCTGAGAATGTGAAATTAATTTGCTGCATGTGAAAAACACTAGCTGTGGGGACAGATGACAGAGGTGTCACAAAGAGAATGGCATGGATGTATTTCCTGCATCTCGCTGGGCAAAATCGACCCTTTGTGTTCACAAAAGGCTGTTTCTAGTGTTAAGCTGGTAATCTGCTTTTTATTCCTTTTACACTTGCTTTCTCCTTTTCCAGCCTCTCTTTTATATTTTTTTCCCCAGCTCAAAGCATCTCTGCATCTCTTCTGGTAGAGCAGCCAACAGGTGAAATGTGTCCCAGAGTCCCAGCCTTGCCAATGGCAGGTGCCTCACTCCTGAATAATATCACTTTCTGTGAGATGTTCAGGCTCTTAAGGGAGCCTCTCAGTCCAGATTTTCCCTGAAGCAGAGCTCTGTTGTCAGGTCTCAGTTATGTAGGTATATTCTTGGGGTGAAGTACTGATTCCCTGGTTAAACATAGTAAAGTAAACTTAAGACTAAGAACAAGGAAAATTGCACCTGTCTTTCTTTTTTCCAAAGAACAACTCTCAAAATCTCCTGGAATTTGAGCTGCACACTTCAGTCTCTCTCTGCTATCAATAACAGTGAGGTCCAAAGGAGAGATACCAGGAGATCCGAGCAACAGTTTCATGGTCCTTAAGGTTTCTTGGTTCAACTGAAAATAGCTTCAAATTGATTGTTAAATCAGGGAGCGTGGGTGTAGCTCATTCCATTATAATCCCCACAAATTGCTTTGTAATCGAAAGCTTTTGTTCCAGTGTCAAGTGGTTAAGCACCAAGTAAGAAGATCTATTTTACAAGACCAGACAAGATCTGACAGACAGCGGAAACTTAACTTTCAACAAATATAACAATCAACATGAGAGAACCAAAAGGTCCTCATTAAGCGCTGCTGTTTTTAATTAATTGGTCCTTCAGATTTACTTCTTTAAAGCTGCTAACAGCCTTAAGCCTTTCCTAGATTAATTACAAAAGACGAGCAAATCACAATAATTAGTTTAGCCTCAGGCTCTTGCTAGGCCTCTGACCTATGTGTGTAGGTTTGCTCCATGCAGAGTAGACAAGGGGAAGCAATTTGCCTTCTCTGTCGTGCTCCTGAATCAGAATTTCTGCCAGGAAGTAGTTTCTTTTTTTTCTTTGGTTGTTGAAAAGTGTAATTTTCCTGTCCCTGATATATTCTTGTCACTTAGTTTAAAACGATCCCTCTGCTGTAATGACTCCCACTTGGGCTGGAAACCCTCCTTCACCAACAACAGCTCAGTCAGTGATGATGACTTTCAAGGCTTGTAATTCTTGGCTTATGTAGCCTACAGACTCAGTGAAGTATCATTAAAAATGAATCATGCTGCTCCCTTGGGGATGTGCCTGCTTCCCGGGATGCGCATTAATACGAATCCATCACCCCTCCCTTGCCACAGAGGGCTGCTAAGTCAACAGAGCAATGTAAGAATGAATTTCAGAGGAGCACAGGTACTGAGAGAGAGGGAGACTTTCTGACTGTGCACGTAAGAACATCCTTGTATCCAGAAGCATACAAGGCATCCTTGTATCCAGAAGCTGATGCTCTTTAGGTCTCTTCCTGTCTCATCTGTGCTTTCATCCGTAACTGCAGACCTTTGGGGCCACTGACATTCCCTTCATTCATAAGGCAAATCCTCTCAACTCATCCCTTTGGTTTCTATGAGCTTGTTTACAGCATGATGGAAAGGTATGCTGACCTTTGCCTGGAAAAATGCATGCCTCAGTTTCCCTACTGTAAAATGGGCAGAGTACCATCCCTTGGAGAGTAGTTATGTGTCTTGTCTTACTCGTTCTGTAAATTGCTTTGAGATCCTAAGGTTGATGGGGGAGATAAGGGAAAATTATAGCTGTTTGTGCTCTTGATTAGATAATCATCTACTTAATTTCCTGTGAGTTCAATGAGACTTATCAAGGCACCGAAGAATTATGTTAAACTGTGGTTTAAGAAGTGACATCATCAATGTGCTGCCTGACAAGATCAAGTGCAACCATGGATAACTACTGATAAGTGTTATTCTAACACTTCTGCACCCACCAGTGTGTCCCTCTGTGGGGCTGTGCTGGGGTGTGAAGGTGGGAGCAGGGCTGGCTGCTTCCAGGCACTGCTTTCTGCAATGTCTGCCCCGCAGACAAGCGTCTCCAACTGCTCTGAAACCTGTCAGCCCAGAAGCAGAATACAGTTCTGCCAAAAGAGGAGGATCAGCAAAAGAGTATTTTCTGAGCTCTGTACTGCTGTGGTAGCGTACCATACTGCTGCTTTTTTCCTCTCTAGCAAGTAAAAGGAGGTGCAACGTTTTCATCAGACTTAGATTCCCACTCCTCACATACCTGTCCTCTGTTCTAGAGCTGCTGGGTGCAGGTTAAAAAGGTGTATTTTTATTTCTTAATTTGTCTGTAAGATGTCTCCTTTCAGGCCAGAACAAACACACTTAACTCCTGTGTCCTGAACTGCTGGGTGTTAGGTTCTTGTGTCCTGAACTGCTGGGTGTTAGTTCTTGCTGCCTGGGAGCCGTAGAGTGGCATCAATGAACTCCTGTGCCCCCGTCAAATAGGAAGCAGTTATGCTGGGATCGGTTCCTCCTGGAGGAGGCTTTGCTCACCTCCTGTACATTTGGTGTCGTGGGCATCACACCGGTGGTTGGATGCTGGGATGGAGATGGAGGCTGGCCTTAAGGAGGAAGCTGGCTGATGTAAGCTCCTCGCTTCCTGCTCCCTTGAGTTGCACGAGGAAGTCTGTAGCCCACACGTCTAACCCGCTTCCCTTACAATGCTCCAAGGAGAGGAAAAATATCCTTATCTCTCTAAACTAAAGTGGAGTGGGAAGCAAACGGGCCTTCCTCTTCCTCCTTGTTATCGTTCCTTTGTCCTTCTCCAGTCCCAGCTGTCCCTGGGCCATAACCTCTCGCTCCAAGGGCAGGACAGCACAGGCTGATAAGCTGTCTCTGGAACTACTGGAATTGAGGCAATTCTTTAGCAGCTGCAGCTGAGCAGAGATTATCATCTCTGTCCCTGGGAAAACTGTCTTAGTGCCTCTTTAATGTCTCCGGCCGGTGGGCCTAATTCATGGCACCTTCTGGCTGAATTACTGAGCCACCACAGCCCTGGGATCTTTACTGCTCTTTCTTTGGACTCTGTCCTCAAAAACGAGATCCTTTTTTTCCTTCTGTGTTACACTTAATCCTGTTCATGGGATAGCAGCATTCCCACTCACTTCAAAGAGCCGGTCCTGTGTGTTTTTGGTCCTCTGGGAACATGTGCAGTGTGACACAGACAGAGACTAATAGTGCCAGGAGATGCTTTGCTGCAAGTACGCTAATATTGCTTTTGTTAATGGCTCATATTCATGGCTAATTTGAATGCAGTTAAGAAAACAATGTCTGCAAATACTTCCATAGGTTTTAAAGCAGATCTGTCTGTAGTTTCCAGGCAATATCTTTTTTTCTTTTTTTTTTTTTTCAGGAAGTAGATGTTGTACTTTATCTCAAATTTTGCAAACAACCTGCAAACGTGACCAGTCCCTGGGACCAGGAGTGCAAGTCCAGGTCTATGTATTCTCCCTTGATTCTGTGCTGAAGAAATGCACAGAATCAGGCAGTTGTCACCAATTCTGAGCACTGACCTCAGGAAAGCTTTGATGCGTGGTGCAGAAGTCAAATGCAGAAATGAGGGTCATCTTTTGGGGTATTTTTTCAGTATTTATTTACTGTTGCTGACCTAATAACCGTCCCTCGTTGATTTGAGCAACGGACAGGCTCAGGCAAGAAATAAGTGAACTCACAACAGCTCGTTTCACTTCTTCTATTAATTGTTGCTGCTATCCAGCACGTGAAACGGGTGCCACAACTGCAGCCTGCTGCACTGCCCAGCTCCTGCTCCCTCAGCTGCCTGGGTTGGGTTTCAGCAGCTCTGATGTCTTTGGACCACTTGCTTTGTGCTGGGACTTTGCCATCAGGCTCTCAGGGTGGGAAGGAGGTGCTGAGAAGTTTATGCAGGAAAAAACAACAACAACTAAAACAAGAAAAGATCACCTCTCCAAAACTTTCTAGACAGGAGTTTCCTCTGTTTGAGGAAAGAAAACCAGATAGCATTATCAAACACTTCAGCAGTGAGAGAGAACAAATTCAGCTGAGAGTCAAAAAGCAATAAAACCCTGTAAAACTAAAGCCCCATGTGGTAACCATGGCAGCACTGCTGGCAAGATGCAACTGACGCAAAGGAAGAATGTTTTTTGCATTTTTCCCAAAAAGCAGAGATTGAAATGCTCTCAATCAGCAGCTGAGCTCTGGCTCATGCTCCCACCTGGCTGCTGCAGAGCTGCAGCCTCTGGGTACTCCTACAGCCAGAGGGGTTGTGCCCAGGGTGCAGAAACAGGCAGATCAGATCAGGTCTTTGAGTTATGGATTTAGCAATAAATGCTAACGATTTTTGCCTTTCTATAAGCTACAATAGAGGGAAAGAAAAAAGCGAAACAAAACCCTTGCCTCATTTCCTGTTGTGTTTTGAGGTTTCTTACCAACACTGAAAACCACAGTTCATTACGGGAAGTTTTAGTGGTCTGTATCTGTCAGTGTTTTAAATCAGTATTTGGCATCAGCAAATGAGACAGTTTTCCCTTGAAGTAGGAGGGGAATTTCACCCTTTTGTGTGTTTTGTTTGAGAAACTGTGTATTCACATTTCTTGTCAAGTTTCTCCTTTATAAGCATTGCAAAAAGTCTATATAAACAAAACCAAGAAAAAATTGGACAGTTTTCCTGCAAGTTCTATGCATAACACTTTTCCATTATCCTCCATGCTTGCTATGGGCTTGGGAGCATGACAATCACCAGTCTGTTCTCAGCTCGGCCTTATATCACGGGCTCTTTGTCGAGACATTAGTTTCCAGCAATGCACTTGTTCTGCAGAGTTACGAGCTTGTGATGCTGGTAAATTTTTATGAAGCTAGTAGGTTTGTATTTTATGCCTTCCAGGATGTTGGGTGTGTGGTGTGTTGGATAGATAAAACACAGGAGTGACAATGACTCCTTAAAATGCACTGTAGTCTGGACAACCTAGCAGGTGAATGAAACAGAAATTCCTTGAATGAATGAATGAATGGAGACTGCATGCCCCTGTTTACCTTTACCTTGTTCTCTGCATGTGTTCTGTTTGGATGCTGTAGCTGTGAGTGCTCTCTGCAGGACACCAGCTTGGAACAAGGCTGATTGGATTTGGGAGGATCCACCATCCTCAGGTTGGCTGCTGGCCATCCTAGCAGAGCATTGCATGGTATGGCCATCCCTTCTGGCCAGCTGATGCACGGGACCTACAGACGTAGATGTTTCCATTTGATGCCCACTAACATGGTTTTCCTATGTTACAGGGTTTCTCAGCTCTGCTTGCAGGAGAGATTAGCAGGGGGGTTAATTAATGAGCATGGCACTTTTCTTTCCTTATTTATTTCTCTTTTTATTTTTATTGTTCTTAAGCTCAGCACGAGCCAGCTGGGCATTGCCCTAAGTGGCATTCAAGCTGCGCATCCCTCCTTGGGCATGCAGAGAGCTGTGGTGAGTCCTGGCTAGCCATGGCTAGAGCAGTTTTGGACACACATCACACTGTGATGTTTTCCCTCATGAAATGGATGTCACCAGTAATACTGGTGTAAGACAAGAGGCATTAGGAAGGAGGAGGGAAAGGTCACTTCAGCGTTGTGCAGCCTATGGCACTTTTCTTTGATCTCCATGCTTTAGAAGGCAATAATGCAAAATCGTTACCAGTAACATCCCTTAAAAATGCAGAGGGCTAACAAGGCCTGCAGGTTTGTCAGCTGAAGCTTGTAATGTCCTTGAATTTTGTGCCAGATAACATGTTGCTATGCCACACACTGCCAAGGAATCCGAGTACTCCGGGTGAAGGGACACTAAGGATGCCACACAGAAGGCTCCGCATGCTTGCTGTGTTTTTCCATAGCAACAAATACGCTTGATTACAGCACATTCATATGCTCTATATAATGAGTATCCCATAGGAAATTTATGACTGTGCATGCTGCATCGTAATTAGAAATCAGATGTGGGCAAGTGAAGCAAATTCCCCAGCGTGGGATGTCGGGCAGCTCTGCTTTGTGCCCGCAGAGGGTCTGCCCTCTGTTGTTGAACTTTGCAGCTGATCCTGAAATGCTGGTGCTGGCTTTCTTGGCACTGTTTGTGTTGTGTGTACAAGCAGGGAAAGGTGGTTCAGAAGTTTTTCTATTTTATTTTATTTTATTTCTTAAGCAGAGATACCTTTTTCTAGGCTAATTTCTCTTCTGCTCCCCTCTGGTGGGCAGAAATCGAAACCAGCAGCATATAGACTTCAGTTTCATAGGCAAGGCACACTCTCCTTAGGGGTTTCTGCTGTGGACTGGTCCAATTGTTACTGATGTATTACTTATGATATCCTTAACTACTTCTGACAAATTTACCGACACTCTAATGAAAAACTAAAATACACAGGCATACTTTCAGCCAGGCAAATTTAATAAAGGATTTTATTCACCTGACAAATCTAATCAATTTTCACTAAATAAGGCAACATTCAGCCTCAAGGCTAGGAGTTCAATGTGTGTGCAGTGTATCTATCTTTCCAGGTTCGAAAGACTTATGCTTTGTGGCTGGTGTCCAGTTCAAAACGAGATGATACCAACAGGTCAAAAGCTGTTTCCTAGCACAGCATTTGTGTTGCATATTCATATTGTTCCATCAGTGATGATAGCTATTAGGGCATCTACTTATATTTGCCATTAGCACCACATTAGGTTTCTTTCTTGCATGACAAGATCTGTTCAGAGTCACGTAATGAGATTATCTTTCTTCTCCATCAACCTGTGTCACATCAACTTAAGGACAAGCACTGCCCTTGACCACAGCCTGTCCTGAGCCCACGGGTTGCTGCTATGTCTCTGAGGGCAGAATTTGGTCACAGGGGGTGGGGGGAAGGTGAACAAGGTGCTCAAATGCAAGAGATCTGTCAGATACCCTACAGCATCTGAGAAAGCTGTGGAGTTGTCATCTAGGAAGCAGGAGACCTGTGTTCTCTTGCAGCAGGTATGCTTAGATGTCAAAATGGCAATAGATGCTTTCTGGGTATTTGAAGTGTTTACCTGTATATAGATGTAACTATATTTATTCAACAAATGGGCTAATTCAATTTTGAAACCATACAGCATGTTAACATTTATTTCAGTGGAATTATTTGGGATGGACAGACAGAAGTTCACAAAGCTTCAAGTTCTTCCTTACTGTACTAAAAACCAACAACAAGCAAACCTCCCACTGCCAGGCAGAGCTGTGCTCTCCCCGTGTGATGGCTCTAAGTGATGCTGCTGGAGCACCATGGAAGCGTAATGTTTCAGACCATTGCTACTGAATAATGTGCTGTGTGCAAGTGTGAAGCAATTGCTCAGACCTGCTTCATCTCGAGTTTTTTCACTCAGCCGCAAACCACGTTTGGATGTGGGGCATGCAAAGGGCAGCCTGAACCTAACCTTTGGAATGGCAGAAAGATTGCTGTGGCTGCCTTATTATTTCATGGGTGCTTGAACACACACACAGCTCGCTCACAGGTTGCTGTCAGTAGCGAGCCTGGAGAATTCAGGGCTGCAGATCAAGGAGGAGAATTTGGCCTTTGCGTGGC
The DNA here is from genome assembly GCF_987193195.1 of Phasianus colchicus. NCBI lineage: Eukaryota > Metazoa > Chordata > Aves > Galliformes > Phasianidae > Phasianus > Phasianus colchicus. Next base: position 11,362,604 of record NC_143453.1, on the reverse strand, counting down.
TCTGAGTGCAGTTATCATCCTGGAAATGGCTGATTCATGTGGCTGCGCAAGGTAAAAGAAAGCAGTGCTGGGTTTCCGGGACTGTCATCACAAAATTAATTAATAGTATGTTTCGCTTGCTGCCAACTGAATCTATTAACTCCCCTTACAGGTAAACCAGCCTTTCGCAGTATGTACAACACCACATTCCTGTATTCTCCACTTTGGAACAAAGGAAAACAAAGCAAGCCCTTTTATTCTTTTCCTTTCCAGGCATTAATACCAACACTTCTTTCAGTTCTCTGGCATTAATGAAATGGGTGATGCTCTTTGAATTGAAGATGCTAAAATTCTCTGTTGCAATCTTCAGATTAAGTGCTGCTCATCCAATCCCTGGGGTGAAGCAGCTGACCAAGCAGCTGGGAGCCAGCCTGCATGAGGCAGGGGGACTCACTGGGCACCAAAGGGCATCTATGCACTGTGTCCAAGAGCTGCGGCTGCAGAAGGCCCTGTTTTGAAATGCTTGTCCCCAAGGAAATGGGATTTGCTTTCTGGATGGAATATTACAGCAACTCATGTCACTTTTTTCTTGCTGTTTATCTGCTTTCCCCAAGAAGTGGCTAAGTCAGGCAGACGTGAGTTTTCACCTCAAGGAGTGCAGAAATGGCTCATCTTGCTTGGTGCAGAGCGGAAAAGCGTGGTTGCCAGAGCTCTCATTTCTCCTTGTTCACAGACTCCCAACGCAGGGAGCAGGTTAGTAAATAGTTGTCCTGTGGAGTGGAAGAGTAATTTTCACCCTCAGCTTTCTCATCGTGTGGGAACCAGTGGGGTCCCTGCTGCTCAACACTAACTCATGCCATGATTTATTGTCATGGAGAACATGCAGCTCTAAAAGGTCCTCTCTCTGCGCTGCTATAAGGTTATAAGTGAGGTACATTATTTTCAGGGGATGTCCTTGACTATGGACAACAAAAGGGCCACGTGTGTCCTCCCACTGATGTGCTGTGGTTGGGACAAGTCCAAGGTGTTCTCCAGATCTGCAGTAACTGAGAAATTGTTTGTCTAAAAGCTGCAGGTCTGTATCTCCTTTGGAAGTCGGGTGTCCTTCTCAATAAAGTATGACAGGGAAGGTTGTTAAAGGGGTATCCTGACCTGGTGCAGGGCTACAACACTGACAGACCATATCCTCCATTACTTACTGCAATGCTTATTGGAGCAGCAGAGCAGATTTTTAAGCCGTCTACACATGAAACAAGCAAGAATAGATCAGAGCAGGAAAAGAGAAATAAGTAAGGAGGAGGGAATGGGAAATACACTGATGTGTCTTTGGCAGGAGGAAAAGGGATGTGTAAAACAGACACAGGAACAGTAGATCAAAGTAGCCCAGCAGGAAGAGGAGAAAGAGCAAACTAGTTATTGCATGAACAAAAATACCATTGTGGATGAGACATGAAGGGAATGACAGGAGGAAAGGACCAGAGATTGAGAGTGAAAAGAAACATTTTCCTCTTAGAAAAGAATAGAAAAAGAGTAATAAAGAATAGAAGTGGGAGGTAAAAGGGAATTAGATGAAGAAGAGGAAGGCTGGAAATAAAGACACGCTAAAATGGTGTCTGTGTGACCCCTGGGGAAGAACAGCAGCAAGGAGATTTATCTTGAAATTCACTCTGGGCAGCACATCATGAGTCTCAGTTCATGGAGACTTTTTTGGGGGGTTGTAAGAATCCATGTCTGTATTTATGTTGGGGTGGTGGGGACATGGAATGGAGTTGCAGGAACCAGAGCCCTGTAAGGGGGAGCTGGGGCTTGGGTGTAAGGAGAGAGGCCATGGAAGAGTCCTGTGAGCTTCAGTCATCTTTTAGCCAGAAGCCCCATTCTGCCCATCTCCTGTGGGCTCATGGGGCAGCACTCACTGGAGCAGCTTGCCTTCTCCCTGCTTAGAACCAACATTGATAGTTTGTTGGCTGCAATAATGTTCATTTGAAGCTCTAATGGATATCCATGCAGATAACACACTAATTTATTATTTTGGCTCAACGGGGCTGTGGGATGAAAAATGATTGAGGAAGACTTTTAATAAAATTCAAAGGGATTTTATAGGTCTCAAGCCAGTTTTAAAATGCAAAGGAAAGCCAAGAGTATTACTTTGTTAACCCACATAATTCTATCCTGCCTAATGAGGTCTGGAGCTAATCTTCAGCACTTTGCCCTGGGATCAGAATTACTGGAGCAGGTAAACACCACTAAGTATCGTGCTGCATCTTTGAGTTTTGCTTGCACTGTGACTTTCTGTTCCTTCCCTTTCATGAACTTTTCATAAAGCTCAGAATAGAGATTATTATGTAAAAATACAGAACTGGCTTCCTCTAGAGACTTGCATGCAACGGTGCTGTGTGTTGGCCTGGGGGAGAGGGCACCTCTGTTTGCTTGTTGCATCTCCAAAGGGCGTAGCGAGACGCCAGGCACCATGCTGGGCAGACACTCATGATACAGGCTCCATTTAAGCAATGCGTCTTTTTTCTCTTTTTGCTGTTAGAGACGATCAATGCAGTTTGACAGTCAGTGCCAAGGACAGAAAATGCAGGTTAAGACTACCAATTATTGTAAACTGGTAGCACCACTTGATCCAGAGGAGTCACACTAATCTGTGCCATCTCAGAACCTGCTCCCCATCTGAGAAGCTGTAATCAACTTTCTCCCTGTCAGTAGTATTTCAGCTCAAATCTTGCCACTAAAAACAAACAAAGCATTAAGAAGTCAGGCTTGTACAGTGGGCTCTCTCACTGCTCCTGCTGTTCCTTCCTGCCTGTACAGGCAGGGCTGAGGCTCATCTGGGGCCGGGTTAAAAACAAGCTATTTGGATCCCAGTTCTTAGAATAGCTTGGAGAAGCTCATCTACGTTTCCAGAAAATTACCCTGTTTCACAGCAAGCTCCACTTTGCTGGTTTCACAATGTGTACACACCATAGCCAGCAAGAAAGCAAAACTGTGAGTTTAGAGTTCGTTATTACGCTTACTAATTTAATACTAATTTAATACAAGTATGTCCTGTGTTGAGTGTGTGTCCTCTGGAATACTTTTTTAAGGAGAGTGACAAGTTTTTTTCTGACTGTTCATGCAGTGCTTGTCACAGCAACCAGCAGAGCACACAGATATGGTTTGGGTGCAGGAGACAGTTTTGTGGAATGAACTGACCTAGTGATCCTTTTTGGTCTTATTAGTCAGTGATTACTGTGAAACCTGGGGAATATCAGCCGCAGTCAAAGCAGTGGGAGGTTGAGGTGACCACTTAACAGGAAAATGTAGCTTTCAGGGTATAATCTGTTTACAAGCATTTAATTGCAGTAAATGAGCCAGGCAGAAGGTGAAGAAGCTCTAAAACACAGAGGAATAATAAATTGACTCATGTTTATTTAAGCATTTGTATCTTCTGAAGCTGGGCTCAGCCGAGGGATACGTGGATATTAAGATATTTTTGCAAAGCCCCTTCCGCATCCAACTTTTTTCCAGTATTTTAATATTAAATCCTCTCTCCCTTTCCAATGGAGTCTATGCACTTCTACACTGTTTTCTTTGCTTCTCCTCTGTGATCCCTGCTGTTGAGTTCTGTGCATCTCACACCCTCTCCCAACCCATTCTTTCTATCTTTGTATCAGTGAGAGCTGCTCTTTCAAGCCGGTTTGTCGTCTCCCACCTTGCATTAATTTGACTGTAGAAATTCTTTCTCCATGGCTGAATGTGTGAATTGGGATGTATCACTTTAGGCCAGCTGAAACTGGTACTTTCCAGGAGAGTTCAATTAATTAAACGAATCCCAAAAACAAAATTAATTTTGAGCTAAGATGTAAAATGCTTGACATAAAATGGATTATTTTGTTGAGTTTTACTGCTGATGAGTCTTTATTTAACATTAAACTAAAATCTAAATTAGTTTTTTTTTCCTTGCAAAATGTCAACATTTTCATTTGGAAAAATGTCAAAACAGAATGTTCTGACATTTTGGAAAATCGATCTCCTCCCATATCAGTTTTCCTTCCAAAAACCTATCATTAATTTACTATTCATACAAATAACCTCTTCAGCAGTTTGGGGCCAGATTCTCATAACCCAATCTGATACAGTGAGGCTGTTCATCTCCTCCTTTTGGTCAGGCTGCCTGTGAGGTTGCAAGCCTCCAGGTCTGCACCATGATCTGAAGGCCAGGTGCCCCTGAGCTGGGTGCAGGAGGGATGTGCTAAATGGGACAAGAGGCCTCACGGCACAGTGGCTCCATGCAGTTTAGTGCAGAATCACGAGTTGGACTCAGTGATCCTATGGGTCCTTTCCAACCCAGGATATTCTATGATGTAATGGTTTGGGTTGGAAAAGACCTTAAATCCCACCCAGTTCCAACCCCTTACTGTGTGCTCCCTACCATCTGAGGATCCATCCGTGGGCTCGAGCATCTCCAGGGATGGGGCACCCACAGCTCTGGGCAGCCTCATTCCCCTCTTAAGTAAATAATTCCTTTCAATATCTAATCTAAGACTCCCTTCTTCTCATTTAAAAACATCCCCCTTATCCTATTGCTGTCTGCCATGCCAAAAGGTAGAGGTTTCCTAACCCCTCCTGGTGCAGAGCCAATCCTTGCTGTGTGTATGTCATGGCTTCAGAGTGTGGGTGGTCTGCTCCTAGGGCACGAAGAGCAGACTGAGACCCCGGCACACCATCAGCTGGGGCTCCTGTAAAAGATGCATGGCACATATGGTCGGTGCATGCATGCCCTGTTTGTTTTCATTTATTGATCGGCCTGGGGGGCAGCCGCAGTAATTAACTGTAACGAACCCAGCAGACCAGGTCTGTTGGATGCAGCTCTCAGTTATATGAGCATGCAGACAGGGCGGGCTCTGAGCAGCTGAGGCAGCACTGGGGGCACTGGGGCTTGCAGTGAGACAGGGGGTCACTGTGGTCTCTCACTGATGTCTGGCATCCCAGGCATTTACTGCATCCATCTTGAGCTGCGGGTTGTCCCAGCATTTCAAATTAACCCTGGGTTTAATTCACCTCCTATTAAAACTTGTGAGAAGGTTCTCATCAGTTTCTGTTGCAACTGGGGCTTCCTTGTTTGCCTTTTGCTGCCTGAAGAACAGATTGATCACATGGGATTTGCAGCGGAAAACTAATCGGTGCCAGAAAATGTAGACAGCTTTGCAGGAGCAGACATTTCAAATTGCTGGGCTGCAAACTACTTGGAGCAATGTGTAAAGCTATCTGAAATGGAAATATTTTTCTCAATTTGAAAAGCGATTTTTTTTTTTTGAAGTTAATCTGTAAATGAAAGTAATCTCCTGGTGTTAAAAGGGGGTGTGTGTGGCTTGGGCTGAGACTTCACAGGGGGTTTATGACTGTCTGAGCAAAGGATCCAGGAGGGAAATCCTGTGTCCTGTTTTGCACAAGGTCTGGCTCTTGTGCCTCATGTCTCCTGCTCCCAGGTGGGATGCTGACCCTCAGTACCCTATGATGGTTTTCTTGGGGGGGGAGGAATAGGGGGTGAAATACTTTCCCGTAGCAAAGTGACTTGGATGTGTTAGTGCCATGTGAAGGCATTGCATAGAAAGGCTTTCAAGTCCTGCTAGGAGGCCTGCAGAGACAAAGGGTAGGGTGAGGAAGGGAAGTGAAAGAAGAAGAAAGACTCTGGAGGAGTGTTCTAAAGAAATGGGTGCAAGACGCTATGAGCAGAGCTCAGCCAGCGGCCCGCTCCCCTTCCCTGCTTACAATTCTTCCTGAGAACAGGGCAGGGCTGCAGGCTGCACCAGGAGCCCCAGCCTGGCCCTGGGCTGACAAGGCATCACCCAATGTACACCCCTTCCCTGCTCTGTGGGAAGCAGAAGTAGTTGCAAACCAAAGCAAGGCCATGGGAGCCGCAGGAGGCCCTGAGAGGAACGCCCAGCGGAGGCAGGCCGTCGCTTCCCATCACCTCGCAGGCCGTGTGGGTGTCAGGATGCTGCTCAGGCTGCACTGAAGGTCACCTGAACGGTAATGATTCATCCAGTGTTCTTACAAATTCTGCTGGTGAACAATGCCCCACAGTGATGTTTCAGGGAAATTGAGGCTGTGGTGCTGGGCACGGTGTTTCTGAAGGAAAGCCTCACCAGAGCTGGGCGTCTTGTTATTCTGTGTGTCTGAGCAAGTGAAGCAGCATTTGGTTTCCCTACTGTGTGCCTCTATGTGTGGAGCTGGATCCCACAACACCTCACTAAAATAGGCAGGAGCCTGAATTACATCTTCAGGTCCCCCAGCAGAGTTGGAGCTGGAATAATCCTGGGACCAGGGGCAGAATTTGGGGGTATTGCCTCCCTAAGCAGGCATCCAGCTTGCCTCAAAGTATTCCCCTAGCACATACAGGAGGACTTTCCCTTTTTTTTTTTTTTAATTTATTTATTGCTTGCCTAATGGTTTCAGCCTTATCACAGTGTGATAGCAGGATATCACAGAAGTATAGCTTGCAGGTTGCTACCGCAGTCACAAGTAAGTAGTAAATAGCCCATTCAGAAAAAATAAATGTGACTTTATCAGTGTGTCCATGGCACCCGTATGTCCAACTTGGGATTGATCACTCATGCAGAAAAGCTAATAATGCTAAGTACTCTGCTTTCAGACCCTGTAGGCAGAGATAGGGCAGGCGACCTCTGTTTGCCCCATAAGCCTGGCACTGCACTGCTTCATCCACTGCCAAATTTTGTTTGTTTTAAGAAGGCAGTAGATATGGGGAGCAAGAGATAAGAAAGAGAACAGGATAAAGAGTTTTAGGCCTGATTAAGAAAACTGCAAAGGTGAGGAGACCTAGCCTTCCCCTGCTAAAGCGGTGCCCAGTCTGGGGGGAATTTCTCTTCAAGCCTCCTGTGCTGGACCTTAGGAAGGTAACAAACACTTCTGGCCTGGAGGAGAGGGAAAAGAACAAAAAATTGCTTTATTTGGAGTTTCCAAATATTTGCACATTTGACAGTGCAAAGAACAACATTAATAATGAGAACCATCTATGGTGTCTTGCCCTGGCTCTTTTGAAGAGAAGCTTTTTCCGCCAAATACTGGAAAAAGTGGTTAAATAAACCCTATCTAGATTTCATTTCTTGACTTTCACAGAGGAAGCAGTATAAGCCTCCTGTCTCTTGCTGTTGGTAACAAAGGTTTAAGGTTCATCAGTGGTTTCTGGTCCATTGCTCAATAGAGGACATTTCTGGGTCTGGACTATCCAGCTTTCTGTGATGTGTCTCTGTCATGCTGTTCATTCAAATGGAGGTTTTAGAGTCGGGTATTTTTGGAGCACTGAAGGGACGTGTGAGTGGGCTGCAGTGTTTTAAAATAAATAAATAAATAATGAAACTCTACTCTCAGCATTGCTAGAAATTACAGCAAATGATATACCTGTATCAGCAGTTTATTTGACAACAGCACTGCAGATTGGTGACAAATATTTATAAAAAAAGAAAAAAGAAAGAAAGAAGAAGAGAAAAGGAAGAGAAGACATTTTGATTACATGTTGGTGTCTTTAAGAATTAGAAAGGAAAAAAGAAAAGGCTAAGAAACCAGTCATAGCCTCAATCTTTAAAAATGTTCTGTAGCATCAAATGGCTACAATCTTCCCTTATGATATCTGAAAACCAAAATCTTATTTTCATTTTTCTAACTTGGTCCCATTGCTGAGAATAGGACAGTTCAGAGTGATGGTTTCTTCCCAGCTCTGCGCAGAGCTGGGTGCTCTGGGAGGAGGCACGAGACTTGTGCTGATGGAGAGCAAAGTGCTGCCAGTGGCTGTATTAATCTCTCTGGATTTTACAATGTGTAGAATAGCTCCTAGGAATCATAGGGATTATTAATAAATGACCATTCTCTTGACCTTGCCGTGTGCTGTCAAACAGTGGGGAAAATTAAAATAAACACTGACTGCTCTATATTTTAAGCATAACGAAGGAGCTGTTGCCAAAGGGAAGTGCAATGGGAACCTTTAGGAACTGTAATGGATCTTGCTAAACTGTGGTTTTGTGATGGAAAAAGCTGTGCTTTTTGGCTCTTGCTTTGAGGTGCTGGAGTTCTGGAGACATCCCAGAGCAGACATAATGCTCCCATTGCCTGGCTGACATGGACACCCTACCCCAGGAGCCATTTATAACCCTGAAATCCCAGTTTAATACCATAAGGGTGAGAATAGGGCATTTTCCAAGTGGTCCATTCTGAACAGATTTTTGCCCATCAATTATAGAGAAGTAGTTGGTAGAGGATTATAATAGTTCTCCACCTAAATGTTTTTGTTGGCTTCCAGAAGCAAGTATGTGTTTAAAATGTCCTTCTAAAATTGTCTTCATGATTCCCCAGTATAATGATCCCAGATTTGAGAGTTACATGCACTGTAACAGGTGCCAGAGGAAACCTGTAAAGCTTCATAAAAACAAGTAACAGGCAGCAGCTAAGCCTGCGGAGATGTCACTGTGAAGGGCAGCGTTTTAACACATTCACATTCTTTTTTGGGGGAGTATTTTCTGTTACAGTAACACAGTGTTTCCTGTATTATTTTTGTCTTGATTTTTCAGCGGGCTACATTGCCTAGATGTACCAAGAATCTGGCCTTCATGTGAATGAGAAAGCTAAGACCCAGCACAAAGATTTAGCCTCGTGAGCTAGGGAAAAATTCCCTTTATGATGGGTTCAACCTTGTAAAGCTTCTGAAAGGAAACCAAATATCTTTAATTCCCCAGAGGCATCTCAGAGGATCAGAGCTAAACTGTTACTCTCTGAACTATCACATAGCGAGACCCCTGCATGACCCTTAGTGTCTCAGCATCCAGAAGGTGTGGATACTTCAGAGGAACCTATTTCCCTGATCACAGTGTGCCCTCGTTCAGCCCCTGGTTGTAGAAGTTCAAATAAACCACGTAAGGTCAGCGGCTGCTTAAGTCCTCACTACCAAGTCTGCAGATATTTTTTGCTTTGTTTCTAAGCGAGATGAGAGTCCCAGTGCCAAAGGGCAACATGTAAATCGTGCTGTTATTCTGTAGTGTGCAGGGTAATAAATGGTGCTGTCAATTGTTTTCACTCAAGTGGCAGATTTATTCTCTTCAGAATGAATAACCAGGAACGGCTATTATTGCGAAAAAATTCACTCTGTATCATCTTATGCCCGTTCAACAAACAATGCTGAAGTCTAATCGCCTTACTCCATGGCCAAGCATCTATGACTTAATGGTTTTTTTATTGAAGACATGTAATTTGCCATTGCTTTTGATGTGCCATCAGATCAAATGTCTCCATGAATCACATTTGTAATCTAGCACCACTTGTCCCAAAGGAATACTCCTTGTCCCTTTGTTTTCTAGCGATCTGGCTAAAAGCAAGCTTTTCTAACGTGAACTATTATGCTTCTGTTTCCCTGTTTCTAGACTGAAATTCCAGCTCCTGGCAGCTGCACTGAGCTTTAGCAAATGGGTTGCATGCGGGTTCAAATGAGTGATATTCGATAGTGCTCCCAAGGAGCGGCTTCACATCTCACTAGCACTCCTCCCAGAGAAAATCTGCGGTCAGCCTGGAGCTGGGGATTCTGCAGCTCTGCCCCAGCACCCCTGGGTTGTGCTGGCAGCCCCTCCTCACCACGCCTGCCCTTCCCAGCAGGACTGCTTGGCTGGCTGGCAGGTTGCCTCGGGATACAAACCTTAGCAATTCTTTCAGGTTTTGTGATTCGGCAAAGCCTTATTTCTCTGTAAGCCCGTGTTCCATTTTTCCAATCAATGCTGCAATCTTTTTAATGTTTTGGTAAACATCTGAGAAGGTTAGAAAATAACATCTGAAACTGAAAAGCTTACACAAAGCTTTCGCCCTGGCAATGTAATTTAGAGCTGATTGCAGACGAGTTGTTGCAGTTAAGCCTGGCTTCTTTTTAAAACAACTCAACATTGAAGTGCCAAAAAGAAGGTGATACGGAGCACAGGTAGTGCTTCTACCTGCAACAAACGTCTCACTTGTGGGTACTGAGGTCTGGTGCAGCTGGTAGCACAGCAAGGTGGTCACAGAAGGTCATCAGCAGTGTTCAGAGGTGGCACAGATGGGCTGGGGGCACTTTGCACCCCCTGAGGCAGTGCATTACAAGCTTTAAATATGCTGTCAAGATCTGGGGAACATGCAAGTTCTGCATTGGTGTGATGGATGGCATTAGATGTGCAGGGATTTAATTTCCAGTTGTCCAAATGGTCATGTGGATGCATTGAGCTCTCTTCTAGTTAAAGATGTCTTTGCTGGCATAGCTTATCTGTTGTCTTCAGTTGTGCTTTTACAACAGCATCAACTACGACTACCAGTCATTCTGGTGTAGTTACAGCAGTGTGATTTTTCTGTGGAGAGAAATTCTTAGCAACCACTCACTGCCAGGGTTTGTATTTGTGTTTCTTTATTCTAGTGATGTCTCATTAATGGGTTTTCTCAAGCAGGAAAAGCAAAGGTCTGGTTTGCCAATAGATGAGGGATTAAAAAGGGGAAATACAAAAGGGGAAATAAAGATAGGGGATACAAATAGGGCAGGAACTTGTGTGAGAGTCATCCAGAAGCCAGCAGAAGCACAGAGCTCTGTTTGTGGCATGTGTCCCAGAGCCAGTGTGCCACTGCTGGGGTCCTCCTCAGGTGGGGGCATCTGAAGTCCCCCTGTGGGAGTGGAGGCCCTGACATATCAGAGGAAGCATTGCAGAGGATGCTGAGGGCCCTCACTCAGCAAGCTGCAGTTCTTCAGCTAAAGCAATTTGCTAACAAACCCCAGGCACCGATTGTTTTGTTCTGTTAAAACAAACCTCCAGGAAATTCAGCTACAAACTTTTCCTATTGCTTGGCTCTTATCTTGCTCTATTGCAATAACTATTTGATGACCTCAACAGGGGCCTTGAATCCAGTAATCAGTTCTTCAAGTGTACAACAAAATCTCTTCTTTCCCCCCTAAACAACCGCAAGTATCAAGGGTTTGTCTTGACCTTTTATCTGTTTTGACAAGCCAAGGACCTTGCCCTCCTCCTCTGCATGCTGATGTGCCCTGAGGATCGGATTGGAGGACGTGGTTGGGCTCTCCTGCCTTGGCTGGGTGATATCTCATGTAACTGCCTAGCAAAGCAAAGAAGGGAACTATATATGTATGGCCTGTAAGGTGATAGTGTTAGTTTAACTTGCTCTGCCGTCGGGAAGCTCAGTTGGTTGTTTTGTGCAGATAACTTCTAGTTCCTGCTTATCCTGGGTGAGGAGAGTAAACGATGTGAGTGATTCAGTTGGGGAGATGGCCTGTTATTGCCCTGGTAGCTCACACCAAGAGACCAAGGATGCTGATAGCTCTGCCCAGCTGCAAGCCTCTGTTTGGTGAGGAAGGGGTTCAACTGCAGCCGGTGGCACTGCAAACAGAGGGGCTGCAAAGTAGCTGAGCACCAGGGCTGTGCTTATCATTACAGTGAAATATTATCCCTTCATGGCTAACAACTAGCAGCAAACCTGCCTGTTGTGGAAGCAATTTGGCAAAATTAGCTGGTTAAAGAAGTCTGCCTATTGATTAACTGAACTAAATGACCCATAATGAACAGCACAACTGTGAAGCTAATCTATTTGGTGGTGGTTTCCTTTCCCTTAAAGATGTGCAACCTGCAGACCTTGTGCGTGGCTGCACTGGCATGGGCTTCTGTGCACGAAACCTTTAGAAGTTCCTTGGGCTACAGGAAGACTCAGGAAGACCTCAGGTTAACAAGAGAGATGAAGCTGGGGTTGAAGGCCTTTGGTTGGTTGGCATGCACTGTTACTCCCTTGTTACAGGTGTGAGTTATGTCTAGCATGATGCACAGTCTATAAAACAAAGTCAAGCTGGAGCTTAACTTGACTAGTTTAGAGGAGCTAATTTAGATATGAATATTTCTGGATCTCTCGCTACCTCTGCTACTTTCTTCTCACACTTTTCAGCTATCCTATGAAAAGCAGTGCCTAAATTCACTGCTCTGTCCTCCCTTTGGTGTTATAAGAACTGGAAGCACTAATTTCTACTGTCAGCAGTGAGACCACCCAGCCTGTTTTGCACTGCCTGGTACCACTGCTGCACCAGGCCGAGTTACTGATAAAGTTAAGCTATAGTTTCAAGCAGTCAGAAAGAAAACAACGTTTGTTTTCTGTAACTCAGCTCTTATCTGTCTCCTTTTCCCAAGCGATCCCTCAGAAAAACAGAAGCTGGAATCTGACCAGATGAGCTCTCAGGGAGTTGAGCTTATAGTTAAATGAGTCCCTGAGCAAGAGCTTTTCTGTGGTTAATAGTTTAACACCTTCTTGCAATGTCCGAGCAGCAGAGATAGGTCCTGCTGACCACAACCAGGAGGGAAGAGTGGGAAGCAGAAGACAGCAGGTTCTTTTCCCCTGCAACCTCTCTGCCGTTCCCATTACCTTACAGCTGGAATTCCCCCTGGCAACTCACTTGTTGGTCCAGCTGCAAGCTCACTAATAGGAATGAACTAGCTCCCCAGAAAGATGCAAGAGAGCTTAGCATTGCCTGAAATCCCACAGGAGCTCTTCATGGCCTCCCCTTGCCTGGAAGCAGGATCAGCTCCCGGGAAGGCAACGATACTGAAGTACCTCCTGCCGGCCAGCAGGAAGGCTCCAGGTGAGAAGAGATGAGATGTCTCCTTCCCCTGCTTCATGGGGTGGTGCTTCTTGCTGTACTTATGGAGCTTTCTGAAAGCTGTGATATAGCAGCTTTGCTTTGGTGGATAGGCAGCAAGTAACTCTTTGCTTTCAGTAGTTCACAGAGCCCCCAGCAAACCTGAGCATTCTTTTTCACTACATATGTATAATTTATTATTAAAGAGATTATGCCTGTATCAGCATTCATTTCTTAGCAGATCCCTTCATACCTCATGTATCGCCATGCAGCATGCAGATACTCTTAAAAGTGTCCCGGTTGCATAACACAGCTTTAATAGCTATAACAAGGCAATTAGTGCATCATTCCACTTGAACTTTAATGTAGTAATTGGCAGTAAGTAATCCCACTGCCGCTGTGCCCAACCCATGTTGTGAACAAATATCAGAGTGGCCCTATTTATGAAAGGGGGGAAAAAATGAAATGTCCCAGTTGCTGCTGCTGGGTTTGGAGTTGATGTTGCTGCTGCTGGGTTTGGAGTTGATGTTGCAGATGCTGAGCGTGCTGGGGGCAGCAGAGCTTGTCTGAATCACTGAGCCCTTTTACTAGGTGTGCACCCACCCTACTGCATCCTTGCGGCTTCCAGACCGCCCTAACCACGGCCACATGCCTCTGAAGAGGAAGGGAAGGGGAGGGAGGAAATGCTCTAACCCACATCTTGCTTGATCTCTGCTGTAATCATGTCCCATCTCTTCTCCTGCTCATCTGAATAACTGACATGCATGCTGTTGGGGCCGGTTTGTTACTGACTGTGCTCAGCTTTGTGAAATGTGTAGGTATGAGAGACGCTTACCTTGGGGATTTTGTGAGTGGAGAAAACAGGAAATGATATTTGGGGTGGTACTGCAGCAGAGGGTTTTTAATTATTTTTCTTGAGCCCATGCTTTTGAGCAGAATTGGTTGCAGTATCATCGAGACCAGATGCATAGTTAATGATTTATCTTATTTCTTATGGGTTTTTATGGCATGGGTGCAGTAAAAATGTTTCCAGTCAAGGAGGGTGAAGTTTTCCAGGTCTTCTGTGGCAATGCTCAAGTGCTGATTTTGGCAGCAGTACACACAGCCCTGCATCCTGGGGATGCTCTGGCTGCATGCCTGCTGTGTGCTCCAGTCAGCCCCATGGCAGCTCCTGCACCTCCCAGCACAGCATCTCTGTAAGCGAAAATCAGGGATGCCAGGAAGCAAAGGAATAGGATGGGACGTGTGTCCAAAGTTCTGGACACTGCTCCCTTCCAACCACATCCCTTAGCAGCAGGATCTCCCACTGCTCCTTGTTCATAAAAAGCAAATGACTTCTCAGATTTATTAGTTACCTCCAGGTGCAATTTATCAATTCCAAGCTGGGCCCTGCCTGGGCAGCTGGGGAGAGGCTTGTGTCTTTGATTAATGGGCTTTCCTGCACAATGGTGGCAGATTTCTTACTGGGATTTAATTCTAGCAGATTCTCAAAAATAACAAGAAGAGTATTCAGTAAGCTGTGTGAGAGGACACAGGGCTGAGGTGAGGTTCATTTGAGAAAGCTTTGAAGTGTTTGCAGAAGGGACTGAGGAAGACTTCATCGGAGCTGGGGAATGGGAAATGGAGAAGGGGGAAAAGGAGAATGAATCCAACAGCTTGTAATGGAAACAGAAGAACAAGGCCTTTCTAGACAGAACAGAAGCAATGGGAAGAAAGATCTCAAGAAGAATAATGAAAATGTTTATAATTGGGCACTTGAAAACAGAAGGAATTCCTCTAAATGATGTGAATTTTGGTTGTGAAATCACTGTGAAAGAGTGGAGCAAAATTTAGTGGAAGAAAGTAAGAAAAAGTAGGAAATATCAGGGGCTAAAAAGGAAAAGCCCACAAGTATGGAAAAATGTTGATGTTTGAGTGCAGCCCTTCCTCCTCCCCTGGTGGTGTCCTCAAACACATGGGGCTGCAGCAGGAGCAGCTTGTTTCCATCTTCAGTTTCTTCTCCTTTTAGCCATGGCTGAAAATGACAATGTGATGCACAGACATGAATTTTGGACTCTCAGCCAGGATGAATTCCTGATCTTTTGGCCCTTTTTCACAGATGGAATGATGCTCATTTGTACCTTCTTTTTCAGCTCTACCAAGGCAGCATTCCAATGGTTCTGTATCAGTGTAGAAAAGCAGCGCAGGCCCACACCAAGGTGAGGACAGAATGGGCTGTTATTTTCCAAAGGTGTTGGGATGATGGATTTTCCAAAGGTGGTTTACAGCTCCTCCACCAACACCATCCTGTCCCCTTTGCACCTGCTTGGCTGCTGACGACCCTCCTAGGTGCCACAATTTAATGTCAGTGTGACAAAGTGTTTTCTCACCCTTGTTAAGCAAGAACATCGCAACCCAATTAAAGGGCAGCGTACTCCAAGATTTCGATACATATTTATGCCATCTATTTTAGGTAGCTACTTTCAGATCCTTCCCTATGGTCACTGCAAAAAAAGATACGCATCTCTGGAAGGTGACTCACAACACCCAAAATAGATGCCTGTTCTCAGACATCCTCCCTAATTATAGAAGGACTTCAGAGAAGTTAAGATCCTCATTGCAACACATGGAAGCTGATGCATGCAGGAAGGACCATTAACCTCTTTGTTCTCCTTGACACTTGCAGGCTTTCTGCAAGCCAGCGTGTTGGTTTGCACCTTTCCTGCAAGCTACAGAGCAAGGTGTGGAAGCAAGAAACACAATTTATCCCATCACGACTGTTCTGCAGAGCAGGGATGCCACAGCCCGGGTGGCACAGTCCAGAGTTTCTCACCTCTCTTTGCATAGCTGTCTTTGGAATCACAGTTGAAAATTAACCCAAAAGTTAGCCATTTGTAAGCCAAGCTGACAGGAAATTGCTGGCTTTGTGCTGAAGAAGTCATTACCTTAAGCTTTATTGCTGTGTGCAGAGTTTACTTGTGACAAAGTAAATGTGCAGAGATGTCAGTAAATAGGGCTGGGATATTGCTGTGTTAACAGCTCTGTGGTAAGCTATCAATCAGCAGAGTAGTACAGAGGAGAACATTAAATGCCACTGCTGTAAGCACAGAGGCTCCTCCAGGTGCATGCAGATGGGCATCCTGCTTCCATGGCACCGCTGGCCCCTGGAGCTCATGCAGGCAAGTAGGGCTTCATCCTCATCTCCAGCTGGACAGCATGCCTTTCTCACATGGCTCCTGGGGCTGTGTGAAGCACATCTGGAGCTGCATGGGAAGTGTTGCTAAGGATGCTTGGACCTAGAGATGTGTGGATTTGGAGTTCAGGCAGGTTTACACCAGGATTCTGTCCAGTCTGTTCTATGGTGGTGTGATGGTAATTTACTCCTGGTGCAGCCAATGAGCTCCTCGAGCTGTGATCACGATGTGCAACAGTCCTGACGTGTCCTTGGAGGCAGTGAGGCTGCCTGGGGCAGAAGGGAGCGGGTGTGTTGGGCTGGGGCCAGCTGGAAGCATGGCTGAGTGCAGCATGGTCTTTGGGACCTCTGCCACTGTGGATGGAGCAGCATCGCCTTTGAGCCAGTGTGACAGCTTGATGTTCTTTGTGTTTTGGTCCTGTCCATTAACATTATGGATGTGAAGGGGAGAGGGATTTGTTTCCACATTGCCGGAATAGGCTTCATTTACAATAAATGAGGCAGCAGGGCATACTGCCTGCACTATAGGAGAACTTCTGCTGGGTGGAAATGCATGTCCTGAGAACAGGCTGGTGGCCGTGCTTGGTGTGTGTCCATTCAGCACAAGCTGCCCAGACAAAGCACCCCTGCCCCCACTGCTCCCCAGCTGCAGGCCAGGGGCTCAGGTGGAGCTGGCTGCAAGGTGCTGTGCTCCCTCCAGCTCAGCACTCTGGCGAGTGGGAGGTGTGGGTTTCTGGCTTTTCTCTGCATCCTCAGGGTGGCCAGCAGCCTGTCTTTATGCTTTCTGAGCACTTCAGGGTGTCTGGAGCTGTTTATGTGCTTCTTCCTTGGGGGTTAACCTTCACTTCTGACGCTGGTTTTTGCCAAACCTGTGGCAGCCTGCTGCAAGCCTGCATGTCTGAGTTTTTCCTGCTTCTGTCCCTTGTGTGAGCGATAAGGGCAGATGGAATAAAAGTGCTCTGCTTGTGGAGCTGCTGTGGGGGCAGAGCAGAGGAACTTCCCAGGCATCGGCCGTGTGGGGCAAGACAGTTGCACTCAGCACAGGGCAGCAGCTGCGGAAGCCAGAGCCCTGTGCTGGCTGTTTTATGGGGCTGCTTCCGCTGGGACAGCAGAGCTGCTGCATCTGTAGCATTGTGCAGGTGCAACAGTTTATGCTGGTGTGGGAAGGGAAAGGGAAGACTTGAGAGGTGTCAACATAAATCAGATGCTGTTGCAGATTTCCTCTTGCAGCCCTTGCCTGCCCCGTGCCCAGATGTTATAGGGGTTTTTGTAGGCTGATAAAACCATGTTTCCCTGTAGTGAAACTGTGGTATGGGCCTGAGAGACTTGCTGCTGCTCTCACTGCTGGGGTTGAGAGCGGAAGAAATCGAGTGATGGTTTTTGTAGCCATCTAGCCTTGGCTCAGGATTTCCCATGGCTCTGGTGCTGGGTGGTGGATTTGTTTTTTTCTCTCTCCTGGCAGCTGCCCTTTTCCTGTAAGGAAGTCCCTTATGCATGCACAGGGAATGGCACCAAGAAGTATCCAGCTGTAGCTCAGCATGCTCCTAGAGCAGTGCTGCCGTAACAGCCAGACACTTGGCTCCAGCTGGGCAGTGACTCATGCAGCATTTGGCTGGAGTGTGCAAAGTTCCCTTATGATATGGAACTTTTCCTATTCATCCACAGCCACAGTATCTCCATGAGCTGGAAGGATGCATCCCTCTTCCAGCTTCCTGGAAGCTTCCTGGTCTCTCTGCCCAAGCTCCCCTTAACAGCAGGAGGGAAGGGACACTCCCAGAGCTTCCCTCGGGCTCTAAGGCATTTTCCCACTTTTTTCATACAGAACAATTTGAGAGGCCCACGGCACTCTTTGTGAGCCTTCGTGGCAGCAGAAGCCAAGTGACGATCCCCTCCACCCCCTTCTTGTTGGGGTGCAGGATGGAGAGCCAGCTTCTCCTGGACCCATGCCCCGGGCTGGGAGGTTGCTGGCAGGGCCTCTATAGCTGCTGGGTTGAGCTGAGCCTGCGTGTGTGTCTGAGTTGATGGCGAGCTCAGAAAACTGTTAGCAGGGCTGGAGCCTGAGGGGTTTGTGGTGCCTCCTTCAGTTATGGATTCTCTGGTGTCTAATCAAGGCTGAGCACACACTGCAGCCTTTTGTTCAGTTGAGGTTACTCATAACATCTCTCTCCTTTACGTGGATGTCTATTTCTGTGAACCTTTGAGGAACTGATTCGTCTCTGAGGCTGTTATCTCTGTCAAATTCGTCTGAAACTGCTCAATGAGTTCAAAGCTGCTGAGGGAGACACAGACAATGTGAATGTATGAGCCGTAGGAAACCAGCCTGACAGTTTGAAATGAGAAACACTTCAAAATTGTCAAAATAAAAAACGGTCCCAGTGGCCTGACCTGACTTTTTGTCCAGATTATTGGTTCCTAAAGTCTTCTGAGATCCTGGCAGCTACCCTAGCTGCTGAGAGCCCTACGTTGCAAAACACAGCACCAGCTGTGCTGACACTGAAGGGATGCTGAGGATTGGCAAATTTGGCACCAGCCTCTCTTGTGGCCTCTCAGGTCTGGGAGAGTGGAAGCCCATGGCCAGAAGCCCGTCCACACCATTACCAACCCACCTCAAGAGAAGGCTGTATGAGAAAGTCATTTGATTTGTGTTTCCTTTTGCTAAATATGTTTGAATGAAAAGGGATCTGACACCAGTTAATTAGACACAGGTGCATGTTAGAAAAATAGTTGCAATAATGAATCTCGTTTTACTGATCCCTGCTGCTGTTCCACTGGTACTATCACAACCATTCACAGGGTGGTTAATCTTTTAGCTAGTGCTTGAAGCGTTTTATGCAGGGAGCTACGCACCATCAAAAAGAATGAATGACCCTGTTTCTCTTCCCTAACGTGGCTATCAACTAGGGCTGTCTTTGGCACAGCTTGTAGGTTGATTTCTGGATGAACGTTAGAGGCAAAATACATCTGTCCAAATGTTGACATCTAATTGTGGATGTCTACGTTTGAGTTAGTTGTCTAGACTCTTGTTTATAGGAAAGAAATGGGCACCCTAAGGACATGAGTCATTGTATGCTAGAGTAGATGTTGAAAATAGGTCAGATGAATCATTCTCTAACTGGGCCTCTTTCTCTCCAGTGCCTATAAAGAGAGTCTGGAGCCACCATGCTGGGGGGAGCAGAGGTGTCTGTAACGCATGATGCGTCCCATGTGAGATATGTGTGATATGTTTCTGGGTATGCGTAGTCAGCTGCTCTTCTGTTTACACATCTTACCGGCATCTTCTGCCCACTTCTTCCTGCTCTTCTCATTACAAATTAACCTGGGACTGAGACGCCGTTTTGTACCTGTGCCTTCCAGCTACACGAAGGATGAGCCCTATGTACCTGCATCTCCCTCTTCTCATCATCATCAGACTGAAGTCACCTTTGTTGCTCGACAGGGCGTTGTCTTTCTCCATCTCTGTTGCAATGCTGGTGGCCACGTGGTGGGATGGGCTCAGGGCACATCGGTGCCAGCCCTGCTCAGCTGGCCTGCTGTGGCTGCACGGTGTCACACGGTGGGGAGTCAGGGCTGTTAGCCTCAACCTGCCGCACACATTTCTTTCCACCTTGCTGCCCTTTGTTGGACAACAGAATGCTCAAGTCTTCCAGCAGATCCAAATCCTTCCCAGTAAGCCTGGAGCCTACTTCTAGACGTTTTAACAGAGCCAGTATTGTGCTGATACATGGGACTGTGGGAGGAGAGAGAAACTATTCAGAACGCATGGAAAAGCAGATGAGGATGGAAAGAAAACTTAAGAGCTCAGATAAGATTTGTGCTGCAGGTGTTTCTTCAAGTCGTGCAGGTTTCCCTTTATCTCTGAGCCAGGCCATCCAGATAAGCTCATTAGTCAGGTTAGCTGAGCACTGTTCTGTTTCTCAGCAGAGTTACCGAGGCCCTCTGGCCTCAACAAAATCCCACATTTTTGCGTTTTTTTTTTTTTTTTCTCCGATTGATTCTCCGAACTGCTCCCTGTGTGAGGGCTACTGGGTGTGGTTGTGCCTGCGGTCTCTTGGCTTAGCACAAAGACTTGCCTTTACCTTCCCTTGGTTAGATCGAGCCCTGCATCCACACTTTCTGCTCCAACCTCTGTGAGACTCAGATCCTTGTGCCCAAAACTCGTGAAAAGCAAAGGATGTGGTATTGGAGGGCTGTGCCAGTGGCCTGGGAGGAAAAAGAAATGACCCTCTGCTCACGGAGCCTTGAGCAACAGGAGGCTGTTAGGCAGCAACTGCCTTGCTCAGCATGGGAAGCAGCTGGGGCTGGAGCTGTCGGATGGGTGCAACAGCCCTCTGAGCAGCTCGGGTGAGGATCCCTGCTGAACTTCATCTCTGTGTTAAATTGCCTACCATAATGCATGTAGTCCTGAGCGCCAGGAACACGTGAGCACTTGCTGGGCATGAAAGCTGAAGGAAGAGAAAGGAAACCACAGCCAGCCTCGCTCTGCTCAGTGATCTCCCACGAGGAAGCTCCATGTCACGGCAGCCAGCCCTCCTGCTGGCTCTTGAATGCAGACTGGAAGGAGCTGTCCTTCAGAACAGCCCTGCAGAGAAAGACCCTGGGGTCTTGATGAAAAACTTAACGTGAGCCAGCAGTGTGATCTTGCAGCTTGGAAGGCAAATGGTATCCTGGGCTCCATCAAAAGAGGGGTGGCCAGCAGGGACAGGGAGGTGATTGTTCCCCTCTACTCTGCTCTTGTGAGACCCCATCTGCAGCACTGCGTCCAAGTGTGGAGCCCCCAGTACAAAAAAGACAGGAAGCTGTTGGAGAGGGTCCAGAGGAGGGCCATGAAGATGATCAGGGGACTGGAGCACCTTCCCTATGAGGACAGGCTGAGGGAGCTGGGCTTGTTCAGCCTGGAGAAAAGAAGGCTGCAGGGTGACCTCATTGCAGCCTTTCAGTACCTAAAGGGAGCCTACAGAGGGGAGGGGAATCAGCTCTTTGAAAAGGTAGATAACTGCAGGACGAGGGGAAATGGTTTTAAGTTGAGGGAGGGGAGATTTAGGTTGGATGTCAGGGGGAAGTTCTTTACAGAGAGAGTGGTGAGGTGCTGGAACAGCTGCCCAGAGAGGTTGTGGATGCCCTGTTCCTGGAAGTGTTCAAGGCCAGGCTGGATGGGGCCCTGGGCAGCCTGGTCTAGCATTAAATGAGGAGGTTGGTGGCCCTGCATGTGGCAGGGGGGTTGGAGATTCATGATTCCAACCCTGGCCATTCTGTGATTCTGTGAATGCACTGTGTGGGGTGCAGCAAGAGTGCTCCAGGAGCCTGCTGCCATCTCAGCATTTGTAGCACTGACCTGAGGTGACTCAGAGGTGTTTTCCTTCCATCGTGTAAGTTCAGAATTGGCCCATGCTGATAATGACTGAACATTCATCATTCCTCTGATGGTGTTTAGTGCTCTCATATGAAATGAGTTGGCAATTTCTATCCAGTTCCTAGTAGACTGGCATCTATTTGGTGGAAGGACTGGAGCTGATGCTGACCAGGAAGGCTCATCTTTGGCTGGAATGGCTGCCCAGCAAAGGGTCCCACTTCCACTGCCTTGTGGTGCTGGTCAGGACACATCTGCTCTGGTGCTGCACCGTGTTCCACGCCTCATTGTCTCACCAGCTCTTCTCTTGCTCTCTGACAGGCCCTATGTTTTTCTCTTATATCCAGGGTTAACCTTACTACTAAAACTCAGCAAACCTCCGGACACCTATTTGTTCCTGGAAGCCTTCTTGCTGTAATGATACCTGTGTGCACACTTGTCCAGCAAATACTAAGCCAGGGATTTTTGCTGATGTTCAGAAATGTCATTACCAAACCTGAAGCAGATGGTAGAGTGGGATTCAAGCAATAATACAGAGATGTTCTCAATATTATGAAGCACTGTAATGGCTCACCCAAGGATGCTACAAGATCTTATTGGGAGGATCTTTAAGAACAGTGGGTATTAGTCAGAGGTGACCCCTGACTGATCCTCCCCTGGAGAAGGAGAAGAGCTATGTGCTTTCCTTGTGTCTGCTCTGGTCCAAGGGTACACAGCTGAGAAACCCAATGGATACTGAAAGGGTGTAAAGCATAGAAACAGAGCAGAAATGTTGAAAGAAAGTGTGCATCTCAGATTCAGCCTGGTTTCTCAGCAGCATTTTGGTTAGGGCAAGTCCTGCCTTCTTTAGGGGTTTGAAATGCTCAGGTATGTCTGATATCAGGACAGGCAGAAAAGAGAGTGCAGTTTCCTTGGGGCAGAGCTGTGAGGGTTTGCTTTGTGCTGTCTGACCCATGCTGGGGCAACTTACAAACACTGCTTGAAATTTCCTCCTAGCATTTGATGCTTCTCAAAAAAGAACAATCAATAACAACACTACATGGGGAGAAGTCACTGGGCTTGAGCTGCACCTAGGTTAATTTACATTAAGTGCTTTTCAGTTCTCTCTCTAATGCCCAGTCTGTGTGTTGCTCATTTCCTCTGGTGGAGAAGTGAGAAGCACATGCAGCGGAAACAGAGCAAGCCAATAAAAATGATGTGACAGAGCAAGAGGGGGAACGTTGCAAACAATCACTGCTTTGACAGATAAAGGCATCTTTAGGAAGCTTGCACATTGTAGAAGCCTTGTTTTCCTGGTCTGGCGAGTGGAATGGAAGAGGAACACACATAATAGGCATTTTCACCTTTTATTTGACTCCCACAATATTTTAGCACTTAGAAGAGTACTTAGAAGAAGAGATCCAGGTCTCCTAATCCACATCTGATGCTTTGGCAGAGACACAGTGAGCAGCACCAAGACGAGGGACATCACAGCCTGCAGAGCCACACCGCCTGCCCCACCACCTGCTGCAGGTCAGTAAGTGCTGGTGGAACATTCCTGCTGTGTGCCAGGCCCTGGGATGGGCAGGATGCTGCGCCAGGCTGCCTGACTTCCAACCACTCCTAGCAGCTGAAGTGGCACTGCTGCTTGTAATGACACGGCATCGGAAATCCCCAACATGCAATTGCACGAGAAGGTCACAGCTCAGGCGGAGCAGCACATTAAACATTAAACGCTCCATTTGTACGCACTCGTGGCCTCGTGCCAAGATGAATTCGAAATGATTAAATCTCCAGCCGTGTCGGCTTCTTTCACAGCAACATAAAACACTTTGCTCTGCTAGTCAACACGCGACGCTGTGCTGAAGACAACGGGCTCACCCTCTGAGCCTTGTGCATCTCGGCGATTGGTCATTGGCGAGCATCTCGGGCTGGCAGGCACTCTAGGGCTTCCAGGGGCCTCCACTGCTGCTGGGGTGACGTGCTGAGCAGCAGCCATGCGTCTCACCTCAGCCGTTCATCTCTAAGTGAGACAAAGGCAAATGGAAGGCAGAGAAGCAGATAACCAACTGTTGACCACATCGTAAATCCAGAGACATGGCGACAGCAGGGTTTAGCTCGCTCATGCAGGAAACGTAAATGAAACTGCAGAACTCGGATTCAGTGGTTGCTGGGAAGGAAATCTCTTTTGGTAGCTTGCACCTGCTGGATATAAAAGGAAAAGGACTGGATTTCTCAATTTTGCAGGAGTCTATTTTTTTCCTCAGAAGGCAGTGTATTTATAACTCTAGTAAAACTGCAAAAAATGGTAAATAATAAGAGCTTTACAAGAGGAAGAAATTGATTTCTGGATCTGATCAGAGCAAAGCTCTTAATCTTTGCTCCTCTTTAATACAATTGCTGCCTCTGAAGGCCCAGGCCCTAACGTTTCGGTCTGTCCATACTCATATGGAAGACTGCCAGAAAAGGGTAAGAATCTTTTTTTCTTTTCTCTCTTCTTGATTAAAAAAAGAAGAGATTTGGGTCAATCGTTCTTTGATTGTTTGAGCTCCTCAGGTGACAGGAGCAAGTGCAGGTTTTGTGACTCCATAACCGAGCACTGAAAGGAGCACTACTGAGAGAGCAGGGTGACCCCGTGGGTCCAGCCCTTGCCCTTCCCTGTGATGTGCTCAGCTCTTCAGGCTCACTCAGACAGCCGCCAGCTGCCTGCCCAGCTTGCCCAGCTATTGCTGATATGCCCATATGCCCGTATGGATGAGGTTCACCACCCAAACAACAAACCTAATCTTGCAGCCAGCCTGCAGAGGATCATCATAGTGCTCAAGTGCTGCATGCTGAGCACAGATGGTGTGCCCATGGACTGAGCTGATGCACATAAGTGAACCCATGCCTCGTGCAACCTCGTGAACCATTTTGCATAGTGGTCTAAAGAGCAGAAGATCAGAAAAAGCAGATCTGCAAGTGCCCCGGGGGGGTCCAGATGTTCAGAAAACTGACCTCTGAGTAACATGCAGAGCTCTTTTTATGGATCAGTCCATTTGCTTTGTGATGTGCAAGCATAGCAGAGGGGATCCTGCTTTATTTACATCTCAAAGGCCTTAGGGCTTTAAGTGGCAGCAGAAACAAATTCTGGAAAAGCCTCTGGAAAAGCCTGTGGAATTTCCATGTGATGGGACCCTGAGTCAGACCGAGCTGCATCAGCAGAGGACCTGCTCCTACAGCTGAGGTCTGCAAAGGAGATCTAAAGGCCTTAAGGTCGAGGGGAAAAAACGCAAACCATGGGACCAGATTTTATTAGAATGGAAACAGGGACACTGCGCCTTGCAAATGGAGAAAATGCAAAGCAGCCGTCTCTGCACTCCCTGCCCTCTGCCTGCCTGCAGCTGTGTGCTCCCAGAGCTGCTGTAACTCTGGTGCAGGAGCTGCAGCCGCTGCCCAGTGTTCCTCTGCCCCCCAGGACCTCACGGGTGTCACAGTGCCTTGCCATTTCAGTTTCCTATTTGTTAATAAGGCCAGAGGCTTTGAGAAGTGCTGTCTGACTTAATCCCTATTGATCACAGATCCGAGAGCCCTGATGTGAAGGAATTTTAAATTTCCAGCCGCTGGCTATTTAACAACTTCTGACTTCAAAAGCTCCGGGAGCCTCCTTCTCCTTTTAAACACATTTTGCACTTAAGGAAAATACAGTTGGTCCCTCATTAACGTGCCCATCTCCTGTAATGATACAAGTGCTTGTGGTGCGAGCTCTCAGTTCTCACGCTATGGGTACATATTTCAATCATGAAATCAATAGGCAATAACCAATGTCTGATCTTTATGGAACTCGTTCACTGCAAGGGCACATTTTATGTGGTCTCACAAGGTAAATGTAAAACGGATGGTGTTGAAAAAGCCAGCAAGTCCTTGGCCCAAGAGCTGGGGCTGCTGCACCAAGCCAGGCACTGGCCCTGCATCTCTTTGGTGACAGGAAGGTCTGGTCCCCACTGCCACGGGTACTGCTGCAGGGTGACAGCCTGAGTTACAGCCCAGTGCTGGGGAACATGAAGGAAGCTGGAAATTACAACGGCGCATGCAGAGAAGACAGTAGAAACCACGCTAATCTCATGGGATCTCCAACCCTATAATCTACATGGGTTTATGCCTGAACTGAGCTTTTACAGTTGTGCTCTTCAAGAGAAGTTTACTTTAAACTGGGAGGGCACATAAATCTCTTTGGCTGAAAGAGGAGTTGATTCACCAGGGGCATGCAGAACTCCTGTGCTTCTATGGCAAGAGCAGAGCCAGCAAACGGGCAGCTTTGTACTGCTTTGGGGAGCACCACGTGTGTGTGGGGAGCACCATGTCTCCATGGGAGCACTGTGTGCCCAGAGGTGAAGGATCACAGGGTGAGCACTGAGAGGGAGGAAGGTGATACTTAATGGAAAGTGATGTGAGGAGGTGTCAGCCTCCAGAAGGCAGAGTTATTCTGGATATGAACGCTCAGGGGAGCTTTGTGGAGGTTCTTGCATAAAACTGAGAGTTGGTGTTTCTGAGGTTTTTGTTGGGTTGGTTGCTTTTTTTTTTTTTTTTTTTTTTTTTGGTGTTTTTTTGTTCTTTTTGTTTGTTTGTTTTTGTGAGTTTTGTCAGAAAGAGAAAAGAAAAAGTCTCTCCTCTCTGAGCCTCCTCCTCCCAAACAGACATCTAAAGAAAGTCAGCAAAGTGCAGCTGTGCACCTTGCAGCTCCCAGCCCTCCTGCAATGCCCAGTTCTTAGTCACCTCCTTCTGGAGAAGTCATGAGGCAGAGCGAAACCCTGTGGCCTCAAACTGTTTACAAAAGCTGCAGGAAGGCATCGTTCTAAGTAAGTTCTCAATGTTTTTTTGGTAGTGAGACACACTCAGCCATGCAGCCCCAGACAGAAACCCAAAGCTGCGAGTGGGGCTAATGGGGAGCTGCACTGAGCCATGCAGCACTGCATGCCAAGCTGGGGCTGCTGCTGTGTGTAGAGCACATCTCATGGATCCTGAGTCTCACTTCTTGGAGTTGGCAGCCTTGCCATTACAGCATGATTTGCTGGCTCTCCTTTTGGGAGCTGATTTAGGGTAGGTGTGAGGAAGTTCTTGTCACCCCACTGTCTGGGCTGCTTGGGCTGAGATGGAATGGTTGCACCCTTTGGACCATGGCTGCTCTTTATGGAGTTTGGGTGCTGCTTTGTCCATGAGCTTGTGTTTAAACAGGGTTCTAATAAAACATAATGTAAATAAATAAGCAAAAACACATTCTACTCACCTCCACCCCAATAAAATCTATTGTATACAGCTTTCTCTTATACAACCCATCTGACTCCAAGAACAAATGTCCCTAATTTCTTCTGGATGTTAAGCTTTGTGGAGATTTAAAGGGCAATTTCTCTCTCCTTTCCTCCATCTCTCACAAAGTATTACAATAAGGAACTGCAGTGACAGACAATACTTGAAGGTATAGTTTAAGAAGTGATTCATCTGTGAAACACAGTGTAGCATATTTTATTGTATTTTAGCTAGTAAAAGCTGTGCGTTCTAACCCAGCTCTGTCATGCTGCAAGGTAAATTATACTTATAGGAATCCCAGCCACCTAGCTGAACATAAGTACCCTCTATACAAGAGTTAATGCAGTAGATTTGTACTTAGACATGTATTTGTAAAATATTTAAGCTGCATGAAAAGGGCATCTGTAGGAAGATATGATTACAGGATCACGTAAGTGTAGCACAGTGCTGTCATATTTTAAGTTTAAACAGCCATCATTAGGGGCTGAGGGCTGATGCTGCATGCAGGGAGGAGAGGAGCCCTGGTAGAGCTGGGTGGGCAGGGAAATGGGCAGTGATCTGAGCCTACAAGGTGGCCCTGGCTTGACAGAGGGGTGTTTGCTGCATGGAGACTGCCCTGTGTGGTCTTCTTTTGGCAGGAGAAAGGAGATGTGGGAAATTGCCTCCATGGTGCTCACGCTTGCTGCTTGCTGCATTCCAGGCAGAAAAGCACAGATGATGAAGAGATGCTCCTCTCAACTTTATAGCGTTCCAAGGCTGCCAGTCCTTTCCAAATGCACACAGAAATCTCATAAGCTCTCCAACATATCTGGGCAGTGTGTTGCAGCCTCCTGGCACAAAGCAGCTCAATCTGCTGTGCAAAAGCTTTCAGGAAAGCAGAGAACCCTGGTGTCAGTCCTAATTGCAGAGGGGCTAAATTGGACCTGCAGGAAACAACACAACCTCTGCCCTTTGACCACAAAGCCTTGCTGAGTTTGAAGCAAGCCAGACTTGGATCTCCTGTAGGCTTGGGTCTTACTTTTTCACATAGTGCTAGCAGCTTCCAGACAAAATAAGAGAAGAACATACTCAGGTACTATAGTAGGAGGTGAAGTATTGGAAACTTGTGATTGCAGATGCTTAGCCCTAAATCACACACAGTCTAAATAAGCTCCAAGTAATTGAAGCATTTTAGCAGCCTTCCACAGACTTCACAGAGCTCTGAAAGCATGTTTAAAGTTAAGTGCATGCTCGAGATCTGCTGAATCATATAGCAAATAAAGTATGCAGAGCTGGTCTTTAATATAACCCACTGATTCATGTAAAAACTACACATTTCCCGCAAAGCCTACTTTGAGCTAATTAATGGGCATTAAGGACTTAAATTTTGCTCGTGAAGAAGGGCCCCAAGGGATCACGTAATTTATGCTCAGACCCTGAATGATAACAGGGAATGATCTTCCCATGGAGGAAAATCTCCCTGTGCTTCCTGTGATGGCCAGCCCTGTACAGCTGACAGATGGGTCTGGGCCACTTCTGGCACTCCAAGAGTCAGCAGGGAGGAACCAGTCCCTTTCATCCCCTTGGGTGGACATGTGCTCGTGATTTTGAGAAGGAGGGATGTCTGCACCCTGGGGAAAGGAGAGGAACAGGGGGTTGGTCATCTTGAACAGATTTTCAACATTTTACATGATTGCACCACACCCATTGCTGTCCTTACAACCTTCCTCATGAGCTCTGATCCCATGCTTCCCAAACAGCCATCTCTGTCCACCTTAAAACAACACAGATTGGCTGAGGTTTCTTTGTCCTTGCGGTTTTGCCCATATTGTTGCTCTTCCTGTTCCAGAAGCTCACTCTGCTGGTGGCAACTGTTTATTTTCCATTCTGATTCTACTCAGACTTTTGTCAACATTGCCTGTGCTGTTTCTTTTCTTTCTGTTCCTCCTAAAATCTTCACTCAGCCCCATTCCCAGCCCCGTGTGGTCCTCCTTCCGCTGGAAAAGCAGAGGAAAGGGAGGGGATTGTTATGGGCAGTACTGGAACAATAAAGTTGGTACTGTGGGAAGAGGAGAAGTGAGCCCAGCAAGATGAATGCCTGGGATGCTGGTGGCATTACATAGCTATTATTCTTTCCGCTGGGGAAGAGATTGTCCATGGGGAAGGAATGGCTTCTGGGGGGCTTTTCAGTGAAGACACCTTGTGCTTGGCCTCAAATTAATCTTTTCAGCAAGAGGACTGGGGATGCTCTGCATGTCTGCAACTATAAGGAGCAATAGGATAAAGACGGTCAGAAAGGGAATCGTTAAGATGGTTTTTGTGCAGGATATGGAGCGTTTGAGTGGACTCAAAACACTGAATAATGTTCATCTGTTGTCTACTATTTGGCCTTGGGCACAGCATATTTCAGGCTTCTTGTCTCCATCTGTGATAAACGGGATAGCTATAGTCAATCACCTCCCCCCAGGGTAGTGAGAGGGTTGATCAGTCAACATCTCTAAAGGGTGTGGACCATTTAAAGAATTAAAGAAACGATAAGTATCATTATTATTAATCTTCCTGTGCCTTGGTTCCCCATCTGTAAACTCTCATCCAGTATCTTCTGACTCCCCTCCAGCCATTGCAGCTCAGAGATGCAGCTTGCTTGGAACAGACTCTGGCAAGCGCTGAGAATCCCGAGTTTTGCTGCTTTGGGAGGTTTAATCTTCATCATGATGTGTATTATTATTAGGGATTCATGTACATTCATGTTATAGTTGCAGAAGAAAACAAAGCTACTGCCCTGCTGGCTGCACAACTGCCATTGCAGGCATCCAGTTAATGATCAGATGCTGGTGTCCCCCGGTGTCACAATCTATAAGAAGTCCCACTCCTCCTTTTTTGAAGGTTTACATTTTCTGGTGTCAAGTTTATGGCCTTTACCCATTTGCTTCAAACCCATTCACAGTGTAAATGTTGACATCTGAATTGATTTCCAAGACAGAGCTGCAAGTGGTCTTGTAAACAGTTGTCAACAACAGTTGTAATTAAGGAGTAGAGAGTGCAAACACAGACCACAATAGCAGCCTGTAGGAGTTACACTGCTGTAGTGTGGAGAAGCCCTTAGGGCCCTATCAGTGCTTAGAAGGGCTTGCTGATGGTTATCCCCCCCCCTCCTTTCCTCTTCTGAAAGGGACAGATAAAAAAAAAAACTAACAAAGCTTTTCCTTAGGGAAAGGCAAAGAGCTGATAGTGTGAGAGATGCTGCTGCGCACCTGTTTGCTCTGTGGGGCTCCTCCATAGCGGGAGATGGGACAGAGGTGACACCTCCCCTCTGCAAAAGAACTCTCAGTGCAAGGATATCTGTGTGGGTCCTGAGCAGCTATCACCTTGCTGGGCTGGGAGGTGGAACAAGCCAAGGGGAGGAGCACATGGATGGAGATTGCCTGGGATGGATGGAGGTGGTTACAGCGGAGTGCAATACCTGGAACTGGCTGCAGGTAGTTGATTTCACATTAAAATCTGCAGTAAGACTGATGTAGATCTAAGAGCTATTGAGCCTCTGCCAGCTGCTAAGAAGAGCCCACACCTTGCTTAGCACTGATCTCTTCACCTGTGCAGTCTCTTTCCTGTCTCCCAGAACAGGCAGCTCTCTTCCATTTCCAAGGAAGTTCTCAAGCAGCTATGATCTTCTGTGTTCTAGTTCTGTGCTCAGATCCTACACAATGTTTTTTTTTTTGCTAAGAGTGGACTCACGGGGCCTTGTCTACAAACAAATACTTCCAGTGTGGCTGGGATTGCAGCCAAAGTGCTGTGGGAAAGCAAAGGAGTTTGAACAACATGGTAAGAATGTGAAGAGCAATAATAGGGCTGTCTGGACTGTGGGAACTGGGAATGCTCCTGTGCTGAGGGAAGACTTTGGTATTTGTTGTCCTCTCCTGAGCTCTGACTTTCCTAGAAAGAAGATGGAGCCATAGTTTGCTACAGGAAGGTTCCCCAGCCTGGGCTGCAGATAGGGTTGTAAAGCATGCCATAATTCTTCTTAAAAGACACAGCTAGAGGTCCATATATTTGTCACAGGTCATGCTGCTTATGTAATGCTTCCTGATCCTCTCAGTCTCATCAACTCGCTTAATACTCATTCATTTCTAGTTTCTTTTATGCAGAAGAATGACTTGGAGTGCCTTGTAGAGGGTGCAATTCGCCCACCCCTTGAGTGACATGGAGAGCAGAGGTGAACCTCCTCTTCTAGCAGCAGCATGGTTTTAGATAGGTAACCACCTTAAAGTCACTGGGTCAGGAGGGTAAGAAATAGAAGATAGCAGACTTCAAGAGATGTGAGGCTGTGGAGGGAAGGTTGAGTAAAGCCATGGGTTTGCAATTAGATACTTATTTGCATGTCTGCTTTGTGCTGATGTACAGTGCTTCTGTGCAGCTTTTGGGATAAAAATGTTCCTTGGGACTCTTTTGACTTGACTTTTGAGCTACTCAAAGAAAACAACTCTAAGAAGGTTTCTGTTCAGTGTTTAGAGCCCTTGCTAAATCAGCCAAATGCTTTCTTCAAGTGCAGGGATTATATAGTGCCTCTCTATGAGGTCCAGAACTACAGGACACAGTGCTGTTTTGGCTAATGGACTCCCAGTTCTCCCCCCATCCTGAGAGTATTCTCTGCTTTGTATTTCATGTTTCCACCTGTGACTGGGGTGAAATTTCTACTTTTGCTCTCCTAAGTTGTGCAGGGATTGTACTGCCCTGTGGTGCTGCTGTGTTCTGCTTCTCCTCGGTAGGTGCCATCACTGATATCCTGGTCAGCCACCTGTGTGTACTGACTGCTACACTTCCTAAAATGCTGTTGACTTTGCTGATGGTTCAAAATGTGGGGAATTTTTATGGGCTTCAGATCTGGATGCTTATCAAAGCCTGCCTGCTCTCCTACAGTACAAGAAGCCCTGTACGTGGTTAGCTGTGTGTCAGCTCTCCCCAGTCCTTCCTTGCTCTGTTAATCTAGCAAGGTTGTTTTTCTTGAACTTGGTTTGTTTGTCAGTGGAGCATCACGCAGTGCCTGGAGCCAGGATGAAACTTGGAACTCAGTAGCTGCATGCTGCTGCTTCAGGAAGCTCAATTTACTTGGGAGGAGTTATTCTGAAGTAATATTTCCTTTCCTGTTTACTTTTCCTGACAGATCTTCTGCTCCTCCTGTGCCCTGCTACATTAAACCATTTATGTAGAAAGTAAGCAGTCTGGGTTTGTCCTTAGGACTTCACTGGAACCAGTTGCTTATTCCTGTCATAATTCTGCCAGCAATTGCTTCAACAAAAGCACAACATGCTACCCACTGCAGTTGCTACATTTTACTGCGGAGCTGTAAGTGAAATCACATCCTCATTTTAGGTTAATGGTCTGATACATGAATGCTGAAAGCTCTCTGAGTGTCATCCTGTGATGTGCTGCAGCACCCTGAGGGAGGAGCAAGTCTGGAGACCACCTCCTTCACAGAAATGAGCCCCTGATGCTGCAGTCAGGTCTGTATCTACACAAGCTGTTGGTATGGTGCTGTCCCTGACAGAGCAACAAGCCATGCCCAGCTGGGGGAGAGAAACACATCTTTGAACCAATCTTCTCTTTCTTTCTCCCAGCGCAGACATGAGCTGCAAAGAGAAGCATTTCTTCCTCACTTCACCGGTGCTGTTTGAAACGTCCTCTAAATGCTAATTTCATTTCACTTCCACAACAATAGAAATAAATGCAGCACAAATCTTGCTTCTTTGCAGCGCTTTTTTCTTGACTGCTGTATCCAAATGTCTCTTCAATCTAGTATCTCTTAATAGTTCAGTAAGGAATTACTCATGGGACCATCCTTTTTTTTTGCCTCGAAGGCAGTCCCTATTACTCCACAGTATGGAAACCAACTGGGAAAGTAATCTATGCAAATTACATGTACTTTTCGGGTTGAATCGCATTCCCTTCGCTCATGGTAATGAGTCACTTGGCATGAAGTGGACTTACAGTGAATGGAGAGAGCATATCAGGGCGCTGCTTCTCAAGAATTACTTCTACTTGCTGAATCTCATTTAGGCCTGGAACCATGAGGGGTGAGGCTCTGCTGTCAGCCTCTCTGCTTCAGTGACTGCACTTAATCACATTTTCACTGGTATAATGGGAGAAATGGCCCCAGCCTCCTGTTAACCTTGGATGCGGAGGATGATGGTCCTCAGGCAGTCATCATAGCTGCCACATGCAGTTCACAAATACTGCCCGCGTGTTCTTTTTCCTCTAGTGATAATGAGACAAAACCAAGACCTGATGTGAGTCAAGAGGAAGGCAGCAGTAAGTCCCATCCCAAGTGCAGTGTCTGAAAAATGACTGCTCAAATTGCATTCTGCCTGGGCTAATTCCTGCAGTCAGCTGCCATCTGAAAACTGGTCCTTTTTGTATCTCAGCACTGAAACAGAGCAATGTAAATCGAATTACCACTCTGGAAAATCTTATTTTCATGTGGTTGGTGTTTTTGTTTGTTTGTTTGGGGTTTTTTTTTGTTATTTTTTTCCCTTACATAGTAATTAACTCAATGACCAGATGATGAGATCTGGTTCCTAGACCACAAGCACTGCTATCAGAAGAGCTGGAATTTCCTGCTCACGGCTTTCTGAGAGCTACAGCAAAAGAAACTCCTGTGGGCACACTGTTATGTTTCCCCCAACCTTACATAGGCTTACATAACGTTTTTTTTTCTCTAGAATACCTAATTCTTATTTATTGTAATGGAAACAGACAACTGATGCTGAAGTACTATGACACCACTGATTGATAGTAGAATGACACGTTACAATGTCACTTTCTTATGAGAATAACTATCACGTATTACAAGAGTAGTGAATTGAAACATATCCTTTAGAAAGATGCCTACTCTCATTTTTAAAGCTCCAAGTGATGCTGAGGCCCCTGTCTTGTCAAGTAAGGTCTTTAATTGCCCTTTCTGCTAGGATAGGGCATTTCATTTCAAGATGGTTGCGGTGCTGGATTTGTGGTTTTTTTGTTGCTGTTTTTTTTTTTTTTTTTTTTTTAATTTAGTGTCGTTGAGTTGCTGTGTGACCTTGGATGAAAGGGGATGGATCAGTTGTTTAAGGCTAAATTGATCTTGGAATTTATGTAGTAATATACCTGCTCTGGAGAGCCTCCACAGTTGTTTTAAATGAGCAAACCCTGGATAGAGTTTCAGGCTGGATTCTCATTCTTTGTGTGCCTTATGAGGGCATCATCGTGTGTTATCACCAGCCTAAGGAATACGTTCTGTTCAGGAGGTGGCCTGGGCTCAGGCAGGCACAGCATTTGGTCAGGGCTGGGTCTGCTGTCTGTGCTGGCAGACTGACAACATTGATTCCTGACTTTGAGGAGCAGTGAAGATGAACCTCTGTATCCTTTTTGAGGCCGTGGTATCCTGTAGATATACATATACCAAATCTGCTCTTTCTCTCCTCCCGAGGCTGTGTTAGCACACCCTTGATGTACCCTATTGTCTCATTTTGCAATGCTTTGCAACAAATCTCACTGCAATTTTTAAGCGTAGCCTGAGTGACAGCACAGGTGAACCGTCACACATCTGTCATCAGAGTAGCATTTAACTAATTAGGAGATAAATGATAATGCCGTTAAGAGCATTTTGAGACCAGTGAAAAATGTTCCGGTGATGGTAAGAAGCTACCAGTCACTGAGATGGCTGGCAGGACCACATGGCTGTGGAGTGTTACTTAGCTTTAAAGCAGCATCTCTCTGCCCTGATCTAGACAAATTACCTTTGTACCTTGATCCAAACAAACGCTGATCTCTCCCTTGCCATTGAACTCACCTTGTCTGAAACCCAATCTGACTACTTTATTCTACCTCTGCACTGGGAATTCACTCTATCATTAGCATTTCAATCTATTTAATTCACTGAGGGTCGCTGAGCAATGTAACCGAATCCATGCTAAGCCACCACTGGCAATTTAGCTGTCAGACAGTCTCACCTTCTATTTTTAGTAGTGCTCCAATTCCTTGCTTAAGGGGGTGCACGCTGAATTTCTGGATTAGATTCCCCTGACCCCTCCATTGTATTGCTGTCAGTTATCTTTTAGTTGGGAGACCTATTTACATTGTTTTATTATCCTAAATACAGCTTGTGAAGGTATGGATGGAGTACTTGGGCTTTATCCTCAGGCCAGTAACTCTGGGATTAAGCCCTTGTGTTCACAGCTGCAAGCACTTGGTATTGCTGTCCTGAAAGTTTTTGTTAAAAACACCTTTTTTAATTGCACGGCTGATAGCTCTGAAATCTTGAGATCTGAAGGTTGAGGATGGGCGCTCGGTTCTGCCCTTTGGTTCTCTGGGATAAACTCCTAGTGCCTGAGCAGGCCAGGACTGGTACTGCCAAGGCTCTTACTTTCAGAAATAAGGGCTTAGGTTGAGGCAAGCAACTGTTCCATCTCCTAATTCCTTAGAGTTATTTCGATGCAGCTGTGCTCCTCAGTTTTCTGTGTTTTTCATTCCATTTTTCCTGTACAGATTCCACAGCTTCTTAGCTTTGTATTTATCTACTCACACCACTCTCCCCAAGCTCTGTGTTCTAATGACATGCTATAGCATATCATTATATGGTTATATATATATTATAATATATTATATATCATCATATAATACACACATATCATATATATTATATGATTATATATATATCATATGTTATATGATAGCATATATTTCGTTTTGAAGCAGCCTATGGCTCTCCTTAAGTGCAACTCAGGAAGCAGCCTGTTCTTGTTAATGAAGCTCCACACATATGCACGCTCTGCCTGTGTCAGCTGCAGGTTGGTCACCAGTTGCACCTGCTGCAGCTCCATATTCAAGTCACCTTGAAGTGTAACTCAAAAAATAAGCAGAGAATAGTAAAACACACGCATAGGCTGTTTGGGATGAAAACAGACAGGCTGAGCATTTGTGTTCTGAAGTTCATCAGTAAATGTACTACATTAAATCATCTCACTGGTTAGTTATGCTGTATTTTGAGGATCAGAATTTTGTTTTTACCTTCTCCAACATAAGCTTGGTGCAGATTTCTTTGAAGTCAATAGACTTAACCTTATGAAACACGAGAGAGATTACAGCCTCCCAGGTTAAATGTAGAGAGGTGGTAGCATATAACAGAATATGTGACCAAAAGGTCAGAGACATGGTTTCACTAGCTCCTGCTGACCTGCCCTGTTGCTTCATGGTCACCTAACTTCTCCCCATTTTTCTTCTTCATGCTTTAGCTACCAGCTGCCATCTGGCCTTCAAATCATCACATCATGAGGCTGAAGAAGGCAGCTTTGGGGGGTTTAGTTTAGAGGTAACTGATACAAGGCTGCCCTGCTTCTGATTCTAGCTCTACCTACCACTGTGTAAATATTTTCCTGTGCAATGGCTATGCAAGGGTGAGTAAAGAGCTGTGTCTGTTCTCTAGGAGGATCATTTCTGGGTAGGAAACTGGAACATTGATCAGGAGCCTCAGAAATATCCAATTCAGATTGCTGATGAATACATCCTGACTTTGGGCACATACCTCCTGTTAATACTAATGGGAATGTCACACATGAATGCTGGAGAATATTGCCCATTATTTTTGGTCCCAGAGCTCTGAGCTGAGATTCCCTGAGAAAAATGGCCATTTGTATTTTGCAGGCTGCAATTCATTACATACAGTGCATGGCGACTGTTATTTACCTTACAGAGCTGTAATGTGATAAGGAGTCTATGTAAGCCACTTAATGGTCTGTCTACCTTAAAGAAAATGTGTACCTGATCAGGCTCTGATTTATGCCACTTTTTCACCCCAGTGCAACTTCATTGGCTTCAGTGGTGCTATCCCTGATTTATACTAGTCTTAGTTGGACTTCATGAGTTTATGTACTTTATATGACTCAACGACGTGAGGAAAATGTAGTCTAATAAAAAAAAAATCTGCCTGTGCACCGTGGCTGCAGGTTCTTTGCAAAGCCATTAACAGGGGCACAGTAAAAATACCTTCTGCTCCCGTGCAGTGCCTATAAGTCCCAGAGGGCTGTATCCCATAGCTATGGAGATGTAACTTAATGATCTTGTGCTTGACTAACGTGCTGCCTTCCTGGCACAGCAGAGTGTATAGCTAGACAGAAGGTATGGTAAATCTTGTAGGGTGAGAGTAAGAATTTGACTGTGGTAATTGGGCTTTTTATTTTTTATGTGGCAGATCAAGTTCCTTGCCTATAAACCAGGAACTTCACACACATTATGCCCCATCAGTCAGAACACAACTGCTCTTCTTACCTTAATAGTCTTGCTGCATAAGCACTTATCTTCTGCCTTTGGGTGAAAACCAGTCCATTTACAATGTTTACATTGCAGTGACAGCCAGGACAGTCTTAGATGCAGGACTCCATGTCTAGAAAATGCATAAACAGACCAGGACACTGCTCTGTCCCAGTGACTCTGTGCTTTCTCTAGTGAGGACTTCTCCAGTTGCCGTGGCAGCCTCTGTCACCTGGCCTTGCTGTGAGGGACCTGATCCTTCCTCAGATCTCTGGAGCTGGGGATTCAGTTTGAGGTCTGGTGAAGGTGCTGGAGAGATGTCCATTACAGCCATTGGTTCTCAGGTCAGCTCATCTTCCCTGCTACACCTGGTTGCTGATGGTCAGCCTTCATACCTAAGACCACTCTGTAGTTGATCCTTGTCTCGTTCTTCATCCTTCCTTGAGAACTTTACCTGCTATCCTGTTAAACTCTTAAGCACATTATCGTCTAATGAATACAAGTATATCAGATACACTCAGGTGTCAGGTGTGAATACAAAAGCTGGGTGAGGGTTTCAGGGAAAATGATAAATCCATTTTGGGATTTGCCTGAACTGCAAGGACAGCATGATAAATACTTATGTTGTGCTTCCTTGAGCTGTAATGCTTGGGTAGGTTTGGAATAGCCTTTGCCTAGCAGTGTGATGGCATACTGAGATACTTTCATGTTCTGTTGCAATTTTTTCACCAACTGCATTGGCTCTTTCCCTTAAAAAAAAAAATGCTGCTGAGATCTTAAAATGGCAGTGCATCCTTCTCAGCAGGGTAAAACAGCAAGCTGAAGGTTTGCTCTGCCTGTACTTAGCTGTAATTTATGCTTCTGCTCTGGTAAGGGGTCTGTTTGCCCTTGATGCATGTGCGTAAGTCCCATTAACGTTAATAGGAGTTGAACACAAGCATTAGCTGACGAAGAATTCCCTAAATGCTGCCTTCAGTTCTAAAGCCAAGAGTTGGTCTCTGCTTGTGTTGCTCACCACTTCCTTGCAGCCTGGAGCTGCTCCTGCTACATGGCCATGGCTTTGTGACAGTGCTGAGACACTGACGTTGTCCCCGTGTTGTGAAGGCTGAGGGCTGGCGGGAGGTGTCTGTGTTTCTCAGTAAGGCTGAGCAAGAACTGCAGAGAGAGACATCAGCAAGGGGCGTCATCTGCTTAGCTTACGCTGTAATGAGCTCAAACCCCTGGGTGGAGAAAAAAGGGGTGGCAGGAGGAGATGAGGAGAGGGGAACAACTTGTTTCAGGCAACGAATCAGTTGCTAATTTTGATCCAAAGCCATTTGCATAGATGATGTTGGCCTGGGGTGGGTTGGAAATATAAGGCATTCTGTAGACAGCTGCCCAAGGGAATGCTAATTAGCTGGCAGGCAATTAATAATTAATCAGACTTTTGTTCATTGTGAAGACAGTGTTTTCTTTGGCAGCTCCATAATGTTCCGAGCTCGCCTTGCCTTTCTCTCCCAGGCTGATATCATCGGGCTGGAACAAGGCTGCACAGCCACTTGCTTCTCGCAGCCTCTGGCACCCCACGCCTGGTCGCATGCGCAGCCCAGCCCTGACCCCAGAGCTTGGCTGTGCTCTGCCGGCCCATTTAACAGTCAGAGGCTGAGAGGCAAAGGGAGTTGCTGCCATTCTATTTTTAACCAGCAGAACGGTTAAATAATTCACATGCAGGAGCATGCAGTGGTCTGGGCTGCGCCTTGCACTTGAAAGGGGAGAAGAGCATTGCATTGCCCCTGCTTGACCCTTACAGGCACGGGTTCCCAGACTCTTTAACACAAAAACAAAAGAGCAAATAGGCCCCTAGGAGTGAAATCCCTGCCCCATTAGAAACTGCAAGCTCCATTTATGGCTGCTGCCTGTGATAGGGGGCCTAGAAGGGCTGTTTCCCTTCCTATTAACTAGACTACTTCTGGACTCCCAGAACTGGTACTTTTGGAGAAAGTATGGCAGTGGTTTGGCTCTGAAGGACTTGAGAAGAACTTTCACAGCAGAAGCTGTTCTGTAGAGCAGAGGAGATATCAGTGTGTTGTTGAGGGGCAAACACCATTAGCAGTCTGCTCCAACTGTGGACAACTGGACATTTTCTAATTCTCACTCAAGGTGACATACATTTCAATGAACAAGTTTTTCACTTTCAAATGGAGATAAAATGAGAGGATTTACTACCACTGAAAACTGATTTGAGCATAAATTACCTGTCCTGGTCTCAAGATGCTTTTATGATTATTGTATTAATGAAGGAAAATGGTTTTAACTGGAAGAAGGTAGATTTAGACTTGATAACAGGAAGAAATTCTTTACTGTGAGACACTGGCACAGGTTGTCCAGCGAGGCTGAGGATGCCCCTACCCTGGAAGCATTCAAGGCCAGGCTGGTTGGGGCTGTGAGTAACCTGGACTAGAGAGAGCAGGGGGTTGGAAATAGGTGATCTTAAAGGTCCCTGCCAACCCAAACCATTCTATGATTCTATAGGTATTCTATAGAATCTATAGGTATTAAATCTATAGGTATTAAAATTCTAGGGCACCAGTGTAGGGCAGGGAGATGTATCCTCATGTGACATGGGGAAGTGCTGGAACAGCCTCTAACAACACATTCGTACCCAGACAGTCTTTGATTTGTGACTGAATTAGCTGAAGGCCTTGAACTTCTAATAGACCATTCTTGTACTCTTGCCCTGAGTCTGCTTGCCATCATCAGTAGGTAATTCTTAGTGTTTTCAGCAGAAATTGTCAGTTTCTGGTTAATTTGATTTAGGGGGCTGAGGTTTTACAATTAGGAAAACACAGCGTACTGCGTAGGCAAAAGAAACCATGCTAAACCCTCGTCCATTGAAGAGAATCCATGAACTCAGTCCTCTAAGCACGAGGAAATCCACAGAGGGGCTCAACTTCGAAAGACAAATGCGCAGCAAACCAGGCTTCACTGATCCTGCTGTTAATAGGACTGCTTGTTCCCTTTGATTCCTACGTGTTAGCTCAGCTGTGTTTTGGGACCGAACAAGATCTTTCCATTAGTTCAATTTCAAACACATGGTAAATGACTGTGCCTGGAGCACCCCAGATTCCCGGGTGGTCTCTCTGCAGAGACTGGGGCTGCCTTGCTCTGAGATCAGGCAGGCCGTGGCTCGTTTGCACTGCTGTAGTCAGCACTCGCTGCATCGTAGCAAAGCTAATTAGTGCGAGGAGGAGGAGGAAGGGGAACCTCTCGTGTGTCCCAGGTTAGAGGTTCTCACTGTGTCTTCACACCCCAAATCATGACATTTGTTGACGAAGTGTGTGAACTCTCGTTAAAAGAATGCGGCTTGTGATGATCCTCAGCGGCTTTAATGAATCATTTGCGGCCTGGGTGACTCAGCCAAGCCAGGATGGCAGCCAGCAGCCAGTCAGGGGAGCCCTGCTGAAGGCTGGGGCTTTGACAGCACGCATTGATATCGTGTGCAAAAGCACAGTGTTTTGTAAAGGCCAGATGTAATCCGTGTAAGGGCTGCGTACTTCTGAAAGAGCATTAATAGGACACCAGCAAGGAAAGCAAATCTGGCAACAGAGCCAGATTTTCCTAGCCAAAAATGTAGGCAAGTGGGTGGAAAGGCTGCACATCCAGTGTTTGTATTTGAAAATGGATCTGATAGCACACTTGAAAAATGTGACCCTACGTTCACTAAATCCCACTTCTTTTTCTACAACTGCATGATATCTGCCTTCCCTTCCTTCCATGCCGTGGGAGTACATTCCTGTGGGAGGCAGATGCCCTGCCTGCTTGTGAGAGCATGCAAAATGGCATGCTGTGCTCCGTGCAGTGCAGAAGTTCAATTTTCAGATAATACAGAATGGGGATGTCTTATCTAATGCTGCTGGCAGTCTCTCCAGAGAGTCTGCACAGCAAAATTCACCTGCTTAGTATGGTGAATTTAAATCACTAGAGCACACGGGCAAAGCTCTCCTGTGCAGAACCTCGTTCTGGACTAAAGTCCTTGAGTAATTATCCTGTAATAAAGTCACTTAAATTTTAGAATAGAGTGTCCATGTGGAGAAGTTATACAGCACAGCTATAACAGACTAATTATTTTGTTACAGCCATGCCAGTCAATTTCTCAAGGCCTCAGTCACGTGGGAAAGTTGAAATGATGTATTTTTTACAGTCTCCAGCAATTCTTTATTTTTTAATGTCCATTAGTGCTTGACTAACGCTGAATGATAGTGGAAATTCTTCGGGACAAAGACAGCTCTCACAATTTGCTTGTGGTTATCAAAAGAATTTGGATCTTTCTTATTAAAGCAAATGTGTAATGAATTGCTGGTGATTGGGGGTTTATAGCTCCATTCATTGGGAACTATGGGGCCATTGTTTACTAAATTCAACTGAAATAGATGAAACCCATGAATTTCTAGAGAAGGTCCGCACTTCTCTGTAAGGTCATAAAAATCCTCAAGATTTTTTAAGTACACACTAAAAACTTATCAAGATACAAAATTCCCTTCTTCCCACTCAGTATTGGAAGAGATTGATATTTCGGCATAGGACATGATGATTATTCTTACCCATTTCAGGGCTGTAGGAAATAGCCTGAGTCAGTTGTTGCAAACATATGTGTTATGATTCATTATTAACTGCAGTGGAAATAATACTTCAGGATAAAACTGCACCTGCCAACTGCATTTTGGAGATTTCTGGAGAGATCTGCCTGAGCTAGCTTGAACCTGGAGATTAAAGCTTGGTGGGAGCTCAGTGAGTGGATCCCTCAGAGCTGCCCAGTGAAATGCTATATGTAGCACACAGAGGCCAACTGAATTTGTTGAGGTCACATCTGAATTGAAGATATACTGAAATGGGGAGGGCCAGAGATCTCTGAGCACATGAACACACCGTGTGTTTCCTGCATGCCAGCCTCTGCTCACAGCAAGCTTCCTGGGGGTCTAAGGCTTGTGTACAAGAAAGCAGATCCAGTACGTGCTTAATTGAAAGTATGACTCAAAATGAAACCTGCCTGTAGTTGTTAAGTCTGCCTTACTGCTAAATGTTATCTAATTACATGTATAACTTCTCCCTTCTCAGAAAAGGAAATGGGGTTGGGTTTGAGGCTGAGGACTCCAACATGCCTGCCTGAATGGAAATACCAACTGGGATGCACACAAGGGCAGAGCAGTCTGTAGGGCCACATGTTGTGTGCACACCTGCATAGCTGCATGGATCGTTTGTGCTGTTGTGCTCTCCCTGAGCACAGACCATTGGCTGCAAGGATGCTCCTTGCTTTCATCTCCAAGAGAGTGCTCAGGCACTGGAACGGGCTGCTCAGGGACGTGTGGAGTCACCAGCCACTGAAGAAACGTGTAGATGTTGGACATGGTTTAGTGAGAAATACTGGTGATAGGTGGATGGTTGGACTGGATGATCTTAGAGAGCTTTTCCAACCTTGGTGATTCTATGATTCCTTTGTCAGCCCCCCCCAGTAGCACCACATCTGAAGGAGAGCTGCTCTCAGCTCCAGCACTTTGTGCTGCTGTGTGAGCCCTGCCAGGCCAGGGAGGGCTGAGCCACATGGCTGTACCTTCAGCTTACCTCCAGTGCTCAGCTCTTTGGCCATTCCTGTGATTTTGGTTCACGTACACGTGGCTGGAAAGGAAGCATGAAAAAGAACGAAAGGACATCCATTTCCAGGGCTGCCATGCAAAGGCTTAATCATGTTGCAGAATAACTGTGGAGTTACAAAATGATGGGGCACTTAAAATGTTATCTCCTTCCAAGCACCGAGTGTTCCAATTCTGCCTTAAGGGGACATTAGCTGATCGTCAAATCACAATGAGATTCTTATGACTTTGTTTGAGCAAACAGTTTTCATAAACGTTAACATTTTAATGGATGACTACGTTCCTATTTAGCTACCAGACGCATTCATTTTGATCGATGCTATTTCCGTCCCTACCGAAGGCATTAACTAATGATTCGTCACTTGCGGCCGAGAGCCGCTCAAATCTCTCTTAAACAAACAACTTTCTTTGCGGCGCGTGCCCAGACGGAGCCGCCCGACAGCAGCAGCGATGCGGGGCAGCAGCGGCGCCGTGACCCCGGGGCAGCAGCGCTGCTCTGCGGGCTCGCGCGGCGCTCGTCCGCCCCGCTGCAATCCGTGCAGCGCCCCGCGCGTGCGGGATGCGCCGCCGAGGCAGCCGTGCCCCAGGCAGAGGGGCAGGGCGGCTGCGGGCACTGCGGGGCTGTGCGGTGCTCTGTCCCCCTCTTGTGGCAGCGAGCCGGAGACCGGGGCCGGAGGAGCTGCAGGGTGCCGTGTGCGGTGCGGAGCTGGGTGCTGGGAGGTGCTGGGAGGTGCTGGGAGGTGCCTCGCGCCCGCCGCCCTCCTCTCAGATCGAACCAACGGCCTCGGAGGAAACGTAAGGCACGTGCGGTACCGGCTGTGCATGTTGAAGCTTACAGAGAGAGAGAAAAAAAATGGAATTTGGATTTTGCCTTGCATTGTAGGGCTGCGTGTGGCCCGGCGCAGCTGTGTGGTGAATTGTGTGGGTGCGGGGCTGAGCTCAGAGAAGACGAGG
Source organism: Phasianus colchicus (assembly GCF_987193195.1). NCBI lineage: Eukaryota > Metazoa > Chordata > Aves > Galliformes > Phasianidae > Phasianus > Phasianus colchicus. Next base: position 11,319,366 of record NC_143453.1, on the reverse strand, counting down.
AGTTTCAGCTGGGCTGAGATCTGGTGTGAGGTACGTTGCAGAAGGGCTCCTTGCCTCCCTTCGCCCTCGGCAGTCCCAGCCTTCCACAATTCCTGCTGCTTGACGTGTTCTGAGAGACCTGAAGTGAGCCCTTGGTGTGGAAAGGACCTTCTGGACCTGCCTTGTTCCTCTTTGCACACAGCTTGAGAACAGAGGCTGTGTCTTTAAGAGGCGCAATTATGTGAGAATGTTTTTCTTCTGCTTTCCAGAAGTACTTATTAGGTTTGATGGATCAGTTATTTGATCCAGCGTGACAGATGGATGCAATGTTTTTGTCTATGACTAAGCCTACAGAGGTTACATAAATATCTTCATAGTAAATGTTCTGATTTTGCTGTGTGTATGCATGGAGGCGGGTATATGCTGGTTTTCTTTCTTTGTTTGTGTAACAGAAATGCTGAGTTAGGGCCTGAAGCAGTGATGGAGCACCTGGTGGGGAGGCAGGGCCAACCCAGGGAGCTCAGGTGCAGGCAATGAACCTGAGTGATTGGAAGGGGTGGAGTCAGAATCTTCCCCTTCTCAGACCTCATTTAAGGGTTGGCAGTGGGGGTGAGGATATTTTGTTGGGGGTCCTTGTGTGCCTGAGGCCTTCTAAAGGTAAGGAGCTTCTGTATTTTTGAGCCTGTAGTTGTGTTTGAGCAAGCCTTACTTGCTGCAGCCTGGGATCTTGGTCCTCTGTTGTTGTTACGCTTTCCATCGTGTTACAGCTGGCTGTGTGCAGTGGGAGGGTGACTGATAACTGGCATTCAGCTCTCTGGTGCAAGTAGATCTCATCTTCTGATAGAGCTTGCCTGAGATAAGTGCATTCACATACAGTGCTTAACTAACTGGAGTTAAAGTACAGTTCTGTGTGCCCTACAAGTGCAGCAAGCTATTTGATAAGCAGCAGTGATAACACCAGCCTTTCTACTGAGAATACGATATGGCGTTTCTGTTTGGTGGTCTCCTGCAGTGGGCAGCAGGTGTGTGTGAAGCTGTGTGGTTCTGAGGTCTGCGTACATGGAGCGCTACACCAACTGGATGTTTCCCAGATGAGCAGAAGTGGCCTGGCTGTTGCTGCCTGTTTTAATGAGCAAGGTACCTGCTGAGAGCACCCCACCTTAGGGCATAGCTCACATCCTGAGGATTGCTTCCAGGATAAACTTTTGTCATGAGATTGCTGTAGACCTCCAGTATCACCAGAGCTATTCTTAATCTACTAGAGTTCCAATTGACTGAGGACACACTACAGTAGCTACGTAGAAATCATACTTCTGTGTAGGAATGAGTTTCTTAGGGCGCTGAGCATCCTTATTGTGAGGTTCCGAGGCTATCCTTGGGAGCAATTGCTGTTATTGCCTTCTGTTGTAGGCAGACACCTAAGCTGTTTGGTAGTGAGCTTGCCTTTGAACTCGTATCAAGAAATACCAGTTGAAATAAGAGTTTTCTAACTATTCTTAAAACGCTTCTCCTGTGAAACCAGTTCCCGTTCAAGCGGTTGTTACATGTGTTCTTGTCATGTTCATGTCATAGGGCATCATTAAAGATCTTTACAAGAATTGTTAACAAGTCTTGACTGCTCAATTCAGAAGGCTGCATTTAGCCATGAGGAAGGATGAATTTTATTAATGGATTGGGCTGTCAATACAGTCTTTATTTCTTTTTTCCCCTGAATGACTGTTTTCCAAACCAACCAGTAATGTTGGATGGGGGAGAAGAACTACTCTAGGTAGGTGTCCTGCTGGTTACCCACAGTTTTCAGTGACTTGGGTATGTAATGGACTTTTCATGGTTGCTGGGCAGACCAGATTTCGTATCCAGCATAGTCAAAATAAGTTGTAAACTAAACTCCAACCTTTTAAAGAACTTAAAATTTAAGGAAAAGTCCCAGGCCCATTAGCTATAAGCATCACAGGCTAAAATGCTGATGCTTTTTAAGCTATACTCTATCTGGATGGGAGTAAGGTGAAAAACTTGGTTGTGCCACTCTGGTGTATTTTGAGGCCAGCCGGTGTTGTTTTGATCTCAGTCTTTTTCCTGTCTAAGCAAACATTATTAAACAAATCCTGGCCTATGCTTCTCCCACGCTATAGTACTTATGTTGTGGGCTCTCCAGAACGTCCATGTGGAAGTTCTGTCTTTGTCTTTTGATCAAAACTTTTATAAAAGCCAACTGCAGAACTGAAATCTATATCCTGCACACTTGCAGGGGATTAGCTAATGCGTGCTGGTGCAGAGCTTCAGTGCTGAAGAATAATGTCATATTGTTGGCAGAGCTAGCCCGGCACTGGAAACTCAGTTGAGCAAAGATATCATTGGTTTCTGGCTCTACTATTGCCCTATAATAATATTTAATTCTAAGAGAAGGTTAACAAAGGCCTTGGGCAGTTTGGAGGCACTTAGCTCCAAATAAATCCCTGCTCAGATGCTGTCTGGTCTGTCTTGAGATGGTGATGCAAAGGAGTGCGTGGCTGGAAAGTTTCCTGAATGCACATACAAATTATTCTTTGTACTGCTGAGAAATGCCTGCTTCCACTGTGCTGAGCAGCCTTGAGCTGAGCCCCAACCTGAGCAAGACAAAAAAAAAAAGGTGAAACAGTTCCAGTTCTTTTACAGAGATTTACCCAGATCTAGCAGTAATTGGAAGAAAGGTGGCATGAAAAGAGCTGACCAAAACACTGTCTTCTGGGGACTGAATTTCGCATAGACAAGCTGGGAAAATGGAAGGAGAGAAATTACCTGGTGATAAGTAACTAATTCAGTCTTGGAAAGTAGTTGTATGGCTGTAGAGGATTTATGTGTAGGGCAGGCCAAGAGAAAGGAAAATCAAATGTCTGGAGGGGTGGTAGTTGCCAAGGTACTAACAATGGTAGAAAACTTGAAGCAGAGTTAGAGATGTTCATAGTAAAAACGAGTGTGAAGGCAGGTCCAACTGTCTCAAGCCAGGTCCATTCCACCTCCTGTTGTCTGTGATTAACTTCAGCTCTGTAGTTTGTCTCAGCTGTTCTTGACATATTTCATGCTGGGAACTCCTCAACTACTGGTGGCCAGAGGTTAACTCAGATGAGAGTTGGCTTCACTAAAATGTGCCTACTTTCTCAAGACTAGGTTCGTGCTTTTAACAGATGTCTAATTCTCTTTTCCCTCTAGGCCAGGGAGGTTAATTGGAGGAAAGTGACTGTACATCGGGCCCAAGAGCCTCCTACAGAGATACTTGGCACAAATAAATCAGCCTATTTTTGATGAATAACAAGGCCCCAAAGGCTCTAGTTCTTGCTGCCTGCACAAATTGCAGGTATAAATTTCACAGCTGATCACAGGGACTCCAGAATTCAATTAACTCTCTGCTCATTTAAAAAAAAAAAAATGCTGCCTGCCTATTTAATTATGAGTGTCACTGATACTACACATGCTGTTCAGGAAAACTCCAATTAATAAAGCATTGCATCATTAATATGAGTGACAGCATGAATCCTGTGACTCTCTAAGGAGTCTGTCCTGACCCTCTGCAATGACAGACCTGGGATTCTTTGGGAAGAGGCATCCTTTTCAGACCTGGGTGATGCAAAGGGAGCTCTGAGATGCTCTCCATGCTTTGCATGTTGTGCTGATTTGGGTGGTTGTTGGGTGGTGCTGGCAACTGCTGACTTACGCTGCCCAGTAACTGGGTAACCTTCTGAGGTCACCGATTTTGGGAATGGGGAATGGAGACCCACTGGGCAGAAATGTGCAGACTAACCTAGCAGAGGTCAGGTGAGGAGAACACAGCAGTGTTCTTGCTTAGAGAACGGCTAGGAGAATGCTGCTATGTTCTCCTAGCACTGCCTTTACCACATGAAAGTGCCTTTTGCTGCCAGGAAGGGTGTTAACCAAAGCAGTACAACTAACCACGTCTGTGTAGAACATTTCAAGTGTTCTTGATTTTAAATTTAGCTCAGTCTCAAAGAGCTATCAATAAACAGACGTGTTTCATTTTGACTTTCTAAGGTGTCTCTTGTTTTAAACCCCAATAATCTGTCTTGCTTGTTCTCTGCCTCTGTGCTGACCTCTCTGGATTTCACATGTTGCCAACTGTACTACTGGGAATTGTCTCCAATTTTTGCTACTGCATCTTCCCACCCCACGAGGGTGTCTCTGCCAAATGACTCTTAAACAACCTGAATGAAGTGTGAAAGTCACTGGCCTTTCTCCCCCAACTGTCCCTACTTCCTTAATCACTCTCTGTAACCCACCAAGGTTCTAGTCTAGCATTTTATTTACTCTTTCTTTGGGTGATGTCTAATGTATGCCTCCGTTTTGTGTGTAATAGTGAATTCCTGACTGCTTTCTTCCTACACTCATACTTTTCCTTTCCTCAGCAGCTCTGTTTCTGACTACAGCGGTCTTCTTTCCAGCAGTGGTGAAAACAATCTTGCTGCTCTAGCCAGAGGCAGATGTCACCCTCGATTAGATGTCATGGCTCTGTCACTGATCCAGCTCTTCGCATCTCCCTGGCAAATGTTGTCCAGATCCTGTTGTGAAATACTGTTAGTCCCTTTGGTCACCTCCTCTTTTTCTGATTCTCAACCATAAGCAGTTTGCCTTATTTGCCCTTCCACATCCTCTTGTTCCCTGTCCTTGGTCAAAGATGCAGCTTTCGCTGCCCATTTGCAATGTTTAAGTAGAACACTTGATGAATTTGCTCCTGAAAGCATCCTGTCATCCAGGATGTGTCAGCAATGGCTGTACCAGTACTCATCTCGAAGAGGCTGGCTGACTTGGTGCAGGCGAGGATTCTTCCTGTGGAAAAATGGGGCTTCTTTCTGTTTTTGTCTCCTGTTGAGGTTCTTCATACAACTTGCTTGTTCTCTAAATATTGGCTTTCATCTGTAAAATAAGGATAGAGTAAGCCATGAGAATGTGTGAACTTTAAATTAGTGTGAATAGTGTGTACAGCAGTTGCCAGTGATTAGGAGAACTGGGTCCAAGTCCTTGTTTTGGCAGTACAGAACGTGTAATCTGTCCTATGGGAGGATAACAGGCTGTTTCTGGCTATGACAAGACTAGTACCTGTTCAAACTGTTCTGCAGAGTTTTGATCATTATAAAATAACACCTTGCAATGAAGAAAACACATTGTTAGACTTCCTGACCAACTGTAGCTATGCCTGTATGTTGTTGGTGTTACTTGTCTTTTAAGGCTACAAGGCAGAAGGAGTGACCTTCCTGCCGTCTGTCATCTGCTGTCATCTGAGCCAGGGACAAGTGAAAGTTGTGAGCTGCTTTCATCTGCACCCCGGAACAGCAACAACTTCACTAGAGGAGCTGCACTGTGCAGCCTTCCCACATGCCTGCCCTTCTGAAAGCATCGTTCATCTGCAGTGAAATTCCGTGTAACGCTGGAGGAAATATGGATATGAGAGTGCAGCTCAATGATATGCAGATAACAGAGCTCCCAGCGAAAGGCTCTGACAATTCCTGCCTGCAGCTTTCCTGCCTTTGAAGCTGGACTCTCACAAGCCAGCCTTTCCAAGGTGTTACCTTCATCCTGATAGCTGATTTCCTACATTTAGAAAGCTCTCCCCTGGCCCTTTCCTGCTCCCTTTCCCTCCTCCTTCTCCAAAACAGCCCTGGCACCACACAGCTGGGCAGTCAGTGACTGTGTGCTTCAGGAACCAGGGGATGGAGAGAGGGCTTCTGGTGCTGCATGGTACTTGTGTCATATTCCTGGTGAGATGGTTGGTGGTACCTGCAGCTAGAGATGGGGCACTTGTGCCTTGTTTGGTATGAGTTCTCCCAGCAAGCACTCAGCTGAACCTGAGCTGCCTTTTTCCTGCACATCTTGGCCTCAGGGCAGCTTGTTCACTGTACAAGATACAGCCCTTTTATCTGTGTAGCCCAGGGACAGAAAGACATAGCTGTTTGCTTCCTCTGAGAGAGGACGGGGAGCGAATTCATTGTTTTCTGTGTAGCAAACCTTGGCCTAAGGGCATTTGGGAGCCAACTTTCATCGCTCTTTGTCTGTAATAGATAGCAGGGAGCTGTTAGTGCAGGGACTCCCAGCTCCCTTTCTTAATTTCCTTGTTTTGGTTTTGGGAGGGTATCCCAAACCAATGCATTCCAATCATCCTTCTGTGTCCTTTGAAGACACCTAACACACTGTTGGGGAGGACGGGGAGCCCGTGGTGTGCTGCTCACTGCTATGTGCAGTCTGTTCTCTTCTGCATGCAGCAAAAGTACAGCAAAGTACTTAGAACTGGTTGTAAGGGCATACTGGTGTGCCTGCCGAAGCTCGTGTTTTTCTCTTGGGCAGGCTGGGAGAAGGACGTGTGCTCCGTGCTTGCTGCTGCCTTTCCCCTCAATCTGATGCTATTTACCACTCCAGAGATTATCTGAATACCCATGTGTGCTTGTAACTTGAACTTTCTGTTGAGTGCTATTGACCAGGCTTCACCAGAGCAGCTCTGAGGTGACAGCACTTAAGAACGCAGCTGATAAGCACTGCGTTATAACATGCTGAACTGGAGCTAGACCTGGAGGCCTGGGATTCTGGTTCAGTTTGGATTGGCATCAAACTCGGAGGCTTATCTGAACCTGGAGATGGGAATCAAAAGCATGTGAGCAGCAGAGTTCCCAGGAGGCTCCTAAAACTTGTGCTGCTGTGCCAAGGCTGTACTTAAGGTATTCACTGTTGTTTCAGCACTGTGCTTCTCTCCCAGCCTGAAATCAGAAGGGTAAGAGGGAGAAAAAAGAAAACGCAACAAAAGCAGAAGATTGAGAGGGTGTGTGGTTAGAGCCTCATCTTCACGTTCCCTTGATATCTGCATGTTCAGGGTGTGTGTATTTTTATTCTACACATCTGCTTATTCTGATCAGCATTTAGGTGAAATAAAGCTGACTTGAATACTTACCCAAATAACAAAGATTTGGGCTTTGAGTTTTGATGAAGTGTGGTTTGCTTTCTTCAAATGTTTCCACAGCTCTGGTTGCAGCTGGGGTCAATAGCAAAGGTGCCAAAATAAATCAGGAGTTGGGCTTCTCCAAGCCTGACACTAAGAAAATAAGAAAGCAAGACGGCCTGTTGTTAAGTGAAGTGTTTTCTTACCTCATGGTGCAACAATCTGCCTCAAAGGAATCCAGCAGCCAGAATAGCACGGAGCATCTCTTTCCTTCCAGCCCTTTAGGGAAGCTCTGAGAATGATCACTGGGCCTTATTAATCTCTCTCTTAGAGGCACTGGGACCTCTGGGTAACTGATGAAGCAAAGCATTCAATCAGATGACACTTTTTTTTTTTTTTTTTTTTTTTTACCTTCTTCTGGGGATGCTGCAATAACCAGAGAGCTGTACTGCTTTGAAAGAGATGTCACCCGTTGTGGTTCCCAAGGGAGGTCCCACTCCTAGGGATGTTGTTCTGGACAAACCTAAATACTTGTTAATGGTATCTGATCAAGGTACATCACTGTGCTACTAGAATGCTAGTAAGGGCATTTTAATAAAGCGAGCAAAAGGCTGTTAGATTCTTATTTAAAAGAAAAAGCAGTATTGATCTGAGTTAGATGGTAACTGCTTTCTTTACTAGATAGGAAGCTGACTTTGTTGTTTCTCTTTGGTGGGGTTTAGTTTAGTGCTTGGAGTTATGAAGAGCTTTCTGTTTTTTCTTTTTTTTTTTTTCCATGGAGCCTGTTCTGGGCCCTAAGTGGTCATCCTTCTACTGACTCTACCTTGGCTAGAGTTAACCAAAGTGCTGTGCTGGGATGATGGGTTTATGTGTAAAATCTCCTTGATGGGCTAAAACATTGAAACCTATCATGTAGCTCTCTCTTTTCTGCCTGTTTCTATAGCATGCAAAACAGTCCCTAAAGACTGCAAACAAATGCCCTGTGCCAAGGCCTTATGCTGAATGAACTTGACTTTTCTCCTTCACAAAAACTGCATACTGTAGTGTCAGCTTTGAAGGAGATGACAGAAACCAGAATCCAAATTTACCATGGCTTGTGGCTATTTCAAGCCTTTTGCTGTCAGCTGAACTTCCTCATACTCTAATTAGAAATCTTAGCTGGCTGGAGGATGGGATGGCTTCACTGGAAGCCTTGGCAATGTACCTAAATAAACAGACTTCATATCCTGCTGTTTTCCCCCTATAGAATCCTATGTTAGTTATTGCCCTAATATATAGGGGATGGAGGATTAGTGTCTCGCAGCCAGTTTAAATGCTATAGATGACTACTTAGGTTAAGGTGTTCAGGTTCTGAAATTCATTGAGCCTTTTGAAGTACCTTGATTTGGTGGTCGCATGTACTTTTTGTTCTACCCATCATACCTGCATCCTGAGACACTGATGTGAAGCTGTACCTGGATGCTGGTGTTCTGGGCATGATGATGATTTCTGCCAGATGTGGTGAAGGGGATATCTGACTGAACTGCATGGTAGCTGGCCCAATTACACCGGCGGTGCTGCAAGCATGCTCTTGAAAGCAGGACTTGGCACTGCTTGCTACCACCTCTCTACAATGGCTTCATGTGCTCTGGTTCTTGGCACCAAGTTTCTGCTACTGTAAATAGGGTGGAATAATGCTGGGCAACAAATCTTTTATAACCCAGTAAAATTAGGAGGTGGAAAGGTCTTTAAATGGCTGATTTAACTTGTCTGGAACAGTTATGAAATTGTGCTTGGAGACAGAACAGAGTGTGGGCTAGGTGTCCCCTTCTCTGCCTTGTTCATTCATACTTCTGGGAGGGGGGGAGACCAGAATTCCTTCAGGCTAAAACAAAGCTCTTTGACCTCACAATTCCAGCTTTGGAACACCTCACCCCAATTTGGTTGTGCAATAATTCACAAAGGCTTTTGGCACTGCCAGAATTGTACTCTTTACCCCTCTCTCCAAATTCACTCAGCTCCACTTAGTACATATTTTTGGCAAAGATAACCGGACTTCATGCTGTGGAGAATATTTGTTTCTTAATAGAACATGGAGCAGAAGTGGAATTGTGCTGGTTGTGTATATTTTGCCTTCTCAAGATTAGCCCCAAGCAATTATCTGACTGTGGCCTGTGCCAGAAAAACACAACAGAACAATTTTAGCAGTGCCAACGAAAACTCCAGAATGTGTTGCACTCAAGAGTGTAATTTTAGATTCTGTTTTCAAGTAGTATTTCTGTGACATCATTGACTTTAGGAAAAATAATACCCTAGGGCTTGCTTTACAAACAGGATGGAGCTTTATGATTTGGCAGCTTTCTGTAGGCAGGAAGACAAATGTTAGTTGCTTAAAACCTCTGTGTGACAACAGGCTTTGCTCCCTATCAGAAGTTAAAAGTAATAAGAAACAGTTAAGACTTCTGTGGAAAGGGAGTTGGTAGGAGCTCGTCTGCTGCCCTCAGGGCAGGGATGCTCAGCTCACCTCCAGGAGAAGCTGAGCTCTGTGAAGATTTGTTGTGGGAGTGAGAGTACTACTGGTTAAATTCTTCTGTGCAGTGTTGCCCCAGGCAAATTTGGGGCTTTCAGAAGTACAGTCCTTTTCTACTTGTGCTACTTCTGGGCTGTAGGCATAGTACAGCAATTCCAAAACTCAGAGTTAGGATGGGGAGGCTCTGTGGTCCCCCCGGAGGCTCCAGCTGGCATGCATCCATCAGGATGCAGCCCTTCTGGAATCTGTTTAGATTTGAATGCAGCAGTGACAGTCCCAATGTGCTTAGCCCTGAGCTCTGATGTCAGGACATGTTTCCGAGTTCTTTAATTTCTTTTTGAGGAGCTCCCAGTTGATTGTAGGGCTGCAAGGGGCCCTATGTATCTCTCTTGTCCTTCTCCCCATCCTGTGTGGGGTCAGTAGGTGTTTGGAAGATGGGTTGTGGGTCCCTTGGCTGACCTCTGAAGGCGAGGTGTTGTAGTCTTTCCTATTCAACAACTTTGTTCTCTCTGGTAGAAAGTGTTTTCTTCATTCTAACCCAAACTTCCCTTTCTGTATTTGTAAGCCCATCACTTCTCTGTATTGCACACAAACTGCAGGAGGAGGACTTTCCAGCACACAGTCAGGCATTCTGCATTTGACACTTACGGGGCTTTCCTTTCTTCCCCCACCCATTCTGGTCCTTTCAGCAGTCTGTACTTTTTTTTTCTGTGAAGCCCTTTCCATTCTAGAAGGCTCTGTAGGCTCAGTGGATACTTTGAGGTTTGTAAAAGGACTTGTTTCCCTTCAGCGAGCTATTTCTCATGACAGAGCTGTGTTCTGGCTTCAGGGCAAATCATGCTGCAACCTTTTCTTTGTTCTGTGCCCCCCAGCATACACAAGTGGAAAACTGGTTGCATTAACCAGGATGAGTCATTTGTGGCTTGAAGGAGAAGTGATGACACCAGCTCTGTCAGCAGCTGCTTGATTCAGCACACTCCCAGGAACTCACCAACTTCGTTAAATTGCTCAGATTACACACGCACTTCTTTAGCAATCAGCTCCAGTGAGTCGAGTGGGGTTGTTTCCAGGGTACGCTGGTGCATCTGGCACATCATGGCTCATGTTGCTTGCCTGCAATCCTGTCTGGCAAGCTTGGGCGCAGCAAGTATCACCCGAATGAGAAGGTTCATTGTTTGCTGCAGTGGCCAGACACAGGCATCAAGTTGCCTCTGGGGTGTGTGAACTAATAGCTCTGTTCCAGAAAACACGTGAAGCTCATGCTGATTTCCATGAAAGTGAATAATTTGCTGTGAGCGTGAAGAGGGAGGGGCTGTGTCTTCCCCCAAATGTGTGCAATGTCCAAGAATCTTGGGCACTGTTGTAATATAAATAACAGATCCTCGTAGTCTCATCAGCTCGTAGACTCCCTTGGGGAACTTTGCATTCTTCTGTAAATATGAGCTTTGTGGGAGAAGTCTGATGCTCCATGAGCATGTGAGAATTTCCTTCCCAGTTGGCATGAGAAAGCTATAAATCTGAGGAGATGCAAACCCTTCCCCCTGCCCATTCTTATAAAATTAATGGGTGTTCAGTTAAGCCAAAACAAAGAGTGGTTTCCCTCAGGCAAAGTTGTCATTTTCTGCTTTTTTTTTTTTAAGGCATTTTAGCTTTCGGATAGGAAAAACTTGTTTAAATCCATCTTTAATAATGCAATAAGTGTCCAGGGAAAAGGAGTTGTACATTCTGCTCTGCTTTGGGCTTTCAGCTCTTTGGGAGTAAAGGCTGAAAGACAAACAAGGGCTAATGCTAATGCAGATAAGGGTGACCTTGGCCTGCATGGTGATCTGTGTGACCCTGTACAGTTTGGTTCCATAATGGGAGACTTTCAAACTGTACCTCTGCCAGAGGGATCAGCTTCTTCACTTCGCCTGCAAAGCTCATCTTTCTCCTCATTTTCCACCTCCACGTTGTAAAGATGTTTTGAAGGGATAATGGCAGATAGTCACTAAATCATTCTCTTCTGTGCCTTCACACAATGTGGTGCAAGTGCCAGCATGGAGGGGTGGTTTTCTTGGTCAAGAAGGTCCATGGGCCAGTGGGGAAGGAAGCCTGTCTGGTCAGAAGCTGGGGGGTGGTGGCCCTCAGAACAAAGAGCAGCTGAAGAACACTGTTTATCTCTGCGTGGCGCACAGTCAGTGATAGCTGTCTCCAGCTTTGGTAGTGATGGAAAGCCTACAAAATACAACTGGGAGCTGGGATGCGGAATTCCTGTGGGCTCATATGGATATTCAAGTGTTAGGAGCCATTTTTATGGTGTGGGTTTGTGCCTAACATTTCAAGGAATAATTAAAAAAAAAACAAAAAACCACCGTGGCAATTTTATTCTAGTTTTTAATAGACTTGGAATTTCCAAGTGCATGATGGAAAGTGTTTTTGTTTCTTTAGTTGGGATATGCAAAGTAAGGCCATCAAGTAATGCTCAATGAATTACAGAGCTATGGAGGTGCAGGCAATTTAATAATAGGACTAACAGCAGCTTTAGGGCAGGGGGAGCGTGGTCTGTGAGGAGGTGATTGCCCCTGAGGATGACAGGCACAGCTGTGCTGTATGCACTGCAATGCCCGGGGGATGCAGTTACCTCCTGCCACCAGAACTCCTTGCATGCCTCACTGCATGGTGCAAATGGCTCTGCACGTTTGGGTTCCCTGGAGCAGGTCCTCCTGAGAGCGTTTGGGAACCTGAAGCAGCTTTTTGCTGTGCCGTGACCTGGATGGTGCCTGAGCTGTTTGCATGATATTGTCAAAACTGGTTTTCAGGAATCCTGAGGCGTTTCATCTGATGGTCTACCAAAGAGGAACAAGTACTGTCAGCTGGGTGAATGGAGCCTGCGGCTGCAGAAGAGGGCTGCCTCTAGGCATGGCCTGAGCAGGCAGTTGTTCAGAGCAGCAGAATGGCTGGGACAGGAGAGGCTGTGGTGCTGGATTGAGGAGGCTGCTGCCTGGGGGAGAGGGCAACACCATGGGATGCTGCCTCATCCTCTTGCCTTCTCCCTTTTCTCATGCTTACAACAGAAGGCAGGCTATTGTTCCTGGAGCAAGACAACTCCATTCTCTCATGTGGATGCCCTTGAGCTATCTCAATTCAAAAATCCTCTCTAGGTACTGCGTGCGATTATTTTTTTTTCTTTCTCTCTCTCTAGATTTGATCTATAGCTATTCTAAATGCAGCTCGCTGCTGGAAATAGTTGCTGAGAGCAATGTGATATAGCAAGGATTTCTTTTTTTTTCCTCTTATTTTCTGCCTTAACCTTCATACCCTGCTATTGATAGAGTTCTGATGTGTTTGACTGGGAGTATGGAATTCTTCACCTTGAGGCACCAGTCCTGCTGGATCCCAAATGTGCTAATGCTCATTTACAGCAACATCAGCTGGCACATTGCAAGTGAGCTTTGATCCTACAGCAAGGGCTTACCCGCTAAATGTCTGCAAAGGTGTCAGTGTCCCTAAGGGTTAGGCTTAGCATATGTTTGCACAGGGAAAGGGCAGATGTCTGAAAAGATTGTTTGGCACTTTCCTGGGTAGGTTATGAAGGGAGACAGTGTTACGTACTACTTTTGGAAGGGGCATAAAAAAAACCCACAACCCAAACCCCAAGTTATATCTCAAGGCTCTTTAGGCCTGTTGCACATTCCCTTTTTAGAAAGTTTTGCTTCTTGCACCTGGGAGGGGAAGCAAGAGGTAAAGCTGTCTGCCTAACTTTTCTTTTTTGTCACCCTTTTGCAGTGAATTTTTGCTCTAGCCTGGAGACCAGGAAGAGCTGGGTGGGTGATGGTGAGACAATCATCACTTAAAAGTATTTGCTGATAATGAGTCACTCTTCACGGAGTCCCAATCTGTTCTTCCTTCTGTCAAATACTCAGAATACAGCAAATCCACTTGCTTTGCTGCAGAATTTTCTGAAGGATGGATTTTAGCAGGAGGAATTGGTGACAAAGAGGAAAGAACGTGTTTGTGGGAGGGAATTAATCAAGAGATGCCTCTTTGTGCCAAACCTGAGCATGAACCTCCTGATAGCTCAGATGAGGAGCTGCAAGAGTTATCATCGGGCAACAGGCTGCATGTTCTGTGACTGGCATAAGTCTCACTGAATTCCCATTTCCTTTATGCTTCAGCTGAAGGTGGTGCCTAATGCAAAACACTTAGGCAGGGTGGTGAGAAATGGGGCTCTTCCCTCAAGATGGGGTGCTGTCTTACTTCCCAAAGGATAAAGTTGCCTGTTCATTCACTAAACTGCTCTGATCATGAGCCTGAATGGTGAGCTGTTTCTGTACATTGCCTATTGCAGTGATACCTCAAGCTTGACCTGCAGGGATGCACAGTATATCCAGCAAAATGTAAAATAAGGCTTGCATGATACCAACAGGCAGCTATGATTTGCTTCTCTTGCAGTTCCAATTGCAACGATTTATAGTCAATATCTTGATAAATGCCATCTGGTGTGTTAAGTACTGTCTGGCTTGTTCTGTGCTAGGGTGGCTATGATGTCTTCCCTGATATGATTCCTGCAGTAATAGACCGGTCCTGTAGATTTCAATGAAAACTCAATTTTCTTGTAACAAGGTTTAATGGGAAGTTTATTGGAGTATTGATAACAGAAAATGCAATAGGTATGTGTCCAAGAGTTAATATATTTTAAGACATTAGAGCATGCATTGCATCTTTGTCACTGTCAAATCCAATTAAGGTTTTCATTATAAATAAAAGGAGATGGTCATTCAAATGCAGGAGCTTGTAAGCAAGGCTCGGTCTGAAAATAAGTGCTAAGTCAGATAGGGGACACAAAAGACTCCAAATCAGAAGGAGAATTCAGAAGCTGGCATTTTGTTTCAAGAATCACATGGGCCTCTGCTGTGAACTTGGATGTTGGTTTGACAGCCTCTGGGGGCTGGAGACCTGTGTCTTGGGCTGGAACAACTTGGAGGAGGACCCAGTGTGTGGGTGCAGCTGTGCCAGTGCTGTGATATGCTGCTCTCCATCCACTCATTGCAAATCCAGTGAGACTTTACAGCAACGCATTACTGCCTGTCAGTATATCCTGGTTGTACTCTACTGCTTCAAACACAATAATCCTTCTTGCAGATCAGATATACAGTAATCCTCCTTTACAGGGGAGAGTACAATGGGCCTCTGCCGTCAGACATGATGTAGTCCTGCTGCATCAGATAGAGCACTTCTTTCTACATCACATGAAATCCTTTCCTCTGCCCTCTTGCACCAGCCTGCAGCCCCTTTCTGTAGGATGACTTTCACAACTGTGCAAGGTTCTTCTCTAGGCTGAAAGCAGTAAAACCCTCTCTCTCCTTACCATGCTCTGCTATAATGTATGTCCCTAGGAATTATAGCAATGGGTAAGGGGAAGTCTCTACTCTCTATGTGATGTGCTCTTTGGAGTAGAGGCCCTGCTTTGCATGTGCAAGACTAAACCTTGGTTGTTACCTGGCTGCAGCACATCTTGCTTGCAAGTCCCTCCAGAGCCAATGTTGTGTAGCCTGTTTCTGAGCTGTGCTGGAAACAAGTGGTGCAGATTTTGTGCATTAGATGCTGCGTGAGTGCTGGCTGTGTGGTGTTCAACAGCTGCCAGCTCTCCCAGCTGTGCCCTGCTCCTCCTGGTAGCTCAGGTGTGTTTGCCTGATCTTGCAGACTGTTGTTTTATAATCCTTCTGCTGTGGGTGATACAGGAGAGTTGTCTCTGCACGAATGTTCTCTCTAACCTTTCTCTAACCCTTCCTGTGGGTCCCAAGCACTGTAAATTCTCTTCCCTTTTAAGTACAGATTGCTGGTTTCTTGGCTGGGGAGAGGAGAAGATGCTGTCATATGGAAGGAAAGCGTGTATTCTATCACTCGCCTAATCCTCTAGTCTGTTAGAAAGCAGCTACACATCCTGCCTGATTGAATACCTGCCTTGTAATTCAATCTAGGGGTTCCGCTGCCATTCATAAATAGATTACGCTGTCATGCTGCAGCGTACTGTGAGGCAGGCAGCTCGATGGAATGGTGGGTCTATTCAATCCAGGCAGCACAGGATGTTGGCGCTTTTTCTCTCTGCCTCTGCTATAGGGAACTAGAGGAAGAACTGAGCCAGAAGCTAGCTGAGGTGCTAGAGAGCAGGGGCTGTTAACAGCTTTCCTAGCTTTTGGAGATGGATCCCTAAATATTCCCTTGAATCAGAGCCACATAATAATATATCCTGCACCAGTTAAGAGCAGGGTGGATGAAGGAGCGCCAGGAAGCTGGCAGGTGGGAAACAGCAGTGGTTGCTCAGAGATGCCCTGGCCCCATTGTGGGAATGGATTGGTGTGGCTCTGCTGCTCCAGCAGTGACAGCAGTGCTGCTGGCAACCTGACTGCATGGAGTCAGCACCTCTTTCCTGCTGCACAGCGGTGGCTGGCAGCCCGTGCCAGGCTCCATGGGAGCCTCGTGTACTGCTCCCTGTGAAGGTAATTGCATCTGGGGCATGCTGCTAGAAGTCCAAATAATGATGATTAGATGGATGCTGTCTGTTTTTAATTTGTCCTGGTAACTAGAAGGCTATTGACTAGTACAGTACTGACCTTCTGCTTCCACAGAAATAATTGCTCAGTTAAACAAGGCTCAACTCCTATACTTCTTCTGTCTTTATCATCCAGCACAGTATCTGTCAGCACTGAGTGGTATTTTCTTGGTAACGTCAGCACAAACTTTCTGGGCTCAGTGGGACAGAGGATGACGAATGTGGATTTCTCACACATGGAAGACCTCTACTTCAGATAGCCCCTTGCCACTACGGACTGAGATAAAATGATCTGTGCTTGCAAAGTATGTCTGTCTGTCTAGCCTGAGAATGAGGCTGTAGTTCAGAGCAACTAAGAAATAATTAGACTTTGTTTAGAAGAAAAAACAAAAACACTTGTTTTGTCGGGATCGGAACTACGAATTGGTGTCCACTTGTGTGCTCCTTGCTCATTATGGGGACCTTAAGCTGTTCTAGGCCTCTTAATGAAGGTGGGGGACTGAACAAGGAAGTTGGTTGTTCTGCATCCTCCTGCGTTCATTTTTCTTGGTGCTGGAGGGGGTGATGCTCTGGAGGGGAAGCTTGGTGGCTCCTTCTTAGGAAGAGTCTTTCTAGGCACCTTTTTGAGTAGAATGAACTGATCTTGCTGCAGTGCTGTGTTTTCCTGTTTTGTTTTTTAATGCTCATTAAATGCTATACACAATGTGTATTCACACAGAGGCTCTAAAACAAATTATTGTTGCAGAAGTACCTTTTAAAACTTGCTCACTGTGGATTTTTTTCCCCAAGTACCTTTGCCTCTCAGGGCTATAAATGGCTTCCTAAAGCAGGGGAAAACCATTATTAATTACTGCCTAATGAACTCATTTGGCTTTTTGCCCAGCTTCCAAAAACAGCGCTAGCATGAGGCTGGGTACTGTTGTCTCACTGTAATTATGTTTATATGGAAAGTTAATTTTTGTTTTCATAAATTGATTTGAGGCTTCTGGAAGCTATTTGGGGATAATTAACTTTGCCCACACAGACCTGTATAAGGGCATTTGTTTACAAGGTAGTGCTTGGTGCTGGAGCACGGAGGTATGTTCCTGGGTTCATTTGGAACTATTCACTTAGCAGCTCTGGGCAGCTGTCACCAGATTGGATTCCTTCTTTGTGTACAGCAATAGCAAGCAAGCAAACAGCAGAACTCTGGGATTTTTGCAGACTGGTAACAACCCTCTGGGAGGACTCACAGTCCCAAGCCAAATGATTCCAGTGCTGCAGAAGATGTGCTAGAATCACAAACTCCCTTGATGTGAGCAGTAAATGTGAGGGTCCCAAATGGAAAAGGATTGCAAGGACCTGAGAGCAGGCCTCTGCAAATGTGAAGATGTTATGACAAAAGCAGAACTGACTTATTTGTTCAGTCTTAGGCATGTGTCTTTGAGTTCCTGGCCCCTGTGCTGAACTCTGCTTTCAAATCAATTCATTAATGAGCTAATTAATTATGCATGGGTATCCATTAGAGAAATGCATAATAACCTTGGGATGCAGAGCCCTGCACCTAACACGTAGCTGCTGAAGAGCAATGAAGGGGGAGAAAGCAAGGTGTCCTTGGCAGCTCTAAGCCTGTTTGAGAGCTCTTGTCTGACCTCTTAAAACATAGGGGAATACATGAGGCGCTCTAGGTCACATCTAATATGAAAAGCAGTGGATGGTCTGGCTGGGTGAATCACCTTGTGTAGGTCAGTGCTCACAGTGCTGAGTATTAAAGCTACAGAGTTCCTGTTCTGGTGCGCTGTGGGCTCTTTTCTTTACGTTACAGAAGTCCTAAAGATGTATTAATTCTGTACTGCACACTTCAAAACTGCAGACGGAGATGCATCAGAAGGCCTTCAGGCTGCACTGGCATAAAACATCTTTCTGCTTTTGCTGGGGAAAAAAGAAGAAAGGAAAAAAAGCTAATGGTATTTGGAGTTTGTAGTTTTGGATCTATGGGCGATCCTGTCTGTTCTCGTCTGTCTCGCTTGTAACAAAGAATGACTTTTCCCAGCCCTTGCTGAATACCAGTGTCCGTCCTGCAGCCAGGCTGCCAGCAAGCTCATAAATTCCAGCTCTGCTGATTGAGCCTTTATGTTTCTGTCTCCTGAGCAAATCCCCAGGGTCAGGGTTCTGCAAGTTTTATCTAGTGCTTCAATCTGGGCTGGGAGACTTCTACAGATTGAAGGTCAGCACGCTGGAGCAGCAGCCCTGGATGAGATCAGAAGAAAAGAACTTCCAGAAGATGCTTGTGGTGTCTCATCTGCAAATCACATTGCAGTCAGAGAGGAGGCAAAGTGAAGTGTTAGCAGAGAAGTTGCAGGTTTCTGAAGTTTGATCATCCTTTTCTTCCCTTCCCTGCAGAAGCAGGGTTATGTGCTTCATTCCTGACTCGTTACTGCACTTGCTGGCAGGGGTCACCTCAGTGACTTCGAGTCCAGCTACTTTTCATGGACCTCTGGGACTCTGAGAAAGTGGGTTATATTTATACAGGGGTAACTTATCCTCTCCCCCTTCATTAAGTGGTGTTGAGAGAGGTCCAGGAAGTGAAGTTGTAATAGGAGGACTGGATGAGCCATCGAGGCTTTGGGTTGTGCAGGAGAATGAACTGCAACCTGGTGTGAACTGAAGGGAATTAACGCTTCTCCCAGCTGTAAGCCTCACTGAGAGAGCTCTATTTTTGCTTAGCTCTAAGCACTGAGGTGCTAATCCTTAACTGTAAGTCAAACACTCTGTTCAGGTCCTGTGCAAACTTGGCCAGGAATTCAGCTTGCTGAATTCCCAGCGCTGAGCAGCTCAGCACTGCAGCAGCCTGCTGCTCCCTGGGGCTCTGCTGGCTTCCCTGCCCTTCCTGCGTTCCAGGAGGAGGCGGTGGCTTTCTGTGCAGCCAGGCGTGCCTGCAGACCATTTCCAGAGCTGAATTCCAGGTCATAGTGTGGGCACTTGAATGTCTCCAGGTTTTCCTACTTTTGGTGGATGTCTGCAGTGAAGATGTAGCTCTGTAGAGGTGTAAGCAGAGGTGGCTTGGCCCACACTACAAGGGGTGCTGAGGCAATCCTGGAGGCTCAGCTGGTGGGTCTGCAAGGTAAGGTAACAGCAGGGTACCTCCTTACCCTGCTCAAACACTTGTTGACTAGCACAGAACTGTTTAGTCAGATGGACCAGGGCTTGGACATCCCCTCTCCTTTCCTTTGTCAGAAAACAAGCTTTAAGGTTTTGCTGACAGCACTGAGAAACCCATGTAATGTTGGCTTGCTAATCATGCCCCTCTAGGCCAGTCCTCTGCTTGTATTCTGCCCTGGGAATAACCAGCACCTTGATAGCCTTTGCGATTCAGGGCTGTAAGTGATGGCAGCAGCTGAGGCAGAGCTTCCTCTGAGATACCTGTGGTTTGGACACCAGGCAGCAAAATGGATTGAGCACACACGTGCAATGAAGACTTAAAGCAGTAGTGTTTGGAACAAAACCCCTGGGAGCAGCTGTTCTGCAGGCAGAGCGGTAGAACAGTGGATCAGAATGGCTGCTCCTTCTTCCTCCATCTGCTGATCTCTCCCAAATGATGGGTGAAGAGTTTACTCTTCATCTCCTCAGTTATTTGCCTCCTTAGTTCACCGAGACTGCTTATTGTGCACAACAGGCTTCTCCATAGCTGTGTTCCCATGCCAACCATTCAGCAATATGGTATACATGCTCAGTGAAAGAAAGCAGCTTTAATCCTCAACCTTTGGTTGTCTTCTGCCCGTTGGGGCCAACCCTCCGAAGAGGAACCCTGCTGCTTACAAAGTGGAGCTCCAGGTTCCAGTTAATTGGCCCCAGTCATTAAGTGAAATTCAGTTTATGTCCACTGGGACTGTGAGAGGAGGGGTTTTAATAGCAAATGTCTACAATGTACATTGGTTGTCCTCAGGTTTAAAAAAAAAAGCAAACTTTCAGCAGAGAAGAAATGTTTCTAATTACTTGCCTTTGGCAGAATGGCTGCCCTGCTCTTTAGAAGCTGTATTTATCTCCTGTAAGAACCAGCTCATTAGCTCTATTGCTCACACAGCTAATCAACAACATAATTAATAATTATTTATATGGCACCCGTGGCAGAGGGCTTTGGATCACATTACAAAACATCGTTTCTTTGTGATCACTCAAGCAATTCTAACTGCCTCTTTTGTCTTATTTTTTTCCCCCTTATTTTTTTTTTTCCCCCGTTCTTGATGTTCGCTGGCCTCTCATGCCAGTTTCTGAAGCTTGGCAGAAGTTTTCAGGTAACTTTTTCCCAACTGTCTCTTTCCTCTAGAAACCTCTCTGATGTCCCACTTGACTTGGGTGCGTCTTAACACTATTTCCAAAGACAAGAAGTCCTACAGCAGGTTCCTGTCGGTGTGTGATGCTTCCTTCTGCATACGGTGGCAGACAGATGTGTCCTGCTGCTTGCAGCTGCCTGCTGTGGGATGGCCACTTGTCCTATCCTATCTCAGAGCCTTGGAATTAGGAACAAAATGCAACTGCATACCTCAGCGTGAGGCTTTGGGGAGCAGCTTTGCTGGTACTGTGTTGCTAAGCAGATGGGCTGCTGCATTTGTACCTAATGAAGTTCTTTCAGAGAGGGTGGCTTTTGTGTGGCATTTTGGTAATTGTTGTCAGCAAGAACAAAAAAAAAATACAGGAGGAGAAGCAACTCCAGTTCTTTACCACCTGCTTCCCCACCTTCCTCATCCCCCCCATCAATGCAGGTTGTGGGGGGGAAGTGTAAAATCACATTAACTGCAGGATGCAACAGGTGAAACTCTGGGAAAACAACAGCAGAAAAATCTTAACTGTGTGTGATAAAAATGTAAGAGGACAGGTGCTGTTGAGTCACTACAGGGGGAAGTTGAAGAACGTGGGGTCTGTAAAGGAGATTGAATGTGGATGTGTGGAGCGTGATGTGCTCCAGCACTTGGTGTTCCCAGCTCCGTGGGCTGTGTGGTTGATGCACGCTGCAGACCTGCCCTGCTGCCCTTCCCACCAGGTGAGCACTGCGGAGAGCTGAGCCCTCGTTGGATTTCCTTCTGTGCTGCATTGCATGGCATGACCTGAGGAAAGCAGGGTCTTCTAGGGTGTGCAGTTTGTTCCACATGGAGCAGGACAAGGGCTCAGTCTGTTATCATTGTGAATACTATGAATACAAGTGCCAAACTAAATCTAACTTAAACAGGAACAAATGACATACTTTACCCTGAGGCTTGAATAGGAAGCAGTTGTAATTAAGATCTGAAACCCCAATGCTGATTCTGCCCTTTTATGTACTAATACTGATTACATTTTGTGACAGCTGAATTGTGTAACTGACTGCTTTTTGGTTTAGGGCAGGGGGTCTGTTTGGACCCTGATACAGCAGTGAGGCTGTAACACTTCTGTGCTGCCCTTTCCTTTTTGGAGTTAAAGGGGTGGAGGTTGGAGGAACGCTTTCAAGTTAAAAATGATGTTTAAAAAATCACCTGAAAGGTTGTAGTTCGTTCGTTCTTTTCCCCCATCAAGTTTTTACCTCCTGAGTACTTGGCAAATCTGATACAAGCTGACTTTTTTCTCCTGGTTCAGGTGAGCAATCCATCCTTATATCCACTGATTTAATTTTTTTCCTGTCCTTCTGTTTTGAGATTTGTAGAACTAGATGTACTGAGGAGCAAGTGCTGTTTCCAACCCCTAGAAAGAATAAAGCAGTTTGTATTTTAAGGGTTTGGCACTCTTCTCCATGCCCCTCCATCCCTGCCTCCCCAGAAAGCAGACCATTAGGTGATAAAGCTGTTTACTTGTAGCAGCAGAATTAATCTCCAAGAGTCTACATATCAAAACTGGATGGAGCAGTTGCTTTTTTTGTCTTTTTTTTGTTGTTGCCCATCCATTCATCCAGCCCTTGATGTGGCTGTTCAAAACACTTTGACAATTTATGAGCTAACGGGCACTGAACAGATGGGAGAACTGTGATTATCATCATTTATTTATTTAGCTTGCTTTAAACAATCAGATTTCTTGCTGCTGAAGGAAAAGATGTATTTGGGAAGATGTTGGTGAAGTGAGGACACTGTCCCTGTCCTTGGCCAAAAGGGTTGTTGTGGTTTTCACAAGCACTCTCTTTCAGATGATGTGCCCATGAGTACTTGCTGCAGTTAATAGTGATATTTCATCCCCAATATTGTTTTTTTTTCCCTGCATCCAATAGGAACAACAACAATCTAAGACCTTTTTCTGACCATGAACTCAAGCATTTGGATCTTTCCCTTCTCATTTGGAAAGAGAGGTACAACCAAGGTGCCTGTTTTGTCATCAGTAGTACTGACTGCAGTATTATGGTGCACTGACAAACTGAGTCTTATCCTCCAGGACTTCTGTGTTGCCAAAAAATAGGCTGATATATTAAAAAATAACAAGTCCATGTGAGGAATAGCCCTGCATCTCTGTTGGCTGTGGGAAGAGGAGCTGCTGCTGCATTGCTGCCAGATGAGTGAATGCGCGCCCTTTATCTGATCACCACTTCCTCCTTCCTCAGCCCTTCATGGAAGCATCAAACATGCACACACTACGCACAGATGTTTGAAGGACTGAATGATACATTATGTTGTTGAGCAAAATTGGTTGGCATGTTTATCTGGTTTATTTCATGAGCGCTTGAAGAAACAAAATCAATAACATTTATGTAACACTCCTGTCATCTGCTTCAGCCTCTCCCTTGCAACACTAGTTGCTTTTCCTGAAATGAGTAATGAAATGTATTTAATCACAGAGTGTGATGACCACTGAGCAGCAGCTCCAAAGCTGTTTTGATCACTGAAATGCACAGTAAATGCTTAAGTAATTTTCATGTGCAAATGAGCAGGAATTAGTTCAGTGTCTTATTTGCAAACGAGCATGAATTGCTGTCCTGATTTTGTATTTTACTGTCATGAATGATATCCCTCTGAAAGGTGTCACTTGTTGCAGGCTGTTTTGTGCAGCCTGCAGGGAAGGTCCTTGTGCAGGGCAGTGCAGCCATGGTGTTGCTATTGATATAGTGGAGCATCTTCAGGAAATCAGATGTCTTCTCTAGGCCAACAAGACTTACAGGACTAGTGAGCTGTTAATCTGTATGTTTCTGCATGTTGTTGGGGTGTGTGTGTGTGATTTATACGCCTTAGTGCTAGTTCCCACTGAAACTGGTGAAACAAGTTTTAATTCAGTGTAATAAGTGCTGCTTTGCAAATTAATCCCTCCTGGCCTGAAGCAATGCATGTCTGCTCTGTGTTCCCTCCCGCATGTCCTGACACCTTCCTGAGAACTGGGAGGGGGGTTCCAGAGCCACAGCCAGGGGTGACAGAGCGAGCTGCAGCTCTGCTCAGTGTTTGGTGGATTGTTCAGGAGCAGCTGTGTACTCTGCCCTCCCTCCCTAACAGCACTCAGGGAGGGAGCAGTCTCCTCTAATTGTATTCAAATTGTGTGTTGCTGCTGCTGTTGTGTGGATGTGGCTGGGTTTGCAGTGATACTAGAATGAACCCTGGAGGTGTAGGAACTGATAGGCGTGCCATGGATTGTGACTGATTTCCCTTTTCCTCCCCATCTTCTGCAGGAAACTGTTAAAACTGGTGATTACTTTCCAGCAGAAAGGTGTAAATTAACCTTTTGCCCTCTGCCTCCTGCTTTTGCTCTCTGTTGACTCCTGAGAATCTCAAGTCTCTGCTGTGCGCTCCTGAGACTGCTATTTGGTGTGGTTGCAAGGTGTGCAGAACCCAAGTGGATTGCAACCTGCTGCATTGTGTCATTCGATTTTTATGGTCTTTGCTCAGAATGGGGCTGCACCTGGGGGCAGTGACTATTTTACTTTTATTTCCCTTCATGGGTCATGATTGTTTCTGAGCCAACCTAGAGGTTGTTCTGTTACACATCTCAGAAAAATCTGCTGCATGTGTCACTTTGGAGTAGCAGATAACAGAGGAGGAGGTGACAAGTGAATACAGTTTTCGCTCTCCTGCAAAGAGCAGCACACGCTGTGCTCTTGCCAGTTCATCTCTGCTGTGGCTGACAGCAAATGGTAGATAGACTTCTTTGCCCAGGAGGGAACGCACCACCAATATGTTGTTCAACAGAAGTCTCTTTGCTTTGTAGAGATGATTATAGTCTGTTCTGATCTCAAGTATCTCTTTCCCATTGTAGACAGTGGGGAGCTGCTCTTCAGCTCATGGTCCAGTAAGTGGGTTTGTTTCCTGAAATATAACATCACCCATCTAACCTATTTTTTTTTTTCCATTGACCTGTAACAAAGTGCAAGTGTTTAATAAATGAGCTCATGGGTTGGTGTAGGTCAGTGAATTTCAGCATTCCAAGTCCCTCTGTAATGAATCTTAGCCTGCCAGTCAGATTGCTTTTCTTGGTCTGCTCAGAAGTCATCTCTGTACCGCAGCCTGAAGCAGCTGTGCAAATCACACAGTCTGGTGGCAGGTCAGGGAAAGCAGAAAGACAGGGATGAAATCAGATCGCAAATATTCCTGGCAGCATTGTCAGCTCGTTAGACATTGCTTATCTGTTTACTAGTTATTTGTCTCCTGCTCCTGATTGTGGTGTAGGAGCATTTGATTATTATAGAAAAGATGTGGGATATTGTACTGCAGCAACTAAAACAGAGTGGGACTTGTTCTTGGCATGATCCAGTGCCTGTTAAAGCTGGTAACAGTCTCTGCTTTCATTACTCAGCCTTGCATAACACTTTCGGTTGTGTGACACACTGTGTTGGTTCACAGAGTCTGGAAGGTGTGTGTAAGGAGCCACAGGCTAAACAAGCCTGTGTGGTGTTTACCTCACTTCAGTGGATCAGCTGTCACCACTGTGTCCTTCAGCTTCTGGGAACTGGGGCTGAGACAAGGTGAGCAGTAGGGGATCGCACACACATGGGATCTCTGGGACTCTGGTGGGCTCTGGGCAGTTTCTTGATTTGGGTAGCTTGAGTTAAAATGGTAGATAGCAGCATCCCTTGGTTGAGAGCTGGTGTAAAAGGGCTGGAAGGAGAGCGCTCTGCATCCTGCCTGATGCACTTCCACCCTTAAGCTGAGAAGGGAAATCCCACACCTTGTGACATTTCACTTAGCAATATCCGTAATCATACCCAGGGGATTCTCTTTTCCTCCCTTGTTGGGCAAGATATGTTCAGCAGCCAGCTTGCTTCTAAAGTAGATCGAGTTTTTTCAGTATGGCTCTACTCACTACTTAACTAGTTCTGAGTCAGTCCCTTTTGGGAATCTCCTGTCCCTTATTTTTACTAAGGAACGTTCTTTATCTCAAGCTGGGCAAAGCTGGCAGGCTTAGGCTGGGAGCCCTGCTGTCAGGGCTGTTTACAGTACAGAGGTGACCAACTGAATTGGGCCAGCTGTGCCCAGCGATGGCAGCATGGAGCTCAGCAGGCTGGGAGCACAGCTCTGTGCTCTGCTGGTGCGTGTGCCAGCTTGGATGTCTGTACTGTGTGTGGGGCCCATGGCTGCGCTGGCGATACAGATATGCCCAAAATGTGCTGCTTGTGTAAGACATCTCCAGGAGGCTTTGTAAGGTGTCGTGTGTCCGCAGCCAGTATGTGGGGCTCTGCGTGCTATGCACTCACCCAGCCTATTGTTGTACTTGTTGAATTAGCTGAAGCACTGCAGGTGATTTGTTGTACTTCTGTGCCATCTGTGGAAGGACAGGCTGAGCTGGTACGAGGCCAGGCAGGGCGGTTAGCCTGTCATCATTGCTTTGGGCCAGCAAAGTGAGCTTGTACAGGATCAGCAGAGCAAGCAGAAGAGAACAGAGGTAATAAAAACTGTAAGAGTTACCTTGCCCTGTGGGGAACTGAGCAGTCCCTGGTTTCCCCAGCAGAGCAAAATTTATTTTATAAAAATACTTACAGTGACAGCTCCTAACTGCAGGGGCTTTTCAGAAGCCTCTGGGGGTTTATACAAACATCTGTTTTTGGTAAAGCATCTCCTTGTAAGTTTAAAGCCGTGCAGAGGAGTTGTCGGACACTCAGAGACACGGCCATGTGTCATAGCTGTCCTCAGCAGCATTCAGCAGTGCAAGGAGGCAGTGCTGCTCCTGGGGGAAACAGCCCAGCACCCTGCAGTCTGATCTGGGGGTGATTGGGCCTAGAGGAATGGGAGGTTTGCTGGGTGGCAGGGGAGGATCAGTACCTGCACGCAAGGTACAGAAACTGGAATTGTTAACGTCACTGAAGGGCTTTAAAAAAAAAATGAATGGTTTGTGGCAGAGAAATTTTTGAGCTATTTCTCTGTTGGAATCTTCATAGTCCTTGCATGGATCTCCCCCCTCCTGCTGGCTTCAGATATATGACACATTGCAGACTGCCACCTTAGCTTTTTTAAAATAAAGACATTCTTTGCCTGTTTGCTCATGGGTCCACTCCAGAGATTTGTATGATAGAATGAGTTCTGGTTAAATTGCACTAATGTGCAAATATGTACTGATTTCATCTACAGAGTGCTCTTACAGCTTCCTCCATAAAGCTGTACAAACAACAGTAATCCGTGTCCCCCTGGACCACATTAGTCACCAACCAACCATGTCTAAAATCCTCAGCTGAAGAGGGTGAGCTTCCTGTGGCACCCCTGTTCCCACAGAAAAGTTCTGACCTTCGGGGTGAGATGCTGTTACAGGTGCTGGAGGTACCATGAAGTTCCTGGCTTCCCAGACCCTACCTGCCTGCTGAGCACCTTCAGCTGTGGCTCTGCTGTGTCTCTGAGCTTTGTGCTGTCTCCATCCAGGTGCTATGTGTGCAGGGAGGAGGACGGAGGCTGGGTGACTCATAGCAGAGATAAGTCGGGCTGCTGGGGACAATGCGTTTCGACAGGCAGCTTTTTTTGTTTGGTCAAAGGCTTTTGGTGTGGAAGGAAGGAAGGAATAGTGCCCAGGGGGCATAACAGCAACTCTGCATTACTCCCAGGCTGGGAGCAATGGGTTAGCTTGCATCCCTGTCTCTGCCCATGCTGCTCACCAGCTGAGTAGTAATCCCTCTGCTCATCTGCACAGCTCACAGCAGAAAGGCACGTTAAAAACAGACTTCTGCAGCAGTAGCAACAAGTCCTTTCAGAACATGCCTTAGAAACAAGGCACCATTCAGGTGTGAGCAGGACTGAGGCAGAGATGCACATGAACACAAAGTGTTTCCTTCTTGGAGTGGAAGCCACTAAGTCATGGAGGTCCAGACTTTGCTGTTGAACTTTGCAAAATTAGCTTTTGTCCCAGAGGGCTTTCATGTGCTTGTAGAATACTGAAGGGAAAAGCCAGGGGCTTTCTGCACTAAACTTAATTGCTGTAGTACATGCTTTCTCTAAGCCTACTTTAAAGATAATCATGTTGTTTTTTTTTGTTTTTTTTTTGCCTTGTGCCTGAGGGGAAAAAGGCTGCCCATTAAAGCTGTCTTAGTGATACAGGTGGGCAGTTCACTAACAGAGACAGGGCCAGCCTTGTTGAGATTCCAAAACTGGAAACCGAATGTCAGTGGGTGCCTTCTCAGCTCTGGCAGCCAAGTCAGTGAAATGAGCTTGTGGACTTGAAATCATGGTTTATTCTTAGAAGGCTATATTCTCTGCCTCACTTTCTTCTTCTGCATGTGTACACAAGGCAGTAGAGTGGTAAATCTCTTAGGAAGGAAAGCTGGAGGAAAGGACTGCCTGAAGCCTAAGTCCTGTGGAATCTGGGGTGAGGTATTTGTTTAAGCATCTCTGCTTTATTTCTAATGACCTCTGACTTCCTCGGGGCTGCAGGTCACCCTGCCGGGTAGGAGAAACCACTTAGTGAAGAGAAGCATTTCTTCAGAGCAGCACTAAGATTTCTTCACTGTTTGCCTCTTGCGTGGCTATTCTATCTGTAAGCTGGATAAAAGCCTCAGAGGAATGATTGTCTGAGCAAGATTCAATCTGGAAGAGAGGCTCATGGATCCCAGGAATAAACTGGCTGTCAGAATGCAGTATTGACTTGAAGAAAGCAAGTCCTTGGAGGCACTATTGACTGTCATTACTGATGTAGTGAAGTCTGCCTAAAGTGCCATTTCTTGAGAGTGGCATCATTTTTTTGCTGTACTTTTCTTTGTCTCCTCTTCTCTTTCTTGCTTTTGAAGAGGATGGGCAGAAAACCAACACTGGCACGTGTCAGGAGTGAAATGAAAGTGCATGCTGAGCTGGAGCCTGCTGGTTTCAAAATGCAGGGCAGAGAGGGGATCCTGAAGGACTGATTCCCCTCAAACTGAAAGTGTTTCCGGACCTTGTTTCCAGACAGCTGCCTCTCCCCTGTACTGAGCAAAGCCAACCTTGTTGCTGCAGGACCTGTGAGTGCTTCTTCCCTCTGCCCTTACCGAATCTCCTCCTCAAGATGAGGGGTTCCATTTGGGAGATATCGTGTCAGGTCACAGACAACACAGGAGAAACCCAGCGTCTGCGATGGGAAGTATAGAGGGAGAGGGTGAAGGTTCTCGGTATTATTTTAAGGTTTGGCAGAAACAGCCACAAGGAAAGCAAATACAGGTGCTTCCCTCCCTTGCTTTTGTCACTATTATTTCCTTTCACTTGCTTTCTCGATGCTGAGCCTATAACAGCAGGGAAAGAGCTTTTGGTCCTTTGAGGCCATATTAGGCTGGGCACTGAAGCACTATCTGGTGCCATGTCATCCCAGCTCACAGGGTCCTTTTGGTTTTTGGAGTGAAAATTTCAATGTCGCTTGGTAAACATGGACTTCTCATTTTGTTTACTTCAAGGAAGTCCATCAACATCGCTCTGGTGGCATGCAAAAGGGGAGCTTTAAATTCCCTGGCTTTAGTAATGCATTTCCTGAATTTTAAAATCCTTCTCAAAAGCTATTATTTTTGGTTGGTGTAGTGTTTTCATTTGTCTGTTTTCAGACAAAGGCTGCTTCAGAAAATAATGAATTTCAGCTGTGCATTCCATAGAGCAGCATCCAATAAGCCTTCAAAAGATGCATGTGGACACATATTGTAGCCATACAACACTATTCCACTTTCTTGTGTACTTTCTTAATAACCCAGCCTGAGGATCGGGAAAGGGATAATGTAATGGGTTTATACATGTTAGTGGTTTACTTATCCAGCATTTATCTTTCAAACTTAGCATTGCTGTGGTTTGTTTGAGAACTGAGTACCTGTTTGGTAGCCTACTGAGCTGTCCTTGTGTTCTGGTGTAGAACTGGGGAAGGATGGCAGTACACAGCTCATCACAAGTAACCTGTACACACAAGTGGATGTTAGATAAAAAGCTGAGTGAAGAGGAGGAAAAGAGGTTTTTACCCAATGCAATGTGGGAAGGACAGGGAACAGATGCTGCCTAGGCTATTGCAGCTACTGGTAGCATGAGGATAAGGTGGCCCTTTCTCAAGTGTTCTCTCTGACTAGTCAACATCCCACCTTGTACTGTATGATCCTCCATGTGAATAGCATTGCTTTCAAGTGACTGCTTTGAGGAGGTTGTCTGGCACTGTGGGCTGTCTGGCTTTTCTGCCTTGAGGACATGCTCTCCGGGATGCTGAAGTGACTCAGTGTTTGGATGTCCAGACATTGTTTTAGGCAAAGGATTTGTTGTGTTGTCCTTGACAGTCATGAGTTCTGAACAGTGCTGTTGTCTGACTCATTAGGGCTGAGGAATATATGGTCCTTGGTTCGATTGCTGTGATGGTAAGGGGGTGAAGGAAGCATTTTGAGGAGACCTTGTTAAAACTGCATTCAGGCAAGGCTTTTTCCCTCATCCTCTTCTGACAGGAAGATGTCTGAATCCCACTGACCACAGCAGCTGTCCCTTCTCTTAAAGCTATTTCTCCAGGTTTTAAATCAAGTTTTGGAAATGCACTGGGATCCTGGTTACCTGCTGAACTGACTGCTGTCATGGCAGCTGAGATCAGCTGCAGAGTCTATTCTGGACAGAAAACATGAAGTGAATTTTTTTGGTGCTGATTAGGAACACTGGAGAAAAATGGTTGAGAAATGCAGCTCTAGAGGTGTAAGAAAGCAGACAGCATCAGTCTCACTGTCCCCAGGGGCAGGCAGTGGGGTTGAGCCTTGCACCCAGTTCAGATGGAGCTGCTGAGCAGCATGTTGGGCTCCTTTTAACATCACCCAGATACACACTGGCTGCTCAGAGAGGTTTGTGGGAACCTTGCCAATGGCTGGAGGTCATGTTTTGTGGGTTGTGTTTAAAGCATCCCTGCTGTTTGCTTCTGGAGGAGGCTGACAAAGGGAAATTGAGTGGACGTTTTTGGGAATTAGATACCTTCCTCCCCTTTGTGCCTTTGAAATATCTCCATCCTGGATTCCTTTTTCCCCTGAAGGAGAAAGCTTTGTGCTCAGCTGTCCCATTATGCTGCAGCAGACAAGGAGATCTATTTAATTTAAGTGCCTCTTACTTCAGCTGAAACACGTTTTCAGTCAGAATACCACTTGTGCTCACTGAGCAGGGTTGGAAGCCATAGGCTTGTGAGAGATCCAATTTAAAGGGGGAAAAAAAAAAGCGAGAGAAGAGGTGAGCAAAGCTTCCCCTACAAACCCTGGCAGGGATTTCCTACGTGAGGCCAGTCTTGACCTTGAGCATTCCCAAGTCCTTTCCCTGGGATGCTGACCTAGTATTCATATATCATTCAAAGCATGAAGAGATCTTTTTTTTTTTTTAAAAAAAAAAAAAGTAATTGGATTGACATAAATTAAAGCTGAGTTAACCTGTCTGGAATAATTGGATTGGTAATAATGGACAGCAGTATGGATTGAAGTAGGTCACAGTTTAACCCAGAGGCCTGGAGAGGCTTTTTTTTTTTTTTTTTTGCTTTATTAAAAAAACCAAAACCACAACATTTTCCCCCCTCCATTTTTTTTCCTTTTTTTTTTTTTTTCCTTTTGGGAGCACAAAGGAATGCAGAGGGAGGAAGAAGGCTCTGGGGATGTGCCACATGCATAGGGCTGCTGACGGCTGGAGAATCACTTCAGGGTGCAAACTCGAATGTTCCTGGGATTAAAGCACATAGATTCATTTCTGGGAAGCAGTAGGCAACTATAACAGAGCTGTGTTGTGTGTGGCTGCAGTGATAAACCATTTCGCAGGCATTAATTCCACCTCCGTTCTGTGCTGTCCTGTGCCACTGACCAGAAAAAGGCTGGAAGAGCTGCTCTTGAATTGGAGCTTTCTGGTGACAATGGGAGATGTGTAAACACAGGGTTTGGGGCCACACTCCTTCACTAGTATGTCTGCAAATGCCTCCCAAATGCTGTGTTTGATTGGCCTCTTCTTACCTCCTCAAGTAAGAGAAATGATGAGAAGCTATCCATAGCACTGAACAAAATCAAGGGTTTTAATTTCAAAGTAGTCTTATGCAACTTTACTTTGTGCTGATTCTGACTTGTGAGACCTTCACCACTCTTTAGCTGCTGGTTAGAAAGGATGAGTAGAACTGGAATGCATCCAAAAGGAGCCCTCCCATCCCTTGAAAAATATCCGTCTTAGTAAGTAATTCCAGATTATTGCTGCAATGGAGTTGCGTGGTCCTCTCCCAAGGACTTGATTGGAAGCTGTGCTGGTGTTTGACACTGTATCCCTCACTGCAATGAAACCCAAACCCATCAAGGCACAGATGTTATGCTAAGCATGTGAGAAATCTCATCCCCGTTGGGGTGAAAATATTTCCAAAGGAACCGCTTTTTCCCTGTCTCTCCAGTAAAGGTCACTTACAGGTTTCCCCCAGAGTGGCAGCAGTCCAAGAACGCTGCTCAGGTGGCTGAAGAATGAGCTGTGAAGGAATCCTCTAAGGATGAAACCTTCCTCCAATGTTGAAGCAAGTGAGGTATTGGGATATTGGGATCACTCGCATCTTGTTTGCTTTGTTAGCTTGTTTAGGATGGTTCTGTGGTTGCAAGAGTTGCCTTGTAGGTAAAGTTATCTGGGATATCTTCTGTTCCTGTTGTCAAATCCTGCTGCCTCTTCAAAACTGCTTAAGTCGTTCTGATTGTCATACTAAAAATACCTGCTGTGAATGGATTATTTGGAAGATTGGTCTGTGTAAACATGATCTCAATCAGAGCAGTATTACAAGCCTGACAAGGAAAATAGGCTTTAAAGAATTGCACCTAGTCACTGCTGAGCTAGAGACATCTATCTCTGAGGTATTTGGACTCAAACTTCTTAGGTCCCTTCCAACTGAGCTATTCTATCTGATCTCTGTGGATCAGACCCTGATGTCATATGGATGGATTCAATGCTCTGGCTGTTGTTGGGATGCTTGGTGCAAACAGCTTTGCTGTGGGATCACTATGAGCACTTGCTGCCTGCTCGCCCTGCAGGAGCTGTGCCAGGGCTTGGGCAGGGCAGCATGTGGAAAGGAACCTGGTTCCCAGATCGGTCCAGTGCAAGCAAGGGTTGTTCCTTCTCAAAGAAGGAACTGCTTCAGAATCACCATCTGCTCAAGGTAGTCCAGCTGGATGTTTTTATTTCCCCACAGTTTATGATGAAATCACAGGGAGGACTGAGGAGGTGCCTGGCTTCAGAGCAGAGAGTCATTTCTTTCTGTGCTGACCTTGGCTTATTAGCAAATATTTGGTATAATTGTGGAATCATATCAAAGGAGCCCAGAGGTATTCATAGCTCCTGGAGGATCTCCCCCATGGGCGAATAGCCCATCCTTGTGCTTCAAAGCAGGTTTTTGATTAGCTGACTAGAGATGCATGTTTAAAATCTTGCATTTTTTGATGCTTTTTTCCCCCCACCCCCTTTCAAAGAAGGGAGAAACTTAACGTTGTGCTAGTCCCTTTGTGGCAGTTCGGAAGTTAAATTTACCAGGACCATTATCTTTAACAGCTGCTGCTGTCTGACAGATTGAGTTTATAGTCGGTCTTATAGGCACTAAAAACACTTTTATCCTTGTGGGTCCAATTTCAGAGCTATTCAATTTATTATCTCTAAGAGCTTAACAGCTGTTCTCCCCAGTCTCTCGTACCCTCTGCCCCTTACTCCCTCTTCTTCCCCAAAGCTCAAACCTAAGGGTGACCCCTCAGTCCTGGAAGTAGAAGCAGTGATGAGTGCAGCTTTACCACAGGCAGTTGGCCTTCAATGGTAGGCAAGTCCCCTACTTCTCAATTTTGCCTGTTGAGCAACAGTATCGTACCAAAGTCAGCCTACCTTGGCCATGGTGTTGGTCAGAGATGTTCCTGTCTCTGTACCTCAGCAGAAAAGGGAACAGCTGCCCCGGAGATGGCAGAGAAGTGAGGAAAAAGTGATGCTCTAACTGGACCACTTCCAGCTTTATCTCTGAGCAAATAGAAAATCAAAAGAATGATGGAGTAATTGAAAAGGACACATTCAGATAAGTTTCCCCTGTGAAACTTCTCTTATTAGTTCTGACATGCATGTCTAGTTGCCAGCTCACAAGCTGCTCTGCTGTTTTTTACTGCTTTGAAGTTAGGTCTTTCTGCCCAATGGCACTCCCCACTCCTCTGCCCAACAGTTGGCAGCCTAGAGTGAAAGTCTGGCTTCTTCCCTAGTCTGCTCTGATCTCCTTTGCTTCTGGTAGCACTGTTTTCCTTGGGTTGCTCTCTGTAAACCTTCTTCTACCACTTAGAGAGGTGGGGCAGGTTGTCTTAGTGGTTACAGCCATACATGTATCTGTCCACTCCTTAGTTCCTTCACCATCATTCTTGCTTTGTGGCTTTATCAAATATGCAGATAGTTCTTTAAATGTGTTATTGGAGATGTCCATTATATACAATTGCCAGAATTGAATGTTTCTGCTCAGGATAAATGCAGAGAAGAGATTATTCTCTTAGGGAATAAATGATAGGCAGATGTTATAATTATAAAATTAAAAGTGCCCTAGGAAATCGTCAGAACGGAGTGCAGATGCTAATTTCACAGTCCCCAGGTATGCACAGAACAGATGATGAAACACTTCAGATACCTGCAGAAGAGAATAAAGAAGTGAGAATTACTTTGGCAAACTGTGAGAGGTGAGTAGTGTTAAACTTACGATAGAGTAAGAGAAGGCTGATTGCTATAAGTCTCTTCTGGACCTTAGGAAAAATGGATTTTATTTCTGTCTTATCTGTAAAAGTACCCTTTGTTCTCTCATGTGGTAGGAGAGAAGGGATGGGGAGCAGGTTTTCTGTGTGTGTCTCTGTGAAAGAACAGTTCCTGCTCCAATGGTTCAGTGTGAGGGAATGCAAGCCTGTGCTTTCCCCAGGGATGTACATCACTTTCTGCTGTTTTACTTTTCCATGATGTTTTTAGCATATTTATTGAGTCAAGGAGTAGGGAATGGGAGATGTCAAGAATGATGAAGTTCAGTGCTCTGGACTGTTGAGGAGAGGTCACAGGGGTCCCATCTGTGCCAACAGTTTCATGCACACTGGAGCACTAACCGCAGGAATGATTTCAGTCTGTCTGACCCATAGGCACATTCTTCTCCTGGGAAATGTAGGTTCCAGTCTGCAGAGGCAGGAGAAGGACATTTGTCTTGTCTCCTTTGTGATCCTGAACACCTGGGTGGAAGCCTCTTCACTTTTCATTTCTATTGCCTTGTTCTCCAGTATCAGTGGGCTGAAAAGAATCTTCTCTTGCTGCAGTTATTGTCTTTTCAGCGGTGGCAGAAATTCTCCTTTCCCCACATTTTTCACCTACCCCATCCCCTCATTTTATTCTTGGCTCTGCAAAAGCGCGATTTATTGCGTGAGTAGACACTGTGAAGATGAGATATATTGTGAAAAATTGCTGAAAATTAGTAGCAAGAATTGTAAGATGGATTTCACTTATTTCCCTGTAACAGTGATACATGATCTATTACACCTTGGCTTGGGCTCAGTTTAACTGAAGCTAATGGGAGACTTCCTGTTGACATATGTAGTCTTTGGATCAGACTTGTGGAGTTTTGGCACTTGTCAAGTGATAGCTAAATCTCAGCAAGTCTTGTGGCATAAAGGATTCTATTCAGATCTGTCACTGAGCGCCTGTTCCATTCCTTTCATCTTCTCATCTGCTCTATTCAAGTTCTTGTGCTGCTCTTGTTCCAGTAGTGCCTGAGTGCCCTCCAATGGTGCTCGTGCTCCCACAAAGAGATAATAGTGATACCTGCCTGCTTCAGAGGGCTCCTTTCTGCTCTGCTTCATTTCCCTTCCACCTTGCAGACAGTCTGATTGTACCCTGTGGCTATTCCTACTCTCTTGTCAGCTTCAGAAAGGAAGAAAGAAGTCATTAGAAACCGACAAAAAATGTTAATTATATCATAAATCTCTGAAAAGAACAGCATTTTAGCAGTTTATTCTGATTTGAGCATGTGGCACTGCAGCTAAATCTGCTTTTCTTTTTCCTCCGAGTCTCTGAAAGCTGGGAAAAGATGGAGGAGACAGCCTGGATTTGCCGCAGCTATCCACAGCAATGAGTGAATGCAGATTCAGCATTTAAGCCCTAGACCTAATCAGAACAATAGTTAAGCAAATGCTGAATTAATATTGTGAAGGAAAAACAGTTTTTCGTTAGGCTAAAATACGTGTGTTTGCATGCCTTTCCCCCTCGTCGGGGCTGGATTGGCAGCACTGGCACTGAGCTGTGAGCTTGAAGCCTCTCCTGCCCTCCTGGCTGCTGGGAGCACCTCTGCAGGGTCTGTGGGTGTGCTTCCATCCTTCTGCTTCCCTTCCTCCAGACCCAGTTTCCAAGTGCAGCCAGCTCCCGGTACAGGGGAGAGAAGAGGGTTAATCCGATCCTTTTATCTTGCCCTTTGTCTAATTAAAACCACAACAAATGGCACAGTTTAGGTTTAAATGTAATTGTGTTTAATGAAACATTAAGGGCAATTAAAGGAGTTACCGTGGCAGCCTCTCTATACCCTCTAGGGTTATAATAGTCTGATGAAGTGCTCTTATTGGCTCTCTTGGCAGGGGGCTGTTAATTGCATTAGAAACTGATAGTGGCTTTCTTTTAATACTGAAGTTTCTCTGGGTATCCGACTCAGGGCTCTCCTGTGTGACCAGTCATGGGATGACAGGGCTGGGACTGCAGCATCCCCCCCCCCCCTTGGCAGAGACCCCAGCTCTGGTCAGGGTGGCTGTTGGGGCTGGGGGACACCCAGTGAAGCCCTGAGGTCCCCTCCTGCCTTAGTTTTATTACTATCCTGGCTTAATCGTTAATAGGAGGCAATACTCACATTATTTCCCCCAGGAAAAGCTGGGTTGGTATGGTTAGGTTAATCTGAAAGCTGCCTGCACAAGAGACACTTAATGTTTAAACCCTGATTATTCGTGCCCATAATATGCTATGTATTTCCTAACAATCTCATACTCCTTTAATTAAAGAAGGTCTCAGCACCTAGAGTTGACGACCGGAGTTTTTTTGCCTACAAGAAATTTCCATCTTCCTCTTCAAAACACAGCCTGAATGCAAAGCCAGTTTCTTATGCTTCAGGACTCTGAGTCATGCCTGACTCATGCAGTTTTTACAAACGCAGCTGGGAGCTGGCATGGGTGAGGTAAACTGAGGCAGGGTGAGTGTGGGCAGCCCCCAGTGCAGCAGCTGGAGCTGCTGCTTTGTCTGTTGCGTGTCCAACTGGAAGCCACGGCTTAAACCCAAGGTTAACTGCTGCCTTTGGAGCGCAGTGTGGGCCTGAAGCAGCTCCGTGGCAGCAAGGCTGCCTTTGCATCCCTGACAGCATGACTGCTCTGTAAATCTTAGTAAGAGATCTCATAGCAGCACGAGTCCCCCAGAGACTGGGAGGGGAAGGGAATGATATATGAGGGAAACCTGTCTCCAGAGTCCTGCCATCTATTTCTCAACTCTTAAGAAAATGTTGCCACCAAGCTGTCTCCATTTATCTCAAGTAAATATGGAGAGAAACTTTTAAAATGAGAGGCTTTTATTTTTTTTTTCCCAGCAGTGGTTATTTTTAACACCAAAAGCTCTTTCTTTCCTCAGCACATTTTTCCAGTTGTGCTGTTGTTTATTTCAGAAAGCACCTTCTCGTCTCTGCCTGCTTCCTGCCCCACTCAGGTGCTTCCTGGGGCAGGGGGGAGTGCTGCCATTTATCTGCACTCTCAGTGCCTATGGTGATGCTCCAACCTCACCACAGCCACGAGGGCTGACGGTCTCTTATCACCATTGTGCAGATGAGAAGCCAAAGCCTGTGGGAACCTTTGGAGCTGATGGCTCTCATTTAGAAAACCTGTGGTCAAGTAGGAGTTGCATCTAGTTTGCTTTTCTTGAGAAGCAGGGAGTTGTGAATTTGAAGTGATGGTTGCACTTTTCAGTACTTTTGGTGCTTCCCTGACCAACCTTGATATCGTGCTTGCAGTGGTTGTGCTGAGCACCTGGGGATACAGAGATTGCTGGTGACCAAACTCTACTTCAATCTACCTTGGCCTCAGTGATGGGATGCAATTGGAAGGACTGTGATGTTCTTCCTCTTTGCCAGCACTGAGATGGACAAAGAGGCACATTTAGGGCTGTCAGTATTCTCTGTTGAAAAGGACTTTTCCTCCAAACCCCAGAATATTCTGGAAGTGTTCCTACTTGAGTTTTCTGTTACTTTTTTTTTTTACAAACTTGTGGTTGCTGGGTGTCTACATATGATATCACCTTTGCCTCTTGGTCCCTGGCAGCAAGAAACCAAGGAAAACATTATTAACTGAAGATTTTTGTGTTGCAGCCCTTAGAGTCTGCCCTGGGATGCTGCTTGGTAGGTTCTGTGGGGAGCCTGCCTGTGTTTGAAGAGATGTTTGGGACAGCAGTATGGAGATGGTCTTCCTCTCCCTCATTCTTTCTTGCTCAAGACAGTTTTGTGGCAGCAGGGAACTTTCTCTCAGGGCAACTGTTCTTGCCCTTTGCTTTGCACAGTTTAAGAGGCTCCCCTTGATGTCTCAGTGATCACTCCTGCTTTAAGGAAGCTGTAGAGATTTTTGTTTCTGTATTTCTTTTTTTTCCTTCTTTTTCCTGGGGCTAGAAGCCTGTTGCACAATTCCTCATGCTTTGACTGCTCAGATTTTTCAGTGCAGAATGCTTCCCAGCTTCTCCCTGGACCATCACTGTCCTGTAGAACAGCAAGCATACAGAAAGGGAGAATAAAACCACCCACCTCCTACACTGGGCACGCTGAGTGCCATCATCACACAACCATTCTGTTTCTGAAAATGCCCAGTTTCCTCTACATGCTTTTACAGCAGTGCTGCGGGGATGGGGCATTCATGCTACTTAAATAAAGCATAATGATTTAAGTTTAATTTAAACAATAAAATGGCTATTAAACAAGTTATGCATTGACCACCTTACCATGCCCTCTAGCGCTAATTCTGATTAAGTGTCTTTATTACTTGGCTCAGTTGGCCTTTTTTAAACGACAAGGAAACACTTGATAGCACGAGTGCGAACTCCTTTCCTCTTGGCAATTATCTCCCTTCCCTACTGAGCTGTGCAGGAGGAGGGAAGAAGTGGGGGAAGGCAAAGGGAGAGCGCATTGGCCAGGGGAGAAATCCAGCAGCACCTGATCCGTTTATCACATAGATGTGCCATGGTGAAGGCTTAATGGAGATTTAAATAATTCAGAGTGCTCAGCCCCGCTAAAGCTGTATAATGAGCCTTCTGCACTGCGAGCTGCTGCTCGGCTGAGCATACGAGCAGGGAGGTCGCGTGGTTTTTTCATGCATAATTAAAGAGATAAAAGGGGATTTAGAGCAACAGTGTTACAATGAAGCATGCGGACAGAGGCTTCGTTTGTATTTAACTTGGAAATGCCAAACTGTTGTTGACTTGCAGAATGAGCTTCCCTATTTCCTCTTATTTCTTTTGTCTTTTTCCCCTATTCCTTGCTGTCCTGCCCCAGCTCCCCTCTGTCCCTCGGTTGTCTTTGGGGGTGATTCACAGTGGTAATTATCTCCAACATCAGGACAAAACTCTCAGTCATGTGGCTCTTGAAGGTCTTTGCTGAAGCAACCAGACATGAACTGAGAAGCCTTTTCCAGCATCTCCCATCTACTTTGTTCCTGTCAAAGGGAACCAGGTTCAGATGAAGAGATGGAAGGGCGAGCAGGGAAAATCCTGGGGCCAGCTGTAGGGTTCCTCAATGCTGCCATCTCAAGTCAACAGGAGGAGAAAATGGCTTTGTGTTGTCCTCTTCCCAGTGATGGTGGTGGGGTTAGAAAAGCTAAACTGGTTTTAAGGTTGATAGACAGTGGTCTGGAGAATGGGATTTTGACAGTTCTTCTGTAGGGTACATGGATCAGTGCATCAGGAGGTCCTTTCTGGCTTTTGGTCTCTAACAACCTCAGCAGGGGCTGTAGGGTGCTGTAGCAGCTCCTGGCTGAGCCCTGTGCAGATGCACATCCCTCTGAGCTCTCCTGTAATCCTCATTTTCTCTGTAAAATTCAGAGCTGTGAGTGCAGTGCAACCATGACCACAAACTGCTCCACCCTGTTACCCTTTGTCCCTTGTATGTTGAACTCATTTTATCTTCAAGTAAACATGAGAAGGAACCCGTGGCCATGATACACACTGCGGTGCCATGCGTTTGTTACAGGGTGGGAAGGGGAGACGCTGAGGCATCCCGTACAGCCACTGTAATGGGAACATCCATCTTGTCGCCATCAATGCACGCGCTCCATTTAGGAATTTCGAAAACACTTCTGTCGAATATCGCTCTCTGTGCAATCCTGTTAGTGGGGCTGATGAATGGAGTCTCAAATTAAGACCGATCCCTCTGATAACCACAGTGCTGTAGGAGAGTCATCTGCTCAGCCAGAGCTATTTATTATATTTGATTAACTGGGATGGCAATCTTCACAACCCACTGTAAATTGTATTAGGGGCACTCTGAGGCCCAGAAATGCAAATGAGCCTTCCCAAAGCACATATGCATCCATATAGTTTCTCTTAGCAAATGGGTAATTTCCTCCTGCTCGTTGCAGCGGTGTTTTGAGAGCGATGTTGGAGCCTTCGAGGGGAGGGAGAGAAACGTGGGGACTCTGCTGAGAAAGCAAAGAGGAATTAATCTGGGTTGGTGGTATGAGACACTCCAACTTGCACAGGAGCACCAACCCCTCATTTTCTGTTTGCTGAGATCCTGCATGGCAGCAGCTCTGGCAGATATTTTGGGAACACTGGGCTTTCTCCCTCCCAGCTGTTAGCCTGCATGCTACAGGTGTTCCCAGCCAAATGGGAGCATGGGATGGCATTGGCTGTGGCTGGTAATGCTGGAGATGCTTCCTATGAGATGTGCCAGCAGACACAAAGATGGGACAGGCCCTTCACTGCTTTTTTTTTTTTTTTTTAACCCCTCTCATGTGCAACTTAAAAAGTGCTAACAAACAGCACTGGTGGTGGTTTGCTTCCTTCTTCTGGCCACGTTTCATTTTATCGTTTTCATAAGGGCTCAATTTTTGCATCGTGTACTCATTTACTAATACGTGCTATATAACATTCTGCTATCTTCTGATCTGTGGGTTAGGTTCATCACAGCTGATTATTGATTGCTCTGTTTTAATAAACCCCTTATTAAGCGTTAATAAAGCTTTTACAGGATAATGTTGATATAAAATATGAGCTTAAATCCCAGTACCTGTTCAGTCAGTTTCCTATAATATTTCTTTTCTTTTGATGCCTTTCTCATTGAGTGCTTCTTCAGGATTTCTACTGAGCCAAGCTGCTGTGATGGTGCATGGCTACAAGGAATCCTTAACAGAGCTGGAGGTGCCTGGCAAGGAATTTGAATCTTCTTCAGCAGTTTAAAAAAATTTCTCAACATGTTGAATGAAAATCTTATCTGGCCATGATAAGAATCCCTCGGTCCCCATAATATAATGTAGTTTGTTTCTTGCAGCCTTGCAAATGCTTTTGTTATCTTTGCTTTGATTATTTTTTTTTTCTTCTCTGCATCGCTTTGATTTTTTTTTCCCCTCTTCTCTTTCATCGTTGTTTCTTGTAAATCCTTCCCCTGGTATAGATTAGTGTAGGGATGAGTGATAGATGCTGTCAGTAACGGGAGCTAATTTTACCCCTGATAATGGCTCTGTGATTTATAATGACTTGGCTGTGCTGCTGCAGACGTGCCCAGGGCCATCCTTCTGCCTGTGCTCAGCTCATGGGGCAGCACGGGCTCCAGCTGCACGGGAGCGTGCTTGGTGCTGGCAGACTGCTGTGCAGGGTAGGATCTCTGCAGGTGCTTCTCACCCTTTCTGGTATGCTGTGATGCCAGGCCTCTCGTTCTGAGCTGCTGTTTGTAAATGCTGCATATGGAGCGCTGGGACTCTGCCATGCCCACCTCGCTGAGACATCTCTGCAATTGCTGGTGGCTGTGTGACCCCATGAGAGTGTCTGCAGCTTCTCCTGTCTGTTTGTCTTGTGCTGCAGAGAGGGAGAGGTGTCTCAGGCCATTGACAAAGGCTGTGCCCTTTGTTTTTTTTGTTGTTGATTTTTCCTACTGTGATTCAAACAAGAATTCGAGAAGACCCTGGAATTCCTGTAGACTAAGGTGTTTTACTGATGTCCTTTGCATTTTGCTTTCTGCCTTTAGATGCTCCTCCTGTCTCCCCAAATACATGAGATTTTTCCTTTGCACCAATGCCATTCGCTGGCACCTTGGTCCCTTCTGCAGGTGATATTTTGACATCCATGGCAGTGATTGAGTGCATCCAGTGATGTGGCTTACCCTGGTGCTGTTCTCTCATTGCTACTGGTGAGGCAGAGGTAGGACATCCCTTTTCATTTGAAGGATTTCAGGTGTAGCGAGGTTTACTCTTCATGGAAGTGTTACTAGTTAGAGAGGTGGAGGGAGGATGATTGTTTAAAAAAAAAAAAGCTGCAGCACAGCTGTTCCAGCCCCGTTTCATTAGGGGCTTGGAGCAGCTGACTTCCTCTGATTGCTGGTGATTTTCTCAATTACAGCTGGAGAGAAACAGGGTGGCTGCGCTGCAGATGCCATCTGTGAGGCCAAGTCTGCTGGTACTTGCAGAGGTGCCATGCACTGAGCCTGTGGCAAGGCGAGCTCTGGCTATGAAATAGCCTCTGTCTGCTGGAGTCTTTGGGTGTTAATTCAGTGCAGCTTTGCTAATTTCTGGTGTGGTATTGCTGATCTGTGTATGTATGGGCTAATTCCTCATTAATAACTATTTCAGCCATTTTTCTCTCCTGCCTTCCCTACCGACTTCTGCCTGTAGCTTGGAATTATATTCTTTATCTCCTTTCCTTTTTTTTTTATGTTGTCTCTTGTATTTTCAATCAGAACTTCACAGGTAGCTAAAAAGAAAATCAAGAATCTGCCAAAACATTCATCATGTCTTTTCTTCTCAGAATGGCATTAGCATTCAGGCCTGTTTCAGGGCCTGCACATCGGAAATTATGCAACCCAGAGATGGGAGATTGAAAAGTCCTGTGAACACTGGTTTGAATTTTTAACCAAATTCCTGTCAGCTGCATTTCTTCCTTTTATATGTTTTCCTTCTATTAATATTCTAGTGAATGAGTTTACAAGAAACAATGAATTTTAAACAAAGCTTGGAAGACTTTTCCAGAGAATGTACTTCAAGTCATAAATGTGAATATATTCCCTGGGCTCCAAGTGAACCTGCCATTTGCGGAGCAG
Source organism: Phasianus colchicus (assembly GCF_987193195.1). Taxonomy (NCBI): domain Eukaryota; kingdom Metazoa; phylum Chordata; class Aves; order Galliformes; family Phasianidae; genus Phasianus; species Phasianus colchicus. The sequence continues at coordinate 11,276,835 of NC_143453.1, read as the reverse complement.
ACGCGTGATGTTCATTCCTACATCTCAGATCAGCCAGAACAGCCTGCATTTTGAATCTTTCCAAAAAGCAGCTTAGGAGGAGAAAGATGTCATTTTTTCTGTTTTTGACTAGTAAAAACAAACAAGGAAAACTCAAAAAGCAGGGGCAGAATGCAATGAATGGTTTCTGGGTGCAGATTTTTCACTGCACTCGGCATGGGCACAAGGTGTGAGGGAAGTGGAACTTGGCAGTGCAGTATGAAAGGGAGGAAGGTCACAACCTCTAGAGCCTTTCATGTTTGTGTAGGCTGTTCAAATTGAGCCAAAGGGTTTAAGTTAAATGAGCCTGAAAAGCCCAGCTCTGTCCTGAGTACTGCCTGTCTTTGCTAATGCTGCCCTCTATTCACAAGCTTGGGTGACTTTGCCGACTCATCCCTTTTATGCTCCATCAGCTGAACATCCAGGTGGTGCTTGAGGTCTGGTTTGTCTGAGTAACAAAAGGAGGACTGCCTTGGCAGGGGAAGGAAGCTTTGTCAAAAGCAATGGAACTCATTGGGTGTCTTCTCCTTGGTCTACGTGGGCACTGATCTGTCTCTGGGTTCTCTTGGTAGCTGGGCCCTGAGAGCTGAGACCATCCTGCTCCTGCCTGATGCTCCTGATGCTGCCTCATGTCTTCCTCCCCAACAAGAGCAAGGGGAGGTGGTGACGGTAGAGCTGGCTAGGAAATGGAAAGAGGATATTGCCTATTTGCACCAAGAAAGTACACGGTTTAACCAAGTGTCCTGTTAGCTGTAGCCTAAGGAACAGTGGCAGTTTCATGTAATGGCTTCAGAGGGGTTGCATCACCTCTACCAATACCTAATTTTCTGGGGCTTTTTCTTCCAGCTTTTCTAATGCCCAGAGTGAGACAGCTAAAGAAGCTGAAAAATAAATACAGTGAATTTATCAAAAGAGAGACACAGTCTGTCTATCACCCGCAGCAAAACGCATGGAAAATGAAATGGTTCTTGTTGGTATTTTGTGTAAGTCTTCTTGAACCTATCAGCGCTTACCATGGGCATTAATTTGATGAAGCACAACTTGGTCGCAGCTTCACTCATTAAAAACCTGTCTTAATACCCTGACAGTTTCTAGGATGCACTGATAGTTCTTCCTGCTTTTAGAAGGCAACGAGAGCACTCCTTTCTCAAGCAAACCTGGCCCGGTTTTGTGAGTTTCTGGGTGACGTACAAAATGAAAAGCATGTTATTGCCAGCAGGGGTGTGCAGCTGCAGCTCCTTCTGGGAGAAGTGCAAACTGGGCTGGCGGTGCTGGCTCTGCTGCCGATCCCCAAGGATTGCCCTTACTGGTTTTCACTGTAGTTGTTTCTTGATGAGCTAAAGAGCGTGCGGTTAGACTTTTCTACTTGGTTTTCATTTTCTTTCTACAAAGGAACAGTTTGTGGGTTCTACATCCTGTCTTTTCACCGCAAGTTTGTAACGGATTGGTGTGGGGAGCCAGCATCCCCAAAGGCGCTGCTGAATGAGAACCTGAAGTTACTGCAGTGCTGTCCTGGTCCACAGGTGTTGGAGCCATCACCTGGGAAACCTTAGTTTCCAAAGGTCTCCTAAGACAATTATGTCTTTCCCTAGGGCACAAGGTATCTGAAATGATCAAGGGTCTAGCTCAGAGGCTTGCTGGGGAAGAAAAGCTGCTAAAAGCTGGCTTGTTCAGCTGAAGGTAGAGGTCACCACCTTTGAGACAGAGAAGGCAGTGGGGCTGCCTTTCTTGCAGCTTGGAGTTAAACGCAGGAGGATTTGGGTTTGGACGTAACAGGACTGTGTCCTTCACGAGAACAGAAGCATGAAAACTAGACCAAGCCCATGGGATCCAGAGCAGAGGCTCTGGTTTCTCCCCCCATTGCTTTCCCAGGCTGCTCTAGCTGTTTAAAAACAGACCACAGAGAAGCAATGGGAAAGTTGTGTGGGATCAAAGGTTTCCTCTGCTTCAGGAAAGAGTTACTGATGAATCTTTATGGAAACCAAATCTTTGTAGCTTGTGTGGGTGGCTTTTGGGCACCCCCTGCTTCCTCTGCTGTAACTGCAGCCTGTTTCCAGGACCAACAGCTTCTGCAGCATGAAGGCTGCACTCAGAATTTCCCTTTCCAAGTTCCATTGGCTTGCTTATCTGAAATCAGCGTGTTTCCTTATGAGCTGGAAATTAGAGAACTTGCTGCTTTTTTTTTTCTTCCTTTTTCCTTTTTCTAGCAAGTGGACACAACCTGTGCTAATACAGCACAGTCTCAGGCTGATGCCATTAGATTTGATTTGCCAGGGAGCTGGGAGCTGCACTGCTTTGAAGGCAGTGGTTGCACTATCATGTCAGAAGGTAATTAAATAGACCCCAATTCTTTTAATTACTGCTCGCTCCTTGATACATGGTTGCCTACAAGGGTGAAGTGAAGGGTATGGAAATAATCGCTGACAGATCCCAGCTGGAAATATGCAGCACCTCGGATAAACATTGAAACGAAGGCGCTGCACACAATCCAGTAGCTCAGCCTTACAATTACTGTGAAATCTGTCTAAAGAGATTGGGGCATGGAATTGGAAAACACAGCAGCCTTTCTTCTCTGAGCACAGGCACTGTCTCCAGGGAGCGGGATGTAACACAGGTTTCGGTGATTGTGATCAGAGGCGTACCTAATGTACAGGATCAGTTTTGTTGTTGTTGGCAGGAAACTCGAGGCGGAGGCGAGGTGAAATAAGCAGATTAGTGTGATGCTGCTCACTAGGCAGGGGCAGCAAGGTGAAGAAATGCAGAGACCTTGCAGCTTATTAGCGATACAGGCTCACCGTGATGTCCCTTTTCATCGTCATGCCAACAGGGCTGTGATGCGAAGGCAATGGAGGAGCTCTGCTTTGGGTCTCTGCTTTGCTCTGCCTGGAGTCTGTAGCTGGAAGAAGCAAGCTGGCGCCAGATGCTGCTGTGTATCCAGTGAGTCAGCTGAAGGAGCAGCTTTGTTGTGTACCTGTGCTGCCTTTGATGTGATTGCTATTCTTCGCAAAAGGCAGAAACAGGAGGCTTCTCAGCCTAAAAGCACTTCAGAAGGTGTTTGGAGGTGTTGGACCATGGAGCCAAGTGTTTGTTGACAAGGCACAAATGTACCTAAAGCACCTTCCTGAAGTCAGACAGGTATTTTATGTTGCTGCTTGTTGCCTCACAATTGTGCTGAAGTTCCTAGAAAACCATCAACTGCCACTAACTGTGTATATTTCTGTTGTGGAGCTGGTGAGGATGTGAGGCAGGGAGGCAGCAGAGTGGCAGCTAGAACAAATATTTCAAAGATATAACCAAAAGCACCTTAGTGCAAGTAGCTGAGGGGTGAAGCTTGTTTGTCTGGGAACCAGTTCCACTTTATTAACTTCCTCTTTATCTGTCATTCTGCTTCTGAAAGATCCCTCAATACCTCACGGGGTTAATAAACCAGGAGTGGAGGCAGGAGGCTTCACTTTGAGCCCTGTGCGATGTATGGCTGGGGAAGCTGCTGACTGTCAGGCATCTGGAGGGCAGTGCAGCAGAAGATGCCAGCAGAGAGCTGCGAGCAGCTCACCTGCTCCCATGTGTTCAGGGGCACCAGCTGCAGGGCAGCCTGGAGACAAGTCTGCCACAGTTAGGGCAATACATTGGTATGAAAGATGTGAGACTTGCTCATTCTTTGGTATAAAGGATTAGGCCCTGCTGAAAAACTCCTCTGCTGTGTTGCCCTCTGCTGAAGAAGCTTCCTGATGGAAAAGGTTGTTTCGAGCCCTGTTCTGGGCTTTGGGGCTTGTGGGATTAAAATAGAACAATTATTCTGGGCTGACCTCTCTCCCATGCCTATTTTTCAGAAGCACTGTTTACTACTATGATACTACATACACGGATCCAAAGGAAACTTCTGTATCCCAAAATCTGTGGAACCACATCAGTTTACACTTGCTGGTGATCTCAGCCAGTGTTTATGTATTTTCCTAGCTTTCACTTTAAAACTGATCTTTCAGAAGCTGACTTGTTAGCTAAAGAAGCAGCAATGATCTTTAACAATGCTATTACACTGTTCAAGATAGCACTTTTATTGATCAGTGTCCTTAATGCAACAGATGGAATGTGGCTCAATTTTTTTCTTTATTTCTATGCCTCTCACCTTGCTGTCCAAGCACTTGGTGTGTGACAAGCATTCTTACTTATCAAAACCTGTTGTCATGCCACCAGCTTGTCGTCTGCCTACTGCTATTAAGGACTGAGAGTAGAGCTTCCCAATTGCAACTGGGTTTGTGTGAGCAGCATAAGGATGAAGGTGGTCAGGTAACTTCTGTTGCTGTCTCAAAGCAGACAAGAGGATGAAGAGTGAATAGAACAATGAGGGGGGAAGTTTATGTCCCCTTTCCTTACCAGTGGAGTGGAAAATTGTTTGGGATAAGTAAAGAAAATAAGATTAGATCATCTTGTTCTCTTCCCCATATCTGCTGTTACAGAACTCATCAGTTTGAGTGGAAGAATGATTTATCATGTCTGGGCCTGAGTCTACCCACAAGCTAAATGAGCTTAATAACATCTCCGCCGAGGTCCTCGTGACTTTGTGATGCTTTAAAAGAGCTTTGAGGTCTTCAGATGATCGCACAGCATGGGAGCAAAGTGCTACTGCCTTACAGCTGCTAAGTTTCTTCTGCATTTGGCTCCGAGGACTCTCAATTACTTCAAGATGCTGAGATATGAACACGTTCTTGTCAGAAAAGACGTGCTATGTATCCTCTCCAGGAACACACATCAGCAAAGCAGGGCTGTGCTTTGGGTTAGAAGCCATGACTAGAGTGTGATTAGGCCTTCCCCACTAGCAAAGCATTATGATGGTGCTGAAATTAATGGATTCCTTGGGATCTTGGCATTTTTTATTTTTTTTTTCAAACACTTCCTCCTCAGCCATTCAGAAAGCAGCACACATTTGCCCCTGTTCCTTTCCTGCTCTATAGACAAGGTTTTTGGCTTTGATGGTTTCTGCTTAATGACTTCTTCATGCTGCTTAAAGGGTTTTTGTGCCATAGGTTAATACACATTAATGTAGTTGTGGATTTGTACCACAAAGGCTTCTGTTCTCAGCCCTGGCCTTTGCACAGCCTGTCTGAGTAACTCTTAAATGGTCTCTGGTGAGTTGTGAGCAAACGAGCTCTTCTGACTTCTCCAGATCTGAGGCCAGGCCTGCGAGGAGCAGCACCTTGCTGTAACACTGGGGTCCCCTTTGAGGGGTCTGAGGTGGAGACTCATCTCTGTGGTGAAATACCAGCAGTGAATTACAGAGGCCGTGTAACCTGGGGAGAGTGAACAGGCACTTACTGGCCTACTGGATACAGCAGTCAAGTTCTTGAGACCGGAGGCTGTGATGACATGTCCTCTCTCAAGCAGAGAGAAAATAACTGCTCATTCATTGTAAAGCTCTTGTCAGCACATCTTATAACACTGGCAGGCTCCATCTATTTTTCTTTCTCTTCTTATCTTGTTTTTTCCTCCTCCTCTCCTTAAAGTTTTAATCTCTCTGCAGGGAAGATGCTACCTGGTGCTGAAGTGCCAGCTTCTTCTCCAAAGGGAACCTCTTTCTTTGATAGCCTTGCTGTACACAGGAATATCTGCCTGCAGGTTGGGCAGTGATGTGCAGGCACATTCCGGCTGGTCTCTTAGCTTGTGACTCTTTAAGCTGTTTCTTCATTTAGGAAAGGTGTACAGAGTGCTGGGGGGACTGAAGCAAAAAAAGCGAACCTAAGAGTTACAGATTGCTTTCAGAAAATCTTGTCCTTGGTCTCTTGCTTCTGGCAGCAGAGACAAGATTTTCTTTCCCATGCCACCAGCTGACAGAAGTAAATGGGGACTGTGCAGAAGTAGCCTGGGGAATGGTAATTTCATATTTCTGCTCTAGAAGAGCCTCTTGGATGGGGACCAGGGATTAGTCACACTTATCATCCATCTGTCTTTAGTGCAATAACAAACTCAGCAGAAGCTCAACCTGGCTCCAACCAGCCTCGGTTATAAAGTGCAGCAGTGGCACCGCTTGGCAGATCTGCTGCTGGGGCAGCCATAAGGATCCCACTGATGATGATCTGCTGGGAATAATTTGTTTGTGGAGAAATTATTTAAGCCACTTCATTGAGATCCTATTGGATTGTCTTCTAAAGTGACAAATCCGCCCCTGTTTGACTGGAAGCATATCTGCATTGAATGGTGAGGGAGTATGGCCCTTAGTTTGATTCTGATAACAGGGTAGCTGTAAGCAGCTGATAAATCTAATTTTGTGCCATTTGGTTTGTTTGATTTGAATTTCAGTAGTGTAAGGCTCTATATCCAAGCTTTATTCACACTTCTGCACCTACAGCTCCTTCCCACAGGCTCCCCAGAAGAACCCTGTGAAACTTGGACCTCTTCTCCCAGTTCTTGGTTTTTCACGGCTCGCTTTTGCAGCACAGCTTGGCCAGAAGACCTGAGTTCCAGGGACACAAAGTTAGCAGCCCTCAGAAGCTAGGTGTTGAAAAGGGAAATGCAAATACGTGGAAGAAAGCATGCAAAGTGGAGATGGCTTCTAGAGGAAGACAGCAATCCCTAGAAAGTAAATGGAACATGATTGATTGTTGACAGATCTGTTCAATAACAGAACAGCAAGCAGCTGCTGGCTTGCCTGCCCTGGGTCCCTCTCAGAAGCAAGCAGTCACTGCATTACTATCTGTTTGCTGCTGGAAATCCAGTGGGACACAGCAGGGCTTCTGGAGAGCAACCTGGCACTTGGGAAGTGTTGTCTTCCCCCTGCTTCAAGCTTTTTTTCTGTAAATATGCCTCTTTTCCAAAGAAACTTTCCTTTGTAGCACAGCATCCATGTGGCTGTAGTGACAAGCACTGCATACTCTGCAGGGGGAACTGAGGCACAGTTAGTCACAAGGATATGAAGGCTATGTAAAGGCGATAAGCATCTTATTACAGTGTTTATTTTGGTCAAAAGTGACTTGGTTGCTGGGATTAAGTCTGAAGACGGAGCACTGTCACAACTTGTTCTTTTCCAGAGCTGTGCCAAGTCCCATTTCTTTCACCATGGGCAGTTTCAAACAGGAAATCTCAATATAGTTGTGTCTTGGGTGACAGCCAGTTTATTTCAGATCCCCGGTCTGTAATGAGCATTAACTGCTTTACATGTTTTTCTTGAAACAATTACTGCTGATCTTCCAGGCGGTGCCAGGAGGTGCAGGCTGACCCCGTGCCTTGGCAGTGGTGGCTGCAATTTGTGCTCTGCTGACCTACAGCCTGGCAGCTTTGACCAAGTGCATAAGTCATGCAGGGGAGTCTACAACTCCAACACCGAGCTTATTAAAAGGCCCCTGAATTAAAAGGTCAAAATTCACCTTTGCTGACTTTTACATTGTGTCCTCAAACGAAGGAGAAGCTTCTATTGGGAAGCTGCAAAGCTGCATGAGGAAAAATAGTTGTGAAAACTGTAAGAGCTCTTCGGCTTTTTCTTTTCTTGTGCCCTTTTTGCTTTCCTGCAATCACCAAGCTGATGATGTTGGTATATTTAGATGAGGAATTTCTTAATTTCCGTTCCACAAAATTTCACCTGCCAACGCTGCTTTTTTCTTGTAATATTATATCGCCTCACAGTGGCTCCTTGGGTAATTTTAGCCCTAAATGCTGAAGCATGCCTTCTGCAAAAGCTGGCCTTCTTTCAAGAAACTGCCTTCTTCTGGTTTTTAAGGTGAAACCAACAGAAGAAAATGTTATCTTTTCCTCTAGTGCTTGGTGTAATTGGAAATGTTTCTGTGCTCATAGCCGGATGGAGGATGTTTGAATTACAACCAGACCCTGCTTGCATTTCTGACTGCCTCTCAAAGAAGCAATAGTTCACACTTAGCTTTAGTGACAAGCATCCATGGATTTTTTTTTTTATTATTTTTTCAGATGGAAAATCTGTATTCTTATGCCTCTTTAACTTCAGAGCATTTTCCTTCTGAATGTGGTTTACTTTCATAATTGTGAACCCTTCTTGTCACAAAAGGACAAAGCGCATCCTGTCTACCTGCTGTCTGTAGCAGAATTGCAGTGGAGGAACTGCTTGGAGTGGCTCTGGTGGAGAAATGGGTGTCAACCAATAATCTTTTGTTCTGAGAAACACTGTGTTAATAACATAGTAAGAAAGCAAGGGCCACTCACTATTTCCAGCTCTGCTCCCACGCAGGACAGCTTGCATGGCACAAGCAGGGGCTCCTCAGAAGAAAGAGATTTTCTGTGGCTCCCAGTTCATCCAGTGATGGGGAAGGTGAAAGAGAGGCAGCTTAAGCATTCAGCTTTCTGCTGTGCACCTCCAGGGAGAAAGGCAGTTAAATGGAGATGTGAGGACTCGCCTTGTCTCACAAGGAAATAGTCTCTTTTATGTGTATCTTGCCTGTGTTGATATTTGAAAGCTATTTTGGGCCACAACAGCAAATTTAATCCACGGTTTGTTCTCTCTCCAAAGTATTGTACCATAAAAACTCAGATCAATTTTGACAGCTCCGACTATTTAGATTGCAGAGAAAAGCCAAACAGTGAATCATTCTGAATATTTACAGTTGAATTCATCCCAGGGTACCTGTACCCACCTCTCTGAAATGAAAGCATTATCTGAGATATGAGCAAAGGCGTAGAGGCTCCCAGCTACTTTCTCATCTAACATGCAGCAGCATAGCCACACTGCCATGGCTGGGTGCAAGGAGCAATTGAGGGCTGAGATTGCAGAGGGGTTGAGGAGTTCAGTGAGGTCCATGCTCTCCCTGTGGGAGGCTCGAGGACTTGTTTCACACTTGCTTTGCTGAAAGTCAAAGCACTTTAACCGGAGTAAATATAGCTTTCTCACCTCCTCTGAGCCAGAGCTGGCTGAAAATGTGGAAAAGATGTGTTCTAAAATAATTATACAGTAGTCAATTTTCAACAGTCCTCAAGCTAACAACAACAACAAAAGCCCTCAAACCACCACCAAAAAAAAAAAACAAAAAAAAACCATACAAATCTTTCGCTGTAAGTTATTGAATTAATTCCCTTGGAAATCTTCTCTTGTTATTGACATGCAGGTACCCATCCTCAGTTCTCAGCTCTGCTCCCTTAGCAGGGATGTGCCATTTCCCTCCTGTCTCAGCTGGGTAATCTCGAGTTTCGGCCTGTTGCCCATCACTGTAGTATCTTCTCCATTAAATTGTTAGCAATTGCAAAGTCCTTTGCAGCTTTTATGGCCTTCATAATACTTCCTCACAGGGAGCTCTGCAGTCTATATTAGCTATCACTGTCATCTTCTGAAATACTGCTGTCATTCACATATGTAATGTCCCCAGTCCCAAAGGACCTACAACCACTCTGCTAACTATAAGTAAGTGCAAGGATCACTCTGCTGTTAAAATATAGCCACCTCCAGAGTATAGAGAAGGGCTGCATGGCCAAGTTAATGGCAAATGGTGTTTTGCCTGTTTCCTGGGGGACAAGACCAACTTTTGGTCAGATGTAAGAAGAAAATCTCTTTTTCCAGGCCTTCCACCTGATATGCATTGAGAGAAGATGCAGGATGGCCATTCATAAGAAACAAGGGGTGATCAGACTCACCTTCCTTGTTTTCTCTCCTTTTGTGTGCCTGTGCATTAGCTGTAGTCCTGTGAATTCCCAGTCTGGGATTTGGGGAATGCCATTTGTCTCCTCAGATCATCCTCAGACCCTATCTAGAGAAGCATAGAAGTAATGCTTTTAGAAATGCTGTAATGCTGCTTGAACCAATGTTTAGAAAATATGCAGATTGCGTGTATTTGTACTGTCAAGGTTGCTTGTCCAGGCCTAAGCGCCTCAATACACAGTTCATTAGGAAAGCTCTAGCAGCCTGGTTTGCATGAGCACTGAGCATTAATGATGGAGTGGGGGGCTTTTGCCTGCAGGGTCCATTGCCCTCAGCCTTCTTCCTTCTGGAGGAAGGAAGCAGAGCAAACTCCAAGTGACACTGCTAGGCTTTGTACTACACGAACTTGAATTGTCCATAGCATTCTGCTTGGAAGCTGTGCAGACTTTCTTGCCTCTGGCAAGGCAGAAAGCTTTTGCCTCTGATGGTCCTTCCACCACCGTGTGAGATCTGTTGCTCCAGGCAACAACATATTCTGGCAATAAGGTACAACCTTGTGCACACGTGTATTTCATCTGCTGCCTCTAGCCCTGGTCATGGGGACTGCTGGGACGTTTTGGCTTGGTGTGCTTTTTTTCATTCCTCTTCCTCACCTGTTTTCTGTGCGTGCCCAGGCAGTGCACCTTTGGGGCTGTTACTGACTGTGTCAATGCAGCATCTTCTATAGCCATCCTCTGGTGCTGGGCTGAAGCCGTGTGGATCTGTTTGCTACTAAAGCTCCATGTGGAGCTCAAAGCTGTCATGTAAGACCTTTCAAACCTGTCTCTGCACAACCAAAGCCCCAGAAGCAGGGATTACAGTACTTAGAGATAGGCTGCTAGATGGACAACAGCAGCAAATCTCCTGGCATGCTTTGTCCTTAATCCAGCTCCTGTCTGCAAAGGCCATGGGTAGCACAAGTGGCACTTGAGAGAGGAGGCCTGGATGGGAGTGGGGTGCTGGAAAGGAGGGCAGATATGGCTGCTCAAATAGAAGGGAGGGAGAAAAAAATCCCCCAAAGCCTGGGTGAGTTACTGCTATGCTTGTTCTGTACCATTTATGTGGGGAGAGGGACTCATTTGACTCGTGCCGGTGCTTTATAGGAGTTGAAGTCTCACCTCTGCTGTAAAGTGCCAAAAGAGAGACATATACACATCACCAGGAAATTGTAAAAAGTGCCAATAAAAGACTTGTCATTTCCACACCAGGAGGGTGGGAAAGAAGGAGAGCAGCATTATCCTGTGTGTTGAAAGGGACTGAAAGCACTTCTATGAGGAAGGCAGAGGCTGGGTAGAGGCATATTCAGTGCATCCTCTGCTTTTCATGTGCAGAGCATCTCTGCAGTTTCCCACCAGGTTGGGGGTGGTGGTGAGAAAGCCATCCGTCTGTCGCAGCCCCAGTAACAACAGCAAGCAATGACTCGATGCCAGGAGCTTTTCCCTATCCCCTCTTCTACCTGCTGTGCTGCCACACGCAGGGATGCTATGTGTTTTCCTATTTCCTCCCCAGGGCAACTACACGTAGTGGGGAAGCCTGAGAGCCTTCTAGCCTGGGAATGGTAGCTTGCAAGCTGCTAATTGCCTGGAGTAAGAGCAGAGCAGGAAGGGAGCATTCCCTGATGGCTGTCTCCTTGCCTAACACCACCCTGGGCAGCACAACCTGCCCACCAGCTTGGTGCCCAGGCACAATTGAGCACTGATGTGATGAAATCCACGGGCGCTGCTCTTTAATGCTAGCTTAGCATCCAAGGAAGAGCTTTGCTGTGTGGAGCGTAAACAAAATACTTAATTTGCAGCTATTGATTTATTGTGCTGCTTGCTGAAATGGTATTACAGCAGTCTGCAGCTCGATTCACATCCACTGACACCAAGCTCCCATAATGTCAGTGCCACGGATTTTGCTGCCTGTTTAGAGCAGTGCCAACTGTGACAGAAAATAATGGGTCACAGCCTCGATTGGCACAAACATGGGGAGTTCTGCATGAGCTGGTGTTCACCCAGGCCTGGTGTGCTGCAGCAGAAGGACCTGGCCTGCTTTGTGCGGGGAAGTCCTTTTCACAAACACAATGTACTGTGAGGTGAAAATTGGGTGCAGCTCCTTTTTTATTGATTGCTGTAGAGGAAAATGTTGTCTTGGATGCAAAGAAATCCAGAGGAAGAGGCTTCCATGTTTTCATGCATAGAGGTTTTGTTCAGCATGGAATCCCTTCCTATGGTTCAGGGGGGAGCATGTTAAATCCATGCCCCCTCCTACCATGCGCTCATCTGTGCACCTGTTCTGATCTGCCTGCTCTGAGTTTCCTGTTCTGCCTGTCCCTCTGCTGGCAGAAAAGCTCCATGGGCAGCACTTCTTTCCATTGCCCAAATCACTGCGGCACCCTGAACCTCTTGGCTGCTGTGCATGTATAAATTGAATAACAAAAAAATGCTGTGCATGGCTGGTGATCAAAGATAGGGAGCTCACAGCCTAACAGGCATTTAAAACAGCACTTGAAATTCTCGTTGATCTTTTATCATTGCAGCCTGCGTCTGCCAACTCTTTGGAAAGCTGTGGTCTGTGTATTACATTTATTGTGGCTCCATTTGTGACAGCTTCTTGGAGACAGAAAGGGAACTCATGGGGCAAGCACTGGATGGTGGCCAAAGAAAGGCAGTGTACACCGGGAAGAAGCTACGACTCATTCAGTACAATTGTAGCATCAGAAAAAAAAAATGATGATGGTGGGAGAAAAGCTTTGTGAGGTCTGTGGTGAGAGATGACTTCAGAGATACGCTGTTACCCCAATTTTGAGTCTATTCCTTCTCCCCTTCCCACTGTGGGCAGCTCCCCAGGTGAGCAAACCTCTGAAATGTGTTCTCGTGCAAACTGCCAGGTTTGCGTTGGATGGCTGCCTTGGAGACAGACTTGTCTGCTCAAGGAATGTCCTTGAGTAACAGCTGAACTTGTTGTGCATCCTCCAGGTTCCAGGCAGAGTACTGCTTGCACTGGGCTGGACCCAAATGTGGCTGGATTTACCCACTGTGCAGATAGGTGGAACCCACACTGATGTTTAGCTCCTCAAACCCCAGAGAGATAAATTCATTGATTGCACATCTCTTGTTGTTGTAGGAGAAGGTGGCAAAGCATCTCCTCTCCTGCTAGAAGGGGCTACTGTGAACCAGCATCAGAACGCCTCCAGAAGTGCTCGCTCCTCTCAGGTGGAGAGGCAGTTTTGTTAAGCAAAGAGGCTTTGCGGCAGTGGGGAGCTGGGTTGCTGTGGGAGAGGATTGCAGGCACCCAGCTGCACCAAGCAGGCTGCCTCTCTTAAATCTCTGCCCTGTTAAATGGGATTGGCTTGTTTGCGAGCAGGCAAAATGCCCTCTTAGCACATGGGCACTACTGCAAGTGGGTGATGCCGCCAAGACATCATTGCTGATCATTAAGCATGTTTATAAAGGCAAGGCTGAGAGCCAGCAGGGCCCAGCTGATTCAGCCTGAGCCAGTGGCAGGGGGATTCAGGCCGGATTGCTCTCCTCCCAGCTGAAATAACTTCCAAACCAAAAAAGCCTGATGCAAGTCAGGTCCAGGCTCTGGCTCTGTGCGTTCCTTTGTGTCCCGTGGGCTCTCTGGGTGAACATCAGCACGTGGGATGCCCGCAGGAGCTGGGACGCTCGGCACAGCGGGTGCACCAGGAGCAGGTTTGGCGGTCAGCTCGCTGGCTGCTGTCACACTGCCGATGACATCTGCTATTGCTGCTGCTGCTGACAATGGCTGTACAGCAGAGCTGCCAGCTCCACAATAGAGCAGCTCATCCGGGTGGAAAAGCTCTGGAGGGAGCCAGCACCTGCTCTCAGGAGGTCATGAACTTGCTCCGCATTTGGTGACAAAGCCCAGAGCAATGTGACAGTGCCGGGGGGCAGAGAAAAGCTCAGCAAGAACAAAACCTTTCCCTGCTGTCCTGCTGCTGGGTTTTCTAAAGCAGCCGGGCTTTAGGGGAGGCCGTTGGAACAACACGTGCCCTCAATAATCACCGCACGTGGTGCTGTGATGTGCTGCTCTCTGAGCCTAGCCTGGGTCTGAGTGCAGCAGCAATGCCAGCTTTGCCTCCTTGATGGAGGCAGACCTGGTCTGGAAAAACCATTTTGCTTCAAGTCAGACCTGCTGCTTGAACTTTAGAGAAGTATAAGTAGAAGCTGAGTAACCATCTCCCTTCTTCTCTAATCTATTATTTTCTATTTTATTTGTTTATCAGCCAACGGAAGAAATGCTGAAAATGCTGTAAGGTGTAAAAAACTGGATTTCCAGCACCATCACAGGCAGCAAAAAATCATGTCCGATCTGCTTCTGTGAAACTGACAGCCTGGTAGGGTTGTTATAAAGCTGTTACTGAAGAGCAATCAATGCTTGTAGCTTTGTTGGCCTTGTGGCTTGAGAAACAGAAAAATGTTTCTATTAAGGCTGAATGCTAAATGGAAAACAGGTTTTTGTGGTGGTTCCTTTTCCCATCCCCCAAAGGACTTTGCACGTTTTTTCTGTCTAATGATAATTTCCAGTTTTCCTAGTCTCTGTTTTCCTGGATGTGGTCTGGGAGGCCAGCTCAGGAATGGCCAGGTTGTTGTTGCTGTTTAAAATAATTGTGCAATGGCTCCTTGCCAGCCCAAGTAAAATAAACTTCTTGGTAAAGGATGTAGGTGTTTGTGGGGCCCTAATTCTGTGCATGCCTTGAGGCCCGGAGCGAGTGCTGCACCCCATGGAGCTCCTGTGGATATTGGCCACCACCAGAGAGGGCTCAGTGTGGGTCTGGGGGATGCAGCTGTGACACAGGACAGCAGAGAGGAGTTTTTATCCCCTGGGAAGACCCTCTGTCTGCCCATTGTGTTGTGTAAAGCAAGTGCCAAGTGATTTCTTCTCCCATTCAATAATGGGAAGAAAAAGGGTTTATTTCCAGTGGCGATCAGCAGTGGAAATCATGTGATGGATGGCACATGGAGAAAGGTGTCACAACCTGTGATGTGCCTGAATTGTGGCTGCAAAGGGTTTCCTCTGTGCATGGCTGGTTACTCCCTGGCAGTGTCTGTGTGCATCATTCCTGAGGTTGAGATCATTCAGGCTGGAATAACTTAGAAAGCGTCAACGTACCGTAGGGATTGAAACTTCGCTCTGTCTGCAGCCTTAAAAGGAAGGAGCTAAAGGCAGGATGCACAAACTGATGACAATTACTGATTTTATTCTCTATTTTTACTACATTTTTTCCCAGAATAAAATTGGATCAGAGTAATTGAATAATCCTTAAGAACTCTGGGTGGGGAAGCACGAGCTGAAACACAGGCAGCATTCAGCACTTTTGAGAACCACGCTCTGTTGCTGGTGTCTGGGGATCGTTTTAGGGCTGTAAATTTTAGTTGATTAAACATTTGTCTCCAACGCATTGCTTCTACCTTGTTTGCTCCACGTTTCTCATAACAGTTTTTTCTGCAGAGTGTAGTATAAGCAGACTATTATGATGTGAGCTGCACATCTCCTAATTCATGTCAAAAGGAATAGACGGGGGAATGAAAGCTGGATGTTAGTATTCTCTCAGCTAGGTTTGAGGGAGGATTTAGGGCAAGTGGACTGGTGAGCCAGGACGAAAGCCTGCCCAAACTTTGTGTTCTTGCCTGCGTTGCCTCATCCATGAACTTCTTGGGGTGTCAGGACAGCCTGGAGCCCAGCATTGGCTCTGTGCTGGCAAGAGAGGGGATGATGTTGGCTGAGGTGATGGGAGCCTTGATCCGAGCGGTCAGAGCCACCTCTGCTCTCACCAGAAGAGGGAATGGCAGTGGATGATGGCAGCTGAAATCTTCAGGTTTTGTTGGAATGTCTGTCCCCATATGCCTAAATGTGAAAGTGGGATTTAAGTGAATAAAGAACATCAGTGCTCCTGTTGCCTGTCCTGCCATCCATCTGCTTGATTAGTGGATAGGAAAATAATTAATGGGGAAATGCTTTCCCATCACTCGGCCTGTTTAGAAGTCTGGGCTTATGGATTATCCTGGCTGTCTCAAGGGTTAGCAGTTTCTCATGTCCTTGAGAGTAAATGCCAGCGTGTTTGGGCTTGGCGGAGGCCTTGTCTGCCTTTGCCAAGGACTTCAGAGTGTGCCTGAAGAGCAGAGCAAGGGGGAGAGGGAGAACAGAGGAGCCGTTCTGGCACACGTCATTATTCCTGGCGGTGCTGCTGCCATCAGCTGCTCTATCGGCTTTCACAGCCCCTGCTATAATTAAGATCTGTCAACACTGATAAAAGGGAGAACATTCAGTCAACTAATTAAGTATCGCTTTAATACTCTAATATTTAAATTCAGGTTCCTAAATCAGCAGAATAATAAAATGTTTTATGTCTGTTTAACTGGCAAGGGAGCAGAATGTGAATATCTCGGTGGTGGATTTAATTACCAGCCGGGCCTGCCCCTGCGGAGCAGAGCTGGTTTTGCTGCCAGTGAAGCAGAACCTCATTCCCCCGGCGGCCGTGGGAGGCTCCCGAGCTGGGGGCTGCATCTCGGGGGGAGCTGGGGAACCCCAGTGGTGCTGCTGAGATGGGAGGGCTCGTAAGAAAGCTGGAGATGCTGCAGGGGAGCTCAGCAGGAAACGGCTCCTGGCACTGGAAGGAAGGTGGGAGCCTTCATGGCTAGGCTTGCAGCCTGTGGTTCTCTGCTTTGTGTTGTTAGTGTGATATCGACATGCACAGGTACCTTCCAGCCTGTAATGGAGGTAGCAGAGTTTGGGGACAGCTTTGTGCCTGCCCTTGCCATCATATGCCTGCTCTTGCTATCATACATTCTTCACGGTGTTCCTTCTCATGTTGGCTGCAACCAGTGTAGATGTGCTCTGTGCTGCAGTCTGGTCTGGCCAGGCAGAGCCAAAATGACTCCCCTGAGCATCCATGCAAACAGTGTGGGCTTAAGGCATCTCACCCAGCTTAGGATGCAATTGTGGGTAGAGTTTGGGTGCTCAGCGTATCATCCATGGCCCAAAGATAGGAAAAGAGCTGCAGTGATGTCTGAGTTGGGCCAGGTGTTAAATCCAGCAAGACTTGGCCTCAGCATTAATTCTACTTTGTCCTTCTTGCATTAATTCTTTGTAGCTATTACAACAAGTGTGTTAACAGGTAACAGCCTTTATAGGGAAAGGAACTATTTGTTGAAATTAGTGCCCAAGTTGGCTGCAGACTAAGTATTAGCACTGGAAACTTGATGCTGCTTGTCCTGACCCTGTCAAGAAACATGAAGAGCGAATAAGTGACATTTTGCAGTTAGGATGATGGTGGCTGTAATGAGTTCATTGCTGCCAATGATGGCTACAATCTGGTGGTGGGCAGGTGAGAACACTGCAGCTCTTTTAAGGCTTGGAAACTTTTCTTGGAAATTGCATCGAGTGGAAAACGGCTTGGAAAAATCAATTTGGAAAATCCCACTCTGTTCACACATAATTTGCAAACAGAAAAAGAGGTGAAATTCATCAAGGAAATGAATCATTGCAAATGATTTGTTCAGCTGTTTTAGGGAGATGATTTATGAATATTGATCCGTTTGTAATTGCAAATATCTCCCTGTGGAAGCTGCGTACTGCATGAAGCATCAGGTATCTGAAATCAACTGGAAAACTGCATTTGTTTTTAATACCAGAGTTATTCTAGAAAGCTTTGGTCAAGGTTACAGCCTTCTTGTGCTGCACGTTTCACTCGTACAGTGGGAAGGAAGGAAGGAAGGAACTCTGTGGTCAAAGAGTTTTTTAAAAAATACCATGACTTGCATTTTGTAGTTGGGCCACAGAAGTATTGAACAACTTGCCCAAGATCAAGGAGAGTCTACAGCAGGCTCTGGGAAAAAAAAGTTTACTTAGTTCGAGTCAAATGCTTTGGTTTTCATGAAGTAGCTCCAGAGAAGGAATTATTAGCAGTTAGGGTGAACTTTATGTGTGTCTCCTACAAGAACATCACTTTTGCAATCAGGATTTTATCTGAACACTTGTGTTGGAAGGAAGTGGTGCGAAATCTCGTGTAATCTGCCCTCTCTCAGTAGCAAATGGAGTGACAGTCCTTTCCAATGGGAGGCTCAGCAGCCAGTGTAAACTCAGGATGATGGAGCTGTGCCCGGTGCATCTCACCACGAGGTCTGACAGAAGGCCATGCTGAAGTTGTGCTGAGCTGAGCAGTCATGGAGAGGGAATCTCTGGAGGGAAGATGCCACAGCAGTCGCATACTGAGCACAGCTCTCGCAGTCATTTTGCTTTGTCCTTCTCCTGGTGGCTTCACGTCGCAATTATTTTGTAGGTGGATCCAGCATGGGTGCTGCATAGCAGGTGGTTTTGTCTGCACTGCCACAGTCAGCACAATGGGTTGGCTGGCAGGAATGTGGGGCTTATTTGTTTTAAAACAGGGAGACGTGGCAATTTCATACCCTGCAGTTCCTTCCTGACAACTCGTCCTCACACATCATGGTGCGGTGAGTGACAGCAACCAGAGGCTATTCATAAGGGTGGCATCTCAGCATGTAATAATCATAATTACATGAAATAATAACTATCTAAAGGGCAGCACGGTGAGTGACAAGCCAGAGAATGTACCTTGACACCTGCCAAAGATGTACTAAACACACAGGGAAATTTTCCCCAGGATCCTGTCACTTTGTCAACTAACACAGCCAGCCGGAGTTAATAAAATTACTCCAACAAAGTCAGGCAGGTTTCTCCCTTGCTGTCAGGCTCACCGCTGTAACACAGTTCACAGAGCCATCGAGGAATGTGATCTAGGTCTGGCAATGCTTTTGTTGTTACTATTCCCAGCTGTAATTAATTTGAGAAGTTCCCCTGCATGGAGTTTAATCTGATAATTATTAGCAATAATAATAGTTGATAAAGCGAAGGTGGCAGCAGACTATGGGGACCCAGATAAGAAGCCCTGACAAGGCATGACATTTTCTTTGCTGCTGGTTCTTCTAATGTTTAATTCTGCGTGTGTGTATGGGCAGGAGTGCATGATGAGAAGCACCCCGTGGCACCTCATAGCACTTATGGGTTTTATCCTCCTGTGCAGCAGCAGGTGACCTTATAGTGTGCAGTGTCTAATCCTTTCTTTCCAGCAAAAAGGAAATTGCTTGGACAGACCCCCTCCCTTGAAAAAGTTGTTTTGAAAGGACAGGAAAGTGAGTGTGGGAAAAGATAATATGTGTAGAATAAATATAGAACATTAAAGCTAGAGTAAGTTATCCCAGTATCCTTTAAAATGGAACAAAACCTGCTGGCTGAGCACTGGGGTTTTATGGCTGAGTGCTGGCTCTTCTGCCTGGAGGTGCCCGGCTCATGCAGTGGGGTTGGGGCAGATCTTCCCAGTTGTGCTGAGTTCCTAACAGGAGCTGTGGTGTTGGAGATGGGACTGTGCTCCTCTGCACAGAGTGTGGGAAGCACAGAAGGAAGGAAGATTCTATGACTCTTTAAGATGCAGGGCCATTTTTTGCATGGCTCCTTAGGATTAGATGATGGGCATCTCAGGTGTCTCTTAAGGGCTATTCTCTTAAAAATTACATAGGGAATGTAATGTCACTTAAAAACTTCTTATGGAAAAATTAAGATCGGTGACCTTTTTCTATGCTGTTGTGAGAGATGCTGTTTGACCATGTCTTCTATACTGTCATTGTGGTCCCTCAGTTCCTTGGGATCCTGTGCCTCTGTCTGCATGTCCTCTTTTGGATGGTATTTAGTCACAGAGGGGGAAACACTGCGCTGGTGCTCTGCAGACACAGAGCTGCCCGTGTTCCACCTGAAGGTGTTAAGACACCGTGGCCATGAAATAGCATGCAGAATGAAGTTATATGAGAGGCTCATTCATACTCTTGGCTGGATGCACCAGTGGTTTCCATGGGGATGGGAAGGGCTGTGCAGGATGGCAGCGAGCCCTGCAAAGCCCCTGTTAGCACAGCTCTGCAGCCAGGCAGGTCACAAGCTGCAGCTGTCCCTGCCCATGGCAGTACTTGCTGTGTGAGGAGCAATTTTTAAGAGACAAATGCATGTTCCAGTGGAGGGCTGAAATCAGGTTTCTGAGCAGCCTGCTTGTAATTAACATCGTGGTAGGTGGAGGTGAGGAGGACTTTGCTCTGGGGCACATGGGAACATCCGTGGGGGAGATGGAGATTGGCAGGGAGAGGCCAGGGCTGGTGGTAATGCAGAAGGAGGGGGAAGGCAGAGGTAAAACACACCCCAAATTGCACTCAGACAACACAGATGACAGTTATTTTGATTTGTAAATGTCTACCTAGTTGGAAAAGCTGCCATAAATAATACAAGGCTGTCAGCTTGGGCTGATCCACAGGCTGTGCTGAGCAGGGCTGCACTCAGCCGTGGCACCAATGGGGGGCTATATTTTTCACAGTGTACATACAGGGTAAACATACAATCTTCTCACATACGTTTGTCATTGATAAATCCCTGCTGCACCTACACTATGTCATTACCATCACCGTCTTCAGCCACTTGAGCCTTACTTCAAAGAGGCTTTTTTATTGTTGTTGTTGGGTTTCTTTTTTTAAATCACTCTCCTCCTTTGTCCCTCAGCGGAGGCAGGAAAACCCCCCATCCCACAGCTCTGCTGTTGTACCTGCTGCACTAAAATGGGCGCTGATTTAGATCAGGCAGCAGTGGTGTCAGCACAGGGTGGCCATCCCCAGGCAGCTCAGCAATGCACTGTGCTGCAGATCTCTCCTTCCCAGGCTGAGGAGCTGCATAGACCCGAGCCATTTCCAGGAAGGTACTTGGCTGTTGCCAAGATTTCACCTCTTTTGTAGATAAACTGAGAACTTCAGTCTTCAGGGCTATCCGTATTTATAGGTTAACCTCTTTGAGGCCCAAGAGGGAGCACTGTATTGCTACCCACTCTGCCCTCCGTAGGGCTGCTGCTCAGGGCTGCGTTTGGCCTCTGCCTGCAGCCTTTCCTCTCTGGTTTTCATATATGCTGTTCTAGCAGCTGGTATCTCTTCTGCTTGGTGGTGGTGCTGCATCCTGGGGCTGCTCCTTGGCTCTACAGCATGCACAGCGAAATGAGGTTGGATTGTGTTACAGGGAATTTCAACCTATCCTAGTTGTGTTATCCAGCATCAGCTGGTTCCTGAAATTGCCCCTGGTCAGTGGGTTGAATTTGTGGTCGGGTAATTAGCGAGAAGAAAGCAAGAAGGAGAAATTCTGCAGTCCCACAAATGAGTAGCTGAAAAGTCCCCCGAAGGTTTGGGAAATGTGGGGGGAGCCCTAGATGGGTTGATGGCTTCCCACCAGGAACCATCAGAAGTTCACAGCTTTGCTTGCTTTCTCTGGGCACTGCACTGAACTTAGCTTTGCATTCTGGGCTCAAACAGATTTGCAAGAGAAATGAGGGGAGCGCAGGCTGCGGCGTGAGCTGAGTGCCGTGCTCACGTCCCCGTGGGAAACAGGCGCCGCGTGTTTTGCACAGCTGTGACCTCCAGGAAATTTTCCTGTTACATTTTCCTGTTTCTAAATCTTCTAACAGTCTCCTTTCTCAAGGCTGAAATTGCTACCAGTAAATACCGCATCTGAAAATACATTTTGCACAGTAGTCGACTTTTATGCACCATTTCAGCTGGCCAGCCTTACTGGGATGGCAAAGTAGAATGTGCTGTTAAATCAAAGTGCCTTTTTATTTCCTTTGCTCTGTGATTGATACGTGTCATCGTGTCACCGAGCTATATATAGCTTCTCCCTGCTGGGAGATGTAGTGGCTGCTCCTGGCCGTGTCACCTCAGGTCGGATTAATTAACCCTGACATCATACATTTTCATGGACAGAGATCACATTCCCTGCTGCACGTAAACAGAAGCCGCTTACATCACGAATGCAGGCAGGAGGCGATGGGGAGGCTGTGTAAACACATGGGTTTGCACGGAGCCAAGGCATTTCCAGTGCCTACTAAAAAGAGCAGAAGCCAACTTTTCATCTCCTTGTTTTTCTTAGGGCTTAGCAAGGAACCAGTAAGTTTGCAGCGGCGCTGATTGCAAACATTTGCTCTTTTCTTCAGCCCCCAGTGACTCTGCTGTTGGCTTGGTGACAGCATTTATCCAGTGTCAGCAGTTCAGCAGCACTTGTCTGTTCTCTCTGAGGCTGAGCTGTCCCCAGTGCTTGTCAGAGCAGCCAGGTTGCTTTTGGGGCTGTTTTGGGTGCAGTGTATGAGGATAAGTGGGGCGTGGGGCCGGCAGCAGGCAGGCAGCAGAGAGGGTCTGACCACCAGCCCTGCAGAGCAGTAATTGCTCTCCCAGCTGCAGTGGTAAAATTACGGATGTTTAAGATTGGAGAGGTCTGGCTAAGAAGTTTACCTTAACTAAAAAAGCATTCCTTTCAACTGAAAGCTGGCAGGCAGACCTTGTTTCCAATCCCCACTTCTGAGCTAAGATAATAGCGAGCGTGCCATTGCTGTGGGCTCCACCAAGAGCCGTCTTTCCATATGGTCGCATTCACTGTTTGTTTCCTCCTTAGAGCTGTGGCAGTTAGAAAGCTGCTCCCATAGGATGGATCCTCCCAGGAATGGATGTCTGGCTTTGTTAACATCGAGTTGATGGTTTTTCCTCAACTCCTTTTTTTTTTTTTTTTTTTTTCTCTCCTGAAATGATA
The DNA here is from genome assembly GCF_987193195.1 of Phasianus colchicus. Lineage (NCBI taxonomy): Eukaryota > Metazoa > Chordata > Aves > Galliformes > Phasianidae > Phasianus > Phasianus colchicus. The sequence goes on along the minus strand of NC_143453.1, from coordinate 11,254,568 downwards.
TATAAGTCAGACTGCTGCAGTCACTTGGGAGGGAACAGGGGAGCAGAGGGAGAGATGCTGTCTGGATGCTCTCTCACCACGATCACTGTTAATAAGGCTTCTTTCTGCCCTGTCCTGCACTGTACATGTGGTACTGAGCACTCAGAACCCCCAGATCTCCAGCAGAACCTTCTGCAGGCATTAAGGCCCAAGGAACAAAGATGAGCAGCTCTGCAGCTCTGGTTCCCTTTGTTGTTGGGAAGAGCCTGTGCCTGCAATCTTGCTGCTGTGCCTCTTGCTTTCCTAGTTCTCCAGCTTGTGCTGTATTGGCATTGATTGGCCTCTTTTGAGAGCGCGGGGAGCCCTGGGGGGAGGTGGGTGTGCTGGTGGATGGCATCCATCCATGTGGGAATGATTGCCCCAGAGCTCTTTGAGAGCTGCATGAAAAACCAGGGGGATTTTTCAGGCTCCTGCTGTGATGTGCTGAGAGCTGAAGTGATTTGCAGTCTCTCCGAAGTCTCTCACATATTTTAGAGGCAGTGCCTTCGTCCTGGCAGTCCTATACCTATTTGTGAACTGGCGGTGGGGATTTTTTTGCAGTCTAGCATAGATTCTCATCTTCTGAAAGTCAACAGATCTTTCTGTGGATTTCTATGGGACCAGTTTTCATCTTTTGTCCATGTACTGTGTGATGCTTCATATTTGCATTCAGCTTCTTAGAACTTCATGTTCTCTAATAGTTCTGGAGCCGAATGTGCACATATAAGGTAGAAAACACAGCTCTACTTTTATGGTGCTGCAATTAATTTTACTCTTTTCAGAAGAGTCCCTACCTGTGTAAAGAGCGAAACTGCAGCATTCTCTCTCCCTGCTTTGTATTTGCTGCGTTTTGGGGCCTCACAGACTAAGACACATTCATGCTGATCTAGTCAAAAAGCAGCCAGAAAGAGCTTATAGGTGAATGCATGACACCTCATCACTCTCCCCATGCACAGAGACTTTGACGAGCTCAGTCCTTTGCAGCGAGGTGTGTGGCAGTTTGCACGAGCCCAAGGCAAAAGGCTGTTCCTCTTCATGTTTGGATTCCCCTCTGTTCCTCTACTGTGATCTCTTCTTTCCTGCCTCATTGGCACCAGCTCTCTGAGAGTGGCCCCAGGCCAGCAGTGAGTTGGTGGGAGCGGGAGGCAGAGGGACTGAGTGGGATCCTCCTGGAGACAGGGGTCTGCCAGTGCCTCTGCTGGTCACTGCTGGGTGTAGGGCTGGTGATGATGATGCTAACTGCCCAGCACAGCAGCTTGGAAGGCTCTGTGCAGTCCAACAGTGCGGGATATGCCTGTCCCAAGCATCCTGTGTGCAGCTTCTGGTACCCGTGGAGGGAAGGGGTGGACACCTGAGGTGCTTGCAAGCCAGCAGAACGTGCCCTGCTTCATGCTTTGGCAAGTGCTGCAGAGTCGGTTGCAGAGTTATTAAAAGCTCAGGCAGGTGAGGCTGGGATTGAGGAGATCTGGGCTGGGTTCTGGATCAGCCCCAGCCTGCCCAGTGACCTCGGCTGCTGGCTGCACTGGGCTTTGGCTTCAGACTTACAAAACTAAGTGTGTTTTTTAGTCGGGGTGAAAGCGAGTTGGTTTTATTGGAATTACTATGGAAGGATGGCAGGGGGAGAGTGCACGAGAGATGAAGTCTGCTCATGGATTGGATCAGAGTACTGTATTTTGTCTCCCACTGTGCTACCAGCTGTATAAGATGAAAATGTCAGAAATCCTGCAGCAGGCAATTACAGCCCGACGGCGGGCTGCTCACCGCCTCACCGCTGCGAGCTCAGGCTCGTATCGACCCGAAACAAGGAGGCATCTCTCTCCCAAAGCTCTTTGCTTTCTGTTTCCTTGTCAGGAGGCTGAGCTTCCTTCATGCCTCGGTGTGACCTGGGAGAAGTGGGGTGCAGTGGGAAGAGGGAGGGTTCAGCAGCGGTGTTGTACCAACCCATAGAGAAATCGTGCTCACCGGCAATGTGCAGCACAGCCCTTGGAGTGCCTCACGAGCATCCCTCTTCTCCTCACACCATTGCACGTGGGATTTATTTCCCCAGCCTCTGCAGCATGCATTAGCTCTGCATTTGTCTGCTGGAAGATCATTTTACTACTCCATGGCCATATTTTGCAAACTTCCTCGGGCCTATTATTTTTCTTTTATTTCTCTTTGCAATACCTTTTATCCTGAAATGATCTGAACTTAATTTAATTGCCATTTTCTCTGTCCTATTAATATATATATATATTAATATTGTACCAGGCTGCAGACAAATCCCTGTAGTATCCCAGGGGTACCCCCTTCAAGCTGATACGTTTCTGGTCCTCATTGTTCCTTTGTTCATTATCCTTAAGGCAGCATTAAACAGGAATGAAGGTGTGTGTAGCTGAGCCAAATTGGAAGCTGATGAGTAATAAAAAATTGCTCTACATTTGTGTAATGAGGGGTGGAGTGAAACAATCTAACGTTGTGAAAACAGCCGTGCAGAGAGGGGGTGGCTCGTGTTATGGGTGGTAGCACGGAAGGTGCCAGGTGCTGTGATCTCTGTGTTCAGCAAGTCCTGCCTGAATGCTGCTGTGGTCCCGCAGAACCCACCTGGGCTGCTGCTGCTGCCATCAGAAGCAGGGGGTGAAGTGCATTTGGTGTGTTTTCTTTATTTGTCAAGGCACTTTGCAAAAGAACTGTTACATGTAATTGGTTCTGGATTGCTGCACAACCTCATTCAGATAACGCCTGTCACCTTGGGGGTAGCTAATGATATGTAACAAGCCAGCATCAGCATGCTCAGGCTGAGGGGCTTGATGTGCATGTATGTTTTGTCGTCCTTTTGTTTTTAAATGTCATGAAGAATGAAAATACACACATATTTTAAGCAATCAATTCCTTGCGCTGATCTGTTTTGTTTGAGAACATCAAGCGTGCTCCTTCAGCAGATCAGCATTACTGTGCTGTTCTTTTGATGCAGCACCAGTGATGTTTATTTTCTTAGCTAAAATTATTTCCTCAGCAGATTTGCCTTTGAAAGGACATTGCTCTGAGGATATCTTGTTCAATCCAAAGCTCGTGTACCTACAGTTCCGTGCTTCTGATAGACACATTGCAGGTAGGGAATGATCTGTTATTATTGACAGTAAATGTTCACATCCAAGCCATCTTAGAAGTCCATCAGAATCTGTATGAAGCAGGTTTCACGCAAATGAACTCCAAAGTCCTGGCTTTGATAGCTCAGAGAATCCCTGCTGAAACTGTTAAGGCAGCATCATGCCAAAGACATTCTAAGCTCAATATTACCAAATATTAATCATTGTTATCTCTTTGTCAGCTGACAGCTGCAGATGTAGCCCTGCAATTTAGTTTTCCTGCAGAAAGAAAGAAAAAAGTCTTTGAACAAAATTAGAACATAAAGCTTGTAATGAACGTATCAGACCTGCTTTGATCATGCTGTGATTTCTTTCCCAGTCCACAGCTCAGCATGCCTCTGTGTTAAGGAACTGGCTTTCAAACCAGCCCATGCCAGGGATCAAACCTTGCTGTGTTCCTCCTGTGGAACGTTCTGGTGGAGGGCAAGAGAGGGGCAGGTGAGGGAAAACCCAAAGATAGCAGTTCCAGCCACTAGTGTGCTCTCCAAGAAATGCAACTTGGGTGACTTTGTACAACAGTGACATCTGGTGATACCCATCAATATTTACTGCTACCATCTGCTTTTTAGGAGGGTGGAGTTACAGTCTGCACAGTCCTCATTTCTTGAGAAGTAATGCATGTGGGACAACTCGGGGCTGCCTGCTGCTGGGAGCCAGCCTGCCTGCCGGGCCTGGGGCTGTTCTGAGCCTGAATTCAGTATTTTTTAACGTTAGGTATCACACACGCACAATGAGCAGAGCTGATGTGATTGTCCCATACCTGTTTCATTCCAAAGGATATGAACTAAATCACCCCTTGGAGAGCAATAGTGAGATAATGTTTTTGCATTGTTCCTCAGATGCAAAAATATCAGCATGCTTTTTCTTTTCCTTGGCGATGCACAGCCAGACACAACAGTCAGAGCAGCACCAGCCTGCGTGCTGCCCGAGGAGCCTGCCTTCAGTTCTCCTTGAAACTTTGGATATCTGAAGAGCTGCAGACACTGTTTGTTGCCAGAAAGCCGTGGGTTTGTTAAGGAAACCTCTGTGCTAACTTTCTCTGCGTTGTGCATGCCTGGGATTTTTAAGGTGTCCCTTTGACTCCAGCTGGCATGCTGGCTCCAGTTCAGCTTACCTGTGCTGCAGCCCAGGTGGGTTGGAGAGTTGTGCCAAAGCGCTGCCGTGCGTCACTGCTGGGATAGAGACTCATTTGTCCCTCTCTACTCATAACCCTCATACCTGGATGTCCTCAGGCACCTCCAGAAGCTGCTTCTGCTCCTGGGGCTCTCCCACACCTGTGCTTCCCCGAGGCTCGTGTCCCTAAACCTGTGGCTATGCTGGAAAGTCAAAGCTCCCTGGCAATCCCTCGGGGATCCTCGTTGACTTTTACGGTCTCCAAAAGACCTCTGCGTGGATTTGTAATCATTCTGTGTGTACTTGGAGCAGCACTAACATAACTGGTAATTAATTTGTTTTAATTGTTTTTATATAATCCCCGCGAGCGACCTCATGTTTTGTTTTGCATCTGTTATGTTTCTGACTCAAATTTTAATGCCGTAATGGGAACGGTGCCAACTGCTGTTACACTGAGCTATGAGCAATCTCCTGGCACGCTTCCAGTCCTTTATTGTGGAACTAACTATACAGCACTGTAATTTAACTAGCAAAATGTGGCAAATCACTATTATTAATAACAATAAATCTATTTCTGCAGGTTGACAGCATTAAAATAACAAATTACTTTGCAAAGAAAGCTGGTAATTTTGGGTGCTTTCCACTGCGATCATTGCAGAAGTGTAATATCCATTATTAAGAGCCCTTTGGTGTCTCATGACGGAGCTGTTTGCACATGACAGTGCTTCAGGGTACTTAGTGCAGGGGAGGATACGAGGCCGGGACCTTGGCTATTGCAGTAATCCATCGTTTTAATTTAAATGTTAATGGCAAGATGGGACGAGTTAGGGAAAATTGTCTCCCTGCCCGGTTTCCCTCCTTTTTAATAATTCTGTCTCATTCAGTTAGTTAAATCTTAATGCCTAAGGTCTTCGCTTCTCCTGCTCTCCTCCTTTCTCTCCCCTCTCTGTTGCTGTCTTCATCCCAGAGCTGGCAGTGCCCTGCAGTGTGCAGTCCACCTGAGGTTCAGCAAAGTGCTTCATTTGTGTAAGGCCATAACCACAACAGCAGTGCCCACCAGATGATGATATTTTTAGGAGTCAGCAGCTCAACTCCTGCAGAGCACCACTGGGTTACAACAGCCCACTCATTTCCAAAAGACTGAGGCAAAATCAGGGGGTAAAATTACTGAAGTTCCTTGTGGAATTCGTTTATTGGACATGGAGGTTAAGCTCATTGAGCGATCCATGCCCTAATTCCATCTGACACCATTGTTGCACAGACCCAAGCAGTAACCCTTGTCCTGGGGCGCTTACATGAGGCAAACCTAACTTTCTGCAGCTGGGCTAAAGGAAGCCACATCAATTCCTCCAGTTCTGCACAGCTATAATGAGCACTGATTGCAAGGGAGCGAGGAGTGCATGCTGCTCTGCAGGGCGAGGTAACTGAGGTTACCATAGGGAACTGCTGGCTGTGTGGGAGCTGGGGCCTGACTGACTTAACTGCTTATTTCCTTTGGTTTTGTACTTTCCATTGGTGGAATAGCATTCTATTGAGCTTAAATGGGAGTTAAGGCATTACAGAGAAGAGAATGCTGGAATATCTGCCTCATGAGCTGCAAGCACTAAAATTCTGTTGAATCACTTTGTCACTTTGTGCTCGGGTAACGTGGAGAAGATTGCATCCCACCCTGTGCTCTCAGCCAGAGCTGCACGACACTTGGCAAGTGAGATGGAGGCACTTGACCCTTCTGAGTGGCTTCATCCTGTCCTGTGCAGAGGAGCCAAACCCTCAGTCTGGTGAGGTGGAGCGTGCTGATGGCTGCAAGCTCTGCTCCAGCATTGGAGCATTCAGAGCATCCCCAGGTGTGTTGCCCAGCACAGTCTTTGAAAAGTCATGACAGAGTGAAGATGTGCTCACACCAAGAGCCTGGCTTTGGTCATCCGCCTGCTATTTTTCTGCTTTCCCTCTTTGCTCCTGCTGTCCCTGTCACTCCAAAGCAGCTGTAGGCACAGAACAGGCAGCTGTCTGGGCAGGCAAGTGGCTGCAGGATGCAATCCCTCTTTTATTACAGTCTGGAAAAGCATGGGGCAGAAGTACTTACATAAGTAAGCCAGTACCGAGGGACCATTTTTCTTCACTTAAGCCACCTACTAAGTGAGCTCCAGTTTCCCACCAAGCACCTCTCACTGTTTGTACGAGGGATATTCTGCAGGAATCTACCTAAGCTCTCTGTGGAGTTGTGTGTAGTCGTTAACCTCAGGTCTCAGTCAGCTCCTCTGTTCCTGGCCTCTAAGGATGCAGATGGAGACTCGGTGAAACCCGCCGTCTGGTACTGCAGAGCTTTGGCTCTGGGAAGTGGGTTTGTGCAGGTGCTGGGCCACAAACTTGATAGAGCTTTACTGTGTGCAGGAGAATGTGGTTATTGAAATCTGAAGATACTTCTGCCATTTTGTTGCCTGAACTTGTGTTTTCTGTAGGAGCAGAGATATAGAGGAAACATGCATTGCTGCTAAACTGCATTAAACAAAAAGATGGCAAGCCAGAAATGCTATCATCTGTACTTCCAACAGAGTGTTTCACAGCGATTAAACTAAACAACAATAATAATAAAATAAATTAATGAAATTTTTCTTATCTTAAAATGCAGAGGCCAATGATAGTGCAGATCCTGTGACCAGAGCGGTTACCAACAAATTAGCAACTGATGCTGCTGTTTGTGACAAGATAACAAGGTGCTCAGATAATGAACCCCCACGCAAGCTGCCTGGAGCTGATTCCGAGTGCTCAGAGCTCTGTTCTCAAAGACCTCATTCCTTACTGAGTCTGCAGCAGGGGCTTGAAGCAAGAGTGTGCTATTGGGACCACTGTGGTCCTCCCTGGGGAGGATCCTTGCCAAGTGTGGGATTTGAGAGAGCTTCATTTCACAGGAAAGGTGCTGTGTGTGCTACCCCTGCCCTAACAGCAGGGTGACTGCCCTGATTGCTCTTATTTGCATGACGAGAGTATTTTGGGTGGGCAGAATGACTGCTTGGTGTGTGTGTGGCACACAGCAGGGCGGTGCCGGACATGGGGTGGATGCATTTACTGCTCCTGTTTTCATGAGGGGCCTACCCATGTGGAACCAAAACAGGAGAAAAATAACATCTTCTATCTGCAATTACAGATGGCCGTGTATTGTCTTCATTTACAAACACCTGAGTGCCTTAATAGTGTGGTTTATTTTATCGGTTGGTTAGTATCGAGATGATATTCCTTATCAGGCTTGACAAGTCAACTTTATGGCCTGAATTACTTAACAGTGTCTTCTTAATGCTGAATTCTTGCCTTTTGTTGGCCTGTCTCATAGCTGGGGTGTTATCTAGCCTGCGGAATTTGATTTATTTCTATGCTGGCATGTCCAGAAGAATCCGTGTAAAGAAAACAAACTGCGCGTCCCCTTCACAGGAGATCTTGGCTGCTATTTCTCTACCCACTAAAAGCTTTATCACTCAGCCTTGTTATTACCATACTAAACGGAACACTTCAGAGCTTAGCGGCTTAACAAGATAAAAACATGCTTTGCGGTTAATGTGGTTACTGTAGGCATGCACATGGGGCCGCCGAGGAGAGCTGCTCACTTCCTGCTGCTGAGCTGCGGATCGGCGGAAAATAACTTTGATAAAGGCTCTGAAGGCAGGCAATTGGAGATGGTTTCAGCTTTATCAGGGCTGCGCTCTGAGTGCTGACCTAAGGTAAAGTATCCCTTCCTCCCGGTCACCCTGCCTCAATCTGTATCCTAGGATTTGCTGTCTGCCAGGCTCTGAATTCCTTCTCTGGTCAAGTGTTGTTGAGTGCAAGGGTGTTTTCCAACTCAGAGGGGTAGGTTGGGATTCCCCTGCTGACACTGTGTGTTGGGAATAGTCCAGGAGGCTTCTTTACCCTGAGAGTGTTGTGTTGTCTGAAATGTGCAGCACAGTGCTTGGGAAAATACACTGACACTTGTTTTTTGGAAATGTCTGACTTCAGGTATGTGATGGAGGCAGGCACCTGGATTCTCACGCACTGACGTTTTGTGAGAACTTGATTTCTGGTGTTTCCTCCTTCCAGAGTCCAGGTTTGACTCCTCAGGATACCACCAAAATACGCATCCTCTTCCCAGATTCTTTTGAAGAAGTGAATTTGCAAATGCTGCTCTGGGAATCCTCTTCATGGACCTTCCTGTAATTTCTGAATATGTCCTTATTTTCCTTAAACTGTATTTCTTTAAAGAAATACAGTAATTGCATCTACAAAAGATTCCCAAAGGCAGCTCTTTATCAGGAGCCTAAGGGGATGTTACAGCTCCTTCTGATGCTGGTTGATGCTGTTTGAGAGGATCCGGTTGTTACAAGGGTACATTCAGTCCTTTTTCCTCCTTCCCCAAACTTCCTGGGCCTGGCTCCCTCCCTGAGGTGCTTTTCAACCTTCCTTTGACTTCTCCTTGTGTTTTATTGTTGCTGTTAATACTCTACTTTTATTGCTTCCTTTCTCTGTCCATGCATTTTGTTCTTTCTTCATTTACACTGAAGGATAAGCTGTCTTTCCACAGTGCAAGCAAATTTACTATCCCAAGGCTCTTGGCTCAGATGAGGAAGCCATTTTTAACCCAATTTTTAACCCAAGGTTTTGTAAGCAAACAGAATACACCTTTTCTACTAACACTAACGAGGCCATTCCCAGGGCTGTCACCATGCTCTAACTGGGCTTACTGTGAGCAAAGGACAGCCCACGCTGCTGCAAATTGCACAGCATTGCTCCTCGGCTCTCTGCATCCCTTCTCCATCTGGATACAGACAGGACGAACCAGTAATGAGCATCAGGATGAGAGAGATGCTGACACGCTCTGTCGTGTTGTGCAGCCACCTCCAGTCTGCGCTCTGCAGATCAAATCAGTTCTCACTGCAATGTGGTACCTCTCCTACAAGCTCGTGCTGAAGCTCGCGGGTAGCTGAGAAGTGCACAGATGTGTACATTCACACGTATCTCTTAGCATCCAGGGCTGCAGTTCAGTTTGCTGAGGAAATATTTTTCATGCACACAGCATGCGCTGAAAAAGCTGTTTCCAGAGCACAGTTCCGTGCCTGTAATTACGGTAACCTTTTGCTCACCAAATGCTTAAGCTCACTTCTGAAGGCTCCAGTGAGGAAGGAGTAATAACCCATTAAAAACATTATTGACATTTGTGGATAAGGTGGTGTGTGCTGTAAGCATTGGGTGTGCAGGTGGGGGAAGGGAGCATGTCTGAGCCACCTCTCAGATCTTCATGCTGTGACCTGACGCAGAGCTGTGACTGACCACTGGTCAGTGCAGCCATTCATTGTCTATCAGATTATGCTTCCTTACATAAATATTCAGTATTCAGGTGCAGGTGGCCCTGCACAATGCCACGATCCTCCTCAGCCTCTTGGAATGCATGACCCTCTGAGCTCTGGATACTCTGTGGTTCTGTGATGAATTCTTTGTGTTTTGCGCATGCAGACTTGCATAAGCAGACAGACACGTGACAGGCACATTTGAAGGGCAGCATCCCCACGGGCAGTGTTTGTGCTTCCACATGCATTGCCAGTGGCTGCCATCACACAGGGACAGCAGAGCCAGGCAGGGCTGTGCCCCACCTCGCTGTCTGCAGCTCATTCATTATGCACAGTGTTTGCAGTGCTGAAATGCTAAAACAGCTGAAAACATTGGAATTCCCTCCCAAACTTACGCTTTGTTTTACCCATACTGATGGCAGTGTATCTTCCTTTAATTAAATAAGGAGCGAACGTAAATTTTAATAAGTTGTGATACAAAGCAGTTGACTTACAGTATTTATGTAAGCCCCACATTTCGTAGGCATTTGAATTCCGTATTAATTGATTTTTTGCTGTTGATTTTCACTATAGTTACATTTGAACTTATATCCAGTGAAATCCTGGCTTGCCCATTGAGAACAGTGTGTCTGTTTAGCTGCAGAAAGTTCAAACCTTGGCTTTGAATTTGGATGTTCAATAAAATAGATTCCACGGAACACAAAAGAAAAAAGAAAGAGGCAAAAATAAAGTGAAATAATCGCTCTCTCTGGCAATTTCAATTATTAGTCAAAATATCCTGAAATCAAAACCTGACTGACGCTTAGCCTCAATTATAGAAAAAGCACTGGGGATATGGAATATGTTCATATAAATGAGGTCTCTGATAACTGAGGGAATTTTCAATGTACTTAATGGATGTCAAGAGACTTGACCCTGTTTTGAATACCGGGGAGCTTGGGATAATTGAAGTTCAGATAATCTAGGTTGAACTGCAGAATTTAGCAAATTAAGACAACTTTGAGAATGTGTGCGAGTTAATTTTAGTCCTGACAAACGCAACCAGTTTAACACTCCTAGCAGCAGCAGGCAGCACTGCAGCCTCCTCAGTGCTGGACCTTTCATTTCTCCAGCAGCACGTTGCCCATGCTGTCACTAGGGGCTTTCTGGTAGTGCAGGAGTGACTTGTGTCTGCTTGCAGGTGAGCAGGGAGCTGCTGCTGCTACAGCAGGCTGTGAGACAGCTGTGGGTGATGCGGATGGGGATGGGAGTGGGGATGGCACAGCTGCTGGGGGTCGGATGCGAGACAGAAACGTGCAGCTCTCTGAGTCTGCTGCTCCCAGAGTTGTCTGCTACCCAGTGCAGGTTGTGCTCGTCCTCCTCTCCTCTCTTTTCTCCTCCCACAACATATGTGCTTTGAATGAACAGTTCTAGATTTACAGGAAGGGGGAGGAATAAATTATTGAGATGAATTACTAGTGCAGAGGTTTATGGCTATGAAGTATGCAAGATCTGTGGGAAAATGTTCTGTCCTGCACTCAGCTGACAGCAGAAACCTGATAAGCTCACACAAACGTCTTCATCTGATAGATCTGAGCAGATCCTGCGCCTGGACGCTTTGGGCTTTTTCCTGTGTTGTCATGAGAAGCAGTGCTTCTCTCCTTAGCACCTTTGGTTTGAACACCAGACCCTGAAATATTCTGAGGGAAAATGCTGAGGGGCAGCAGAAATGTCCATAAGAGTCGATGCTGCTGTGCTGGGAGCTCTGGGAGCTGCTGGTGTTTCCTTGCTTATCTGCAGCCCTTGGGCAGGACAGCGGCTGCAGTCCAACCCTGAGCTTTGGAGCAGTGTGAGCCTGAGTGTGTCTGAGTGTCATGGAGAGATGTTCACTCTTCCTTTACCAACTACAGAGCAGAAAAGTGCTGGGCAATGGAGTGCCCGGGGCAGGTCAGTGCTTCGGTGCAGATTATGTGGGAGGCAGTGATGGAATTTTTGACTAAGGCACATATTAAATATGATTAAATATTTTGGCTGGTGCATTGTGTATCACAAAATCTTCTCATTTTTCAAAAATATGTTCTCATTCTTAATAGAAGTTCTTTTGGCAACAGAAGGATAGTGACAGCGTGGTAACCAGTGCAGGCGTTCTTCATGAACATTTTAACTTGACACAGGCTCCGTCTGTCTGCAAGACTGTTTATCTGAAAGTATAACTGCTACATAGCATCAGAGGAAGGATGCTCTGCAAGCAGTGTGTTAATTTTATTGCACTAGCAGCTAGAAACCCCAGATCACCTCGGGGCTCTGTTGTACTTGGCTTCTGTACAACCCCCTCTGCCTTCTGAAAGGGAGAAGGGAAGGGGAAAGGGAAGGGAAAAGTTTTTTCCTCTTATATAGATGAGGATGGAAGCATGGTGCCATCAAGTGACATACACAAAGTCAGATGGGAAAGTAGAGCATATGAGCCTCCCCGGCCCCATCTGTGGTATTAAACTTGTAACTGTCTTCCCTTCTTAGATCTCAATTTGAAACTCATTGCATTGGAGTGGATAGAAAACTAACCGAGCAGGTTATCTAATCCTGCACTGAAAGAGCAAAAAATGCTCAACTATGGAGTGAGAGCCAGACCAAAAGATGAGAAGCAGCAGAGCTTCAAATAGGTACTCCAGAGGATACTAGTGAGGTATCAGAGACTCGCTGAAGAACTGATAGGAATAGGAGTGTGGATCAAAGCCCAGAGGGGAAACATGAGGGGTAGTATGAACCACATGTCAAAAGGGGGAAAAGACTGAAATAAAAGGAACAGTTGAAATCTGTAGGTGTCTGATAGCTGAGAATGTATTCTCATCCTTACAGCTCTATTTGAGATAGCTTGCTTTGCAAACATCACCAAAAAAGGAGACCAGGCAATGCCAACTATTTTCTATTGCAAAATTACCATATAGAGAACCACAGGGAAAATGCCTCAGACCGCAAACTGTAAACAAGCCGAGCCACTGGCAGCCTTAAAAACCAATGTTTTGTTTAAAGTGTATGCTAAAACCAACTCTGTTTACTTCATTGCAAGAGAACATTGTATTTTTCTTCACGGAAAATTGAGAAAACCTGGAGGGCGATTCTGTGGTTTGCAGTAAATAAACACGAATGTGAAATCGAACACTGCCCAAATTATAAAAGCTAAGTACGTGGAACACCCCCAGCACAGACTTGTCACTCAAGTGCCAACTGTCAGAAGTTGGGTACTTTTCATGGAGCGCAGCTTTAGCCTTTATCTTAATGTCAGTGCTTTGTTATGATTGACCTTCTTCTGGCTGGGAGCCCGCTTAAACTCGACAATCCTATTCTGTTCTGAAGAGGGCGAATAGAGAATGCATTGTTACTTTGTCAAATGTCTTTGGCCGGGATCCCAGATGGGAAGGAAGCAGTGTAATTACTGTGCTCAATAGAGAGCAGTGTAGGGGCATGCGAGGCTGCAGTGAGCACGGAGCCGTCCTGCACCTCTGCTGGCTGGGAGGCTTTGCTAACTGAGCAAATTTCCCATTAGTGTTTTATTTGTTCTGCTTAAGCAAAAAACAAACAAAAAAAACCAAAAACCAAAAACCAAACAAACAAAAGACCCCAAACCAACCCTGTACTTGACCACTGTAATCAGAAATTCAAGCTAGATTTCCTAAGCAGATAATGGAAAAAAGATGGAAAACAAATGCTTACAGAGGCAGTTTGAGAGTGGGGAGCACAGCAGCATAAGCCAGGTTTGTTTTTTCCTTACTTGCAGAAGGTAAGCCATGTTCTGTTTTAAATCTCACAGAATTAGGTGGATTCTTCTGATTACAGCTCTGTTACATACAGTCTTTGCTATGAAACGTACCTGGTCTCAGTGCTGCAGTCTCTGCTTTTGAACTTGTCGCAAAGCGTATGAATGGCATTTTAATACATGTATTTAAGACTACACGAATTTCCCTGAACGCTGTTTTTATAAAATACCATAGGAAGCACATTCATTCCAAAGCATCACTGTTCTATGATGAGAGACCTCTCTCTTAAGTGGAAAATGAACTCAGCTTTCTCTTAAAAGCATCTCAACAGTGAAGTGGGAAAGGAGGTGAATTATTCCAGGTGCTGTAAGTACCCATTATGAGAGATGCTTTTTGCCACGCACAGCTCTGTTTTACATGAAATGGGCAGAGGACACGGAAGGAATCGCTGTTGCTATTTTACAGGGAAGTAGCAGAGGCATGTAGGTACTCCCAGCCACCAGGAAGGCCTGGCATAGCTGGGAACACAGCGCTGCCTCCCGGGATGCAACCCAGGGGCTTTCCTCCTCGGGACAGCTCCTGTTTGGACAAAGGCTCCATTATGCTGAATGCCATCCAGAAGAGAGACACAGGCAAGGTCCCCATCCCAACGGAAACCCTTTGGCACCAAAGGTTGTGTTTGGGGAGCTCTGCCCCATGATGTAAGCCACAAGAAACAAAGTGCAGCTCACTCAAAGGATACAAAGTGCGCAGTGTTCAGGACTAATCTAAACATCTAGGGGAGTTAGTAAACACATCCTAACACAGCCTTTGCCTTGCTCGTCTCAGGAGCTTGACTTGGCTGAAGAGCTAAAGCAGGTGCTTGTCTGCAGCCACACTCCTTGCTGTCTTGGTGTTCCAGCCGGTGTTTGCTGCTGGTTTGCAGCAACCCTGCAGTGCCTGACGTTAGTGTGGCTGATGGGCTAGGGACTTCTGTTAACAGGTATGTTAACACCAGTGTCACTCTGTAAGTAACACGGAAAAAATGTCTTACTTCTCAGATCTGAACTGGAAGTGCTATGTATTAAATGGATGTTTTGTTTCGATGTGAAGGAGGCAGCTCCAGCAGTTTTCTGGGTCCCTGATGTGTTCTTGAACGGCATCCAAAGTTTGGGTCAGGACAGACAGGAAGCCAGATGGAGACGTTTCTGTATTTTCTGAGTCAAATTGCTTCACGTGCCGTAAGGATTTTGCTCTCTGGAGAACCCAGCTGCAGTGGAATCAGAACTTTTAATTCCTGTAGTGCTGACAGATTTAGCAGCCACTGTGCTGAAGGCATGTTCTCGCTTGGTGGAGCAGACAGGGCTGTCCTGTGTGTTTGGATAGGTGTTCCTTCCCTGAGAACTTCTGCAGAGACATTCATGGTCCTGCAGGAGTGAAAGGTTTGGTGCCATATGCGGATGATAAATGCTTTCATGCATACAGTGATTATTTGAGAAAATCACTGGCTTAGTGCTTATCTTTCCTTGGGGACCATTTTTCATTATATCCGATGTTTTCTAAAGGCCTATGCACTTTGAGAGAGGAGCTGGAAGTCAGCCACGGTGATCAACATTAAATGAAAAAAGAAGGAGGGCTTTTAAAACTATTTTTTTTTCCCAGAAATTCTTTTTACTGTAATTGTTGTGCAGAGATCATCGCCGATGCACACAGAGGCGTTTTAGTGGGAAGCATTCTACCAGCACTACCGTGTTTATTGCTGGTGGAATTATTAGATTAGGGAGAAGTTTGCAGCTGGGGTGGGCAGTTCAGTGGGAACTGGAATTTGGATGGATCCGAGGGGGGACTCAGTGCTGGAATTGCTGCTGGTAATGAAATTGCTTGTGATTACTCACGGAGCCACTGGCCTCCAGCACACCAGTTATATCTGTATCTGCTGGGGGTGCTCAGGGCACTGTTGGTGAAGGTGGGGAGTTCAGAAGGCTTCATCCTCAGAGATTCGGTTAGGCTGTAGGTTGGTTGCACTCGAGCAGCAATATCTGGAAGGTAAAGTAAGCTCCTTGACAGCAGTGTTCAGTGCACTGAACACTCCAGGTGACAGCATTTGTCGGGAAACAGAGATTAAATTGATTGAAAACAGTGAAGAGGGTGAGCCCTGGTGAGTTCCATGCCTGTCCTTTGCCTTTCCATGCTGGGGGTGTTGTTCCAGCTGTGATGCTCTATGCCTGCCTGGCCCAGCCAGGGCATTTCCCTGCCCAGCTGCTGGCACCTCACACTCTGGCTCTGCAGCACTTGGGGCACAGTGCTGGGCTGCTGTCCCCAGGTGGATGGAGCTGGGTGCTCACCTCCTAGCAGATGCTGAAGGTGTACGTGGCCACTTCTGGGCAACTTTCAAAGCTCTGGAGACTGAAAGCACAAATTCAGTAAAGGTTTTCCTCCATCCCCAGAGCTGCCCTTCATGATCTCATTTCTAGGGACAGCTTGTGTGGTCAGCAGGGATGGTGAATGGAGGAAAAAGGGCTGCTTTTCTCTGCCATGGAGATGGGTGATCTGTAGGTCCAAGGCATCCTGTGAAGCTGATAGCTTTCATCAACTGCTTTTATCATTCCTCCAGCTGTGATCTCTCATGTAATCCCTGATGCTATGCTCTGTACATAGGCCAGAACAAATCTTTGTGCAGCATCTTTGTCTCCAGGACGTAAGCAATGGGTGGACCTTGTGCTGACAGTGCACAGAGCTGCGTGTCACCCCTGCACCAGTGGCTGGAGGAAGGGAAGCTGTCCTTGGAGAGGAAGAGGATGGGATGAAGCCTCTGCTCTTTGACTTCAAAAAAGGCACAGTCAGCTCTGCTCATTGCAAGTCCCTCAAGGATTAGATCTGGGAGGCTGAGTCACAGCACAGCCATCAGGAGCCCTCTGTGAGGATGACCTCAGTGCCCGAGGTGACAGCCTGCAGCACACAGGGCAGTGTGTGCTTCCTACAGCCCTTGGTGTGCAAACAGTCACCCTGCCACCTTCTGCAGTGAAGTACCAGGTGTCCTCTTGAAGGCACATGTTTGGGTGACGTGCTCTGAGCCAAGGTGTGGAGTGTGACATCCATGTGACAGACAAGGCAGTGCCGTGCTGCTGGGGGAGACACCAAAGGGTTGGGCCCAAGAGCTGGGAGAAGGCTCTGTCTCTTGCTAACATGGTCTCGTGTGACAGCAGATGACGTTTTTAATTCCTGTTCCCTCTTCCTGTAGCAGCCCGTTGTGAGCAGCTAACTCTTTTTGAATGGAGAGCACTGAAGTGAGATTTATTTTTTTTCCTAACCTACTTTAACTAATTTTCAGGTTGCTGGCAATTGATGTGCATTATTTATACCTCTGCAAACCTCATATTTAGGATAAGAAATCCAACTGCCAGGCTTCCTACTCCTAATGAGCATTCCTTTTAGTGAATTATCCCCGTGCAGCCCAGGGCTGCTCGTGCCAGCGCCCAGCTGCACGGTGTGATGCTCAGCTGCCCTTAGATTGAGTGACACCAGACCTGATTTTCCATGACCTGCTGTCATGTGCTGCTGCTTGAACCTGCACAACCCAAATTCACACCGCTCCCCTCCTTCCCCCACTGCCTGGCTGGGGTGGCAGCAGGAGGTCAGACGGGTGGCCCCCAAAAACTGTTCCAAGGGCCCTAAATCTGCCCCTGTCGCACTGGATCAATGGCCAGGGCCTACGCCACCACCTCTTTTTATTCATTTGGGGGATAACTCATTCCTTAACAGCCAGAATGGCTTCTGACAGCCCTTCCTTTGAACGCCACGCTCAAGGACATCGCTCCGCCGCTGTTTGCTCAGTCAGAAATATTCTGGGGAGGATTTCTCTTTCCCTTCTCTTTTATCTGAGGCGGCATAATAAAATACCTTAGATAAACAAATTTATTCTTGGAGGGATGTTTATTAAGCGCTGGCAATCCCGACGATAAATAATTTCTCCGGCAGAAAGTAGGGCGGGCGGCGATGGCGCGGGCAGGGCGCTCCTGCAGTGCCACCTGCAGGGACCCGCAGCCCTGGGCAGCGCATGGAAGAAGAAGAAGAAGAAGAAGAAAAAGAAGAAGAAGAAGAAGAAGAAGGGATGACCCGTCTGCTCTGCGAGACCAAAGCGAGCTTCCCAACTGGGAGCTGTGGGGAAAACGGTTCCTGTCCATTTCAGACACAGCGTTTTGTTGTCGGGTTGTGTTGGTGTGCGTTTTTTTTTTTTTTTTTTTTTTTGTCAGTGAAATGAAAACCACAAAACTTTCGTTTTGGGTCAGCCTGAAGCATCAGCTTGGATCCAAAATGAAACGTTCGGTTTTGATTTGGGGTTATTTAACGCCTGGTTTCCTCTTTCCGATGAACTTTGGTGGCTTTCAGTGCAAGGAAATAAAACAGTTCGAACTGAAAAGCCAGAAAGTTTCTTTCAGAAAACGTTGAAGGGAAGAACATCAGCGTTTCTGAGGTGAAGCTTTTCATTTTAACTGTGCCCTGAAATGCAGCAGACTGAGCTCTTCTCCTTTAGGTTCCCCTCACAGCAGCAGCCTTCCTGTCCCTCACCTTCTATGCTGCCATTCACCCAGTTTCAGATAGATATCCTTAAAACCCCTTTTTTTGTTAAATTTATTATCTGTCAAGCCCCTAATCTCTTTTCTTGAAGGAATACACCACTCTCCTAGTGAGGAACTGAGTTACAAAGTGACACGTCCCAGATTACATTAAGAAATGCTTGACGGTTCCCCTGAGACTTGGTCCTCAGCCCCACCTTCCTGCAGCCCCTCTGTCCTTAATGGCTGCAAGCTGCTGGGTAATAAAGCATAGCTGTCCTGTCACGGGGCTGCGCAGGGATGTGGTGTTCTGACTGTGGGAGGAAATCAGATGATTTCTGTTTTCTCTTCAGACTGCTTGATAAATGACACCCAGGGCACAGCAGAGGTCACCGAACGCAGCCAAGCTCCAGGCAAGGTTTGGAATGGGAGAGGTCAGGATGATGTTTTCAGACTTACATTTAATGACCAGTTTTGAATTTCGTATATGTTAGAGAAATCTCCATAAAGTGGTTTGGCCTGTGCAGAGGAAGGACAGGTTAAGTTTGCAGAAGGTGTGAACTCTAAGAGGGCTCAGGCAAGTGGAAGCATGGAAGCCTTAGGATGTGCTGCTTCTGTGCACCGTGCCATTTTCAAAGCTACTTAACAGGATACCAAAAGCCCACAGAAATGTCTCCTTGCAGGAAGAAGTCTTCCTGGGAGCAGCTCTGGGTTGACCTTCTGGCGGGCTGCTGTGCACATCAGGGCTGTGGGGAAGCAGATAGGCTGCTGCTGACCTGCATGCTTCTGGAATGGCTCCTTTGCCATCTGCCACCCCAGAGTTTGTTGGTAACGTTTCAGCTGTCACTGACTGCATTGGTATCAGTGCTGTGTGTAGCTCTCCCATCTGTTTTTTGAGGGGTTTTTGTACAAGTTAGTTTTTAAAGAAGAACCACTGCAGTCAGGAATGGGTGGTCATGTTGTTCAGACTCTGGTGGAACTGTGCTTAAACTTCAGAAGCAAAAGGGGAGTGGGTTTTGGCCAGAGGGAAAGCCCAGCTGTTCAAGGGAAGACCAAGTTCTTCTAACAGAGGGAAATGACCTGAATTCCTCACTGGATTGCAGCGACAATTTGCTTCCAATTTCCTTTATGCATATACTAGTGGGGGTTCCTGGAGGTCAGAGTGGTGCAGATCCGTAGTGAAGGTGAGTTGGCAGCCCCAGCTGTGGCCCTGCGCTGCTTGCTGGGGGCTCTGGCACTCAGGAGCGACGGCTTCCAGCTCCATGCAGAGCCGAGCTGCTGGCAGGGCACACTGCTGTCCTGGGAGGGCTCTGAGCTTCCAGGTGCTGAGGTGGAGAGGGAAGGGAAAGAACCAGAAATGGAAAGAGATTAATTTGTGAAGCCTGTCTGCATTTATTTACATAAATTCTGCTCCTCATGCAGACGCGTATGGCACAGGCTGCAAAATCCCTGCTTCTGCTGTAGGCAGAGCAGAGGATAAATATATATGGATGAATAAACAAGGCAAGTAATCCAATCTCATTGCTAGTGTTCAGTTCCTGCACTGTTGCTCTAGGCAACCAGCTTGAGTAGGGATATTGTCTATAACCTTAAAAACTGATTATAGGCTACTTCACTGCCTCATAGTGTCTTAAAGAGGATTAGAAGAGAGTGTAAAGCTGGCTTAGGCACTATGTTAACAAAGCCTCAAAGGCATCTGCAGATTTCCTTGTTCATGAAGTGATTAACTTATTTAGTAACTGGAAAAAACGTGAACATTTGGGGAGCTGGGGTGGTCGTAATTAAGGGATGTAATTCTGCTGTCGCGAGCCTGGCGTGGCTGAGGACAGTCTGCACATCCCCTGAGCACCCCTGGCTGTGGTGTGGGGCAGCTTGGCATGGGTTTGTCCATCATTCTGCAGCCAGAGGAAGGAGCACATCAGTGCTGAAGTGTCGTTGGGTGCGCGCTGGAATTGTGTGCGCTGCGTGGGACGGCAGTGGCGGAGCACCTGGAGCTTTTGTGGGTGCACTGCTGGTATCTGTGTGTGCTGGAGGAACGGTGAGATGAGGGAAAACGGATTCTTACATTCCACATAAGATCTTCAAACTGAGAAGGGTTTAGAGAAAAGGAGTTACACGCTTCATGTTGAATCACTATGGGAAGCACGAGGTCTGCTAATTGTCCGTGAGCGTTGTGTTAGAGGATGGAGACATGTTTTGATCTGTAGGAGTGGAACAGCAGTTGTGTCTTCTGTCTCTCCACTTATTTTCCTGTGATTGCTTCAACCCCAAATAAAGGATAGGATTTTCAATGTCACGCAGCCTTGACCTGCTCACTTTGTCACCCAACTCAACTCGAATTCAAGAAATTCAAGAGAGTGAAAGGAAAGACAGCATTATTGCTTTAAGGAAAACAATTAGAGACCTCTGCATGTTTTCCCACTTAGCTTTCTGCAGGAAAACAAGTGCTTTCAAATGCTGTTCTGGTGTTAACAGCTCTTGTAAATCTGTCATTGTAGCTATGTGCCTTTCATTCAGCATCTCCGGAAGACACAGAAGTAGCATCTTATGGATGAAGAATCTTCTGTTTTAACCTTTACAAATGTCAATTGTTCTAAACTTACACACAGTACTTAGCATCAGGGCTAACTCACCAATTATTAACAGCTTCTCCTGCTACATTTGAAAATAGATTCTCAGTAAGTGTTGGCTGGAAAAAAGCTTAAGCACTTGGTAGTTGTTCCAGTCCAATCTGGTTTCTTCCCCTTCTCTCCTTTTTCTTGAACCACTGTGCATTAAGAGTTTTCCCATAATTACATCATTTTATCTGTTCTCCAGCAGACCAGAAATATCCAATGGGTTTATTGGCTCCCAGGGTATGGCATGAATTCATCTGGATTAGTTGAATCTCATCTTAGAAACCCTCTGATAGGCAAAGTGTTGGATCTTGATTCATGGGACCTGCATTTACGCACGATGGACTCTGACCTGCTCCCTTCATGTGGGTCAGGGCAGTGCCAGGAGGCCATCAGTATTCTGCTGTGGTCTAAGAGGGGGGACTGGGCCAAGAGAGACTTACAGTGCAAGATATTGCAAGAGCCACTTCTTAGGTCATAACCCTTAAGTTAATTTGCTTATTACAGTCGGGAATTACACTGGCTGGCTTAAAGAGCTTTCTGCTTTTGCTGTCTGTGCATGATAGTTACAGAAAATCAGGAAGGAAGAGTATTTTTTGCTATATTAGTGAAGGAAAACTGATGGGAGATTCCAGTAGCAGAATGCAGAAAAGTGATACAAAACAGTGCATGCTCCTCAGATTGACCCGCATCCAAGAAATGCAGGGCAGTATCTTTTTGCACACACCACTGGCACATGGCTCCTGCCAGGACTCGGGGCTGAGCTGGGGGCTGCAGGGAGAGCTCTGCTCTGAGCACACCGTGGTCTGTCGCATGCAGACGTCTCTCCTGCTGCAGAGCAAAGAAATGGTGGCCTTTGTGTGTGTCGTTATCGGAATCCTGGAATAATGCTTCAGGCTCTTCAAAGCCACATTTGTAATGAGTGAGCCACCTTCTCCTCACTTTCTAAACTGTAAGGGATGAGGAAGGGACACACTTTACCTCCATACCTCAGTGCTGGCCAGCAGACCCAGAGCAGGAGGAGGCATGTGAGCATCCTGCGGGGTAGGGAGGGGACTGTGCTCTTCCTTTTGAGAAAAACAGACATGCTTTCTCCACCTGGAGGAGAGCACTGGTGTAAATCATGTCATCCATCCCTCCTCCTGGGAGCAATTCCACAGCTGAAACTCTTCCATTCATCCGTGTTCTCCCGTGGCTGCAGACAGAGCAGGGTGGATTTGGGTTCCTTCCAACCCAAGCAGCCCATGCCCTTGTCCCAGCCAGGCTGCAGCGCCTGTGATGGTGATGGGGGAGAGCGAGTGCTAAAGACAGCAAGCCAGGTTTGTTAGGTGCTGGCAGCTCTTTGGGGCATGTGGTAACCTGTGCATGGTGCAGTATGCAGGACATGCTTAAACAGTACAAACCCCGTGGTCTGGTGGGGAATGAATGAGTGCCCCAGGTACAAACAGCAACATGCAGCATGGAGAGCTGCTCATCTGGCTGGATTTGCTCAGAATCCATAAGAAGGTAAAAAAAATCTACTTTTTTTTTGCCCTAAAAAGTGAAGTCTGTGGGAGAGGAGGCCTGGATTTTTGCTTATTTATTTATTTATTACTAACTGTGACCAACACTTCATGAGGCATTAGCAAGCCTTTTAATTTCTTTACCAGGTTTCCTTCCTCTGCAGTGTGCATCACAATCTTTATCTGTCTCAGCAGCTGAGAACAAGTTTTTTAGGACACAGACTTCTTCCCGTGTTTAGGAATAGCTGTGTCACAATTAGGATCTCTAGGTACTGCCCAAATTCCCACTATAACATCACCAAATTATATTTCAGTAAATGACACGTCATGGATATTAAATGCTCAGTTCAGTTTCAGTGCGAAGTAAAAAGCTGAAATGATGGTAACTTAAACTGGCAATAAAATAGCCAGCATTACGCTTGTAAATACTTAATTTGCAAATGGTTAGAGAATTAGGCACCTGCTATAAATCCTTATCGTGGGCTCTGCACCCCGTTGGTAATCGGTGAGCTATATCTCACTTCATTATGCATGAATGTGTAATTTTCCAAAAGCATAAATGTGGCCTCCAAGGGCACACACATTAATAGCATTCGAATGAACCAATTTGTTTCCTACCCAACGTGTTTATCTTCCAGCTCTTCGCTCTGAGTGCCAGTGGAAAGGTTAATGGCTCGCAGTTCTCTGTCAAATGATGCACTGATTTAACCTCTATGGTGTCTGGATCTTTCATTGTCTTTGGCCTTTAGCATCCTGAAAGTTAACAGCTGCATCCTGCATGCTAGTTCAAGTGTGAGAGGGTCTTCTTTAAATTATTGCACATGTCCAGGTTTAAATGGGATCCTGTTTCCCTCTTGCCTGTCGTGGCCCTGATTCATTGGGTATACGATGCTTTGGGAGCGCTTGTGCTTGCTTCAGCAAAGTCTTTATGCCATTAGAAACACACAGAGAGCCACTAGAGCAGCTGGGTCTGGTCCCCTGCCAGAAGACGAGCAACTCTTAGTCAAATCCTCTGCAGCATTCCCAAAGTCAATGGGAATGCAGCCTGGATGGCCGTGTAGCCTAATGGTCGGGCAGGACTGCTGGGGAGGGCAGGGTGCTCGTGGTGCTGCCACAACCAACGTGCAGCAGATCCTGTTCAGGTTGTGCTACGGTTTGCAGAGTCGTGTTGTTAACCAGGCTCAGTTTGGGCAAACTGGTGGCAAACTTTGTTTCTAAAAAACAGATCGTATGCACAGATGAGCTTAAGTACAAGTGTACGTGTGGCATTTTCAAGGGAACTCAAGTGAATGAGGAGCAGAGTCATGCTGCATGACAGTGCACCTCCTTAGGCACCCAAATTTGAAAACTGCTGTCTAATTAGATATGCTCCAATTATTACTCTTATTTGCTGCTTAACAGCTGTCACTGAAGGCTCAGGCCAGCTTTGTGCTGAATGCCACCAGTACACAAAGCAAGAAAAGAAATTACCTGAAGGCCATTCAAATCTCTGCTTGAGACAGTGAATAACTGCAATGGGCTGGGAAGTGGGAGGGGATGGAGGAGACCTCAGAAACCTTTGATCAAGTCTCAGAAAAATTCGGCATTGCCTAAGTTTGCACTCAGAGCTATCACAGCAAATAAGTGGCATTAAGTTGGCAGTAATGGAAGGAATATTTATTTCTAAGCTTGTGTAATAATTATCATGGTGAGCTCAATGAGTTTTAAAAGAAATTACACAATTACAGAGGGGGGGAAGAAAAGCCAGAACCCAGCAAAGCAAGCTCTCTTTTCCTCCCCTAACCTTTTCTCACTTTCTTTCCCCGCTGTCCACTTGCTGTGTTAATCTTGAATTTGAATGAAAACTTAAGTGTGTCTAAATGTAGCCTTGCCCCTGCGGAGGGGGTGGATATGTCATCAGGGATCTGTCAGAGTCAATAACATTTCCCCTGCAGCCCCAAGCTGTGCCTCAAGATCTAACATTTCTGTCTGAATTATCAGCTAATGCTCTGACAAATTGCCTGTGATTTTCTTTTTTTCTCCCTGAGTGGATGTGCCTGGTCTGCAGATTAGGTAAACACTGCCTGGCCCCAGTGTGCGGCCATGGATGATGACTTCCAGCCCAACATCTCTGCTTGGCTGCAAGCAGAGGAGTTGGGGCGCTGCTGGGCTGCCACTGCTGGGCTGCCACTGCTGGGCTGCCACCGGGGCCCAGTGTGGGTAAGGCTGTGAGCAGATGTGCAGGAGATGCAGCGAGAAGGTTGGAGGTGGAGGCTGAGGCTGTGACAGAGCAGCAGGGCTGCAGATGGGGCTGGGGAAGCTAAGCTGGATGGGAACAGCAGCTGTTTTGCTAAGCAGGGAGAGGGCTCTTGGTTTTTCTTGTTGTAGAAAGAAGTGGCTGTTTGTGGCTTGGTTCCCTCTGTCAGACATCTAAACGTGGCACAAAGCTACCAAGTGGTTTGGGACTTGTAAGATCAAGTCATCTCCTGTGCAGGCCTGTGTGGGTTTCTCTCATTTCTCTGTCCTTTGCTGGATTCCTCTGTCTGTATGCACATCCTTCAATTTGATAGGATGCAGATACTGACCTCCCTGAGGGTCACTGTGCAGATTCCAGCCTTTTACAGCACTGTGGAGTAGCAAAGGCGATCATGGCATTTCACACTGCCTTCTCTAGGGGAGAGTCCGAAGGAAAATAAAACCCCTGGGAAGATGGGAGCTGTGGGACCCCTGACATGAACCAGGACAGCAAGGTGCTTGATGGATGGGCAGGGGCTCCAACCAGAGGTGCTCACCTATGGTTCTGGGAACCCAAGTGGCCAACAGCAGAGAGATTTCTGCTCTTTCTCAGGCACTGGTACAAACACACACAGCAGCCAGTAATAGAAACGCAGCCCTGAGTTCCTTCTGAGCAGTCTCAGGCAAGGCACACTCCTTCATTATGTGCACCATAGAGATTTAAGGAGGGAGGAATAGAAAAGGAAGGAGAGAAAAACTACTTGAAGTAATTGTTAGTTATGAGTAATTAAAACAATGATTATTGTTGTAAATATTTGTAAATTGATATGTGATATACATAAATAAAATTATTAAAATGGAAATTAAGAGCAGAAATTACCATGTCTTATTAAAAAATGGCTTTTCATCTGAAATTCCTAATGGGCTGTGTTATACTCAAACCGCCCAGCAGTAAATCCCTTTTGTTTCCATGTAGCACTGTGTGCATAGAGGGCACGTGGATAAAATCTTTAAAGTCTTGGAAGATAGATTGCATTTTCAATAGACTGGAGGCTCGGTAGTTATTAGACCCAGCAAAGGCCACCTGAATGGATGGAGAGAAATGAATGGGTTGTTCATTTCAAGAGCCCCTGTGTGTGGCCGAGATCTGACTACGTGCAGGGTAGTGCATGGCTTGGGCTTGTGACTCCTACCTGCATAGGGCAGCTGGGTCCCCTTGAAGCCCATATGGGGAACCTCATCCCGAGCTCTTTTTGAATGAGTGGTGCAGTGGATGAAAACTGCTGGGCTGAGGACTGGGGCAGCGGGTGGCTGCCTGTGCTGCTGGGCAGTGCTCTTCTTGGTCTTGGCTTTGGTGCAACACGTAGGTAGAAAAGCAATAAAGAATTTGTCAAGTGCAATACATTAAGGCTATTTCTCTTGCCATTAAAGTTTCATGTAGAAGTTTCACAGACAGGTCCCAATCCTATTTATAGGTATCCTTCTTGCTTTCAAGAATATTATTAAACTGGTTTGTTATAGAAAGCTGCTCTGAAAATGAGCCAACCTGGTAAATAAAACATGCTCGCCTTTACCAGCATGCTTTTATCCACGGAACAATATACTGAAGAATATTTTCCCCATACATTTTTGTCAGCACATTATTGCACATGCCTGTTTAAGCAGTAAAGCAGTTTGAATGCATCTTACAGCAGTTTCCTATTGATTGGAGGTGGGAATCCCAGAAGCTGCAAGCAGACAGCGCTGAGTAAATGCTGACCCCAGGGGCTGGGGGGGCCCACAGAGGAGAGGGGAGGTCATTCCCTATGTGTTGCTTGGCTGCTTGGGGTCTTGTGCCTTAGAGCTTGTGGTTGGCCTTTGAGGTGATGGAGGATACTATAGGATTCAACCAGAAAAAGAAAAAAAAAAAAAAAAAGATTTTAAATGCTTGCTAATTATTTTGTTAATCAGGGTTTTCTGCTGCACATTATTAACAATGCAAATTAAAGAAGGAGTCTGTGGTGCCAGAAAACATCTGCTCACCAGAAATGAGGCACTAAACAAAACGTCCCATGTGCTGTGCTCCCATTGCTGTGCCTGCAGGAGTGCAGGTATAGCAGGTCAGTGCCCTGTGCTGCACTTTGCTGCCTTGTGCCCTGCACAGCCCCACTCACTGCTGATGCACTCTGCTTTTATAGTTATGTATTTTAACCTGGAATTTATTTTTTTGTTCGTTTGTTTTTTGTTTGTAGGTCATCCTGAAAAGCAGTATCTTCACCTGAAAAAGAGCACACAAGGCTGCAGAGGAAGCCCTCCATCTGCTGCTGGCTGAGGTACTTTGCTTTTTATCCAATGCAGTGCTCTTAACCTCTGTGCTGAGCTCCGCTTTCAGCCCACATTTGTGTACCTGAGTTTCTTCTCCCAACGTCTGCTTTGCTTTTGTTTTTGGTTATGAGCATTTAGATTTCAAAACTGAATCAGCTGTGCCCTCAAACCACCTCTTTACCCTTCAGAGCCCTGCTTCTCTGCTGCCTGGGGTGGGGCGGCTCAGGGCACAGCCTTTGGCAGCTGATGTGAAATGCATTGAAGGTGTCACTGCGATGGATTGTTAGAAAAGCTGGGGTCACTTCTCCTCCACGTTAGTGCTGTTAGTTTAAGGACTTTTTTATTTGCAAATGAAACAAGGCCATAATCATGTATGCTTAGGCTCCTCATCAGACATACCCTGCACCTGGTTGAGGTTTTGCTGAGATATAAGCTGTGGGGAGCACCTCATTGCTCTTTCCAGCAAGAGTAGCAAATCCCTGCTCAGGGAATTCCTCCAACTGTGAGTACTTGTGACCTTTACTCTCTTCTTCTGATATTATTTTCCACAAATATGCATGCAAGTGTATCTTTAGACAACTCCACAGCCTATAGCAGGCAGTCTTTTAACAACTCACACAGCTCTTTATACCAGAAAAGCATTTTTGATAGTTTTGAAGTAAGGAACCAGGAGGAGATATAGATGCTTTTCTATTTTCATAACATGCATTTAGCAGCTCTCTCTAAGATGTTTGAGAACCAAATGCTTTCTATGTTTACTTATTAAGCTCTTCTCCTGCCTGTTGAGGTGTGGGTATCCTCCGAGCTCTTCCTGCTCGCCAGATTCTGGAAGCCTGATAGGCTGTGTTGGCTCTGAAGTTCCAGAAAGGGAACCTACTGCAGTAGATAACATTTTATCTTCCAAAGGAGGGCATAAGTGGCATTACTGCAGGGCCTGCTGCAACATGGCCTGTTACATAGCATTGGTGCTTTGTTTTTCCTGCTTGTCAGCGAGTGCTTCAGTTGCAGCTCTTCAAATCACTTTAAGTGAAAAGCTTTATTTTGAAATTAATACGTCTCAGTTCACACCCAAGAAATGTGGAAACTTAATGACATTTTTACATTAGGACTTCTCAATGCTCTCATAAAAGAAATTCCCAATATTGTAAGTGCTCTGCAACCAGAGAGGGCTGTCCTTTACTAAGAACAGTGGAGTGAAAGCACCCACCTGCTGCAGATTAGTTTGAGTACTGTTTGTGTAGCTCAGCCTGGGTTAATCACATCGGAGCTCAGCTGGAGAAGTAGCCATGAATTCTGTTGCCAGCTAACTGCACAGGGCTGCACCTGTTTTTCAAAGGCAAGGGAGAAAGCTGCTCTGAGTGACTCGGTTACAAGTCAGGCAAGTTATTTTCAGCGCTGCTCGTAAAGAACAAAGATAAGAACTAGAAAAAATGAAATCAACAGGGAAGGGAAGGCAATCTCACGTTAGCTGAAGGTTTGCCCACACTGCTATGTTTCAGCAGCAGGTATGTCTGCTTGTGTTCATGAAATGGCATGAAATGCACCTTTCAAGGTAACCCCGGAGCTGGAGAAGAAGCAAGCTGGCAGGGAGGAGGAGGGGTGATGTTCAGCTCCCTGCCATGGATGCTCATTGCTGCCTTCCTGGGGCTGGGGAAGCAGCTGTGTTCCTTCGCAGAGCTTTAGTGAATTAATTTTTCTGTGTAAGAATGGCATTTTCTCATTAGAAAAAAGTATGTGATGTGTTCCAGTCTGGCACTGTGAAAGTCTGAATGAGGTAACAATCTGGCTCACCTGGAAGCATTTCTGGTTTTACAACCTTTTACAGCCCCCTGTGCTGGAAGGGACAAAGCAAGGATAAAGGGCAGCTTGTTGTGCTCTGAAACAGCTCCATTTCTGTGCTGAGTGCACCGCTCTGTGCGGATGGAGCAAAGTTACAGCCATTAGAGTTATAAAAAGAGATACGACAGCCTCTAATCTAAATCTAAATCAGATCTTGAAAGATCAATCAGTGATTGTTCCTATCATCAGCAGTAACTTCATCTCACTGAGCTCTTTGATGCCGGAGAAAAGTCTGAGATAAGAACCAGAGATCTGAATTCAAATGGGGAATCAAGAAGGCATTTCTTCCGCTTGATTTTTCCTCTCAATCTGAGCTATAGTGTGTGTTTATTAGGAACTTGTTTCTGACTTCCTCGGTAGAAATTCACGATTCCCATTGTCTGCATGTGCTGCCTGTGCTTCGTGCTAGAAATTACTTTGTACGGTTTACTGATCGGGCATTTTTTAGCTGAAAAGATTGAAACAGAAGCAAACAAACAGCTGTGTTTAGATCTGACTGACCACTAAAAAAAAGCTCCTTGCTGCTCTGCCCTGAGCACGTGCTGCAGTGCCAGCCCCAGGTTTGCTCTGTGCGGAGCCGTGCAGCTCAGCGCCCATCCCTGAGCTGAGCAGTGCTGCCCCAGTCCTTGGGGGCCCTACAGGAGGAAAAGCAAATGTATAACCACACACAGCAAAGTTACTGAGTGCCTCTGCTGTTGTTTATACGTTTAGATGCTATGATTAAATTACATACATAATGCATAGTGTTTGTAATACATTATTAATAATAATAATACCGTCTTGTATTATTCGGCTGGAAGAAGCCTGCTCCGAGTGATGGTTCATTGGCCTATTCACACACAATTTTCATACATCTCTAAAGATTACCATTTTAACAGCTTTCTGTATGGATACTGCCAGGCAGTTACATTTAACAGTGCATAAATCTAATTCCCTCTGCACTCAATTTTCTCAGGCAGCAGAATCAATTTGAATCTGTCAGGATTTTATTCTAAAGTCTATTAATGACTCCTGCCTTTTTCTGTATTTTTTTTTTCCCCTCTCTCTGTCTCTCTCTTAACAATCTCACTCTTTCATGAATTCATTTGGCTGCAGAAAGAGATGCCCCACTGATACAAACACTCTTTTATCTCTTTACAACGGAAACCTAATTAGGTGTGAAGGAGACACAAGGAAGGTCACAATTAGCCCTCCAGCAATAAAGGTTAACGGTTGTGAAATCCTATAATAATACTGTTGAACTTTGTTATTATCAATAATGATGGCCTTTGACAAGGTCAAGCTCATTACTCTTCGCCCACACCTCCCCTTGCCCTGCATCCCCACACGTGGTGCTCCCAGCGCATCTCCTCCAGAGCTTCCATCTGCTGGGCAGGTTTTGCCTTGGGCTGGTGGAGCAGGATTGCTCACCATGCCTTTTAATTATTGGTTTTAAAAAAAAACCACGTGGATTTTCTTTCCCATGCTTGAGTGAAGTGATTCTGCTCAATTAAGTATTTAAATGGAGGTGGTAGCAAGAAAGTAATAGGTGTTGCATCCTGGTAGTACAGCATTTCAGAATGGAATGGAAACAATTATGTGCCTTGCCATTACAAGCCAATGGATCTCTGACACCTGCAGAAGGCTTCTGGGGAGTAACACCACAGTGAGCATCATTTGTTCTATCTGCATCCACTCTCACATCTCTGCAATGAGATGGATTGTGAACTAAACATTTCAAATGGCATTTTAATGCTGGTTTTATGCCTGCTGAGGAGTGCTGTGGAACAACTTGAATCTGTCAGATGTTAACTTCCCTGCTGCTTTTCTGTAGGTCTGCTGAAGGAGCAGGGCCATGCCTGTGACTGAGGAACCTCTTTCGTAGTTGTGTTTCCTTGCATCTGGCAGTGTAGTTCCACAGCTGTCGATACCAGATTTGTGCCCTGGTCATCTTGTCCTGGCCAGCTGTGGCCCTGTGATTTCATTTGCAGTTCAAGAAGTGCAGCACGTGACAGGGAATCAATGCCAACTCAGCACTTTCTTGCAGTGTCAGTTTGGGCAGTCCCTGATGTGATGAGAAGTGTCCCTGCACAAAGCACAGTGCATTGGACCCTCTGACAGCAGCTTTGCTGGCATCTGGCATGAGGTACTTGGAATCCAAAGCTGGAATGTGCTGCTGCTTCTGTATGTTTGCTTGGCTTTGTGGCTGTGCATTGGGTCAAGAATGTCATTTAACCTTTATTTTTCACCTTAGCTGGGATTTGGACAAACAGTGGTGCATAATTTGGGGAAGTCCTGTCCTGGGCTGTATCCAGAGTCTGGAGAGAGAGAGAGGGGAGAACTCAGATCTTACGTGGGCTGAGCTGTGCCTGGAAGCTGCCCCTCTCCTTCCCTGTCCCTGAGGGAGCTGTGGGTGACCAGATGACCACACTTCTCATTCAGACCCCTCAGAATACATAGGAGTGCTTGCCCAGTGTCAAGCCTTTATTACAGAAGTCGAAGCCACAAAACGTGAAGTAAAGGCAGAGGAGCAGAAATACCAAGAACTTGGTGTACATCTATGTGTAAGAAGCTGCAGATAGAGATGTTCAGTTCTGTCACTGCTATCACTCCTCAGGGCAGATTCTTGTCTGCTCAAGTGAGACAGCATTGTACGACAGTAGGATACAATGGCAGCAGTTGCTGCCTCCTGCTAAGTCTGCAGATAATGCTGCACTTGGACCTTGACTGGCATTAAGCCATATCCCATTTAGTATTTCAAAATATTTGTGATATAGGCTGTCTGACCAGCTTCTGGTAAAAAAAAAAAAAAAAAAAAAAAAAAAAAAAAAAAAAAAGAATAAAACAGGACGTTCTTGGAATTATTTATGCCTTTTAGAGAGGACTGGGTGCATGCAGAGGCAGCTGTAGAGCTTCAGAAGCTCGTGTGCTGCCTGCAAACAGCAGGGTTAGTGCACTGCTTGGCAACAAAACCCTGCTGCAAGTGGTTCTTAATTCATAGTTCAAGGCTGAAGTTCAAACTGTGTTGTCAGAGAGCAGACATGGATCACTGGGCACTATAAGGATGGTCCTCCCATCCCTTTGCTTTATTGACTCCCTGCTTCTGTGTGCCCCCAGCACTGAGCCTGGAGCTGCTGGTGGTGTTGGTGCTGGTCTGCAGCATCTGGGTCTGGCTGTTAGGTCTGTACAATTGGATGGGAATAGGTCAATGCCCAGAAAGTGGGGAGAAGGTAATAGAGATGGATGCCAACAACTGGCCTATTATTAAATATAAAAGAAGGAATAAATAGTTTACCAGGAAAATAAAAATTTACAATTGAGTGCAGTGTTTGAAATGATGTCAGTCACGTGGCTTGTGTTTTGTTAGCACACCTTAGAAAAGGTTGGTGATGAGATCCCTGGTACTTCTAACATCCAGTTCTGAGAATGGCAGAATATGGCATCCCAGATGTTGAGGGTGAAGCCATCTTACAATGGGCATTAAGTGATGAGAATCCCCATCATACTGCTGGTCAGAGATCCCTGCCGGGAGCAGCACTCTCCTGCACCCCTCCTTCTGCCACAGTACACAATATGCAAAAACTTAGAGAAAGGCCTTGTTTACAGCACAACTGTGAACATCATCCGTTAAGCAATCTGGCTGTATGAAGAAAATGAAGCCATTCATGCTCCCAGTTGTCCTCACAGCAGTCGCACAGCATTTATCTCACTAATGTTTTGGTATGGCCATTCCCATGCAGTTGGTAGGAACTTTTATTTGTATCATGCAACAGATTTTTTCTTTTTTTAATAAAGCCGAGGACGTGTCCTTGTACTTCAGTGAGAAGGTTATCAAATGATTGACATTAAATGACAATTTTATCAAAATATTGATTGAAAAAGTTCTTATGCTTCCATTGTTTCGTATAGATATATCTAATCTCAGCCTTATCCAGGCAGAGCAATATATTGCTTGCCAGACTAGAAAATGATATATTAGCCATCTGGGCAATGGGCCCAACCCTGGGCAAGATTAGTGCTTCAATTAGCTGTTGATAGCTTTCCATTAGAATTCTGGTTTCAAAGAGCACTAAACAAGAATGTTGTGCTTTGATTTTCAGATTTAATTACTTCCATCAGGGCTATAAATGAACTCATTAGTCTTAGTGGCTCTAAAACCTAGAGACAATAGAATGTTATTGCTATTGTTCTTATGGTTTGTGCAAACATTACTTTCAAAATGCCATTAGCAATGGCTATCAGCCTTTCCTCTCCTAATGCAGCCGGCTGCTGACCCTGTGCTGCAGCTCTGGGCTGAACGTGAGCGTGGCTGTGCTGTGCTGTGGGATGCAGTGCCTGCTGGCACACAGCAGCTGCTGCTGAGGGGGTCATTGCAGGCAGGGAAAGTAACTGAGGATAGGATTAAACCTACACATTGCAAGTGCTTGGCTTCTGTTCAAAGTGTGTGCGCTGTCTTTCTCTTTTTCCTCTCCGTTTCCTCTTTTTGTTTGTTTGTTTTAATGTTTGCCACAGCTTCTGAGGATTCTTGAGGCTTTGTGGGTTTTTCAGTCTGCTGCATTATTGTTCCGTGACACTTCTTCACCTAATTTTGCAAAAGAATGTTTCAATTTATTTTATAATCTTTGCCTTTTCCCCTTGACCCCAGCGGGGTGTTTCACAAGCAGTAAATTCTCCTTTGAATGTGATCCTTGCCCCCTTCCTCCTAAAACAGAAGGAAACAGAGGGATGCTGGCAGTCATTGCACA
Organism: Phasianus colchicus; assembly: GCF_987193195.1. NCBI lineage: Eukaryota > Metazoa > Chordata > Aves > Galliformes > Phasianidae > Phasianus > Phasianus colchicus. The sequence continues at coordinate 11,221,530 of NC_143453.1, read as the reverse complement.
CCCGCAGGATTGGGACCCCCAGCAAAGAAACCTTTTGAACTGCTTCTCAGGTCACTGAGCAGCACCAGAGGGCCCAAAGCTCTTCCAAACTAAATAGTGTTATAATTCTGGGAAAGATGAACAAGCCCCATGGCAGGGAAGGGGTGAGGCAGCACTGCTCACACAGAATTACCAGTCAGCCCTGTCCTGGGACTGCTATTTCTAGGAATGATCAAAACTTGCTATTAGGTGAGCTATATATCATGCTTAAGACCTTAAACCTTGCAAAGCTTTCTTTCATCCAAGGTGTATTTCCCTTGGTAAAAATCCCTTTGTTTATCTGTTTTTTCTCTTCTGCTGAGGAAGGATGTCATGTGTAAGTAAAGAATATGATGCTCTGCACTGCTGACATTCATTAAATTAAAGCTGTAATCAGTACAGTATGTCTTGACCATAATATTAATATGGCTAAAACATTAAATGCTGTCAAGTTCAAAGCCTAACACCTGTTTTGTATTAGCATCTGGATAGTTATTTCATTTTTCATTCTAATAGAATATTCTTTGATGAAATCCATAACTCAGTTGTAATTTTCAGCTCCTAACCCTTCGTAAATCCCAGAATATGATTCAAAAAGCCTACTCATAGATCTTAGATAAGTTTCTCCTAAATTCTGGCAGACTGTTGTGATAATGTTGGGAGTGTAAGAAAGTGAATGCAAAGGCTGAATCCTTTGGTATCAGTCGGATCAGGATTTTATTTGTGACTTTGGCAAGCAAGTCCCCTGCTGCTCAGAGCAAGGTGACTCCATCCTTTGGAGGTATGTTGGTCACACACCTCTGTCCCCTTAACTCCATCCTTTTTCACTCTGCCCTTTTGCTGGGAGTCTTCAGTATGAACTCCCAGCTTTCATAGGCTTAGGGTGAAATGAATGGAAGTGGAAAGCCTGTGGAGAGAATGGGGGTGGTTGCTGCCTCAGTCTGTGTGTGCTGGCAGTGGATGTGAGCTAGCCCAGCCAGAAGGGAAGAGAATATCCCTGCCTGTTCTGGTACAGCACAAAGCCCACAGTGCAGTCACTGGGGATCTCAATGTATTCCTGGGTGATTCTTTTCTTTCTAAGCGCTTTCCATGCCTGTCTCAGTAGTTCTGGAGCCATTCTCAAGTGTTTAAAAATAGCATGATGTCTTTCACTCCTCCTCTCTCTCCCTCTCTTCTTGCATTTCCCATCTGTAGGGGAATGGTCTGATGGATGTGTTTGTGTTCCCAGTTCTGTTATGCTGAGGAGATGGGAAGAATGGGAGAGTGGAGCCTTCCTCTGTGGTCACTGTTTTGTCTAGCAAGCTTTCTGTTCCCCAGGGTCAGCTCCTGTAAAAGCTAAACTACTTCTATTTTTAACTATACGGACTATAGAAAGTCGGGCAGACTATATACAATTGTCAGACTTTCTGCCACTAGACAAAAGCAAGATCACTCTGTTAGCTTCTGTCGAATATTTCTGACGTGGTCCTGTTCTTCTTCTCCTCTCCTGGTGTGCAGACCCAGCTGTGCTCCTGCAGGCAGACCTGCGAGGCCCCAACCCCACGCAGGCGTACCTGGGTGGTGTGTGCAACGCAGAGTGGAGATCTGCTGCATGTGAGCCAGCAGGGACTTGGCATTCCCATCAGCCTAAACCTGATGATTTCGTGCATCTGGTTGGTACTCACAGTGGTTCACATGTGGTATATGCCAGGTAGAGAGGAGATGCTGTGCTGCAAACTCAGTGATCCTACTGAAGGTGGGTGAAGACCACGAAGACCAAGCAAACAGCTCAGTGCTAAGGCTACCTTAACTTTACCTATGGTGACAGGATGGGTTTCTCTCCCATCACTTTGTGCAGCTGGACTGCTTATCGTGGCCTTGAAAGATGATGCATGTTTAGCCAAGTGAATGAATTGAACGAGCTCCTCTGTAAAACTCATCAAATACTCGTAGAGCATCAGCCCTAGGTTTGGATGGTACTATCTTAAGAATTCAAAAATAAATTAGAAAGCACCCAAAGTCTAGTGGGTTGTCACATTTGATATACAGATTGTCCAAACACTGCTTGCATTCAGTGTGTTGCAAATCATGTGGGACTGAGAAATGGATGACAGATGTTGGAAATGGGAGACTTTCTGCAGCAGTCTGCTGCCTGCAACCACTCTGCTGCTGCTCCTGAGAACACGGCGGTACCTCAGCTCCTCCTGGTGCTGCAGCTCTGGGACAGCTCTGGTGAAATCACTCGAGCTCCTGTTTCGTAACGACAATACAGCAGTGGTTTATTTGAAGGCTGAGCCAGCTTTGTATCAAAGCCAAATATGTCTGGCTTGGCACCATGAGCTAATGTTGGAGCCAAGCAGCTGGAGCAGACTGTACGTGTATTTAAAAGAACAAAACCAGAGAGACTCTTAAGTTATCTCCTGTTTGAGGTCAATCAGAGTGCCAGAAGGCAGTGCCAGATTTTTGCATCAGGCTTTCTCTGGCTTTATACCTGGACACTTACAGAGCCAAGCCCCAGGCCAAGGCTCAGTTCTCCTCTGCTTTCTCACCTCTTCTTCTGGCTTTCTTCTTGCAGTTTAACTGCAGGGGTTAAACCCCTCTGTCACCTCTATTCTCTTTGGGTCCAGGTCAAGCTCTTGGAGTGCACACCTTCACAAGGGAAGCTCTCTAAGGTTTTTTTTTTTCATGGACTTGCCTTAAAGCTGTGCGTATCTGAAAACTGAAGGGGTGACTTCTGTTGCACAGAGGTTCACCACTGAGTCTGGCCTCACGTTTTCAGTCGTATTCTGGTGAGCCAAGGGTCTGCTGCTAGTCTGTTGGCTCCACTGAATGTTGGCTTATGGGGTAATGACCAATTATTAAGGCTGTGGCTGTGCTAGATGAATGCGGTTGAGCTCATGGCTGTCAGTTGCTGGCTGTCTTCTGCATCCAGCATGTGGAGAAACGTCCTGTATTGGCCATTAGGCACTTGAAGAGCAGAGAGGGCTCTGGTGTGAATGCTCACAGGTGGAACAGTTCGCAGATATCTGCTCAAGCACTTAAATTTGAGTGCCTCTGGAAAGGTTAGGTTTCATTCAGTTTGTGATTCATCACTAACTAAACTCCTTTTCCTGGAACTAGAATGTGTGGAGATAGTGGATAAAAGGAGTCCTTTTTCTCTTGAATCCCAGAAATGCTTCAGGTGTATTTGTCTGAACCATGGATGGAAAATAAGGAATCGTCTTGGTTCACAAGGTGTTACAAACTGCAGGCACACTTTTTCTTGTCTAATTAACAACTTCGCCCACAATATTAAATCCACGTGTGCTTGTAGCATGCCACAAATGAGAAATCTGGAAACTCATTTTCAAAGCACTTTCCATTATGCAAGTAGCAGGAGATGTACCATAGCTTCTCAGTAAATTGGTTGGTAAATTGTTTTCTCTCTCATCTTTACTGCTGTAAGGAAAACATGTTGGCTTTAGGTCTCCGTTTTTGGGAGGCTTTGTTTTCTTATCTCTGCTCCTGCCTATTAGGTTGAATCAGGATGTAACCCAGACAAACCTTTTGGCCTGCAAATAGCAGCATGAATATAGAGTAAAACTAATTTGCTGGAGTAAATTTTGGAGAGATTCTGTAGTAACGTGAGTTGCCCCATCCAGTGGTCATTCATACTGTCTCAATTCAGCACGTGTGACTGATGGAACCACTCTTCATTTTGTGCTAAATGTCTTGAGGAAACGCTCAGCTGGCAGCTCATTTCTCGAATTCAGAAGGGAATTTCTCTGCAATCCAGCCAGAGGTAATTACCTCTCACCTGTTTCTGTACTCTCTGAACTGCCTGTGAGATTCACAGCCCTTGAAATGAGAAATCTGAGGCTTTTGCATAAAATGTTTGTTCAAAATTCCATATAAAAATGTCGAATGTGATTGAACTGGAGTGAAGGTGGGCTGGTCTCAGTGGCACTGCATTAATTTTGCATCAGCTGAAGTCTTCATTCTGTGCTGCTGGTGCTCACCTCCAGCACACACTGGATGATGGCAGGGACCAACCTAGGGCTCTCGGCTGTTTCTAGAAGAGGTATGCTGGCAGGGGGGAGGAAGAGCGGTAGCTGAAGGCTTGGTTTCTGCACAAGAGAGAGAGATGAGATGGCACAACTCCTGCCTCTCAAAGGTTTCCTCTCTTTTCCTGGTAAGGCAGCATGTGGCTGAAGATGACCTGAGCTGTGCTCACTGCACACGGAAGCATCGGCAGTGCAGGTCCAGCTGCAAAGAGCCAGACGTGGGGCAGGCTGACACAGACACAACCCAGGTTGTTAAGTGAAAGCAGATGGCTGCTGGGAAAGGAGCGAACTGTTGCCAAGGGCAGCCCATCTGAGCTGGGGGTAACAAGTGCTATTTAGTGGAGTTGGGATGTGATGGTCTCCTGTGAGCGCCTTGTGATAACACGGGAAACTCATGGGGAGCACGGAAACCTTTTGCTTCAGACCCCATGGGTGGGGATCCTAGGCTGACTCCTTTCTTGAGCTTGAGGCCCGCGACAAGCTGCAGGAGCAAAGCTTTTGTTTCATGAATTACTACGAGGTCCGTGAGGAGCAGTTGCTATGCAGCATGAACTGCAGGAATTCATCTTCCCAGAAACGCATTGAATAATGCAGAGCAGAGCTGCTGGGCTTCAGCCTGCACTGTGCATGTGTGTGCCCTTGTATCCCAGTGAGGAAGCTCAGGGGTTTTTTCAATCACACCATTAGATCCATCACAGAGGCGGGGTGGATGGCTGAGCCCACAGCTCCCATCGGCTTTGCAAGCACACTTCACATTGCTGCCTTGCAAGACAGATGAAAATGTCACCAGCCGTGCCCGTGGTACTTAGCAGCAGAAACACCCTGTCAAGGTTCCTGATTCTGGCAGCCATGGGGTTTCAGTGTTCAGGCAGATAAGCATGGGAAAATATAGGAAGAATACGTGTGTGGGGTGGTTGTGCCTATTATCTATGCATAGGCAGTGTTGTGTGTATTATCTGTGTTTGTTTAGCAGAAGTAAGATGGGCATTAATATTCTATTTCAGTCTTAATTAGTGGCTGATAAAAGCACAGGTGATTGTTAACAGTCTTGACAGAGTAATTTATCTAAAATTTCCTAATAATATGGTTACTGCAGTCTCAGAAGGGCTGCTTTAATGACTTTCACACACTCAAGATTTGATACCAACACTATCCAATATGTTGGTTGCTTAGGAGACAAAATTAAACAAAGCCTAACAGATTTATTTCTCCCCTTCTTTACTGCACTGAGGATTATCCCACTGCCATATTTTTCTCTATTAAATGTCTAAGCTTAAGGTGTTCATAAGAATGAAAAAAAAGTCCCTAACAATCCAGATCCCCTATTAAATCAGCAGATGGTTCCTAGAGCCAAATTAGGGACCTGTGATAGAACAATAAAGGCTCTACTTTCAACAGTGCACATGTTCAGAGTTGGCAGTGTTAAATGAGACCTCCGTGCAATCTGCTCTGAGAAATAGCCTTACTGGCATTGACCTCTTCCTTTGTATAATTCAGCACCGTGTCATCAATCGTGACTGCACAGACGTCTCTGCAATTTAGCAGACCTTGTATGGACTGACTTTCCCAATATTTGTTTAAGATGAACTGTATAAACGTGTTATTACTAGTCTGCCAGAGTAAGGGAGATAAGAGTGTTTGCACTGGGCTCCACACAGCACAGCACCTGGGCAAGGTGCACCCAGCACGTTCCTAGCAAATGCTCCTGTTGTTTCAGGGGCTGCTTCCCATCCTGCTGAACACAAAAGTCAAACTTCCCCGCCTAGGGCAGGGGTGTGTCGGGGCTCTGAGCTTTGCCTTGGTGAGTTATTAAAGTGAGGTTGTTTGTCAAAAGTCTCTGAGTTCACCTGAGAAATGCAGCCAGCAGAATAGGGCTGCATTGGACCTGATCCATCCCTGCTGTGTGTCTGTACAACCCCATGCATTTCATTGAGTCTCTGCTTGCTGATATGGCACTGTGATGTGGTGCCTTTGCAGCATCAGAACAGTGGTCTGAACTCTCCCTGGAAGATGCTCTGTAGCGGAGAAATAATGTCTCTGAACAGCTGTTCCTCAGTCAAGAGGCTGCTCAGTGTGGGTTCCTCCTTTGGGAAATACTGGAGTAAGGAAAGTAGGTGTCTGTTGAATGTCATTGGTGCTGCTAATAGGAGCTTCCTGCTATGGAGCAGGGAAAGCATCCCAGTGTCTGCAGCGTGGGTGCCTTAAAGAAGTCATTGCCTCTTCTTTATCAGTACTTGTTATTTCTGAAGACTGATGGAGGAGTCTTGGAGTTTCCAAACGTGAACTGCCTGTAGAGGATGACAAAATACATCCCATTATTAAAACAACATTCTTACAGGTCTATTGTAAAATGTATGAATGTCCATTTCTTCCCTTCTGCATGGAAAGCCTTGGGTAGGGAAGGAGTAAGGACAAAGCCCTGGAGCTGATAGCAGCTGATGTTTGGGCACTATTTCATGTTTCATTGAGTTTTTCTTTTCTTTCTTGCTCTCCCTTCCCACAGTGTCTCTGCATTGATTTTTCACTCTGCCTGTTTATAAATGTTTATAAAGCATTTAGGGAGCCTAGGGAAGACAAGATCTCTAAGTACTTAGTGCAGGAAGAACTTTAACACCGGGCTGAACTATTGCTGATGCAGGGCAGTATTTCACACAGGGCTGAGTCCTGCTCCTGGAATATGGTGCTGCTTGGCTGGGATGGTTAAGGCAGGGAAAATCCTCCTGCCCTGGGTCTGGATGCTTATCACAAGGCACTTGTGGGTTTGTTCTATTTTCTCCTTTTATATCCTTTTCTTAAGTGTATCATAGCACCTTGGAAGGCTTGTCTGGTCCTCTCTTCCTCACCCCTTTTCATACAGCTTCATCCAGTCCTTTTCACGCTGCCCCAGAGCTGCTGCTCAGTGCTGCTCCAGCGCCTCGGCTCCTTCTGGCTGGGGACCTCAGTGGAGGTGAGGAGGACAGCTGGAAGCCACAGTGCAGCTGAGTGGGGCAAGGATGAACAGGTTGGCACGCCGTGATCCCCAGTTCCTCCTATTGCTCCCTAAAATCTGCAGTGTGGCTCCTTGTGAGGGAAGCACAGAGCACCCAGGTGATGACATTGCTCCAGTGAGGGGATGGCAGGGGAGCAGCAACTTTAGAACCACGGCGAGTGGCTGTTCTGAATGTGCCCATTAGCATCCCAGGGGGAAGTCAGAGGAGTTCATGTCTTTGCTGAAGTAATTTTCCAGGAGAAGCTCTTTTTCTGCTGAAGCTGAACTGTTTTGCAGGAAGGTGTCTATTTCAAAGGCGTTTTGGCAGAAAAGTTTGGAAACGAATGTTTTGTCTCCTTTGTTTTGCTGAAGCTGTTTTCTTAGTGTTTCAGTGAAGTGGTTGCTTGTTTCTGGGCAGAAGCGTTTTGAAACTTCTGTTCTGCAAAACAACTTGAGGTTTTGAGCTTTGGTTGTAATTCCGGGTAGCAGCAGCTATGACACATCAGCACTCCCTTTAGGTTTAGGACTCCATTTTCCATCCAGGTGCAGGTAGGATGTAGCCTTGTAAGCCCAATTTGTGATTGCTTCTCACCTCTGTAGGTCTTTTAGTGAAAATGTTTGCTAGTATCCTGCTTGATTTCTATAGGGTGAAGAACTCCATCCAAAACCAAGCAGCAGGGGCAGGTACCATGTACCTGAGAGAGCTGATGATCTATAGAGACAAAGCCCTCTCCTTCCACACTATTATCTTGAAAAGGAGACATCTGTATGGATGGGGACTGGACCCAGTGGGCAGGATCTGGGTCCCATCTGCGTGGGGGGATCTAGGGCAATTTCCTGAGTCTCACTTCTATTTTCTCACAGCAGCTTCTATACTGTCAGCACGGAGAAGTCCCTCTTGTCCTGCGAGCCTTAAAATAGTGGAAATAAAGAGTGCTGGTGTTCTTGCAGGTGGGATGTTGGAAAGCTCTGATAGAAGGAGGCAGAAAGGGGACTGCTGTCCCTGGGGCTGCTTGCTGTGCTGTGGGTTCTGCAGGGCAGGATGTGATGCCTTTGAGAGCCCAGGTGCCCCGCAGGCTTTCACATCTTTCTGCTGAACCAATGAAGCTCAGGATTATTTTGATTTAGATAATCCCAAACTTGAAAACAGCTCGACTTACACAGTCAATAAAACAGAACTGTCTCTTCAGCAGTGCACTGACAAGGCTTTGAAGAAAGACGCACAGAGAAGCTCTCCACTAATATTAAACTGATTTGGCCATTTTTATTCTATAAAGGAGGCTGGTTATGAGATTTAAAAAGACTCATATATCATGCTGCCTCATTAATTTTCCATTTGGGCTCAGCTGTCAGAGGATACCATATTAAACTGCTGCCTGGAGTAGTCTTCGGTGGCAGAGAAATGATGTTTGATACCCTTTGCATTTCACACAGTCTGTATAAAAGGTCTCCTTGATTTGCCATCCCTATTATTTTCTGTCAGAGAACCCTACGCGGCCTCTCCAAAATAATATCACCTCTCCAAAACCTTGAAGGTCTATTTGTGGTTTCCATGGTGACAAAATGACCCATAATATTCTTTGACTACTTCAGTAAATGAAGAACACAACTGGGCCTTTGAAGAATAATAGATTTTTTTTTTTTTCCTTAAGAAAAGACGTACTTGTGAGCTCAAAAAGGGAAAAAAATGGGATGAAAAAGATATTAAGGGAAGAGATTTGGCTTGTAACTCAGAGGGCTTTGTGTCAGTGAGTGCGGCAGACAGCACTTGTTGAAAAATAGACCTTGAGCCATCTGGTACCAAAACAGAAGCGGGATATAGCCCTTGTGATGGCTGAGATGAAGGAGCTTTTGCTGTAACTCATTTTTACAATAGCTGTGCTACTTAATTCTGAATTTGGTGACACAAGGGCCGGGCGCTGCAGGTGCAAGTGTGTGGTTAAAACATTTTCTTCCAGGAGCTGTGCAAAGCCTGCTCTGCGCTGCGTAGGAGGGAGGATGGGATTTTCCAGCAGGGTTGGCCTGGGGGAGAAGTGGGTGGGAAGGAAACAGCAAGGCTTTTCTCAGGGTATTTGCTGGGCTTTGTGGAAGAGCTGGTTTTCTACTTGTAGCTCTGCTAATGATCTGCTGTGCTGCAGGGGGGGCACTGAGCAGGGCGCTGCATGCAGCCCTGCTGCTCTGCTCCCTGCCACGGCACTGGCAGAGCTGCAGCCCCTCCAGGTAGGAACCATCCCCTACCTGTGCTGAACAACGAGCCCCGAGCCTTCTGGCTGCTTTGCTTTAGGCCAGTAAGGGATTTTGCAAACTGCTTAGCCTTGGGAGAGTAGCTGCCCCAGGAGCATTGCAGCAAGCTCTGCAAACAGGCTTTAAACAAGACCTCATCTTACAGGGGAGGAAACGGAGACAGAAAGCAAATAGCAGAGCTCACCAAAGCACTGCAGTCTTTGGGCAGGTGGGGTGGAGAATTTCAGGCTGCTGGTTTGTCCCAGAGGTGCTTTGAGATAATGATATTTCTTTAGATGAGCTATAATTCAGTATTTAGCACATGTTTCCAGCTGGTCCAGCTTTGCTGTCTGTGATTAGAAGCCCCAGTGTGTATTGGGAAGCCAACCGTGCAGCAGTTTGGTCAGAAACCTGCAGAAAGAATGGTCAAAACGGCTCAAAGTAACAAATGTGGGATTGCTGGACTGCAGCAGCAGGAGGTGGTTCAGGTTAGTGTGGGGAGGGGAAATCCGTGCTGCTGAATTATCCAAGCACGGAGGGGCTGCGCCGCTGAGCAGCAGAAGGGCTGCTCCCAGAGCCTGTCAGTAATTCCTGCTGCTGGACTCAGTGAATATTCCTTATGCCATTGCTGGCCTTCTGGGTGTATTCTAGCACTTTGCCTCCCAATCCTGATGAAAAAGGAAGGCAAAAAGATGACTAAAATATGAAATTTACTCCCAGAATGTCCTGGTGGCTCACAGAAGTCTCAGAAATGACTTTGGTGGCCATTAGCAGGGTGTGCTCGAGCTGCTGGAGGGAACAAAATGTGGCCCGGTCTCACCATTCAGCCTGTGCTTTGGTGGTGGTCTGGTTTGGATGGCTGTTGGCCTGAATATACACTGACAAAGACTGTATCTGATAGATGTTTGTGTGCCTCGTTGCTGGCTTGATATGAGACGCAAAACAAGGCAACTTAATGTGAACAGAGAAAGAAATGAACAGAGAGAGAATTGGCAGGAATAAGCCAAAAGACAGCTTTAGGACACGTTCACCATCAGCCTTGACCACGTGAGGTGCAGTCTTGCTCGTGTCCTGTTGTTGTGCATGCTGCTGGCAGGGATGATCGAAGTCTCTGCTGCTTCCCCTGCAGCGTGGATGCAGCCCTTCAGAGCCTGACTTCGGTTTCCTCTCACAATCGTGGTCGTGCTTCCTCTGGGAGCAGCCTCTGCCTGCCCACAGCCCGCCTCCATCCTGTTGGGGCCTGCAGAGAGTTACTCAGTTAAACATCATAAATCCCACTATAAATGATTACACAGGGCTTTTCACTAACAATCTTCTGTGGGGATATCAAGCTTGGTAGAAGCATAAATCATTTAAAGAACATCTGCTTAATGAGGGGTAACCTGGAACTGCTTCCCTGAGCCTCAGCGTACCGAGGGGGAAAAGCCTCAGGCAGCTGAGCAGCATCAGCCAGCGCCTGCTGGGTGCGAGCAGCTGCCTTCTGTTGCCACATCCAAGCCTTGCCACAGCTTGAGCTTCCCGCTGTCAGCCGGAGTTCAGCTAACCTTGACTGTGAGCATCTGAAAGATACCTGACTGTCAAACAAACCGAGGAGGATCGGAGGGTGAGCAGTAACAAATGGAAGGTTTTCCATTTAAAATCACAGGATCGCGAGGGAAGCTGTAAATAAACAGCAGTGTTCATGGAGTGCCACTGGGTTCCTCAAGGAACCCAAATTTCACTTCTCAGTGTTCATCACAAGTCTCTCTATTGCAGTTTCAATCTGCTACTCCCTGGTAATAGATTTCACAAACAGCAATAGGAGCAGGGTAATATTTTAAATGAAAGCTCTTGTCACAGGGAACTGGCCATGAGATTTCGGGAAATTCATTGTCTCCCTGTATAAATAACCTTGCTGTGGATGTAGCTTGTTCATCACCTTATGGTGGGGTCACTGCTGGGCGTTACTTCCCACTTTGACCTGCAGAGATGATGCCCTGCATCTCACTGCTGTGAGCAGCCCTGAGACAGGGAGGTCAGGAATAGTTCAGTCTCTTCCTTGTGCTGTTGAGGATGAAGTCAATAGGAAGTAAATATTATTGACTGCTTTTTTCATTCAAAAAATCAAGATTCATTGAGGTGAATCTGAGGTCAGTAGAAGCTCTCAAGAGGGAGGGTGCCAATAAATCATGACACTGAATAAAATAATATTTGTAATGCAGCTAATTTGGGGTATTGAACGCTGTTCAATCTAGTGATTTTTTTTTTTTTTTTTTTTGGTGATTGTTTGTTTGCTTTTAATTGTCCTGTTAACCAGATCGGTAGGCTGTACCATTCTGAAGACTTTTAGTCTTAATTATCCCTACTATAAAATCTTACTACAGTGGATTGTGTTCTACCCTGGTGTAAAGACAATCTGTAGTAATTTAAGCTGGAAGAAATCTTTGGAGTGTATGTGATCCAGCCCCTGCTTGGAGCATTACCAGCTTTCAATGGAAATTCAGTGTTTTATGATCTCAACCAAGGATGTTTTGAATCTTTCTTTTACTTTTTGGTCTAGTGAAGCAATCCAGAAAATGTGTGCGAGTCAAAGGACAGGATCAGCTTTTAAAGAAACAAATCTGCCTTTGACTTGTCATTGCTCTTTAGCTTCAGAGGTAGAATGAGCATGTGGCCAGTAAAACGATGATGAAGCGAGATGGCTGAGGGAAACAAGTGAAAACCAAGTTTATTACTTATACTGTACTGTGCATAGGGCAGTTCAGGTCTACTGTTTGAGGAGTGTGGGGCTGTGGAGTGCCTCATTCAGGGTCATAAAATCTACGAGGAGATAGCACACAGCGTGTTAGCTTAGTGGTCAGGTACCTTCCTGCTGCTGAGGGCACACCTCCCCACAGAGCAGCACAAACCTGTGATGGCTGAGGACTGGAGACAGCAGTTTGAAGGTGCCTCATGTTCAAGAAGAGACAGGGATCCTCTTTTTGCGTTTGTGACACCTTAACACATTGCAAGTGAGGCAATCTGAGGCTCAGTAGGCTGTAAAAGAGTTACCACCTTCAGATCAAGGGTAACTTTCTGTGCATCTTCACAAAGGGTGGTTACAGTCTGGCTGTAAAGCACAAATTACCGTGGGGAGTTCTTCTATCCACTTCTAAATGATCCAGCTCGGATGCTAAAAGCAATGTAGCTGAACTTACGCAGAGTTCAGGTGGGGTTAATTACTCTTGATAGATGTATTTGCCTGCGTAGAGCTCTTTCTCTACTTGCGTTAAATCTTAACCGGGTGTAATTGAGTTTTCTTTATGGCATTACGTTGTGCCACGTAGGTGTAAGCAAGCAAGGTATGTTTACAGGGAGATCAGGAGATACGTTCAGAGCAAGGGGGAACAAACAGAGATTGGAGGAGAGCTGCAATCCCCGTCAGGTGTGAGCTCTTTATAGCATCTCCTTAATTGAGTGATAAAATACGATTTAGATAATAATATCAGTAAAGATTTCACAATTTCTTTTTGGCAGCGTTTCCTTTTTTCCTACGTGTGTGTACACAGCCTTGAGCAATGTGGCTGGGATCTGTGGTTGAGAGCTGTGTACCTGCTCTCATCTGAACCGGGGTAATTTGATTAGATTGTCAGCTGGTTGAAATTGCTGATCCTTCATTTGGAGTCAGTGGAGTTGTGTCAGACCATTCCAGCTCGGAACGTGACCATCATTTTTACTCAATCTCATTTCTATCCCTTGCTATGCTCTCAAATTCCTGAGCTGGAGCCAGCTGTTGCAGTATCTGCAGGGGAAGATTTTCAGCATCATCCAGCCTTGGCCTAGCTCTGCTCCATCTGCAGTCAGGATATTTGTTGTGTGGCTGCATCCAGAGTCAGATGGGCTGGATACAATCAGGCTGTGCTGTAACACTGAGCATCAAGCCCTTCGCTGAACTGTATCAGTTTCAGTCCACGGAACAGGGCTGGGATGCTTTACAGCTGCCTGAGGGTCAGGCCTTGTGTCTGCATGTTGTGCTAACAAAAGAAGGTTGGGAAATGACAGAAAAAGCCACCACCTTCACCACAAGAGTGTATTTCCTCCCCTAGCTGCAAGGAGCAGGCTGTGGCTTGGCGTCTGCAGAGGTGGCTCTCAGGAAGCTGCCTGGCTCCAAAGGAACACAGCAGTGCCCGCTGGCTGCCTGCCCACTGCAGCGAGGCGTTGCTGGGTGCTTGGGCTGCGTGTGCACAGCAGCTGTCGGGGTCTTTGCTCACCACTAAGTAGTGTTTCACAGCTGCCCGCTGCTGCCTTGTGTTTGTACAAGGGAAGGCTTGCAGGCTGCTTTGAGGCTCAGAGAGCCACTCAAACTAGACTTTAGGAGGAAGAACAGATGCCCATCGGTTGGGTTTCACTAGGGCTTTGCTGCAGGATTGCCAGCTCCAGAAGGAAGTGCCAATTTCCAGGGAGGAAATGATTATCTGAACACATCTTCCCCAGATCTGCCTCCCGCTCCGGCAGCACAGAGCATCTGAAAGGAGCTGCCGGAGCAGCTGTTGTTCCAAGCACAGTGTTCCCCAGTGGGAGAGTGGGTTTTCCTCCTGGAGCAAGCCTGAGCCTGCGCTCAGAGGTAGGGCTGGAGTAAAGGTGCACGAGTTGCCTGACTTGCACGGTGCTTTAGGCTGGCTCAGTGGAAATGATTCACTTGCTGATGAGTGCGAAATGCTTGTTGTCCCTCCTACCCACAGCGTGGTGTGGCTTTTACCGTTCCCCCTCCGTGCTCTTATCTCTGCTGCTTGGAGAGATGGAGTGCTCAGCAGCTGCTGTGAGGTTTGTGTCTGGAGGGGGTGGCAGCTTGCCAGCCCACGGCATGCTTCTTGTGCTGTGAAATTGGAGCAGTGAATTCCAGCTACTTCAGTGGAAAATGGGAGCAGTTCCTCTGCTGCTGGTGAGGGCTGATGCCTGAAGGCACCACCGGGCTCCAAAGAGTGGATGACTTCGCTTCTGGCTGTATATAACACACCTATTCCTCTGACACGTGTGAATTGGTGATATTACTGGGAATCCCAGAATGCTTAGCTGGGAATGAACTCCTCTCTGTTTCGAAACGTGACTCTGTGGTGTTTGTACTGGTTTAGATTTTGTTAATTTTGTTTGTGTTGTCTGTTTGTTATTTTCCACTGCTTCAGACTGAGGAATAGCAGCTGACTAAGGCTTTGCACAGTCCATGCCTTACCCTGGTTTTCAAGTTGCCTAATTCTGAATGAACTGGGACTGAAGGGGCATCTCATGAAGCCTCCGGATGGCAGGTCTGAACCTAGCAGGCCTCCTTCCATGTGCAGTGCAGAGCAGTCAGGTGAATCCAAGGAAGAAATGTCCATTGAGGACTATTAAACGCAGAAGCTTTCATTACTGGGCTGCAGCCTGGGCACACGGCTAACGAGTTCCATCCAGCAGGGCTTTGGGGATTGCTCTGATCAGCTCATCTCACTTCATCAGGTATCCATCAGACCTCTGAGAAGTGCTCCCAGGGCTAACCAACGTACAGTGTCAGCAACCCTCCGCTTCTGCTCCCGTTGCTGCCTGCAGAAAGGTCACAGATAATGATTAAAAATAAATAAATAACCCAAGAGAACCCCACGGCCTACCTCTGGGTCACTCAGGTTTGAAATAAATCTCTCATCTTTCTGTTTCTGAAGCCACAGATGACTTAAGCCAAATTGCATTTGGAGCTGTTATCCTCGCTCCTGCTTTATTTATGCTGTCGTGTCCTGTGCTAATGCTTTGTGAAATATTTATTTGCTTCTGCTCTCCCACAGCTTAGCTGTGGATTCATGAGGCTCTTGTGCTATGTCTCAATTCTACGCAGCTGCCTTCTGTCAAGAAAGGAGAAAATGAAGACTCCAATCTGTGTTTTACGTTGTAGCAGTACACCGTATATGACGATAGCTGATGTCTTTCAACAGGTGGATGTTTTTCAGGTGCCTGGCTTGTGTGAGAGCTATGAAATGCACGTGTGGTGGCAAAACCTTAATGTCTGATGAACAGCTCTTTTGTATTTGCTTCCCAAAGCTGCCCTTGTGCTTGCTTGCCCTACAGGTTCCAGGTAGCTTGCACAAGAGAGTTTGGGAGGAGACAGACATATCCTAAAGGACACCAGTGTATGGTTTAGTGCTTCAGGGGATGAGCTAATTACGAATTTCAGATTCTGTCTGTATTAAGATAAATAAATTAAGTGCTGTAAACACCTTTATCTTCTGTTCAGGGCTGAAGCCTGTAGCCAAGTCAAACCAGTATGCATCCGAAATGGCTTCTCCAGGCACTGTGCCAGCTTCCCATCCCTCAGTCCAGGGAGGAAATGAGCAGCAGCCGTCCTCCCTGCTGCAGCTTTGCTGCTTGCAAGCCAGGGAGGAGGAAATCTGTGTGCTGGGCTCCCCTCCCTTTATCACAAACACCAGGGTCTTGGTTTAAGTTCCTGCAGGAGCAAATATATGGGCTGGCTGAAGATGCTTTGCTGCAGCTATGACATTTGGGCCAGCCAGCAGGATTCTGCTAGAGAGGATTTGTTCTCTTGCTTCCAGCTCCCCGCTGAAACCCAGACTAGCAGTGTCTGGTTGTCATTTGTATTAACTGTTTTTTAGAATGTAATGAGTGAATGGTTCTTAGTCCAGTGATGGATGGACAAGTTTAGTCTGAGAGCTGCAGACAGGGCTGGTCCCCAAGGAGTTGGCTGACACTGACTGTAAGCTGCCTCCATCTTTAGAAGCAGTGTATAAATTGGAACATAATAAACATGAGTGCCTGGAGGTGGCACATGAGTGTATGATGGAGGAGATTTTACTTTTACAAACTTAAGCTTGGGAATCTGATGCCATCTCTAGAAAACCTTTCCGAGTCTAAATTCAGTTTTAGGTCAGTATATTTATACATATACACATGTATTTGGGAAAGGAGCTGCTAAGCTGCTGTTGCCACTTCTTGCTGAATTATACCAACAAGCTCCTTCTGGTGTTAGCTTTAAGTGACATTTACTGTGTAAATGACACTGACATTCAAGATGAGTTGTTGGCTTTTACAGCAGCTTGCTAATTCCTTGTAGGATCTCCCAGGAGAAGAGCCTGCAGCAAAGAGCTGCTGCAACAGGTGCTGCTTTGGCCTCCCTTGCTCTTTAGGGAGGAGGTGAGCGGGCACAGCCTTGTTCTCGCATCAGCACTTTTTGCTTCCTTTCATGTCTGTAGGAAACCTGGGAACACATTGACTTACTTGTTGGATTTCCATGATTGACAACAATGAACACTGTTTGCATGTGTAGTGAAGGAACCAGTATGTGCTTGCCTTGCTTACTGAATGCCTTCCACTAGAGATGGAGTGAAGGTCAAGTGGTAGTGGATTGATCAGTTGAGAGATGGGGTGACGGAATGATATTACCACAAATTGCTGTACAGTGACTGATGCTTTAAAAGATCAGAAATTTGTATTTAAGGATATGTAGCTTTGCAGAAGAAACTGGGATTTTTAAAATTTATTTTACCTTTTAGCCAGAGGAGAAGTTTTAATAGCTATGAGAAGTGGTTTTTGTTTTTCTTTCTTTTTTTTTTTTTTTTAAAGGACAGGCTGAAGTCAGCTGCCTAATTCACATTGAACGTGGGGGAGATCTGCCTGCTGAGCTGCTCTTCATGTATTTCAGAAATCTCTTAGTCTGCAAATCTGTCTGTAACCCCTTTTTAATTAGCCTGTCTTTCTGGAAGAAGAGACCAAGAAATCATGTTCAAAGATTATTGCTCTATCTAGCAGCTGCTAGAATAGACCAGTTAATGCTGCAGAACAATGTTCCAGGCCCCAGCAGCAAGTCTGGTCTGCATCTCCCAACTAATTTGGCTGAGGGATTCAAACTTCCCCCAAACTGTAGTTCAAACTCATTTCTGGTCAGTGATGCTCTGTGCTGTGGCACCAGCTGGTCCCTTCGCCGGATAGCCTAGCTTTGAATTTCTTGGCAGAGCAAAATATTTGAAAGGGAAAGAAATGAGTGACTGGGGGATCTACGGAAGATGAGTGCCAAGAGCATGTGTGAGCCAGGCAGGAGATAATGGTGCTGCCTTTACTGTACTGGGCACTCCATCTGCAGCTTGTGCCACAGCCCTTCAGCCATGCTCCTGCTGCTTGGGATCAAGAGAGACACGTCAGTCTTGCAGGCAGGGTTTGAATCTGTATCTTGAAGTTGTTTGGAGAAAATGAAAGTCTATTTTAATGGCAAGCTGTGCTTCTCTAGTGCAATTCTGTGTGTGGATGACAAGAGGTTTTGAAGCTACTTGCATCATTTCTGCAGCTATAATAATAAATTCAGCTTAGCACTGGTATGTGGTCTGAATGGAGGGGAGAAGAGAGAAAAGCAAGGACCAATCTTAGGGGTGGAGGAAGGAATTAAGCAGCTGCTGTTTCTTCTGAATTTTTTTGCTGGCTCCTGCTGTTAATGTGATACTGATCTGGTGACACAGGAGCTGTTATGATGACCCCATTCACTGCATCACTGATGACTGGGAGCCAAGCAGTTGGGTTTTTGCTTGAGCTAATTCAGAGCTGGTGTGGATGTGTGTGGTGTGGCCTTCAGGCTTTTCTCACACCTGTTGAGCTCTGCAGTCAAGTGTGAAATCTGCCTGAAAGTCATTCCAACATTCAAATATGCACCAGAATTTTATAACACTTCATCTCAGCTTTTGACTGTCAAAGGTCTCAGGCCCGTTTCCCTACTTGCCAGCAAGGATATTATGGTTGTGGAAAGCCAGATTCTGCAGTGACAGACTCTGCAAGCAAGGGTCTGGTAGTTGTGGTGTTTGTCACTAAATGTGGTTGGAACCTGAGGGCTGGGTCAGCCTGCAGCCGTCCTGTTTGGAGAGCATTCTGACATCCTTAAATGGCAGCACAGTAAAACTGAAACTGTAGGTCATGAAACAATTGCAACATTTTTTTTTTTCCTTCTGTAAAAATAGTGAAGAGGAGACTGAGCACTGCCAGCCAGCCCCAAGAAGGACAGCCTTCAGGCTGAGCTGGCTGCTGTCAGGCTGCTGGGAGGGGAGCAGGAATAAACTCTGCTATATCCTTGCTCTCAGCAAGTCCTTGAAAACATCACCACATCCGAAGCGCATGAGCTAGGAAAAACAACTGCCTTTTCTACTCCTTCTCTGCCTGATGAGGTTAATAATAACTTTGAATGCATATGTACAGCATTAGCTTTCATGGTAACATGCATAATTCAAATCCCCCAAAGAACAGTAGAGCTTTGAGGAAGCAAACTTCCTTAATGTACTGGGCAAGGATCCAGCTTTTACCAGCTGTTGAGGGTTGATGTACAATTTTTGGTTAAGTGAATAATTTATCATGGATATTATCTGCAGTGTATCACATCCCTACAGTTTGTCGGTCTGTACATATGGCTCTCGAGATGCCACAACACTGCCATATGCTTCATGGCCCATTACCACTTCAAACTCCCCTAAGATGTTTTTCCCCTATGTTAAGCATGTCAGGAGTACAGTGGGACCACTGGCTCGGTGCAGGAGCTGCCTGGCTGGGTTCTTTCCCTATTGGAGAAAAAAAAAGAAAAAGAAAAAAAAAAAGATGATTTGCTTTCAAAACATCCACAGATCCACAGCTTTATTGTCCTTTTAAATAAGCTGTCTTCGTGATGCAGACGTGGATTATAAATCCTGCAGAGCACCTGCCCTGATCTCATCTCCAGCTACCACTGGTATGGAGTCTTTGTGTGGTTACAAATCCAGTAACCACAGCCTGCTTCTGTGTGAATCAAACCTGCTTTAATCAAACAGCAGGGCTGCTCTGCCCCAAAGCAGAGCTGCAACTCCCTCCCAGCTGTTGTAGGACTATGTCCCAAATTCCTCCTGCAGATATCCTAATTCTTGGGCAAGGATCTTTGGAACTCAGATCTTTGAACCCTCTTAGTTGAGGTGCAAAGCATCCAGATCTCTTATTTAAAACCTTTGTCTGTGGAGAGAAGGAATGCTGAAGCTGAAGAACTTCCTGGCTTGTGTAGCAGCTACTGTGCAAAAGAGGGCAAAAACATCTGGGTGGTTTGTCAAGTTGATTGCTTGTATAGAGAGCAGCTTCGTGTAATAAAAATGGCTGAGTCAGGAATGAAAGCAAGCAGCTGCTTAGCGGTAATTATAGCTGTGTGTCCCTCAGAAGGACCTGTGAAGGTTCTTCAGATACAGAACACGCTGTTCATAAGCTCAGTGCTGTCATTTCCAAGAGAAATATCTTCAGCTGCATGTCAAAGTGTTGCTGGAGCTGTTGGTCAGTGGCTGCCAGGATGATGGGTGCAGCTTGCAGTAAAAGAACTCCTGCATGAGTGTGGTTTTCCAGTTTAGGAGAGAGAAAAGGTGCTTATAGAATAAGAACTGTCACTGACGTTGGAGGTGCTGGAGAAATTATTTCCAATTCAATGTCACGTGTGCTTTTCCTTCAGAAAGAAAGTGTTGTCTTTCTAACCAGATTGTTTTTAAGACACTTCTATTACTTTCCAGTTGTGCAGCTTTCTGTTGGGAGCACTGCAGTCAGATTGCTTTGGTTGCCTGCGATGCTGTTTTTGTTTCCTGCTTGGATCAGAATTTTTACGTTTTCACACCTCTTCTATTGTTAGTGTGAATATTGATCATTACAGCATTGCTTTAAATTGCTTCAATCTTGGAGGTCTTGTGAGAAGTGGAAAAGGGCTGCAAAGTCCAACACTGCTGTGATGGGTTTCAGGTGACAAAAACATCTGTTCTGCTGAGAGCAGCACTGAGTCCTGGCAGTGGAAATCCTCCTCCTTCACACCTCTGCTGAGGGGAAGGCTCACACTGATTATTGCTCTCCCTGAGCAATGCAGAGTTATGCGGGGAGAGATGCAGAGGATGCTGTCAGCTAACTCCTGCTTGGCTGCAGAAAGGAAACGGGCCCAGAGGAGCTGATCCCAGCTGGAGGAGCTGGCAGACAGCTTGGCTGGTTCTGAGGGTTATTTGTACAGCCCTAAAAGAACTGAGTGTGAATAAATTGCAGGTGAGGTGCTGGGTTAATCCTGCCGGGACTGAAATCTGTGTTTTGCTGAGAGCTGCTCATGCCAAACCCGCTGCTTGGAGCGAGGTGAAGCTGTGATCATTCCTGGCTGGAATTGGCTCAGAGGGCCAAGGCTCCATGGCTGGGCTGAGTGCACTTGCTGCCAGCAAGGGAATGTGCATCCAGTGTCCAAGGTTCATCCAGCCTTGAAAAAGGACTCACTCAAGCATCTAAGTAACCTTCAAGGCAAAACATGTGAGCATGTGTGTGTTAAAGGGCTGTCTGAGGCCCTGCAATTGGAATGATGCTAAGTAGACCTTTCCGTTTTTATACCCTCGTGGTCTGGATTTGACTCAGAACACTTTTTGTTTCTAAGGCATTTTGGTTCCATCATCTTATCCAGCAGCCTCCCCCCTAAAATATGAGTCACACAGTAAGGTGTTGCTTCCTTCTTGTGTTTCTATAGGGATTAAACAATGCTGAGGATAAGATCAATATTTAAACAAGCAGTTCTTGAAGCTGGTGCTCCTCTTAAGAAGATCATGCACTGAGTTGAATTATGAGCAGACCAGTTCCCATTTCTTACAGGGGGAATTTAGTATGTGTCTTCTCCCATAATCATTACGCTCAATATAGTCTTTTGGAACCATCATATTAAATTAAGATGTAAAATGACAGCAAAGCTTTCATTCTTTGCAGCAACTGGCATAACAGCTGGGGGAGGGGGAAAGAAACGATTGCTACCACTGAAAGTCCAAGAGTGACATCTGGTGGCTCCAAGGGAGGCTGTCAGGGTAATAGCAGGATTTATATTTGCAGTTGTCCCACATCGCGTCAGGATCCAACTCCTACATTTGAAACCTTCACACAGCCATTTAAAAAAGTAAGCACTGCAAGCTGAATATTTGTTCTTCAGCTGCTGCTGGTTTCAGTGGTCATTTGTAGGTTTTTACCAATGAAGAGTAATGACCACAGCAATGCTGCAGGACACACAGGTGTGGGTCGGTTTTCTCAGTGCTTCTTTGTGCTTAAGTGGAGTGGCTTCTTGGGCAATAAGCAGCTGTAGCACTCAAAAGAAGGGGTTTGTGAAAGCAGTTCATGATGATATTTGAGTGTTCCCATCTTCTCTATGTACAGTGGAGAGGACGATGATAGGGTCTGTGATCTTTGAGCACCTTAAAAGCCTATAGGATCTGATGAAGGTTGCATACAATGCATGGATCATGGCAAGCTTACTGATCTGATGTGACACAGCTAATTTGGTGTTTGATTTGTGTTACGCGTGTCTGTTTTGGAGTTAGGACTCCATCTTTGCTTATGCTGCTAAACTAGTAACTGGCTTTGCCTTACTTTGGAGACTTGTTAGCAATTGGTTACACTTGCTCTTTTGGAGGGAAAAAATGCACTTTAAATGTGGAGCATATATGTGGCTATAATGCCATGTAATTATGTAAATAGTTCTTAGTATTAATGCTCTGCTTCCCTTTATTAAGAGAGTTTAAACTGATAGAAGTGGTGTCCTTTTATCTCTTAACCCAGCAGGCAGCAAATGAAGTGAGTTAATATCTTGTAGTAAGGGCAAACTGTGTTACAAAGGGAAATCTTGGTCAGGGTATTAAACTGAAAAGAAAGAACAATAAGTGGGAACATGGAGGGATAAGGGGTAAAAAAACCGAGCAAACAGGCAGATACCTGCAGCAGAAACTGAGCTTTTAATCAGGAGCTCAGTACAGAATATCAAACACTAGTAAGTGCTTTAATTTCCAAAGGACACCCCCAGTTCTAGCACAGTCCTTATTCAAGCTCTGAAGTCTTCCCAGAGGGGTTGCAGAAGGACCAAAAACTGTACTTAAAAATCACTGTTTTGATGCTCTTACTTCCCTCATCCAAAGACAAGGAATGCAGCCACACTACTGAGCATCCTTTGGGAGAACAGTCAGAATCTTAGTGGCACAGAGGCAGTTCCTAGTGACAATATTGTCTTAGGAATAGAGAAATGAACTGGAGGAGGGAGGAGAGTCGAGCTGGAGTAAAGCTGATGGACTTAGTGATGGGCATCCGGAGTAAGATCTGGATGAGGACATAAGCACTGGGATTCAGGAGCAATAAACTTGGTTGCAGCCCTTCTAGGCTTGGCAGTTTTGCTGCTCTCTTCTGGAAGAGAACTTAGCAATGAATTAGTCACCATTCAGAAAATCTTTGCTGAGGGTTTATTTGCGAAGCTTTATTTTAGGTGGAGATCCCTAGTGTTTGTGGACAAGCTTTAAATAGACTTGATATGAGTTTGGGATTTTTTTTGCAGGCTGAACTCCCCAGTTGTTGCTGAGCAAAGGGCTTCCAGGCCGTTGCAGGAGAGAAATGTGAGATTCCAGCTGGGGCAGTGGAGGACTGGGGGGGAGGGAGCAGCTCTGCCCCTGACAAGCGGACGTCGCCCAGGGTGTAATAGCAGCCCATGGCCGCTGGGTGGCACTGCAGGCACACGGACACACGGCTGCAGCGCAGCGCGGCTGGCGGCTGCTCTGCACGAAATGCGGCAGCGATGTAAGTTACATATAAAGAAAAAATTATTTCCCCAGAGGGCAGTGAGGCCCCAGTACTGCCCAGAGCTGTGGTGCCCCATCCCAGGAGGTGCCCGAGGCCGTGGATGGGCCCTGGGCAGCCTGAGCTGGGGGGCGCACAGCCCATGGCACAGGGGTGGCACTGGGTGGGCTTTAAGGTCCCTTCCAACCCAAACCATGCTGTGATTCTGTGATCTTCGTGTCTCTAAGTGCCCTGGCAGAGGTACAGCTAGAATAAAGCGCCAATAGGTTGTAAGAGGGCTGGAAATCTTCATATCAGTGAGATCCAGGACATGACTTTGCAAAGAGGCTTCTGCAGAAATTTGGCAGGATTTGGTGTGGTGTTGTGTTTTTTGTTTGTTTGTTTTTAATTAGTACTGATTGGAAAGAGTGCTGAGTTTCACAACTTGCTGTTTTCTCTACCTGATATACTCAGCACTAGTCTAGATAACGTGCTGATTGATGTGCAGTGATGAAAAGCAAGCTCAAGCAGAATGGTGCTTCGAGGATATCTGCTGAAAGGACTTCCCTTCAGCATCAGCCAGATGGACGGAGTGGATATCGCAATGCAGACTTGTAAACAAACTCATCTCCATCTGGCTTAGAGATGAATTCCATTCCCAGCAATGTAATTCTCACACCAATTTCCCTCTACATAATCCATCTTTCTCAAACGTGTGACACACTCATTCTATCATTGACTTGCAAGTAGAAAAGGTTTGCTGTGAAGCTGGAGAGCACGATGCTTTCCTGCTCTTCCTGATTGCCATTTCCCTACTTTCCCAACGGGCTGCAAGTTCCGGCAGAATTCTGTACCCAGCTGAGCATTTTCTGTTTCCCAGAGGGATGTGCAGAGGTGACAGGGAGTGGTCAACCCCAATTCCCTGCTCCTCAGAGCCTTTTGTTTTGCACATTTCTCTAACCATAGCCTGACTCTGCAAATCTCATTTAAGATAGGGAGTTTTTTAAAGAAAAAAAAATAAATTGCACAAGCAGAAGCATCCCCTGTAACCATCCCATGCCTCAGTGCAGACATGCTGCTGCTCATTGCCTGCCCCATCCTGCAGTTCCTCCCTGCAAGCTGCCAGCACATGGACTTGTGCAAGAGCTTGGAAGCCCACAGCCACCACAATTAATCAAATTAGTAAAATAAATAAATTACATCTTAGGTCCAAGTACACCAAGTTAAAAAGGATTTACTTGAACAAGCATGAGTTGGATGGGCAGTGAAAATGAGTCTGGAGATGGGTTTATTCCATGTAATCCTTTGTGTCTCTTTTGTGTTCTTTTGCCATGTTGTTCCTTTATTTATCCCCCTCCGCAATTAAATATTTACCCAACATCAGCTGAGAGCACAGGCTGGGCATGCTGGAGCTCATGTCAAAGTTCTGAAGTGCCACTTGTGAAGCAGCTCTGGCATTATAGCAGAATAACTCACATCTGTTTGTGACTATCTGTGGTCTTAATTATCTGGCTAACATATTCCATGGGAGTGACTGGATCTGCCCGGAGCAAGGTTAAAGAATGTTTGGTATTTTATCTTTAAACAGCAGATTCCAAAAAAAGGAGAAAGAAATACAAACATGCTGTTTTGACCTTAGCTTCTCAGCTAGCATCCTGGAAACATTAAATTGCAGTGGTAGTGCCCTGCTCTAACTCAGTATGCATCTAATGAAATGCTATGTAAATTATTTAAGATTGATTTTAATTAAAGCCAGGCCTCTGACAAGGCAAAAGTCAGATGTATTGTGTTAGCGAGATGAAAACTACTTGCAGATTCATAGCTGTGTTTTTTTGCCATACCTGTTTGTCTAACTCAGCCCATCTGCATTGAGTTTGGAGGAAGAAACACAATAAAATTCATGCTAAATTTGCTCTTAAGCTCAGTTGTGCTCCTTCTGAAGTCAACAGCAGCTCTGTCCCTGGCTTCAGCAGCCTGCTGCTTATGGCTGAGTTTTCCCCATAAGCCTGCAGTTTGCTAGTGGGAGCTGAGCTTGCCTGTCCAATTGCCCTCTGCCATTCCTGCTCCATATATTTTTACTATTGGCTCACTTGCCTTGATGTTTGTTCTTATTTCCCTGTTCTCCTCCACCTCTTTATAGAAATCCTCAGTCTTTGTGAGGACCAACAAGCCTACTTTCCTTCATTGTGATTGGGAATACTTGGTGGAAAAGTGCTTCTATTTCACCACTGATGGTATCCATCTTTGTAATAGAGTTGACAGATCAATTTCTCTACTTGCAAATCAACATCCTTGTCTCCACCCGAAGACAATTAGGAAGTTAGTTTGTTTCCAAACAGTTTGCAGTTGCTGCTGTTAGTGACTGGAAAATCAGGACTTTGGTGTTAGAAGCAGTAATGGCTCTGGACATTTATCCTCTTGGCAGCACTTCTTTCTTCAGTGGATATAGTGATGCCTTAAAGTTGGTAGGGAAAAAGATTACATTTCATCTTCACAGGCATCTCCTGCAGTGTTCCCTGGTGTAGGCACCTGTGTATTAGTGTTTGTGATGCTTCCAAGGCAGATACAGGAACAGAAAGAGAACTGGGGCCATGTCAGTGGCGCTGCATGGAGCAACAAGCATCCCTCCCCACTGCTCATACTCTTGCTGTGTGCCCTGTCTCCTTTTGACTATAGTGGGGAAATTTATTCTTACAGAGACCTATCGGAATCAATCACTGTGTTTGAAGGAGTAATGTATATACTTATATAAAATAGAGAAAAGCATTTCAGTTCAAAGCTTAGCATAAATAATACATCAGGTTTCCTGTCTAAGCTGTGGCATACCATCGTGCTGAGACACAAATGTAAAAGGGGAAGGAAGCTATTACACAGAGCCCAGCAGGCTTCCATCTTGTTACTTGTACATAAACCAAGGGTATGTTTCTCCTCTGTTCACATGACAAGGTGATTAGCGTGTTGTTTAGCATCAATTATGCATGTTCTATGTTTACAGACACGTTAAATTATGTAAGCTGTAGTTTTTAGACTTTTTATTTAATTTGCTAAAAGGAAAAAAAAGAGCAAATGTTTCAGTTCTGTGGTCTCTCCTTCTCCATCTGCACGATTTTTGCTCTCTGGGCCATGTGAGTCAATGAGGCTCTCTCCCAGCACTCATCCCCACATGTCCCAGCCCAGCCTGGTGCAACCTGAGAGGGCTGGCGTAGCTGCAGCAGCAGCAGGTGTATAGGACACATGGCTCTTAGCAGAACAAGAGCTCTGTGGCTGCAAGGAATAACTTTCCTCTACTTTTTTGTACAGTTATGGTTGACTGGAAAAAATAATTGAGTGTAGGTGGATTTTGAAATACTTCCCTACCAGCACTTGCCTTGAGTGCCAGACACAAGCGAGCTCCTGCTCTTTCTGGGACAGGTAAATGAGTATTCTGACAGAGAATACTTGAACTTAGGGTCACAGGCACTTGAGCACCATGCAGCATTTATGATTTAGTTTCTAAACTGGAAGGGCCTTCTTACAAGTGCTCTTGTAAGAAAGTGCCAAAATGTTGCCATGTGTTCCATAACACTTTAACTTACAGTGCTCAGGCCTGGGAAGTGGGGCTGGGAGCCTGACCTGTCAGCAAAGGCCACGGAGTCTTCTGAACTGCTGTGCATGTTTGCCTTAGGAATAAGTGACATTTGCTGGTGGTTCTGAACAGTGTACTTCAGTGTATTTCATCTGCAGGAGAGGAACACTCACTTTTAACAAAAATATGTTGGTTTTGAAATTCATAGAAGGATTTTATTTTTTTTTTCCCTGAGTATTTACTGCAGGTGAGCGTCCTCTAACTTTTAGAAAGGCACGTCAGGAATGAGATTTGGATGGAGAGAAGTGCTGTGTCTGGAAGAACTCATCTTTCATGGCTACATGTAGTCATAAAATACTGTGCAAATTTAAGATGCGTAGTATAAAAAGAAGCAGAAACTACAGCTATGCTGTACTGTAAGAAAAGAGCAGGAAGCCCAAGGGCGTGCTGAGGGTCGTAGGTCCCTGCAATAGCAGCAGCTTAGTGAGGTGAAATTCCCAGTTGAGGACCTAAGAAAAGAAACGTGTCCTCAGTTATGAAAAATCAACAAAGGGGAAGGAAAAAAAAAAAAAAGAGAGAAACCTAGTGGTGTCTTTTGAACCCTTAGTGTGTCAGCAGCTGGGAATGCAGCGCAGGGAGCCTGCTTTATGTTGGGGGGGTCGTGTACAATGCTTCCCTGAAAAAACAGCCTTTCACGTTTTCTCTTTAAACCCCAACCAGAACAGTGAGAAGTGCTCTGCACACAATGTGACAGGTTACTGTAGATAACAATGCCTGCTGGGACCAGTGGTTTGAGCAGCAGATATCTGGCTGCTGCTCTCTTTAGCTGAACTAAGTACACAGAGCCATCCCAGAAACATGACATAAGCTGTGGTTTTTGCATCTTCTGCTCAAAGCAGTAGCAAAACAACCCTTGAAACCATGTCTTGTTCCTTAGGCTTTTTGTAACTGCTGAGCTGATGCCCTCGTCTGGACAGCAGGATGTGGTAGGGCTGGATTCAGAGCCCAGCAACATTGTGCAGCAAGCCACAGGGGCATGTCAATATGGGCTCTTTGTGTTACAGGCATTAAAGGCATTTTTGAAGGGGTAGGAGGATCTGTTTTATTCAGGCTCAAGGCCAGTTAAGACTGACTTCCATTTAATTGTGCAAGATGTGTCTCCCCAGGGTACTAATATTAAGCAGGAGGGTTGGGCGGCGCAGTGAGATTACTCAGCAATACTTTGATGCTGTATACCATTGGCAAACAGATAAAGAGGAATGTGGTGCTAATAGTTTGCTTTACTATCAGCATAAAAATCCAGAATAATAACGGGCCAGAAATACATTCAGAGAGCTCATAATCCCAAAACAATCTGTGTGAGACTAGAGAGAATTGTTATGTTGTAGGCTATGATTTGGTGATGAGAAGCTGGGATGTCCAACATAATTTATTATGGTCACAGATATTAAATGTGTGGCAGGATCAGCAACAAAGCAGATTCAGAATCTCATTTTACAGCACTGTCATGGCAGCTCCTGACAGGCTGTGTACGTGCTGTGCAGTCAGCAAACATGCACGTGTCTGGGTAATAGCTGTGTAGAGAGATATACATACAGTATGTATGTGTGCACACATCTCACAGAAACAGATGCGGAGGCTCATAAAGTAAGTTTATGGAAAAGAGAGATTAAGCTGGAGAGGCAGCAAAATGCTCCAGGAACTTAAATGAGAAATATATGTTGGCAATGGGACAGTGCTTAGAAAGAACAGAAAAATCAATTATTGTTTAGCTGCAGTAGAGGACATGGATCATTTAGCAAGGGCTTTTAAAAAATATCCCAAGAATAGTAACATCACTTCAAAGGACCTCAGAGAAGCTGGTTATTCTGTGAGCTGCTGTTCCCCATTACATATCACCACCTGCCATATTGTACAGAGAATAAGTCTGTTGAACCAGATTGGAGATGGATTTGAATATATCAGAGGTTATTTTATGAAATGAACAGCGAACCATCTCTCAGGATCCAAGATATAAGATCTTGAAAATTGGACTTGTTCTTTTTTTTCCCAGTCCCAACCTAGAAATAATTTTAAAGATACAAGTAATCTATAAATGCAAGAGAGTAAATAAACAAAAAGCCCTAAGAAACCTAAAAAGAAAATGCAGCTAGTGATGATGCCATCTACAGTGCACAAACATAAAACTTACTCTTAAAAAGAAGAGGAAAAAAAAAAAAGGAAAAAAAAGTAGTAGAGGTCCAGCAAGTGCATGTGACTGATTTATTGGAGTCATGGGCACGGTCACGCTCGTATCTACAGCATTAGTGTGAAATAAAGATTTGAAATCTGTGTATGCTTCTCTTGCAGTCTTGGGTTAACCTTTGGGTATGCTATGCAGATTGACAAGGAAAGCAGCCTCTGTTTCTGTTTTCAGTAGTAGTTTGTATCCTTTGCTGTGATTAGCACGAGAGCATTGGAAGTTATAATCACATTCTAAACAAATACCAGCAGATAACTTCCCACAAGATGCCTAGTGGTCATTTGTTCTCTCTTTGCCTAAAACTTTACATGAAATGCTGAATGGTGTTCCACCTCAGCAGGATGTTATCCAGAATTTACAGTTAGTTTATTATCTACGGGCACAAGGCTCCAAACAGTTCTGCTGTGCAGCAAAGGAAATGGATTTTTACGATGTTCCTGTACCTGAGACTTGTACCTGTACCTTGTTAGGAACAAATACTGAGGATTCTTTTAGGGTATTTTGATTCAATGCATAAATGAATACTTACAAAGATTCTTTAGCATTGTTATTAACGTAGTTGCTAATTTGGTTTCCTTACAACTCAGGTTTAATCAGCATAAGATATGTTTATTTAAGTATGCATGTGTGTGTCTACATGTCTGTGGGCACACAAAAATAATTTGCGTTGTGTTGTCCATTATTTCCATCACCATTCATTGGATTACACTACCAATATAATGAATAAAACAGTGACAGCTTGCTTTGCTTTTATTTCCAGGGTCTGTATAAGTTACTGTGTTTATTTGTGCTTTACTGGTGCATCTTGCTACTCTGCTGCACCCCTTCCCAAGCATTTAACCTCTCAGCTTCTTCTCAAATAACACTGTTTGTTCTTAGCTGATCTACCTTTTCTCAGTGGCACCCTTGCTCTGAAGAAAAACCTTCCAATAAAGTGAGAAGCAAATAAGAAGCAGATGAGTTAGATTTAGGTTATTACTGAGAGCAGAGTGTTTCAGAGCAATAAACATCTGGAGTTTCTTGTGCAGCTCTTGTTTTTTTCGGAGTGACATTCACCAAATGTCTTTGCAATTCAGTCCAGACCTTATAATTTGACTTTGTCTGCAATCTTTGATTACAGAACTGTGAGCTGTTAAAAGACTTTTCAGCACGTAGTACTGGAACTGAAACAAAGAAAAGGGGGTAGAGTCAGCTGATTGAGTGAAAGATGTCTGTAAATGGCATCAGTGTCTGATTGACTGAGAATTGCAGCTCAAGGTCATAAAGAACAAAATTTTGCTTGTCTTTTCAAAACTCTGAAGGATCTTGATTTAACGATACATGATATAGTGACGTTTTGCAAACTTTGTCAGGTGTGTAAGTGTTGTGATGCTTCATTCAAGAGAGAATTTGCAGGAGTGTGATCACTATAGTGTAGATCTATTATATATGACACAGATGATAGCTTCTGTCTACTTCTTCCTAGTGCACTTTGTGCTGCTGATCAGTCCTATTTAACCTTTCCAATATATCACATATTGTTTCAAATTAGGACAATATAATAGACTGGGAGAAGTTCTCTGAGCTGAGAATGAGCAGAGCTGGCCCTGGGGACTCATCTCTACAATTTTCTTTTGTCTTTGGCTCTGAAGTTTAAGTGCCGCTACTTTCCAAGATCTCATAAATGGGACTCAGGCAATTTTAAAGAGAGGCTATTTCTGATTATAGCTCACAAGAAATTCTGCCTCTGTGTAATTTGCAGCGTTGGTGCTTCTTGACTGAAGCTCAGAAAGAGGCAGCTGGTTTCTAAGCCTGAGTATTCAGATCTCATGGAAGACAGACCCCTGCTTTGTTTCTAATCAGTTTATGTCATCTCAGTCCCTGTTGCCACATCAGTGGGGCATGAAAGCAGCTTATCATGGAGGTATGGTTCAGGAAAAATAGATACCTTCTCTGTCCAGCCCTTGAGCATCTCTCTCACGTAGATCAATTACACCAGAAAACAAACAAGACCTGTGTCTTTGTTTTTGAAATGAACCCCAAAATGCAGATGATTCCTTTGTAAAACAAGCATATAAAAATATAAGTGATACAACAAACCTAAGCAGTAGGCCAGGTCCTAACTGCTCTTGACAAAAGCGCAGGAGGGTTGATCTACAAATACAACATTGCCAGGTTTTTCCTTGGAGAGCCAAATGTATCATCAAGTTCCTATTTTAGACCTTTCTTCCATTTCCTCTGTTCTTCTTCTAGGTAATTGCCATCTGCAGCATACAGCAGAGTACTTTGCCTCCCAGTGGATTCTTCTTAGGCAAGACAAACTTTAAGTGTCTTATTTTTGTGTCACATACACTGTGGTCTTACTCCCTGCTGTAAAATGGCTCCCAGTTCAGCTTTGCATGTCAACATTTTCTTGCTGTTCTCAGACATCCCTGGGATCTGCTGCCGATTCCTACAGGCAGTGTAAAAGGGAAAACAGTGCCTTTTGCGTGGAATCTATTTTGTACCTTTTGTTCGTGCTGATGACACTCTTTTATTCCTAATCTTGAATTCTGTGTGATGTTTTCATACCTATGTTTGAAATGTGGCTGTTGTGATTGGATGAGACCTGCTTAGGATTTGTTCCACACCAATAACTGGCTCCCTAGCCAAGGGAGCTCATGTGTCACTGTGACAAACCAGTTTCATACTGATGTAAAACCATTTGAATTATGCTGGAATAAATCAAGTGAATGACTTAGTGAATCTAACCTTTGTGGTTTGGTGGCCTGAAGAAACAACAACTGAACTTGTATAGGTATCTTGGTAGTCATCTCAATTTTCCATTTCCTTTTTCTTTAGGATAAGGAGGGGGAATCTGAGGCTATTTGAAAAATGGAGCCTATAGAAGAAACAAACAAACTGCCTGCTTTTGTATTAGACTCATCAATCTTGGTCAGGCATTATTGCCAAAGGAGAACTGTGCTGGAAAAATATGCATGTCAGTATTCAATCATTACGTCCACTAGATACTGCTTGGCACTGAGACGTATTAAATAAAGGAGTGTGAGATGTAGCTGCCCTGGTTTTCTCTGTGTGGAACACCCGGTATAGTGATAACAGGTTGAAAATGCTCTCAGCAGCTCATTTCTTTATGAGTTTGTGGAGAGGAGGGGGTGTTGGCAGCTGGACAGAATTTAACACTGTAAAGAAGAAATTTGATCACGTGCCATGAGATCTATAGGTGCAATCAACAATTCTTAAAGGATTCAGGTCTGGAAGAGAGCAGTGTTGCTAGGGCCAGCTGAAGGTAAAGTGGTGTTGGATGCAATGTGTGCATGTGTCTGTGTGTGTATATTTAGGGCAAGAAACAGTGATAAATACCATTCTCCACAAGTCAGTTGGAGGCTTAGCTTAGAAGCCTGTAGCAGGAAGTTATTAGCTATCAACAAAGCTCTACTGGAATTACACCTGCAGGTTTGAACTTGAAATGAGTGGTGGTGGGCACCAGGAGGTGTTTGGTGTAAGAAAGAAAAAAAGCAAACAAGTAAATGGGGTCAGGTTTCGGGGATTTTTGTTTGTTTGTTTTTGTCTGTTTGGTTTTTTTTTCCTTGAACCTTGTTCAGCAGTAAGAAAAAGCACTGCTAGTGGTCACTGTTAAATGAGAGTAAGAGCAGCACGTAGGAGGCAAGCAGCAACAGGAAAAAGCCTTCAAACTGTATTGTATGTAGCCAAGTTTTGTCTTGCTTTCTCATCAATGAAACAAATTTCACGGTGTGACTGCTCCAGACAAATGATGTTCTGGCATCTGCACTGTAGGTATCTTAGCAATAGGTATACAGATGTAGGAGCCTGCAATTGCCAGCAGCAGAATCGCCTCCCTTCAAGGCAACATATCTCTCACTGGTAATGGATACAGCTAAGGTGGCCTGCTCCCTTCTCAGCACATTGCAAGGCTTAAAAAGTACAAGCATTATATTAAAAAAATATCTTTCCATGATTTCCTTGATGCTGTAGCTCTGGGTCATGGGAATCCTTGGCTAGTGACAGGCAGAGGTCTGAGCATGGCTGTTCCTCTCCTTAGAGGAAACTAAAAACACTAGTTAAAAAGCAAAATGTTCCTTTTCGAAGATGAAAGAAAATATTTCTGAAGTTCCGACCGCTCTGAACAGAAATATTCCATTCCTGCAGCTTCAGGTGGAAGCTGTGCTTTGAAGGCCCGGTGCCCCTTTCTCGTTACAGGCTGCCATTCTCTCATCATGTTGTGTCTCAGTCCAACCAAGGGCTGAAGAAATCAAAGCAGGGAAGGATCCTGCACAGCAAAAGCAGAACACCTCCAGGCAGACCCTGTCTGTATCTTAGTGAGATTTTTCTGTTGGCAGGTAGCAGCAATGTCTGTTCCTTTCAGAAGGACGCAGGGAGCGCTGCTCGCCGGCTGTTTCCACAGCTGGGTCCTAATCTTTCAGCAGATCCTCTGTCTAGATGGACAAGGTTGCCTTATAAATGGCCGTGCCCCGTGTGTCCATTCTGAGCAGCAGCTGTGCTAGCCATGCAGTTTCCCCTCTTTAGCGTGGTTTATGACATAGCTTTTGTTTTTCAACTCCATACTTTCCATTTCACCATGATGAAACTTCGTGATTGCGAAAAGAACTGATGAACAAAGTTTGGGAACGCTTTTGAAGACCCAGCTGGGAACAATTTCATTCCACAGAAGTGTTGGCTGACTCAGCTGGATGCCAGGGATGCCTTACCTGGATGTCAGGACTACATTTCCCCACTGACATTCTGTGGAGAGAACACCGTGTTAATTGACTTTTATTTTTCACAGCACTCGCATTCAGCCGTTAGCAGTGAGAGCCACGGATGTTGCAAACATGGCTGGATGTGCTTAAGGCTGCCGTTACTTCATTTCTGTGCCTTGATGGAGGACAGGAGGTGCTGTCTCTCCAAAGAAGCGCCTCTCAGCTCCTCCTCCCAGCTCCTCCTCACACCTTCCCCAGCTCTGCTTCTGTCTGCCCGTGTTTTGCGTGGGAATTTCTGCCCGGTGCATGACGCCACGAGGTGCTGCACTGCCGCTTCCCGCCTTTTTGCTCCTCGCGGTGCTGCACTGCCGCTTCCCGTCTTTTTGCTCCTCGCGGTGCTGCACGGCCGCTTCCCGCCCTTTTTGCTCCTCGCGCCCCGCAGCCGTTACTCTCGCGCGCTGTCCCCGCAGCACCGCCTCACGGGGCCCCGCTAGAGCACGAAGTTCTGGTGCCTAAAATACCCAATCCCCTCGGAAACCGTTTCGTATTTAATTTCAGCTCCATTTCAGGATCTACAGTCCAAACTCCTTATGTTGCGCTCAGGATCACAGAGAGCCAACCCACCCGAACTGGAGGCAGCATGGGCTGATGGAAGGCTATCTGTGCAGTGCTGCAATGCACGCAGCCAGCCGTTGCTCTGCAGCTGTCAGGAGCTGCAAAGTGCCGTGTCTGAAATGGCAGACGCAGAGACTGCAGCTGTCAGCACGGCTCTGTGTCCCGTGGCTGTCCTCTGCCACGCTCCCCGTCACTGCTGTGCTTGAGGTAAATCCCACTCCGACTATGATGTGAGTCACAGTCCGTCAGATTTGGGTGACTTGGATGGCCAGGAAAGGTGAGTGGTTTTAACTAAATGAAAGAATTTGCATTCATACACGACCTTGGGCTCCTTTCTGTAGTATGAAATTATTCCCGTGGTAAAGAGTGAGTGAGAAGAGGTGTTTACAAGAAACACACGATGCTGTGGGTGAGTTCTCCAGTGTTCGTAAAGCATTTTGTCCTCAGAGTTTCCTCCCATCCAGACTAAGCTTGGTGTAGGTGCTGATGAGCAAAAATATCCTCGTGGATTCTTGTCTGGGAAATATCTTCCATCAGAATGCAGCTGGATGGGCGTGATCCCTCAGATGTGCTGGCTGTGGTTAAACGATGCTCCTCCTGAAATTACAGTAGCTATGAATACCAGCACATAGTGCTGAGCCTACCTAGCCCTTCTGTTACAAGTATTTATTGCTTTCTCTAGATTTTAATTAATTTTGATGATTGATGCCTTAGGCTGACTTTGTTAGAAAGATTCAGGCCAAGCAGTAATTTCAAAGTTCTGGTCTATAGGGTAATCTGTAGAAAGCAAAGACTATAAGTAAATACATCTTTTATGAATGGCACTTGAAAGCAAGCTTGTACACTGTCACCTACACCCTTTTTTGGAACACAAGAGCGAGGTTGAACTCATGGGAAACATGGTTTATTTGGGTCACTTTTATGATCTTCCGGTCTTCGGGCACGAACAGCTGTGCAGGAAAGCAGAGAATTGACCCTCTGCTTCCAGAGCTCAGCTGGAGCTTCCTTGCTGTGGAGCTGTCCTGCAGGTGGACGCTGGTTGTCCAAGAATGGCTATCGTGCTCAAGAGGTTACCCTGCTATTTTGCCATCTTTTTTTAGACTGCTGTACATTAAAAGTAGAGAATTGTGTATGAGAAATTTCTAATTAGTTAAGAACACATTTTATAATTTAATTTTACCTTTTTTATAATTGACTCTGATGAGATTTACTCAGTCACCTTCTAAGACCAGGACTTTGAAAATGGGTTCTAGCTTTGACTTGAAGTTGCAACTGCCTTCTTCACATACCTCTCAATTATGCCTATGAATAATTTGCTTATGATATTTTAGGATGCTCGCAGGGTATAAGAAATTTATCTTTGTGTCTGGTTTTTGTGAATGGCATTCTCCATTTCCTGAACCACAGCAGTATGTGCTGGGTGCACACTGCCTTGTCTTCTTGTCTTTATGT
Organism: Phasianus colchicus; assembly: GCF_987193195.1. Taxonomy (NCBI): domain Eukaryota; kingdom Metazoa; phylum Chordata; class Aves; order Galliformes; family Phasianidae; genus Phasianus; species Phasianus colchicus. The sequence continues at coordinate 11,186,204 of NC_143453.1, read as the reverse complement.
CCCTGCTGAAATGTTTCAGGTAGCGAAGCAGAAGCAAAACTGTGTTACAAAACTGCACGTCTCAAATTGCGTGCTGCTGAAATGGATGTTTCAGTGAACTGCCCAAAGTCTGGAAATGATTCATACTGACTGTTTGGGAAATACTTTCAAATAATGAATAAATTTGCAGGAATCATGGGTGGCTCATGAAAGATTAATGATAGAAGAGGAGGCCTCTTTTTTCCTCCTTAAGCTTCAATGTCAGGCTTTCAGTTTGTACTTCTCTTGCTTTTGAAGTAACTGCAACAATGCTGATTCATTCGAGAGGAGAATTAGGCTCAGAATACTGTTAGGGAGTACGGTATACTGAAGTGTATGGAACAAGGTGTGAAGCCACCTGGTAGTTCTCCTGGAAAATATTAGTTTATCTTCTGATTTCCAATTTTTGTTTTAGCTTTAATATACCCTCACATTTTCTTTGTAGTGGTAAATTAAGACTATGGTATCACTAGAAATTATTTCCTTCTCATAATTAGAATGTGACACTTCTTTTATTAGCCTGTTTTATTATGGTAAGTATACATTTCAGTGCTTAATAGTTTCTCCTCCAGTCTGCTCATAAATTTGCTACTCACTTAGATGCATTTTCCCTGGCATTGGCTTCAGTGATGCTTTGTTTTCCCCAGTGTGCAATGCAGTCACCTTTATTCTAAGTCACACTGGGCCTAGTAATGGAAAATCTGTTCTTTAGGGTGGTAAGCGCTCAGTCCTCCTAGCTAAGTCACCAGAAATGATGTCTCCTCAATGCTGGAAACTGTGGGAAACATAGTTGTGGATATGCATGTAATTTAGAATACTCAGTGTCCTTTTCCTGGGTTTAAGGCCAGGGGAAACGGGATCTGTGGATCCTATTGTAAACTGTTTCTAAAGGAATGAAATCCAGAAGGGCCATGGAAAGAACTGTAGTTCCAAACTGTGGGCAGGCTGCAACTGAGGCTGAGAGCTGAACAGCAGGGACAGGATTTGGGAAGGCAAGAGGAAAATCTAAAGCACGAAGATCCAGCTGGAGATGCCAGTGGGGACGAGGTTGCAGGGCAGGGATCAGGCTGACAGTGTTCAGGGGGAACTATTGGGCAAATCTGTTCGTTAACGAGAACAGTGCCAGGCACTGAAGCCTGTCTGCATTTGTAACCTGTGCTACCTGTGGCAGTGTGGCTGTGCAGTCAGCAAATGGACTCATTGTTCAAATGGTGGCATTTCTAAATCTGAGTGAAATGCTACTTGGCACAGTTTGTTTCATTATCCATAATGATAGGTTGGATTGCCGTGAATTTCCAGCTATTCTTTTATACCCTAAGCCATGTTTGAAAGGATTGGTGTAGTTTGGCTGATAACTGTGGAGCAGAAAGAAAATGGTTTCTTAAAAATAGCTGAGCCTACACTGGGGAGCTCATTATTTTTGCTGTACTGAAAGACACTTCATTCACCAAGACAGGCTTCCATCAAAGAAGCCATCAATGCAGCCTGCCATCATCTGTCAGAATACCTTGTTCTCTTCTCCATAATTAAAATATAGTATGGCCTATTCGTTACCCCCTTGGCAGCGTGTTCCCTGCTGCTTGGCTTATGCAGTGCTGCTGAATATAGGACCAAATGCTAAGAGAGAATTCTCAATGCGCTGCCCTGTGATTGATACGCAAGCAGATTATAATTCCTCTGTAAAAGTGAAAGTGTCTTTGAACTGTTACAGGGGAACGGCAAACATCATTTCAATTCTTGCATTGTAAACCACTCATTCCTACTTTACATTGCACTGCAGAGTGTTAACTTACAGGGATGTAACTTCTCATTACTCGTATTTCTGTGTGCTCTGGGGCAGTGCAGTCTACTTGCTGTTTAATTTCCTTGGCTTTACTAGTCACCAAGTGAGGCAGCATTCTGTGAAACCAGGTGGAGCGTGTGTGAACTGCTGGACTAACATCTTAAGTGGATTTAGTGGATGACAAATGGCAAATATTGAGCAGGAGTGAAAAATGCTATTCTGTTGTGCTAGACAAAGCCTGAACGGGTCTTAAGCTCTTCTGTGATCTCCTAGCACCTGCTATGTTGCTACGTAATTTATCACAGAATCACAGAATCACCAAGGTTGGAACAGACTTCTAAGATCATCCAGTCCAACCATCCACCTACCACCAATATTTCCCGCTAAGCCATGTCCCTCAGTACAACATCTACACATTTCTTGATCACCTCCAGGGTTTGTGATTCAACACCTCACTGGGCAGCTCATTTCAGCACCTGAGCACTCTTTCAGAGAAGGTTTTTCCTAATGTCCAACCTGAATTTCCCCTTTTAGCTTGTAATGGCTTAGAGATGAAATCACCTACAGTATAAATTAGAGGATGCCCATTACATTAAAATACTCAGCATGGCATGTGTCGATTCTATAGCACTTACTTCCCTGAAAGTCAGTGCCAAAAGTGATTTTTTTCTGGGGGGGTAGAGGAGGGGAGGTGGGGAGTAGAGGAGCATGAAGGAAGTAGAATTCATTGCTTTGTTGCTTTTGTAAGTAGGTAGCAGTGAAGCTAATATAGACAGAAATCAAGTTTTTCCAGAAAAAGCTAACTAGTTTGACTATAGTTTATTTGCAGTATAGCAGCAGCCCATTTTTTTCACATATAAGTATCCTTAAAATTGTTATTACCACAAAGTTCTTACAATTAGACTTTGCAAATGAGGAGTACATATTTGAATGACAAATACCTGCAGAAAGGACTGGCTGGATTTGCTCTGAGAATAAACACGAGGCATGGGCCGATTCTTTTCCTACAACATTTTTAAAGGAATAAATGGAGAAGGGAAAAAAGAAGGACAAGAGAGGATGAAGCATATTGAACTGTTGTATTTTGGGAGTGTGGAGTTCACAACACCCATCTCTAAGTACAAGAGAACTGTAAGATGACAGTGGCAAAAGTAAGTTCTGTTGTTTTAAGTGAAATAATTGCTACTAATGATGAATGTGATAATGAGAGTGCTGAAATTTACCTTGTGTTGATAATCTGGAATATGATTAGCTGCTCTATGCAAATGCCATCGTCCAATTAACCGTCTTGTCTTTCAGTGTCACTTTCTGACCTTATTGTTCTTAGGAGCATTGCAGATACATTTACAATTCAAAGATACTATATTGCTGGTGCAAGTGTTGTACATTGTACTAACCTGTGCAGCTTCCTTTTCTGACACTAAAGAACAGCAAGGATTTGCTACAAAGGAAGGGCAGATGGTTTTTCCACAGAAGCAATCCCCAGAGAGTCTTTTCTAAAATGGGAATCTACCATCCAGCTCTCATTTTTCAGCAGTCCATGTAGCTGTATATATCTTTTGTAAACCTCAATTTTCTGCCAGGGCTGTGCTCCCTGTTTTCTTGCTTGGTAAATGGCCCAGATGTCTGTACCAGAGATTTGCACTAGTGCGGTTGTATCAAGATTCGGCCATTCATAGACAGTGATGAAAGTAGTCCCAGAGGCAGATGATTCACGATTTCTATCAGGGAATCTACAAAACCCTGTTGGCAGAGTCTGAATCAATGATGATACGTCTGTTCAGGTCCACTTTGCAGCCAGTGCCAGTAGGAGGCTGCTTCCAGGGGCATCTGCATGGTGAAAAGGGGAATGTGAGATCACTGCTTTGTGAGCCTTGGGAATGGCTGTTCATGTCCTGTTTAGAAATACGCTTCTAAATGTCTCCTTCTTAAAACAGAAATCTCTTCTGCGTACTCCATGGACCCTCTGCAAATTATTGATTACCTTAGGCATGCATGGAACCCAGGTTAATAAGATATGATCCCAAAACGTGGAAGGAGGTATATCTGATTGTGATAGCAAATGGCAGAAATGGGCAGAAGGAGCTGAATATCATTACTGGTGTTTTTTTTCCCCTCCCCTTCATGCCTCTGACATTGTTCCTCATACCCTTATGTATGCAGCTTAAAATAAGACTCTTGTGTCTCAAAACTCCCTTTCAGATATGTGGGGAGAAACTTATTTCACTTATTTTGCACCAAAGAAAAACATATTACATTCTCTTTGTGGATTTGTCAGCCTGCCTTGCTTGCATTTTCCCCCCTGTCCAAATTATTATGGAAAGTGGTATCTGGTGGTGTGAATAATGCTATGCTCATGCCAACAGGCACAGAACACATTGAGCATAGATCTCGTAGATGTCTGAGGTATATAAGGGAGGTAATTGGAGGTAGTTCAAATCCAAAAAACAAAAGGGGCTTAAGTGCAAAATTTGGCTTAGCTGATGTTCCTCCTGAACTTCATAGACTTCTAAGAAATGAGTGTTCTTGAACAGCAAACTGCAATTACAGATTAGCACTGGTTTATCATAAAACATCTTAACAAAGAAGTTCCAATGAGTGTATTGCAGGCTGTTACTGAAATACTGCATTAAATCTCATGGGGATTCTTTGCTCCCCCACAGTGCATAGGCCCCTTTTCAGCAGTTACTCTCCTACCCGAGAGAACCTGCAGGCAGAAAACACTGGGAGGCTCTGAAGAAGTCATAGCATTAAACTGAGCAGAAATTAGGTACCCCTTCTTCTGAACTTATCACAAGTGAAGTTTGTCCAGTTAAACTGATAAAATATTTCTCTGTGTTTATATACTAATATTTGCAGTCTGGAAGTTGAGGTCTGTGAAGGGGCACAGAATTCTCACCGTATGTGGTACATATTGCTCTTCTTTAGTATGAAGTAATTGTGATCATCCAAACCTTTCTCAGTGCTTTAGTGCCTTTCTGATCCGCCTCTACAGGGAAGTGATGGTGTCTGCCTGTCACCTTTCAGGCAGTCTGTACTGACATGAAGTTTTGAAGCCGCATCCATCTTTAGAGTGCAGTGAATGCCACTGGACTCTTCTTTTTAGTATTGTTTGAGCAGATAGTAATGATAGTAATGTAAATGGTCTGCAAAGAGTGTTTGGCTGGAACAGAACAGGCCACTTCCCATCACTTCACAGTAGGAATTTCTTCCAACATGATAGCATTGGTAACTGTTAGAAATCATGCTCTGTTCCTAATTAAAGTGTGACTCATGATAACTCTACCATCTTTTTGATAACCCTGCTATTAACTTGAGTCACTGCTGTAATTTGGTAAGTGTGATTTAATAAGAAGAGACTAATTTTTGCAGCTCTGTTTAAGGCATGTTTAGTTTTTCACTCCATAGATTCAGGAAAGATAGACAATCTTTGTTGTATTTCGGGCTAAATGAAATGTGGAAATCTCATGAAATGTAATGGATTCAATAACTCCAGGAGGATTTCCTAATGTATCATTTCACGTCCTTAGCTGTTATACTGCTATTCCTAAGTGAGGGTATAAACTTGAATCTTTTTCAACAGAGAAAAAGATTCTGTGTTAACTCCAATTTTTTCTTGCACTGAATGCCAACAGCAAAAATCATGATTTTTGGAGGCCTGACTGAAGATCAGAGAAAGATTACCATGAAACAGTTAAAAGTAAGGATGAAAAGAAAGCAGATCTTCTACTGACGTGGAGTAATTATTGTATTTCCTTGTTTAGAACATTGCAGTATTATAATAAAGAATATCTTTGTAATATGGGTTGCTGTTACTGCAGATGTTTAGCCTGGAACTTCAAACTGCTCCAGAGCTTCCTGCCAAAAGTGGCAAAGTTCAGATCAAGATTTGGATTCTAAGTTTGGTTACAGGTTAACATCAGTGGTCTACTTAAATCTTTACGTTTTATGGAGAGATTGGGAAGTAGAAGCAGAGCTGAAGTGCTTTGGTAATTCAGAAGAGGCAGAGTTGTTCAGAGATAAGTTTCAGATGTTTCTGCAGGATACAGTTTATCTTTCTAAAAGCCTGAGGCAGTAGTGCTGGGATGAGGGTAGTTTGGAGGAAGGGAATAATGGTTTTGTATCTCCCTGTGGCTACTACAAAAGCCTAATGGATGCATGAAAGTACTATTGGAAGAACATTCTGCTATCATAAACAACATTCTGGTAATAAAAAGAAAAGAACCCTGATTAAAGATGGTGTATGATTTTATTGGAGCATGTGAAAACAGCAGTTTTACAATATGCTTTGTTTATGGAATTTATTACAGCCCAGCAATGGCCTCATTTGTGCTCTGGAAGAGCTGAGAAATTCTCCTAATGTGTCTCCTGTTGCGTTGAGAACAGGGATTGCTTTTTAGATGGGCTTCGTTGGCACTGAATGTATCTTTCCATACTCCTTGCTGCCTTATTTAATAACATCTCTGCCCCCCGTGGACCTGCCTCTTGATTATTATCCCTTTGAGGTTTAGGTCCAAAAAAATCAGTAGAATAAACCCAAGGCTATTATTCTTAGAGGTTTACAGCAAGAAAATGGGTGGTTCCAATTAAGTACTTAAATAGTTTCATCACCAAACTTAGTGACTTCCTATTTATTTTGATCAGTAGGAAACTATTGTCCTCTGTGGTTGGTGTTTTACCCTTTAGATGGGTGGTCACTGTGTCTTGGAAATGAAATATTACCTTTCAAACTTGCTTATGTTCATCTGGAGCTGCTTCTTCAGTGCAGGTTAACAGGCATAATAGGATGACAACTGGCAGCCTGTTAATTCACCAGCATGTTTCCCCTAGGTTAATGAAAGTGAGGGAAATGCTCTTTGTCGTCTTCTGTCGTCTTAACTCAGTGAACTGAAGATGTCTGGAAAAGTATCTCAGAAGTTTCTGTGAACAGCTTTGTTTTTCAGCAACTGGTGGCAAACTACACTAGAAGAATCCTCTAAAGTTTTGCTTGGGCAACTTAGGGAAGTGTAAACCTCTGGACTGCTCTACAGTCCTAGTGGAATCCAGGATGTGAGGTTCTTTTCTTTCTTGAGTTTGAACTATGGTAAATTTGCAGTGTATTCTGGTATTGTGCTGCCAGGAAACAGATGAGGAGGCTGACTGATGTGCTCTCAGAGGGAAGTGCTTGATCTCTGTCTGTGTGGGTCAAGATTGAAGCTGACAGGAAAAACAATTGAAAGGAACTTGTTCTGCCCAGGTATCTGCACTCTGGAAAAGTGATGAGGTTACTTTATATGAAAAGCTTATCAAATGGGGCATCAAATTCTTACCATTCGCATCTATGGGCAAGAAGCAACTGCAGGCAGTCTGTGCAGTGTGAATAGATGAGAAGACAGAGTGAATCCTGTGCAGATTAGCTGCTCCTATTTTGTCACTGCCAAAGTATTGAATCTTAAGGATCTACCCAGGCTGCAAATGGTTGTCTACTTGTGTCTTTCACAGACAAGGAGGATATGGTGCTTTTTAATAAATCTCTTTCCACGTGCTAGAAAAGAGGCTTTTGCCACTAGTGGTTTGTTCTTATTACAGAAAGCATATTGAAGAATTAGAAAAGGTGCAGGTGAGAGTAACTAGTAGGATAAAAGGTCTCAGTGGTTTAGAGCTATGTGGAGAGGTTAAGAAAATGAGCCTTGAATTTATTAAGAGAGCTGATTTAGAAAGGACATGAATGAGATGTAAAATTCTGGATGGAGAAGGTGGATGGAGCCAAAGCTGTGTGGGAAGAGGTTAGAAACAGGAACATATGAACTGAAATTAAGAAAGAATGGGGGAGAAGGGGGTAGAGGAAGATGGAAAAAACTAATACATCAAGTGAAATTTTAAAAGAAACTGCAAGCTACTACTTTTGGCTGGAGAATATTCGAACAAGGATAGGGAAAAGAATGAAGTGTGGAGACAAAGGGTGAAGCACTGATAGAATGCTGCTTAAGAGCCCCAACAACTGATGCCAACAATGGTTTAGCTGTTGTAAGACTGAGATAAGCTCGCACAGAAGCAAGTGGTTGACATGGAAGTTGTTCCAGAGAACAAGTGGTTTTGTACTGTGTCTCATGTAAATGTGCCTGTGTTTTACAGCAAGGCCAGATCCTTATCCTCATGCCCTCTGTGTTAGTGTTGCGTGTGGGTAACCACTGTAGTTGTGCTCACAGCATTTTTGGTTTTGTTCTGCCTGTACTCCTAAACCTTTCTCGCAAGTCAAACTCACATAACTGTCTTTCACAGATGCTACTCAGCTCTCTGTGAAAAACTGTCAGAAACTAAGTAAGCCTTTTTCTCAGCTGAACACAAGGCATTTTAGAACCCCCAGGTGATCTTGCAGCTCAGGAGATTTAAATTACAAACAAATCAAAACCCAGTCACGTTTTTGGATATCACATTTAATTTTGCCCTGAGTGTTGTGTAATTCAAAGGTAATATTTCCAGGTGCTGACATCTTCTGTTGTCAGAATCTGGCATTGGAAGGAAGGTATAGACACAGCTGCTGAGCATGTGTGGTGCACAGCTGCAGGAATGAAGGAAAATCTTAAGTCTGGAAGGATATGCTGGACTATCATTAGCTTTACTGAAGTGATAATGGGCTGTGAGGTCTCTGCCTCAGTCCAGGCATCACTCAACTGCTGTGTAGTCTCCATACCTTAGGAGAGTGTTAAACTGCACGTCTCAGTCTGTCCAGTGCTTTGGCCACATAAACAAATTGCTCAGTTCCTGCTTTTGCTCAAGCTTAGTGCAAGATAACTATGTTGGTTAAATCACATTTTTGCTTAAACTGTAATTCTCTGCTGATTTGGATTCTCTGTCTTAGCTCTGCCGGAGCACTAAGAAGAGACAGAGCACCTTATCCTTAAGGACTGTGCTAAACTGTGGCTAAGAACTCTCTCTCATCTTGAAACAAGCTCTTGTTTTCCCAAAGAAACAGCTTTTCCCTGGTGGAAAAAACTCCAGTAGAACCCTTCAAATTATTTTCTGAGGGCAATTAGCACGTAAGTCCAGGACTTCAACAGTACTGGATCACTTCCAGCATCCTCCAGTCAAGCTAATCCAGCTCTCTCCACCTAATTAAGCTAACGTCTTGTTTCATCACCAAAGTGCCTAGCAGCCTAGAGTTTTGCTTTGAAAGGACCCAGCCAGAAACCACAGGTATTCCAATGATTTTTTTATTAGAAATATTTATCACTAGCAAGACCTTTCAGGCACCAGTTTTTAGAAGTCTGCACACGAGCAAAATGAAAGCTGAAGCAAGCTGTCAGGGACTGGAGAGAGGCCTTTAAAACAATCTGCTAGCAAAGCTGACAGAGAAGTAACAGTCCTTAAAACATCCACTGTGATCACCATTCCCCTAGGAAATACAACCAATTCCTGTTCCAGCTCTGTGCTTCCATCCACACATGCAGCAGCAATGCAGAGAACGTTGCCCCCAGTGCTATGGCTCACTCATCCCTTTAGGTCTCAAATTTCATATGCTTAACTTGCGGCCTTACATGGCTCTGCTTGTAGGCCCTCAGCCCCTTTGGTTTATCCCTTCCTCCTCCTCAAGGAAGGAGGAGAAGGTCAGGAGTCAGGAAGGTCATATACAAAGATGTAACCCACATACATCATACGAAGCATGGATCTAATTAGAAAATGATTTAATGGACATGCTTGTAACATGTTTCCCCCTGCCACCAAGAGTTGACAAATTTTATTAACTGTGTCTCTGAGGACATTTGCTGCCTGTTTTCCTCTGGAAGTTGTTCTCCGCTTTGAGACTACCTGTGAACATTTCAGTTCCTCTAAGTTTGTCTTACTTCCTTTCACTCAGGTACACATTTCCATTTGCTCTTGATGTCACACTTGACTCTAGGATGAGGCATAATGAACAAGATGGTTTGGGGGAATTCATTTTAATATCAACTAAAGTTGTGTTTTCTTTAGTTATCTGCTTGGAACTAGTCACAGATCAGGAGATCTGTATGTAATCTGAAAACAAACTGGCAGTCCCCATTCTGAACACTTCATGCTATGATTTGAGGTAGTCAATGAACACTCCAAATTTATCTATGCCATATTTCAGGTGTTGATGGCTCTGAGGTACTTCATGTGATGACAGCACTTTTATTTAAAAATAAGCAAAACTAATAAAGCAAGAAGTATCACTTTGAGCTACTTCTACTACAATGAATTACACAAGAAATTAAGAAACATTAAAAAAAAAAAAGAAAAGAAAAAGGTTGGGCAATGGCACCAGCAAAAGCCTTTGCTCTGTTTCCAAGAGGAGCTGACAATTTTCTTGATCTTTCTTCAGAGCTCAGGTAACATTCAAAAGGCAGAAAGCCTCCAGCAAACCCAGAAACCTTCAGAAAAATCTGTTTTCAGATGTCATCTATTTAGATAGCTCCAGGGCAGCACTGCTAACAAGACTAAAGTTCTCTCCATCATTTTAACCACCAGGCCCTTGCATGTGGGAAGTTTCACAATGCCCATCAACAACGTATTGTTTACATTTAACCTTAGCATTTGCCCTTTCTTAAAATGGTGATAGGTTAGAAAGGAAAGATTTGGCTTATTCTTCACAGCATTTATCGACCTGAGGAGGCTATTATGATAGACTGCAAGTCCACAAGGTCACTTGCACTCCAGCTCTAATTTCCATAAAGCTATAGATTTTGTGATCACAGCTGCTTTGTATAGGTATGTTTAGTCAACAGCTGCACTGAACTACACAGTTCAGCTCCGCTGAAAGCAGAGTCCTTGTGAGAAATCTTAGTGTACTGCCTGCTCTAAACTACCATTTATCATTTTGCCTTGTAGAAACACAAAGTGTTTGACTGTGCATACAAAATTAAGGTAACTTCATGTTGAAAACCTGAAAGCCCAAGGATATGTCCACATGGCGTCAGCCAGTACAAAGGCTGGTATTTTGATTGCACCACAGCAGCACAAGTATTGTGAGGATCAAGTATAAACCATATGCAACTCACGACAGCTCCAGTTGGAAGACCTCACTTTGTGACTTATGTTACCATTCTTTCTCTGATCTAGACTAGACTTGCAGCCTACAGCAAAATGTGTTTGGGACTTTCTCGTAACATTGCTGTCACCTGGGGAAAAACCCAGCCCTGCTGATATTCATCTTCCTTCCATATCTTAGCAAGGGGGAAACCGTTTCTTTTCTGCTTCCCATGGAGAGGGCCAGATAAGAATAGATTTTGTGTCTAAGCCTTCTCACAGCCATGCTCCAACAACCTCTACCAGTTACGCTTTGGAGGCAGAGCACCAAGCCAGTCTTGGCATCCAAACTCCAAGCTAACTATTGCATTTCCCAGACCTGCCACCTGGACTTCATGAAATCACTGAATTTTAGGGGTTGGAAGGGACCTCTAGAGGTCACTGAATCCAAGTCCCTGCTTAAGCAGGTTTTCTACAGTAGGTCACACTGTGTCCAGATGGGTCTTGAATATCTCCAGACAAGGAGACTCCACCACCTCTCTGGGCAGCCTGTTCCAGTGTGCTGTCACTCTCACAGAAAGTTCTTTCTTTTGTTAGTATGGAACTTCCTGTGTTCCAATTTCTTCCCCTTGTTCTATTGCTGCACACCACTGAAAAGAGCCTGCTCCCTTGACTTCTGCACGTTAGATATCTGTAAACAATTATGAGATTCCCTCTCAGCCTTTTCTTCTCCAGACCAAAGAGAGACCTGTGGTGTTTAGTGCTTCTCAAGCCATTTTCACCAGTGCAGCTTCAAAGTGTAGGAATAAAATAATCCATGTGAAGCTGCAGCAAGGAAACTGCTGATTGAACTCTTAATGCTTCACAGCCATTGCCTTCTTCCTTTTAATAATGATACCAACCAGTATTACAGTAGTTAACAAGTTAACAAAGAAAAAGATCCATCCACAGTCCTATTCTAGTAAAAAGTTGCAGCTCTGTTGGCATCTAGGAGTGTCCACCTTTAACACTTGTGTATCTGCTATCCAGTCTAAAACTGCCATGCCAGACATTTGGTGCCAAGTTTCCTCTTCACACAACAGCCCAGAGAACTGGCCTCTATTTCAGCACCAGGAATGGTGCTTGCATGCCCGAAAGCAGATTTTTATTTCTTTCTTATACTGATAGCTGTGGGTTTAGCAAGGATATTAGCCCCAACTAACAACATTGCCGAGATTTTCTCACGTCTAGTTTCTCAGATAAATCTCCATCCCTGAAAGGCTAAGACAATGACAGGATGAAATAGTAGCTTATATCACAGTTGCTTTTCACATTAAAATACCATGACTTACATGGTATTTTTATTTGCTTGTACAAAATACTATAAAGCGATACTGAATTTTCCTGAAAATCTCAGGGACCAGAACACTGCTGTGGAGTACTTTTCCTACATGGCAATATTTTAAAGTTTCTTGTCACAAGACCTTTTAAAAAACATCAACTATTCCTAGAGAAAAGACACAATTTTTTTTTTTTTTTTTTTCCTAACTCGTTTGGTGCTTGATTGGTTCCTTCTAAGATCCTGCTGAGTCTGCTTGGCTCATGGCCAAGGGATGCATTTTCCCTTTCAATCTGTATCAAGTGAAGTATGACCATATTCAAGTTGCTAGGGATAGGCTGGTAGAAGTACAGACTTCTAAATAAGCCCATCTCCTTAGCAACAATCCCTTTTTCTGCAGCACTTCTAAAACTCTGGTTTTCAGTATTGCTCCATGCTGACCTATTCTGTCTCTTGACCTTAAGTGCTGACACATCTCTGATCTACTAAGCATCAAATTCAGGTGGTGTAAATTGCTCTGAAGCTCACCTTTCCCATTGTCTAAACAATCAGTGCTTCGTGTTGCTGGTGAGACCACTATGCAGACAGACCTCTGGTATTCAATGCAGATGAGCCTTGCCCAAAGGGCACCTGGACATTGCACTTTTGCATCTGTTATTTAACCAATGACATCCTTAATTAAGGCCAAGTGAAATCTTAATCCTGAGCACATTTGTTTTTCAGAAGAAGACAATTATTGCTGTGCACTGTATCTGAACAGGATAGAAATCTTTCCATGCTTAACACAAAATGCTTAGTAGGAACAAAGATAGATTCAGTTTGGGGTCTGAGATTTGTACGCAATTATCTTGACAGCCAAATCTACACCTGGTCCATTCATACAAGCCTGAGTATTCACTACAGTCTAAAAAATTGGGAAATATAGTTCCAAAGCCATAGCCATCATCTCCCCATTTGCTAGGATAATACCTAGCCTGGTGCTGAAAGCCTACCAGCAAAGCATGCTTTGTATGGTTTCAGGGAAATGACCAATACACAGAGACTATAACATGCATCCAGAAGATTGCTGGAGAAAGCACAACGCCAAAGAAGCAAAACAAAAAAAGGAACAGCACTGCCACTATACAGCAAGCCTTTCATTTACATCCAGGAGCCACTCTGAAACAGGTGTTCTGCTGGGCTTCCCCACTGGATATGCAACTCACTAATTATCAGATTTGTCTCAGGACTGCTGATACTAATTAACACAGCAGTGTAATTAACCAGCATTTCAAATTCCACTGAGCAGCTTTTATGCAGATATTTTTGATATACACAATGGAGGGATTTTTTTGGATTTGGATTTTTTATTTGTTTTGCTCTAGATTAGCAAAAAGATCAATAACCTTGAGATTAGAAGAACTGATCACTTTCTATTAAGTATCTTTTTGTATTTTTGTTTTTTGAAAGAAAAATTAATATTGTTCTTACCAAACTCAAGCACGTACACTTCCCCATGTTATTTTTTTGTTCTCAAAACACAGTGTTTCTTCACATGACAGTAATCAATTCCTTAACTGTTGCTTGCTATAGATCTTGCTATCTCTAGCATATGAGCAGTTTATGCTTAACAGAGGAGTCACCCTGCCACAACCTTTGAAGTCTGAGATATCTACAATTCTCCCAGTGCAATAGCTAAACTCACATTAAAAACAGATTGCATTTGTATTCTCCAGTTTAGCTCGACTATCATTTCTTCAGGGACGTGCGTGTTTCTTTCACTGCGTTGATGGTGTTTCAAGGACAAATGGGATATTTCATCTGGGCCTGCAAGAGGTCAGAGCCATGCATAGCCCCAGACATTTCAGGAGTCTGCAATATTCACTGCAAAGTACAGATTATCACTTGCTCAGACTAACAGTTTATATTAAGCCCTTTCCCTCTCACAAATTCTAAATGGATATTTAGCTTTCCAGTCACCATTTTTTGCTTCTCAAGTGTTTGAAATTCTGGTCTTCTCTGATAAGAGATAATCATGGGATAGTGCAGGGCCCCCTACGTCTCCTAGAACCTCTACTAAAGCAACTGGCAAAGATGGAAATATTCCTTAGTTGCTCCCTGGACCATATTACTTTCAGTCACATGGGGAGGAAATGTCCAATTTCATTTTTGTTAAAGCAGTGATTTTTAGTAGACACGACTGAAAAAAACAACTAGCTGCTCTAACTAAAATATAAACTCAACTGTTAAAGCATAGGTGGCCACAAATGCTATGTGCCTTTAAATAATCCACTTTCCAAACTGATACTCCTCTACATTTCTGTGCAAGTTTGCCATAATCCTTAGCCCTACAATCTATTATTAAGGTGCCCTGGTAGCTAGTTGTACTTTGTACTGCTTAAATAATTAAAAGGCAAGCAAGTAGGACATTACACAAACCTACAGTACACAGGTTGAGAGCACACATGGCTTTAAACAATTTCAGTGCAGTTCAGTACTTCAGTGCTTCACGAGCCCCAGACAACCCTTTATTCCCCATCCAAAAAGACTTCACTGGGAATCTGGTGTCCTATAGGATTTTATAAAGCAGCAGGGTAGGAACGGGGTTGAAAAGGTGCATTACATTCAGATCAGATGAAATCCTGGCCAACTCCAAAGTAAAACTCAGTAAAAGAAAACCTCCCACTCTACCTATGGGCTGTTCTGGAAGATCTGCTCTACTGAATGATTTAGCAGCTGAAGGCAATAGAATCTACAGGTGCTCAACCTGTCTGAAACATCAGCCCTAATGAGGCAGGCATGGCAGTGAGAGTAGAACTGCCAACAAGCACAAATGCTGATGCTGTTATTGACTCAACTGGCCCCAAGATAAATAGAAGTCAACCCATATGTTAAACCTCGCTCTTTTTTACATTCAGTAGCACTGTCCTCGCTGGTTATACAATTAAGAAAACTTTACTTGACCTAACAGATTATAATCTAAATGCATCTAAACAAGGAGAAAATGTAGAAAGGAAGCTCTTTGAGCCCTTATGAGCACTAGGGGCCCAGACATGAAACCTCACTTGTCCATATCTCCCTGTTTCCTGTGCACAACCACACTGAGAAATGCCAGCTCCTGATAAGCTGCAGCTGTTCAACAGCAGCAGTTTGTTCACTCAATGCACATGAAGCTATGTGCTTTTAAACTTGCACAGGAATTATTTATTGCAGGCCCTCTGCCCCTCTGAAAGCTGTTTTTAATCTCCTGTTGCACTTCCATGCATCACTACATTTGTTTTTCAGAGTCTTTGTATGGAAGAAAGAGGGACTTGGCAATTATCCTGCTGATTATACCTACAGCTGGTGAAAATTAAGGAAAGGCAGATGGTGTCTCACCAATTGTTCTGCAGCTGGCCACAATGAAGGCAGCTGGGGGAGACAAATGCCCCCACCATGCTTGTCACAGAACAGCACAAATAGGAAATGTAGATCCTCCAATTTGTTGGTTGTTGATTTTTTTTTTGGTTGTTTGTTTGTTTGTTTTTAATAAAAATTGTTTCATGTGGCTATCAGAGGGGAAAAACAAAAAAATCAAAAAGCAACCCTGTAAGTTCAGTTACTTTGTGAAACCTGGGTAACAAAACATAGATTCATGTGAGTAAATCCCAAGGCACAGCAGCCAGCGGTGTCCTTTAGCTGTAGATAAAGCCATGTGTGTTCCATGTGATGCTTCACATTTTACCTCTGGAAGACTGATTTCCTATCATCCTCTGAAATGCTAAGATCTTCCTCTCCCAAGGCAACACTATTGAGAACAAATGCAGCTCTAAGTTTCAGAAGATGGACCATATATATATTTTAAGCAAACACATGATGGCCGTCAACCATTCATTACATAAATATTGAGATTAAATCAGGCTACAATGGAGCATTGCTCTACTGAAATGCTAATTTGAATGCTTGGCCTTTGATTTCACTTTATTTTACACATGCAGACCTGCCTTTGAATGTTACAGACACCCTGAGCATCAGTCAGTCACCCTCCTACCTGAACTAACCCCAGAAAGGTATTTGTATCTAAAGTTTTCCATAACTCTGAGGCACCAGCTGGCTGAGGTGGGAAGTGAGGTTTTCATGATTTTACAGATGATTTGGAAAGGAAGTTCCTTAAAGGGTCACAGTCTTGTTTCTCTATGCCTTTAGTCTCAGTGTATCCATGGGCTCTTTAGGTGCCAAATCCATTCCCAGAACACTCGCCATTGTGTCTCTCAGGCCAGTTGTGTCTTTTATCTTTGCAACCCTAACCTGATAGTTCCACTGAAACTTCCAGTGCTGTGATGCTGGCAAGCACTTTAGAATTTCCACAACAGTTGTGCACATCTTACTTTTTTTCTTCCTCACTTCAGCAGATTCTCTTAAACTACTCATGAATACTCAGGAGCATTTACACACCTGCTGGACCTTCATCGAGCTCAGTGGGTCAAATAATCAGTTGGAGTACATTACAAAAAGGAAAAAATTAAAAAATTAAAAAATGGTAATTTCAGTCAGCAGCAAGCTAAAAGCCACCAGCATCTTTACCTCATGACAATAAAACACTGAGTGATTTCTCTTGTCTCTATCAGGAATTGCAATAGATTGCAAATGAAGCTGAAATGCTCATTCTCTTGATAAGGAAGAAGAGAACAATCTCCAGAGATGTGGTGACAAACTAGCACAGTTTGTCCGTCACTCCAGATGCTCAGGCCTTTTGCTCTCTTCTGACAGTCCGTCTTTCCAATGTACTGATTTTCTTGCCATGAAGTACCATGCAGTGCTGCTTCAGAGCATTAAAACAGCTTCTGCGTTTCATCCTAGTCTTCCCCACTTCAGTGACAAGGAAGGGATTCTTATGCATACAGATCAGTTGGTTCTACTCTGTACAGCCAGCCAGCATGAGTCTTAGGCTGTTGTGACAACCAGAGCTTGTGATGGGTTTCGCATCTATTTTCTAAGTGGAGGAATCTCACTGCTTTTGCATCTGACCCCAGAAAGAGAGAGCATATGCAGTACGTTTGAAAAAGGCCAATGTGTTCATTGACACTGTGACCACAGTGGAAACTTTTTAATCCATAGTCTGACAAATATTAGCTCCCACCTCAATCCATCTAGACATTAAAATCAGAAGTCTTGGTAGATATATACCTAGTAAGAATTGCACAAAAAAATAGCTTGCAATGAGAACATTTCTATCAAAACCAGAAAAATTACTTGTTCCCCCCATGCCTGCCCCCTCTTAGGCACATCTGATTTGAAGGCAGAAAGGTTTCTCCAGTATTCTAGGACAATACATGACAACATATTTTTCTCTGTTCACTTAATAAAAGCAAATATGTAATGTGCTGAGTGTTTTCCCAGAGTAGCAGGTTTATAACGGTATGGATTTCACAAAGTGAGGAAGAAGAGAAATAGATCAAACGCTTTGGTGTTTCAACAATATTACAATGTTTTTTAATTGATATTGCTGATTAATTTACCTCTGAAATAAACCAGCAAGGTTGAAGATACAGTCCCATGAACTTTTTCTTCTTAAAGGTAGATACCATGATGCTCAAGCCAGAAGAATGGAGAGAATTATAAATAAAAAGACTTCATACAGGAAGGATAAAACACTGTAAACTCATGTCTGTGTAGACTCAGATGGTAATTTACTCGCTTATTCTAGAAACATTTTCAGACATTAAAGTGGAATAATATGTCTGTGTGGGTACAGAATAACAGGAAGACTGAAGAGATGGGTAAATTGAAGTGCTAAGATACTATATTAAGAACATATATGTTTATGATCAAATCTCAAAAGAGTTCCAAAACTTTTGAAAAAATTCAAGGTTCTATTTCTGCTGTGTTTGATAGATTGTCTTAGGAATGTTTTTTGGGTGGAAGAGGGAATAAATTTACTTTTTAACCAGCTAAGGACTGAAATATGTGCAGAGCCCACATAGCTTCTCCCTACGTTATCCAACCAAGGCAGCCAGCATTTCTGTGTGCAGCTAAAAGCTTAACTACATAGTGCTGGCTTTTGCAGACTTTAGCAACCCCTTTCATCATATGCTGGAAAAGTAAGTACATAAATGTAACGTATGCATGGTAAGAGTTTCATATGCAGACAAATAGATAACTTGTAAAAATAAAGTACCAGAAAGTACACCAAGAGTACACTGGTACTGGAAGCACACTGCTTTTACTCCAGGCTCTGCTTTCATTGTACAGCTACTACATCCCCAGAGCACTCAGCCCACACCACACCACGCCATGTGGACCAGCTCCTCATCTACAGCAACTGGCACTGCTCCAGTGACTTAATCAGAATTTCGCTAATTAACACCAGCACGGGGCTGATGGCTTTGTGCCTGAGGAGAAGTGAGCGTTTTTCCTGCCTGCTGGCCTGTGAAAACCTTTTGTTAGCATAGGATGATCTTTTCTGGTGTGGTGGAGAAACATTTTTGCGTTGTATTTCCGCAAAGAATTTCAGTGACTGCTTGCTGTGCCAACAAGGCAGGCTTCAGCAGGCTGTGGTCCTGGTAAGACCCACTGATGTCAAACGACCCTGTGACCACACAGGTCAAGTGGAAAAGCATGCTTCTGACACACTGCAAATGAGCTCTCCTCATGCTGAGTCAAGCAGTCTCCCCATTGCAATGAAAATCCAGCATACGTGCAAAGAAATGAACAGCTACCATTTAGCTCTGGAAACTAAATGAACAGAGATTGAGCTGGAGAATATAAGTGCCAAGAAACAATGGACGAGTTCTAACTGGGAACAAAGCACTGCACATCCCTGCTCCCACTGCACCCAGATCTGCCTACACACACAGTTCTGCAGAATATAACTCTTTCATACCAACCTGGCAGTATGTAATAGTGACAATTGTGATAAAGAACACCTATACAGTCCAACAGAGATGGAATCTAACTGCACTACTCACAGGCTCTTCCTTCAAAAGCAAAACACGCATTCCTGCAATGTGTGAGAGAGTCCAGATTAAGTGATGTGACCAGGGTTATGCAGACAGCCAAAGGGTGCTGAAAATTTCTATTCCAGTTCCCTTTGTTTCCTACACTAGTAAACTCTAAATGCAATCCCAGGAGGAGGTGGATGAAAGAAACAGTCAGTGCTGCCAGGGACATTAGGCTTAATCAGAATCACACTGATTTGTATTGATATGAATGATAGCATATAGAAAAACTCATAAATTGTATTGAGTGAGAGCTTCATTATATACAAAGAAACCGGACAGTAACGGGCATGGAGCTATTAGTATAAAAGCAGTATGGGGTCATAAAATTTCAGACTGATTTTTTTCCAATGAAAGATGACAGCAAGTGATAAAGGCATTTCTCCTAATTGATTAAAGGTGTTTGATCCCAACCCTTCTTTTAGATAGGACTCACACTTGTAGTTACAGCTATTTTGGCATTAAGAATTGAGGCAGAGGAAAAAACACGCAGCGCAATTCTTTTAGTCGTCTTGAAAATACAGGGTTGCTCTCATCGTCAGTTACTGTTTCTTTCAGTGTTGCCAAATGTTACAGATACTCTAGAAACAAAACTTAGTAGTTAACCTGATACAATTTCTATTGAGAGCTTCACCTACATAAAATAGGGCTGTGCCACAAGCCTAAATTGCATGAATTTCTTACAGAAGATGCAGAGTCTGCATTGACTTCTAAGTTGTAACTCAGTGGAAGAGCTAGAGCAACAAGTGTATTTTATTATTAGAGGCTACAGGCTTGTTGCTTATCCATATTATGCATCAGGTGGGAGCTAGAAAGCAGGTGCAACCATTCTCCCAGATTCATGCATGTGAACTACTACAGGTCTGAGCAACCCCAGCTCTTTGCCAAACATTGCCTGCAACCCCTCCTTTATTTAGTAAAAACAAGCCTCACCTGGTGCCTATTAGAATACATGATCAGTCCCACCTAGGTATTAGTATAAATCTGGCCTCTGCCCTCCCTTTCTTGGGAGCTGTTCTGTGATTGTGTGGTTTGGGTTCCCTAGGCAGTTCCATGTGGGACTTGTGCCCTTAATGTGTAATGTGACAGCAGGAGGGGCTGTGGGATGATCCTCTCTGTCCTTGTAGAGCCCTTCTGTTAGAAGAGATCTACTGCTGGGATGCAGCCTTTGAGTACCTGGGGAAAGCAAAGGCTTTACTGGAAAATGTGATTTTTGTTATTATTATTATTATTTTTTTCAATATTTCTGCCCACAGTTTTCTTTCAGATTTCAGTCTAATGGTATTTATTGAGCTAGGAGCATGATTTTTCTTTTATTTTGTTTGTGGAAACTGTCACTTCATTAGCCCATTCACAGCTGAGTGACAGGGAATTCAATTTTCTTCCTTTCTTTGATACCACTGAAGAATTCTTCCCTGTCTCTGTGTCAAACTATCACATTGCAGTGATGCTTGTGAGGCAGAGATACTGTAGCACAACTTCTCAGCTCAGTACTAATAAGTCTTCTCACTTTAGTCTGGTGTCACTCACACTCTTGCCTTTTATGCTATAAAATTTTTGATATATTTGTTGCTTGAACAGCTTAGTGATTGATATGCTTTCTCAAACTACTCTTGGAAGGGTCAAGAAAATGGGCTAAAGGCCTTTCATTGTGTGATAATGAGACTTTTGTCATCCTAGCCTGGCTGCTGGGTAGGGTCTAATTTCTCAAATCATTATATACTGGAAAGATGCAACTATAGACTAATGTGCTTGAGTAAGTGAGGCAGCACTTGCCCACAGAGTAGCAATTCCTCCATTATTGCTGAAGAGGAAGAAAGGATTTAATTGTACAAGTTTTATGAAGAAAATGATGATGTCCTGCTCAGAATACCAGAAATTAAATTTGCAGTAGTGGGAGGGTTGCCTATGCTTAGATCTGACCACTTGGGAAGAATGAGAGCATAAGTGAATTCATTGTTAGTTCATAAACGGTTTCATAAAGACAGACAGCATTTAATCAACATCCAAGGAAAGGAGGGAAGGAGCAAGCCTGCATCACATATACTAGATCTGTATAGTCTGAAGAGGATCAGTTTTATTAGTGTGGCTCTTCAGATAACAAAAAGTCAGATGTCTGTGGAGATGCAATGTCACTGTCAAGTGTGAGAGCCAACTGAACGGAAAGAGGCGAAAACTTATCATCAGTACTTAAAGCTGTTTAGCTGTTATTGCATCAGTGGCATCTGGCTGAGAATGGTTATTGGTAGCAGAATCACAGAATGGCCAGGGTTGGAAGGGACCTCAAGGATCAGGCATCTCCAACTCCCCTGCCACAGGCAGGGCCACCAACCTCCACATTTAATACTAGACCAGGCTGCCCAGGTGTCTAAACCCTCTCTGCTGTCTGTATTATAAAACAATCAGAAACCCAATGTTTGATCGCAATAGTCAGGAACAGAAAGAAGCTGCAAATACGTCAGAAGCTTTATTTTTCTTTTTAGGTACTGCCCTGAAGCATTTGCTTCTAGGGGCTTCTATAAAACACCAAAACTTTTGAGAAATTTAGATTATCTTGCTTATCTTGGGAGACATGGGTGGTGAAACATTTGAAACATTGGGAACTTAGAAATTTGCTCCATATCCATTGGTTTTGAAGAACATCAAGCTCATATTCCGTGGTGTGAAGTTTCAGTTTCACTGCTTATCATCTTGCACAGATTGCCTTCTCTGTCTCTCAGCCAGGCTCATTCCACCCCCACTTAAACCAGTGCTGGAAGAGGAATGTTTCAGTTGTTTTCTTTCTTACCCCATTGTCCCATGATCCATCACTCCCTTTATCTATGAGATGAATGAACCAGACTTCACTCTTGATACCTATACTTGAAATTCCAAAAACTGAATGAAGAAAAGAGTATAACAGTCCATTGGAAAACTTATGTTCTGCAACTTTGTGTTGCTGCTATATAGCAATTTTCTGCTTCTGTTCTCTATCTGACCTATACCTATAATAGAAAACTTTCTCCTAAATTTCTCATAGTCAAGAGTTGCCTTATCGTCACGGAACAAGAAAATCGGTTCATTACTCAAAGGAAGAAAAGGAGGTGTCATCCCATGCTAGGATTTTGTAAGTGTTTTGTTTTGTGTTTGTAAGTGGACACTTACTGAATGGAAAATTACAGAGGGAAAAAAAAAAAAGAAAAAGAAAGCACAGCAGCTTTTCCCATTACTATTTTGCTTTCTAATTAATCCTGTCCATTCAAAGCTTTATCTGCTTTGCTCATGTGGCGTTTGCTTTTATTTCTTTAAAAAAGGTAGAAGGTGAATACCCTCCTCCACTAATGCATTTTGATTGCTTTTCCCCACCATCTGGAATGCTTTTACAAGCATCATGGCTCTCAATTTTTCACATGACACTGGTTTTCCACCACTCCGGGCTATTCAGCCTGGTAAACATTTTGTCTGAAGGGTTACATTTACTTTGAGGCACAAGGTGGCTGAACTGAGATTTCAAACCTTTGTGATTGCATTTGATGAAGATATAATTAAGACAGGCTAATTGTGTGTGTGTGTTTTTTAATAACTTTTGGATCGTCATCTGAGAAGTGAGTGATTGCTGTGGCTAATCGCTGCAAAGCAATTATACATTGGGCAAGTGCTTGAAGAAAAGGATTTCCCAATGGTAGGTGTTATATGGAAGTGTCTGTTAGCTTAGCTGGATGGCAGAAATTAAGCTTCTTCATCTGGCAGCTATGATTAAGTTCTTTATTTAGAAATACTTTACTATTGAGTAGCTCTGTCCACAATTTTTCCTTTTGCAGTTTCTTTCAGACTGGACTAACGTGTGCTTCCAGAAAATTTTGAATTCATCTTTACAGTAGGTGTCAGTTTGAAACTAAACTTCAAAAGAAAAATGGAGTTCAAATATTTGAAAAAGTTCAGCTTTTAGAATTTGCAATGTCATGAAACAGATGTCTTACTGACATCAATTATTGCCATAATTTTTCAATTAAAATGAAGCAAAGTGTGTTTAAAAATGCCTGTGAAATGTATTCAGAATGATTACAGTTTAGAACAGAAATTGCAGCCCACAATCCTTTCTCATGGAAGAGAAATTCCAATTATAGCCAGTGTTGGTGGTGCTGAAGAACAGTTTGCAACTCATTGGTTTCCTATTTCCTTGTAGATAAATGCCCATAATGTGTCAGAGTTGAATAGGTCCATGTAAGTGCTATTGTTGTTTATTACTAATTAGCATTAGTGGATGTAGATTTCTCAGGTATGTAATTAGAGTAGAAAATAGTAATATTCAGGCCTTGGTGTTCCCATTTGTTTCTCAACAGGTTTATTTTGAGACTTGGTGAGGAATGTTTTCTGGCCTTTCCTTGGTAGTTCTGCAATCCATTAATGCTCACGCACCTTGGGGAGTCCAGGCCTCAAGCTATTGTAAGCTATCGTAAGCGATTGCACCCTGTAAATATCTCTTTGGAATCACTAAAAACAAAACAAAACAACAACAACAACAAAAAACCCTTGAAAGTGTTACAACAGATGCCAGATGCTTTAAGTATGCACAAGTTTAAGTTATAAATACCCTAATTCCATGGCAGACAAATCCCACCTTGTACTCAGGATTTCTTTCCCAGGTTCCCTATCTGCCATCTTCCGTGGATGAAACTGTCAAGGCAAAGTGCGCTACAAAGCTGAAATGTCTCAGTGTCTGAGCAGTGTCTGCCTGTCACTACTCTTTAGTGTGATATTTAGAGGTGAGATTGAGGATACACAGTATATCCACAGCTGACTCCATTCTAAATAGCTGTCTTGAGGACTGTTGCAAAGGCCTAGTCTCCAGGTGCTGAATGGCTTCAGCTGAATTCACTGTCTGTTCTGAGCAGGTCCTTATTGAAGCTTCCCAGCTCCTGGCCTGTTCTACCCAGACTAAAGCTCTGATGTGTATGCATCTTACAACAACATCCTATTGCTGCATCTTCCAACAGTGCTGCAGCCATTCCCTCAGGAGCTGTGAAGTTTCATCAGTGTGCTGCTGAGGGAAGGATAGGCTAAGAAAATTACTTTTATACTTGAATCTGAAAGCAGTGCTGTTTCTGATCTGACAGGGAAGGAATTGGCACAGTTCATTGCCCAGTTTTGGAGTAATTACATTTTCAGGACTGTTTAAAGCTCTCTTCAGGTGTTGGTTTTATTATTGCTCCTATGTCATCTAAATGGCATAGTTGTAGAGGCAACCCTTTAGTTGCCTTGAAAAGGATGCAAACAAAGCTCAAGTTTAGAAGTGAGATTCTAAGTTAAATAATGCCATACTCCAGCTATGTCTTCAGCAAGACAGCTGGAGCTGTAAGACACTTGTCTGTGATAGTAAGGCTTCTGTTGGAAGGCTTCTGTCTGTCAGAGCCAGAGAGCATCTCACCAAATGGAGCCAGATTCCCCTTGCTCTGGGTTTAGTCAGTGAAGCAGTGAGCCGAACAGCAGGATGGTGAGGGCATGGGGGGAGACTTGTGTTGCTCAACAGGTAAGCCTAGCTGAATGTGTTTCAGTAGAAATGTCTGTGTGATTTAAGGGATTTGACTAATCACCACTCTTTACCAAGCAGGTTAGGTAATGTTTCGTAGGCATTTCCATTTAATGGACTCATTTTTCTCTTATGGCCAGTGCTCCTGAGCTGGGTGAATTTTCTAAGCATTTCTTTCTTCTCTTCGCTGTGCATAGGGAGAAAATGTGAGATGTCAGCAATGGTGTTGTCTGTTTTAGTTTTAGCCCGTGGTAGCTTCCCTAGATAAGACAGCAACACTTCCCAACCCCAACTTTTCTGCTTTCAGCTACAAGTCTTCTGCTTCCAGACTGGAATTAGAAGACAAATTTACCCTTGAAAACAGATACAGGCAGATGTATATGTTGTTTTCAGTAGGATATCTTCAATTGAAAAAATCTGTGGACATAGTAGATTTGAAAATGAAGAGCACACTGATAGTAGAAAAAAGGAAAGATGGTGCTTGGCTTATTCATGAGCACCTTCCTTTACGTCTTCTGTGCGTTACTATTTGTAAGCCTCTAGTGTATGCATGTTTGTGCCTAGTTTCACAGGTAAGGCACTGGTAACACTTCCAGAAAACTGTCATCCTACTGTTTGTAAAGCATCAGCACTGCTTGCTTTCTGCAAAATCTGAACTTTTTATACTGCAAGCCACTGTCATGTGTGATAAATGATCCTACAAAGCTTCAACTTCTGTGTGAGCATATTAGCCGCCACCCCTTTCAGTGGTTGGTTTCCCAAATGTGTGTACTACTTTCTTCACCTCCCTTCACTTCAGTTAGCATTTTGTTTTTTGCAGCTGCGTGCAATTGTGATGTATTACGTGGGGCAGGAGAAAGCTTTGTTTTGTAAATACGCAGTACTGCAAAGCGTGCAGCGACTGGGGCGGGCTGGGTCTGCCTTTGGTCACTGCTGTCCAGTGTCACTGATGCATAGGTCAGCAAGCAGCTGGCAGGTCCTGATAGCAGGGTACTTTCCTGAGGTGCTAAGATGTGGAATGTTACTGGAATGGGCTTTCTTGCCGGATACTTGGGCTGTCCTCCTTCCCTCCGATATGGTAATGCAATGTGCAGCCCAGATGCACCTGCCAGAAGGGATGATGAACTGCCTTTCTTGCTTGACCAGCTGGACACATGCTAAGTAAATCTTGTTGGTATTAACAAGGCTTTTAGGGGTGTTAGGAGAAGCTAACTCGCAATCTGTCATTGCACCTTTAAATCATCGTCAGAGCTCGAGCACTGAGTCTTCCCAGAACTGTATTAATTGGATTTTGTGCTACTGGGAAGATGTGTGTTTTGTGTCTTGCATAGCAATTACAGGCACAACCTCTGAAGATCTTAGTACCTCATGTTTTACTTCCTCCAAAACTGCCATTTCTCTTGAAACTTTTAATAACCACCAGCTACATGCCTTTGTGAATCAGTGATTTGAAGGAGTAAACAAAACTAGACTAGCTTTTCAGCTAATGCAAATCAGCTAAGGTTTTGGCTGACTCTGTCAATGTATATTTCTTTCTTTAACCTTTGGATGGTTTTCTTTCACAGTGGAATGCCTGACACTGCGCTGGCCTTAGGTCCATAAAACAAAGTAAGCATAACTTATGCATCTGAGAACTGTCATCTTCAATCTTGATTTCCAAAGTGCATCGCTGACCAAAATGCAATTTTAAAAGCTTTATTCTCCCTTTTTCTATCCAAGAGGTCTACTCAGAAAATAGTAGAGAACAAAACCATTTTTCAGCTCAGATGAAGAGCATAAAAATTATAAATTGATTTTATAGTGCTAGTTGAACTTGCTTGTTCCATAATAAATTATTCCATTTATAAAGTAACCAATGCATTCTTTGTAACTACCTACTTTCTGAACAGTGACAGCCTACAACTTGTATTAATATAAACCATATTGAGCAATCAGCAGAGCATATGCAGTGTTTCAATGCAACATCAGCACTGAAATCATGATAAAATGCTTCAGAGTGCCAGGCTGGTCTGTGGCAGGGAGCTGGTAATTTAGTCTGGGCTACAGCAGTGTTCTTCAGGAGCCAGAGTTAAGTTAATATGGGGGGGCAGGGAGGGAGGAGGCTGGCTGCCGATAAGAGACTGAGTGGCAATTTGTTTGTCTGTTCAAATCAAGTATCAGATGCCAATTAAAGAGGTCTCCTGCAGTTGCTAATTAAGAAGCACTGAAGGATTGATTAGCCCTTTACCAATGACTGTTGGTGCAGATGCATTTGTTCTATTATCCCAGCATGTACTTCAGGGAATTGACAAGTTTCTATTAATGAATTTGAGCATGTTCATGTGATAAGCACAAGAGTTTGGCACAATTTGTTTTAATATATAAGCTATTAATTTTATTGACTGGCCTTCAGTCGTGCTGTGCTTTCTGTGGCTTCAGGAGTTTGTCTTCTAGAATTATTCTCTTGGAAGACAGTAGCCATTCAGGTATCACTGGTTGGGAATGGTCAGGTTGTTGTTTGTATTCTGCCAGATCTCTGGGCTTTCCTCTTCCAAGTCCCATGTCTAGGAGGTTCATGAACCACAGGCAGTGTGCAGGGAACCTTTGGTGTGGGATGTTTATGTGGCACTGCTTACAGCTATCAACTGAGCCCAGAAGAAGGGTTTGTGATTTCATGTCTGGTGTAGACTAAGACATGCTATTGATGATTCAAAACAAAACCTAAAAAAAAAGAAACCAAAAAAACACACACAAAGAAACCCAGCAAAACAACAGCAACAAAAAAACCCACATAATTATGTACTTGAAAACTTTAGAAAGATGAAAGGAGAACTATCTCCCAGTGAAAAAGCTGAGAATGAAACATGACTTATGCAGTCACTTCGATCTGTAGGATGATAACTTTACCACCTCATGCATCAGAAATCAGTCCTTTTTCTTGTAGTGCTGAGATGGGAAATTCCAAGGACTGTTCAGCATTAGTACGATCAGGAATTACAAATTGGATTCCTCTCTCTGGGTGAAATTACTGTACAATTACCTCAAATACTGTTAAAGTAATGCTAACTGGCATTAGAGAGAAATTTAACAAAGATTGGAGCTCTCCAAATCTTACTGTTCCACAGTAAAATGTAAAAAGCCCTAGTGAAAGGAAAGCAAAAGTAGATGTTGAAGCAGACTGAGCTACCTTGCCTTTTTGATATCAATATTTTTGAGTTCAGAATACTGTATAAGAATACTGTATACTGAAAACAGTCATACAGGAACTACTTCAAGTCTCAGTGGCATGGGATTCTAGTGATATGCAGCTGAATACAGAGAAATCCTTTAATAACCTCAATATATGTTTAGTTTTTATGCACAGAATGCTCAGATCCTGCTATTAGCTACAGTGAGGACACACAGTACCATATAACAAAGTGATGGTACGGATGTATTCTGAGGTTTGGATCTGAAGTGCTCTTTTTTAATCACACTTTTCTCCTAATGGTCCCGTTTTGTGTTCCCCCACCAGTTCAGTCTGCAAATAAGGCTTTGTTTTTCTCTTATCAATATGTTACATATGCTAGAGGAAGGGGAAATCAGTACTTCAGTAACATTTGTGGTTACCACTAGAGATTTTGAGGGAGTTTTACTACAGCTCTTTCTCTTCCCTCCATTCCTTTGGCATTGCTGCTTCTGGTTCCTTGAGTAAATGGCTGCTGCTTGCTGGGAACACACCGTGTCCTGTGAGCCCGAGGCTGCGCAGCCCAAACCATTGGGGAGGAGCCTCACTGTCTGCCGGGCTTTCTAGTTTAATTTGGATTTCTGTTATGGTCACAGAGAACTACAACTTGCCTCTGTGATCTTCCAGTTCAGTTCTTCCATCCTTCCTGCCTTTATTACATATTGCTCTCTGGGAGGCTTTGAGGCTTCCTGTAACTCAGAGTGGTCTCAGATCAGAGGCTTGTAACTTAGCCAAGAAGTTTAATAATCTACTCCACGGCCAAGTTCAGAGAGAGCCTTTTAAATAAATACCTGGGCTGGTGACACTTTAAACTTGAGGCTTTATATTTAAGATAAGCAAGATCAAAGCAGCTGGTATTGCACAAGGATGAATGCAAAGCCCACACAAGCTGATGGAAGGCCAGCCTGCTGCGCAGAGTGCGTGGTGTGGAGACAGGGTGCAGGACCCTTTCTCGTGTGAGTGGTCTTTTTATTGCAGAGCTGTAATTGCTTGTTAGCATCATTCAATGAACTCCATTTGACATTAGCAACAGTGCAGAAAGGTGAAAATGTGTACTAGGAGATGAGTATTGAAAAAACATTGCTTTGAAAGGCACTAGCTTAAGATCTTTGTTGTGGTTCCACATTGAGACTGTTGCTAAAATTTAGAAGACTTTTGGGTCATGTGTTGGCCTTGGAGACTCCTCCACTGTAAAATAGTAGAAATCCTGAGAACCCCAAGGATGGGATTGGGATTTTCAATGCTGCTTCTCAGGATCCTTTTCAACCTTACCATATTCCCTAAGCCATGGGAACTTAATTTGGCAATTTCTATCCAGGGCTCTTGGAGCCTCCATTTTTTTTAGAACATTTATACAACTGCGTTTTGATACAGTATAATGTTTTCCCACTGTTTATCTTGAAAGTGATCCCTTTTTTTAGTTTGGAAAAAAATGCTTCTCTGTGTCAAAATTTCCCACCTCATAGAAACAAGTATTTGGCCAATATTGTTGCCTAATGCTGATATGTTTCTCTGGTGGACAAACAGCTGTAGCTGTCTCTTGCAGGAGCTGCACTTACACTGAGGTGCTGGGTGCACTTTGAGAGTCACTTGTGTATCCTTCCACATCTGGTGCTGAGAGGTGATAATCAACCAAATATGGAAGGAAGTGTGTGTAGGAGAGCAGTTACCACCCAACATCTTCGTAAAGACAGAGTCCTGCTATGGTAGAAATTCTGGTTGTATCAGAGCCTTCAGTACCACTTTCTGAGTTGAGTGGGATCCACTTGAGACATCTTGGAAAGGGGATAAATGCAGGATGGGTAGAACATCCCATCTTTATTTTAACTGAAGTCTGCTTCTTATTAAAAAGCAAATAAGAAAACAGAGACATCCTTATGCCCTGATACTTCGTTCAGCATACTGCTTTTTGATGCTTGTTTCAGACTTTGACCCAATTTTAGCCTGTATGAAAGTCTTCCCTGGTCTGGATTTAATGTTTGCTGAAATTAAATTTGGAATGAGATCCAGTAAGAGGAAATATATCTTTAAATTTGATTGCTGAAAGAAATGCCTTTAATCTCTCTTGTTATTAGTACTGAAGGGGCTTTTGGAGAATAATAAAGCTATCACTGTAAGCCCCTTAATTCTTTTTTTTGTACTCATTTTTTTTCCTTTGCTTCTGCTTTTTTTTAGTCTTCTGATACGCATTTTCCTGCTGTTTTTCTATGTCATTTTCTCCTTTTTCAAAATCCTACATCTAGTGCACTTTTCCCTTCTTCCTAACTATTTTAAAGTTTGATGTTGGTTTTCTCTTTTCTCTCCTCCCTTTTAAAGCCTTCATTCTGCTTCATATTCCCCGCCATAACTGAGCTCTTTGCTGCCATGTCCCTATTTCTACCAGCCTGTCACAAAGGCTGATCCATGGTGGGACATGGAATGTCTGCATTCACTTTTCCATGAACTCCCTACATGGGGCAGCTGCTGGCCTTGCTGACAACAGCCACTGTCTGATGTTAGCCCAAAAGCTCTGGTTGTATGCACCACTCTGAGAGCTGTACAACACAGGAATATAGCTGGCTGCTATTTTTGCTGTGACCAGTTACACTGCTTTCCTTTTACTTTGGAAGTAACCGCATGCGGTTCCTAACAGTTAGCTACTGCATTGCTCGTTGTGTTAAACTGGGTAGCTGTAGAAAAAGATGTCACTAAGATGGTTCATTAGAATCAGGAATATCAGAGGAGGTAATCAAAATCAGACTCATCTGATGATATATACGTGTATCCTAAGCCTTTTCTTGTGTCTAGACTAAGGAAAACTCAAGAGTCATAATTTCTATGGTGTTTGCAGTGGAAATGGTTGCACATATAAATAAACTTTGCAAAACTGTGTTGTTGCTGATCAGATTATTTTTTTATCTTACAATTGTACCATCTCCTATTTGATACCTTGATACAAGGAGTTTGTGGTTGAAGAAAAGATTGACTTCTGTGTTAGAATGAGATTATGTTACCTGGTCTGTGTTATGTAATAATTACACTAATGCACCTTGCTGAGTGAAGAATTGGTGAGAGCTGTTAGCCATTGCTGCAATATCTCAGTGTGGCATAGCCTGCGATGGATTTTGAGTGTCAAGAGAATTAAATATGACTGAAGTGAAAAGTAGAGGCAGACAGAGGAGAGCAGGAGTGAGAGCCAGACTTGGGATTCCAGCGGAGTGGAGGCATAGGGCTGCGTTCTGGGTCCTTCTGTCCCATCCCTCTGTCCACCCAGGGCACGACTGATCACCCTTCTCCATCAGCACTGCTAGAATGATAGATAATTGTGCATCTCTATGCTGACCTTTCCTACTTGAATAAGGGTAACTTCTGCCCAGAAATGGTTACTTTCAAGAGCTAATTACTGCTGAATTTTGCATGATTAATGCTTACCAGAACAACGATAGTGGGCATTTAAACGTTTTTGGGTCTTTTTCCTTCCTCTTGAGAACATCTTGACTGACACATTTATGCTTAAATCTGTCTGATTTAGGCATTTCTGAATCTCTATCTGAAATAAAGAATATAATAGTTTATTCTCTCATTTTAAAACTCTGCTCAGAGAATTCAGAATTCTAGTGAACCAGCCGGATTGTTTATAGAAAGTCTTTGAACAAATAGAATAGTAGGCTTTTGGCAATGTTTCCTCTTTTAAAGGAGAGGGGAGAAGAATGAGAGCAAAAGCCCAATTATTGCTGAGGATAAAGTACAATTAATTGTATGCTAGGATAAGCTGCTATGCATTGGCTTATATTGTGAGAGAGATGAGTTTTGATGATAAACAACCTCATCTAACGTTCATGTTGGTGTTTTTTCCTGGTAGTAAATATGGAAATAAGGGAAATGCAGATCTGTCCTGGTACTGGGCATAATGAGTTGTATCTTCTAGACTTGCTTTATATAGGGAACTATGTCTAAGTATTGAGAAATGTTCAATCCTGGTAATGGACATCAGGTAAAATAATGCATGACAGATAGTTCAGTGCTCAAGCTTCACAAAATGGACTGCCCTCTCTGGGCTGGCATCACTTGGCTAAGGACTATGCTTTTTCTGTTCTGTTTCCGAAAGCTAACTCTTGAATTCTTGTTAAAATTTCTGCTTTATATTAGGGATTGGGAGACAGGAGCAGGGTGGGGGGAGGAATAAAAGGATCTGTTCTTTTGAGCTTGTGAAGATAGGAACATGTTTTAATGAGGAATGAGATGCGTGCTTCAGAAGGAGCCCACAGCCCTGTAATTGGCATTGAAAAATACTCTGTAATACCAGGCAGTATTACCAGGGCCAGTGTGTCTCAGAAAGATCCAAGCTGTAAGGAAAGCTCTGTATTTTGTAAACAGATGTTTGCATCTAGATGTACTAAAATCTGCCACATGTTTTATACTTCACCTAGATTTGTAGTCTATGTATGTGGATATGTAGGTGCATATCTTTATATGAAGAAGTTTAAACTGGATAAGTGACTTGGAAATATAAAACAAGGGGGCAATGGGCTATTTCTGTGACCTGGAATGACAAATTTCTTTTATGAAACTGGACTTCATTTTTAAAATCCCTGATAGGCTTTTCCACTTAATTTAGTTTCAAAGATGTCTTGGTTTTAGGCAGCTGTCTAAAATATTTGCTGATCAATCCGTTCAAATCTGTTTAGGCTATCCTTAGGTAGAGAACTGAACAGGGAAAATGGCTTACACGGTGAATCCTTAATAGGGTGAGTTTGAATAAGCAAACTCCATGTTACTTTTGCCTTAAATATTAATGTGTTAATTTTCATTAAGTGCAAGGTCAACAATATTCAGCCTTGTCTCTCTTCTACCATTGAGATAAAGTTATCATAAAGCAAAAGGTGAGATACTGAATGTGAAAGCAAGTCTTGTAGACCTTAAGGCCTTAAGGATGATCAGATCTCAAGTGGTTTCATAGAAATACCATGTAGAAGAAAGGAGAACAGATTGTATCACTCGTGACTCACCTTGCCCCCCTTCACTGCCTGCCAATCACAGCCAGTGTGCTTGGATCTCTCCTACCAGTATTTCCTTCACCAGAAAGCAGCTGCAACAGCAGGCAGCCCAAGCCAAAACCTTGGGAGATGTGACTGTGCACCTGTGTGCGCAGCCTGAATGTCCATGGGGTTCCCACTGGTGCTGAGTGCTGCTGTCAGATAGCTGGACAGGGAGGTGGGTGGCTTCAGTGTCCATCTGATGCTGAAATGCAGTTTGATGCGTTGCTTCTCGGGACCATCCTTATCTGTTGTCTGTAACTCAGTGTTTGCATGGTCACCATCCTGATGCAGCAGAGTGACTGTCACAAGGCCTTTGCAATAGAGTGCTTTCGGAATCCAGGGTGGCAGCTGCTGCTCACATGGGGCTGAGCTCACCTGAGAGGCAGCGACTGGTAGAAGATGCAGTCTGAAGTCCCCACACTTCTGAACTGACCAACTGCTTGAGGGTAAAGCTCATCAAACCTGTTTGCCCCTATGAGGTATTACAAAGAGGATGGGGTGTTTATCTGAAAATTTACTGATGTGCTTTCTCAAATATAAATATCATTTCCCCTTCAGATACTTGCTGGCTCCCATTTGTCAAAGTGACAGCCAGCCAGCAAGAAAGTGAACATCTCAAAACATGATAAAATTAGCTGCAATTGATACTGCATTCAAAGTAATATGATCAAGACTACAAGTTTAGGTTCAATTTTATCTTGCAGAATGCAGATGGCACCATTTCAGAAGGACTTGATTTTTACAGTAACCAAGAGATGATAAGCACAGATCAATTTACAGTTCTTGTTGGCCAACTACGCTTACTAGGAAAATGAAATGTTAGGGGAAACAATGCTGACATATCTGCTACAGAGTGACAGTTATTAGCTATCACTGACTCCAGAACAAAATGCCAGATTACACAATTTTTGAGGACTGAATGCTGATTCATACTATTGCTGGTGCATGCTGAATTTAGTGAGGTAGAACTCAGTTGGGTCTTTATAATTGGAATTTTCATTCATAGGTGAATATAGCATTGACTAATCTCACAACTACTTCAGTGAAGAACTCAGGCAAGAGCCTAAAATTTGGGTATTTGAGATAAGGCACAAGGTTGTTACTGTTACTAATAACTTGGGAGCTACTCTGGTCAGAAGTAGAACAATTTTCCACTGAAAAAGTAGAACAATTTTCCAGGTCTTTACTTTCATATGTGATAGCTGTGCCTTTTGATCTGTGTTAATGTGATTTTTTTTTTTCCCTTTCTCAATGCCTTCAGGTCACTGAGATCTCTGCAGTGTCACCAAAAATTACTCTTAAACTTAAATTTAGCACAGAGTATTATAACATTGTTGTTAACTCTTGCATCATTAAGGTGCCTTTTGGTCATGGTCTTGAACAAGAGAATGGAGGATTTGCTGGCATTGCAGATACTTATTTTTCCTGACCACTTCCACATTATTATCACATGGCCCGTTTCTTCCTTTCCCAATAGGGTATGATTGATCCTGCCTGGAGGGATGCAGCTCTGGTGCTGCCTTATCACTGTCACCCACTGCTGTAATGCAGTGTCAATGAAATCATAAATCAAGTCTTCTCTGTAGTAGATACTTTGAGAAAGCTAAGTGTCCTAGAAGATCTGTACAGTTCACTATCTAGATGCCAGATTAATCACTTTTTTCTAAGTTCATACAAGCAAGATGTTTC
Organism: Phasianus colchicus; assembly: GCF_987193195.1. NCBI lineage: Eukaryota > Metazoa > Chordata > Aves > Galliformes > Phasianidae > Phasianus > Phasianus colchicus. The sequence goes on along the minus strand of NC_143453.1, from coordinate 11,151,744 downwards.
CTGGTATAGGTGGAGGAGTGACTGCTGGCAGAACGCCCTTTATGGAGGTATTTTTTCTGAATCTTTCTGATCCTTTACCTGCTTGCAAGAGCCTTTCTTTTGGTTCTTTGAGGTCTTGCTGTAGGTATAGGCTGAGGTGTTCCTGTCCTGTGTGGAAGAAGTATTGGCAGCAATTGCAAAAGGAAGTAATGCAGAGTTTGAGAATAAGGCTTTTTTCTGGCAGCTTTTGCTAGCAGCAAATCCTGAGTTTATGAACGCCTACAAAAAGAATGTCAGAAGTCAGTGCTGTGCTAAAGAAAGCCTGAACTAATCTTTCAATTTTGGGCTGCAAGAGACTGTTTTACAGCGATGTGTGCATGCACACCATGTGCTTCTGTATGTGTGTATAAATAAAACCTGGCCTCTGATTCTTGTAATCTTTTCCACCTGGAAGAAAAATCATGGTATTGTGTGGGTTTTCGGTACATTCAGAAGAAAAGCACATTTCCAATCAATGTGTGCAAGACATAGCCTTTAAGTAATGTGTACAAAAAACCTTGCAGGGAAGCTGTGAACTACTTTGCATGCTCTGCTCATGTGTTTGGGAAGTGGCTGTGTTGTTTCCATTATAGGTCACCTGTAAATGCTTTCTTCTGAATGTATTGCTCCTGTTCAAACTGTCATCTAACCGTCAGCTCAGTGAAACACCAGACTTTGAGAAAATTATCTGAGAGCACAGTTCCTTGTCAGACTCTTTCACGTGTCCATGTTATTTAGGTTAAAATAACCTGCTAATGTGTGCTGCCATCAGCAGCTTTATTGGCTTGGGCACACTGACACGTAGAGTGGCTAAATTAAAAATATGCTGAACTTTGTCTGTCCTGGATCAGGCTAAGTTGTAAGCAAACAGGAAATCCTCTTGCTGAACTCCTGATCCGGGAGGGGATGATGCTGGGAGTGAGCACATGTCCAACTGCATGAGAAACAGACGTGTCCAGGTGATGCAGCCGTTTGATGTGCTGGGGTTAAGGCTGCCTGTAGTCTTGAAACTGTGTCTTGCTGTAGGTCTCAACGCAATCATTTCTGTTAAAATGCAGATCAGATTTGGGAGGCTTGTAGTCTGTGTTGTAAAAATCAGGGGTTGGCCAGAGCTTTCCTTCTTATCAGAGGTAGCATTGCATCACATTGCCTGCTTCCCAGCCCTTTTGTAAAGTGTCAGGTAGAAATGTCTGGTACAGAAGGACTTCGTGTTTAACTTCTTGCTCTTCAACTTGACTTCTAAGAGTTTACTTGTAGCACAGCACTAAAAACATATTTGCCTTCAGTGTCAGGACAGCCTGACTCCTCTGCTTTGCAAAGCAAGTAAATGGTGCTTGCTGATTGCTCTGATACCAAGTAGTGCCTGTGCTTCGGCTGCCTTGCTCACAAGACAGGAGAACATGTGCTAACCTTGACTCTAATGTGTAGACACTTGAAGGTCAGAGAGTACTGCACATTAAAAAAGAACTTCATGGATGGCAATGTGTACAGCTCAGTTAATAAAAAAAGCTACAGAGATAGGTTAATGGCTTGTGTTCCCCTCTAATAGCTGAACAATGATAAGAGAAGTGAAGATGGCCCAGCTTTCACATGCTCCTTCAGAGCTCTCCAGATCATGGCTTTCCACTTGCCAGCAGAAAGCTGATGATGACTTCATCTAAAACATTGTAAATAGCAAAGGATTGCAGAAATTAACTCATCTTAAAAATCAATAGCATTTAAGATGTGTGTTCCAAACAGTGACAACACTAATCTGAAAGTGTTCCCTGATTCAGCTGAATGGAAATATCCATTAGAGAACAGGATGCTTCCCACTGTTCCACCCACGCCTTTCTCTTGCTCGGAAGTAATTCATGTTCCTTTGCAGCTGGTAATGGCAACGAATTTCTCTGCAACTCTGAAATCCTGAGGAATGAGGAGAAATAGCGAAAGAAGTCAGTCCCAATATGCCTTTGTCAGAAGATAGACAAACAGCTTAGATTTGGTGTCAGGCAGGTAGGATTGGTTTGGTCCCAGGGAGGGCTGGGAGTAGGTTCTGAGGTGGGCTTTGGGGGTTTGCAGGCAATGATTTTGAGCCAGATTTTTTTTGCTGAATTTAGAAGTGCTTGGTTTAGGACTGGAAAGGGTAAGTGAGTAGGAGTTAAAATGACAAAAAAAAAAAATGAACAGAAGGTGCCAAAAAAACCAGGCAATTTTTTAATGAAGGATGGAACGCCTGATAGCATGGGTAGCAAAGGGCTGACAGATCTGCCTCAGCACATTTTCCTTGGGACTAGCAGGTGTGGCTGACATTGGCCTGGGGTTCCCACTGCTGGGACAATGGGGACTGTCAGATTAAAAGACAGTGATGAGGACTTGATGTAGGATGATGTTTGGAAGAATGTTTCAGGACCCCATCATAGGTGTAGTAGACATGGGCTAGGAGCATCTATCTAATCTGGCAATCCAAATTTCTTGCAGAATTTTGAAGGGATATATAGGCTATGGAAGTCTGGCTGCAAGGGTTTTTCTTTAATATTAAAATGGGACTGAAAACATGGGTCTCTTTTAAAAGTAAGTCACTCATGTAGAAATCAATTAAACACATTTTCTCAAGGGCATTAGTAATTAGAAATTAGTAATTCATTTCTCTGGAATGAAAGGAGGGGTCATTCAGAGAAGAGCACCTTCATATCACACAGATTTTTGTTTAAATTTCAGCTGTGTTTGTAGGTATGGCTTCTGTTTCCTTCCCTCCAGAGTGATGGGCACTGCTGCTGGCGATAAGGTGTAATTTTGCTCCATTACATCATGCCTTCTGGTCTACTCATAAAAGCAGACTTAGCAGTAGCAGAGACCTGAATGCAACAGCATTATTGCAAAGCAAGCTGAGCTCCAGAGTTACTGCTTCAACAGCCTCCTTAAAAGTTTGGCTAGACAGCAACCTGCAAGCTGCCAGGGAAATGCAAAATGACTTCAAATTTGGCTCAGTTTCAAATGTAGTTTAACACTGATTTCAGCTGGGTGAAATTCTCTCTGTGGGGACCTGCAGTATGCAAACCTCGCTCCAGACTTTCTTATGCTGCATCGCCTTAGTTTATCTGGAAAAAGCTTGTGTGCTCAGTCCTTTATGCATTAGCTGATTCTCTGCTGACCTCAGTGCTCCTCCATTACTCCCAGCAGTCGGCTTCAAGAACAAAAGGAAGTTTCTTTATTACAGTTCAGCTGCAGCCAGAGAGAAATAGGCTGTGGATTCAGGGAGCAGCAGACAGAGAAAGTGAGAGTGTGTATATGCTAAATTCTTTCTTCCTTAAACACAATAAAATAATACTGAGGAGAAAACTAGAAACTCCACGTGGAATGAAAATCTTTATCCATTAGAAAGCATTCCCCTAGTAATTTATATCATAAAAAATATATTTCTGAGTGCTGATCTCTGCTTCTTTTTTTTTTTTTTTTTCATTTTTAAGACAGTCTGTTCTTACAAAATTATCCTTTGCTCTTTCTAAAATCCACCTGTGAAAAATAACCCAAGGACAAACATAATGTTAGGACAAAATGAACCAACAAGTTCTGTGGGGAGCAAAGATTTCTCTTGCCTTTTTTATACAACCCTCTTCTGTACTTCTGTTACACAGTCCCTCAGCTGTTTATCTCCTGGAAATTCTAATAGAGGTCTAGTATTCTCAAACTTCCAGGAAGAATCCTCTCTACTTCAAAATACCCATTACATAGTAGAGATATCTTGATCTGTCTTCTTTAAGAGAATCATCCATGAAGCCACTGCTGTTACTGTTGCTTTCAGTAGGACTTAAGTGCAGATTTTGATAAGTATGTTTACACAGCTCCACTCCAGGGCTTTGCTTTTTGATTTCACTGTGTCTGCTGTGCTTGGAGGATCAGTTTGTTCCTGGCTACTCTCCCCATGCATTATTTTCCAATGGCTCCTGTTGGAAAACAGGAAAACCTGTTGGAGAAAGGGCTGCGCATCCTGGTCTGAGAAGTCTGTAACAGTTGTAAAGGGCTGGTGTGGCCAGTGATCATCCCAAGTGCTTCCTCTCTTTCCTGGCACAGTCTACCTCTGACAGCACATTCCTGCAAAACTGGGGATAGTTTTGAGCTGCAGCACATTTTACATGGTAATCTGGTAATGGGACTCAGAGACAAGGGCCTTACTGTTGGTACCTGACTCCTTCCAGCTCAGCTGTGCAGAACCTTGAATTTATTTGGATACAGCATCTTTCAGAGTCTTTGTACATCTGAATAAATTTTCTTTATGCTGCTTTAACTGACACTGAAGTCTATGTTAGCCCAGATGAAATATTAGAGTTTGGTTTTACAAGAGAAAGTTGGGGTCCTTAACATAGCAGCAGGCTACCCTAACATGCCATCATTAACTTTATGCATCACACCAATACCAGATGCTAGTTGAGTGATCCTGAACACGTAGTAACTTCTTCTGTAGTATCTTGGTATTAAAAATATATCAAGCAGTTTGCCTTTTCCAAGTGCATTTAGATGCCTTTTGAACCAAGCGTGCCATCAAGTCAGCAAGTAGCATGACAGTCTCAAAAAAAAAAACAAAAAACCACCAATAAAAAAAACAAAGAAGAACAAATCCATTCTTACTTCAAAGCAAGGAACAATGTTTTACCAGGCATATGAGTCAGCACAAAATCTGGGATTTCTTTATGTTTATCTAGGCATTGCAATGCAACAGTGGCACACTGATATTGGTCTCTGTAGGAGTATACTGCATCAAAATCACCTAGTTACAAGAAAAAAACTTTAGTTTATGAAACATGGTATGGGATTAAACTACATCTCTGTCCTGGTTGCATTCCTCCAGCTCTAGCCAGGCTTAGTGAGGTACAAGCCATTTGTGTGGCAGGCATCTTAAAAACCAGAAAGAAGTTTCCATGCCGCAGAGCCAGCTTCTCACAAGCATCTTTCATGTTGGAAAGATGAGTGAAAGCCTTCAGGTTAGGCAAGGCAGCAAGGCCTCGGTGATGACTGCAGCTGTGATCCCACTTGAGACTTCCTGAATCTGAGGGAGCAGGGATGACCTGGCAGCCACCTTGTGGAGGCTGCCTGCAGTTCCAATTGCAGCTCCTTTGGGGAGGGATCTTTAATTCCAGTGGCAGCTGTGCTCGAGGCTAATAAATTTCCTTTTGCTGTTAATGCTGCAAATTTACAGTAAAAATGGAAGTCTTGTGAAACTATTCTGCAGCCAAACCCATCTTCCTGGGGGTGCGGAGGCACAGAATTCAAACTGCCTGAACCAAATGAGGCAGCAGGAGCCCAGAGAGCGGAAAAAGCCATTTAAAGCTCTTCTGCTTGTATCTTTTACTGCTGAACTTGTTGTGGGGGTAGATGTTAATTTAATGAGTACTCATTAAATGATCTTCCAGTAGCTGAGATAGGTCCCAGCAGGTTCCTTGAACATGACACAGGATTTTGTTTTGTATTGTTTGGCTTAATTAATTTATCTGAGGGACTGTAATAGTCGTAACAGAAGAGGGTATAAAAATACCATTGGACAAAACTTCCTGGAGAGTACTTTCACATGTTCCCACCTGTGCCCTGGGTATTTTCATGATGATATTTGAAATATAGTTCAGCTTTCAATATTGAATTTTTATCTAAATCCTTTGAGCTAAAATATTTTTTGAAATGTTAAGAGCAATAGCTTCATATAAGGAAAAATAATGCTAGGCAATTTGAAGTTAATTAGGATTTATCTGAGTATTTTGCCTGGGGAGCAGGGGGACCAAAACAAACACATTTCACTTGGGACCAACATAAAGCAGTTTCCCACCACATTTTTTTCCCATTTCCCAGAGAAGAGCAGTTGTTCACACAACACTATTATCAACATGAGTTGAAATAGATTAATTTAACTGCAGATGTCCAGTTGTAAGTGAAGTGTGACATGCTAGGAGCATCATTTAAAATGGAAAAAAATAAGCTTCTCATCTGAAATTGAAGCTCAGTGGAAAGGAAAAAAAAGTAGTAGTTTTGAATCAAGGAAACTACTCAAAACTGGTCATACATGATGCTTTTCAACACTACCCCTAAGCACTAATAACTGACATTACCAGAGCAGCCATCTTGCATTAGCAGTAACTGAGGACTAGTTGATAACAAGGATTACTGCTTGTACATTGTTCAAGTCCTTTAATGACTCAATATGCACGATAAGCTGTAAAATATTTACCATTTTCAGGATTCATAAGACTGTCAGTAGGCTCTGGAGGGAAGTCTGTCTCTGCGATGTGTCTGCAAGCTCCAGCCTACCCATAAAGTTGATGTTCCAGCACCCCATTCCAGAAATATCTCTTGCTCATGTAAGGTGAAATGCAGATTTAATGTGTGAACAATGCTCGAACAGTCAAGCCTCTCAAAAAAAGCAGTGAGGTCCCTTTCCTTGGCAGCACAGCTTATTTCATTTCTTCAGTGCTGGCTGTGCAATGTCCTCTGGGCTCCAGACCCTCCTCAGCTAACAGGAATAGAGTAAAAACACCCCAAGGTCTTCAGTCCTGCTGTTTTCCATATCACTGAGTGAGAAAGCTCAGATCAGTCACAGAGCAAATGAGTAGAATGCTCTACAGCTAATTTTGTGTTAAAACCCACATTTTTCCTTATTTGGACTAACAGCTTATCAGTGTGAGTCAGGCCTGGAGAAATGAAACGCTGTTACATGGGTTTACATATAAATTAGCTCATATTTTCTCAGTGGCAGACTGGACCTTTTCCATTAGTCTAGCAAAAAAATTTCCAGTGATTGAGATTTCAAAGGCCGATGCAGCCTCTGCAGTGGGAATACTTGCTGATATTACAATGGAGTTTCTAGAGGAGGTAACGTGCAGCTTGAAGGTTTACTAATAGCTAAACTGGAGTGCCTTCTAATTGTTAAGGCAACATTGTTTAAATAAACTCAGCTCTCTGTGGTATATATATTTCAGGGAAATATAGAGACAATTTCAATTCCTTCTGATAAATAATATGTCAGAGGGTGCAAATTTTATTTTAAAATAAACTTTGTGGTAGTGTTTCCATGTGTCTGAAGCAGTCAAAGTAAATCCAGACAAGGAAAACTAGAGGGTTGAACATCTTAAAGACAGTTCAGGATGTAAGGACTAGAATGAACTTATTAATGGGTGAGAATGTTCTGTATCATGAATCAGTTCTGAAGTGACTAATCCTGTAGTATAGGATATGACAACTGTGGAATGTTAACTCCTACAAGGGCCACCGCTCAGCACTTTGACCTTAGTGTGGATGTGAACAGCCAATTTTGTGCTGGTTGGTGCTGGAGGTTTCTGATGATTATAATACAAGTGTAGTTGGGCAGATGGAGAGCTGAGATGAGAGAAGAGTAACTGAAACTTTGACCTGGACAGCTGGCATGAGTCCCAGGCTGGGAAGCATAAACACTTGGTGTTTCTTGGGTAGAAGAGCAATGCCTCTTTAGAAAGGAGCAAGGAGACTGCCAGAAATGAGTGCAAGAATGGTTGTTGTTGCTTTTTATTGCTGTTTTTACATATTAAAGATATCAGCCAGGGAAGGGACTGACTTTCCTAAGGACATGTATAGTACTTTACATAATAGACCTGTAGCT